>NC_088797.1:86356263-88856263 GCF_011386835.1 Chrysemys picta bellii | reverse complement strand
GAAAATAGGGTAATAATTGAAACTGTTTTGACATCTTAAATAGAGAGACTACCACCAAATGAATCCTGTATATTTAAATTTGTAAAGTGATAGAATAAACTATATGCATGAAGTAAGAAAAGAAATGAATACTGTCCTGTTATGATACGATCAGATAACTTAATATTCACTCCTGATTTAAAATGCCATGAACTGGTTGTGGATTTTCAAATGCGAGTACATGAGTTGTTATTTTTTTGGTACACAGTAAAAGAAAATGGGGTGCATTACTAGCTAGTAGTCTGAATGTTAGTAACATGGTTTTAATTCCAACATCTTAAGGTATTAATTCTATTTACAAATCTATTTTAAAAAATGTAATACCTTGTTGAGACATAAGATGCTAAAGTGTCAGTGCCTTTTAAAAATGGAAACTTTGTCAGGCATATAACTGTAACAATGCTAGCAATCTCTCGTGTATTCTGTGTGATATAGTCATATGGTTTGGTTGAAAGTGTATGTATACTACTTTCAGGATGGTGAGTGGTGGGTGGCAGTTTGTATTTTTAAGGAGCACTGACTTCAGCCAGGTCTACACTACACACTTAATTCAGTATAACTACATCATTCAGGGATGTGAAAAATCCACACCTCTGAGCGGCGTAGTTATACCGACCTTATTCCCTGTGTAGACAGCACTATGTCGGTGGGAGAGGTTCTCCTGGTGGCTTCAGAGCGCAGCGGCCAACTCTTGCTGGTGGCCACTCTGACAGTTTTTCCTAAAATACTTTAGGAAAAACAAATAAATGTGCACATATACATGTCCAAATCATTGTAATTTATTTATGTAGGGTTGTTTTTTGCAAACTTAATAATAACATACAGTTGTCTCTATTCTTTACTGCACCTAAACAGAATAGAAATAAAAAATACAGTGCTTTGCATGTGCTTGTCTTGTGTTGTTGTTTTCTTTTGTTTTTTTTTTTGGTTTTTTTTTTTTTTAGATTTGCTATCTAGTAAGTCTGCTGCTGTGAAAAGTGATATTTCTATGTTTGTTAATACCATTTTTTACAGAATCAGACTTGCTAGCTAGCTGGGAGGCAGTGAAAAGTGATATTAACAAACATACAAATATCACTTTTCACAGCTGATTTACTCAGCCCTGGCAAGATGGGGGACAAATTAAGCCCTGGATGGGGAGGTGGATAGGGAGGCAGCAGGGGCCAGGGGTGATGGATGGGGGGGCCAGAGGAGGCAGCGGAGGCCAGGGGTGATGTGGGGAATTGTGAGCCCAGGGCCAGGAGAAGGAGGCCGGAGCCTGCCGCCCACCACCCCAGGGCTGAAGCCGGAAGCCCGATCCCCACTGCCCCCTGGAAAGATGGGGAACTCACACCAGTTGCCTGCTCCTCCAGCATTTCTGGCTCCAGAGGGGGACAGGACTCACCCAACCCCTTCTGGCGGCTCCAGGAGAGGGGCCCCTGCTTTCCCCCCTCCAATCACCACCCAGGAAGCTGTGGCCACATGAAAAGCCCCTGGTAGCTACATGCTGCCATGGTGGCCGCATTTGAGAAATGCTGGCTTAAAGCATCTTCATCAGAAGAGCTACAGTGGTGCAGCTGCGCCGATGCAAGCTTCTAGTATAGACCTGCCTTTCTTTTTGTAGCTATTATCTTTCTGGCAAGCAGAGCCAGGGCACTACAATTTGGGGGGCGGCGACCGTGGTGGTATTTCGGCGGCGGGACCTTCCGCTGCCTCTGTGGGGGGTGGCATTTTGGGGCGGGACCTTCTGCCGCCTAGGGCAGCAGAAAAGCTGGCGGCGCTCCTGCTGACAAGGAGCACTGCTTGGAGTATCCTTCAAAGTTTATCATTGGCACAGCTTAATTGTCTGCAAGGCTATCTATTCAGTGACATGAAGCACTCTACCAGGGTTACGGATATCTCCTCTGTAAAGCTTAGGGCCCTTGTTATATGGTAGAGTAAAACACTGAATGAAAATTGTTTGGTTTACATTGAGCAGGGCAGAAAGCTGTCCTTAGGTCTTACCTTGCTGGCCTGAAAAATTTTAATATGACTGTCAAGGTTTGTTTTTTTTAAAGGCAAAGGTTTTTTCTTCCTCATTAAGTGTTCAAAATCACGATAGGATATTAGTATGTAAATTATTTGAAAGAATGATTTATGTAATGAAGCTTGGAGATGTACTCGTGTAATATAATCAAACCAGGTATAAATTTGTTTTCAAATGTTACAAAGCCCGTAGCGCTCGGCTCTTAAACAGAGCCGAAGAGTCAGGGAAGGAGCAGAGCTGCCGCAGCCGGAGGCTCTGCTCCTCCCCTGACTCTTCGGCTCTGTTTAAGAGCCGAGCTGCCCGAGCGCTACTGGCTTCGGGCAGCCCCCATGCCTCCGGACCCTGCGCCGCCGGTAGCGCTCGGGCAGCTCGGCTCTTAAACAGAGCCGAAGAGTCAGGGGAGGAGCAGAGCAGCCACGGGAGGGGAAGTGCCCGGCCGGCATTTTCCCAGACATGTTTGGCTTTTTGGCAGTTCCCCCCGGACGTGGGTTTGATTGCCGAAAAGCTGGACATGTCCGAGAAAAACCGGACGTATGGTAACCCTATGCAAGCAGCACATAAATTATCAGTTCAGAGTCTGGAATTTTTGCAAGGTTCGTGTTATTGACCACACCTTTGTATCACTGGAAAGTTTAATGAGGCAGCGTAGAAGGCTATGCATCTTTACACAGTACAACATGCTACCCATTAAAGAAGATCCTTGCATCTGTTTCTGGGAATATGGCACTTCAGCTATACTGCTTTGTAGTGAAAGATGAAATGGTCCCTTTTACTGTTAAACATGCCTATTAACTTCCATACTTGTAGCTATTTAGTGGCTGCCCAGATGTCAGGCACATATTTTATGAGCAGGTCAACATATGGTTTACAGATATTCCTGTGATTGCCTTAAAGTTAGTTTCTTTCTGTCTTCATAAATCACCTGCTGAGTAACAAAAAGATGGGATACAAAAGGAAATTTAAAATTTTATTTTTATTTACTCCTGAAATAGAATATAGTTGGCTATGCTGAAGAAAGTAAAACTGTACAGACACTGATGTGGAATTATGGAGAGTGAGTTACTTTTGATAAAAATGAAGGGAACAATTATTATTTCCACTTCATGGCAGCCTTGCTGCTCAAGGATCTTGGTAATGTTGCAGGGTTTTTTTTAAGGACTACTAACTCATAGGAATATTTAAAGGTGACCTGCAAATGATTTGTGCTCATACCTTTATTTGCTGCTTGGAGGAGAACTTGAAGTTTTGTTGTTATAAAGTTATCTTTTCTACTATTTTTTACCCTTTAAGTTCACTCTTCTCTGGTTTTGTGAGAGAACCTGGGGGCGGGGGGTGTCTCAAGGATGTTTATTGTGGAAAAATTGAAGATGAATAATTATAACAAATTTTCCTGTATCCAAAATGTTACATAGCAATTGAAGCTGAATATTTGTCAATGAAAGAAGCAAAACATTCTTCTAAACATTCCTTCTTCCTCTCACTTCTCCAGCTTTCTCTTTTCGTTCCTCTGATGTTACCACTTCACTAGGTCTCAAGTTAACCTTCCAGCCTACACAAACTCTCAATTTCTACGGTAAAAATTTTAATTGGGGGTGTGAGGGAGGGGAAGAAACCTTCTGACATTCTTCATACATCATAAAGAAGCAAAAGCAAACAAAAGTACCAGGTGCTAGTCCATCCTTCTTTTCTTTGCGGTCACCTTTAAGATAAAAAAGGCTTATAAAAATTTAGTCAATTAAATGTGTAGCAGTTAAATAGAACATAAAAAAGAATAAACTAAAACCCAAATTCCATTAGAGAGAAAATGTATGAAATCAAATTCTGGGTATTTACAATTGTAAAAGTTGTTGGTCAAATGGTATTTGCACCCTCTTGGATTATTTTATTCTGCCAAGAAACATCAAAAGGGAAATATTTCAAATAGATTTTAAGTAGGCTTCTGTAGCTTAGTAAATGCAGCAAATAAATTCATTCAACTTGTGGATAGTTCCAAGAGAAAAGACTAAAGTAAAACATTGACATCTAGAAAACTAAAATGAATCAGTGTGCTTTTCTTTGTAGGGCAGTAATAAACAGTCATGCTCTTTCAGTACATGCTAGTGCTTGTGGCTTTGGTAAAAAATGGAGGGGTAACAGCTGTAACAAATTTTTTTGACACATCTCACAGGCCCCAAGACACATACAGAACAGATCTGAAGACGAGCTCTGTGTAAGCTCAAAAGCGTCTTTTTCACCAACAGAACTTGATCTAATAAAATATCTCACCTCACGCATCCGAAGAAGTGGGCTGTAGTCCATGAAAGCTTATGCTCTAATAAATTTGTTAGTCTCTAAGGTGCCACAAGTACTCCTGTTCTTCTTTTCACCTCACCCACTTTCTCTCTCTAATACCCTGGGACCAACACAGCTACAAAACCATTCCACAAGACAAGTTTGCAAGTTTGCCCCCTTTTAGATGTTGTTTATGAAACAATCTGGGTTTTTATGCTTCATGATCTTCTGAGTGTCTGACACTTGACAATGATCAACATTTTTGCAGTAAGTACTATGTTTTTTCTGTTAAGTAATTAAATCTGGTCTGCTAGTAATGCAAAGCTATTATTTCTTACATCTATTTGGGGGCAGATGTGATAAACTCTGCATCTGAATATAATGTTCAGGAGTCATAGCACGTATACATTATACATTTGACATTTACAAAAGACATTTGTAAAACATAACAAAAGACCTTATACATTTGTAAAACGAGACGTACATTTGATATTTACATTTACAGTAGATCCGTCTAGATCAGGAGTTCTCAAACTGGGGATCACAAGGTTATTATGTTGGAGGTCACGAGCTGTCAGCCTCCACCCCCAAACCTGCTTTGCCTCCAGCGTTTATAATAGTGTTAAATATAAAAAAAAGTGTTTTTAATTTATAAGGGGGGGGTCGCACTCAGAGGCTTGCTGTGTGAAAGGGGTTACCAATACAAAAGTTTGAGAAGCACTGGTCTAGATATATGATCTAGAAAGGCTACATCCATGTGAGAGGTGCTGGGGCACTAACTTGTCACCTAGGGTTAAGGGATTAATCTCCTCTCAACTCAGCTTTCCATCCTCATCCCTCCTCTTGCACAGAGGTTTGGCTGCTTAAGGGACAGAGGAGAGGCTACCTGAGGGAATGCAGGTGTATGCACACAAGATCATTAGGTTGGGCTGAGCCCCAGGCTGGGGAAGAGTTCTGTTGTTACTTTAATTTGCATTGATTTCTGGTGATTAAAGTTCATCTTTTGAAAGAAAAGCTGTGCTGACTACCTCTGTTCTGTGCTGACTACCACGTTGGTCTGTTTTAGTATTTCTTGTTGCTTGGTATTGCTCTCCTACCATGATTGTTTTTGATATCTTTTAACTGGTTGTATGCAGTCAGCGTGAGAAGAAAAGCACTCTCTCTCCTCTCCAAATTGACCTCACTCAAGCAGGAATAGGCTACTTGTAGTTTCTCACTTCAAAAAACTGGTTACACCCTCTGAAAATTTGTAATTAGGGTTGTCGATTAATCACAGTTAACTCACGTGATTAACTCAAAAAAATGAATCGTGATTCATCGCAGTTTTAATCGCACTAATAGAATACCAAATGACATTTATTACATATTTTTGGATGTTTTTCAAATGTATTGATTTCTATTATAACACAGACTACAAAATGTACACTGCTCACTTTAAATTAGTTTTGATTACAAATATTTGTATTGTAAAAAAACAAAAGAAATAGTATTTTTCAGTTCACCTCATACAAGTACTACATCCCTCCCAAAGAGGCAGACTTCTTGTTTCAACATCCGTAAGCCAACTCCATCATAGTGGATGTGGTTAATGCACGAAGCAAGTAACATAATGCCAAATTGACCCCATATGATTGGGCTTGGCAGGATGGTGTATTTGTCAGCGACATTAGCATTTAGAGTCATGAATTGCCAAATACAATTTTATTAATTATGGGAAACTCAATGCGTTCTGGAACATTTACTGGAGATACAAAAGGAGCAGTTTCAGGCCATTCTTATAGAGGGTCAGTTAATAGCCAGACTGGTGCTAGAGACAGCACTGGATGTGGCTGATACAGCAGCCCTCCCGGTCTTCATGAGAGTTGTACTGAGGCAGGCTTCTTGGCTACCCCTTTCTGGATTGCCCAAAATGCTGCAGAAGACTTCCAGTTTGAAGGACCCAAACTCTTTGCAGAGAAGACAGATTCTTCTCTCTGCATCCTGAAGGATTCCCAGACCACATTACGCTCCCTAGGAATCTACACTGCAGGACAGAAGAGAAGATATACCTCTCAGCCACAGCACAGGTCACAATCTCCTCAATACCCATCATCTCAGTGCTATTACGAGCCATAGTGTAAGAGGACCAGGGCTCAAAATGCGGAAGCAGTCTGCACCCCAATCCGCGACCTCTCAAACTGCCTCTTCTAAGCACTTTTGGTGGGCTGGTCGAGGGCCTGAACAATTATACCTTGCAACATCAGCCATCTGTGCACCTGTCATGCCCCTCCAGAAGTTGCGTGGCCCTTTTTCACAGCAGTTGGGAGAATATTACCTCTGACAGATGGGTCCTGGAGATTATTTCAAAGAGTTACGCCATTCAATTCATGTCCCGCCCCCATTCCAACCCTCCTTCCCCATCCTCGTTCAGGGACCCTTCTCATGAGAACCTACTTCATCAGGAAATATAGCATTTGTTATGCCTGGGACCATAGAACCAGTCCTGGAGCAAGGGGTTTTTACTCCCATGATTTCCTGATCCCCAAGGTGAGGGGAGGTTGGAGGCCCATTCTAGATTTAAGGGCATTTAACAAATACGGGAAGGTACAGACATTCAAGATCGTCACACTAGCAGCCTTATTCCAGCTCTAGAGCAAGAAGATTGATTTCCAGCCCTCAACCTACAAGATGTGCGCATAGATTGTCATGGGTCAGCTACATGATTTTATTATGATATGATTTTGGCAAAATAATAAAGTTAGTGTTCTGCATTTTCTAGGGAATTTTTCATTGTTTATTTTCCAAACATTAAAACTGGGATGAAATCAGGTTAAAAATAAAAAAATTGAAAAACTGGGGGGAGGGGGAAGAACAAAAACAAAACAACTTTTGTAATATACACATTTTACTATAATTGAAACTTTTTTTAAATGTACAAAGATATATTTTTTTTCTCTCTCAGAGCTAGTAGTTTTTCCAGAAATCCTAGTTTTTGCGTACGCTTCCATAATTTTCTTCAAAGTATCCTCACTCATGTTGAGCCTTGTGCTGTCTTGGAGGTAGTCCAACTTTGAAAATAAGTGCTCTGCATCAGTAGATCCAGGGGGTACACTCAAAGCTCGCCGTGCCACTTTGCTGAAATTGGGAAGTGTCTTGATGGCTGATGCAAAAAGCCAGCACATCCAGTTTCACATTGTCAGGGTTAGAGAAGTTCATGTCAGTAGTAAATTCTCCTTTCAGATTTGAAATTGCACCTTTAGTGACAAATGGTTGAAACACTTGGCATAACTGTCATAGTCTGCAAAATTCACTTTGAGGAAGCGGTCGAAAACCTGGATGACATTCCAAAAAGAATCTTCAGCACCAAACACGTGGGGGTTCAGATTACAGGTCACAGTAGTCTCCGATTTCTCACTGAGTGTTGTTTTGAATGCTTTTTTGGTTTTCGTGTTGTGGGGTTGGAAGGATTTCCAGTAACAGCTGGGTTTTCTTGCAGTATGTTTCTCTTACAGCTTTTGTGCTCAGGTCAGCTGAGATTTTGGTTGTCAGGATCTGGTAAATGTCTGTATTGGCAAACATGTTGGCAGTAGTTGGAGAAAACTCCATTATTTTACCTTGATGCACAGAATCTGGCGGTCATTTTGGTTATTTGACAATCTCTTCAGAGTTTTTGCTTTGCTTTTACTTTGCTAGAACAACAACAACAAACAAACAAACTCACGATGACCTAGGAGACATATTAGCACAGTCCACATGTTATTTACATGACAGGCAGCGAAATACAAGCTCATCCACTGAGCTTGTACAACAAGGGTAGGTAATCGGCATCCAGCTCTGCATTCATCTCACACTGTGTAAAACAAAGCCTTCTACTTGTTTTCATGCTTGAAAATGGTCCCGAATCCAATGATGCAAGATTTCATGTCTTTCATTTCTTCTGTAGCAGTAGCTGTTGACAGGGCAATGTTAATCAGATGAGCAGAACAGCTCATACATAGCAGCTCCAGTTTCTGATTGAGTGGAATCTCCCATGCAAACTTAGCCATGTAGGAAGCAGAATCTGTGTTAGTTGTGGCCACATTTTCCAAAGTTAGTTGGTACATCTCAAACATGTCAGTTATTGCTGCGTTGACAAAACCAGTGTCAGCAGAGGGGATGAATGTCACATCAGCACAAAACAATGCAGGTTTATTTGCTTTGAAATAAAAAAACAAAAATAAAAGGCCAAGAATTGGACAGTCCAAAGCATCAAGAGACTTGTCAAAAATCAGACTAGACACCAGATTTCCATCAATTCGTTCTATCAGTTTGGATACTGAAGCATTGTCATTTTCTTTCAGATACTTACCAGTGAGCTTGTCTGCATTAGGAAGGGTTTTTGCTGCTGGACCGTATTGTCATACAAAGTCACCAATAGGCCCCTCTGCAATTAACAGCGGTTGTCTGGCGAAACACAGAGCACGCACAAATTCATTGACACAATCGTGCTGTGTCCTCTCTTTCATTAAAGTCCTGGTGAAAGCTCCTGATACTGTTTATCCCGAAGCTCACTATCTTCTTTAATCTTGCTTGTGTGAGGGAAAATTAACAGGACATAAAACAAGTTCCTTTATTCTGTCAGCGCGAGGACTGACCTCAGTGCTGCAGTGCAGTGCATCCTCTTCGTTCCCATCTTTATTTTTCTTTAAAACTTCTGAGCACTGATTTGCTTGCTGGTATTCAGGCATAGGTTTGCGTTTTCGCCCCATGTTTACCTTTTTACCTTATCTAAGTCCCTGGGGCTCTGTGTGCTGGTAGTTCAGGGAGAAGCACCCTGTCCCTGGTGGGAAGGGGGAGCCAAGGGCAGATTCAGAGTCTGCTGGGCAACCAAGAGGGAGAGAGGAGAGACACTATGTAGAACAACAGGGGCCCCTGTTGGTTTGGATTGCAGGCAGGCCAGCTCAGGACAGAGCAGAGTGAAATGATTGACAAGGGAATGCCCAGAAGAAGAGCTAGCCTGACAGTAGGGTGTGAGATGGCCTCCCCTGGGAGGACTGGAGAGGGGAGAAGCCATTTTGGGAGTAGTCTGGAGCCAGCCACAGAAAGAGCAGGACTGGATGTGTGGGGATCCAGAAGAACCCAGGCCCATCCATCCAACCCCGTAAAGAGATTGGCACTAAAGGAGGTATCCGGGTGGATGGGGGGCAGTACATATCTTTATCTGTACAGGATTGATTGTTTAAATTCAGAGCTACGCTAACCAGAAGCAAAGAAATAGGCAGGTAACATCTCCTTGTGAGCCAATCATAACATGATATTAATGTTAGTATTTTCTGTTCTGTTTTATACACTGTGGAACTGCTTCAATCTCAGTGTTTCAGAACACAACAATCATGTAAAGCATTAGTGTTTAACAAAAATAAGTACTCAAAAAATACTGAGTGGATTGATAAACAGGTATAAATCGGTAAAAATCGAACTTCTTTAATAAAAAACCTGGTAATTTATTAGTGAAAATTGGTAAAAACTGAAAATGCATAACACTAAAAGTGGAGCTAGTGGTCAACTTCTGCTACCGTTGTTGCAACTTACAGGATGCAGTTAATTCCTTACGCGGTTTTAGTCATCAGTGTCTGAACAGGTCTCCAACACAGAACTCTGCTGGCTCAATTCTGAGCTTGGCAACAACTAAAAGAGCAATGGCAGCCTTATATTATCATATCCAGTTAAGTAAGACTTTTACTGAAGGAGGAGTTTGTAGAAATTCATAAGCATTAATCATGCTGTATGTATGCCTCTAATCTTGAGTAGGAGCAATATTCTTTAAGGAAATATAACTTCTGAAAGTGCACATTGTATATAAATATGTACGTTTGTGTTTCTTAAAGTGCACACAGATATCAAGAGCGTGATTCCTCAGTTTAATAACCACAAATCCAGCAAGCCATCTGACAATTCTCTAATTTTTCACTCAATCCTATGAAATTAATTACAGGAATTTTTACTGCATTGGCTCAGAAAGGTCAAAGAGATCATCATGAAGTGATGAACAGCTCCATTTTCTGCTCTGTGACTATTATGAACCTTTGAGTAGATGGGAAGCATTTTATCACTTTTACACATAAACAGGTGACAGTAATCTTCACCTTCCTGGACAAGTTATTTTTTCTTTCTTTTCCAATCCCTCCCTTCTCCCAATCTGGTTAACAGGAAGAACTGATAGCTATTTAAAACACTGGATGAAAAGGTGTGGTTTGTAGCAAATGTTTGTCAAACCAAGAGTTGAAAATCAGTCTCTGTACTCTTGTGTGAATTACTGCCAATTCTCAATAACCCAGTCATTCAAGAGTTCCACTTATCTAGATCTCTTTACAGAATGTATTTTTTATTGTTGTACAAATAATTTGCAAGTTTTTCCATGTTGACTATTAAACTTTCATTGTTATGCATAGACTTGATTATACTGTAGAAGTAGAATGAAAGATGCCTTCTTCATATAATATAAATATTATTTTCCTTCTAAGAATAAAATCCTTCTGTTTTGTGGTAATACAATGTGAGGAATATGTTAATATAAAAACCTTCTAATTCATGCACTTGCTTATTCCTGAATGTACAATAGCGGCTGTGTTTTTTCTTTTTATGTCCAAGACCATTTGTATGTCACTTTACCCCACAAGAGCTGGCAACATTGAATTTTGGTTGAGGTCTACCTTTGTTAATTCTGGGAGGGACACTTCTGATTTCAATTCAATGGCCTTCCATGTTAATCTGTTCAAAAAAGATTGCTTAGCCTAAAAATAATTCTTTTTAATTACACTCTAAGTGCCAGTCTCATGGAAACAAGTTGATATCTGGGTAAGGATTGGTAATGGGGTAGAAATCATTTTATTCTAGGTCAATAGTACAAAAGGACTAGTAGAGCATAGTGGTAGATGTGGTGGTGTCACTGTCCCTTTTTGTATGTTTTCTGTGACTAAATAGGTTTTCCTTGTCAATACTGTGAATCAGACACCTTGCTTGAGCCCTAAGAAAAAACATGTAGATAACAGTTGATTTCCTTCCCGCTCCCTGTGCTTTCTAATCATGTTATCCTTCACATAATCTATTTTTTCTTTTAAATGCCTTATCAAAAAAGAAGCATGGAACTATATGATTTTTATATTCAAGCACTGCTCTAAAAGCAATTTTTTTTTCCTCTTTCAGACCTAGGTCTGGATCAGTTTGTAGTGAAGCGGTATGATGGAAAGGTGAGTAGACTTGAAATTTATAGTATCTTTCTACCTATAACCTCTTTGAGTTTCTATTTAAAGTTGTGTGTAAGTACAAATGAAATACAATATTGTCTTTTGTTTGAGCTAGAACATAGCAGTATTTGTTTATTATATGGCTGAATAGGAAGGAAGGAATAAAGATTTGCTTTAATGCTTATAGAACCAAAATAACTTCTCCTTGCTGGTGGGAGAGGGAATTGTAATGTGTAAAAAATCAAACTTAATAGCATTATCCATATGGTATGAGACCCTCCATGTGAGGGAGTACCATATTTCAGAGGGAAACCTGCTATATGCTGATCATATTATAACATTGTTTGGTCTGCCTGTATGAATGGAACCACACAGTAACCTAGCCCTTTTTACAGCTCTGAAGTCATATTTTTCCCTGCCGTAAATCCCCAGAAATCAATGAAATTATAGCAGGAAGGAATTTGGCCCAGAGCTGTAACACAAGTAGGTAATATGGTTAAAAGACTGCTTGAACCTTTAACACAGAGAGGGCCAAGCTGTGTTATCTAAAACAAACACCTAACATAGATTTGCTTAGGTGTATAGTTGTTAATCTAAAATAATTTGGTTTAATATTCCTTTATATCATTTTGAGCACTGATACTACCATAGTTGGTGGCTGCATAAAAATGGAATAGCACACAAGCTTCCTATTAACTCAACTTACTCTACAACAATCACTAATTTAGCAAAATTGTCACCTCATCTGTAACAAAATTCCTTGAATTTTTGAGTCAAAGAAGGTAACTTTTGACTCTTTCATTGCTGAGTGATATATCTGGCATGTAATGTTTAAATGTGACCAAACATATCCAGAAAGTCCTGCTATTTGAATCTATAATTAAACAAAACAAACAAACCCTGCACAATTGGGGAGGAAATGAATCTAAATTACTTTCATGTTTTGCATTCAATTGAATTGATTTTTATTTTAATTTTTCATGAGGAAGTGGATGGACAAAAAGCAAAGCAAGTAATCAAATAAATGGTCTTTGTTCCTTAGAGCATACATGTGTTTGTTTACCCAAGCAGCAGAGTATTATACCTCTACCCCGATATAACGTGACCCGATATAACAAGAATTCAGATATAACACGGTAAAGCAGTGCTCCCGGGGGGGGGCTGCACACTCTGGTGGATCAAAGCAAGTATATAACGCGGTTTCACCTATAACGCGGTAAGATTTTTTGGCTCCCGAGGACAGCGTTGCATTGAGGTAGAGGTGTATTCTACTTTAAAATAGACAGTAAGTAGTATGCTTTTTGTCAGTCTTTGTTTCTTAGAAAGAAATGCTGAGTTCCACACAATTTTGGATAATAGTTCCTCTATTCCTGAGTACTATCATTCTATTCCCATCCTAGTGGGTAAAAGTCTCAAAGCAGAAGCAGTTTGTTAGCTGAACTCAGCTTTTTGTTCTGCTGAGCCTCATTGCTGGGATTTCCAGTTTGCGGGAAATTTTGTGATTTTGAAATTTGGGTTTGTTAAGATTTGAACAAATACAAACTATTCAAAATTTTCCATGAACCAGAAATTTTGGAAAAAAGGTTCATTTTGGAAACACCAACCTATGGTATTTCTAAAACAAAATCTGCTCCCTGGAACGTTGACAGCTGTGAGTGAAATTGACATTATTAGTCATACTAATAGATGTGGTGAAACTGACAATCTGAATTTCACTCAGCAGCTGCCAGGGCTCTCAGGATCTATGAGTCCAGGGCAGCCACACTCTGTAGACGGCCATAGGACGCCAGATGGCTGGGGACCATCCAGACTCCTGGGTCAGCTTGTCCCAGGACTTCAGACTCCCTGTTTCATGGGAAAGAGCTTGGAAGCACTGGCATAGTGTAACTGTCTTGGAGCTGCAGACCCCCTGAAGACCAGGTTCCCCAATCTTGGGGCAGTCTGCATGGTGAGGCTGCTCTGGAGCCATAGACCTGGAAGACGGGTCTCTCAAGCTGCCCAGCAGAATGCCTGGGGGATGGGGACAGTAGTGTTTCCAGACTTCAATTTGCCAAAAGTTTGTTGAACCTGAGATGTTTCATAGAAACGCAAGAAATCGGCATTTTCCAACAAACTTAAGTCAGGAAATTTCAGACCAGTTCTATTTGAGACATGACTTCTACTCTTACACAATATGCACACCCAATCTTGCCATACAGCATGGTGAAAGTGTGACAACTGGTGGTCTCAGTGCAGGCTGAAATGTTCTGAGTTATGCTGGCCCTTAGCATCTGTTCCCTGCACTGACCATCCTCCATTCTGACTTTCTGTTGCAGACTGAAATGGTGTATATAAACACGTTTGTATAGCTGCTATACCTAGATATATATGCAAAATACATTGGATGGTAGAATAAGTCTTAACATCAGTCATTAGAGTTTTAAAATGGAGAGTGTAGTGGACTACTATTAGTAGTAGTAGTACTGTGCAGAACAACAGACCACGTTAATTTTATGGTATTGTATTGCAGGGGCTGATATACATGCTGCTTCTGGATCATTTATTTTAAAGGAGGAAATAATGGCTCACGTTGTTTGTCAGACTTGTCTTACTAAGGAGCACTAGTAACAGACTTTGGTTATGAGGCTAGTGGTAATGGCAGGGGGGTCAAGTTTGGGGTGAGGTTAAAGCAAGGAGATATTGGAGCTCCCTCAGTCGTGCAGAGGAGCCTGGATAAGGAGTGAAGTCACTCCTAGATCTTGTTTTCTAGGAGTAGTTTTTCTCATATTATCTGCATCTGTTTTCAGTTAACAAAGCACTGTCGCCTCAAACGCATTCAAATGTTGATTTAGGCATCATAAAACAAATTACACACATTCATGTTTTAGTTACATTGGTATCTGTTAAGGAATAAAATTAGTCCTCGCGTCTTTTCTCGTCTGTTGTTTCCATTCACTCATCTCCCTCGTTGGCTTCCCAAGAAATATCAAAGCACTTTTTATAATTGGACACAATCTTCTCCTTAGATACTGTTCTAACTCTGTGAAGCCATGCCTTTGTGTGCTGGTATTATTTTGTGCATTGGTGGAGATGGGAAATTTGAGTAGAAGGCTGAGAGGTGTATTGTTCCCTTGAGCATCTTGCATGATGTCCATTAACGTTAATGGGAATTACAGTATATAGACACGTTGAGGAGAGAATAGACTTTTTCCATCTGAAATGTATTCTTTGAGATGAAAGGAGAAAATGAGCAGTCAGGTTTAAGTCAGCAGTAGTACCAAAGTACTGATACTCTATAAACTACAGGTTGGCTAAACAAAAGTAGAAAATAGAACTATTGTTAGTTATAAACAAAGATTTATGCCTATGCTCTATGTAAATACTAATTTAGAGCAAACGCCAATAAAAAGAATAGACCCAGCTGTGTAGTCAGATGCATTTTAATTACATTCTGTAAAACAAAGGTTAAGGATTCAGTGTAAATGTTCTGCATGAATGTTCCAGATAAATATCATTGCACTGGGAAATCATCTGTATCTGCAGTTTTTTTCACAAATATTCTTGTAAAATTAGAAGTCAATCCTGTAAGGGTTGTCTACGCTGCAGCTGGCAGGTGTGATTCCCAGTGCAGATAGACTAGTGTTAGCTCATCTTGAAGTAGCATGCTAAAAATAGCAGTGTGGACACTGCAGCATGGGTGGCAGCCACCCAAGTTCAGACCCTGGGAGTTAGGCAGGCTTGAACTTGGATGGCTAGCCTGAGTCTTTGCAAGTGTTGCAGTGCAGTGAGTTAGCATGAATCTGTCTACTCGTGCTGGGAATCCCACCTCTTGACTGCAGTGTAGACATATCCTGATAGGCCACTTGGAATGACTGGAACTGGTTAAGTCCAAAAGTCTTTGATAGTGACCATATATTTTATTGCAGCTCTGTGACGTTTGTGTCTTCCTGTGTATAGAGCTGAATGTGATAGTGAGTGCAGTATACTTCTACCCAACTAGGGATAATTTTTCAGAGCACTGAAGGGTGGGGGAGAGAGACAAGCATAACTCTTCAGTAACAGGCGCAAAATGCATATAATTTGAATCTACACATTGCTCCCTGGAGACCAGCGGCCTTAGAGGCATTCGTTCAGCAAAACCCTTTGGTCCATCCTCCTGGCCAACCACAACTGCATAATTTTCTTTCACCTACAGCAGGGCTAAGTGTTCAGGGAGCTAGCCTCCCAAGTGTTTGTACAGGGAGTGGAGAAGCTGGCTTGGTGACATGTGTTTATATGTTCCCTCCCTCCCACCATCCCTCATAAACTTTTTCTTTTGGCTAATCTGCTGCTGCTGCTAACTATTCACTGTTGCTCTCAGGCCTCACCTCATAATTTAGCTCAAATTACAATATGAATATAGCCTAATCTGTAATTTAATAAAAGCACTCAGAATTAACATATCTAACCCTAACTGCTCAGTCACCTGGCTCTTTCGTTGTATCACTTTTCCCTCTCTTGTATTGTGTCTGTGTAAAACAAATGCTTATTGGAGGAGGAAAATTTTCCTGCCTGTAAAAGTGTGTCTGTGGTTGTATGAAGGCACCAAGACATGCTTAGCAGACCATTCAAAGAAACATGATATTTCTTTGAAAAACAATTTCCATTTTTTCTAATATGTTCTGTTTGAGAGAGTTTTTGAATTAAGCTCGAATTAATCTTCATGCCAAACTGCCAGCTCTCAAAGAGAAAAGTGTATGATACTATTTAACTCTGTGATAGTGTGCCCATAGGGTAGAAGATATCGATCTACCCTATGACAAGGGCAAATCTTGCCCTGCCACCTGTGGGCAAGGAGGACCATTAACACAGCAGGATCAGTGGAATCCTAGTGTAATGGGACAGATTTGAGGAGTCAGCACAAGAGGGACAGCGTCAGTGGACATTCTTTCCAAAGATGTAGGGATTGTGATTTTTCCGATTAATTGTTTTCATCTTAAAATATTATTGAATTTTTGCAGAAGCATTTGAATTTCAATTACTTGTAGATTTTGTGCTGCAATCAAGTGTTTTCAGTGATAAGGCTAAATTGCGAAGTGTCTGGTGGCACCTTAAAGACTAATAGATTTATTTGAGCATAAGCTTTTGTGGGTAAAAAACCCACTTCTTCAGATGCATGGAGGCAAGGCTAAATTGCAACACTTCTGAGAAACTGTTAGTCTTTTTAGGGGAAAGAATTAAACAGAATATTGCTTTAGTGTGGGATACACTTGAGTAGCGGTTTTTACCTCCTGTGGGGAAAATTACCCTGTGTAGTTGAATATAAACAAAAGCTTGCAAGCTGTCAATGATGGTATACCCTTAAATTATCATTGACCCAAGGAGGCAATAAGTAATTACAAAAGCTTTTACAGACTCTAATTTTACTTTGGAATTAAGTAACTCCTATCCAGATTCATATTTCCATGTTCTCTATTCTCCAGATACAGTTCTATATTGATTAATGCTATAGAAGTAAGACACCCTCTAATTAGTTACTCTCACGTGGTAGGAAAGTTGCTTTTGGTATTAAACATTATAATTACTTGTAGTTATTCTAAGCACCCTTTTCAAGTATTGTATTGGGATGCTTTACAGGGAAATAATAATAAAATAAATTTGATGGTGAAATACCTGAAGTCTAACATTAGCTTTAGAAATATTGAGCAAATTTCTTGACCAAATCTTGAAGCAATAATACTTACTGCTATGTAGGAGAAAATTCAACCACCTAGCATGCAGCACTCAGTTATATGTGAAGAACCCCCCTAAGTCTCACATGGAGAGGTCTCTATGCATCCTCTCATTTTATATTGGCAAGCAGTCATGCTTTTGCTGTGGTGGGAGGCATCAATCTCAGATAATCTCACCACTTTTTTTAAAATCAAACTTTATTTTGAAAAGGGTTTTGGGGTATGACTACTATTGACTACGTATTTTCCTTCCTACTCCATATTTTGCCCTTCTCATTTCTGTCCTAACCTTGTAATATAATTGTTTGCATTTTTGAAGCATTTTTATTTTTGTATTGGATTTTATAATGTTGTATAGTGCTTGAATTGGGGCTTCAGAGGGTGGGAAGTGGGAGAATAAAATAAGGAATTATGCAGCATCTGAAAGACATCAGCACCACAAAGAAACTGTCTCTTTCAGATCACATGTTCCAGGACCCAGATTAAATAGGATTAATATAATGAAGCGGTAGAATGAATAACTTTAAATATAACAGGTAATGTTTTCAAAAGCCCTTAATGATAGGAGTCTAAGTCCCATTTTCAAAAATAACTTATGCACTTAGTAAGCCTAAGTCTCATTTAAAGTCACTTTTGAAAATGAGATTCCTAAATCATCTAAGCTCTTCTGATTAGAGTGATTTATATAAATGAATGAGTAGGTAGGCAACATGGTGTAGCGGATAGTGCATTGGTCTGGGTTCCTGACTCTGCCAGTGACTGGCTGGGTGTCTCTCTACCTTGTGAAAGCAGCAAATTTTGCTCAGCCATCTGTGGGCAAGGAGGACGATCAACACAGCAGGATCAGTGGAATCCTATTGTGATGGGTCAGATAAGGTTAGAAAATTTGACTTAAAACATCAGTGGCACTGGCAGATATTTCTATCCTGCACTGTGCTTTTCTATCCTTACTGTAATTAACCTCATACTATTGTGTGTTCACAAGTTTTCTTCACTTGCCCCCTTACTTGCTTTCTCCCCTTCCATTCTCCAAAACCAAACCCCTAAACCCTTTTATTCTAATATTATGAATACTATTCTGTTTGATGCGCACATTGGTATAGACATGTCAGAAGACTAGGCCCTTCTCCTGAAATGCTTATGGGCCAAGTATCAAAGACCAATGCTTTTAGATGCACAAATGACCACAACGTGCTTCTAGCTGGAGGAGCTGGTTATGTTTTGTTCAATAATCTTCAAGATCATTATCAATTCAGAGCCCTGAAATAAGCCAAACTTTGATGCCCTCTGAGCTGAATCAGTTAGTCATGTAGTTATAAGGTCTCCAGTTGATGTGGCCTTTGTGTATCTTGACCTGTGAATTCTCATGCTTGTACACGGAACTTGGAAGATGTATCCTTTCATTGAAATGTTTGAATCTTTAGATTCAGGTATTATTTCAGTTTGTTTTTGTTTTAAAAAAATCTTTAAGGCTAAGAAAATGCTTGGTTGCTTATATTAAATTTTATATGCATGGCACACAAACAACCCTGTGGAATCCCTTATTATGAAGATTACTTTGCATCCATGTACAGGTCAAGTGTGTGCTCCCTCTTTCCTCTCCCACCCTATCCACCAACAGTCTGTGGCATAATTACTTTCTGCCAAAACTAGAAATATTTGCTATTACTTTTTTGTATACTAACTTTGTTATTCATTTTCACTGGGTTTGTTTGGCGGATATTCCTGAATGTTACTGATTGCTATATGTGCTCCTTACTTCCTGTTCCTAGGTGTTGAGAGATTCTTTGTTCCTGATGTCATTAATTGGTTTTGCTGTGTTGCAATGTTGCATAATATGTAATATTTGTGGGTATTTTATTTTAATTTTGGTTTTGGTTTTTGGTGTAACCAACATTCCCTGATCTTCTTCCCTCTTTCTAACCCTCTCCCCTCTCATCAGGATTTCTGGCAGGTACTGACTTGTCAGCATGTGCTTTAAACAGTTTGTGCTTCAAAACCCATAATATGCACCTTTTTTGTAAAAAGGGACAGTGTATACTTCTGCCTTCCCCCACTCCCTTAAAGTATTTTTTAATTTGTCTCCTTTTTACTTGGCACATAAATAATAGGTATTTTTATCTCAAAATATTAAAATTTACATCATGTCAATGAGAATACAGTCCCACGGGTAACTTTTTAATAAGTGTCGTTATTCATGGAAACTGATCATTTGGAGGAACCAGAAGATATTGGTATTCCTCAGTGGTTTGAGTATTGGCCTGCTAAACCCAGGGTTGTCAGTTCAATCCTTGAGGGAGCCATTTAGGGATCACAGCAGGGGGAATCTGTCAGGGACAGTACTTGGTCCTGGTATCTCCATATTATTATTATCAAATGTAGCTACAACATTAGCTAGACTAACTCATATATAAGACCACACTTTATAAAATTACTTATGGGAAAAGGAAATGACAGACAACAGAGAGCTGTTCTACTTAGCATGCGTGAAGAGAGACCCATACCCATAATAGGAATGAGCAGGTAGAACAAGAGAGTAATGGCATGCTTGGTATTCAGGTGGCAGCCAGCTACAGAGTTCAAGGAGAGCCCTTCTGAGGTGAATTGGGAAGAACACTCCATTGAAGAGTGTTCTGTTGCTGAGTTACTATTTGTGCCTTATTAAAATGCATTCCTTGTGCCCTATATCATTCTGATCTCAGTGGTGTGGTACAGAAAGAGTTAGAGCAGCCTACCAACAAAAAATGTGTCTGATTTAAATGCAATTATCTGTGTTTAGGTTCTAACACTTGCGTTTCCTAGTGTTTGAGTGAAGAGTTCTTGTTTGTAGGGTCCCCAGAAAACAAAGTAGTCTCTCAGTACACTAGCTTACACTAGTCTGAAAGTGGGCTACATAAATTGCTGTGTGTAGGGACAGTGAGGTGACTTGCTTGAATAAATTAAGCTTATGCTTTATGAAATAGACACAACTGATTATATATATGATTACTTATCAGAAGGAGGAGAGTCTAGGTGACTTTAATTTCTAGCTTTAAGTTATTTTGTTCTGTTACTCATGCCATCTAAACTAGCTGAGTTATCAAGCCCCTGAATCAAGTGTTAAGGAGGGAAATTTTGTCAACCACTTAGCAATGCTAATGAGCTTTGTACTGATATAACTGTATTTCAGTTATAACTTATTAAGGTGGAGACTTCTTACCCTAAAATAAGTTTAGCTTTTCATTTATAGGTGGAGCAGATACTGCCCCCTGTAGTTAAGATTGCTTGACATTTTCCATTATTTTCAGTGGCTTATAACTTTGCCGAACTAACCATTCCAGTGGGCTGCCTCAGGCTTCTCCCTCTTCTTCTATTTTTATTTTTAAGTTTCTGCTAAAACCATTGAGCTGTTTCTGAGAACAAGACTGGGGGAAATATGTTGTTTAATGTTTAAAAAAAACTTCTTCCAGCCGTTTCACTAACAAGCTCTCGCACCTACATGCTTTGGAAGAAGGGCCTGAAATCTGGCAGGTGTGTTGCCCTGGATAGGCCTTTTGTCATCTCTGTGAAAATTTGCTAAAAGTTGGCCAGGTAACAAGCTTTGAAAATTCTCAGTTTGCACATGCTCAGTAGAGATTTGTTAGCGTTTGGCTACTAAACTCTCCAAAGATGCCATCTGCTCTTAGCATGCTCTATCCTGGACGTGCATAGGTTGAGCAGGACTCCAGGTTGCTGAGGGCTGCTGTGGTGCAGGCACAGGAACTGAGAACAGGGAGAAACTCACCTGTGTTCTCCTTGACTGGCCCAAAGCTGCATTGAGGAAGAGGAGGAGGAAGCAGCTCGGTTTGAATATAGAGGACAGTGGAGAAGAGGGAGAACTGGAGCAGGATGGTGGAGTGGGCGGCAGGAGGCAGAGGGGGAGAGGACTGAGCAGAGCAGGAGCTCGTGTGTGTGTGTATGTGTGTGTGTGTGTGGAGGTGTTTGTGCAGATGTTCAGTTTTATTAAGTGCAGAAGGGAAGTGATCTGGATGTGGAGATATGTGGTTTTGCTAGAAAGCAGGGAGGAGGGTTGCGTACTGGGAGCCAGGTGACGATTTTGGGTTTTAATAGAAGCAAGGGTGCAATAGATAGGAAGAGGGGCACAGATCCCCACCCCTCAGACATAAACACTACTACAAATTCAGGATCCTGGTCTTTCAGGTGGGAATGGAAGGACAGGGCCGCCCAGAGGATTCAGGGGGCCTGGGGCAAAGCGGGGGAGCCTGTACTCACAGGGCAGCGCTCAGAGTCTGCGGCAGCGGCATTTTGGTGGCGGGGGGCCCTTCAGTGCTGCCGAAGACGCGGAGCAACTGAAGGGCCCCCTGCCGCCGAAATGCCGCCGCTGCAGACTCAGAGCACTGCCGGGTGAGGAAAGGGATTCTTGGCCGGGGCTTGCGGGGCCCAGGGCCTGGGGCAAATTGCCCCACTTGCCCCCCCCCCCCCCCCCCCCTCTGGGCGGCCCTGTGGAAGGGGGCTGAGTTCTGAGCATGTAGTAATACACAAACCAGATCCAGGCTGCCTGCTCCCTGGAACCGAATTGGTGACTGGGGAATCACCAACACAACCAGAGTTCGGGGCAGAGGTTGCAACGAGTCTGCCTAGCCCTGCCTGTGGCTGTCTAGCGCTCAAGCCTCCCCAGAGTTGTATCCTGCATGGGATTGCTGAGACATATCTTGGTCCCTCCCACAGATGGGCAGCTCCATGGAGCAGGCATTGGGCACATGATTATGTGCTCTGGGCCCTACTCGTGGCTGCCCTGGCCCAGCACGTGGAGTCACTGAACAAGGCTAGGCTGCTGAGCTTCCTCTGCTGTTGTGAGGATGGCAAATTCTGCAATGCCGAGTTGCTGGAGCAATACAGTCAATCCTCTCGTCTAGCGTGGGGACCTCTGGGATAAGTGGGATGAGCCCTGGACTGATGGGAGCTCAAAGAGATGATGGCTCCTAAAAGGTGAAGCTCCTGTATCTCTGTGCAATGGGTGGAGCTTCATCTGTGCCCCTGGAGATGGGGATGCGAACTATGTACCACTGAGCCCCCTCCATACCAGGCACAGAGGGGTCCTGGCCACTGCCCCATAAATGCTGGCCACAAAATCTTTCCGAATGAGAATTTCAGGAACATCTGACAATCCCAGGGAGACTCTCTCATGCTCTGCCTCCCAATTACATGCTGGGCCCCAGGGAGACCTCTCCCTCAAATCACCACCCCCTAGATCACCGCCTTAGGAAAATTCTGGTTGAGCCCCTGGAGGAGAGGCATGGGAACAAGGGGTATGGCAGAAGTTGGATAAGAGGAGATGGGGACAGACAAAAGCTTGGGGGCACAGGCAGAAGGTTTTAGAGTGCACTCTCTCCTCCAGAGCCTGCAGTTGAATCCAGGAGTCTTGAATTATAGTACTACATTCCTCTGCTGTCAGCAAATAGCTGTGAAATCCACTGGTAAAGGAAATTACATTTTAAAAACTGTTAAACGAATGATAAGGTGGCAAAGTCAAGCATGCAAAAGCTAGCAAATGCCAGAATTAAGGTTTCATATGCAGTTCAGTCCCATTGTGTATATGCATTATGGTAGTCTTTAATGATATGATCACACACTGGTTTTTTCCCTGTCACATTCTGTGAATTGATAGTTTTTCAGTATTTCTTTTTATCTGCATTCATTGTGTGGCTCGAGGCCTTATTTACTGTTCACTTCCTGCTCTCAATACAGAATTATTTTCCTCTTTGGCTTTCCTATAGTGGTCATCGCTGTAGCCAGTAAATGCATCACTACAAATTGCATTGCAAACGTTAATTAATTTATCTTCACAAAACCCCTATGAGGTAAAGAGGTGGTATTATCATCCCCATTTTACATCTGGGGAATCTAAGGCACGGACACATTAAGGTCAATATTGTCAAATGTGTCAATATTAGATGCTAACTTGAGATATCTACATCCTGGTTTTTCAGAGCACTTTGCATTTTATAGCATGTATATTCAGAGCACAGCTCCAATCTCTGTCAATTGCAGCTGTGAGTGCTCAGCATGTCTGCAGATGTGGCCTCAGGTGTCTCACACTGGGAATCTAGAATATAAGGAACATGCAAGTGACCACCACCTCCGAAAAGTGTGGTTGAAGTGACTTGTCCAGCATCACAAAGGAGCTCTGTGCCAAAGGCATGGATAGAATCCAATTCTCCAGGGCAGCCTTCAACTTCCTTAACCATGAAACTATCCTTTCTCTTCCAGCAGTTCCCTCTCATTCAATACTCATCTCCCAACTAAAGATAAGCAGGGATCTTAAAGACAACAGCTTCAGTCACTACCAAACTATGAGTAAGGCTACATTTATGTAACAGAGGTCATGGAAGTCACGGAATCCGTGACTTCCAGAGAGCCTCCATGACATTTGGGGCTGCGGGACTCAGGAGCTGGCAGCCAGCAGGGCCCTGGCAGGGTTCCAGTGACAGGTTACACCACTGACAGGTGACAGGGCCCCCTGCAAGGTTCCAGCGACAGACTCCTAAGGGGGCCCTCCTCAGGTTTCCAGCAACGGGCAACAGCCTTGGGGAGGGGAACACATCGGACGAGCGGCTGGGGGTGTCCTATTTTCTCTTTGGGAAATATGGTCACTCTGCAGTTCCCAGATGGCCTGGCTGGCAGGGGAAACCATGGAGCTGCAGCAGCAAAAGTCAGATAGGTCACAGCCTCCGTGAATTTTTGTTTATTGCCCGTGGACCTGTCCGTGACTTTTACAAAAAATAACCAGGACAAAATCTTAGCCTTAACCAGGATTCATTCCCTGAGCAGTGCCCATTCCTGAGCATTGAATGAGGTTGGAAAAAACAGTATGTGATCTCGTAACTAAAGACTTAATCAAATGCAACTGCACAAGGGGGACAAGATGAGTGAGGTAATAGCTTTTGTTGGCCCAACTTGTCTTTCTCACCAACAGAAGTTGGTCTAAGAAAAGCTACTCCCTCACCCACCTAGTCTCTCTAATATCCTGGGACTGACATTTCTACAACTACACTGCAATGCACAAGTGGATCAAACTAAGGTTGCACAGTCAACCTTAGTACTTTCATTTCCTAATTTTTGAGTGTTTGATTTTGCAACCTTAACATACTTTTTCGATGTAATTTATCTATAGACCAGTTCTGAGATACTGCTTAGCACATTTTACATTAGGCAGCAGAGACACTCTTTACACCTTTCTTTACATCTTTCCAAATTAGCATGAGGCGGCCAAAAAGGCCAGTGGCTTTATTCTCTTTAATGCACCAAGCAGGGAGTTGGGGAATTGGAACTTTTGTTCTTGGCAGTAGAAAAGCTCTTCACCTCAAAGTTCTAGGCACACATTCTGATAAGGTCTGTATCATTTTTATAATTCAATAATTTTTATTAATAAGGGCTTATGAAGACAGGTCTATAATTGATAAACGAGAACTTCTCACCACTGATCAATGCTTTTTTGATCATTCCTGAGAGATCTTGAAAGCCTAACCGTATCTTCAGCACTGAGTTGTTGGCCCTTTTAGATGGGTGAAAAATAATAGCCCTTCACAGATGAAAGATTGTATTTGTTATGTTCTTTGTGTGATGTTTTTGCAGTACCCTGTGGTACATTGAAAATGTTGGCACTTATAGCCTAAAAAATAGCTTAATGGTGAGAATTAAACTAACCCTTATTCTTAAGGAACTATTGCTAAACTGCAATGATGGTGCAATGTAGCTCTAAACCAAAGAGTAAATTACTTTGTTTGAAAAGGAAGTGTATATTTGGTATAATGATATAAGCCTTGTTAAAATGGCACAAGTTTGCATCAATTTTGAGTCCTGGAGACCTCCACCAGTGGGAAATCGAAGTATAGACTGTCCCT
The DNA here is from genome assembly GCF_011386835.1 of Chrysemys picta bellii. Taxonomy (NCBI): domain Eukaryota; kingdom Metazoa; phylum Chordata; order Testudines; family Emydidae; genus Chrysemys; species Chrysemys picta. The sequence goes on along the minus strand of NC_088797.1, from coordinate 88,831,170 downwards.
TTTCAGAGGCATTTCCTTCTTGCTTTTCTAGCAGGGGTTTCTTCCTTGCATGTCCAGTTCCTGCTGCCTGTGAACGTCTTGGAAAGTTTGTGTTTTTTCTCTTGACTGCATAGAATGCTGGCCTTGCATTTCAGATGCGGTTTGTTTAACAGTGATGGATATTTACCGTGTTGCTGAGAGGAGTATCTGTAAATTTCTTTCTCCAGTCTCAGGAGACCACCAATAGTAATGGTAGCTGCTTAACTCTTGATTCTCCTGAAAATGTCTAAATTAACATTTAGAGGAAGAAAGTCCAGGGAAAGGTTTTATGTCTAATCTTCAGATATATCCTAAAGATAAAAGATTTACATTAAAATTCTTTCCATTAGTATGTGCTACTCAAAGATGATAAGCCAAAGTGCTTTCCTGACTAAAATAAAGAATGCATGAGTGTGTATTTTCCTAACTTTTCTAAGCTACTTTTTAATATTCTGATACCTCTGAATTTAACATTCAGAACCCGTTTTTGCTTATATAAAGATACAAGATGAATGTTCTAGAACCTGCAGACAGTGCTACTATAGTAAACTTTTCCACTATATACAAAGGCTTAAAACTCAACTACAAAATTCACTATGCAATGAAATGCTTCATAAGACTTAAGCTTGAGCAATTTTTTTTATTTTCAGACTTAAAAAAACTAGACCATCCTTATGTAACATTGATTGTGAAATATATTGCTTTTTAAAAAGTCAATAAAAAGGAAAAAACAATTACTGGGATATTTTTTTTTCATCTGTCCTTGCTTCAGGGTACACTGCAGGATCTATCTGCTTAGTTTTGCCTTTGACTGAACAAGGCTGTGCTCTGGACTCTTCAATCTGAAGGACTTTTTTTAATGGCTGTTTTAACTGGATAGTCAGGCGCCAAGGTGATGGGTGCCACTTATAAATCTCTAAATGGCTTTGATACTTTAGAATTTGAACAGCATTTTATCTGATGATGTAGTATCAGTCTTTTGGTATTTTCAAAACAGAAATATGTCCTTGATATTAATATTTGAAAACATGGCTACTGGGTATTTAACTCATAACTTTCATAACAGAATTTCATAACTGTTTTTCTGTATGTACATGTACAGCTTTGTACATGCCCTAAGAGAGGCACTGTTACAGAATATCTGCTCAAATTACCTTTTAGAAGAACTGTCTTAGTATAAGTTTACACAGATCTAGGGCTGCACTGTCTGTGAAGGAGTTTTACTTGTTGGAGTAAGCAATGTGCATTTACCCAGGCTCTGTCTAGACTATGAAATAGGAGACACATTTGCACATTCTGAATGCTGCTGAGCACTATTGAGTTGACCAGGATCCGCTAATATTTTTTAAAGGAGTCTATCTTGGTCTAAGCTAGATGCTATGTGGAAATGAAAAATGTGCTAATTAAAATGTGTTGACTAACATGATTCTAAAACATTGCCTATTTTCCTGGTCTAGCTGTGCTCACAGATCGCTATCTGTTTGTTTTATTTAAATGGACGCTGCCAGTCAGTAGGGGCTTAGGAAGGTAAAATACCAAGCAGCACCTCAGAACTAATTGTGTACAGTTTACAGGTATATTGCTATGTAACTTTGTGCATGTATGAACGTAAGCGATTTTTTTAAAATTGAGAAATCTTAAGTCCTTGGTACTGATTGGATGTGATTTCAGAGAACCTTAAACGGCGACTTTAAAAAACAGGCAATTTGTCTAAAAAGGAAATGAAAGAGAAAATCATCCTCGTGGGATTTCTGCAAGGGATTTTGCTTTGGATTAGAAAGAAGTTTGTTTGACAAATGTCCCTTTGATTCCCGTACATATCTGTGAAAGATTGCTTTCTTTTAGTACTGTAGTACTAGTTTAAATCTAAAACACAGAAAATAATAAATTAAAATGCAAAAATGCTGAAGGTCTAACTTTAACCGTACAAAATCCAGGAAATTCAGAGCAAAGGCTGGTATGCTGTAATTTATCCTGATGGACATCAAAATTGATACAGATTTAGATATCTCTACAATATGTAGGCCTCTGAGACAGATGAGCGATACTGTTTCGGTCTTGATCCTGAATACCCTTGTTGTAAAGCTTCAAATCAAAACATTTCTAAGTCTTTTTTTCCCTGTGTGAATATTCATAGCTGTCTATATGAAAGAAAGGGTTATAACATTTTAGTGTCTGTGTTGAATAGTCCATAGAACTAAAGGTGGTCAGTTGGGACTGAAAGGGAATTTGCTTTATGGCAAGCTGAAATTTACAGTATCTTAAGCAGTCATTTTTCATAGATGGATACACAGTTTCTGTAATTGTAAAGAATTAAAAAGGGAACAAAAACGTAATCTCAACAGCTATTGTAAATCAAAAATGGTTAAGGTTGAACTATAGTCTGTCAATTTACAAACAAAAATCCCATTTCTGGGTGAAATTACTAATTTCATTACATGCACTATGCTTTGTTATTTTGGAAGGGGGAAACTGTGAAGTGATTGCTTGAGATGCACAACATTTTGATGCTTTGATGCACATGGGCCCAAAGTGGGTATTGAAACATAAGCATTAATTGCATGGATAAACTTGCTGAATGTACGTCTCCATCCCCTAGGATGAAATACAAACTGTCATTTTAAATGACTTGCCAAACTGCTTTCTTCCAAAAGCAGCACATTAAATGTTGTTTGTTAAATTGTTTTTGAAATGCAAAATGAAATGGTGCTGCAGGGGTTTATTTAGATTAGCTTTTTAAATGCAATTGAGGTCAGCATTGAAATTCACAGAATTTTCTGACTTTGTGGAGAAGACATAAGTAAATCTAACAAAAGATATAGCTTTTTTTTTTTTAGATATTCATTTATCTAAATATTAGATGACATGTATACTTTGATCTTTTAACTATAAATTATACCTGGTAACAGCCAGAGCACTAGGTTCTCTTATTGCCCCTCCACTGGCATTCTAACAGGGTGGCAGTGCAGATGCCTATGCTGGGCAGTCAGCCAGAAGATTCCAAGTACTGTGACTTCACCACCAAGTCCCTTTTATATAACACTCTGGACTTCTCTCCTGAATGAGCCCTGACGGATATGATTTTTTGCTCCTAACTTAAAAAAACAAAAAGCTCCAGAGGGCATAGAAAGTGAGGTGGGGGAAAGGTACCAAGTTGGGTTTTACATGAAATCTAAGTTCTGGTTTGGTTTAACTGACATGAATTTGTCTGCAACTGAAAACTGTCCCATCATTTGGCATTCATTGCTCAAGAGAGAGCCAGACCTGTCCAGGGCCTAGTGTGTGGCAAGTCAACATCAAGATGCACTGGCAGAATATGAGAGGAAGCTTGCGTAATACTTCTCAATGCTTTGCTTGATTGCAGCCTCTGTATGTGTCACTTGAGAGCTAAAAATCAAAAAATCCTTTAAGGAAAAAAAGGAAAAAAATCAACGTCCCTGCCCCCCTCCACTTTCATTAGCTGAGATCAGAGTAAGAAAAATCAAACATTTTTCTTGACCTTATATTTGTCAGGCTTTTGACTGAGTTTATAAAGGTGGGGAAACAATTTCCATATTTTTCTGTTTGACTACCAAAATGACTGCTCGAAACTCCTGGCTAAATGATGGGATTGCTTTTCTGGTGTTTATAGCAACACACACAACACTCTGGAAAGCAAGAAAATACATCAGTGTTAATAGTGGCCTTAAAATGACTTTTTTCTTCCATTATATTAAATTGTCATTCCTGGATCTTCTTGTTGCTAGAAAGCCTAAATTTTATGGGATAGACTGAGCTTCCTTTTTTAAGTGTAGATAAACCTTTCAGCTGCATGGTCAATGTTTAGCAAAGTTTGTAAGATCAATTGACGGTATGAATCTGTTTGACAGAAATTACTGAGTTAGACACATCTTCACTGAATATACACAGACTTGCTTGTAATGAAATAAATTATGTATTTGATTTGCACATGTATATGTATGCTTGTTTGTATGTTTTGTCTAATGTGATTCACTGCTTGATAAAAATGATTATAAATATTTTTACAGTGCATTGCTCACTTGTGAATTCCCAACTGTGAATGTTCTTTAGGCAATGTATGATCTTAACTGGTTGCTCGGTTTTATGAATGTATTTTACATAAGGTTGAAACATTTTTTAATTTGTTTGAAAATTCTTAACTCAAGCACATGAAATTTGAAGGTTGTACTGAAATTGTACAGATAACTAATCATGACAATTGTAAAGATGACTCATTGCCTAAAGAGTTTTAATTTTGCTTTTCTTTCTGTAATTTTTCTGTTTTAATTCCTCATGTTAACCTTTCAGCTGTAATATAACTCATGCTATGTTGAAACGAAACAGCAGAAGAAATAGACTGCACAAAAGGTGTTGATGGCATTGACTAGAAGTCAAAGCTTTATAGATAAGAGGAAGTATATTTTAATAAAGAGAGAATTGGGTATTGATTTTGTGCCTTTAACGTCATTAGGTTTTACAGCATTTCAGAAAGAGTTTTAAACAACCCATGTGATGCTTTTTCATAGCTTGTGGTGGTCAGAATCCTTGAGGCAACTTTGAATCTAGTATTGTCTTTAGTTTTAGATACTGATACGTTTTTCTTCGATAGGTGAGCAAACAAATGCGAAAAAGGCCCAGGAAAATCCTCTGTTGGGTCACATTGTAAAATATATGGATACAGTTCCATTTATTTGTCTCTTACACATTCCTCTATTAACTTCACCGGTAATTTTCAGTTAAACTTTCAACCTTTTATCTTCAATGTGCATACTTGGCTAAACTCTAACAGTACAAGAAAGTCAGTCCTTGGAGATTGTTTCATTTCTGGCACATCTGATAGGCTGTATCTTGTTTCACAACAGAGAGTGCAGTTCTCCTACCCTCAGATAGTGTTAAACTCTGTCCTGCTGGTTTGGATGGGATCGCCATTTTAAAATCCAGTTTAACTAAGTGTGGTCTACCCTTTGTTCTAGCACCAATTGACTGCATTTCATTAAGATGGGTATTTAAACCTTACCCTGTCTATGCCTGCAGAACAACAGAGCTCAACTACAGTTTGGGAGCTATGTTTGGCGTTAGTCTCTTGAAAAATCCACTTGCTCAAAGCTAGAAGGAAGTTTTTCCTATGCATGTGTAATCAACTTCTGCAGGTTATAAGCTTTCGTTTAAAATAACTTGAAACTTTCAGCACCTCTTTGGAGAATATCTTCCAAATGTTTTGTGGAAGTAAACAAAATATACATGATGGACAAAAATACAAGCAGTTTTTTTAATATGCTCACTCCGTTCCAAAAAATAGTGACAATAGAGCAGTCTGAACATCCCATTATACAAAATTACATCTCTTTTTGGCAAATAGACTTTGTTCTTGCTACACTGAAATTGGTGTTAAAGCTCCCAATAACTTGAATAGGATCAGAATTAGGCCACGTGGTGGTAGAATGCATTAGTCTCCCATGTTTATACCTAACCTCTGACAAATAGTAGTAGATTAAGTAGGTTTTTAAAAATAGATACGTTCTTCAAGTGAGAATATTTTTGTACCCTTTCTATCTATAACATTTGTATTTCCGAGAAGATTTAACTTAAAACTAGATTTTTTTCGGGTGCTTTTAGACCATTCACGTAACTTTTAATTTATAAGGAACTTTCCCAGCCTTTAATATTAAATAAAAGCCAACTTTAAATTCATAGATTTTAAGTGTTATGAGTATTATTAATTTATCTCCAAATATACCGCATACAGTATATAGTGTTTGTTAATCCTTTCTCTGTAAATACTTCACATTTATCAGGGTGTCGGTAGCTGGTTTGTAGTGAGCTCTGCTAAAGATAAATGCAAAGACAGAGCCAATAAATATCATGAGTGGGCTATACCATTGAGGGATACAGCAACCATGACAATAATCCAAGAAAATGATTGCAAAAAAATTCACTAGCTTTTAACTCGAGCTTCCTTTGCGTTCAGAGAGAACTAGAGGCTGATTATTTGTCTTCAGCATAATCAGCACTATGTGGGTGTTTTTGGGTAGAGTTTGACTTAAGTTTGTATATATAGCAAAAATATTTCTTTAATGAAAAGAAAACACAGCCTGATGTACTGTGATAATGTATTGCTAATACCTTTTCAAAGTGGATGCATTGATAAATGCTTCTGCTGATTTGTGGAGGTTTACCTCACTTCACATTCTTAACAACTCCAAGTCTTCAAAATAAGAGCTACTGCTATATTTGATCAGTAGAGCTGAGCTTAATTGGAAATTGTATATTTGCTGATCAATATGATGACTTTTTTTTCTCTTGTGGTTTCCAAGCCAGATATTTGTCAAATTTTCATCTAAATTGTTAGGCAAACTAATCTCCAATCTGCTGTCAAGTAGAATGGTGAGTTCTTTCAAATATAACTGAACAAGAAATAGCTGTAGATGGTGGGTCTGAACCTTCAACTCAGTATCAATTCTTGCTGGAATTTATACCTAGGCTTCATAGCAGTGTATATTTTCAGCAAATAGCTAGTTGCTGCAAATCTTTCTTGATTTTGCAAGTCTAACAGATCAATTCATTTTGATGTTTTGTGAACTTATCTTGTTGGTTAACCAATTTTCTTTCCTTTATCTTGAATATGATGGGATCTTCGCTAGACAGAGGTAACAGATGGGGGCAGTTGTGTAGCTGGACCTTCGTGTGGCGGTGTTTTTGTTGTTTTTTGTTTCATAATACTGTTGCTAAATTAAGCTTGCATTGTTTCTGCTTCTGTGCTTGCATGATCAGATATGAATTAACCTCAACTGTACTTAATGTTTTTATATTAATTTTCTTTCCCGCTGTATGTGCGTGTGCGTGCGTGTGTATTTTCTAAATGGTTCACCACTATGAAATTCAATATCCAGCCTCTAACACAGTTCTATGGGTCCTTTTCAGTCTTTAAAGCTTCAGTGGATCAGTCACCCAGTGGCTTTCAGCTTAGAAGTGAGATCAGCTGATAAAATATATGTAGTGTGCTTTTCTAATCAAAAAGTTTCCCGTTATCTTAAAAGTTGCATGCATTCATGCAGGAATTTTGACTCTAGTGGTTGTCTTTACCAAACAAATGCTTGGGTTATACTAACGTTTTATCAGGTAACTAAATTTTTGGGAAACCATCAGATATTAAAACCAAACTGCTTTAAGCTATTGTTAAACTAGACAACTATAATAGAAATAAAACAGTTTGGAATAAAACTCATTATGGCTGTCATTTTAATTCTGCTGTAAAGAGCCTAGATTATATAGTACCATTATTCGCTAGAGAATTTAGACAACACAAAACAAAAAGCACATCATATGTTCTTTCTATCTCTGTACTAGACTAAAGATGCTAAGTTTATTGGCCAGTTCCAGTTTGTGCTTTATTTGAAACAAAAAACGCTAGTTCTGATAGATTTGAAGTCTGGAAAAGGTCCATTGAATTTGAATGGTAATAGGAGGGATATGTTCATAAAAAAAAAAAAAGCTCGTTGGCAATGATATAAATGATTCAGATCCTCTTTAAGTGTTTAATTGATTCTTTTATTTTCTTTCTTTGGGGTGTGTGGTTGGATCTGTAAAATAGAAGTTATCCCAAGAACGAGAGAAGTTTGCTGATGAAGACAGTATATTTTATACACTTGGAGAATGTGGACTCATCTCTTTTTCTGACTACATCTTCCTCACTACAGTTCTCTCCAGTAAGTATTGTCTATTTTTCTGTAATCTGTTATCACTTGATTCTTTATATTTTTTTAAATGTTTACCACTGATGCAATTTTTCTGTTATGACATGTACATTGGATAATTTTTCCTAAAAGGGATTCTGTTGACTACTTGAATCAAGAGTTGAATGAATAATTGGTAATGAATTCAACTTGTGGCATTAAAGTGCCACAAGTACTCCTCGTTCTTTTTGCTAACACAGACTAACACGGCTACTAACTTTTTCAGAGTTAGCCCAAGATTTTGCAGTATGTCCACTAGCAAATTGTGACTTCTTCATATTTATTCATTATTTTAAATTATTGAGCCTAACTTTATGAATATTGATTATTTTTGGCTTCCTGTTCAAAATTAAAAATTGTAGCGGAGTTCCTGATTTGTGATTGACCATATTAGTCTAGATCGGGGCGGGCAAACTTTTTGGCCCAAGGGCCGCATCGGGTTTCGTATATTGTATGGAGGGCCTGTTAGGGGAGGGGGTCGTGGCCCGGCCCCCATCTCCTATCCTCCCCCCTGGACTTCTGCCCCATCCAATCCCTCCTGTTCACTGACGGCTCCCCTGGGACCCCTGCCCCATCCACACACCCCCGCTCCCTGTCCCCTGACTGCCCCTGGATCCCGCTGCCCCATCCAACCCCTCTTCTCATTCCTGACAACCCCCTCCCCCCCCCGGACCCTCTGCCCTATCCGACCACTCCTTCTCCCTGTGTCCTGGCTTCCCCCAGAACCCCTGCCCCTGACTGCCCCTGCTGCCCCATCCCAACCCCTCCTCCTTCCTAACTGCCCCCCCCGGGACCCCTGTTCTCCCCCGACCCCTATCCACACCCCCATCTCCTGACCACCACCCCGAACTCCCCTGCCCTCTATCCAACCCCCCCCTGCTCTGTGCTCTCTTACCGCGCTGCCTGGAGCACGGGTGGCTAGCGGCACTACAGCCACGCCACGCTGCCCGGCTGGAGCAGGGCCACACCGCTGCTGCCACCACGCAGCACAGAGACTGGGTCTGGCCGGGCTCTGCAGCTGCACCACCCTAGGAGCTCACAGCCCGGCCCACCCAGAGCATTGTGTCGGCGGCGGGGCAAGCTGAGGCTGTGGGGGAGGGGGAACAGCAGGGGAGTGGCCAGGGGCTAGCCTCCCGGGCCAGGAGCACGGGGGCGGGCAGGACAGTCCCACGAGCCGGATGTGGCCCGCGGGCCGTAGTTTGCCCACCTCTGATCTAGATAAACATAACTTGTATTTTCAGGTTTGCAATTCATTTTTTGTAAGTATTAGAATGTGCAAGCTTAAAATTCACTTTCCTGGTGCATTTGTTCTTGTAAACTCAGTCACCTGAATGCTAGTGGATAACGAACCCAGAAGGCGTGTAAAAACAGTTGAAATGAATTGTCCAAAGATTTAAACAAATAATTTTTTTGTATTATTCGCCCTGCTCCAAACTCAGTATATGACATCTTGTAATCTGCTCAAAGAATGTCCTCTGGGTTCTAAATAACAAGAGCTAAAATAAAAGCCTTTCTATTATTTCTATTGGCAAGAAATATACAAACAATAGCCGCTCTTAATACAGGACAGTATTTCTGTCCTCTTATAGCTGTGGAGCAAAAAATAATGGACTTTGTTTCCAGAGCTGTACTGATCTCTTTTGATAATGTTGGTGCATATAAGGGGGAAGTAAAGAGAAATTCTATGTTAATTTTCAGTTCTGTTAGAAAAACACAAGGAAGAAAATTATTATTTGCCTAATGAAATGAGACGGAATTTATTTTCAGACTTCCAAGAGAAGTAATTATAAACCCTACAAAATAAAACTGTCCCTCTTTAATCCTCGTATTTGCCTAATATGTGATGAGCTGAGAAGAAAAAATAGTTGTTTAGTTCAAACTTTATTCTAAACACACTTTTAAAAACTGTTTTGTTCTAATCAGTCAATGAATGTTGTCATCAGGTGGGGAAAAAAAGACTATACAAATGTGTGTAATGCATAGAGCCTTTGGAACAGTACAGCATAACTTTTTCATGTTACATTCTGAAACATTGCTCTTACAAAGTGAAAATGATTATATTAAATTAGTAAATTAAATATGATCTTTCCAGAGTATAAGTTATACAGGTAATTCAAGATCTATTTTGTTACCAAACTGACTTAAGAAACTGTGTGTGACCATAGTGCCTATAAAGATGAACATCAGTAAATAACATTAGCTTGAGCCTGGTACTGTTCTGTGAAATTTTCATTTACTTGTCTTTTACTGAAGTTCAGTCCTGACTTTATCATTCTTGCCATTCCTGTCTTGGGTGAATAGAAGACTAGGATGAGGTCACCAAAATTATGTTGACTTCATACCTCAGCAAGGATTTCAACTCTTATCTTTACAGGTGAAAAGCTTATACAACTAACACATTACATCTTGGAATACAGTCTGCTGTCATTCAAAAAAATTCTGGGAGGGGCAAATTTGTGTCTAGCATATAGAATGTTATATGTGATTATACTGTATCCTGCAAAATCTAGGGGAGCAAAAAGTGGAAGACATAGTGGAAGAATTCTATGACCTATGGATTAGTTGAGGCACAGCGGCGGGGCAAACCAAGGTTGGGGGGAGCTGTCCCCTTTGCTTCATAGCACACGATGCTCCCGCATACAGTACTTACAAACAGGTGGAAGTTCCTCGGATCATGTATGCTCTGTGTCCTTTCCAAACTCTGTGGTCTGTAGATGATCAGACATTTGGGAGTTCCCTGTGACTGTTTCAATGAAAGTAGCCTAGGAAAAAGGCAGTGGCATAGCAAACTCTTCTAGTTTTAAATTCCTTTCTCTTTGATGATAAATCCTGCAAATGAACATGCCCACCAGTCTTTGGGATGGTAGAAAGAGGTCTGATGACAACCAGTGGGTCTGATTATGAATGTTTTGAGGGATGGGAAAGGATTTCCTCTCTCCCTTACTATTGGTCTTTTAGGTGTATTCACAGGTGGTTTTATGGGTCACTTTGTAATGGGCAGCAGAGTTTGTAGAAAAGAAGAAAACGGAAGCTTTGCAAAAATGTCTTCTGGGAGGCTTATGGTAACACAAGGTATGTTTTTGCCATGTGGCCTACGTTGAGTTAAGCTTTAAAAAAGAAAAAAAAGTATCCCGAGTAATCACCAACTACCACAAGCCCCCAAGATTTTAGCGCAAAAAAAAAAAACCTCTCTCAAACAAACCAGGTACCCTGTGGCAAATTAGAAAACTTAATGTTATGTCACTTTCTGTATCCTTTGTCTAGGGCCCTCCCAAATTCTCAGCCATGAAAAACGTGTCACGGACTGTGAAATCTGTTTTTTTGTGTGCTTTTACCCTATACTATACAGAGACCAGCGTTTCTCAAACTGGGGGTCCTGACCCAAAAGGGAGTTGCTATATTATTGGGGGGTCACAGTATTGCCATCCTTACTTCAGTGCTGCCTTCAGAGCTGGGTGGCCAGAGACTGGCAGCTATTGGCCGGGTTCCCAGCTCTGAAGGCGATGCCTCACCTTCAGCAGTGCAGAAGTAAGGGTGGCAATACTGTACCATGCCACCCTTATGTCTGTGCTGCTACCTTCAGAACTGGGTGGCTGGAGAGTGGCAGCTGCTAACTGAAGGTCCAGCTCTGCAGGCAGCAGCACAGAAGTAAGGGCGCAATGCCATGCCATGCCATCCTTACTTTGGTGCCGCTGCTGGCAACGGCTCTGCCTTCGGAGCTGAGCTTCCAGCCAGCAGCTGCTGCTCTCCAGCTGCCCTGTTCTGAAGGCAGCACCGTTGCCAGCAGCAGCGCAGAAGTAAGGGTAGCAGTAACGCAACTCCCCCTACAATAACCTTGCAATCCCCCAACTCCTTGTTGGGTCTGGACCCTGACAATTATAACACCCTGAAGTTGCAGATTTAAATAGCTGAAATCATGAAATCTATGACTTTTAAAATCCTATGACCATAACATTGACCAAAATGGACCATGAATTTAGCATGGCCCTATTTATGTCTCTTGATAATTTACATTGTACTTCAGTAATCTAACTAGTTCTTGACATGCTCTCTAATCAAGCAAACAAAATAGAACAAAAATATGGAATATAATTTTAAATTCTTAATCTAATAAAAATCTCATTTATAGTAAGTCACAACATAATTTAGAGTTCAAAAAAATTCCCAACATAAGACAAATTGAAGATACAATTAAATAAAGTAAAAAGACTACTAAATACTAAAAATTTGCCATTGCTGCTTTCTGCAATGGATTTTTACTAATATAACCAGCAAAATAAAACCATGAAATCCGGTCTAGATAGTCTGGGGGGAGCCCATCACCGCTAGACTTAAAACTGTTATTGGGGTTAGAAATCAGGTTCTGATCACTTTGCTCAACTCATTGCTGACCATTAGTGAGAATCTTCAAAAACTAATTGAAGTGGAAGAAAATTAAGGTACTTCGTACTATTATCTGCCTCTTCAGCCTGGCAGCTTGACCCCTCTGGCATCCAAACATCACCCTGTCCCCATCCTAACTACTCAAACTCTACTTGCTATGATTTTTTACTTTGACCTAATGGGTATCATTCACAGTTCCTGAATTCCATTTATGAGGAGTATTTCTAATAGGCCACAGTATAAATGAATTCAAGTATTCTTTCCGTATTGCTGCAGAGGACATCAGTTGGCTTCGGTTAAAATGCAATTAATTTGCATATTACCAACGGAGATAGCTCTTTGCATACTGCATAGAAGATGAAGTCTGTCACCATATTTTATTTACAAGTAATTTCTCGCTCTAGCACTGTCTTTTCTCATAGTTTGATCTGTGCTTCTGTGAAAATATATTTGTCAAAGGTAATAAAGTAACATTTAAATGCATCAGAAATTCAGTCTCATATTCAAAGGCAATAACAGCAAAGTGGCTCTGAGGACACTGCACCATTTTTATTGCTTCAGCTGCTTCCCGAAGTAGAGGAATTTGAATTTTACTAGCAAAACTTGAATTTCAGTGCAGAGGTACAAGGACAAGCAGAATTAGATGTGCTTTAACTTCACTTCTTTAAAATGTCAGGTAAAAGTTAAAAGTTCACTTCCACAGCTGAAAGAAATTTGCTTTTTGACAGCTTATATTTTGCAACAGTTGGAGGGGGGAAAAGCAATATTGAGGACAGTTTACCACCAACTAACAGAAAACTAATTGTCATTTGAGAGCAAAATAAAATGTGGCAAGTTAACAGCACTTGCTAATGTATGCTGGGCTTAAAGCCATTAAACAAGATTGGACACTTGAAAGAAAAAGATAGTGTTTCCGTAAGCAATTTGTTTCTGAATTTACTGCTCGTGAAAGGAAGGATTAATAGCATTGGTTAGCGGCAGGTGCTATCTATGAGTAAGGATAAGATTATGTGTCAGAGGTCACGAAAGTCACGGATTCCATGACTTCCAGAGACCTCCGTGACATTTTCCACTTCAGCCCCTGAGTGGCGGGGCTGGAGCTAGCAGGCGGCAGGGGATCTGGAGTTGCAAGCTGCCGCAGGCAGCAGGGGGCCCCGCAGCTCTCAGCTGCCGCGGACAACAGGAGACCCCTGCGGCTCTCAGTTGTTGCAGGTGGTAGACGTCCCCCACAGCTCTCAGCCACAACGGGCGGTGGGGAGACCCAGAGCTCTGAGCTACCATGGCAGCGGGGCCCCCCCCACAGCTTCCCACCACCAGACCCAGAGCTCCCAGCTGCCAGGGGCAGCGGGGGCACCCCGGAGGATGCTGCGGGCGATGAGTGACCCCGGGCAGTGGGGGGGGGGCACAGTTTCCAGTCACCGCAGGCGGTGGGAGCCCCTGCAGCTCTCCACTGCCAGACCTGGAACTCCCAGCTGCTGTAGGGAGCATGGGGGGACCCGCAGCTCCCAATCACTACAGGTGGCAGGCCCCCCTGCAGCTCCCAGCCACTGCGGGTGGCGGGAGGACCCAGAGCTCCAAGCCAGGGCAGGGGGACTCCAGAGCTGTCAGCGGCAGCAGGTGCTGCCCCCTCTCCCCCCACGCAGCAGGGCTCAGGCTCTCATCCCTCCCTCAGCCCCATTTTGTCAGTTGTTTTTCTTAAAAGTCAGAGACAGGTCACTGGCTTTCATGAATTTTTGTTTATTGCCCATGACCGGTCCCTGACTTTTACTGAAAATAGCCACGACAAAATCTTAACCATGAACATTCTTTTTTTACAAGGCTCTTGGACAAAATAACCCACCCGTAGGTAAATAGTGTACACGATATTTCTTTTTGTCGTTGCAGTGTTTGAAAGTTTTACCTTCAATTTACTGATCATATAAGTATATATATATATATATATATATATGTATATATAATATATATAAAGGTGCATCACATATCTGAACTATATTACCTGCCTCTGTAAGCTCCATGGGGCTGAGACTGTCCCTTCTTCTTTTTGTATTGAACCGAATATGCTGATATTCATATAATGAAGAATACACATTGTTGAGAGAGGTGGTGGGGCTTATGATCCATATGTCCCACTGAAATAAGCACTCGTGTTTGTAGCACAGTGGTCACTGCAATGTGTCCATCTTCTGTTTCAGAAGGAGCATTTATTGCTATTACAGACAGGAGGCACAGTGCTGATTCTAATATATGCCAGGGACAGGCAAGTTGCTTGCTGGTATCACAGCACATAAGGAAAGAGAATGAATGTGAGTCAGTGGCAGTAATAGTCCAGAACTGTGAAGTTGTTAGAATGTCATCCTTTATCGGGTTTCCCGGGGGATTCCAGGCTTTTAGAGTTGTAATTTACACAGCATTGTTTCCAGACTCTTATTTTCGGCAGTTGGACAGAGCATTTAAGGTAGAAGCTTTTGTTTCCCACAGTCCTTGAAGGTTATCCTGTAACTGATGTTATGTTGCTGAAAGATAAGGGTTGCACTTTAATCCTAGACATTGGCAGGTTGTCCATTTTCAGGTTTGAGGAGGTAAGTTTTACATTAATTGTCATTACAGCCAAAATATATAAGTAATTGCCATTAAAATAACACTGTTTCTCTAGTTCACTAACTTGCAAGCAAAATGGAAAGGTGAATCAGCAAAAGAATCTCCTTTTTCATTGAAACTTTTTTGAATTTTTCCTTGATGGATTATATCGAAGTTAGAAATCATTTAAAAATCCATCATCCTCCTTCTCCACACTACCATTTGACACCAGTGTAGGGGAAAGCACGCGGCATATGTCTCATGCTTAACATATAAGGTCTCTCACAGTTTTGGTACATCTTGCTAATGAATAGGTCACATTGGGGCAGGGAACAAACAGAATCTTTCATACCCTGTGTCTAATCCATAAACTTGTATGTAATAGGCTTCCTATTAGACACTTGCCTCTTTGCACTTAGGAACCTTGTATTCACAAAATTGTTGTATACAAATGAGGCATATGTGCATACTAGCAAGGCAGAATAATATTAAATGACTTCAGAAATTTCATTTTAAATGAAATCTTCTCAGACATGCATTAAGGTCTAACCTGTGCAAATACTATCAATTTCAAGTTGTTTATCCCATTTCATAATGGTAGTAACACAATCTATACAAGAGATTATTACACTTCTGAAGCATGTAAAGGTCCTACCCAAACCATACAATAATTACCCAGTAATACCCTGCCTGTCATACTGTGTTGATTATCACATAGTGGTGGGATGCTAGGGAATGAGTGTGCTTATTTTTACTCCTACACTACTAATTTCCATACTCATCTTTAAACCATAAAACTGCAAAGTATTTACTGTGACTAGGTGCATGTGTGTACACACATTGCAATAGTGACCCTATCATATACAGCTGGGTCAGGACAACTTCACTCATAGCCAGTGTTTCCCCCTTAACATGCTAACAGGGTGCAATCAATTCTCTGCTAATTGATGTTTAGCCACCAGGACAGGTTGTAGGGCCCAGAGGATCCCTTCTCCCAGACTAACGATTCTGGAGATCTGCAGATGAGAAGAGGGGATGGGCATTGAGTCAAAGAGGATCCCTGTCACCGTTTGTCTTATACTCCAGAAAAGCTATTTGAGAAGGTATAGGAACCTCCCCCTCTCAACCTGGCAGCTAGGGACCACATTCCCATCCTGCCTATCCAAGTTCCTTCCCCTCCACTCTGAAAACAGCAGCTGACTTTCTCTCTTTATTTTGTCAGCTCACAGGACAACTTGGATTTGTATGTCCTTTTTGAGGCCTCTTGGAAGTTTGTACAGCTCTGGGGACTGTAATGACTTTCATAGGATGTTCAGCCAGATCATGGGAGAAATGGTCTGGGATGAGGATCTGTGGAACATGGGAGATGGAATTCATTTGCACAAACTTTTCTTCCCATTGGGTGCTCTACAACTACAGTCTTTCCCCTCTAGGTCAGCTTGCTGGAGGGTCAGTATTCACAGCCTTCCACAGACATTGTGTCTCAGAAGTCTTTGGGTACCTTGGGCTTCATAGAAGTCTAAGTGTACATTATATGTTTTTCAAAGTACAGTTGTTTTTTTAAATACACCCAAACTCTGCATATTTGGGGCTGTGATTTTATTTCACACTTCTTGTGAAATGTACAAATGATGTCAATTTGACTCTTCCAATTAAGGTATCTCTATTGATATACTAGATTTCAAATGTGCCCCATCATAAATATGTGCATGTGTGTTGAGAAATTTCATTTTCTTGATATTGGAAAAGATAATTTTTAAAAAATTCTAAAGAGACCTATAATAAGAAATTACTGTTTCAGTCTTAGCAACCCCAACACTGAATTTCAGCTAAACTGTTCATGTTTTCTCTATGAAGTGATTTGACTGTGTATACATTGGATAAGATCTTTCTTTATTTTTTACCTGTACTTTTTTCCTCTTTAGTTGGAGGGCAGGCAGCTTCTTTTATAAGGGATGTCAATGTCAGCGCTTAGTTGGTTTGTTAAACATACCATATGAAGGGTGGAAAGTTCTGTCCTTTTTCTTAGATCAGTGGTTCTCAACCAGGGATACGTGTACCCCCTGGGGTACTCAGAGGTCTTCCAGGGGGTACATCAACTTATCTAGATATTTGCCTAATTTTACAACAGGCTACCTAAAAAGCACTAACGAAGCTAATACAAACTAAAATTTCATAGACAATTATTTGTTTATACTGCTCTGTATTATATACACTGAAATGTAAATACAATATTTATATTCCAATTGATTTATTTTATAATTATACGGTAAAAATGAGAAAGTATGCAATTTTTCAGTAATAGCGTGCTATGATAGTTTTGTATTTTTATGTCTGATTTTCTACGTTTTTTAAGTGAGGTGAAATTTGTGGGTAAACAAGACAAATCAGACTCTTGAAGGGGGTACAGTGGTCTGGAAATATTGAGAGCCACGGTCTTAGATTTCAGAGTAGCAGCCATGTTAGTCTGTATCCACAAAAAGAACAGGAGTACTTGTGGCACCTTAGAGACTGACGAATTTATTAGAGCATAAACTTTCGTGGACTACAGCCCACTTCTTCGGATCCGAAGAAGTGGGCTGTAGTCCACGAAAGCTTATGCTCTAATAAATTCGTCAGTCTCTAAGGTGCCACAAGTACTCCTGTTCTTTTTATCTTAGGGTACATCTACACTACAGGGGGGAGTCGATTTAAGATACGCAAATTCAGCTACGTGAATAGCGTAGCTGAATTCGACGTATCGCAGCCGACTTACCCCGTTGTGAGGACGGCGGCAAAATCGACTTCTGCGGCTTTCTGTCGGCGGCGCTTACTACCACCTCCGCTGGTGGAGTAAGAGCGCCGATTCGGGGATCGATTATCGCGTCCCGAGAGGTCGATTTCTACCCGCCGATTCAGGCGGGTAGTATAGACCTAGCCTTAGATTGTACTTTTTTATCTTGTGATCTACAGATATCTTTCTTCCTCAAGCAAGTCTTATCAGTCACTCTGCATTTTATAGTTGAAGAAATGTATTTTTAGACCCTTCTGCAGTCAGACATGATCCATAAATTTTTAAGTCACATACTGGTGCCCACTGGATTAAGAAGATCAGGTCCACTGGCACCAACAATAAAGGAACCTTGATGGGGGAAAACTAGCTGAATCCAATTTTATTTAATTTAAAAACAAAAAAGTAAAATACCTACATTGATCCTCTAACTTTGAATGGCAGCTTACATCAACCATTTGCCACAACTTCCTACCATTTGTATACAGAGGCATACCCATGAACCAGGCATGATTGTATTTCAGCATGGTGCCGTTCATGCTATTTGTTATAATACTAATAATGCTGTTGCTTTATTATGTGTAGTATTTTTGCTCCCAGAAAAGCTTTTCTACCAATAAATTGATAACTGTTAAGCACTCTGGGGATATTTATTGGTTAGATCAGATGGTTAGCTGAACATTCCTTGCCCTTTAATTTTGCATAGAGGGCATGTGTGTACGAATGAGAATGGAGAGGGGGTGTTTATAGCAGCTGGAATGTTGCAATTTATTGTTTGAATGCAGGAAAAGAAAATTTCTTAATTATTTGAAGTGCTATGTATTAAAATTGTACATTTGCCTTAAATGGCAGGGTATTGGAAAGGAGTAGCTCTATTTTGTTTCCCGGTTCTCTCACTCTACACATGAGTAGGAGATATTTCTCTGATTTATAGAAGTACTCCTTTCCACACCTATAAAGAGGGCTGGTACTGTTCAGTTTTTTTAATTTTTATTTAAAAAATGAAGTAGAATAATGCAATTGCAATTTCTGATTATTGAAAGCTACAATCAATTTTAAATTTTAGAATATGTTGGCTTTTTTCTAGTGTTATGTAAAAGTTGACAATTCTGCCATGGAACTAAAATATTAAAATGCCTATATGATTGAATTAGCTGATATGAATAATCTTTAATGTTGTTTTTATTTAGGGTCTATCACAGGGATCGGCAACCTTTGGCACGCGACCTGCCAGGGTAAGCCCCCTGGCGGGCCAGGCTGGTTTGTTTACCTGCCACGTTTGCAGGTTCGGCCGATCGCAGCTCCCACTGGCCATGATTTGCCGCTCCAGGCCAATGGGGGCTGCAGGAAGTGGCGGCCAGCTCATCCCTCAGCCCGCGCAGCCAAAGGTTGCCAATCCCTGGTCTATCATTTTGTAATCAGTAATATGCTGGCCACAATAGAGAGGCAGTTCTGGGCAGTGGGAACTCAACAGCTTCTTTGCTTCTCACTAAAGACAGGGATCAGTGGGTTTAATCAGTTCCTGGTGATAAAAAATCCCCGATGGCTGTTTGAACATGTTTCACTTGTTAGGCAGCTGATAATATTCCAGATAAATATCTAAGCAATGTAATTGTCACTTAAATCACATAATATTGTTTCTTTTTCCTGGTTGGATGACCTAACGCTTACAAACAAGAGTAAGGACTAACTCAGTGTGATTTGGATTGCCCTGTGATTGTGGGGACACTGCAGGGAAGAGTTAGCAGGATATAAGCAGGCCTCGAGAATGTTAGGAAATTTTTAATGCATTTCTTACTCTCTGTCCCACAAGGAAAAGCATTATATTTGGCTACATGTATGGATTCCCAATCTAAGAATGCCAGCATTTATTTCTGACTGAGAGAGAAGAACACAAAACACTGGAAGCAAGAACTGTGGACAATTTTTTGCAGCAGTCTTCTACGAAAAATTCTTGTAGAATTTTAAAATAGGATTTTATAAAATCTAATAGTGATATCCCTTTTGTAGGTTTTTAAAATTATCCTTTAGAAGGGTTATAGTTAAGGATACGATTCTGTCACGGCGGTCCTGGATTCTGTGACATTCTGGGACCTCTTGACTTCTTCCGGGGCAGGGCTGGAGCTGCTGGCAGCCCCAAGACTGCTGGAGCAACAGCCCCAGGGCTGGAGCAGTGGCCTGGGTTCGGTCATCCCCACTGGGGCTGGAGCAGTGGCGGGGGCTGGAATCACGGCTGGCAGTCAGCCTTAAGGCTGTGGGAGCAGCTGGCTGGCGGTCGGCCCCTGGGCTGCCAGAGTAGCAGTGGGACTGGAACAGCTGCCAGAGGTCAGCCACTGGCAGTGCTCTCATTGTTAATCTCTTCCACCACCCCACCCCCTGGGTATTTTTACTAAAGATCAGGGACAGGTCACAGGCGTCCATGAATTTTTGTATATTGGCTGTGACCTGTCCCTAACTTTTAGTAAAAATACCCATGACAGAATCTTAACTTTCGTTATAATCCTCTATTAAATTCAAGAGGATAGTTGAAAATGCTGAGAAAAGATACAATTTTTATAGAATTCAATAAGATTCTTTTTCTGAAGTTTCTATTTTTTTTTCCCAATTTTTTCCCCTTCACGTTCACACAAAGTAATTACACTTTTATGTATATGCGCACTGCCTTGTGATACCACCTTTGTATATCCAAGCGGTCCTGCATTGCATAGGTAGTTGCTGCCCTCTTAGATAGGCCAGCAATCTGTGCAAGATGCTTTTCCAGAGGATGCCTGATAGAATCCATCCTTAGGTATACTTTCTCCTGCATCCTCCCCTGGTCATGCTTCTGGAACACAGCCAGGTTGCCATGTATTTCCCTGACCATAGACTGCCACAAGCTGCAGGCCCTGCTGCCAGTTCTCCTATTTGGGATTGTGTGATGTCTTCCTTTTCTTCCAATCTCAGAGATTTCAAGATGACTTGTGAATGGTCCTGGCAGGAACCTTCACCCAGATTTATTCCCAAGACTTAGTTTCCACAAACGTGCATGTGGACAAAACCTCATGTCACACTGTGTGGAGTGGTTCACAACCATGAGTTCCAGCTTCAGGGAAGACTGTAAAAAAGTAGGGCAGACACTCCAAACTGTCTGTATATTCTATAATTAGATTTCACCAACCCAGTAACAAATGTGACCTCCTGAAGCACTAAACAAGTGTTACCATGGAGTCACAAACAGTCCGCTTGGGCACTCCAGTCTGTCTGGCCACCCAGGCAGTGATAAATGGTCACTTACACCAAAAAGCACAAAATATTCAGGTTGCTTCCAGTCCCAAGAGATTGGTCACTTACCCCAGATCAGTTTGTACCTTAGATCTCTCAGCAAAGACAACACTGATAGCCAATCCTATAGTAAACTACCTAAGGATTAATTAACTAGGAAAAAGAAATGAGAGAGTTATTTACAGGTTAAAGCAGGCAACATATATGCACAAATGAGTTAAGCTTTGTTTCTAAAAGGTGACAGAGATGTAATAATCAGTCCAGTAAATGTCTTTTAGGGTTAACCCAAGTTGACCCTGGGATCTCTGATTTTGTTTCTTAGCTCAAGCCCTTGTGAGAATCCAAACAACAAAGATAAATTATTTCTTCTTGTGATCATCTTTATATGCTCTTCCCCCCAGAGTTCAAATCGATGCGACAAGGGCTCCTGCACATAACTTCTTCATGGGTGGATTGGGCAATCAACAAAGTTTTTATCCTTGATAGTACTTCATGATGGGCGAGGGAACCACATTTCCTGCCTAGATTCAGAAGTTCAGAGCAGGCATTTTTACAATAATAAAGCAAAACTTGCATATTACCTTATAGCATGGGATATAAAGTTTACAAATACGATTGATGCATGCACCAACTTACAAGCATTTTATAGAGTCTAAACACTAATTGCAGCTTTACAAGACTAATACCTATCTTAAATAATATTAACGTATAGTGAGTTGGTCTGGTTTCCAGCTCTGAATATATCAGTGCTTAGCTGACACCTACAGCCTTGGCAAGAGTTGGCACCTGGTTTACCAGCATATCACCTCACTGGCAGGAGTGTTCATTGAAAATGAATACATATTGTGAGTGTTAACACAGCTGTATCTTGAACATATGCAGCTAATCCTATTCAAACCAGTGAATTTCCTAGCTTTAAGCTGTAGAATCCTGGTTTGAATAGGATTAGCTGCATATGTTCAAGAAACAGCTGTGTTAACGCTCTACAGGTGTATGGGCTATATTTTTATTCATAGAGAAGAATCTTAACTGTTCTGTGCTTCTCTTCTTGAACTAATCCTTCCTGAAGACAACTTTCTACTAAATGTTCTAATGTTTTATAATATATTTCATGTACTTTTGAGAAGTCTGATTCCTCATTAGTGTTTTGATCCGAGTTTAGCTTTACAGTCATTTCTTATTAAATGTAATTGCTTATTAAATTACATTCTTCACTCCAGTACTATAGAGCACCTATTTCCTATTTGCCTCGCTTCCTCTTCTCCCCCCCCCCTCCCCCGCCCCAGACAGTAAATGCATCAAGTATACATTTTGGCCTTATTATAAGTAGGCTTGGCAGAATTTGATTTTTATTTTGTTATAGTTTTGACAGATAATATCGATGATTATTTTTAGGCTTTTTTTTTATTTTCATTTATATGTTCACAATTGCAGGAAATTGTTGGACAGGGTAGACAATAATTTAGTGACAGTAGACATTGAGATTCAAAAAGTTAAAGCTTTATAACCTTGAAAACACAAATTGTCAACACCACATGTCAAAATATATGAAGTATATGCCCTTAAATCAAACTCTGCTCAGTTCTCCAGCAGATTTTTTTTTTTTTAACATTGCCTATTTGTAAATTTTGATGATGGAAATATTTTTCGTCAGTTTGTGTGAGTACAGTGAAATAAAAATCTAATCCTTCCAGACATAATTGTAAGGTTTTTTGTTACTCCATTAAGAGATATAACATGCTGTCCCTTGGCTCCCAATTATATAAAGGTCTATAATCTGTTTCTTCCCTGTTATCATTGAAACTGTTTAATCATCTACAAGCCATTGCTCAGCCTCCAAGGTCAGTCTTATGAGGGTGAACTTTTATGTGGCCTTGATTTGTTCCTGGAGATAATGTCCTCGCTGAAATACCCTCACACAAAAAAGATTGGAAGTTTGGCCAAGAAGCCAGCATACTGAGTCATAGAGAAAAATCAGCATGCTGATTCACAGGCTTTAAAAATATATAAATCTTTATTAATCATTGTTGGGGGCAGGTGGGGAGAAAGGTAAGATGTTTTTTAACGTTTTTGAACCCAAAGATAGCAAAAAGAAAAAGCGTGCTATTGGTTTTAGATTTAAAACAGCGCTCTCTTTTGGTTGTGATATTCTTTCTGTGTTGAAGGATCTTTTATATTTTGGACACTGATTATAAACCTCAAATATTTTATAAACTTTACATATTGTGCCCCTTTAACTTGCATTTTTTCACTTTGGGGTAGAGGGATGGAGGTGGGGAGTAGCTATTCAAATATTAAGCTACAAATGAGTCATTTTTTCTGGAAATAATTTCTAATATAACACTCTAGTTCCTTACTAGAGGCACTTGTAGAGTTATTAAACTTCAAAACTGACATTCAAGTCTTGAGCTGCTTGTACACCATGCTGAAATTCAAACAGAAAAATGGGATGCTTCAGGGCTTTCAAAGGAGTAGCAAGCAGTAAGTAAGCTTTTCCCCTCTTAACAGGTAAAGTTACATAAATGTGAAACATCACAGAAAAGAAAACTACTTGAGGATCATATTCAGACAGGTCTGAAAGGGACATTATTCAGATTGCTCAGTCAACAATTTGGCATATCAGGCATTTGTTGGATTACAGGCATGTGTCTAGGCAGGTAACACTTTTCCTATGTAGTGTTTATTTGTTCCATACGTGTGAATAGCAAGCATATTGGAATTGACAAGAATTCCACATTCGAAAGCACTTGAGATCAGTTTGCAAGCTTCAGTAAATAATGCCTGCTTCACAACTATAGAGAAGACAGGTACAACACAGGAAAAGTGTTAAGTGAATGGCTTGCTTAAATATAGCTTCTACCAGTTGGCATTTAAATTAAAATAAAAGGGCCGAAGAACCTTTTTTAAAAGTAAAGGCCCCCTCTTTCCTGTGGTCTTCACTCATTTCTGATTTAGCTTTTAATGTAGTGCTGTCTGGTAATGGAGGGTACTCAGTTACTTTTTTAACTGTCTACTATTGTATTCTTTTAATTACACCTCTTGCATAGTTGTTGATCATTTAAATTGAGTACATATTAGGTCTGTCGATTAATCGCAGTTAACTCGTGAATAACTCAAAAATTAATCGCAGTTTGAATCACACGGTTAAACAATAGAATACCAATTGAAATTTATTAAATATTTTGATGTTTTTCTACATTTTCATACATATTGTATTCTGTGTTGTAATTGTAATCAGTGTATATTATTTTTGATTACAAATATTTGCATTGTAAAAATTATAAACAAAAAACAATATTTTTCAATTCACCTCATACAAGTACTGTAGTGCAATTTCCTTGTGAAAGCACAACTTACAAATATAGATTTATTTATTTTTAGTTACATAACTGCACTCAGAAACAAAACAATGTAAGACTTCAGAGCCTACAAATCCTCTCAGTCCTATTTCTTGTTCAGGCAATCACTGAGACAAACAAGTTTGTTTACATTTACAGGTGATAATGCTGCCCTCTTCTTATTTACAATGTCACCAAAAGGTGAGAACAGGCATTTGTATGGCACTTTTGTAGCTGGCCTTGCAAGGTATTTATGTGCCAGATATGCTAAACATTCATATGCCCCTTCATGCTTCGGCCACCATTCAAGAGAATATGCTTCCATGCTGATGACACTCGTTAAAAAAAAATACATTAATTAAATTTGTGACTGAACTCCTTGGGGAGAATTGTACGTCCTCAGCTCTGTTTTACCCACATTCTGCCATATATTTCATGTTATAGCAGTCTCGGATGATGATCCACCACATGTTGTTCATTTTACAAACACTTTCACTGAAGATCTGACAAAACGCAAAGAAGATACCAATGTGAGATTTCTAAAGATAGCTACAGCACTTGGCCCAAGGTTTAAGAATCTGAAGTGCCTTCCAAAATCTGAGAGGGACGAGGTGTGGAGCATGCTTTCAGAAGTTTTAAAAGAGTAACACTCCAGTGCGAAAACTACAGAACCCGAACCACCAAAAACGTAAATCAACCTTCTGCTAGTGGCATCTGACTCAGATAATGAAAACGAACATGCACTGGTACGTACTGCTTTGGATCGTTATTGAGCAGAACCCATCATCAGCATGGGTGCATTTTCTCTGGAATGGTGGTTGAAGCATGAAAGGAGATATGAATCTTTAGCGCATCTGGCACGTAAATATCTTACAATGCTGGCTACAACAATGCCATGCGAATGCCAATTCTCACTTTCAGGTGACATTGTAAACAAGAAGAGGGCAGCATTATGTCCTGTAAATGTAAACAAACTTGTTTGTCTTAGTGATTGGCTGAACAAGAAGTAGGACTGAGTGACTTGTAGCTTCTAAAGTTTTACATTGTTTTATTTTTGAATGCGGTTTTTGTGTACATAAGTCAACATTTGTAAGTTCAACTTTCATGAGAAAGAGATTGCACTACAGTACTTGTATTAGGTGAATTGAAAAATACTATTTCTTTTGTTTATTTTACAGTGCAAATACTTTGAAATCAAAAATAAAGCGAACACTGTACACTTTGTATTCTGTGTTGTAATTGAAATCAATATATTTGAAAATGTAGAAAACATCCAAAAATATTTAAATGGTAGTTTATTATTGTTTAACAGTGCGATTGCTTGACAGCCTGAGTAAATATAAAAAATTATAAATCCCTAATTATTTGCAGGCATTTGGAACAGATTACTTTGATCTGGATCAAATTTTTGGCCTATTCATGTATATTCTATGGCTTGGCTCTTCATCTCTGGAGATCCCAGTTCAGATTTGTTAAGTTAAAATAACTCTCCCCTGCTCATATTTTTGAGTACAGAAAATTGGCTGACTCTGCTCAGTAAAGGAATAGGACCAGAACGGCAGTGGCTATTTTAGGTCAAAGGTGCAGGTTTGTTAGCTGGATGACAGAGGCTTTACTTATCCAGAACCTGCGCAGGATATGCTTGACTGAAACTGATGCTCTTTAAACCCTTACTTTCGTGAACATTAAAACTTGCTATATTAATTGGGGGATGAGGGATTAATGAAGAGGGAGAGATTCCTTCAATATGGAGCAACAGTTTCGGGGTGTGGGGAGAGGAGGAGAATAGGTCAAATAAGACAGCTCCAAAAATGATAAAATGTGAAAAACTGATAGGAACTAATACTTGCCTATTTTTTGGTGGTTGTTGTACAGTGCTTCTGATATTAGTAAACTGCAGTAAAGAACAACAATTCTATGGAAACTGTTCCACTGAATAATGTACCTTCTGTTCAAAATGACATGGTTGGATTGAATGTGCTTAATCAGTCCATCTAATTGTCTGAACATCCCTATATGACTTTATAATGATGGATTGAGAATCGGTTGTTTCTTTTATGAAGTCCTTGCAGCCTGTCTGTGATCAGGTTGGATGGTACAGCTCTCAGGTTTAGAGGCATTACAGGTAGTTTTTCGTTTTTTTAATCAAGCTTTTACGTAGGGATTTATTTCTGTTTGTACAAATCTTGCCAGAAAAATGTGGCTGCTCTTTACAATGATTTCCAAATTAGTGGAAAAGGGGAATGTAATAAATATGGATATGGATTTTAAATTTTTAATCTCAAGAAATTGTCTTCACAAAATTCATTAAAACTGGTTTGGCTGTTTACACCATTACGTGGAACAAAGATGGCTGAAGAACTGCAGACAACGAGAAATGATAAATGGCAATGCATCAGATTGGGAGACAGATGGGTTAGCACAGGTATCGGTGTTCAGTCTGGCCTACTTTAGCATCTTTCTTAAAGAGCTTGAAGAAGTGGGTAAACAGCATATTAATGATATTTGCAGAT
Organism: Chrysemys picta bellii; assembly: GCF_011386835.1. Classification (NCBI taxonomy): domain Eukaryota; kingdom Metazoa; phylum Chordata; order Testudines; family Emydidae; genus Chrysemys; species Chrysemys picta. The sequence continues at coordinate 88,804,577 of NC_088797.1, read as the reverse complement.
GCCAATGATGGCAGAGAAATAATGCTGAATACATAAAGAGCTTAGAAATATGGATAGAAAAGAAAATGAGATTGAATTTAGAAAAACACAGATTTAACTGTATCTGAGGGGAAATAATGAAATGAAAAAATCCTGGTTAGCAGTAATGCCATATGTGACCATGGAGTGAAGGCGGACAGAAACAAAGAGCTTTTGTTTGAAATGCAACATTTCAGCGTGCCTCCCTGCCCCCCCCCAAATAAAAAAAAAAAAAAGAAAAAAGCCAAAGCAATTTTTGATTATTTACACAGAGGCATCAAGTTACAGAAAAGGAAGGAGATAACTGTGTCTGAGGGCACTTAGGGTTGTGCGGCATCTCATCACCACCTACTCTTCATATGAAGCAGCTTTGTCTGTGCCTGCTGTGGATCAGTCCCCGAATGCACCAGCCTGTGGTAACACAAGAACTATTTTCCAGGCCTCACTCCATCTGCACAGGTAGCAATAGGCACATGCCAACCTCTGAGTCCCTGGACTGTTCCCTGCAGTGTCCAGCCACCTGTCCACTGAACACTCACAAAATTATCAGGCCCAGTGTTCCCAAAGGAAGAGAACAAACCAGTTTATCAGATCAGCAGTTTGTGCTGCTCAGAACCGGCACCTTGCTTAACACCGGAGCCCTAAGATATATTTGTAGTAAAAACAAGAATAAGTTTATTATTAAAGAGAATAGAGATTCAAGTAATTATGAGTAAGAATCTTGGAAACAAGCTGACATGTAGTACAAAATCATAACGCTCTTTCTGAAGACTGAATAGGTTAACCTGCCTAAAGCAGTTAATCTCACCCAAAGTTCTCTTCAGCGATTTTCAAAGCTTGATTGAGACCCCTCTTTTATAAAGCAAAGGTGCTCTTTTTTCCTTGCTCAATGACAAGTGCCAGGGTGTCGTCTGCCTCCCAAATATAGTGATCCAAACCTCTCCCTCTTACGCCCAGGCTGCTTTTTCTTCCTGTTTTTCTTTTGGAAAATCTTAATCCTTCATTTGCAGTCAGTCCAGACTGCTGATAGGGGACCCATAAATATAAATTAATGGAGATATTCTATCTCCTAGACCTGGAAGGGACCCTGAAAGGTCATGGAGTCCAGCCCCCTGCCTTCACTAGCAGGACCAAGTACTGATTTTGCCCTAGATCCCTAAGTGGCCCCCTCAAGGTTTGAACTCACAACCCTGGGTTTAGCAGGCCAATGCTCAAACCACTGAGCTATCCCTCCCCCCATTGTGAAACATAGAGTGTTTAATTTATGTGTGATCAGCCAGATAGATGAACATTTATTTTCTGAGAGAACCTCCTTTTCACCTTTACTGGTGACTAGTCTCTAGGCACAAACATAGCATATTTGCATATCTGTACATACGTTTCACAGTGACATTGACAATCATTGTGACATCATCTTTTATTTGAGACCTCACGTGACATTTTTTGGTGAACCAGATTGTACGTAGCAGAATCAGGAGATTCTTGTAGACCCTCTGCACTCCTTTGACAGTTGATATTAAGAGGTTGTTGGGTTACAATAATTGCTCTTTAAATGGCTTTGATGACAACTTCAGGTAGAAGACTGCATTCAGTGTTTGGGCGTCTCAGTATCTGAGAGATTTCCAAAAAGAATGGCACATGATTATGAGGCTGAAGAGACTGACCCATAAGTAAAGATCTAACAATGTTTAAGTTGTCTAAGCTACAACCAAGATGGGCAGACCTAACTAGCTACAAATATCTGAAAGATGTACTTATCTAGGAGAAAGAGAACTGAGTAGTACAAGGTGGTATAATTCAAAGTAGAAGGGAAATGTTGGCTTTATATCAGGAAATAATTCTGATAGCAATATGTATTCGATTGTGGAATCGATACATCCAAAAGAAGATGTTAAAATCATATGACTTGGAACCTTAAAAATTATGCTGGCCAGAGGACTAGAATATGTACTGTAGACAACAATCCTGCACTAGAATGGGTAAGAGCTAGATGACCTAATAGGTCTTTCTATTTTCTAGGTTATCTGATTCTGATTTCCATTTATTATGTGCATCTAGTGCTCCATAAAAATTATGGCAGTTAGGCATCCATATTAAAGGAGGAAATAGATTGCTTAGATTATTTAAAAGTTAAGTATATTAATTATTGGGTTAGTTAATTTAAAATTTTTCCTCTTAAAACGCTACCTGATCCTGCAGATTTTCCTAAGATGTAACTGCCATGTGTTTTTAACTTTAATTTTGCAAGTGGTAGACTTCTATTCTGGTTTTATAAACTGTTTTCTTAAAATATATCTTTTATATATATATTTAGGGAAGGGGAGAAAAAGCTTTTCTAAAGGATAAGTTGAGTTCCTTGTTCTCTGTGTTTACCCAGTGTGTGTGTGAGAGAATAGGGTACTGTATTTTTTTATGAAAACAGTCCTAGAATTTTAACAAAGGGGGAAAACAAATGTTCTTAGCTAAAAATTTATCTTGTTGTATCCCAGAAGTGAGGCTGAGGGAAAAACTAAGGTGTGTAATTGTTTTTATTATCACTCTCTAACTGGGTTTCAGTTCTCCATATCCCCTTTTTTCTCCACCAGCGTAATCAGTCTGTTCAGCACAGGACTAGATCTGTGAACTGAAAAAAACAAAAAAATTGCTCAGAGGATTTCACACAATACTTATTATGTAAGAGAATCAAATTGAATGTAGTACTTAAACTTTGCAAAGTGGCTGGGATGGTAGTTAATATTCATGCTCTTCAAGAAAGCAAGGAAAGAATTGGAAGGATGCAAGGAGAGAATTTTTAAAATCAGAATCTCATTCTTGCAGAGGTTGTGAAATAGCTTATTGCCCGAATCATAAATTCACTCCAGATAAATCAAGATAGAGCGGGTAATATCCACCCAAGAACCAGAGCTTGAGACTATAGTGCAGCCCAGCCTGAGGAATCATTCACTGCAGAAACATGATTATAGGGCACACTTCTTGAGGCTCTGGAAGTATTATCTACCTGGTGTTTTGACCCTTATAATTCAGAGCAAAAATAAATGGCACATTTAATAGAGTAATTGGAAATACAGAAACTTAAAACTGCAGAATTACGTATGCTGTGTACATCAAGTGGCCTGATGGCAGGGTATCCTTGAAGTCAAGTTTAGTGGTGCTGTACATCTGCTTAAATGTTATTCAGCAAGCTATCTTAACACATTCTCTACATTTGGCCTACTGAATTTGTCAGCAGTAAAGCACAGACGCTTTTGTCCCAGAGCCACTCATGAATCACACAGAGCAAAGCACCAGCCAAATCCCCCCAGCTTCCAGCCTTATACCTCAGGAATAGAACGTCTTGCACTGCTCAAGACAATCAGTGCAAATTTATTAATTGGTTCACCACTTCATCAATTGGATATATACACGAGCCTTTGCAAACCTGAGCAGATTTACCACACACTTCAGGGAAACTCACTGGTAAAGATAAACAGTAAAAGAAGTTTATTGACTACAAAGATATATTATCATAAGTTATAAGCAAAAAGTCAGAGTTGGTTACCAAAAGAAATAAAATATAAGCACACAATCTAAACTCTAAATCCTATTAGACTGAGTAACACCAAGATTCAGCAGATTTTCTCACCCCACTGGATATTGCAGTCCATAGTATACAGGTTTCACTCTTGAAACCTGGGCCAGTCCCCTCTCTTGGAGTTTTAAGTCTTCTTAGTGTACTTGTTGCTTGCAGCATAGGTCAGGGCAGGTGAAAGGCGAAGCATGGGCCCCCATGTTCTGTTTTATACCCTTAGTCCATGTGCTTGGAGAACACAAGTTCAGGCATGTCTGGGGGCATTGTTGAGTCCCCAGGCAATGTTGAGCAATTCCCTTAGTGTGGCCTTATACGGGTGAATCATTGAATTGTAGCTCCTTTGCTGGACAATGGCTGTTGATTGTTTGACTCCCCGCCCGGGCGTTGGTTACTTTCCTTGCTGTTGCCTCTGAGGAGCTAATGTCTGGCTGGATCCCCAATTTACAGCATATTTTAGTGACAGCCATATAACACAATCTCATAACTCCATATGCACTAAAGATATACATATTTAGATAGAACAATGACTTTCAGCCAATCATAACCTTTTCCCTGATCCCTCACAGGGCATGCTTTATATGCAATATCACACTTATATACAGATGACAAATATGGGGGTTACAAGATGCTCCCCCAAGGTATAGTATGTCACAAGGACTTCTGAGAGCATGCACCACACCTTGTCCCTCTCAGATTTTGGAAGGCACTTCAGATTCTTAAACCTTGGGTCGAGTGCTATGGCTATCTTTAGAAATCTCACATTGGTACCTTCTTTGTGTTTTGCCAGATCTGTAGTGAAAGTGTTCTTAAAATGAGCAACGTGTCATCCGAGACTGCTATAACATGAAATATATGGCAGAATGTGGGTAAAACAGAGCAGGAGACGTACAGTTCTTCCCCAAGGAGTTCAGTCATAAATTTAATTAACGTATTATTTTTTTAACAAGCATCATCAGCATGGAAGCATATCCTCTGGAATGTTGGCTGAAGCATGAAGGGGCATAGGAATGTTTAGCGTATCTGCTATGTAAATACCTTGCAATGCGTGCTACAAAAGTGCCATGCGAACGCCTGTTCTCACTTTCAGGTTACATTGTAAATAAGAAGCAGGCACCATTATCTCCCATAAATGCAAACAAACTTGTTTGTCTAAGCAATTGGCTGAACAAGAAGTAGGACTGAGTGGACTTGTTGGCACTAAAGTTTTACATTGTTTTGTTTTTGAGTGCAGTTTTGTAACAAAAAAATCAACATTTGTAAGTTGTGCTTTCATGATAGAGATCGCACAACAGTACTTGTATGAGGTGAATTGAAAAATGCTATTTCTTGTGTTTATCATTTTTACAGTGCAACTATTTGTAATCAAAAATAATATAAAGTGAACACTGGACACTTTTTATTCTGTGTTGTAATTGAAATCAGTATATTTGAAAGTGTAGGAAAAACATCCAAAAATATTTAATAAATTTCAATTGGTATTCTATTATTGTTTAATAGTGTGATTAATTTTTTTGAGCTAATTGCGTGAGTTAACTGCGATTAATCAACAGCCCTAATTAGCAAAAAATTCAGTCATATTGGATTTAGGAACACTTTACAATAAAGAAAATTGTGTAATCCACCTGAGTACAAAAATTGCGCCAAGTCTCAGCCACGGAGCTTCCAGGATTTAATTATGTCTGGAAACTGAAGTATGCACATTATTCGGTGGCATGCCCACATTAGGGCTGTGTAGCTTTGGCTACACTGATGCTGTACAGCGCTGCAACTTGCTGCGCTCAGGGGGGGTGAAAAAACACCCCCCTGAGCGCAGCGAGTACAGCGCTGTAAAGCGCCAGTGTAATCAGTGTCTGCAGCGCTGCAAGCTACTCCCCTCAGAGAGGTGGAGTACATACAGCGCTGCAGGAGCTCTCTCGCAGCGCTGGCGGCGCAACTACACTTGCGCTTCACAGTGCTTCCGCGGCAGCGCTGTGAATTCCCAAGTGTAGCCAAGCCCTGAGGCTCATTAGTGGGATTTTATGGGATAGTTTGCACTAAGGCTGATGTTGCTATATTTGACATTTGAAGACCTCTATCCCCAAAACTGTCAGTACATTATACTTTTACAAATGTAGCATCTCCATTTTACAGATGGGCTATCTGAGGCAGAGATGGTTAAGTGACTTGCTTAAAGTCACACAGTGAGCCAAAGGCAGAGCCTGTAATAGAACTCAGGTTGCCAGACTTCCAGTTCCATGCCGTATGTACCAGACACATTTGCCACTCCACAAAGTGTTAAAGTTGATCTGCAAAAACAAAAATAATTGTACCCGTTTGCAGGGATGGCCTGAACACCTGCTCCAAATTTATTTCTAATGGTTTTTATATATTAGGAATATCAGATGTTAACGTCTCTATAATGTTGCTGGAGTAGAGTGTAGAGAACTGGAGTGAGCTTTCTCAGCCTTCAGTTGAAAGGAAAAGGTTTTAATTAACTGAAATTTTTAAAAGCATCTTTTCCCCTTGTGTATTTACATGTACATATTCATAGGGAGTCCTACAGAGTTCTCAGCGAGAGGGGTGGAGGCCAAGATTAGGAGCCTCTCTAAGGATAGGGAAAATATTGAATGAATGAACGAACGACAAAGATCTTCCGGGAGTGAAGTAGAAAATTACATACATTTCTGATAGAGGTATATTACAAGACTTAAACAAAGCTGCTTGTGGATACAATAATACATTTTTGATCAGCTAGCAGCAAATATTCCTTTCTAATCTAATTTCTGTTGCTTTCTTAATTCAAATGAATATTGTTTACTGGTCAATATTTTTCATTTTAATTATGTTTCTTCCTATATAGCTCCCCAGAGGAATTTTGAAATTGCCTTCAAGATGTTTGATTTGAATGGTGATGGTGAAGTGGACATGGAGGAGTTTGAACAGGTAAAATTCTGGGAGGTTGACTTCTTAAAGATGTACAACTAAGACTTAATTGTAATGCTTACTATACAACATAATTATGATGGTTTGCTACTAGTAGGTATTGGCATATAGGTGATAGTTCATACATGCTCTTTCTATGCACCACAGCAGACCCTTTTTACTCCACCTTCCAGTAGGGAACCTTTAATTAAACCAGGAGAATTACTTGCACAATAATCCTCAAAGCCACCATCATTGTTCTATGACTTGAGTCTTGAGAAGGTTTCATGGACAACCCTAGCGCCACAAGCAGAAGAAATGAATTGCTGTGCTAGTGTAACTAGTGCTAGGGATTCTGACCTTGCCTGCTCATATTTTTATTACAAAGCCATTGTTGTGTCATAATAGTGCATAACTGTGCTTAATCTGTCTGAAACATGACTTTATCCATTTGCTTAGAGCTACTTTAGCATCTTTGTTTGACTGCTTTGAATTTACTTTCCTATGTTAATTTTCCCCAACCAAAGTAACATTCCATCCCCAATCACATTTGATTTACACGGTTTGACTTTTCAGGTGATGAACCTGAGCCCAGCATTGGTATCGTCCATTGGAGGTAGGGTGAAACAAAACAGATCTGATTTCTGCTATGTGTATGTACACAAGTTCATTCTCTTTCAGATTAGCAATGTGTTGTTTTTTCTTGGACCACAATTTGTGTGGAAAACAGGCTTAAGAGCTCTGAAACTCAAAAAACATCCTTAATTGCCAAATGATAGAAAACCTCCAGAGTTGTAAGACTGATGAAAAAGAAAGGTGAATGCATTCACAAAGAGAAGGAGGTAATTAGCTAGCTGAATGATGAGGCACAATACAAAACAAGGGAATAGATTCAGAGGAAAAAGAAGGAAAAAATGTTATTCTACATTTGTCTCCATTATCCATTTATACCAACATCAGTTATTATTAATAATATATTGGATTGTACTTCAAATGTTTCATTTTCCTCCAGAACAACAAGACACAACCAAAATATTCAAAAATCTAATTAGATACACAGAATGCAAATTAGTGGCGTGGCCAGTGTTCTAAACACTGACTCCCTTACATAAATATCAACCATATCCTATTTCAGTTGTATGTTTATGTTCTCATCATAGCGCCTGAGTGCCTGCCTTCATCTCTTATGGAAAAACTAGGCTAAGATCTAATGTTCATCCAAGTCCTCTCCCCTCAAACTCCACACTTTTTAAACAAGAGGCAGAACATTTTAAGCTCTTACGGACATTGCAGACATTCCGGCATTTTCTGCCGAATTCCTGGATGAATAATATATCTTCTCCATTGGAAGAGTTCCTTTGAACCTTTTCCTGCCTAGGTATATTAAGAAAAGCAAACAAAATTAGTAAGAGTAATATCTTACACTTACTAATAGTTTAACTTCCAAAGCAATGTTATATAAAGCAAAGTAACAATTGATAGTGATCTTTCCGTTTCATTTTCTAAGATTACCTTGTTTCTTCTTTTTAGTATTTGGTTCCAAAACACATTAATCTACTGTGCTGTAAAATACTGCATATAACAAATAGTCCTTCATTGTGACAATTGGGAATCATGTCATTTTTTCCTGTACAATATTTAAGCCAACCCTGAACTATGGAGGGGTATAATGAAAATTAGTTTAGCAAGCAACTCTAAAGGAGACACAGAAGCATTGTATGAGCAGTCTATAATTTTTACCATACTTTTATAACTCTACACATTATAGCTCTACACGTCGCCCGTCAGTATTTTATAACAATGAAAAGCAGAAACTACCAGTTGTGTGTGGAAACACAGGATTTGGTGTCAGACTAAGTGACCCTACCTTTGAGTCTTTTTAATGGAGAACAATTGGAAAGTATGTATGCTCATGAAATGGTACTCCAACTGAGAATGTCCACGGATATCTGAGAACATAAAGGTATCTCTGAATAATCTAGCTACAAATTCTTACCATATATTGATTAATTTTAGAGGGACTGTTACACAATATGCTGACGGTATGTATTATTCGTTGAAAACTAGGGCCAGAACAGGCAAGATTTTATTTTAATTTACTTTGTTTTCTCAAAATAAAGGAAATCTTTGGGATCCATTCTGCCCCATATCACTTATGGGTATAGTATCACTGCTGTTTGTTTACTTCAAAGGAAGAGCTGTGTAACATGCTTTACTTCCTCCATCTAGTTCATTTGTTACAGTTATGCACACAATAGTGTGTGTATAATTCCCAGTTGATATGGATTGAGATAATTGCTTGTAAAATGAAATTACAGGACTATTGCATCAATCCATCTCTTCCAGAGTAGAAATATCAATTCAGAATTATTACCCAAGTCATGGCCCCATTCACCACTTGCGATAGGTGATGGGGGGATTAAGTCCCATCAAGCAAGGTTAAGAACTCCAATTGGTCATACTCTGCATCTGAGGGATGATTAACTACCTCCTGGCCAAAGAAGGCGGAGCTCGTTCTTATAAGTAGATTCAGGCTACGTCTTCACTACCCGCCTGAATCGGCGGGTAGAAATGAATCTCTCGGGGATCGAATTATCGGGTCTCGTCGGGACACGACAATCGATCCCTGAATCGATGCTTGTACTCCACCAGCACAGGTAGGATTAAGCGCCGTCGATGGGGGAGCCGCGGAGGTCGATTTGCCGCTGTCCTCACAGTGGGGTAAGTCGGCTCGGATACGTCGAATTCAGCTACGCTATTCGCGTAGCTGAATTTGCGCATCTTAAATCGACGCTCCCCCCCCCGTAATGAGGATGTAGCCTAAGGGAGCTCAGTTAGGGAGACAGGTGTCACGGTGTAGAGAACCATGGGATAGGTTTTAACGGACAGGAAACACAGGAGGAAGAACTCTACTGGAGCTGGTTAGGTTCCTGCAGGGGAATCCCTAAGATGGGGCCAACAAGAGAAGGGCATTAGTTAAAGATTTGTTTGGACTTTGATTTGGACTTGTTTGTGCTACCCCAGAAGAGATTTAGACTTTCATGTGACTTGGCTGGAGGTGAGCTGGGAGAAGACAAAGGCTGGGAAAGGTCATTGCAGGGCAGGGAAGGGCCCAGGAGGGGGCTCCAGAGACTAGTTCTTGTGCAAGGTCCTGACCAGAGACAAGGTGGTGCCAACATCATGAGAACATAATATTATGCTACTATATCCCTAAATACTACTGGCCTGGTTTTAAACAGTGTTGAGCTCCCTCATCTTCCATCAGTCCATATGTATCAGAAACATTATATTTCCGACCATTCATATAGTTCCGGAATATACCACTTCCTAGTCATTTGACCATATTTAACAATTCCAAAAAGCTTCTTACATTACATTTAGTAATCAAAGTCAGTTTAAGAATTTTTACATCCAGCTATCAATCATTGTTGAATGTTGATAAATTAATGTACAGGGCCTTAAGAAAAAGAGAAAATAGATAATTGATTGCCAAAAAAGGCTGAAGCTAAGACAATATATAACAGAAATCAAGACTGTTTTTTATTTTGGATTTTTTATATAAAATAAGTTTTGAAGATCAAAATTTATAAAGTACTTTGAAAATGAAAGTGCTAAATTCTATTAAGTAATCCCAGTCCACATGATATGCAAAGGGAAGTTTCAGGTGCATTAAAAGGACATTTACAAGCCGTTAAAGATATGAATATCTATTTATGCTAAGCTTCTTACATGCTTCTGTGCATGTACAAAGGAATAAAGTATATTTTGAAGAAGACTATAATCTCCCCAAAACTTAAATCCACAGCTTCCCAGCCAGCAGTTGAAAGGAGCTGTCTGTGGAAAGTGGGAATAGGTCAAGAATATCTGAATGGGTGCAGCTACTTAAGAACAAGAATATTGACTCTAGTGAATGTCCAAAGAACATTCCTAGATTCAGCTCTTTTCAGATATCAGTATAAATGATTTGATATACTTTGCAAATAAAGCCCCCAAAAACCAAACCAAACAAAAACCCTCACTGTGCTTCCTTTGGTAGGGATATGTGTATTTTTCAAGAATTTATGCAAATAACCAAGAGGGCATATGATATTCCAAGGTGCAGTTCAGACCAATGAGGTATTGCCACCATTGCTCTGCACCTTTGGGTGCCTCACGATGCTTTGCTGCTGTAGCTCCAACCTGGGCTGCACACAGCCTACCAGCATGTAGGTTGCACCCTGAGTGTTTGTGTATAGCCATAGCCCTGGTTCAGCAACTCTGGTTCCAGTACTCTGTCAGCAAACACCAGCCACACTCTAGCTTACAGCACCCTTGGTTACCACTTGCACGGTGATCCCAACACATTCCCAATCCTGGATTTTCTTCCAAAATGTGTGTTCTGCACTGTCCAGCCTCTCCTGGCCAGTCCAGATATATTAGGTCTATTGCCCCTCTCAAAGGATCAATATATTACAGTTTGCCACCCTAAATAGAGTTACCCTCACAGTTCACAACACTGGATTAGTTTTCATTAAAAAATAAAACAAGTTTATTTAACTACAAGGAGATAGGATTCAAGGGAATACAAACATAAGCCATTAAAGGCAAAAATGGTTACAAGAGAAATTGAGATAAAATACTTCCTAGTACTAAAACTTAACAAACTAGACTTGATTCAAGGTGGGAATATTTATACTTCCATACACACAAACCATGCTATACTTTCAGACTCTGTGATTTATTTTAGATTGAGACAAACAAAAGGGCCATGATCCTTATTAGGGCCTGCAAGCACTGCTATCATATAAATCGGGGTGGTCAAACTGTGGCTTACAAGCCACATGCAGCTCTTTTACCATTAAATTGTGGCTTGTGGAGCCCCCCATGTCCTCCCGTTTTCCACCTACTAGTCTTTGGGGGACGGGGGAGCTCAGAACCTCTGCCTTGCAACGGGGTGTGCAATAGGGGCTTCTCCCAGTGGGGAGGGGAGGTCTCGGGGCTTCTGCCCAGCAGGGATGAGGGGCCTCAGGGCTTCAGTCTTACAGGGAACACCTGCCAGGGCTCGGGGCTTCAGCAGAAGCAGGGCTGAAGCTCCAGCCCCTGGCTCCCAGCAGATGTGCCCCAGCTCTCGAACTTCTGAAGATTGTCATATGTGGCTCGGAGGGCCAGTAAGTTTGGTCACCCCTGATATAAATTATCTCCATGAATGCACTATTTCCTGTGTAACAGTCTGCCATGAGCTGAACGCTAGCCTCTGCAGGAAAAAGTCCTTAGAGAGTCAGAGGCAGTGTTCCAAACCAATCACAAATTACATAGCTTTATACATAATTACTTACAGACCATCACCTATATCTGTATGCAAAACTCCTGTTAATGTTGACATTTTTGACAAATGGAAAATGAGGTGACTATGTTCAATACTATTAAAGGCAAAATGCTTCGATTTATATTTTAGTGTATTAAAAATGTGAATCCTCATTCTGATTTCATTCTTTTGTTACATATTTTTCTTTCCAAATTGTTTTAAATGACTTTTCTTGTATTGTAAGCACATCAAAATGTCTGTAATTTGGGGGAAGCATTTAGGCTGTGGGGAGCACAGCAAATAATTTCATTTTTAGGGTGCAGCTAAGCCTGTATCTCTGCTCCCCCCGCCTTCCCCGTTGGTCCTCTCACAAGCATGTGACATTATCCTTCAGAATATTTCCTGCAGGGCAGTACTAGCTCACCACTTTCCTAGATCTAGCATTCCACATCCGCTTATAACAAGGGTCCTACGTGCTTTTGATATTTAAAACCTTTTGCAGCTGCCGCACTGCTTTCCTCCCCCTTCCAGCATGAGGAGGAGGGAGAGGGGACTGCCAGCAGTGCAGCCAGTGTTTAACCTCCAGAAGTCTTCCAAGGAGAGAGAGGTGAACAGCCCTTCACTTCCTCCTTTCAAAGTATCCCTTTCCTATTGAGGCTAAGGTTTGCTCCACTAGAGTCCCTTGGCTTGGGCTGGCAGAGGGTGCAGGCATACTCTGAATATCATAGCAGTTGCACTCCTTTGACATTGCTTTCTAAAAAAGGGATTTTCAGAGGCAGTAAATGGTCAAACCTGGTAAATTGTTTTAATTTGAGAATGGCTGGGGCCTCTCTTTCACTCTTACCCTTTTTCTTCTTGGCAACACAAAGAAGCCCTCTTCCTACTGAGGTTATTCCATGACTCAGAGGATGGGGCCAGCAGCAGAAGGCTGTCACAGGGCAGGCTAGTGAAAGGGCTAGGAAGTAGGTGTGTCAGGGGTTATACATCTTGTATGACACACGCATTTGGCAACCGTATGTGTATCTCAGGTAAAGTGTCATGCATTTCACAGAGATTGAGACTCCTCCACTGAACAGCCTTTGCCCAGGTGAGGAAGGGGATTTGGGTTGGGCTAGAAGACCTTGTGTTTCTTGGTTTCCTTTTCAGTTGAGTGCTGTTAACATTTTCTGTACAGTTCACAACTCTTAGCACTTACCAAAGCCTCAGATTCCTATCCCAGGAGTCAGCAACTATCATTCCCCCTTCCCATTTTACAGATAACAAGGTCACAGCAGGCAGGGCAGGGAATAGAATCCACATCTGTCATATGATAGAACCTAGTCTCACCACTGAACCACCCAGCCTTTTAGGCTGAACGTGCTAAATCTGTGGATGTAGCTGACCTCTCTCTAACCACAGCCCTAACCATTAGATGGCACTCTCCTTCCAGAACCAGGATCAAGACCTAGGGAGCCGTATATCCAACAGCCCACTGCTGCCTCTGAAACACCTGTTTAATCCACTGGGAAAGTGGGTGTTGCCCACCTCTAGGGATTATTCCACACAGAGAATAACAACCTACTTCTTATACTAGTTGCTTGTTTAGTTCAAGTGCAAGAGTTCTGTGTTCCGTATTTGAAGGTCCTGAGTTCAAACCCTGCTGCCTATCCATGTGGGGGAAATAACATATGATCATGTAATTAAAGACCATCTCAATACTTCTGCATGAGGGAGCAGAATTAAGGTTGCATGGGTAGGAAATGCCAGAACTATGGTTAAATTTGAGTGCTTGACTGCAACTTTAATCTTCTTTTAATAACATATTTATGTATCTATGGGGAAACAATGTGTTCAGGGCATTGGACTTGCGACGAAGGAGACTAGGGTTCAATTCCCAGTTCTGCCACAGTGTTGCTTGGTGACCTTGGGCAAGTCTCATTTCTTCTTGTGCCTCCACTTCCCAATCTGTAAAATGGGCAGAATGATACTGACGTTTGTACAGCAATTTGAGGTCTATGGATGAAAAGTGCTATATAAGAGCTGGGTATTATTATTATGCTGATTATATTATATACACATAGTCAGTTTTGTCTAAATAGACGGGACCTCCCCTTAAATTGGTATGAGGACCCTGGAGTAATTGTAATTGTTATAAACTCATAGTGTTTTTAAGGCTGAAAGGGACCATTAAACCATTAAATCTGACTTGTATAACACAGGCCAAAGAATTGCACCCAGTTACCCTGAATTGAGTCCAGGAACTTGTGTTAGATTTTAGTCCATCTATAGTCGAAGGCATCAAGAGATGGAGAATCCACCACTTCATTGGTAGTTTGTTCCAATAGTTAATAACTCTTAAACTGTCTTATTTCTAATTTGAATTTATCTGGCATTAATGTCCAACCATTGGTTTTTGTTAGCCCTTTCTCCTCTGGATTAAAGAGCCCTTTAAGTACCCAGTATTTTCTCCTAGGCATGGTACTCATACACCATAATCAAGTCACCTTTTTGATCTTCTTTTTGATAAGCTAAACAGATTGAGTTCTTTAAGTCTCATGCTGTAAGACATTTTTTTCATCCCTCTAATCCCTTGTGGCTCTTTTCTGTACCCTTTCCAATTTTCAGCATCCTTTGAAAATGTGGACACCAGTACTGGGTCTCATCAAATGCTGTATACAAAGATAAAATCGCTTTCCTACTACCCTGTTTATCGTACAAGAATCCTGTAGCCCTTTTTGCCACAGTGCAGCATTGAGAACCCATAATGAATAGTTTTTTTGCTACCACCCCTAATCTTTTCTAGAGTTGCTGTTCTCCAGAATACTTCCCTATTCAGTAGGCATGGCATACTTTCTTTGTTCCAAGATGTATGACCTCACATTTGGCTATATTAAAACATTTTGTTTGTATGGGTCCAGATACCCTAGCAATCCAGGTCGCTCTGGACTGCCCTGTTCTCATTATTTACCGCTCTGACAGTCTTTGCGTGCAGCACTCAATTGGCTTCATTGTAACTGGTCTACGGAGTTTCTCAGGAGTGTTCCTTCTGGTCATCTTTCGTGATGGCTGGGACGTACTTCTCCCAGCCAAGCAACCAGGTTCTTTGGTGGGTGCAGGCAAGCTTACAGCAGTTCCTTCCCCTCATCCCATGCAATACAGCTTGGGCTCTTGCCTGCTGCTTTTGAAAAGAGAAGCTTTCTGTTGTCTACAAGTGGCTCTGCTTCCCTACTGCTTTTGCTGGTAGCACTGTTCCCTGCAGGACGGGGTCAGGTAGGGCACCAAACAGGTTAAAATAGGAAGATAACCACGTTTTTAACGTATTTAACTGATTATTATTTTTAACTGAGGATTGGAAAAAATAAAAATCTAGATCCAACCACCCTATGCACTGAAGTAACAAAGTAACTCCTCTTTGTACATCTAACCACTTTACAGACTTAACAGCCACAAAATGGTCAAGAGTAACACTTCAGCCAGTTGGCACAATTAACAGTGATACATTGGCCAACACAAGTATTTCTTTATGATGCTATTTTCCCGGCTAACTACTTTTTTTTCCTGCTTAGGTCCAGAGCATTATTCGCTCCCAAACCAGCATGGGCATGCGTCACCGAGATCGTTCTACTACAGGAAATACTCTAAAGACTGGCTTCAACTCTGCCCTAACGACATACTTTTTTGGATCTGATCTGAAAGGAAAGCTGACAATCTCAAACTTCTTAGAGTTCCAGCGCAAACTTCAGCATGACGTTCTGAAGCTTGAGGTGAGAATTTGTTGACTTTGGGGGGGCTGACTGAAATCGGTCATGGAGTGCACTACTGTGGTGTACTGAGATCACCTGAAGGCTGTCCTCATAAGGGTGAGCGTGGATGTGGGCAAGGAGGGAGAGCTGGTGCTTAAATATATTATAGCGGCTGCTGATACATAGGAATTATCATACAGAATCAGATTAGTGGTTCAATATCTTGTCGACAACACTAGATACTTCAGAAGAAGGCACAGGTGATCCTGCAGTAGGCAGTTATGGGACAACCTGCCCGAGTAGAGTTTGTCTGATCCTCAATTGTTTGAGGGTGATTTGTGCCCCAAAGCATGAGGGCTCATATCCTTTCCAGAACTCTTGGATTTAAAAAAAAATTGCTATTATAAGTCTGGATAGTCTTGTTTATATAAGTGTTCGATCCTTTTCTGAATCCTGCTAAACTCTTGGTTTCAGTGACATATTGTGCCAATAACCTTCTCAGGGTAACTTGCATTCTGTGAATAGGTATCTTTGCATTAACTTTGAATTTTCCACCACTTAATTTAATTGAATATCCCATTCTTGTATTATATGAAGCTCCCAGTCAACACACACTCATATTCATATATATGAATTGGTTTTAAAATGTAGCTATACTCAGAAAAGCAAGTATAAAAATAGCATTATGGAATTCCATGTTCACTTTCTCTTAATTTCCAAATAAAATCTACTCACTTTAAAGGTAAAACCTTTATTTTTCTGACTAGCAGTCCTGCTCTAAGTGACCAAGTATAGTGTTTTGCAAGCTAAATAATCCCCTCACTTAAACCTGTGCAGCTCAGTTACTTTCAGTAAGGTGGCACAGGTGTAACTAGCTAAACCAGTAATGAACTCAAACAATTCTCAGAGTAGCAGCCGTGTTAGTCTGTATCCACAAAAAGAACAGGAGTACTTGTGGCACCGTAGAGACAAATAAATAAATAAATAAATTTGTTAGACTCTAAGGTGCCACAAGTACTCCTGTTCTTTCTTCAAACAATTCTCTTTGAGGTACAAGAAGGAACAAAATCCAGTTGCTCTTTCTTCGCTGCTAACTGGAGTAAAAAGGAATCAATTTCTCATTAAATTAATCATTACAAATAATTAATCCTTAAAGTCAGCAAATGTGACACTGAACACACACAGGGAGAAGATTGATTGAGTTAGGAATATGCCTTTTTTTTATACTGGCATTTTTCAGACTAGAACTAACTACATTTTTTTGTTCCTCAGTGGTCTGTAAGTTGGAAATGAGAAAAATAAACATTAAGAGTTGTGGAAAAATGAAACTAGTTTCACAGTAATGAGGGTTATAAATAAATAAGGTTATTTCATGTTCAGTGGCTGCAACAGCACTATACTCCCTGAGTTTTCCAAACACCAACATTGCCCCCTCTACACCATGCAAAAATTGTCCCTGACCTATCTTCCTTGCCTGTTGCTTTAACCCACCTAGTCCCTCCACTAGCTCCCTCTTTCCCAGTGCCTTGGGTTCAAGCTTGTCACTGTTCTCAAAGCCTTACATAACTTAGCCCCTCTCCACTACCTGCCTTTGGTTGTTTCATGTCACCCCTCCCCCCCCCCCTTGCCTCCTCTACTCCACCAATGATGTTAGTCTTGTCCATTCATTCATCAGCTTCTTGCACACATATCTCAGTGGCTTCATTCATGTTCTCTCTTATGTGAGGAACATTCTTCTGCGTTCATTCATCACTTTATTCACATTCATGTATTTCCTAAAGACCCATTTCTGCAATGAAGCGGATGGCGTTTCTAGCTGACTTGTAAATACAAGTTTGAAGAGTAATTATGAATAACTTGTCTTTATTTTTAAAAAGTAGTATTATACCTTAACCTTGTATTACCAAAGCCCTGCAAATCACCACCTTGATCACTGAAGTAACAATTGAACCCCTTCTCCTTGCATTGACTTTTTGTCTTTAGGTAGTAAGCGCCTTTGGGCAGGGCATATTTCTTCTTATTCTGTTTAGAAAGTGTCTAGCATATTATGGCATTATCAGAAACCAATCCCCTATGGGTCACTCTCTTATAATTATGAGGAACTTTTCCAATATATGATCAACTGGTTTGTTTGTTTGTTTGCTTTTGTTTTTTGGGGGGGTTTTTTTGGAGTGAGTTTTCAAAATCACCATCAATAATACTCAAGGTTGTTTTGAGCTCTATAACTGCAGAATAGAGTTTGAAGAAAAACTGTTTACTTCTCTAAAGGGTTGGATTTATGTATGCTTCAACCACTAATTTTAAACTCTATAAAGCAGCTGTTCTCACAGTGGGACGCTCAGACTTTTCTTCCAGGAAAATGCAAAAAGGGACATTATCTTACTTTGGGCTCAGCCAACAGAAAACAGTCTATTGTATTGAAATACTGTATGGTCAGTTTCTTTTGCTGATTGCTAAGGTGAAAGAACTCTTTCTAGCTAGGTTAACAGCCTTCCCTGTTGATGTGGTGGTGGTTTTTTTTTTTAATTTATTTATTTATTTATTTATTTATTTTTTAATCATCAAAATGTTCGCACATGTTTCAGGAAAGTTTCAGCTGAAACCCCCTCTGAATAGGATTGTATCAGGTAATGCCTGAATATTTTTCTCATTATCTACAGGAGAAATGCTAAGACAACACTTAAGAAACATTGGAATAGTGAAGTCCTCTACTTCCTCCTTTTGCTTACTTTTTTAAACTTAATTATATTTCCCATAATTTTGTTAAAATCTCAGCAATTTGCTCCATCACGGATGTGAAGAGTAAAAGTAACCACAACCGGAGAAAAAACAGAAGCTTTTAACAGCATAATAGAACTCTCCTGTGGTTTGGGTACTTCCATGAATTATTTTCCTCTCCACTTATACCTTACTGCTTAATTACAGCATTTTAAATCAGAAATTGGCATGCAATGTAGTTTATGGTTCCCTCTGTATAAATTAAAACATGTATGAGCTATGCCGTTGATTGGTTGCCCTCCGTATGTTGCCTTTTCTTACTGGATAGATGATGTATTATAATGGTGAGTTAATGCAGATATTTCCTCACTTCTTGTTGCTCTGCGAGAGACAAGTGCTGATGTCCCTCCTCTTGTAACAACCTTTTATGTACTTGAAAACTGTTCTCATATCCCCTCTCTGTCTTTTCTTCTCCAGACTAAATAAACCCAATTTTTTTCAATCTTCTCTCGTAGGTCATTTTCTCTAGACCTTTAATCATTTTTGTTGCTCTCCACTGGACTTTCTCCCATTTGTCCACATCTTTCCTGAAATGTAACACCCAGGACTGGACACAATACTCCAGTTGAGGCCTAATCAGTGTGGAGTACAGCAGAAGAATTGCTTCTCGTGTCTTACTTACAATACTCCTGCTAATACATCCCAGAATATTTGCTTTTTTTGCAGCAGTGTTACACTGTTGACTCATATTTAGCTTGTGATCCGCTATGACCCCCAGATCCCTTTCCACAGTACTCCCTCCTAGGCAGTCATTTCCCATTTTGTATGTGTGCAACTGATTGTTCCTTCCTAAGTGGAGTACTTTGCATTTGCCCTTATTGAATTTCATCCTGTGTCTTGTGTTCCTAAAGTTTGTGCTTCAGATGGTCACCTAAAAGTCAGGAAGGAATGTTTTCCTCCTTCCCTCCCCCTCAATACATCCTGGGTGTGTGGTTTTTTTGTTTGTCTGTCTCTTGCCTCAGAAGTATCAGAAATGGCCATGACTAGACATGTGACACCGAAGAGAGAGGGCCAGTTTTCTGAGGTGTCAGTGAGCATTCTCTCTATCACATGCTTAGCTGGCTGGCTCTTGCTCACATGTTCAGGGTCTAATTAATCACATGAGATTAGGAAGGAATTTTCCCCCAGGTCAGATTGGCAGTGACCTTGGGGTTGATTTTTCCTTTCTTTTCAGCATGGATTGGAGGTCACTTGCTGGGATTTCTTGTATGCAGATCATATCGATAGCCTGTTGATGAACAAGAGCACTGATTAAGTGTCACTTGGCTGTCGATAAACCCTCAGCGATGAGTTATAAGACTCCACGTGTGGGCCCAATGATCTGGAACCCGCAGGATTGCACATTCTTAGGGTTACTGGAAGCGGCGGTACTGGGATTCTTCAAGTATGAACTTACGAAATTTGGTTTTCTAGGAGGATCATTAGCTTCCCTGAACTGTGCTGGGTACTGACAGCTGGCGCCACAAAAACGCTGATCCATTGCCACCCTTGCTGGGAGTTTCAGGATACATCTCACTTTAAGAATTCCCTGCCATTGCAGAGGCCTCAGGCATTGCTGCACCTTGGTCCCTCCTATTGTCTATGGCACATAACAATTTAGTCTCCTGTAGGCTGTAATATTTTGGTCTAATTTTGCATCTTGGATTTAGTGTGCAGGTGCTGGGTGGTACTGGAGACCTGTGATATATAGGAGGTCAAACTGGAAAATCTGGTGGTCCCTTCAGACCTTTTAAATTCTGCAACTATTTGGTCCTGTTTTTTGTAAAACCCTGCAGACTACTAAAAATCTTCATGGTTACCATAGTGAAATAAGATTGCTGCACAATTAGTGACTGTATGTCAGCTTGTTTTTCTACTGTTATAATTTATGTGGATGAAAAGATGATTGATTTCAATTGGATTCTTGACTATTGACCAGCAGTGGTGGAAATAAGAGTGTAGCAATGTCAAATTGGTTAAGCTCCATAAGCTATTAAACACTGCAAGAATCTGTAAGTCAAGCAGTTAAAGAAAAGGTTTTTTGAAGGCCAGTTGTAACTTTTCAAATTGAATCTACCAAGCTGTCACGGGGTGCACTCACTGCTAGTGGCGCCGCCTCCTGGCTATGCTCGGGATTAGTTCTGCCAGGTTTTGCACCCACCCCCTCTCCGAAGGTGTCTTTCCGATCATCCTCTTATCCTGCAGACCTCTCTTGGTCCAGGAACCGCAGCCTCCTTTTCGTGACTTGGCCCTCTGGCCAGGTCACTATGTGGTTTCCCCTTCCAGTGGTACCAGAGTCTTTCCAGGTCAAATTGTCCTAGACAGTCCAGTGTCCTCTGCCTGGTCTGTGCCATGTCCCCAGTGGCTGGTAGGGAAACCTGGGCCCATCCTCTACTCCCGGTTCCAGCCCAGGGGCCATCTAATCAGCAGCCAAGGTCTGCACTCCAATTCCTTGCTGCTTTCCCCCTAAGCCTTCTCCTATCTTCCTGGCTTCCAGCCTCTCAACTCCTTCCTCTCAGGGAGTGACTGCAGCCTATCTTTCTGAAGCCCCCCTCTGCTCTCTGCTTCTGTTCTTTATACAGGACCCTCCTGTTCCTGCCCAGCTGAGCCTTATTTAATCAACACCTGCTCCCTGACTCCTCCTTCAGGTGCAGCCCAGGGAGTTAATTGGTCTACTAGGCCACCCATCACACAGACAAAAAGTTTTGCAGTGTAACTTACTACTGGAGTAGCTTGCATCTTAGGGTATGTCTACACTACGAAATTAGTTCGAATTTATAGAAGCCGGTTTTATAGAAATCGGTTGTATACAGCCGATTGTGTGTGTCCCCACATAAAATGCTCTAAGTGCTCTAGTCAGAGGACCGCGTCCACAGTACAAGGCTAGCGTCGACTTCCGGAGCATTGCACTATGGGTAGCTATCCCACAGCTATCCCACAGTTCCCGCAGTCTCCGCCGCCCCTTGGAATTCTGGGTTGAGATCCCAATGCCCGGATAATGCAAAACACTGTCGCAGGGGGTTCTGGGTACATGTCGTCAGGCCCCTCCCCCCCCGTCACAGCAACGGCAGACAATAGATTCGCGCCTTTTTACCTGGGTTACCTGTGCAGACAACATACCACGGCAAGCATGGAGCCCGCTCAGCTCAGCTGAGCTCACCGTCACCATATGTCCTCTGGGTGCCGGCAGACGTGGGACTGCATTGCTACACAGCAGCAGCTGCTAACTGCCTTTTGGCGGTAGACGGTGTAGCATGAGTAATAGCCGTGGGGCTGGCAGCCGTAGGGCTGCATTGCACCAGCCCCTTGCCCTTTGGTAGGCGATGGTATATTATGATTGGTACCCATCGTCGTCGTACTGGAGTGGCTGTCAATCATGGCCACCTGGGCAGACATGCTACTGTTTCGATGATGATGGCTACCAATCGTAGTATACTATTTTCTGCCAATTGCCCAGTATTGTCTGCTAAGCACCCAGAAGAGGCCGAGGGCGATGCTGGATGCTGGTGGACGTGGGGCTGGCAGACGTGGGGCTGCATTGCTACACAGCAGCAGCCCCTTGCCTTTTGGCAGACGATGGTATATTATGATTGGTATCCGTCATCATCATACTGCAGAGGCTATCACTCATGCTGCACCGTCGGCTGCCAGCTTAAGATGTAAAAAATAGATTTGTTCTGTATTCATTTGCTTCCCCTTCCTCCATGAAATCAACGGCCTGCTAAGCCCAGGGTTTTCAGTTTAATCTTTGGGGGGACCATTCTGTGTGACAGTTGTTTGTGTTTCTCCCTGATGCACAGCCACCTTTCTTGATTTTAATTCCCTGTTCCTGTACCTGTACGCCATGTCGTCACTCGGCCCTCCCTCCTTCTCCTGGTCCATCAGATACTAGTTTCGCGCCTTTTTTCTGACCAGGCGCCATAGCTAGCACTGGGATCATGGAGCCCGCTCAGATCACCGCGGCAATTATGAGCACTATGAATACCACGCGCATTGTCCTGGAGTATATGCAGAGCCAGGACATGCCAAGGCGAAACCCGGACCACCCGAGGAGGCGATTGCAGCGCAGCGAAGAGAGTGATGAGGAAATTGACATGCACATAGACCTCTCACAAGGCACAGGCCCCAGCAATGTGGAAATCATGGTGTCACTGGGGCAGGTTCATGCCGTGGAACGCCGATTCTGGGCCCGGGAAACAAGCACAGACTGGTGGGACCGCATCGTGCTGCAGGTATGGGACGATTCCCAGTGGCTGCGAAACTTTCGCATGCGTAAGGGCACTTTCATGGAACTTTGTGACTTGCTCTCCCCTGCCCTGAAACGCCAGGATACCAAGATGAGAGCAGCCCTCACAGTTGAGAAGCGAGTGGCGATAGCCCTGTGGAAGCTTGCAACGCCAGACAGCTACCGATCAGTCGGGAATCAATTTGGAGTGGGCAAAACTACGGTGGGGGCTGCTGTGATCCAATTTGCCAGGGCAATGAAAGACCTGGTGATATCAAGGGTAGTGACTCTGGGCAACGTGCAGTCAATAGTGGATGGTTTTGCTGAAATGGGATTCCCAAACTGTGGCGGGGCCATAGACGGAACCCATATACCTATCTTGTCACCAGAGCACCAAGCCACCGACTACGTAAACCGCAAGGGGTACTTTTCAATGCTGCTGCAAGCCCTGGTGGATCACAAGGGACGTTTCACCAACATCAACGTGGGATGGCCGGGAAAGGTACATGATGCTCGCGTCTTCAGGAACTCTGCTCTGTTTCGAAAGCTGGAGGAAGGGACTTTCTTCCCGGACCAGAAAGTAACTGTTGGGGATGTTGAAATGCCTATCGTGATCCTTGGGGACCCAGCCTACCCCTTAATGCCATGGCTCATGAAGCCGTACACAGGCAGCCTGGACAGGAGTCAGGACTTGTTCAATTACAGGCTGAGCAAGTGCCGAATGGTGGTGGAATGTGCATTTGGACGTTTAAAAGCGCGCTGGCGCAGCTTACTGACTCGCTCAGACCTCAGTGAAAAGAATATCCCCATTGTTATTGCTGCTTGCTGTGCGCTCCACAATATCTGTGAGAGTAAGGGGGAGACCTTTATGGCGGGGTGGGAGGTTGAGGCAACTTGCCTGGCCGCTGATTACGCGCAGCCAGACACCAGGGCGGTTAGAGGAGCACAGCAGGGCGCGGTGCGCATCAGAGAAGCTTTGAAAACGAGTTTTGTGACTGGCCAGGCTACTGTGTGAAACTTCTGTTTGTTTCTCCTTGATGAACCCTCCAAACCCCCTCCCCCCCCCGACCCGGTTCACTCTACTTCCCTGTAAACCAACCACCCCACCCCACCCTCCCCTCCCCAATTCGAGCACCGCTTGCAGAGGCAATAAAGTCATTGTTTTTTCACATTCATGCATTCTTTATTAGTTCCTCACAGAAGTAGGGGGATAATTGCCAAGGTAGCCTGGGATGGGTGGGGGAGGAGGGATGGAAAAGGACACACTGCATTTTAAAACTTTAAGTCTTATTGAAGGCCAGCCTTCTGATGCTTGGGCGATCATCTGGGGTGGAGTGACTGGGTGGCCGGAGGCCCCCCCACCGTGTTCTTGGGCGTCTGGGTGAGGAGGCTATGGAACTTGGGGAGGAGGGCTGTTGGTTACACAGGGGCTGTAGCGGCGGTCTCTGCTCCTGCTGCCTTTCCTGCAGCTCAACCATACGCTGGAGCATATCAGTTTGATGCTCCAGCAGACGGAGCATTGACTCTTGCCGTCTGTCTGCAAGCTGACGCCACCTATCGTCTTCAGCCCGCCACTTGCTCTTTTCATCCCGCCATTCAGCCCGCCACCTCTCCTCTCGTTCATATTGTGCTTTTCTCATGTCCGACATTGACTGCCTCCACGCATTCTGCTGTGCTCTATCAGCGTGGGAGGACATCTGCAGCTCCGTGAACATATCGTCCCTCGTCCTACGTTTTCTCTTTCTAATGTTCACTAGCCTCTGCGAAGGAGAAACATTTGCAGCTGGTGGAGGAGAAGGGAGAGGTGGTTAAAAAAGACACATTTTAGAGAACAATGGGTACACTCTTTCATTACAAGGTCGCATATTTTGGCTTGCAGGCAGCCATGGTAGGCCACAGTGTTTTGGCTTTTTTAACCTTCTTAACATGCGGGAAAGGTTGCAAACAGCAGCGCATTTCCCATATCAAGGATGAATTGGGTTGTCCATTTAAAATGGGTTTTCAATGTAAAAGGAGGGGCTGCGGTTTCCCGGTTAACATGCGGCACAAACCCAAGTAAACCACCCCCACACACACACGATTCTCTGGGATGATCACTTCACCCCTCCCCTCCACCGCATGGTTAACAGCGGGGAACATTTCTGTTCAGAAGAGCAGGAACGGGCGCCTCTGAATGTCCCCTTAATAAAATTACCCCATTTCAACCAGGTGACCGTGAATGATATCACTCTCCTGAGGATAACAAAGAGAGATAAGGAATGGATATTGTCTGCATGCCAGCAAACACCGGGACCATACGCTGCCATGCTTTGTTATGCAATGATTCCAGACTACGTGCTACTGGCCTGGCGTGGTAAAGTGTCCTACCATGGCGGACGGGATAAGGCAGCCCTCCCCAGAAACCTTTTGCAAATGCTTTGGGAGTACATAAAGGAGAGCTTTCTGGAGATGTCCCTGGAGGATTTCCGCTCCATCCCCATACACGTTAACAGACTTTTCCAGTAGATGTACTGGCCGCGATTGCCAGGGCAAATTAATCATTAAACACGCTTGCTTTTAAACCATGTGTAATGTTTACAAATATTTACAAAGGTACACTCACCAGAGGTCTCCTGTGTGCCCTGAGGGTCTTGGGTGAGTTCGGGGGTTACTGGTTCCAGGTCCAGGGTCACAAACATATTCTGGCTGTTGGGGAAACCAGTTTCTCCGCTTCCTTGCTGCTGTGAGCTACCTACAGTACCTCCATCCTCATCTTCCTCGTTCCCCGAACCGTCTTCCCTGTGTGTTTCTCCAGTGAGAGAGTCATAGCACACGGTTGGGGTAGTGGTGGCTGCACCCCCTAGGATCGCATGCAGCTCCGCGTAGAAGCGGCAAGTTTGCGGCTCTGCCCCGGACCTTCCGTTTGCTTCTCTGACTTTGTGGTAAGCTTGCCGTAGCTCCTTAATTTTCACGCGGCACTGCTGTGTGTCCCTGTTATGGCCTTGGTCCTTCATGGCCTTGGAGATCTTTTCAAATACTTTGCCATTTCTTTTACTGCTACGGAGTTCAGCTAGCACTGCTTCATCTCCCCATATGGCGAGCAGATCCCCTACCTCCCGTTCGGTCCATGCTGGAGCTCTTTTGCGATCCTGGGACTCCATCACGGTTACCTGTGCTGATGAGCTCTGCGTGGTCACCTGTGCTCTCCACGCTGAGCAAACAGGAAATGAAATTCAAACATTCGCGGGTCTTTTCCTGTCTACCTGGTCAGTGCATCTGAGTTGAGAGTGCTGTCCAGAGCGGTCACAATGAAGCACTGTGGGATAGCTCCCGGAGGCCAATAACGTCGAATTCCGTCCACGCTACCCCAATTCCGACCCGCAAAGGCCGGTTTTATCGCTAATCCCCTCGTCGGAGGTGGTGTAAAGAAACCGGTTTAAAGGACCCTTTAAGTCGAAAGAAAGGGCTTCGTCGTGTGGACGTGTCCAGGCTTAATTCGATTTAACACTGCTAAAGTCGACCTAAACCCGTAGTGTAGACCAGGCCTTAGCTGTAGCTTCAAAGAGATTGTGTATAAACTGTTTTTGTGAATTAGTTGTGGTTTACATTCAGAAAGATAGCCAAGGAAGTATAGTGTAGTGCAGAATAGAAGTGCTAGGGTTAATGTCCATATCTGTAAGTCTGTTTATCCTTGTAACTTACACCATGTGTAGTAGTAGGGACCACTTTCGCATGTTGCCCCACCAATGTGCCTCAGTTTTGATCTAGAGGGACCACTTGAGGGTGAGGGTCAAAGCCCTTATTCCTCAATCCCCTTCATTCCTTGGTGCTGTGCTTCTGTTGATAAAGGTTTTAGCTGTGATATGGTGATCTTCAGACTAGGAATTGAATGGAGCCTACCTCATATTTGCCTGTTATTTACTCTTCATTACACAAGAACTAGGGGTCACCAAATGAAATTAATAGGCAGCAGGTTTAAAACGAACAAAAGGAAGTATTTCTTCACACAGTGCACAGTCAACCTGTGAAGCTCTTTGCCACAGGATGTTGTGAAGGCTAATACTGTAACAGGGTTCAAAAAGTAACTAGATAAGTTTATGGAGGACAGGTCAATCAATGGTTATTAGCCAGGATGAGCAGGGATGGCGTCCCTAGCCTCTGTTTGCCAGAAGCTGGGAATGGGTGACGGGATGGATCACTTGATGATTACAGGTTCTGTTCATTCTCTCTGGGGCACCTGGCATTGGCCACTGTTGGAAGACAGGCTACTGGGCTAGATGGAACTTTGGTCTGACCCAGTATGGCCATTCTTATGTTCCTATATACAGGAGTGGTGCCAGGGTTTTTGCCGCCCTAGGCAGCAGCGCTCCTCCTCTGGGCATTCGGTGGCGGGGTCCTTCCGCTCCGCGTCTTCGGGGCACTTCGGAGGTGGGTCCCGGAGCGAGTGAAGGACCCGCTGCCGAATTTCCGCCGAAGACCCGGAGCAGAAGGATACCCTGCCGCCAAATTTCCGCCAAGGACGGCAAAATGCTGCCCCCCAAATCTTGCCGCCCTAGGAGACCGCCTAGGGTCTCCTAGTGGAAGCGCCGGCCCTGCTTATATACATGGAGTGAGTCATTGAATTGTCAAATGGTAACAGCTATTGGTCATTACTGACCAGGACAGTATCTGAACCAGTGAGTAAGAAGAAAAGGGTTTCTTTATCCTATTAACAGTTGTATGAGCCACCCAGTCCCTCTGTATGTATACCACTTCTCCTGCTGCTTAGTTTTCTGTCCATATACTTATGTCTTCTTTTCCCTCCGTCTCCAGTCTAATCTGCTTCCTTTTTCACATCCCTCCCTTGCTCTTGCCCATCTCTGCTTTCCTCTTTCTTTGCCACAGCCATTCCCTCTCATTTATAAACACTCACTCTGGCATATGTTTACCCAGTTTCACCCATTCCTTCCTTCCTTCCTTTGTCTCCCCTTCCCTCCTTGAATATTCAGGTGCTCACCTGTGACTGGCAAATGGATGGAAACTCATGTATGCTGGCCCAGGTCACAGCAGTAGCTGCCTACATGTGGCGGTGGTGGTGATGGTGTTAATAAACTGCCTCTCCTCTCCCCTCTATGATAATCATCGCTGCGGAGTTATAAGGAAGTGGCTCAGTTACTTTCAGACACCTTAAAGTGAAATCTGAATACTGAAGGTACAGGGGCAGGAAATGTTTAAATGTATCTTTCTTAAAACTAGATCCATTTAATTTCCATAGTTTAATTGTTTTCTTCTCCCTGTGCTGATTATTAAATAATTAGTTGCAAGGCTTAATCTTGCAGCACATCTGCTTTTCGTGTTCTTATGTTGAAGTCCGATTTGTACAATACTGCTTTGTACAGTACCGGCACAATGAGGTCTTGGACCATGACGAAGGCTCCTAGGCACTACAGTAATACAAATAATAAGAATGTTAATTCTGATGCACAGATGGTGGTAATGTGGAAATGAGGTCGTCAACATAGATTTAATTTCACCTCCTGATGAAGTGAAATATTTAAAAAATAGAGGAGAGGGAGAAAGGAGAACACAATCAAAAGGAAAATGAGATACTATCCAAAAATGTGAATGTGCAAGAAAGTGTGTTAGTAATAAATGGTGTTCTAACTGTAGCACTGGCATACACCCCTCCTGGCCTTGAGCAAGCTTCATAAACTGCCTCAATTTCCCCATTTATAACATGAATATAATTAGGGCTGTCAAGCAATTAAAAAAAGTTATTGCGATTAATCACACAGTTAAATAACAGAATACCATTTATTTAAATATTTTTGGATATTTTCTACATTTTCAAATATATTGATTTCAATTACAACAATGTAGAAAAACATCCAAAAATATCTAATACATTTCAATTGGTATTCTGTTATAAGTGCAATTAAAACTGCTATTAATCACGATTAATTTTTTTGAGATAATCGACAGCCCTAAATATAATACTTAATTCACCAGAGTGTTTATAAAAGTGGTTTGACATAAAGATGCTGTATAAGTGCTAATTATTGTTCAGAGCCACTTTATAACTAGCATAGTTAGGCCATGTCTACACTACGGACCTTACAACGGCACAGCTGTACCATTGCAGCGGCACCACTGTAAGATCTCCCGTGTAGCTGCTCGGGGAGAGCAATCCCGTCGGCATAATTAAACCACCCCCAACAAGCAGCAGTAGCTATATTGGCGGGAGAGCATCTCCCACTGACATATCGCCATCCACTGGCGCTTTTGTTGGTGAAACTTACGTCAGTTGGGAGGGTGATTTTTTCACGCCCTTTACTGACAAAAGTGTTGCCGACAAAAGTGCTAGTGTAGACAAAGCCTTAGATTGGGCTGAGATTTGCACACAGAAGTTAAACCTTTATGTTATGTCTGATTAATACAGTGTATTCTTCCCCAATTGATGGCACTTACTGTTTGAGTATAAAACAAATTTTCAGAGAATCTTAAAGTTACATCTCTTAGCCCAAGTTATAAGCAGCTTAAAATGGACACCTACAAAAAATTTTGTGGTGCTTCTAGCTTTTTTAGATTCCTTCAGAAAATAAATTCTTGCAGTTCTTTCGTTTTTTGATTGAAAAACTTCCTCATTTCTACATTGTAGCCAATTCAGAGAATGTTAAAGTTTATTTATGGGTCAATTTTTTTTCATTTGTCCACATAATGAGTAATAACTCTTTCTGTCTCTGTTGCAATGATTGCCCTCAATATTTTTGTAGTTCCATATATTTGTTGTCAAATGTTCTAGAATTGAAGCTTTCATTTAAAAAAAAAATCACTTCTAGCCCTGATGATTGCTATTAATATTCTTTAAATCACTAATGTTGTGGTAGCTATGAAGTAAACTGTGAGAAAAGTTAACATTGTTGTCCTCCTGAATCTGCAGGTGGCCTAAAAAAGTGATTCTGAGGGTTGTGAACTGCCTCGTCTGTCAATAGTGTTTAAAACTCTGAAAGCCAGTGCGTAATGATTTAAATGTCAACATTATTCACTATTTCACCACTGTTCCTTTTAGTAGAAACATCAGCTAACGTTACAAATAGTTTTGATGACAAATTAATTTGATGGGCTCTTCGTCGTCAAATCTGTTTGACACTTGCACTTGATGACCTGCTGGTTGAGTGATTAAATCATTTGTCACCTGAAGTTTTGATGACTGAAACTTCAAATGATGAAAGCATTGGTATCCCTTGTAGATTATTTCAAAATGTAAGGCAAGGGTTATATTTTATTAGTATGCAAATTTTGGATTGATGAACACTATTAGTCTTAACAGTATGTATTTAAATTGTGATGTTTTTCCTGCAATATTTTAGGTCACATTAATTTATCAGAACATAGTTATTTTATTATGAATATCCTGTATATAAATGATTTTGCATAAATTACTTTCAGTGGAGAATGGGTCGTACAATGTATTTTTTCAGGATGGATTACCAGAGAATGCCTTACAGATCAGCCAGTTAAGAGATTCACCAGTTTAGTGATTGAGCTATAACCAAGCACTCCCTTCTAGAGCTTTCCCAAGTGTGCAGGAGGAGAATTGCTCTTCTGCAGATTTCTGAAGTTTTAGATTACTATTCTTTCTTCTTAACAGAGGCAAAGCTAGTGTAGATGTGCTCTTCAAGTGTGAAGTGCAAAAGTATCTATAATGTATTTGTCTTTGTTTTACTTTCTATTAAAGTTGAACTGGGTAGTTAATGAGGAAGTGAGTTAGGGGCCACCTGTGCTATGAGTAAATTATCAAAGTGCTCAGTGATAACATAGTTGTCCCCTAACCTGGTTACAGAGCTTTCATTTGATAGTGAAGACAGCACCCAAATCATGCTAAATCATCATCCTATGATGGCAGCTGCTGGCATCTGTGATGATACAGAAAAATATTCTGATATATTTTCGGTCAATTCAGATATGCCAGTGGACCTTGTAGGGGAGGGAAAAACAAATATTAAAAATGTTGTTTTAAAGTGCACAGTATTCCAACCATGGTTTAGTTAGTGGGAGGGATATTAAGCATAGAAATCTTTAAATTAACTTTCATTTTTAACAGGGAGGAAAAATGCAGCAGCAGATTCAAAAGTGGAATGGATGAGGTCCTGGGAAAGAATCAGGAAGAAATAGACTAAATTACGCGTAGCTATTTGAATGTATTCCAGTCTGCCAGATTTGATTAATTCTACTCTGGAGTGCTAAAGAAACATGCAGGGCTAGTGCCTGTGCTGATAATTATTGCTAAGACAGCAGAGGTCCCAAGGGGTGGAAAAGGGCAAACAGTGCCTATTCTAATGAGAGCCAGGGAATTAAAGCAATAAGCTGAATTTTAATACTTGGTATGTTGGTAGGACAATTAATAAAATAGTTGATTTTTTTTTTAAGGGAAGAAATGTGACCATTTGGTATGGCTGTTTAATTACTATTATATTGCCTCTGAGCTTTTTCTCTTAGCTTGGATAACAAAAACCTAGTGTGCAGTTGTGAATTAGCTGGAGCTACAACATGGATGACACAATACTGAGGAAAACTGAATATATGCTTATGGGGAGGACAGGTCTGTGCGTGGAGAGGACTGTTCATGCGGATTGTCCTCTGCCACATGAAATGGGGAAGTCCTCTGGCCCTATCATGGATTGTCCAGTCCCACCCTGGACCTGCTGACGTCACTCCCCATGTTCAGGATCTATGCTGGAGGAAGCAGAGATTGGGCAAGCTGGGGGTCGAAGTGGGTAGACTAGTGGTAGATCTTGAAGAATGCTCCCCTTCTGATCTCAGGTTTTCCCAGTAAAAGGTTGATTTATCTTTTATGTGGAGACCCCGGACCTTGGGTTCCACAAGGATCAGTAGGGGAGGAAGAGGAGTCTGTGAGATTTCCTTCCCAGAACCAGCTCCCGCAGGTGGGGATGGCTCAGGACATCAATTATTAATGACTCAGTGTCAAGCTGGGAGGAGTTGCTGAGTGGGGTCCCACAGAGGTCCATAGTAGTTTCAATGCCATTGCAACATATTATGGTCTTAAAGGACTGAATGGAGAGCAAGCTAATCAGATTTGGAGATGTCATAAATGATAGTTAGAATTTAGTACAGTCTCTACCAGCTAAAAATGAGCTGTACTAAACACAACTAGATTTATTTCAGACAGCTATGAAATGCTTCTTATAAGGAGGTGCAACCAAATCTACAAATATGGAAATTGGGGAATGCTAGCCAGGCAGCAGTTGTAAAAAGGGTCTGGTTCAGTAGCTTTCGCATTAGAACAGCATTTACATATGAGAAATGACACAGTAGTAAGTATAGATGTAACTGTGTGGAATTCACTGACTTCGTTGGGAATCAAGGGAGTTCAGCAGCTTGCAGAAATTAGGCTCTATGATACAGTATCCTATCATGACAGGTTTCAGAGTAGCAGCCGTGTTAGTCTGTATCCACAAAAAGAACAGGAGTACTTGTGGCACCTTAGAGACTAACAAATTTATTAGAGCTTAAGCTTTCTTGGGCTACTGCATATATATGCATCCGAAGAAGTGGGCAGTAGCCCACGAAAGCTTATGCTCTAATAAATTTGTTAGTCTCTAAGGTGCCATAAGTACTCCTGTTCTTTTTATCCTATCATGGTTAGCAACTCCATTACTTTGTCAGTATGGTTTAGTTTGTTGTACTCTTGGCCTTGGCTAAGAAAATCACATATTTGAGTTCAGCACCAGAAACTGAGCTGACTTCTTCAGTTCATAGCCCCTGGACCACCATGTAGAAGAGAGATTGAACAGAGGTCACTTCTGCAAAGCTGTTCTGACTGCATGGGGAAGTTAAAAGCCCTTTGACATTTTTCATAAAAATAAGCAGTAACACTGCTGTCCTGACCATCAAACTCCCTTTCAGTAAAACCAGTTCTGATTTCCAAGAACATAAATTATTGCTGGTGACTTACAAGCTTTTGTGTTTTCCTAGGAATTGCTCTACCACCAATCTCTTAACTCGTTGTTTTGTAAAGTGTCTGAATACCTTCAATATGAAAGCCACAATATGAAGCAAAATTATTTTCTCGACTCTTTCACACCATAGCATTGACTTTGTAAAAGACTGTCTATGAAGTGCATAAAACTAGAATATTTCAGAGAGGGAGCAGAAAGATTTTTGTATTCTCTTTGCAGTTTTTGTT
Organism: Chrysemys picta bellii; assembly: GCF_011386835.1. Classification (NCBI taxonomy): domain Eukaryota; kingdom Metazoa; phylum Chordata; order Testudines; family Emydidae; genus Chrysemys; species Chrysemys picta. The sequence goes on along the minus strand of NC_088797.1, from coordinate 88,771,937 downwards.
TAAAAAAAATATATATATATAGCGCACAAGCTTTTATTGTTTCAGTCATGTGTACCCTAGTGGTGGTAAGAAATCAAGAGTGTAGCTGATTACTAGGCCTCCCATGAACCAGACTACATTAATTTTCTCTAGCTTTGAGTTGAGTGGCAGAACAGTTTGAAATTTTACTTAGGAATTACCATACTGGATCAAACCAGCGATCCATGTAGTCCAGTATCGTGTCCCTAACAGTAGCCAGTAACGGATGCTTCAGAAGAAGTTATAAGAAACCCTATAGGGAGGAATTATGGGATAATCTGCCTACAGAGGAAATTTCTTCATAACCCCATTGATTAAATCTTGGTTTATATCCTGAGGATTTAGAGCTCTAATGTAAATGTGGAATTCTCATTTTCTATATGAACATTTGAAAGCTATACTTTCCATTACTCCCTCGTGGCAGTGTGTTCCGCACTTGTGTTGCAGATGTTTCCTTTTCTTTTTTTAAATTTGTTGCCTTTCAGTTTAATTGAATGGTGGCCCCTTGCTCTTGATTTCATTGCATTTTTGTATAGATTGTGTATTTTTGTTAGTAGCTCAGCACTTCATTCTTAAATTCCTTCAGAACTCTTGGCTATAGCCATCTGATCATGGTGGTGTGTTGCTCTTTAAAGTATCAGTTTGTTCCAGCACACTCTTTTGGGACGCCTCCATCTCAGACAATATTTCATCTTTATCAACTGAAAAGAGTAAGAGCAAAATCACACACACACACGCGCGCACCCCATTGAAATTAATAGTAAAACTCACTGACTGCAGCAGAGTCAGAATTTCACCCTAAGTCTGGGGTAGGTATCTCCCTAGCATCTTTTGTGGTGAAGGCAGATGCAAAGAAATTTTTCCGCTTCCCTTATCCTCATTAATTGCTCCCTGGTTGTCCAGTGGGCATCAGTTCTCTGGCAAGCTTCCTGCTTCCAATATACTTAAATAATGTATCTATTAATTTTCACTACCATAACTGCTAGTGGAATTATTGCAAAGGAGTCCCTTGTGCTCACAGTAGATACATTTGTTTGGGGAACAGAAATTATTTTGAATGAACAAGCTGAGGGGAGGTAAGTCAGGAACTCATCAAGTAACTCAGAGGTTCTTAGAGATATTGGTGGAAAGAGGGGTTCTGGGCAGACCCAATTCCTAGTTCCATTAGCAGCTTCCTCTAACCAGCATTGTGATGTTTTATAGAATAGCTTCAAGTTATATTAAATATGATTTGTGTGGATGTTTATGTAACAGCTTTAACTGAATTCCCCACTCTTGAACGACTATATGATCTAACAACCAGTTTAGATTCAAGCTTGGCCTTGAGACATCCTTGAATGTAGAGAGCCCTGACTCTACTCAACTGTATATGGTAACTTTGTTCACAGAACTTGCATTCTTGAGACAGGATCTGACTGGGACTCCCTGTTCCAGATATAGCTATAGTTAGTAGCCATCTTTATGGAAATGATGTTTCGAATCTCTAAGGCATGATTCCTTTGGCATCTTGCTGTTTGTGTGACAGAAGTCTATTTTTAACTTAATGTCAGAGGAGAAATTGCTTATTCTCAGCATTGGCTACATTATGATAATATATGTGAGAATGTTCCCTACATAAAAAAATATACTGTCCTAACCAATATGGGATAAAGAAACCTTCATTTATGTAACAATAGTAACATGTTTACCCTACTTTTGTTACTACAACTACTGATATTGGAAGACTTGCTTTTTTGACTTATGTAGGAAAATGTATATTTAGAACGGGGATTATAGGAAGGCCTATTTTTCACACAGTTGTTTGATGGCTTAGAAAATGGACGCAAAAAAAATTCTGTGCAAAGCCTGCTGTAGCAGCTATGCACCTCATTTTTAATTTTGTGGTGAAGAGGGAAGAACGCTGCTGCTGTTCAGTAGGGATCTGGCAGGACAGTGGAAAATAGACTCCAGTTTTAATATAAAACTGAGCCTAGTTATGACTGTCCTGTTGCAGCATTTGCTATTTGTGGGGAAGCTTCAGCTATTGGTCCCCAGAGCTGAGCTCCCTGGAGCCAGGGAAAGGGCCCCCTCAGTGTCTCCTCGTCCTGTTAGGAATTTGCTTCCTCAGGCTATTGCTCAGGCCTTGTTTTCACTAGGGGAGAAAAGGTATGTCTTTGTGTGAGCCAATTCCTGGTAACTAACAGGAGGGAAATGCCTAATAAAGACACGGTAGCTTGTAGTTCTAACATGTTAGCAGGCTGAGGTAAACGCCCAGCTTCCCCATAATCTTTACCTCAACCTGTCTACTTGACTTGTCTTCAATAGGAGTTTACCTCATAATAGTCACCTCATGTTAAAACAGCCTTTTTCCTAGTGAAGGCACTCGCACAGAGTGGATCTCTCCACTGGTTGTCTTATACTTATCCAGATGCTGGTATCCCTCTGGAAATTTTTCCCTTGTTAGTACAGCCCAATTCTATTGAGAATAAAGGTGGAGTGTGCAGAGAATGTGCTCTCTATTTTGGGTAAATACTATGGTCTTCATTCTCCACTCCAAGTTGCCCTTGACACAGTGAAAAACGGGGAGGGGGGAACGGACTTAGGGGAGCTAATTGCAGCCCCCTAATGCAGGGCTGCCTGGCTCTGGTGCAAATTAGGGCTGTATAGGGACAGACGTTCTTTGCATCACTGGAGGACAGGGCTTAGTTCCACTCCAAAATGCCTCCTGCCAAGTCCCATTCCCAACGTGTAAGGGAGGCTAGGGAAGCTAGCAGCATGTACTAACAAAGCTCTCATGGACAGAGGAACTTCTCCACTGGTTGTTTCCAGCCAGTTTTGTGTATTAAGCACACAGTGGCCTGAGCAAACTGGAGAGTCTGGCTGTCTTTACATTTTGTTAAGGAGCACTCAGATGCTATGGTTGGTAATGGGGCCTCCTAAATATTTAATGAAAAATTGTTTTTAAATTTACATTCAGATGTGTAGTGATCTGTAATGTCCTGTTGTGACATCATTATGTCATTGGAAACACTGAAAAATACTTCATTTATGCCCTCTGATACAGTATGAAAAGTGACAGCTTGGGAAGCCCATTGCCTAGTGACAATCCCATGGATGTCTTAAGGAATTTTGTTTCTTCACTCTGCATTGCATTTCTTTTCTTAGCTGCTATTGATCAGTGTAGCACTGAAGTCAACTGCCATTTTGATAGCATTCCAAGTCTGTCTCATAGTAACATTGCTTGAGTTCTTTCTTTTTCCCCTCCTTTTTGTATTGACAGCAATGAAAATAAATTAAATCAGCTGTCTGTCAAACCCACCCTGCTGTGTTGAGCTTAGAACCTTTGGGAAGTCCACTCTGTCTCTCTTTAAACAGAGCATCTAAAGCTCTATTTGGACAAACTGCTTTTTTACAGTCTGTTGTGATATGAGTTGGGCAAGTGTTTCTTCATATCAGATTCTGATCTTCTTATTGTATATCACTGGGGATAGGAAATTATTCATGCTTCTGAATAGAAATCATCAATCTAAATAATACTTCTGATATGATGCTTCTGATCTCAAAATGCTTTATTTAAAAAGGCAAAAAAATGTATATTGGCAGGATAGAACCTCTCTGGAGCCAAGAGTAACTAAGCATTTTTGATATTTTTCATTGGAACAGCTGAACATGTTTATGTAATTTGCCTGTGGTGGGAGAAAATTGGTGTTGTCTTGTAGGAGGTAATCTGTAATCAAAGTGCAGCAATTGATGGTGGATAGAGGAATCTGGTAGTGTTAACTCAGAATAAAAGGGTGCGTGTAAATCTGTCTTCTATGAACATGTATTATCCTGAGTCACTGCTTCAGCCAATATGGGATTCTTGGAACATGCTGGCTGAAGGCAATTGCTGCTTGGGTTCCCCTGCTGCAAAACATATTTTATATTTAGCTATTTTTATGGAATTGAAGTTGGCAGGTAATCAGCAAACACCTTGGAAGAGGCATCTTTTGTGTGGGTGTGTGTTGTCTTAAAAAAAATCCAAGATGTCCGTTTGCATCATGCTATGTTACATTACAACGGTATGTGTGTTTGCTGCTTCCTTTATGCAGGTTTTTAGGTTCTTCATTCTTTTGGTGAAGATCATTTTGGTTTAAATATTTACCCTCTGAATGGCCATATCTAGTTGGTGTTAATGGAGTAAGATCCGTGAGCCACTCAGATGACTGTGTCTCTTTCTACAGTATCTCTTTCAGAGGAACCAAGGTTTATATTCTTGTTTGTTTGTTTGTTTTTGTTTTTTGTTTTTTTGTAACATCTCTCATTTCCTATGGGTAAGAAGAATTACCAGGTCACTTAATGGAACACAGAATAAATCTTAGACCCAAATCATTTAAATGGTTCTGGATTCTAAAGGTCTATATTTCAAAAATCCACCAACTTGGAAATGAGAAATATTAAAAGCAGTAATCACTGTTTATGTACACTTAGCAGCGTTCTGTGCTGCTTCTTTTCTGTTTGCTTAAGAGAAGCATAAGTTAACAAATCCTATATCCAGAAGTCTGCTGACATTTTTGACCATGTTTACAATGCTAGTACGTAAAAAAAGAAAGTAAACTAATGTAAATCTTTCTCTCTTTTTTTTTTTAATACAAAACAAAAGTGCCATTCCATAATATAGGTCAAAAATTCAGTTAGTTGGAGAAGGACAAAATCCATGTGGAAATAAATTTTTTCCAAGCTTAGAGACTAAGAAAATATTAAGTTTTAACAGAATATTGTTGTACCACTTCCTGACTGTTAGCTCACCAGCCTCCTTCCCCAGCAAATGCTGGCTCTTTTTGTGTGCTTTATCGCCAAGAAGTTCAATCTGTTTGGGTTTCAGTGATGTAGAAGAACCAATGAAGATGCATTGTTCTTGATCTCTTGAACACTGTTGTTAAGGTATAGTTAAAAAGGAAGAGAGGTGGCTGAAATGAAGAACCTTCCCTTGAGGAAACTCATAGTATTTGAGCCTTCCTGAAGGAGGACTATCCTGAGGGGAAAATAGACAGACAACTAGCAAATTTTACTTAAGATTAAAATGCTTTTATGCAGTGCTTGCATGTATCACAATCAAAGCAACATATTTTGCCCCATTTACTTTGAACTTTAAATGGCAGTTAATTGTCTTAATTTTAAAAAAATTCAAGTCCATATTTACTTAGGTATAATTGTAGAGAAACACATTCCCACCCACACCTCTTGGTTGTATGTGAATTAAAGGATTATTCCGTATTTCCCCAGTTTTTCTGATGCCTGAAATACAGTAGTCTGGGCCTGTGTATTCAGTATATAAACTATCTAGAAGACTTAAATCTAAGGTATAATTTGTACTCTTCACCTCCCCCACTGTTTAAGAGTGAGTAAGATCCCAAAGGAATGTATCCTGCTGTCTGTGACAGATGGTTATATAGCCATTAGAGCTTTCTTATTTCCTGGCAAGAGGAAGTGTTACAGCTGGTGGCAGCAGAAGAGAAGAAGAAACAGTATTCATAATCTCGGTGTTCATATTTAGGTATCTCCAGTGCTCTGAAAGAGAGATTTTTCATTTTATTGTTTTTTGAATTGATTTAGTTTGTATAATTTCAGAGGAGTGATTTGATTTTTCACATACAAACTGTGGCAAGCAAAAAAACAATTAAACCTGGAAGTAAAGAGAGAAGGACCCAAAGTTCTCTGGTCAATTCCTCCAATTGTCTTGCTACAAGAGTTTGAGCTGAGAAAAGGTATGTGAGAAAACAGAAAATTTCCACGTACCTACTGGTTTCCCTCATCCTATATTGCCTCTTCCTGCATACAATAGTTGACTTCAACATGGAATGAAATTTCATGTTTTCTTCTTTAGGCTTCCTAATTTATTACCACATAGCTGACAGTTTTTTCTACCAGTCAGATTCGTGGGAGGAACTATGCTTTTTAATTGTCAGATGGGGAAATTACCAGTAGGTCAGATTTTGAAGATTAATCTACCTTTCATATCAGACTTCATAAAAACATGTAGACTGTGAAAGGGGAAGAGACAGGCATGGTTTCAATGGGCCTGGAAGTGTCCAGCTTTGACGGCAGGACCAGCCAATGTCAGAGAATGCAAGCTAAACTGGAGAGGTTCCGTGGCTCTGAGGAGAATTTATGAGCTGCAAGGGAAGGATCCTGGATGCCCCAGAGGGCTCTGCCCAAGCACAAAACTCCAGAGTCGTGAGGACTTTGAGGCAGGGAAATGCATATGTGTCTTTATTATTTAGTATAGATCTCCGCATGTCTCATGCTACTAAGTAAAGAGTAATGGTGCCTTAGAATCTTCTGTAAAGTCTGGCTTGCTGGCTGGCTTTCACTGTCACATACCCCTGACGAGGTAAACTGTAAACCAGAAGGCTCAAAATGCATAAATACAATCTGCTTCTGAGATGGAGGGAATGGAGCAGAATTCCCCTGACCACATTTCTGGTCCTTTCCATTCCAGTACAACTGCTGAAAATCTAGATCTCCATTAACTCTTCCCCCTTCTATGTGTGGTATTTAAAAAAACAAGTCACCTCATGGAGTCTGCATTAATATAATGGAAAATCTTCATCACATACGAATATAATGTATAGTTAAATTCTTCTTAATAATAGCATGGGCCTTGTTAATCAATATTGATGTTTGAACAATGAAGTGATGCTGCTCAGGGTTCAAAAATGTGACATTATGCCTAGCTTTGCTTAACCTTTTGGACAGAGGAGGTTTGTATTTCCTATCACACAATGAATTGACATTTACTAATTGTCACAATAATGTGTCTATCATATTTTAAGTGTTTGTCTTTATTTTTACAGTGCCCCACACACCTTGGTTTGGGGGAGAGGCACTTAGAACGATATGTACGATTTCTTGTAGTCTTATTAATGGATATGTACACTAGCCACTGCTTTCACCAAGTGGTTAATACTGAAAACTGTTCTGGAGGTAATGATTAGTACTGCACTTCTCTAACATATTTCATGCTACATGTTGCAGCTTCCATTATAAAATAATTATTTGCATTTTAAATGTTGAGTGTATGACAGGACAAATAAATGGGTCCCAAGTCTTGATTTATAACTTGAAATATGTTACAGAGGGTCCTGTGGCACCTTTAAGACTACTTCTGTTAGTCTTAAAGGTGCCACAGGACCCTCTGTTGCTTTTTACAGATTCAGACTAACACAGCTACCCCTCTGATACTTGAAATATGTTGTTAGTCATGAAATGTCAGAAGGAACCGATTTCAGAACAAAGACGCACAGCATCTAAACATTTGACATTTTTCAAAAGGTGGAAAACTAACCAACATGGCAATCCAGAATAGCAGGCCATCAATCATGTTTTTTAGTTCCTTTGGCAACATTTTTCTAAAGATTGAGGCTACATCTACACTACGGGGGGGGTCGATTTAAGATACGCAAATTCAGCTACGCGAATAGAGTAGCTGAATTCGACGTATCGCAGCCGACTTACCCCGCTGTAGGGACGGTGGCAAAATCGACCTCTGCGGCTTCCCGTCGACGGCGCTTACTCCCACCTTCGCTGGTGGAGTAAGAGCGTCGATTCGGGGATCGATTGTCGCATCCCAACGGGACGCGATAAATCAATCCCCGAGAGGTCGATTTCTACCCGCCGATTCAGGCGGGTAGTGTAGACCCAGCCTGAGTTTTTTAAGGGTGTAGCGGTGTGGATACCCCGCTCCTGCCTGAGGGGTTTAAAACAGCCCTGGCAGAGGGCTGGGGCAAAGGGAAAAGCTACTGGGCTGATTGGGGAAGTAGCCACAGCTGAGCCACGCCCCAATCAGGCCCCAGCTGGCCCTATATAAGAGGCAGGGAGCCAGGCACTCAAGAGTCTCTCTTGAGGGAGAGAAGGGCCTGGCTGCAGGGAGCTAGATGCAGGGTACCTGTAGTGGAGCAGGGCTGGGGAAAGGCTGAGGAGCTGGGGAGCTCCAGCCTGGATAGCCCCAGGCTGCGGCCTGGTAATAGGCCAAGGGCTACTGGGGGTTGCAGAGGGCAGCCTAGGGCTAGGCCAAGGCAGCAGGTCCAAACCCTCCTTGCCAGTGATGAGTGGCCTATACTGCAGTCTGCCCCAGGGAGCAGGGGCTAGTTGGTGACTGGCAGTGGCCTAGTGCTGAGGCAAGGTGGGGATAGTGGGTGGGGGTTCCCCAGGGAGGGGAGACCTAGCGTGTGTGGGTATTGCCAGGGGGCAGCACCCAAAGCAAAGGGCACCGGGGTCCTGGGAGGGACACGGGAGCCGAGAAGGAGAGAACGAGTCAGATCACCAGCCTGCAGAGGGCGCTCCAGAGGCTGGTGAGCTAATTCCCTGGATGACCAGCAGGAGGCACCACAGGGGTGAGTCCGGACCCTCTTACAAAGGGCTAGTCCTTTTGAGCTCAAGGTGCATTGGGTACGTTTTTGTCCCTTGCGTTAAAACGAATGGGATTTGTAGTTTAGGGCCCTAAGCAACAATCCCAGTGCACAGAGCTCTCCCTCCCCAGTTTCCTCGTGCCCATGTCAGTTCTTTCTTACTAGAGAAATAAACTACAACTGCACTTTCCCACAACTAACCAGATGCTATCCCCTTCTTACACTGCCTGCCCCCATGACACTTTAGGTCTTAAAGATTGACTCCTGATTGGGGGGGCGGGGGGAATCATTAAACTTGTCTTTTTTTTCTTTTATCGTATATTAAAAAATCCTTTAAAGAAAACTTTTTGGTTGCATTAGAATTTCTGGTATTCTCTACACTGTTTTTCCTGAAAGACTTTGTGAATGATTGGAGAACTAGCATGATTTATAACATCACAGATATGAAGGAAGAGAAACCTGCTTAATTGAGAAGGGGAAGTTATTTTTATTCAAATTGTTTAAAACTCTCTGGGCTCTTAAATTACCTATTTACCTCAAACACCAAAGCAATATTGGAAGAAAATCCATAATAGACTTAGCACGTTCCTTTAGCTAGGATTGAGAGCTCCCAACCAATCCCTTTTCATCTCCTCCAGAGACATCAAGCAAATGCAGGGAGAACAAGACTTGAAACCCGATTTTGAGGATGGAGGGAAGATTTAATAACATACAAGCCACCCTTACTCCACAAAAGCAAAAAAGGCACAAACCCAATAACTTTTCCTTTGCAGTTCACTTTTAAGCCTTGGGTCTGTATGATGAAGCATCAGTACTAGCCAACCACAGGAATTAGAAGGGTTCACATACATGGTGAAGACCTTTCCTGTTTTACAGACCAATAGAATTCTGACGTGTTCTGTGTAATCTAGGATTTCTTGTTACCCCATGTCAATTACAAAGTACAAATTTCAAATTTAAGTGCACAATGCATGCAGCTTACCAGTTATGAAGGTAAAAAACCCAGCACTTTTGTATTTTGATGAACACAGCAGGCAATTGTTCTGGGATTTTTCATGCTAGAATTGACACATTTTTAACCACTAATGTTAATTTTTAACCAATCATGGAAGGCTGGGGAGATTCCAAAGGAACTGGGAAAACTGCTAATGTAGAACCAACATTGTAAAAGGGATGATCCAAGGAACTATAGACTGGTTAGCCTGATATCTATCAAATATGGGACAGTTAATTCAGGATTCTTATCAACAAAGAATTAGAAGCTAAAAACATAATCAGTGTTTCATAGAATGTAGGTCTTGTCAAGCAAACCTATTTTCTTTTTCTGACAATATTCTAGGTCTAGTTGATAAAGGCAACCGTGTTGGATACAGTTAAAATTTCTCCAAGGAATTTGACGAAGTAGCACATGATATTTTGATTAAAAAACTTGCATTGTATGTAAGTAACAGGGCACACATTAGATGGATTAAAAGCAGGCACGCTGACAGATCTCAAAATGTAGATGTTAAGGGGAAGGCATCAATAAGCAGGGCTGTTTCTAGTAGGGCCTCGCAGGGACTGGTTCTTGGTCCAGTGCTATTTAATATTTTATCAGCAATCTAGATGGTAATATAAACTCTCTGCTTGTAAAGTTTGCTGATGATAAAAAGACTGGTGGGATAGTAAATAACGAGGAGAAAAGGTTGCTGTTAACTATCTGAATTGCCAGCTAAATGGTCACAATCCAACAAACTGTATTTTAATACAGCCAGATGTAGGATGGGAGGACTGTCTTGGAAAAGCAGTGACTTGGAGAAAGACTTAGGGGTCATTGTAGATAATTGTCTCACTGTGAGTTCTCAGTGCAATGTTATGGCAAAAAGGGCTAATGCAATCCTTGGATATTTAAAAAGAGGAATGTCATGCAGAATAGGAAAGTGATCTTGCTGCCATACATAGCATTGGTAAGACTGTTAGTAGAGTACTGTGTCCATTTCTAGTGTCCACATTTCAAGAAGGATGTGGAAATACTAGAAAGATGTCAAAGGAAGGCACAATGATTCAGGGGCTGTAAAACAAGCCGTCCAATATGAGCCTTAAGTCACTCAACTTAATCATCTTATCAAAAAGAGAGTTGAGAGGTGACTTGATTACTGTCTATCGATATTTACACTTGTAAAAGATATCTGGTAGTGGGAGATCCTTCAGTCTAGCTGAAAAGCATAACAAGATCCAGTTGCTGGAAGTTGAAAGTAGACAAATTCAACCTTTGAAATAAGATGCAGTTTTGTAGCAGTGAGGATAATACAAACATTGGGACAACTTACCTGAGCAGGCAGTGGACTTCCCATTGGTTGGAATCTTTAAGGCAAGATTAGAAATCTAGCTAAAAAGTGTGTCCCACATGACATTCTCATAAGCAAACTAGGGAAAGGTGGTCTAGAAATGAAATTACTGTAAGGTGGATGCACAACTGGTTGAAAGGCCGTACTCAAAGAATAGTTATGAATGGTTCGCTTATCAAAATGGGAGGCCATATCTAGTGAGGTCCCACAGGTGTCAGTCCTGAGTCTGGTACTATCCAATATTTTCATTAATGACTTGAAGTATGGAGTGGAGAGTCCGCTTATAAAATTTGCAGATGACACTGTGACTTTCCCCAGGGTACAATCTGGCCTGTTGAATAGCTGCATCCCCTCAAGTCTCCAACATGTTTCACTGTGAGAGTAATCACAGGAGTAATCTCACTCCTGGCCAGCTCATACACCGCCTCCAGCACGTAAATCACCCATGTTATACTGTATGAGTACTATAGCCAGCCAGCCACCCATTAATTAGATTACAGAGCACCATCAGCAAATTCCCAGTCCCCGGCTTATCCCCAGAATTGAGCGTCTTGTACTGCCCAGCTCTTTCCTTCTGGACAAAACAAGCTCAAAGTCTGTCATTTCATTCATAGGAATGACATGCACAAATATTGTTATCCCAAATGAAGTTCCCAAACACTTCAGTACAAACACACTGGTTTAGATCAAACAAATTTATTAACTACAGAAAGATTTTGTGATTACAAGTAATGAAACATAAAAGTCAGAATTGGTTACAAAGAAATAAAAGATAAAACATAAATTAATACCTAAATTAACAAGCTAAGTGAATTGAAAGCAAAATGTATCTCTCACCACATGCTCTTGCAGTCTTACTGGTTCGATGCCTTTCAACCAGGACCCATCCCCCAGTCCAGTGATCCTTGTCCCTGTCCTTCAGGCATTGTGGATGTGGGCAGAGAGAAAGGGAGAAGAGATAACATGAGGAGTTTGCTCCCCTTTCTGACAGCAGATCTCTGCTTTCAGAATCATCTCCAGCTGAGGTTCAGGTGACAGAAAATCTGTTTGCACAAGAACCTCCAGTTGTTCCATTGCCAAGATGTAAATTTCTCGGTCACAAGCTTCTTCCTGCCAAAGAATGGCTGCTTCACCAGGTGACAGTCCATTTGATTATATTGACACCTGGCTGAGGTATTGGCTAGTGTTTTGTCTCTGGGGACCTAGGTTGAAGCTGTTTCCCCAGACTAGAAATGTATCTTATGCAGTAGAATTTTATAACTTTCCATACAAGGTTGCCACACATTTTTCCAGGACAATAATGATCAGCAAATTATGAGTTTTCAAATGATACCTCACAAGGCATACTTTGTATGAAATGTATCATAGTCTTGTAAAAAGGATGAACATGAGGTTATAGACTGTCACAGACACCAAGCTGGGAGGAGTTACAAGCACATTAGAGATCAGGGTTAGAATACAAAACAACCTTGACATACTGGTGAATTGGTGTGAAATCAAGAAGATGAAATTCAGTAAAGAAAAGTGCAAAGTACTTCACTTAGGAAGCAAAAATCCAATGCAAAACTACAAAATGGGAAATAACTGGTTAGGTGATGGTACTGCTGAAAACGATCTGCTGATTATAGAGGATCAAAAATTGAATATAGGCCAATAATGTGATGGAGCTGCAAAAAAGGCTAATGTTGTTTTCGGGTGTATTAACGGGAGTGTTGAATGTAAGACATGGGTGGTAATTGTCCTGCTCTACTTGGCACTGGTAAGGCATCAGCTGCAGTACTGTGTCCAATTATGGGCGCCAAATGTTAGGAAAGGTATGGATAAACTAGAGAGTGGCTAGAGAGCAACAAAAATAGTAAAAGATTTAGAAAACCTGACTTATGAAGAAAGGTTAAAAACTGGGCTTGTTTAGTCTTGAGAAAAGACTGAGGGGAAACCTGATAAGTCTACTAATATGTTAAGGTTTGTTACAAAGAGGATTGTGATCAATTGGTCTCCTTATCCACTGAAGATAGGACAGGAAGTAATAGGATTAATCTGCAGCAAGGGAGATTTAGGTTAAATATTAGGAAAATCTTTCTAACTATAAGGATAGTTAAGCTTTGGAATAGGCTTCCAAGGGAGATTGTGGAATCATAGGAGGTTTTTAGGAACAGGTTGGACAAACGCCTGTCAGGGATGGTCTAGGTGTCCTTGATCCTGCCACTGTGCAGGGGGCTAGACTTGATGACTTCTCAAGGTCCCTGCAAGCCCTATGTTTGTATGATTCTATATGCTTTAATGGAGCTTCTAGGACAAATTCTATGGCCTTGTACATGTGAGGGGTCAGGCTGGCTGGTTGTGGTGGTCCCTTCTGGCTTTGGAGTGTCTGAATCAGTGAATGCACCTGTTTGTTCCCTTCTTTCACAGGCCATAGAGAAAAGAGGTAGCTCAGCATTGCCCTCAACCTGTTCATAACAGTTGCAGCTCTGCATTAAGATAATGACTACAATCAAAGCCTCATGCTTCATGGCATTCATTGGTCACCTGTAATGGTCGGGAAGGATTTTTTGCCCCCCATGTATGATCAGTTGTGATTAGCAACAGATCTCAGGCATTTGTATATACTTATTTCCTTTTTTTCTCTTTATCCTTTTGTTTCCGTTTTCTCATTCTATATCTTTTAGATATTGTATACTGTATATCCCTTTCATAAGTAATTTAAATATAACTTATACCAGATGAGTGAGAGTTTGGAAAAATAACTACTTTCTTGACATCACTTCATTGTTCCGTGGATTAAAACTAAGAGTGAGGGCTTACTTTTCTCATTCCGAGCTTTAAATGATTCTGTTCGTTTTGGAAACTCAGTTAGTTAGTATTTAAAGACAGCATGAAGATGTATTGGTGAATATTTCTGTTAACTTATGCAGTAAGAGTTGCTGCAGGTACAGTAATTGATTGGTGGATGTGGAGGTATTAAATCAATTTGTCCAGAATAGGTAAGGGACATTAATTTTAAAAGTACAGTATGGAAGAAAAACAAAAATAAGGAACATAAAGAGAATAAAAAAGCCTGAAATAATGTGAATTAATTCTTTCACATGAATAACTTTATCTAAAGTTTTATGACTGATCATTGCTGATGATTTATAGAAATTAAAAATGGGAACGAAATTTGGGTCCATAATGAGGGATAATGATGAGCTGTGTTCCCAACACTCCCCTTTGAATATATTATTTTACTTCTTAAAGGTAAGAGGTATTCCTCTGACGTGGTCTTTGTATTAAAAAAACAAAAGGGATGATAGCTTTTTTTAAAAAAATCCAAAACCATGCTGTAAATAAAATGTAAAAAACCCTTGATTCATTCTTCAATACACCACCATTGTAGTTGTAACCTCACAGTTTGGTACAGGCTGGGGCATCACAATGGGATGGGGGAATTGTTTTTGTACTAAATGCTCCTCTTCTCTTGTTTGAGTCATTCAACTCATAATGCTGCACTTATTTCATTTTTGACAAATTTTTGCAGGATTATGGGCACCAGCAATCAAATTATGCTGATATACCTTTGGGATCCACCAGTTACGAATTGATGAGATTTTTGTACTTTAAAGACTGTGTTAATTTTATTAGATGCCAGCAATGAAGGTTAGACTTTGATTCCATAAGTGCTTTTCCATCCTGTTTTATCTCATTTCATTGATAGTTGATTAAGTTGTAAAAGCTCCTGTGATTTTTCTGTCTCAGAAATCTTTGCTCTCTGCAATGCCAAAGAATCTGTAGGGCTGTGTCTAGGCTAAATTGACCACAACCAGCTAACACGTTTTAAAGTGACACTGTTTGTGTCTATATTTGCATCTCAGATAGTGTAACTTGACAAATATTTTTAAAGTAATCCCACTTCTTGCATGCACCCTTGCTGTCATTCACTCTCAATAGGACTGTCTTAGAACCAATAAATCCATTGAAATTGAGTGAAAATTATAGCTTTGTCTTTAATCTATCCAGTGTATTTGAGTATTGAGTAGTGTCTCTGCTACTAAGGGACATCTCATTAAGGAGAGATGGAGATCCTAGCATGGGGGAAGAGGGGGGGCGGGGATCTGTGATCATGATATGGTAATTACCCTTGAGCATATGAAAATACTTGAGGATCATCTCCTAAAATGGGGATAGAGCAAGATGGCCTTGCTGGCTGATACACTACTTCTTACTGGGGACCCATGATTAAGTGGTTCCTGGTGAAAGGCTGACTTTGGGTCTTTGGTAAACCTAACTAAAAAATGGCACCAAAAAGCTTGAGGTGAGACAGCTTGAGAGTGGAGGAATGCCGAGGAGAGGTTGTGGGGGGGAGTTGTTTGTTTCCCTTCGGAGCTGAAGTACTATCACAACTAATATTCTAGTACAGTCTCTCATTCCTGGTCAGTTGCAAAAAAGTACAACCCAGATGTAGCTGGTACTGACGAAACTTGTATGGGTACAGTTCTTAGTCCTGTTAAGGGCATGAAGATAGAAAATGAATAAATTCCTCATCAAGTTGTTAAAGTGGGGTAGGGGAAATGAATAATGTACATTACACTTATTTAAACTTATCTGAGAAAGGTCACTAATTATAAACTGAGCTTGAAAATTTTAAAGCCCTTTCAGGTGTGCTAATAAAAGATAATGTCTCACATCCTGCAAAATTGAGGTCTTTAAAGAACATGAGTAAAAATACTGATTTGCATGTTTGGGGGTTAATTGAAAGGCAAACGGAGAATCTCCACTAGAAAACCTTGCGGCTGGTTTTAAAATTACATTGGATGTGAAATTTATGCCTTAAAGTATTGTAACATTTTTCCATATTCCTCAGAAACACCAAAGAAACAGGTTAAGTTCCTTACTTCTGATGTTAATGAAGACTGTATTTTTCCTCTGACTTTGATAGGATTTTTCCTACAGCAAATGAGAAGGAAAGAGTTCAGTGTTTTGGGTACAGAATAAGTGGGATTCTTTAGCAAACTACAGTTAAGAGGTTGCATGACTTCCCAGATTTTGCACACACCATTTAAGCTCAGAGAAAAAGACTGACAATCAAATTGGTATATTTTTTAAAATATATGTATTTTTGGCATCTTGGGACTAGACATAGTTATTTAATTTCCTTCCAAAAATTTAATCTTCAAAGGTCAGAAATTTTGCTATGATAGTTAATTTTGACTACACAGTACAGGGAACAAACTATGGAATTCATAATCCATGAGTCATTCACATCTGAAACCCAAAAGTTCTCATACCCAATCAGGAAACTGAATCCTAGTGCATGGCCTATGTGTTCCATCCAAACAGTTCAAATTTTGAATGTTGAGTTCTCGCAACCAATGTCTGACTGTCAATCTGCAGACCAATAACTACTTTGCGAATTTCAAATAAAATTTGAATCTCTCCATACAGTTCGTGAACAGGGGGAAGAAAAGCAGTGAAATTGATCAAGTGAATTATTCACTATAAATTATTTACTCAGCTCTTTTCATTACCATGCAAATTGTAATGGCTTGTTTACAAGCTGCCTACTTGTTAGGTAGTTTAAGTAAAGAACACTCATACACATCCCTTGGTCCAAAATAGTTTGAGCTTGTTGACCTTGAGGTCATGTTGCAAGGCTATTTATTTATGTCGGCTTGTAGGGAGACAGGAGCTTGATGGGGGCGGTTGTTTATGGGGCTCGGTAGTTAAGGGATGGTATCTGTTGGCTTTCTTATATCTGCTCTGGCAAACTTGATACAAGATGTTAGTGTTGATAGTGAGCTTTCACTTCTTTTTGTGAGCTTTCATTTCTTTTTTTTCTTTTTTTTTTTTTAATGATCGTGCCTAGGGAGCAACTGAGATTGGGGCCCCCTTGTGTTAGGCACTATCCACAAATGAAGTAATAGTCCCTGGCCAAAGAGCTTATAATCTAAATGGACAACACTAACAATGGGTGAGGGTGAAGAGGTATAACCTATAAGCAGAGTAAACAGACTGATTGATGATTTGCAAATGTCATGTTAGATCCTTGACTATTTGTGACTTGTTTTTGTATTTATTTATTTTTGCTGTAGTAAGTCTCTAGCCTTTTTACTAGCAGAGATTGATGTTAGCATCTAACCTGATTATTAAGAAGGCTATTCAATGGAAAAACAACTTTTTTCCCCCTCTGAAAGGCTTGTGAAGGGAGGTTGCGCTGGGAGTGTCCCCCAACAATCTTTGTAAGTCTCTCAGAGGCTAGAGATTGGCGGCTGTCGAATGAAGAGTTTACCAAAACTTGGCAGTTGTCAGGGGAAATCAAGAGCAAGGGAACGAGTCTTCTCTCACTGACAATCCCTACATAGAGTTTGGGGATTTTCCCTTCCTGATTTAGTGACCACCAAGCCTCTTGTCAGCCATGTTTCTCCCCACTGTTGTTTTTTTTAAGTCATGCTTACTGTGTTTTATTCAAGGATCTGTGCAGGACTGAGCCCTGAGAAGGGGTTACTGACAGCGGCTTGTTCTCTGCATGACACAGTTGCACTTCTGTGGCCTGGAGTGTGTGGCTTGTATTTTCCGATTGCACGTTTTATACCATTTCTGAACTGCCTTTAAGTGAAAATCTAGCTTACTTTCATTTAGAAATGTCCATTCTAGGTTGTAATCAATACTTGTTGGAGACCAATCCCACAAATGCTGTCCCCCTGTATATGGAACAAGTTGGTCATGATAAAGGAAATTCCTAAATGGTTGTCCAAGTACTGGGATGTGTCCAAGTACTGGGATGCGTGTGTAAAATAAATAATCGCTGACATTGGTGAAGAGGGGATGTTGAGCACAGTTAGAGCTGCTTCTGGAAATACTGTCAACCACACTTAGCTTAGCATTACAGTAAATGTTGTGCACCTCCTGAATAAAATATCAGCTTCCTATTAAAGCAGAATTGCTTTAATATTAGTGTTTTGTTTTAATCTTCTTTCTCTTCCAGTTTGAACGGCATGACCCTGTGAATGGGCGGATCACCGAGCGTCAGTTTGGTGGCATGCTGCTGGCCTATAGTGGAGTGCAGTCAAAGAAGCTCACTCTCATGCTGAAGCAACTCAGGAAACATTTTCAAGAAGGAGAGGTTAGTGGCTTTCAGGCGGAAAAAAGAGAAATTTTAAGACTTTCTGATGCGTGTATCCATAGTGCTTTGCATTGTGAAATGAAGTCTAAAATGTGAATAAACTTGTAGAATGAATCATTTCAGTGCTGATACATATTTCCATTGACTTTTACTTGTCCAAAATATATCTCAGTAGTTAAATAATGCTTGATAGCTGAATACATCACAGGCTGGAGTAAAAAAAAAAACAGCCATTTCATATTTTGCTCTGAAATTATAGATCTAAGCAGTGGGCTGGCACAGACTGGGCTTACCATAAAATGAATATGCTACGACTCCTGAAGAAAAGCACCTGACCCTCTAAAACCTATTGAGGCCCTAAGAGCCACATTGACTTCAGATGATCAACAAATTACCAGCAGTAAGGAGTCAAAGAATGCATAGGTCTAGTGATCAAGATCTGGCTGTGTGTATAATGAAAGGCTGCTTTACACATTTTAAAATGAGTGCATTGCAATAGTGGGTGTAGAAATACTTAACATTAATTTAAAAAAACCACGCTTTCTGGCGAAAGCCCCCACATGTTTAACCTGAACAAACACTGAAGACTTATATCCAACAGTTGACTTGACCTTGGATTAATTGTGCAGTATGATTGGGAAGTTTATCATTTTATTATGATTTTATGAGAAAAATATGGGAATTAGACTCAAAATTTGTAGGGGGAAAAGGTTGCAGTCCCTGCAGTAGTTAATTCAGGGAAGGAGACGTTGGAATAAAACACCTAAACTGAAAGGACATCTTTAAAATGATAATGAAAGTATGGAGTGTTAAATTACAGTAGTGTTAGAGTTTCATGTCTGCTTCTATAGAGATTGATAGAGCTCCTTTTTTATTAATTAGTTTGTGAACATAGCAATTAACCAAAACGGGAACTAATGAAAGACTTCTGCTTCTGTGGTTAGTAGGCTTGACAGTTGTAGAATTACTTCCTCTTAGCGTCAGAACTGCCATTTATTTCTTAATTTTGTTAATCCATTTTGTGATGCAAAATATTAAGAAATACTGGACCAGATTCTGACCAACCTTAAGATCCCTTTACGCTGCTCCTTAAAGCTGCTCTAAAAGGATTCCACTGGTATGAAGGAATCCTCAGTTGGCATAAATCCAGCATGGCCAACCCTACATCAGTGCCTCCTGCACCCAGCATAGGGGATGTGTTGGAAGAACTAGGGTATTTTGAGGAGCCAAAGCACAGTTTATTCAAGCAGTTCTTTCTGGTATAATGGCCCTTAGGTGGCATTCAAGGCCAATGAAAACTAAAGCAACCACTGGGTTCCTCTAACTTGCTTCAGGGGCCGATTTGGCCCCTGTTCTGGTGCAGCTGACAATTTACGCCATTATGTTTTATATTGTTAGTGGTAACTTCTACGTCTGTCATGTTCTGGATATTATGAAAGAAGCAACCTGATTATTACTGTATGCATATCAGGGTTAATTTGTCAGTTTGCCTTCCTTTAAATTGTATATTAATCAAAGGTTAAAAAATAAACACGGAAATCTACTTAATGAGTCAATAAATCATAATTCAAGTTGTCACAGAGCACGCCACCAGACTGGCACCTCCTCCTGGTCATTCTGGGGATTAGCTCAAGGCTGACACTCCCATCCACAGTCTGTACACCATCATTCCTTCTCCGCAATCCAATTGTAACCTCTCTCACGGCGTCTGAAACTGCAACGTCCTCTTCGTGGCTCAGCCCCCTGGCCATGTCACTATCTGTATTTCCCTTCCTTTCGAGGGAGTTTAGCTCCTAGTCCAGCCACCTCTCCAGTGGTGACTGCAGTCAATTGTCCTACCACTTCCCCAGTGGGGAGGAGGGTGTTTCCCAGGCCTGCCCACTGCTATCACTGCGTTTCCCTGGGCCACTTCCCCATGAGCACAACACTCTCATCAGTCTCAGCAGCCCATCCAGAGCTCCTTCTCTTCTGACCAGGCTTCTGACTACACAACTCTGTCCAAGGTGCTACAGGGTTGCAACCTACTCCAGACAGTCCTCCCTCCTCAAGCTCTAGGCAGCTACTGACCCTGCTCTGCCCAGAGGCTCTTTTTTATGGACCTGCCAGGTCCTGATTGGCCGCTCCTCACAGATCCTCTCCTATTGGCTGCTTTTCATATGGCCTCCCCAGTTGTATTAACCCCTTACCAGCCAGTGTGGGGCGGACACCCCATCACGCAAGTATTTTAGAACTATGCTGGTAGAGGCCACTGAGGCCTGAAATATGTTCATGTCAGCCACATTCTCCAATGGTTTTGCAAAGCTCATACTTCCCTGATATCCCAAGTGGGGTCCTGCTCATGCCGGGTACAAACTTCCTTTGAGACTTCTCCGTGGACTGTATTTGAGTTTTCACAGAATTTGAGTTCCATGAGCGTAACGTGCAAAGCTTGGCATATTCAAGCACCATTGATAAAATGCAGGCTTCAGTAAAGCTGCAAGCTAAATCCGGACCCTGGTTTTAGAATTGTATAAGTATAAACCCACCCTTTTTTCTCCACATTAATGAAAACTAAGAAAATTCCCAGACACACATCTTCATTGAGATGTAGCCACATTTGAGAATAAATTTCTCTTTAAAGCACAAATAGAATGTATAGTTAAAAGTAAACAGTAGAAGCTTGGGAAATTCTCCATGTGGAGAGCCCTGTCTACAGTAGTAGTGGCAGAGCTACACTGACGGTAGTGCAGTGGAGGAAGACTTCCTCAAATATGCTAGTGTAGATGTAGCCTTAAAGAGCAAACTATTGGCATCCATTTAGGGAGAATTTAAGTTGTGTGTGAGGACCTCTAGCCTTGAGGTAGAATGTGAGTAGGGATATGAGGACAGAGTTCCATTTGGAGTTGGATGTTCTGGTAACACTTTTTTTTAAAGGTCTGTATGTTTGTAATTTTATTTGAAAGTTTTTGGTTCAAGAATAATAACTTATAGATACATAAAGTTTGGGTGTATGACTAGCAGAAAATACCACCTCCTAATGTCATATTTTCCAATTTGCTGTAACGTTTTCTGTAACTAGTTTTGATTATGTAGCTAACAATAGCCAAGGATGCTAAGAGATGAACTGGAGGGACCTGATTTTTTGTCAGAATTTGATTGTTTCTTCACTGGATAAAGAAAAAAAACTCTTAACCTGATAGAGAGGGACATGTTTATGTCCAGATTCTAGGGGTAACACTCCTGCCAGGCTGTTTTTATGGTTGTTAACCAGATTCATAACCACCCTTTTTATCTCCAAGGACTTTGGGAGGTGGGGAGAAGAGGAGGAATTCAGAATTTTACACTTGCAGGAACAAAAGCGATAGATGATTTCCAAGTCTAGAGCCAAAAAAATGTAATTGCAGCAATAGCAAATAAAGGCAAATAATAAAAAGAGTTTTTTGGGGAAGAGGTAAAGGATGTGGGGGTGCCAGTTTCTCTTTCCCCTCTGGCACAGATGAAATTCTTGGCAGCTTTGTTGACTCCAGGCAGCTGGCTATATAGTGACTAATTAAGTTAGAAGGATCATCTATTACAAACAGTTGTAGCTCACGTACATTTCTTGTCAATCCAGTCCAGTACCTTACATCAGAACATCCTCATACAAGACTGGTTGCTTTTTTAAATCTTCCCTCTGTCTCAAGTGGGAAGAGGTTTTGGAACACAGTGTCCTTTGGTGATTTGTATGTAATACCTTCAGTACCCAAAGACATTTATCTGTTTTTATTGGATTACTCTATTGTAGCTGTCTTAACATTATGTGGTTTAAATCCTTACACTTTGTTAATAAAGTGCGATGGAGCGAATCACTTACATTCCGTTTGAGCTTGCTAGCTAAGTTCATACAGGAATGCACCTGCAACATTGTCTTTTGTAAATGAGTTCAGTGTTAGCATAAAAGTTTTCTTGGACTTGAAATAACTTAAACTTAACCCTGCTCTTCATTTGTAATTTACAACCTCTGCAGAAGTGTCTGGTTCCCAATTCTTTTATATTTGAGTCAGAAGCTAGCAGTCGTGCTGAAAAGGTGTTGTGTTTATGCTAATCACTGTTGTTCTCTTGAATCCCAGACCTTAAAAATGAGCTATCTTCTTTACAGTGATTTTTGTCACTAAACTCCCTTTCAGTCAGAGTATCTTACAATGCATTTCTTGTTTTAAATTAGTCCAATAATCTGCCCTTGTTGCTGTTAAAGGCTTTAATAGCTCAAGTTACTCAAGACATTTCAGACAGTGTTAAGATTTACAGCTTAATTTGGATTCACCAGCTGAATGTATTCATTTTGACATTTTCATCTTCATCATAACAGTGAAAATCTATTATTTATTTTTATAGGTACCCATTTTTAGCAGTCTGGCTCTTGCTGGCTAGAATAGAGAGGAATCTTGAATTTAGGCTGGCATGGTGATTCATCATGTTAAGAGCCAAATTCAGAGGTGATGGGTAAGGTAATGAAATATAAATCCCCTTACTGTCAGACCTTTGCTCATTTAGGTTCACTTAGGTTGCTTCTACACTGTTAAGTTTTTGAGACTCTCATGCTGCTGTTCTATCATTGATGCAGTTCCACTGGTGCTAGCAATAAATAATATGAGGGCTAATATAGATAGGGCTTGGTTATTTTTATCACCTCACTGTGTCCTCCAACTCTGAACAAATCTAGACACGGTGGTAAAAAGACAAGTAACTACTCTATACTAGTATTTACCTGGGTGCCAGCCCCATTGGAGCTGCCTCAATGCTAGAGCAATTGTGGGAGAATTTCCAAAATTCTCAATGTGAATCATCCCTTAGACCTGACACAACCACTCTGTCAACATGTAGAGAATATCATCTGATTTAGTTTACATACCAAAGAGCCAGAAGAAAGTTAAAGCATGATGAGACTAGTTTCGCTTTCCTGCTCTCATGTAATTTTCGCTAACATACACCTCCTCTGATTATATGTAAGGGAGTCTAAACGTATGTCTACACTGCAAAGAAAAACCCACGGTGCTGAGTCTCAGAGCCCAACTCAATAGGGCCTCGGGCTGTGGAACTAAAAATAGCAGCGTGGGTGTACCTGCTCAGGCTGGAGCCTGGGATCCAAGACCTTCCCCACTTGCCAGGTTTCAGAACCCAGGTTCCAGCCCAAGACTGAATGGCTGCACTGCTATTTTTAGCCCTGCAGCCTGAACCCGCAAGCCCAAACCAATTGAACTGGGCTCTGAGACTCTGCACCGGGGGTTTTTCTTTGCAGTGTCGACATACCCTAAGTGACTTGAAGTGTTAGGGGAGTTTTACTTACACCACTGAGACCTCTGAATTTGTCCTTAAGGCTCTATTTTTAGAGTGTCAACCATCTGATCTCCTTGCTGCAAGTTTGAAGACCATAAGGGGTATAAACTGATATGCTTGCAGCAAGTTCCTGGATCTTGAGAGTGCACTGGCTATGTGATCACATTGTTGGGCAAGTGGTTGATAGCTGGAAAAATGGTGGTGGTTTTTGTTTCAACTTCTCTATCACCACTGACTCTTCCACATACCGAGCCTGATTCTTATATACCCTAAGGCCCTTTTATACTATCTCAGTGGTGTAAATGAGAATCAGGCCCATAATGTTGATCAGGAACTAATAATGGCTAGGCACAGGGAGACCTACAATAGCTGTATTAAGCCTATCCCCCTCAGCTGGCATCAGCTTCATGGTAAAGAGACAATGGGACTGTAATGGGGATTACTGCAGAAAGAGAAATTTCAATTAAGGGAGGAAATAAGAATGTTGGTAGCTAATTGACTTTTCAGTTACTGCAAGTGTAGACTTTAAATTGTATATAATCCCAAATAATAACATCATAACATAAGAACGACCATACTGGGTCAGACCAAAGGTCCATCTAGCCCAGTATCCTGTCGGCCGACAGTGGCCAATGCCAGATGCCCCAGCGGGAGTGAACCTAACAGGTAACGATCAAGTGATCTCTCTCCTGCCATCCATCTCATGATTTAATATAATGCACTATGGAGAGTCATACATGAATTCCCATTTGGACATACCTATCATCTTTGCTCTCACTGGGACTTTTTTCCTATCAACATTATTTCATTATTTGTCTCCTTACTTTAACCATTTAAAAAAAAAGTGTTCCTTCTATTGCAGGGGCTGACGTTTGAGGAGGTGGAAAGCTTTTTTACTTTTCTGAAGAATATAAATGATGTGGACACAGCTTTGAGCTTTTACCACATGGCTGGAGCTTCTCTTGATAAAGGTATTAAACACTTGTGAGCTTGCTGGATTTTTTTTTCCCGGTGGTGGAATACCATTAAAACAGGATGTTCAAACTTGAAGCTGTTCAGCAAGGCTTTTCTGACGGATAAAAAGTGCACTAAAATCATGTGTTTCCTCTCTTCTCATGAGAAGGTTTTAACTTGCAGCTGTTTGTGGAAAAAGAGGGATTTTGGATTTGTCCTCTGTTAGGTGTAAGGAAAAATATGCTGAAATTTACTTCCTGTTTGAATTTTTCAGGCTGTTTTAACAGATCCACAGACTCTAAACATCACTAATTGACTAAGATAACATTCAGATCTAAAGTGTGTGTTCCCTTCTACTTTATGTATTTCCTACATAGTATTCTACGTAATTTATCTCGTGATTCAGTGCATTCAGCAAATGGTTGCTTTCAACTTTTTAGGCTTCGTTATACAAATCTTATCAATTTGTTAAATGCTACTTTTAGTGATCAGAAATCAAAGTTTGGGGTGAGTAGCTTTTTATCCTCCAGACCTGCAACAGGGATGGACTTGGAGCCTTTGGGGGGTCACTTTGATAGGACTTTTAGCCATGATGCTGGGACATGGGATGCTCTATCTTTTTGTATATTTTACAACAGATAGGAAAATTGTTGCTGAAAGTAGGGATGTGCAGTCTCATTCCAATGGGAACAGAAGAACCAAGATCACTCTAGTATCAGTGATTCTCAACCTTTTGGCATTAAAGTCATTTCCTGCTCTTATGAAGTCCTCAGTACAGATTTAGTCAAGAGATCATCTTGCTCTTATTGGTCTGGGGCATAATGAAACATGAGAAGCAGCCCCCCTTAGCAGCGACAAGTGGAGAGAGGAAAAGAAGAAATAACGCTCCCCTGGCAATTTTTGGAAACCTTAATATCTGAACCACAAAGATCATAAGCTGTGCTCGGCAAGGACTCTGCATTGGGCTGTGAGCTGCCATGCACTCTTACAATACTTATTATTTCTTCTCCGACATCCAAGACAAGGAGGGAGCTATTGGTGAGCATTGGAAAGGGGCCCCGCAGGGTTCATCATATTGAAGGGAAGAAACTTGACCATTCCATTTCAGTTTGGGATAGATCTCTGAATTTTCATAAATATATGTGAAAATCTAGTTTCTTCTCCCTTGACCCAATGCTGACTTTTGCCTTCTACTTCTGAATCCCTCAAAGCTGAGTCAGAGAATTAAAATAACTTCAGTGCAGATTCTCTTCAAATGCTTTTTTTTTTTTTTTTAAGTCCAGATAGAACATACTTTTACTTGTGACCAAGAATAAGGCCCAGTCCTTCTTGTGTAAACTATCTATAAGAGAGGGCACACAGTGGTATAATTCCTAATCAAATAATGTCTACCTTGTATCCCACCATCATCACATGGAAAACGCCTTCCAGAATGAGCCAGCAATAGCAGATGAATAATGCAGTACTTAGCTGAGAACCATTATAACAATGTAATCTGTTAAACATGCATAACCATCCCCTTCTTTTTTCACCTTCCTACGATGCTTAACTAATCCACCAAATGATCTGAAAATTTGCACTGTAAAACTGAAGTTCATTGTTTCTGTATTGCCCATAAAAAGATGACTTTTTTTAATCTGTTACAGTTGCATACTTGTTTTGAGTCTGAAGGTTTTTTCAGATTAGTAATTTTTGTAAAACTCATTGGTAAGACTGGGAACATATCACATCACAAACTAATTTAAAGTTTTCAAATCCTAATGAAAACTCCCATTCTGTATAAAAAAGCTATAGATTATTTAATCAGCTAAAAGGTGAAACTTTTTACCAGTAAGTTATAACTTTGAGCCATTACTGTTCTGGGAGCATTAAGGTGTGAATGGGGGCTTATACTGAAAGATTTTAAAAGACTATTACATGCTCTAATTCAACTTGCATCTCTGCTCTTAGATGCTCTTGTTAACTGAGATCAGCCTTAGTTTGTAGTTGAGATCATGTATTTTAGGTGTTTTAAGTCAAATGGGGCCCAACAGGTGGAAACATCATCTTGGAATTAAAAAAATAAAGAGAATGAGCATAGTGAAAGATCTTTTAACTGGAACATTGTGTGTAAAATAGCAGTGTGCAGTTACTGAAATACAGACTAACTTCAAGTAAAACTTTTAGTTACCCACCAACCTACTCTGATCTGATAATGGTCCAGAGAAATCCTATATTTGGACAGTGCCCCATCTAGGACTCTGCTTAGGGTAAACCACAAACGTTTGTGTCTTGGAACTAATATTTGTGGAGTGTCTAGATTAGCACAAATTTTAGCCAACTCAAGTTAACTGACAGCTCACATGACTTGCAGTAGGGTCACAAACTGTAGTATAGGTATAGCTCGATAGAGGTTAGAAAGGAGGTCCGTTAGAGAGTTGATTCTGCAACATACCTCCTGGAAATCCCCTGGTTGGAAAGTAGCATGCCCCATACTCGCCTGGTCTACACTTAAAAGTTTTGCTGGCATAGCTATGTTGGCTAGGAGTGAGAAAGAATCACACCCTTAACAGACACGTCTATGCTGGCAAAAGCTCCAGTGTGGACAGTTATATTGACAAAAAATTCCTTTTGCCAGTACAGCTAATATCATTCTGAGAACTGGTATAAGCTATACAGGCCAGAGAACGCTGTTTCTGCTGCACCGTGATACAGCAAACTGGAAATTCTGCCACAGGTTCAGGTAAATTAAAATCTGGAGGACTGTGGTAGATTAAATATGAATATGACTAAAGCAATCATTGCAGTGTTGTTTATGTTGGTATTAACCTACAAATGTTTATGTACCCCAAATATTTAGAGTAGCAGAGGTTTTAATATTAATAGTTAATGTAGACCTTTGGGGAAAGCTGGATGTTTTGGCAGCTGGATAAAGTATTGTTGAAGTTTGATCCAGAAAGGTATGTAGAGAGGTTGGAGCGAGGGAAGTGGAGAGGGTGTTGGCACTCAGAAGTTGGATGAGGCTTTGGCAATGGAAAGGGAATTCATCTTTCCTTCTTTGCACTGAGGATTGCAGGTGGCCTGAAATTTGAGAGAGTTAGTACTGGATAGTGTGTTAATGAGTTATTTATGCTCAAATGATCGGCACATTACATGGTTCCTAGCATATAAATGTGTTCTCCTAGCCAGAGCACCAAGTCCACACAGAGTAAATGATACACTTGTTCCACCTTTTCTAGTAGCTGAATTCTCATAAAGATGCTTATATCTCTATTAATATACCACAGAAAAGTCATTCATCTGACTGCCAAAAGAATGGGATTATTTTGACTATTAAAATTAAAATGTTAAAAGTGACCATAATCCTTAAATGCTAAATAAATGGTTCCTATTCTGCTGCAGCAGACTGACCCATTTTTATGATTCTAGAAGTCATATAAACTGAAAGGGGAAAAATTAGTAGCATAAAATAGACACATCAGGTTCCTGCTTCACTGACGTTTTTCACCCTTAATTTAAGCTAGACCCTGGTTTTAAAAAGAATGGTAGGATACGTATTTTAATGAACCATGGAATAATGCATGAATTTATTCAGTCGAGCTTGTATTTTCTAGAAATAACTGTTATGCTGCCAGAAATTCAATGGCAACAAATTCTTAAATCACAAATAAGCAAAAATCATATACAGAAATTGTACCTAACAAATGAGCTCAGGAGTGGAGCAGGGTCTAGGTTGGAAGCCTCACAGGAGAAGTCTAAATTGCGTTTTAAAATCCATAGCAGAGCATATCAAACCCCAGGTCAGAGACGTGGGCTCATGCCCTGGCACTAAAAATAACAGTGTAAATATTGTGGCTCAGGTTGGAGTTCAGTAGGGTTACCATACGTCCGGATTTTCCTGGACATGTCCGGCTTTTGGGGGCTCAAATCCCCGTCCGGGGGGAAATCCCCAAAAGCCGGGCATGTCCGGGAAAATCGGGAGGTCAGCCGGGCCGGCGGGGAGCCGGGTCAGCCGGGCCCGCGGGGACCCCGGCCGGCGGGGAGCCGGGTCGGCCGGGCCGGCGGGGAGCCGCGTCGGCCGGGCCGGCGGGGACCCCGGCCGGCGGGGAGCCGGGTCGGCCGGGCCCGCGGGGACCCCGGCCGGCGGGGCGCCGGGCCGGCGGGGCGCCGGGCGGGCCGGCCGGGCCGGGCCGGGCGCCGGGCCGGCCGGGCCGGGCGGGGTGCCGGGTCGGCCGGGCCGGCGGGGAGCCGGGCCGGGCGGGGTGCCGGGTCGGCCGGGCCGGCGGGGAGCCGGGTCGGCCGGGCCGGCGGGGAGCCGGGCCGGCGGGGAGCCGGGTCGGCCGGGCCCGCGGGGCCGGGAGCCGGGGGGTGCGCCGGGCCGCCGGGGGCCGGCAGTGCTGGGCGGGCCGGGGGTGGTCGGCCGGGGCCGGCACCCCAGGGCCCGAGCTGACCCAGGCTGGAAACGCCGGGGGGCCAGCCTGGGCCGCGCCTCCTCCCCCCACACCTCCCTTACCTGCTTCAGGCTTCCCGCGAATCAAATATTCGCGGGAAGCAGGGGAGGGGGCGGAGACTTTGGGGAGGGGGCGGGGTTGGGCAGCATTGTGGGCGGGGCTGGGGGCGGGGCCGGGCAGGGGTGTGGGCGGGGCTGGGGGCGGGGCCGGGGGCCGTGGAGTGTCCTCCATTTGGAGGCACAAAATATGGTAACCCTAAGTTCAGTCTCTAAAGGCCACTCCCCTTCCCAGTGACAGTTCAAGTCCTACCTTGAGCGGAAGTTTGGAAAAGGCTGAGAGGCATATTGCTAAAATCTATTTAGCGGTTAGGGGGAGGGTTTGGAGGAATGTAAACAAACTTTTTTTTGTTTTTAAAAGGGACGTGAATTCTTGCTGATACGAAGGGGCATTTTAGGGGGAGGAATGGGGAGAACAGGTGAGCGATTTCAGAATGAATCAAGGCGAGGGGGAATTATGGGGAGAGAGGGATAAATGGGGATGGGTGGTAGGGACAGTGAGAAGGGAGGGACATTGGAAAGGGGACGTGTAGGTAAGTGGCAGGAGGACAGGGAAGAACAAGGGCAGAGGGGTTGCCTGTCAGTCCCACATTCTCCCCTTCTTAGTGTGTGCCAGGATATGGGAGGTCAGAGACCTATTATGACAATTGGTCTGTAACTTTTGCTTGCTTAAGAATTTACCATGGAAAGTAGGTCAAGTTATTTTCAATAAAGAATGTTCTAAACAGGTGCAAGAGAACCAGACAGTGAGACTAAATTAGTGGAAACATAACAATACCATATAATTCAAGTACTATGCTGAAATGGTGCTTAATAAAAACAGAAGACGTGAACTGGAAATTAATGAACCAAAATTGGTTTGTGTGTCAGATATTAGACCACCTCTACCCCGATATAACACGACCCGATATAACATGAATTCAGATATAATGCGGTAAAGCAGCATTATGTAATGTAGTAGTGTTGATATTTAATTTATTGTCCGGGAAGCTTCAGAGATAACGCACCCTTTAGAAGAATGAGCTAGTTCATCGCTCTCGGAGCTATTAATTTTGTGTGTGTGCAGAGACTGCCCTGCATCCTGTCAAATTCAGAAGGTTTTCTTTATAACCACAAAGGACAGGAAAAGTCTTTACATTAGGCAAAAACTGATGGCGCCATCATAATATTGAAAAATACGAAAGACCAAAATGATATTCCCTCCTTAAATATACTGACCCCACAATCACTCTTTGCAGGCAAGAAGACTGAGAAAAGAGGCAGGCCTTCCTTGTATGCTCTGAAGATCAGCAAACTTGGGCTTGTGTAGTATCCAAATTTTGCATATTTGCCTCCTTAAACCTACCTTAGAGTCAAACTGTCCCTATAAAAAAACCAGACGTTAAACACAGGGCCAGCTCCAGCTTTTTTGCCGCCACAAGCGGCAAAGAAAGGGGAAAAAATAAATAAATAAAGCCGCGATTGGCGGCACTTCAGCAGCAACTCTACCGCGCCACTTCATTCGGCGGCAATTCGGCAGACCAAAGAAGACTTTTGGCCGCCCCAAGCACCTGCTTTCTGTGCTGGTGCCTGGAGCCGGCCCTGGTTAAACAGCAGCTAGTCCTCTATCAGTGAAACCCTTAAAGCTTCACTAGCCAAGCCACTCTTGGCTATATCTGAAAGCCTCTAAATCCAAAGTATCTGCACTCTCCATGTAGTCTTGTCAGAAAATAGAGCTTAAATCTAGTCTATTTGACCTCCCCAACCCTATTTATGCAGTTCCTTATTAGAGCACAGCTCTTATACCGACTTCATTCAGTCCACATGTGCAGCCTCTTATTAGCATTGACTTTCACCAAGCAGTATCTGGGACCAGGCATGCTGGCAGGTGCTACTGTGGACCCCAAATATAGGGTATCTGAATTCCCTCTGCATAAGTGTGCAAATAGAGGTATGAAAAACTATTGCAGTATATCAGAAATATTGCTAATAGGAATAGCTAACTTTGGTCAGGCATATTTAGAGAACTCTTTAAATTTAAAAGGCTTAGACAGAGTTTAAATACTTGGAAATACATATTCCTGAAGAACTTGACTTAAATTATATACTGCTATTACAGCAAATGTAGATCTCATTTGATCTCAGAAATTAAAGATCTTGCACAAAGGTTAAATTATAGCAATTAAAATATATATCCTTCCCAAAGTAACTTTTTAAAATGTGTACGCTGACAGTTTTATAGAAGACTTGCATAAAACTGAAATGCAAATTATCTGGGAAATAAGTTCACCCAAACTATTTTTAAAAAGCTTTCCATACATTAATGAACTATATCTCACAACAACTTTATATGACAGGTAAGCATTGCAGATGGCTAAAGCCTGAGATGCAAAGATAAGTGACTGTTCCAAGGTCACATCATTTAAAGATTAGAGCCAGGCATAGAACTCTCATCTCCTGACTCCCTGTACTGTGTTTTAATCATTACAGAATAATGCTGTTAAAGTGTTTATCAGAATTGTGATTCAAAGCCACGGTAATACTTGTTCATTGGATCTGAATTCCCATACCTTAACCACTTGATTTTTCTGCATATTGTATAAATACTCAGGAAACAGCAATTGCGTAGAGGCATAGACAAATTATTGCAAAATACATAATCAATATCTTGGGATTTGTAGTTGCTGCTGTTTCCAAATTGATTGCATAAGACTTTAGGACAGCTCAACCAAAGCAATTATTATCACGTAGTCCAAGTTATGTGTTCTGAATGGTTACGAGGCAGTGTCATTGGTTTACAGTGTTGAAAGAAGACATGATTTCCCTGTCTGCTGATCTAAGGAGGTTTTGCTATAGTCACCCTGTTGGCCATAGAAATGCTGACTACAATAATCCAACTTACTCGCACCCAGAGGCTGCAGGCAGGATCGGAGCCCTACAGTATCTAGGCATTGTACAAACATATGAAGATACAGTCCATGGTCTGAAAAGCTTACAGATGCCTCTGTTTTTTGTGTATATATTATTTCTGAGGGCTTTCTGCGCAAAAAAATAAAAAATTCTGGGCACAATATTTTAAAATTCTGCAAGATTTATTTGTGAATAAATAAATGCAGAGGCTCCAGCATGGCAGTGGGGAGCACAGGCCACTGGGTGCATGAAGGTGGGATATCACCCTGCAACCCCCTTTCCTCCTCCTCCTCCCCCCCCTCCCCCCCCGCCCCCCCCAGGACACGGACTCAGCAGTGAGGCTGCACCCAACCCTGACGCAGCACAAGGCCTGGGCCTGCCCCAGAAACACCGTGGGGCTCTGTGCCAGGCGCACCAGGTGTGAGCACGTAGGCTCAACAGGCAGGATCCAACTGTGGAGGGGCTCAGTGTGGGTGCATCCAGGTGTGGGGTGAGAGGATTCTGTGTGGAACAATCTGGGTGCAGGCAGCTAAATGGGGACTCTAGGTGTGGGGGGATCTGGATGCACAGAGGTTTGTTGGGGGGGTTCCAGGGGCAAGGGGACTCTGCAGGGGCTTCCAGGTGAAGGTAGTTGGGGCTCAGTGGAGGGGTCTTGGTGTGGGGGTCTCAGTGGCGGGGGGTCTGGATGTGGGGCATCAGGGTGGGGGTTTGAGTGGAGGGAGCTCAGTGGGTGGTGGTCTGGGTGCAGGGATGGGGGTCTGGAGGCAGAGGGTCTGCGTGCAGGGAGGCTCCAGATGCAGGGGTTGAGGTTTAGTGGGATAGGGTTTGGGTATGGAGGGCTAGTCTGTAATTGTCATTTTGTGTATAATATTCAAGGTTTGTACTTGCAACCAAATAAAAACAGCAATAGACTTTAGCTAAGTGTTGCCTTCAAAATTTCCTCTTTGACCTTGAGGATTGCTTGGCAGATAAAAGGGATTAATCTGATCTCTCTTCACAGCAGTCCAAAATCATAATATTGAACAGCTACAGCTGTACGATGACCACAATTTTTCATTTTTTTGACCACTTCTCCAGTAGTAAGACAGGTGATTTGAATCTCTGTCACCATTGGCATTGCTGCCTGGAAAAGGACTTTGCATAAAAAGCAATTACATAGAAATACTCTAGGGGCCACTTTTTCTCATCATCACTTCAAAATTTCATTCTGTTGCTGCTTTCCCCCCCCCCCCCTTTTCTAAATAGCCTATGCAGAAGAGTGCCTGAAATGGTCCTGTCTTTCTAAGGTGACTGGCTCTATTAAGATACACTTCAAAATTAAGACTAAGCCTGTGCAGAAAGCAGGATTTACCATCTTTGCATGCTGCTGCCTGTAATTTTTTGCACGCTCCACTTGCAATAATTAAGCATTTCTAAAGGACAGTTCCAACCTTCCCATTACCTGCTGACCTGGCTTATGTAAGCATATATGTAGGAAAGTGTATTGCGAAATTAGCCAGGGGATTTAAATTTACATATTTTCTCTAGTGGTTATTTTATCTGTCCTCATATATACAGCACCTTTGATGGACTTCACAAAATTTTAGTGCTTGTCTACGCTGTGCCAAAGTGGGGACTATAGGGGTGCACTCTGCAATATACACCCCTGTAGTCCACGTTGTGGCGTAGTATAGACAGAGGTGTTCTGCACATAGCAAATAAGTGGCATCCTTGAAGCACAGCTTTCGATATGGGCTGTAGTTGCTTGGTCTAGGATTAATTAAGCAGCTTGCCAGTGACCTGAATTACTTGGCCCAGACTCTTTAGAAGCCATCCAGAGAGGAAGGAAGCAAATGTGTGCCAGGTTATTAACTGTGAATAGAGGATCATCAACAACATTATACAGGGGCATGCTCGGACATCTGTTTTGTGTCCGCTTGGTCCAGGATTCATTAGGCCGCAGAACAATAATCGATAAAGTTATTTCAGGTTCTGCAGAGGCATTTTGAAGGACTGTCAGGATATATGGGGCATTCAGATTTTATCTGGCCCTGTTGATCTTTTGACCTAACATGCGTTGAACTTGTCCATGTTGAACTAGATAGGAAAGTGAAACCTGCTTATCCCCACAACACTGAACACTTGTAATATTTGCAGGGACTTGGGATTAATTGTCTGTGATTATCCCTCAAAGTGTAGGGGGAGAGGTGGAAATGAACTCAGCTGCTGTAATTTAATTATGATTCATGGATGTTAGATGCAAGTGTGAATGGATTAAATCATAAAGGCGGTTATAGAGCATTTCTTGTAGGACTACTGACTGCCTTCATCAGATGCACCCATTAGCTTGAATTGCAGTTGATTATCAATGTGAATGCCTTGTATCTTCCAAACTAACTTATGCCAAGGGGGCTATTTTGAAGAAGGGAGTGTTTGAGGGTTCAAAAACAAGGTGTGTGTGTGTGTGTGTGTGTGTGTGTGTGTGTGTGTGTGTGTGTGTTATTATTTTAATAGCTTAAGACATCAGAGAATTCTAAATGGACTTGACTGTTCAGGCGCTCTTTAAAACCTTTTCCTTTGTGAGATGCAGTATAATTCATAATGACTAGATGTGGGTGTAGGTTACATACAGTGAGTTTCCCCTGCTGTTCAATTGGCAAGGGCTTGACTCAAAGGCGTGTAGCACAATTGATCCAGTTTCTCTACAAAATCTGCTTAGGAATGATTCCTCATTTTTTTCCTAAGTAAATTCTGACCCCCGCAATTAAAGAGCACTTAGGCAGACAGAAGCCACATCACATGGTACACAGGCTACTTCTGATATACAAAGCACAGTCACAGAAGAGAATTAGTGCTAAGATATTAGGGGGCTTTAGGAGGCTTGAAAGGTTAATTATAGTTTAAAAAAAGGCGTGACTATCTCTAGAGTGTTCATGCACATAATCTAATTTCTTAGTTTTCTTCTAAAATATAACAAACAGGGAGGGGGGGGTATTTGCCTTGGGAGATAGGCAAAGTGGTTGCAAGACACAAATTGTGGGTGCACCACAAACAGAAGATACCTGCTGTGCCATTGTTTCATCACCATTGAAATAAAGTGTTCTGTAAGGTTCATCTTAGCAGCCTTATCTAGAAACCAGAAATATTATAAAGCTGTGGACTCCACTGTGGTGGGCCTGTGATAAGCATGCTTGTTTTCAGGGGCAGCTTTTTGATCTTTAGCACTGGTAGTCGGATCAGGAACTTCCAGCATGTTAATTGACAGATTGGCTGTTCTCAGTGCCAAGGAAAGGAGCTATTCTCCATAGCGTTAATCCCAGGGAAAGTGTTCGTCAACTTTGCATCACTGAACTAGAATCAAAGACACCAGATAACGGTCAGCACAGCAGGGCTTTCACTGTGGTGAAACCTGCAGTGATGCAGTATTTCTGCCTGCCTGGCATAGCAGGCATCCAAAGGTGTAAGTGGAAGCTAATGAGAGATACAGATGCAGAAACAGAGGGACGGGAATTTGGGAATAAAAGAGAACCTGGGTAAAAAGAACCTAGCAGGTATTATACAGAATCATTCCTTTAGCATACCATAACACTCATTTAAAAAAAAAAAAAAACTTTGACTTTTACTAGAAACTGCTTTTATACACTGAGTATTTGAGTGGTGTCTTAGTGCTTTTTTCTTTTTCCTTTCTCTAATATTTCTGATAGTTATATTTCTTATTTATAAAAGACACCTATTTATTGGAAATAAAGAAGAGGAAATTAGGCATGGGATGGGAGGCAGAGGAATTCATTTGTGTTTGAAACGTGATGGTTTTGTCTTTCTGCCATTTTGCTTTTCTCTCAAGTGGAGCCTACAAGATTCTCAGTCAGATTCATCTCTTTAGAATTGCACATTTTCACTGCTTGCCCTTAAATTCTTTGGCTTCTCTTTTAAAAATTAGCCCTTTTTAAACTCTTGACTTACAGCTAACAAACCATGCAAATGTGGATGGTTTTTCATTGAGTATTGCTACATTAAAAAAGGCATTTAAAAATCATTTTGCTAGCATCTTCTTCTCCTTCTTCCCCTCCCCCATCCCCCTCCATACACATTCTGTGCCATGCAATTTAATATGAAGTTTCTTGGCTCCATTGAAGAAAGCTGTATAGAGGAAATCCACACTGTGGGAGGCATACTAATAAATTCAGTCATTACTGTAAATGCAGTTTGCTGCTCTAATCTATTCTTCAGGGATAGCTTCTGTTTCGGTGTGATTTCATGGTGGTTGTAACTTGTCACTGAGTTGCAACAAAATGGAGATGCTCATTGACTGTTTACTTTTTTCCTAATAAGGGCTCATGTGCTTGTGGAATTCACTCAGTTGGTGTCAAGTATTAGAATTTTATGTCAGTGTAAAAAAAGAAACCGTTTGCCGAAAACTGAGTGGATTTGTTTTTAATGGAAGCTGCCTTGTATCAATCATTGGTAATGCCTCATGCTAAGGAACTGAATTTGTGATTTCTCTTCCCTTTCTCAACGTCCAGGAGACATGTCTGCACCTTGCCCATTTACAGAATTACAGGGAAAGGTTTTCAGATGCATATGTGCCAACGTAGGCTCACAAATAGTCAGGTGCAGATACCCGGGTGCTCACAAGTTGGGGTGTTTACACATCGGGGTTGAGTGCATGAAGTGTGCTTGTGTAATGCCGACAGACTCTGGTCGTCAGCGGGCATGATAGAACCTGGGACTTCTGAGGCCTGGTGTATGAGCCTCTACTGCGTGAGCTAAAAGCCACATGGCTCTGAGCCAAGGCTGTAGCAGACTCATCAATCTCTAGGTGGTCTAGATACCACTGCAGGGGGACAGAGCACCACACCCAGCAGGCATGGGTTACATGTGCTCATCTAAAAACATGGCCCATGATTGGTACTCTCCTAAAGCTTGTATTTTGTTACTTCACCGATAGGCACGCTCCTCCCTTCTCAGGTTCCTCTGCTACTATATCAAATTGATTGTAATAGAATGTCAGACTGTATCTGATGCAATTGGCATCAATGAAGCACTTAAACTAGAAATTACTTGCTGATTTCACCTCTTGTACCATTCACCAAACTCACATATTGTTTTATATGAAGCAGATGACTAATATTAACACTCAGCTCTTACATCCCTTTTCTGGATCTCAAAGCACTTAGTAAGCTGATTTATTTTACTCTGCATTTAGGAACATTGTCTTATCTTTTTTGGTAGTAACATGTAGAAACCCAGACTAGATGTCATAAACAATGACTTTTGATGCATTTGGAATGGGGGGTGTTTCGTGTTTTGAAGAAGGAGGGAATGTTTTTTGAGGGGAAATGTTACTATTTGTTTGCAAAACCTGGACCACATGTTTGCAATGTGCAGTGGTTTCCCTTCTAGTGCAAAGCCTTCCGTGTTCTCAATTCTATTGAAGATTGCAAAATCCCACAGTGTAGGATCGAAAATTCTTCTAGATGACAACAGATTTCACAGCATAGCTGTTGAATTATTGGTAAGTGTAGTGTCCCAAGTGCTCTGTCTATTGTAAAGAGGTGCTAATTTTTTTATTTAAATTGATTGTATGAAAATGAGAGCCTTGTAGCCTGGATAAAGGCACTATCTGAATACAAATATTAAGAATAAATTGTGGCATAGTATGTTTGCAGGAACTCAACTTCCCTAAAGCCTTTTAACAATAACAAATGAATTTATAAAGCACCCTTTTGCCACAGGTACTTGAAGTTCTGTACAACATAATAAGGACAAATTAAAATCATTATATACTATCATTATATTGAAACCCATCCTTTTAAAATACAGAGAGATGAAAACTATGTCAGTGTGATTCATTCCTAACCTGCATCAGTCCAACCCCACTTCTGCACTTCTTTTCTATCATTTCTTTTTAAAGTTAGAATTGGAAAACAAATGCATAATAAATATCAGCATATGTCAGTACAGATGACCACCAGTTAACCCTCCTCACCTTGTCCTCTATAATTAGGGTTACCATATCTCATAAATAAAAAAAGAGGACCCTCCACAGGCCATGGCCCCGCCCATTCCCCACCCCTAGCCCCGCCCCAACTCCGCCCCTTCCCCACCCTAACTCCGCCCCCTCCTCCCTCCCACTCCCAGCCAGGGGGAAAGGGCTGCCCCAGTGCTACCAGCATCACGGTTTCCCGGGCAGCCCCCAGACCCTGCGCCCCCAGCCGGCGCTTCCCCAGCGCAGCTGGAGCCCGGGAGGGGAAGCGCCCAGCCGGGGGCGCAGGGTCTGGAGGCTGCCCAGCAAACCGTGAAGCCGGTAGCGCTCGGGCTTTGGGCAGCCCCTATGCCTCTGGACCCTGTGCCCCCAGCCGGGCACTTCCCCTCCGGGGCTCCGGCGGCTCTGCGTAACTTACACTGTATAAGTTACACAGAGCCGAAGAGGAGCTGGAGGCTCTGCTCCTCTTAGGCTCTGTTTAAGAGCCGGGCTGCCCCAGCGCTACCGGCTTTGGGCAGCCCCCGTGCCTCCGGACCCTGCGCCACCGGAGCCCAGGAGGGGAAGTGCCCGGCTGGGGGCGCAGGGTCTGGAGGCAGGGGGGCTGCCCGAAGCCGGTAGCTCTCGGGCAGCCCGGTTCTTAAACAGAGCCTCCAGCGGCTGGGGCTCTGTGTAACTGACACTGTGTCAGTTACACAGAGCCCCTGCGGCTGGAGGCTTTGCTCCTCTTTGGCTCTGTGTAACTGACACTGGGTCAGTTACACAGAGCCCCCGCGGCTGGAGGCTCCAGCCGCCCCAGCTCTGTTTAAGAGCCGGGCTGCCCAAGCGCTACCGGCTTCGGGCAGCCCCCATGCCTCCAGACCCTGCGCCCCCAGCCGGGCACTTCCCGTCCCGGGCTCCGGCGGCGCAGGGTCTCCAGGCACGGGGCTGCCCGAAGCCGGTAGCTCTCGGGCAGCCCGGCTCTTAAACAGGGCCTCCAGCGGCTGGGGCTCTGTGTAACTGACACTGTGTCAGTTACACACAGCCCCGGCGGCTGGAGGCTCCAGCCGCCCCGGCTCTGTTTAAGAGCCGGGCTGCCCAAGCGCTACCGGCTTCGGGCAGCCCCCCTGCCTCCAGACCCTGCGCCCCCAGCCGGGCACTTCCCCTCCCGGGCTCCAGCGGCGCAGGGTCTGGAGGCACGGGGCTGCCCAAAGCCGGTAGCGTTCAGGCAGCCCGGCTCTTAAACAGAGCCGCCATTTTCCTGGACATGTTCGGCTTTTTGGCAATTCCCCCCGGACGGGGGTTTGACTGCCGAAAAGCCGGACGTGTCCGGGAAAAAGAGGACGTATGGTAACCCTATCTATAATCCAATTATCAACCCCAAAAGAAAAAATAGAGGGAGGTAGCTGAATGCTCCTAATGTGAATGTATAATGGTTATATATTATGCTAAGCCGTTGATTTCTTTTGTACAGCAGGAACTACTATAGCAACCATGCTGAATTGTGTGTGAGTGTTGTGACATGCATCACTGGCCACTAGGGACTCTGATGAAACTACCAAATGCCTTTTCACTTGTGGCCGGAACTCACCCTCTAGACTGAGATGCCACTAACCTTGCCATGAACTCTCATTACTGCGTATTGCAAATTTAATATCACAAACCTCTCTATTAAGCCTGGTCAATGATGATGCAAGATGTATTATTTTCACAGACACTGGAACTTGCCTTTTTGAGTTTGTATCGGCTCTGCACTGCTTAGCAGAAAAACAATATTCAGCCTGCAGGAACCCAGTGTTGCAAAGATGACAATTCATATGTTTTTCAACATAGGGGGAAAAAACCTTCTTACTGACCATGCAAGGAATAGAGAGTCTGTGAGCAGGAGAGGTGGGAAATTACATGTGGCGGGTTTGCTCTCATTCTGATGCTTTCCTCTCATGTCCAGGAGCAAAAAGTTAAGACCCACAGTTCCAGTTACATGGACTTTGCAAACAAAGAAGAAACAGTAGTTTTGGCTGGTGGGTGGTTTTCTTTTGTTTTGTTTCCAGAATTAGTGCTTAATGCTTTTACTTCAATAAAAATAATAGCAACATTTCAAGGTTCATCAGCATCCCTACAACAACAAAGCACTGTGCATGTATAGTGTAGGAACACAGGTCTTTTGAGGAGACTGATTTCAAGGAAGGAGTTGAACAGAGTGGGGAAGAAATTTAATTTAAAACTTTCTGAGAAAAATGCTTTGGATGGTAGCTTTTTGTAAAATGCTATTCTTCTTCAAGTGCTTGCTCGTGTCGATTCCATTCTAGGTGTGTGTGCGCCCATGTGCACAGTTGTCGGAGACTTTTGCCTTAGCAGTATCCATAGAGTCGTCTGCGGCGCCCCCTTGAGTGCTGCATTCATGCGTTGGTATATTAGGTGCTGCCAACCCTATGCCCTCTCGCTTCCTTCTTACCGCCCATGACGGTTGGTTGGAGCGCCTTGTCTTGCAAATTGCAAGAGCATTAGCGGTTCTTTACAGCCTTTGTTTATCTTCTTTGTATATAGTTTGTAGATACTAAGTTAAGTGTTAACGTTAGTTTGGTAGTTAGCGTCCCAGCTGGGACTTTGCCTCAGAGCAGGGCAGGCCCCATTCTCCCAGCTTCAAACCATGCTTGTCATGCAGCAGGCCGATGCTTATCGGTGACCCCCCTGACAGCTGTTTGAAGTGTTTGGGGGAGTCCCATAGAAAGGACAAGTGTCGAATCTGTAAAAACTTTCGACCTAGAACCCAAAGGAGAAGGATATCTGCTTGAGGGCCCTCCTCATGGAGGCTGTGCTTCGTCCTGCATCAGAGCCCTCCCACTCGGACCCCACACCGAGCACTTCGATTTCAGTGCAGAGCGCAATGCCAGCACTGGGCTCCATCCCGCACTGTTCCCCCTCGCCGGTGCCTAAGAAGCGGCAAAAGAAGAGGAGCCCTCCTGGCACCAGAAGGGAAAGGGGCTTTTGGAAAGAACCGAAGTCAGGCCATGTGCCTGCCCTTGGGCTTCACGGGGCTATGGCAGAGGTCGATTCCCCAGCCCGGCCAGGAATCTGACTCTGGGGAGCGGCAGGGGACCCTGGTCTCTCCCAGGGTCCTCATTGCCCAAAGCGGCCCTGGAGGCTAAAGAACAAGTAGGCTGACTGGCACCGCAGATGCTGCAATAGGCAGCAGGTTCAGCTAAGACCCTGACATCTAAGGGCAAGCCGATCATGGGAACGCCTCACAGAGCAATGGAGCACCCTTGGTCACCGGACCACAGGCACATCTCCACAGCCTTGGACCCCGGCACTGTATCCTAGGTCACCGACCAGAAGGCCCAGGTCCTCAATGCGTTTTCCCCCTATAAGACATGGGAAACCAGAGTCAAGGCACTGGTCCCCGTACCACCAGTACCGGCAAGCTTCTCATCAAAGATCACCATGGCCCAGGTCACCTTCACCCAGACGGTCTCCCAGATGACAGTCCCTGCCCAGGCAGGGCCGCTCCTTGTCACAGCATTGATCCCGTTCCTCCCAGTACTGTTCCTCGCACTCACCTCGCCAGTCGCCAACCAGAGTCAGTTGATAGACTCAGGCCTCAATGGCTCCGCCCTGGTCGCCGTAAGGGCAATGGTATACAGGCATACAGAGTATGGTATAATGGCATACAGAGTATACTTATAAAGTTTGCGGATGATACCAAGCTGAGAGGGGTTGCAAGTGCTTTGGAGGATAGGATTAAAATTCAAAATGATCTGGACAAACTGGAGAAATGATCTGAAGTAAATAGGATGAAATTCAATAAAGACAAATGCAGAGTACTCCATTTAGGAAGGAACAATCAGTTGCACACATACAAAATAGGAAATAACTGCCTAGGTAGGAGTACTGCAGAAAGGGATCTGGGGGTCATAGTGGACCACAAGCTAAATATGAGTCAACAGGGTAATGCTGTTGCAAAAAAAAGTGAACATCATTCTGGGATGTATTGGCAGGAGTGTTGTAAGCAAGACCTGAGACGTAATTCTTCCGCTCTACTCCGTGCTGATTAGGCCTCATCTGGAATATTGTGTCCAGTTCTGGGCGCCACATTTCAGGAGGGATATGGACAAATTGGAGAGAGTCCAGAGAAGAGCAACAAAAATTATTAAAGGTCTAGAAAACATGACCTATGAGGGAAGATTGAAAAAAT
The DNA here is from genome assembly GCF_011386835.1 of Chrysemys picta bellii. Classification (NCBI taxonomy): domain Eukaryota; kingdom Metazoa; phylum Chordata; order Testudines; family Emydidae; genus Chrysemys; species Chrysemys picta. Next base: position 88,730,367 of record NC_088797.1, on the reverse strand, counting down.
TGGGTTTGTTTAATCTGGAAAAGAGAAGACTGAGAGGGGACATAAGTTTTCAAGTATGTAAAAGGTTGTTACAAGGAGGAGGAAGAAAAAATGTTTTTCTTAACCTCTGAGCATAGGACAAAAAGCAATGGGCTTAAATTGCAGCAAGGAGGTTTAGGTTGGACATTAGGAAAAACTTCCTAACTGTCAGGGTGGTTAAGCACTGGAATAAATTGTCTACGGAGGTTGTGTAATTTCCATCGTTGGAGATTTTTAAGAGCAGGTTAGACAAACACCTGTCAGGAATGGTCTAGATAATTAGTCCTGCCATGAGTGCAGGGGACTGGACGAGGTGATCTCTCAAGCTCCCTTCCAATTCTGTGGTCCAAGTCGGACCAGGAGTTCAGCCCATTGCCAAGGAGGGGTAATTCGCCGCCGACTCGTGAGACTGGCATGGCACCTGCAGTGACAACGTGGCAGCAGGGACAGTTGTCTAATCAATGGTCGTACTGGAACCCGTGAGGCGTGCCAGTAATGCCGGTCCCATGTTCCCACCAGTCCTCCCTCACTGCCTCAGACAAACCGGCACCGCCAGCGCCGGAGTCAGAACGTGATACCGAATCCAACGCGGGGACAGCACACCAAACCTCAGCACCTAAGGAGCTGTCCCTGGAGAGGAAGGGGGAATCTGCTCCTCCACAGGCGGTGCAGTCATCGTCGTCTTCCCCAGATGAAGGGGTGGCAGGTCCCTCCAAAACAGGCAGTCCCCTGACGACTTCAGGGAGCACCAGGCCCTCCTTAAAAGGGTGCCTGCTAATTTGAACCTACAAATTGAGGAGGTCGTGGAGGAATCTGATGACCTCTTTAACGTTATATCCTCCTCCTCCACCCTGGTCCGGGTCACGCTACCTGTCCTCCCAGGGTCCTTAAAATTGCCAAGTCCTTGTGGCAAACCCCCTCTTCCATTCTGCTGAGTTCTAAGAAGGCAGAAAAGAAGTATTACAACCCTACAAAATGGTTTGAATACCTCTACACACACCCTCCAGCGGCTTCACTGGTCGTGTCCGCTGTGAATGAAAGGGACAGGCAAGACCACGTTAGTGGCACACCAAAGAACAAAGATGCCAAGAGACTCTATTTATTTGTCAGAAAGATTTATTCAATAGCCAGCCTACAATTCACGGTGTCTAACCACCAGGCCCTGTTAGGCAGGTACAATTGTAACCTGTGGGACTCCCTTAACAAATTCAAAGAGGCCCTTTCACAGGATCGAGCCCGGGAGTTTGCCGCTTTGGTGGACGAGGGCACAGCGGTGGCAAGGGGGGCCCTCCAAATGGCCTGGGACACTACTGACTCAGCAGCCAGGATGGTCGCCTCTATAGTGGTCATGAGGCACAGCTCCTAGTTGCAGTCCTCCAGGTTGTCCCAGGAGATGCAGGCCTCTATTCAGGACCTCCCATTTGAGGGGGCGGGGCTCTTCTCTGAGCTCATGGACTAAAGGTGCCACGACCTTAAAGACTCCTGGGCCACCCTCTGCTTCTTGGGCCTTCACACACCTCAGCAGGCCAGGAAGCTGTTCCATCCTCCGTTTCCTCTGCCCCCGCAGTCTAGGTCCTGGGGAACTCCCCGATCTGGTTCCTACCTGAGGAAGGACAGAGACAAAGGGTCTAAGCAGCGACACCCGTCATCTTCCTGCTCATCTGCTCAGCCTGACCCTCCCAGGAGGCCAGAAGCAGTCATTCTGAGGGTGCGCTCAAGGATGACGGTATGGCAGTACTACAAGCTGCTAAACTGTGAACTCCGAGCACATCTCCGAGAATACTGCTTGTGAGTCACCTAGAATGGAATCGACATGAGCAAGCACTCGAAGAACTAAAACGGTTACCTACCTTTTGTAACTGTTGGTCTTCAGGATATGTTGCTCATGTCCATTCCATTACCCACCCCCCCTACCCATCTGTCGGAGTTGCCTGCAAGAAGGAACTGAGAGGGCGTAGGGTCGGCAGCACCTAATATACCGACGCATGAGCGCAGCATTCAGGGGGGCGCCACAGCCTACCCTATGGATACTGCTAAGGTAAAAGTCTCCAAAAGCTGTGCATGTGGGTGTGCGCACACCTAGAATGGAATGAACATGAGCAACACATCTCGAAGAAAAACAGTTACAAAAGGTGAAAGATGAAAGATAACACTGATTTAAGTTTACTGCATTCTATTAATAATGTATCCTTATTTTATTTCAGTTACCATGCAGCAGGTAGCCAGGACAGTGGCAAAAGTGGAGCTCTCAGACCATGTGTGTGATGTGGTGTTTGCTCTTTTTGATTGTGACGGTGAGTGGTTTTAATTTACTGTATCGGTCTGACCTTTTCATATTCCCAGCCTGTGCCCAGTGTGTTGTGTAGTTTATCTGTATTTCAAAAAAAAAAAAAAAAAAACTGAAAGAATCAAGCTATAAAAGCTAAATATGTTATATTTGTGCATTTCGATAATATTTTCTTTTCAAGGGATGAGTTGGTTGTATCTGACAAACCTTTATCAGCACCAGAGCGCTCTTCTATTGTTCCCCATTTTGCAATTTATTATGTATAGAGATACTAAAAGTAAGATCAATTACCAGAGGCAGTCAAAATGAATGAGATTTGGAGGCTTTCTTCCTCTCGATCCCCAGGCTAACTGGCTTTTTATCAATTGTTTTCATTTCTGCTCTCCAGCTTATCAATAGCATGAAAATACTGCTAGATTTTGGCCTTCCATAGCATTATTATCCATTTCATGGTGGTATTCACTGTTCCCTTCACACTGTATTATAGTTTTCTGTTTGTGTTGTGGTCTGTATTGTGACAGACCCAGACCAGTGAGGTACAGGAGTCTGGTCCTATTGGGATCCAGGAAGTGCTAAAGGATCCCCCCAGGTAAGAGGGGGATCCACAAGACCTGGAGACCAAAAAATTACAGGGACAACTAATAAAAGAACAGGAACAGGAATGTGGTTACATGAGTCTGGTAGAGGGCAAATATACTGGTCACTGGATGAGTAGTTTTCTGTTCCCTGAGTGACCAGAGCAGGGGCTGCACTAGAGTAATCAGGAACCTGCTAGAACCAGTTAAGGCAGGCAGGCTAATTAGGACACCTGGAGCCAATTAAGAAGAAGCTGCTAGAATCAATTAAGGCAGACTAATCAGGGCACCTGGGTTTTAAAAAGGAGCTCACTTCAGTTTGTGGTGCGCGTGTGAGGAGCTGGGAGCAAGAGGTGCAAGGAGGTGAGAGTGTAGGTGTGCTGCTGGGCAACTGAGGAGCACAAGCGTTATCAGACACCAGGAGGAAGGTCCTGTGGTGAGAATAAGGAAGGTGTTTGGAGGAGGCCATGGGGAAGTAGCCCAGGGAGTTGTAGCTGTCATGCAGCTGTTACAGGAGGCACTATAGATAGCTGCAGTCCACAGGGCCCTGGGCTGGAACCCGGAGTAGAGGGCGGGCCTCGGTTCCCCCCAAAACCTCCCAATTGACCTGGACTGTAGGTTCTTCCAGAGGGGAAGGTCTCTGGGCTGTTCCCCAACCCACACGGTGAATCTCTGAGGCAAGAAAACCAACCAGTAAGCGCAGGACCCATCAAGATAGAGGAGGAACTTTGTCACAGTATTAAAAGCTTATACTTTTCCAGAGGGTTTTGTTAATGGCATTTCAGTGCTCTCTGAAAGTTTTCATATATCTAACTTAAAAGTTTGAGGGTTTTGTAGGTCAGATTTCTGGTTGAATAGCTCACTGCAGAGAGAAATCAGATTATCTTCTGCTCCCAGAAACATTATATGTTTAACAAAATTAGCAATTATGGCCTATTGTTGGTAATAAGAATATTTAGCACTAACACTGTACTTTACATTTACAGCTCTGTACAAACACTAGCTAATTAATGATAGCAATGTGCATTGCCATGCAAGAAATCTGGAATTTATTCCCAGTAGTTTGCTTTTTCTGGCCTGCTCTTGTCACTCAAAAGCGATCTCAGGTTGATTAAGGAGGAAAATTACTGAGCTCAGAAGGATGATGACTGCAGTGCAGATTTCAAAAATGGGAGCTTAATAATGGAAGTTGAAGAGATCCGAACTCCTCCAGCAGGGATGCTGAATTAACAATTAATGGTTAACTCAATGGCCAGCTCAACGAATAGATGCACTGTGCCCCCTACACAGCAGAACCAAAGTTCAGTTAAAGAAACTAAGAACCATAGTATCTAATGCTAAACTAGGTTTTGCAGATCTCGTATATAAGGATTTTATTCCTGTTGTGGTGATTTTTCAATATCCCACTAACTAGTTTAATTTTTCCCTTGAGGACAAAAACTCAGGGCTGGATGTTGTCCTCTGTGAACAGTAGCAGAAACATTCAAAACTGCAGTATACATGCCATGCCTTCAACATTCAAGTGAAACATTACACTCTCGTAATAATTGGACCATGCAAACCAAGAGTATCCTCTGTGCAATGGCATTTTGTGGAGTAAGCAATGAGTGTTAGTCACACTTGCATTGTGAAAGTGAATATACTTAACTGCAGAGTCACAGTGATCGTGTCTGCATAATGTGTGGCGAGCCAGAACTTAATGCAGTTTGTAATGAGACTAATGAGACTGGCTACTTCAAGCACTGTAACTCTGAATATGGAAGTTCAGTAGCTGCCCTTCAGTGAGTATATTCGGTACTTTGTTTAACCAGCCTATCCTCCTGTGACATTACACTTTTCTATGACATCATGGCTGGAAATCATGCCAGAAGCTGGGAATGGGTGACGGGATGGATCACTTGATGATTACCTGTTCTGTTCATTCCCCCTGGGGCACCTGGCGTTGGCCCCTGTCAGAAGACAGGATACTGGGCTAGATGGACCATTTTGATATTCTTATGAAATGCCATTGCTCAACTGGAGAAGCTGATTAGCCAACTCATAACATTGCTCCATAACATCACATCACTTCACTTCTTGACAGCACTGTCACAAAACATATCGTCCTCATGTAATTAGCACTTAAATGGCATTTTACATCTTCAGAGTACTTTGTAAACACCAATTGTCATAGTATTTCTCTGAGGTACATAATAAATAAGAGTTCTTATCCTTATTTTACATCCAGGGAAACTGAGTTAAGTATTTGCCTAAATCCACAGGGCAAATCATTGGCAGAGCCAAGAACATAACCCAGGAGAATTTACTCTATCTCTAGTTATCCAGTGTATTCAATGGTAAATCAGGTAGATACTAAATATTGGTAGACTAATGGCTCATCATTTTTTGCTTATGTTTTCTTTTAATATACAGTAGGTCCATTGTGCCCTCAAAGGGGTAAATGTACTCACTATCTAAAGATATCCAGCAGGGCTGTCAAATCACCCATTTTGATATGCTGTCCATTCTCTGATACTGTGTGTGTGCAAATAGATAGTTTTGTGTTCACTGTTGATTAAATGATAAATGCATCTTTGCAATTGTGTCTATTTATATCCCCTCTTGCTTCCAGCTTCATATTATTTCCTTGTACCTTTGGTGAAAGAAGGTTGAATCACGTTTTTCCTAAGTAGCTCAATAGCGATTCCTGATTGGAATCTGCAAGCCAGATATTTTGATCTGTAGAGTGAATTGAAATGTATCCAAATGGTCTCTATTTGCATACTCTCAGAGGAGATTCTGTTGAATGTTTTGATACCAAATCTTTAGAGGAAAAGACTGTTCTGTTAGAGAAATCTCTTCAAAGATAGGAACGTAGCATAAAAGCAGACACAGATCTCTTTAGTTTCATTTAGCTTGTGTATACGGACTTCTAAAAATGGCTTAAGGAATGAAACTGCTGACTTTTTTTTTAACATGGTAGCAAGTCCTGATGGTAGGTGAGTGATGGGGGAGGGAGTGCTGAGAAAAGGATACATTTGTGGTCTTAAATGAGACTCCACAGTTTCAGATTGGAAGTAGTTATGTGGTTGCTTTTCTGTCAGATAACATAGACGATAAAGATGGCAATACTGGATTAAGAAGTGGACTGCAGATAGAGAAAAGGATGGTTCTAAGTCAGCACAAAGAGCAGAAAATAAAGTTAGCAATTAGACCCTGTTTTTAGGAATAATTATGGGGGTTTTCTAGTTCCTTGTATGTATGTACACAAAGTGCAGAAAGAACATTAGAGGGCTTTGTTCAGAGAGTTATACTTCCAAAAAGCCTTCAGTTTTCAAGCCTCTTAAAACCAGTTTGAATGAATAATGTCCTGCACAATGGATTTTATTGGGCCCCTCTGCCCAGTGCACCAATAAAGACACAGGAAATCGGTTGAAATATCTGTGGCCAGATTATTTAAAACAAAAACAGTGTTTGCTAGAGCTTTTAAAATCAGGATGGTCTGAAAGCTTTGCTTCCGTAGAGTATTTCTTGATTTACATGCAGAGTGGGCAGGGGACAAACTCTGTAGCAACGATACAATTAGGAAGAGACAGGTTGTCTCTTAAGCAAGAGTCTAAATGACAGACACGAAGCAGGAAGAAGCAGTGGGCGTAGAACTGTCAGGAATCCTTTCTTCTTTCCTTGTCAAGTGGTCTTGGGGAAACAAACATGTGCCTACAAAATTGATAGTAAACTAGACAGGGATTTCAGAGACCTGGATGTCTTCCAATGAATTGGAATGTAAAGGCAATGAATCATGTTGTGTCTCTGAATCTGATTGGGAATACTCCCTTCAAAGTCTGTCAGTATTTTCATTAAAAATCCTAGGGATTATAAATTACCCATAAAAATTAGCTGTGGAATAAAACTTGCCAAAATGAGTCCAAGTCTAGGAAGTTTTTAAAAAAAAAAATAACTTATCTATTTCAAAACCTGTGACACTTCCTAAATTATTTCAGTGCAAAAAAGTACCCTCAAGAAGTTTCCATGTTCACAGTACGCCCAGCTCCACTTCTAACTTTATAAAATTGTTGTGATTTTTCTTTTTTGAGTATCTTCCATATTTCCCTTGATAAGTCTCCCCTCTTGGTAGATTTCTCCCTGTTCATTTTTTCATCTAAGATCCCAAGTTCCAGTTCTGTGTATGGTGCAATATCTAGGTTCAGTAGTGCAGGATGAGTTTGGAGTTGCAGATTGGACCCAAGGTTTCATTGTGTTAGTCAGTTTAAGTCAAACTCTTAACATAGCAGTTTAGAGAGAGCCCTTTGTAACTCTTCGCAGTCATCTTTGGACTTAACTATCTTGAGTAATTTTGTATTGTCTGCAAACTTTGCCACCTCATTGTTTACCCCTTTTTCCAGATCATTTACGAATATGTTAAACAGCACAGGTCCCAGTACAGATCCCACTATTTACCTCCCTCTCACTGTGAAAGTGACTATTTCCTGTCTTTTAACCATGAGAGGACCTTCTCTCTTATCCCATGACTTCTTACTTTGCTTAAAAGCCTTTGTTGAGGGACATTGCCAAAGGCTTTCTGAAAGTCCAAATGCACTATATCTTTGTCCACATGTTTGTTGACACCCTCAAAGGATTCTAATAGATTCATAAGGCATGATTTCCCTTTACAAAAAACATGTTGACTTCTCCCCCAACATATCATGTTCATCTATGTGTTTGATCATTCTGTTCTTTACTATAGTTTCAACCAGTTTGCCTGGTACTGAAGTTAGGCTTACCGGCCTGTAATTGCCAGGATCACTTCTGGAAACTTGTTTAAAAATCAGCATCACATTAGCTATCTGCCAGTCATTTGGTACAGAGGCTGATTTAAGCAATAAGTTATATAGCACAGTTAGTAGTTCTTCAATTTCATATTTGAGTTCCTTCAGAACTTTTGGGTCACCATCTGGTCCTGATGACTCATTCCTGTTTAATTTATCAATTAGTTCCAAAACCTCCTCTATTGACACCTCAGTCTGGGACAGTTCCTCAAATTTGTCACCTAAAAAGAATGGCTCAGGGGTGGGAATCTCCCTCACATCCTCTGCAGTGAAGACTGATGCGAATGATTCATTTAGCTTCTCCACAACAGCCTAGTCTTCCTTGAGTGCTCCTGTAGTACCTCTATAGTCCAGTGGTCCCACTGTTTGGCAGGCATCCTGGTTCTGATATACTTAGAACAAATTTGCTGTTAGTTTTTGTCTTTTGCTAGTTGCTCTTCAAATTCTTTTTCGGACTGCCTAATTATACTTGGCAGAGTTTATGCTCCTTTCTATATTCCTCAGTCGGATTTGACTTCCAATTTTTAAAGAATGTCTTTTTGTCTCTAATCTCCTCTTGTGCTCTGTTATTTAGCCATGGTGGCATTTTGTTTAGTCCTCTCACTGATTTTTTTCTTATTTGGGGTACACATTTAATTTGAGCTTCTTATTATGGTGATTTTAAAATGTTTCCATGCAGCTAGCAGGCATTTCTCTCTTGTGATTGTTCCTTTTAATTTCTGTTTAACTAGCTTCCTCATTTTTTGTGTAGTTCCCCTTGTGAAGTTAAATGCTGCTGTGGTGGGTTTCTTTGGAATTTTTCTCCCTACAAGAATGGTAAATCTAATTACATCCTGGTCGCTATTGCTGAGTGGTTCACCTCTTGGACCAGATCCTGTGTGCCAGTTAGGACTATATCAAGAATTGCCTCTCCCCTTGTGGGTTCCAGGACTAGCTGCTCCAAGAAACAGTCAGATGTTGTCATATGCTGCTTGACATAGGTGAAAAAAAAATCTGCCAAATTGTAAATGATCACTGGTGGGGGCTGCATTGCGGTGTCAAAGATTTTTGCCACCTCTGAATCTCACTTATGTCAACATTAAATACCTGACTAAAATATGAAATTTTCCTTATTGCTATGACAATAGTTGGGTCTTTGGAAAATAAGTCGTTGAACCTGTCATGCATTTTCATTTAAGACCATTGTGTCACAGAGTTCCTGACTGCAATGAATCACAAAGTAAACATTTTGATAAAAGCATTCATTGTTTCAATTAGTAATTGGGCCTTGTCCAGAAAGGATGCAGAATTGTAACTGGTGATATAATAATACTGTCAAAATTAAACCTGCAATCATTTTGCTCAGCAGATTGTCCTGAAATGATCCCATGGGGAGAAGCATTTTTCACATTTTGTAAAAAGTGAATTGCATATGAAATTGGAGTTAATTTACAATTTGCTATTTCCAAGCTTCCTGCTGGGAGGTGCCATCGTGCTGAAAAGCAGCGTTATTGTGACACCAGCCATACAGTGGCTGTCAGCAGGAAACTCTGAAGTGTTTGTTTTAATCAGAAACTTTAACTTCAAATATAACGTAAAATTTGTACATTGCTACCAGCACTTTTCATGGCCTGACCTGTCAGGAGACTAAAGCAAAACATGAACCAGTCTCTTTTTCTTCTCTAAAGGAAACCAAGCTTTTGGTACTGCCCTCCAAAGATTTCTGGGCCTTTTATTTTTGTACTTTCAAGTTAATGAACATTTTTTTTCCCCCCTCTTCCCTTAGGGAATGGAGAGTTGAGTAACAAGGAGTTTGTTGCCATTATGAAGCAGCGACTTATGAGAGGTTTGGAGAAGCCCAAAGACATGGGATTTACACGACTCATGAGGGCAATGTGGAAATGCGCGCAGGAGACAGCTTGGGACTTTGCTATGCCCAAACAATAACTGCAGCAAATGGAAGAACCTGGTTTACAACATGTTATTGGGGCCATAAATCTATCTGTACTGCTCCTGCAAAACATGCCATTGTCAGATGCTCTGCAGATGAACACTCTTCACACAAAAATCTACTGAATGATAACAGACCCATTGCTACATTGAACTAGAAAAAAACCACCCAAAAGACAGACTATTAACAACTGGAGTTTTTCCAAACACCAGAACAGAAATTGGAGTCTATTGTATCTTCTGCTTTAATTTTTCCACTGTTGATGCCTCTTTAATATTAATCTCTCAGGAAAATTACAAGAATAATTAGTTCTGTGTATTGCAGCCACCAGTTTCATCTCCATGGTACGCTCCAGTGTCCAACAATCGCAGGATTTTATGTAGAATTGAATATGGATAGCTTCAGAGAACAACATTGGTCGGAATAGTCCCATATGTGTCAAGCAGTGGGACAGAAATGCCTAGCAAATATACTAGTAACAAATCCTAGTCTTTTGCTCCTGAATTATTTTTAGTTTAGATTTTAAGCATTATTTACAAAAAGTGTGTTTAGAATGAGCTTTCGAAAGAGAGCTGGGTTTATAGAAAACAATATCAACCTTTGTTTATTACGGAAGCTGTCCATAAGATTAAGGGCAGAGGGGTCCAGCAAGGGTGAGAAGAATGCCAGAGAACTTTCTTCTATAGGACTGTTTTGTTTTTCCCAGTTGGATTTCTCATCTTGCAAGCTTGATGTGAAATAGGAATATACCTGGTCAAGCAGGGGGCTGCCTTGGATATAAGGAATTTAAAACGCTTAATTTTTTTCCCACCTTTCTCCTGCCTTGCATAAGCAACCTAACATATATGCTCTTTGTAATTCTCTTTTTAATAAGGGGCTCCTCCCCCTGTGAGACTGTCCTCCTATATGGGGTATTGGCTTTAAAGCTGCTATTTACTGAATGCTTGAACATTGTAAAATATTACTTTAATTACATTGGTTCACAACAAAAGCAAATGCTCATCTTTCAACTATGTTTATGGGAAGCCTCGTGACTTTAAGTCACATTTGACTTTGTTGGCAGCAAGTCACCAAAAATCTCAACCTCTCTCTGCTGAAAATGAACTCCTACTAAATGTAAAAGGAGAAAACACAAAGGATCAGTTTTAGAGAAGGCTGGAGGGTGGAATTCTGTGCATCGTCCGTTCTCACTCACTGGTAAATGTGCTTGTTGTTTTGAAAGGATCTGTCGACCGAGGTTTTACGTGGCCTGTGTTTGGCAAAAAATCTGATAACACAGTGTACCCCTAAAGTACATTGATTAGAAAGCTACCTTCCCCCTTTCACCTCCACACTTCAACTCTAAGTCTGACATTGTTAAATATTTAGCCTTCCCTAGCTAACTTGTCTGTGTGGCATGAAGTATGCATCCAGATTGGAAATAGCATTATTTAACCCAATGGAAATCAAGACAGAAATGGATTGTCCCGTCAGGTTTGGGCACCAGTACAACAGGGCTGTACCAATTACTTTGAGACACCTTTGTGATACCTACTTTGAGCATCTCTCAGACTTCCCATGCAATTGCTTCCTGCATTTTTTCTGGCACCCAGGAAGTCTTACTGGTTTTACTTCTGGGTTGGTACAAGTATGATGGGAAATAGTTTTTCCTGAGGCTGATGAAAACTTATTAGTTCTTGGGCTTGTTATTCAGTTAAGCTCTCAGAAGAAACCATTTCATCCAATGCCAAAGGCCTTAGAACCTCAGGACCTAGATTTAGCATATTGTCTGGATTGACAAGGAAACTTTCCCACTTCCTCCAGGTTTCAGCAGATTCACATGAAAGATGTTTTTTCCTTTTCTTTTGTTGGATTAGTCTTGGGTGCAAATAATTTAGCAATTTAGCATGTACCAGTCCAAGTGTTGTCAAATAAAAAGATATAGCTCCTCTCTACATTCACATCAAGTATGTGAAACAATAGACTGTCTGTAAACTATCAAACCCCAACCACATTGCATAACTGAGTATTACAGTGCTCCTAATTCACTTAACAAATCCTAACTCTAGAGCATTAATGTAATCTATTTTCATGAGAGAGAGCTCCACAGAGCTCAGGTGATCTGAAGAAGAGCTCTGTGGAGCTTGAAAGCTTGTCTCTTTCACCAACAGAAGTTGGTACAATAAAAGATTTTATCTCACCCATCTTCTCTCTCATATCCTGGGACTAACATGGCAACAACACGCAGACATCTACTTTCGTGTCCATTGTCTCAGCCCTACACTGCCTTCTACTGTGAAAATGGTAGTCGTTTTCAAATTCTTTTAAATTTATTTTTACTAATTTTTTTTTTTTTTTGCAATTATTGAAAGCCACCACCTTCTCATGGATATTCAGTTGTCCTTGTGAAAGGTGTTGGTGTCAAAAGGAATCCACATCATAACTGGCTTCGTAGTTGCTAGTTTCCACCAAGAAACAAAGGTCTGAATGGGCATGAAGACAACCACTTGCTTACTCCTGGTTTTTCCAGCAGAGAGGGGAGGGGAACTTATGCTGCTGCTGTCTCTGGTCTACCCACTCTGTGTATAAACTTATCAACCAGCGATCTTTGACAACTGTTCAACCTTCTCTGAGAACTTCACCACTCCCTTAGTTTTGTTTAAAAAGAAAAAACAAAGTGCATGTTAAAGTCCACTACAGAACTGAATTCACCAAAAAGCCTCTGCTGTGAATATGAAGAACAATGCATGGCAAGTATGAACTGCAAAGCTCCGATTCTACTGAGAGCTAGCTAGCCCAATCAGTTGCAGTAGCTATACTTCCCTCCATTTTGGATTTTTTACTCCAACAAACACATTCCTGGGTGCGTAGAGCAATCAGAAGCAGATGAATTTAAAGCAAAAGAAAGAACCGCATGCAAGATCCTTCAGGAAAGCTAAACAATCATCCAATACTAGTTTGGCTCCTCTTGGAGACAAAAGAGCAGAGCCATCTGCAGTTGATCAAGCTGCACAGTGGTATCAAAGGCAGCTGAAAGATCTAAACACAAATATGAGCACTCTGTTTTTATCCATTGTCAGAAGGTCACTGACTGAGACCAGTGCAGTCTCTGCCATCCCCAGCTCTAAAGCTGGACTGATGAAGTTGAGAAAACCTGAGGACTTCAGGTACTGAGTTGCTTTGATGCCACCTTCTTTATAATCTTCTCAAAAGGTAGATTGGTGACTGAGTGATAGTAAGCAGGAATCCCACTGTCAAGATAGACTCGTCATCAAGAAACAAACAGTTGTTTGTTTAAGAGATGCTGTGACCCTACCGTCCTGAAGAGAGGAAATGACACTTTCTGCTAATAATAGGTCCTGTGTCTGAGCCATAGGTTTTAATAGCCAAGAGGGATAGGAGATAATAGGATGGACCTTATTGAGGCTGGAAACAAAGGACAGAGCCCCAAAATCGGGCCACCTTTCTATGTCATACCATGGTCTTGTCAACTCTTCAACACTCCAGGGCTAGTTTGTGTAGGATAAGATCCTCTGCAGAAGAAGGCATAATGAGACAACTGAGGTAAGGTGATTAGAACTAAAATCCACAGAGGTGGGCATTCTCTACAAATTGCAGCAGAATCTCTGGTTATGCTTTCTACTCAGAGTGAGCATGGGGATGGGAGGAAAGAATGTGCTGACGCTAGCCACCGCTGCTCACTTATTGTGGAACTGTTTCTATGTGTCTTCCAAATGGTTAACATTTATTGGATCCATTCCTTCCTCAAGGCTAGAGCACGTATATTTCTCCTAGAATTCCATACGGCAGTTTCATGGATTCATAGATTCTAGGACTGGAAGGGACCTCGAGAGGTCATCGAGTCCAGTCCCCTGCCCGCATGGCAGGACCAAATACTGTCTAGACCATCCCTGATAGACATTTATCTAACCTAGTCTTAAATATCTCCAGAGATGGAGATTCCACAACCTCCCTAGGCAATTTATTCCAGTGTTTAACCACCCTGACAGTTAGGAACTTTTTCCTAATGTCCAACCTAGACCTCCCTTGCTGCAGTTTGTTTCATATGAGCCCCTTTTGAACTGAATTGGACGTAAACCCACTAAATGAATGACACATGGAGCAGGAGAGACTTTTAGGACTCTTTTGTTGGTAGATGTGTTCTTTCGCAAATCTTGCCTGAATGAAGAAAGTAAGCTGGGTATCTAAAAGAAGCAGTGACTTGCTAGAGCAGTGAAGAATAATTGTCTGAAGTTCTGGAGCTCAGCTGCCTCTAACCTTTGATTTACGTATTCCCAATTAAATGGTTAAAATAAGGCATAAAACCAAACTGACTTTTTTAAGGTTCAAGCCTCCAAGGCAGTTACAGATCATTTAATTTAGTGGAGGACTGTGAGCAACATGAGTGATACAATCGAAGATTTTATTTAATATAAAACAATTAAGCAAACAGGCATTACAATACAACCATGCAGTGCAGGATATTCACATTCTAAGACAAAATGTGGGAGAAAAGTGGAGTAATAACAAAAGTAGGGATCAGTGGCAACCCCAGGGTGAAGGATTGGGAGAAAACTCATCTACCCTGGGTGCTTGGTGTTGACCCAGAAGGGAGACCGGGGGGTTTCAATACTTGAGACCTCACTAGCAAATGGTTTAAAAAAGCCGTTGACACAAGTGGCTTCTACAGTGTCAGGTGCAGATTGCATAAGCTAAAAGTATAAAAAGAAAAGAAAACCAATCTCCACTGCAGCTAAAGCCTTTCTTCAGTCAGGACGTTAAAGGTAAACCTAGTCCTATAGCTAGAAGAACGATTCTGCCATCTGCTGTGCAAAGGGAGTTAAAGCAGCCCACACTGATTTCAAACTCGAAGGTGCAGTGAATCTGGGAGATCTTGTTTTAGTCCTTGCAATTCAACTTTCCTTTGAATCTGAGTCATGGAGCCTTTGCCTTTCGCCCCATATTACCTTGTCTATGTGTCATAAATCAGTGCCAGAGTTACAGATAAGAGTGAAAAGTTGTAAATGATTTAACACCTCTCGGCCAGAACGTTTGTGTCACAAAAACTGTTATACATTTAAAATGTGTCCTAGAACTTAAGAAATGGGGTTTCAAACACTTTTGAAAAGGGCTGAATTCCGTAACCCTTTGGTCAAGAGAGGTTCAATCCAGAGGCAAATATATAACCAGCAGAGGGCAGTGCTACTCACTGGAAGCCCGAAGCAAAAATATTTTGAGCGCCTCACCCCCCCCACCCCCTACCACCTCCTAAAAATACTAATTTAATTATTTTCACAATCAAAAAAAAATCCCAACACTGCACATCCTAATACACTTGTTAATCAGTTCATGTTAAATAAGATGAATGATATTTTGGGGTAATACTAAATCAAGGCCCCCTTGAACTGCCTGGGCCTTAAACAGTTGCTTAGTATACTTAGAAGTTCCAAGCATAGAAGCAGGAATTATGAACAACATGAACAAACAAAGAGGTTATTTTACTACACAAACGTTATGGGAATTACATGGGGGGAAAAGGTTTTCTCCGATGACTATGTTCATTGGAGTGACTACACACAAAGAAAACCCCAAAACATAAGTAAATCTTGGACGTAACAATTCAAATACTATATAAATCATAGTGTGCAGCGCGATAGAGAACATTTTCTACTCTACAAAACATCAGTGTAAAAGAACAGGCAAGCTTTGTTATATTACAAACAAGTTAAATGAAGCAAATGCAATCAGTTTGCTCACGTCTAAAAATATATATTCAGAGACATGAGTAATAAATGTTTTTAATATTGTGCGTTCAAAACAAAATTGCCTCATAGAGCATTTACGTAATAGAAATGTAATGAAGGCTGATTAATACTTGTTACTCACTATAATTCAGCCAGAAAGAGCTTGTTCTTTTAACAAAAACTAACTAGACGTGGAGTTGGGGTAAATACGTAGTTTTTTGTCTTTTCAATCAGATTGCACCCCATGCCAAATCTTGGATGTGGCTTAATGTTTGATGCTTTGTCCAATAGTGTGGGGCTGACGTCTTTATTATATAAGGATATAAAGATTTCAAAGTAACACATGACAGTCATTTCTTTCAGATATGCTTGTAGTTGCCATTGAAGTTGCATGCAACCAATGAATACATATAGTCCTAATTAAACCACTTTAATTATTTAGTTGATCACATATAATATGACCAAACAAAAGAAACATGTACAGTTCTGTGGTGCATTGTGGGATAGTGTACACAACTTGACAATATATTTTTGGTAATATTAATGAAGTAAATTAAATAGAAGAAAGGGTGGCCAGTGTTGATTTGCCTTTGTGCCCACTCATTTCTATAAGGAAGGTAATCTATCAATTGATACAGAAGTGTGATTATGCAGATACTTAGGAAGAGATCCCTGCTCTTTAGTTTAAACACAGAGAATAAAATAAGACAAGTTGTCTAGTGACAAAATGCTTTTGTTACTATTTTCTTCATCAGATAAGGGCAATGACCCGCTTTATCATTCGTTAAAGGCCTCTCTAACAGGCAAAATTGAAGATCCTCACTTCCAGTCCCATACTACGGCCAAAAGCGATCCCTTGTATGTATAAACGGGAGTAGTGAGCAGGATTTTACCTCTGTGTATGGCATTGGCGAGACCAATCCTGGAATACTATGTGCAGTTTTGGCGTCTGTGTTTTTAAAATGTTGAAAAATTGGAGAGGATGTAGGAAAGAGCCATAAAAATTATTCAAGGTTCTGGAGAAAATGCCTTGTAAGGAGAGACTTAGACTAGAGCACAATCTGTTTAGCCTATCAAAAAGATGACTGAGAGGTGAATAATGGCTAGGAGTTAAAGCCAGACCAATTCCAATTAGAAATAAGACATACATTCTTAAAGTGAGAGCGATTAACCATTGGAACAAACTGCCAGACCAGCTGCCTTTTGAGAAGATATTTAGTCAAACACAAGTTATTGGACTTAATGCAGAGGTAATGGTGAAATTTCAGGGCCTATGATATACAAGAAGTCAGACTAGATGATCTAAATGCCCTTCTAACCTTATGCTCTCTGAATAAACCTATTCTGTCCTTATCTGTCAATGCCTGGCAATATCTAAGCTGACAATGCCAAGTCCTATGCAGTATATCAAATGTGGTAAGGTTCTGGGATGTAGTCTACCAAGGGTTTTAAAAATTAAATCAATAGCCTTAAACTCTACCTGCCAGAGACCAGCAAACCAGCATGTAGATGGAATCTTCAGCAAACCAGCATGTAGCTGGAATCTTCTCCGTCCACACCTGACAACATTCCTGCTACTGCGTGCTTAGTGCATTGCAATAATCCAAAACTGCACAAAAGCTGCACAAATTTTTTGGGACCAAGAGACTGCAGTCTGCTAATATTAAGATGTATTTTTAACAAGCTGTCCTGACAATGGCTAAGTCACCTCCTGTTCAAAGATCATACTGAGTCTTGTCCTAGCCGTGTGAGGCAAGTTCTTGTCAAACACTAGGAAGCCTAGGATGATGATCTCTGTTCTCTTGCAGGCCAGAGAGGGAGAACTGGGTATTGCCTATATCACAATAGCTTGGATGGTACTGTTTTAAAAAAAAAAATGGGCGGGGAGTATCCAAATACTGAAGAACATTTAAGACAGTTCACCCTACACACCTTGGAGCACATCACATGTAGTCTGAGCCCAGGGCCAAATGAACTATCCCAACATTCTTATCTCAAGGATGATCTCTCTCTAACCAGGATTCCCATGACCACTACACTACACTCCTCTAAAACAAAGGAAGTGCCCACAACAAGGGAAAGGCTCATGATAGAATTAGGCAGAGGTTTCTTGGCAGTTGGCCCACAAGTTGAGATGGACACAGATTTAGCACCTTCAGGACAAAGTACAGGATGTATCTTATTTCTCCGGCTCAGCTTTGCTACAACACATTTAATTTTCAAATAACATCATGGAACTTTTTTGACACCTCTGTTCCCAGACTTCCTCATCCCCCACTCCCCCTTACAGCTTGCATCATCCCTTTTCCTAGCAGGATGTTATCGCTGCCAACAACTGGCCTCTTGCCTGGAGGTGTGGATGGTTGGTGGATGAGGTAGAACCTGGTTAAAACAATGAGTTATAAGCCATGTGGAGTGCACACGGGACAGCATTTTAAGGGATTGGAGACCTGTTGTTAATTCATGCACCAATTTCTTCTGGGCCTGAGCCAAAGCTCACTGAAATAAAAGGGAATCTTTCCATTGATTGCAATGGGGTTTGGATCAGGCCCCAGATTAGCAGGAACTCTGAAATACTGTGGGCACCACACTGAGCCCCAAAAGGGGAGAGAATGACTGTTTGGGGGAATAAACCATATTGATAATGATTTGAGGTCTAGAAAACCTGTCTTAGAGAGAGAGACTTAAGAAGTTCAATCTTTTTAGTTGATCTGGGAGAAGGTTAAGAGGTGACTTGATCACAGGGTTGACGGACTTATGTGGGGAAGATATTTCTGACAGTAGACAGTGCTTTAATTTATCAGAAAAAGGCATCACAAAATCCAGTGGTTGAAAGTGAAAGCTAGACAAATTCAGACTAGAAACAAGATGCAGTTTTTTAACGAGGGTAACTAACCATTGGAGCAATTTACCTATGGACATAGTCAATTCCCCAACTTTTAAATCAAGACTGTCTGCCTTTCTACAAGGTAAGCTGCAGTTCAAATGGAAGCTTTGGACATGATGCAAAAATTACGGGGGAAGTTTCTATGACCTGTGTGATGCAGGAGGTCAGAATGGATGAGCCTAATGGTCCTGCCAAGCCTTAAAATCTATGATATACACCTTTATTCCACCATAACTGTGTCCACAATAAGAGGTTGTACCACCTTAACGATAGGGTCCGGAGTGACCTAGACAAACTGGAGGATTGGGCCAAAAGAAATCTGAGGTTCAACAAGGACAAGTGCAGAGTCCTGCACTTAGGACAGAAGAATCCCATGCACTGGTACAGGGTGGAGACCAAATGGCTAAGCAGCAGTGCTGTGGAAAAGGATCTGGGGATTACAGTGGACGAGAAGCTGGATATGAGTCAACAGTGTGCCCTTATTGCCAAGAAGGCTAATGGCATATTGGGCTCTATTAGTAGGAGCCTTGCCAGCAGATCAAGGGAAGTGATTATTCCCCTCTATTTGGCACTGGTGAGGCCACATCTGGAGTACTGCATCGTTTTGGGGCCCCCCCCACCACCACTACAGAAAGGATGTGGACAAATTGGAGAGAGTCCAGCAGAGGGCAACAAAAATGATTAGGGGGCTGGGGCACATGACTTACAAGGAGAGGCTGAGGGAACTTTAGTCTGCAGAAGAGAAATGTGAGGGGGGATTTGATAGCAGCCTTCAACTACCTGAAGGGGGGTTCCAAAGAGGATGGCGCTCAGCTGTTCTGAGTGGTGGCAGATGACAGAACAAGGAGCAGTGGTCTCAAGTTGCAGTGGGGGAGGTCTAGATTGGAAAGTAGGAAAAACTATTTCACTAGGAGGGTGGTGAAGCATTGGAATGGGTTACCTAGGGAGGTGATGGAATCTCCATCCTTTAGAGGTTTTAAAGGGCCGGCTTGACAAAGCCAGGGCTGGGATGATTTAGTTGGGGTTGGTCCTGCTTTGAGCAGGGGGTTGGACTAGATGACCTCCTGAGGTCTCTTCCAACCCTAATCTTCTATGATTCTATGATCTGTTTCTATATCTATGTAATTAAATTGGTTCAAACATAAAAAGTGTAGAGAAGCCCTCATTCACTCAGCAGAACCAGAAGAGGAAATATTAGTCTAGAAATACACTAATCACTCTCTAGGTGTCAGGCGTACCTGGCTCTATACTGCTCAACGTATAAGGGTGAGACAAAGATCCAAAGTAAAAATGGCAACTTGAAATTCTGAAGGCCACCTTTCTTTAGCATAAATAACATTTTCTAAAATTAGTATTTAGCCTTCATTATTTCTTCTGTTTAGCACAAATCCAGGGAGACTTGTGCTGGATGAAGGTAATCTTTGGTCTAAAGCTATCATGATTATTATTTATTATTTGTATTACCATGGTGCCTAGGAGCCCTCATCTTGAACCAGGAGCCCATTGTGCCAGGCACTGTACAAACACAAAACAAAGACAGTCCCTGTCCCAAATAGCTTACAATCTAAATATAAGATGAGACAACAGATGGAGGAGAATAAGGAAACAGTGAGGCAGTATTGATTAGTACGATAGGCAGTGGTCTCTGCACACTGGCAGCCTAACAGTTGTCAAGGTTTATGTAGCCATCAGGGCAAAGCAGAGTTTTGAGGTCAGATTTGAGGATGAGTGAGAGAGCTTTGTGGGTATTTGTGTGGGGCAGCAAGGGAGAGAGCATGAAGGTGTTTATATTTTTTACACTTAGCACTCTTTGGCTGTTGATCTCAAGGCATTTTACAAAGGTAAGCACTATTATCCCTATTTTATATACAGGGAAACTGGGGCACAGAGGGCAAACTGACTTGCCATAGGTTAGACAACAAGTTAGTGACAGATCTGGGAATAGGATCCATGTTTACTTATTTCCAGTCAAGTATTTACTCATTGGATCATGCTGTCTTTCTTCCCCCACCCGCCTCTTTGGTTTAAGAGTATTTACATGCTCATTTGAGAAAGTCTAAAACTGAAGCATCTTTTCTTTAAGTTTAATAGATCTCCCTTTATTTTTTTTAAAGTGGCCTGTGTTATTTGTAAATATGGTGTGGCCTAATGCAATCATATTGTCACATGCCTCCAGGACACTTTTTAGCCAGGTATAAAGCTGTTTGGTAACATCAATATCAATTTAAATCTGAAATTGAACTAACAGTTTAGAAACAGCCTGAGGGCCTTTGAGCAGTTGAAGCACCTTGTTTAGTTCACCCTTGAAACAATGCAGGCATCTTAAAACAGAGCCTGAGGTTTCCTCTGTACAGCTATTGACCATGTATGATAAGGTGCAGTTGAGCTGTGTGTTCAGCAGACTGTAAATAACATCAACACTGAACCACAGAACTTAGCAGTGGGAAAGACTTTTTAGATCACCTAATCCTGCTTCCTGCACATCCAGGATTGTTCCCTGCTTTGTCCAGTGTACTCTAGTGTCCCAAACAAAGGGGCGTCCATCACTTCACTAAACTGATGATGGGACAACCAGATAGAGCTTAGTCGGGAACAACTTCCTGTTATGCAGCCCAAATTTTCTTTAGCTCATTTTCATTCCATTATTCTTAGGTATAACTGTTTCACACCTGGAGCAATGTCTCAGAAGGAGCCAGGAAACACAGTCTGCCTTGTACGCATGTTGAAAGGGTTATTTTGAAGTGATCAAACAGTAGAAAATTTGCATTAATGACAGAGTTCTCATATAGACTGGATTTTGTGAGACAGTCTGATCAGACTGATCAAAAGACCAAGTAAGAATCTTCCCCATCCAAATGTCTTTAGGCTAAGGGACGGTGCACTGAGCTGGGAGCCACAAGAGAATGAGTTCTGGTCTCACACCTACTGACTGTATTTTTGTGCACACCTTAGTGAGCAAGATGACATCCCATTCTGGAAAGCAATTAAGTATCATCCCCCTGTTTTACAAATAAACTAAGAGGCAACTCAAGGTCACTTTAAAGCGAGCTGGGAATAAAACCCAAGTCTCTCATATGACAGATCCAAATCTTATCCTTTTAGCTGCACTGCATTTCAGAATGAATGTGCCAAATCTATGGGCTCAACTGTCCTGTCTTCTACTACTATTGTAAACACCTGCTAACACTGCCCCCAGAGCCAGGAGCAGACCCCAGACTATCTCCAATAGCTTATTGATGTTCAGCAAATGGTTGTGTAAAACACTGACAAAGCATGTGGCGTGTCCACAAAGAAAAAATAAGTGTTACTCTTTCTCTGAAGATCCAGGATTCAAACCCGCCTGTCAACCCATTGCTGGGAGGAGGCTTACAGTGGCAAATTTGTTTTTCCAATTTTCCTCTTTTAAAGATGATTGATTTAATTCACACACTGAGAAAGCATCTTTAAAAACAGCTTTTATAATTTAAAATGATCAGTTATAGCATGATGCAACAAAACACTGGTGTTCTGCATTTTGGTCATTTGTCATGCAATTCAATTGCTTGTGTCCAGTATTGGCAGGATTGAGAGGAATGCTGAGTGATGCTAGTTTAGGTCAGGGAGTTTACTTGTCTTTCATCCCCACTCTCCAATAAAGCTCAGTTTACATATTTTTTTGTAGGCTATCCCCAAAGAAGGATCAGACACAAGTCATTTATGCTGCTCTGTATGAAGCATGGGGATAGGAATATGCTTGGGTAGTCCACTTTTAATTCCTCTGTTTTTCTTTCAGAAGCAAAAAAGTGTCTGACTGCCAAGGCAGTTATAAAAATAGTTAAATAAAATAGTGGATTTATCCTGAGAGGCTGTGCTTTTTATGCTGTCTAATCATAGAGTATCTCTGCAATTCTATAGTCCTTAATTGTATATTCTTTGTTGCAAAATTAAGGCAACTGGTTAAACCCCTTTAGTATAAAATGCTGAGGACAGTCCTTTCCAGTAGAAATAGTAAAATTCAATCTCCATTTTTAAATCTGAAAGTGTCTCAGTGTTCATTTAGAGGCTAGACAGCGCCAGGGTTGATTTGCATAAAGATGGCCCCACTCCCCCAAGGAAAAACCCATCAGAGCTGGGCTATCTGCTTAGTCAGATGAAGCCACAGTCACCCACAAATCACACCAAGGGTGGTACTGGGAGAGGGGAAGGTGGTGGTAGTTTTCTAAATTTCACCCACAAAATAAGCTCTGGCCGTGTCAATTGGCAAAATGAAATATGGCTCACAGATTTTCAACAGATCATTGATCACACATGCCATTGGGCTCAGCTCCCCCTTGTGGGCCTTGAATGTGCCCATAGTTACTGCTAGGCTGGTCCAGTTAGCTCCTTGAATGGGGGTGGGGAGAAATTAGTGGTATCCCACTATTGTCACCCAATTGTGACACCAAAATTCACCAAGCATTCTCAAAACTACGATACCCACACAAGGAAATAAAGAAACAACTCAACAGAGCCAGACGTGTACCCAGAAGACTCCTGCTACAAGACAGGCCCAGAAGAGAAACCAACGGAACTCCACTGGCCATCACCTACAGTCCTCAGCTTAAACCTCTCCAACGCAGCATCAGTGATCTACAACCCATCCTGGACAATGATCCCTCACTTTCACAGACCTTGGGAGGCAGGCCAGTCCTCGCCCACAGACAACCTGTCAACCTTAAGCATATTCTCACCAGCAACCACGCATCGCACCATAACAACTCTAACTTAGGAACCAACCCATGCAACAAACCTCGATGCCAACTCTGCCCACATATCTACACCAGCAACACCATCACTGGACCTAACCAGGTCAGCTACAACATCACCGGCTCATTCACCTGCACGTCCACCAATGTTATATATGCCATCATATGCCAGCAATGCCCCTCTGCTATGTACATTGGCCAAACTGGACAGTCACTACGCAAGAGGATAAATGGACACAAGTCAGATATCAGGAATGGCAATATACAAAAACCTGTAGGAGAACACTTCAACCTCCCTGGCCACACAATAGCAGATGTTAAGGTAGCCATCTTACAGCAAAAAAACTTCAGGACCAGACTCCAAAGAGAAACTGCTGAGCTTCAGTTCATCTGCAAATTTGACACCATCAGATCAGGATTAAACAAAGACTGTGAATGGCTATCCAACTACAGAAACAGTTTCTCCTCCCTTGGTGTTCACACCTCAACGGCTAGCAGAGCACCTCACCCTCCCTGATTGAACTAACCTCGTTATCTCCACACTGATATATACCTGCCTCTGGAGATTTCCATTACTTGCATCTGAAGAAGTGAGGTTCTGACCCACGAAAGCTTATGCTCCCAGTACTTCTGTTAGTCTCAAAGGTGCCACAGGACCCTCTGTTGCTTTTTACAAAATTAGATGCAATTTATCGTACATTGTACTGATTTGTGAGACTCCCTCTCCTGTCTTACCTGAGCAATGAAATAGTTAATTATATTGATGTTTAAATTATCGTCACTTGGCATCTGAGCTAGCACCCCCACTGAGACATATGGAGCTGCTCCCGCTTCTCAGAGCTATTGTTCTAGCCTCTCTGAAGACTAAATTCTGCATCAGTTACACTCAGGTTTTCATCACCACTATAACAACTAGAGGCATAGGGGGTTATTTGAAAATGAAAGCTAAGATTCTGGAAAATGAGACAGCAGCTTGAGAGCAGTGTCTGTTGGCATGTCCCCCCAGTCTGAGCCATGTCCCACTATTATTATTCTCTGTGTCCCTATTAGTCTCTGTAGGTTTGGGGAGTTACAATTGAATGAAATCAAAACAATGTTATAACTTATATTTTAATTGTATCTTCTCTTCTCTAGTTCCTCTCCCCAGCCAAAGCCTTTCCTTCAAGATCTAATCTGAATGCTTTGACATTTAAACAACCCTCTCTCTCCATCCCCGGTCTCACTCTCCATGGTCTTGTTCCAGAGAGGCAGGGTTGCTGCTGGTAACGAATGTGTATCATGATTTCAGAATTCTGTTCCCTCACTCAGCCATTCCCTCTACAGCCTTGAACAAGTCACTTCACCTCTTTTTTCCCCTTCTGTAAACTAAGGATTGTACCTGCCTCTCAGAGCTGTTATGAGATTCCATTAACCATTTATGCAGCACTTTTGAGATCCTCAAAAGGAGCTATACGGGTGCACCACTTGATTAGTATTATCACTTTAAGTCTCCATAAACACTACAAATAATAAATGGAACTAAAACTGAAAATGACCCCCTCAGGCCCAGCAATGGGATATTCACTCTGAAAGCTGCCCCTTAGCCATCTGCTACTGAGATATGGATGGTCGTTTTAACAAAAGATACAGATAGGGTGCTCTGATTTTCATGGATTTTTGAGAAGCAATGTCTTTGTTGTGTCATATCAGATGCTTATTATCAGTAAATAAACTAGCAGAAGGTATTTCTTGATATGGAAAGGGAAAGCAATTTACTACCAATAATATCAGCACTTACCATGATGATGAGTGCTTTAGATAGATGATGTATGGCAATGCATGCATCATTACAACTGACGGGGACTGTTTTATCTATTCAGAATATAAATAAGGAGCCTTTGCCAGTGAGAATGATGCATGGGTGTTTGAGATTGATAAAGATTTATTTGTAAAAAAAAAAAAAAAAAAAAAAAAAAATGGCAAAGTCATTTGAATGTAGGTTGGCTACCCTCTAGCATGGCCTATCTCGCTTGCTCTGAGCTCATTCAAACTCAAATGGCATTATCAGAGGTAGAAGAAAAATGTCCAGCACACCACCACTTTTTTTTTAAAGAGTGCAGTTCACATGTCCTAGTGGTCTCCTGAAATCCTACAAGCCTCATGCTGGCCCCACTGAGATCAGATGAATTGTAAAGACTGATTGAAACATCTTTAAAAACAATCCTTTCAAAAAGGGAGGAAAAGAGCACTCCTTTTAAAGTGGTGGTGGTGGTGGGTTGTTTTATTTTTGCATTAGTAATAGCAGCCTGAGCTTTGGATCTTAGGATATCTCCATGTATTTATTTATATCTCCTAGAACTGGAAGGGACCTTGAAAGGTCAAGGAGTCCAGCCCCCTGCCTTCACTAGCAGGGCCAAGTACTGATTTTGCCCTAGATCCCTAGGTGGCCCCCTCAAGGATTGAACTCACAACCCTGGGTTTAGCAGGCCAATGGTCAAACCACTGAGCTATCCCATAGGTAGATAGGGCTTAACATGTAAACCAGGAATAGTCATTGAAAAGGTGTGTTTCTAGTGGGGTCCCGCAAGGATCAGTTCTTGGTCCTATGCTATTTAACATTTTTATCTGGAAAAAAAAAAAAAACATAAAATAATCACTAATGTTTGCAGATGACACACAATTTGGGGGAGTGTAAAATAATGAAGAGAACAGGTTGCTGATACTGAGTGATTTGAATCACTTGGTAAACTGGGCGCAAGCAATGTGTTTTAATACAACTAAATGTAAATGTATACATCCAGGAACAAATAACATAGGCCATACTTACAAGATGGGGCACTTGATCCTGGGAAGCAGTGACTCTGAAAAGGATTTGGGGCTCGTGGTGGATAATCAGCTCAACATGAGCATCCAGTGTGACCCTGTGGCCAAAGGCACTAACGTGATCCTTGGATGCAAAAACGGGGAATATTGAGTAAAAGGAGAGTAAAATAACCTCTGTATTTGGCACTGGTGCGACCGCTGCTGGAACTTCTGGTGCCCACAATTCAAGATGTTGATAAATTGGAGAGGGTTCAGAGAGGAGCCACAAGAATGATGAAAGGATTAGAAAACATGCCTTATAGCGATAGATTCAAAGAGCTCTATCTGTTAGCTTAACAAAGAGAAGGTTAAGCGGTGGAATGATTAGAGTCTTTAGGTATCTCCATGGGGAACAAATATTTAATATCGGCTCTTCAATCTAGCAGAGAAAGCTAAAACCTGATCCAATGGCTTTAAGTTGAAGCTAGACAAATTCAGACTGTAATTGTGTGAGGGTAATTAGCCATTGGAACAGTTTACCAAGGGTCATGGTGGATTCTCCATTTTTAAATCAAGATTGGATGTTTTTCTAAAAGATACGCTCAAGGGTTTTGGGGGGGGGGGGGGAGTTCTATGGCCCATGTTATGCAGGAGGTCACACTAGATGATCACAATGGTCCCATCTGGCGTTGGAATCTATGAATCTAAGTGTTGCTCTGCTGGCCAGCACAACAAGGTGATCAGACACATTCTGCACTAGCTGAAGTCTGAGTGAGTCCAGGCACAGCTCATTACAGGAATCCCGAAAGGATAGAGCACAGGTATGGATAGTCATGGTGAGTTTGGCATAACAAAGGAAAGAGCACAATATCTGGGCCAGTTGAAGGAGGTAAAAGGTATTCCAGGCCACTGCTGTTTTCTGGGAATCCAGGAGCAGAGATGGATCCAATAAGACTCAAAGAATACAAACCACTGTAACAAAAAGATGGAGTCCTTTGATCTGCTATACACTGAAAAGTGGCCTTAAAACAGCTGGAGATGGCCAGTGGGGAATTCACTCCTCTGTGAAGGGGGACTCTCCACCAGCAGGTATCTGGTGGAGGCAGCTCTGCTGCCCCTTGTGCCAACTGCTTCAACCTTGGCATAAAAAGGAAGAAGCATATTGGGGCATTCTGGGAGCAGGGTGTGAGTAGAAACGGACGGGCATGGCAGAGTGGAGGTCCCTAACTTGGGCTGAAGTTGAGAGGCTCTGAATCAGGGAGTTCTACCCTTTCTCAGATGGCTGAGCTCTGCTGAGATAGTGTGGAGAATCAAGCCCATAGTATCAGTTTGCACAGGTTTTTGCTTCAGTGCAGGATTTATTTGTCTCTGGAGGAGTTCTTGGGAAAGAAGAAGGATGAGTTTTCTTTTCAAAGCAGAGATGTGGTTGGAGAGACTTCTTTTTTTACTGGAGTTAGTGCAGATTCGTCCATGGTGTAACTCTACTGACCACACTGGATTTACTACAGAACTAACAGAGTCAAGTGTGTCAATTCATTTAATTTATGTGATATATATACACACACACACACCCCTACAAGTCCCCTTTGCTAATTTCAATCAAGGGTGAGAAGAGGGAGCAATCATCCACCCCAAGACTTCCTCAAGATCCTTCTCTTGACCCAGGAAGGTTTTTCTCTCTGTCTTTTTTGGACTGAGATTAATCAGATAATTTAACTGAGGATTGTAACACAGCCAGCAACTGGGAAAGCAAGGCAATTGTACAGAATCCAGCCTCAATGAGAAAGTGATGTACGGCAAAGTTCCATCCACCTCCTTCAATCCATCATTTGCAGCTCAAAACATCCCACACCCTTTCCTTATGATTGCATATATCTGCACACACTGAACAGGAAACTGTGTGTGAAGGGAGGATAAACAATTGCCCATTCCAGCCCTTTGAGTTAATATGGACAGCATAATGGTCAAGCAATTCCTTCCATTCCTGCCAGCTCCTGCAGAAAGGATTTCACTGAGTTTAATTGTGTATGAACATATGTATTACACAGAAAAAACTACATTAAAAGAACATCATTAAAGTTGCAAAGTCAAGCACACAAAAGTTAGGAAATGCCAAAATTCAGCCTGCCTGTGCAACCTTAATTTTGGTCCATTGTACATATGCATTATGATAGTCTTTAATTACCAGATCACATATTATTTTTTCATAGGACATCTGCTTCATTCAGTGCACAGGGTGGATGGACAGTGCTCAGTTAATGAACAACTGCTCAGTTAATGAACAACAACTCAGTATTTTGTTTTACCTTCATTGTTCAATGTGTGGCCCTATGCCTAATTTATTGCCTACTATTCAAAACCCACTCCGAATACAGAATTATTAATTTCCTCATGTGATTTTCTATCAGACTCATCAGTATATTCCCAGTTCTTCACAAACATTAGTTATCTTCACAACATCCTTATGAGGCAAGGCAGTGGCATTATCCCCATTTTACTGATAGGGAACTTGAAGCAGAGAGCAATTAAGGTAAAAATTTCCACTAATTTTGGGAACCCAAATTGAGATACATGGTGTGAAAGAGGATAGCTCCCTTTTGTGGACACCCAGCCAGCCAGTTAGCTATAGAATTCCTCTTGGTAGCTGTTCTCTATTTGCTTTACCTGTAAAGGGTTAAAAAGTTTGACTGCATGCATAGGTAAAGGGAAGTGAATGGACACCTGACCAAGAGAGCCAATGGGAGGGCTAGAACTTTTTAAAATTGGAAAAAAAAAATCCCTTTGTCTGTCTGTTCTCCAGAGAGAGGGGAGACATAGCAGCAATGCTATAAGAAGCTTTAAGTCAGGTATGGAAAATCATCAAATCATACCTAGAACTACTTATTTGAATCCCAGATATGTAAGTAAATCAGGGAATGTCTAGGAAGATGCAATTAGGGTTATTTCTTTTATTTCTTATTGGCTTGTGGACTCCTCTGTGCTAACCCCCAAATGCTTTTGTTTTGCTTGTAACCTTTAAGCTGGACCTCAAGAAAACCATTCTTGATGCTTAATTATTATATTTGCTCTTTTTAATTCTAGAAAGGGCTTGAGAGTACCCCACAGGAAGGAATTCCCAAGTGCTCCTTCCTGGATTCTCAAAAGGGGAATGGGGGATTTGCACTTGGGTGGTGGCAGCATCTACCCATCCAAGGTCAGAGAGAAGCTGTGACCTTGGGAGTTTAATACCAGCCTGGAGTGGCCAGTATTAACTTTTAGAATCCTTGGGGGCCCCCACCTTCTGCCAGGCTGGCTCCAGGCACCAGCTTGGCA
The DNA here is from genome assembly GCF_011386835.1 of Chrysemys picta bellii. Taxonomy (NCBI): domain Eukaryota; kingdom Metazoa; phylum Chordata; order Testudines; family Emydidae; genus Chrysemys; species Chrysemys picta. The sequence continues at coordinate 88,701,325 of NC_088797.1, read as the reverse complement.
AGCAGGTGCTTGGGGCAGCAACTCCGGAGAGGGGCAGCAGGTACAACTATTCGGCGGCAATTCGGCGGACGGTCCTTTACTCCCGCTCGGAGCGAAGGACCTTCTGCTGAATTGCCGCTGCAGATCGCGATCGCGGCATTTTTTTGGGGGGGGTGGGGCAGCTTGGGACGGCCAAAACCCTGGAGCCGGCCCTGCCTTCTGCACTCAAAGTACCAGAGTGGAGAATCAGGCTTGACACATGGAACTGGGTTTTTCAGCAAATTTAGTGTTCTATAGCACTTTATATAGTCAAGTAGAGCTGCCACTGACTTCAGCTGCAGCTGGGAGTGCTTGGCACTTCTGAAATCAGACCCCAGCGTCTCAAGTCAGACAGCCAGAAAATGGGGAACACACTATGAGTGACCACTTGTGAAATGTCTCGTTTAAGTGACTTGACTTGCATCTCACAGGAACTCTGTAACAGAGGCAGGGTTGGAATAAAATTCTTAAGGGCAGCATACAACTGCCTTTTCCATGAGATCATCCATTCTTTTTCTGCAACCTCATGGCTTATTCACCACCCACCCTCCAACTTCTACAAGGAGTCTCTTGTGACGATTGGGCTTACAAAGCATATCCCTATTGTGAGCTCAAATGTAAAAAATATGCCCACATTCAGAAGATGTTACAATAAAATGTACATGTACATGAAAAATAGGTCAAGTTGTTTACAGCAATGAATGTGGCAACAAATACAAAAGAATCAGACAAAAGCTGGATCAGTCTAAATGAAAAAGGCCACGTTGATATAATCCACAGACAGTTGAAATTATGTTGGTAAAAACAGAAGATTTGGAGCCAGACGTTAATAGACCAAAATTGCTGTGATAGCTATTAGACCTAATTGGTGGATAAAATAATGCAGGAGCTGAACTAAGATCATAGACAATCTGTACCTCTGATAGTGGGGGGGGGGGCACAACCCCAGTATAGTTTGTCATGCCCCCTCCCCCAATAATCTCCCCTCTCCCTCTGGAAAGCAGCGCTGCCCTCCCGGAAAGCAGCGGCCCCTCCCTGCAGCTTCCATCTGTTCCTCCCGTCTCTTCCTCTCCCTGCCTGGCAACCTTGCAACTCGCTGGCTCAGTTGCCCGGCAGGGAGGGGGCCCGGCCACACCATGTGACCGAGCAATCTGGGGAGGCGGGCATGTGACCCTGCATGCCCACCTCTGACACCCACTTTTCCCTTCTTAGGTTTCTTAAAAAGAGACCTGTTCGGATAGTTCAGTTCAGCTCTCCCTCTCATCTCCTGTTCCACCTTGCATCCCAGCTCAACCCCTGAACAGCCAGCACCACAACTCATCTCAATTCAGCTAAAGGACTTTCTTCCTGAGAGGAAGGCCAGCTGGCCTTAACCTTGCTCTAGGAACTTTGTTTTCACCCGTGAGCACTGAAAGTTATCACAGTATCATGGCAACCAATCCTCAGCCTGTCAGTGGGGATAGGTAATTGTCAGCACTGCAGAGGCACCTTCATTGTCCCTTCACTTGTGTTATTTTCTGCCCCCTCCCTTTTCTTTCCTTCTATCCATTCACTCCCTTGGCTATTCCCTGAATCCTGAAGTCAACTATTCTGTATTCAGCCACGCCTGCCTTGTCTAAGAAGAACGATGTCCCTGACCAGATCGTAAACCGGGATCAAAGCACAAGGTGTCATCGCTGACTTGCCAGCCAAAAACATCCACTCGTAACTAACCAGTGGTTCCAAAATCCTCAACCAAAGCCATGTTTCACCCATCTTTTCTCTCCTGGCTCTCTTCCACCTTGTGTGTGTCTAAGGCAAGGATAAGCAACAGCTCTCTACATATCAGGACTGGGAGTAAAATTAATCCTTTCCCTTTCATCAAAGAAAAGTTCTGAAAATTAGACTGCTGTTTTGCTTCCAAAAGGAGAAAGGCTTTAAAAGTTTTGACTGGTTGTTTTGCATAACCACTCAACCAATTTCATTATAAATGCCTGATGTAATTTCTTGTTCTTTCTTATGTTTAATCAATAAACTTTTAATTTAACTAAATGCTGTTGAGTGTTTCCAAATAACCAAGTAAAACAAAGGCCTCTGCTTAAAATAACTCCAAACCACTATTTAATGTTGGACAGTAAAAGAATCTATAAACATTTTTAACCCTTTGGGCCTTTGAGATCAATTCCATACAACAGGTCCAACAAATGACAGCCTTTTCAGTACACAGCCCTGATTCATCAACAGAGCAGGCCCAGCCTGTACCCTGAATAAGGCAGGGGTCCTGTGGAAATAAAAGTATGTGATCATAATACATATGCATAAGGGGGCTGAATTCAGGTAGCACAAGCAACCTTAATTCTGGCATTTCCTAACTTTTGAATGTTTAACTTGCAACCTTAATAATCTTATTTTTATATAGATTTTCTATATAATTTCCTACATTTTTAAAAAACCAAACTGAAAAAACAGAAATTCCATCATATTAACACTCACATGGGTCATCAGCAGGGGGGTAGAACCTTAAGATCACTGTACAGACCTCTGCCACTTGAGCTAACAGAGTAACGGACAGCAATAATAGGTTGTCACCTTCTACGTGGACCAGCACTAGAGGAGGATGAGACTGTGCCGGACATAGGACTGCTATTTAAGTATAATGAGATGTCATAATTTTATCAACACTGTATGTGATTTGGTCAGTGAGGGGGGTTGTTAGAATTTCCTGTATGACTATTGATCTAATTTGCAGTGGGGGTAGTCAATCTCCTTGCCCAGCCAGTCCCTCTTCTCCCATTCCTCATCCCCGTTCTCTTTGCCTAGCCTATCCCTGTTCCCCATTCCTGGATCCTAATCCAATTTCTCTCTTCTCCTTGCCCCACTGGCTCCCAGTCTGTCTCCCTCCCTAGGCTCCTCATCCAGTCTGTCTCTCCCCACCAGCTCCTTGTCCCAGTCTCCCCACTCCCTGGGTCCTTCTCCCAGTCTCTTTGCCCAGCCAGTCCCTATTTTCACCCTGAATCCAGCTCATCAGATCTGTCTCCCCTGCTCCAATTCCTTCCCACACTGGTTCCTAGTCCCCTTCTCTCCCCGCAACTCCTTATCTTATTTCAGTCCCCCCGGTTCAACCAACAGGCTCTATTCTTCCCCCCACTCCCATTTCTCTCACCAGCTCCAAGTCTCAGCCTCCTTCTCCCCGTTTCCCAGTTGCAGCCTTCCCTCTCACACTCGATCTCCCAGTCTGTTTCTCTCTCCCCAACCCCCGCAACTCCAGTCCCAGTTTCCGACTCCTTCTCCTAATCTACTCCTTTTCCTTTCCCTTGTTTGGCTTTTGTCCCTTCGGCATTCAGATCACACAGCTTCCTCCTCCACACTGCCTGGGCCTTGTGAGGTAGGAGGAGAGGTGGTCACTGAGGGTATGTCTACACTGCAATTAAAAACCCAAGGCTGGGACCTTCCCACCTTGCAGGGTCCTAGAGCCTGGACTCCAATCCAAGATCAAACATTTACAACACAGTTAAACAGCCCCTTAGCCCAAGCCCCGGTCAGCGGGCACAGGCCAGCTATGGTTTTTAATTGCAGTATAGACAACCTAGGAAAGACAGACTTCCTGCTCTGTTACAGTGGCTGGCCCTACCCTGGCCTGCAGCAGCTGGGAACAGCAACTACAAGGAAAGTCCAGCTTTGCCCCATAGCCCTGGGCTGGAGAATGCACAGCCCAGTTACAGGTAGGAACTGTCAGAACAGGGAGCATGCTCAGATGCACTGTGGGGAGCATGCACAATTTGGTCAGCTCTAGAAACTGTGAGGGCATGGAGCATGCTCAGTGGGGACAAAGTCTTTGGGGAATTTAGTTGTTAAAAAGCAAAGTAGTCCATACTGAGCATATGCAAACTGCAATTTTTCAAAGGCTTATAATTTGGCCAAATTTAGGTGGATTTTCACATGGATGGAGAAAGGCACATACATGATACAAAGGCCACCATGTCCCACAGCCAAATTTCAAGTCTCTGCTTCAAAATATAGGGGTTCTAGGGCTTTTCAGAAGAAGGATCGCTAGAATTTAACCATTTCCCCCCCCCCCCCATCCTTGTTTTTTGAAATGGCTGAAATTTTCCAGAAAAAAATTAGCCTGCAGCAGACATCCAGTATGGAAAACTTCAGCCCAGACAGTCCATGTTTGGCAAAGTGTTGTAAGCAACTGAAAACAGGGTCTTATGGGAAGTGCTGAGCGGCCTTAACAGGCAGTGCTGCCTATAATAAGAGAAAGAGAGTGTGTGCGTGTGTCTGTCTATGTACACAGAACGCAGGTTTTGAGTTTAGAAGGAAGAGGGAGGACCCCCTCTCTTTCTGTGCTTTGGATTCCTTTCATCTACTCCCATTATTTTTAACTGCTGTATATACTAGCACTGTAGTAAAACCAGAACTGAATTGTAAAAGCTCTTTTCCTTTGACTCTCTCTTCTGTCAGTTGCCTCTTTTCCAGAGTCACCAGACTGAGGGCAAGGATGACTTATATTTCAGAATAACTGCTCATTACAACAAAGGGTCACCCTATGAATTGCACAGGTCAGAGTAGGAAAGGGAAACATTTGTGTGGAGTACAAATATAGTGGCCTGCAAGGAAGAAAATTGTTAAAATAATGAGGGGGTCAAGTAATCTCGCTAATAAAAGAATAATTGATCTGAGAGGAAAATAAAACTTCTGTGGCACTGCACATTCCAACACTACAGACCCCAGGAGAAGATGGCCTGATTTATGCTGCTACCATCTCATGATTTTCTATTTGTTGTAAAGAGGCTCCAAGAACATTTAACCAGTTCTTTGATGCCTCACGTATCAGGGAGAATGCACCTTCAGTCCTACTTGTGTCCGAAATTCTTCACTGCCGGATTGCCGACATTCCGAAAAACCAGTGGTACTGTGAAGAAACACCGCTGGTGTGTGGATTGGCTAGGAAGGGATTAATATTTTGCACTTTACTACCATTATATAATGTGCTAGCTCTGCATCTTCCAGAGTCACCTGCTCTGGAGGTCAATGCTTTAAAGAGGGCAGATGAGTCGGACCCTTGCCACATGTGGAACGCTAGTAGGCAATAAAAATTGGCTTTGTGCTAAAGATGCCCTTCTAACAAAGCCCTTGGTAAAGGGCATTAGGAGCTGGGTTTGCACTGCCAAGGTGCCAGGAGAAGTCGTTATTTTCTAATTACAGATGATAGACATTATGGATCCATCAGTGCTTAAAATCTGCTGCTAAGTGCTCTTGCCTCTGTCAACAATTTCCTCTTACTTTGCTGTGCTCTTGAAAGTGACCTGCTGTGGCTCACTATGAATTGGTACTGGAAGGCTGCAGGCGGCTGCCTGCACAGTATAACTGGAGGAGCACTATCCATCTCTGCAACACTGTCTCTCAGGGGATAGAGGTAGGAGGCTGAGTTGTTCCCCACCTGGTCTTCAGTGATGTTGCTGCATCCACTTTCTGTTTCACAAAACTATTCTTCTCTGGCAACCCTACCCATGCCCTTGAAATCTCCCAACATAGTAGGTGTCCATAATCTCAACAATCTTCAGTGTCTAGGTAATTTAATCTGACCTTAGAATTACCCAATCATTACTCACTTACTTGTTACTCACACAAATTCCAGACCTCTTAAGCATTTTAAACAATTATCAATAGAATCTGAACTCAGGATGTGCACCTACTGTATGCAGTGAACTAAAGCAGTAGCCTGTAATGTTCATCCAGGAGAGAGAACTACTATATCAGCATTACATACTTTTCATGAAAATTTGACAGCTTCCAGGAATCAAATCTGCACACTTGCCTTTTACCATGATTATGAAGTTAATGAAAATAACATTTTACTGACTCACTGAGTTACTTGCCCAGAATGAATAGATCAATAGAAGTTTGCAAGGTTCTTATAGTAGCTCTTATCTCATACAAGAGCATTAGAACAAATATACACACAAGTTCATCCCACTCTCCTACTAGTTAACCATGCATGTCTTGCAGATCAGAATCTTTTACAGATTTAAATGCAAAGCACCAAAGAAGGCACCTGACTGAATTAGTAGGTCTCATTCATACAGGGTGAAATGCCCCAGTGTGCAGAAGGCCAGCCCAAGGCCTATGCATCACCGAACTCCCACTTAAGCCCTTGGCACAAAGACGAATTTCATTCACAGTGAGCATCACCTGCACTGGCTTATTTGAAGTGAGTGAGATAGTAATAACTTGTGTATTTAAAAAAATATTGACAAATGCAACAATAATTGAGGGAGGGAAATAACATTTTAAAACACACACAGAGCATCATTGAAAGTGAATTGCAAAACTTTGTTATAACAAAAAAAATTAAAATAGATTCAAAGTTATTAACCAAATATATGTACAGCGTTAAACATTACAAATCCAACCATATTTCACAACAAAATATCTCAAAATCAGTTCCTTCTTCACTCACCTGCCAAAATGTGAATTAGGGATTCTGTGTTTGTCTTGCAACAGTCGCTAATTATCTGAGTCTATTCCTAGACAACATTCCAGTTCCTGATATTTCTGAATGGATCAAAACTTACTCTCAAGCAAACACTGAAATACTGACTACTGAGAACTGATCCAGTGATAGAGATGAGTTCTGGTAGGTGATGAAGGCCTAAATCTTCTCACTTATATCAAGGTAAGTCAGGAATAACTCTTGTGTGGAAACCTGTATTTTGGGAATTTGAGATCTGCTAGATTTTAAGGAGTTTTGCTGAGCCAAAGTGGCTAAAAGGCAGCGAAGGGCCCTCTCAACCCGCAAACATGCCATGTAAAATTGTTGCCAAAAATAAGCACAAAATGGATTAAAAAGAAATGACTGAACTTCTGTTTAGCCTAAAAAGTGATTGTGAAATGACCTCCAGGAACTCTTATCAGGTCACAAGTTGTCATAGAGATAGGCCAGAAATTCCAGGATAGAAAGGGAACTGTTGGGGAGCATCAGATGTGGTCTTGATAGAACATGTTGGTAAGACAGTGAAGGGTGACCATGCTGGACATTTTTCTGAGAGAAATATTTGGCACAATGGAGGAGGCCTCAAGATCCTCAGATTCAGGATCTCAGTGAAGAGACAACTCCTTTGCCTGTGGGACAATTCTGGGAGAAATTCTCTGATATGTCCAGGCCACAAACGATCAGATTTGTTGGATCCTAAGCAACTTCTAGGATAATATACCCCTGGGGGAATTCTGCTCCAAAAAATTAAAAATTTGGCACCATAAACTTAAAAATTCTGCACACAATATTTTAAAATTCTGCATATTTTATTTGTCAAAACAACACAGTATAATCACAGCAACTTCAATTATTTGGGTAATTTATTTCAAAATACCAAGTATGTCTGTAACAACACAGACAATAAAAAAGATTCAATAGATGTTTTTTGACAAATAGATGCCTTAGTAGGTATATTAATACAGAACTCTGAGTAATAATTCATTTAAACTACAATACAGAACCGTATTTCCCATACCCTCAGAAGCAGTGCAAAGGCTTAGGGGAGTCAGGGGTAAAGGAGGAGCTGAGGGAGAGGGAAGTAAATGCTGGGAAGGAATTTGTGAACTTTGAGGGTTGTTGGGTATGAGTGGTTTTGGGGGGGGGGAGGGATTGTTAGGGTGCTTCCCCAGGCTGACCCCTAACCTCTCCCATTCAGTCAGAGACATCTGCCCCCCATCCCTATGTGTTCCTGCACCATGTGTCCTTGCACCCTCAGTCCACGTGTCCCTCCGCCCCCACTCAGATACCCACTCCGCCCATCCTCATGTGGCCCTGCATCCCTCCCCCATCCGGCTCTGTACCCCCTTCCCCATGTCTCTGGGCCCCCACCCAGCCACTCCAATCCCTATGTATCCCTGTCCCCATGTGTCTCTGTGCCCCCCCAGCCACTCCCATCCCTATGTGTCCCTGTACCCCTCCTCCTATCCCCATGTGTGTCTATGCCCCCACCCAGTCACTCCCTGTCCCTGTGTCCCTGCACCTCCCTCCCCCCGTGGCCCTGCGCCGCCACTCCCATTCAGCCCCTGCCCCAGTCTGTCTTCTCCCACTAGCCCTTCTGAGCCCCTGTCTGACTCCCCCCGGCACCCCATGCTGTCTGCTTTCTCAGAGCCGGTGTCCTGACCTGGCCCGCTTCGAAGAAGGCTCTGCGGGCTCTTTCTCTTCCCTCACTGGCCGAGAGCTGCTGTTATGTTCTATCACCACAGCACCTTCTGGTAGGCAAAAGGTGGAACTGCGACAACATTTCATCAGAAGCTTATTTCTGTGCAAAAATTTAAAAATATGTGCGGCTCACTAATCATGCGCATGATATAACGCAGAATTCCCCCAGGAGTAGATAATAAGATTTAAGATTCCTGCTACATCCCCTTCCTTGCTTGTCACTTCACCATACCTTTTTTTCCCCTTTTCTTCTTTTGTCTAATACATTCCAAGTTTGATCAGCTTTGAAATTAATGTAATTCTATGATATAATTGCCATAACTAGCATGACAGGCTGACAGCCTAAGCACCCTTGACCATGAGTCAAGGAGAACTGATGGGAGGGGACCAAAGCATGCCAAGCAGATGTCATCCTACTACAGAGACATGAGCTGGAATCTAGATTCTAAACTGCAGCTGTTCATGACTCACCTGTCTGTTCAATTCAATATCCTGTCTGCAGCATGGGAATGAAGCAAGCAGCTGGGTGACAGAAGTTTCTCTTTCTTTTCTATCTTCTCATCCCCTCCTGTCTGAAGAGCAGCAACAATAACTGTTGAACCAAAATCCAGCAGATTGGACAAGGTCCAATACAGTGGGCTCTCACTTCCCTCCCTCCCTCTACCCCCAAAGAGAGACTTTCAGTATCTGCAGGAGACTTTTAAAGCAGTAATTCCTTTGAAGGACTTCACTGAATGTAGAAGAGAAAAATGGGGAACTTCTCCAAGATGAATAATGATTTAACTTCTGAATTACAAGTATCCATGTACTATAATTACCCATTAATTCTCTAACAGTAAAAAGAGGGGTCTAGAAACTCCTTTGAGCCATCCAAACAACTCACCTGAAATCAGTGGAGTTACACTAGCCTGACAGCTGGAAACGAGAAGAGATCCATGTTGCCAGGGTGGCGGCACTCCCTTGGGGCCCTTCTGGGAACAATTCACCCAGCTGCAGGTCTCCACTGGTATGACTCTGTCCCTAAGATGGCTGGTGTAGTGGTGGTTTGCGCCCTCTGGCCAAAGCACCATTCAGTCCTACCCCTTTCAGGGCAGTAAGGTTACCAGGGAATCAGGAACAAAACAAATAACTCAAAAACAGGGTTGTTCCATAAACTTTCAGTTGGGCGCTGGCGTTCTATTCAGGCCTGTTCTCCCAAACAATTTGTGCTTCTGTCGATTCCCTTCTCAAGGTCTAGTCATCCTTAGTTGATCTGCAAGCTCCACCTCAGGGCTGCATTCAGGCTTCTCTCCCACCAAGAGAGGCAGAATTCTGTCCTCCTCCCTGATCAGCGCTGAACTGGGCTAGGCCTTCTTTTATCTCCCCCCTCTCCATACCTGACACTGGCTGCAGCTATAGCAGGACAGAATCAGTTGGTACCACAGGATCTGTTGTGACAATTGGTCTATAACTTTTACCCACTTTGGAATTTACCATGGAAGGTAGGTCAAGTTAATTTCAATAAAGAAATGTTATCAACAGGTACAAGAGCAGGGTTGCCAACTTTCTAATCGCACAAAACTGAACACCCTGGCCCCTCCCCTTCCCCGAGGCCCGGCACCCCGCTCACTACATTCCCCTTCCCTCAGTGGCTTGCTCTCCCCCACTCTCACTCACTTTCACTGGGCTGGGGTGCATGAGGTGGGAGGGCTCTAACTGGGGCTGCAGGCTCTGGGGTGGGCCAGAAATGAGGGGTTCAGGGTGCAGGAGGGGGCTCTGGGCTGGGGGTTGGGGCTCTAGGGTGGGGGCAGAGATGAGGGGTTTGGTGTGCAGGAGGGGGCTCCAGGCTGGGTGGTGGGGCAGAGGGGTTCAGGGTGTGGGGGGGGGCTCTGGACTGGGGCAGAGGGTTGGGGTGCAGGGGGGGTGAGGGCTCCTTCTGGGGGTGCAGGCTCTGGGATGGAGATGAGGGGCTTGGGTTGGGGGGGGGCCTCAGGCCTGGGGCTCGGGGTTGGGGCCTGGCCTTACCTCCAGTGGCTCCTGGTCAACGGCACAGCAGGGGGACTAAGGCAGGCTTCCTGCCTGTCCTGACTCGGCGCTGTGCCCCGGAAGCAGCCAGCAGGTCTGGCTCCTAGGCAGAGGCGTGGCAGGCGGCCCCACAGCTCCCATTGACCACAGTTCCCAGCCAATGGGTGTGTGGAGCCAATGCTTGGGGTGGGGGCAGCACACGGAGCCCCTTGGCTCCCCAGCCTGGGAGCTGGACCTGCTGGCCAGTTGCGCAGCGCGGAGCCAGGACAAGTAGGGACTAGCCTGCCTTAGCTCCACAGCACCGCCGATTGGACCACCACCCACTGCTGACCGGAGCTACCAAGGTCCCTTTTCGACAGGGTATTCCAGTCGAAAACCGGACACCTGGTCACCCTATACAAGAGAACCAGACACAGAGACTAAATTAGTCTGAACAAAAAAGCCACATTGATAGTCCTTGAATTATATGTTGAAATCATTCTTGGTAAAAACAGAAGACACGGAATCAGATATTAATGACCTAAAATTGGTGTGTCAGATATTAGGCCTAATTGGTGGACAAAATAATGAGGTGACTGGCTATTCCACCCCACCATTCCCTTTTATGGGTCCTTAAAGAAAGAGATGGAGAGGAATAACAGAGGCTACTGAAGCAAGCTTCAATATCATATCTGCCACCCACACCAACTCCTGGGACCTTGGGCCCTCATCCAAAGGATCCAAATGACATTGCCATCTGCACTAGCTCCAGCTAAATCCCAAACACCACCTGGAATGAAAAGGGATCAGACTTTAACAGCAGCAGCAACAGTTCCAACTCATACCAACTAACTTCTATTTTATCCAAAAGGACAGTTATCATCTTTGATGCCATCTAAGAGACTGTCAAACAAGGGAGATTTTCCTTCTAAAACTCTCTCCAGCTAAAGAGAACAGGAATATGCAATGTTGTTAAAATAAAAGCCTTACTTAATACTTTACATTTCAAATTCTTTAATTGTTTTTCTTTCCTGTATCTTTAATAAAAGGTTAAAGGGATTTCTTATGGTGTGTTTGCCATAGTACTCAGCAGGCTAAGGTCTCCGTATGCCAAACCTTGTTTAACTCTGTTAAATGCTGAATTGTAACTGAGTTAGACTAGATAGGCCAAAGGTGCTAGCATATCTCCTTAAGCCTCTTGTCACCAGTGTGGAGCCTCTCTGCATCATCCATCAACTCCATTGCTGCTAGTGTGGGGCCCCATCCCACGCCTCCTACTCTGGTTTTCCCCTAGAAATAACCAGAGTTGGCTGTGTAGCCAGGGATTAGTCTAGAGTGCAAAGTGCACCTGTCACACAGAACAGAGTCTTTATTTAGGCAGCTACTTAGAGTTAATTAAGAAGATCAGAGTGGTGAAGCACACACAGAAACTTTGAGCCTTAGTTAATACAGACCAATATAATTGAAATAATAGGAAAAAATATACATAAGAATAAGATAAGAACAGTAAAGGGGTTTCCTGCATTGTTCATACTTAAAATTTTACATTGTGCATACTTACAACCTTATGGAGACCATCTGACGCAAGCAGGGAAAAACAGTCAGTGGAGCATGCCACAAGAGGAAGGTGCTGGACTGACTGCCCTATGTTATCATCCCAGTGTCCCAACTAGGGATGGGTTTGATAACCTTGCCGCCCCCCTCAGAACCTCCAACCCTCCCCCCGCTCCTTGTCCCCTGACTACCTCTCCTGGGACCCCTGCTCTTAACTGCCCTCCAGAACCCCACCCCCTACCTAAGCCTCCCTGTTCCTTGTCCCCTAACTGCCCCCTCCTGAGACCCTACCCTCTACCTGTACCCTGACTGCCCAAAACCTTATCCACACCCCCACCCCCAGAAAGCCCCCCCCAACTCCTGACCCCCCCCCCGCTCCCTGTCTCTTGACTGCCCCCTCCAGAACCTCCCTGCCCCTTCTCCGACCCCCTGGCCCCCTTACCCTGCCGCTCAGACCAGCGTGCCGGGGAGGAGGAGCAGGGGGTGGAGCTCCAGACTGCCGGTGCGAACAGCCAGCTGGTGATCTGCGAATGCGGGGAGGGAGTGCTCTCAGCTGCAGGGGAGAGGAGGGGGAAGCGGAGGAGGGGCTCTCTCTGGCTGTCGGAGCCCCATGTAAGTGGCACCATCCGGCCGGCTGCCCTGTCAGCCGCGCGCGCTCTGCATGGGGGGGAAGTCCGGACATTTACAAATTCCCCCTGGATGCTATTTTTAACTCTAAAAGCCGGACATGTCCGGGGGAATCCGGACGAATGGTAACCCTACTGTAACTGCACTTAATTTTGACTACCATAGTCACTCCATCATACTGTCCTGGATAAGTCAGACATATCTTTCTGCCACACCGCTCCATCACAAACTTCATCAAATCAGTTCTCTTGGTACACAAACCAGTTCTCTTGGTACACAATCTTGGGCCTTCTCAAAGTCCACATAAGCCACATTCATTTGTCATATCTTTTCTTTGAATTCCTCCATGAGGATTTGTAGTGCAAATATGGCATCACAAAACCTGCTCTTTCCTGGCATGAATCCATATTGACCCTTCCAAATTTCAACTATTCCACACAGATGTTTTTCAATGAACTTTTCCCATACTTTCATCACGTGTGATGTCAACTATCACATAGTGTAATAGCTTGTTTATGTTTAAAAATAGGCACCACAAAGCTTTTATACCTTTCATCTAGCATTTTCCCTTTCTTAAGAATATAAGTGAAAAAACTTGTTAGATACTTGATGCCTTCCCTTCGCAAAGATGTCAACGCATCCACTAGTCCTTCATCTGGCTAGGTGCTTTCTTTTCATTTTCCTAAGTACATCAGCTGCAATCTCTTCCTCCTGCATGTAATCTATCACACCCGGGTTTGGCATACATGTTCTTAATTCCCCCCTTGCATTCTACTCATTCATCACGCTTTCAAAATAATCACTACAAACTTTGATTGATTCACCTTTTCTTTGCAATAAACCATATTCATTTCTAATGTAAGCAAACTCATTCACATTCTTCATAATTTTCCCTCTTGTCCAGGTGAATCTATAGATGTTCTTCTCTCCCTTATATCCTCCTACTCAGTTTTACAGCTTGACACAGGCCATGCTTTTAGCTGTCAACACATCTTTTGGCCTCTTTTTTTTGTCTCCATGTCGCCATCTTATCACTGCTGAAGCCATCTAACTGCCTCCCTTTTTTTTAAGGTTACCTTTTCTTTTCCTCAACAAATTCATTAACTTCAGGATTCCAGCCCGAAGCCTCCCTTCTTATCCTGTTCAGCAATGGTTTCGTCACTTCTACAACTTCATATGCCTTTTCCAGCAAAGTTGACTTTATTTTGAACTAGCCATTCTCTACACATCCCTGTGTAGTCAGAAAGTCTATGCATTACTGCTTGTTTAAAGGTTTTTCACCACTTAGGCCTCTCCAGTTTCCAGAGGTTCAGATGCTTCTGAGGTTTCTGCATTCTGAAGTTCATAAGGAGAAGTCTGTGCTGACTTACAATGCACTTGCCAGGTATTACCTTACAGTTGATTATTCATGATCTCTCTCTCTTCCTTTTATTAAAAAAGAAATCAATTTGGGACTTATAACTTATGCCAGTGGTAGACACGAGAAAGCTTCCCTCTTCTGAACGTGAGTTTGCAATCACAAAGTCCAGTGCCAGACAAGTCTGTAAGACCATTTCACCCTTGGAGTTTCTGGTTTCAATGCCATACCCTCCATGGACTGTTTCAGATCCAGTTTTCACAGTTAAACATGTGCATTTCAATCTGCTCCAATAATTATCTTCTTGTTGCAGGGTATCTTTCCAATAAGGCACAACAACTAATTAAAAAAACTCCTCTTTTACCTTTTGATCCTCTCCTAACTGTGGTGCATACCTATTTACTATGTAGCTAGTTACCTCTTGCCAACGCAATTTAACCCTCATCAGTTGGTCCGACCTTCTGGTAATTTCTAACACATGGCTCAGCGTGGTTTCATCCAGAATAACTCCAACACCATCTGGGGAAGTTGAACTCCATAAATAGTAGATTTTGTAACCTTCCACCAGCATCGTGGCTTTGCAACCTTTCCATTTGGTCTCTTATACCCATGCCACATTTACTCTTCTCTCAAAGTCCTCACCTAGCTTCAAACTTCTTCCAGTTAGCGTTCTTACATTCCAACACACACTTTTCAACTTACTCCTTTAATTATAGCAGCCCTGGCCTAGTTACAATAGTCAGGCAAGGCTATTGTACATCACCTGCAGGGAACGCCCTCGCCATGGACATCAGTTCATATGAACATATCTGACACCTCTGGCTTGAAATCAGAGTTTTCTTTCTCCTAGGTGACCTGGCTGCCAATGCTGGCATAAATATTTCTCTTATCTTCATGCATCAGTACACTTTAGTGGGAATAATGTGATGCTTAATGTTAGGTTAACTTGAAGTCCTAATTTTTTAGGAATGTAGGGTAATAGCATACAGAAAAACAAAAAAGAAAATTTCTTATAAAGTCCTGGTCCTGCAAGTGCCAATGCACATGCTTAAATTTTTGCATGTGAATAGTCCTATTGATTTAAATTAAGCATATATTTGAGGGACCTACATTTCAAATAAGATGGAAGGATCTGACACAGCAGACAGTCTTAGTAGATTAGTTACTAGAAGAGGTAACTTTATTAATGCCTAATAACAACACATCAGTAAATCTGGACCTATATAAAAGAATGGGCAGTTGAGAGAGAAGCCAGGACTATGAATAGAGAATAGCTAGAGTGGTGTTTACAACCTGCTACACAACATTTTAAGGATCAGCAGAAAACAGTTGATGGGCTTCTTCGGAAGCTTTTCCACATTGTCCTTGCCTCAGTGAAGGATAAGAAGAGGAGGAAAACACTTATTTTTAGAAAAATATGATTGAATTTAGTCTGCCCATTAGGCACTATGAGAAGTGCAATGGTGGGAGGTGTTCAGCCATTAGCCCTGGCCACGGGAGTCAGGATGTTGGGTTCTGAGCCTTGCTCTAGCAGGGACTCATTGTGCAGGTCTTAGCCCAGTGTCTGCAGCACTCTAGGGAAGGAGGACGGTGACAGCAGGGTCTTCATGACAATAATGCTTTGTGGGGGGGGGGGGGAGGTGTGCATGTCTCTTGCCCCCCGCATTAATAACAAAATGGCACTCTGGGCCTGGCCCCTGAATCCTGCACAGTGAGGGCAGCCACAGGGTTAGCGCCGCCCCAACGTGTTGATGAGAATTACATTTTGACAAAACCAGAAATAAATTTTGCCAAGAATGTTCGTGACGTCTCTGTTCTCCTGCCCCTGAGGGACCCAAGGCATACGGCAGGGCAAGGAAATGGGCAGGGTCCCATAGCAACACATAGGGCGGCTCAGGCCCAGCAGCCTCCTGGCTCCCAGCCCTTCCCTAGACATTGGAGACGTCGCGTCTCTTCAGTATCGCCTATGGGGTGACCTAGCTTAAGAGTATGCGCTGATATACCAGCCAATACGGTAACTCCGCCGCTACTCCTTCCCACACGGTAACTCTGAGATGTGGGTCTCCGGTCGCTCTTAGAACTTCCGGCAGGGGGCTGCTGCGCGCACTCGGAGGGTGACGCCATCGCCGAGCGCCGGCCCCTCCTCCCGTCTCGGCCACTGCCGCCGCCATGGAGTCCAACAGGGACGAGGCGGAGCGCTGTATTGCCATCGCCGTGGCCGCCATCAAGGCCAGCCAGCCCGACAAGGCGCTCCGCTTCCTGGAGAAGGCCCAGCGCCTCTACCCCTCCCAGCGGGTCCGCGGTGAGCGGGGTCCGGGGCGCGGGGGAGCCGGGGCCTGCGGCGCGAACGGCGGCGCTACTGACCTGTCACCTGTACTGCGCCTGCGCACTGAGCCCCGCCGCGCTGGGAATCATGGGACATGGAGTCCTCGCTTGCCCGGCAGGAAGGGCGGCGGGGGTTCCAGTGGGAGTCCCCCGTGGGTAGAACTAGGTTGTGACCGCGGGGAGTCATGGGGGAGCTGGGGCGGAACCGAGACCCTCTGCGTTGGGACAGGAGGCCGAACCCCACTCTACTGGGGCTCGAGGGACTACAGGTCCCAGAGGGCACCGCGCCGTCAGGCTGGGGGATACCAGCCCCCCCCACGGAACCCCCCGTCTGCCTCCCCGCGCCCTGACCCTCCCCCAGAGACCCCGTCGCTCCCCTGCCCCTAGGGCGCCCCCAACGCTCAACTTCCTTCATCCCCTTAGCTCTCCGCCCCCAACCAGCCTGCACACCCGTCCCACCCACCAACAGACCCGCTCCCCATCGCTGCCCCTCCCTCTGGAAGTGCCCCAAACCTTCGCAGCCCCTCCCACCCCAGCCTGTCAGGGGGAAAGGCCAACCTGGCTAATGGGGTGGGGAGGAAACTGCTGTCCTAGCACTGTCCATGCTGCCCTAGCCCTTTGTACCCAGGCATGGGGGCAGCTAATCCCATGTCAGTCCGTATTTCCCAATCCTGTACCTATTATTTTGCTGCACATGTTTGGGGTGATGTTGTCCTCTGACGGCCAAAGGTGTGACAGACCCAAACTGAACTTCTCAATCAGAAGTGAAGGAGGAAACATGGCATGCTGTTACGGTCCTTTCCTCTGTGTAAACTGTGTTCTGTGTAAACTGTGTTCTGAAAATCTGGGTTTACTATGGACCTACAAACGTGTAAACTTTGTATAAAGCTAGACAATGAAATAACACCAGATTTGGGTGTGTAGAAGTTTGAGTCTAGAACAGGTGATGTTTCACATAATGAGGTATAATAGAGAAATAGAGTCCTTCCTATGTGTAAAGGTCACCTCCTGTTGAGTTGGTTCAGACTTCTTTGGGATGAGCATCTTTGCTCAATATAATAGCCTTTATTTGAAAAATGTTACGTGCTTAAGCTTAGTCCATTTCTTAATAGTGAAAAGACACAATATTTCTGCTGAAAAAAGTCTAATTAATACAGTTTGGTGAAGTATGAAGACAGACACTTGATAAGCTTCTGAGTGAAATTGTGCTTGGAAAATTATTGGGTCTTAAATATTGTGATGTTAGGCAGATTATATGTGGACATGTGGCTGTAGATTTGAGGGTATACCTCTGGTGGTGTGTTATTTGGCAACATTTAGGGTCTAGAGTTGCTTCCCATCAAGCTCTCACTTGAGAATTGAGGATTTAAATAATGAAACTCTTCCTGAAAAGTGCTGAGGGAAAAACTGGGGGGGCGGGGGAGGGGAAAGGGAAAGAGAGAGCAGAAATGGCATCATGTTACATAGAAACTTCACTCAGGAATGGACTGTTCTCCGCTGTTTCAGGAATAGGCAGTAGTGTTAAATAATTACTGGAAATAAAACCACCAGACACTGTGAAGTTCTACCTGAGGGATGTTGTCCTCTCTACTTTTACAGCTTTTTACATAGGGGAAAAGCCTGGAATAACTAATGCCAAAAAACTATTGCTGAACAGCTATTCCACACTGGCTCCTTGTGTATATACTTTGGAAGTGGATTAACCAAATCCACAAAAAGATACTCTTAGTGCAGAATAAGAGTGTCCACACAGGGAGCTAGTGTGGAACAGCTATTGTGCTTTGAATTCACACCCTAGCTATTTCTCATGAACTTTGCTGTGACTTCCCCATGTAGACAAGACCTAAGGGCATGGCTACACTTGCAGATGTAGAGCACTTTGAGTTAAACCAGCCTTCGGAGAGCGCAGTAGGGTAAGCGCTGCAGTTTGTCCACAATGACAGCTTCATGCACACTGGCGTGGCCACATTTGCAGCACTTGTAGCGGAATTGGGAGCGGTGCATTATGGGCAGCTATCCCAGCATGCAAGTGACTGCAACGTGCTTTTCAATTGGGGGGTGGTAGTGTGTGATAGGGAGTGTGTTGTGTGTACGTGGGGGGGAGAGAGAGTGGGTTTTGGGGGGGCTGAGAACATATCAGCACACTCTCTTGTAAGTTCAGACAGCAGCAGACCCCCTCACTCCCCCCTCCTCACTCTCTCACACACAGCATTCCACAGTAATGGTTGATTTGTCACAGAGCAGATAAGCAGCGGCCTGTCAAACGGAGTTTTCAAGGGGCATTTCCGCATTCCTGCAGCAATTCAAAACAATGACAAGAGTGGCCACTTGACTTAAGGGGATTATGGGACATTTCTGGAGGCCGATCAGAGCACAGTAATGCAACACTGCGTTCACACTCTTGCCGAGGTGGAGTACCAGGAGCACTCTAGTCGCGGAGTCAGAGCTCTCTACGTGCCTTGCCAGTGTGGACCGGGAGTGAGCTAGTGCGCACGGGGCTCCTTTATTGCGCACTAACTCGCAAGTGTAGCCAAGCCCTAAGTACCACTTACATAGCTTGTCAGCCAATGAAACATAATAGACTTGTAAACAGTGCTTTTTTTGATGGAGGCAGCATGACCAGGTTGAAAGTTTTGTCTGGTTTTATTTTATTTTTTTAAGCAACTCAGAACAAAAAACCCCAATCTTTTAAAAATCCATCTGTCCTGCCACTGTTCCATTGCAATATCTAGTCAGTCCCCCCTCCCCCCAAACACACAATTTAGCGGTTTTGTGGTCTTCGGGGAGCTCATTTTCAGCTTCCCGCCCCCCGAAAGTAGACAAGTAGGACAGAAGCAGAGTGTTAAATGAAAGGTTTGATAAAGTATCCCCTGCTCCTCCCCCCAATTAGAGGCATAATTACATCCGGAGTATGACTGAACAAGTTCATGTTGAAATCTTTGGTAGGGTGGAGGAGGAAAACTTGCAGTACGGCTGCCTCTGTCATAATCGGCATACATGGGTAAACTGGAATCCAATTCCTGCATTACCAGACCTTTCATTCACCTAGTAAGGGTAGATGCTTGGAATAAATTCTTAGGTTTAACACACACTAAAACAAAACTTCTACCTGTCCCCTCTGGTTTCGTACTTGCTTCCCACCAGAGCTGTGTGGTGTGATTCCCAGCTCAGGTAGACATACACACTCAAGGCCTGCTTTAGCAGGTGTGGGGCCCCACGCCGGGACACGAATTGTCTCACGTTCTCCCCCGCCCCACCCCAACTCCGCCCTTGCCCTGCCCCCTCCCTGCCCCATTGGATCCCTCCCCAAATCCCTGCCCTGGCCCCGCGTCTTCCCCAAGCACGCCGCATTCCTCCTTCTCATCCCTCCCTCCCAGGCTTGCGCTGATCAGCTGTATGGCGGCGCAAGCGTGGAGGGAGGGTGGAGAAGCAGGATGCGGCTTTTTTTTTTTTTTTTCCGCTCCGCTGGCAGCCCTGGACATTGTGGGGCCCTCTTAGGTGCGGGGCCCCATTCCGGGGAATCGGCCGAATCGGCTTAAATACGGCCCTGTACACGCTTGAGCCAGTGCACTAAAAACAACAGTGCAGCCACGGCTGCCTGAATACATATCAAGGACCTCAGATTGGGTTGTACTTGGGCAGCTAGCTCATGCTGCCATAGCCACTTAGCAGTGTGCTAGCTTGAATATAGCTAGTGTTTGTCTACCTGAGCTGGGTAGACACCTCCCAGCTGTTGTGTAGACATGTCCCTAGAAGTACTGAAACCCAGTAGCAGATAGGGCCTACATATTTTTCCCCTAGAAGAGTCCTTGTGCCTTTGACAGCCCAGAGTGGCCACATTCCACACCTGCTTTACACCCTATCCTAAAGCTGAGGATGCTCTTCAATTGATAAGGGAGACTGAACCCTAGTCTTCTCTTAAAATTTATATCAACCTAGCCACGTCGCTCAAGTTATTCGTAACATGCCTGTTATTTCACTGGTCAGGGTGGGCTTTGAGAGTCACAGAGAGGGATTTGCATGCAGGGAGAAGGTGGGATAAAAGACATTACTCAAAAGCTCTGTATTTTGCTACTAACTTTCCAAACTCCCATTGCTTTCTTTCTCCTGGCATCTCTTTTGGCTGTGAGGTCATCTCCCTGTGTTTGTGATATTGTGGTCATGAAGATGACTGATGATGCATTCTGCATCATGATATCACTACAGGACTACAGTGAAGAAGCCTGGTTAGGTGGGAGAAAACAGTCTCACCCTACTTGCCCTTCCCAGTCTACACTGCTGAGATTCTATAAAGTCCTCTGTGATCTAGGCCTGAGGGTGCTACGTACAAGTGATGGTCATCCCTTAATGTCTCTCTGGGGAAGTTGCAATAGACATAATTGCCTTTACTGTTATCCTGAGATTCCATTCGCTGGGCTGGAAGTAGAACTTTCTTGGTTTACAGACCCAAGCTACAGAATTCCCTCATTGAGCATATCCACCAGAGTCCCTCTGCACCTATCTTTAGGATTCTCTGCAAAGTCTATTCATCTCATTTCTACATTGTTGGGTTTTGTTTGTTTTGTTTTTAAACACATCTTCCTTCTTGCCTGCTTTATTTTGCAAGTGACTGTCTGGCCCATTGAACTGGGTTTGTTTAGCTATTTTGAACTATGCAGCATCCCAGATGTGTGTCTGTGTAAGCTTTAGAAATAAATAGTAAACATATGCCTTTGACATTTAGCAAAATGAAGTGAATAGTAAAAAAAAAAAAAAAAAAAGAGGAAAGCAATTCTTTTATTGGTATATGTTTATTGTCACTTATGTGAATTCCTGCTCTAAATTTTTTAGACAGAACCAAAATTGGCTTTGATTTCTCAACTTTTTTGAGGGTGGAGGGGGAACTCTTGGGGGGACCATTTGTTTTGGGAACTCTTTCACAGTAGGGAGCTCTAGGCTGTTTGTATGCCTCTCTCTAGTCCTGTGTGGCTTCCTCCCGCAACTGCAGACATGATGAATAGGCTTGTTCTGTTTCTGATGTGATTTTTGCCTTAAGGTTGGTGTTTAACCTTTCTTATCTAATTACCCAGGAAAAAGTGTAATCTTTTTGTGGAAAAACTCATCCTAGAAGCTCTGTTCCAGCAAGAATGGATCACCCTCAGAGATGCCTTGGCTTTCTTGAAGAGTTTTGCTATGGTGCTGATCAGGAAAACAGATGCTGAAGGGTGAATAAATACCAGTTTGCTCATCATGTGTGGGCATCTTTACCTGCACCTGGAGCAGTGATACTCAGGCCTAAATATTTGGCTTGGGTAGGGCAGAATAGACAGAAGGCTTATTCAATGTAGAATAATGGATGGGTCCGTGGAAACGGACAGATTAGAGTCCTAGGATGCAAGGAAAGAGGGGTACGTTAATTTTTTTTTTTAATGTACCACTTAAAAGTGCCTACTATAACCCCAACCATTCTATTATTGTGTCTCTCACCTTCCCACAGCCCATAGCTGAGTGTAAGCTCTATTTCTTTACATTCTGTGACATGCCTAGTAATACGCTGCTGGGGAGAAATCTTGAAGTCTCTGTAATTACATGATGTTAATTTAGACTTTGTATGGTTAGTCTGATTCCTAAAAATCTCCCTTACAACTCGGTTAGTGAAATCAGTGCTAGCAAAGATCAAAAAGTCATTTGTGTAGACTATGTGTGTACACCGCCTGGCACAATAATAATAATAATATATAGCTCTTGTATAGTTCAGATTCTGACTTGGTTCTCTATGTGCTATCACTATATAAATTAATTTCTACAATAGTGAATTTTACAAAAAAATCACCACCAGTGATGGAAGCCCTGGCATAGACAAAGTTTCAGTGGCTTATGGTAGTTTTACAACTGGTAGCTGACTTTCCTAAAACTACTTAATTTGGAAAAATGCATACTAATACATCTGAGGAAAAGTAATCTAAACACACATGCTAATGGGGAGGGAGAGAGCTGGGAAGTAATGCTGACTGAATACAGGGGTAATAATGGACAGCAAGTTTGACACGAGTTTGCAATGTGCTATGGCTGCATAAAAGGCCATTGTGATTTTTGGGATGCATATGCAAAGGAACCATGTTATGGAGCAGAGAAGTAGTAGTCCCAGCATGTGACTCTGCTGCCGCTGAGCCTGGAATTTAACATTCAGCTTTGGAACCCACGTTACTGGAAATATATTGACAAATTAAAGGGAATTCAGAGAACAACAACAAAAAATAAAGGGGGTGGAGGGATTGCCTTTTGAGACAAGATTTAAAGAGCTAAATATGTATAGTTTAACTAAGGAGTAGCAGAGGACCATAGATCTACAAATATTTGAGTAGTGTAAATACTAAGGAGGAAGATAAATTTAATATCAAGTAGAATTCTCTGTATAAGAATAGTGAGATGAAATTGAGAGAGAATTTAGACTGTGAAGAAATTTCTCCAGATATTCAATGAGGTATATTAGACTGGAATAGTTTTCCCAAAATAAATATTGGTAGCCTTCTTGCTTCAGACTTTAAAAACTAAACTGAACAACATACCTGAAAATGTAATATAAGAAACACTCCTGCTTTTGTAGAGAGAGGGACTGTCTAATCTAATTGAGATTTTCTGCATTTAACTGGTATGGGAAATGTGAAAAAGAATGAGGCAGCCTATCTGGTGTCACCTGTAAGGTCAAAAGAGGCAGCCTGTAAACTATAATCTATGGGGAATTTTGGAACAGTCAGATCTATTTAACAAAGTTTTCTGAAAGAAGAAATATTTTAAGGTTCAGAA
The DNA here is from genome assembly GCF_011386835.1 of Chrysemys picta bellii. Classification (NCBI taxonomy): domain Eukaryota; kingdom Metazoa; phylum Chordata; order Testudines; family Emydidae; genus Chrysemys; species Chrysemys picta. The sequence continues at coordinate 88,678,499 of NC_088797.1, read as the reverse complement.
GCTCAACAGGCAATTCAGCAAGGTACTTAGCCTCCAGTGTTCTTTGCTTTTTATCCTTCATTCTGTAATGATTCTCTTTATTGGTTGTAGGATTATTGATCTGTTTCTTCTTCCCCAAACATAAACTTTGTGTAGCAGATATGATATCTTAGTTCAGCTGCCTGCTTGCATATGTTGTTTGCTGTTACGTAAAAAATGCAATATCCCCATGGTAGAAAGTCTTAAATGTGCATTCAGGTAGACTCTTGGGCACTGCAGTAGATGGAATGTCCTTCTTTGGTATAGATTCTGGATAAAGGATTGCAACCTCTTCAAGTTACTGATATGTCTGTAAATACTATTTTCCATTTCTAGTTTTATTAAGTGTGTATACTTTTTATACAGTGGGGACAAGCCTTATGAAATACAGAAACTAAAGACTTGAAGAGTTGTCTGAAATTTAGTAAAAAGAAGCTTTGCAAAAAGGTGAACATTGCAAAATTAGATGACAAAGTGAATTTGAGTGGTGGTTTTATGCCTGCAGAGCACAATGATCTTCACCTTCCTGCTCTGGCCAATTACGGAGCTGCATTTTTGGGCTGTGGTCTAAATTATTATGTCTGCCATGCCCCAGTCTGAAAGGTGGTATCCATAGCATGGAGCCCTGAGGATGGAAGGGGAGGTTTTAAAGCAGAAGAGCCTTAGAGCAATATACATAAAATATTTGCACATCCCACTCAAGGACTTAAAATGTGAATTTGAAAAACCTCTCTATAACAAATTGAAAAAGAGGCTCTCATAGCTTCCCTGCATCCTGCAAATAAATGAGACACAGTACCAAAAACCAAAGTGCTCTTCCAACACATTCTGCTATGGATCTGATGATGTTAGACTTTATAGCGACAACCCCACCACCATCGCTGTGTACTGTGGCTGTCTGTGCTCAAAGGAAGTTATTCAGCACATCCTGTATTTGAATCATTACAGTGTCTCTGGAACAGAGGAAAATTAGAAGGAAGCTTTATTTTTTCCCCCTTTTAACAAATTTGTGACTATCCCATGGGATTGTTTTCTAAACCTTGTAGGTAGCAATGTTGTATTGTAACTTACCAACCATTGGGGGACTGAAAGTCAGGAGGTTAGTTGAGTTAAATGGATGGATGTGAAGTTGTTCCCAGGGTACCATTCTCTAAAGGTTGTTATTCATTCCTGAAGATGGAATACAAAGTGGGAAATATTTGTTCCTAAAGGAAAGGCAGAAAAAAGTGAAAATGAGAAAACAAATGTCTAGTAATTTGGGGACCCTGGTGTGACTTCCAGACTCTTGTCTCCCAGGCTGGTAGGGCCTGGGATTGCTGTGGAGGATGCGTGCTTTGCCCCTGCTGAAGTAGTAGTAGTATCAGTAAGCTGTGCCCCCCCTACTTTTGGTTGAGAAGCAGTGAGAACACTGGCATTCCTGGGCTGAAAAGATGGCATCTCTGATGAAGGGGAAAGAACGAATGGAGGATCCTTATGGTTGTGACAGAGATGAAGAGGGATCCCTCTTTCTCAGTGGGTAAAGGGGCAATGTAGCTTCTGTGATTTGGATGATCTCTAAACTTTTCTCTTTTTCAATTGTTTTTAATTTTAGTGCTGATCGAATCCCTCACCAAGAATGAACAATCAGCCAATGGCCAGTCCAAATCCAGGGAGTCCACAAATGCCCACTTTAGGAAAATGAGTGGAGACTTCCCATCAGCCAATGGGGAGGCAGGTGGGGAGACTAGCAAAGGTTACACCCAAGATCAGGTGGATGCAGTTAAGAGGTAGGCAGTCACTGCTTCATTATTCATAGGACAGAATAGTTTGTTGTCCAATGACATTAATGATCTACCCCAACGGTGTTTGGTTTTATTGCATGATATCAGTCTGTTCTCCAGAGTGTTTCAAAGACATTTAAAACTTGCAGAAACACAGATTTTTTTAATACATGGAGAAACTGTGTGGGATGTGTGTTACTGTAATGACAGACTTTGAATTATCTGAGAATGTTGGGTAATTGGAGAGTTGTTAATGGACTTATAACATAAAAGTGTTAGAGGGATTTAATAGCCCTGGCTGGAATTGGCTGTCCTGTGCATAAGGTTCCCCCCTCCCACTCCATATGTATGCCTAGTACATTGAGGCTCAAATTTCTAGGCACCTTAATTCAGATAATTAATATTAAGTAAACTCTGCCAGTGCACATCAGGCCTGACCTGTAGTGTCTGCTGGTATTCCAGTCCTGAGTCTCTCTTGATGAGAGCCTGATAGTGGTACATTGTGGTGGTTTCCCATTCTATCACACTTCCATGTTGTGATACGCTTAGTAAAACTCCTGCTAAAATTGCCTGGAACAAGTTTACCTGGCATGTGCAGTATACTGTTTGAAAACAGGTTTTCAGCTGGCATTTATCCCCCACCCTGTAAATACGAAGAGCAGATAAACTTAATTGTAGGCATAATCAGTTGCTAAACTCTTTTTTTTAAAGCTATGGTATGTTTGAATTGCACAAGAACACTCATCTTGAGCTGATTAATTTCTGGATATTTTTACTACTTAATCCGTTTTTTAAGAAGAGTCCATTCTGTTACCTATATCATATTTTAGCTCTGAATTTTTGCAGTCTAGGTTGGGGGGGAGAGAGAACTCCTTGTGGAACTGCTAATGTACCTTGAACAACAGTAGTATGAACCAGGCCACTGTAACATAGGGCTGCATGACCTGAACAGGCTTTTTTCCTTCCTGTGGAAACCTTCAACAGACTATTTCAACAGACAATTTGGTCTGTGAATTAATTGAATCTGAGAGAACTGTTTTCCCCCAGATCCTGTCCCAGTGTTTGAGGGATCACTCTTGCTATCTGTCCCTGTTGTTGTGGGGAGCTCTCAAACCATGGACTCAGCTTCCCCTAACCAGCCCCTAGAACCTGAATTTATTGAGTTTCAAGTCATGGTGCGATGTTTGTTAGTTCTGTCAAACCTTTTCTTAAATTGCCTCCACACCAATGCAAGGTGACATTGGGCCACTTGAGGGCGCAGTCATTTTACTGGGTTGACTCATTTGTTCTTTAAGGACTGTAGATACCCTGGTAATAAAAGCACAGGGCAAACAGATATGTGAAATAAACTGGTTCATACCGAGGAATCAAAATTGAGTAAACCAAAGTTCAGAGGACAATATTAACTGGAATTGGGATGTAGGGATTCTGAAAACTTGATGCATACAAAGGTAAGAAGCCTCCTTACCTCAAACTAACTGCCCCTGTCACCTCATTTCTCTTAACTTCTAGGGTAAAGCAGTGTAAAGATTACTATGAAATTCTAGGAGTGAACAGAGAGGCCTCTGATGAGGACCTGAAAAAGGCTTACCGAAAACTAGCACTGAAATTTCACCCAGATAAGAACCACGCGCCAGGTGCTACAGAAGCATTCAAAGGTAAAAACATGTGTCCTATTTCTTGAACTCAACTCCCTCGCAAGCTGAAGGTCATGTATTGGGGTGACAATCTAAGTGCAACCTCAGCTAAAAGATACTAAAACGATAAATGAAGGCTGATGAGTGGTGTGTTGTTGATTTCTGAATGTATATTAAACAAAAATAAAGAAGGGACCCTGTAAGCCAGTGGACAAACTTGCCAGCCAGGAAAGTAGAATAAAACTCCCAAAAAACTGAGTTCATGTCCCTTTCTTCTAGGCTCATTTTATTAACAAAGCTCAAAATAATACAAACACTGGGAAAAAAAGGCCTGGTCCACTTTCCACAACTAACTGCAAAGCAAAAGGACACATCTTTCCCCCTAAGTAGCCCTTCCTTGCTATCTCTTAGGCCTACTGGGAGGAACTTCCTCGGGGTCTTTCCTCAACCCTCGTGTTCAGCAGACTGAGCTAGAAGAAATCCTATACAGTTTTCAGCAGGCAGTTACATGATGCTTAGTCAGCGGACCCTTCTCCATCATGTTTCCTTCCTGGAGACAATAAATGCCCTCAACCTTCCTGGTCTTAAAGGGACAAGCCTTGGAACGGAGAGCAGGGATGTGCACGTGCACCTAAGGACCAGCAACCTGTTACAGACTCATTAGGTTGTGTGGAATAGGAGTCAGTAGTTGGGACAGAAACCCTTGTCTCTTATAACTGCAGGTATCGGAAAGTGCCTTAGTATAACTCTAAATGCACACAGTTTAACTGAATTTATCACCGGGGGGGCGGGGGGATTGGGAAAAGTGTCTGGCAGAAAACTGCCCTCTTCTGAGCTGGCATCAGAGAAACCAGTTACATAGTTTAAATTCTCCCACCCAATGAGCTTTCCAAGCAGTCCTCTAATAAGACTCCAGATTTCTCAGCAAACACATCAATATTGCAATTAAACAAAAATATCATAAATGGAATTACAATATATAAACCCCAAATAACAAACTCAGTTGTGCACCTGAACCAATTATGTAATTAACACCAGCCAAGATTTTTTTTTAAATCCCTAATAACTTAAAACAAAACATAACTAAATGTAAAGATCCTGATTCTCAGAACCTATGTAGACACTGAAAAGGGAAATTTTCTTGGTAATGAGATCCATTAGGTTGTGGAATAGTTTACCAAGAGAAGCCCCATCACTTGGAATATTTAAAACTAGGCTTAAATGTAGCACTAGAAAACATAATATAGGGAGTCGTTCTGATTTTTAGGGATAAGGGCTAAATTACTGAACTTTCACCTCTAATTTCCGTGATTCTTAACATTTTCCTTTGTGTTAATGTTGCATCTTAATTTTATCTGTTATGTCAGTCTTAGCAGAAAGAACTAGAAAGCTTGCATTGTCGATTTTCAGGGGACTTTGCAAAGTGAGCATCAATACTCAGCAATCGATTGTGGCCCAGGTAAATACTTGGTGTCACTTTGGGAAAATCAGTAGTGTTACATGAGGAATAAGTTTAGCTCATTATATTAAGGTCTGTAGAAAAGAGCAGTGTGCTAAGAAAAATAGGTTTATTTTTGTGCACATTAAATAGTTGATATCAAATTAGACAAGCCTGACAAAACAAATGCTTGAAAAGGTGGGGTCGCTGGCTTAAAAATCTATTTACTAGAAAATATTTCCTCTAATATTAAGTCTTAAATTTAAGTGTAGTTCTACTCTGAAAAACATCTCTAGTAAAAGTTTCCTGGGGTTCTGTGTTCATTGTGTTTCACTGATGCCATGTAAAATGACTTAGTTTACAAATAAAATAAGGTTTTCCCAACTGACAACCTTCCTAACTTATCTTAGGGCTTGTACACACTAACACTTATGTCGGCATAACTTATATTGCTCAGGGGTGTGAATAAGCTACCCCCGAGTAGTGTACGTTACACCGACCTAAGTGCTGGTGCGGACAGCGCTATGTCAGCAGGAGAGCTTCTCCTGCCAACATTGTTATTACTGGTTCTGGACGTGATTTTATTATGCCAATGGGAGAGCTCTCTCCTGTCTGCATCGAGCGTCTTCACCAGATGCGCTACAGTGGCGCAGCTGCACTGATGTAGTGCTTATAGTGTAGACTAGCCCTCAGTCTTCTAGTGCCTGAGTTTTCCTATTCCAGAGGCACAGCTGAGTGTGGCCAAGGTTGTTTAGGATTCTGAGGCTGCTGGGGACCATTTTGGCCTCTAGTGTAAACTAGAGAGACCCCAAAGCTACTAATTCGTGCCTGGGCTGCCGCAGTTACTAAAGGACTGTCCAGCAGCCCAGAATAGCCATCTGCATTCTGACTCTCCCTTCTTCCCCTGTGCCACCCAGGGAACTCCCACCTGCCAGGGGAATATTTTCAGGGAGGTTGGGGTTGGCCTCCAGCTGTTTTCCTGTCCTTTTAGCAGCATGAAAATGGCCAGAACATTGCCTTGAATTGGGACCTGAGAGTTAAGTTCCATCCTTGGTGTCCTTCTTACTCATGAGCACCAGTAATAAAGACTGTGCAAGCCAAATTATGTTCTTGTTGGCACCTGTTCAAATCAGAGTGAAGCCAGTGGGATTGTATAGGTGTCACTGAAGGCATAATTTGACCAGCAGAGTGTTTAATACTGGTGATGTTGGGTAAGAAGAAAGCCACCAAGCTTGATTCTGAGTTTAAGATTCAGAGTAGCAGCTGTGTTAATCTGTATCGCAAAAAGAACAGGAGTACTTGTGGCACCTTAGAGACTAACAAATTTATCTGAGTATAAGCTTTCGTGGGCTACAGCCCACTTGATCAGATGCATAGAATGAAACATATAGTAAGAAGATATATATACATTTCATGTTCTCTGAATGTATATATGTCTTCTTACTATATGTTCCATTCTATTCATCTGATCAAGTGGGCTATAGCCCACAAAAGCTTATGCTCAAATAAATTTGTTAGTCTCTTAGGTGCCACAAGTACTCCTGTTCTTTTTGAGTTTAGGATGAGTTTCTAGGGATGGTGAGAAAAAAAACTATTTTTGTTTGTAAATTGAGTACAATTGATGAGGCGTCAGTGAGATAAACATAGAACTTCAAAATGCTACTTTTACATGTCACTTTTCAAAGTGGAACTCTATTTAAAGTATCATGTCCAGTTTCAACTAGCTAGCTTGTGAGTGAAATACATGAGGTTCCTATGGGGGTTGGGAAGTCTATTTTCAAGTGTATACTACTATGTTATTTGATATTAGGGTATGTGGTTTTTTTGTGTTTTTTTTTTAATGGATAGGCATAAGTTGAGGAGCAAAAGTCAGAGGCAGGGGTTGTTCAGGCCTATTAATTCTTAAATCTATGACTGATAAGTGGATTGCCATGAGCAAATAGTGGGCTGAGCCTCCAGCTACCTGGGAGAGACCTTTTATGCATTGGGTTCAGATCAAATCTGCATGTGCATGCAGACATCCACATAGTGCCTGTCATAAACCTTTCTTCAACAGTTTACTCTTCAATCCTTGAAAAGTGGCAAAAGGCAGGTTTCTTCACCAGTAATCTTAAATAATCATATTTACTGAAGGCTTAGAAGCAAGTTACATGTCAAAACTGCGTTAAGCAAGGTGCACTTTATCCTCCATTACTGGACTATCAACTGTCAGGTTATCTTTCTTCAAAGCCATGTCTCATTGATTCTCCACTCCATTATGCCTCTGATATTAGCACTCTTGTCATAATACCCATTAAAGCCCAGCTGTTTGGTTCCAGAGGATGAAGGGGAAAATATGCAGGGCTCTGGAGATTTTAGTTATTTTTTTCTTACACTGATGTATTAGCTAATGCTTTAACATTAATCTTCCCAGTGACATCTGATAAAGTGCTGTTTTGCCTTGAGACTTTTTGTCTTAATCAGTAGTTGCAATAGCCCCCACTGTCCCTTGGAGTTCCTATCACTAGCTTTGGCTGACTTTGGGGAAAAAAATTAAACCTGACCACTTTAGCTAAACTTCTGGTTTGGAGTGAGATAGCAGCAATACATTGCAAAATACTTATTGGGAACATAATTGCTAATATCTCTTGGGTTTTAATGTCAATAAAAGTGCATACAGAAAACAAAACCTAGACCTCAGATTCTTCCCTTTGAATTGCCTGCCAATGTTCCTTGCACCTTAACTTATACTGGCATAACTTTCCCATGTAGATAAGCCCTCTTGCTGCTCTGGCTACATGTGCATCAACAGGAAAGGAGAAGTTACATGAATCTATCTGAAGGAGAAAGCCTTGCAAAGCTTATGTTGAAAAATCCTCCATCAACTCCAGTACAATTAGCTTGTCTATATCCTCCTCACTCATAAATTATCATCTCACACTATGTAGTTGAGGATGAGGAGAGAAATGGACTCTTGCAGAGTCAGGGACAGAAACTCTCAGGTAGATGGGTAGGTAGATAAGGGAGTTGACAAATGGAGATGTGTAAAGAAAAGAAAATGCAAATGTAGAAGCAAATGCAAATTTAGCAGCAGTAAAGCTGCAAGTAAGCATTCTTCTAGGTTGGTTAGAGTGAGGCAAGAGTGGAAGAAGAGAGTTGGGAAGAAAGGAGGCTGGGGTTTAGTTTCAGTATTTTTCCATTGTCACAATGCTGTGTAAGCTGTTCCTCTTAATTGTACCCCTTCCCTCTGGCCTGTGGAAATTTCTGAGACCTGTAACCTGCATGGACAAGACCTTTACCCAGGATTTCTTTAAGATGTTTTATTTGTGTGCTTTGGTCCTTTCAGTGATTTGAGCCATATTTTTGGACAATAAACTTGGAATCGTATAATGTCATTTTTAGAGTACATTTTCCAAGTAAAGCCATGCTTCAATATATATTTTCGCATGGTTTAAGAAGTTAATCTGAAAATTAATCCTTGCAAGAAAAAAAAAAAAAGTACTCTGCAGAGTCAGGAACAGACTAGGGGAGGTAGATAGATAGGGGAGACCTGAAGAAGAGCTCTGTGTCACTCAAAAGCTTGTCTCTTTCACCAGCAGCAGTTGGTCCAGTAAAAAATACTACCTCACCCACCTCATCTCTCAAGTAAAAAAATAACTTTTAAACTCAGTAGAATGTGGGGTCAGTAATCTTGACAGTATCCTTCCAGGAATTTAGAGTTTTTGATTCATCTGGAAGGATATCTCTGTCACCCCAGGATTTGAGCAAAGTAGCACTGTGTGTATGGATCCTGGTTTGAGTTAATCAAGGTCTCAATCATTTTATCAAATGGCCGTGTCCTCGTCTTCTATTTGCTTCCAGCCTAGAGATGCATTCCTCTAATGATCAGGGATGTTAAGTACCCTTTTAAAGAGGTTGAATAGTTGACAATTTAATCTATGTAATGGGACCTGTCAGTTTGCAGGTGTGAAACTTCTTCAGAAGAGGGGAATGTATTACCAGGAGAAATAGGCTAATTGCACTTCCTTTTTGCCAATATTTCAGCCATTGGTAATGCATATGCAGTATTGAGCAACCCAGAGAAGCGGAAGCAATATGACCAGTTTGGAGATGAGAAAGTCAACCCTTCAAGACATGGACACAGTCACACAGACTTCCACCGTGGATTCGAAGCAGACATCTCACCTGAGGATCTCTTCAACATGTTCTTTGGTGGTGGATTTCCTTCTAGTAAGCCTATCAAGTTTTAATCTGCTCTGTAGGCAGGGGTGGTTCCATTCGGCTATCTTTGCTGCCACTCTTGTGACAGAACAATAATGCAGTAATGGTTTATTGGCAGCCTGTGGTGATACTGAGAGCTGTGTTCCTCTCAACAGCTGAAGTAGATGAGAGTTCTCCTTACAAGTGACTGTTCGTTACTGATGTAAACATCTCAGTTTCCTAAATGTTTAAAATTAGAGCTCTGAGAACTCAACCCACTGGACAAATAGCTTGTTGAACCAGCAGGTAGTGTCATCAGAGCTGGAATTCTTAGGACCCTCAAATGGATTTTGCATATTGGTCATATTCACCTTTTTTTAATTTGTCTTGAACATTTTTTAAGTTACTTTTTTACACTAGTTTTACAAGCCTGTTTTGAGGATGTATTAAAACCCCCTTCATCAGAATAAACATACTAACTTCTAGGCCACTAACCACCAAGAAGAGATCTCTCACCCACATTGCTTCTTCAACATCTGCTGTGCTGCACAACTAAGACACTAAAACTAGCAGGTATCAGTATATATATATATATATATATATATATATATATATATATATATATATATATATATATATATAAAAAGGAGGTGTTGAGTAGTCATGGCCTCCCCCTGCTAGCCAAATCTGACCATAGTTAACTTTTAGGGACTTCTCTAGAACATGATTTAAATTTGTTCAGACTGAAATTAAATCTGTATAAATTGATCAGGGCAAGGAGTTGTCTCCCTAATTTCCTTTGTACACCATTTAATGGTCACCATTTTTTCCTTTTACAAGCACATAAAGTTACTGTGTTATTCCCCCTCCTAAGTAGAGGAATTACCTGTGGAATAGCACAATAACATTAAGTACTTGCAGAGGCATTTGTAAAGCTTTTACTAGTATTCATTATACTAGCTGTAATGGAATAGGTGTTTGAGTGAAGGAACCACTGAGATAACTGAGAAAGATGACTATTGGGGTTTGTTTATAATTTCTTCTTCCCCATTACCTTGTGAATTCATAAACAGGTTAATAGTAAGGCTACTTCTATTATTCAAAACTACAGCTAAGTAAAGATGACAGATGTAGGAACTCTACACTTAATTATAAAAGAGAGCCATTTTTTTCTGATCAGGAAACTAGGAAAAAAATATTATTTTATTTATAACTTCTTAGTTTTATAATCTAAAATTCAACACCACACAGTACTGAAGAGACTTGCACAATGTTTCCACCTACCCTGAAGTCCTCCAGTTTGGCTACACAAATAATGTGGACCACCCACCAATTACCCTTCAGGCAGGTCTGCTTGGCACTCTCCCACCTTGGGAATAAGTCTTTTCTGGTAGTAACATTGTTCAGTTTAGGACTTACCACTCATTTCCTAAATGCTTACCAGGCAGTGAATTCCAGATTCTTCCTTAAAAAAAAAAATCTTTTTATCATCCCTGCTGAATTGGTGTTCACCCTCACAGCTTAGCCAACCCTGTCAGGTACATTTTTTTAAAGATGCCTCCATTATTATTTTCTCGAGTGATGCTGCAATGTCATTGCTTGGTGACACTTGGCTAAAACTCCAGCCAACATCATAGGGTGGCTTAGGTGAACATTTCTGAATTTCATTGTGATTTGTCTATGCCTAATCTGCCCATGTGCTGTCAGAATGTCCCAGTGTTCTGGATTCTTTTTAATGGATTTCTTTTGCCCACAGGTAATGTTCACGTATACAGCAATGGCAGGATGCGATATACCTACCATCAGAGGCATGACAGACGAGAACATCAGGGTGATGTAAGTGGAGACGAGCAAGGGGAAAGTTAAAAGGCTTTAATGTGTGCAACCCAAAAAACAGTTTGCTGTCGTAGCGATTGTATTAAATTGGCCACCTGGTTTTCCATTTTCCTAGATAAGTGGAGTGCTTTTCTATTGTTGTGTCAAGTGAGTTTATTTTTTTCTATCAGAGTTGCCTGTTTCACTTACTTACAGTTGAATTTCCATGACTTTCATACATATGCAGATGCAGTTTATCAGACTGGATCCCATTTACACAATGGGAAAATAAATGTCATTTTCTGTTTGGCATAGCATCATATTGAAATAAAATTATAGCATCAGCCAAATGCAGCATGAACTGAAATTTCTTTTTTACCTAAACACTTAATTCCAAAAGTCAGATTTCTCTTGAAACAATGAGCAGAAATTAACTGAATAGTGGAGGGTTTATCCACCTTATATGTGAGTCCTCATAACATCTACACCCATTCCTCCTTATTTTGCTACCCAGGATGTGCTGCTGGTGGCATGATGCTACAATGTTAACTCATCAGGCCTATTTGAAGCTGTTATAATCTAAGAATGCCAGAAAAATAACCAGGGGGTTGTGATCATGATCTTAGAGGGGGATGGTTAGTCAAAACATCTGACTTATTCAATGACTTTCCTATACTCAAATGTTCTCAGGCACACTTTGTGAACCAGACCTGTTCAACACGTGAACTCTCACAGAATGCAAAACCAGAGTGGTTGAGAAGGGATCTCCAGACTTGATGAAACCAAGAGACAGAAAATTTAAAGATTTAAACATCTACCGATTTTTCTTTTGTCCCCAACCTCTGTCCGAACTCTGAGATTTCTTGCTTCTGAATCTCAAATTACCATGCCACTACCTTTCCACTGAGCACCGGACAGGGCAGGACTTCTATAGGGCTTCTAATCCATTCTCCTCTTTAGTTAGTCAAGGAAGACACTTTTATAGTGACAGGAGGCATTTCTGTGCCTCCTTTGTCACAGAGGCCAAATGTGCTGCTTCTGCAATGCTCCCAGCCCCATCTGGCTAAGGAAATGAGACAGAGGGACCATGGAGCTAACCCAGATCTCTTTCACGGCAGTGTAGACCATTAATACAGTATATATTTTTAAATGCTATTGGGTGTTTTTTCGTAGGTCTTTGGGGACAGATGTTCTGCACTAGAGTGGGGAGGGAATTTAAGAGGTGAGGCAGAAAGGGACACAAACTCATCTTGCATATCATTGTAAAAGGGGAGCACTTTCTAAAGAATCTATCTAGTGCTGTGGTACTAGTCTCTACAGACTGACATGGATATGAAATGCGCATTAGCAACTGTCCTGGAAATCTTTAAATATAACAATGACAGGAGTCCTTCAAAACTCACATTCAAGACTTTTTTTTTTTTCTTCACCCCCCAAAAAACGTGATGGTGATTTGGGATGTGTAGGATGGCTTTAGCACTTTCAGGTGTGCTTTCAAAGTAATGCTCAGGGATTTAACCCCATGACTGCCATTACTGCTGATGGAAATCACTGGGCAGCAAAATCCCCACAAGCTGCTTTGGCAATGTTCTTTTGACTCATTTTTATTTTTAAACCCCATCGAACAGTTAGTCCTGTTGCCTCTTTGACTAATGCAGAATGCAAAACACAGTTCCCACTCACATCAGTGGGATCAAGGGCACGGTATGATTGGGTTTGCAAGGGAGGGTGAGATGCTAAATAGTCTTATGCATGTAAACGTATTGATGACATTCCATTGTATATTTCTGTTCCCCCTCAGGGTGGCCTTGGGTTGTTTGTCCAGCTGATGCCTATTCTCATCCTGATAATTGTTTCAGCTCTCAGCCAGATGATGGTCTCCAGCCCACCTTACAGTTTGAGCCACAGGCCGTTAGTACCCATAACTCTCATATATATTTAGCTTGGGGGTGGGCTGGGAGCAGGGGGAGCAATTGGAAACAAGAATTGGCTGTTAGTGGTTGGGATCTTTGTGTTTTATTTTCGCTTTTTGGTATGTTTTCTTGCCTTTCTTTTCCTAATGTTCCTCTTGCTTTCACGTGACCCATAACATTATGTAACACCTGTAATTGTTGAGAAGGATGACTTGGAGATCTGCCAGCACCCATTATTGCAGCCAAGAATGCTAGTTCAATGAGCAAAAATAAACCTTTTTAATCCCATTTTTCTTCTTTGAGTGGCTCTTCATATTCCCACTTCTGGATATTGTGGCACCTCATGGGGCCTAACAATAGAACCTTCTCCAAGAAGCAGCCATTAGAGCACTCACGCGCCCCCTCCTACCTCTCCTGTCGGTGTCTCTGAATGTTTTGAGGATAAGGTTATATAAGAAGGTGCAGTGCCCTCTAGCACCTCAGTTCCTTCCATCTGCTGTGCCAGATGGACATGAACTACTCCAGTCCATTCGGATCCAGTTTTTTTTCCATTCTTGCTGTCATGATAATTTAGTTAAGTGATAAATATAGATAGTTTAGTTATTTAGTAGCCCAGTTCCGGGTTATGTTGGGACTGAAGAAAAAGAAGCTGGGATTCAAGAAATGTTCTTCGTGCTCGGCTGTCTTCCTGGCCTCGAACAGCCACGTTAGGAGACTGAAATGCCTGGTGGCATGTGTCTGAATTGTATTGCTTGTCTAACTTTAGGTTATGAGCTCCTCGGGTTATGTTATTCCTCTGGTTTCTACAGTACCAGGCAGACTCAGGAAGGTCATCAAATGATAAATACTATGATTCTCTTCACATGTGCCCAAAATGTAGTCTCCTTTCTTGACATAACACACAGGCATGGGGCTCAAGCTTGTGAAGAACCTAGGGCTCTGTTTTGAGTAGCAAGAAGGGTGTGCTTAGGTTCCCCTTTTTTCAAATTACATTAAGCTAAACAGGAACAAGACACTCTTGTTCTGAAATAAATGTGCCCACACATGAAGTTAATCAGGAACAACTCCATGTTTAGACAAGCCCTTACATTCCTCCGTAGGTACACCTAGATATACTAAGTATCTGTACATCTACGCTGTCTGAAGTGTCTGGTCAGTGAATCAGAAGAGAATACCCTTTTGGAGGTATTCTCTGTCCTGGCACTGTCTTGAATAAAGAGGGAAGGAATTGGGGAGGAGGAGGATATGGGGAAAGGGGAACCTAGCTCCTTTCTGCAGCAATAGTGGATGCTGCAGCATGTTGCTAGGTAGAGCAATGTGCCCTCTTGGGGTTAACAGTAATCTGCAGTGAGAGGAGCTGAGGGTCTGGATTCATCAAGCAGACAGTCTTATTGAGCAAGCTTAGCTATCAGCTGTGTCTTTGTTCTACTTTGACCTACATTCTGACTTCATTCTGTGAACAAATATATTTCTGAAATACTGGTTTGTCTTAGTCTTCAGCTCGAGATCCATCAGCTTCAGAGATTCATAACCAGACACACACAGCATCTTTGGGGCACATCCTGAAGGAGAAGGGCCGTATGTTTGGGAAGGAAGTAGCAAAAAGTATTTCAAACACTAGCTGCTGAGGAGCTGTTGAAGATTGTAATGAGCACTTAATTCTAAAACATGTATGGAGTCCTCTGGCAGTCAACACCCAAGCTACCCCAGTGTTCTGAAGCACACCCATGTAGCTCAGGGAAGAATTGATTGGTTGGCTAGGTAGGTTTTATTTCCACCTGGTAGAATGTTCCACTATGTCCGTTCCACCAGAGATAAAACTCTCCTTACCAAAACAGCAAGTGTACAGGAAGGATATGTCCTTTAATAGATTAATAATGCATATTAGCTGTTGCTTGTCCAAAAATTTCTACTTTGTGTTTGAATAACGTTTACTATTTTGGCTTTTTCTCCCTGAACTAGGTCTGTGGGTCACATACACAGGAGAGTGACGGAGCACTTGAAAGTAGCTTACTATGTAGCTGAGAACTTTGCAGAAGAGTACACTGGTACAAACCTGAAAAATGTTGAGAGGAGTGTGGAAGACGATTACATTGCAAACCTTAGAAATAACTGCTGGAAGGAAAAGCAACAGAGTGAGTGGAATGGTGGGAGGAATGGAAACCTTCTGAGGCCACTTTCTTAAAAGTCTGATTTGTTTTAGAAAAAAGTCCTTGAGTAGGAACTGAGATACGTAAATCTCTGATAGCTCAATCATAATTTCCTTGCTGTGTAGAACCTGAGGCAGCCCATCGGCCCTGTGTCTGCAATGGTTTGATGACAAATTGGTCACCTCTGTCCCGTATAATTTTTTTAAACAATAATATTATAGAAATGATCAGTGTAACAGCTCCATTCTGTGGAGCTCCTTTGCCATGTCAGTGGGATATGAACAGAATTCTCTGATTTCCTGAGGAATCGGGAAGGTAGGGCCAGGAGACTCTCAGGAGTTTCCTGATGTTTCCTTATTGCCTTGGGGTTATCGTGTCATTTTAGAACAAAGTGATTTAGTGCTTACGAAGCGTATATCTTTGCAGTCCCGTTCAGTCTAATGAGCCATATCAGAGAGTCTACAAGGTGAAAAATGGAATCCTCTTCATTTTTTTTTTTTTATGACTGTTTAACTCTCAAGGTTTATCATCAACGATAACATTTTATTGACTCCACCCTCGATTGGCCCCTTTCTCAAATGACTGTATGATAGTTGATTACAGCTGCTTTGAACTAATGCCCAGTTTGGGATTTGTGTGCAAATATATTGGCATTGTTGTTTGTATGGGAGCAAAAAGAGATTCCAAAGCTTTCTTGGATCCCCACAACATGCAAACTGTCTTTCTGACCAAGAAGTGCTGAATGTGACACCCTGACATTGCTATTCTGAGTCAGCCAAAGTTGTTGCTGCAGAGCGATGCAATAGACCAAGCTAGAGTGATAAACTCTGATCCACCATATTTCTTCTTTCCCACACTACCAGGCTACCCCTTATGTTACTCATTTAATGCACACTAGGGCTACTTCCAGTTCCCAGCACATATCTAAAACTTTCCTTAGAATGAGCCATTGAAGGCCTGTTGACAAAGATCACTTTTGTTCTGTTCCAAAGGACATCAGGTATTCCCTACCCTCTCACTGTACTTCATCTGGCCTTGAAGAACTTGAGGCCAGATCCTTTTCCCATTGAAATCAATAGGATGTTGAGGAGTTGATACATCACACTTCACATCTTGGTGAATGATTGTTTTTAATATTGGAATTTTTCCTTTTCAGAGGAAGGCTTGCTTTATCGAGCACGTTACTTTGGAGATTCAGATTTGTATCAAAGAGCACAGAGGATGGGCACCCCAAGCTGTAGCAGACTGTCGGAAGTTCAAGCCTCCATGCATGGATAGTAACTACTAGACCACTCAGCGGAGGTCTAAGTACGAGCCGGTGATTTTCCTGTGACACTGAAGCATGACACATCAATGATTTTCATACTTATTTAAATCTCTGAGATCTAGATCTTCATGTGTCTCTCCTCTCAATGTGCATGTGTAACAAGGAGAAAGCATAACCCTCTGTTAAGCATATACACCTTCACTGGGATGGTTGGTTTAATTTGCATGCCAGCACCTCAAATGCTCTTCCAGTTCACATCTGTTTCTTAGCATTGCTGGTGTCAGCTCTCTGGGAGCAAAGTGAAAGGCCTGGGCATGTTTGCAAGTCAACTGAGTTCTTGTCAAGCATCCATTTGAGACAATGTCACTTTTTGCTTTGTCTGGTCAGAAGTTGTTCCCCTTACCAAGCATTTATCAGATTGGGCAACTGGCAGTCACATTTCTGTAGACAGTTTTTGTTGCTCTGTTGCCTATTTTATTGTACCAGGGCACTTGAAGAAATATGATCACAGGGAAGAGATTTCTGTAAGACAGATGTTTCTTGTCCCTCTGCCGTCTTCCCTAGACACTCAGTGAAACCAAACCAAACTCTCACTGGATGCAGCAGGTTGTAGAGGTAACTTACTTCATTGAACTGGGGGTCAAGGGGAAGCCAGCTGTGAGTGCTGGAGACTCATGGTGTCTTCACAGCACAATAGCATGGTAAACCTGATGAATCAGAGTGGTGTGGTGGCAGTTCAAATGGCATAAAAGAAAGTAGCACTAGATTACTCAAAGGAGGACTGTGTGCAAATAAATTTAAAATTTGGCCCAGGGTTGGAGTCTCTTCTCTCTGTCATATTAGGTCTGATTTTTTGCAAAGGCAGGAGGCTTCACCCATCAGCATCTAACAGGATGAATGTGAAACACACAGGCTTTCCCCATCTCTCACAGATTTAATTAAAAGCAGGGGCTTGTTAGAGGGGAACAAAATGAGACTTTGCACCATATTTTCAGATGCACGCACACCCATTACACCTTAGTTATCTTGTATGTCAGACATCTGGTCACCTAAGTTGTGTACCCAAGTAAGTTAGGAGGGCTAGGGTTAGGTTTTTTGTTTTGTTTTTAGGCAGGTGGCACACATTTGAAAATTTGGTCCTTAATGTCAGTTCTGAGCTCAGGTGTCTGCCATTTTTGAGTGTCTTGCATTTGGGATTTTTCTTTTTTTTTTTTTTTTTTTATATATATATATATGTCCTGTACCTTGTTTTGATAATTGTTCCTCTTATTAAATGGAAATATTTTAATTAACTTTGTCACTCTCTCTCTAACTCAGCATATCTCTGTGTATCCATGGTCTAATGAAGAGCGTAGCTGTAAAACAAAGAACTACTTTAGCATTTTTCAGTTAGACATGTTACCTGTAATTTGGGGAGGTGGGTGGGAAAGGTGTTTTGTCTTAAATGGTTATCATGAATTGGAGACTGACACAGTTACCACTTTTATTCCCAGACTCTTGAAATGCCTGAAGACTTTTGGCGAAGTGCACTGAGCCAAGGTGACAGACTTTATATTTAAAGAATCAAACCTTAAATTAAAATGGAATTGGAGAATTAGCAACGCACAACTGCCCTCTCTCTTCTCTCTCTCTCTCTCTCTCTCTGTCTCCAACGTTAGATGCAGCAGGCAGCAGTTAGGAAATAAAGCTGCCTGTCTTCTCCCCTTCTTTCCAACACCACTAGAGTGCGACAGTCTAGTCTCTCCTAGGATACAGCAACCATGAGAACAAGTGTAGAGTATAAAAACAAACTGCAGCAAGCCATGAAGCAGAAGGAGACCCTTCCATGATTGCACTGGGCACTTCGAACGGAGAGAGAAATTGGAAGATTTTTTTTTTTTTTTAGGACTAAAAACCAATTAATAAGAAAAGAATCTATCTATTTAGAATTAATTTATAGCTATATGTATGTTGTACTTTTAAACTATGCAGGGATTGGATTAAATTATTTAGTTTTCTGCCCAATTTAGTAAACTGTAAAGTGTGAACTCTAACCTGTTTTGGGGGGCTGTGCAGCCCTGCAGACCTATCCAATTTCAGGTCGTCATTTGATGATACTTTGCATTTATTTTATTTTTTTTATTTTGTTGAGGAAAATACAATTTTGTGACTGAGTTTTTTTTATAAAAGAATCTCTAAATCTGTAGAAAGAAGATTTCTTAAAATTGACCAGACCTCTGATTTGTTTTTGCTGTATTGATTTAATTGCTGGCAGTCAACAGTGTTGGATTCTTGTACAGCAAGGAGAGGATTGTCATAAATGGTCTTAGCTCATCAGTGTTCAATTGGTTTATGTGTGTGTGTAACTTTTTTTTTTTTCCAGAGTCTGCTTTATTTCTGCCTTGTAATCAGTGTGCAGCATTAGTTCTGTAAACAGGGCCTGCCACGAGCTATGTCCTTTTGTTCTTATCTTTCCTAAACTCAGAGTTCCTCATCCAGCAGACTGCTAACTGTAATAGGGCTGTTACCTTGCCATAACACTTCTGATGTTTCAACCTGTATTGAAATCCCCAAAAACAGAGTCTTTGATTCTGGTGAAAAGTTTTGGTGGGGAGATCAGAAAGAGGGGGATGGTTAATCTTCGGTTGCTTTACGTGCTATACGTTTTACCCATTTTTTAGCAATGGTTTTGCCCATCATGCATTTTAGAAGAAGAAATGATGCTGCTAAAAGCCTTGGGGTACCTGCTTGAGTAAGCAGGACCCGGATTAGAGCAACAGGATAGCGCTCAAGGTTATTCTAAACCCAGTGCATCTCTTTGACATATGAAGTGAGAGAGGCAAAAGTTGAATGAGCTAAGTTACCATTAATGGCATAAACTGGATTCTTCTCTACCCTGATGTTAATTTTTGCCTGAAGACGTTTCCTATAAGAACAGTTTTCAGAGTTCCCTTATGGTGGAATTTATCAAAATAGCAATGGCTGCCAAGTAAGGTGGTAAGGGGGTGGGAGAAAAGTGAAAGGCCAGATGGTTTTATTTCTGTTTGCTGTTTGAAATTGACCAGCTCTATTTTTTAACTGGATATTTATGTAGCAAAATGGTTCTGAGCCCTCCTGTTCATTGCAAGCCTTACTATCCACTACTGTGATGTATCTGATCTGATTTCAAGTTTTAAAAGATATCCCCCAGGTCTTTGGAGAGGGATATGGTGGAAATAAAATATTTTGGAATAAATGCTGTTTACAGAGGCACACGAGCTACCCAGCATTAGGAGATGTTGGAGGGGAAATGTGAGAGACAACTCATGTTTGCAAAAGGTGCTGACATCTTTCAAAATGGCACTCCTGCTCCAGTGCCCATCCAACCAAATCTTTTGATTTCTCAAGTAGATATCCATGGATGGTAAGCGCTATGTGCAATAAAGCATAGATCCTAAAGGATACTCACAGAATCTGTATTTCTTGATTTAGAATTAATTATACAATTGTACATCTATAAATAAATGTTTATTATGTGAGAGACTCTGACTTTGTTTGTGCCACTCAGGGTCTGCTGTGTTGTGTGCTGACAAGTAATTAGTGGGGAAACAAGTCAGAGATGAGGACAGTAAGAACAGTTACAATTTCTGACATGTCACCTGTGAGACTGAGGAATGCACCCTAACGATGAATTATGCTGAGTGGATGCAGGACACTTTTTCTGCTGAACACACTGCTGCCTTCCAAGGTTGGCAAAGTCCATTTGTCAGTGATAATGGGGGATTAAACATTCTGCAGGCACAAACAGCATGAGCCGGAGAGCTTTCTAGTATTGTTTGTGGAAAGCTACTGTATAGTAAAAATTAGAATTTAAATCATCCGATCTATCTAGTTTGTGGGGAATTATCCTGTAAATTTGAATATGCCAGTTTTCCATACAAAGTCCAGTTCTGCCATTAGCAATTTCATCCTCCCTCAATGGTTTTTTGTTTGTGATAAATGTGGTTTTAAAACAACAAAAAAACACCATGTAGATTCCCCAAAAGGAGCCAGAAATTTCTGAATATTAAGTCAAGCTGTAATATTTAAATATCAGGATTGAGATTTTTCAAAGCTGACTCTGGGATTTAGACACAACTACCATTAACTTCAATGAGAATTGGCTGTTCAGATTCCATAGGTGGCTTTGAAAATATCAAGCCAGAGCTCCTGTAAATTGCAGAGGGAAAGGTATGACCTTTGGTAGAGAAGGGACCGTTGTAGTTCTGTGTTATAACTTGTTTCAACACTTCTGAGCCACCCATTACAGTATCTTGCTGCTGAACGACTAGTTAGTTTACAGAAGAAGAAACTCCCTCAGTAAGATACTGCTCTTTTGTCTTGGGCATTTTACTAGTGCTATTATATTCAATAACCGTGAGCACTTTAAAGAACAAATATTTAATTACCAGCAGTTCAGCATTCATGAACAACCTGACAATAACAAATCAGTACCACTATATGATAGAGGAAAACTAATTCATTAAGGAAAGAGTCATTAGTTTCACACTTTCAAGGAGCAGTTCTAAACGAGGAATTTTTTTTATAAGAAGACTACCTTGACCTGACCTGTTTCAACAGACTGACACCACTGATTTTGTTGTTTTTTCAAACATTACAGATAGGCCCAAGGAGTCAAAATCAATCCTAGCATAACTCCATTAACTTCACCGGAATTACACCGGGAACAATTTGATCCACGGTTAAGCAATAAGCTGAATGTGGTTATATGGATCTGTAGTAGTGGACACTGCATCATTTGCACAACTATCAGAGAGCTCCCATTCTACAGAAGAGGGGATTTACTTCCTTTCTGTTTGTACAAGAAGAAAAAACTGCCCCGTTCTCTTCAAATGTTGTTCCCTTGTTTAAAGCCTTTAGGATCTACATAGGAAAATTGAAATTGCAGGTTACTGACATACCAACACAAAACATAATCAACTGAGTGAGTTAAAAATAATGAATAGTATCCTGTGAAATGTTTGCATTTGTGGAGACATATTGGTGCTCATGGGCCTGACTTAGCTTCCACTGAAATCAATAGGTGTCTGGCTATTGACTTCAGAGGGAGTTGGATCAGGCCCTAACTCCTTTGTAATAATACCTAGCTCTTATATAGCAAAGCTCTTTACAAAGGAAATAAAAAGGTATCATCAGGCTGCAGCCACTGGAGGGTGACATGACCACATGCACCTGAATAAAACTCAATCCATCTACTAGAGTGATGGATAAACATGCAGATAGTGGTAAGATGTACACACACACACACACACACACACACACACACACACAGAGCTTGCATTTGGCTTTTGATGTAAAGCAATCCAATCCACTCACATTGGAACAAATTGGGCTAGATGGGGTTGTGATGAGAGAGTTTAACCTTTATTTCCACAGATCAAGTTGTAGCCGTCATTCAAAGACCATTCTTTCACCACTTTTAAAATCTGCAAAGAAAGATTGCTTCGTTACTCTCTTCTTTAGCTCCCAAACTGACTACTTGTATGAGGCATCTCACTAAGCTTTCTGTTCTAGTTAGGTTTTTAGAGTACTCCCATCACCATGGTATCTGAGTTGGCCCTTAGTATGGGATTGTAAACATCACCCCACTACACACACCTTTCTTATATGAAGACTAGAGGAAAAAGACTGACCAAAGCACATTAAAGGTCAAAAGGGACATTGAGAGCTTGGGGGATGAAATTGGTAGTCAGAAGAGTGACTAAGCAATGTTAATGCACATTCTCCCTTTCAGTCTTGTCTTTTTCTGTTTAGCAAACTAATTTTTCTTCTACAGTTTAAATGGAGTTAAACTTTACTGTGTCTATTTTGTTAAATTCAAAAGTACCTAATCTCTTTTGTCTGTGTCATATTTTTAATACAGGTCTGGGAATGGTACTTATTACTGAACTCCTGTGGCTGAAGCACAAGCATTGCTCTTTGTAGACACTACAGAAATAATGGGCTCTGTTTAATTTCCAGATGATGAGTTTATACATTTTTAAAATGTCTCTTACCCCCTCACCATGTACTTGAAAAGAAACTTTAAACAAGTGTAAAGACTTTTGTACATGAAGTTGCTAAGGCTGGCAAATATTGAGTGGCTAGTGTCTGAACTGTACCAATTAGAGATGGAAGACCTAGCATGTCATTCCGCTCATTGCCCTGCTAATGCACAAAAACAACAAGGAGTCCGGTGGCACCTTAAAGACTAACAGATTTATTTGGGCATAAGCTTTTGTGGGTAAAAAAAATCACATCTGAAGAAGTGGTTTTTTTACCCATGAAAGCGTATGCCCAAATAAATCTGTTAGTCTTTAAGGTGCCACCGGACTCCTTGTTGCTTTTGTGGATACAGACTAACACGGCTACCTCCTGATACTTGACACCTGCTAATACAGTTTGTTCCCATGATATATGCTCAAGTGCTATGTTCAGTCCAGCTTTAAAAGACTTAAACTTACACTTACTTGCCTGAGGAGACTATTCCATGACATAAAGCAAGGAACTTTTCCCTGATGCTCAACATATGTCTTTCGTTGTCAACATTCATTCTAGAACTCCTAATCCTTGTTGTTTAGTTAGTTAGTTAGTTAGTTATTCTTTGTATTACAAAGGTGCCTTGTTCTGCCCTGAACTATTCATCTCCCTCCATGATGTTGATACACTTGTAGAAAGTTAGTGTTAGGAGCTGAGTTAAACTTTATTGTGGGTTGAGTGAAAACCTCATTGAAACTGATGTGTGAATGCAACTTTCTCTTAAGATAGTTGTGAGACAGTTAAGGGACCACTCCTAAAACAAGCCCTACCAGCGCCAGCCCAAGAGACAGACAGACAGACAGGCAAAAAGCAGGAAAACCAAGCAGTAACCAGTGAGCACAATGTAACCTGGGGAAAAAGCTAGTGAGAACCAGCTAGCTGGCTAAAGAGGCTTGGGGCTATAAACTAAGAAACTGCTCCTTTTGGTCTTGGTTTCTCCTCCTGTGTTCGGAGAAGCAGGACTTTGTACATTCCTTGTAAATAAACAAGATTGCATCAAAGTATCAGACTCCATCAATTTCTACTTCAAACTGGAATATCCCCAGAAGGCAGAACCCTGAACTGTGACTAGCTACTCAGGTCAAAAAGAGGCAACCTTATCTCTCCTCCACCCAGTCATCATATAGCTAAGATCTACATATTCAGTTATTTTAATTAATAATCCAGTCCTCTTCCCCCCATTCTCTGAATTCCTTCCTACTTATTAACATCATTCTGGCCCACACTGTAGTAGCTCTCTGTGAGCTGAGGGGGTGAAAACATTTTCTATATGCAGTGTCAGTGCATCCCTGATCTGTGAGGCCTTAATGTGTACCACCCAAAATTACATTGCTTTATTTTGCCACTATATTATGCTGCAAAATAAACTGATTTGCTATCTGATTTACTTTCCGCTTTACTATTTTCCAGGTGTCACCCTTCCATTGCGTATTGTCTTCAATAATTATTACACTGATGTGTGTTTGCATTTTTCTAGGCTGACTCTCTTTCTCTCTCTTATTTTTGCCCATATTTCTAATTCCTACTGTTGTTTCTCTATACTCTTAGTGTTATAAGACCTCCCAATTTAGTGTTCTTTGAGAACTTCATGTGCTGTTTGTTTACCCTATCTTCCAAAACATTAACAAAGATATAAATGCAAGTGCTGCGAGGCTGGGAGGAATGTATATTTCCTGGTATGCCTAAGGCAGGGATCAGCAACCTTTGGCATGCAGCCCCTCAGGGAAATCCGCTGGCGGGCCGGGCCGGTTTGTTTACCGGCAGCGTCCGCAGGTTCGGCCGATTGCAGCTCCCACTGACTGCGGTTCGCCATTCCAGGCCAATAGGGGCTGCGGGAAGTGGCGTAGGCCAAAGGATGTGCTGGCTGCCACTTCCCGCAGCCCTCATTGGCCTGGAACGGCGAACCACGGCCAGTGGGAGCTGCGATCGGCCAAACCTGCCGACGTGGCAGGTAAACAAACCGTCCCAGCCCTCCAGCGGATTTCCCTGACTGGCCACGTGCCAAAGGTTGCCGATCCCTGGCCTAAAGCTTGGAGCCAATGCTGTAGTTAGCTACAGTGAATGGTGGTTGAAAAACAGGAGAAAGCTACGGAATATAAAAAAGGAGGCTTGAGATTTGCTTTTTGTTAAATTGACCAAAAGATGTAGATAAAATAGCAATTTTGAAAGCTGCCTCCTTTCATGCAATGAATTCCCTGGCTGCATTTCCTATTCCCAGGATAACAAAATGACAGCTCTGTCTTAAAAATTATATTTGACACTTTTTCAAGGTATGTTCAGTGATTTATTACATTCCTTTTAATGCAATGCCTAGCTAAGTGTACTCAACAGTTTTCCTTTAAAGCTGCCTCTGAAGTCTAAAGCATGGGTAATCAATTATTTTTTGTCAAGGTCCAGACTCCAGAGAAAATAATACAAAAATAATAATAATGATATGTAAATAAAAAGATTTTGTAGCCCATTCAAAAGCGTGTGGCAGTCTGGATTTAGCCCATGGTCTGCCTATTGACTACCCTTTCTCTAAAGGCTGCTGATTGGGTGTATTAACATCCTGAGCTCTGTGCCTGATGTGAAGTGTTCACACTCATTTTTGTAGTTTACTTCATTTTACATTTCAAATGAAAAATTTTATGCAATGTTAACACCTAACTAAAGAGTGAGTGTGTGTGTGTGTGTGTGTGTGTGTGCACGTGTGCGTGCGTGTGCACATGCAGAAACTAATTGTAATCTGTCCTCTCTGCAGTATAGTGGGGGGATGAATAAATGGCAGTAAGCTAGCAACTTGCATTATTACTTAACACACTACAATGTGTGAGACCCAGGTCAAGGAAGGCAGCAGTTGCCCTGTGAATTGTGTCTGATTGGACCTGGAAGGGTGGAGAAGCAGAGGCTCTTGACCTGCCTTTGTTATGAGGGGAAATTAGTTAGCTGTGAATAAGACACACTTCCTCCTGGTGGTGTGAGCTTGCTGTGAACTGTAGCAAAGAGACAGGAGTAGTGGGAGGTGAGGAACTGGGAATTGCTGGGATTAAGGGTTCGGTGAAATGATCCAAACCTGGCTCAAGAGTCTTCATATTTTCCAGGCCTTTTTATGGGTCTCATTGCTGAACTTCTTGCCTCCCACCTAGTAGAAGCCCTGCAAGCTCATTCAGGCTTGACCCATGCCCAACGCAGATAACACTAAAATGCACACTTAACAAAAAGACTTCTGACTGTTCTCCTGTCCCTAGTGGTAATGAATAATTTAAAAAAAAATAATCAGCAGAAGAACTTTAGTTATAGAATAAACAACTCAAGTTGGTTCCATAAGACGGCTCAGTCTTTGTGTAAGTGGTCACAATTCTATTGACTTCAATGGCATTAAGCCTTACACAGGGCTGAATGTGCTCGGTGAATGTGTCTGAATCGGTCTATTTCTTCCCTGTGTGGACTTGTAAAACTTTCAGGAGCAGTCAGTTTATTGCCGGGCTTTTCTTCAGCTTCTGTAGCCAGACAATGGTGCTATGGTATCTTTTACCACCCTCTTTTTCCTATTATGGGGTCTTGTAGTGTGCCCTAGATGCCTTGACAGAATGTGATATCACTTTGTTTGGCTTTTGGTTTTTATTTGTTTGAGAGCTTAATCCACTGATAACCTTATCTGGCTCACCTGAAGTCAGGTTTGTGTGTTCAGGGCTTTTTGGTTGAATATGACAGTCTGTGACTTTTCCCATCCCTTTTCTTTGTTCAGAAGGGATGCCCTCATTTGACCTGTCTCATGCTTTGTCTTGGGTTTCCCTGAGACAAGAATTCTGCTCAGTGACGTTGGAAATCAATGGTGTTACTCTAGGCTTAGAGGGGTTTGGGTGAGAGCAAGAATGGTCCAATGGTTAGGGCATCAGCCTAGGACTTGGAAGAGATGGGTTCAGTACCCTGCTCTACTGCAGGTTTCCTGTGTGACCTTGGGCAGTTCACTTCATCTCTGTGCTGTGGAGCCCCGTGAGAAAAATAGCACTTCCCTGCCTCTCAGGGGTGTTGTGAGGACAAATATGTTAGATTGTGGGACATTCAGATACTACAGTAATGGGGCCATACATATACATTTGCCTTCTCTGGCATTACTTTTTCTCTTCAGTGCTCCTGAGCACTGGATGGCCTTATAAAACTCTAGA
Organism: Chrysemys picta bellii; assembly: GCF_011386835.1. Taxonomy (NCBI): domain Eukaryota; kingdom Metazoa; phylum Chordata; order Testudines; family Emydidae; genus Chrysemys; species Chrysemys picta. The sequence goes on along the minus strand of NC_088797.1, from coordinate 88,652,135 downwards.
TCTATGATTAATAGACTTCAGGGGGGTTATGAATCTATGCTGAACTTCTTTCACAGCACTGTCACCTGGCATGGAGGTGGCACATACAGCCCAAGGTTTTTCCAACAGTTACTATTCTTCCAACTGCTGTCCAGCTTTTTGTTCACACCGCATAAATAGTTTCCTTGCTGGTTCAGGGTGGTCCACTGTAGCACTTGGTCTATATTCTGTACTGTCTCACTGATCAGCTACTGTAGCTAGGAAGCTTCAGTAGTGCAATTCAGCCCTGAAGACACTAGTGTTACCAATCCCAAAGGTTCAAAAGTTGAGTCAAACCACCAAAATCATGAGATTGGCTTAAAAATCATGAGATTTAAAAAAAATCAGCATCTTGTAGGTCTTTTATCTTTGCCTTTGGTTACACTCTGCTACTGTTTTAAGCTCTTCTAAGAACCAATGAAGAAAGTTCCTTTTTTAAAAAATTAAAGCTGAGATTCTCATGAAACATCATGCCTCCAGGAACTAGGGCTTTAAACAAAACAGCCACTATCATAAGACTCTCAGTCAAATCAGGAGAGTTGGTAATATTGAAGCACATGCAATGAACCTGGATTTTCAGACTTCCTGCGGTGATGTAGCCTTCAGATTTTATTCGCTCAGCCCCTCCCAGTGGCAAAGTACCTGCAGTTAACTTGTTCCTCTGTGTAGCCTGAGGTAAAATTGGTAGGCCCCAATGCTAATGATAATAGTGTTTCTTATGGCTCAGTATAACCCTGTTCAAGTAGCAAGGCATTCAGGAGTTCATAGCTCCCAGGGTCAATGGGAACAGAAGGCTGCTGGGAAGGGGGAAGCAGGATATCAATAAGCATCCTTCCATCACGAAGAGGAGAGATTAGCAACTGCTGGTGGGGCTTGTTGGAGTGGAAGTGAGCAAGGACTAAGAATAAGCTGTGGAGAACAGCCTAGGAGGGAAAATGATAGAAGGCAGGAGGCTAGAGATGTGAGCGCTATGGGGGGGAAGGGAAGCAGTGGTGGCTTTTATTTGGGGTAGATAGCTGCTTCATAGTCTAGAGCCCCAGGGTTTGAACTTGTGGTAGAGGAAGGACAAGGCTGTCTCCTGTAACTTGGGGTGGGCTGGTGATATATATGTCAGCAAGAAGGACTTTGTGGTGTGAACCCATGCAACAAAGGGAAAAGATCATGCTGGCCCTAGAGGTGGGATTGTGGTCTAGGGAGGGTAAATAACTTTAGTCTCCTGCAACCAAGCAAAGAAGATTGTATGGATCCTCCAGAGGGAATTGGGGTTGGGGAAGGTAAAGGATTGTCTTCCAGTTTCATGTGGACTCTTTATTCTGGCTGGAGGGCTAATTTATACACAGCAAGAGGGGAAATTACCCCATGAAGACAGGAGAAAGTGAGGCAGTGGTCACATCTGACAGTGAGAGGTAAGTCATTTGCCTATGATTGACCTGTAAATATGCTTGGTGGTCTATGAACATATGAGATTATAGGTACCTAGTCAAGACAGCTTAAAACATATGTACACAAAAAAGAAGGGTTAGAGCATTTTAAAATGAATAGAGCACACTTATAAGTGTCAATCTTACTGTTTCTTTACCCTTGCCTGTTCCTGTTTCATGTTAACCCTTGCCTACAAGTGTGCTGGAAACCATAGAAACTTATTGTTCTGGAATAGCAGAAGAAGAAATCCAGAGATGCTCAAAGAGTGGCATTTCAAGAACGACCCTCCAGGCTGGACCTAAGAACCCTTAAAAACACTTCATTTGAAGCTAGGTTTGTCTACTTACTCTTCTTGTGGGCTCTCTTTTGTTTGTCTTCTGAACAATTAAGAAGTTCAGTCCAAATGTGACCTATGGTAAAACTGATGTAGTCTGGTGGGGAGTGGACTCTGGAGTCTAAATGTGTATGTGGGAGAGGACTAGGTGTGCATCATGCTTGCTTTTGCTAAGCAAACTTCAATACCCCATGTTCATGAATTACCTATGATTATTATTCCTTATTTGTATAGTGCCAGCAATGAGCTAGGCACTTCAGACATGTATACAAGACAAGGTTCCTGCTCCAAACAACTTATTTGCCTGCTGAGGTAACAGATAAGGGATGGAAGAAGGAATGCCAAAAAGATAGAGCAAGGAAGGTGAGCAATCATGTGAGTTCTATAATCTCCATCTTCTGCAGTCTAACTTGTTGACTCTTCAATCTGTGCAGAGAAAACTAAGAAGTTTTATGCCTTTCAAAGGTAGTGATCTTGGAGAAGGGACTTAGAGGGGTGCATGGCAGGGTGGGTAAGGAAGGGACATCCAGGCCTGAGGGCTGCATGGGAGACCACACAGGCACGAGTAGGGGAAGGACACAAAAGAAGCAGTAATGTCCACACCACACACCTTCACTGAGGTGATTAGTATCCAGCCAGCAACAACAAACTGTGTTCAGAGAGAGCTGTGCTGACAAATGCAATCCCAGTGGTGATGAGTAGGAAGGAGACTAGTCAGAGCCACGTTGCATCATGTTTCCTAAAAGGTGTAGATGGCCCTGAGACGGCTAAAAGCTGGTGCTGCAGATCACAGCTAACACTGCCACTCACTCCGTCTGAGGCTGGTAACAGTCCTCTCTTGGAGTGAAACCTGCCAGGCCTCATACATTTGCAAGAGATGCTCTCATTTTGGATAGCTTTTAAATCAATTAAAGACTCTTCCCCTGCTATCAATTAGGGTGACCATACGTCCCATTTTGGCCAGGACAGTCCCTGTTTTAAGCCCTATCACAGCTGTCCTGACTTTTAAGGCAAAAGTGGGCGTTTGTCCCGTTTGCTCTTGCCGATTTGATCAGTTGGTAACAGCAAATGGGACAAATGACATGGGGGAGTGGCGATGCCAGCCCTGTGCAGAGGGGAGGCAGGGCTCGGGTGGAGGGCAGGCAGGGCTCAAGAGAGCAGCGATGCCAGCCCCAGCCTCGCATGGAGGTGCAGGCAGGGCCCAGGTGAGCAGCGACACCAGCCCCACCTGGGGAGGAGGGGGCAGGGCTCTGGTGAGCAGCTTGGGCCAGCCCCACATGGGGGTGGGGAGGGAGGCTCAGACAAGTGGCTCGGGGAGGGGGGGGGTCGCCACCTCGGGCTAGCCCCACATGGTGTCCCATTTTCCCTTTGGGGAAATATGGCCACCCTAGCTATCATGGAAGATTTGGCTATGTGGTTCAATGCAATGTTTTAAAATTTCCTTCATTAAAATGGCCCTAGCTTAAAAGCCTTGTCTGAGAAATTCCAAACCGTCTCTAGTTAAAACAAAACAATAAAACAAAATTGTTTTAACAAATACCGTGATCAAGCTGGCAATATTAAAAATATTTTCATCATTTACTGATGCACAATCTACTGCCGAGTGAAACTGATTTCTCTCTTGCCTGTACAGTACTTAATAGCCTGCTGCTAATCTTTATTACAATTCCAATTTACCATCTGAGGAATGGGTAGACAGTGTATACAAGGCACTGTTTAAAAGCTGAGTTCCAGCAATTGTTTATCCTCTCAAATGAATACAATTCTAACCGACAATTGCTTTGCTATACCTATACATTGGTTTGTTGTTACATCTCCTTTGCAGGAGACCATTAAAACAGTCATGATAGTGCAGTCTGAGATCAAATCTGAGACAGTCTATGGAAAACTGCCTTTCCAATGCAATGACATCAGTTTCATCCACACCTGGACTGTATCAGTCTGCATTTCTTTTCTTTCACTGACTACCCCATTGCTATTAGTTTATATTTCACCAATAAACCCCTGATTCTAAAAAACAAACAGAACTTGGGGTCTGATTCTGGTCTTTGCTGAAGCTCTTTTACACTGTTCTGGTGGAAAGGAGCTGCAATGGCCCCAGGGGAATACCCTGTCACTTCTCTGCTCCAGATTAGGGGTATGCTCAGAAAGTGGCTGGAGTGTTCTATGCTCTTCTAGCAATTCTGGGCTCCAGTCTAGGTAAAGCTGCTGGAAGCTGCAGCAGACCCAGGGTTACAGTGGGGGGATGCACCAATCGCTGGATCAGCCCAAAGCCCAAGAAAGGCAAAGGGGTCATAAAACCTCCTTTATCCCCTGATCCTCTCCCTCCTCTTGAAAGGTGCAGCACAGACTCAGCCCTCCAGTTTTCTGCTCTCTGTTGTACATCTATACTTCGGGTTTGTCTACACTTGAAATGCTACAGCTGCACTGCTATAGTGCTTCAAGTGTAGACATGCTGCATAGGTAATCCCCCTCCCTCAGATGCAGTAGCTAGGACCTAGGTCAACAGCAGAATTCTTCTGTCAACCTAGCACTGTCTACAGAGGGACTTAGATCAGCTCAACTACGCTGCTCAGCAGTGTGGATTTTTCACACCCTGAGTGATGTAGTTAAGCCAACTACTAATTACTAAACTTCTAATTTTCTAGTATAAGACCAGGCCTCCACCTGCGTGTGAGACCCAGCCAAGCTGCACACAAACAGCTCGCACATGCAGCCCTTCCTCATGTTGCTGGGCATCTATTCACATGAGAAGTCCCCCAAGGGCTACTCACGTAAGGGCTGCACCATCTAGCCCGGAGTGAGGGCTGGTCTAAACACATCACTGCACTGCTTTAACGATCCCTATGTAGCTATACCAGTACACTCCCCGCCCTTAGTGTGGGCAGTTTTATATTGGTATAAGGGTGCTTCTACTGGTATAGCTTATTCCTGTATGGAAAAGGAACAAAATATGTTGGAATAAGGCACCTTTTATATCAATATAACTGCATCTACACAAGGGATTTTAACTGCCATAATTCATTTGGAAGGGGGGAGGGAGTGTCTTTTTCTTTTCTTTTCTTTATTTTTTTAAATGGAAATAATTACACTGGTACTAAATTTGGGTGTAGACCAGGCCTCAGGCAAGGGAATGAAAGACTGATTGAAGCACTGAGCAAGTGTAAACCCTGCTCCCGCTAGGACCCTGTGTGAGGAATCTAGCTGCCTTTTGCCTTTCCCACAGTAGGTGCAGAATGTGCTGACTCTGATTTTTGCCAGCTGCTGCAGAGCCCTTAGTTCTGTTCTGGGCTTTGTCATTCTTCACTTCCTAGCACCCCTCCCCCACTCCAAGCCTTTCTATATGGGACAGGAGCCAAGTGTCCTCTCAGAAACCCTGGGGTCATCTTCATCAAACCCCACTATAACTCACTTCTTTCCAGCTCTCCACGCAGCCCGAGGCTGCAGCAGCAGGAACAGCAACTCTCCCAGGAAAGCCCAGGGCTGCCGAGTTCTGAGCACTTGTTGGGCCTCAACACTTCATTGTGTGGGGTTTTGTTCCTTTTAGCTTTTAGAAAGTCGCTCAGTATTTGTCCTTGAGAGATGGTCTTTTTACTCTTCATCGGTGTGCTTTTAATTCCCAGGTGGAAAGGAGCATCTGGGTTCCACTTAAGCCTGGCTTATTTTGCTACCATCTGATGCTGTATAAACAATCTTTAAAAATTATATTGATATTCTGACTTTTAAAGTCATTTCATGTTTGATCGCTAAAATTCCCACCCTGTCCTTAAACTTCAAATTGTTTAACACATTTGTGCTTTTTCATCCATTCTCTCCATATCAGAGATTTTCAAACTGGGGGGCCTGCCCCCCCTGGGGGGGCGTGGAGGAAAGTTCTGGGGGCAAGCAGCAATGCCAGGCGGCTTATTCCAGCTACACACAGCAGGGCCTCGGCCAATCCCCACAGGCGTGGGGAGGAAGCGCCACCTCCACCCTGTGACTCACCTCAGCGGGCCAACCAGCCTGTGGGTCAACGTCAACATTCACCATGGCTGTGCTGATTTCTACTCCCAGCAGCCCCAGTACTGGCTGCACCTCCAGAGACTGTCACATGTGCCTTGCCCCCCACCCTGAAAACCTGAGGAGGAAGGGGCAAATATTGGCTCTGCCTTGTGCCTTAGCAGTGCACCCTGGCTGCAAGGTAGAAGCAGCTTACTGCTGAGGAAGCCTTGGTAAGTATCTGTATTTGAAACTTAAAGGTGTAGGTAATGTAATTAAAGTTGTGTTAAGGTCTCTGTTAGGTTATGAGTAGGCTAACAAGCATACTTTTGCACGTGTCTGTTTTTTTCTGGGTTGGGGTGGGCACAACCAAATATTGTAATTCAAAGGGGCAGGGGGAGGCTCAGTTCAAAAAGTTTGCAAACCACTGCTCTAAATCATGACTTTCAACTCTTTTTCACTTGGCTTCAATGTAAAAGCCTCACCTCCAGGAGGAATTGCCCAGTTCTGTGTTGAGCTGAGGAATAGGGGAACAAGAAGGCAGTTGAGAATTACCTGAGCCTTTGGGCTCTTTACATTTTAAAATGTTCCTACAGTGCCTTGCATAAGTGGGGGGGCTCATCCTGATTGGGATGTCTGGGTGCTACCCTAATACAAATAATTAACAGGTGAAAAGGGTCTGCTGCTATCTCTGTACTTGTATTGGTAAGAGCAGCTCTCTATTGGCTTGCAGGCTATTCACCATTGCCAGTCTCCCATCTAGTCCTGCTTTCAACTCTCCTTTCCTGTTCCTTAAAGTCCCTCCCTACACATGCATACACAGCCCTGTTTGCTTCCTGAAATGGATTCTGGCAAAGCTGCAATCAGATTTCAGTCTCCTGACTTGCAGTACAGTGACCAGTGGAATTATGCCAGGATGGAGCCCCAGTAGGTCAAGAAGGAACTTCATGAGGGGGGATTAAATGCAGAGCCCTGTTGGCTCACACAGAAACCTTAAGCCCCCTCAGTTCAAATCAATATTTTGGAGGGAGGGGACTCTTGTTTTAGCAACTGAATTGTAAACACTGGCCATAACAGGGAAGAGGAATGTCCCACCTTGACATAAGGAGCTGTCTGACCTTGCCCTGCATGTGCCATAGCAGGGGCTGCAATTTCTGATAGTGCATAGGCTCCAGGTTGCCTGCTAGGACTCAGGAGTCTAACTGCAGGTGGGAGTCAGGAAAACAAGAGAGAGATTTACCATTTTGTGTGGTGCACATTTTCACTGTCCAAGGACTAATACTAATAACTGGAAGAGTGAGTCATAAGTGGGTGCCAGTGTCCAAACCATGTACCTACCAAACAGGTTCACTGACCAATTCTTGTGGGCACCCTAGGGTGACCAGATGTCCCGATTTTATAGGGACAGTCCCGATTTTGGGGTCTTTTTCTTATATAGACTCTTATTACCCCCCACTCTCTGTCCCGATTTTTCACACTTGCTGTCTGGTCACCCAAGGGCACCCCCACCCACATTCTAAGGAAAATGCCTCTAATACCTTAAAGAATGGAAGTGCCAAAATACTATTCCAAGCAGGTTTTAGGGATACTTGTTACTAGTTCACTCCCTCCAGTACTATGAATGTTACTGGAGTCTAAGAGCAGCCATTTTATTGATTGACTGCAGCTCCCATTTAAATGCATTGGAAATAACAGACTTGCAAAGCTGCATGATAAGCTCATATAGAAATTGTGGATTGCTTTAAAGGTGTAAACTGCATTCCTGGAGTCCTATTTTCCACTATTAGGGAGTCAGATGGCGCCTTCCTTCAGGATTGTTAAATATAACTGTAACAAGGATTAATTAAGACCCATTTACAAAACAGCTGTAATGACGCCATTTTCCTTGCGCTGTAGATGCAGTGAGCAGAATATCTTGTACTACACTGGTGTTTCCTTTAAACAGAACAAACTCTTGGCAGCTCACCCTGCTGACTCCAATAGTTGTTCTGAACCCTTGGAACAAAGGGAGCTGCCCAAGTTTTGAATCCACCCTTATGATGTATTTCCATTGCTTGCTTGGCTCCCATGGTGACCCTGCCTCTGATGCTCCTGATGTGTTCCTGAGAGGGTGACTTTTGATGTCAGTAAGCTGCAGGAAGCAGCTGGCCTCAAAGCCACAGGTAGCCACAGTTTAAAAAACCCAACCTATGGACATCTGGTCAGAAAGTCAGACGAATGCAACTGCCTAATATAGACCATGAGAAACATGGCACTGGCAACTTTGGAATATGTTTTTGTTGCATAGCACCCAGACCCTGGCTCAGTCACCTCTGCCAATTGCCTGATCTCCTTTCTCTCGCTCAGAATCAGGAGTCAGGAATTTACACACAAGCCCAGCTCTTTTATTGCCAAGAGGCACTAAGCACTGCTGCCAAGAAACAGCAATCTAACCGAAGCCCACCGCTCTCTTTTCCTGGAGCTAGGATCATGTTACATGACCTCAATATTATCTTAATTCTAAGAAGGATCTGTAAATATGGCTGACATAATTCAGAGCGAACTGTTTGTTTCATGCATCCAATTCAGGCAGGAAAGGAAGGACTATTCCTTTGACAGTTAAGGCAGCCAAAATTGGTCTTCATAAAAACATTTTGGATGCAGGGAAGAAAGAATTACAAGGAAGGAACTCAATGCACTCTTTAAACACTAATTATGTCTCTCCGCAACCTGAGCAGTGGTGTGGGCCATTTTGCAGATGAGAAACTGAGACACAGATTAAGTGGTTTCCCTAAGGTGACGACGTCCATAACACTAGTTGGCTTGGAGGTAGGAGGCTGCGTTCTCTGTTTTGGCCCTAAGCACACCATTTTTGTTCCCTCCTTTAAAGTTCTTAGGACTGTGTTGCTCAAAACAGGAGTCGTACTATTAATAATGTTTGAGACTTAAGGGCAGTCTCTGATGTTCAGGGCAATGGCCCATGGCCTCATCTCCAGGATGGTCATGACATTCACAGAGCCATAGGCCTGCTTCTTCTCACACTGCCATAGCTCTGTTATCTGCTGACTCTTCATGGGGCTAGTGAGAAGACATTGGAGCACTGTACTCAGGCAACTCTGATCAAGATAGAAAACTACATGCTGGGAGCTGTAGTATCAGTGCACTGCACCTCGCTGCAGGAATGCTGGGAATTACCGTTCTAGCAGGTCATGCATCTCCCTATAAAAGACACATCTGCTGCCCTAGGTCTCCTGGAAAGATGCCAATGCAGGAAACAGCCTTCAGTTGGGCAATTTGATCAACTCCTGAACTAAAAGCAGCGGCCAGGGAGGTGTTGTTTTCAACCCTGACAAAGAGGATTGTGCATCTTTTTTCCACCCCCTCCTTCTGTGTATGTGTTTGGTTATAATTGCTGTGAATATTTTTGCCTGCTGTAGGTACCTCATTGTACAATACTACTAAGCTACTGTTCAGAGCAGTGAGCACTCGTTGTTCTTGTCTTGTGTCTTGGCAGCAGGGACACATTAGTTCTTTCTTTCTCAGAAAGCTTTGGGAACAGCTCCACCCCTACACTCTGACTCCGCTCCACATAAAGAGCCAAGTAAAGAAATAAACACATATCAGAGTGCAGCAGGAGATGCCACAGTGCGTCATGCCGCCTCTGTGCTTTGTGAACCCAGCTGGGCAGGCTCTGGGATGAGAACACTGGTTTTAAATTGCATTAGAACTGCAGATACAAATTCCAATTGGAGCAGTGGGGCCGTTGCAGGGCTAAAGAACCAGGAGCCCCACACTCTTTGTCTCATCGTCATTTGTTTTCCCCTGCAAGTTTTCTAGGATACACCGGCTGCGGGAGGGGGCACCAGAGAGGTGCTGTTGGCAATCACCTAGTCAGAATAGGAAAACAGGAAGACACACAGCTTTGCTTTATCTCCTCCAGGCTGATCCCAGAGAATTCAAGAAAGGTTGATGCCTTCAGTTTTCTTAATCACTCCCCCTAGCCGGGGTTTTGTGCAGATCAACTAGTTAATAGTCAAGTACAATGGGTCAAAGTTAGAAAACATAGACAGAATTCAAACCCACCATGCAAATCTTGGAGGTGTTTGATGCCCTCTCTGATGAGGGCTAAGTCTTCGACTGTTTTGTTTGTTGAATAGGATTTCAAGAAGCAAGTGAGGGAGGAGTCTGAGAGGAAAATAGGTAGAGCCCCGCAAATCTGCGGATATCTACGGACCATTTTTGCGGATTACGGCTCAGATGTGGATAAAAATTTTTTATCTGTGTAGGGCTCTAAAAATAGGGTCACCCAACCCTCTAGGATTGTCCTGGAATCCCCAGGAATTAAAGATTAATCTTTGATTTTCAAGATTGTCATCTGATTAAACCTCCAGGAATTCATCCAACCAGAGTTGGCAACCTGCCCTTCCCCACCCCCTGCTTACGCTGCCAGCATCTCCCTGGATTTGGCTGAATGCACGTCACCATTCCTTAATAACCTGACTGAGTTTGTGCTCCTCAGAAGGACACTGATTCCTTCAGTTAGTGATGATCTCCTATTCCACCTTTGCTTGCGCCTGCTCTTGTTCAGATGCTACTGGTCAGTCAAAACACAGTAGAGAACTTTTAGTGGCTGGTAGCAGGGTCCACATGCTGAGTTAGTGTGTAGCAGGTCAGTGCACTGTAGATGTATACCCCGACTTGCCATGCACTAATGAACCATGTAGCCAAACCCTTAGACTTGAAAGCCTTTGTTAACAAATATGGTAGAGCATGCTGTTGAAATTCATTTTGCTTACCAGGCAGGAAGAACTCATGCCCTCCATACCTTTGAGATGAGTTGGTGCACTTTTGGGGGGGTCTGGTTCTTGGTGACAAAGTGTCTGAAAACCATTCCAAATTATAGGGTCTCCTATCACAATCACAGGTGTGACACATGTACAATAGGGGGAAAATAAATTCCCCATTTCTTCCTAAACTACTGTTTGTGTGACCAACCTAATATCCTTCTTTGACAAGGTAACAAGCCTTGTGGATGGGGGGGAAATGACTGCCTAGGAAGGAGTACTGCAGAAAATGATCTGGGGGTTATAGTGGCTCACAAACTAAATATGGGTCAACAATATAACAGCTTTTTTTGCAACGGTAACTTAATTCTGGGATTTATTAGCAGAGTGTTGTTAGCAAGACACAAGAAGTAATTCTTTTCCTTTACTCAGCACTAATAAGGCCTCAACTGGAGAATTGTGTCTAGTTCTGGGCACCACACTTCAGAAAAGATGTGGATGAATTAGAGAAGAGCCAGAGGAGAACAACAAAAATTATTAAAGGTCTAGGAAACATGACCTACAAGGAATGATTGAAAAAATTGGGTTTGTTTAGTCTGAAGAAGAGACGGAGAGGGGACATGATAACAGTTTTCAAGTATATAAACAGGGCCAGATTTACACCTTATGTGCCCATAGGCATAGCATCTTCAGTGCCCCCCCCACACACACACACATGCACACCTTCAGCTGACCTTCGTGTTGCACACAGTTTTAGAGAGGTAAGGTGCCCCTGAGGACAGGACATGAAGTAATGGGCTTAAACTGCAAGGGAGATTTAGGTTAGACATTATGAAAAACTTTCTAACTGTCAGGGTGGTTAAGCACTGGAACAAATTACCTAGGGAGGTTGGGGAATTTCTGTCATTGTAGGTTTTTAAGAGCAGGTTAGACAAACACCTATCAAGAATGGTCTAGATAATACTTAGTCCTGCCTCAGTGCAAGGTCCCTTCTGGTCCTACATTTCTATGGTTCTAAACTACTCTTGTGTGCAGTGTTTTAGGTCAGGTTATATTTCATGCAAATATCTTATATTTATTTGGAGCCTTTAATCTCTGAGTATTATGTATGCATGCCACAGATACACATGACTCATCACCCATCACTGAAATGCTGCCACTTCTAGGGTGAGCCATGGCAACACTATATCAGCACTTCACTTCAGGAAGTGAAGAAACAACAGGAAGAATTTAGGCAGTTAGAAGTAATTAGCTAGATATCTGGAGTCAACATGCCACTGGTGCTAATTGGAAAAAATAGGATCTTTAATGATGGGAAGCATTCATATGACCTCTGACCCATCTCAAAGATGGTGCCTTTAGCAGCAGGTTGAGACATTACTTCAGCACTGACTCAGAGGGAAAAGTGCCACCTTCTGCATGTGCTGAAGTACCTAGATGTTTCCTGGACATCTCCCATACCAGGAGTGACCCAGTATGATCTTTCTGAATGTGTGAGAGATGATCCTAGCCTGAGGTGACATAGCAAATGGTGAAGTACTTTGTATATTAATAACATAAGACAGGTCACCTTCTGAGCAGTTTTCTCAAAGTCACAGATAAAGCAGCAGAGACCTCAAGATTTAATTATTTGATACAGTGCATAAAGGGGAATGATGACACAGAAGCAATTTACTTGAGGCTGGACAAATGTGGAGCGCGTGCATGGTGGAGGATGTCTGGGCTGCCCTCCTTCACTCCCCTCTCTGTGGCTGCATGCACACTCCTCATTCTTCTCTAGAGCTAATATAGCTCGTCCATAAATGGAACCTGCTAGGTGCCCTCATGACCCTTGGTTTATCTATGGAGAAAGGGCAAGAGGGGAGGGAGAGTAGAGCAAAGGAACCTTACGTCAGCTGGAATATTCTGAAAAATTGTAACGAGTCAAGGACCAAATGAGGGGCCTCTCACTCATGTTGAGGTTGGGGTAGGTTGCATTTCACCTGTCCCTCATCTCCTAAACTTGGGGGACTGACTTGCTCCCCACTTCCCCCCACCCTCTGGCCTGGTCACACACCTCCTCCTGGCGCTCTTTAAGGTCAGGCAAGACCTCTCTCTTCCCTCCTTCACTCTCCCCATATAGTCAGGTGTGTGAGGGGGTGGGGGATGTCTCAATGTCCAATGCCACTGGCTTCTGGTTTCCCATCATGGGTCTTTCAAGCCCTTCTCAGCTCTTTCACCTTTCTTCCTGCCCCAACCCTCCAGGGAGAGGGCTGGGCATCCAGAACCCATCAATGCTGCTCCTTACGTGGCCAGCAGAGTTGCCATGGACTGAGGCGAGGTGCTTCTTTCTCCAAGGATCTGAGCACTCCACCTTTGCAGCCCTATGACTCAGGAGCTAGAGTCCTTATGTGATAAAACTTCAGACATTATCACATCCCACACAAGCTATATAATATTGTTTCCAAACCCTTCATTCTGAAGGACCTAAAGCGCTTTACAAATGATGTACTGAAATGTAGCCACCTCTGGGGCAGAGGGCAGCTGTCAAGGTTGAGAATTTGAGCTCTAGTTTTAAAGCAAAAGAGTCAAATCTAGAATTCTGTTGGAATGATGTCTTCACCAATCTGAGGAGCGTTGAATCTTTCTCTTGCAGTGTGAATGCATTGCATGAATGTGTTGTCAGTCAATTTACACATACTGCCCAAGCAGGAGGGCTTAAACAACCTGCTGCTCAGAGGCTATGGTAAAATGTTCTGGAAGTCAGGGGCAACAATCACTGGACTAGTAGCCTTTGAGACCAATCTAGCTGCTGGGCTGCCGCTATTAGACTAATGGCATTGTCACAGTGAGCTGATATGCGATAGGGGGCTCCCGTGATTAGGCATGATTTCTCAGGTTGCAGGAGGAGGGTCCCTGGAGGTCAGTCTCATTGAGGTTGTGATGTGCTCAGTTACTCTGAAGTAGAGACCACACAGCCACAGATCAGCCTTTACCAGGTGACTTCACACATACGGGGCATACCAGCCATCCCCTGTTCAGAGGACAGTTGTTATATTTTTAGCAATACAGGGGCCATTTTTTCCACCTTGTGTCTAAAAAGCTCTACTAGTTCAGTGCACTCTGAATGCTTGGTTAGAATGGAGGGAAGGGTGCAGCAGCAGAGACACAGCCTTGACTTACTCCATCGCTGTCCCTAGTTAGTCTTTCAGATTCTGGGACATATGAACAGCAACATCACCAATCCCCAAACAGACTGCACAGGTATAATACACTCCAAGCTTTAAGGGAAACTTAGGCTTTGGTACCCTAATAATAGCCTTCAGCGGACAGAACAGTCTCACTGTGCTTGGTGCCTCCCTGACACCGGAATGCCAAAAAAAATACTGTATGCCAGGCTAGATTCAAAGCGGTATCCTCTACTATCAGCCACTGGATTGTTTGCTGTCTGGGATCTTTGAGAGCCTTCCTGGGGAGTAGCTATGAAAGGGCACAAGTGAATTAACTTATTCTGTGATCACCTGTTCAGAATTTCAATGACTAATATCCTTGTAGTGATTGTTTTCCTCTTACCAAGGAGTGGCCAATATCTTGCCTAAAAATAGGCTGTTTTAGTGCGGCGCACAGTCTGTCTCCCAGCTAACCAAGTTTTCTCCTGATTCAGCCACATCCCATGGCTCAGAGCACTTGTGATTGTTTTTCATTAAGATGACTTTAGTGTCGGTGAAAGGTACCGGATCAACCACTCTGGAGACTGAAGTCCTTTAGTCATAGAACAGGTATCCAAGTCAGCGATGTTCCACCAATGTGATTCAACCCAGAACTGGAGGGACTATCGCTAGAGGTGACAAGTGGTTCAGTCTTGCGTGTCTGTAAAGACAAGTACCAGGTGTGTCTGTGAGTCTTAAATGATAAAAACTGGATAGTCATCCTCTCATCTCATATTAGCCACCAAGCAGCTATGAGGTGGTAAACACTTTCAGTCACTATCAACCTCTGCTAGATTGGAACCAGTCACCCCGCAGTGAAACCCTCTCTTTTTTTCCCATTTAATATTATTTCCAGTTCTGTAGGTGTCTATTGGCAGTTGTCCCCCTGTTAGGCTGTCCATGGAAACTGACAACCTGTGGGTGGGATTTTCCCTACTTTTTTAAAATATAAATCCCCGTTGAAAATGCATAATTTGTCTAGCAGACCAGATAAACCCTAATTGATATCCTAGAGGCCAATGAAATGAGCACTTGTAAACCAGCTGTCAACAGGGCTAAATAAGCAACTGTTTTTGAAAGGTGTCAAATAACTGTTGAACTAGCTCATGCAGGATTCAGCAGGTCTGAGCTCTGCTGCGTCTGTGTCAGTTCCCAGCCCCATTGTGCATGTGACAAACTGTGTGCTCCACAGCCCCACAAACTGCTGCTCAGAGGGCGGGTTTTAAGGAAGTAGGTTATGATAAAATCTTTTACTAAAGTTGCATCACGAGTTCCTGTCAGCTGCAAGCACGTTCACAGGTGACTCAGCACCGAGCTGTCTGGAGGGTGTCTAGAAAACGGAATGTATCATTGGCTTTTCGTAACAGTTGCTCAGTGACGTACAGCTTACATTTGTCAGGCAAATCCAGTAAAACGTTGTAAAAACTCTCCCCTGCCCATCTCAGCCCAGCCAGGGTTCCAACCTGGAGATAAGTTTCAGAGTAGCAGCCGTGTTAGTCTGTATCCGCAAAAAGAACAGGAGTACTTGTGGCACCTTAGAGACTAACGAAATTTATTAGAGCATAAGCTTTCGTGGGTTACAGCCCACTTCTTCGGATGCATATAGAATGGAACATATATTGAGGAGATATATATACACACATACAGAGAGCACGAACAGGTGGGAGTTGTCTTACCAACTCTGAGAGGCCAATTAAGTAAGAGGAAAAAAAAAAACTTTTGAAGTGATAATCAAGATAGCCCAGTACAGACAGTTTGATAAGAAGTGTGAGAATACTTACAAGGGGAGATAGATTCAATGTTTGTAATGGCTCAGCCATTCCCAGTCCTTATTCAATCCTAAATTGATTGTATCTAGTTTGCATATCAATTCCAGCTCAGCAGTCTCTCTTTGGAGTCTGTTTTTGAAGTTTTCTGTTGTAAAATAGTACCTGGAGATACTTTCAGGAAAGTCTAAGAGAGTGTAGCATTTGCTCTAATCTGGCTGAGTGGATATTTGATCTAGCCTTCCTGCTCTCACTGAAGGCAAAGGGAGTTTCACAAGTGAGTTCAGTGGGAGCAGGACTGGGTCTTCGCAGAACCGCCCAGGGATTTTGAAGAAAAACGTGTACCTTCCTCTCCCCTCCCCTTTGAGGTGACTTCACAGATGGATTATTTATGTAGTTTCTCTTTTGGAACCCTGTTTTCTTCTGTAACTTGCTCTCTCTACTATTTGAGCTCTTTCTACAGCAGTAAATTACACCTGCCACAGAAGGCTCCTGCTCCAAGCATGTGGTATAAATGTACACACAACTAATTTCAGGCTGTCTCTATCCAAACGGTGGGAGCTATAAAAATGATACTTTGCACTTACATCGAAAGATCTCAAAGTACTTTATAAGCCTCAGTTAATTAACTAGGTCTCATAACATCCCTGTGAGGTACAGCAGGTGAGCGTTTCCCTGACTTGACAGATAAGAAAAGTGTTTAAAGATTAAAATCTTTGGCTCTATCCTGGACTGAGGATATCAGCTTGAAAACCCCCAGCTTTTGACCTGCGGTCCTGCTCTCTGCACACCCAACCAAATGTTGGCAGCAATCTCCAGATTTACCAGTTGCCACCTAATAGCAGATCTGTTTTTAGAGGAAGCTATCATGTTAGTCATAGAATATCAGGGTTGGAAGGGACCTCAGGAGGTCATCTAGTCCAACCCCCTGCTCAAAGCAGGACAAATCCCCAGACAGATATTTACCCCAGTTCCCTAAATGGCCCCCTCAAAGACTGAGCTCTCAACCCTAGGTTTAGGAGGCTAATGCTCAAACCCCTGAGCTATCCCTCCCCCCAGTCCTATCAGTGAACATGGCAGTGAAGGAAGTTGGAGTGTGGCAATTAGGGGACAGTATATAGGTCTCCTTAAGTCAATGCCCTTATTCTGCAGCAGCGATTCATGTTTTTGACTCATGTCCTAAGGAGGTTAATTGGGGAGACAGCGTATGACACTAGGATGTGCTGACACAAGCAGTGGTTCCCTAAAACATGTTAAAATGATCCACGGACTGTTAACACTTGAAAGCTCTGGTATATTGTACCTGAAGAATCCCCCTTCTTTTAAAATGGGCTGGTGACTTTAATGCTGATGACAGATGCTGGATCAACAATCCTGGAGATAGCTCTCTGTCTCTGTACAGAACAGGTAAGAGTAGCACCACAGATCAAGCTTCCCCCCACACTGTCCTCCTGATATGCCTCAACTCTGACTACCTGGATGTTGGGGCAGTGGGCAGACTACATCTAAGGATCAGGAAAGATTTTATTTTCTAAGGCCATTCAGTACTTGCCCTCTTTATTGGGACACCCAGCAAGTGGGCTCACTAGTGCCACTAGTTGTGCTTTTGTGATGTGACACCTGCCTGTTTGGAATTGTTGTCTTCCAAATTCCTGTCCCATTGATCACCAGATAGTCCAATCATTTCTGATACTGGCAGGATTTGAGGTGGAAACCTTGAGGAGAATGTCTTCTGTGTCTTTATCAGTCTCCGGTTAGAACTTTCCTGGTTTGGCCAGAACACTGCAAAAGTTCTAGAGACCTATCCCAGAAACTTGCAGTCCCTACTAATGTCCTGGTCTCCTGAGAAGAAGTAGATTGGCAGACGTACAGGGTTTTGGTGGGCACTGGGCAAAAATGACTCTTCTGGCCTTGCATTTCCTCATCATCTCACATCAAAATGCTGCCCTGCCCCTACAGGCTGCCATGACTGCTAGAAGGAGGGGTGGCAAGTGGAATATGGAGTGACCCAGGAGACAGACCTATTCTCTTCCCCTCTGCAGTCATAATTTAGAGCGACCCCAAGAAGGGGAAGAGGTAAGGCTGAAGAAAGCAGCCATGTTTAACTGCTGTACCCAGTTTAGACACCAAGGCTGATGGACAAAACAAGCTACCAGGGAGGACTCCACAGCCTGCCTGAGATTTTAGAGGTACTATCTGCAGGCTGAAATCAAGTCCATAGTGATTTTGAAAAAGGAACTGTTGCTTCTTTACTGTGAGAAAGGTGAAAGAGGCAGCACTGCAGAGCTGTGGGGAGGTGCTAATCTCATAACCCAGAATAACACACAGCCCTAGAGCAGCCCCAACTCTCCTTCCCAATCTGAGAGTGGTCTCTTTAAATAAGTTTAAAATCTTGGCAGCTCCAAATTTCCTGAGCCAGTCAGTCCACATTGCCTAGTCTCCCATTTCTAAAATTACCACACCGTGACCTTTGGCTCTCCCAAGGAAGGAGCCCCTTTCGTTTCACAGCACTCGGTGTAGAACTAACATGAGTTACAGGACCTCTATGGAGAACTAACATAAGCTGCAGCTGCAAGATGAATGTCTTATAAGGAAACCACAAAGCATTCAGTTTGTAAGTACAGCAGCCGTGGGATGAGTCGCGTGTTTCCTGCCTGGGGATGGGCTGCTGACAGAATTGGCAGCGTCTGCTGCAATGAGGGCGATGAAAGAGGCAGCCTGCACTGCATGAAGGTTGCACTGAATTGCACTGTGTGGGGCTCATACATCAGGCCTCAGGTGAGGAATAGAAAAGCCAGTCAGGGTGAGGTTTCCCCTATGTTGTCTCACCCCTTGCTCACATCATCCTGTTTTGCTGGACTTCACAGCTGCCCTAAATTCCCTGACCCTCCCTGGCTCATCCTAAAAACTGCCAGGTTGCTGCTGCCTTGATTGTACAAAATACCCTTTCAATGCTCCAGCTGCCTCTTTTGTGTCTGCTCCCCAATTTATAAGAGTTGTTTGTGTTTTTTGTTTTGTTCTAAAACGTTGGCTTGGCTAATAAATAATACATTAAATAGTCCAAGAGAATGATGGACTATAACTATTGTAAAGATAATTGGGTATGATAGCCTTTAACAGTTAACAGAAAACCAAATGAAAATTATTAAAGAAAAGCTGCCCTTGAGGTTGGATCAAGCCACCAAATTCAAATCTGGATCCACACTTCAAAGGCCAGTGGTGCTTAGATCCAGGATTTCTAGCCTACCTCTGCTAGAAATAATCAGTGACCTAGCTTACTCCTGTACCTGACTGCAAAGCAACAACAGAGAAGTCATATTTGCCTTTAAAATCTTAGGGTGCCTTTGGTCTCACATTCCACTTCTCTCGTGTTCACTTAAAACCAGATGTGGAGGCCTGACTTCTAAATGCTAGTAAACCAGGAAATGCCTAATCGGGGGGCGGAGGGGAGGAAATCATTCTCTGAAATTTTCAGTTGCTTTTATTTCATCTTTCTCCACTTGAAGTTAATTGTGCAAATACAATGCAGCTTTATCTTATGACTTTCCTAAATACCAGGGGTGGGCAAACTTTTTGGCCTGAGGGCCACATCAGGTATGGAAATTGTATGGCGGGCCATGAATGCTCATGAAATTGGGGGTGTGGGCTCTGGGGAGGGGCCAGAAATGAGAAGTTCAGGGTGCGTGAGGGGGCTCCGGACTGGGACAGGGAGTTGGAGTGCAGGGGGGAGGGAGGGGGTGAGAGCTCAGGCTGGGGGTGTGGGCTCTGGGGTGGGGCTGGGGATGAGGGGTTTGGGGTACAGGACAGGGCTCCAGGCTTGGACCAAGGGATTCGGAGGGCGGGAGAGGGATCAGGGCTGTGGCAGGGAATTGGGGCGTGGAAGGGGTGCAGCGGTGCAGGCTCTGGGCAGTGTTTACCTAAAGCAGCTCCTGGAAGTATGTCACCACTCCGGCTCCTATGTGGAGGCGCGGCCAGGCAGCTCTGCGCGCTGCCCCGTCCGCAGGTGCCATCCCTGCAGCTCCCATTGGCTAGGAACTGCAGCCAATGGGAGCTGTGGGGGCAGCGCCAGCAGATGGGGCAGCACACAGAGCCGCCTGGCCACACCTCCGCGTACTATGTAGGAGCCCGAGGGGGGGTCATGCCAGCTGCTTCCTAGGAGCTGCGCATAGTAGGGCACGCCCTGACACCGCTCCCCAGCTGGAGTACTGTAGCGGGGCAAACCTCCAACCCCATTCCCAGTTGGAGCACCCAAGAGGGGCAAACTCCCAACTCCACTCCCCAGCAGGAGCTCCCCAGATTAAAAGGTCTGATAGGCCAGATGTGGCCCACGGGCCGTAGTTTGCCCACCCCTGCTATATACTGTGTATCCCTAAAACTCTTGAGAGAAAACACTAGTGGTTGGTCTATGCCAACATTTCCATTGCCAAAGCAGCACTGGTATTAGCCCAATAGTGGGAGAATTCCCTAAAACTTCTCAGGATGTGCCTACAATGAGCTTTTCCTTAAACTGTCCTATAGTTCTACCAGCGTGCTGCTCCAACGTTGGTAGCAATGATGGGAATTCTAGCAGGGACGGCGAGTTGTATGGGCCCGTGGTGCCCCACCTGCCACCCCCGTGCATGTCCCCCGAGCATCCCTGCCTGCCCTGGGCAGCAGGCAGCCCCCCTGAAGCTCCGCGCTGTGCTCCCTTGCCGGCCACTGCCGGCGACAAGGGAGCGGTGCCGTGGGCAGGCTGAGGTGACTGCTGCGCTTGCAGAGGGAGGAGGGGAGGAGGCGCATGGCAGCCCCCCCACCCTCCGGCAGGCGACTTCGAGTTGACTCCGGGGTGGGACTTATCCTGGCTGGACCTCCTTGGGTGAGTGTCGTGCCGGAGGAGGAGGTGGGGGGGAGAGACCTCCCCTTCTCCCTCCCTCGGACCTCACTTCTGCACCCCAAACTCCTGTCCCAACCCCATGCCCCGCAACCCTTCCCGCCCAGCCCAGAGCCCGCACCCAAACTCCATCCTAGAGCCCACACTCCTCCCGCACCCACACTCTCCCAGAGCCTGCACCCCAATCCCCTTCCTGCACCCAAACTCGCTCACAGAGCCTGCACCCCCTCCTGCACCCCAACCTCCTGTTCCAGCCCAGAGCCCGCACCCAAACTCCGTCCCAGAGTCCGCACCCCTTCCACACTCAAACTTCATCCCAGAGCCTGCACCCCAAACCCGAGCCTGCACCCAAAATCCTTCCCAGAGCCTTAGGCAGGTGTGGGGGATGCGGGCGGGGCTTGGACCCATTCTGGGCACCATCAAAAATTATACAAACCTGCCACCCCTGAATTCTAATGTAGACAGGGCACCAGTGTTTTTTGCCACCAAGTCTAACTCTACTCAGAGCAAATGTAGATGGCATGGTGGTAAAAATGGCAGCGGCGCATTGTCTACATAAGATCTTGTACCACTGCTGTCACTCCATCTGCAGCGGAGGTGGCACAATGGTGGGGAAATTTTTTTTTTTTTAAATCTGTGTAGATAAGCTCAGCATAGACAAGCTTTTCATGGTCCTGGGCAAGTTCCCCCATTTGGATGTTCACCAGGCTGCTGTGTTTGGGTCCTACCACAATGGGCCCATGTGCTCTTAAGGAGACCTGATGCATGTGCCCCCCCCCCCCTCCAATTTGTTGCTTGGCTTTACTCAGCATGCACTCACAGACTGAGCATGCTCAGTAACACTGCTGAAGCCAGCTGCCCTCACTCTCCTCCCCCCCAACAATTGGCAGGCATGTGTCATCTCTGCTCTTAAGATTCCCTCAGTCTGAGTAGGCTCCAACACTCTCTGGCACACTTCCTGGGCACGGACTTTGTTACTCCCTCACAAAGTGGGACCTTGTGGCCCAGCTGCCCTAGGCCCCCAGTACTGTTACTGGGGAGTCTGGGGGTCAGCAACTTAAACACACCTTTTCATAGACCTCCACCCTTGTGGGTACTTTGGTTACAGTCTACTTCTCCAGGGACATGTGATACCTGAATCACATAACACATAGACTTTGCAAAGGTTTCTAACACAATTCTAGATCTAGACAAAAAATAAAACACCTGTATGCATTTCCCTGCCTGTTTCCTTACCACTCTTGAGTTTTTGTCACAGTCTTTAGTATGTCCAGGATCTGTTCCCCACACTGCACATGACTTCCTCTACAAATCACAGAATCTCTCTCTTTCCTATATCCAGTTTCTTTTAACCTTGACTGGTGCCACAGTCCGAAAAGGTCCCTCTGGTATGAAAACATGTACCTTTTGTTCCTATCTCTTGTCACAAGCCTTCTTAATGTTTTAAAACCTTTTCTCTGACATGTCCTCTGTCCCTTTGTTCTCCTGTTTGGGGATTTTCCACTCTCCATTTCTCCTTCCCTGCAGCTGACTGAACTTGTTTTCCAGCTCAGGCATCCTCTTTAGCATACCTATTGTTTGGCCATAGCACAGTTCAACGACTTCTTTTGTTTATTCTTCCAGACAGGGTGGGTGGTACATTTCAAGAACCTTGTTATCCCATGGCTGACTCACTTCACACAGAGGCATTCAGTGATACAGCAATTTACTAAAATTAACCATCATTAAAATTAACCAGAATTCATAAACTCTATATAGATATTCCCCACAATGTCACACAAGGCCTTGCACGACAGCAGCAGGTGAGAGACTCTAAAGCTTTGCTTTTATATGCTAGTGAATTGCACCACTGCAACTTGGCTCATTTCAAACTTTTGTTACTTAGATACATTGATCCCCAGTTGGAGAGGTACAGTACCAACGTGGGGCCAGATTCTCAGCTGGTGTATGTGCCTTAAAAGATTGCTTATCCAAACCTGATGAAAGCTTTTCTGAATCTAAACTGGACTTCTGCAATGCCCACCATTCCTCTAATTCGCCATCTCTTCAATTGTCTACCTTCTTTCTAAGCTTATCTTTCTCCTTTTAACTCTTAAGATATCTGCCTACAGGATTTTGGCATTCCAAGCCCCTGCCATGTCTGTAACATGTAACATGCCAGACACAAGAGTGCTTAACATGTATTGTGCACTGGCCTGGTGCAGCACTAGTTTATGCTGTAAGCACTGGTGGCATAGATCCACAGTTGCAATAGAACTTTCCAGCACAGTCCCACAATGCTCCTTCATCTCCTTCTGTGACAAGTCAATTCAGTGTGCAGTGTCTCCTGCACTCTTGATTACTGAAGTTGTAGTAGTTCAAAACAAAATAATCTTACATCTACAAGTTTTCTATTTCACGAGGTGCAACGCAGGCAATCTCAAAGGTTTTGTTGAAGACCTGCAATCCAATACCAAAGCAATTTCATTTTACAAAATTCATGCAGCTTATACATTGGAAAATGCTAATTTACTCTGTTCACATATTAAACCAAAACAAAGATCCCATGTGGATCAGCTCATCAACTGGTCTAAATCAGCAACGTTCCATTGATTTCAGGAATAGCCAGAGCACAATTGTGTTCTGGCCAAGCCCCTTGCAGTGGCAAATCATAGAGCCATTAGGCCAGCTTTGTACCATGAGGGGACTCAATCTATGAGAAGGGATTTCCCCAATGGCCAGTTCCACCAGATTTATGGCTCCTTTATGCCAGCAGCCCTGTTGTAAAAAGGTCATAGTACAATGGAGAATTTGGCCCTTACATTGTAATCTCCTTAGGCCAGATAATTAATTATTTGTGACTTAAATAGCAACAGACATGCTGTCAGCACTTACCTAATAATCTTGCTAAAGTCTGGATGGCTATTTATTCTGGCTAGTGGCTAATTGAAACCAAATCATCAGTTCCAAACTTTCAGTAAGTTTCAAGGTAATGAGGGACAGGATACCAAAGTTTTCAAGGTGACCTTTTGCCATTAGCACATTATTGCATGAGCTTAGTTATATGGATCAATAATCTTTCTGCTCAGGGTAATGTGAAAGTAATTCATATTAATAGCCCCAATGCCTCTCCTTTCTTCATCACATTAATTACATACATTTGCTGACTTTAGCTTTACTCTTTACTAAGATACACTTGCTGTAACTAGAAGTGGAGTAAATCACAGTGGAGATGCTGCAGCGCCCCGTAGCTTGGGACCCACCAAAGCGTGGTAGTTACTGTCAGCCATGTTAATAAATGTATGATGATTTTAAACTTCAGTCCACTCTGAGGAGACACTCTTAAGCTTTCATTTGGCTGTGTTCTAACAAGTCGCTGTCTGTGGAAAACAAAAGACTGAGACACAAGCCACAACATGCTACACTGTGGGATACAGTAAAATTTGCTTAATTGGGATACCTAGGTAGACAGCCTAGAGAAAAGAGTCTGGGATAAATAGCATCATGGGGTTCTATGTTTGAGTGTCACTGATTCCGTGCAAAATACACTCTGTTAACAACTAAAAAGATGGGAGTGGGGGTCAGGAGCGTGGTTTAACTGCCAGCCCTGCACACTCAAACTGGAATATGAACATAAAGCTGGGTTCTTTCTGCCTGATAGATTATAACCAGTAATAAAGATTCTATTCTAAATGTTACACTTGTGCATCCTCATTGGTCTTGCAATTGCCATCTGGGGCCAATGCAGAACAGCTTGTCCCCCACTCAGGGACCAAAATAAATGGTCTGATTTTCAGAAGTGCTCAGCATGTTAAGAGCTTTGCTTTTGTGAAAAATCTGACCATAAACATCACATTATGTGCTGAGCACTTTTGCAAAGCTGGTGCCATGTTAAAAGTGCAGTTGACAATGCATGAGGCAAAAATGACTCGCAAAGCTGGGTTGATGCTATAATAATAAAAGGGATAAAAGTAGTAGAATTTTTTTTGTCACTAAAGTCAGCAGACATGACACTGAATACACAGAGGGAGAAGATCCAATGAGTAAGATGTTGCTAATCTATTTTTACACAATAACTATTCAAAGCAAAACCAGCCTTTTTAACAGAAGAAATCACTTGGATGAGGGGAAGGCCTAATATTTATACTGAATCCAAATACAGAATGAAAACGATACTTGCTGCTTTTCATCTTTGATAGCTTTCTTCTTCATTTTGGAGCACAAAACATCATCTCTCATTTGCTGGACACTAACAGAATGTGCCCCATTGAACAGAATTTATGCTACTTTTATCCCAATTAAACAGTTGTCATGCTTGTTGCTATCAGTGCGCTTAATTAATTCCTTGGGAGTTGTGCCAGTAAAATGCAGTGTATTGTAATGTCTTTTTTTCTGGCAAACTACAGCTTTCTAAAATGGAAAAAAATTCTATGTAAGGGAATTGGACTTAAAACTTACTAAGCCAAATACAGCTCTATCCTGCCTCTTCAATAAATAAATACATCTTGTTTTAGCCCCTCCGTGTCTTAGGTACTTATTTGGCCCCCATAACCATATTATCGGTTCTGTAGCATCACTTGATGGACCTATTTTTTCTCTTTAATGTCTTTTTGCAAAGTCCATGTCATTCTGAGTCTATATCTTGGTCTAGATGCCCAAAAGTTTCTTTTTCTCTTATAAAATATTGATTCCAGCAGTTTGGCAATTAGAAACAGAGTCTGTAGTTATCTGTGGATGTAACAAACCCAAAAGTTCCAAGGCATTAGAATCTTCCTACGTTTTTTTTCCATAAATTGTACTGTTTTTTTCAGCATCTAAACTTCCATTTAATAAGAGAGAGAAATTTAGCCTTTATTGTGACTAAACTAATCTTTACAATGTAACTGAAGACTCCTCCTCCTTCTGAATGTCCAGAGAGACTGAAACAACAGCAGCAAGAGCAGTGGGAATTCCCTCCATTCAGCTTAACTCTGAGATCCAGTTATTACCATTAGCATTTAAGTACGAGCATTGTTAACCATTTCAAGACTGACCATCATAGCAGAAATGAAATCCAGCTTTACCAGTTGGTCATACTTGCTATGTCCTGATGTCCCAACTCAAAGGGACTTTGGAAAGGAAAAGGGCTTCAAGTTTTGACTCTGCTAGGAGTTTATTATTTGATCAGGTTGCCTTTTAATTATTTATATAATAGTTAATGTCCTTTAAAAATTAACATGAAGCTGGTGTTTATGGTGCCAATCGCCAAAACTTGTTTGACTTTTGCAGTGCAGCATTTGTGATTGTGTGAGTTTTCTATACAATGATGCAATAGCAGATCACTTAAATGAGATAATAAATATTTTTGATTAGCTACATTGTTTTTGTTGCAATGTTAGCTAGCACTATAATATTCCCAAACAAAAATATTGTATTAAAAAAGGATTGTGTGCCTAACTGCTTTCTGCCCCCGCCTCCCCCCCCAAAAAATGTGTTTCCTGAAACTTCTAAACATTCAAAGACAAAACAAAAATCACTACAGAGGCTGAAAATGATCAGTTAAGGGATCTAGCCAGTTCCTTACTTCTATAACTGCAACTCATTTCTACTGCCCATACAACCTTAACTTTATCCCCTTGTACCTATAAAAATCATGAGGTGTGTGAATCTGGTCACCAAGAAATTGAGACACACCAAGTTAGTGAATATGTTTGAAAATGAAGGTGTGCATTGTATGGTCCCGCGGAAGAGAACACTGCTCCAACAGGTCTTATGAGGCCCACCACGCCAGGGCTCCCTTTCTGTGGACTTTAGCAAGTTTGTAGAAAATTTTCTTGGACTAGTTCTCGTAGTGCAGCTTCCTAGGTGTAGCACAGTGAGCGCACTCAGTCGCTCTGAGTTACAATGTTAGAAATGTTATGACAGCTGTCACCACGTGGTGCTATTAAACGTAGTCGCCCAAGTTCTTAGCATGTGAGCAAATTTTGACTCTTGGAAAGAAACACTGATTTGGGGTTATGTAAAGTTTTGCACAGAGACAGCTTGTGGACTGGGGGAGTTTGCCCTCTGCCTTTTACTCTGGTTAGAGTCAATTCTTGAGAAAAAAATTGCTTCCTGGAAAGCAGACGGCGTTGGGCTGAGATTCCTAGAAGAAGGGGTTTCCCTGTGTGCTGTTTGACCATTTCCTTTCAGGACTGGTGTAAATAAAGCAAACTGCATTTAAAATAAACCCATATCACTGATCTCTTCTCCCCTGGGGAGCCAACCTGCAAGGCCCTGGCACTTGCTAGCACTCAACAGAGGGGCAACATTGGTGTAAGAAGGGAAAACAGTATTTATTCGACAGTTGTCTCCAATGAGCACCATATAGAAATAAATAAATAAATGCACATTTACCATCCAGAGTTGTTAAAGATTCCAAGATATTTACAGTATTCCTATTCTGTGTATAGGAAATACCACAAATAGCATGTTGGGCTTCTTGATGGTGTCCACACTTCAAGAACTGTAAATAATAAAATGGGACAGCAGTGCAAATAAACAAGGTTAAACAGAAACACTTGACTAGAGATTGTATATTCTTCCAGTTACATCTAATCATTTTAAAAAATCATATGCCATAAATCTGTTCAAGCCAAGTATTCACTCAGATCAGTATTTTTCCAGGACCCTTCTACTCCTGAGTATCTAGGAAGCAGTCGTTGTCATTCATTCATTCCCTTCCTTACCTCAGCTGCCTGTCTGTATCACTGGTCATTTTCTGGTCTTAGTAATATTGCCAGTTCTCTCCACCCCACAGACTTATCCTCTCTACGCTACCAAAAAAATAGAAAAAGACTAATGGTGTCCTTTAATCATAGCAAAAATTGCCATTCGACTTCCAAACGTAAAACAAGATGGTTGTTGCCCTGAGTGGTGATTGGTGCTTAGATGGATGATAGTACCAGGGAATAGTTTTTAATAACCAGGTGATTAAAGGGTTCCAGCTGGAACAGATTTGCCAGAAGCATGGACAGGACATAATTTAACTAAAATAGTTTTGAAAGTCATTGTCAATATAAGGTCATGTGATCAGGTTACAGTTTAGGCTTGAGAATGGATTTCATAAACCATGTTAGTGACACTCTGCCCTGTTCCCACCAGGGGCAAAACTGCTAGCTGAGATCATATTTTAAAATGGTGTGTGTGTGTGAGTGTGAATGAGTGAGTGAATGAAATGTGGCTGATACTCTCCAGAACTTGTTGCAACAGTGATGGGACCTTACCTTGTCATCCCATGTGCTCAGGCAGCATGCAGCAAGGCACTGGAGCAGTTTGTCTGTTTTGTAACTCTCCAATAACATATCAACTGTTTTTTTTTAAATGGCGGTAATTACAAATGTAACTTCTTAAAGTATCAAGAACCCCAACGTTTGGGATAGTATGTTTCTCCCTCAGGGAAGGTTCCTGCAAACTCTGAGGACTTGTCCCTTTCTTCCCATCCTCCTCCCTCTTTAACGTCTCCTAGTTTCATAGCAAGTATCCATCCAGAAAAGGAGGGGTGGACACTGTTCCTTTTGAAGCTGTCAGCACCACTCCTTGTGTTGGCTACAGTGGGTTGCTAGACAGAAAGACAGAAAGTGTTTCTTTCCCTGTTATTTTCCTTGCATGCATCCTACACATGTAGTATTCTAGCCCCTACCAGCCTAGGAGTGAGGGAATTATTCTGGGTCACTTTTAAGCATCAAAGGGACAGGAATGAGAAGTTTTAAGATTTTATTTTGTTTTTCAAAGTTGATCAAAAGGCCTGAGCTGTTCCCTTTCTGACACAGGTTTGTTTTGTTTTTGTTTTTAAACAATAACTGTCCGGCAGAAATGCTGACTGGTGCTGAAAATGTTTTTAAGTGGAGCCAAAGTCTACTGGGAGGGTGAGGAAAATATGCATGTGTGAAGAGGGGAGCTGAGAGAAGAGTGGACATAGAGAGAAATGTGTGTTGACGTTTACCAAAAAGGCTGTCTCTTTGGTTTTGGCAGGGCAGAGAGTACAAAGTCAGTAACTCGGGGGGTGGGGGAAGGTGTTTGTTTTTTAGATTATTTAGTTTAGTGGTAAAGTAATGATCCTTACCCCTTAAAAACCAGAAAGCAGCTAGAAGGGCGTGCTCTGAGGGTGAAGTGTTCCTTGGAGGAATTTGTGTGGGAGTGGGACAGAAGAGTTAGTTGACATGTTGGAACAGAATAGAGGAGGACTGAATTCCAGTCAGTGTTGAATTCCTCAAAAGCAGGGACCCTGAAAGCTTCTGACTTTATGGGCAATCTCACCTGGGAACTAATGGAATAGCAGGCTTTTTTCAATCCTGTTCCAATAATTCTCTTGTTAATAGTGATTCCTTGGCTACTGAAAACCACCAGGAATGGAATCCAAACAAAAAAGCCTACTCAAATACTCATGGAACAATACTGACCCAAAAGTCTGGCTCCTAAATTCTTAAGTGTCTCTAGACTATACCAGTTTCTGACTGCTGGCTTGTTGCTCCTCTTGTCTTGAACCCCCTTCACCACCACCCTCGCGAGGGAGGGTCATATCTAATGTTTTAGAGCAAAACAGTAAACACATTCAGCCCTGTGTGGAATCCTCCAACCCAGCCAAGCCTTTCTAAAGAGAAGATCCTGGCCTCTCTGTTTAGCCTGATCCTCATGTCAGCATTGTTAAGTGCCTGTTACTACCACTAAGCCAATCATGTGCCTCCAAGTAATTATCTCAGGCCCACTGCAGCACAAGAACAACTCTGTTTGTGGCTTCTTGTTGTCCCAGTATAGAGCTAAATAAAACCTTTTCAATTAAAGAGCCTCTGACTCTTCCCAGAAAAGCGGTAACACCATTCTGTCTCCATACACTCCCTGAATTTTTCTCCCCTGTTTTTAATAGGAAAGGGACATTTTGTTATAAATAGGATTGTTTCAAAAGCATTCACTTGCTCCTTGTGTTTATCCTCCACTGATGCCAGATTCCTGTCTGTGCCATTGGAATCACTTCCATAGCATCCACTTCAGACTGAAAGCTCTTTGGTCAGTACCCAGTACCAATGGGGCCCTGATCCAGGTTGGAGTCTCTGGGGGCTATTATAAAACAAATAAACAATATCAGATTTCTCAGTGACCAAATATACTCATGCTGCAGGAGCAGATGAGCACCTAAAGAACAGTGAGCCTGGGCTAGATTCACCCCCGTAGACACGGGGGAATGCAAATTACACTACCTTGTGTCCAAGAGCACAGTTTTGCCCTAGGAGTCAATCAGACTATGGGGAGGGGGTGCATTGATACCCCAGCCTACTTCTCCCAAGGGTTCCATCAGAGGGCAGCAGCTTTGAATTGCAGACATGCTTCTGTGAGCGTGCTAGCAGTGGAGGGTCCCTCAGAGCCAGTCTGCCTGGTCTCACCCTCTCCTGGGATGACCTGGCCACCCATTTCTGACCCCGAAAATGAGCCAAGGATGGTATATGTGCAGCTTGTGTCTCTGTGATATCCTCTTTAAGAGGACTCTCTGATGCCAGGATGCTGCAGTGTAAGGGGTGAATCTGGCCCCCTGCTTCTAGACAAATGTTCTAGGAATAGGAAAGGAGAGAGATTGTCAGTCTGATGTAGAAGCTGGAATATTGTGTGTGTGTGAGAGAGAGAGAGAGAGTGAGAGAGAGAGTTCTCTATGAAGCCTCAACAATTCTGTAAAAAGCTGTTGTTTTAAATATGCTTACTGCATGTTTCAGGCTGGCAGAACTGATATTGAATTCCCATTACATGCCATCTTCTGTAACCAAACATCCTAAGGAAGGATCCTGCAAGGTCAGATCTTTATGTGCCTGCAGAAAGGCCAAAAGAAGGTTTAAATGTTCAAGTCTGTGGTTTTGGGGGCTGGCATTAAGGGGCTCCCCATGTGTCATAAGAGCTCTTTGCAGCTCACCATCTGGGGGAGGGGGACATGTGGGTGTGTTTGGGAAGATAGCAGTGGCTGGCTTAGTGGCTCTGTGCACTGCTATGACCCCCAGAGGAGAGAAGGAGCAGGACACATCTGTTTGTCTCCATAATCAAGGCTAGCTGAGCAGGTCCCCAACCTACCAGTTGTCTCAAGATTACTCAAGTGCTATAGAGAACCATTTCAACACTTGCTGAATTGCAGCTGGGCCTGGTTTATGTTGATGAGATCTGGATTGGACTGGAGGGACGGTTTTGCTATTGACTTAATTGGGAGCAGGATTGGGCCCTGTGTCTCATGTTTGATTACTTTGTGTATTCCCTCTCTCCCCTGCAACAGTCTAGGCATTGGTTCCAATGAGAAATTAAATATTCAGGGGAGAATACTGAAGGAAAGAGCTACAGTGAAAAAACAGCTGCACAGTGCCTACATTTCCAAACATCGTTTTTGGACAAGGCTGAGAAGAAGCCAGGGTTCTGGGTGCCTAAATATATCAAGGTTTTAGTTATGCAGCCGCAACTCAAGGAGGCCCCATTTCTTCCCAAACAACTTTCCACTGCGGCAGACTGCCCCCAACTCTAGCCTGCAGTTGTCTTCTGTGGAGAGGCTTGGTGTCCTCTAATTCCTGTCCGACCGTGGCATCTTCAAGAAGGAGCACCAGACCTCTTCCCTGTTCTGATGTCTTTAGGGAGCTCCCACACATTCTCTCCATGAGGGTTGAGAGCATCTCCCCATGCTCTTAATTGGGGTCGAGGGCTCCAGGCTTCTTCTCATCTCTCTCTCTCTCTCTCCAGGATTTGAAGAAGTTGGGTTTTTTCCCCCTACCTTGTATCTCCCTCCTCATGCATTCCCATCTCCTGGTGAAGCCCTAAAGATTCCTTTTCCTTTCGCCATCCCTGAGAAATCAATAACCATCTCCCAAATCTCACCTGAGCTGCTGACTGATCCCAGCAGCCTCTCAGGACTGCACCATCGCTGCCTTCTGTGGCATGTGTAACACGGACAGACCCTGGTCATTGGTGGGCAGGATCGAACCTAGGCGGCCTCTGGAGCTTAGTGCATGAGCCTCTACCACATGAGCTAAAAGCCAACTGGCTGTCAGGTAAGGTTGTAGAGCAGATGCAATCTCTCTCTCTCTCTCTTGCTCTCTAAGTGGTCTCGGTGTCACTAGATGGGACAGAACACCACACCCAGGAGTTACACATGCACAACAATCCCATTAAGGAACACTCATCTCTCTCTTATTCTCCCCACTTTGGCTGGGACATCAGAGAGCAAGGACCATTTGTAAAAACTTGGGACTACCCTGGCCAAACTGAGATTTGGCACCTATGCAGCTGTAATGGAAGTAACTTTTAGGACTCTCTAAGTAGCTTCTAAATAGTACCAATACAATAGGTTTCCTCAGTGGCATGCTGATCAGTATAAGTACGGAAGAAACATAATGATGATGAACACAGTAGTTCCAAAGTGACCAGCACTGTATTTGGACGGTCAAACCAGCTTTTTAACTCAGAACTAGTGCTGATTCTAGAGTTTTTGCTGTCCCTACCGGTCACTCATACTATAGTCACTAAATATTTTGCTGACCGTAATATTTTATTATCTGAAGCAATCCCATCTTGCTTCTATGACCAAGCTAGCCCAGCCCTGAACCTCTGACCCATATGACTCTTCCAGAAATGAAACAAAAGCCAAAATCTGGAGAGTTTTACTTAATCTCCTCTGATTCAGCAGATTCTGAAAAGAACAACATCTAAACTTGGGTTGCTTATGTGCTCCAAAGTGGACGTGGTGTGTCACTGCATGGGATTTTAGAGTAGATGGTTTTGTACGAAACAACCTCAGAGAGACTCTTTTATAAGGTGAAATAAAAGGATGCAGCAAAGAATTCACCATTTGAACCTTGTTTGGTCGAGGTTTCTGATGCTTCCAACCTTCCCTACGTTCTCTTGGTACATGCATAATTTAACCTCATCACCATTTCAGCTGAACCAGTTGGAGACCCACATGAAGATGAATTAAAAGTTTTGTAGGGTTGTTCAAATGGGGTTAAAAAAAAAACAACCCAAAACGAGGCCCCAAAGGGATGCCCCAGCAATAATTTGGCAGACAATGAGAATCTTAAGAATGCACGAGCACATGGCTTCCAGAATTTTCTGCCAGGCTACTGGTTAGTCCCTTTGGCTCAGATTTTTTAAAGTATTTATGCATTGCTCTGCTCTGCTTAGAGACTCAGTCACTTTTCTGGAAAATGAAACATAAGTTCCTATGTCAATTAGGCATTCTCATAGTAAGCACAGCAATGCCTAAATACTTTAAAAGTCAGTTGTTTTCAGTGTTGTTGTAGCCATGTTGGTCCCAGGATATTAGAGACATGTTTCTGCTGGTGAAAGAGACAAGCTTTCGACCTTACAAAGACCTCTTCTTCAGGTCTGGGAAAGGCACTCTCATTTCCCAGACCTGAAGAAGAGTTCTATGTGGCTTGAAAGCTTGTCTCTTTCACCAGTAGAAGTTGGTCCAATAAAAGATATTACCTCACCCACCTTGTCTCTTCAAAAATGTAGGCCTTTGTGACTAAAAGTTTTATACTTCATGGGCACAGAGGCAAGTAAGGTCCTATGTATGCTGATTATGGACACTGGGTTAGCATCTCTCTGGAGTCTTCTCTAGAGTTCTCATTAGAAAAGTGGTAATATGGTTTGCCAGAGACAAACTATGCTATAGATCATCTTACATGGTAATAGTAATTAATGGAGATATCCTATCTCCTAGAGCTGGAAGGGACCTTGAAATGTCATCAAGTCCAGCCCCCTGCCTTCACTAGCAGGACCAAGTACTGATTTTGCCCCAGATCCCTAAGTAGCCCCCTCAAAGATTAAACTCACAACCCTGGGTTTAGCAGGCCAATGCTCAAACCACTGAGCTATCCCTTCCCCTGATGGTAAACCATGCTATAAATAGCTAGAATGATTGGACATCACTTATACTGGCCAGGGAACCTCTGTTAGAACTCTTTTAGTAGGAACTATATCAAAACTAGAGGGGGGCCTGATCCAAACATTCTTTAAGAATTTTCCTATAGATATCCAATCTATGTAAGGGCAGAACTAAAATTCTAGATCTCTGGGGAAGTTTGGGTCAAGATCCTGATCTGGGCATCATGGCTTAATCCCATCTCTAGTTTCATTTAAACATTGTTCTCTAGAAAGATGCCAGCACAGTTTCAACCCTTGATGTGGACAGGGCTTTGAAGTTTGTTAGGCCAAGGGAATGGGCAGGGGAGAAGGGGAGAAATTCACATGATGGAAAAGAAGAGAGAGACTAAGCTTATCCTTATCACTATCCAGATACAAGGTCTTTTATCTGACTGTGAAAAGGATTGTTGACAGAAGACAAAATGCTGTTGACAAGATAACAAGGATAATGTTCCTTGGAACAGTTAAATATAAATATATAGCTTTTAAGACCAGGTCTATATATCTTAGTGTTTTATAGTATTTTAAATGGATGTTAAAACAAAGCATCCAGAGGTTAGTCATCCAGAACTTATACTCACCAGTGCTGTCATTTAGAAAATCAGAGGTGAAGTAGTGAGTAAAGGACTTGCTGGGGAAGAGGCTGTTATAGACAATGAAAATACTTAATTGATTCTCGGGCTATTCAGGGGAGAGAATTTCCCTGTAACATAAACATGGCCCTTTCTGTTCTTTTCCCTCCATGTGGATGTGTTAAAGAGTCACCTGTGCTCCGCCTCCTCCCTAAAAATAAAATTCCCAAATCCCAATCGGCTTTTTGACAAATTGTTGTTTTCCTAGAACTAGTCAACTAATGTCTATTCTCAACAAATCAATATATTTTAGTAGCCACTTGAAGAGAGTTTTTTTATTTTGTGCAGTACAGTAGCTTGCAGAAGGGATGTGTAGGGGCCTGTGAGTAAGGGAATTTATGCTGCTTTATTCCTAAGTATCAGATATACTGGTATAGCACAATGGTTACTAAGGTGGTATAGAATTCATACTTTTGTTGCTATATACACACACTGTGGCTGAGTGAGATTAATGGCTTCATCTAGCAGCAGTGTAACATTTCGAGGGTCTGTCCATATTTACACTTTTCTAACCTTTTATTTTATTGATTTTTTTTAGGAGTTTATAACTCCACTGTTTAAATGTGTCTTGCTGACCTGGGAAATATGGCTTTTTTATTACTTTTTACACAGATGTAATCAAACTTGCTATTTTTGCCCGTCACCTAACTTTAAAGAAATAATTTGGCTTCATTTCTCTGTTATTGTTTTTTTAAAAACTGAAATGATAGTCTGTTAGTCACTGATGGACTGGAGCTTTTGGGCGCTGCAAGGATCTTGGAGCAGAGCATGCTTCTATAGATCACGTGCAGTACAATACCTTAGTACGTAGGGACGGTTTATCTCTGAATGTCCTGGAGTCTGTGGTTCAAGTCAACACCTTTCTTTTTTTCCTTTCTTCTAAATCTTCATGTACAGCAGCATCTGCAACAAAGTTGTAATACATACAAAAATCTCATAATTGTTTTCTGGACACTTATTTGGGAATCATAGTCAGTCTGAGAGATCAGTTGACAATATGTCTCCTTCCAGTGGTTTGGTGGGGTAGGAAATCAATGTTAGAAGAGGGTCCATTCTTCAATAAAACTACATCCCTTTGTAGAATTTTTTCTTGAGTTAATAATAATTTCTTCACACAATGTACAGTCAACCTGTGGAACTCCTTGCCAGAGGATGTTGTGAAAGCCGAGACTATAACAGGGTTCAAAAAAGAACTAGATAAATTCATGGAGGATAGGTCCATCAATGGCTATTAGCCAGGATGGGCAGGGATGGTGTCCCTAGCCTCTGTTTTTCAGAAGCTGGGAATGGGCGACAAGGAGTGGATCACTTGATGATTTCCTGTTCTGTTCATTCCCTCGGGGCACCTGCATTGGCCACTATCAGAAGACAGGATACTAGGCTAGATAGACCTTTGTTCTGACCCAGTATGGCCATTCTTATGTTCTGTTTAGAACCAAGCACTGTGAGGGGAGGGAAACGATCCTTTGGTATGTTCAGGCTACTTTACAGTGTTCTGATGTAACAAAGCAGCCTTAAACTCACTCATTTGGCCTGGGAAGATGCTGACAGCTCAGGGGTTTCGTCCATGGGTGAAGGGCAGTTGTAGTGGCTCCTATGCCACCTTCCCTCAGGGCTGCCTTGCATAGACATAATGGCTGGATTGCCATTACATGTTACTGATCCCAAGGTGCCAGAATTGTCTGTGAGGTCCATAGGCAGTTGAATACCAAATAAAGTACACTGTTCTCCTTCCTGTGGCACTCAGTGATTTAACTTTATACCAGTGTATTTGGTAATGGATAGAAAATTATATTGACACACACCATCATCATCATTTTGAGTCCTGCTTTTAGTTTTTGATCACATATCTAAAAGAACACAGAATTAGATTCCAGAGAAGGACAATAAGAGGCATAGGAGAAAAGAATTGCATAGTCTGGAGTTAGTAATAACACTCATATCGCGCTTTTCATCTTCAAAGTGCTGTGCAAATATTAATGAATTAATCCTCACAACAGCTTTTGAGGTATGGTGGTTTATCCCATTTTACAGACAGTGAAACTGAGAAAGGGAAGTTAAGTGATCTAACCAAGACCAAAGAGGGAGTCTGTGTTAAAGCCAGAATTGCAACTCAGGAGTTCGTGGTTCCTTACCACACCACACCTGCTCCTGAGATACCAGGATTGTTTTAGTTTGGAAAGAGGAGGTGGAATCAGCTATATGACATAGGTATATCAAATAATGAGTAATGTAGATTCAAGCAAAGAACTTGCTTGATCTATAGGTTAATAATGAATGAGCTGTAGCACAATTGTTCACTGTAGAAAAGGCACTCTCAACTAAACAGAATACATTGTGGTGTGCAAAACAATAAAAAAAGAGGCAAATAAATACATCCCATAGAGAAGGAAAAATCAGTTAATTAAAAAAAGTCTTTAAGTGTCTGAGAGGGAGAAGCATCTTTGAGAATGATGGGCTACACTCCACCCAAAAGGCATCTCATTTGCTTGTTTACAATAAAGGGCCCTGTGTGCTGGGGACAGTTAATACCCATGGGAGGCTTGCTCACTCTACCTGAACAGAACAGCATGCTCCTATAAGTAAGCAAGTAACTGCTTTCCTCCAAGGGCACGCGCACACATACAGACTTTCATATTTTGTATTCAAAGTTCTTGGCTCGGGTTCACTAGCAGCTGGTGCTAGCCATTCATCTCCCTGCCTATGTCACAGAGCTGGAGGAGGTTGCTCTAGCACTGCTGCCCCCGGGGCAGCTGCACGTCGCTCCCATAAAAAGAGAAGGCAGATTAATTGAAAAACTTGGAGGGTTGGGGGGTGATACATCCCCAAAAGGATTCCCTCCTCAACACAACCATGCACCATATATTTAGTGCACACGATTAAGTTTCCTTAAAGCTGAAGGCTCCTTTAGTGAATAAGGATAAATGATTTCTTTGGGGCACTCCCTCGCTTCAGAGGCTGAGCTGCAACTTCAAAGCACTTGCCTGTTCAACAATTTTTAAAGTGCTAGCGGGAGCTCCACTAGCCTGAGTCTATCCACCCAGCTGGGAGGCTTGCTCCAGAGTGCTGTGTAAACATACCTAATGGCAAAGATCGTAAAGAAGAAATTGGCTTGAGAACTGTATTCAGCAAACATATCTTAAAACATTTTACAGAAACCCTCTATTTAAAAATTATTCTGCTAATGAGCCATCCACTTTCTGCACTGTTTCTCCTTTATTCTTTACCACCAAGAATATCTTCCCTTCCACAAATACACACAAAGTGGAAATACTTTCTGGCCTTTCGCCAGAAAAATCAAAACTGAGGCAAAACATTCCAACCTCAATCCCCACTGCTCTGAAAGGGAGCCTCAAAAGGAAAGAGAAAAAAAACACTTGTAGTGATATTGTACCTGTTCTTGGCATCCAGGCATCTTTTTATCAGCCCCTGCTGTAGTGCAGTGAATAGCACAATTTTTACTGATAAATAGTTGCACTATAGACTTGGCTGTGTTATGTGAAAGGAAAATCTGTAAAACCACAGGACTGTAGTATGTAGTTTCGACCAGAGTGTAGGCAGGGCCTTGTTTAGCTCACAATACACAGTCCAATCATAGGCATACAGACAGGTTGTCTAGTTAATCTTGATTTTAATCATATCTGTTTTCCAGATACACTGTCAAAATCAGCCAGGTTGGTCAATTTTAACACACCTACATAAATCATCAGATCATGCAGTGGATTACTAATCATGAATCAAGGCCCGAGACAATCGTATGTGTTTTCATGTTGTCATCAGCCATTACATAACTGATGGGTAGGTTTCTCTGAAGGTTTTTTTATGTATCTATATACAGTATTTAATAGTTCTTTCATTCTCTATGCCTGATAAGAATCTAGCAATAGTTGCCATATGTAATCCTTAACTGATATATAATAAACTCCTGTCAAATCAAGATTGGATGTCTTTCTAAAAGAAATAGTCTCATTCAGTCACAAGTTGGGCTTGATGCAGGAATCACTGGGTGAGATCTATAGCTTGTTTTATGCAGATTAGATTAGATGATCATAATGGTTTCTTTTAGCCGTAAAAATCTATGAATCAATGAAAGTACAGAGTGAACACTGTTAAATCTCTACAGTAGCCTCACATAGAGGATTAGAATTTAGTCTTAGGCAGCACCTTTTCATTAAGGTATCACAAAGAGCTTTAGTGCATTAGATATTGGTAGTGCAAGAGCTATGCAGACATATGCAGCAATAACTATGAGCTCACATATAGCCTTGGATGCTACATTTTTTGGGGAGAAGACTAGAGAGAAGTTGTGAGGCAGCACTTTCAATCTCTTTATCTAAAGGGGGAAAAGGCAACATGTCCCCTTTCCCCTGGGCATAGTGGGTAGACACAGCACTAGCCACCACTGCCCACCCACCCCACTAGCAAAGGACCCTCCCTCTCTCTCATTTCTCCAGAAGCTGTTGTCTTTCTTACCCAGTGCTGCAGACAATCTGTCACCTGCACAGCTGCTACAACTGAGGGGAGTGTTCAGACTGTGATGTGTAAGTTATGCCGTATCCCTACAGCTGCTGCTTGAAAGGAAAAAGGAGAAAGTGGGAGCACTTATCTCTCCCCTCCTCCCACCCCTTCTAGCAGTTACAAAGGGAATCTCAGCTCAGTGGCTTATCTATAGGAAAGCACCTCACAGTGCTTAAACCTTGACATAGTGCTTAAAATTCAGATGGGAGCTGGTCACCAATTCAAGCTTGGGGTCCCAGCATTGCTAATGTTGGTGGAACCAGTGTAGGCCAAGCCTACCAGTGTAGCATCCTTTCCCAAATTCTGCAGTGTCAGAATTACTATCATTATTATTTACTGTGGCCAGAATTTTCAGACGGGTTGTAGGTGCTGAACGCTTGATATACACCTCTTGAGAGCTCTTTTTGAAAATCTGGCTCCATATGCCAGGAGTGTATTCTGCAACGGATAAGACACAATTAAAGGTACAGCCCTTGTTCCAAGGAGTTAAATATCTAAAAAATGATAATTGAATATAAGGTCAAATCCAGCTTGAACCCACCAGGGCTAAGAGTGCTATTCGCTAAGACAAAATGACTTCTTTTAAAAGACTAATTTAAAAATCAGACTTTTGTCTGAGAATGTTGAACCTGCTATTGTTATAAGTAACACCTAAGGTAATTATTTCTGAAAGAAGTTGGTTGGTGGGCGGGTGTGATCTTTTTTCAGTTTGTTTACTTTGTGCATTTGACAGAACTTTATGTACAGTGAGCTTTCCTGTGTATAGCCAGTTTCCTCTGTTGTGTGTGTGGGGGGGGGGGTGTGGGGGGGTCATTCACAGTAGAGGGAAAAGTTTAAAAAATGTGATTATAAAACCACAAATATTAGCAGGAGAACTTGGGCAGGTTTAGGACCTGAAACTACTATAATCCCTATTTAAAAATTGAATGACAAGATGTTGGTGTCCCTCTAAGGTACGTTGTGGTTTTAAGGTAAACGTTCTCTTTACTTTTTGGTAAACTGAAAGTTTATTTAGCAGATTGATGTAATATGTTGATTCTCCCCATAAACTGCTCCAGTTCATGGAACAATAGATGTCTGTGTTTGGCAACTGGCAAAGGGTTCATGGATATTTGTTTAAAAGGGTTTCTCTGAGTATTTCTTAATATTCTACTTGGGTGCACAGAAACTACAGCTGTTCAATATGCCTGTGCCATTATAAGCTACATTTACCTGTATGCTTTTTGGCAAAGGGGAATCTCTTCTATATGCCATGGACATTGGATGTAATAAATATGCCATGTCCTGTCTTAGCAACAGGGATCAGAGACCTCGGGTATAGTACTACAGGAATCATGAGGAGGAGGCTTGGATGTTTTGGAAAGGGCATGTAAGAAAATAGAGATAAATCTGCCATACTCCAGACAGAATTAAAAATCCTTTTGCAAGAAGACCGTAAAAATTTATTGTATGTCCTAGTGCTCCTTTCCCCATTTTTACAGGGTATTCTCTCCTTAGGCATGATCTACACACAGGTTTTGTACTGGTGTAACTATGTTGGTTGGGGTGATATTTTTTACTCTATTTTATTTGTTTTTTAACATCTATAGATATGCTGGTGCAACCTCTAGTGTGGATGCAGTTATACTGGTAGAACTTATTCTCCTTCCCATATACGAGTGAGCTATACCAGTATAAGCACATTTATATGGATATAATAGCAACCACACCAGGAGGGTTGTGTCACTTTAACTATTCTAGTACAGTGGTACAACCAGGGCCGGTGCAACCATTTAGGCAAACTAGGCGGCCGCCTAGGGCACCTAGTGGTTGAGGGCGCCTAAAAGCCCGCTCAGGAGAGGAGGTGGAGTGGAGGTGAGCTAGAGCGGCGGGGGGGGGGGGGGGGGCGCATAGGGGAACCGCTCCCCGCCCCAGATCACCTCCACTCTGCCTCCTCTGCTGAGCACACAGCCCCTGCTCTAAGTCTCCTCCAATTGGCGCCGCAAGCCTGGGAGGGGAGGAGAATTAGAGCAGTGCTGGCGTTCTCAGCGGAGGAGAGCTGGGGCGGGCTCCCCAGGCAGGATTAACTTCTGCGGGGGGGCTCCCCAGGCAGTGTTAGCTTCCGTGGAGGGGGGCGGGGTTAGCTTCCGCGGGGGGGGGGGCTCCCCGGGCCGGGTTAGCTGCCATGGAGTGGGGGCTTGCAAGGGGGGGTAGCGGCTGCGAGGAGGGGCTCCTCGGGTGGGGTTAGCTGCCGTGGGGGGGGGCTCCTCGGGTGAGAGGGGCAGGTGGGCGTGGTTAGCTGCCACGGGGGGGGGTTAGCTGCCACGGGGGGTGGGGGTGCAAGGTGGAAGTTTCGCCTAGGGCGTGAAACTTCCTTGCACCGGCCCTGGGTACAACCTTATTTTCAGTCAGAGCCCAATCCTCTACTCTTTACTCTAGCAAACCTCTCACTAAAGTCAATAGGGCCCGATCTCTTTAACACAGTTTGGCAAAACATATCCTCTTTTCAAGACAGCTGTACACTACCGATTTCTGCCAGTGTAGCTAGGTCAGTCAGGGTGAGAAAAGGTGTGATCCCTGACCAATATAGCTGTGCCAGGAGAAGTCCCTGATGTAGATGCTGCTATACTGGCAAAGCAGTGTTTTTACCATCGTGTTTTGTTTAATAGCTTGTTTTGTTCAGGGGTGGTTTTACTATGTTGGTACAGAAGGCAGCTTTTCCAGTAAAGCTGCGTACACTCTAGGCGTGCTTTGCCAATATAGTATACCCCTGTTCTTATACCAGGAAATTACCTTAGTGTAATCATCACCTTGTTTATGTCCTACTACTTCATGAAATCTGACATGGTTTCATGCAACATTGGATAGGTCCTTCTGCAGTAGATCCTGAATAATGAACTAGTGGCTGGGCCCCTATGAGTTGGCTGCTAATCCATTGGCTGTTCCAGGAGTCAGCAGCTGGTGACACAGAAATGAGATGTTTGGCTTGGACTGCCTGTATCCTCTTTCTTCTCCATAGTGAGAAATGTTCATTTTAGATTGCATGGCACAGATTCCTGGGTTCCTGCCAAGACCTGCTTGGCTTTTGATAACCTAACACTCCGTTCTTGCTTGCTGCAGCCAAGAGCCACCTGATTTGTTTTCCTCAGTTTAGTATTTTGTGTGCTATGAACCCATTCAGAAATTTGTGTCTTCAAAATCCCAGAGTGTGGATATTTTGCTTCTGGAAAAATGCCAGATGCTCCTTAGACATTTGAGGGACTCTTTGAACCCCTAAGAATTTATCAAAGGGGAGGGGCCACGCTATTAAAATGTCAGGGCGGGACGACGACTGTTTGAAAACCTTTAAAAGCAATGTTAAATTTCCACATTCTGATATCGCTTTTGAGTCTGACTTGGGCCCCCCCCCCTTACTCACACTGAGTAGTAATTTACTCAGGGAGTAATCCCCAATTTTTTTTAATGAAAACCCAATTTTTGGGGTCAAAAACAGACTTTTTTGTGGAAACTCCTCTTTAATTGAAAAAGCCAATTTCCATTGAAAAAATATAAATGGGTTTTTTTTTTTAACCAGTTCTATCCTCTTCATCCCATACCTGGTCTATCTTGCTTCACTCTTAACTTGTCAAGCAACTTAATATATGCACTGGTGCAAGCTTTTTTGAGTTATAATTGTAGGTTTATGTAATTGGTCTTATTCCTTTGGATTAAAGGACAAGCACTGGATAATGTATTGTAGGCAACAATCCTGCACTGGGGGATGGGGTAAAGATTAGAATGACCTAACTTGTCTTTCCATGATTATGTCTTTTCTCTGATTTTCTTTTGGTGGCTATTCTGGCATCTTTTCTTCTGCTTACAGGCCATTGGCTGTGGCCCATTTGAACTCTTCACCTCCCATTCCAAGAACCAGCCAGATGTAAAGTACAAATCAACGAATCCAAATCCTTATCTCAAGACTGACGATATCTGAGACACGTATGCGCCGTTTACATTGCTAAGGAAAAAATGGCATCTATTTCTGACAACCAGGCTGCCAAATGTGATGGCTATTTGCTACAGCTACTCTTGAAAGTAAGGAAATAACCTATTAAAGATTATAGGCCACATTATATCTTGCTTTATACCCAGTGCCACTTATTGGGTGTAAGTCAGGGTAGAATTTTGCTCAGTTAATGCCCTTTTCTGTATTGTGACTATTGTATTTTAATGGTGAAATAGGATCCTGAGGAATCTTTCATTGCACCACCCTCTTTCAAAGGCTTCCTGTCATGATGGTCTTTAAGGAAGGATGGACACAACTCCTTGAGTCTTTAGTGTTGCTCAGAAGGTGCATTTGAGAGAAATGTGTTCCCCCAAGGGGAAAGCACACTGCTTCCCCAATGCTAAGGACTGAAATAGAGATTGAAACTTCTATCCCATGCTACAGCACACAGACACTAGCATGATGTGAAATTTGGGCCGGCTGACAAAAAAAATACAATCTTGTGTGCTATTGCTCAGTTACCTCACTAGGTAACACCATGGACTTCAACTAGAATATTTTGTTAGAAATACAGGATATTAGTCAGCTGTGGTGCTCCCTAATAGACTGCGGATTCCTTTCATAATCTCTTTAGGAGCTGAAGTAATGCTCAGAGGGACAAAAAAGAACAGTCATATAAACTTAAGCAGATATATATGAAACTAGACAACAGAAACTATTAGCTTTCTTTAACCTCACTCCTGTTTCAAGAAATGTGTTCCCTCCT
The DNA here is from genome assembly GCF_011386835.1 of Chrysemys picta bellii. Classification (NCBI taxonomy): domain Eukaryota; kingdom Metazoa; phylum Chordata; order Testudines; family Emydidae; genus Chrysemys; species Chrysemys picta. The sequence continues at coordinate 88,609,031 of NC_088797.1, read as the reverse complement.
CCTCCTTTTTCAGGATTGGTGGTGTTATCTTTTAATATAGAGTTTAAGCTCCTTGGAGAAGTGATCTTGGGACAAATTCATCCCTGGTGTAATTCTATTGATTTCAATGAGTTTAGACATACCAAGAGACAAATTAATCTGTGGTATGTCTGAAGTGCCATGCAAACAGGCACACTTAAACATAAAAAACAAGTCTTCCTTAAAACTGTACCTTTCTTTATGAGTGAAGGATATTTCCAAAATGAAAATACTTAGGATGGCTAAGAACCTCCAAGAGAAGGGGAGTGGGTACATTGCCTCAGGCAGAAGCAGGATTTTGTAATAGCTTTTTATCCCTTTGTTAGTGGTAAGCTGGAAATCAGAGTATCATGTTCTAATGCCACTGCCCTAGGAACATTAATACTGTCATATGCTCTTCCCTAAAGTGGCAGACACCAATCTTCTATGGGGAGAGCTCATTTGGGTGCTCTAGGACTTCATTAGAGTGATTTACCTCTATCAATTTTAAATGTCCTGCAAATTAGAAATTGAAATAGGATTGTACATCTCTTGTTAATATTGTACTTTACTATTTCAAATGGTTGAGGAACTTGAGGCACATAATTCTGAGACCATATAGTTCAGGAAAAGAGAAAGGTCTCCCAAAAATGCCAGGTGTCTGAGCTACGTTAAGAAACAGATTCTGCCACCTTTACTCATGCTCAGTGGCACTGCTGAAAATCAGCGCTGCTGGTAATGGATTACGGTACTATGGTGTTTGTAAAGCAAGACATGGCCCTCACCATGGTTTATGCAAGATACTCTAAACCTACAACGCGAGGGGAAGTGTCCACTACCTTTCAAGTGATATTGCTCAGATATGTTAAATAGGAGAAACTAAAAAGAGACAAGTTGTCAATTAGAAAGGTTTTATTAGAAAAGTAAAAAAAACACCCAAAAAACAATACAATTGCATAGAAAGGCTTCCACTTGAACATCAAGTGTATTAATGTAAACTGTAATCAACGGAAGCATTACATGGCATATCATATAGGTTGTTTGTGAGGGTTCCTGCCCTCATCCTAGCATCACATCACACCTCCCTCTGGCATGCAGTATTGGAGTGCTGTAGGCAGCTCCCAGCAGCATTTTCTTCAAGCATCAAAGATATGAAGTGATTACAACAACCCAACAACTTCTGCTTCTACATTCACTTGGAGTCTATAGATAGCTGCCCTAATGTCAGTAGTGGAGCATCATCTTTGACATATACTTGATCCCATTAGACCTAAGTTTAACCACCATTCACTCATACACATGCACCACCCTCCCCCCGCAAAAAACCCATTGATTACAATGTATTTTGTTATTAAAAAAAAAAAATCAGCCAGGAATAGGGAGATTGTCTACCCCCAAAGCAGCCCTGCTGCTGCATCTGGCATCAGCACTGTCACAAGACTAACTGAAGTCAGTACAATAAAAAGTTGTCCTACAATCACTGAAAGGTTACAGCTAGCACTCACTTGTGATCTATGCCCACTCTGAGAGTGAGGGAAACAGGGTGCAGTTTTGTTTTCCAGCAAGCTTCCTCCTTGCCCTCCCTCTCTGTTTGGACTATTTCCTTCTATAATTGTACAATCATGCTCCAAACTAACCTAACCTTGGTGACTCTAAAGAGTTGCCACATTTTAACCAGCTTATGTTCACTCTTTCAAAGCACTTAAGTAAGTTGTCACTCCAGTTTCTCCTGGTGCTCTACACCAGTTTAAAGAGTAATGATCAGTTATTCCTCTATGAGGCGCCTTCAACACTCCTCTATTAGCAACTGCTCAGAGCTGTAAAGCTTCTTTTTAATGACTCTGAATCCAGTGCTCAGCTTCAGCGACTGACTGAAGCCAGGAGTGAAAGAAGTCCCAGAGCTAAGAAGTCCCTGGATTTTAGGCCAGAGCCGGGAGTCCAATCTTAACACAAGGGTCAGCTGGAAAGTAGGCACAAGATTCGGATCCACTGCAATCTGCCCCACACTGTGACACCCCTTCCCTTGTTCAACACACAGGTCAATGAGGGCACCTCTCAGGCCACAGGGCTCACTATAAGCCAGGTGAAGCAGCTCTTTGCTGACTTGAGTGACGAGTTGGCTTGGCATCACAAGTCTGGAGCAACGCCTGGAATTGATATTGGCTTTGTTCAGACTGACTTGGATTAGTTTCATGAGATTATTACATAGGAGTTCATCTTCTGGGTCATTTAACAAGTCAAAGTCTGGCAGAGAAACTTCATCCAGGTACTCTGCATCTGTGAATGAAAATCAAAGAAGGCAGGTCAGTATTGGCTAGTTTATTAAACTGGCTTTTGTTTCACAAACTCCCTAGTAAAAGTTGCTACAAAGGACCAAATGTTAAGGGAAAGCAAACTGATCAGTCTATGAACTGAAGCAGCTTTTCTGTGAGAGAAGAATGTAAAGTACTAGGTGATAAAGAACAGTATTGTGGGATAGGGAAAGAAGGGCTGCTAGAGTTTTATGGGACAATATTTTTATTAAGCTTAAACCTCTCCCGTTGTGTATTTTAGCTTTACTGAATTACAGCTCTGGTGTACATTCATTTTGCTATTTGAATTGTGTTTTAAAGTATATTAACTGGACACAGTTTAGAAAAAAAATATTTTTAGGAAGTGTGTACCCTTCTTAAATTTGGATAATACCACCCTAAATTGTTCGTTATAGTTTAACTCAAAACATCAAAGAACATGAAGTTTCAATCCTAAAATCTACAGTACTTACCTCCGTCACAGCTCAAGCTGCTGTCCAGGGATTCACAATCGGAGCTCTCCGCTCGGACACAGCGATCGGGCACTTCCTGCTGCCAGCTCTTTCCCCGGGAGAAGATGGGTGAGGGCTGGTTCTCTCTCTGCTCTGGAATGGGAGGCAGCGAGGAAGAGAAGCTGTCCCACACGCCTGGCATCGCTGCTGCTGGTCACCCTCCGGAGTGGAAGTGGGGATGCGGAGATCAGCACAAAATACAGGTCCTGCAATCCAAGGCCAGCACAGAAAGAGGGGGTCAGTAACGCACGGCTCTAGCGCTGTTAGTTCACGGTCATGCAGAAAGATCTCGAATGCAACAGAGACGTAGACCTCGGGCGGTTTACACCGATGATCATCTAGCGAAACAACCCGCAGAGAGAATGAAAGGGAGCGGAGCGCTGTGCCTCGGACAGGAAAGACAACCCCAGCGCGATACTTACCGGGCCGTGGGATCCGGGCTGGGAGCAGCCGGAGGCGGTGGAAGAGGTAGTCGAAGTGCCGCTCCCGGGGACGATTGGAGGCTGCTGGTACGGGCGGGGATAGTGCTGTGCATGCACTGAGTTCCCCCTTCTCGGCGCTGGTGTCCCCCTAACCCGGCTTGAGCTCTTTAAATAGACAGTTCAGGAGCGGCCGCCCCCTCCCTGCTCAGCCAGAAACCCCGATCCGGCCTCTAGTGCTGCAGCCACCAGTCGCGAGCCGGGAGTGTGTGCCGGGCTCGGCCAATGGCAGGCAGGCGCACGTTCGCAGCGTTCTCTCCTGCCCGGTTACAGCAGCCGGGGCTCCGCCCCCCATTGTGGATGGAGTCTGAGCTGCGGGCGGAGAGGCCTTGGGGATGCGGAGGAACATGATTAAGGGGGGGGGGGTGTTTATTGCAGATTCTCAGGGCTTGGTTGGGCTGGGGCATGGCACGGAGCGAGCCCGTGCACCCGAAAGGCTCGTTCACTGCGGAAAGCATAAGCCTCTCGTTTCTGCCTGTAACCTAGCTGCTATAGACTGGGCTACACAAAGTAACATTGTATTGTACTGGGGGATCTGAGCCCTAGCTTAACTCTCCGACCCAGCACAAGTGGGTGCCTTTTGCTCGTAGAGATTGAAAGGATCAGGGTGGTGATAGGAAAAATAACTGTTACTTATTTTAGCCAACTTTTATTAATCTTAATTGTGTCTCCGCCCCTCCCCCACACGCACCATTCCCCATTATCATGCTGTTTCTGTCTTGCTGGATAATTTTTCCAAAGGAAGACGTGTTCAGATGGACACTCTTCAGGCAGTTTGGGAGAAAAGGGATCTGTGTTCAGAGTTACCATTTGTAACATGAAAGAAACCTTCGAATATCGGTTAAGTGCTGTAACAAAGACAAGTGATGGCTTCATATAAAATCAGTTCAACCCACTCCAAACTACGAATAAAAATCTCCCTGCTGGTAGGTGTTTCGGTATTGGGGTTCGTTTTAAAGAATGCGATGAATTCGGATGGGTATATATGAAAACCCATTAATCATCTCAACACGAAAGCTGCTACAGTAAATTTCATCAACTGTTTGATGTAATCTTATAGAGAAGCGAAGTGTGAGTTTATTTCCAGAAATCCTAAAGATTTTTTTCCCATCCTAACACACTATAAAGTGTGCCTTTCCAACTGTACATTGAGCTAACACATTCCAGCCTTGGATTACTTCGTGCACAATCAAGGTCAGGACATTAGTGCATGGTTTTCCTAACTTTTAGTCCTTAAAGCCTATTGCGAAACTAGTTTATTGCACCTCCTTTACGTCAACCGATTTTTTCGAGGGGGGGAGGGGAGGGCATGGTGGAAGGGGTTGAACGCCTGATCATGCTATTGATCATTCGAGTCGATAAGTTAATTTGGTTGTTGCAATTCTGCTTATGGGAATTCAGGGGACACGGTGAATTCTGCACGTATAAAGCTAACTTCTAAGGTAAACAATCCGACGCTAGCTGCAGCCCATCCGCAGGGTCCTAGCGTCCGTCCTGAAATCTGTGGCTGCTTTGTGTAAATGACTGGGAAAATTGCATCATGAGGAACGAGTTGGAGAGAAAAAATCCCCAGCAACTGCAATAAAGCAGATCGTTTCATCAGAGAGAAACTAGCAAGTCTACAACAGGAACAATCAACCGTATAACCTTTAAAACGAAGGCTTAAAGCTTGACGCAGTCTAGTCTGCAAGAAAACATGTTTTCTTCAGTTTCACAGATTAAAACCTAAGTGTAATGCAGCCAGTGAGCTCTTTGATTATACCATTAGTTATTATTAACTTTAACTCTTGGATTGATGTACTAGTGTGTATGTAGTTAGATAGCTACCTTTTCTGGCCTAAGAGCCACACTCCTGTCTGCTGTCCTACATCTCAACTCCACAGAGATGAGTCCATGCCCGCATATTCAATACACAGATTGTTTAAAATAATTCTGAAAATGAGAAAATAATCTCTCTGAAATAAGAAAGAGGTGTGGGAGCTGAAAGAAAATGGAGAAAAAAATAAACATTTCCACCTAAATTGAGAAACAACCCACCTAAAAAGCCACAAACCAAGGAAAAACAACATTGAAAAACAGTAAAATAATTCCCCTAAGTAAACAGAAGCAATTACACACAAGGTCTCCCCATTATAGGCCTGGTCTACACGTAACATTTTGAGTGGCACGCTCCCATGAGCGCTGTAGCTATGCGGACCTAAGCCTTAGGTTTCTTCCATTAACCTAGGTTTCAGAGTAGAAGCCGTGTTAGTCTGTATCCGCAAAAAGAGCAGGAGTACTTGTGGCACCTTAGAGACTAACAAATTTATTAGAGCATAAGCTTTCGTGGACTACAGCCCACTTCTTCGGATGCATACAGATGCAAATTTGTTAGTCTCTAAGGTGCCACAAGTACTCCTGTTCTTTTTCCATTAACCTAGCTACTGCTGCTTGAGGAGGTGGATTACCTACAGTGAAGGAAGAAACTCTTCCATTGCTGTAGGAAGTGTCTGTATTGTGGCATACAGAATCAGTGGTGCTAGCATGAGAGCCAAATTCAAACGTAGAGGGGTTTGTGCAGTGTGCTCATCACAGGAGCCTTCATTCCAAATCAGTTAGCAAAACACCTTTTTCCATAGGTCCATAGCTTGTTGCTATGAGATGAGACACTAACTGGAGATAACTGTTCGTCTTGACCTGCCCTCATTCACACAAAAGACAGTTATTAAACATCTTGTTGCCTCTCTACATAGCTCACCAAATCTATAGCAGGCTGCTAGAGGCTGAAAGTCATTTCTCCTGGATAGTTGTCTGGTAGCCTCAATTAACTGAGTTGGTGATCACTGTGTAGTTCCTTGAGGTCAAAATGCACTATAACCGTCGGCATACTTGTCAGGCCCAACAGTCAAAGGACTGAATCGGAATTGCAAATCAGTGGTTTGGGTAAACTGAGGACTTCAGTCTTGAGTACTTGTGATGATTCTTGATCGAGCACCTTTCATGAATACTGATTTTACTTACAGACATATGCATTTTGCTGCCCTTACCACATTTGTTCTGGCTTAGGTAACTGCCTGTCCAGTCTATATTTGTCTATAAATCTATATAGTAATGATAGTCCTGATTATGACATTTGAGTTATAGCCCCTGCTATTTTCTGTCTGGTTAGCTATGGACTATAGCAGGGGTGGGCAAACTACGGCCCAGGGGCTGCATCCTGCCCTTCAGATGTTTTAATCTGGCCCTCGAGCTCCTGCCAGGGAGCGGGGTTGCGGGCTTGCCCCGCTCCGCGTATGTCGTAGCTCCCAGAAGCAGCGGCATGTCCCCCCTCCAGCTCCTACACGTAGGGGCAACCAGGGGGCTCTGCATGCTGCCCCCGCCCCAACGGCCACCCCCACAGCTCCCACTGGCCAGGAATCATGGCCAATGGGAACTGCAGTGGTGGCACCTGAGGACGGGGCAGTGCGCAGAGCTGCCTGGCTGCACCTCCAAGTACAAGCCGGAGGGGGTACATAGGAGCTGCTTCAGGCAGGCACCACCCAGATCCTGCATCCCTGACCCCCTCCCGTGCCCCAATCCCCTGACCCAGTCCTGATCCCCCTCCCAGCCTCCAAACCCCTCGATCTCTGCCCAGAGCATCTCCTGCACCCCCAACCGCATCCCCAGCCCTCACCCCTCCCCCGCACCTCAACAATGAGCCCGGAGCCGCCTCCCAAACCCTGAACTCCTAATTTCTGGCCCTATCCAGAGCCCGCACCTCCAGCCGGAGCCCTCACCCCTTCCCGCACCCCAACCCCCAATTTCGTGAGCATTCATGGCCCACCATACAATTTCCATACCCAGATGTGGCCCTCAGCCCAAAAAGTTTGCCTACCCCTCGAGTATAGCTATAGAACAACTTAGCATTGCTGAAGATGTTGACTATGAAAGAGGGCAGGGATTATGGACTGAACTCTGGTTCTCAGATGAATGGAAACAGCATTGCAGAACAAATCTTGGGGTTGTAGGGAAGAATATTATTATTGATAAATTAATAAATTATCATTTCTGCATATTAAAGCATGTGAAAATTGCAAGACAATCAACACAGCATTAAATATAGACACCTTCCTCTCATTCACCCTGGTTTACTTCTCCTCCCATTTGTAACCACATAACATTCCTGCAGCAACTAACTACAAGCAACTGCTTCCATTAAATACTTTCCTAATATTATTTTTCAATGGATGCAATTGCTGTCATTTGCTACAGGGACATTATATAATTGTGAATGGGATGGGAGGTGGTTCATCGGATAGCAAATGGAAGAGGAAGTGAGTTCATGAAACCGTCTTTCAATTCAGATGTAATCCATGATATAAAAATGTTTAAGAATACCTCTTCTATAGACATTTTTCAGTATCTTTATTGGATACCATAAAACAAGCTACCAGCCATTCTACAGTATGTTAACATGCTGTTCTCACTCTCTGTGGCTGCCTGTGAATGTAATAGCTCTGTGTTGTGAAATTGACCTAAACTAGTCCGAAACTGGTCACTGGAGGTGCAGAGCTTGCAAGCACAATACATTTAGCACTCACATTTTCAGACTTAAACCAGATTCATTCATTGATAATTGTATCATTAATCTGGCTTCCTGGCAACATTTGGGTTAACACAAAACATGAATGTGCAATGTATAATAAGAGAATTTGCTTAGTAGTGGCCACATTGAGAATTCCATATGAGTCACCTGATATTTCCAATTGTTCCCACAACTCTAAAAAAAATCACCATTTTGGGTAAAAGTTTACATGCTTTGTCCCAGTCCAAAGATGAATTTATTATTACTTTAAGACTGAGTAAAATCAGTTCACTCATTTTTTTTAATTGCACAAGCATGGGGGGAAAGTATACTGGGCCTGCAACTCTTGAACCTAATCCTTATTTCAGTGACTTCTAAAAATCTTTGAAGCAAATATTCACTTGTACCAGCATCCTGACTGCTGATTCATTCTCTCTTTCTTTTGTACTACTCAGGATTATATATCAAATATGAGGCTCAGGGCACAGGGTCATAGTGGTAGTGGATGGTTAGAGTATTAACTGTGATGGTTATAGTGTACTGCATTTCTGAAAAATGACTTGGTCATAAAAGATGATTGTCCAAAATCCAAATTAAGCTTTGTATATAAAAGAAGGAGTAGGTTTTTAAATGTTTGACACTTTACTGCACCAAGAGGGAATGTTGTCTGGAGTTTAGAGCAGGGGATTATGAGGACCTGTCCATAATTCAGGGAAGTGCTTTAAACTATACTGGCAAAAGCAATCATTAGCTGGTATAAACTGTCTCTCCATGGGGGATGGGGCAGTGGATGCTGCCAGTATTGCTCTGCTGGTATACCCCAAAACCTTTTAAGTGTGGACAAGGCCTCACTGTGTGATTCTTGAAAAGATCAAATTAATCTCTTTTTGCTTCAGTTAACTAATCTGTAAAATGGGGGTGGTGATGTTTCCATATCGCTAAACTGGTCATGTGAGGATTATTTAATGTTTATAAAACCCTTTTGAGATTTCCCTGAAAATTGTGTTATATATGCAGGAGCGCCGCCAGCTTTTTTGCCGCCCCCGAAATGCCACCCCCAACAGAGGCGGCGGAAGGTCCCGCTCCCGAAATACCGCCGACAACCGGGGTGGCCGAAGCTCCGGCCGCCGCGGTCGCCGCCCCCCAAATGTTAGCACCCTAGGTGACCGCCTAGGTCGCCTAATGGGTTGCACCGGCCCTGTATATATGTGTAGATCACTATTACTGTTAACTTTTAAAGATTAGAACCTGATAAGTATTAAGTATCTGGGAGAAATGGCAAAATGAAAATCTCTAATATGTTTGTCTTACTGTGATACTGATTACAGGTTTGTCATGACATTGACCAAATTCTTAATCTATTTAATGAGCTATTTTAGGTACTGTCCTTACTGAGCAGAGACTGATAATAGTGCCACAGTAAGCAGAGTGGAGTATACATGCAGGATACAGCAGAGACTAGACTAAGACCTCCAAGATAGATGGTTTAGGAATATGGATTAAGCTCAAACTGTTATTTTGCCAGTATTTCCTGACGCAATTTTTGCTTGCTGCAGATTATTTGGGGAACTTCATAGCTCATTTGATCTCAATTTGAAGAACAATTAGTTCACTGCCACTGATCTCAATTCCATCTACTAGAAACAGGTAATTTTGTCTGCAGTCAGTCTGGCACCAGTTCAATGTTATAGATGCCAGTGCAAGTTCCTTACTGCTGATGATAATATATGCAACATGCAATGAAATTTTATGCTAGTTGTTAGTAGAATAAGTTGAGGGCAGACAGATGAGGGTGTCATTGCTAGAAGAGTTTTGCCTAAAATTTTCCACCATTGCTACCGCTGATTCATCTGCACAGGTGAAAGCAATGATTGGACTATCAATGTAGGGTAGCTGCTGGTGTGTTAGCCAGCATGCAATTTAATTCTGCGAAGAGCATATTTAAATGACATGGTAGTTACTTGTGAAGCTGAACTAGAGATAGAAACAGTGAGATATTTTAGGGGGGTGGGAATGTGGACAGGATCTGAAACACAATACAGATTCACTAGTTCTGGAAGATCAGCTCATCTATATAGAAGCCAAAAGTATTACTAAATTATGTATATAGTGTATTGAGAGCCTGAATAGCCCATTGGATAGGGCAGAGAATGGAGAGTCAAGAGACCTCAGTGTTACTTCTGGGGCTGTGCCAATGACTTTCTGGGTGACTGTCAGAACACTGGATAAATTTCTGCATCTCTTTCCCCATTTGTTAAAACAACTGATTGTGTATCATGGCTAGCTAATGAAAAAAGGGAGATGTGCTAATAGTCTACAAGTACTCTATCTAAAGGGTCAAAACTCCAAAGAGGGAAGAGTAGTATTAGAGTTTTACATGAGCTATTGATTTAATTATTAATTATAATAAAGAATAATTAGAAGCAATTAAGGAAAGGAAGTTTCTAAGAAAAATATCAGGGAAACATTGGGTTAAAAAAATCTGAAGTTGTATTGGGTGTAAATTTTTCTTTTTAATGATAATGCCTTGCATAGAGGAGAAGCCCTTAGGGATGTAATTTGCTGTGAAGTTTTTTTGCTCACATTGGCCTCAATCCTTTAGTTTTGCTGAATGCCCTCAAATCCCATTGATTTCAATAAGACTTTGATGATGCAAAGCTCCTTAAAAGACCACATCTAATGTCACTAATACTTAACATTTACATAGTCCTTTCCATCTTCAAAGTACTGTGCAAATTAATTTGCTGTAGTAAAGTTCCTGTTGGGTGTGATGCAGTGAAAGTGTTTGGTTCCAGGTGAGATTTACGAGCCAAAAGCTCTTCTCAGGATACAGGTGCAATCATTGTAAGTGAGAGCAGAATTTAGCCCTGTACAGTTTGGATTCCTCACTTATTGAAAGACATGACTGTGTCAAATTCTTATATAGAAATTAAGTTACTGTAAAAATTTTAAACTAGTGTACTTTTCCATTTCTTAAATAAAATAACAGTACTTACAAGTCACTACATAATCACAGCCTTTCTGTGGGTATAATAAATATACTTTGTTTTACTTGTTTTATTTTCCTAATTTAGATTGCACTTGTTAAACTCTTTTGCGACTATTTCTGTAAGCTATCCGAATTTGGAGCACTAGATGTAGAACCAATTATGTGAAAGAAAAATAAACACAAAGCTCTATTTTTCTATTTGCTTTTCACTATTAGTAACATGAATCTTTTGTGATACCTGTGCTGTTTTTCACAATACTGGAACTGGATAAAATCATAAAAATACTCAGTTTAAAAAGCCCTAACCAACTCCAAAATACAATGAGTTGTTTGCACAGACTTTCTGGTCTGGCTGCTGCCTGCTGGATCTAGTTTCTGTAGGTCCCTCCCCCAACCTATCCCATCCTAAAGATTAGATTCTTGACTTTACATCGATCTGTACCCAAAAAAAAAAAAAGTGGGGGAGAGGGGAGTGGTATGATGGTCGTGGGGATCCTTTGCAAATGAAGGGCTGTTTTCAAGGACGCCTGGAGAAGAGTGAAATTAAAGTAGTACCGTATGAAAAGCTTATAGCAGATATCTTAAGGGCTTAAACTCATGTACCCAGTTGATATAGATTTAACCGTTGCACCTAATTTATTTGGTTGATAGTGGTTTTCATACTTCACATTGCATTTAAAGCCAGCAATAATGAATGAGTTATTGATGGGTATTTTCTTTTACGGGCAAAGGTGAACTGAGCTGATTAGTGTCCGTCCCAGTTTGGTCTCATTTCCACAGTTAGGATGGGATTCTTGTTTGCTTCCGTTTGTCTCTTTAGCCTTATTTTATGTTTTGATACGAGCTAGTGGAATCTGAGGCAGAATTGAGCATTAAACATGTCCACACTGAGAAGCGTTGCATGCAGTACAAGACAGGCGCTTTGTCCCTGCAAAGGGTTAAGCGCACGCCTGAGCAGGAACGTGCCATCCAAGGCGTATTCCTTGGGAGGGAGGGGATTTGCATAGGGGACGGTCCGTACGCACAGGCCCCCTAAAGCAGACATGCTGAGCTCAGCGATTTTGCAAGCCCGCTGACTAGCAGGGGAAGGGGGTTGCCGGCGGTTCATCAGGCCGACAGGAGGCGGAGACAGTTACAAGCGCCTCGGGGAGATCAGCTGCTGTCGGAGTGGGCGGTGCAAGGCGGGCACCTTCCGATGAAATGCGTGCGGCCATAGGGCTAGGCAAGGGCGCTCCCCGAATAGCGGTAGGAGTTAGAGACTAACCCGGGAGCAGGGGGAGCACCAGGTGGTGCTGGGAGCAGTCAGTCGGGGGAGCTGGGAATGCAGCAAGCCCGTGCGGGGTAGCTAGGGGGGCCTAGGAGTGGACAGATAGGAGGAGCCCAGGGAGCAGCTGTGTGCTTCGGTTTCACTCTCTACAAATGGGGAAACCGGGAGCGCTATAGATTTGCGCTAGAGGAGAGCTAGTTAGTAAATACTCCCGTGCCAACCTTCCAAACCTTAGTAGTCCGGGCAGCACTTGCTGGGGTTTGTGGAGAGTTGGCTGGTCACCTGGTGCCGATTGTTTCCCATCTATTAAGTTGCATTAAGACATACAGAAATACATAAAATACTTTCCTAGGGCCTCTTTCCCTGCAATCAGTTGCTGTAGTCACTTCAAAGTTGCTCATGAATGGAAGGAGAGGGGTCCAGGATACAGCCTGCCTATGGAGTGAATGTGGCTGGGGAAAGGAGCACAAACAGAGCCCAAGCTACAACCGTTATGGAGTACATAGCTCGTGCAGGGCTGCAAGGCCAACAAGGCATACCCTGCAAGTGAATGCCAAGACCTGTCCCCTACCGGCAGCCATATGGTGCCTGCAGGCGGGAGCACAAGAACCCCCAGGAACAGCCTCAGGCTGTGCATGCAGCAGATTAGGAAAGGAGCCCAAAGGTGCAGCTCAAACTTGTGAATAGCTTTGAATGTTAGGATCCTGTTGAGTTCCACCAAGCTAGTACACAGAGGAGGGGAGGCTGGGGAAAGAGAGGAGCCCAGCTGTCGTGATGGGGAAAGGAAGAAAGCAAGCCCAACTACCAGGGTTAGGAGGAGTTGGAGGGAGGACAGCCCTGAACATGACAAGAAATGTGGAGGCAGTACTCTAGGCTGAAGAGAGATGATGGCCCAGGGGAAACAGACTGTTGCAAGAGGGCCAGCACAGGTTGATTGGTGTGTGTGTATGAGTGGAATATAAGAGAAGCAGCAAGGAAGGGAGAGCCAGTGAGACACAGGAACATGCAAACAGATATGTTGAAAATTGAAGTGAATAAAGGGGAGTCAGACAACAAAGGGGAAAGGAGAGATTGTTATCACAATTTATATAGTGCACTGATGGTATGCTAGGTGCTTTGAAGACTTGTAGCAAGTCAAGACTTGTGTGGAGCAATGTACAACCTACATAAAGAAGAGGAGATGGTGTACAGAGGTTGAAATTAATGAACAAGGGAGTTTGAAGCAAGAGACAAGTGTAATTTAAAAAATAATAAGAAAATAGGAGACAAAGAGGGACTAAAAGTGTTGGGGGGGGGGGGGGGAGAGATTGGAAGTACAGAGGGAAGTAGAAAACCAGACATAAGAATAAATGAAGGGGACACAGGAGAAAAAGCAAGAGGTGCCCAAGACAGTGTTGAGCTTCCTGTCCTTTCTTTGACTTATCCCTGTTGCAGTCACCCAGGTCTGTCACTGTAGGGTGTGTTTGTACTTCTATGGATCTCATTCTATATATGTTTTTAACATGCTTTCAGATTTCAAGCCTTGAACTGGCACTGAGAGAAATTTTTTCAAAATACCCCCACCCACCCAATTAAGGGGATTCATAGGGAAATAAAAACAAGGGGCAGGACAGCACAGAGGCCGTTTGCCAGCAGTGAGCCTGAAGGGAGACACCCTGCCCAGCCAGTCTCCATGAATACTAATACCTCAAAGCCAGCCAGCCAGCAAAATCCCCAAAGTTATCCTGATAGAGAAAGATAAGAGCATGTGTTTGTTTCTTTGTGGGTGCTAAGCTTTTCTGGTTATTGTGGCTAAATAGGTGTAGTTTTGGTATCTGGTTATGTTTTATTTTCAACCCTGCACTAGGTTTGGTTTCGGGCAGCATGGTTGGGATCACTATGCTGGTGGATGTGCCATCTTTCAGAAAAGATGTGACAAATCAGAAGTCAGAGTGGAAAAAAATAAGGAGACATTCTCCAGAACTCCACCCACACGTTTTTCAGGTGAAGCAAAAAGGGTTACTTCAATCGCAGATAGACTGAATGTTGAATTTGCTCTGATTCACAAGGAAAGAAAGCTAACGAAGTGTCGACGGCAGCGCCAGGGAAGGCAAGGACTTCCCTGGCCTATTGTACTCACCACCCATGGTAATTGCTCAATCAGGAGCTCTTTAATGACCTGAAAATCTAAAAGTAATTCTAGAAAAAAGCAGAAACAGACCAGTTGCTGAGGAGGAGTACAGAAGAATAGCACAAGCTTGTAGGGACAAAGGCTAATGCACAAAAGACTGAGGCACAAAATGAGTTGTACCTACCAAGGGACATAAAAGGAAATAAGAGGTTCGGTAACCCATTAGGAGGAAAAAGGTGAAGGAAAGTGCAGGCCCTCTACTTAGTGGGAAAGGAGAGCTTAATGACTTATGACATTGAGAAGGCTGAAGTGTTTAATACCTATTTTGCTTCAGTCTTCACTAAAAAGATTAATGGTGACCAGATACTTAACACAATTAACAACAAGGGGGAAGGATTGCAAACCAAAATAGGAAAGAACAGGTTAAAGAATATTTAGATAAATTAGATATAGTGAAGTCAGGAGGGCCTAATGAAATGCCCCTTAGGGTTCTGAAGTAATCTTGGAACCTTTAGTAGTTATCTTTGAGAATTCATGGAGGACATGTGAGGTCCCAGAGGACTAGAGAAGGGCAAACATAATACCTATCTTTAAAAAAGGAGAACAAACAGGACCTGGGGAATTATAGACCAGTCAGCCTAACTTGGATACCTGGCAAGATACTGGAACAGATTACAGTATTAAGCAATCAGTGTGTGAGAACCTAGAGGATAATAGGGTGGTAAGTAATAGGAAACATGGATTTGTCAAGAACAAATCATGCCAAACCAACCTAATTTCCTTTTTAGACAGGGTTACTGGCCTAGTGGGGGGGGGGTGGTGGGGGAGCAGTAGACATAATGTATCTTGATTTTAGTAAGGCTTTTGACACACACATCATATTCTCATAAACAAAGTATGGAAAGGTGGCCTGAATGAAATTGCTATAAGGTGGGTGCAACACCGGTTGAAAGACCGTACTCAGAGAATAGTTATTAATGGTTTGCTGTCAAACTGGGGGCTGTATCTAGTGGGGTCCCATAGGGTCAGTCCTGGGTCCAGTACTAGTCACTATTTTCACTAATGACTTGGATAATGGAGTGGAGAGTATTCTTATAAAATTTGCAGATGACACAAGTGGAGAAGCATGGCAAGCATTTGGGAAGACAGAATTTAAAATGATCTTGACAAATTGGAAAATTGGTCTGAAATCAAAAAGATGAAATTAAATAAAAACAAGAGCACAGTACTTCAGTCAGGAAGGAAAAGATCAAATCCCCATCTACAAAATGTGGAATAACTGTCTAGACAGTAGCAGTGCTGAAAAGGATGTGGATTTATAGTGGATCACAAACTGAATGACTCAACAATGTGATGCAGTTGCAAAAAAGGCTAATATCATTCTGGGATGTATTAACAGGAGTGTTATATATTAAACACAGGAGGTAATTGTCCACTTTACTAAGCACTGGTGAGGTCTCTGCTAGAGCACTGCATAAGTTCTGGATGCCACACTTTAAGAAAGATATGGACAAAATGGAGAGAGTCCAGAGGAGAATAACAAATAACCTATGAGGAAAGGCTTAAAAAAATACTGTTCAGGTTTAGTCTTGACAAAAGAAGACTGAGGGGGGACCTGATAACAGTCTTCAAATATGTTAATGGCTGTTATAAAGAGGATGATGATCAATTGTTCTCCATGACCACTTGAAGGCAGGATAAGAAGTAATGGGCTTAAGATGCAGCAAGGGAGATTTAGATTAGATATTAGGGGGGGGGGAATCTGATATAAGGATAGTTAAGCACTGGAATAGACTTCCAAGGGAGTTTGTGGAATTCCCTTCAGAGATTTTTAAGAACAGATGAAACAAATGTCTGTCAGGGATGGTCTAGGTGTACTTGGTCCAGACTCAGCGCAGGTGGCTGGACTAGTTGACCTCTTGAGGTCCCTTTAAGCGGTACATTTTGATGATGGGGCCGCTCAGATTCTTGCATTTGGGCTTGGTGTGTGCCCCAACCTCAGTGTGTGGAATTTCAGGCTTCTCTCTTTTAAAAAATCTCCTTGGGCCCGATTCTTCCATTATTTGTTACACCCAAACAGCTGCCTGGGTATAACAGAGAAGGATTTGGTCAACTGTATTTTAAGGAACAAGGTATACAAAAATTCCAGCAAAAACATTGAATGCTAGTTTGTTTGACTGGTAGTGCTGTCCTTCCTCAGGCAGCTGAAGAGTTGATTCCAAACTCACAATTTGAACTGGATTTTATCTTTAAAAAATTAGTCTGGGGAAGGTTCCCTGATCCTTCTTGTAGTGGTTTCATTAAAAAAAGAGGATAATTATTCACAGATTGGCTGACCACATAAAGCCCTTGTGCATGACCTTGTCATGTTCTGAGAACCAAGACTTCACAAGCTTCTCTATGTGTAGCTTCTCTGTGTTGTAGCACAGATGGTTATTAGTCCCATCTGCCTCTGATTCTGAAGTATATCAGTTGCTTATTTGGGGGTTGGGGAGGGGAGGTCAAGAGAGATCTAAATGATCTTAATCTGGCCCTGTGTACAGCAGGATCCTGGAGACTAACACACACAATGCTTGAGTAGTGAGGAAGTTTGGGACTCAACAGAGCAGTTTATAGCTGATGAGCATTAAGGTTTCTAACCATCGGATGAGTGAAGTTCTGGAACAGCCTTTCAAGGGGAGCAGTGTGAGGCAAAAAACCTAGCTGGTTTCAAGACTTGAGCTTGATAAATTTATGGAGGAGTGGTATGATGAGATTCACATGTGGCTCATCTCTGACTGCTAGTAGCAAATATCTCCAGCAGCCAGACATGGGACACTAGATGGGGAGGGCTGTGAGTTACTACAGTTAATCCTTTCCCAGGTGTTTGGCCAGTGAGTCTCACTGGCATACTTTGGGTTTAACTCAGAGGTTCCCAAACTTTTTGCTGGCACAACCCCATTTTAATAAAGTGTTTCCTGCCAGGACCCCAGACAATACGGAGGTTACCATTTTGAAGAGCAAAATGGCATCCTCTGCACAGCATGACCTCGCAGACACCATACATGTGAGGTAGTGCCTCATGGAGTTTCTGAGGATTTTTTTTAACCAGGCCTCACAATAGGCCAGCGTTCTCAAACTATGGGTTGAGCCCCCATTGTGTCGAAACCAAAGCCTGAGCCCCACCACCCAGGGCCAAAGCCGAAGCCTCGCACAGTGTGAGCGCGTATGTATATTGTGTGTGAGGTCATGCTGTGTGCAGGATGACATTTGGTGTCTTCCATGCATCATGACCTCGTGCACATCGTACATGCGAGGCCACGCTGTGCGGAATAAAATGACATCCTCTGCGTGTTAGGGATTGCTGCAAACCATCTGCTGATGGCACGACTCCTTTTGAGGTCACAACTCACAGTTTGGGAACTGCTGATCTAACTGATTCCCATATTTGGGGGTGGGAAGGAATTTCCCCCCTGGGTCAGATTGGCAGATCCCCTGAGTGGTTTTCGCCTTCCTCTGCAGCATGGGGCACAGGTCATGTGCTCATTTGAAGTAGTGTAAATGGTGGATTCTTTGTAACTTGAAGTCTTTCAATCAAGCTTTGAGGACTTAAGTAACTCAGCCAGAGGTTATGGATCTTTTACTGGCGTAGGTGGGTGAGGTTCTATGGCCTGCGATGTGCCGGTCAGACTAGATGATCACGATGGTCCCTTATGGCCTTAAAGTCTATGAGACCCTGCTGTTACCCCAACCAGCAGGCAGTGTGTGCAGAAGAAGTTCTTCCTCACAGACGAATCCTCTGCCTTTAGTACAACCAGTTCCAGAGCTGCTGCAAGTAACGAACAAATGAGGGGCTTGATCCTGCTCCCATTGAAGTCAACAGAGAAACTCCTATTGACTTAAATAGAAACATAATTGGGCCTTTAAGCAGCCAGGAGGTTCAGCCCTTGATGGGACTGCAGCTGAGAGGGAGTTTATAGAGCTGCTGCCGCCATTGCTGTCTATACCCAAATTTTGTTCAGAGGCTGCAGCGCTGGCTTCCATGCTCCCCTCAGAGAAGCAAGAATATGCCTTTTACTATGCTTATTGGAGCTGGTCTCTTTTGTTTGTTTGACCCTCCTGTGTTTGGAGTATAAACTAGTGTGAGCAAGGTGAGTGAAATAAAGCAACAAGACTCAGTTATTTTCCTACATGCATCATTTCTGTGCCTGAATCTTTTATTCTGTTGATGCTGAAACAGCAAAGAGAAATATAGCAATAGTTTGTGATTATGGGGAAAAAAAATACAGGATGGAAACTTTTGACCACAAAGGTCAAATCTTGAAGGTGAAGACAGCTGTCTTCTGGAATTTAAGCAATTGGCAAGTTACCTGTTACAAATATTCAGTGCAGTAAGATCTTTGTGACTTAGGAAAGGGGCTAAAGAGTATGTGTTGAAAGTGTGGACAGAGGTGATACTTGCTGCATTGACTTTTCTCCACTTCTCCCCTAGCGACAGTTAGATTGTGGTTCATATAGCTTTTCTGTCATCAAGGGGTTATTGTCCACAGTTAATAGAGAGCCTTGTAAAATTGGTCTGATGTAAAAATAATCAGAGATATGGACATCTCTCACTCTGTATTCCCTTTGCCCATTGCTTAAGTTAGTATTTGCAGAATTTTGCAATCTGTATAGATCCCTCTGTAGATAGTGGCATGACTCTTATCAGTTAACAGGGATTTAACTGAAAGTTGTCTAACTTGTAGTCCAGCACCTTTCTCTGTCTCCTCCCTTGTTCTGTTTCAGTGACTGAGATAGAGTGTAATTATAATGCCCTTCGTTAGTACTGTACTACATAAGGCCAGTTGCTTACTTCCCTGGAATGTCCGCCTTGTTCTTGCTTAGAGTGCTGTGTTAGAAGGAACACATCTTCTCCTGCCCTTTCAAACCAATTCCCATTGCTAAGGCCCTGGATTGTAGCAACCATCCTTCCAAACAAATGAAGGTGCCTCCCTTTGGAGACCACTAATGCTACTCTTTGATCAGGCTAAAAGGAATTGCCTGAAGTCACTCAGTGTATAGCACAACCTCTTCTTCACCCCAGTGCTGTCTTTGGAGTTCTCCCCCCACCTTCCCTGTTTTAGGAGCAAGAATATGGGTTTGCTGGATGGAAGTGCAGAACTGTCAAGAGATCTCCTGGGCAGGCCACCCATGAATTAAAGCACTTATTTGTCTATTCATCTATGCCTTTTTGTCCCCAGATTCATTTGGGTGGATTTGTTCCCCTTTTATTAGAGATGAAATCCATCTGGAAAGTATCTGCCTCTCTGAGAAGCAGGCTTATCTGTATAGGGTTGCCTTCCCCCGTCCTTCTGTGTTGGCACTGTTCCTGCTCTAATTTTTGAGCTTTCCTCTCTCCCCATAGGTTCTGTTGTACTCTTCCCCTTCTTATTGTATTCCCCCCCCCACCTCAATATTCACAGTCCTCTATTTCACCTCCTTTTCCCCCACCTCCTGTTTTGTTGCTTCTCTTCCTCACCCTGTTCTTACTCCTTCCATACTGAATGCTCTAAACCCTCATCTACACTACAAATCCAATCACGTTGGAGGACTAGCATGGTTCTGCTCATTAGTGTAGACTCTGTAAAGGACTATCTAAGGCATTAGCACACTTCATGGGTATGATTAGGGCCCATCTACTTTACATAACAGAACTGTACTTTTACTGTGTTGGGGGAATGACCATACTATAATCAGGTCCCTCCCAGATCTGATTGTATTTATCATACAGACAGAGCCTTTCCTTTCCAGGCGACATTTATAACATTTCCTATTTCTAGAATGCTGCAGTATTAAATCATGGGGCATGTTCATGCAGGGTTATCAGCAGGGACTAAAACTGGTACCCTCAGCAACACAAGCACAAACCCCTGCCACTTGAGCTGAAGGAGTAATACGGTTGGCTGTCTGAAATAAGCTGTCTCTTCTCTTCACTGGGGCTAACTACCAGGAAAATACTGTGATTATATGCTGTAAATCAGCATAGTGGTCTACTGCCAGCATTTCAGAAATTGTATTAGTTTCAGTGTATGTGCAGATGGAGTGGGGCAGCAAGACAGAGAAAAGTGCAGACATTCCACACTGGCACATATCAGCCTAGTTTGAGCTTTGACTGAGAATATTTGTTAGAATATTTTCTTGAATTTATATAAGAACTTCTCAGACCCTGCATTTTTTCATTCTTTTGGTGTGTGGCTATGGATCTGGGGTTCAATCATTTAGTTTTGGTATCCAGGCACTAGGACCTAGGTGAAAGAGAAGTACAGAAATATTTAGCTTGAGTCAGTACAAAATGTTCTTGTAGCACCCACAGGAAACCCCAAGAACATCTCTGAACAAGGACATTTGAGGTTTTTTTCTCCCCATGCAAACTTTCTACTGCACTTCACAGCCTTTTCCCCACCCCTTCATAATGTTGTGTTCCGCAGTTCACACAAGATGTAAAATAGCACAGAGTGATCACTGTGATATGCGGATTAGTTTCTTGACCAGTTTCCTGATTCAGTATGTGTGATGGTCATTTTTTTCAATGATAAATGTGAGAGAACTCCAAGTTTGTGTGGGACAGAGGTAAAACAGTCTAAATGAGCTAGTTAATTATATCCACAGCTGCCACCCCTACAGCCGGTCTGCATTAGATTCCACAAAGGCAAGTGCCCTGTAGAACCAGACCCCACAAAAAAGCAACTTGGGGGGTTTAAATCTATAAAGAATAAGCTGCATTTAGAGTAGATAAAATAATATTTTCTATTTCCATATTTTTATTTTCAAGAAGCCTACAGTATTTGCTGTTTTATATAAAGTGTTCACTGGAAGAAAAAACATGTTGTTGCATTTGTAATACAGTACAACGTGAACTTTTCACTTCCTCTCAACAGCACAGAAAGACATGTCTATTTTGGTATAATACACACATACAAACAACCCATGTATAATACAGAGCTTGATTTGTTTCCTTCTTGTTTTGCTGGTTGCAGTAACAAGACTGTCAGCATTGGTTTGAATATCACTTGCATATGACTTAAACAAACAAACAAATCTTCTCTTCCTTATAGAAAGAGTGGGGTGAAGTCTTATGGTTATAAGAGGCAACTGAGATTCAGGATTCCTAGATTCTATTTCTAACTGATGCTGAGTTGCTGTGCAACTTTGGGCTAGTCACTTAGGCTAAAGTTTTTAAAAGCAACCACAGATTTTGGGTGCCCAACTTGAAATGCCTTGGACCTGATTTTTAGAAAGGCAACCCCCCCCCCCCGCCCACAACTCTTACTGGAGTCAATAGGAGCTGCTGGCATTCAACATATTTGATGATCAGGCACAAGGTGTCTCCAGTTTGCCACCCACAAAGGAAGCACTGAGTGACCATTTCTGAAAATGTTGGCCTTAACCCCTTTGTGCCTCATCTTACTTATCTGTAAAACAGGGATAATAGTTACCTTGTAGGTTTGTTGTGAGGCTTAATAATGAATGTTTTAAGACCAAATATTAGACTAGATACCCTCATTTAAGAGCCAACTACCAACTTAAAATTAAATTGCAAACATAACACAAAGCACAACAAACACTGTTTGAAACAGGTAATGTACATGTTGGATAGGTAGTAATTAGATAGACAAAGGAGTTGGTGCTGGGAGCTTGTAGGTTTAGGATTAGGGATTGAATCCAATCAGCATTAGGTTGCAGCCAGAGATTTGATGGCATAATTTAATACTTCATCTGTCATTATCAGTTTGCACTCATTTTTGTTTTGTAATGGAAATGTTGGTAGGTGAATAGGATAATTTTTTATAGTGTTGAATCAATACGGGGTCGGCAACCTTTCAGAAGTGGTGTGCCGAGTCTTCATTTATTCACTCTAATTTAAGGTTTCGCGTGCCAGTCATACATTTAAACATTTTTAGAAGGTCTCTTTCTATAAGTCTATAATATATAACTAAACTATTGTTGTATGTAAAGTAAATAAGGTTTTTAAAATGTTTAAGAAGCTTCATTTCAAATTAAATGAAAATGTAGAGCCCCCCGGACAGGTGGCCGGGACCCTGGCAGTGTGATTGCCACTGAAAATCAACTCGCGTGCCACCTTTGGCATGTGTGCCATAGGTTGCCTACCACTGGTGTAATACATATTTCAAAAGCAATAGACTCAGGTTACCGTACACTTATGTCAGAGTTTTGTAAGTTCTGGTGGTGTGATGTGCTGAGGAAAAATGGTCCAGTGATTAGTGTGTCAGCTTAGGATTTGGGACACCTGGGTTCAGATCTCTGAGCTGCCACAGGCTTCCATGTGGAGCTTAGGCTTGATTTCTCTGTGCCTCAGTTCCCCATCTGTAAAATGGAGATGATACTGTGACAGGATATAAAACTACCCTGCAATATCCTGGACAAACCTTATGGAATTAAGATAATCATTACTGAATTAAGATCAATGCCTTTGGGAACCATCGTATTAAAATGCAATTGTTTGTGTTATTGGGAGATTGTATGTAACTTGGGGTACGTTAATATTCCTCTGGTTACCAGCCCTTTGAAGCCACCTTCCTGGAGAGGCTCACATAGACTAGTTTAAACTGGATTATCTAGGGACCAACACAGAGAGAGAGTATTTTTGGATAAATAGCCTGGTTTTAAACAAGCTCAGGACCTTCTTCCTGATCCAGCAAACGGACAGGACCACTGGTCCACGGAAGACCCAAGTCCTTAGGGAATAGTTGGAAGGACTTAACCTACTATGGCTCATAAGGCTAGGTGCTAGTTCAGAGGTGAGGTTGGTATGAACTTCTGACCCCTTTGCGAGGGGTTTGAAGGACTCACCTGCTGGAGCCCATATTGAAGGGATCTCTCATAAGCTTATTCGCATGTGTGTAGGTTCTTTTATTGTTTTAATATGTTTACGCTGTAGTGCTTTTATTTTAAGAATAAAATGGGCTTGTATAGGAATTACTGTATGGTAACTTGTTGACAATTACTCTATCAGTCTCTGAAGAGAAAGCAAGCAAGCAAGCAAGCAGGCCTTGAGAGGTGATGGCCAGGGGAGCTGGAAGTTTGAGAGTGGGTGCCCTTCCTGTCCCATAGAGGAGGATACAGGTGCAGTTGCCTTGAACTGTGATAGATATTACTATCCTTCTTTCCAGGGGTGTTGTGAGATTCAGATACATATGATACATTTTTCTAGGGGAAATGTAAGTACTAAGATATTATATTCATAATCTGTTTGATATGAAATGTATCAGCACATGACATGATGTAGGTTTTCTGAGTATGTAGAAACTGTGTGTATTAACTATAGTGTGTAGCATGTAACTGAGTAATATTGTATATTACTGTTACACTATATTATAAATGGATTCCTTGAATAGGAGATGGAATTTTATAAGCTAGTAATATTGCTTTGCATTTTTGATTATTTTTGGCACATTTTAAAAGGATGGCCAGAGTAAGGCAAGGGGGACTTGGTTTCTTTTGGGCGATTTTTTTTTTTTTTAAATTGGGTTTAAGTTTGGAGGTAGATTGGCATTATAACTATGGAGCTGCCTCTGTTGCTCCATAACATCCCATCTTGTCCACAAAACAATTGATTTCATTTCCTCATGTCCCCAAGCCTTAGAAAAGTTAAAGAAACAGACTTCAAACTCTTGAAATTTATTGGCCATAGAACAGTTTTATACATTATGGTAAAGTGAGAGCAGATTTCAGTGTCTTGAGTCACTGCCTCTGCATTAAACCACAGTTCCCTTCTCCTAATATTCTGTGTACAGTCAAAAAAGAAACATGCCAGCAGAGAGAAAAGACTCAGCAAAAACAAGGAGATCTAAATATAGAAATTGGTTAACATTTTCCCCTTCAGTTGACCCTGCACCGTTTATCACATTCACCTTCAAAAAGAATCTTCTTTCCATTCAGTGCCTTGTGCTTTTGCCCTCCAGGATTTGGACTCAAAACAGCAAAGGTATCCAGGTCCTGAATGATTGATATTACCTGGCCAGTTCAGGCATGTACACTCCATTGTGAATATAAATGATTGGGTTTTTTAAAATAACCTTCCCTTCCCCTTTAAACAAACAGGTTATTCTCCAAACCTTTAAAACTTATTGTATTTCATACGGTAAAGAAACCAGGCCCTGCTGAATTATTACCAAATGTCTACCCTGCAGAAGACTAAAAGGATTTACAGTTTGGTGGTTGCAACTTACTGGATACTATTACAGAGCCACCTGGTGTGGATTTAAAAAACATGATGCAGCTGGGAACACACTGATAAATGGCAGCATATTTAAAAATCAATCCTGAGTGTTGTATATTTGTGTTGTCTTTCAACAGCAGTGATCCCAAAGCTTTCAGCCTGAGGATGGCGTGAACCCCAGCAGCTGCTCTATGGGCTTGTACCTCCACTCATCTGCTTCCAGTTCTTCCACTAAACCAGCTAGTTTTTCCATCCGAGCAACTTGTTGATCTACAAGAAGTCCAAAGATAAACATTTGCAATAACATTTCACTTAAATATTTTAATTAGATGTATTATCCTTTGCAGCAGGGATGTCCTTCCCTAATAATCCAGGCATTGGAAAACAGTTTTGCTCCACTGTGTCAGACTAGTCTGAACATTAAAAAAAAAAAGTATTGATATTTTCCCTATAGAAGCAAAGACTTTCAGATCATACAAGAGAACAGACTTCATTAACCTTCTTCAAGGACTACAAAATATATGTCCAGTGTGGGACAGGAGATGTATCTGCAGCTCCCTGAACATACTGAGGCACTAATGTGGATCAAAGACCACAAGAGGGAAACACAAACTTCTTAGAGTAAGAAGCTGAAAACAATGTGGGGCTATTTTCTTTAGCATAAATAACTGGAGGCCTTAAACGCAACTCAGTGGTATTTCTCTGTATGTATATAACATAACGTTTGAACCTTGCAGCCGATCAATTCCAGAGAATATTCCAGGCATCAATGGCCAGAACCCTACTGATCTAGGGGAGAAATGAGGGGACACCTGGAGAGCCTGCCATCTGATTAGCACAACCACAGATTCTAGTACCTCTTCTATAGATCAAACAATTGCTAGATGGAACCCATTAATGACCTCCAGCATAATAGTATCCCATTTCATCTCTGATCATGCTCCCAATAGACTTTAACATGTTGACATTGTGAATGACTTATTTCCCACACCAATAATAATGGGGAGTATGGAGGTACACAGAAAGTCCCTGATAAGGGGATTAAGGAACACACACAACCGTTGGCAGGGGGGAGAAATCAGGGGAGCCTGGTATGGGGAAAGGCGTTGCAGTGTAAATGCTTCGGCTGGAGCCTGGGACCTCCCCACTCAGGGGGTCCCAGAGCTTGGGCTCCAGCCCGAGCCTGAATATTTACACCACAATTTTACAGCCCCTCAGCCCAAGCCCTGCAAACCTGATTCAGCTGACACAGGCCAGCACAGGTGTTTAACTGCAGGGTAGACATGCTTAAGTGAGTCTCTATTACAGCCAAGATTAGAATTTGTAAGGTTCCCACTGTTCAGACCTCACCACTTGTGTATATACAGTACAGCACAGAGCAATGGAAAAATGAGGTTAGAAAGTCTCTGCTCCCACCCCCACGTTGTGTGAATTTAATTCACTATTTGCATCACGTTTGAAAAAGGACCTAACAATAGCCTCACTTAGTGCTAATTCAGGAAGTTAATTTAAATAGCCATTCTGCTTTTTGTGGTTCACGGCACAGTATGTTGGCCTTTGCTATATCCTCCTGCAGCTTCCTTAGTAAATTTATACACATGCTCACAAAACATACAACACTTGAGTGCTTACCATGTTTCACTTGCTTTAATGTAGAGGCAACCTGATAGCTGAAAACGGATTCACAAAGGAATCTTTCGGAGCCATCTGTAAACGGAAGAGAGAGTGATTTAATCTTTCCTAAGTTCTATGACTGAGAAGCTTTCTATATTTTTTATGTTCAGAATGTGCTTTTCCTCTGCTCACCTACTTTAGACACTTTGTCCTATTCTGGTAATGTGCAACACTCTTGGCTAGGAAGCCGTGGGTTGAAGTCCCACACCAGGGCTTTGACTTATACCCAGTGCTGGCACGGAAATGGAGCATAGAGTGGGTGTGCTGCTGCACTGTTTGGTATCACGGTACCCCTTTTGCCTGCTTCTGATGGTTGCTGTCGAGATGGATATGAAAGATGCTATGGCATTTTGATTAAAAGAAAATCTTGGTCTCTGTGCCAACAATCTTTTCCTTAATAAAACAAACTTGAATAATCTACAGCCTGAGAACTATTGCTGAGTTCACAAAAGTTGTTGCATTTGCCCACGCAGTCATGGGTCTTAAGATCTAACTCATCTTTAGGAAGTCTGCAGATATAGTTTGAAAGCTGCTCCATAAAGCTCAAGTTTTCCCGATATTTCTGAAAATATAGCTAAAAATTAGTTGAGTAGCCTTTGTATGACAAATGACAATTTGCCTGTCCAAATACAAAATGACAAAAAATTTCACCCTTAAAACAAAACTACATTGGTTTATTGAAAGTGTAACAGCAGCGCTGCGATTTCAATTAAGATTTAAATGTTCTGCAATGCAATTACAGGACCAAGTACTGTGTCTGTGCCAGACAGTGTCCTGAAAAATGGTAGGAGAATGATAATTGAAGACACTGTAGAAACTCAGCTGTGAATGGCTTTTTGGGAAGTTGTAGGGTGACTGACACGTGTTCATAATTGTGAATTACTCCTTGGGTGAGGGCAGTGCAATATAAAAACAAATGTTTTGCACAAATGGTTTGTGGAAGGCATTTCAATTCACAATCCCTGCCTGAATGAAAAGGGAAGAGGCCGCTGTCTCTCTCTTTAGCTGATAATTCATATTAGCACTACAGGATGCCACATCTCAGCCAGTCATGTGCACTTTTGTCATATAGAAAGCACAATGAAAGGAGACCATGCTCTAGAGAGACGTAGTACTTGACACAATCTGTACTTAAAAAACAAACAAACAAACCTTAAAGCAAGCTATGGTCCATCAGCCTATCCATTACATATAGACCATATTATATTTGCTAAATGCAAATATAGACTCAATAAATCATAAAAGGGATACCTACATTGGAGGAAAAAACCTGGGCCTGATCCTGCAAAGTACAGAGCCCCACTGCTGTCAACTAGAGTTTAGAGTACACAACAACTCATAAGAGTGTCTTAAACTCTTTAGTACCACCTTTTCTCAACCCCTGACTGTGCATTATTACCTAATATAAAAGGTTTTCTCAGAGAAAACAATAGTTATTGCCTCACTTGTATGTAAGCCTTGCTCTATCAACATCATGGTTTATTCTTACATTAACTGATTCTGCACCTGTAGGCAGGGCTTCCAGTTTCCACCACTTTAAAATGTTTTGTTCAGCAACTGAAAGGGCTATAATACATAGCCACTTCCTTAAGGATGATAAAATCTAATTATCTTGAAGTTCTGAGGTAGAAAAGAGTACATCTGATGCCACAAACAGATTACTGAATATATAGAACAATAGATAACCATGGAATTGTAATCCACTATAAGGTTAAGTGATACTTCCAGCATTTATTATTCTATACACAACCCATTTAAAATAATTCCATTTTGTGTGTGCAAAATATTCTAAAAAACTAAGGGCAAAGGAGTTACAATTCTATGGATCACTCCAGCTCTTGATTAGCACAAAGAGAGAAGCTCTTATACAGACTGACCGCTAATATGTGTGGCTATTAGGATAAATAATACAGTTAAGATATTTATACACATTCTTTGCTAAATGAACTTTAAAGCCAAAGGACAGAGTCCTCCAAAGAAAAGACATCTTTCTTCTGCTAGGCTATGTTCTTGTGCATCAACTAAGATGGCCAAGCATTAAAATATATCAATATATTCATGTCCTTCACTATCTTGTCATGTCTTATTGCATGTAACGTAGTACTTCAGTACCAGTTTTAAAAATGAGCTGCTAACTAAATCTGACAAGTTAAGTACAGATTTCCATGCTGAAATATCCCTACTAGCCAGGCTGTGGGAGGCATTCAGCTCAGAAGTCAGCTTTCACTGACCTTTTGCAATTATTCCCCCTTCCCCAGGCCTACTTGGTACTTCATGGTTCACTGAAGAAATCCCAGAATGTGACACCACAAATAGCAGAAACCTTATTGCAATCTGTAATACTTGTATTATCACAGAATTGTCTGTACTGAGTTCTCCTAAGTCTAGATTCTCGAGGACATGAACAGGCTGGAACTTTCCATATCACATTTAGCAAACTCTTTACAATAAACTAATGTTAAATCTGATTCCTCTTTAAAAGGATGGAGATGCTCCAAACAGGAAGTGACCTATACATTACCAGATGGAAAAGCCAGGTTGAACTTAGTCCTCAACTTAATAAGTATGTAATAATTCTAGAAGAGTCTCTTCTGACAATGGGAGCTAATAATAAAGACGTTAGGAAAAAGCATTTTACCCTGGTTCTTAAATATTGATGAGGGATTGTCTACATCATCAGACACAGTCTACAGTTAATTTTAACTAACTTATTTAGTTGAGTGAACATGACAGGAGATACTTTCAAAGGTATCATACCTATCAAATACATAATTCTGGGTGTGACCTTCATTTTATTTCTTTCAGTTCATCCCACAAGGAGAAGAGTCAGAAGTGGCCATATGCAGATTTCTAGCAAAATCTCTAATAAAGCTTAATAATAGTCTTCAATTTTGCATGTCACTTAATATTCAGAAATCCTATTTTCCTCCTCCTCGTTTCATGCAAAACTCCCTTTCCCATGGCCTGAAAAATCCACTTGCCCTGGGACAGCAGAAAGCCAGATGTCTTGTCTGCAGATGACTCAAGTGCCTCTGCCACTGCATGAAGCTTTGTCAAGCTGCAGCACAATGAAAACTAAGTCTTTTCGGCCTCATTACAGCTATTCAGAACCCAGTGGGCGGCAGTAAAACAGATTGGCAGTTCATTTTCACTCTGCTGTTGCCTGAGAAACTGGGCAACAGCAGAGATAGGCGATAGATCAATGCAGTGAGTAAGAACTAAAAACCAACCTCAAGGTGGCATAGAGCAGTGTTTCTCAACCTTTTTGATAGCAGGGACTGGCTTACTGCCTTCCTAAACCATGTCAGGTAGATCTCAGGGACCGGCACTAGTCCACAGACCGGTCATTGAGAACACTGGCATAGAGTAGTGTAGCTCCCCACTGCAGCAGATCGGGGAAGGTCCATCCACTTCCATAGCATCCAGGTCACTTGGGTGGAACAGAAATAAAATGCTCCTCCCTTCCAGCAACCAGCGGTGGAGGGGGGGAAGGAAAGGATCCAATTTATTAGACACCTACAAGCTACTGGATGATACTAAAGATTTAATCAAAGTATAGGGGCAGCACCATTTTAGAAGTCCCAGGATCCTCCACTGTCTGAGCAGTAATGGAGAGAAGTTGGCTTCTTACCTGGACCTTGCCCCTAGACAGTAGGGCCCCTCATCTTTCATATCAGTCTTTGTTCCGTTTACTAGGTGTCTGATAAAAACTTTTCTAGCTTTGTGTGTGATTGGATAGAAGTGAGCAGACGTAAGTGGAGCAGGCCGGAAAGCTTGATTGAATAAGCATAACGAGAGAGCTTGGAGAGAAGACCAACAATATAGGGGAAGAGAGAGAAAACACAATATGGTGAAAGGAGATGAAGAAATGGACACTGAAGACAACACAAGGATCCATGATAGGGACAGGGGATTGAAACCAGGAAAGAAGAAAGTCTAACAGAATTATAGGAACTGTGCTAAGTATATTAATAGCAAGATGAATACACTATCTTATTCTTTTAAATTGCAGGGTTAGTGGTAGTACAGTATCCAGGGCTGGCTTTAATGAAAATGGCACCCTGGGCAAATTTGTATTTTGGCTCCCATAGGCTCCCCAGGCTCTCCTCCCTCCCTTTTCCCCAAAGGCCTGCTCCCCCTCTTACACCCCTAATCCCTGCACCCCTTCACTCCTAACTCCTGCACCCATGTGGGGAAACTGACCTGGATGCACGAAGCAGCTGGCATTGCTGCTCACTCCCCCACCCCCGGACTGCTGCTCCTCTGCCCCGCACACCCCAAGGGGGCTGTGAGGGGGGGAGTGAGGAGCAACATCAGGGCTCCCTGCATCCAGGCCATTTTCCCCACCTGGGCTGCATAAGGAGAGGGCACTAGAGCAGCAGCTCCTGATACCTCACAGCACAGCCCAGGTGAGGAAAGGGACCTGGAGGGAGAGGGAGAGAGAGAGAGAGAGAGAGAGAGAGAGAGAGAGAGAGAGAGAGAGAGAGAGAGAGAGCGAGCGTGTGTATGTGTGTGTACACGTACTATATGAGGAAGACTGTGTGTGTGAGTGTGCGCGTGTGGGTAAAGACAGCTAACAAAAGCCGAAGCTGGCCAAAACACCAGCCATGTGCTGCTCCTACTAAAAGGGAACCATCACACTATCTCATCCTTCACATTTCTCATATGAACTACCAGGGCTTGAATTAAATTTTTATATGAAATTTGGGCAAATTTAAAAACTATTTAAAACATTTAAAAAATAAAAAATATGAAAAAAAAATTACATTTTATTTAGTGTCATTATTCATACTAGTTTTGCTAGTCCTTTCCCCCAGGCAGAAAGGCACAGAGACTAGAATCAGGACCAGCTGTGTTCCCAAAAGACCAGGCCAACCCTCCAGATCGGACCAGACCCACATCCCTCCCCAGACCAAACTGAACCCCCTGAACTGAACCAGACCCAAATCCCTCCCGCGACCGAACCACTCCAAAGGCCGGTCCTGACAGTATCTTTCACTCTGCTCAACAGAAGATGAGTGGAGTTTTTAAGCCTTGCCCTCTGTCACTATTGGGAATTTTGCCTGAATAAGGGCTGAACAACAGGGCCTAAGTAAAGTGAATTTCCAATACACTTAATAGAAACCAAACATAGGCTAATGTATATGCAATCCTTAGACTTCACCTGATTTATCTGATATGGCAGAATGTGATTATTCTGCATTACATCTTTTATTTATTTTTAATCATTTGTACAGAGCCTATCACTTAAGCAACTAGGCTGTACTTACAGAAATGCTACAAATCCATAAACATTACATCATTCCTTTTTCAATTGATTTTAGCAAATATTAAACTGGAAGCAAGCTAAGTAGAAGTTAGCTAATCTTCTGGCAATCCCTGGCTCACTCAGAGTTTAAATAATCAAATATATTAACTTCCCTCTATACCTTGTAATTTCCACAAAAATAATTATAACCCCATGCAGGTTAAAATTACTCATGTATCTTACAAGCATTTTAGAAATAAGGGAGTCTGCAATACATTGTCAATAACATATGACAAATAACATTATTTAAATCTGCTCTTGATAGTACTACTGGTAAGTCCAAAATCCCTTAGAGAACCCAAGGGTACATTATTTTAAAAAATTCTAAAACCTGAAAAAGATGTACAATTGGGTGACGTTTATGAATATTTTAACTGCTTTCTTTGAAAAAAGGCCACCACAGTATGCAGCCAGCACACTAACAACTGTATCCATTTGAAGAAAGAACATGTGGGATGTTATCTAAGAAATTAAAAGCCTAAATTAAATGAAGCATCCTGTAATGAGGATAGCATTAAAGTGCTGCTGCCACTTAAAATAGATTAGTCACCATGTTATCAGGAACAGATCGACCAAAAGCTATATCAAATAAATGTACCTTGCCTCACATCCTAAAAGGCTCCTAAACTAAACAAGGGGAGAAAATTTCGAAGGTTGGGGCCTTTTAAGTATGAGAACCTTGCCACCAGTCCTGGAAAATCCCATCCCAGGATCCAGTTCTATTTAAAAGGGATGAATCAGAGGCTGATCTACTGTTCACCATTATCAGAATACCACTGTCATACTGGCTCACCTTCCAAGCCTCCTTTGCAATTAAAATGCCCTCTACTGTATTAGCGATATGCTCAACTAAAAGGATATTAATGTTCATTGTTTTACTTTAATACATATGCATCCCACCATGTCTTTCAAATGAAACACTGATATTACCAGCCTACCTAGGTCCTTTAAGCCTACATACCAAAATTTCTATTCTGCTAGCTGGACCTTCTGAAGCAGAGTCACCCATCAAGTCAGTAACTTGAAGTATTTCATAATTTTAATTTATTTTGAGGGCTCATTAAGTTCTGTGAACAAGTCTTTAGTCAGAATTATTTCAAGTCTGGCATACAGACTAATGTCTAAAAACCTTAATTAGCGATATGGCATAATTTGTAATTACTACAGCGCTATCAGTACCCAGCACATCAACTAACCTAAGTAGTAGTATTAGGTGATGATTTAAATTTATCTAGTGCCTTTCATTCACAATTATACATACAGCTCCACTGAAACGCAGTCACTTCCAAGGTAGAGAGGACTGTAACTGACACACAGCTCACTGCACAACAGCAAAGGGAGGGGAAATTCTGGCCATGATATTGAGGCAAACACCGGGGCTTACACAGTCATGACCCCTATTCTTACATGGTGTGCAATAAGAGCAGACAGATCTCAAAGACCATCCTCTCCCTCAAGTAAACTGCATGGAATCTGTTTATTTACCTCAGAGAAACAAAAGCCAGAGTTGACCCTGTTTGGATTTTAACCGGTAGTTCCACAGAGTTTAGGTGATGCTGATGCTTAGATCACCCAAGCCACTGCTCCTTCGAACTACACTGAAAGAGCAGATTACATCAGTGCCCTAACTGACAATATTAGTGACTTAAATGGGAACAGGAAGAGACCCATGTATTCTAATGAACATAACACACTGTGCTATACAAAAACCCCAGCGCTACAGAACTAAAAACTATGAGTTTCAATTTACAGGCATGTTGTGTTTCCCATAATCAACTGAAGGATCCTTTTGCCTGCCCTTGCACTCCTCCATCCTACAGCTAAAAAGTAAGGAGAAAAAGGCAGAAGGCAAATAGAAAAAACAACAGGGCAAGTGGAGGGCTGCACAATTGAGCAGTTTTATGTATTAAAACATAATGAACATTAACCTTTCATCTGAGCACATCACAAATTATTTACCATTGTCAAATATTGTAAAATATTCCAGCAAGAATACTCTGATATAGGCGGTGGCCTATCTTTTGGATTGCATCATGGTACCATCTGTTAGCAAGTCTACTTAAATATCTTCATCATTGTTGGGGAAGGTGAACTAATTGAAAGTTGAGCATCCTGGTTGGCTCGAATCTTTAAAATAAACATTGTATGTATATATTTATTTGTATACTAGGCCATTAATTTACATTGCAGCTTACAAAGGACATTAAGCAGGTTAAAAGACACAGTCCCTGCCCCATTAGTTTACAATCTAAACTGACTAGACAAACATACAGAAATTAACTCATAAGGGAGTGGGGAGGGAAAGGAAGATTCACAGTCACTGAACTGCCTCACTCAACACAAAGAGAATAGATTCTTAGCCATTAAGCTGCTTGAAGCGTTGACCTGTTGCCTATCTAGCATAGGTGCATTTATAAATGACTTTTTTTCTTTTATAGTTGCTATATGTTTATTTCTGCTTAATTTCATTTTTCTTTTCTTTTGTAACTGTTCAGTCTTGAATAATGTTCACATTTAAATGTTAACATAATATTGCTAAAAAGGTAATAGTAATTATTCATTTTTTTAGAACTTTAATTGTGTTTTGCATTTTTCTGAGTTAAAATAACTCAGGTAAGTAACTTTTTTGTAATTAGGCATATGTATTTATCTAAGGCTAGGCCTATAGGAGAGCATAAAATCTTACTCTTTTGTTATTGCTCTAATAAATTAGTGCCTTAAAATATTTGACCGGTTAACTGACCAATTATTTTTGAACCGGTCAAATGCCCAACACTAGGAAAATGGAAGCAGTTTTCTAACCTGCATATATCATAAGAGCACACACTCATATCTAACTGGAGATTAGATGATTAGATCTAAATTATGATTAGATTTTAGACAAATGCAATGGCATTTCAGATACTCAAATGAAACGTAAGGCCAAGCTCATCCCTGCTCTAACTCCACTGACTAGTAACAGCAGGGATGAATTTGCCCATTATTCAGCAATCTGAAAAGAGTCCCATAGGCCAGATCCATCTTTGTGCTACAGCCCTGTTGCATAAGGTAAGCTGATGCAAAATGGCCATATGGCACGCATTTGCCCCACCATCACAGAGGTCCTGTATGCCACCTCTGCATGGCTCTGCCAACTTTGTGCCACCTCTGCAAGTCCTCTTTCCCCTGCATGGGCACAGGGCCGGGAAGGCACAGGATGGTGGAAGCAACCTTCACAACTGCATGGCCCACTGGAGCAGGGGTGCAAGTTAGCCTCAGTGCTACCCTAGTCTATGCTGCAGCCTAAATAGGCCATCTTGGTCCCTGAGTATTGGAGGCACAAGCTGCCTTGCCTTCTGTTTCTGCGCTGGCACAGCCATGAATCTGACCTTATGAACCTAAATAGAAGAGGATTTGCCAAAGAATAATATAACCCCATCAGTCATCTCTATAGTAATTTTCAGTTATGACACCAAAGAAGTAGCTAGCAATAAGACGATGACATAGTCATGCTCTCACTTCGTCAGATGCAGTCTTTCCTGTCCCAACTGCTGCAATGCTTCCTGTGAAGTCTGAGATTTTTGTTTTTATGGGTCTAAAAATCAGACTGTTTAGATAATTTTTTTGAACATAGGAAGGAAAAACAATCCTATGCCATTTTAAAGTTTGAGATAAATAGGGGTAGATAATTTATCATAATTTTAGGAATGAAGGAAAGAACATGGTGGCAGGGATATACAGAAAGCAGAGATAGACCTAGTATCCGCCTACCCAGATCTCCTTCCCTTTACAATTAAATCCTTTGGCTGCTTTGTGCCTAAAATGACATTAAGAATCCTAACTTTTTATATATTCTGTAAACTGTATCAACAATAGTTTATTGACAGCAAAATGTGAAACAGAGCAATCACCTTCTAACATTTCTCCAGCTCCTTTGGGGTATGTAAAGAGGGCTTTCCGTGGTGGGGCAAGTTCCGAGACACTGAATCCAGATCCAGTTACAGAGCTTCCACTGACTCCGCCAGCTGAAGAGGATGAAGAGGAGGCTGCCATTTCTCCCTTTAACCTAAAGACAACAGAGAAAATGTTACCTTTTCCTTCTCCAACTAATTTTTGCTAACTCAGCACATCTTTTTGCCTTCAGAGACCTGGGTACAAACTGACTCACATTCATCGGTGAAAATTTGTTTGGTGATTCCTATCTTAGTCTTCCACATCTCAAGTCCACCACAATACTTGGCATCATTGGTTGTCTGATTGCAGGGCGTTACAGATCACAAGTAAGGTCCACGGGGAGCACGTTCAGTGGCTAAGATTCTAGACCATGGTATTATAAAACAAGTAACTGCATGGCTGAGAACTACTGGCCTTTATTAGCTATCTTTTTTCACTGAAAAAGTAAATATTATTTTCTAAGTGGAGCTCTGCACCCTAGGAAGAACTGATATTTGAGGGCCATATTGTGGCTATGTTCAAACTACAGCAGATTTCTTACATATATTTTAGTACAAAATGCAGTTCACAATTTTACCACTTGGTGGCACACAAAATAAAAAGAAAATAATGCTCAAATGCCTTGGCAAAATGGAAATATGAGTAGGAACAGAGTATGCATAACTAATTCAGTACAGAACATTAAACTTGATTCACCTTCTGCAGATACTTTTTTCCACCATCCACAAACATGAAGAGAAAGTCTCACTCCCCAGTTGTGCAAAAAACCCACAAAACGTTCTAGAGAGCTACAAGACTGCACCCTCCTCACATCACTCTGTGTGAAGAAATGCTATGGTCTTCAAAAGGGTCTTGACTCCTGTGCTGCACTTTGCTCCTAAATGTGCTTTTTATGTTTTATCTTTTTGTTTTTAAATTGCATTTGACAATCATAATGGTTGGGAATCCTTCTGGCCATTTAGCAGTCTGCCATCTGATCACTTTAACTCCTCACATATACACCACCCACTCTGCCTTTAACACTCACCTTCCTTATTCTTTCAGCATAACAGAACTGCTTAAATATATTTTGATAGGGCATTTGACCTTTATCTCTTTCCATTTAGACACTGAAGTATTTTTTTGTTTTTATTACCCACTATAATTTCTCATCCATCCTTTACATTTTCCTTTGGTGATGTCTACACTATGGGAACAATAGAAGCACAGCTACAGAACCCAAGATGAACACTACTGGGTTATATTATCTTCTCTCTCTTCCCCTAAGGCTACTGACTCCTTGCTTGCCTGGCCCACTATCCTTATAGGACCTATACCAGCCTCATTCTCTATCCCTTCACTCACTTCCTTATCCATTACCAATTCAGAACTTCCCTCTTGAAACCCAGGAAAGCTGGATGTCAAGCTCAAAGCGGGAGCAATTATTCATCCACTCTACATACCAATTTAAAATTACATTTCAGCTCAGCTTTTTGGAAATAGATGCTGATTCATCAGCAGTTCCATGTTTTGAACACAAATCTGGCTGCAAAGAGAAACTGTTCATGGTTGCATGGATCCAAGCCCAGGTCCTCAAAGGTATTCAGGCCATTTAGGAAGTTAGAAGAGTAAATACTTTGAGGATCTGGGTCCTAATCATATGGCATAAAGAGCTTCTGAGCTTGAGGAGAAAGAAATTGATGAGGGTTAGTGAGTTTCCTTCTGAGTCTATCTGCACCTAGAAAGGGAAACTAACTAGGATCCCACAAACCTAGCCACTCCTAATTTATAGTAGCAGGCTCTGTATTTAAACTTTGATGCAGGAGAAAAACAAAGGTGCATAAAAATGGGGAAGGAGAATGTGGGAAAGTACAAAAAAGGAAGAGAGCAAAGAGCAGATAAGAGGGAGAGAGAGAAAACAGGAGGAAGAAAATACATATGGGAGAAAAACAGAGAAGAGATGACAGGGGGGTAAAAAACAGACGCAGCAACCATGGTGCTAATTTTGGGGCAAATTCCCTCCTTCAAGGTGAAAGAAAATGCACGGTAACATTACTGTCTAAAATGTTACACCTATATTGTGCTATGTTTAATGTTTGCATAAAACTCCTCTTGACATCAGTGGGAGCTTGACAGAGGATTGAGGGTGGCACTGCCCCTAACTCATACCTCTTCCTCAACTCCTCTTCCTAGAGAGAGTCCAGCATCCCTAGTGCAGAGACATCCCTCACTGCACATTAACGGACTCTCTCATAGTGGGAAGATTATGATGTCAGTGAATTAGTGGAAGAGGGAAGGTCAATAGGAAAGCAGGAAACCACCCAGGAGATGAAGGTAGTGTGTGTAGGGATTGCCAGAGACCGTGGACATTTGGCAGCCCCCGCGCAGTGCTTGGTGTCTCTTTTCCCTCCACATCATGGCTGAGTGGATGTTTCTCATTTTCTCTTGGCCCAGGTGTCTGTACATCCTTCACCCGAAAGCATTTCTGTGGGTCATCGGCCTCCGCGCAACCACTGCTGGGTTGAGGCGTCCCTCCCTCAACCAGCACTGCCGGGGCGGGGCTGGACTGAGAGCCCAAAGAAACGGGGTGGGTTCCTTGGGCGCGGTAGAAGCGGGGGCGGGTCCCAGTACCGGGGCTAGGCCTAGCCTAGCTCTCCCCGCGGCGGCCGTGGAACGGGCTGGTTGCCAGGGAGACTGCCCCGTGCCCGGCGGAACAAGGGGGTGGGGTGGGGTGAGGCATCACCCCCAACACCCCAGGTGATGGAGCGGGCGCGTGCTGAGGGGATCCCAGGCGAGCTCACCCCGCCCATGCCGGAAGAACATAGGCGGCAGCAGTTTCTAAATGGCTAGCTACTGCGCATGCGCAGGATCAGCTACAGCAACACAACGCATGCGCTGAGCAGCAGCTAGCTACTGTCGGGTGGGGTAACGCTCGCCCCATAAAACTGCCACCTACCCCTCCCTACCCGACGGCGCCCCGGTGATGAGAGGGCTAAGACCAGGCCCAGGTCGCCCCCTCGCTCCGGCCGCCCTCACCCCGCAGCCTCACCTGGTGCCCGGCCGGCTTGGGGTGGCGAAGGTGGCCTGAGTGCGCGCGGGCGCGCTACATGCAGGGCGGGCGCGAGCACGCACGGCCCCGCCCCCTGCAACGCTGCGGGCCTCTGGCGGGCGGGGCTCCCGGCCTGGAGCAGCTGGTGGGGCTTTGAGTTTGAGCGAGGCCGGTGTGTGGTAGGAAGAGGCCGGCCCGCCCCGGGACCGCAGCGCCCGGGGGTAGGTTGGCGCCTGTCTCCGTTAAGTGCCGGTGAGCCGCTCGCCTGCCCGCCGCCCCTCTCCCGGGGCTGTCACCCTAGGCCCTGCCCCGCTCTGCAGCCCCTGCCGACGCAGGTGAGTGCCGCGTGCAGCGGCTGCAGTGCCGCCAGCAGGCCGGCCCGGAGCGTCACGGCGAGGCTTCAAAAGCAACGTGTGGGAGGGGCGCTTCGCTTCCCCTCTTCTCTCTGCAAAACCAACAAACTCAGGCTCCTGCTAGGGCCCCGCGTAGCTGCGTGCGGGAGTAGGCCGGCGGCTCCCCGCCTTTGTCAGTGTGTGCGGGACTAAGGCCTAAGGCGTCTGACGCTGGTGGGGGTGTCATTGTAGGGTTCAGGCCAGTGGCTCCCAGGCAACAAACATATCATGGGGGTAGCCAGCCATGCACTGCTGTCATTCCACACGCTGCATCTTGCGGGAGCCGGGCCTTAGTCTGTAATCTTGTTACTGTGCCCACAACCCATTGTTTCTTGTCTGCCATGTCCCCGCCACCCCATTATTTTTTTGCCACTGCTTCTTTGTAGCATATAATCGAGACCTAGGGTGACCATATGTCCTGATTTTATAGGGACAGTCCTGATTTTTGGGCCTTTTTCTTATATAGGCTCCTATTACCCCCAACCCCCTGTGCTGATTTTTCACACTTGCTGTCTGGTGACCCTGTCTAGGCCTCAGTCCTGCTTCAGGTTTTGTGAGCACAGATTCCTGCACTAATGCAATTTTGTCAGCCTCGCATATTAAAAAAATCCCAACTCAACTCAAATATAACAAAATTGGCTTTAAAATGAGACTTTTTAAAAAAACACCCATCAAAGTAAAAAAGCTTTGTTCTTTTTTGTCTTCTGGTTTTGGGGCTTTTAGGGTGCCCTTGCTTAGCATTTTCAAGCTTTTACCCTACAACCACAAGAACTAGGAAGGAACTTACTTTTTTTTATTTAGATAAAAACTGAGATTATTACATAATTACCTCTAGAACCTGGAGCTTTAAGGAAAGTATTATAGGTTGTGAGACTGGTGACAAAATATTTGTTGACCTAGATTAGATTAAACAGATTTTTATTTTTTATTTTTTTAAACAGAGACAGGTTTTTTTCCCTTCATAGTGTCATCATAATGCAGAGTTAAAATTTCTGTCAGGGCAGATTCCCCGAATCGGGCCCCGCGCCTAAGAGGGCCCTGCGCCCTAAAGAAGAGCGCCTAACTTAGGTGCCTTTTTAATTTTTACTCACCCGGCTTCGGTCTGGGACATCGGCGGCGGGTCCTTCACTTGCTCCGGGCATTTCTGATAAAGGAGAAACTCTCAGTTATGAAGATTAATGGGAGGAGGGAATGAACATTAATCCTTAAAATTCAATCTTTGCCTATACCGGGGTGGGCAAACCTTTTGGCCTGAGGGCCGCATTGGGTTTTGTAAATTGTATGGAGGGCCAGTTAGGGGAGGGGGTCATGGCCTGGCCCCCACCTCCTATCTGCCACCCCCCAGGACTTCTGCCCCATCCAGCCCCCCCGTTCCCTGATGGTCCCCCCTGGGACTCCTGCCCCATCCACACACCCCCGCTCCCTGTCCCCTGACCGCCCCCGCCCGCCTGCTGACCCATCCAATCCTTCCTACAGGGACTCTAAGCAAGATACTCGGAGTATGTTACCATGTAATATTTTTAATGATTTGAAGATCTGCAGTTTCACACATAAATCTATATTTTTTAATTTTGAACTTTTACCAGATATAGATACACAGTGGCTGCTTTATCTCACTCTGGAGCAGCACAGAACAGCTAAAGTATTTTGCGTAGTTAACCTGAGTTTGCAGCTGCTTTGTTTTGCCAGCGTAGTGCAAAACAGCCAAAAATGTACACACCACTTTCTTCCTCATGCCCTCCAAAACTCCCTCTTCCTCTTGCTCTCGCACACATAGAACTTAGGCCAGGAAATAGGGGGAAACTGTTGAGTAGATCTGGTGCAATGGGTTGCTTTTGAAAAGATATTTAGGATCAAAGGTCATTTTTGTTGTTGTTTTTCATAACCTAGGGTTACCATACGTCCGGATTTTCCCAGACATGTCCGGCTTTTGGGGGCTCAAATCCCCGTCCGGGGGGAAATCCCCAAAAGCCGGGCATGTCCGGGAAAATCGGGAGGGCTCGGTGGTGCTCGGCCGGGACCTATTTGGCTGGTGTCGGGGCCGGTGTGGGGCCGGGGGCATGGTGCCGGGCAGGGGTCCAGGAGCTGGGTGCGCGGTGCCGGGCCGGGGTCCAGGAGCCGGGCGCGCGGTGCCGGGCCGGGAACCAGGGGCGCAGGTCCGGAGCCGGGGGTCCGGGAGCCGGGGCCGGTCAGGGAGCCGGGGCCGGGAGCCGGTCCGGGGTCGCGGAGCCGGGGTTGCTGGGCCGGGAGCCGGGGTCGCGGGGCCGGGAGCCGGGGGGTGCGCCGGGCCGCCGGGGGGTGCGCCGGGTCAGGCCGGGGACCGGCAGTGCTGGGCGGGCCGGGGGTGCTCGGCAGGGGCCGGCACCCCAGGGCCCGAGCCGACCCAGGCTGGAGCCGCCGGGGGGCCAGCCTGGGCCGGGCCGCGCCTCCTCCCCCCACACTCCCCCTTACCTGCTTCTGACTTCCCGCGACTCAAATGTTCGCGGGAAGCAGGGGAGGGGGCGGAGACTTTGGGGAGGGGGCGGAGACTTTGGGGAGGGGGCGTGGGCGGGGCTGGGGGCGGGGCCGGCCCCCCGTGGAGTGTCCTCCATTTGGAGGCACAAAATATGGTAACCCTACATAACCAGAAGTTTATCTGTCAGGAAGAATTGTCCTCTTTTAAAATGGCCGTCATCTCCTATTGCTCTCAATCACCCTGAAGCCACAGCGGCCATCAGGGAAGATGGAGGCTTTCTGTGCTGTGAGGAGGCAGAGACAGGCCCATTGATAACAGCAAGAGAGAGACTTCTGTGGCTTTGCTCCTTTTGAGAACAATGGGAAATGGCAGTGCTTTTGAAAAAAGGCAGTTCTGTGCAGAATTCTCTGTAGTAGACTATTGTATTTTTCAGCCTCTGCTGAAGGAGAAAATTTCAGTTATGAAAAATAAGGTCGGAAAATTGACTGCTAATCCTAAAAAATAATTTAAAATGTGTAGTATATACACAACATTTCTGTGAGTTTTTAATTATAACACGGGAATTTCAAAGAGTTTGTGGTTGATCATTAGGGACCAAAAAAAAGACTGGTGCTGGGAGCTAAATCTCTTACACTTATATTTCTTAAAGTTTGCTTAAATTTCTCAGTTTCTAATTAAGACTACTTGTAAATTCTCAGAAAATAGTCTTTCAGTAAGAAATTAAAGTGCTGTAATATTGGGGAAGAAACATTGTTGCTGTATTATTCATATGTAACAAAAAGGATGAATCCCTTGTTTTAAGTGTAAAACTCAGCCTTAACTACAGAGTCTCTACTGATGTCTCCATGATAACCTCTTAGAAAGTACATATAGGAAGCCTGGGAATTTACAGTTTCTAGGGAGATGTCAGCAGCATTATTTTTATTTCAGTAGGGTGCCATCATTGGCAGGAAGAGCACGATGGAAGTTCTGCGTCCAACACTTATAAGGATTGGAGGGCGCATTTATAGGAAAAATATTATTCGACAACAGTCCTATCCAAATGAAGAAGAGGATGATTTCTATGCAGGTAAAACCTAATATGCAGGGGTACAATCTAGTATTAATATAATATATTGCAAAGTGGGGAATTAGCATTCAAGACTTACAGGGAGTTAGCAAACTCAGGCTCTGAGCCTATGAAGAGCTCCTTGTGGGCGCAGGGGTCAGCCGTTATTGCAGGAGTGGGGACGTAGTCTTTTGAGTGAAGAAACACTTTGCATTGTTCTCTAGCAGTCCTGGCCGAGGAGCAGAGAAAATTCTGGTTACAAAGTGTTGGCTTAGGTGATAGTGAATTTGACGTGGGTTGCTGGCTATCAGTTAATTTGTTGATTGAAAAATTCAGCAAAACAATGTTATCTGTGTTTAAAAAAAATCTTTTATTTAAAATGATCAGTAAAAATGTTGAATTTGTGTAGAATATTTTTTCCCTATTCGTGCATTGTTCTTGGTATTTTCCACAGTGAGTCTATTCTCAGAGTTAATAGGAGTTGAGGACATTTAGCACCTCTTTGGAAGTGCTCAGAACCTTTCGATATTGGCCCTTAAATGGGTGTCGTCTTGTGGCCATCTAATGTGGATTTTGAAAGATATCATCTATTTACATGGCTAACTGTTCCTTTTCTATCTTGGTGTACTCACCTGTATGTGTACCATATTAGGTAATGTTTATGTGGGTCCTTGTAAATATAGAAAAGCCCAAGAATATCTGGTAAACATCTACCATTTGTTTCAAATAGAAAAGATTGAAAGAACTGGGCAAATTCTAATATGCTTCTTGCCACCTGAACCCACCCCTGCTCACATTGAGCTAACCAGGTTTGGTTGAAAAACAAACATGACTAAGTGGTCCATGGGTGAGAGGTGGGTCTTTAGATCCTCTGATACTTAGTTCTCTGAAAAGGGCAAAAGGCCAGTGGGCTACCGCTCAACAGGCAGAACAATTCTTTAAAAAAACCCTGTTGGGCCACTGGGCTATTTTGCAATTGCAACCAAGAGAAAAACTGTTCTGTAGCGGGCTGAAACTGCTACTTTTTTAACCCTCCAAGAATGGAAGATTTAAAAGTAGTGTCATGATGTTTTTCTGAGCAGGTAGTAAGGTAAAATAAAAGCCGCAACTGTGACAGAAGGAGCCACTTTGTTCTTTTATTTAACCTTGGGAGAAGAAAGCCGGTGAGAATGTTGCATCACATAAAACACTGTCAACCTTTATAGAACAGTTTGATTTTCTACTTTATAGGCCCTGGGGATCCTACAGATGAGCCTTGTGATGCCTTCATGGTGGAAGAGACTGAGAGAGGTTTCCAGTGTGCAGTGGAGGTTCCCAGCCCACTATACAAGTGAGCCTACATGTTGTTTTATTTGAATCCTCTTTTACAGAAGAATCTGTCAGGGAGGTTGGATTCTCAGAGGCAGCTGTAGATTCTAGACTTCTCAAATAATTTCCATTTTGTGGAGAGCTCTGTATTTGTGTGGGGGAAAGAGGTGTGGATCCCTTTCTAATGTATCCGTTTCACATTTGGCACTTGGCTCTCACCATGGTGGCAACTGTATCTTGTGCTTTCTTGCTGATAGCAGTTTTTTGAGCATCTGCTCTTCAGGACATGAAAGCAAGCCAGGAAGATGGAACAATGTGGGGAGAGACTGAGGTAAGCAGCCAGGCCAAGGGAAGCTGTGAACACTTTGTGTAAAGGCACATTCA
Organism: Chrysemys picta bellii; assembly: GCF_011386835.1. Classification (NCBI taxonomy): domain Eukaryota; kingdom Metazoa; phylum Chordata; order Testudines; family Emydidae; genus Chrysemys; species Chrysemys picta. Next base: position 88,565,115 of record NC_088797.1, on the reverse strand, counting down.
AGATTGCAGTGTTTTGCTAATTGAATATTTGAAGTGAAATAATTTAATGTTCACTTAGGGTATGTCCGTACTTTGAACTGGAGGTGTGATTCCCAGCTGGAGGAGACGTCCCCTGAAAATGGAGTGTAGGCACAATAGTGTGAACAGTAGGAGGGGTTCACACTGCTGTGGCTGCACTCCATTTTTAGTACACTAGCTTGCTCAGAGTTAGTGCAGGTATGCCTCCTCAACTTGGGAACTGCGCCCCAGCTAGAAGTATAGACATATGCTTGGAAGTATTTAGCTGATATGACAGCTTTGTCCAGTATTTGCCAATTTTTAAAGAATGGTTATATTACAATTATATACACAATTTTTTATTTCAGTATGTATGGATGGTTAAAATGACTGCTGAATTGTGTTCCTTTGCTACACGTTTTCTAGGTCTCTGCTACATGTTCTCTTTGGTGGCTGAATGATATGGTAGTTTTCCCCTTCTACCCCCAAGAAAGAAAAGAATAAAGCAACCAAACCCTGCCTAGAAAAATAAAATAGTGACATTTTTGTGCATGGCAGTATAGCATTTGTATGTCTATAGGTATATCATTGGGAAAAAAGGAGAAACCAGGAAGAGACTGGAAACAGAGACTCGAACTTCCATCAGCATTCCCAAGCCTGGAATGGAAGGACAAATCGGTGAGCTTTAATGTGCACAAGATGAATGAATGCTCTCTTGTCCGCTCCACCTTTTGGTGTGTGTTTTGTGCACAGGACTGAGAATCAGGAGACTGCTCTTCTATTCTCAGCTCTGACACATCACTGACTCTGTGACCTTGTACAAGTCACTTAACTTTTCTTTTTACCTTGTTTTCTCTGTCTTACCTTTGTCAAGTGCTTTAATATCTGTAGATGAAAAGTATTATTTAAGACCCTAATCCTCCTAACACAAGCATATTCATTACTTTAAGCCTCTGGCTAGTTCCATTGAAGTCAAACCTAGCAGTAGTCTAAAGTTAAGCGTATGTGTAAGTTTCTGCAGGATTTAGGGCGTAAGTTCTTGAATAATTATTTTTATATTAACAGCAATATTAATGGGGAGTTGTACATACATAGCAAGGCATCTTCTCTCAGTGTGTATGTACATGTGGAATAAACTTTATTTAAATGCACCATAGGTCATTATAAAGCTATCTTTTTTTAAAAAAAAAAGGTATTCTAATAACACTTGCATCTTTTGTTCTTGTTACTACAACTTCACAATGAAAATGAGTGGGTTTGTAATGTATGCTCCCATTACACTTAGTTTTATAATGACAAAGAGCATCATAATGCCCATAATATACTGTACTTTGTGGCTTTTACAAAAGAAATGGAATGTCTGAAGCAGACACACACTGCAGCATGTTATGGGCATTATGATAATATTAGTGTCACATGTTCCGGTAATTATGTACATAAATGTGTTTAAAAAAAAAAAGTCTTTCATAGAATATCAGGGTTGGAAGGGACCTCAGGAGGTCATCTAGTCCAACCCCCTGCTCAAAGCAGGACCAATCCCCAATTAAATCATCCCAGACAGGGCTTTGTCAAGCCTAACCTTAAAAACTTCTACGGAAGGAGATTCCACGACCTTCCTAGGTAACCCATTCCAGGGCTTCACCACCCTCCTAGTGAAAAAGTTTTTCCTACTATCCAACCTAAACCTCGCCCACTGCAACTTGAGACCATTACTCCTTGTTCTGTCATCTGGTACCACTGAGAACAGTCTAGATCCATCCTCTTTGGAACCCCCTTTCAGGTAGTTGAAAGCAGCTATCAAATCCCCCCTCATTCTTCTCTTCTGCAGACTGAACAATCCCAGTTCCCTCAGCCTCTCCTCATAAGTCATGTACTCCAACCCCCTAATCATTTTTGTTGCCCTCTGCTGGACTCTTTCCAATTTTTCCACATCCTTTTTGTAGTGTGGGGCCCAAAACTGACACAGTACTCCAGATGAGGCCTCACCAATGTCGAATAGAGGGGAATGATCACATCCCTCCATCTGCTGACAATGCCCCTACTTATACAGCCCAAAATGCCGTTAGCCTTCTTGGCAACAAGGGCACACTGTTGATTCGTATCCAGCTTCTCGTCCACTGTAACCTCTAGGTCCTTTTCTGCAGAACTGCTGCCTAGCCACTCAGTCCCTAGTCCAGGGGTCGGCAACCTTTCAGAAGTGGTGTGCCGAGTCTTCATTTATTCACTCTAATTTAAGGTTTCATGTGCCAGTAATACATTTTAATGTTTTTAGAAGGTCTCTTTCTATAAGTCTGTAATATATAACTAAACTATTGTTGTATGTAAATAAATAAGGTTTTTAAAATGTTTAAGAAGCTTCATTTAAAATTAAAATGCAGAGCCCCCAGGACCTGGGTAGTGTGAGTGCCACTGAAAATCAGCTCTCGTGCCACAGGTTGCTACTCGTGCCCTAGTCTGTAGCAGTGCATGGGATTCTTCCGTCCTAAGTGCAAGACTCTGCACTTGTCCTTGTTGAACCTCATCAGATTTCTTTTGGCCCAATCCTCTAATTTGTCTAGGTCCCTCTGTATCCTATCCCTACCCTCCAGCATATCTACCACTCCTCCCAGTTTAGTTTCATCTGCAAACTTGCTGAGGGTGCAGTCTACACCATCCTCTAGATCATTAATGAAGATATTGAACAAAACCGGCCTCAGGACCGACCCTTGGGGCACTCCGCTTGATACCGGCTGCCAACTAGACATGGAGCCATTGATCACTACCCGTAGTATTTAAAATTTCCTGCCTGTCAATACCGTTCAGAATCAGTGGATTGTGACCTTCTGGGGGGTCATGAAAGGCAATTAGGAGGATTGTGAGTCCTTGAAAAATTAATTTAAAGCAATCCCCAGTCTCCACAAACTCTTTTCTTTCAAGGTCACATATTCTCTGTCAGCCTCTCAAAGCACACACAAATGGTATATGATTACCGTTGTTGTTATGGATACATCTTTTACTCTTTCTTTTGTAGTAAATGTAAGGGGGTCATGCAAATGTTTGACTTCAAATAAGGGGTTGCCTACCTGAAAAGTTGAGACAGTTATGTAGACATTTCAAGAGCAACTGAACTGAGAGAATCTTATCACTTTGTTTGGCATCACAGCCCTATAAATCTTTCTTTAGGCTGCTGAGGAGAAGGAGAAGCAACCTTTTGAATGACATCATCCTAACTTTATAGAGAAGCAAAAATGTAAGGCATTGAAGTAAAATTAATAGTCTAGCAAGACTTCTCTGGCTATGTTTAAGGGGTTTAGAATATCTTATTTTTCTACCTTTCCTCCTTTAAGACCTGGAATGAGGATATGAAGATACAGTGCTAACAGGTAATTAAAAAAGAATATTGCAGCCCCATACATTTCTCAGTCATTAATACTGCTATATATCAAATAAGAAATTAAAGGGAAATCGTGATGCAGATAAACAAGGCTACTAGTACTATAGATAAATAACTATCCAATAGGATCTAAGTTTATTTTTTAGCTTATACACAATTTGGGATAGTGACTGTTTTTTTACAGTGTCTGGCACAGTGCGCCCCAAACTACTTGAGGCCTCTAGGTGCTACTGCAATATAAATGCTTAATAATAATATTGGCTATAGTGAATTAAATTAGTATCGAAGTTCTGTTTGATTGTCTTCTGTCCTGAGTCTTCTAGAATTTAATTTATATTCGTACTTAACTTGTCAATATCCTAGAATATGGATTGTTAAATGCATTATAAGTACAGTGGAAAATCAGTATCTTTTTAATTAGGTCTTAGCGCTAGTGGACATCATAGCAAAATGTCACCAATCTTGTGTGGATTTCATATAGCTACAATTAGTGTTACTTTGTTTGCTTTTAGTGATTACTGGACAGCAGCGTAGTGGTGTCATTTCAGCCCGAACACGGATTGATGTTCTTGCTGAGAGTTTCCGCAAGAAGCAGCCATTCACACACTTCCTGTCCTTTGCTCTCAACCAGCCTGCGATTCAGGAAAAATTTCTACAGTTCAAGGAGGAAGTATTGGAGAAATGCTCCAAGGTAGGGAACCATGATACTTGGAAGTAACTGACGTGAAAAAAGATGCTGCTTTATTTTATTGACGTTAAAGACAAATTAAAATATATGCTGCTAGGGGAGAAAATGTCACTTGTATTTGTGGAATGCATAAGTACACTAATAAATTATGAGGCCTTAAAAGTAGACATTGAAAACTAGTTATACTGAAGATGTTGAGAGCACTCTAATGGAGGTTTTTTGAACATGGAATTATTTTTGTAATAAATTGACAGTAAAATATTTTCCACAGATGTGAAGGAAACTGCAATTCAAAAGTTTTGGTTTTTAAAATTTGAAAACCATTAATTAATGTACGTAACCTTTGGCTGCATTTTATGTCATTTCTACTATAAATATCCAGCATGTGACAAGGGGTTTTAACAAGTTTGCTGCTGCTTTTTCACTGTCCCTTTGGCCCCTGATGTTGAACAAATGTGGGAATCATTACCTTAACTTAGCCAGAAATGACTCGGTAGCATTTGACACAATGCAGACGTTATCACTTAGCAACATTTTCTTTCGTCCACCAAGACTGTGCTGATATTAACACACACACACACACACACACACACACACACACACACACACACACACACACACACACACACACACACACACACACACACACACACACACACACACACACACACACACACATATTTTTTTTTAAAGAATGATTGATTTGTTAGCTTTCACCAGCACTAAATTCCATTGCAACTTGCCATGGAGTCTTCTCAGAACAGGTTCAGAAGAGAGCAGTGTTACACTGCCATCTGCTGATGTATTTCAACACTAAGCTGGGAGGTTTACCTTTTAGGAAGGAGGGGCTAATTTGGTTTTCATGCCCATTCATTCATTGGCTTCTTTGCTGAGACTGACAATGAGAGTGCTAGATTGTGTGCATGTGACAGTCATTTAATTTATCTAGGGTCTGATACTGGTGCTCATCATAGTACCCGAGCACTTCCGAAGAATAAGAACGATAACTCTTTTGCAGTGAGCAAGAGGCAGGCTTAGTTTTTTAAAACAGAATATAGAAGATCAGGAGTGTTGGTGTAAGAGTGTCATTGAAGGAAGCCTAGACAGAGGGGTAGGTTTTGCATTCATCTCAGTGCAGCAAGATTAGCGCTCATTTTATCTAGCAGTGAGTACCATGATCTTGGCCTGGCTTCCTCTGTTGGTTTACAGTTCCGTTTTTCCAGTGGAACAAAACTGTTCTGGAAAGAGATGGTCCTTCATGTCATGGACACGTTCTAAGCAGAGCTCTTCATGCCAGTTTTGTGCAATAAGCACCATATATACCAAGATTACTGTTTGCTGTCTGGAGTTCCTCTTCTCCAGTTCCTTCAGAATCCTCTCCAGGCTGCCTTCCACCTCTTGCATATCATTGGAACTGTTTTCATCAAAGTCTTGACCTCTTCATAGCCAAAGCTCAGAAGCAGTACTCCATTCTCCTCCTCCTTGACCTGTCAGCCACCTTTTACAAAGTCAACCATCTTCTTCTTCTTCTTGAAATCTCATCCTCCTTGGCTTCTGTGACTCTGTCCTCGTCTGGTTCTCCTTCTTCATTGCTGTTTGCTCCTTCAGTATGTCCTTTGGTGGATTATTGTTTCTTTTTCCTTTACACCTTATCTCTGGGTTCTCATCCACAAACAAAAGTTCAGCTATTATGTCTATCCTGATGGCTCACATATCTATCTCTCTTCTCCATACTTGTCTCTTTCTGTCCAATCTAAAATCTCTGCTTGTCTTTCTGACATCTTTTCGTAGATGTTTAGCCATTAGCTCAAGTTTAATATAGCTAAAACAGAGCTCTTAATCCCCCCCCCCCCCATGATCTGGATATCATTTTCAACTCAGACCTCTGTCCTCACATCCAGGATATGTCTGAATCTTGCCATTTCTTTCTGTGTAACATCTCTAAAATGCCTACTTTTCATCTACACATCATCTCGCGTCACAGTTACTGACTGCAACGTCCTTTTCTCTGTCTTTGACAAATGCAATTTTGCCCCTCTTGTATCCATTCAGAATGCTGCTGCAAAGATCATTTTCTTAGCCCTGTTCTCTATTACATCAAACACATAAGCCACTTGTCCTTGCTTTCAAGGCCCTTCCCAGCCTACCCCAACCCTACCTATCATTGCTCATTTGCTAATGAAATTTTAGTTCTCACCTCTTGAGTGGCCCATGACACCAGCTTTCATTACCCACTAGTTAAATTTTCAAACAAGCATCTTTGTGCTTTCTCTCATGTTGCCTCATATGCTTGAGAGGCATTCCTCATTCAAATCCCTCCTTAAAACTCTCCTTTGCTGTGCTGCCTACAAAAAACTTCACAACAGTTAGATTGCTGGTGTGCTGATTCCACTGCCTATCATGCTGACCAATATCTTCTCGTTGTTTGCTTATACTCCCCCATCTGTTGTCTCTTGTCCTATGCTAAGATTGTATGCCCTTTGGAGCAGGCACCATCTTTTTGTTCTGTTTGCATGGTACCTAGCACAATGGCGGTCCTGGTCCAGGATTGGCGCTCTTAAACACCATGGTAATACAAATACACAACTTATTTCATCGTCTGTCAATTAGTTATGGCTTTTGGTCACCACAGACTCAGGTTGCATTCAGACCAGGCACCTGGAAATAAAAGCCCTCATCAGTAGTATGGATGATGTTCCTGAGAATGTATAAAACTTATCAGTGAGATATGTTCATTAACTGCATAATCAACAGGTAGAAATTACGCATTTTTAGGGCCTTCCTAAAATGATGGGGATTGGTGTTTTACTTCCTTAGTGAATGTAGTTGGATTAATTTAATGTATATTGTACAATTCTTAGGACATGTCTTTCTTGATAATTTTAAGTATGCCAAAAATTTGATGATAAACTACTTTATACTCTTTAAACTAGAAAATTGTTTTGCAGTATCACTTTCAATACCTCTATATGTTTTGTTATAGATTATAAAATCCTTTAAATAAGTTCTCTCTCTTTCCTCCTCCTCCTTTTCACCATTTCTTTCTCTGCTAATGTTGCTCCTGATCCATCAGTGAATAGAAATACAGATTTTTCTCTCAGCATTGCCCCTTCAGACTCTTGTAAATAGCTTACTTGACATTTTGGCCTCAGGTCTAGAAATATTTTTTTGCCACTCCCTTTATCAGGATTCAGATCCTCAATTTTTATTATTTTTAACTTTTCTATATTGAATTTAGTCACTGGCAAAGATTTATGTTTTATGTATGTGAGATTTGGGGATTGTGGTGCTTTAACTTTTCAGCCATTTTCCTTTGAGCGTTATCATGAGTGTTCATAGATACAGAGTATATTGCAACTCTATATGTCTTTCAATCATTCCACAGCCAGTAATGCCACTGTATCGCACAGCAGGGTCTGCTAGAAAGCACATCAATAATGAAAACCAGTAATTCAAAACTGTGCTGCACAGTGCCATAAGAGTTTATAGAGCTGTCCAAATACAGTAATAGGGGATTTCTCAGGATGCTTAGAGAAACTTGAATAGATTTCAGGTATAGAAACTGTGTATCTTTGTTCCTGCTGCAGATTCAAAACAGTGCAGAGTCAGTTAATGACTCCAGTACTCAAAAGAAGCTTACTGATGATAGTAAATAAGGAAAAGTCCAGGTGTGTAAATTAGCATTTCTTCTGGTTGAGCATTTGTGCAGGATTCTTTCCTCTCTGAAACTGTTACCATGACAACCATTCATCCATATTTTGTAATGATGTAGTCTTGCATGTCCGTATATACTTTGTATTACTTTTTTGGCTTCACAAGGTTTTGTAAGTTCACAGTTGCATTAAAATGTCAAAAATCTTAAGCATTATCTATCAGAGCCACTTATGTTGGTTAGGCAGCCAGACAATGAAGTGGCAAAATAGAATGCTAGGGCCAATATTTAAATGAATGCCATCTGTCTCTGACTAGGGGGATGGTACTGTTGAGGTATGGGAGACAGGTTTCTGGGTGATCTTGAGAGGCTTGCATCATGGACCATCAAGGGGAGGGGGAGGACTGAAATGTTTATAACTGATCCTGGGGGTGGAAGAGGAAGTATGCATTGCAGTCTCCACCATCCTTCAATGGCTGGTTATGGAGCAACACTGCCAAGAAAAATCTTGTATGGTTCTTTCAATCTCTGCAAGTGCTGCCTTTATGTATAGCAGGCTGCAGCTGTAATGTGGGAGGGAAAATACAATTACTATGGTGTTTGGCAGTCTATAAATATCGAATGTAGATAATTACATGGAATGAAAGGAAGGTATCCTAGTGTGTGTGTGTGTGTGTGTGAGAGAGAGAGAGGCTTTCCAACCTCCACTCCAGTTTCCAGTGTATCTTTGATTCCTTAGGTTGTTCTGAGGAATTGTGAATTACCCTGCTCATTCCTTGTAGGTGCATACATCAGGATTGGAAAGGCATATAAGTGGGGGTAAGAAATAAAAATGCTTATAAACTCTCATGTAAATATTAGATCGTTGGGTAGCAGAAAAGATAAAACTGGGAAGGAGGAAGCTCAGTATCGAATAGTTTATTCATGCACCTTGCCAAAAAGGATTTTGTTCTGGAACTTGGTCTCTCAATCCCTGATCTAATGGTTTGGGAGTACTGCAGACACACAGTGATTGGGCTCTGGGAAGAGAAAGCGAGTGCTTCAAATAAAATTTTGTCTGTCATTCTATCAAAATTATGATATCAAGGACAGAAGGCCTCAGCAGTGGGGAAGGAGTCAAATATTTAATGGGGAAGAAGTTGGATCCTAAAAGTTACCATGGGGTGGGTAATTGTCCCCCTCACTCTCTGGAAGTAGAAATGGTTAGTCATTTCCCTTCTACCCTAAATATATATTTGTGAATGAGATTGTCATATTTTTGTTGTATCATAATCATGGAAGGTAGGACAATTGAATTCAGAATTTTATCAATTTTTATGAAAGACCTGCTTTCCTTTTAGGCCAGCTCTGCATCAATTGAGGTGTGTGTGTGTGTGTTTAAATATAGATGCAAAAAAGTGGTAGGCCTAGATTGGGGAACACAATTATTTTGTTCCATGTATAGAATTGCAATAGCTTTTCAGTATGGACAACATATGTGACTCTTTGGGGAATAAATATGTGTAAAAAGTTAGTTAGCATTCAATGTGTTTTGTTTCATTTAATAAAACCATATATTGGCTTACTACTTTTTTAAGAAAAGTGTGTTTCTTTCCTCCACAGGTTGGGGAAAATCACAACCCTGTAATCTGTTCCCCTTCCCTTCCTTAGGACTTATGATGTTCCCTGTACACTGGAGCTGCTAACAAGAGATAGAACACTCTTTGGCATGTCTGACAATGACTTTAAGTTCAATAGAGGGCAGTGTTTGGAAGGCAGGAATATGCCAAAATCTTAGTGATGTTATGTAGTGTTACTTAAAGGGAACATTTTAAATAGAAACTTCAGTATGTCTTTCAGGATTCCAAGTTCGTGAGCTGTGGATTTTTTAGAGAGGCAGTGATTTCCTTTATTTTTGTTTGGCTCCCAGTGCATTTTAAGGAACAGTAGGCATAGATGGAAGGTTTTTTTTTTAATTGGTTAACAGCTACCACTTTGCACTTACTTAGCACCTTATGTGCAAGGATCTTGAATCATTTCACAAATTTTATGATGCCTCATGGCATCCATGTGAGCAATGGTCAAAGTAGATCACAATGGGGGGGGGGATTCACCTATTTTTTTCCCTTGTCATCAGAGGTATTTATGTTGAGTGAAGTGGTTTTATAACACCTTGTGGCAATGGATGCAGCAAAGGGAAGAGAGAGGATAAGAAGAAATGTATCTAAAAGAGGTTCATATTCCCAGGCAGTACCATAGTCACCTAAACAAAAATAATGCTTTTGTGTCTGCAGTGTGTGGAGCTGCATAGTGGGCGTATCCCTAATGCTCTTCACTTCAGTTTCTACCAGGATGAAGTCTCCGTATTGATGTAAAAAACAAACAAAATGTGACATCCTAGGACAAGCCTGCACAACTCGTAAAGCGGTGAGGGCCATACTACTCCAAAGAAAACAGCTGAGGGCTGAACCCCCAGCACCGCCGAAACACAATCGGTTCATTGAGGGGCAAATCCCAACGAGCCTTTATAGACCCCAGGGGCCAGCCGACCAGGTTCCTCCCCTGCCCCCTGAACTCCCCTGGAGGGTGCACAGCCCCCCCACAAGCCCTCCCCACCCTGGTGGCCCCCGCCCCGAGTCCACTCATTGGCTTTGCCAGGCTTGGGCCGCTGCAGCAGCTCAGCAGGGAGGAGCTGCCTTCCGGAGAACCAGAGTGTCCCGCTTGCGGCGGTGGCGAGCCCCAGCCATGGAGGAGCTAGCGTGGCGCATGGAGGCAGCAGCCCTGCAAAGGCGGTGGCACCACTAGCGGGGAGCAGCCACGCCCCCCCAGCCTCCTGCCCAGGCTGCGGCCCAGCGCGCCCCCCCCCCCCCAGGGGGGCTCCTGCAAGCTGCAGCGGATGCATGCAGGCGCCGGCCCCCCATGCACCCCCCGGTTGCCCCCTGTGCTCGGGCTCTGTGGCTCCCAAGACTGTGAGCCACCACCACCGCTGCCCCTCCCGGAGCATGCCCAGGAGCCGCAAAGCCCGAGTGTGGCAAGGGAGGAACCGGGGGGGGCGCACGGGGGCTGCCGACCGCATGCATCTGCTGGACAGCCTGCAGGAGCCCCCCGGGGGCGGGGGGAGGTGTGTGCCAGGCCGCAGCCTGGACAGGAGGAGCAGGCTGCCTACCTGTCCCCTGGCTGCCCCAACCCTTTTCCACACCCCCGCCCCCAGACAGACCCCCCGGGACTCCCGTGCCCCATCCAACCACTCCCCGTCCCCTGACAGCCCCCCCCCCCCAGAACTCCCGACCCATACAACCCTCCTCCTGCTCCCTGACTGCCCCCCTGGACTCCCCTTACCACCATGCCGCTCCACGTGGAGCTAAACCAAACAAGCTGCGGAGCGCACAGCCTCTCCCTCGCAGAGTGCTGCAATGCGAAGCTGGGGCAAGGGGAGCGGGGGAGGGACTCTGGCTGCTGGAGGCCAATGGGAGCAGCTAAATCAGGCCCAGGCGCCCAATCAGCCGTGCCACACTCTGCATGAGGGGAAGAGAGGAGAGGGAGGAAAAATCCTGGACGCCCCCAACCACTTGGCGCCCTAGGTGACTGCCTAGTTTGCCGGCCCTAGCGGTTGCACCGGCCCTGGGCGAACCTGACAGCCCCACCCCACCGCTTGCCCGCGGGCCGCACAGTGAGCCCACGCGGGCCGGATATTGTGCAGGCCTGCCATAGGAAAATTCCTGTGTTTAGAAGATAACCCTTGCAAAATAGATTTTATGCCTGGAAGGGAGAGGTAGCTGGCAGGAAACTGGTATTTCTTCCTTCCCTTCTTCCTCTTTTAGGTAGGAGAAGCAGCAGTGGTGGTTTCCTCCCTTTTCCTGCTCCCTCTGTAGGGCAGAGAAGGAAAAGAAGAGGTGTCCCCTATTCTCTCTTCCCAGTGGGCTATGGGAAGCTTGGGACAGATACTCCTTTAGAGGAGAGAAGGCAAATAGGAGATTCATTCTTAGCTAGGACACCTTTTCTTGCATTATCAGATGCTTATGTAGCTCCACCTGCTGCTCAGGAACCTCAGCCAGGCACTAGCTCTTCTGATTTCAGATTCCCATGCCTAGTGAGTACACTTTATGAAACAGACTTAAACTGGGCAAGAGGAGGAAAGCTCTGTTGTACTGAATTTACCCAAAACCAGGCTAAGAGGAAGAGAGGGAGCTGCACTTCCTTCTGCTTGCCTCTCTCTTTAGCCCATACCTGTGACGTAGGGAGCTGCTATATTCATTTTGCAGGTGGAGAAACAGGCACTCAAATTAAATGAGTTGTCCAGTTTGATTAATCGTGAGTGTTGCAAATAGAACTCAGGGCTCCTGGATCCCCTATCCCTTGCTCTGAACACTACACCACACTCCCTTCTATATATACATAGTGGGCACTTGAGCTATGAAGTTTTCTTGGATATTTGGATGATGTCCATAGGGCACCATAGTGATGAATATTGATTTGGCCCATATCTTGTGGGCTCTTTCTCCCTTGATGTCCATTTGACTTTCCCTAACCCTTGTACTGAATGTGTGCTTGGCTTCGGTTTCCTGTTAATTGTCTCTGCTGGCAGACTGGTACTGAGGTATGATTGATGCCATTACTAAGTGTAGTTTTAAAAGAAAAATCAATGAAGTACAGTGGTATGGTAGTGGTTGCTAATGATAAATCATAAGCTGGGGATTTGAACAAGAGTTAAAATCTATCTGCCTCTAAGTATACAGCTTCTGGCTACTCAGTCCTATGATATTTGGAGGCAGATTTTGAAACTTTCGTTTTTCGAGAAGACTCAGCTCAGATACAGCATCTTTTCATGGAAGATTTAGGATCTGTGGTTCTGCAACACAGGAAGGGTGTGACAAGGCTTTCTGGGGTAGGCCTGAGATCCTTGGGACTACACAAGGAAGATACTGTGGATCTCGGGCTGTTCATTGGGGTCCTCCTTCTTCCCAGTACAGAAGACATGGCATACCCAGGTGATGTGCAACCACTGGCTCACCAATCCGTATTCAGATACCTTCAACTGGTGTTTGAAAGCTGCAGAAGGGACAGCTCCTTAGGCCAATAGTAGGTTAGACAGCACAATTTACATTATCTTTTCACCCTTCACCATCTGCTTCATGAGATTAGGGTAGTTCTTCTCTCTTGCAAGCTACTTATTTATTGGGTTAATTTGTATTCTGTTCATTGTCATCTGTATGCATTACAGAAATTAAAATGAATTGTTGCCAACAACTGGAATCAATCCAGCCTACCTCCAGATTCTATCTCCCACTCCATCCACTGATGGGCTAAATATCCTCTGGCTACAGACCCGAGTTAAAAACCAAAGAAACAAATCTCTTGCACTGCATCCTAAATATGTCTTAAAGCAGAGGGAGCATAGAGCCTTTTTCAGTTTCATTCTGGTGCCAGGCAGAATAGAGAAAAGCTAGAGAATTGAAACCAAGTGTACTCTCAAACATGAAATCCATCCGCACTTGTGCTTTTAAGATTGCTTCTTAAGGTAGTTTCCTTTTTTTGAAAAGCTACTGCATTGGGTTGAAATATGCAGATGGTTTTGACACCACTGTGTCAGGATTTTGGCATTAATTCAGCAGTGAATTAATTAACAGCACACAAAGTGCTCTCCTCCCCCTCCCCCCCCAGGACCTGACAGTGCTGCCTCCAGTGTGCTACCAGGCTTTGCCAACTTGTGACTGAGAGCAAGCTCCTGCATGGGATCATGTGGTCTCACAGGTCACTGGACTGGCCTATAAGTACAAATATAAAAAAACTGTGTGGATATTGCAGTTAAGTATGAAAAATGCTGGGTGAAATATGAGGCTTTAATCCTGTGTCAAGAGTAAGGACCTGCTACTAGCCTGCTTACCTACTGATTTAACCCCAGGCAGCCTAACCAGCAAAGCTGGGCCCAGTTTGAGCCACCTGATTGGCTGAGGGATTTGCAGATCTACTCTTAAGATCACCAACAGCAGTAGGATATGGGCTTCTCAAAGCGTTCGCCCATGGCTGCGATAGCTCCTGTGCTTGCTTATTCCCAGCCTTGCTTCCATCCTGTTCCAGTCCTACTCCTACCTTGGACACAGCCCTGCTCCTGCCTTGCCTCGCCTCACTCCAGGTAACCTGACTCAGACCCTGGGCTCCGGCTCTGACGGCTAGCCTTTGACCTTGGGCTCCAGCTCCTGGTTCCTGACTCCTGCTCTGACCACTAGGCACAGCTGTGCACATCCCAGGCTAGGTCTACACTACCCGCCTGAATTGGCGGGTAGAAATTGATCTCTCGGGGATCGAATTATTGCGTCTCGTCGGGACGCGACAATCGATCCCCGAATCGACGCTCTTACTCCACCAGCGGAGGTAGGAGTAAGCGCCGTCGACGGGGAGCCGCGGAGGTCGATTTTGCCACCGTCCTCACAGCGGGGTAAGTCGGTTTCAATAGGTCGAATTCAGCTACACTATTCGCGTAGCTGAATTTGTGTATCTTAAATCGACTCCCCGCCTCCCCCCCCCGTAGTGAAGACCCCCCCCAGTCCGTGACACCCTGACAAGGTGGGACAGGATACCATTTAAACATGTTAAAGAGGAGTTTTGAAATGTAGCTCTGAATCTTGTGTAGAAACTTTAAAGGCTTCATCTCAGATAATGAACTTTATTTTGAGCCAGGGAAATACATGTGCCTTTTCAGCGGTGTGGTAAGTATTATTTCGTGTTCTCTTGGGGCTAATAGGATGGGCTTTTTAACTTTTGGTGCTAGAAATTGTGACCTAAGTAGAAATAATTTTAAAATAATCTGAGTCATATAGCTGCTCACTAAATCTTTTTTTGTTACCTTTTCAATAGGATCATGGAGTCAATAGCAGTCTGTTCCAGAACCCAGCAAAGCTCCATCTTACTATTGGGACACTAGTGCTCCTGAATGAGCAGGAGATCCAGAAGGCATGTGAACTCCTGCAGAGAAGTAAAGAGGACTTTATTGAGTAAGTGAAATAAAGGCATGGGAGGGGCATGGTCACTGAGTGCAGATTTTTGAAGAACCAAACTAGTTTTAGAACATGGGTAACTAATGCAGGAGAGAGTGGTTCATCTGTTTGTTGTAATTCAGCAGTTTTGCATCATTGTTTGAAAATGTGTAAAATACGGAAACATTTCAAACAAAACCACCCAGAAGAAAGACAAGGACATAGTTGTATTTTGCCTCAATAACTGGGAACTTTCTCTGTGTGCCAGAAACCGTCAGTGGTTATTTCTTTATATCCCAGCAGTCCCCATTATTTTACTATGAACGCAGGTTATTTTTTCCTCTGCCGGCCACAAGAGCAGGAGGAATTCAATGTCTTAACGCTTTTTGTCTGCAACAGTTTCAGGCAAGTTGCCTCCCTTCTGCCTAAGAACAGATGCAAATATACCCCTGAAATGCATTTCCTGAGGCAAGTAGCCCTGTGCAGAAAACCTTAAAGACAGGATGAACTGTATAAGTAAAAAGTCTGAAATATTAGCTCAATGCTGCTATGCACTAAGGTTGTCATAATTTCCATGTTAAAACCATAATATTTGAGGTTTAGAACTAGCGAAAGTTTGGTCTAATGGGTGTTGTACTGAGATAATCTGACTACACCCAGAAATATTAGACCGCCTGAGATATTTTATTTTCTTAAAACAAGAAGTTTTTTCTTCCTACCAAAATTTTGCAAAAACTTTTTACTATATAAAACTGTTCCTTGATTTCTGACAGCTGTGCATGAGGAATTATACGTGCAACTACCATGAACCATCCATAGGAATCGCACATGGCTAAAATTCTCATTACTGCTTTAAAATGAAGACTCCAGACTTTTACAGCATTATACAGAATAAACGTTAAATATGATTAAACACCCATGAAAGTTTCAGCATTCGTCTTATCAGTGGAGGGGTCTGCCTTTATATTATGAAGGCTGCCATCTTCCTTGTAAACAAATAAACTCTGATAGAATCTTTCTTATAGATTATCTGTCATATGCAGATGATGGATTTGTACACTATATGAAGATAAACAACACTCTCGCATATCTTTTTAGAATGAGTACTTCTAAGAAGTGTTTTCCCCTTACCTGTATGTGCATACACTCCTGCTTCTCCTTCCCTAACTTTTGGAATGGGGTGTGGTGTACTGGAAGAGAGAGGCTTACTTACCAGAATGTTTCACTCTCTTTATTCTAATTTGGAAGTTTTGCTGAAGATCACAAAGGAGGTTTCGCTAGCAGGTGCACTGAAGATAAGCTAACAAGATTAGTACAAAGTCATACATGTATCTTGTTAACTTCTTTATATTACTTCTCCCTGCTTGAGACACACCCTTTATTTTCTAGAAGACTTTCCAATGGAGAGAATGGAGCTTACCAACAGAAAAATCATACTCCGCCTCTCCCACCACTTCTCTGGTTTGTGAAGGGAAGTGGGGGCATGTACATATGTACCCATAAGGAAAGGGGATACACTTCATAGGAACCTAAGTGCTTGGGGAGTACAAATTATAGATTGTCTGCCTGTGAAGTAACTAAAGACTGTTTCAAACAAAATTATATTTACTTTCAATATTTTTAAATGCATGTTGAAAGTACTTAAAAACTACACTCAATGTCAAGTGCTTTTCCCAGTGAAAATCCTTCACAGTTATGCTCTTCACAGGGAAAAGAACAGCCTCTGTGAAACAAGTAAGTTTAATTATTTTTATTGTAAAATTTGTAAAAAGCCAGTTCCTCTGTGTTTTGTTTTTTATTTGCATAAGTCATAAATGTTGAAAAATTACTTAGTGTATGGTTTAGAGCATGTGATGAATAAGTAAAGTGCAGATTGAAATGTTTTTGTATACAGTGGTTGACTGGTCGATCCTGGGGAATCTTCCAGTCGATCGCGATCTCTGCTGGTGTATCAGGGCTGCCGCTAAGGCAGGCTCCCTGCCTGCCATGGTCCCATGACACCGGGGCGGAGGGGGTACGGTTCTCCATGCGCTGCTCCTGCCTGCAAGCACCACCGCCACAGCTCCCATTGGTCGGAAACGGGGAACTGTGGCCAATGGGAGCTTTGGGAGAAGTGCCTGCAGAGAAGGGCAGTGAACAGAGCCACGTGCCCCCAGCCCTCCTTCCCAGGGGCCGCAGAGGCGCGTTGGCCCCTTCCAGGAACAGCGTGGAGCATGGCAGGCAGGGAGCCTGCCTTAGCACTGCTGCACCACCTACCGGGAACTGCATGCTGTAAGTGCCGCCCTCGGGAAGCTGCACCCCAGGCTCCAGCTCTGAGCCCCCTCCCAGAGCCAGCACCCCAAGCCCCCTCCTGCACTCCAACCCCCTGCCCCAGCCCTGACCACTCTCTAAGCCAGCACCCCAACCTCCCTCCTGCACCCCAACCCCCTGCCCCAGCCCTGACCACTCTCTAAGCCAGCACCCCAACCTCCCTCCTGCACCCCAACCCCTTGCCCCAGCCCTGACCACTCTCTAAGCCAGCACCCCAAGCCCTCTCCTGCACCCAAACACCCTCCCAGAGCTTGCACCCCTCACGCCCCCCTGCACCCCTGCCCCAGGCTCAGCCCAGAGCCTCCTCCCACACAGCGAATCCCTTGGCCCCAGTCCAGAGCTCGCAACCACTCCCAAACACCAGCCCGGTGAAAGTAAGTGAGGGTGGGGGAGAACAAGCGATGTGGGGGGAGGATGGAATGGGCTGGGCTTTGGGGAAGGGTCAGGGTCTCGGGGAAGAGGCAAGATAGATCCTGGGTTGCCCTTAAATTCAAAAAGTGATCTTGGGCATAAAAAGGTTGGAGATCACTGTTGTAGTAGTTCTTGACATGGTAAGATATCAGTTGCTGCTTTTCACACAGTAAATATTGTTTTAAAATACAAAAAGCTCTCCCTGTAAACATACCTTTAAAGATGTGCAAAATTGTTTCTTACAGTTCTGTGTGACGGTCACCCTGTAGAGAGGACCAGCCACAAGGTCTACACATGGCTTAAGTTCCCTTTAGGGTTCAGGGTTTTTTAACTATAGCAAGGGCTTATATGAAAAGATCTGAAATGTTAGTCCTTTATATGGAACCCTTTAAGAAAACTCAAATAATTAGAATATGGATGAATAGCTATTTTGGGGTAAAATGTAAAGCCAGATGGTTTGAAGTGGCTAAAAACATAATGTTCTCTGAAGGGGAATTTCCCTATTTGGATAAAAGAATTTTTTAGTAGACTTGAATATATATTAATCCTTATATAATAGTGAAGAGGGTCACTCCCTTTATATATTTTCTCTATTTTAGGTTGTCTCCACTATATGAACTCTCAACACATGGGCAGAGTAAATAAAAGGATACCATTTTTGTTTAAATATCTAATACACTTTCAATCCCCCAAAAGTCCCAAATTCAGTCACTGAAGGGAAGAATTTTATAGGTTTATTGCAAGCAAGGTCCTTGGTTTTTTTTTTTTTAATTCGGAAAATATTTATAACTGTTTCTGTCACCCAATTTCAAAGTGAGGCCTTAATATTTTGAGGGAATTGATGATGATTATTCTTAAACAGGCATTTTTATGAATCTTATGGGGATTATATAATGGCATCAGTCCATATGCAAAACTTCCTCAACTTAGAGTCCTGTTTGTGCGTTGATGATAGAGTATGGGTTAGTCTGTTTGTTGATCTCTTTTCAATTATAACATCAGATATCCAGTGTACAATATAGGTCTCCATTTCAGCTCTCCAATGGCATTTTCATGTGTTTTGAGGGTTCTCAATGCTTTGTAAACTTTTCCTCTGAGTATGTCTGTTAGCATGCAAGCAAATGGAGCCACCATTCTGCACTCAGCAATAATCTACACATAGCCAGGGACACTCTAGAACCTTGCTTATTAGAAGAGAGAATGTTGGTCAGGGCCCTGTTAGCACCTACTCTCTCCAAAATACTTCAAGATAAATACGGAAGAGACCACAGTTCAAGGCATCCTTGAAATGACAGCAGGCTTAGTAACGAAGCACCTACCATTTTATTACCGAATATAATGGGATATAAATCAAAGACCTATTGATGCTTTAGTCCATGTCCCAGAAATGAGCGCTTAGCAACTGAGCCATGCTGAATTGTCGTCATGAGAGAGGAAGTCCATGCATGGGGCCTGCAGAGTCAGAGGGCAAGGCTTTCATTCTGGATACAGCAGGCACAGTTGTGAAAGAAACTGGCTGCTTTCCAGCACTGGCTAGGTTATGGAATGGAAGTTGGATGTTATGTTCTTGGAACTGCTGCGTTCCTCTCAGCATAACAAAGTGGGAAACTGTATTAGTGATTTGACCTGTAATGGTATTAGTGATTTGACTCTGGGTAGCATTTTTACAAGCATTGCTGCTTGACTTTTGTAGTAGTTGTGGGCGCTGCTAGGAAACTTGAATGAGGGTAAATGTAGCTTAAACAGTAAAACATGGATTCACGTACTTTTGTATTCAAAATTGATAAGTTTTTTTTTTAAATATCTTGGAACTTTTTGTTTTTTAGCAAAACTGTTGGAGGCAAATCCCTGACCGTGGAGGTGGCAGGGATAGAATACATGAATGATGACCCTGCCATGATCGATGTTCTTTATGCAAAAGTTCACATGAAGGATGGATCAGACAAGTGAGTTCCCTGTGCTTTCCCTCTTTCATTCCACAGGGGGTATGCAGACAGTACCTGAAGAGGCAGAAATAATGTAATGAAAACAAACTTATTGTTCTCTGAGCTGATGGGCAGTGCTGGAGAGCATCACACTAACAATCCAGAAGATGAGGTGGTACTGCTTTCTAGCCCAGTGACGTTAAAGCTGTGATGTGTTTGGTCTTTAGATTGATTGTTGGTAGTGTTGCAGACAGATGTCATTTGTTTTTAGCAGTCTTAATAGTTGAATAATGGAGTCAAGCAAGGCTGAGCTCATGCTCCCCTGTGCTGGGTAAGGGAAACTATGATAAACAGGGCAGAGATGATGCTCATGGGATGGTACAGTGCGCAAGACAACTCGTTCCCAAATACCCAGCTCTCCGCCTGCAGGCAAGTCCCAACGAAGTGTATTGATCTGATCACACTGACAGACTCTGCAAAATTAAAATATTCCTAAAACACAAGTATGTTTTCAGTTCTTATGGTTGTGAAGAAAACATGCCAAGTGTGACCTTGAACCAGATTGGTTGTTTTTCTGTCTCTGTAGGCAACCTGAAACTTTACCTCTTAGCAGAGTATGAACTGTCCTTATACTTATAAGTGTTAAATGCTGAATCCTAACAATGTCAGTTTGAATTTTAGTATTTTTTAACCATCATTTGCTGATCACATTATAGAAAATACCTGATGTAATGGCAAGTAAGGTAATGTTGGGGACAGCCTTTCCCCTTATTTTTGAAAAGTGCATTGTTGCACCATCCTTTTCCTTAGAGCCCTGTTGAAAGGGGGTAGGAGACGCATGAGTTCCTGTGCTTTCCTTGCTCGTGAGAGGGGTAGGGAGACAAGTTGCTTTGGCTTTCCATTTCCTTGAAGCGTCACCTTTTGTCATCCTTCCTTCTGTAAGTGGCTTTCCTCCTCACTGCAGTACAATGGAGAGCCAAAGAGGGGAGCTGGGAAGGAAGCACAGTTAGCAGTTAGGGAGAGGAGGAAGGAAGTTGGTGCTGAGAAGGATCTTGGGCCAGAGAAGGGGATCTATTCTTGTAAACTCCCTTCCCCAAGGAGATGAAGAGGGCCTGTTAAAATTTTTAAGGAAGCTGGATTGAGGTAGGAGCTGGGATGGAGTATAGGCAGTGCCAGGTTTACAATGGCGCCAATGGCTCTGTGGAGCCAGGCCTATGCTCAGAGGGGGCCACAGCCTACTCCACTCGCACTGCGCCCCGAGACCCCACTCTTCCCCCCGCCCCCCACTTGTTCCTCTCGGCCTGCCTGCTGGCTGGCCGAGGGCTCCTCTACACCCCTTGGCCCCACACCCCTGCCCCTTTCTGCCCCCTGGCAGGACCCCAGTGCACCTCTGGCTCCAGGCCTGTGGGGCCCTGCCTGTCTCCCCAGAGCTGAGCCACCTGGGACTGGTGCAGAAGCCTGGCCAGTCTCAGTGTGGGGGGGTTTGGCTGGACCCCTCCAGGCAAGTGCATCTTGAGGAAGCCCAGCTGGGGCAGGCCTTGGCCTGGCTGATCGCACCACTCCTGAAGGAACAGAGCAATTCTTGGCCCCGGGACCAGCCCTGCACTACCGGCTCAGCCCAGCAGACACAGTCACCTCCCAGCAGGGCCGGTGAGTGCAGCTGGGAGGCGGGGAGTGGGTCTCTGGGGCGTCTGGGGGGGGGGTGCTGGGCTGTGAGGGGGCAGGGAAGATGTGTGTGTTGGGGCAATAGAGAGTGGGGGTTCTGTGGGGGGTGTTGGGCATTTGTGGTGGGAATGTGGGCAAGGGAGTGCTGGGCAGGGGTGGTGTTATGCAGGGCGCTGTGCATTTCTGGAGGTGTGCTGGGCATAGTGGGTCTGGGGGGGCTCTGGTCATAGGGAGTCGGGGGGTGTTGGGCAGGGGGCTCTGTGGCATGGGCCCGCCCCCCCGAGGGGAAGGGGCATGCTGGCATCACAGGGCCACTGTACGTCTGGCAACTGCCGGTTTGTAAATAGTGCCCTCACACTGGGCTGGGCGGAGCGGGGCCACCCCTGTCATGCCATGCCCCTGGCTGGCCCCTCGGTCTGGGGACTGACCTCCCTGCGCTATTCTCCATTGCCTCAATGGGGGCCCACAAATATGTTTGGCGACAGGCCCACAAAAGGTTATCTGGCCCTGAGTATAGGGTGAGAGTAAAGCTCAGAGCTGGGAAATTGAGAGTTACAGGCTGGCTCACCCTTTAGGGGCTGTAGGAACCACGCCTGGGGGAGAGTCAAAGAGCAGGAGTCAAAGAGTGGGTGGATGGGAATAGTCTGTATGTTCACAGAAGTGTGTCAGCCTGGGTGCTTGAGGTGAGGGAATGAAGTGGGGCTGTGATGGTCACAGGAACCCCTAATGTGATTGAGCAGAGGGAGGAAATAAAGCCAGAGTTGGTTGCTGGGACCAAAATGTGGGGAAGCCCAGAGAATTGCAGGGTTGTATTAGTTTTCAGGAGAAGGGGACAGACACTAAGGCTGCAGTGAAAGTGGATGTTGCAGTCATGGCAGCACCTCTTATGTCTGCCACGATGTGCAGTACAGCACTGGGAGGAGAGGACGTAGGAAGCCTGACTTATCCGCAGAAATGATCTGTTATGGAGGAAGCCAGGCAGCTAGCCCTGAGGGAAAGGAACGAGCTGGCCTGTTACAGTGGCACTCGGCTTTCACACACAACCCGCCCCCTTCAGATTTGAAGTCTGTTCTGCAGATAGAAAAGGAAGGGAAGACATTTATTTTCTTGGAAGATCCCTAAAAGTTGCCCACACTTCATTTTTCATCCTGAAACTTCAAAGGATGCTTTTTTGGCCAGTTGGTGACCTCTAAGTAGTAGTAAATGGAACTATCCAAATCCCTCAATTTTGCTCTGATTAGAGAGACTGCTATTGAATAATGCCAAGCGCCTCTTCTCCACTAAGAACTGATAATGCTGATTCAAGTGGTGGTACTTTCTGCCCTGAGAAATATGTAGCAGTACAGAGTATTGCTTCTCAGCTGCAAGGCTAGTGTTGGAAGAGGGATTTAACGAGGATAAGGGTATCCACATGGTTTGCTATGCCAAATCAGACCCTTGGTCCAAGTTTGGTATCTTGCTTCTCGCAATAGCCAGTAAGTGAACCACAGAGGAAAGTTTACCTTCCTATTTCCTCCCATTCCACATAAGGCACCTAGCTAACTGTACTATGCTGTACGTGGCGATGTAAAGGGTGGAGTTCCTGCCTGATCTTTGCATGTTCTTGATCAGCTTATGCTATAAAGCAGATTTGATTTCCCTATCTTAGCTTGCATAACCATAGGTGGTATTAGATACGAGAGCCCTTCTGCATATATACTGGCTCAGCCTAAGAGAGATCATGCTCTGATGCTTCCCACATGGCAAATACTCCCATTATAATTCATTCTAATTTGTTATATTTCCTTGATTAACTTTATAACATCATAAAGCACCAGTTTTACTTGAGCTGTTCCCTGTTAATTTGTTTTAGTATTGTCTGTAATGATATTCATTTAATCTTTGTCATTGCTAATTGTAAAAATCGCTGATGTAAAGCCAGAAGGTAAGTGACTAAAAACCATGACAATCAGTTTGAGTGTGTTGAAATTATCATATGACCAGTGGAAGCGTATAAGAGGCAGCACAAAGCCAGTAAGTAGGCTGTATAGTTAAATTCTGAGGGCTCAACAAGTGATATTTGGAGTTAGTTCTAATACTGCTCTATGTCTGTCTTCCTGATTGGAATTGAGAGACCCAGGTTGTGGCATCTAGTGGTGAAATGGGGAACTATCGAGTGAATTGTATTCATGGACATGGATGGTGACCATTTAGTATGCTTATATCTTGTTTTAATGCAGGGGTCGGCAACCTTTCAGAAGTGGTGTGCCAAGTCTTTCTTTATTCACTCTGATTTAAAGTTTCGTGTGCCAGTAATACATTTTAACGTTTTTAGAACGTCTCTTTCTATAAATCTATAATATATAACTAAACTATTGTTGTATGTAAAGTAAATAAGGATTTTTAAAATGTTTAAGAAGCTTCATTTAAAATTACATTAAAATGCAGAGCCCCCTGGACTGGTGGCCAGGACCCGGGTAGTGTGAGTGCCACTGAAAATCAGCTCGCATGCTGCCTTTGGCATGCGTGCCATAGGTTGCCTACCCCTGTTTTAATGGATAGGAATTTTGGGTTGTGTTGAATGCTCACTGCCTGTAGTGTGGTGAGGCATTACTTATGTTGTGAAGGGCGAACAGTATGAAAAACCTGCAGATATTTAGAAAAATACATCCTTCAAATTCCAATATAATCTATCACATCAAATCGTGTAAATGTCCTACTATGCCAATGTCCTCTTTTAATGAAATATTTGTAACAGAAGTTATTATCCAGGAGCCTTTGCAAACAGCCAGAACTTTTATATTTGTTTCCTTATTTGCATGAGCTCTCCTTTTTCCCTGTCCCCTCAGACATTACCAAAAAAGAAACAAAAAACTATCCTGTCTCTAAATACAAAAGCAACTGAGTAAAAACAAAAACAAGGAGTTCGTCTTGCCTGGCAGGATTTTGATTAGTCTGTTATCTTTCCAGTAGAGTTTCATTCAGTTTTTCCTCTTCACATATCGAGACTTCATTTTACACATACACTACCCTCTTTTGGACAGGAGAGTAAAAGTGGGCAAAACAAGTATTTTTCTCTTGGCTTTGTAAAGTCCTATTTGTCGTCCCCCCCCCCCACCTTCTTAGATTACAGCTAATAGCTGATAGACTCATGGAGCAGTTTGTGACCTCTGGGCTGCTGATGAAGGAGTGGGATAGGGTGAAACTCCATGCTACCATCATGAACACTGTCTTCAGGAAAGACACAAATCGTGAGTATCTTTAGAACCCTTCTGGAAAATCTGAACTACAGTAGTACCACTGAACAGGAAGTGCTGTGTTCCCTGGTATTATGTGTCTAGGTATTGCTGCAGCTCACTTCATAGCATTCATTGGCTCTGGGCCAAAATATAATTGGTTCAAGTCCTACACTAGTACACTCATATACACTGCCGTTGCATTCAAGTGCAGTAATAGCAGGTGTGCTGCATTATTATTTGACCTTCGATGAGAAGTTAAACCATGGCCCTATATAATCATCTCTGGGGGAGAAGTTAAAGATTCCATATGACTTTGAAAATAGTTCCATTGTTTTCATCAATATTCCCTTTCTTGTTAAATGAGGTTCTGCTGTCCAAGGCTGAATATGAGCTATTGCTGAGTGCCTAATGTCTGCTATTTCTGCCAAAACAGTATCTGCACTTGCAGGCTGTAACTTATTTCTTATCTAACTCATTACTTTATAAAGCACTCTAAGATGGCTTGCATATGGAAGATGCTATGTAGTAATATCAGACCATAGGGGTGTCAATTAGGCATTGAAAATTAGTGGAATTTTTTTGACAGTTTTGGCCTTAATCTTCCGGTGCCTGAGTTCACCAGCTATAAAATGAGGATAGTAATACTACCTGTTCTCAGACAGGTGTTTTGATGATAAATTCATTAATGTTTGTGAAGCACTCAGATACTGTGGTAGAAGCACCATAGAAATGTCTATGAGGAAACAAATAACTTTGTATTCAGTGCAGCAGGGTTTGGATGGTCTATGTTAAGTGAGGCCTTGGACCATACATTAAATGTTGATAAAAAGAAATATTGAATAACTATCCTTCACTGAATGAGGAAGAGGTGTCTTATGGAAAAAATAGGATGTGATCACATACTTAAAGACAGTATTATTGTGCATAAACACAAGGTTGCAGTTCCTAACATTTCTGGACATGACTGCAATCTTAATGTTTGTTTAATGTATTTCTTTTGTTTGTGTGTTTTATTTTTATATATTTGTGTGTGTGTGTGTATGCATATATATATATATATATATATATATAAAAAAATAAAAGTGCAGGGACATGTCTCAGAGACCAGTCCAGATTTTCTAGATGCTGTCAAGAATGTGCTTTGCATTATGATCATATACGCAGTAAGGTACTTTCTGGTATCCCAGGAGATGCATGAGCTTGTCATTGCTGAATTTCTGACAGGCCAGAGAAATTGGAATCTGCTTTCCCTGGCTGATTCTATTACATTGTGCTGTCAGTCTTACAAAATCCTCACAACAATATTTGTGATTTGGGGTGTTTCCTTTTTAAATTAAATTGCAAATTTTGCTCACATAAAAATGAAGTGAGACTTGTGTACTAAATGTTTTATTAACTGGATACATAGACTTTAGAGGGGGAAGACAGTGCAAAGTATCGTCCCATCTGAAGTTCTCTCTCGTGACTTTTTCACAGTTGAAGAGCAAAATAATACAACTACAGGCAAATCATCTTTCAAGGAACGGGAGACATTTGATGGCAGAAATATACTGAAGGTCAGTGCTAACTGGACATTGTGACTTAGCTGGGTTGTGGTACTGTATGTACAAAATAAGGTGAAACTTCACTTAAAAAATGTGTGTGTGTAGTGTACTTGATCTCCAGGGGAAAAATCTATTTTAAAAATAAACAAATCTAGATAACTAATAATTGGAAGTATTATGGTATTTATACACGCCTTCTTAAGGCCATTGAGATTTTAGAACAAAGAACGATGCATGTAGAAAAGATACTTAATAGGCATATATGTTGTGGTTTATGGTAACACTGCTTACCCTTGGAGACTTGCACCCATATTTTTCCATAGGTCAGAACAAAAAATTACTTTGTTGCTCTTGTAGTCACTAGTTAATACTCCCATCAATTAAACCAGTTGTCACATCATACATTTTTATCATGAATTTTTGCTTAAAAAAATAAAAACATCCAAGATTGGAATAGCGGGGGGAGGTCTCAAGTCAGGATTGAGAGCATTGGCAGTAATCTGAGAGAGTCCAGGACGGGCATACCAGACAATGCAGGTTTTAGCCAATGAAACCCCCAAGAGTGGGAGGACGCTGTGGCCTTAGGTTTTAGGTAGGAATCAAGACACATCAAGGGACTTGCAGGCATATGAGGAGGAAGAGCTACTGGGAAATCATAGCAGTTTTTTGTTTTGCAGGATCAGTGTATAATTTCATAGATGTTGGTGTTAAATGGGTAGTTTAATGAATGGTGGCTTAAAGACTGAGAGGGGAGCATCTGCATTCCAGATGGCAGAGGACAAAGGGACAGTAAATGAAGTAAAGCTACTATTCATCCCAAAATGTTGTTGTGAATATTGCATCATGACTCAGCGTTGCCGTATATTGAAGTGACATACATTGAGGCAATAAGAACACAACCATTGCATTGCTCTTGATGTGATCTAAGATTGTGGTGGGTTCCCAAAATCCTAAAGCTGGCTCTAAAAACAGAGGCTACTGCATGTCAGAAGTGAGGTGTACTGGCATGTCCAAGGGGGAAGCTTCCAAGGTACCAGGCCACATTATGCCTATCTTAAACCACATTCCCAGTCCTTCATTACATAAACATTAAATTTGTCCTCAGATTTTAATGAGAGAGAGAATCCAACTATCCTTTTTTCTTTACATTTTATCCAAAAAACCTCAATGCTTTTTAAGGAATAAAAGATGCTCCCTCTGCTGGCCCCACAATTTATAGATTGCTACACCACTGTGTCTTAGAGACTGTCTGCTCCAGTGATGTATCGTATGTAAAAGCAGGGAAACACATCCGGTCTACCACAAATGTCTATTTCTCATTCTGCTGCACTCTGAAATATGAGACAGTGTCTTTTTTAAAACTCCCAATTGATTTGTATTGTTTTAGCAAGAAGAACTATTGGCTGTTGGAGCATGAAAAGACTGTTGATAACTACTTCAAAGCAAGTTTGTTGTAAGAAATGTTGTCATTCTCCTCTGTCCCCATCACATTCTTGAACCTGGTCACTCAGTATTTCCCTTTTGTCAGCCACGTGCCTGTAGCAACATCTGTTGGCACTAATTCATTCTATGACTCATAGTGGGCTGCAGGCTTTTCAATAGTAGAGCCCTGCCAGAACCAGCCATCGATCTAGTGATGCATTCCAACTTGACCTTGCAGGGATGTGCTGATTCTCTTCCCACATCCCCACTTCCCTCATTTCATATACATTATTTACACTCTTCTCCTCAGGAGGTTGCCCTTTTGCAAAGCGGCTTCATTAACTTCTGAAATAGGATCTGAATGACAGGCTGATAATTAATATACTGCTACTACTCACGCCGGTATTCCAGGGCTATTCTGTTGTCCAAGTACAGTGTGCTATACAAACTTTCTCTTTTCCATACTCCCCAACTTGATCCTCAAGCATTCTCTGAAATTATTTGGTTTGATAACATTGTTTTCATAAAGGAAGTTGGAAAGCAGAGTGGGGAAATAATACTCTAGAAATGAGCTAAATCATCACATTGGAAAACTTAGTTTTATTCTACCCATCCTAGTTTTCATTGTGCAAACAATACCACAGCACTGTTCATCATAAATGACAGACTTTGTTTGGTAGAAGCCAAAGACTGGAGTATTAAGGGACACTGCAGGTCTGGATTGTGGTTCATTGTCACAGTCATAAGGAGACTCAGGACATGAATGGCCGGGGTAATGCAAGTCAAGGTTGATGTGTGTGCTTGCAAAGAACTTGCCTACCTCTAGCTAGTGTATTTAATCTTACTTCCTGAGGAAATATTTGACAGTCTGTACCCCTGTATTCACCCCGGCGCACTATTGTAATAATTTTTGTACAAAGTATGCCTTGTAAGGTACCTTTTGAAAACTCAGAATGTGCTGGTCGGTAGTGTCCTGATAAAATATGTGGTAGCATATGTAAAGTTATAAGATTCCATTGTATGGTGTTACTAAGACTTGTTTCAAGTCTGGGGCGTGTTCAAACCAGTTCCTCTGAGACAGAGGGCAAGCTGACACCTCAGCCAGGTGTAAACAAGGTCAAATGGGCCATCACCTGTTAAGTGGCTATTTATTGGCAGGAAAGGGGGTATGGGCAAAAAATCTACATCTTGGGGAACTTCTACACTTAAAATCTGCATCGGCGCAGCTGCAGTACTTTAATGTAGACGCTCTAAGCTGACGAGAGAATTCTTCTTCGAGTGATTGCTCATGTGTATTCCACAGTAGGTGTGCGTGCTCGCCATGTGCACTGGTGCCGGAAGTTTTTCCCTTAGCAGTACCCGTAGGAGGGAGCGCCCCCCGTAACCCCTGGAGTGGCACCTGCCTGGTGCGGTATAAGGGGAGCTGCGCCCCCTCCGGATGTCCGGATGCCGTCCATGCCCGAAGCCCTCCAGGTGGCCCGGGACGTCTTGTCCATGCCGGTGCCTGGAGCGCCGCCAACGTCGGCCCCACGCTCCAGAGGCAAGCCTCCGCTGAGATCTCCGCAGTCGCCCCCAGCTTGGTACCGGTCTCGGTCCAAACGTCCGGTCACGGCAGAGTCCACGTGGATCACCCTCGATGCCAACCAGACTCTTGGGCTGGGTTCCATCTGGCCAGAACTCGCGGCACCGGTCCTCCTCAGAAAGCAGATATCGACGGGACCACGGCGGACATTGTCGTTGGTCCTCATCCCGGATTAGGTACCGCAGTCAGTCACGGCACGGTCATCGATGCCGTTTCTGCTCGGGCTCCTGCTGCAAGTTTTCGCCAAGGCACCGCAGCCCCGGGTGTCGATCGCTGGCACCTCACCGTTGCAGGTCCACCCGTTGAGGCCATTCGCGGACCAACCATTACCGTCGGTACCGGTCCTCCACGTCAAGATCGCGGTCCCGTGACCATCGCAGATCCCGGCACTGCTGCTCCTCCTGGTCAAGAGATAGCAGCAGATCCTACATCAGCCCAGTCTCCGTTTGTGGCCAGACTGGCCAACCTGGGCAACCGGCCCCGCCGGTGCCACAGCAGGTGCAGTGGCACTGAGTGTCGTGGCCGGCCCAGTGGGCACCGTGGCCCCTGGTGGGAGCTCGCTCGGTGGCCGGAGCTTCGGAAGCACCGTCGGCCTGCCTCTCCCGACCCTTGACAAAGGAGTTGGTGGGACGATTGTCCTCAGTACCGTGCCTGGAGTCCGACCAGGTGGTGGATTCTCCGGTGCCGGCCAACACCCAAAGCACCTCACTGGTCTCTTCACCTGGCGCCCTCGTCTGTCAAGGTGCACCTGGTGGCCTTATCGGCCTTGAGTTCTGCCAGTGCAAGGACACACGGTGTTTTCCCATGCTATGATTGGCCAGTTCCTTAAGGGTCTAGACCGTCTTTTCCCGTATTCTAGACCCCTGGTTCCACAGTGGGACTTAAACCTGGTGTTGACTTGTCTCATCGGGCCCCCGTTTGAACTACTGGCCATGTTCTCCTGGTCTCACCTCTCATAGAAGGTGGCCTTCCTGGTTGCAATCACGTCGGCCAGGGGAGTCTCGGAGCTCAGGGCCCTGACCTCCGAACCGCCATACGTGGTCTTTCATAAGGACGAGGTCCAGTTCTGCCCACACCCCGTGTTCCTCCCAAAGGTGGTCTCCGCCTACCACATAGGTCAGGACATTTTTTACTGGTCCTCTGCCCCAAGCCTCACGCATCCAGTGAGGAATGCCGCCTCCACATGCTCAACGTGTGGCAGGCTCTGACTTTCTACCTTGAGTGGACTAAGCCATTCAGAAAGTCCTTGCAACTGTTTGTTGCCTCGGCTGAGTGCGCGAGGGGCCAGCCAATTTCCACTCAGCGGCTTTCCAATTGGATCACTTCGTGCATCTGTTCCTGTTATGAGCTGGCAGGCGTTCCCCCACCCTCCCATTGTGAGGGCACACTTGACCCGGGCACAGGCCTCGTCGGCTGCCTTTGTGGCCCATGTCCCCATTCAGGACATTTGTAGGGCCGCCACGTGGTCGTCGGTTCACACGTTCAGCTCGCACTATGCGATTGTCTCCCAAACCAGGGATGACGCCGGGTTCGGCAGGGCTGTCCTCCGTCCTGGGTAACTTGTGAACTCTTACCCACCTCCAACAGATATAGCTTGGAATAACCTATTGTGGAATACACATGAGCAATCACTCGAAGAAGAAAAGATACCTTTTCCGTAACTGGTGTTCTTCGAGATGTGTTGCTCATGTCTATTCCACATCCCGCCCTCCTTCCCCTCTGTCGGAGTTGCCTGGCAAGAAGGAACTGAGGGTGGGGGGAGCGCACAGCTCCCCTTATACCACGCCAGGCAGGCACTACTCTAGGACTTGCGGGGGGTGCTCCCCCCTACGGGTACTGCTAGGGGAAAAACTTCGGGCACCAGTGCACATGGCGAGCACGCACACCTATTGTGGAATACACATGAGCAACACATCTTGAAGAACACCAGTTACGGAAAAGGTAACTGTTTTTTCTCCCATCAACGTGGTAAAACCACCTCCCTAAGAAGCTCTCCTACTGACATAGTGCTGTCTACACAGGGAGGGGGTTAGATTAGTTTAACTACATTGCTCAAAGGTCTAGATTTTTTTCAAACCCCTGAGTGATGTAGTTATACCTTAGCAAAGAAACAGCATAGGGTTCTTTTCCAGTGAGACGGCTTGGCACACTGCTCCCAGCTGGAGAAGCTTCTCAAAGGAAGGAGAGGGCTATAAAAAGAAAGGTGAGACAACCCAAAAGGTCCCTCCCTTTCTCTCTGCCCACGGCATTCATGACACCCGAAGCACAAAGGAAGCAGCATTGGAGTAGGGAAGAGATCCTGACTAAAAGTAGTTCAGTCAGTAGAACTGTTGAAACATGTAGTGAGAGAAACTGCTTGGAATTGACACTAGTTTTGTTAGGCATTAGTTGCATTTTACTTTTATTTTCCTGGTAACCAATTCTGACTTTTATGCCTCTTTACGTGTGTTAACTTAAAATCTGTCTCTTTGTAGTTACTAAGCTTGTTTTGTTTGTTTTTATCTAATCCAGTGTGCTTGAATTGAAGTGTTTTAGAAAATCCATTTGGGATACAGGATTTGTGTATATCATTTCAATTAATAAAATGATGGACTTGATGTGAGCTTCTGTTGTCCAGGAGAAGGCAGAGCAGTACAAGATGCACATTTCTGGGGGGAAAAAATCTAGGACTGGGAATGTGCTGGTGTCACACTGCAGTGTAATTCAAGAGTGTCTGGCTGCAGCACTCCTACAATATAGCTGGGAGTGACGTACATGCGGGAGGCTGTGTGAGAGAAGACCAGGAGTGGTGACTACAGCAGCAAAACAGTGTAAAGGGCACACCACATTAAAGGGCTGAGGTGACTCAGCTGTTCATCAGTCTAGATTGTACCCTGGGCATGTCACGATATTAATAATTTAAAACATTGTTTTCCCACCAGTTTTGAGAGTTAAGCATATCATTCTTATTAGCATTAATAAGGATTAGCAGTGTCAGTACCATCCTACCCTAAACAGAAAATAGATCTCTTAGAATGAGTGCATTTGGAAAATAGTTACTTCCATTTTGAAAAGCATTTTAATGAAAAAGGCTCCCCACTCTAATTGATGCCAAGAGCCCAGTTTGATAAACATTGGTCTGCCCAGCAGCCTAGTGTTTAATGCCCTATACTCACATGCTAGATACCCAGGCTTTATTCCTGTTCAGTCTGTTACTCTTAAAGGTACAGTAACTCCTCACTTAACGTTGTAGTTATGTTCTTGAAAAATGCGACTTTAAGTGAAAGTGTTAAGCAAATCCAATTTCCCCGTAAGAATTAATGTAAGTGAGGGGGTTAGGTTCCAGAGAATTTTTTTTCACCAGACAAAAGACTAATATATAGACACACACACACACACACACACACACACACACACACACACACTCTCTCTCTCTCTCTCTCTCTCTCTCTCTATACGTTTTAAACAAACAATTTAATACTGGTACACAGTGATGATGATTGTGAAGCTTGGAGGAGTCAGAGGGTGGGATATTTCCCAGGGAATGCCTTACTGCTAAATGATGAGCTAGCAATTGGCTGAGCCCTCAAGGGTTAACTCTCACACTCTACAAGGCAGCTGGAATGGAGGGAGGGGAGAGAGCATCGCAGACATAGACAGAGTGTGTGTGATAGATGCGCATTTAAGTACACTGCCTTGTTAATTAGATCAGCTTGCTGAGACCTCAGCTGCTGCCAGCAAGCTCCTGTTGTGTATCCCCCCTGCTCTATGGAAGATGGGGTAAGTGGGGTGCAGGAGCAGGGGGGAGGGGGACACCCTGACATTAGCCCCCTCTTCCACCCCTCTACCCCGCACAGCAAGCAGGAGTCTCGGGGAGCAGCTCCAATGCAGAGGGCAGGAGCAGCACATGGCAGTGGGGGGAGGGACAGCTGTAATTGGTAGCCTGCTGGGCAGCTGCTGCACAGGGAACTTAGGGGAGTGGGGAGCTGATGAGGGGCTGCCAGTCCACCCTGGTTCCTAGCCCCCACCAACTAGCTGCAACAGGCTGCTCTTCCTGCAAGCAGTGGACAAAGCAGGCGGCTGCCAAACGACGTTAGAAGGGAGCATTGCACAACTTTAAACGAGCATGTTCCCTAATTGATCAGCAACGTAACAACGAAACAACATTAACTGGGACGACTTGAAGTGAAGAGTTACTGTAGTAGATTGCTTCATAAGGAATACCTTGCATTACCTCATAGAGAGAACCTTCAGTAGCTCTTTATGGTTGACAGCTCTGGAAGGAGTTAAGTTGAGCCCTTTTTGATTGGGAGAATGATGCTGAGATAAATACTAAGTTCTAAATAAAATAAAATGGAATTTGTGACTAGCCATGTTCAGCAAGCAACACACACAAGGTCTAAGCACTAAAGTGCTGAAATTGTTCAAAGTCGGTAAACATGCAAAGACCAGGTTGGTCTTCGGTGGCATAAATCTGGTCAGAAAGCAGACCATAGGGTAGTTTAAGAAGATCAAACATGCAAATATATAATGGGTATAATTTGCTGGTACATCTGAAATAAAGAAGGTCCAAGATGGGATGCAAAAACATCTAGATTCTTGTTGCATGAGAATTGAGTGGTTTTTTGTTTTGTTGGTTGGGGTAGTGGTAATAAAGGAGTAATTGTAGTTATCTTTAAAGAAGATGGTAACTAACTTTGGGTAAGTAAATAGATTAACCTTGACATATAAATTATATTTATGTTGCATATTAATAGGTACATAGGCAAAAAATCAGAGGAGACAGTTGGTGGGATGCAGCTGTGAAAAATCAACTGAATCTCATCCGAAAAATTAATCTCTAAAAGGAGTAAAAGAAAATAGAAAGATAATGGAAACTACTAACCAATTTGTTTAATGGCTAATCTCTGTCATGGGCAACATATTTGAAGTTATGATAGAGAAGGTTAGCCTTGTGCTCTTTAAAGACTTCTGAAAGCATGCTCCACACCTCGACCCTCTCAAATTTTGGAAGGTACTTCAGATTCTTAAACCTTGGGTCGAGTGCTGTAGCTATTTCTAGAAATCTCACATTGGTACCTTCTTTGCATTTTTTCAAATCTGCTGTGAAAGTGTTCTTAAAACGAACATGTGCTGGGTCATCATCCAAGACTGCTATAACATGAAATATATGGCAGAATGTGGGTAAAACAGAGAAGGAGACATACTATTCTCCCCCAAGGAGTTCAGTCACAAATTTAATTAACGCATTATTTTTTTAACGAGCATCATCAGCATGGAAGCATGTTCTCTGGTATGGTGGCCAAAGCATGAAGGGACATACAAATGTTTAGCATATCTGGCATGTAAATACTTTGCAACGCTGGCTACGAAAGTGCCATGTGAATGCCTGTTCTCGCTTTCAGGTGATATTGCAAATAAGAAGCAGGCAGCAGTATCTCCCATAAATGTAAACAAACTTGTTTCTCTTAATGATTGGCTGAACAAGAAGTAGGACTGAGTGGACTAAAATTTTTTAATTTTATTGTTTTGTTTTTGAGTGTAGTTATGTAACCAAAAAAAAATCTACATTTGTAAGTTACACTTTCACCATAGAGATTGCACTACAGGTGAATTGAAAAATACTATTTTTTTGTTTATCATTTTTACAGTGCAAATATTTGTAATAAAAATAATATAGTGAGCACTGTACACTTTTGAAAATGTAGAAAAACATCCAAAAATATTTAATACATTTCAATTGGTATTCTACTGTTTGCAGCATGATTAATCGCAATTAATTTTTTTATTCACAGTTAGTTTTCTTTTAGTTAATCGTGTGAGTTAAATGCGATTAATCGACAGCCCTAATTGTAAGGTCTTCTGGGCAAGGACTTCTTCTTATTGTATGAACAGTACCAAGTGCGGTGAGGCCCTGATCTCAGTTGGGGCCTGTAGGTTCTGCTTTAATACAGATGATTAAATAGCATGTTAAGGGACTGCATCTGCCTACATTTGAGGGGGGAAAAAGATATTTATTGATTGATAAACAAGAACTAATGAAAAACAGATCTTGCCAAGTGAATGTGATAGTATTCTCTGCTATAATTTTATGTTGGTGGCCAAGAATGTGCAGTGGACATAATATGCAGTATTTGGATTTCATTTAAAGCATTGAATATAGTACCACATTTAAAAAAATAGGAAAAATAACTGTCTAGGTAAAAATACAGTAACATGGATTAACAGCTGCCTGACTATGAATAGAATAATAATAGTACCACCTCCAGATAGGGAATGTTTTTCATGGTGTTCCACAGCAATCAGTGTTCGGACCTATACTGTTTAGTTGTTTTTTTAATGATCTTGAGGAAATAGACTCTGTTTCAAGTTAAATTTACAGACAATACAAAATCAAAGGGATAGGAAATATACATAAGGAGTCATCAAAACTGCGGAACAATCAGAAAAGATTAGAAATTTTTCGTTGCAGTCAGCAAGGTGATACACTATAAATAAATCCAAAGTAATACATTTGGGGAGAAATGGTAACCAGTATAAAATGAGAGAGAACTATTTAGAAAGTTTTGAATCAGAAAAAGACAGGATAAGAGAGAAACTGAACAGAAACCTGTAATGCAGCATTATTATATTGGGGGGTGGGGCGGGAGGAGTGGAGCTAGTACTTTCTCAAGTATATTTAAAGAAGAATCAAAAGCAAAATTTCAAAGACGGTAATGCCACTTTGCAGAGTACAGAATATTGCATTCAGTTCTGATCCTTGAATTATTTAAAGGATACTGAAATGCTATACTGGATTTAAAAAGGGCAATTAGAATGACACTATGATTGGAGGACAGTTTTGAATATGAGACCGTACAAAAGTTGATCTACAATCTGGGAAAAGAGTTAAATGTAGGTCACTGTATAAATACTTCCATTGAAATAACATCCATGAAGAAAAAGGCTTATACACATCATCTGAGTATGGCAAAACAAGGAGTACTGATCTGAAGTGGAAAATGAGAATTCATACTAGGCATTGAGAAAAAATGTTGTTTGTTAGAGTTGTCAGTCATTAAAGTAGACTAAAGAGGAAGTCACTGGAAGTATTCAGAAAAGCTGAGACAAGTCACATGAGGGGAAAATATAATGGATGAAGGTTGTACTAGCTAGCCTGAGTGGTCTTTAGCTTTGCTATGTGATTTGATCTGTCAGTAGACCAGGTATCTGACTTCCAGCGTTGCTGAGCATCCTCTACTTCTGTTGACTTTAGTTGGAGTTGAGAGTGCTCCGCAATTCTGAAAATCAAGCTCTAGGAATTCAGTAGCTCTCCTTCCTGTTTCTTCTTCTCCTTGCCCATCTCCTCCTTGTTACTCCAGTGGACATCCCATCTCTTAGTTTCCCTGAAATCACTATTCTGCCATAGACAGCAATCACCAACTTCACTTCTTTGGTGTTCAGGAGATGGTTTTCACCAGTAACTGTCAAGAGTTGAATTACAATGGTTCCTTAATAGAATACAAAGATATAGTGTTGAAGTACATGAGAAAGAAAAGTTGATTAGGAAAGAGAGGTGGTTTATCCAAAAGGCGTTTGGGTCCATTTGTATTATAATTTCCTGAGTCTGTATGAATTAACTCAGTGGTTCCTAGGCTGTACTCTATGGACCACTCGTGGTCTGAGTAGAGTTGGCTGATCGTATGCTGGTGGCAGCTGCTCCTTGTTTCCAGTTGCTTCTACGGGCATTCAACCCCTTCATCACAAAAATAAGCATAACAATTATGGAAGCCGCTGGAAATGGGTCAGCCTAGCTGCATATAAGCATTTGCTGTAGTATGTACTGCATGGGGCCACAAGGATGTTGCATAGTTGTTCTCGATTAGGAGGAGAGGTGGGCTGCAGGTAACCTCTGTTGGTAAGAGGTGGACCACGCTTTGGAAATTAATAAGTTAATTCAGGAGTTGTGAAACTTTTTCAAAGACATGTTCAACCCTGTATTCACCAGTTTTATGTATAGTAGACTTTAGAAAGTTAGCAACCTGTAAATGTGCAAAAGTCTGGTGTTTTCAAAGACAACTAGTAATTCAGTTAATTCTGAAACCCACTTGTATTTATTTGTTGGTTTGCAAAGTGCTTTTCACCATAGCAGCTAGGCCTTATTTATATAGTTGAAGTGCATTTATTTTATAAACTGACGGAGAAAAGAGAGAATCGGAACCTAAAACAAATGTCTTGCATTGCGCCCTGAACATTGCAAGATTTGTGCTTGTGAAGGAGAGTGAATTTCAAAGGGAAAGGCCTCCACTGAGAGAGTCCGTCAGCTGGCCCCAAAGAGTCTTGCCTTAAGAAACAACAGCAAGCACCTATCAGATTAATTTAACTGACATGATGGAGTATGTCTGACTGACTACCTTTCCATTGCCCATAACTTATGTACACACACTCACTGTTGATGCAGTCATCCCACAATTTCACAATGAACTGTGATTTCATAGAACAGCAGTTGAGGAGAAGGAACCATCTGTTACATTTCCAACCAGCCTGTGAATTTTTCCCATCTACCAGATACTAAAACATAACAGGGAGATAAATAGAGCCTGAAGTAGTGTCTTCGTCATCGTCTTCTTCCCCCCCCCCCCTTTTTTTTTTTAAAAGTAAGATGGCAATGGCAAGAAGAAGGTCCTAAATTGCTGTCAGTAATCTTTGGCCTCTCTGTGAACCAGACTCAGTCCTCAGCTGTTCTAGTAATCGCTGTGGTGGAAGCAGCAAAATTCTGGAGATGGTTCTATGCCAACTGCTTTAAGCTATATCAGCCCCTGTAACAGCCCTAAATCCCCTGCATGCAAGCTGGGGATCACTGAAGTCCTGGAGTACTACAACCACATCCTCCTCAAGGTGGGGTGGGAAGAGAGGTGGCATTAATTTAAATGTAAGTTATGTGGCAGATCCCCTGCATAGCTTTGAAAAAATCTCAATCTTAAAGCTGTATTTAGACACCTAAATAAATGGTGTATTTTTCAAAAATGTGGAGCATGCTGCAGCTCCTATAGACTTTACTGGATGCTGTTGGTGCTGAATGTTTTTGAAAATTAATTCATTCATGTATCCAAATGTTGGCTTTGCCCCGGTGTTTAAAATGTTGGCTACTATATTATCTATACTGACAGTATGTTTGAGTTTTGGGATTGTTGCATGAAATTTGTGCACAACAGCCAATGTTATATAGTGCTTTCTTATTTTTATAGCAAATATTTATTTCTTTGCTTTTGTATGTGCTTTACTTTTATTGAATCAAAGAAAACTTTTAAAAAATCACATGTGGTCCACAAATTCTACCCCCCCATTCTTAATAAATAAAGATAACTTTCCAGTAAGAACTGATTACATGTTTAGTGCTTTAAAAGCCAAAGCATAGCTCATTTAATAAGAAGTTTATTTTAATTTTGTTTCCTTTTATTTAAGAAAATATGTAAGTAGTTTTGTTTTGCGCTGTGGTTTACACTGAGACTTTTTTAAAAGCTCAATTGTAATAATTTCATGTTTATTTGCTTTGTTGCAAAACCACTTAATAGAATTGAGAGAGAAATGAATGATGAATTTGTGATAAATTATGGTATTTGTATTTTGCATTGTATATAAATTGAGAAAATAGTGAATGGATCATTAGAATTTTTATGACGCTAGACGTTCTACCACACTGAAGTCCATATTGCTTCATTGTATCTGTGATAAAATATGTACATGCATGTCTTCTATGGCCCCTTCAGAAATCTAGGATGCAAGAAATAACATTTAAGCGTTGTTCATCATCTTATCGAGAGCATAAGGATTACATTGCATGTCACTGGGGAAGAGGGAGTGGGTCAGAGCCAGATGTGTGCTTGCAGAACGAAACAAATGATCCAAATATCTCTCTGACATGTTTGTTCTTTGTCTTTCTGATTTTGAAGCCCTGGTGTGAGATGTGCTTGTGAAGGTAAAATGCCTTCCCTCTCTTCCGCTCCCAGTAATTTTTTTCTGTGCTTGCTGTGGAACTCCTCTGGAGCACATCTTAATCATAGAACACCTGTGCAATAATTAAACGTTTTGTTCATCATCTGGCTAGCATGCCTTAAAAGCCATTAAAAGGGAGCAGCTTTCTAGTTTTGACAGAAGGTGGTGTGCATTATAAGGAGCTGCCTCTCTGGATCAGCACCTGTCTGCCTGCTCTTTCTGCAGTCCTTCTACATTATTGCTGGAAAGCTTCCAAACATCATTAAACCTCTGTCAGATAATCATTGGGGTAACAGAGCCCGGAGTGAATAATAACTAGAGTAAAATCCTTTTTGGCACTGAAATGCTTCAGAAAACATATTTTGAATGTGAAAATAGAAAGCTGTTAATTGAACAAACCTCCCAGAATTTGACATGTTGCCAGGTTGTATGTTTGATTGCAAGTTTGTATCTTTTCTTCCATGTGCTAATAGAGAATTTTTAACTTCTAGACTAGGAGTGGCCAAACTTACTGACACTCCGAGCTGCATACAATAATCTTCAGAAGTTCAAGAGCCTCAAGAGACACACAACCTGCCCCGCGGAGCGGTGCTACTGGGGCATGGGGCCAAAGCCCTTAGATGACGCCCCCCTCTTCTCCCTCACTGCAGGGAAGAATCCCCTAGTCCCACCACCCGCTGCAGGGCAGGAGCCCTAAGCCCCCACTCTCCCCGCAGTCTGGCAGGTGGAGAGCGGGGTGGGGGGTATGTGGTGGGCTCAGCGAGCCGCACTTAACTGTAAAAGAACCGCATGTGGCTCACGAGCCACAGTTTGGCTACACCTGTTCTAGAGGATTAAGTTGAAATTTAGGTTTGGTCACAAAGGAAATGAGTTTGGCTTTCTCTCAGCATAGTCTTTAAGGGCATTTGCCCAAAATTTACTATTACTGGCAAATTCTTCTCTAGACAGACTTGATAGGAACAGCAGGAGTGCAACACAGAGCTAAGACGCAGTTGCAGATCTGTTTGGGTGTTCCAAGTGGAAAAGGTGAATGATGCAAATTAGGATTGAGGTGCATTAGACAGCTCAATGAGGGCCCAGAACTGGAATAGCAGGGTGTTTACATGAAACACTTGAGGTTCACTTGCAGAGCTGTGTG
Source organism: Chrysemys picta bellii (assembly GCF_011386835.1). Lineage (NCBI taxonomy): Eukaryota > Metazoa > Chordata > Testudines > Emydidae > Chrysemys > Chrysemys picta. Next base: position 88,525,283 of record NC_088797.1, on the reverse strand, counting down.
GGAACAGATGGCAAAGTGCAAGCTTGGTGCTTCGCAAAGCTGTACTGTATTTAGAGCTGTCTGTTGCACATTCATGAACTCTAAAATTCACCTCCATTTTTATAAATCATTTTTGTCCTGAGTGATTTTGCCACTGATCACTTTGATTTACTAATCCTTCCGCTCTTCCTTGGTACCAATATCAGTTGTCTCAAGGGGAAGATTGTATCCTCACTACCTTTGCTGAATTTTATCCTTTGGTTGGTGGGGAGACATACTTAGCTAAGTGCCCTATCCTCTCTAGTCTATATTGGTATCAGGCTTCTGGTTTAGCCAAATTCTTCACAGTGATGAATCATGATGATACTTTGCTCTTCTATAGCATATTCCATCACAAGCTATGAAAATACTATACAAACATTCATTAAATTATACAGTACTCCTGTCAGACAGATAAATAGCATGATCTTCATTTGGCAGACTGATAGTCTGAAGTATGGAGAGACTTTGATTTGCCCAAAGACCCCCAGAAAGTGCCTTCTGATCTCTCGACTTTGATTAACTTGCAGTGCATCCTTTTTCTTCTAGGAAACCATCCATCCTTTTGTGTAGACCTCTGTCCTGGAGTGGACTTTGAAAAAGCTGTGGGTGGATTAAAAATTAATGAATAGGTTGCTTTATGCTGTTAGTTCAGATTTTAGAGGGGTTGTATTAGTTTTAAGAAATGCCACTGGATCTTCCCTGCAATTTAGAGGGCTGGCTAATGTGTTGGTGTTATTTAAAGGGAAATGCGTCCGTAACCTACTGCTACTTTTCAGAGATAAGAGAGTTTTTATTTCATCTAAGTTTTGATTTTTCTAGTTTTAAAGGCTTCCCCTATCACTGGGCTCCTGTACCTCACTAAGCTGGCACTGCTTGATGTGTCCCCAGAGAGGGGGAAGGTCTGGTGGGTATACAATTCCGAACAAAATTTCTGTTCTCCCAGCTTCTCTGAAAATTAGTATGGGACCGAACTTTCTGCACTGACCAGGCAGATGCTTTGGTGAAATCTGGGATTGGTAACAACCTCTCTCTCTCTCTCCTCCTCCCTCCCCCCCCCCCCCTCCACACACACACACACACAATCCCCCATGCTCTTGAGGATGGTGAACTTCCACACAGGATTCTGCTTGGCCAGTTGTGTGTGTTCATAATCAGGCGAGCAGATTAACATGCAGGTGAATGTCTGTTGTGCTGCTTTCCAGCATCACACCTGTCAGTGCCTTGGAACTTGTCTTTTTAATTCTACTTTGGTTTTCAGTTATTCTTTCATATACTCGAATGCAGCTTTTGATCAGGACCAGCTAAGTAGTGGATGTGGTTGGGGAAGTTGGTGGCTGCTGTCACAGTATGTAAAGCAGCTGACTCTTTCTATCTGTAAACCCCCCTTTTGAGCCTGAATTTGATATCCTAGCATAAGCAGTCTCTGCATGTCTCCATTGCCTGACATTTCTGTCCACTAATTCCCAGCACTGTGCCTTGTGTGTGAAAAGTGCTGGTTTGCTAACCGCATGCTGCATTTCAGAATTTCATTTTTGTAAGAGATGCACACCAGCAGGGATAGAGCAAAGTCATCCGAGCACACTACATACGTGTAGATTCCACTAAGCAATTGTAACAAATGTGCAGCACCTTCATACTGGAGAGAAAAGAGATTGCTGTATTATCCTACCATCTAGCATGGTAGGCATTTGATTTTTTTATATATATATGTATAGTAGCCACTGCCTCTTACTCCTCTGCTTCCCAAAAGAGAGAGTTCATGTTTTTGGTACTTGCTTCAGGTTGAAACACTTGGGTCTATCATATCCATGAAAAGAGAAGCTAATTTTTTAGGTTAATCGGTCACAGACTAGTGACCCAATATGCCTCAGCTACGCTGCAGTGCTGATTCACCAGGGACAGTTTTGTACGGTTAATCTACAATAGCCCTACCCTAAGGCAGTACTTATGTGGCTGGAGTTTGCAGCAGACTGATCTCCCTGCAGACTTTTTTTTTCTCTCTCTCTCGCTCTGTGTGTGTGTGTGTGTGTGTTTTATCTAGTGATAATGCAGCTCTTTGATGGTAGTTTTTAATTGCAAGGCATTGCTGTGAGTTGTTCCTTTTGGCATTTTGAGTATTGAGACTCTCAGGAGAACTGCTTGGACACACTGATTTTGGCCATGCCACTTGAGGCAAAGTAAAGCTTTCAGATTTATCAGTAATCCTGACAATAGCAGCAAAATCCAGGCCAAGCAGCTGAAAGTTCAATCTTAAAAGATTACACGAAGGAAGTTTTAAATACCATTGCTTCCTTCCCTCCTCTTGCCTTTTGTCCTTCTGCTGCCCATTGCCTCTTCAGACAAATCCATTAATATTTCTCATATTTGTTGCACCAGTGTAGATGATTTAAAAGCACCAGTTTGTGCTGGCATTCCCGCTTTGAATAAATGGAGCTGAAGTGCTTTGCTGCTGTCTTTGTGGTTTAGCTCTGTGATTTACCACTGCTGTTCCAAAGCTTGAAAACAGAGGTACCAACTTATTCTGGGAAGGTTGTCTAGAGGAAACCACAGGACATAAGTAGTATGGTGATGAGTGCTTTACAAATGCATAAGATAATAGGTGCTGAAAAGTAATGTGGGCACAGTTATAGTTCATCTTGAAATGTTACTCGTCTTAATGTATTTTTGCAATAAGTAATTGTGTTTTTTAAAAACGCAGAAAATAATGCACCTATTTTTGATGGCCTGCTTCAACTTACAGCATCTTTAAAAAGGATACTGTTGAGATTTGGACTGAAGTTTGTCATCACATTTTTGCTTACATTGGCAATGTTTAATTGTGCGTGCAGTTACCAAAACAAATACTTCAGTGTTCCATCTTCTTTGTTATAAAATGACTGCCAGCACGCCTGGAGTACCCCGCAGTGTAATCTGTGCATAGTAGAGGGGAATGAACCTCTGGACAGGAATAGTTTATTTTTAAACTTCCAACAGGAGTGTCTAACACAGTGGTCACTAACCAGTCGATCTCCTAGGGGATCTCCCAGTCGATTGCGATCTCCGGCGGCAGTGCAGTGTGGCTGCCTACCCCAGCCCCACACTGCTCCTGAAAGCGGCCAGTGCAGCCCCGGGGGGTGGGGGCCAAGAGTCTTCCTCTGCGCGCTGCTGCCTGCCTGCAAGCACTGCCCACGCAGCTCCCATTGTGGGGAGAGCTGTGGGGGTGGTGCTTGCAGAGAAGGGCAGTGCACGGAGCCATGTGCCCCTTGCACGCCCTCAAAGGCTGCAGGGGCGCATTGGCCTCTTCTGGGAGTGGTGTGGGGCCAGGGTAGGCAGGGAGCCTGCCTTAGCCTCGCTGTGCCCACCACTGACCGGGAGCCACCAGAGGTAAGTGCTGTCCGGTGGAAGGCTGCACCCCAATCCCCATCCCTGAGTCCCCTCCTAGAGCCAGCACCCTGTATCCCCTCCTGCATCCCCACACTCTGCCCCGAGCCAGCACCCCATACCCCTTCCTGCTCCTCACACACTGACCCAGCCTGGAGCCCCCTTCCGCACCCAAACTTCTTCCCAGAGCCCACATCCTCCACCCCAACCCCCTGCTCCAGGCTCAGCCCAGAGCCGCCTCCCACACGGCGAACCCCTTGGCCCCCACCCAGAGCCCGCACCACCTCCCAAAACCCAACACCCTGACCCAGCCTGGTGAAAGTGAGTGAGGGTGGGGGAGAGCAGCAACGGAGAGAAGGAGGGATGGAGTGAGCGGGGTGGGACTTTGGGGAACGGGCGGGGCCTTGGGGAAGGGGAGGGGTAGATCCTGGGTTGCCCTTAGATTCAAAAAGTGATTTTGGGCATAAAAAGGTTGGAGACCACAGGTCTAACATGAGAGGGACCAGGACTATAAAAATGACAATCATTTTGATTCTAGATCTCTTTGGCTCAAAATAAATGACTGTCCATACGGTGTGGTATGGGGAGAAATTTAGAAGTGGATTTTTTTATATAATAATCTGCTGAACAGGGGCGGCTCCAGGCACCAGCGCAGCAAGGGCATGCCTGGGGTGGCAAGCTGCAGGGGGCGGCCTACCGGTCGCTGTGAGGGCGGCAGTCAGGCAGCCTTTGGTGGCATGCCTGTGGGAGGTCCGCCGGTCCCGCAGTTTTGGTGGTAATTCGGCAGCAGGTACGCCGAACCCGCAGGACTGGCAGATCACCCGCAGAAATGCCGCCAAATCCGCGTGACCGTGGACCACCCACAGGCATGCCGCCGAAGGCCGCCTGACTGCCGTGCTTGGGGCGGCAAAAAACATACAGCCACCCCTGCTGCTGAAGGGCACTGGACCCTTGATAAGTGCCTACTAGAGTGTGCCTTTAAGACACAGCCTGTTTTCAGAAGGTGAGAAGGTGCAGGAGGAATTCTGCTGGCTGATGTGGGAGGAAGGGTAGACATGACTCTGTATATTCTCTGTCTCCTTTTTGGCTAGTTGCTCCCATGGGAAACAACTAAGTAATAATTCCTGCATTCTCCCAAATGTGGTGTTACTGTGCGCCCCTCCCCATCATTAAGTAGTTTGTGTAAGGAGAGGTGGAGGCTGCTTATTCCCTATTCACTGTCACTGTGTGCCTGCTTTAGTGGGAAGGAGTCACAACATAAAGAATTTGCAACACCTGCACTTACGCACTCCCCACAGATTTGGATTGGCACAATGGATCTCCCAGACTGCTGAATTAAAAGTAAAGGGATGAGTGTGTCATCTCACTTCCCTTGGAAGCTTACTCTGTTTAGTATATTTCTTTCAGAGGGTCTCTTTTGGAAGGCTCTAACATCCGTTTAGGCATCCATACTGTGCTTATCAGTGGTATTTTGGGTGACACCACCTACTTCTGCGTGCATTTGTTTGCCTAAGGACACTCGGGGATCCAGTTTGAAACGCGTACAACATATTCTCCAGCTCCAAGTCAATTTTTTTAGGGGGAAGGCACTTGGGCTAATGAGTTGATTCACTCAACATGCTTTTAGTAGTGTAAATCCAAGAAAAGCAAAGGCAAGTATGGTGTTGACTATGTGAACTGACCTCTGCGCCCATCAAATCCACCTTCATTTGCAGTAATAAAAAAGCTCTTGTTTATTCTTGAGGAAGCAAGACAGTCAATCTTTCAGTGTGTGTAGGATTTATAGAATTAATGTTCTTTTGCTGAGCCTCATACCCCAGTCCAGTCAAATGGTTCAGCTTTTGGTATCCACGTTGATCTCTTCTGCTAGATACTACCTATTGATCTGTGACTATTTCCCCCCCAGTCTTTAGCAAGGTGTGTGAATGAAAACTGAGCAAGTGGGAAGAAAATGAGGATTGGATGGTTTTTAGTTAGCACAATACCCACTTAGAACATAATGTCCTCTACACATCATTTTTCTGTCCTACTGAAGTATGTTACAGAAAGCATTTCATTGGCTGTGCTCCTGCTCATTGTGAGCAAGTTTCCTCGAGGGTGAGGAAGCCAAAGGGAATTTTCTTTTCCAACTCTGCCTTGGTTCTTACCAAGACACTCTCACTCTCTCAAAGGGGGAGGGTGATCCTAGAAACGGTTTCTGGTAGCTGAGGTCCCTGAATGTTTTATAACTTTGTTCAACCAGGAAACCCCATTTTGATGTTTTTGAGACTTTGGAGGATGATCCCACTCTAGGAGCTGAAAGGCCCCTTTCCTAATTGTATTTGAGGATTTGGGATTTCCTGATTGAACAAAGATATAAAATATTCAGGGCCTTCCAGTTACACTCTTGTTTTTATCCATACCATTGACACCTCTGTGGTACAGGACACCAGGGATGATCCTGAGCCCATAAAACTGGACAGCGGGCAATGCCCCTTCAGATTTCCCAGAACAGCTACTTCGAAAAAGGGATGATGCTGGGAAAACCTAGATAGGTGGCAATGCTACCCAGGATCGGTATTTGTGGACTCTGATTGCTTCTGTCATTGGGACCCTAAGGGAGTGAGGAAGTGTCAGTAAAAGTGTAGAAGTCTTGAAATAAAGGCAGGAAAAATGGCTATGGTTGTCCTTGTAGCATGTTTACTTTGAGAATGTACAGCTTTATTACTAACGCTGTCCACCTAGCACTTTTGTCGGTATAACTTATGTCGCTCCGGGGTGTGAAAAAAACACCCCCTCGAGCAACACAAGTTTCACCGACAGAAGCGCCGGTGTGGACCGCGCTATGTTGGCGGGAGATGCTCTCCTGCCGACAGAGCTACCATCGCTCGTTGGGGGTGGTTTAATTATGTCGATGGGAGAGCTCTCTCCTGCCAGCATAAAGCAGCAACACAGGAGATCGTACGGTGGTGCAGCTGTGTTGCTGAAAGGTCTCTAGTGTAGACATGTCCTAAAACTCAAGAGTTTCAGCAGTTTTATTCCTGGGTAAAACACACACACATCACACACCTCTGTCTCTTTAAAAAAATCCAAGGGAGTAGAAGCTCTTCACTTCTTGCATCGTATGAATGGAAAGCCTCTGATCTTACTGACAAAATGACTGACGCTACTCAAGAGATTTTTTTTAATTAATGCTGCCACTTATTATTTTGAGACATTACTTATAAACAAAACCAAACTGCTATATGGAAAGATTGCAGAAGTAATTATTTTGAAAGGATTGCTATTATAAACTGTTTTGTATATGGATTTGATTTCAGTGAGTTGTTGTTGGGACTGGACCACCCCAACATGTAATTTATTATTTATTTGCAAAGTTCATGGAATTCTGAATATATTATTTTCCCCACAAAAAGAAATGCTTTGGTTTTCTCTTTAAAATAACTTAAAATGCCAACGTGTCCGGATTCACAAGAACTTTACAGCAATCTCTATGGTGTAAGCATTGATGGGGTGATCATTGCAGATTTGTGTTTTCTTTTTTTCCAAGGGAGAGGGTTATAAGGTCCAGTGCGGGAGTGGGCGGGGAATAAACTGTATGAACATCTTGACAGAGATGAGAGTTTTAAAGTTTTCTTATGGTTGGTAGATTTCAGGCCAATTGACACTGGGCTGGGATCCGGAGCGTCCGTTTGACTCTTTGGTCTTCTGGTACGCTTGTCTCAGCTCCTTGATTTTTCACGCGGCACTGCGTTGCATCCCGGCTGTACCCTCTCTCTGTCATGGCTTTTGCGATCTTCTCATAGATCTTTGCATTCTGTCTTTTCGATCGCAGCTCCGAAAGCACGGACTCATCGCCCCACACAGCGATCAGATCCAAGACTTCCCGATCAGTCCATGCTGGGGCCCTCTTTCTATTCTGAGATTGTATGGTCACCTCTGCTGGAGAACGCTGCATCGTTGCCAGTGCTGCTGAGCTCGCCATGATGGCCAGATAGGAAATGAGATTCAAACTGCCCAGACAGGAAAAGGAATTCAAATTTTCCCGGGGCTTTTTCTGTGTGGCTGGTCAGAACATCCAAGCTCGGACTGCTGTCCAGAGCGTCAACAGAGTGGTGCACTGGGGGATAGCTCTCGGAGCTATTAGCGTCGATTTCCATCCACACCTACCCTAATTCGACATGGCCATGTCGAATTTAGCGCTGCTCTCCTCGTTGGGGAGGAGTACAGAAATCGAATTTAAGAGACCTCTATGTCGAACTAAATAGCTTCGTTGTTTGGACGGGTTCAGGGTTAATTCGATTTAACGCTGCTAAATTTGACATAACCTCCTAGTGTAGACCAGGCCTAAGCCTGGTCTGGAGATGTAAGGAAAATTATTCTTCAGATCTTCAGCGCAATCAAAGCAAAAAAAAAAAAAAGAGAGAGAGGAAATCATTTTACCTTCACTAATGCTTGTCAGTGAGACACTGTGGTCCTCTGTGCACTAATGTGAACTTCAGAAGCTTCCGGGAACATACTTAATCTTTATAATAGTATAGAAAGGGGTTTGGGCTTTCTCAGTCATTTCTCATCTTTCATGCTTCCTACTGTTTAGATACGTTATTAAAATATCTCATTTTAAATGGTGTGTGCTCTGTTAGAGATATAGCTGCATTTCAGTTAAATTCCTGCTAGCTGAGCTGTATCCATCCAATCCTCAAAACTCCGCACAGCACAAGAGGAGGAGATGACAAAAATTCTGAACAGGAAAAGCGTTTCTCCTGAACTCAAGTAATAGACCTCAGCAGATTCCTCCTTGGAGGTAGATAAATAGGTGAAAGAGCTGAAATTGAGCTTGCCCAAGGATCTAGACAGGAAGAGCACTTGGGAGATTGGGGTTTGGGAGTGACCTCTCATTCCAGTGTCTCGGGGGGGCTAGAAGCATCGCAGGAGTGAACCTCCTAGATAAAGGAGGAAACTTGACTAACGCACTGCTTGGAAAAGCAGCTCTCTTCCATGCAAATGGATTGGGCAGTGAGGGGAGGGCAGAACTCATTAGAATAAAAGAGTACCTAGGTATGAAGAAGTGGGTGACAATTGTAAAGTCCATCTCCTTATAGTGACTTGAATTTCTGCCTTAGAAGCAAAATCTACCCCCTTCCTTCCTCATGTTTACAAGAATGCAGTGACCACTACTGTGGGAGAGCCTCCTGCCAGGAGATAAATCTGAGAGATCCCCATTAACAGGGCAGCTGGCTTCTGTCAATGCCCAGTGCATTCTTGTAATTACCTTTTGGTGACTTGCAGCCAGTTTCTCTAGCTTAATAGGATTATGAATGATGAATTTGGTAATTCCACCACTAAAGCCCTGTTAGAAGTGAGTTGACAGTGGGATCTAGTTAGGTGTATACTAGATTCTAAAAGAAGAGAACAGAATTAATAAATGGAGATAAAATGTTTTAGTAGTTACTAATTTAAAAAATAGGTCATGGGCAGATGTTATGAAGATCACCATGAACTGGCTGATTGGTAATGGGGGACACAGCCTTTGTCATGTTGGTCACTGGTCTGAATCTATCCTATGCTGGTAGTGAGAGTAAGCAAAAAGTTACTATGTAATAGTTTGGTGACTATGAATAAATTGCTATTCTTAGCCCAGTTCCTAGTGGACAACTGGTAGTTTCATACAGAGGTGCAGAGGGTTGTATTAGTCATGATGTCTCAACTACCTCCTACTGCTGGAGTTGGTGCATCCAGGCCACAACTGGAGCACTCTGCTGGTGCAGCATTGGGGGGCGAGGGGGGGGAGGCTTTCATTAGTTCTCCTGTGGATAAATAGGGAATTTCCATCTCCAAAGCTGTTAATCAAGCAGCTTTCACCAGAGCTGAATTTACTTTAAAATAAAATCAAGAATTGTCCCATGAGCATTTCCAGTACAGTGGGGTTTTTTACAGAAAGGGGTATTTGCAATGTCGAACCAGTTTGTCAAAGCCAGCAATAGAGGTAAATCATATAAATCAGTGCTGGGGAGACCTGCATGCATTTTGAAAAGAGGAAAGTGCATCCTCGTGTAGAGGCACTAGATCTTGGGTTTAAGATGATGACATATGGAAAAATCAATGCATCATTGGCCCTAGAAGGGCAGGCTTTAATGAACTGAGTGTTTCCTAGCCATTAATGTTTGCATGTTCCATAATGGCAGGAAGAGCTGTGTGTGACTGTCTTGAGCCAGTGTTTACAGGGACAGATATAAAATTCATAGGGGACAGACTGAATGAGGGTTTGTAAGTTCCCCCGGGGTAGGGAGACCATACCATTCAGGCCCTTGATGACCCTCAGCATTGGAACATTAAACTGAGTTTGAAAGTAGTATTTTTATTGGAAGGCATCACTGGTATTTTAAGGTAGAGTAATTTCCTGCATCTTAATGGAATGGGAAAAGCACTTTATACTTCAACATGATGCATTTCCAAGCAGTATTGAACTTTCCTATAATGAATTCTGATGTCACTTTTGTGTGTGGCTCCCTGATGAACTGTGTTTTGTTCTTGAAAGTCTTTGAATAAAGAGGGACTCAGTGGTTTGGGGTTTAATGTTAGGATAAAGAGCCTTTCACCTTGTGTACAAATCTGAATTTGCACCAAACTGGCCACAAACATTGCTAGTGTTTGGCTCGTGAATGATCTTGTCTCAATTCAGTCTCCTATGGACATTGCAAAACCAATTGTAGTTAGCCCAGACTGGCCCCTTTTGTTGGTTATCTCCACTAAGGATTGGAATAGGCCTGGGGACTGAATTAATTTCTCATATCTAGTGGTGTGGTCCCTCTAGTTCAGAGGTTCTCAAACTGGGGGTCGGAACCCTCAGGGGATTGTGAGGTTATTACATGAGGGGGTTGCGAGCTGTCAGCCTCCACCCCAAACCCCACTTTGCTTCCAGCATTTATAATGGCGTTACATATATAAAAAAGTGTTTTTAATTTATTGGGGGGGGGGGTCGCACTCAGAAGCTTGCTATGTGAATGGGGTCACCAGTACAAAAGTTTGAGAACCACTGCATCTAGATCATGGCTGAGACAAATGGATGAGATCGGGTGGTGAAAGCTGGCATTGCAACTGTGCTGTATGTACTACAGGAATTCAGTTTCCTAAACTTCAGCTGGCATCCTCGACAAAGGCTAATCTCACTTTCTATTTAAAAAAAAAAAAAAAAAACCTCTTCTGAAGAATCATTCTAAATGCAAAATGAATACAGAAGTAGAACTAAATATGAGAAGAGACTTTCCAAGGTTGATTTTTACAGGCAGGTCTGCAAATATGCTTCAATTTGTTTTGTTTGGACATTCCTCATGGGTTCTAACTCCTCTCTTTCAGAACTTTGAGAACTTCTACTTTGGAGAACTGCAGCTGAATTCAGTCCATCTTTCTCAGAGATTCTCCACAGACAGCTCTGGTTACTACGCTACATCTGGGCAGCTCACTTTCTCCTGAAATAACAACTCAGGTGCTCCAACAGATCTGCTGTGCACCCAGAATTGTAAAGGGGTTACATTAATTTTGGAGCCTCAAACATGAAGAGAGATCTCTTCTAAGGATTCTACAAAGACTGGGATGCCATGTTATTTCTTCAAGGAACCATGCACGATCCGCGACGTTGCACCTTTTTGGTGGAACTCTCCTGCAGTCTTTCCTACAAATATCCCATCTCCCTATCCTCTCAAAAAGCTCTAGTCTCCTCCTACCTCCACTTCATACTGCTTTTTTCATTTCCCTTAACACTTCTAGTTTACAGGTTTCTTCCACTTGGAAGCTAGCTGGCATCTTTAGGATAAAGGGTCATTGTCAGCTAACCTTTTATATGCAGTTTTTCTCGTTTTTATCAGATGTTTGATGCCATCTTACAAGTTTACAAAAATAACATTTATTTCTCTACAGTTTCTTTCCTTTTGGCAAATATTTGTCTCTCCCAGCCTTCCTCCTCAGCCTTCTTTGTAATGGAGCAGAAGACATGTCTTCATTTTGTTTACTTCGCTATTTCAGAGCCCAGTGAAGTCAGTGGAAAGACTCCCATTGAAATCGGTGGACTTTGGAACAGGCCTTATATGAACAGGAATGTTGCATGTGCCTGTTTACATTTGTCATTAAACTGCTTGTTGTAGACCAGCAGTGTGCGCGCACCCAGCTTTCTGTGTGTCACACCAGATCTTGATAATTTTGTTTTTAAATGAGCAACTGTAAACTCTCAAAATAAATGTTTAAAATCCAGAAGAGCTCCCCAGACTGTAATATAACAATGTTAAGGCAAGTCATTACTTGGGGCCCAAACAGTTTGACAGTGTTTCTGTAACATTAGTGATGTTAAAATAACCAAATAAATTAATTCCTTTCAAAAAAAGTGTTTAACTCCTGTTGCATTAATAAAGCTATCCAATTATTTTTGTAAACTTTTTGCAATTGTATTAATAAACCATTTGCAGTAAGTGCAGTGAGAACTGTTTTAAGCAATCATTCCTCAGGCTGTCAAAAATCTGTTTATTGTAAATGGTTTTCTGATAAAGGAGCAAAATTGTTATTACAGTTGGTGATACTTCGAGACAGCATCTTAAGACAGTTGGCTTAAACGGTGCTGATCTGTTGTAAAGATTTTATTTCATGTTATCTGGGGATCATCTTTCCAAATTCACTAATAGTGGCAACAGTCTTTTTTTTTTTTCTTTCACTAGGAAAGTTTAAAAATGGATGATCCTGGTTTCTTCATTTTGTATTGAAAACATTCCTTTTGCTCAGAAAATCAGTTTTAATATTCACTCGTTAGTCTGAAGCTATCCTGTACTCTATTTTAATGTTTTTTTCTCCAGCTCTCTTCCCATGCTGCCATTGCACACTTATCCTCCGGTGGGAAGAGCCTCTTCTAAAACCACCCTTAATGCTGCTTACCTAGTAAAGCATGTGTACACACACTTGGGACCTAATCCTGTGAGATGCTGAGAGCTCTCAATTCCTGTTGGTTTCAGCTTTCAGCATCTCTCAAGAAGCATATCTCAGGATCAGGCTGTTAGTCTTCCACCCAAAAGTACAGACTAGATTTTCTTTTTGCGATAGAAAGATATACATATAAAAGCTTCTTAGCATGTTTTATTTTTAACATCTGTAACCAAGAAGCTGTTTATGCACTTAGCAATATACTTCAGACCAAATATTCAAGCTCCAAAGGACACAGAGTACTATTTTTATTCCTCTTCATAAGCAATTCCCTCTTAGAAGCTTAGCTATAAAATTTCCTTTCCAACTAGTTTTGCCCTTTGTTTAATATTGATTTTTTTTCTTGCTGTTTTTCCTCATTGAGCTCATCATTAATTACTCCTGAGGGCATTCTGTGCCAAAAAATTAAATTCTGGGCACAATATTTTAAAATTCTGCAAGTTTTATTTGTGAATAAATAAATGCAGAGGCTCCAGCATGGCAGTGGGGAGCACAGGCCCCTGGCTGCACGAAGGTGAGAAAAAACCCTGCAGCCTCCCCACTCCTCAGACACGGATTCAGTGGTGAGGCTGCACCCGACTCTGACAGCACAAGGCCTGGGTCTGCCCCAGAAATATCCTAGGTCCCCCTACCTTTGTGCCAGGCACACCAGGTGTGGGGCAGGCAGGATCCAAGTGTGGAGGGGCTCATTGCCGGGGGGATCCAGGTGTGGGGTGAGAGGATTCTGTGTGGGACAATTGGGGTGCAGGCAGCTCAGTGGGGGGTTTTGGTGTGGGGAGATCTGAATGCACAGAGGCTTGTTGGGGGGGGGATTCCAGGTTCAGTGGCAATGGGACTCTGGGGGGGCTTCCAGGTGAATGGTTGGGGCTCAGTGGAGGGGTCTGGGTGTGAGGGTCCCAGCAGAGGGGTCTGGATGCTCAGGGAGGGGGACTTGCTGGGGTGGGGGTCTGGGTGCAGCTTGTTGGGGGTCAGTGGGGTGGGGGTTTGGATGTGAGGGTTCAGGATGGTTCAGGGGTGGGGGGACTCATCAGGGTGGAGGTTTGAGTTCAGGGATCTCTGGGGGTGCAGGTGACTCCAGATGCAGGAGTTGAGGTTCAGTGGGGTGGGTTTCAGTATGGAGGGCTGGGGGATTCTGTGTGTACTGGGTAAGGCTTGGTGGGGGTGTCTGGGTATGGAAAGTCTGGATGCATGGGGATTGGGCAGATGGGGGAGCAGCTCCCTCTACAGGGACCCCATCCCCTGCAGTTGAGGAGTGATGCGGGCAGGAAGCAGGGGAGGATGATCAGCTTCCTGCAGCTGGGGGAGGTTTTGGGGGATGGGTCTGACACAGCCCCAACCACTCCTTGCAGGGGAAGAGGAAATCCTGTTCTCTCCTGCCTCCAGCCCAGCCAGGACTAGCAGCTGATCTTGGCTCAGGGTAGAAGCCACTGGCTGGGGTGTCACCAGCCCTGCAGTGATTTCTCTCTCCTCCGGGTGCCTGAAATGATGTACCTGTGCTGCTAAGAAGTGGTGTCTGACTGCTCTTGCAGCTTCCCTTTGCTTCTCTGTCAAAGTTATTTTTCTGTGGGGAAGCAAAGAAATCTGTGGGGGACATGAATTCTGCGCATGCGCAGTGGTGCAGAATTCCCCCAGAAGTAGTTAATATAGCTGGATTTTGATTATGTTGGGCCAGATCCTTCCACCCTGACTAATGCTGAGAGTAAATCTTGCTCCATGAGTAATCCCATTGAAATCAGTGGGACTAGCACATAGTAAGGTACTACTTCCCATGAGCAAGGGTGGCAGGATATGGCCCTTTGTGCACAAATACTGTATCAAGTGAGTGACCACAACTGTAGAAGGGGCATTAATGGCTGTGTTTATATAGATCCTTTAGTTCTGTTTCAGTTTACATTCAATGGAGAGTTAAAAGAATGTTAGTCTGTTTCCTCTTCTGCAGATTGTCTTTAGTATTGTTAATTTCTAGGACTGAAAGCCAAGAATTTGTTTGAAATCTGAATCTGGTCCTGTGAGATCAACATGTTTTGTGCCTCCAGAATTTTTGGCTCCTATTTGCTTTACGATTGATGTAAACATCTATTATGCCTTTCTCATATGGGAAATTTTTTTAATTCCCAGCAACCATTCCAAGAGTGTAACCCTTTAAAGGGTGGTGTCATCTTGAAAATCACATTTGTCTGAACATATTGTAGCTACTATTGTGACAATAACACCTCCCCTTACTATAAATGAAGTTAGTGGAAACATTTTTTCTCTTTTATCCATTGATTTCTTTGTGCATTCGACAGCACTTTGAACAGTCCATCAGGCCCTAGTTCTACAATGAGGTTTGGGTGGGTGAACTTCTGCAAAATCCCCTTGACTTCAATGGGGCTCTGAGCTGAAGGGGGGGAGGGGGCTGCTGGCATAGAGCTGATTGCAGGATCAGGGCCCTACTTAGGCTCCAGCAGCGCCTAAGTAGGCTGAACTATTTAAGGGGGTGTTCTGTCAGAAATAGGAATTGATATAGATCAGTGCTGGTCCCTGGCCTCTAAGATTTCTAAAGGGAACAGCACCTCCATTTAAAATTTGTAGGGGTCTGCACCTGAAAAGGGTTGAAAATCACTGATACGGATAATCAGTTTTTAAAACCAATTTGACCGTGTTCTTTCGAAACAGCACAACCCAAATCCTCCCCGCCAGAGCTTCATCCCCTTTCAAATCCCCTGGAAAGCCCCACCCCATGGAGGGCGCCCAGCCTCGCTCTTCACGTTCCTGTTCGGCAGCCACTTCGCACGTTCCAAAGACCGCCAGCTCCCTACACAGGAAGCGGCGAGCCTCGTTGTTCTCCCGGGGGCAGAGCGCCGGGCTCGCCTCTTGCAGCCTCAGGCCCTTTCCCTACAGCATCCAGGCACCACGGCGGGCCGAGAGGGAGGTGCCGTGGAAATCCGTGCAACAGCTCGGCTTGCTGCGGCCGGGCCGGCTCTGCTCCTGCGGGTCTGAGGCCGCGGCGCGAGGGGAGGGGCTGGTTTGGTGTCTCGGGAGGTGCCCGCGCGCTGTCAGCACCACGCCCCCGACCCCGCGGCTCTTCCCAGGACCCAGCCTAGGGTTACGGGCCGGGCACTGAACACGGTTCGCTGGGCTAGCGGGAGCCGCAGCCCGTCTGCGCCCTCCTGCTCTGGGTTGCAGCGTGAGCTGGATGTGCTTCCCCAGGGCCTTTGTCGTGAGCCGCTCGCGGGGCTCGTACTGCCCTGTGCCCTGCATCCTCCTCCCTTGCGAGCGGGGCTAGTGACCGCGCTGGCTCTGGTCTCGAGACTCACTTTGAAATCATATCCCGTAGTTTCTGGGTGGGTTCCTGTTTAACAGGTATGATGTCAAGTGTGATGCTGATGCTACAGTGACTAAGCCAGCCTCTTTTGGCGCAGACTCTGTCATCCTATCTGTGCTCCTAGCTCGGGGTTTCAGAGTAGGGCATCTCATAATCAGGTCACATTCCACTGAGGAGCCACCATCCATCTCCCTAAATCGCGAGACCAGAGAGGGAAGAAGACAAATAATTGCTTTGCAAGAGGTGGAGAAAAAAAGACCAAGATCAGAGATGAGAGCCCCAGGCTGTTGTCTGGTGCTACTGTTGCTGTTGGCTGTCGCCTTGGCGGAAGGGGACAGCAAAGGGGGTAAAGACGGAGACCATCCAGGCAATTTTATGGAGGACGAGCAATGGCTGTCTTCCATTTCTCAATACAGCGGCAAGATCAAACACTGGAACCGCTTCCGAGACGTGAGTCTGTAGCCTAAAACCGTATAGCATGAGGTCCACCCTAGGGGAGGGGAGGCTGTTGAAAACCAGAAAGGAGTGCAGCGGAGAAACCTGTGCGAAAGAGCTGCCGATGAGAGCATTGCAATCTCTACTCTAAATGGATCTGTAAAATATATGGGGCTTCCCTGGTTGTTGTTAGGGGGGGATTTAAATACAACTGGACAGGCTTCGAAAAGCCAGGGAGCTGAGCAAGTACTATGCCTGTGGAAAAATTAAATGATTTCATTTGAAAACGTGTTTAATTTTGCATTAGCTAGAGACCAGCAGGCATCGGGGAGATGGAAGCCAGAACAGTGCGTGCACAAGCTAGCAGCACCACCTGATTGCATTAGATTGCACGGGGGTAGGGCGAGCTGGGCTGAAGGTGGTAACTCCCTTTGCAAATGCTGACCGTTATTTAGAGGGAAGGGGAGGCATTTGTTGCACAGAGCACGGAGCAGCTTTGCAGCAAGGGCAACTCGCTGCATCGTTCGATGAAAACAAAGCCGTTCCCAAGTGCTCTAATGAGTTTGCAAAGGTGCGCTTGGCAAGGTTATAGGAGGCGCCGATGTGCTGCTGGGCTGTGTTAATAAGCACCTTCATGGTGCCTAGACCTGTGCATTAAGATGAGCTGAGCAAGCGTGAATGTGTGAGGTTGAAAATACTGCAGAAAAACGGTGGCGTTTTTATTGACGTGTCCCCCTGCTCAGTTACTGCCTCTACATAATTACACCCGAGCTGTTTGATCCTAGCGGCTCCACATTCTGCTGCTTCCTTTTCATTATACTATTGGATCCACAGGAATGGTTTCCGGATGGCGGGATCAGACAGCAAATGACAGACAAAATAATTAAAAAAGCAAGAGCAGAAAGAGAGAGAAAAGTAGGAGGGAGCCGAATGGAAATAATTATGGTGCTAAGAAAGCAGCAAAACCCAGGTGTCAAAACAAAGCCAAACATGGGAAATCACTTTTTCTCTCCTGCTGCTTTTCTTTAAATAAAAGGTTTATAAAACGTGGTAAGTGATAGATTGGGGTAGGAGGAGAAATAATAGCTTGGGGGACTACCCCGCATGCATTTTTTATTTTTAGGCGGACAGGTGTAGATTTCTCTGTCTGTGCAGGGTGGAGGCTGCAGAGGGAACTGAAAACCTGATCACAGGCACAAAAATGTGTTATAAGGAAGTTTCCAAAGGAGACAGCATAGGGGCAGGGTTACCTTGGAAGGGAAATGCATTAGACTTTAATAACTTGTAGTTTTAGGGATTTGTTTAAATATACATCTGATGCTTTCCATATTCTGCGCTAGGTGATGTGTGGACCCTGGCTGCTGCTCATAAATATATGTCAGCACAAAGGAAGGTGTGTTTCTTCCTTTGTTTTCCTTATAAACTATTTTATTTTATCTTTTTGCTAATCTTGATCAAGGTTAACTAAGAAGAAAGGATCATAGCTTCTTCTCTGAGGTCTGAGCTGGATTGCAGTGTAAATATTAATTGTTCTAAAAGTCATTTCTGAGATCACAAAAGAGGGAGCCCCCTACATACCCTTGCCAGTGCTTAGTAATTAGGAGGAGGAGGCAGAATGAGGGACTTCCTTTCACTCGTGTTTATGCAGCACTCTGTTTAGGAGCACCTGTAGATCACCGGGGAAAATGCATGAGTATTTTTCAACAGAGATGTGACATCTTTTTCTGTGTTTAAAAAGCTCAGAGGTTGTAAGGATGGCAGATCTATAGCTGTGGGGGCTGGGAGAAGCAATAGTTTCACTTAGTGGCTATTACATCAGGAGGAAAAGCAATTTGATTAAGTAATACAAGTTAGAAAAGGGTTGATTTTTGCTCTCATGACACTTGTTTAGCTTATTCTTTGCTCTCAAATGCCATTTCTCACTCCTGAAACATTTAGTATCAGAGACACTAAAGGATGGAGTTCCTCATTTCTTTCAGATTATTGACTCAGCCTCGACATACCATATTTGCAAAGGATTATGCACATTTGCAGTTTAACCTTTGAATAAATAACACATATTAGAAGTTTTGGGGTATGTGTACCTACATATGCTCTCAATAACCAATAGGAATGGTAATTTATAGTGTTTCATAGATATGATAAGAGTATATGATTCATAAATGTAACCAGTCAAATTGGCTATTACATGTTTGACATAAAGACTGAGCCAAGTCTATATGTTAAGGTTTCCATTATGAATTTGCTCATTAGGTACCATTATGAATCATTACAAAATATTGGCTCTGAAAGTCCAGTTGGCCCAAAATATAATGCAAGACAATTGTCCAATTAAATAAGACTAAATTACTTATATATGCTGAACATATTAACTAACATCTGCTATCAGTAGAATTGAACAACTAGATACAATCCTGCTTTCATTGATGGTCTTCTCAGGAAGGTTGTGGGCAGACTAGAAGACTGAACAGGTCTTTTCCATCTCTAATTTCTATGACCTTGTGGATAGAAACAGAGGGGAATGGGCTAAACCCATGGCTAATGCTAATAGAGGTTTGGTAATGACTTGATCCAGAAATAAATAGCCACAAATGTGTTTAGTAAAATTATTTTTTTTAGTGAAGGCAGTTGACTCAATATCTGCATACTTTTCCTGATGGTTCTTCAAGCCCTATACTGCAAAATGTACTGTTGAGTGTAATGAATTTGGTGGTCTCAGGTCATCTCTGCAAGGCAGAAGAACACTTCAAGGAGCTGTCATACCTGGTTTATCAGATTTTACCTCTGGCTGTGGAAGGAGAAAAACAGATGGTCCCATGGGTCCCAGTTGAGGTTTTTGTCACGCTTGTGTGAGGATGCTAGCATTGCAACTAATGTAATTGAATCTTGCTAACCTGTCCTACAAGTAATTCAACACATTCAGTTCAGGACACTGCTAATCTAGTAACCTTCACAATTAAATGTAGTCAATAATAATAAGCAGCTGTATTTAATCTCAGACTTTCATTTTATTTTTCTACTGGCCAAGATAAGTTGGAGTTTTTACTGCCTCTTAATGATTATACTCATGCAGTAGTTACTGATTTGAGAATAACTTACTGCCTAAGGAATTCAGCTTGTAGTACTCTGTAAGAGTGAAATAAATCAGGTATAGGTTATCACTGAAATGAGCATGGTGGATCTCCTTTTAAATGCCAGTGGATGTTGTTCATGTTTAAAACCAATATATGGTATGGGATACTTGTCCATTTCTGCTCAGGACTAGAGCAGAGGAGGGTATTACAAGTCAGGATTGGGGTGCTTTGACAGAGCTATGTGAAGACCTGGGACTGGAATAACTGGGGGCCTGGCAAATTAGGACTCTGGTGCATTGGCAGGGTTATATGGGTGAAACTCTCACACACCTCTCACACGCTATGTCTGATAAAGGTATCGGCTCCTCACTTGCATAATCACCAAATCAGAACATGGATAAAATTCCTGGGTAGAAGAAGTAACCAGCTAATTATTTGTGATTCTGTCTGCTGATGAATACTGCTCTGTATATCTTATTGAAGGTTTATAGATTTACTGGGTCTCCCATTTTAGTGGGTTTATGTTGACAGGCTAATATTCTTGGTGCACTTAATGCTTAAGAAAATGAGTAACTAATATCCCTGGGCAGACATTAGAACTGATCATGCTGTGGGTATGTGAAGGCTTCCCTCACATGGTGCAGCCAATGCACCTCCATTCTGATTTGCAATACTTGCTTCCCTTCCAGTCTCAGATCTCCCCTGAACAGAGAGGCACAGATATCCTGAAATGCTTGACAGAGAAATGTCCATTTAAGACTAGAGTGACCACCATAGTCATTTTACATGTGACCTGATCTGTATTTGAACCAAGTTCTCCAAAGGTGAAAGGTAGCAAAAGATCCCCGATGGCTGAATTAGCTATTAAATAACAGTGATTTAGAAGAAAATTGCACTATCCCTTGTGTGGATGTTTGTGGAATAATTTATGAGTTAATGGACTAGCCTTCCCCTCTTGATATCTTGATTCAAATCCCAGAGAGTTTACAAGTAAAAGCAGGCGGGGTAAATTATCCTAGTACCCTATGGATGTTTGTCTATATCACAAAGCTACAATACAGGAAGTCATAACTCATTGCGGTGGTGAGGCTGTATTCAGGAGACATACAGGACTGCAACAGCTGGGCTATTGCAGATCAGAGGTGTGCAAAGGAAGCTAGAACAGTGTTTGCCCTTGCTGTGTTTGGATCTGTAAGTGCTGTTAGTCTTTCATTTAAACATGAGCACCTAAATTAATCCAGAAATTCTCCTTACCAAAAAGAGGACTTTTTTCATTACCTTAATTGGTAATGAAAGAGGTGCCAGGGTTCAAGCAATTTTTTAACTTTCATAACTGATGTGGCAAGCCCAGAGGTGCTGGGCTATGGACTGACAATCCCAGAGATGCCGGGGCTCAGCCTGGCAAGCCCTGGCACAAATTAAGCACTGCTCTGTGCCCATGAGAAAAGCCAGCAGAGCAGTGCATAGAGCATCCCTTTCAAGCTGCAGCCTTGTATGTGATCATGAATATGTATGGATCAGAGCTCTAAGTGAGCTGCTGGGGGTGAGTTGTAACTCCCTGGTAAATAAACCAATTAGTTTAATAGATAAAGGGAGAGGATAAAAGGAAAGGGGTGTTTCCCTGTTAAATACTTACCAGTGGAGACCTGATATGAATAGTGGTAAATCCCACTTGCAATAACTTGTTAACTTGTGTAAGATTTTATATATTTACAGGATCTGGTTGACAGAAGTGTAATCTATTATATATTGGCAGAGAAAGTAGCATGTGGGAAGAGGTGCCCAATTCAATTTGATATCATTGGGCTCCTCAGGGAAATCAGAAGGGCAAGTCTGGAGTCGCTTCACAGCCCTTGATGCATTAGGACTTGGATGCACTGAGATGAAGTCTGAGCACATCCTTAGCATCCTTTTCTTTGCAAAATATGTTTATTTGTCCAACAAGAGTCTGGGCAGTAGGGCCAATTCAGGGTTGTTGAGGAGGAGAATGATGCATTTTGAGAGCAGTGGTTGCAGTCCCCTGTCACCAACATAATTTTTTTGTGCTTCTGTGTGTACAAGGGAAAGCAGGCTAAATTGGTGACATTTGTATGCACTGGCAAACATCGTTGTGCAGGAATAGATGCCCATGTACTGAATATGTGTGTCTGCATACCTGGGAGGACAGGTGTTTGTTTTTGTGTGTCTGTGCATACATGTCTATTTTTGCTTTTTAAAGTTGCTTAGGCGGCAGTTGAAATCACACTCTGCTATGCCCAAGGCCTAAATGAAGCTCTGAAACAATTTTCAATAATACTGATAGGTCGCCTGGATTAATAAGCAAGCCCTTTGGAATTTATTTCTGCTGAGAAATACTGTACCCAATGAGTCACAATTAGCTATTTAAATGGCAGAGAAGTCTAACGAAGTTAGCTGATATACTGTGCTCTTGTCCTCTAGTGTAGGATGCAAACTAAAGTGGAGATGAG
Organism: Chrysemys picta bellii; assembly: GCF_011386835.1. NCBI lineage: Eukaryota > Metazoa > Chordata > Testudines > Emydidae > Chrysemys > Chrysemys picta. The sequence continues at coordinate 88,503,675 of NC_088797.1, read as the reverse complement.
ATATAGGATGAAAAGAAACACAATTATTTGGCAGTGAAAAATCCTTCCTCCTGTGTTCCCTGCAGCCTGGCTAGAACAAACTCAATTGTTCTTTCAGTTGTTTGGGAAATTGTTTTGCTGTATTTGTTACTGTGCAGTGTCTTTCTCTCCCTCCTCCCCCCCGGCGGCTGTGCTGATCCAGTCTGGTTCTCGGAGGCTATGCATCATCAGAAAGCCACACCTGCATGGAGCTGCCAAACGCTGCAGTATTACTAATCATGACATGAGAATGAAGGCTATTGATTGAGATAAAAATACTGCTTTGTCAGACCAAGATAAATTCCATTCCACTGCCCAGGATCAGCATTCTCACTGCTTTACCATTGTTCATTTCTCTTCTAATTCTGGATTTTAAAGAGGCAGAATGCTTCAACAGTGTTGATTTTCACTGCACCAGGACACATGTTTTCTCTGCATGGGAATATCAGCTAGAGAAGAAAAAAATCACTGTGCCATGGTTTTCTGATTCAAAAACTCTATTTCATGGTGTTTGTTCCCATTGGAATGTAAAACTCAAGTGATGCCCATATTGCTGCTGAACTGTGACCTCTAGTGTGGTTTTGGAATGATGCCAGGGCTGAGCCCCAGCCATTCCACCAGGCACTCCCAGCCTAGTATCTCTTGTGACAGGATGTCACTGGAAAGGACTGTGGACTCCCTAGTCCTGGCAATTAAATTTCCTCACTGTCCATACAGACACTCAACCCCTTCATTAAAATCTTCATTTAACCTAATCTTAATGTTATATTGGTCATATCAGTCATGTCTGCCTTAGTTAGCTTGGAAAGTCACACTTCTGCCTGCACACACAAGGACAGAGGTGTGTGCGTATAAGCACAGAGGCCAGCATAGACATACAGCTCCATCTATGGTCTAACTTCCCTTCCCCTTTAAACCTGGGCGTGTAAGTATATCGAGTGGATGTCAGGATATTGTAACCATTGTAGTGAACCTCGGTTAAAAACGTGAAGGCTGCAGAGGCTGTAAATTGCTCAAGCCAGATAACTGTGCTTTGCAGTCTCCACTGATGTATCCTGTGGAATTCGTAAAATAAGCTAAACAGCACTGGAATGCCTTTCCCCCAATACTAAAAAGAAAAAGTTATACTAAATGCAAAACATCCTAACACTTGCAAAATTAAGCCTCTAAGAGTCAGAAAATTCTAAAAGTTAAGGTCTCTCTTGCAACGTCATTCCATCCACACTCTTGGATAATTTTACGGGAGAAACCTTAATTTGTGGGATTTTCTGACTTTGCAGTCACAGTATCCTATTAACATTAGTTATGTTGCTTTTATTATAATTATAGTATATAGGAGAGGGACTTTTCTATATAAAACAGTCTAGGGATGTCTTTGGGACAGATCCTCAGCTGATATCATGTAAACCTGCTGCTGGAGCCAGTGGAGCTGTGCCCACTCACAATGTGTAAGCATAAAAATGTCAGCACATAAACGGGAGCTCAGTGAGCCCCCAGTCTGGCCACATAGGTGCATAACTAGAAATCGTAGAAAGTCAGCTCAGGAGCAGATGAAGATTTCTACAGCAGCTTTGACTTGGCTACATTGTGCACCTGGCATGTTTTATGGTATTTGTTTCATGACACAAAGAGTAATATATTAAGCCACACAACTCACCTGGAATAGCAGTGTAGCTGCGATGGGATAGCTGTTTGAGTACATGCCTAGGGTCTCAGACAGCATCAGACTTGGAGTGGCTAGCCTGTCCCACCACCCATGCCACCACGGTTGCAATGTTGTTTTTAGCATTCTAGCTTGATCAGAGCTAGCATGGGTATGTCTGCTTAAGCTGGAAATTATTTCTTCCCAACCCCAGTGTAGATGCACCCAGGGTATCCGTGAAATATAGAACCCCTCCCATCTAGGTCACTGGCCAATATCCACACCAGGTCTGCAGTGACTGAAAGTTACCAGTTGATAGCTGTTTAGGAGGCTGTGTGAAATGAACTGGTGGCCTATGTCTAGTTCCCAGGGAAAGGTGTAATGAATAAATACCACCAGAACTGACATTAAGGGTATGCCTACACTGTAATAAACCCCCTTGGCTGGCCTGTAGCAGCTGATTTGGGCTGGGTGGGGGGAGAACTGGGGGGCTATAAAATTGCAGTGTAGGCATTTGGGCTGGGGCTGGAGCCAATTAAATAAAATGTTGTCTTATCAGTGTAATTTACAAAAGCAAACAAATACCCCGCTGATGGTGCCAATTACCTCATCAGCACATTCCTGTCTAAAATGTGAAATTCTTCTGGGGAAGTTAAAAGGTTTCCCCCCCCCACCCTTCTCTTCATTTTCCTCCCTGTGTCCTTACTCTGCTGTAGAGCAACATAATTGTTTCCCAGTCAGTGACTTCCATCATATTCTACGCCCTAGTTAAGAAGTAACTAAATATTTAATAATTTGCTGGAACAAACCCAAAAGCCCTGTCAATCATGTGGAGAGCTTTGTGTTAAGAATGGGCAACAAGAAAGAGGGAGGATCAGAGTCCCTCAGCTCAGAGATATGGAGAAACATGTCCAGTTATGTGTGGTAGGTGACGCGTATGCTGTAGCAAGTCCAGAGACAATCCCAAACACCGTGATTGACCACAGAATTTTGTTGGCTCAACTATCACATATTTAAAGAGATTCTACTATTTTTCATTACTTGAGGTCAGCACTGCCAGTCCTGTTGGTGGCCCTGTTAGGCACGGGATGGGAGGCACCAGTCTCCCTACACACTGCCCTCTGAGAAAGGCCTTAGTTTCCAAACCTGGCTAGTAGAACAGCAAAGGCAGAAGTTGCATTCTATTCTATGGTCAAGTTCAAAGCGATCTGTACCCATATCATATTTGGATGTTAACTGGTCACCACTTGTGAGCAAAACAAGATCTAAGACGGGTTTGACCTGGTCAATAACCAGGCTTTTGCTTGGTTGTGGGGTTGATTTTTTTTTTTTTTAGTTAAAGCCCTTTGGCCTCAGGGCTATGTCTTCCTCTGGTCCCCCATTCTGTTTGCACAGGGGGAATCTCACTGGCACTGAGTGAGGACTCTCCTGCACTGCCCCTCACCTTCCCCAAGTGAAAAGCTAGTTTAGAGGGAGGAGCTCGCCCCTTTAATTCTGGGTTTGCCATACTCCACTTAAAGCTTCCTCTCTTGATAGTGTTATATTGTCATGGTCCCCTCTTTAACAAGTTATTGAGGAACGTGTAGATATTGCCGAGACTCTGGGCTAGAGAGGATTAGTCATGGTGGGTTATATACGATGGGGTGTCCTGGGGAGCAAGAGAATGCAGTAAATTCCAGCCCCAACTCTGTGGGGGCAAAAGAGGTCACCGCCATGCACAAGCTCTGTCCCTGTTGGGATTGTGGAGCTGGATTCCCCAACTTCATGATGTAGCATTTAGAATTAATTCCTTACGCCTTCTGCATCCACCTAAAGAATTATATGCTTCAGTGTTTGTGTGTTCATTGCGCGTTGGGGTATTTTGTTTGTACGTTGGAGTCTGTGTGGCTTATATGTGCTGGGAGGGATGTTGGGGGGAGTGTGCCCATGGGGTATTTTCTAGGGATTTCATACATCATTGACTCTACTGTTCAGATTCTCAGGGGTTTCTGGAAGAGTATAAAATTAGCTGTGATGGAGGGGACAAGGGGATCCCATGTAGACCCAGAGCTGGGATTTATCTGTGAGAAAGATAGGATGTGAAGAGATGGCCTCTTGAGCTTTATGTTAATGAGGATACATTTGAGAGACTGTATGGTTAATGGGCTCAGATCCATGAGATGATAGTCATGAGAGATGGAGCTATTAGGTAATAGCTGTCAAAGACTCCTGAGACCTATTAGATCACTGAGTCCATCCCCGAACAGTGGGTGTATGTGACACTATACTTGATCTTGGCCAAGAAGCCGCAATATCTGTTCTCTGTCCTTCATGGTGTTGTCAACCCCTCCCAACTTAGTGTGGCCTACACATTTAATGAACATTCTGTCACTCCCCCTCTCCCAGATCATTAGACCTAACTCTGACCCCTGTGACGTCCCTCTACTCCTCCCACAGCTTGATATATTGCCATTTGTCATCATTAACCTTTGTTTTCAGCCCTTCAGGCATATGCCCATGCTCATTTCCAAGCCAAAATCAACTGGCCACCACAGACTTAGCAATGAGGGGGATGTAAAGGGGGAGGATTAGAGGATGCTTTTCTAACAGGGTAGCTACCAGAGCAGAAGAAGTGTTTGGCTGCTAAGGTGCTGTATTAATACATAGAATTGCCACCTCTCGTTCCAGCTCTCCTGCCTTGAACTTCACTGCAATCCAGAGTTCATGGAGATATTTTTACCAGGATTCATTCTATTGAGGTTTAAGTGCTTTCCTAGTAAATTGTAGCTACAACGAGCCCTCTGTCTAGAGAAACACAGAACGGCTTGGAAATACTGCTAATGTGACTGGGTTTCTAATATGATCCTAATGCTGGTGTATCCAGTGGTGGCTGGTGTATCCTGTGGTGTTCACTGCACTCCTTTCCCCCTGGGAATGGCCCCTGGTTTGGGGGATTCTGTTTGAGGTTACTACTTTATATACACCCCCTCCCCCCGAGGAATGTGTCTTCTGTGACCTCCTATTTTCCCCTGCTTTATGGCCCTCTGGTTTTGGAGGTCTTGCATCACAGCTGCCATCTTTTTCATCAGGAAGGACTATCCAGGACTCTACTTGAGTATGTCAGTATCATTAACTAACTGGTGTGCAAAGTTGCCTTGGGCAATGTGAGGTGCTTCCTCCATCCAGAAACTGAATTCGATGCCTCCGCAGCACACGTAGAACCTGGTCTCCCATTCCAGGGAAGGGAGAGAATGGGAGCAGGACACCTGTAACTCAGACAGCACTGGGCCCAGCCATATATTCAGCAGTGAGCACATTGATGGCTTCTAGAGACTAGTCAGGCTCTCACTATCAGTTCTGTTGGTGGTGGTGATTATTTTATTAATTTTTATTATGACACCAGCGGTCTCAACCTAGATCAGGGCCCCATTGTGCTAGGCACTGTACAGACACACCTCCGTTAACAAGCTTACAGACTAGACAGGGCAGACAAAGGAATGTTAGTCCTATTTTACAGATGGGGGACTAAGACATAAAGCCCACAAGTTATAACTGTTTATTAGTTCCTTAGCTTTTCAGCTAGTTTTTTTTCTAATTACTGGGTATTAAGGTTTGCTCACAACAGAACCGTTAGGTCCTCCATCTACTCCCTCTTTTTGTTAATAACTACAGAAAATCCATAATTTTCTGTTTGAGACATCTTAACTCATTTCCATAGCAACAGTTTGAAGCCACAAAGACTAAACCATCAGTGAATTGTCTTGAAAAATACCTCTTAATTAAGAAAAAATGAAGGGATTATTGATAATTCATTTAGCCTGCTGGCTAGTAGAGAATTGGCTAACTTCTGTCCTGAATCTGCCTGAGCACAAGATATTGCTTGTGTTGGGCTCACTCCATTCTTCTGACTTCCTGTGCGGCTCACGGGACATCCCCAAGTTTGGGACATGGTTGCCCGAGGCTGTGAAAAAGCCTGAATATACAAGGTCATTCCTGCTCCAAAGCGTTTGCAAGGAAGAAAGGGAATACTTTTACCCCTATTTTATGGTCAGCTGAGACACAGAGAGATGAAGTAAATCCATTCTCAGTCCCTTTGTATTTTTAAGACATGGAAACAAGGGCATTAGGTTGTTTTTGTTTTTTTAACTTAAATTTGTGGTATGTTAATATAACAAAGGTAATAGATCTAACTGATCCATATTTAGCAGTAGAAGCTCATGTGCTTCTAGCTCTCTGAACTACAATGTACAGTTAAGCACAGACTGCCTTGCATACCTGGGCAGGGGAACCAAGTACAGTAACTTATACAACTACTAAACCAAAACGGTAGAAACAATATTCTGCACTATTATGGCATCTTTCATCCAAGGATCTCAAAGCACTTCACAGACGATGATGATAAAACCTAATAACTAGAGCCCTGCGCGGATACAAAATTTGTATCCGCATCTGATCCGTGATCTGCAAACATGGTCTGCGGATATCCCCATGTGGATGGGGATATCCGCAGATTTGCAGGGCTCTAGTAATAACTAGAATTGGTTGAGAATTTTCTGCCGGAACAGTTTTCCATCAGAAAATGCTGATTCCACAGAATCAAAATGTTTCAAGGGAACTTGATGATTGTCAACTTTTGATGAAACCTCTCTGCCTGCCTGATTTCCTGCCATCCCACCAACCAACGACTGGCCGATAGGCTCCCTGGGCTGCCCAGTTCTCTGCATGCCCACCAGGCAAACGGCCTGGGTCTGTGGGATGTCTGACAGGCAGGTTGGGTGGGGAGTCTGCCCAGCTAGTGGGCTCTCTAGGGTGCTAGGCTTTGTGGCTGGCCAGCTCTCAGGATCCCTGGCTCCCCAGTTAGTTGCTAGGTACTCCCTGGATCTCTGGCAGTCCACCTGGTGGGCTGTCAGGATGCCAACACCCAGCCTGTCTGGCTGCCTCTCTAGCAGGATCCTGGGAAGCCAGCCAGCTGGGGAGCTGGGTTGCCTGCAGTCCAGACTAGGAGCCTGCAAGCAGAGAAATTCCATTTTGAGTCTCCCAAAATGGAAATTTTCTTTCCTTTCTCTCCCATAAAAATATCTAGAGTTGGTTTTGTTCTGGTTCAGAATAAAACCTTTTTCAAAATCTCTAAATTTTCATGGAACAGACCATCCAGTTCCAGCACAGCTCTCCTAATAACTGTACGTAAGGAAAGATGGGTAAACTGAGGCACAGAGCGACTTAATGGGGGTGTTGTGTGAGGGTTACAGTGACCTAGAAACAGTTTTCATGCAAATGTCCATGTTAATAAAATGAAAGGGATGAGAAATACAGATCTGGCCATCTTTCTAGCCCATCCCTCCGTCGCCATAGCTTGTATTGCAGAATTATTTCTGACCAGAAATGCAAGGGACCAGCTTCTTCCTGAGAGCTGCAGCTGCTCGGCACCTCTGAAAATTGGGCCCACTGTTGCTAATGTGAATGTATTTCACCGGAGGGAACGGAGTCACGTGACTTGTCAACGCAGCCCACTGCACTGCTGAGTCTCATTTTAAAAGCCATCGCTGTCGTCTCTTCTCCATTTGGGAAGACAGCTCCTATTCTCAGGCAGTGCACTGACATTTATTGTATGTTACAGCGATTAGCAACCACTGTGGCAGGGTTGAGATTTCTACTCATCTTTTCTGTTTCCCTTCCTTTCCCCTCCCCTCATTCATATGAACAGGGGATGAGGAAGTTTTCAGTGTCTGTCTGGGGCTCACTGAGCAATGCAGTGCACCTTGGTTCCCAAAGTCACTGTCTTCATGTTTCCTCTAATGTGCTTGAGTGCTGCTGTAATGGATATGCAGAGCAGAGTGACCTCACTGAAGCAGAGTGCATGGGCTGGGAGCACAGACCAGGCAGCAATTAATTGCTTTCACTGAACTGCATCTGGCCAATGAAAGCTAATGCAGTGAGTCAGTGCTGCCCTGGGTTTTGCTCTTTCTTTGCACTTGGCTTCCAGGATATTTGGGGGTTATGTGTTTGGTTTTTATTGCCTTTCGTTGTTTACTCTTATCTCTGTCCGGCATGTCCTTTGTATTATTCATCACTCTTTTTTTCTGTCACTTAATTTATTTTTCTCTCTTTCTCTTTCATACCTCTTCCTTTCTTCCTTTTCTTTATTTACTCTATTTTCCTTTAATCTCTCTCTCTCTCTTTCTCTCTTCCTCCCTCCCGCACTCTTTCCAAATACTCCTTTCACTCAAGTGGAGTGTGTGTCAATTAATAAGCTGTCGGCTTTCCTCTTACACAGAGCTTGACAGAACCTCTAAAAGGTCTTTCTCTGAAAAGCCAGCATGAATCAAACTTAAAATGGTTTCTCCTCTGGATGCTTGGAGCCCCTCCTATGCCACGCTGTGTGTTAATGTCTCTTACTGTCCTCTTTTGTTACTGTTAATGTTGTTTCATGATTCTTTGGAGGTTTAGATCTTGCTCCATCTTTGTGTTGTCAGGGCTCCTAACCCATAGTTCTTTCAGGGGGCCAGAATGAGCAAGCACCTTCTCAGCCAGGCAGTAATTGAGCACAGAGAAAGAAGATCCGCTTTGCCCCAACAAGACGCTGCTGTGTCAACCCTTTCCATGAAGAGAGGTTGCAGATACCTTGTTGTACTGATTGGAGAAGTGTGGAACCTTGGAGTGAGATCTAACAAACCTGATCTAAAAAAAAATAGGACTAATAAATGCTTTGCTGAGACTGCATGAAATGTCAGCATCGTTATCTAATGCAGTGCAGAGCTTTTTGAGCTACTGTAATGAAATAAATGAAAGTCTCTACTTTCACCTCTGTCCTGCACTTACTTGCTTCTCATTTTAAAGCATATGCAGATGATCAGACAAACAACAGAATCAATAGGTTGTTCCCTGTGTGGGGGAAGGGGAGCTTAAAGTGACCCTGGTGCTAGTTTGAAGGTCCTGGATTGATATCCTTGGTGGCCTGAATCTTCTGTCGGGTGTGTACCAGCAGAGCTGGAAATTTAGGCCATGTGAATGTTACTCTACGCTCCCTACTTCAGTGATGAACTTCTCTGCTGGGACCTGGTGTATTGCTGCTGGCTCCTACCCATTGAGTCATGAACCATATTGGACTGGTACAAACCCCAGTCTTGTCATCATGAGTCTGTGGTTTGGAGCAGCCAGACATCCAGGGAGGGTTATAGTGTGCACAAATGGTGAGAGGCACCAGCAGTTATGCCTGATACCAGTCCAAAACTTGTGCTATAAATTGGGACAGTTGCCTGAAAATGTTAGGAAGCCCTGGCCTGTTCAGCCCTTCAGTGGATAATGCTGGGGCAGTTCTAGTGCAGGCTTCCCCCACACCTCTCTCTTCCTAGCATGCCTCAGACCTGTGTTAGAGAGATTACACCTGTAAAGTGAGACAGTAGTTCAGCCTTCAGGCCCACTGAGTCCATAGTATCTGTGTTGAGGCTGCCCAAGGGATACCAGCTATGATCTCATTTATCTAATGACTGTGGTTGTCCATCAGAAATTGGAGAGAGCTACCAGCTAGTTTAACAATAGAGGTCTGTCAGTGGCCTATTTAAATGACTCGGACATTATTGATCTGGCCAGGATTGGAAATTCAGCTGAGCTAGAGGAGGAAGGATCTGTTTCTCATTCCTGATCCTTGAGCCATCCAGTCTACAAACTGCTCCGTTATTTTTTTGCTGGGGAGTTTCCGTACCTATTATTTTAAAATATATTTAGTGAGGAGGAGGGGAAAGTAAAGCATGTGCAGGAGTCTTATGATCTCAGCATGAGCAAGAGCACTATGGTAAACGACTGTGCACCCAATTTTAGGTTGCTTCTGAGACACCTGTGGATTAATAACTGATACCAGTTGGTTGCCAAACTCTATTTTCCTTCTGACTAACCAGCAACAGAGCTGATTTCCAAGCTAACTGTTACAGTGCAGAGACAGTGAGTATTCAGTATAACTCAGCACCCTAGATCTTTCAGTCACCTCCTCTGCCAGCCTCCCTCTGTCCATCTGGAAGCACAGCTGCAAAGGAGATGTATGGGGTGTGTGTGCACATCCTGCTGCAGCCAGGTGGCAGAATCCATCACTTACTGTAATGCTAAGCACCACTGAAGACTTTTTGGGTACCCCAAGACTCCCATTCAGTCAGACCAAGCGTGGACTGACCAGGTTGGACTTTATAGGCTCTTCATCTGTGTAAATTCATAATTATTTGTGAAATATTTCTCATTGTATTTCTGAGTTTCTTTGAGTGTCCAGCCAAGTAGCTGACAATTGAGAGCAACAACCGGGCAGTTCCCCCCTTGCAAAAGTGAGAGGGAAGGGAGCTGAGCAAACTCCATGGCATTTTGCTCTGTAGCTACCCTTCTTTGTCTCCCCTGCGGTGTTTTCTTTTCCTTAATCTCGTGGACGCCAGCAATAGTGGGGACAGCAGATTAGAATGTTGAAATGTTTGTTTTGAGTTGATAACCTGAGAAATGAGTACATCAGAGGCATGTCTCTCCTTGTGACTGACCAACAGTCTATCAATACAGAGCTATTCTTTACTAGCACAATGCAGCAGCTGATTTCTCTGCAGCCTAGTCAGCACCACAATAAATAAATCTTTGATTTAATCTTAAATATAAATGTTGCATTCTCGATCTGGAATGACAGGATGGGGTTGAGGTTCCTGCTCTTCTGCATAGTTGCTTTTCACCTCCTTAGAACTTCAAATAAAAAAGGGATTTTTTTTAAAAAAAAAAGAGCCCAACCTTTCTTTTAAAAAGAATAATGGTGGTTTATAACGTAGGTTCTACTAACCTGTGCTTAGACTCCCTCTGTAGGGCAGGGTGCCTAGACTGGATGGGGTTTTGTTATTCCCTTTTCACCCCCCTCCTCCAATCTTCTGATATAAGAAGAGAAGCAGCTAAAACCGTAAATGCTTGTGCATTGCTGCTGATGCAGTCTGCCTGACATGTTTCCACCTGAGTGGAGGCTGCGTTTAAGTGGTGGGTAAAGTGATCTCTTTGCATGGATTCTGTGAAGCACTTTAAGGTCCTTTGGGATGAAAGGTGCTGTAGAAATGTCAGGTGTTGTACGTGAGAGCTTGGTACTGACAGCGCGTGTGTTTCTGTGTGATCTACACTGGCACAACTTTGGCTTGCAAGCTGCAATGGGGGAAAAGGTTGAACTGCCAGCAACATACCAATCTGGGGAATTTTGAGCAAGGAAGCCTGTATTATGTGTGAATTCTGGCTGTCCTGGGATTGCCTGCCTCCCCCACTCCCCTGAAGATGTTATGTGACCAGAGGCTACTAGTGCTCCAGGGAGGCCAATAATGTTGCATGGTGTCCTTGTCTGTCTATATTAGGCTACGTCAAGGGTGAGGGGCTGCAATGTTAGCGAGAGGAAGAGCAGAAATACAGTAGCAGGAGTGCCACAATGTGTGAGCCGAGAGGGACAAAGTCCCCTGCTCACTCCCCCAACTCCCAATACATTTGGTAAAAACTTGTCCCTCATCTGGTAGTGCTGCTGCTGCAGCCTCAGAGGCAGCGTGGTGCCAAGCCAGCGGGTCTTCTCGCCGTGTCCATAGAGAATGGCAGCGGTAGAGGAGCTGGGGCTGCAACTACTGCTGGCTGGTAGGGATGGTGCTGCCTCTCCTGGGCTCCCCACACGCTGCCTGCAAGGGAGGAGGGTGCTGGCTCCGTATGAGTGGGGAATACTAAGGAAGTGGCTCTGACTGGTTCTGGGGAGAGGTGGTGGTAGACTGGCAACAGTATTGCCACTCTTAGGCCTTTTAAACTGCACAGGCTGTGCAGGCCCCACTCAGGTGCCCAAAGTCTGCCACCACTTCCTAGTAACTCATGGGCAAGGCAGGCTCAGTCCCAGGCAGCCGGCCGAAGTGAAGGTCCCAGCCTGGCCACCAGGGGGCGCTAACACTGAGTGGGTGGTTGGCACAGAAAAGCACCAACCCCACCCAGCAATTTAACTTCATGGCAGATCTGGTAAGGCCCACCCCGCCCCCGTTCTTTGTTGGCTGCAGAATTGCTGTTTACTTAGATTTAGTTTAGATGCACCCCACTCCACCCCTGGCCCCTTGAAGACCCAAGTAGTGCCCCGACAGGTGGAGCCACTGAAAAGGCTGTAGATAAAGCAGAAGAGGGCTGGGAAAACAACATACTTGTTCACACCTAGACCAATCAATATGGGCGAGCAAGCCAGTCTCTTTTGCATCTACAGATATCACTGTCTGAGTAATTGCTAAATTACTGTCTGAGTAATTGCTATAAAAAATCTTTTCAGGATTAAAAATGAGGTTCTAAGGAGCCTCTTTTCTGTGTGTCTCTTACTGTCAGTCTTCGCTGTTCTTGGAAGCTGCTATTAAGTGTCTTATGAAATGCAAAGAATTCCAAGAAGATGGCATTTACTTAATTTTAAAAGGTAATAATGGAAACTGCGATTTCATCTGGAAAGGCGTGTGTGGCAGAACCCACTGTGATTTCCATTACACTAAGTCAAGGAATATCTAGCAGACTGGGGACTGGAAGGAAGCCCTGAGTCACTGTCTGTAGGCAGGAAGGGAAGGGTTAGAAAAGGGTCCTCCTGAGGGTGGGATGGAGGAGAGCGATTTCAGATGGGCCCCCACAAGTCAAGCTGGATTGTTACTTTGTCCAAAGACTAAACCAAAACTGCACTTCCCTCAACAAGGCCCAGCAGGTAGGAGTGTGTTGAATGAAGCCAAGTGAGTGAGTGTTGCCTGGGCATTGTTCCAGAAAAGGACAGGAGCAGCTGACAGGAAAAAGGACTCGTGGCCCAGCAAGCTTCTTTTAAACATTTGATAGTTTTGATTTTCATCCTTTATTTCCATCATGGGAAGAGCATGAAATTGGAGGGTGGGGTAACTAGCATAGCTGTGTTGAACAGACATGTTGGTGAAAGGTGCTGGCTTGACAGCCACAGGAGACTGAAATCTTCTGTTCCTCCATGGAACAGGGAGAGCAACAGAGCAAGCTTCCACATGCTGCCTTGCTAATGTGCCTCAACCCTGAGCGGCAGGCACCACTGCTGAGGGTGAGAGGATAGTTCAGTTTCCATCTCTCTGCTGAGGCTACCACTTTAAGACATGGAGGACTGTGAATCAGAAACTGCACTGGAACCACATGGTCCTTTCACAAAGGACATGTAGTCTGGCAGCTGGTCACTACTGACTTGGACTGGATTTGAACCAGTGACTAGGTGGTGAAAGGCCATTATCCATCCTGGCTCCCTCTTGTGGTGGCACCATGTCTGGTTGTTAAGAGGACTCTACTCAGTGTATAATAAATGCATGTTCTGGCACCGAAGTGGCAGAACTTTTAAGACCATTTGAAAGGAAATGCAGGAATCTCCTTAGGAAGTGCAATCATGCTATTTAGAATCCATCAGCACACGAGCGGCTTGTGGTCTGATAAATGCACACAGAGCTCTGAACTACTCTGAATGCACTTTACCACTGGCACTCGATAGCTCAGCTGCCGGGAGAAGTAGCAGGGATAGAGCTGATCTCGGATCAATAATACAAAATGGAATGGATGCAAGCAAATAACTGCTTCAGTGTGATACTGCAGCACTGGCTCACTCTGTCACCTGGTCTGCATGCTACAGTACATCCCTGGGGAGCATATGGGCTGTTGCAATTAACCACATCTATTGGTATCTGCTGGAAAACATTCCCTCTTTTTGCTGCCCATCCTGCACCCTTCTGAGCTAGGAAAAGTGATTCCAAACTCCCCTTCCAGAATCTCCTCCCAGTTCTGTGCCTCTTCAGGAGGTGCCCAGCTGGACAGCTCCTCAGTGATGCTGGACGGTGTAGGCATTAGTCAGCCATTCTGTCCTGAGGGGGTTGTAGGGATTGTCTAAAAAAAAGCCTGCTGCACTCCTAAGAAAAGGGATCCCCCAACAGTGTCTATGCTGTGGCCATTAGCTTCCACTCTAAAGAAACTCAAGGTCAGAGTTTCTTGTCTGAGCTCACTCTCTGACATCCCCCATAAAGGGAAATTCAAGTAGAGGAAGCTAATGGCTGCTTGCCCCACATTCTCAAAGGTCAACAGGCTCTTTTAGTTCATCAGTTATCCCAAGTTGGATGGGTAACTGTTATTTCTACTCTGACCAGTGTCACCAAGAAAATGGCCAGCAAAACAGCTACTGAAGGGATATCCCTCCACCTGCCACTTGTGGAGTGAGGATAAATAACGGGACAGTGAGGGGTAATAAGTGGATTTCTGTGTCTAACACATGTAGATAATTGGCCTGTGCCTGTACAAAGTCTGTCTGTCTCTGGAAGCTAGCATATATAAATGGCAGCTGCGGTGTACCAAATGCACACAGCTGGATATGATGTCATTGCTGATACATCGAGAACAATATCTATGTTGCCCTGGGCATGACAGGATGTGACAGATCCATTGGCAAGAGAGAGCCCACACCCAGTGAGGGAATATTTTATTCTGCTTATTTCTCTCCTCTCTTCTGGTCTTCTCCCATTCACCATTTATCTTCTCTACTTTCCTGTTTTTATTTCCTCTCTTCTCCTCTCGCTCTTATTGTGATAGAGTATTTTGCTCCCCACTCTCTGAAATGGGACATCGTTTTCTCAGACTCTTTTTGTTTACAGTGGGGAGCATTAGAAGCATTTGATGTTTTGCTATGTAATAACAAATCAAGGGGCTTTATTTTAAATTTTGCCCTGTGGAGAAATATATATTTTTTAACTCTTCTGAGGTCCTGAATGTGAGGCTTCTGGATTGGAGGAGGCAGCGAGCATTTCCAGCATCCTCTCCATGGCCTTTGTTCTGGTGCCAAACTTCCCTTCCGTAGCACAAGATCAGGCAAAGTCTCTTTTCTGTGCTTTCAGCTCCTGAGGGAGCTGCTGTCTCGAGTGACCTACACTGTCAACAATCCTTCCCCCCCCCATTCCCAACCATAGAATGTGACACAAACAAAAGTGCTGGCTCACAGGTTTTATTTAAATAATCTTGTACAATCTGAAAATAAACCTCCACAAGAACTAGGCGGGGACTGATTAAATCCCCTGCAGCCATGAGCTTACTGATGGCATTTGAAAGAGACTTGGTTTTGGGGACTTTCCAACGTGCACATAGTACGTTATTGCTTTATTGTGTATAGCATCTTCCATACAGAATGCTTCCTAAAGCTGTCTGCAGAGTTAAATAACAAAGCTGCAGAGAGGCGTAATTGCCAATAGCAAAGGGAGAGAGATTCTGAGGTAGGAGAGAGAGACATTAAATGCAGGATTTCATAGCCAGATGAAGAAGGAGAGTCAAGGACAGGTGGAATTGCAGGAGGCCACTCCAAACAGCTGGAGCTGAAGAGGAGAAGACACTGGCACCAACACTGTCCGGATTGTATGGAGGGGACAGAGAGTTGGTGGAGGCTATGCAGAGGGAGGGAGAGGAGAGGAAAGTGGTCAAGAGCCCAGATTCTTCTCTTGTGTGTTGGAATAAATTGGGGCCAACTCCATTGAAATCCACGTGTGAAATTACACCTGTGTAAAATGGGTGTAAGTACAGGGAGCTGTGAGATGCACTGGACACGTCTGTGTTTGTTGTTTAATGTTCACAGGGGAAAGTTCTTGTCCCCCTGACAGTGTCAGCCTCAGGGATACTTCAGGAACATGTGGGATCTCCCGCTCCTCCCTTTTCAGGCACTAGAGAGTGACCATTCCTTTCCCATCCCATCCAGCTGACAGTGAGTTCTCCCTTCCCTTTCTCCAGCTCACCCCATCTAGCTGGGTGAAGGCTCTTTTCCCTTCTCTGCTATTAAATCACGAGTTATCCATTTTCTCTTTCTGACAATTTACTAATAAGCCTGGTACAGAACAATTACCAGAAGGTGTGCGTGGGGTGTTAATGAACCACCATTGATTAGTTTATTACACATGCGCACAGACTACTGGCCCATCAAGGCCCATCCCCTTTCTCTGGCAGAAGCCAGTGCCTGATGTTTCAGAGGGCGGTGATGCTCCCTCCCCCAATATAGGAAAGTGTTTGTGTCAGGCTGCATGCAGCAGTTGGATTCTTTCTGGGCCTGTGCCCTGGTCCTCTTACATCTGTGGTGTGTTCCCACGGTTGGTGATGATACAGAGGGTGCTTTGAGAGGGTTTATCCCATGTCTCCCCCATGATAACATGCTGCACTGTCCCAGCAGCCCCACGAAGCTGGCCTCTGCAGCATGTCACCCTGGCAGCACTGCAGCCATTGCTGTGCTGCAGATGGCACTCAGCCTGCCCTTGACTGCATCCTGTGCCAGTGAGGGCACTGATCAATACTGGCTCCGAGACACACTATCTTTCCAAAAAGGCTCCTGCTGATTCAGCCTTTCCAAGAGCCATTTCCAGTCCCACCTCAGCGAGTGACCCTGAGAGGGCAGCTGGCTCCACAATGCAGCAAGCCACCAGCTTCTCAAAGAAGTCCATTTGCTAGCTTGGCAGAGCTCCTGCAGGGTGGCAGTGTGCCATGTCTGATGATGTGCCGTTTCCTTTGGTGAGAGGGGCACTGTTTGTTATGCTTTGTTTGCTCGGCGGATTGGGGTCATTGAACATGCTCGCAGTGGGAGTGGAAAGGGTTGGAAGTCCTGAGTGTGTTCAGTAGAAAAGACATTGGTTTTGTCCTGCCTCTGCTCTGTATTGCCATCCCCACAAAGAGCGCCGTTGGCAGATGGGACACACAATGCCTTTGAGCCTATCGCAGCATGGCTGCATCAATCCAGCTCTCTTAGTCCAAGGCTCCAGCTGTGCGGAAACCTGCCAGCATCAGGAGGAGGAGGAAGAAGTGGTTTGAGGCTTGGCGAGGAAGATAAAAAAAACACTGGGAAAGGAAGAAGAAGAGTCATTGAAGAGGTGCTTGCAGGCTTGGAAGAGAGTCCCCCAAGCAGGAAAGTGGAGAGATGGATGGTTCTTTTAGAGACTGAACAAGGGGGCAGGTTTCCTGTTAGGAGGGGTCTGTAATTGTATGTCTGCTGCCATTCTCACTAGACAGATAAAGTGCTATTTAAAAACCTTACTGGATTTGGGACCCAGCCTGGGACCCCTCTGCCCATGCTGATCTCCCTTAAAGGGGTCCTTTTTTGTTTGCTCCTTTTTGAACCTTTCAGAAAATAAAGTTCTGTTATCCAGAAAGGTTGGGGTTCTGTACTGAGAAACTGTGCATTGTCTGAGCTATCAGAACAAACAGCCTGGGTCTTTTTAGCAAGACAAGGGAAAGGAAACTGGGACAGATAGTGCCTGCATCTCTCTGTGTGTGTGCATGTGCACATGTGTGTGTTTATTAGAGAGACAGAGGTCACTCTAGTAGTCTCATTTAAACTATTGAGAGAGAAAATGAAGCCAGTGTTAAGATGCAAATATTTTACTAGCAGAACGGCTGGAGGGAATGAGGATTTAAAAAAAAACAGTTTTAAAGGTATGTAGTGCAGGTATTTGATGGCCTTGCACTGCACGGAGTTGACTCATGTAGCTCCTGAATTTGATATTGGGTTCTGCCAGGTCTGACCACAATATATTAATCTCTGCATGCGGCCAAGCGGCGGAGGAAATAGCAGGGCTGACTCTACCAGACAGCCAGTCATTTAAGGGAATACCATGTATGAGGCAGTGAAACACTTGGAGACGCTGTGGGTGACTGTGGGTTGGCAGGGATAGACATTTGCCAGTTTGCCTGGCAAAACCCCTGGATCTGGGCTTTGAAGCAGTAATGAGAAACCCTGGGTGACCGCATGCTCCTGACAGCTGCAATATTCTTAAAGGACCCAACTGTATCATACAACACCAGGGCAGCTCAGGAAGTCCCTATGTGATGTCCCTGTATGGTGGATTCATGGTTCACTAGGGATGTAGGTGTCCCAGAGATGGGCTGAGCTAAAGACCTATACCTAATCCCTCCCTTACAAATTGCTGGCAGATAGTTGCATCTAGAAAATATGTTGTTACCAATCTGTGACCTTCAAAGACTGGAGTTGCATAGGACCCCATGTCTTATCACAGCCTCGTTTTCCTCAGACCTGTCCAAGTGCATTAGCAAGAGCTTCTCTAGCATCAGCCCCTTGCTTGGAGGCTCTACCAGAGGGTGGCATCCCCCAAGTCCATTTTGTAGAAATATAGGATTTCTCTTGGCTTTCTTCCCATTTGGGATAAATGTGAAGCCTGCATAGGAGCCAGCTCTTCTCCTGAGCTGAGCTGCAGCTGCTGATAGGACATGTGGTATGGCTGATATCAGCCCCCAGGGCTCTTGGACGTGTCAGAATGGAAGATTAACACTGGAGCTGTGGATGGTGCGCTAAAGAGAACAGCTGGGACCAAAGGTGCAGGGACATCCATTTTACCAGGAGCCAAATAACATCCTGTGACAGCACTAATTTGGCTTAAATCAGTAAAGAAGTCTCTTGCAATAGAATATTGGTCACTGCCAAGCCTCCTAATGATACCGTCCCCCTCCCCTATGCTCTAAAATGTCCCTTCCTGGGTGTATGAGAAGGGAGCTGTCATAACAGGAGAACAGTCAGGATTTCATTGCCTGCAAATATGCCTTTTTTTTTGTTTAACATTATTTTATTGCAGAGAGACTGCAGAACAATAGAAAGGTACTTGTATTATTGTGAACTCTGCTGTATGAAACATTACATTCATCTGCTGAAACATCATTGTTTCTGTCCCAGGGCTAACCAAGAAGTGTTGGGAGCAGTGCTGCAGCTTGCACAAAGCCTGAATTATCAGCCTTTGCCTTAATTTTTGTTCCTTGCAATCAAATTCCATTGTTGCCATTGTGACAGAAGTACGACTTAATAAATGCAAATTAAGAAAGCAAGAAAAGATGCATTGGGGGAGTCTTTATAAAAATACATCACTTGGAGGAAATGAATTATGACATTTCAGGGAATCTAAACAAAGAAATACTGTCTGTGTGATCACAAACCCAGCCCTTTCTCGCAGCCTGAGCTCTGGCAGTGTCGGTATATTTCATGTGTGTTCTCTTTTCTCTCTCCTTTTGTTTTTTCGCCTACCCTTCTGCTGTGGGCTGAATTCGCAGGAGGTAGAGGTTAGTATCGATTTTTGAATCTGGTTTCATTTAATCTTTACAGGGCATCTGTGTCATGTTCCCTGTGTTCTCCACCCCAGCTCCCTCCCTCTAGTTTTAGTTTATCAGGAGAATATTTTGAGTTGATTTGAACAGTTGCATGTTGCATGAAGTATGGCCAGGATGAGTGTGTGTCTGTGTAGAGCCCTGCAAATCTGCGGATAGCTGTGGACCATTTTTGTGGATCATGGATGGATGCAGATCCAAATTTTGTATGTGCACAGGGCTCTATGTATGTGGTTGCGTGCGTATATGTGTGTGTGTGCCTATACATATGCATATTGACCCCCAGGCAGAGGGCCACTTAAGTGGGAATGAAATGATGCACGAGCCTGGTGCTGGCCCTCTGCGCAGGGTGAATTTCATCCTGAGAAACTGTATATATAATCATCACCACAGGGCCGCCCAGAGGGGGGCAAGTGGGGCAATTTGCCCCGGGCCCCACAGGGGCCCCGCGAGCCCTGGCCGAGAATACCTTCCCTGGGTAGAGGTGCCTTTTTCATCTTTACTCACCCGGTGGCGCTCCGCGTCTTCACTCGCTCTGGGTCTTCGGCGGCACTTCAGCGGCGGGTCCTTCAGTGCCGCCGAAGACCTGGAGCAAGTGAAGGGACCCGCCGCCGAAGTGCAGCCAAAGACTCGGAGCGCCACCCGGTGAGTACAAGCGCCGCAGCGGGTGGCGCCTTTTTTTATGCCCCAAGCCCTGCCACAAGATAGAAGGCCCCACTGATGGAATTGAACCAGCGTCTATCAGAGAGGATTGTTGTTACATGTTAAGCATCGACAGTGCTCAGCATTGTATAAAAGTCTAGGAAGACCCTGTTCCTGCCTCCAAGAGTTAATAATCTAAATAAGCCCAGACAGCTCAAGGAAGAGCCTTCTACACGGTAGTGAGTCCCTAGTACCAGAGGCTGAATTTCCTTACTGGAGAGGACAGTCAACAAAACTGTTGTTCAAAGGGTGTGGAGTGTGTGATCTGCTGTAATTTAATACAGGCCATCAGGGCACTTCAGAGAGTCTTACAAGAATGTTCGTTCATGGTTGGCAAAGAAAAGAGACCTGCAAGGAGAAACCCATTCTAGTGCTGACATTACAAATGAGATGCACACCCGTACTCTCTTCCAGGGCCTGGATTCATTTACTGTTAAACTCTCCCCTCGCATTTTTGTTTGTATTCTCTGCATTTGATTCTGTGTATATAACATATTAAAGGCCAGGGTAATCAATTATTTTTTGTCAAGATCCACATTTCTTGGTCAAGGTATAGTCAAGATCCAGGCTCCAGGGAAAATAATACAAAAATAATAACAATAATGATAATAAATAAAAAGATTTTTGCAATCTGTTCAAAAGCAGCTGGGGATCTGGATTTGGCCCATGGTCCACCTATTGACTACCCTGTTAAAGGAGAACAGCTCCAGTGGTTGTGGTGGGGCTGTTAATTGTTGGTAACTTTCCAAATCTGGAGACTCTCAACAAACAAGGGAAGGATTGAGAGGTTTAACCTTTGCACAGCAGGGGGAGGAAGTGTGGTTAGAGCAGGGGACTGCAAGTCAGGATAAGGGGCACCACAAGGCAGGGGGTAGAGAGGGGCAAAGCCGCCCCAGTCCTGACACATTAGGTAAAATGTTGTCCCCCAGCTGGTAGTACTGCTGAGGCCTCAGAGGTAGTGCGGTACTCAGCCAGCAGGTCTTTGCCCCTTCCCACAGAGAATGGCATCGGCGCAGGAGCTTGGGCTGGTACTGCTGCCAGCAGTCAGGAATGGCACTGCCTCTCTGCGGCTCCCCATACATTGCCTGTGTGGGAGAGGGATACCAAAGAGCTGGCTCTAAGGGTGCTGGTCCCGGGAGGGGTGGTGGTGGCCTGGGCAACAGTGTTGCCACTGCCAGGCCTTTTTTACTGTGCAGCCTGTGCAGACCCCACCAGGAGCCTGAACTCTGCCGGAACTTCCTAGTAATGCCTGAGGTCGTGCGAGGCAGGGCCAGGCTGGCTCAGTCCCTGGTGTCTGGCCAGAGTGAAGGGCCAAGTCAAGCCACCAGAAGGCACTGGTGCTGATTAGGGGGGTGGCACAGAAAAGCATCCATCCTTCCCAGCAATTTATCTTTGAGGCTCAGGATCAATCTGGTAAGGCCCGTCCCCACCCTCCCGCTTGAGACCCCAGGCAGGGCCCCTGGTCAGGATTCTTGGGTTCTATTCCCAGATCTTCTGACTTGCTGTGTGTCACTAGGCAAGTTACTTGATCTCTCTGCACCTCAGCTTCACCCCCCACAAAACATGAACTTTAGACCCATTGGGTCTGGTATTATTCCTTTCATTTTCTTATTTTTATTGCACATCTGACTTTTATCCTTTATTCTCCATTTCCTCACCTTAATAGTAGTGTTGCTTTTCCCTGGAAATCTGTGGAAAGATTCTACTGCCCATTTGCTTGATGTGGACAGAGGCCACTGTCATGGATGGGCTGGGGAGCGTGGAGAAGCAGTGAGGAACCTCAAGTGCTGAGCCTTCACAAATGATCAATCACTTTTCAGGATGAGGGAGTCAGAGACAAAGGACTTGTGTTTTTTCTTCCCAAGAATTGTAACTGATTCAGCACCTTACATTCTAACAGCTGTGCCAGCATCTGATAACTTTTCCTGCCACTTCCAAGCCATGACCTGGTGGCCCTTTACAGTGCAATGACGCTGGGGCAGCAAGCAATGTATTACTATGAGTGTATGGAGGTCCCTGCACGAAGGAGGTTAGGGCAGTAAGTCCCTGACGTTCTAAACTGTGGACTCCCCCTGTTGAATATGTTTGTGTAAATGCACCAGGTGAATTGGGAAAATGCAGATACCCTGCAGGTCTTCACAGATGCCTTGGAGACTGTTAACCCCAGTTTGAGGTTAGGGCATCAGACTGCTTCTGCCTCTCATGTGCTGGAGCAAGATTTGCACCTCTCTGCCGTGAGGCAAGGATTTATGTTCTTCAGTTTTCCTATTTGTGGGGTTTGCCATTAAATAAACACACCAACGGCCAAGGCAAGCATAATCCTGGAATTAGATTTAGCAGCTGGACTTTGGTGTGAGGGCACAAGCATGCACATCCTGCCATCCCTCTGCATTGCCCATCTGCGCAGTTGTGTGAGCAGGCTGGATACTGGAATGTATGAAAATCTCACTCTTGAGCAGTGGATCTGCAGAGGTCTGTGTGTGAGGCAAACAAGGTTTTGTATGTTACAGGTCAGGAATGTGAGCAGAGCGGTGTGTGTGTGTGTGAGAGAGAGAGAGAGAGAACGAGAACTAGGCCTTTCTGTTTCCAAGAGGACCAAATTCCCCTCACCAGCAATGCAGAACACAGAATAAATAAACACAATATGAATCTTTGCATTGTCTTTGTAACCATATGTGTGGCCCTCTGCTAGAGTCCTAGCCATGAGGAAGGCATCATTGTTACATCCCTGGGCCAGTGTTACCTCTAAACATTGATCAGGCTCATCGTTCTGAGCATTTGGATTTTGATATTTGGCATGTTCTGTTGACTAAGCTGTTCTCTCTTCCTTCACTAGGATGACTATATCAAGAGCTGGGAAGATAATCAGCCAGTTGATGAAGGTAACTTTATTTCTTGGTTGTGCTCACTTATTAAGGAGCTGCTGACTTTTCCCTGAAAGGTCCTTATAGAAAGTCCTGTGGCTCTGAACTGAAGCCCTTTCTGAGACGTGTTCTGCACTAATTACTTGATTCTTGTGTGGAAACAGAACCTTTGTACCCCCGAGGAAACCCAGGAAGTGGGGCTGCCAATTCAGTGGGTGTGGCTCTTCCCTCTGAGCCCCACCAGCCAGTGAAGGGACAATGGAGGTGCCCTCTGTTGGATGAGATTTAAACTGAGGTCTTGACCACTGTGGTCATTAAAGATCTCATTCCACTTTAGTAAGAGTCCATGTCCTGCCTAAATTCCAGCTTGAGTAAATTCCACCTGCATTTTCCCTGCAGATTCAGCATGATACAGTATTCTTCACTTAGATGCTGAAGGTTTGGGTAGGGATGCTGCATGCTGCTGCAGTTGTGATCCAGCCCTGTGTTTACTATACTTCAGTGTAGAGTTAAATGATCGCCCTTGCAACTTTTGTAAAGACACTATATAAATGCTAGGCACTGTTGTTTTGTTTTCATCTGCTCCTGTTGCTGATTCTCCAGTTGAAGTCAGGCTCCTTATTTTAACTCCACAATGAATTGCTCTGGAAACAGGCTAGGGTTGTGAAGTCATGGATGATTCTTGTTTCAGGTTCAGGGGGAATGTACTTGAAGAAGCAATGATACTATCTTTATGAAGCTATCGCTAATCATACAAATGAATGAAGAAACCCACTCAGGAAATATGATAAGTAGGCTAAACTGAATCAGAATAGGATGTATTTCAGGATTTGCTATGAAGCATCCACTGCCCTTTAAATAAACGATACTCTTTGAGTGTTGATCCTTCTGTCCCTCATCCCTCTGCACAGTTTTACTGTACTCCTAACAGGTACCTGAATGTGTTCCCATTTGGACATGATCCCTGCATTGGCTGCTGGATACTGGCCCATCCTGCTAGAGGTGTACTGTTGCCCTGTTGCTGTGCCTAATGCTTGGTTTCCCTTCAGCTAGGGCTGGGTCTGCTGTGTGCTATTATGCAACACCGTCTACACTCACTTGTGAAGGGCTGTGAAACACAAGGCATCTGTTGGTGTCAGGAGCAGTTTGATAGCAGCTCTAGATCACAGCCAGTGCTGCCTGCTGCAGCTGCTCATCTGTCCATGAAGAGGTTCTCTAGGCAGTGGGAGATCGTGTTCACAGAGGGTTGGACAACATCTGAGACCCAGCATGTGAAGCATTAAAAAAATCTTATGCTTGTTTCTTTGCAGTGCTTGAATTGGCCCCCAAAGTGCAGTTTTATCAAACTGGAGGGACAGAAGAAGCATGGGAGAAATTAGTTTTACCTCATTTATAGATTCCAAGGCCACTGCTGTGATCCTCTAGTCTCACTTCCTGTATAACACAGGCCACAGAACTTCCCCAAAAGAACTCCTAGAGCAGATCTTTTAGAAAAACATATATTGTTGATTTAAAAATCACCAGTGATGGAGAATCCACTATGACACTTGGTAAATTGTTCCAGTGGTTAATTACTATCACTGTTAAAAATGTACACCTTATTTCCAGTCTGAATTTGTCGCGCTTCAACTTCCAGCCATTGGATTGTGTTACACGTTTCTCTGCTAGATTGAAGAGCCCATGATCAAATATTTGTTCTCCATTTAGGTACTTCTAGACTGTCATCAAGTCACCCCTTACCCTTCTCTTTGTTAAAATAAATAGAGCTCCTTGAGTCTGTCACTGTAAGACATGTATTCTAATCCTTTAACCATTCTCATGGCTCTTCTCTGAACCCTCTCCAATTTATCAACAGCCTTCTGGAATTGCGGGCACCAGAACTAGATTATATATTGCAGCAGCCAAATACAGAGGTAAAATAACCTCTCTACTCCTTTTCAGTTTGGATATTTATGCATCCAAGGATCGCATTAGTGCCTTTTGCCACAAGGTCACACTGAGAGCCCATGTCGAGCTGATTATCCACCACAACCCCCAATCTTTTTCAGAGTCACTGCTTCCCTAGTTAGAGTCCCCCCATCCTGTAAGTATGGCCTACATTCTTTGTTCCTAGTTGTATACATTTACATTTAGCTGTATTAAAACACACATTGTTTGCACCCAGGTTACCAAGAAATTCCAATCGCTCTGTCAGTTAACTGCTTTCTTCATTATTTACCACTCCCCCAATTTTTGTGTCATCTGCAAACTTTATCAGTGATGATTGTATGTCCCAGATCACTGATAAAAATGTAAAATAGCATAGGTCCAAGAACAGATCCTTGGGGGGACTGCACTAACCCCCCCCCCCATGATGATTCCCTGTTTACAGTTATATTTTGATACCTGTCAGTTAGCCAGCTTTTAATCCATTTAATGTATGCCATGTTGCTTTTATATGATTAAAAAACTAAAATCAAAAGGTTGTGCAGTATCAAGTCAAATGCCTTACAGAAGTCCAAGTATATTACATCAACACTATTACCTTTATCAGACAAATTTGTAATCTAATAAAAAAAATCTAGTTAGTTTTTGATAGGATCTATTTTCCATAAACCCAGGTTAAGGGCATTAATTATATTACCCTTCTTTAATTCTTTACTAATTGTGTCCCATATCAGCCACTCCATTATCTTGCCCAGGAATGATGTCAGACTGACTGGCCTATAATTACCCAGGTCATCCCATTTACCCTTTTTAAATATTGGCACAACTTTAGCTTTCTTCCAGTCTTTTGGAATTCCCCAGTGTTACAAACCTTATTGACAATCAACATTAATGGTCCGGTGAGCTCCTGAGCCAGCTCTTGTAAAACTCTTGAATTCAAGTTATCTGGACCTGCTGATTTAAAAATGTCTAAATTTAGTAGCTGCTATTTAACATTCTCCTAAGATGCTAGTGGAATAGAAAGAGAGTTATCATCATTTGATATGACTGTGTCATCTGTTTTTTCCCAAATACAGAACAGTAATAGTTATTGAACACTTCTGCCTATCTGCATTATTATTGATAATTCTACCATTTCCATCTAGTAATTGACCACTGTTAAAATTCTTTTTGTTCCTAATATATTTAAATAAATTTCATATTCTCCTTAACTCTGCTGGCCATAGATTTCGCCTTGTGTCCTTTTGCTTTCCTTATCAGTTTTCTCCTAGCTTTTGATTTATGTTTATTGCTACCAAATTCCCCTTTCTTCCATTTGTTATATATTATTTTTTAATTTTTTATAGCTGCCTTCTCTTTCCCTCTAAACTAAGTTGGTTTTTGAACCAATATGGCCTTCTTGCTTGATTGTGGATTTTTGGGCATCTAGTAAAGTATCCTTAAACAATTCCAAATGATCATTCACATTGTCTAATTAAATTCTTTCCCCTGGCTGATTTGGTGCATAATCATTTCCAACTTTGTAAAATTGGCCCCTTTAAAGCACAAAGTATATATAATACTGGTCTGGACATTATTCTGTTTGCACGTTATAAATGTGATCAAGTCATGATCACTTGTATCTAAGCTACCATTAATTTTTAGTTCTGTGATAAGGTCCTCTTTATCTGTGAAGACGAGATCTAATATAGAATTCCCCTGTGTTGGATGCAACACTTTTTGAGTTAGGAAGTTGTCATCTGTAATATTTAAAAATACCAAGAATGTTTTAGTACTGTCAGCATGAGATCTTTAGCGTATGTCACTCAGTTGAAATCATGCAGATCTTTTTCCTACACATTATAGTTAGATGCATAAGGAGCTGGTCATTCTGTTCCCTACTAGATTTGTTTGGTCTGTAACAGACATCAACGAGTTTGTGATTTTGTGCTTAGTTAGCTTTTATTGTGTTATCCATCACGTCCTGATTTGGAAAGGTCGGGCTTCTGGTCTTTAATCTGCCTGAGCATGGGGCTGCAGTGACTCAAGCTGAATCCCTCTGAGTGCTGCCCCAGCAATAAAGCAGCTCATCAGTGACTAATGCTGTTCTTGACAAGCTGACTTCTTGCTATTCTATAGATAGGACCCCAGTGAGCTGATATTTTTCGCAATTCAGAATGTGAGCAAATAAATACATGTCGTTTTGTTGACACTATCTCTCTATGTTGTTAGTTATACTTAGCACCTTCTAAATGTTAACTCACCCTAGGCACTGTACAAACACAGAACAATAAGAGGGTCCCTGCGACAAAGAATTTACAATCCAAGTACAAGACAAGAAAGAACAGATAGATACAGACAGACAGACATTGGGGAATACAAGAAAACAATGAGACAATATTGATCAGCATGATAGGCAGAGGTCTGAGAACAGCTGCCTAACTATTGTCAAGGCTTTTGTCATCATAGCAAAGGAGAGTTTTAAAGATGGATTTGAAGGAGCACACAAAAGTAAATGTGAAATGACTTAATAAAGATCATTAGGAGAGTCTGTGTTGTGTGCCTTCCTAAAATGAATATTAAGACACAAGACCTATGTTGAGGCAGTCCTCATTGAGACTCTCCTGCCTCATTCAGGGTGGATAGCAACCATAGTGGAACTGGTAAGTGAGATAAGGGCTGTTTGGTATACTAGCTATTCACTTTCTTTTTCTGTCTTCAGCTTTGGACACAACCAAGGACCCCTGCCAGAAAGTGAAGTGTAGCCGGCACAAAGTTTGCATTGCCCAGGGCTACCAGAGGGCTATGTGTATTAGCCGCAAAAAGTTAGAGCACAGGTAAGAGAGGGTCTTGGGTCTGTGCAAGATTTCTGAAATGGGATTGTTCCTATTACAATTTATTGCACGGGATATT
The DNA here is from genome assembly GCF_011386835.1 of Chrysemys picta bellii. Classification (NCBI taxonomy): domain Eukaryota; kingdom Metazoa; phylum Chordata; order Testudines; family Emydidae; genus Chrysemys; species Chrysemys picta. Next base: position 88,476,537 of record NC_088797.1, on the reverse strand, counting down.
ACAGAGGCATTCACTTCTTCCCCCCCCATCTCACTTTTTAATACACGGATTCCAGAAATGTCCATTAGGACCGGTGATATGCTTGCATATTGTGCCAATTCCTATGCTCTGGAAAAATAGTCACATGTGAACAATCTCACTTGGCAAACAATGCTATAAAGGGGTAAGGAGGTCATGCAGAGAGATGTACTCTAGTGATCATTTTTGGCAGGATCAGACTTGGACAGATGCTGCAAATGGTATTAGTCCATTAATTTAAAATCAGTTCTTGAATTCACTGCTCTTTGTAATAATCTTCTTGACTCCTATGGGAGAACTTTTTCTTGTTTCCTAATTCTTACCAGTGGTTTTTTTTTTATTCTGCTGCACCAACACACACTGTTTTATTATTCTGGGGTTGACTGTAAATGCAGAGTGGCTGGGAATGTTTTTTGATCTGTTTTGTTTGTTTTATAAGAAAAGTGGATCAAAGCTTTTAAAAAATAAATAACCCTAGTTCTATAACAAAGATACTTTGCAAACAGACTGAGAGGAAAAGAGAAAGTGGTATGGCCCAGTTTACCATGACAGTGTTTTTAACAGTGCTAAAGGCCAATAGGCCACATTATTGCTAAGCCAGGTGTTAAATGGGAGTGATGAACAGGTGGTTGGATGCTGTTGCTATCCACATGGTCAGCTCCCAGTGGACACAGACCTCCAAGTCACATTCTTCTCATCTTTATTCCTGTGTGACAGGCAGACCCGGGGAGCCTGCAGAATCTGGCATTAGGAAAGACTTCCTTAATCAACAGAGGTGAAACTTGGCCTGGATTTTTCTATCCACTTGAGGCCAAGTAGATTCTTACCTCAAGCAGCTGTACCAGGGACAGAGCAGGAATGCTTAAAGAGCACTGGGCTTTATTCGACAGGAAAGACAGGATCATTTTTGTTCTGAACCTCCCTGTATCCCACACTCTAAAGTTCCTGGCTGAGTCTTTTACAACTGGCAGTATATTCGGGGTATGTCTGTTCTTGTTGCAGTTTTGGGCCCTGAGTGGTAAAGACAGAACCCTCTCTAGGGATGGGAACATGGAGTAGCAGGGACAAAAAAAACAATGCCAGTTGGAGGGACCTTGGCAGGCTATTAGGGTGTGGGAACATAGGCGAACCAGCCCTCCCCCTTTCTAGGAGGATGGGAACTTGGAGGTAATTTGCTCTGAACCCCTCCTGTTTTCCTCAATGCCATGAATGGGCTTCGGGCAGCTCCACAGACTGGTTGTTATAATTAAAGGTGATCTTGGCACTTATTGTCTTCAGAGGTGATCTCCCCTTCCCCCAAGATTTGATCTTAAGAACAATGAATGCATGCCTGAAGGGCCCTGGGCGCCATAACGGAAATAGTTACCGACAGCACTCAAAGGCCTTGTCTACACTGGGGGCAGCATGTAGCTAAATGCCACAGCGAAAAGGGCTGTGACCACACTGTGATATGTAGCTACATGCCTCATTGAAAGGCTCTGGCAGGAGGGAGGTAGAAAAGGAAGGCTCTGGCAGCAGGGATCTGCTGGAATCTTTCCCTGATGCCTCCACCCACCAGAGGCTTTCCCCACTGCTGGAGCTTTTCCCAGTGGTGGGGAAAGGCTCTGCCATTGAGACACTATGCTATTAAACATAGCAGTGTAGACAGGGAAGCACCGCTTGTGCGTGTAATGAGCCATGTAGGATATATACCCTATGGTTTTGGTGTGTTTTTACTCTCCTCACTAAGCAGTTACCTTACCGTTTACACTAGTATTTATGTGTGCGCTAGGGGGTATGCAGCATCTGTACTCTGCAGTAAGTGTAGACATAGCCTAGTAAAATACTGGCGTGTTTGTGCTATGTCTGGAAGATCCCCATAGCCAGCAAGCACATGAAGTGGAATAGAAACCCTACTCCTCCAAACTAAATAGGAAACAAAAAGGTGTTGGGCCTTGCCTAGAATAACGCTTCAGGCATAGGCTGGCAAGCAGGGAGCAAGAGAGTCCCCAGAGTCACATGCCCTATTGTATTAATTGAACTGGAATATATGGGCCCAAAGGTGTTAACATAACCCAGTCACTGCCCAACATTAAGTAGTTTTAAACAAGGTTCGGGGTTTGGTACACAAAGACCTCCGCCCGATTGGTTCCATGGCAAACAAACCATTAAAAATTCTGTTAGCCTTTTATTAAAGACACAAAAAAGAAGGAGAAACAGTTAAAACCTTTGGAATGTAAACATTAAGGCTTTCATTTTAGCAACATTCCTTGTTCCCTTTCTCTGTAGCTGAAGAGATTTTTAGAAGGAAAAACCTCTTGTTTGACAATATTTGGGTTTGTATGAAAGATGGTAATAACTGTCCTTTTTGGGAAAAGAGAAGTTAGTTAAGATGGTCTGGAGCTGTTGTTGTTACAGTCTGATCCCATTTCCTAGAAGACAAAACAAACCAAACACACACAAAAAGGGAGAGAAAAGATTAGCAAGGATAGAAAATGCAGTTTCCGTCACTGGTGTTGACTCTTGCTTGCAACCTCTCTGCTGCAGAAACACAGGCCCAATACATGGTCTTATCAGCCAGTCTTAGACTTGGCAAATTTGTACCAGCATCAGGCTGTTCAGGGCATTACATTTAGCTGCCTCTTTCTGATCACAGGCTGACAGCAGTGTTGCAAAATGTACCCTGTTGGCCATCTAAGCCAGACTCTTATAAACCGAAGGAAAAAGGAGAGGAATAGGGAAGACAAGAAATATGGTGGGGAAGGAAAAGAACATACACGGGTAGAGGGTGACAAAGTCTAACATCCCAGGTGGTATTTGGAGTTCAGCTGAAGCCAGTGGAAGTGGCAATGTCATCTGGGTCCCTCTGGTCAGGACAATTTTCAGGATTAGGATGAAGAAGGTCTGGGGTCCCAGGAGACGATGGGGCTGGCAGCCATGATGGTGAAACTCATTCCTTCCCCTCCTCTCTTCTTTCAGCTATCCAGCATCACAGTAGCCAGTTTGACACCCCCTCTCCCAAAGTCTCTTTCTGAGGACCCCAAGCAGGGAGTGGTGGGCAGGATAGTCCATCCTCATCATTTTGTCTATAAATAGGCCTAGGGTGACCAGACAGCAAGTGTGAAAAATTGGGACGGGGGGGGTAATAGGAGCCTATATAAGAAAAAGATCCCACAATCGGAACTGTCCCTATAAAATCGAGACATCTGGTCACCCTAAATAGGCCTAATTTCCTGACCCCAATTTTAGTTCACTGATTTCTGGTCTTCTACTCCTCATTTACTAGTGATAATCTTAACACAGCCCTTGAGTGATATCAGTAAATCCTTTCCTGTTTAAATTAATGCACTCTTTCCAGCTCCTTCTTACATCTTTTCTTAAACAATTTTATATAACTGGTCACTGTGACAATTTATGAACTTTCACTCACTTTTTACAGTTGAGTTTCCAATTAGGTAAAGTTGTAGGCCTAGTTATCCCAACAGCCCGCAATGGAGAAAGCCTGCCTCACATCATACTTTGGGATGGTGGTTTGTTCCAGTCCTAGCAGTCAGAACTGCATTAACGGGACACTGATTACCACCAGGCCCCTCAGGCAGACTGGCCCTGTCTGAGCCCATTGCCATCGCACCCTATAATGTTGGTGTCTCCCCCATTTGTTTTTCTGTGGCCTTTAAGAATCGCCTTGTTCTCTCTGCTCTTGTACCAATTGTTCCCTTGAGACTGGAGAGCCACCTCCCACCTGCCTTCCCTTGCAGTCTTGAGACCCAGGTAAGACAATCAACTCCAGTATCACTTGGGTTTCTGTTCTAAATCTGTTGCTCCAAAGATCACTTTCATCCTTCCCCTCACAGCGGCCTTCCTTTCCCCCCTTCCCCCAGTTTGACAGACGGGTGAACAGCTGCCTGCAGGCCTGCAAAGTGAGAACATTTACCACAGAATAATGAGAATAATGGATTTCTTTGGGGAACCAAAGAGCAGAAGCCTTGAGCAAGTTCTGTTGGGAAGCGAGGAGGTGTGGGTGAACCTACTTAGCACCTATCCATCTCTCTGTCTCTCTCTCTCCCCGCCCCCCATGAATAGAATCAAGCAGCCTGCCCTGAAACACCATGGAAACAAAGAAAGCTTTTGCAAACCATGTCACATGACCCAGCTCACATCTGTCTGCGGCTCTGATGGACACACTTACAGCTCTGTGGTGAGTGGGGCAGAAAAGGCTCATATACTGATAAGGAGGGTGGGTGTCAAAGAGTTGGCTCTGGGGAGCTGCTGTGCTTCATGGCTTCCAGTGAAGAGCCAGCCATAGTAGTGCAGCTCAGGTCTGCATTGGTATTCACAGCTGTATCTGCGACAGTCCCCTAGCCACACTCCCTGGGCTTGGTGCCGAGGCACAGGAGTGACTGAGGAGTTAGGCTCAGTTGTCCATGAGGGGAGTACTGGGAGGGGTGACATGAGCTCATGCTGGGGACATGGTATCACACGGTGCTGGATTCTGCACGGTGCTGTGGTGGTAACATTAGCAGCGGATATACTGTGCATTGTGTACAGTACACCAAAGCTTTACAAGGCAGCATGGCTCAGTAGTGAATCACAGCTCGTTTGGGAAAGCTGTGCCGACCTCGTTTTGTTGCCTGTAGATCTGGTAACTAGAAGATGGGAATCTGTATCAGTTAAGCCGTTATGCTCAGCTTTCAGAGCTGCCAGAAAAGTGCATGCGCTTCCTCACAGATTTCTAAGTGGGTATAGTCTATCCCCTCCTCTGCACCCTGATTTAGCAGGGCTGCAAGAAACCCACCGTACTTAGGGAGCTCAGTACCAAAAGCCTGCTAGTTAGAGTGGGGATGAAATAACAGAAAGCAAAGTTGGTTGGAAAGATCTGGCCTATATGGTTCTGTATAGACAATATTGCTGATTGGGTAGAAGGTGGTCCCTTCAGAGACCTCTTCTGCTCCTGGACTTGGGCTTGCTTGAAAAGGTTACACAAAAGTAGTCGCAAGATCAGTGGAATGGACTGACCCTATGCATGGGGCCTTGCTTTTTGGAATGAGCTCTGGGGAGTGTGGAAACATGAAACTCAGAAGAGCACATTTCTGTTGGGGCCCCTTCTTGGTTATGCATATTCTGGAGGTGGTGGGTCGACTCCCTGCTCTCTCACCTGTAACCTGGTGGGGCTTTGCACTCAGCTGGGAACATGCTTGTTACCCAGGGGATTGATTGGAGTTTCTTTTGCCATCCAAGAATCAAACGTGGTTTGGGTGGTGTGAGTTGCGCAGTACTCAGAGCGGGATCGTGCTTATTGCACTGACTCTTCCTGCTCCTTCTCCCAGTGCAAACTGGAGCAGCAAGCCTGCCTGACCAGCAAGCAGCTGGCGGTGAAGTGTGAGGGCCAGTGCCCCTGCCCGACCGAGCATGGCCCCACCTCAACCACAGATGTCAAACAAGGTAAGAGAGAGGCTGCTACCTAGTTTGTTTTATTCCCCTTGGATATAAAATAAATAAGCAAAGTGCATGTCCTGTGATGGGGAGGAGAGGACACAAAGATGCAGGTGGAGCAGTCTTGACTCTAAAGGCAGAGCCTGTAGTAGGGAGAGGGAGTATAACAGAGACAGAAGGGAGAGCAAGAAGTGAAGGCACAAAGCAGGAAGAAGGAGAAAAGAATGGAAATCAAAGGGGTGGCAAGAGAAATGAGACAGGAGAAAAGATGAGCGCACCAGGGACAGTACAGACAGGAGCCCGATGAGATGGACGATGTTATAGCAATACGGAAGTGCCAGCAGACATGTTCAGGCAGCATACTGTTTTCTGGAGGGAACTGTTTGGAAGAGACACCTCCTGGGGACCTGTCTGAGAAGCCAGGAGATCAAAGAAGCTTAGTTGTAAGCAGCCCCAATAGAGCTGGAGTTTGTTTCTTAACTCTGCAGCAGAGTGAGCTCTTATATGGCAGAAGATCTAGGCACAACAAAGCATAGAACAGCTGTGGAGAAAAGGAGCCAAGAGAGAGAAGTCATCCAAGGGCAGGCTGAGTCCCCAGCCCAGAAACCTGGGGAAGGTGTGAGGATGGTGGTGCCAGTGAAGATTGGAAGAGTGCTGGTTGCTGGGGGGTCACTAGCTGGAGGAGTGTATTAGGGGAGATCTTTTGGGACTGCCTACCCATCTTTCTCCTTTTACTTCTCTCCACCCTTGAGACTATGACAACAGGCCTCCTCTATCACCATCCCCAGAAATTGTGGGTACATCTGTTTCCATGCTCCCGAAGCCACGTTTGTGCCCCATGCTAGGTAACTACCCTAGCTATCCAATCCTGGCATACATTTCCATCCTCCCAGCCCTTCCCGGCAGCTGGGATGCTTGTTTAATAGTTCGCCATTTAATTTCCAGAGACTTGTACCGGGCAGGACTTAGCAGACCTGGGAGACCGTCTGCGGGACTGGTTCCAGCTCCTACGTGAGAACTCCAAGCAGAACAGTTCTGGAAACCCAGGGGCCAATCCAGTGAATGGTATGGAAACTGCAGATCTGTCATTTGTGGACACGCAAACCCCCCTCCCTCATACTGGTTGTGATGAGACGGGAACAAAGGTCTGCAGAGTGATGGAGACTGCTCAGTGCAGTCAGGTCTGGTGCATGCATTTCAGTTTGCTAAGTTCAGTGTCCATTAGTTCCATTCTTCGTGCCTCTGTGGCAGAGTGGCTGAAATGCAGACCACGATTAATATGGTCTAGGATTTCTCATATTGCGGCACTGCAATTGAACCTTTGCCCCTTATAGCTCACTGCATAGCTACTATCCCACCATATAACTGCTAAGTGTCCAAACACCTGCTTCTCTTGCCTCTTATTGTTGTCACTAGTTTAATGGTCACACAGGCATATCTTTTATACAGTATCACCCTATCTCAAAAAGAACACAGCAGAAAAAGGAGGGTCCAGAGAAAGGCCGTATAAATAATTAGACTTCCCTCGCCATAAGGGGGAAGCACATAGATTGGGATGATTTCCTTTAGAAAAGGCAAATAAAGAGGCTGTTGTTAGAGGTATACAATAACAAACTGTAAATATGGTATAAAGAAGGTGATGCACTATCTGAGCACTTCAGTCTATGATATATTTCTCCTCACAACACCTCTATGAAGTAAGTGAGTGCTGTTAACCCTGTTTTACAGATGGGGATTGAGACACAGAAAGGCTAAATGACTTACCCATGGTCACACAGGAAGTCTGTGGCACAACTGGAAGTAGAACCCCACTCTCAGACTAGACCCATAGCCCCGGCACACCCTTTCCCTCCACTGGCCCATCCTTACTTTTTGACCTTTCTCATAATTCAAGAACAAGGGAGCCTTCAATTAAATGAAAAGGCAACAAATCTAAAACTGATAAAAATACATCCTTTTTTACACAACACCTAGTTAATCTGTGGAACTCACTGCCAAAATGTATTTTGAAGAGAAGAACTTAGTAGGGCTCAAACAAGGAATAGATATTGAGCTATGTAATCAGAATTTCCTCCATGGTTTCATTAGCCAGGATAAAAATATATAAGGGACATTAAGCATCCTGCTTCGGGGCATAAACCAGTCACTCCAGGGCATGGATGCACTAGGCTTTTTTGCCCCGAATCTCCCGCCGTTGCTTCCACCAGTCCAGCTCTCCTGGTTATAGTGTCAGCGGGAGTGCTAGTGACAATGGGACTCCAGGCAGCCCCCAGTGTTTGAAGCATCCCATGGTCTAACTTTGCTTCTAATAGATCTACGTGGCCCAGTGCTTCAACGTCTGTGTCTGCCAGCAACTTGTCTATGCAGTGCTGCCAACAGTGGAGCTGCATCAGGGTTACAGCCACAGTGGGTGAATTCCCTGATGCTGTTAGTGGTGACATGGGGCCAGATTCCTAGCTGGTGTAAATCAGTGTAGTACCCTTGGCTTCAACAGAGCTATTCCAATTTACATCAGCTGAGGAGCTGGGTCAAGACTTGGGTATTGGATCTCCATTTCTTTATTCCTAAATCAGACCTAATGCAAATGATGTGATGTTTCCTCCCCGAAGGGAGCATAGATTATTGGACTGGGAGAGCAAAATTACCAGTGGCCTAGCACATGAATTCTGGAGCAGGCTTGGCCCATGTGTGCTTGCTGACATGTCTAAAAGGCTTTCAGGTGGGCTGTGGGAGTCCTATGCTGCAAGACGCATTCACTGACGACAGTGTTCTGAATTTCCAGTGGATCGTTCCATTCAGGACAGCTGTCTGACATGCCACGTCTGTCCATTAGCATGAGACATGTTTGACATGCTGGGTACCTTTTTCACAACCTATGCCCTTAATCTAGATCAGCCAAGCTCAAATGAGACCTACTGATGTCATGTGCATTTTGGTGAGAGGCCTACGTGACAGAGGCAGGCAGGGCTTGTGGTAGATGTCAGTGTCCTGGGGGCAGATGGGGAAACAAAACACAGTAAGGTGCAGTCACAGTGCTGCTTTCCCTGACATCAGCCTCATAGCTGATAGCCCAGAGACAACAGATGTGCCACACTAAGATGGGAGATTGCAAGCTGCTGATGAAACCCACAGGGCTGAGAAGTATCCAGCAGGGAGGGTTGGGTGAATGGGTTCCAGTGCAAGATGCATGGAGGGGTGTGTGTGGGTGTCTTGATTCTCCACTGTGCTCATGCTTTGCTCAGGTACAGTGGAGAGGGAGTCTATCAGGGAGCCAATTGCAGCTCCCTAATTTTCAGTTGCTTGGCACCAGCATCAGTTAAAGCTGCAGGGAGTAGGATCCCTCAGGTGCCTTCCACCTATGGAGAACTGGGCAAAACGGATCGTAACTCCTCTACTCCCCTTCCCCACCTGACACACTTCTCCTTCTCCTTACACTGGGGCAGAGGTTTCCAGTGCAAGAGACACGGTGGAGCTGACTGCTCTAGCTTTATTCTGGTGGAGAGTCCACCTACACACAGCCAGGGGGAATCTCCAGCTTCTTTTACATTCACTGTGCACCACATAGTGAACTTGGTGGCCAGAGAATCTGGCTCATAATCTCAGGGAGAGAATGTTGTCCCAGGATAAGGTCAATGTGGTATATAAATACCAAGATGAAGCTGGTGCATTTTCAGATAGGACCCATATCTTGTTGTTGGACAACCTTGTGCTGTGACCTTACGAGACCTCCTGCTGTAAGCAGGGTTGGATCAGGACTGAATTTGGCAGGGAAAACTCCATAGAACATCTAGGTGCTACAGGAAGTGGGGCTCATATCCTTCCTTTTGAGTCAGTGCAGGACCAATGTTCTAGCATGGGGCTAGTTGGAAATTGGGTTCCTTGTGTTGCTGTTTTTAAGATCTCAAAGCAGGCTCCTGACCACATGTAGTTATTAAAGATCCTTTTTGTAAGAATAGGCATGTCATCCCAGGAGTTCCAGTCAGATTTCAGTCTGGATAATTTCATTCTGCCTACCTGAACTCCCTCTAGTTTCAGTGGGATACTGAAATCCTAGGGTGAACTGTTGTGTAGTACTGCTGTGCTTTGCTAAAGAGCTCCCATATTCCACTCTGGAGGCAGCCACATCTCGGCAGTGAATGAAATGATAATATAAATCTCCTGTGACAATGTTCTATTGAAATGTCTTTATGATTCCAGTGATGGGTGGCAATCAGACCATTTTATCTGATGGATTTTGGTGCAGTGGAGTAAATCTTACTGCATGTGCCATTATTAACCTGCTGCATTCTGGTTGGCTTTGAGACTATCCCAGTGGTATGTTATGGCCAATCTGAGGGCCTACTATGCAGGTAAAAAGATGATAATTTTTAATGCATACAGAGCTTTTCTGAGTGGCTGAAAGTGTCCACCCGTGTAACTTTTAAGATTGAATAAAGGTTGGCCGTGCAGAAACCTGGCTGGTTGGGGTTGTAGCCATTATTGTGTTAGATACACACTGGTCAAGCAGAATAATGAGAGAGGTCTCTGCATGGCCCATCAGCTCTGCCAATTGCTGTGAGCACAAGCAAGGCAAACACTTCAGTGTGCCTATTAAAACGAAGTACCTCCCTGGTCCCGAAGCACATGTGGAGTGTGAAGTGAGCTCAGTCAGGAGGAATCTGGTTAGTTTAAATGTCAGTGAACAAAAATCTCTGAGCTGATTGCTCTTTGGGGGGAATTTGTTTGATGAAATCAGCAGTAGGAGCTGTGTTTGAGGCAGACACTTCTCTGCCACCCCTTCCCGTGAGCTTTCCTCCCTCAGCTCTAATAATCAGAACCATGGGCCATGTTTGTTTTCTCCAGCTGCTAGGAAGTCCATCCAGAGCCAAACTGGCAGCTGCTTTGTACCCTCTGTGAATAGGGAAAGGGAAGCAGGGTTTGAAGAGTGTTGCCCAGAGACACAGTTTAACAATCCTCTATGCTGTGCGATCTGTGTGTAGCTGGCAGGGATTACAGTTCACAACAGTGCAGGACTCATTGGGTGAAGTGCTCAGACTCTGCAGAGCTCAGCTTTTATGCCCTGTGATCCTCCCTGTAGTTCTTCCTGACCTCCTTCACCCTGTATAAATTTGTCCTGCAGCAGAGATCCATTCCATCCCAATGTCCTGGTTCCTTAGGCCACATCAGCGTCATGGCCTCATGTCAGGGCACTGTCACAAGGCCAGGGCATTTCACCAGCCCTCAAAAGGAAGCATTCATGACAAAATTGGCCTGGCTTCTGAAAATAAAGGGTGCATAGCAGCCTGTTTGCCCTAGGCTGGCACCTCATGCCAGCACGCCATTCACTCTGACACAGAAAGGACACGGCAAGGGGGTGCTGTTTTTGGATGAGAAGCAGGAGAAGCACTTCTCCTGATAAAGCCTAAATGATTTTGCCGACTCTCTGACAAGGAAACCCTCTATCCCAGGACAGTCCCCAGTCTTCATTTTTCTCCCTTTTATTTTCTGTCCTGAATCCCGTGGTTACGCACACAATTTAGCCGGTGAATTTGACGATTGCTAACAATCCACCCTTCCAGGAGACACTGCCATCTGACAGTACTTGTGTGCATGGTGGTGGTGTGGGTGAGGGGATAAAGGCACTTTTGATCTGACTCTCGCTCCTCTCTCTCTGCTGTTCCCTCTTTCTCCTGCATTCCCTCGGTTTGCTCACAGTGCTGGACAAGAGCCTGGTGGCCAGTTGCAAGGATTCCATTGGCTGGATGTTTTCCAAGCTGGACACAAACAATGACCTTTTCCTGGACCAGACAGAGCTCGCAGCTATCAACCTAGATAAGTATGAGATTTGCATCCGGCCCTTCTTCAACTCCTGTGACACCTATAAGGACGGCCACGTCTCCACTGCCGAATGGTGCTTCTGCTTCTGGAGAGAAAGTGCGTCGTCACCAGGTTTCCTTTAGAGAGAGTGCTGTTTTGTATGGGCTTTTCAGTCAGCAATTCTATATGGCTATCCAAGAGTCAGTAACCTCACAAAATGTCTGCCCGCTTCTGTAAAGCCCCAGCTGGTTTGGCTTTCTTAAGAAATCAGATTACAGAAACTCCCTCCTACTGTGTCCCATTCCAGCAGGTAAGGTCACCTGGGGTGCCTCTGCTGTCAGGCCCCAGGACAGAAATCTCTAGGTCAGAAACCTGAGCCTGAGAAGGAGCCAGAATTTACCCATGTACATTGCCAAAGAGCCACAGTAATACGCCAGCAGTCCCCCATCACCCCCCCGCACGTCCCACCTACTGGCAGCCCTGCCAATCAGTGCCTCTTCCTCCCTCCCTGCACCTCCCGATCTGCTGTTCCTTGATGTGCAGGAGGCTCTGGGGGTGAAGGGGGAGGAACGAGGGCACGGCAGGCTCAGGGGAGGGGACGGGAAGGGGTGGAGTGGAGTGGGGGCAGGGCCTGTGGCAGAGCCAGGGGTTGAGCAGTGAGCGCTCCCCGGCACATTGGAAAATTGGCGCCTGTAGCTCCAGCCCCAGAGTCGGTGCCTATACAAGAAGCCGCATATTAACTTCTGAAGAGCTGCATGTGGCTCTGGAGCTACAGGTTGGCCACCCCTGACCTAGGGTATTTTCAGAAAAGGCTCCTACCTTTTGTACTGACTTCCTCTGACAGTTCACCAGAGCCAGGCTTTGGTCACGTTCAGGGCCTACTGTAAGGCACATCTGTTCAGACTGGCTATTAACTGAATTTCAGGATGGCAGCGTGGAGTGATTCCCAGGCAATGACGGTAGATATTGCTCTAGCCCAGGGGTTCTCAAACGGGGTCGGGACCCTTCAGAGGGTCGCTAGGTTATTACATGGGGGGGTCACGAGCTGTCAACCTCCACCCCAACCACTTTGCCACCAGCATTTATAATGGTGTTAAATATACAAAAAAGTGTTTTTAATTTATAATGGGGACTCACTCAGAGACTTGCTATGTGAAAGGGGTCACCAGTAAAAAAAGTTTGAGAGCCACTTTCTGGTCAAAAAGCAGTGAGGCAGCCAGATGCCAGACAAGGGGCTACGGTAATATATATACTGCTATAAATAAATACAAAGGGCAATAAAGAGCTGAATATACTTAGAAAACAGTCATCCCACCTAACATTTCCATTGAAGTCCAATTATGAGGACAGCCCCGCATTATACAATGAACTGGGTGAGGCACTGACGATGAATGGGAAGATCTTGACAGAAGAGCCACTTCTTCAGACTGTGTCATTCTAACGGAGTGAGACCGTGAGGAAGTTAACTAAGAACCTGACTGTGTCCAAGGCTCTAGATTCCACTGGCCGGGGTGAGGGGGAGGGGCTCCCTGATTAGCACATAAAGGAAGCTGGGAGGAGTGGGGTTGGATGAGGAGAGAGATTGAGCAAACCTGGTTCTTCTGACCATTTTAAGGCGATCCTCATCCTCCGTTCACCACCAATCCCCTGGCCATCTCTGAAGGAGGAGTCCTCCCTAAATAAAACCAGGTATGCGTGCTGAGATGCCCACTTAGCTCTAAGAAGTGTTTGCTTTGGGTATTACAGAGCCCCCCTGTCTCGTGGAGCTGGAAAGGATCCAGATCCAAGAAGCAGCAAAAAAGAAACCTGGTGAGTCACGAGCCATGTGAACTTCCCAATAACGGTGGATGGGATGGACTTCTCTCCCCTTGTAGCAGGATCTAGTCCTGGCACAGCATCTGGTCCCTGGGATTGGCATTGCTAACAATCTTGGGTTAATCATGGTTGTGAAGTTCTCTCGCCTGTCACATTCCTTCTGAGCAAAGTTGATATCGGCCCCGGCCCCTTTACCTCCCTGTAATTGAGATATTACCCACCTCAGAATACCAGTATGATATTTCTCACTGTGATGCATTAGATGTTACTCTGAGTTACTGTTGGACTCATCTGAGACCTTGTTATAAGATGTATGCAGCTGTGACATTCTTGCTTCGTGAGCTCTTCCCCTGAACTTCTGATAAATGCACCCTGTGACCTGCCCCTTTGTGCATGCTCCTGGTATTTCACCTTGTGAGGCAGCGTCCACTGCAGGTTGCTGGATTTCAGTAACTCTTTTTAGAACAGCTGAGTCCATCTCCATGTTTCAAATGCAGCAGTAGCTGTTATATTGTAGATTTCCTGTTCTCACACTGGGCCCAATTTTGGAGACTCCTGTCATTTTTCCCCAGGTGTTTTCATTCCAAGCTGCGACGAAGATGGATACTACAGGAAGATGCAGTGTGACCAGAGCAGTGGGGAGTGCTGGTGTGTTGACCAGCTTGGCATGGAGCTGACAGGAACACGGATACGTGGAAACCCAGACTGTGGTAAGGACACTGGAGGGAGGAGGGGGAAGTATTCATGTCCATCTGACTTGGCAATGAATGAGCATTGCATCACAGAAGAGCAGCTTTGGCTGCGCTGTTGCTTCAAGAAGAGGCAAGTGACTATCACCGGAGCCATGTAGAGCAAGCACGCCTGCAAAGCCTGCACCCAAAGGGTCACCAAAGCCTATGCCTGAATGTTAAGAACTCAAGAAATTTGGATTCAGATTCATAGATCTTTAAGGCCACAGGGACCCATTGTGATTACCTGGCACAGGCCATAGGGCCTCCTCCAATGATTCCTGCATTGAGCCCAAGTGATGTGAGGTTAGGTCATAGCAAATGAAAACAAACCTCATCCTAGTTCCTAATGGATGTTCATTTACATTGTAAAACCTTTACCCACTTTGGCACAGTTTGTCCTGACCAGAGGATGGTGCTTGAGGAGTACCTCAGATTGGGATAGCAGGGATGTTGATGAGGACAAAGATACACTGGGAGAGCTGTGTCAAGGCCTGGTGCTGGGATAGAAGGGCCACCACTGGGGAAGAATGGGTCACATTGTTAGAACTGGGCAGGGCTGAGTTTGCAAACACTCATTTGTGGGTATGTCTACACTGTAATCGCAGGCAACTCAAGTAGACACCCCCAAGCTAACTTTAATCTAGCTGGCTCCCTCTCTCAGCCTACAGCAGAATGTTGTGAGGTACGCTGGGCTCCCAACTGAGTGATTTCCCTAACTCGCGCTGTCTTGTTGTTGTAGATGACATAGTTGGGTTCTCGGGGGATTTTGGGAGTGGCGTTGGATGGGAGGATGAGGAAGAGAAAGAGACTGAGGAAGCTGGAGAAGAGGCTGAAGAAGAAGAGGGAGAGGCAGACGATGGAGGCTACATATGGTAGAAGCGGAGAAGAGCACAGTTTGGTCGGGATGCTGGCAGCAAGGCGTGACAGCAGTCAAACTCGAAGGAGATGAGCAGCTTAATGAGATGATCAGGAAACACAGTTGAATGTAACTTACTATGTAGAAAAAGTGTGTGCGCATGTATGTATGTGTGGATGCTTGGAGTGCTATTTACAATGCCCCAGGGACACCCTGCATTCTCCCAATATAGCTGAAAGCACCACTGTAGCAAAGCAAAAGTAAAAAGCAGTCTGCAGTGTTGGTTCAGTTGGGGTTTTTTGTTCCACTTTTAGGTCTGTACTGATAAATATTTCAGCCCCTGGGCACACCCCCCCTAGTGTGCACATGTTCACACATATCCATACCCACATGCATATTCACAGCCATGCTAACCACTGAGTAAAAATACCCACCAGTAATTAATAGCTTGTTATAGAAATCTGGCTGCTGAGCTAGCTCACCACTGACTAGCAGTTGCACACTGCAAACACCTTGGAAAATCACAGGAGCATTTCCCAGTCAGCATTGTAGCACATGCACTGCCATGGTTTGAATGACAGGCTGTACTAGCGTGCAGTCCTTCACTCGCCTCAAGTTTAGGTGAAGAATTGTACTGCCACAATCCAAATGCAGGGCTGTACCCAGTGTGGGTGAGACGGAATTGTCCTTGGGCCTGTTTGAGGTTCCTGTTTCTTGGGGGAAATTAACCTATAAGGATATTGCATCTTGCTGTTGAAAGCAATGCTCTATGGTAGTTCAATGAGTGTTTAGGCACCTGTGGCTTGCTCAGCTACCTTAAAACCAAAAGGGGTATGGAAGCTTTTTGCCAAACAGATTGGTCATGAATTAATTCTGCATCTTCTAGTGGCACCAAAAAGGGGATCAGACACTTAGACTTGCAGACCATTTTAATTATGGAGCAAAGTTTTGATCAATGATTTTAATAACCTTTTTGACCTTGCATGATGAAAAAACAAACTGCATTGACAGACTCATTACAATAAGAGCAGAAAACCTGTTCTGTACCCGCTTCCTTCCCATCCATCCCCTGATGTCCAGTGGCAGCTTCTAGCAGTCAATGGTCTTGGAGAAAGCATACCTTGCAGCTGGTACAGGCAGGACAAACCATGGACTAACAGGATCAGATAAGCACATGCTGTCCTATGAAAACCTGAAAGCTTGGCTGGAACCTGACTCAGATTGGTAGTGCCCAAAAGCCGTTGCTATATGATACCCATTAATGGGGCCAGGTGAAATGTATTGGTGGTGTCAGGTCCATTTATTAGTTATTGGGGGGGAGGGGAAGAGGAGGGTTCAGTGACAATGGGTGATCACATAGACTGCAGCTTTGTCTTGTCCAAAGCATTGATTAGAATTTTGTGTGTGTGTAAGCGAGATGTGTTGTGGGCTTCACAAAACTCCTTCCAGTGTTCTACTCTTTGCAAAGCTGGGAGCTGCTCAGACCAGTAGAACTGGCTATAAGGCTGCCCATTCAGCTTCTTGAAACCATTGTGTAATTCCAGCCACAATTTCCATTATCAGTCCCAGAAAGCCTCCATGTAGCAGAAGATGAGATGAGGGACTAGTGGCAACATAGCTCCAGTTTGCATCTTTCCCTGTTCGTGGGAGTATTCTGCCACCTTCACCCTGCCAGAAAAGGGGAAACAAAGTCTGAAAGGTCAGTTTCTTTGTAAGATATAGAGCACTTTCCTTCCCCTCCAGGAGACAAGGCACTTAGTGAATGTGAACAATGCACGTACCAGAGTTTTTTGTCATTGCTCTCTCTGGAAAGCACCTAGTTTCTTTCTATTCAGTTTGTGTGCCCATCAGGGGGTTGGGCTGAGGTATTTTTGGTCACTTTTGAATGTTCTCTTAGTCATTGGACGATTGAGAAGCTCTGATGAGCTGGAAAAGCCAATGCTTTAGGTTTTAATACAGAAGAACCAGTTCCCCAAGAACACGTATTTAAAGGCAGGAAGAGTAGGTTAGTGGGGCATAGGAAGCAACTTGGTGAGAAGCATGGGGACACAGTGCAACTGAAGATGAAGACAGACCTGAAAATGACATTCCTTCAGTGAAAGAAAAGCCATCTCCCCACTCACGGACAAGCCACCCACCCCTATTTTCAGTGCAGCCTCCATGATCGCAAACTGAGTGTCTGCTGTTGGCTTAAGAAGGTTGGTTCGCTTTTTTTGATGGAGAGACTTACAGTGAGCACACACACAAATAAGGGGCTTAATCTTATTCCCATGACGTCAATGTAAGTGTTGCCAGTGACTTAACTGGAAGCTGGATTCAACCCAAGCTATGTTAATTTCAGTTTGATGGAATGGCCCCCAGCAATCAGATGCTGATATTGTATGTGTGGCCCTGTGGGCATATGGGTGTGTGCCTTGAAAGCCTGTGCATGTGTGTGCAGCGTCAACGTGCCCCAGTGCAGAGAGAGAGAGAGAGAGTGGGTGTGGGTGTGGGTGTGTGGTAAAACAGCGGTAGCCAGCTTGGCTTACGTTGGGCATTCCAGATCTTATGTGACATTAAGTCTAAAAGGCTGAACCAGAAGCTCAGTCTGCTACTGCATATTCCTAAAAAAAATATTAAAAAATCTAAAATCCCAGTAAACCCAAGTAACATGCTTGCAATGATACCATATTAGAGAACACTGTTATGTAGCTAGCTGTGATAATAAATGCACCTTGCTGTGTGGAACGCTTTACATTCCTTTCCGCCCAATCTCTCTCTAATAAATACACAGAGACAGCTTATCCCCCTTTATTCAGCTATTTCTCCTGATCTTCTGAGGAAAGAATAATTGACCATGACCGATAAGGGGACACTGTAGTTGAATGTGCCACTCCCGAAGGGGATGACCTTCTCAGCCAGTGCGCTACTTGAAATGTTCTGTTTTTCTTAGAGTTTGTGTTTTGTATTGGATTTTTTTCCCCATCAGTATCCCCTCATAAGCCATAACACACACTTGACCTTTCATTTCTAAAAGCTCACTTTTACATCCCTCCTGTTGTCATTGCCTTTTGGGGCTGTTCCAGTCTCTCTTGTTTGCTTCATGCCTGCTTGTCTCTGGTACTGGATTTGCTTCCAGTTGTACATGTTTAATAACCTGTAAATATGTTTTTGAATCAAAGAAGCAATTTTCTAATCCCGAAGCGCTCTAGCCATGTAGAGCCCCTCCTTCCCCCGAGACGGTGGGGCTTGCCTCTGAGTTTTGGACTAGTTATTAAGGCATTAGCATCCTTCAGTCTCAACCAGGCTCAAGGCTGCAGTGGTTGTGCTAGGATTCAGTTCAGCAGTGAAAAGCTCCACTGGAGGTGTTTGCCTCTGCTAACAAGGCCTATATTGCTGCAGAGGTCGGTTCCTCCTTTAGCTGCAGAGGCCAAAATATAAACAAAGGAACAAACACACAAATCATTTGCAGCCCTTTGCTTTCCAGAGCTCTACCTACCTGCTAACGTGTACACAAGGTATTTTAACAACAGGAATACCCTCCCTACTGTAATTTTTCCTGGTTGTAAATACAGCAACCTGTGTGTTGGGATTCTTGTTTAATTGACACCACCATCATTCCCATAGGAATCAGCTGCTATATCATTTAGCAAGCAGCTTGACCATCATGCCTGCCCACATAGTAAGCAGTTGTGCTAGCACAATGTGTCACTGGCAGGAGGGGAGTTAGGAGAGGAAATGTCTAGCTACACTTGTTTTGTTAATGTTTTTTTTCCTTAAGACTGAACTAAGCCATTGCAATGTCCATGACTGGCTGTCTGACCCCGTGGCTAGTGCTCTCCACTGCTGTGCAGAAGACCTAGCTTCCATTCCTGGTCCTGGTTCTCAGCCCCAGAGATGGCAGGAGCTAGGAGGGCATTGGAAAAACCAGGCTCAGACTCTGAGCAGAAGAGGAAGGGCCTTGCGTTGCACAGCAGCACACATCCTCTCCCCCCGGAAAAGTAGGAATGGGGTAGCTGGACATGGAAAGGAGTCTTAGCCTTCTGGTCAAGGTGAATAGAATGAGAGGTGGGATCTGGGCCGATGCAAAGTGGACAGGTGGAATCCTAAGGCACGTAGAGGGCACTGGCTCAGCTGTTGGCTTTTCAAGTGTGGCTGATCATTCTCGGTGTTTTTGCATTCAAGCTTCCTGTGGATCTTTCCCATACACTTCTCCTTCACTATGGAACTGCCCTGTCTCTACAAAATGTAGTGCCATGGCTTTAAACCTTTTAGCCATCTCTTTCTCTCGTCTCCTCCAAACTGGCGATTAGCTCCCTGGCGAGTGAGAGCTATGTATATTAAAACCACTAATAGATAAGTATTTTGAAGGTGTTCAAAACATGTTTATTTTGTTTTTTAATTATATGCTTAATGAAAGAAACTGACTAACAAAGTTCAGAGAGGAGCAACAGCGTGTAGCCTGAAATATATTAAAATGTCTTTTGTGCAATAACTTTGAACTTAGAGTTAAGAATCGTGTGCAAGTGTTTGGATTTCAGTTTGTATATTTAAGTGCTGAAATTGTATCTCTCAGTAATTTTAGATGTTAATCCAAACCAAGTGTTAGAATGTATGTGTGCATTTGATGGGCACTAGCGCGCCAAGCATTTCAATTCTTAGGGCCCCCTTTTCCCAGCTGTTACACTCCTGTCCTGCTTCACAAGGCCGCCAGGGAAAGCTGTTTCACATTGTCTGTCTCTGCCTAATACTTAACCTAAGGAAACAAGTACACACACCAAGAAATGAAATACGTTATTTTTAAAAAAATAAATAAAAATTTATAAACACTCTTTCCCCCCTCCCCAGTGCTGTCATCTTCTCTGTTGTAAAAGACTCGGGCTGGAGTGTGAATTCCAAATGGCAGCTGATACCCAGCAGGGGAGACTCAAGTTATCCATCTGCTGCAGAGGTAGCATGCTGAGCTCCAGGGGAAGGGAGGGAAGTGTCTTAAGTTACACCTGGCCAGACTGGTGCCAAACAGCTCTTGCAAGAGTTGGGACAATGCCTCTCAGCCAGAAAGGTGTTGGCCAGAGTGCAAAGTCCTGAAAGCAGATGCTACAAAATTAGGGACAATCCTGTAAAGCTGCAAAAAAGAAGGGGAAGGACCCTTCAGGTTAAAAAATGGCTACATTAGGGCTCTTTCTCATCAGCATCTTACCCCAATTTGCAGAAGCTATCCCAACCCTTCACCTACCCTGCCCTCTGTGATGCTTTCCTACCACCTCCAAGGGAAGACCCTGAAGAACATGCCATAGACGGAGAGTTAGAGAACCCCACAGGGTCTAGCTTCTTGCCGTGAAGCTTCATGTCCCACTCAGTGGGTGGTGTTGATCCAAGGAGCCATAGAGATGATTTTTTCTCCTTTCCTGTATGTTCTGAACGTCCATATGCATTCTAGGCTTGTTTCCAGACACTGACAAGGACAGGCTAGTTTACTGAGCTACTATAAAACACCTGTGCTGGCATGTCTGAAACTTGCCTCTGATATTCTGCATTCCAGTTTCATGGCTGTGCTGTCAACAGGTGGAAAAACTGGCCCATTTTTCAAAGAGTAGCTCTGCTACAGGTTGATGCGTCCCTCTCTCCAACCCCCCGACCCAAATCACACTATCTGGCAACTGAGTGACATACCATTCCTCATAGCCAGTTTCCATGAGCAGGTCTAAAGTGAAGGAAAGGTCTTGTCCCTGTTCACCCACTGATTGCATTAAGGCTTAACAGCCATTTATCCAGTTCAGTTGCAAGTTCAGCCTTCAGTGCTCAACAGAAATCTAGCGCATCACCTTGTCAGTGTAATACATTGTTAAAGACTTCACTCTTGTGCCATGTTGAAACTGTTTTGCAATCATGGGGATTGTTCACTCTTTCCCACTTTAGCTGTGAACCATGTGGCTCACACAGGCAGGAGACGGGGTAAACGTCTTCCGAAAGCTGCGTGCCCCTAAAGGGTCTATGTCCATATACCATATACTTCCAAAAGGGAGACAGAAAGGCATCTGCTTTAGTGAGCAGTACCTTGACTGCTGAGACAGTGTGTTCTGGAATTAATACTGGCTTCATTTACACTCCTTAACCTGTGCCACACAGGGGACATCTGTGTACGTTAAAACATTAACACGGCCAGGTGGCCGTGCTAAACTAGATCTAGACACCCCTAAAAAAAACTTTACAAGAGGCAATGCAAACTATTGTATAAAGTCCCCTTATGCTTACAGCCCAAATCTCTCCCTGTACAAAGCCAAGTCAAATAAACTTTTCAAACGGCACAGCTCCGGGGTGCAGCAGAGAAAAGACTTGGCCTCCTGCTGGGCAGCAACCTACCCCAACAGGCAGTGGACATTCATAGTTCTGGATCCAATGACCACACAAGGCTCATACATGCTACAGTGGATGGAGTCCTCCCCAGAGCATAACTCTGTGATGTGCAGGGGCTTCTGGGACCCCTTGCTCAAGCTCTCTGCAGCCTCATCCCTGGAGACATCAATACACATCAGGCTCCATTATCTGTCAGGACAGATGTTACTAGGCAGGGTCACAGCAGCCATACATTGGCACATTATCTTTGGAAAAGACGACAGGAAGAGACCATTTGTTGAAAGTTGTGAGATGGAGCATTATCATGTAAGTGCTTTATTTACTTGGTGATACCTTGGAATTACATGGTCTTAAACTCGTGTGTGATGGGAGCATGGCTCAGCAGGCAGCACACTTGCCGCCAAGACTGCACATTGTGACCCACATTCAAAGGTGAATATAAGAAAATGTAAACTGCAGCATGCCCGTCACTTACTAAGATTTACATTCACTTACACTCCCGCTCATTACATGTTAGTAAGTTACATCCTGAATGTTGGTTTAACATACACCATGTTAGAGGCTGGGGTCAAAAGAGAGGAAAGTAAAACAAAAAAAGCAACCCCCTACCCTATTTGGCATATAGACCGTCCCCTTCGTCTATTGCCTCACCCTGTACCCAGCACAGCCTACTTACAGCAAGTCCCGGCTGAGTGTAGCGAGCCCAGCACCGCTGCAGTGCCGTTCTTCAGCTGAGATGTTAAACAGCAGGCCCTGATGGCTGCCCAGGGAGCTGATATAGATCCCATTGCAGGCTCCCCCACAACACTCACGCTTCCATTTTAAATAAGCAGGTCTGGGGCATGTATGTGTGGAGACAATCCACAGCTATGGGTGAGCTTCTGCTGAGCACATTAAGGCTAGTCGGTTTAGGTATAGTTATTATCCCTGCCCTGTGGGATACCTGCAATATTAAAGGCACTGTAGAAACCAAATCGTCCCTTACTGGACCTGAGCTGAGGTTTCCAGGGTTTTGTGCTGTGAAGTGAAGCGTAATCAATGACATCTGTGTGCAGAAATCACCATTGCACTGGCCAGAGCCTCAGCTAACTTTCCAGGCATGGCAGTGCAAAATGTTTTACAAACTATAATGAATGCAGTTTCACAGCACTGTTGAGTGGGAAAAGTATCAGTGTTCCTATTTCATGGGAGGTTGGGGGGGAAGGAATAGAAGCACAGAAAGGTTAAGTGACTTGGCATAGGCCACAGCAGTTTAACTGGCGCAGAGCTGGGACTAAAACCCAGCTGTCATGGTTCTGAAGCCTATGCTTTACCCATGAGCCTGTCCTTCTGCAAGCGTAAGGCAATTATTAGGCTGAGCAGCCCATCCTCCTGCTCTGCATCACCATCAGTCAGGTTGAATGACTAAAGTAGGGAGCTAATGCCCACTCCTACTTCTGTGACACCCTTTCTCGTTACAGTTGCTTCAGTTTCTCCAAAGAGGCTGCTGATGGTTCCCGTACATTGTGGCCTGGGCTGAGTACCATGCACAGCTGTCAGCTCTGCGGCACATGCAAATGATTCAGCTGACGTTGTGGACTAGTGTGTCTCTAACAATTCTTGCTAATGGAGTATCAATAGACATAAAAAAGCGTAACACTATCAAGCCCAGCAGGTGGGAACTGTTGTCCAGTCACCTGCTTTGGTATCCTGGAGCTGCTGCTGTGTTCAGGTCACAGCTCAAAGACTTTTGTACAATACTGAACAGTGCTGATTCCCTGGAAAGGGTCCTGGTTGGCTAATTTTTGGTCTGGTCATGACCTACCCTGTAGAAAGCTATGTGCTAGCCTTATCAAAACAGTGCAAAGAGCTCAAATGCTGTGTACCTGGGAACAACACAGTGTGTCAAATTCTGAGCTCAGTTAAACCCCTGCTGCCCCCTGCTTTCTGCATGGGTGTAAGTGAGAATACAACTTACTCCAACATGGGTAAGAGCGACGAGAAAGGCGATGCTTCATGGATTGGCCCTGACAGAGTAAAGGCAAGCATGAGGAGGAAGGCGCTAGCAAAGCAGCAATTATAAGCCACACCAGAAAGCCCAGCCACCCCGGGATTTACTGTCACAGGTATTCCAAGAGCACTGGTAGATAGCTGTAGATTAAGACATAATCAAGCCAACTAGAGCACCTGAACTGAGTCCCCTGTTCTGAAAGGACCAGCCCAAAAGAAAGCAATTTTAGGGCACAATAGTTTTAATTCAGCTGGACTCAGTCTGGCCTTCATCCATAGGCTGATGCTAGTTAACACCTAGTCTTACCTGAGAAGGGGAGGTCTACCAGTTTTTGGCTAGGCTTAGTTCTGCATTCTGGACCAAAAGGAACTCTCGCTCCCTTAACCCTACTCGGTTGTACCACTAGAATGCTACTTCTTTAGTCCTTTTGCAGCGAGCTTACCCTCGCTTTGATTCACATAAGGTTACAGGGGAAAGAGGGGGATACTAAGTTTAGTGCAGGGCAGCATTGCTTAACGCACCCCTAGAAAGTGCTCAGATACAATGGAGATGGTATGTAAGAATCTACACTGGACAGAATTGTCACAATCCTTTAAGAGCAGAATTTCTAAAATGTTGGTACAGTAACGCCTCGCTTAATTTTAATTCTTAAAAAATGCTACTTTAAGCAAAACGATGTTAAGCGAAGCCACTTTCCCCATAAGAATTAATGTAAATGGGGAGGGGGAGTTAGGTTCCAGGGACATTTTTTTCACCAGACAAAAGACATTATATACATATACAGTATAAGTTTTAAACAATTTTAAACAATTTAATACTGTACTCAGCAATGATGATTGTAAAACTTGGTTGAGGTGGTGGAGTCAGAGGGTGGATCATCCGGCTGGTCCTCTTTCCAAGGTGCCAGGGGGTGCTCCACCGCTGGCTCTGCCCCAGGCCTGCCCCCACCCACACCCACACCCCACCTCTTCCCACCCCTGTTCTAACCCCTCCCCACGAGCATATCACATCCTTGCTCCTCCCCTCTTCCCCCCCCCCCCAGCCTCCTGAATGCCATGCAACAGCTGATTGGTGTGGGGAGGGAGGGGGGAGTTGCTGATCTGCGAGGCCACCGGTGGGCAGGAGGTGCTGGGGGGGATGGAGGGGAGCTGATGGGAGGGCTGCCAGCCCACCCCGGTTCCAAGCCCCTACAGCCAAACAATGTTATAAGCAAACATTGTGCAACTTTAAATGAGTATGTTCTCTACTAGATCAGCAACGTAACAACGAACCAACGTTAACCGGGACAACGTTAAGTGAGGAGTTACTGTAATGCGGTTCCAAGAGCAATGGAGAACCCTTTGCAATGGTTTTAAGAGTGTCAAATAGAAGCCGAGAGAGGCTCAGCCAATCAAAAGCATTCACTAACCTACAAGGTTTACTTGTACTTTGTTATTTCTCCTTTGGACAGGTGTGACCCTAAGATCATCCCAGTGCCACAGAGCAAGGGGCTCACTGGTAATCAGGTAATGCGTTTCAGCTGGCCTGACCAGTTCAGTGTACCCCAATTCACTGATATCACAATCTGTATCTAATAGGTGGCGTGTAATATATCACTGGAAACTAATAACTCACTGATCATTAATATTCTTGCATGATATGTATATGATGTTTATTAAAGAGTTATGGATATATGCTGGAATTATGTTGGGCATTCATCACTAGAGAGACACAAGGGCCAGAGCTCTTGCAAGCTGAGAAAGATGGTTTCTTAAATAGGGGAGCGGGTGGATTGAAGTCTCTGGGAACTGAATATAAGACAGAAACCTGCTTAGGCAAGGAAAGATCTTTTGGAAGACAAGGGAAGCCCTTGTACTTCTGTGGAAGGTTCTGACTGAAGGAAAAATCAGCCATGGATGGGAAGAATGATTGGTGATAGAAACCATCTTGAACAAAGCCTGTACCTTGCTAGGTTAAGTTTTAGACTTTTAGATGTGTGTTTTCACTTCTATTTGCATGTAACCATCTCTGCTTACATTCCTTTTACTTGGCATCACTTAAGGTATGTCCTATTGTTATAAATTTGTTTTATTTTTACTATAAACAAACAGAGTTGTGTTTGAAGGGAAGGGTGTATTTACCTCACTTAATAAGCTGCAATGCACTTTTGTCTCTTTAAAGGAGCAACGAACCTTAACGTTCTTCTGATTGTTCCAGGATAGGGCTGGACATTTCAGAACTCACATTTTGGGGGAAATTCAGGGCTGTGGAGAGTTTGGAGTCACCTTACCAGTTGTTAGCCAAGGCTGGTGGAGATGAGTGGTATTGCAGGCAGGCTTCAACATTCAAAGCGTTGGTCCAGAGCTGCTCAATATATAGACAGAGTGCATGCGTGGTGCTAACTGTGAGCATCCCAGGTAGAGAGCTACTGTAGCAAAGCTTTTAAGGCATTTCAGAGTTCCGGGGAAGAGGTGACAACTCTTCACTGGTTTGGATTGCACTCCAGAATGTGACAGCGGGTTAGTCCACTATGGGGAATTCCACCTTCCTCTGAAGCATGGGGTGCTGGCCATTGTCAAAAATTGGACATTTGGCGAGATGGACTACTGGTCTGATCTGGTAGAGCAATTCTTCTGTGCCCAAGTAATGCAAATGCCTCCCATTTTGAGCAATCAGGCCTCACTCCATGTTGAGTATGGGGCATATTCCTGTAAGTTAATAAATGTCTTTAAATAAGTGAGTACCTCTTCTTTTCCCTGTCTGCAGCCATGTGTAGTCAAGGCGTTGCCACCTCTGAGTGGAAGAGCTTGTTCCTCTCCCAGCCTTGCTCCCAGTAAGTGTTGGAAGGGCAAGTTAGGGTGTTTTTACACAGACACATTGAAGCTTATTTGGGGAAATTCCCTTTGAAGTGCAGCTAAACAAATGCATCTGGCTTAGCAAGATGCAACCCTACCTATGGGAGCAATCATCAGCCAGCATGAAATAAAGACAAGAAATCCCACCTCTCCACACTTCCTTTTTTTCAGAAATCTCACACTCAAAAAGCATGGCTGCGCCCACCCGGGAGGAACAGTTCTGCTTTCTCAGGCTATTCTAATGCCAAAAGGATCTTTAGCTACCAAAATATACTGTGGTTTTGCAACCATAGGGAGAACTCTCCTAAAAACTACAGTATAATTAGCCACACTAATATAGTGTGGTGTCGTACTGCCAGCACCTGCATGATGCCACATGAAAGCAGCCAGGCTTGTGGTAATCGGTGCATGATGTGCTAGTGAGAGTGTGGCCATGTCCTGCCAGCTTGCAGCTGCATACAGACTAGTAAATATGCTCCCTAGAAAATAGAAAACCAGCAGCAAGATAGGAAAGTCAGCTAGTAACAGCTTCTCTGTCCCTGGAGCACTGACAGCCTGTCAGATTCTACTGTGCCTATCCAGCTGACATGAACCCAAGCCCTCTGGTGCTGCTAGACAGCCTCGCACCAAACCAGCCAAGAGAAAGCCAGAGAAGCTAGACATAGCTCATCTCAGTAACAGCTGAGACTCAGGTCCTATTTCCCAGTCCCTGTTACTGACTTCGCAGCTGATTTACTGGAACTTTTCTGGCTAGTTTCCTAAAGCTACTGAAAACACAACACAAAAAACCAAATATTGTCATCTGGGCTGGCAGTCCCTGGCACTGAGGCATTTGTCTTGAGCAGATGGATGGTGATTTGGGATCAGACTTGTGCATTTGCCATCAGAGCTGTTGCCACTGGGTAGTAAAATTCAAATTCACTGATTTAGGGCCTGCTCCCACTCCCATTTAAATCAATGGCACAAGTCCCATTGACCTATATGGTGGAGAATTAGGTACTTTGTGCATTAGCATTTTAGCACTGGAGACCCAGGAGAAAATCCTACTTTTGGGCACCAGTGGAAAAAAAAATCCAGTTTTGATTTGCATCCCACTCTTCATTTCTACCCTTCATAAAACCACAACACAATTGGCAGCTTCTGCTCAGGAGAGGTCCAAGCAGGAATAGCAGAAGCAGGGCATTGCCGGTCAAGACAGAAATGCATTGGCACAGGTGGGAAAAAGTCTCAACACAAGAACAAGGGGACAACCAGTGAAATTGAAAAGGCTGAAAATTCAAAACTTATAAAAGGAAATATTTTTTTCCACCTGCATGTAATTAGACTGTGACATTGAGACTAAGAATTTAGCAAAATTCAAAAAGGAAGTGGACGCTTAGATGGATAACAAGAACGTCCAGTTATAATGATGCTAACAAAAGAGTTCTGGAAGCAATATAAAACCTCACGCTTCAGGGCTGAAGACAATATTAGATGTTAGGCTGAGACTTCCCTGTGGGGCAGATAAATCTGCCTATTGTGGGGTTTCTTACACCTCCCTCTGCAATATCTGGTACTAGCTGCCATTAGAAACAGGATACTGAACTATGTGGACCTTAGGTCTGAGCCAGTCTAGCAATTCCTATACAGTATAAGCTTGCACAACACCTACCTGAGCTGATACTATCAGCCTTTGATTTCATGAGAGGTTTTGCTGTAGGATGGTTAGAAGCCTATCACAGGAGGCCATACAAATATCAAATAAAATAATAGCCACACTAATTAGCAGAAAACTAATGCAAAATTAAAACAGTTCCCTGACAAGCACAGACTATTGACAGTCTCTCTCTGCTCTGAATCTAATTCCATCTCCTGCCTCCTGCTGCATGAGGATATGACATCTGCAATACGACTCATGAATATAAGAAAGAGAAACACAAAGCAAAGTTGGCAGCACAGTGAATCCCATCAAGTAAATAAATCAGGGAAGGTGCAAGGAGGAGGGATACAGGATTTTATGGTAACGAGGGAAAGGCTGTGTCAGATCCTTGGGGTGAGAGGAGCAGGAAACTGGCTCTGACAGGCTGGAACAGCAGAAGACAGCTCTGTGGAAATGCAGTGCAAACTTAACACTGCACACAGCCCCATAGAACATGCTACTGTTCATTTTTCTGAGTGGCATGGCGTGATTTCATGCAGTCACTGCAGATTGCTCAGAGTGGTAGGTTCAGCTCTTGTTTCCCTGGCAACTCATTCTTATTTCAATGCAGTGGTCAAATACTAAGCTGAGCTTCCCATTCCTGAAGTGAACTAATCAGTCCTTCTAGCTCTGCCCCTAGGCAGCAGCAACAGTAATTGATGCTCTATATACTTTGCTTACATGGCTAGGTCTCACTTAGCGCTTAGTCTGTGCTGGACCGTTATATATTAAAATGTTGGATATCCACTCTCATGCTCCCAGCCTCACAAAACAGTATAAAGAATGTCAGATTCACGCTACTAAACTCATAACCAAGTTACTGGGTGATCATGGCCTAGTTGCCTAACCTTATGCCATCTCCAGGGCCCAATCAGTTCAAAAAGGGGGATAATACTGTTTGAGGGGGTTTCATGTAAAATGCTGGAAATGAAAAGTGGTGCAGACATGCTAAATACTATAAACTTGCATTATTATTACTACCCATTTATTTAAAGGGGCACTGTAGAGAGATTATATGATTTATCTTCAAACTCTGAAGTGAATTAAGCAAACCCCTTCCAAGGCACTCAGTGCAGAATAAGAGTGGCTACATGGGGACCTAGTAAGGAATAGCTATTTCCCAATAGCTATTCTGGATTATTTCCCCATATAGACACACCCTACAACGTCTAACTTTTTAGAAGACTCACCAATGGACTGGTGGCTCATGGCTAAGTGAAAGCCAAACTTAGGCCTTGAACATCTTGACTGTTTCTTTAAAAAGAGAAAACAAGATTCCCAAATGTGATGCCAAGATACATTGTGCTGCCATGCAGGGACTGTGAGATAAGGATAAACCTCGTTATTCCCAAACTCCTAGCATGTTCAAGCAGAGAGCAGCACAAGCTCTCCTCTTCCAACCCCTCTCTAGAAATCACTGCTTTTGTAAGCCTTTCCAGTGCACCTACTAGTTGTTCCTTCACCTGCACCACTATCTTGTTTGGCACAAACATACAATTTAGACTAGGGCGATTTTCAGGAGTGCTGAGTGCCTGTAGCTCCAGCTGAGCTCAATGGATGCTGCAGGTGTTCAGTACCTCTGGAAAATGAGGCATTAAGAGTGGGATCCACAATGGGACTTAGGTATTGCAACTCGGAGCAGTGAAAACGTTTGGAATGGGGGGACCGGACCCAGGGTCTCCCACCTCCTCAGAGGGTGCCCTAACCGCTGGGTATAGAGTCATTCTCACAGTCTCTCTCTGGATCAATGACTATTTAAATATTTCACCACAGTGGAAGAGTCACTGAGCCAGAGACAAAGGGAGAATGACTCTGTAGTCCAGTGGTTAGAGCACCCATGCGGGAGACTCCAGTCCCCTTGCTCCAATCACACGCTTTCACTATTGATTCACAGTGGAACAGCTTCAACAGGAGAGAACCTCACATCAAAATATCCCATTTGCTCGGCTGTTAGAGCACTCTTCTGAGAGGTGGGAATTTAACCTGGGTCTCCCACATCCCAGATGAGTATGACTCTTATTGTAATGGCTAGATCAAAGTGCTGCGTACCAGCACCTCCGCAGGGTGGAGTTTGAATGGGACTGATCTGGTAGGTGGCCTCTGAGTACTCCTACCACATCAGACCCTGCATGCACATGGCAGAATGTCTATCTTCCTCCAGCTTGTGAATTGTTCTGCGGCTTATGCAGGAGAGAAGCATCCAGCTATCAAGCAGCAGGCAGCAGTGTGCATGCCCAGGGCAGGAACATAGGTACCCGGGGAACTTTTGCCTGAAAATTTAAGTGCTGAGTTCAAATACTTACAGGGTTCAGCAGGAGTTTTGCAGATTGACGAGGAGCCACAACTCTGATTGAGGTGCCTAAGTATGGGGTTTAGACACCTATGTACCTTTAATGTATCTGGGCCTAGAGTAAATAAGCATAGGAACCTTGTTCACCCAGGAATTTGTGAAGCACTGTGCTCTCTTATGCTGCTCTCTGAACAGAAACATGGGTGGAGATGGTTGGTGCATGGCCTCATTGCCTCTCTGATCTCCAGTCTACCCAAAATGCCACAGCTAAAATCAGCTGCTTCTCTTTGCCTCCTTCACTAATGTCCTCTCCTCTTCAGCCTCATATTTACTGCCTTGATTCTCCACTACCTCACCCCATATACAGTTCCACCCTTCACCCGAGTGGGAACACTACCAGGCTAACTGCATATTCTATGCCCACTTTGCACAGGTGAAAACAATCACACACAATGCAAGGCAATGGAGAGGAAGGCTTTATTGCATCAGGTTTAAAGCTCCCCCCTGCCTTCTCACCAGTCCTTGTCTTCACCTACTGCATACACCCTAAGCCCTCCTCTCCTGAATCTTTACTTCCACTCTTCTCTGACCCAGAGCTCCATCTTCTCATTCTTCCAGTAGCTCCTTAAAACCCATTTGGCTCGTACCTGCTCCATTTTATGTGCCTCTTCCTTTGTTCACATCTGCCCCCACAATTGTATTTCAGAACAAGGATCACAAGCTACCTAAGTGTCTGTAAAGAGCCATGTCCAACTAGAACACTCTGAGTAATAAATGACCAGTTTTGTGTGCACCAAAGTGTGTTTATGGGAGTATGTATATGATACAAAGGTGTGTGTTTGTGCACTTGCGTATGTACTAATGTGACCAAAAGTGAACAAGTAAATCTGTTTGTGCAGATTTGTTTATATAAGTGGCACATGCTTATTAATAAATTCAGTGGCTCTGATACTTAATCTGTTCCTGAAGTTATTCTAGTCCTCCTCCTGGCTTCACTAATGACTGTAGGGGAAATCACTTGTGATGCAATAAAGAATGGATTCTGTTTTCAGGTGGGGAATAAACAGCAGGAGCAGATGGATTCAAGAAACAAAGAGCCCATTTTCATGCAAATATTCTTAGCAATTAAAAACTAAGGAAAGAGACGAAAAGAAAATGATGTCATTGTCTCCAAACAAAACGGTGTTCAAAGTTCTGCATGAAGTGCCGATGGTTCTTTGCCAGGAGAGAAGCTATTCATCTTCTTTGGAGAACAAGGACATACAAAATAATTAATTAACAGAGGAAATGCTACCTGGCTGCAGAGACAGTTTCTTCTGTAATTACGGCAATTTCCCAAACTTGTGTTGTGTTGAATTAGAAATATTTAACTAAGTGTTTCTCCCTCAGCAGAGTTCATGTCACGCCTGCCAGAGTCAGCCCTACTCAGAGGAACTAATGAATTGTTTGTATCTCTTTTGTTGCTGAAAATGCAAGGAGGAAGCTGATGTGGGTTTGTAAAAAATAGCCTTTTCTCTCTATCAGTAGTGTACCAGCTCATTTGGGCCTGGTCAGATGCCCTCTGCCTCTCCAGTGTGCCCTCAAGGCCAATCCCACCCCCTTTTTATCTACAGGGAAGCAGTATGGTGGACAGAGCACAGGAGACCTGAGTTCTGGCTCTGCCCTGGCCTTGCTGTGAGAACTCGGGCAAGCCCCCTCACCCCTTTATATGTGAGTCGGTTAGAACAGGGCTTTGCACAACACTGGCATCTACAGCTGAAAAGCCTTTTATAAAGGGCTGGGAAGTGCTATTATTAACATAGGGGCACTTGAGAGAGCAGAAGAATCTTGCATAAGCAAAGCACTATTGGCCTGACTTGGAGAGAGGATGGCTTTCGTGTACACAGTATATGGTACCATTAGTGTCATTTAGTTACCAATATGATATACACAGCTTAAAATAGATCTGGAAAACATTGCAGAGAAGGACATACGGGAGTATCCATGAGCCTGTTCTCTGTGCTACAATAAAAGTACTGGGCTGGCAGGAGAGCAGCTCTGGTGTGTCAATTACAGCACCTACAAGTCTGGGCTGAAAGTACATCTAATACATGGGTGTGGCATTTGATCCCTATCTGAAAGATGTCTCTTTGGAGGGAGGGCTGCATTCTGGCCCCACTCCTCCAAACTAGAGCCTACCAGTACAAGAATGGGTGTAGTTGCCTGCTCAGAGCTAGCCCCTCACACTGCACAAGAGTAGGGAGGTGTCTGGTCCCAGGAGGCTGGCAGAGCAAAATTACAATGTCTCAAGGAGGAGGGTACGTGATACTATAGTACCTTGATCAGAGCACTGCCAGGAGAGAAGACAAGGAATAGAAAAAGGCAACACCATTGTTTAACTCATCTCTCTCACTTATTGGAGTGGCTTTAGTTACAATTCTCTTACCAGTGCAGTGTCCAGCCACCTGCATGCTGGCAAAGCCATCACGCAGCTTCTCCTGTAGGCTGACAGCGGTTGATCCTTTCTTGCAGACCTTGCCCTCGCTGCTCTGAAGGACTGCACCGAGACTGATCCAATAGAGGAACTCCTGCACTAAGCTCCTTGGGAAAAATATGGCTATTACAGTGGAGGGCAGCTGCACCTTTGTTCCCCTCAGTGGGCCAGCAAGAGCACCACTCAGGCTTCCACCTTCACAGCCACGGCCTTCTCACTGGGGTATTTCCCGGCTGCACAGTTCCCTGCCTTCACTGTGTTATTCCCAGCTGAGACAGGCTGCCCAAGCACACCTGCTTGCTTTCTCTTCAGAGACGCTTAAACAGGTACAGTTACAAGATACCATGCGGCACTTTCCATGCAAGCCTACTGTATTCTTAAAGTAAAAGCACTACAGAGAAAAAACACACTAAATACAATAGAAGAATCTACATGCATGCTAATAAGCTTATGAGAGTTCACCCCAAACCCAACCTGGATACTGGCAGAAACACGCCTTAAATCATCACCCAAGGGGATTCCTTGTACACCTCTACCCCGATATAATGTGGTCCGATAGAACGCGAATTCGGCTATAACGCGGTAAAGCAGCACTCCGGGGGACGGGGCTGCTTTACCTCGTTATATCCGAATTCGTGTTACCGCAAGTGGTTCCTCTGCGCCCGCCCATTACTTGCTGTGGCCCTCCCCGGGGCCCCCCGCCGCCCCAGCTCACCTCCACTCCGCCTCATCCCCTGAGTGTGCCGCTGCTCCGCTTCTCCCCCCACCCCTCCAGGCTTGCCAGGCCAAATGGCTGGGGTGGGGGGGGAGAGAACCTGAAAAGGGGGGGGGGGGGGGAGAAGAGAAAGAAGCAGAGCGGCGGCGGTGCGCTCAGGGGAGGAGATGGAGGCGAGCTGGGGCGGGGAGCGGTTCCTCTCCCTACAGTCTTACCTATAATGCAGTCTCACCTATAACACGGTGAGATTTTTTTGGCTCCTGAGGACCGCGTTATATCGGGCTAGAAGTATAGTTACAAGTTCATCACAGCTTCAGCTCAGAACAAGCACCCAGCCTTATGGGGCTTCAATAGGCCCATTCCTGCCAACCCTTCCCAAAGGATTGGAGCCCTCTGTGGCTCACTGATCCTGTCCCTTTGCTGGATCAGGAAGAAGGCTCTGAGGCAGTTTTAAAAAATCCTTTCGTCTGCTGGTCCCTGGGAAATCCAGTGTGAACTAGTCTATGTGACAGGTTTCAGAGTGGTAGCCATGTTAGTCTGTATCAGCAAAATTAACAAGACTGTGTGGCACCTTCGAGACTAACAAATTTATTTGGGCATAAGCTTTCATGAGCTAAAACCCACATCATTGGATGCATGGAATGAAAAATACAGTAAGAAGAATATATATTGTAACACACACACACACATATATATACATACATATACATACATATACATATACATATACATACACATACATATACATATATATATATGTGTGTGTGTGTGTGTGTCTATGTGAGCCTCTCCAAAGGGTGACTTCAAAGGGCTGGTAACAAGAAAGTACAGTAGCATCCCCCTCCTTCTGGAGAAGACATACAATTCCACAATAACATATGCACAAGTTCATGCTGAATACAATGGCCCTCCAAAGGTATTAAACCTAATTCAACAGGGTATAACTTTATTTAATTAAGTTCATCCAGGATTTTGCAGGAAATTGTCATTCTCCCTGTCTCTGTACCCATGCAAGTCCTGTGCTCCCAGCCAGGACTTGATGATCAGATGCTTGCCCACCAGCATGCCAATCCACTTTCAAGAGGCACTTTTAAAGTCAGCAGTGCTTAGACCAGGTCATTCAAAACTCTGCATATGGACAGTGTGAGGTGTGACATGTGTATGCATCAGAGAGGTGTGCATTTCATCCCATACCAAACCCCAGCCTAGCAAGGGTGTGGTTTTTTTGGCACCTACAGAAGGTTAGAGCAGTCCAAGGGCCATCATTCACCAGTGATTCTAGCTCTGCACCTGCCAGGGAGATTCTTTACACCACAGCTGCTTTGCAACCACTTGGTGCCAGCAGAGCTGCAGTAAAGTTGATGCAATCCAATCATGATGTCCCTGCAGGTGGGTAATGTGCTGCCCTCTAGTGACTAATGTCAGGAATGCTCCTTAGCATATGGACCTTATTCTTAGTTACACTTGTGTACATCACACATAGCTGCTGTGCAGTCAGCATAGAGAGTGGTGCAAAGCTAACATGGGAGAAGGTCAGGGCTGTCCCATCTGCCCTACAGAGGATAAGCCTTCACCATAGTTCAACTAAACAAAAAGTTCTCCTGCACCTGGAACAGATGCACATTTATGAACTCTATAGCCATGCCACACCCATAGCATCCCACTGGCAATCAAAGATTGTACAAAGGGGGCAGAGCCAGGTGAACGCTGGAAGAGAGGTTTTCCAGAGCTCTCGGTCAGGGCTGCGTTTGCCCAGCCATTTAGGTACCATCTTTGGCTCCAGCCAGCAAGTGAATGTGGATGCTAGGGACACAGCTTGTGCGTTAGAGCCAGAAGAAACAGCAGGAACAGAGCTACATGAACCAGGAAGCTTGAAACACTACAGTGCCACAACCCAGCTGTTCCTCCCTGCACCTCAGTGTGTGGATCTGAGGTATTCTGATGTGTCTGTTGGCTTCAGAAAGGTCACACTGGAAATGTTATTGGATAGAAGTGATAGGATACGCGGACCT
Source organism: Chrysemys picta bellii (assembly GCF_011386835.1). Lineage (NCBI taxonomy): Eukaryota > Metazoa > Chordata > Testudines > Emydidae > Chrysemys > Chrysemys picta. The sequence goes on along the minus strand of NC_088797.1, from coordinate 88,441,581 downwards.
CTTTTCAGCCTGGAGAGGGACTGTTGTTGGAATTGAGTAGCAGGGGATCCGGAATGATTCACAAAATCAGGAGCTCCTGTACCTGCATAAAGATGTGCACCTTCTAGGCGATGGACACTGGAAAGTACAAATTTAAAAGATATGAGGAAAAAAAGAGTCTAGTCTACAGGACCAGGACAGTGATGGTGTTAGTTTCTAGGATTATAAAAGACAAAGTAACATCAATCATGCTGAAAGGGATGCACCTGACATTTCAATAAGTGGAGGTTGTAAGGAAACCTAATTAAAAAAATAATAATTTTGGCTTCTATTTAGGTTTCCCTTCTCTGAATTAAAGGCAGCAAATGGTACTGGTGACTATGTATGTATACCCATAAGCATGCAAAAACCAATTACCCTTCCTTCTTTGGGAAGGGAGAGATGGGGCTAGAGAAGACTTACTCTCTTTAAAAAGGATCTCTTGTAGAGAGGAACACAAGCAACTTGAACTACAAGACCTTAAAACTACATTGTGATTGGAAACAACTCAGTGCCTAACTATAAATGTTAGGAATTGTGCAGTACTACGGAAAAGCTTTGCTTATTTCAATAGTGCAAGAGAAGCTGTATTTAGTTCAAGATTTTGGGTAGCAGAGGGAACCAGGATGAAGAAAAGAAGGTTTAAAGATTTATCTTTACGAAGCAGACAAATTGATTAGAAAGGAATTTTATTTTACCGCTTCTGAGGGGAGGGGAAAAAAAAAAAAAACCAAGTTACAAATCTTTTTCGGATTTCAAGGATATGAGTCTTCCACTGTCTAGTTCCGTTTTTCTCAGTAATAGCCAAGGCCCAACATTCTCCCTCCCTCCTACCCTCCCTCTCTCTCTCAAAAAAAAAAAAACACCCAACCCCACACTCAAATAGCCTCCCTGAGCCCCCTCTCCCCACTAATCTTTCTGCCTGAAGGGGACTGGGTAGAACTCTTCTGGAACCCAGAAATGCCAGAGTTGATCAATCCAAGACCAAGCATCTGCCATTCCAGGCCTCTGCTCCCATAGGCTCAAGGAATACAAATTAAATACAGTACAGAGAAGCAATAGGAACCCAGTTCGCCCTCGCTTGAGGCATGCAGTGGCCTGCAATTATCACAAATGACTAGATACATCTGAATGTACTATTACCTTGATTTTAGTAAGGCTTTTGATAACTGTCTCGCATGTCTTTCTCATAAACTAGATAGAGCTACTATAAGGTGGGTGCATAAAAGGTTGAAAGTAGTTATCGGTGGTTCATAGTCAAGCTGAAAGGGCATATCGAGTGGGGTCCCGCAGGGATAAGTTCTAGGTCCAGCTCTATTCAATATCTTCATCCATGATTTAGATAATGGCATAGAGAGTACACTTATAAAGTCTCTGGACGATACCAAACTGGGAGGGGTTGCAAGTGCTTTGGAGGATAGGATTAAAATTCAAAATGATCTGGACAAACTGGAGAAATGGTCTGAAGAACAGATGAAATTCAAGAAGGACAAATGCAAAATACTCCACTTAAGAAGGAACAGTCAGTTGCACATATACAAAATGGGAAATGACTGTCTAGGAAGGAGTACTGCAGAAAGAGATCTGGGGGTCATAGTGGAGCACAAGCTAAATGTGTGTGAACAGTAACAATGTTGCACGCACACACACACACAAAAAAAAAAGCAAACATCATCCTGGGATGTATTATCAGGAGTGTTGTAAGCAAGACACGAGAAGTAATTCTGCCACTCTACTCTGTGCTGATTAGGCCTCAACTGGAGTACTGCATCCAATTCTGGGCACCACATTTCAGGAAAGAGGTGGACAAATGGGAGAAAGTCCAAAGGAGAGCTACAAAAAGGATAAAAGGTCTAGAAAACCTATGAGGGAATACTGAAAAAAAATTAGGTTTGTTTAGTCTGGAGAAGAGAAAACGGAGGGGGGACATAACAGTTTTCAAAGTAAATAAAGGGTTGTTACAAGAGGAGGGACAAAAATTGTTCTCTAACCTCTGAGGATAGCACAAGAAGCAGTGGGCTTAAATTGCAGCAAGGGCAGTTTATGTTGGACATTAGGAAAAACTTCCTAGCTGTCAGGATAGTTAAGCGCTGGACTAAATTACCCAGGGAGGTTGCGGAATCTCCATCATTGGAGATTTTTAAGAGCAGATTAGACAAACACGTGTCAGGGATTGTCTTAGTCCTGCCTTGGGTGTAGGGGACTGAACTAGAAGACCTCTTGATGTCCTTTCCAGTCCTATGATTCTATTAGCGACCTGATTTGTCCAAGCAATTAAGTCAGGCATACGGTTACACAAACCGTACGGTAACCGTATGATAACTGTCCCAGCCAAGAACCACTTTACAACCAGAGATTGCTGAATGAATGCAAATTAATGCTCATTAAATCAAAAGAACATTGCAAGCAATGTCCAGATTTTATTTTCAGGCATGCAAATCTCTCCAGCATTGTGGTTGGAGAGCATCTACCCTTCTCTGCTTGTGAAAGATTTAAAGGACTGCCTAGGGCTAGGCCATCTATGCTGCTCAGGAACATTCCCTTTTTCTCCAGGAACGTTTGTTGTTTAAACAAACTCATTCCTCTCCTGCATGACAGAGGAAGAATGAGCTGAAGTCAGATATTTATTGCTCAAGTGACAGAAAAACCAGATCATTTATGAACTGTCAAAAAAAAAAAAAGCAGCTGTACATTAAGGTCTTCATTTCTTAAGGGCTATCAAGCCCCAAGTGGATATTTCTCAAGGTGACTCCAGGAGGCTGAGAGATAAACGGGCTGCATACGAACTTGCTATAGAACCTAGCCACAAAAGCAGCCAATTTACTCCAGCTGCATCACAGCAATAGATTCAGTATTGCTTTTACACCCATCTGTCTACATCCCCACAAGCAGATAATTCAGATTGGAGTGGAGTGTCAGCAGTGAGTGATATCATAGGAAGCTGCCCCTTTTCTTTCAGGCAGATGATCTACAGTACACAATCTGGAAGAGGAGAGGAAGGATTCTACAACAAGAATATACAGCTTCCTGCTGCCTCGTTACCACCTTAGGCCAACCTGTGCAACCAAAGTTAAGAGTTGCATAGACAATCGACTGCAGAGTGCGCACCACTGTGTAGTACGTGAAGTCAGTAGGAACAAATGGCATGACCCAGCTTTATTTCATCATAAGTTAACAAGCAGCTGTCTGCTTCCAAACAACTTTGTTGTATGCACAACCCCTGCTACCTGCCTAGTGGGGAGAATCAGATGAGGTCAGAGATACTATCCAATGACAGCAACAACCCGCAACTGGAAAAGGTTTTGCCGCAATCATAAGCCAAATAACTGAACTCTGCTAATACACTTCAGACACAGCAATGACAAGAGACAATGGTTCTGCAGTGCAGACTTTCCAGCCTTTATATCAGACACTTCAGCGCATTCCCTCCCTCCCATGAGCGTACTCACTGCCTTAATTAGAAGCATAAACCCTGGATCTGAAGTCATGAACTTTGTAACCAGATCCAAACTAAGAACCTCAGGCCCATCTCCAGTGTCAAAGTCTTCAATAGTTTTACTCCAGTGCCTTTGAATAGAGGGTTGGTCATAAGAGCACGCTTCGCTGCTTCACTTCATCAGGCCAGCCGGAGGCTCTCTCCTCTAAGGCATCATATTTGATGAATTTGCTCAGTTTCTAATAGATCACTAGTGACCAAGTTCACATTCTTTTGTGTTTAATCAGGAAATAGGGTCCTGCTGTCATGCACAAATCAGACAGTTGTATCAGTGCAACCGCAAGCAGGATTTTTATTGCGAGTAGGGGTACCCTTCCCTGACAAACAAACAAAAAATAGATACATGAATAGTACTGGCATCAGGATAAGCTGCTAAATCTTGTCCCCACTGCAGGTGCTGGAGTATGAGTGGCACCCAGTGGACATAGGAGGCATTTAATCTCTGGGCAAGATTATTTAGCTCTTAGAAATAAAAGCTTGGAAAGCAGAAATGAAATTGGAGTTTGGCACTACAAGTTTCCAATGTGTTTGGAGACATGTTTAGTTCAGGCTTTTTTGTGTATTACATAATAGGGCAAACGATCAAATATCATCAAGTCCCTCCCTATTAGTAAAGCTGTGTTCTACAATGTGCACTCTCCTTCTGCATACTTCCACAGGGAAGAATCAGTGCTGTGTCTGGAGGAGTCTTTTGCCAGTAACTGGCCCCACCAGATTCAAAGCCCCAGATGCAGACATTCCCAAAATTTGTAGCTTTGGTCCACCTTGGGGTACAACAACACTTGGAGCATCAGTTTCAGTAATAGGAAGTAATGGCATGAACAGGAGAACACTTCCAGAGACTGAAAATTCTTGTCTGAACATAATCTTTACCATCAGTTTATTTTAAGTAGCAAAAGAGAAAAGGAAGATGGTAGAAATGTGTAAGGTAAATGCATTCACATTTAGACCTGATGTTTGCCTTTTCTTCAGGGCAATAGTCTTTTGATTTTCCTTTCAGTACTCCATAGTCTGCAGTTAAAACCAGACTCAAATAGACAGAGAAAACATCTCTACCCCCAAATAACTCACTGCCAAAACACTGAAGGAGCTGAACAATAAGAGACGGGTAGGATTAGCTAAACCTTAGGACACCTATGGGCCTCTAATACACACAGGTGCTCTGAACTACAAATTCTCTCACCGACAGCTGAAGACATTAAAGATGGAAGAGTCATCAGATGATCCTCTGCCACTGTAGGATTATTCCCATCTGTGTTAGTGCTACATCCAGATAGGACTTTAGATGTCTCACACAATACAATCCCATAGCTTCAATTTTGTTATTGGAGGGAAGGGGGACCAAAAAAAAAACAACAAAAAACACAAAAAACAACAACAACAATAAAAACAGAAAAACCCTTGATGCCTAGTTATGTTCCTTGCACCATCAGCATCCTGAGCCATTCACCTCCCTCCTGCTGACACTAAGTACTTCCAGAAAGTCACACCACCCTTTAGTAATTGCCTGGCCATACATATTAGTTATTCTTGCCTCATCAGCACATCCAAATAATGAATAGCCAGTGTCTTCAGCTGAAGGGAATTGCACTCCTGGGGACAGCACTTCCAGGAATGATGGAGAGGAGCATGCCATCATCCAGGGAACTAACCTAATGCAGAGTCTGCAGCCTGGTCAGGGACCCATGGAATCATTACAGTTCATTTCTATAGTTCTACTCTGATTGGCTCTACCCAGTACAACAGCTGCTCATCATCTTTTGCTTTCACTCAGTTCAGCCAGAACCAATGTTAACATCACTGATTTCAGGAAAGCTGGTCAGCCCCAGAGACCCCATACCTTCAGGTAGACCGTGGACAATTTATGGCAAATTCGACATAGCTACAGATTATACAACATTGAATTGTGTGAAGTCACCCTCCCCCTAGAACATCCTGCTCACAGGAGAGCTCTACCTTTCTTCTCTGAGATCGGCAGCCTCATAGCTTGCTGTGTGGTACCTCTGTGGTCTTTCTTTGGAGCCGCCACACTAGTCTGATTCTGTCGTTGGCCCTGTTCAGCTCCTGGAAACCATGCAGGTCTCCAGTACGGCTGTATTCCAAGACTGCTGGCTGTAGAACTGTGATGGGAACACTGTAGTTCAGGTGAGGGTATGTAGCTCCTACACTGTTGTCCTTTGTGTTGCTAGCAACAATCCCTGTATGTGGGGGAAGAATAAAAAGGAGACAAAGAGTTTGTGAACTTTCTGGTAGCTTAAGAAGTTAAGCATTAAAAACATGTCTCCATACAATGGATAGATTGCAGGACCTAGATAGAAGCAGAACGTGTCCTTTGCATCAAGCACAGACAACCTTATTCCCCAAATCTGAGCCATCAGTGCAAAGAAAGAAAGGCCAGAGTAAGATTTCAAACTCCAAAATACAAAGAAGGATAAATAATAATGCTTAGCATTTAAATAGCTATTTACACCTGCACCATCTGAAAGAACGTTGCAAAGGTAGGTAGGTATTTTAACTTTGTTTTTTCAGATGGGGAAAACAGACAGATATTTAAGTTCCTTAGCATAAACATTTTAATCAATAGCAGAACTGAGGATAGAGCCCAGTTCGTATAAGTCCTAGTGTAGTGTCCTCATAAGAGAAGCTTGCCATTCTGAAGAGGACATAACTGAGGGAAAATAGTGTTCTGTTTTCTAGCTTCCAAAAGGGAATTGCTAACACAAAAAGGATACAAGTACTGAACCATGCCCTTGACAGAATACACACTTTCTACTGATAAAATAGTCATACTAAAGAATTAGGTATCCCACAGCAGCAACAATTTGCTATTGAGTTTTGTGGTTATAACAGTATACAGGGAAGGATCTCCTAGCTCCATCTCATTGGCCAGCACATGCCATCAGCACTTCAGACAGCCCTGCAAGACCCTTTCTGATGGGCTCTACACTGATTAAGAGTGATATATTAAAAAAATAAAAAATAAAAATAAATTTTATATATATATAAATAAATAAAATAAATAAATCCCCCCCCCCCCTCTTGTGGGGAGACTGACTGGCAATTTTAGGTCCCGTTCCAGCAAAGCACTTCAGTACTTGATGTAAGTAGTCCTACGCAACAGAAGTATTCAAATGCTTATAGTTGAGCACGTGCTTTGCTAGATTGCAACCTCGGGATGTGGAGGATGAGAGGAATAGTTACGTAGTCCAGCTCAGTGCAGGCAGGATCCATGCAATTCTTCCAGCACAACTCTACTAGCATTCCCCAGTCCTGGCTTGGAACTTCAGTAGCTAGTCCAGCCTTGGACAGTCCCCTGCCCCCACCAACTCTGAAAATGCAGTGAAAATGTCCTATGCAAGCTCTTTCATTAAAGGCTACCAAATGTATTGAACTGTATAATTTGAGATATGCACAGAGAGATAACAACAAGAGACCCCCAAAAATCTTTTTCCTGGTTACCAGACCCAGGATTTCAACTATGTTTCCAACAGAGTGTATTAACTTGCTTAGGCCCTTGATAAGAAAGGTTTCAGCTAGTCACAATGAAAGGGGAGTATCAAGTTCAAGTGACAAAGTATCATCTAGTGGGTAAAACAAGACTGGGAATCAGGAGCCCCAGATTCTATTCCTACCTCTGTTGAGTGTATGTGTGACCTACATGACAATCTGTATCTCAGTCTGCCCATTGGTAAGAAGGAAATAATCTCACATTAAATGTGCATTGTGAGGGTTAATTTTTGTGACACATTCTGAAATCCTAAAATGGAAAGCATTACAGAAGCTTTGAGTATCATCCCCTTGTCCTACCTTTTCTGTGATGGTGGCCATAATGTGTATAATCTTTGTAAAAGAAAAAAGCTCTCTCCTGAACGGGGAGGTCAGGGGAACAGAGAAAGCACCTAACAGCATCCAGCCGTGATGATTCATTACATGACTGGCCATTCCCCTCATTTGGGGTGGGGTGGGGTGAGGGGAAAGGAGATAAACTGAGATGAAGCATATTATTTACCAAGGAGCTTTCCACTGTTTGTAGAGAAGAGGGCCCCCCCACTCGAGCCACCATGAATCGCACAGGTTGACTGAAGCATCACTGGCTTGTCATCCACAGTGATCACAGCTGACAAGATTCCTGATGTGACTGATGGGCCGCAGCTCTGACCAAACACACCAAAGCCAACAACACTCACTTCTTCTCCTGCATGAAGGAGACAAACAGCAGCAAGAATCAGGTGGTTCATGGGAGGGGAGGTAAATAAAAAGGTGAATTCATGGAGTAAATAAGCAGCAGGAGTGGATGAACTCTTATACAATTGTTACATGTAATGGAAGAAGTCAGGAAAAAGAGAATGCAGAATATGATCTGGAAGTAGAATGTTTGTTGTCTAATGAGGTGTCAGCCACACTTGAAGAGTCACTGGTGAAAATTTTCGAGAGCACAAATGGCAATTAGGTGCTTAACTGCTATCTGTACCTTTGAAAATCTCCCCCACCAGCCACAGCAAGGACATCTGTAGTTCTTATTTTCTGTCCAGATTTGTAACTGTCCTAGATCCCGTTTTATTATTCTTCTGTTCATGTTTGTTTTCAGTTTATTCCAGATTGCTGCTCTAACATTATACTATCGATTGCTTCCAGTAGTATACAGCGCATCACCATGCTGTGGGCAAGACATGAAAGTTTTCACTGCCCTGCAGATGTAAAACTGATCCCTACCATAAACTATAAGACATGCGCTCTCCACAACTTCTATTGTTTACTGTCCTTCAGCCAGTTTTCAGGTCACGTGACAGCATACATATCCAAGCTAAAAGCAGATGCAAACATTTGATATGGTATCTTACCAGATCTTTAGTGAAGATCAAGTATGTCACATCTGTGTTCTCTTCCTCTGCTTTGCACTTTACAGGGCTTGAACCCAGTAACATGACGACTGCATGTGAGGATGCAGCACACTATGCTTAGTGATAGCACTCACAGTTTTGGACACCAGAAAGTGTTTTACTTGGAGGGAATGCTGTCCAGGCCACTAACTTTAAAACATAACCCCAGTCTTTTGATCTGTCACTTGACCAGCCAAAGAAGAGGGGACATTTGTTAAATGTCTTGCTTGCCACCTTGCAGGGTACCACCTCTTCCTACCATTGAATGAAGGTGTCAAGTGCAGCACTTCTCTTAGTACTGTAGTACAAGTCTTGGCCTTGGGTGCAACTGCAAGTCTTGGTCATGCAAATCCCTGTTCTAAAGGTAAGCATAACCAGACAGACAATCATAATCACACAGCTCTTTGAGCTTTCACTTCTCCAGATGAGGATTCAGGCCCTTGGAGTTTGAGTTACCAGTCAGACATCCAACCCATGACCATTGAAGCTACAAGCAGGACAGTAAATAGAAGAATAGTTACCTGCACCAAACTTGGTAGCTGAAACAGGTTTTGCAAAACAGAGTAAGCTTTCTTCTAGTTCTACCACTGCTATGTCATAGGGAGAATCATCATTTGTAGTAAACACCACTTTCCCTTTAAGGACACAGCCCCTAAGAGCAAGTACAAACAGAGTATCATTTTCAGATTTATACTGAGAAAGTTTTGGAAAGGAATACAGACTCCAAATATAGTAAGATGTTGTACATCAGATTCAGGCCTCCAAATTAACTGACTTCAGCCATTTTGTGGCAAAGTTCACTCGCAAGGAAGCAGGATTTAACTCTCCAACACTTATCAGTGTCACACAATCCCAAGAAATCCTCATATACCAATATGGTGCAGGTAAAACAAAGCTGGTCCAAGCAGATTAAATGCTCCATGTGACACATCCCATCACCTCAGCCAGGGCCGGCTTTAAGCCGATTCAGCTGAATTGGGCCCCGCGCCTAAGAGGGCCCCGCAGCTGTCCACTCCGCCCCCAGCTCACTTCCCCCTCCTCCCCTCCCCTGAATGCTCCGCCCCCTGTTCCTCCCCCTCCCCTGCTTCCGTGAAGCAGATGTTCGCGGGAAGTCTGAAAAGGGGCAGGCGGCGGCAGCACCAGGTAAGGGGGGGGGGGCGGCACGAGGAGGGCTCCTGGGAGGCGCAGCGCGGCCCAGTCCGCCCTGGCTGAGCGGCCCCGGCGGCTCTGGCTCCAGCCCGGCACGAGCCCCAGGACAGTGGCCCCAGTTCCGGCCGAGCACCCCCGGCCCCGGACACCTCTGGCTCAGGCCCTGGCGGCTCTGGCTCAGGCCCCGGGGCGCCGGCCCCGGCCCCAGCCAAGCGGTGCCGGCCGAGCACCCCCGGCCCGGCTCGGGCCCCACGGCTCCGGCCCCGGCCAAGCACCCCCGGCCTGGCCCCGGCGGCTCCAGCCCGGACCAAAACCCCGCGACCCCAGCCCGAGCGGGGCCCGGCAAGCCCCGCCCCCAGGAATCGGGCCCTGCTCTTGCTAAGGCCGGCCCTGACCTCAGCAATCCATGTGGTCCCCTACTTGTCCCAGTACCACATCCTGCAGGGCCCGACTGTCTCCTGCCCAGTGCCCTCAGTTCTGAGCTGAGCTTCAGATTCTTTTACTGCTGCTGCCTCAGCTCCTCTTTAGAAGTGCTGAGGCAGTCCCCTGTATCCCTTGCACCGGTTATCAGGTGGGACACAATGGCATTAGGTTGCACTGAAAATAGTAAAGCTCTTTTGAAGGCAACAGGGAAGGGATCATTTTAAACCACCTGACAAAGCGTCCTTAGATCCAGCAACCTAGAATGTCACTTACCCGAGACTGCACCCCAGATGCATGAAGAAACATTTAGAACAGAAAGCAGGGGAAGGAATGCATCACTCAACCGGATAAGACATAAAATTCAACTTAAGAGTCACACTAGCAGAGAGTCTGCCTTTTTCGATTAGAAAAATAAGACACAAAAAAGGGATATTAAGAATGCCATCTGCAACAGGTATGACCACGAGATAGGGACCTGGTCAGAGAACGGAAACTCTTCAGAGTGAGCCTCTGATCTTGGACTGACTCCCAGTCAGACACGTGTTAATAGTCCAAGCAGCGATCACTATTACTGACATACTGATTACAACAGGAGCATGATTCAGAACAAAGCCTAAAATGTTGCATGCAAGTCTATCAGAAGAGTCACTTTTGTACAGACATTCTAAATAACTCACCTTCTCTACCACAGGGGGTTCGCAGAAGCTCTCTTGTAGTTTTGAGGATTGCAGCCTCATTCTTCCCTACATCTGAGTTTGATTCCCCTCCCACCCTCCAGTTGCACCTCTAGGCGTTTTCCCTACAGGCTATCTATGCTACTCCCAAGTTGGGTGTTGGAGGTACTAGAGAGGGACAGGAGATGCTTAGAGCCCTGCAAATCTGTGGCTATCCACAAACATGGTCCGCAGATGAGATGTGGATACAAATTTTGTATCTGCACAGGGTTCTAGAGATGCTCACTCTTTCAGTAGCAATCTGCCTGGGGCCCATGAATAAGGTATTAGCTGGGAGTCTTCAAATTTGAACCTTCTCACTGCTGCAGTACCAAAGTGAACTTCATAACATAAATGATAACTTCCTCTTAATCCAAAGTGCTTTTAGTTAAAGAGCTTTGGCAACAAGTTGTTTACAGAATACTGAAATTTCTCCAGGTTAATACATGGCTTGTTTGGTTAGTTGATAGCATACTGTGCAAGTTGTCTTGCATGCTTCTCTGAAATTTGTGATTTGCACTGCTTGCTATACAGTGTAATTGTTTTAAGTGTAAAGCCAAGTAGATTTTTGAATATAGTATCCCTTCACACATTAGGCTAAAATATGTGATCAGGTGAGAACCATATTGATAAACACCAGGGACAGACTGACAGTAATTTTAATTCATAGAACATATTTGACCTCTGGAAGAATGTATAAAAGAGATGCAGAGAATAGTGATACAAGTGTTTGATACCTTATCAAATGCAGAGGTTGCCAAGCTAAGTTGCAACAGCCTCATCAGCAAAGTGCAGAGGCCTCAGACGACCATCACATCTGGTCAAAGGGCAGTCGTGAGTGATGCGTGATATTCTCTGTCTTTGGCACATCCAAAATGTGGGATCTCTCATTAGCCCCAGGTTTGAAGGCTGGCTGCACAATGACCCTGGCCCATACTGTATATGTTCAGAAAGTGCCATGAATAGCATGGCAACTCAATGCTGGGTATACGCGTGGTTGGGTCAGTTAGTGTTTGATATGGAACACGCTGGCCATTTCACGCCTATTATCCAGAACTGCCAGGTCGCTCAAATATTTGGATGGCAGTGTTTGTTAGGAGATGCAGAAGAGTTTTATTAGAAACTTCAAAGCGGTCATTTAAGGAAGAGGCTATAGGCTGCAGTGTATGGCACGTTGCAGATTACTGCATTACCACGTCAATTGCATTGTCCTACTTACTTACTATTAAACAAAGATAAACAAAAACAAGAATCAAGACTTACTTTTCAGGGCTGTGCTGTACCCTTACACAGACACCCGAGGCTTCATTCACCACATGTCGACAGGTCAACACTAGCCTTGAACTGACCACCACTCCAGATCCCCAGACTTGACCACATTCCACCAACACCACTGCAGACAGGAGATGCTGTGCAGGCCCAGGGCTAACTGCCATCTTCCCAACAGGCTTAGCAACCAATTGCACAGGAGGCCACCAGGTTTTCATAGAACTTCCAGACCCAACCAAGGCACTCCTGACATTCTCCAGGATATGGCCAATTGAACAAACCAACGTCAATCCAACCCACTCATTGGCCTTCCAACAAAGTGGAGCCACAATTATTCCAACTAGGTTAAAACCATCTTCAGAGAACACAAAGACCCCTCCTCCTTCGGTGCCAGGCAAGCAACGAGCATCAGTCAGAATAAGGACATTGCCTTCTCCAGCTAGGTTACTCACTATCCCTTTACTAAGAGTGTTAATGAAAATGTCTGGGCAAAATGAACCAAAAGGGGAACCACAGGCAAACAGCATGTCACCTTTCCTCAATGACTCAGCCAGCACACAGCTTACTTGAGCTATACCAGGTGAGTTGAGGTCTGGGATTTCCAGCAAGGCAAACCAATGCAGATAGTGCAAATCATCCAAGAGTGCCCCATGCTCCTGCTCATCTTCACTCCTACAGAAATGCCACTGCTCAGCACGGGTGAAGACTTTGGAGAAGGTGTTCTGGAACTCTGGGCAGGGCACCATCATAAGGAGCTTGGCCTCGTGCTGCCTGAGGGTGCCAGGAGATCCCTGTTGGTTTGAAAGGGGATTGAACCCCAGAGCCGGGCTGCAGGCCCCCAAATCTTTGCCCAACACACCCTTACCATTCCCTTTGCTTCTACTTTCTGCAGCGCAGAGAACCTGGATCTGAATATCTGGGGAGAAGCTGTTTGCCAGCAGGACGCTGCACTGGGACCATATGCCCTGGTCTGCTGCTATCACCTCCTCCAAGAGGAAAGGACAGAAGATGGCTCCATGGCAGACCACAATCCCTGGACTCTGGCTCAAAATGACCCCACTACAGCTCCAGGATCCCTGGGCTGGGGTCCCCACGGAATTCCCACATGCACTGGAAGCACTAATGACACAGCAAGCCCTGTCCCCAGACAGCAGCATCATCTCAGTCTCGGGCTTGGACACGGAAGCTGCTTGCAAGGACTAGACCACTCCCCCCACCGGACAGGTGTAAGGTAGAGATGGCAGGAGCAGCAGCAGCCTCCCCTGCAGAGGCGCGGCTGGCGTGTGCGTGGGACAGGGCGCTGGGGAGGTCACCGGCCAGCAATAGCGCCCGCTACGAGCAGAGATGGGCCCGCCGGAGGGGCGGCGTGGGGGCTACACAGAAGCGACAGCCCCGCCTACATGGGCAGAGGAACTAGATGCGCCACAGCGGGGGCACTGCGGGAGCAGGTACCAGAGCCCGGGCCGCACGCCCCGGGGGCTCCCGCAGGGCAGGCTGGCTGCAGCCCTAGCCAGTCACCTCCCGCGAAAAGGGGAATTATCCCCAGCCCGCCCCCTACGCGGCCCCAGCACTGAAGCGCCCACCCTCCAGACCCGCAGAGCGAGCGTTCCAGCTTTATTAGCTCCGCCCTCTACTCACGTGAGCCCCAAGGGTTTCATTTTATTGGCCGCCCTGTCCACGAGCGAGCGGGGATTGGTCGGCGTGACTCAGGCTCCTACGCTGCGGGTGGCTGCCCCAGGCCTAACTCTGCACTGGGCCCGGTCGCAGTTGCGGGCCCTGCGTGGGGCGGGGCGAGTGTCCGCGGCAGGCCATGCCTGTCGGCGCGCTGCCTGCTGGGAGCCGGCACAGCCATTCGCCTGCTGCTCCCCGCATTGCAACGTGGCACCTCGCTCCGCCTCCGCGGGGCGCCATCCCGGCTCCAGCGTGGCGCGGGCGGCGGCGCTGAGCTGTGCGGACCTCAGGCCACGGGTAGCTGGGGGGGCGCGAATTGCCGGGGAAGGGCGAGATACGCGTGATGCAAGGAGAGGCTGGCTCCCGTGCCGTGTACCAGCCTGCAGGGGGCCAGGGCCAAGCTTTTGAGCTTCACAACACTCCGAAGAACTCTGTGACGGTGGAAAGCTTGTGTCTTCCACCAGCAGAACTTGGTCCAATAAAATTCTACCTCGCACTCCTTGGGTCTGTGGGTGTTCTTGTGATCCACATACACATCCCACCCATGCCAAAATCTTAGCAAGATTCTGACCTCAGTAATCTCCTGTGCCCTTGAGTTCCTTTTGCCAGCTTTATTTTCCCCACCTTTTGTGTTTATTGGTTGGTGCCTTGTTTTTGCATAATGAGAGGCTTTCCTGAGGGTAAAATTACCTTTTTTTAAAAGCTGCTGAAAATATTTCCTTCTTGAAGGTATACCAGATGGATTGACTCCTAACATATGGAGTAAGGATAAAGACCCTGATCCTGCAAAACTTAAGGGAAAGAAGTTAAGAGAGTAGGTCAGCAGACTGATATTTTGTGACCTTTAAATAATCAATGTTTTGCATGTTATACTGAGTGGGCAAGTCAGTATTCCACGCTGGTCCTAGGGCCTGCCAGGGATATTAGTTGGCAGCTCCTTCATGGAGCCATGAGCATAGGTGTGTACTTGCTTAGCACAGTCCACCCCTCTCCCCAACACCTGTCCCATCTCCAGCGTGAGGGAGACCCTGGTGGCACATATCTACCTCCAGTGAACCAGATTGCAGCCCCTTTTCTCTCATTCGGTTCTGGCTGCACTTTTCCTCATACTTTTATTTATGCACACCCCAGTTGTAGCCCCATGAAGTCATGAGACCTCCTTGTCAGCCTCCTGCTAGCGCTGACCAAGGTGGCCATCTATTCCACCAGGAGGAGGATGCTGGATGGCAAGGTGCTCAGTGACCGTGGGGCCTATTTCTGCTCCTCTCTTCATTCGCATATCTGGGCAGAGTTGCTTTGGGCTACCTCCACTGGCCCTGTAGGCACCTTTGAGGAGCAGTGGGTGCTGTCCAGGGTTCTCTGCTAGGTGTCCCCATCTGGATCCTCTATTTTGAACTTTTGACCATCACTCCTGATCCACTTTGTCATTAAGTTGCTCCCAACCTTGCTTGAGCCCTGGGTTCAGTAGCTCCTCCCCTTAGGCTGAGGGAGAGCCCCCCCCCCCCCCCAATAGGTACACCTAACTTCAGCTGCCTCCTCACAAACAACTTGAAACATTTACTAAACACCCTAGTAACCAGAGGATTAAACTGATGGGTCCCTCCTCCAGAGGTAACACTCAAGTGGAATAATCAAGCCCCTGACCCACAAAAAAAACTACTACAAGCAGTAGCTGAATAATGATTATTGATGGGGGGGAGAGGGAAATTAATGCAGTCTCAGTTACTGAAGAATGTTGATATTGCTAGAATCGTGGAGGAGCATCGAATAAATACTTACTGGTCACATTCTTTCAGCAAGTGATATTATTTCCCTCTTTTCTATCCCAATAAAGAGCTCTGCTCCTACCTTGGCACATGAAACCCAGTGAACATGTTTCTCTAGCTATTCTTAGCATATGTCATATAGTATTTCAAGGGCTAAAATTAGAGTTCTAGTCTAAAAATATACCAGACTACAGCATTTTAAAAGGCTTTAAGATGCTTGCAATTGAGAGTCTATTTGAGGCAGTCACATTGTTTGCCATTACAAAGGCTTCCCTGCACTGAATTTGTGTGTGTGTGCATGCAGCTACACCACTGTAAGTCTCTGTGTAAACACAGAACCAGTCTGACTTGACTAGCCTTCAAACCAGGTAATCTGCACCAGTGTAAGTAATTTTATACCAGTGCAATGGGTGTAGGCTAGGGGTTTTCACTAGTGAGGTGGATGAAAAATAGCATAGACAGGCCCCAAGCATTAATTCCCACTACTCCAGAAGAGCTTGCTTTTTATCATATTACTGTAGGATTCTTGCCCACTGTTGCCTCTTCTAAAAGTTCGAATAAATGTTAGGGAAATGTTAGTACATGACACTTGTAGTAGGGAAGCCTTTTGTAAGATCTTGAGCTGAGAAACCTTTAAAAGTCTCAGCATAGACTAAAGCATACGGTTATTGCTATCTCCAGAGCAAGACCACCAGACATTTTCAATCCAGTAGAGAACACAGAGGCAGAGTTCTTACTACTCTGCCAGTTTTTCCCAGTACAATACAATCCACAAGCTTCCTTTTGTAATCACCATCTTGCCAAGCCTCCCTTGAGAAGCCACAGTGTAACAGAGCTCTTGCTTAGCCAGGAGTCAGCTTGCAACCTGAGCTTATAGATGAAACCAGGATGGGAACAAATCAGACCCAAATCTCTTGAACATGTCACTAGATAACTACATTTTCTGTTTATTTCATTTTAAAATGCCTTGAGAACATTAGTTGGAACATATTACTTGATCAGGATTAAAAACCTGGAATATTTTAATGTTTCAGTGATAGAGAAAAAAATCTAGAAGACACCAAGACTTAAAGTCTTAAGGGAAGGACAGTAAGTTAGAAGGAATGCACATTGCCTATCTTCTGGGTAGAGCACTAAGTGAAGGGAGAGCCGTAAAATAATGAGAATCCGTTCATTTTCTTCCTCTTCACCAATAATTTGCCAGACCATAAATTCTGCTTATGGAAGGCTAAACTAGATAGACAAAGATTTTGTTGTTTACAAAAAAGACATTCAAATGTATTTATAGAGGTCTACATACATTTGAGGGATGTAAACCCCCACATGAAAAGAATTTGCATAAGAGGAATAGAAGCAGGAGAAATAAAGTCAAGAAAATCTCTCTTGCAATTAATCTCAAAGGAAGTGGAAGCCCATTTAAAAGTAGATGACCAAATACTGAACAACCTGTACTATCAAGAAGACGGAGTAGGAGCAGTAGTTGATATTTTCCATACCTGATTCTCTTATTTACATTGCTTTCATTTTACATTGGTGAAGTCTCACTAAGTCAGGGGATTCTTTTAATATATTTAAAACCAGGAAGCTGGTGAATTTTACTGCTCATGAAAGTGACAGACTAATACCACAGAGTCATGTACAATACAGACAGGTACTATATAAGCTACCAACACAGATCTGGTATTGCACCACAATTCAATCACACAAAGTATTTGTTAGTCCAATCGTGACCATTTATGTACCTTTGAATCACTTCACTAGCCTATGCTTTCTCCAACCCATCCTCTTCCCCATTCTTTGTTTTCATTTCACTTTCTAAGCTTCATTCTTAAGAGGTCCTTTTGTCTCACACTCATCTTTGTGCCTTTTCGAACCATGGCCACACTTCAAGCATCCTTCCAGTGGAGAATGCATCTTCTCCTATAAGATCTTTACAAAGCCATCATAACTGACCTCCCAATAGCACTGTTCCCAGCCGGGTTTGAACGATTACCTAATTTGTCTTGAGCTAAAATGTAAGCTCCAACATCCTCATTTGCATTCTGTTGCATCTGAAGAAGTGGGTTTTTTACCCACAAAAGCTTATGCCCAAATAAATCTGTTAGTCTTTAAGGTGCCACCGGACTCCTTGTTGATTCTGTAAAGTGTTATTTACATCTGACATCCTTTAATGATTTGAGCCTAGATATTCGCATCTGATTTTCTCACCTTTGGACTGGCAAGAGCCTTGTGCACTAGGATTCCCATTCCCTAATGTGACTTTCACATCTGTTTATCAAAGTCTTCAGTTTTTCCATTCTCCACATTCCCACAGTTTTATAATCCCACATGCAGTCTTCCTCACCATTTATATAGAGAATGCCAGAACCCAATCATCCAGTTTGGACTTTTTTTAAATTAAAAAAACTTTAATAAAATGCTCTGGATACAGATGAACTTCCTTTGCAAAAATATGCATGATTTCACTTTTCCAGGAATAAGAGTAAGTGCTTTGCTAAAAGACTGAAGAATTATCTAGATACACTAACACTATCTGTACCCAAATTTCTGAAATATATATTAAACTTTACAGCAATACATTTCAGGGAACAATATTTATCTACAGATGCACAGAACAGATGAGTGTTATTCACTATTGTTCCCTTTCTCCAGTGGAGGGCACACCACTTTCACAGAAGGCTTTGCTATGTTAGGGTACTAACTTTCTAAATAGTTTCTAAACACTAAGAATAGAACGGCAGCACACAGTTACAGATAATCAAAGTTGCCAGATCTTCTGTTGCTCAGTAGGAACTAGCCTAAAATCAACCACTCTTATTCATGAGCCAAGTATAGGTTGACCCTAGATTATAATGGTAACACTGCAGTGTTTTTGACTGAGCAACAAAATCAGCAGTCTTCAGCTGGTTAGTGGAATCACTGTAGTGAAGGCCAGGTTCGTGACAGTGTCTTCTCACCAAATTAATGAACACTCCAAACTTGATGCTAGTTTCTGAACAAGATTGAAAGACCCTTCATTCAAACCCTTTTAACAGGTGTGAAGTGATAAGCACACCCCATAGAAGCCTCATTTCTGTGACCCTGATTGGTGTACAGCCTAATAGGGACACTTCACAGCAAATTAGAATGTTAATCATCCGATAGTCTAAAAGGCAGGCAGATAGATCCTCTACACCAGTGCTTCTCAAAGTCGGGCCGCAGCTTGTTCAGGGAAAGCCCTCGGTGGTCCGGGCCAGTTTGTTTACCTGCCGCATCTGCAGGTTTGGCTGATCGCAGCTCCCACTGGTCGCGGTTCGCCGCTCAAGGCCAATGGGGGCTGCAGGAAGGGCGGCCAGCACATCCCTTGGCCCGCGCCACTTCCCACAGCCCCCATTGGCCTGAGATGGCGAACCACGGCCAGTGGGAGCCGCGATCGGCTGAACCTGCGGACGCGGCAGGTAAACAAACCGGCCTGGACCACCAGGGGCCTTCCCTGAACAAGTGGCGGACCGGCTTTGAGAAGCACTGCTCTACACCCTAGGAAGAGTCAACCTTCTATCAGTTCCCCTCCTCTTCAGCAAATCTGACATTCCTTGAATCTTTGCCCATAGAAGGCTCAGCTCAACTTAGAACCACTCACTTATTGAAATATAAGGGTTATATGTTTCTATGCCAGCATCAGAAGAACATATGTACCATTTTTGCAGCACAGTTAACCTTTTTCTGGTTGTAAAACTAAAGTCATACCTGACACATGGCAGTATCACATGCTACTTTTGAGTACTCCACAGTGACATTTACGCAGGAGATTCCAACACTTACCGTAGAAAAATATGTCTTCTGACACTCCAGTGAATGGTTGATGAAGCTAGGTCAAAATGACAAACTCAGCGTAAGTATAAACTGTATCCTAATGTTCACTACCACCACCTGTGGGAAAGGCAATCAGCTGCCAAAAAGAAAGATTGGGGATAAATTATTGAACTAGTACTCAAAGTTCCTCTTTCCCTCATTAGGAGTAAGAGATGTTGGTATAGGGAATTAAGTGTCAGGCTATCTTCGAGCTGAATCTATTCTCCATTTTACAGGAGTATAATGATATCTCTTGTGGGGATTAATCAGAATAATGTCAGTGGGACAAGAATCAACAGGGTTTAAGATCTAACATTTGTTTTACTTCCCATTCATATATAATTTTTCTGTGAACTATTGGGTGTGTGTGAGAGGTTGTGGCAGGCAAGTTCACACAAGCTGTTCTCAGGCCTTACATTGCATAGTGTCACAATAAGATTCTTCACTTTCCCCTAATGATGAAGGGTACTTTCCAGTTATGAAAGCTTGAATAAGTTTCAACTAAGTATCACCACCCCTTGTAGAGGAAGATATGTCTTTATTTTATTTAACTGAAAAGGAGGAGCTCTAGACAATAATGAAACTTCAGACAAAGTCTGTTAAGTATAAAAAGAAGCTGGTGCAGTCTACATGAACAACCTTATCAGATGCAAATGCTGAACACTCATGCTACAACAACAAAATAACGTCATGATTTTTAGTTATAATACAGTGGAACCCTGCAACAAAGAACATCCTACATTCTAGAGTGAGAACCCAATAAACCTAATCCATCACAGCAGAAAGACTGCTAATGGGAAACTGAACAAGATAGCTACACTGTCCCTTTCATAGCATCACCACTTTAGGGGGCTGAAACTGGAAACTGCATTCAAACACCTAAGCATGAGGCAGCAACGGAACAGACGTGCTTGTGGGTGTCCTTTTTCAACTAAAATCCCTGTAAGTTAAAGAAGCTTCATTGCACAAGTCAGTCCCAACAGCATCCTCTTCATGATCACCCAATGTGACACAGCACAACCATCCTATAGACCAGTTAAGCCCAAATCTATGTTTATTTAGGACTTTAATATCATGATACGTGGTTCATTAATTTGGGAAATATCTAAATACCATTAAATAGATTTTAAAAAACCCTAATAGACTCTGGACCAAACAAGATAAATGTTAAACCAAAAAGTTAGAAGGGACACTGCTTACATTAACACTTTTTTTAAAAAATATAATTGCTTTCTTTAAGTCAATTAGCCACAGTGGTGAGACGTATTCTCTTTTTCAGGTGTTGCAGTACAGCGTGCAGAGTTTTGGATTCCAGATCACACCAGCCCCATTGTAACTGAAAGCCATGGGTTCTGTGGGAAACAATGGCAACTGAAAGGGACAGCTTGCACCAGTGTGCAGAATTGTGTTATCTCCCAGTCATGTGGAAAAGAGTTGTGTCACCACTGTGCAACAGGATAGTTGAAAACCAGGAGTCTCTTGGTCAATGCCAATATGTGGCAGGAGAGCCTTCCACATTCTAATAGAAAAGTCCATAAGGAAACTGTGAACAGGATCAGTCCAGAGGAGTAAAACTCTATGTCTGTCCAAACATCAGTCAATGTACTGTGATAGCCAACGAAAGCCTTCGCCATAGCCTTGTCTCTTCAACACGCTGCACATGAACACTTCCATGGGGCGTGTGTTCAGGTCCTTCAGTGGCACATTTCCCTGGGAAAATCAAGAAAATAGGAAGAAGTCAGAATTGCAACAAGCACCAATCGGTGTATGTAGGTGCAAGGAGGTGCAGTTTCTTTATCCTTACAAAATGGTAACCTAGGAGTCAAATGCTGGACTAGCAAGATTTTCCTACTGAAGTTTCACTTACCAGTCTTACAGAGATCTCTCTAGTTTTATTTTATAGTCTTCTTTACACAGCCTTTTAAAGTTAGTTGTCCATAATTGCATCTCAACAGCTGCTCCTACAGACCTAACAGCCAGACTACAGTGAACCAAGAGACTTAGATAGGCAGTTGAACAATAGGACATTGGAAGCAGAGAACTCAAATCCTGCTTTTAAGTGAGAGCATCTAGGCAACTATTTTGATATAGCAGTTGTACAAATTAATGAATTTTAAAATTGAAATACAAGATGCATAGCATCTTTAAGCTCTGTAGTGCACCCAAAGTGTATTCTTGCATTTTCCACTATAGTATTTGTGTGGAATCATCTTTTTAACATGGCTGTGAAAGAAAGCTCAGTCATTTTTAGCAAAGCAAAAAAGCAAGGATGCCTAAGACAGGGGTAGAAGAGTTAGGTGAACAGTACAAAAAGCTTCCAAATAGACGAACTACTACAATTTCTTTCAGAAATATCATGTCTGTACCAAGTCTTAAATATCCAGACAGTTCCCATTAACACTCCAGTATTTTTAACATCTTTCAAATAATTTTTGGACAGAATGACCTGGTTAACAAATCTTGATGTGCATTCTTGGTAACACGTAAAATCATTTATAAAAAAATATTCCATTCTTCATTTAGTTCCCCATAAGCTTATTAATAGCCAAAGGTTCAAACTCTTTTCGTCTTACCTTTCCTGTGGTCTGTCCATAAAGCCCAAAAATCTCCCGCAGTTTCTCCTCACTTATGGCCTCTGGTCTGTCAATTTTGTTACCCAAGATAAGGATTGGCACATTGGATATTGTTTCATCTGTCATTAGTGCCTACAGGGAAAACACAAGTGTTAACATGATGCACTATAAAAATTCGTTATCTGTAGTGACCTTTTATTTCTTTGCTTCAAATCAGAACTGGCAACAATTTAAAATGATCTTTTGATGTTGTGGCACTTTGAAGAGGAAAAAATTCCTCAGAGGTGAGTACAAATCTCGTAACAGTTTATTGAAGACAGCTTATTGTGTAAATTACACTGGCTATTTAAAGTGATCGGAAGATTTTTTAAATACACATTAAGCCTATGAAAGCATGCAAATTTTCAGCCAATTTTTAAATCTGTGTTAGTATATGTAGTAAAATTATAAACTGTTCCTGTGGCTCTACAATAGTTAAGTTAAGAATGGCCTTATTAGTTTAATTCTCCATCTCAAACAACCAGTTATTAGAATTTAGGATGCTGCTTTTTTTTTAAATGCAAAGAGCTTTAACCAAGTCAACTTTTTTTTGAAGGGAAGGGAAGAGAAGAAGATTATAATGCTTGGAAGATCTCTCTCAGGGGCCAAGATATTATTGTATGTTAAGTTCCAGCCCACTTGAAGTCAGAGGAAATTTGCATTTGTAAAGCCAGGACATAGCTCCTGCATGGAAAAAACTACAAATTGGAAACATACATTAAGCTCAACTTTAGACTCCATGAGACGTGAATGATCAGCACAATCCACCAGAAAGACAATCCCATTAATTGCTGGCAGGTAATTCTTCCAAACCCGGCGTGCTAGAATAGAAAAGAACAAACATCCCTGTAAAAACCCTGCTTTGAGGGGGACAGCATGCCCACATACAGGAAAAGAAGCAAGAATGATTTGTTTAAAAGTTTAAATACTTCAGATGAGTAGTTGACTTGAAGCCAGTGACTTGTATTAATTGTCAGTTCTCTCTCCTTCACCAGCAAAAGTAATCAGATCTTTTTGCAGGCTTCTCATACTATTTTTGAACTTTTTTTGTTGATGAGCCACTTGAGTGCAACAGTAGTTTAACTCATTTTTGTATTATTCAAAAGCTACAAATCTGTTCTGCTCAGGTTCTTATACCAAGCCCATTGCCATGATATCATATCAGCCATAGAGGACTGCTTAGACCAGGGGTTCTCAAACTGGGGTTTGGGACCCCTCAGAGGGTCGCGAGGTTATTACATGGAGGGGGTCACAAACTGTTAGGCTCCACCCCAAACCCTGCTTTGCCTCCAGCACTTATAATGGTATTAAATATATGTAAAAGTGTTTTTAATTTATAAGGGGGGGGGGGGAGTTGCACTCAGAGGCTTGCTATGTGAAAGGGGTCACCAGTACAAAAGTTTGAGAACCCACTGTCATGGGTTAAAGGTGACATGCAAGAAGAAAACTGGGCTTGTGACCTTTGTTTCTTTGAGGTCTAGGATGTCTGGAAGGTTTTTCTAAACATTAGAAGGCCAGGGCTTGCTTGACCTGGAGAATTAGTAAAATGGTGAGTTGAGACACAAAGCTGAGAAACCAAGGGGGAAGGGATTTTTGACAGGTTATTTAAAAATAAACAATACTAGAAGCCTATTTGATTTCAATGACTAATGATCATTTTGGAGAAGAGAAGTCTTAAGAATTCAACTTCCCATCCAGTTCAATTAAGATGTAAGTGCTCATGATATAGATAAGTTTCACAGAAGATCCTTCACAAAAGAAAGAAATCCAGATTTGACATTCCTGATATTTCTAAGGCAAAAGAATCAGAAAAAGCTTTCAGTATAACCTCTAACGTTCTAAAAAACAAAAAAAGGTCAACTTTATGTAGAGTCCCTTGTAAACCACCTTTAGGAAGCTTCATTGTGGTTCTATGCACATGTAAGCCATCTATGGTAAGAGATTTAGGGCAGAAGCGTACTGAAAGCAAGATTTTGTACACACTGTCAGAAGTAGATGAACCAAGATTCATCTGCTGCAGTAAATGAAATCTAAGTTAATCAGAATGATTAACTTTACATATAAATAAATATTACCCAATTCTACATGTTAAAATAAAAGAGACCATAGTTAGTGCTCTCCCATATGTTTTCCTTAAGATGGCTAAAGTTTAGTATAATTATTAGTGTCAGCATGAACTGCACCACTTAATATTCTTTTCTGTCCCCTAATTCTGAAAGAAGCCCGTTCTTACCTTGCTCATGTCCACCGAGATCAAAAGTTGTGAAAGTCATTCCGGCAATAGTCAGCTCTTCTGAAGCTAAAAAAGGAGGAATAAAGTCTTGAGTTAGCTGAATTGCAGCCATTATCACATCCACCATATTTTACTGTAGTTATCAACACCACTGTAGGATAAATATAAAAATCAAAGAATTAGAGTTAGTTTAAGTTTGTTTAAGGAAATATATATGTGTTGTAAAGAAAGGCCCTGACTAGCAAGTAGAAGGAAGGCCTTGAAAATAATGAGTTTTAAGGCCAAAAGGAATGAAGTAGGGAAGATTTCTGGTTCAAAGAATGACTAATGAAACAAGAAGTTCCTAAAAAGAAGGCCTCTGGTGTGACTGCAGGTGGTTTTCAATATAACAAAAAGAACCTGTCTTAAAAAGAGTCACCATGGGCCTTCCCAACCCAAGTACTAGTGTTATCTCTATGTGAACCTAGGTGAAATGAAAAAGTTGTTGGTCAGCAGGATGGAGGGGAAAAGATAAGGAGGAAAGACCTCGGGAAGAAGGACGCTGTAAATCTTATTTGAATTAAAATGAAAAATGAGGGTGAACTGTCTCAAACTAGTTGTTAGCTAAAGTGGTAACTGGCTATGACATCATGTGTTTGCTGAAGAGTATAAAAAGTTATGAATTTGAGGTTCTTTGTCAGACTCCACCAGATCATGCTGGAGCACACCAGGATGAGACGATTTTCCCTAGGTTTTGCCAATTTGTAAGTATATTGCTCAGTATACTTTTTTTTTTTTTTTTAAACTGTTTGGGTGTAGTGATTGCTTATTTTTAGGCTGTTAGACATGTTTAGAGCAACTGTATTAAATACCATTTGGCCTTTGGACTTAATAAAGAATTTATGGTTAAACTGATGTTTGATGGTTTCCTATATTATTATTAGTATTAATAATTTCAAATAATAATTCCAACAACCATACACAGAATGGAATGAGGGACCTATTGCATAAAGGATGAAGCCATTTCATAGGATCATTAAAATGGGAAAGGAGTTGCTCTTTTCCAAGGGTACATCCTGATTAGTCTCTAGACATGAATTTTATATTTAATCTAGAAAAGCAATTATGCTTAAAATAAGCTTGTGTTAACTCAACTGAGTCAGTCTTCTGCATTCACTTTATATAGTTTAACTGATGTTTCATTACAAGACTTACTCAAATTTAATTTCACCTCAAGAGACAGACACCACACAAAAGTCCTCAAGGTTAGTTTTAAAAATCTAAGTCAATTTCTAAAGATGAAAACTATTAAGGCATTTTTCACTATTACAGCTCAATATCCAGTTGCATGAGTGATTTTGATGAGGAAAATCCAATGAACAATGGACTCAATAAAATCAGATCACTGGATAACTTACTTGGATGTAGCGTAGGGACATGTTGACCCAATCTGTCATCTTTGAGCATGTGCAGAAGAGTGGTTTTACCAGCATTGTCCAAGCCCAAAAACACTAGTTTTCCAGATTTCTTGTACAATCCTGGAAGTGAAAAGAAAATTCAACAGGTTTACATTTGCTCTCATGCAGAAATATGATCGAATATAAATATTAAATACTACAGTGGTATCACATAATCCACACCTTCCAAAAACAACTGTGTAAAACATTACCCACAAACCCTCAGCACAGGGAACACAAATGTGAACCGATGCAATAAAACCTTTTCAAATCTGCACTGATCCAGAATTGCCACCAGTGTTAAAGAAGAAAAGGGGGATGCGACCGTCAATGATAGGGGTGGTCAGAAAACCCTGGTTGCCATCATTAGGATGAAGCAGCCCTCAGGAATATTCATCCACCCCCACCGAAGGGAGCTTCTCCACAGCCATCTAGCACACATCTCTACATAGAGGTGGGACCTCACTGATACTACCATGTCACCTCAATGAAAGTCTCTGTGCATGGGCACACTTGCCATTCCAGCAAATTGCTGGAGTGGAGACATAAGAAAGGCCACTCCTACAGAGCCCTCTGCTGGAATGGCAGGAGAGGTCTCCCCACAGAATTCTCCGCACCCCCAATGAAACAGTCATCTTCTAGAATGGTAGACAAAGGGCCCACCACTACACTGCTCCCTGGTTTGGAGCCAGCTGGAGTCAGGGTCAGAGGGTAGCACTGTCTGTGGTGAGCTCTCCTCCCACTTCGGCAAAGCACCAGGCACAGGGCCACCATAAACTGATTTATCCAGATGGTTGTGCATTATTAATTTATTGGCGAAGGTAGCAATAACATTGTTCTATTTGGACCCAATCAGCATCAATTTGGGGTGTGCTGGGTCTAGCGTGTAGATATAGAGTTGAGCTCAGTTCAACTAGCAACCGTCTTACATCGTGGGCCCCAGTATTTGGTGGGAGAATCCAACTAACAGTACACTGGACAGGAGAAGACATGGCTTGGGTTGCTGGAGTATGCTGGCCTGGCAATTCGAAGACTTAGTACTTGGGCCAGCAGGTACTGAATACATTTTCCAAGCCTTGTTAATAAGAGTTAAGTAGCTAGATAGTAGGAAACTGAAGAGATATAGTTCAAGGGAAAGCATGGAAGTCAATGGAAAAGACTGGAAATAAATTTGAAAACAATTGTGGAGATGTACTCAGAGTAGTTATCAATGGTTCAATATCAAACTAGGAGGATATACCTTGTAGGTCTCGCAAGGGTCTGTCTGGTACTAGTCAATATTTTTATTAATGACTTACATAACGGGGTGAAGAATATATTTATAACATTTTGTGGATAACAGCAACGTGGGAGGGGTTGCAAGCACTTTGGAGCACAGGATTCAAAATGACCTTGATAAATTGGAAAATTAATCTGAAATCCACAAAATGAAATTCAATAAAGAAGTGCAAAGTACCACACTTAGGAAGGACAAATCAAATACACAAATACAAAATGGGAATAACAGGCTCGGTGGTAGTACTGCACAAGAAGATCTAGCAGTTTGAGTGGCTCACAAATTCAATGTGAGCCAACAATGTGATGAAATTGCAAAAAAGGCTAATATTCTGAGATGTGTATTAACAGGAGTGTTGTACATACAACAAGGTAACTGTCCCACTCCACCACAGTGGTGAGGACTTTACTGGATTATTATGTCCAGTTTTGGGCACCACATTTTAAGATATATGTGAACAAATGGGAGAGAGTCCACAAAAATGAGCGGATAGGACAGAGAAGAGCAGCCAAAATGATAAAATGTTTTGAAATACCAACCTATGAGGATAAAAAAACCTGGGTATGTTTATTCTTGAGAAAAGAAGACTGAGGGGGGTGCACCTGATAACAGCTTTCCACTACATTAAGGGCTGTTATACAGAGGAAAGTGATAAATTATTTTCCATGTCCACTGAAGGTAAGACAAGCAGTAATCAGCTTAGTCTGCAACAAGGAAAATTTAGGTTAGATATTAGGAAAAAATTTCTAATACTTAGGCAATGGAATAGGCTGCTGTGGGAGTTTGCGGAATTTCCATCACTGGAAGTTTTTAAGACCAGGTGAAACAAATGCCTCTCAGGGATGGTCTAGGTCAGGGGTGGCCAACCTGTGGCCACATGCGGCTCCTTGTATAGGCACTGACTCTGGGGCTGGAGCTACAGGTGCCAACTTTCCAATGTGCCGGGGAGCGCTCACTGCTCTACCCCTGGCTCTGCCATAAGCCCTGCCCCCACTCCACCCCTTCCTGCCCCCTCCCCTGAGCCTGCCATGCCCTCGCTCCTCTCCCCCAACCCTCAAGAACCCCCTGAGCCTGCCATGCCCTCGCTCCTCTCCTCCAACCCTCAAGAGCCTCCTGCATGCCACGAAAAAGCTGATCGGGAGGTGCAGGGAGGGAGGGGGAGGCGCTGATTGGCAGGGCTGCCAGTGGGTGGGAGGCACTGGGAGGGGAGGGGAGCTGAGCTGATGAAGGGCTGATGATGTATTACTGTGGCTCTTTAGCAATGTACATTGGTAAATTCTAGCTCCTTCTCGGGCTCAAGTTGGCCACCCCTGGCCTAGGTATTGTTGGTCCTGCCCCAGCACAGGAGGCTGGATCAGATGAACTCTCGAGTTCCCTTCAAGCCCTACATTTCTATGATTCTATGTTTAACTTGTAAACCAGAAGGACTGGAGTTAGGAAGAGAACTCATGTCTAAGTAGGCCACGGATTTCCCTGAAACACTATGGGAAGATTACCTAACCTCTGTGCCTCCAATTTTGTCCATAAAACTCAGATAAAGAGCTACTCAGACAATGAGGAGGATTAGAGCATTGTCTCAAAAATACCATGGAAGGGGAGAGTATCTTCATTATAAACTGCATCAGATTATTGCACAGCAGTACAGTATGAGGCAGGGCTCACCAAATAAAGGGGAAGGAATGTTTTATAGGTCTTACATTTTTAAAAATTCAACTGTGGATCAAGCTACTCTTATTACTTAGGTACTTTGTAAATGAAGGTACAAATGAACTAATCCTACCACCATCTCATCAGTACTGTTTTCTATTATACCAGGAGAGAAAATCCTAATGAACTAATAAAATCAATAAGGGTGTCAACTATACTAGAAAAGATGCATCTGTTTAAACTGAAGAAGTGGGGGTTTTTTTACCCACAAAAGCTTATGCCCAAATAAATCTGTTAGTCTTTAAGGTGCCACCAGACTCCTCATTGTTTTTGTTTAAACTGTTTTTTCAACTAGATTTTAAATTGATCCAGTGAAAAGGCTTAATGTAGATAAACCATTTTTAACAAGGATTAAACTGGTTTGAATGTATCTTGTGTTGGTAAATTACCAAATTAAATTAAACTAATTGAAGCAACAATTATACTTGTTTGTGTGTCTGTTTAGCATTTGCACTGATTTAATCAGAGTGATTTAAAATCTATTTAGTTAAACGAACTTATGTTTGATGGTAAATACAAATTTGAAATATTACCTAAAAATTGCAGCACGCTGCTGAAGCCATTGTAAATCCATTCAAAAATGAAAGACATTGTTGAAGATTAGTTGCCTGCAAGAAAACAAACATGAGACATTTATGGGTAAAAACCTTAATCCCCCTATGCCAGCAAGATTCAGTTGGTAGTAGGGATAGTCATTTGACAGGTCCAAAAATAAGTGGTCAATTGACTGGTCAAATAACGTTAATAATGAACAAATATTTTAAAGCATTAATTTATTAGAACCATAACAGCAGCAAAAAAATAAGACTTTATAGACTCCAAAAGGTTTAGCCTTAGATAGAGACTCATGACTAATTACAACAAACAAGTTACTTAACTGAGTTATTTTATCTCAGATAAATGTGAAAATCAAGTTCTTAAAAAAAAAAGAAGAATGACACCATTATGCAATCAGAAAGCTAGACTGCCTCCTACGTCAGGGTATTCTTGCTATGACTTGACTGGTCAGTTGACTGACTGGTTTATTGACATTATTTGACTGGCGTGCTAAGCCTAGTTGATAGCATACTTGCCTCTGCACCAGAAGGCTGAACTCAAATTTGTTACCCAACTATTACTGGAGTTGAAAGAGGGTGTCTGACCCCTGGTCCCTATTTTGAGTGGATGTTAAAGATCTCTGGAAATTTTCAAACAGCATTTCAAAAAACCTCATTTTAGGTCAATATGTCCTTTTCCACAAACAGGTTCTAAGACTGCATGCATTACCAACTGCTTGCATTTCAGCAGCTATATGTAACAGAGGAGTTGGTGTACTAACAATACTGAAGTCATCAGTCTGTGGGCATTTCAGGATGCATCACTGCATGGAACATCCCACTAACTTCTATGTTAACAATAACTGCCCACTTCTAGCTGCTTCCTGAATTATACTTATGTATCTGCCTCTCTTAACTATCATGCTCATTACCACACTTTCTTTGGTGCAGTTATATAAACTGCATGTCTCTGTTTGGTCATACACAAGGTAAATAGTTTCAAAAGCCATGAGACCAATTTTTGTAAAACTATGTGGCGGCGGACTTTGGAGTACATAAAGAGTTTACCCTCTCCTTTCAGTAGTAGTCAGAATGAAAATGAAACGCAAATCAAATCCCATCAGGGTTTTCTTTCTCAAAAGCTAAAATGCAACTGAACAATAAAAACAATGCTTAGCAAAAGAGCAAATATTACAAGGGGAGCTGCAGGTTTATTGGCTGCATCAAGCCACAATTAATGCTTTCAACTTGTCTTGTTTAGTCCTACCTCATTATGCTTTTGGTGCTTGTAAGTCAGCAGTGATTTTTAAGTACCAGTCAAACGAGGAATGTTTTAAAGAAACCAACTGTTGCCATAAGTACGATTGTGGCTAAAGGTTAGTTCAGCTCATTTACAGCGACTTAAAAACAAAACAAACAAAAATAATAGGAGGCAGAACAGATCCTCCTGTAAATAAATTTAACATAAGAAGCATAATTCTCCAACACAGGCTCCCGAGGAGAATGTTGAAAACGTGCGTGAGGATACGGTAATTAGAGCCGGGGTGAGGTGCCTGCCAAGGGGCCAAGCTCCTACAGGGCACCTGGCCATGTACTCAACCACGTCCAGTTTCCTGACAATCGGGTTGCCCTACCTAAGTGCCCGCGGCTGAAGCCAGGACTCAAAGGCCCCCGTGCTCTAGACTGACTCCCGGTCCGCCCGGCGTGTGACAGCGCCAGGGGGCTGGCGGGAGCGGAAACCCCGCTGCCCTAGACCCATAGGCCCAGGCTGGGGTGGGGGAGGGCCCGCAGCGCACGGAGAAGGGACCCAGACACCGGCCCCGCGGAAGGGTTGGACTCTCCCACCCCCCACGGCAGAGCTGCTCCCTCACCGGCGCTGGAGCCCCCTCCGCGCGCGTAGCGGCTCCCACCCAAACCGACTGCGTGTCACTCGGCTCCCCTCCCCCCGCCGGGCCCGACCGCGGCCCAGTGCCCCCTCCCCGGGCCCCGCCGCCGCGCTGCCCAGCCGCCCCTCACCTCCCCCCGCCGCAGCAGCCGCTCGCGGCTCTTCTCCCTGCGGCTGACCCGGGCAGCCGTCCCTCGACAAGCGTCAGCCCCCACTCACTTACTCGGCAGCCGCCAGCTACACGCCGGAAATACGTAGCACCTCTTCCCCCGGCTGCTTCCGGGGGATGGGTCCGCCGCGCTGGCTAGCGCGCGCTGCGTGCGGCCGCGGCGTGGTGACGTGTCACGGTTCGGGGCCCGGGTTCGAATCTCGCCCCAGCCGCCTGGAGCGGTTCCTCTGGGTTTCCATTGTAGGCTATCAGTGCCCCGGCGCCGGGAGGCTCTGGCTGCATCCGGTCACGCGGCGGGCGCATGCGCGCAGCAGAGATGCACGGGCGCTGTCCTGGCAGCCGACAGTTCACGTCACAGAGCGTGTAGCCGGGGCCGGTCAGGAGGCCGCTCTGTGCCTCGGCTGTAGGGGTCGGGATCGGAGCCGCGCTCAGGGGCAGTTCCAGGCCCCCCCGCTCCTTTTGGCCCCGGCCGGGCAGAGCTTGTCTGTGGCGCTAGCTGGGTGCCCAGGAGATGGGTCAGGTGCCCGCTGGGCCGGGCTGGCCGTTCCCTGCTGTGTCTGACAGGGAATGATGGGCGGGGGGGACGTGTGACCCCTGCCGCTTCGCTGTCTGCAGGAGAGGCGCTTTGCTAACGCGCCCCTGGGAACCTCACGGAGCGGAGCTCCACGCGAGGAACCCTGCAATCCCCACGAGTCCCTCCCCCCAGCCATTACGTAGCTTGTATGGGCAGCCTGTGGGGGAACCGTGAAGCGGCACTAAGGTGCTCACCACCTAGGGTGACCAGGCAGCAAGTATGAAAAATCAGGACAGGGTGTGGGGGAGTAATAGGAGCCTATATAAGAAAAAGGCCCAAAAATCAGGACTGTCCCTTTAAAATCGGGACATCTGGTCACCCTATTAATTCCGCCCTACCCCCGTTAGTGGCATCTGGCCATGCCTCCAGCCCAGACAGTGCTCCTCCATATAGCCCACTGTCCAGTCTTTGACCCTTGTTTAGAGACTCATCCCCTCCTGCTTCACTTTAGGTAGAGATGTTCCTGGATGCAGGAGAAGCCCTAGCACATCCTTGCTTTCTCCTGTGAACACACCTCCCTCTGATGAACTACAGGAGGTTAGGATGATAGAGCAGGGAGGTAAGTGGTAATACTCCCCTTTCTGCCCTCTTCTGAGCATCCCTCCCCAGGCTACCTGTTCTCTAAGCAATGCACATATATAAATGGAAGTTGAGTTCTTGAGGAGTATACTCAAGCTAACAGTTCAGTTTTTTAAGTGAGTTAGCTGTAACTGTTGTATCATATAACTTCACTAGAATGTGCTTTCTGTGCACATTCTTGTGAACCAAGTGTTTTGGCAGGAATGTGTCACAGCACATATTACTAACTACTTAGTTGAAATTGGATTTTTAATTCACAAGCATATATTCACCCTGAAAGCCAGATTCTAAGGAGTCATGTTCATTCAGTCAGGTAACAAACATACCGTGCCCAAGTAACCATAGCAGATGGTGATAATGTAAGATGGAATAGAATCTGCAGGTTGCTCATTATAGCATTTGCTCTGCAACGCTATTAGAAGTAAGACAATTTGGAAATGGTACATATTATTTAAATTAGCTTTTTTTAAGGCACCTTCCTGAGAAACAGCAATAAATAAGTGCTTTAAAGAACAGTAGTCAAAGAGCAGAAGTGCTATTATTTTGGGAACGTGGACCCTGGACATTTTGAAAATTCAAAGCTGCAGGTTAGGGAAGTCCTTCACAGATGGCACTCTTATTTGACTGTTTAAATCTCTTTGGACTCAGACTGTATCCATTAGGGTTACCATACGTCCGGTTTTTCCCGGACACGTCCGGCTTTTCGGCAATCAAACCCCCGTCCGGGGGGAATTGCCAAAAAGCCGAACATGTCCGGGAAAATGCCGGCCAGGCACTTCCCTTCCCGCGGCGGCTCTGCTCCTCCCCTGACTCTTCGGCTCTGTTTAAGAGCTGAGCTGCCCGAGCGCTATGGGCTTCAGGCAGCCCCCTTGCCTCCGGACCCCAGCCGCCGGCCGGGCACTTCCCCTCCCGGGCTCCGGCGGCACAGGATCCGGAGGCATGGGGGCTGCCCGAAGCCGGTAGCGCTTGGGCAGCTCGGCTCTGTTTAAGAGCCGAGCGCTACGGGCTTTGGGCAGCCCCCATACCTCCAGATCCTGCGCCGCCGGAGCCCGGGAGGGGAAGTGCCCGGCCGGGGGCGCAGGGTCCGGAGGAATGGGGGCTGCCCAAAGCCCGAGCGCTACCGGCTTCACGGTTTGCCGGGCAACCTCCAGGCCCTGCGCCCCCGGCTGGGCGCTTCCCCTCCCGGGCTCCAGCTGCGCTGGGGAAGCGTGGGCCGGGGGCGCAGGGTCTGGGGGCTGCCCGGCAAACCGTTAAGCCGGTAGCGCTCGGGCAGCCCTTTTCGCGTGGCTGGGAGTGGGAGGGAGGGGGGCGGAGTTAGGGTGGGAAGGGGCGGAGTTGGGGTGGGGCTGGTAAATGGGTGGGGCCAGGGCCCTATGGAGGGTCCTCTTTTTTAATTTGTTAAAGATGGTAACCCTAGTGTCCATTAATTTTTTATTGTTCTTTTAACTGGTAAAAAGCACAGTTGTCCAAAAGACAGTATTTGTTCATTCAGCACATGATTTACATTAGCAAGTGTATCTTTATAGTTCTCCAAGATTAAAGTATTTTCTGTGTTTGCAAATGGGAAACTGGGGTACAGAGCAGGCATTACTTGGCCAAAGTCAAACAGGGAATCTAGTAGAGCAAGGAACTGAACCCAGATTTCTGAAGTTGCAGTCCAGTGCCTAAACTGCAATACTTTGTCTGTCACCCTTTACATGCCACCCATGGACCATGAGAGCTGGTGCTGTTCTCAACAAAAGTCCCCAGAAAAGGAGACTCTCTCCTTGGGTTGAAAATCTGAAACACCCTCTCGTGGAGTTGGAGGACTTTTGTGCTCAAACTCCCTCAGAACCGTGCTTATAGTAGTGCTGGAGCAAAAGCAATTGGTCAGCAACAAAAACAGCAAAACCATCTATGCAGCAAGCTTATAAAGCAGGGTGGACTGATTTAAATAAAAAAATATTTAAATCAGATTATGTGTGTGATTTAAAGATTTTTTTAAAAAGTAAAATGCAAAAATTAATGGTAACCATTACAATGTATTGGATTTACAACTAAATCTAGTCTTAACACTATATTTTCTGCTTCTTTATATACATATATTAAGCAATTACATAGCTTAAAATGTATTCAGATTCTTAATTTACATTTTTATTATTTTAGAAAAGGATTGATTCATTTTTACTACAAGATTTGTGTCAAACTTTGTTTGGATGAAAACTCAAATTCAATTAAATGCATAAAACAGCATTTTAAAACTGTTTATTAGTTACAATTCTTAAATGTGCTGATACGTAAGAAGAAAGTAATCAAAATAGACTTTGCATATAAAACTAAGTGATTTATTAAAAACAAAGGAAATATTATTTATAGTTAGTGTATTGAACTGATGGTGACTGGAAACAATGTCCTTCAAGATTTTAGAAATAGTAAATCTCCTCCTCACACTAGTTTTTATTCAGAGATGGGAATAGGAAAACAAGGTTTTCTGCACTTTCAACTCCCCATTCAAAGTTAAGGAGGCAATAAACTAGTCATTGAGCTGAGCTACTTGAATAAACCAAAGAGAATCTCTCTGCAGTTGCAGAAGCTCCTGCCATCAAACATTGATTTAGTACTTCAAACTCTGGTTCCAAGTACTTAGCCACCAGTTCAGAGGTTTGACTTTTTAAAAAAAGTTTAGCCACAAAAATGTATTACTAAGTATCTATACATATTTTAATAGTTTAAACCAGTGGTCTCAAACTCCCGGCCCGCAGGCCATCTGCGGCTCACAAGCCTCCCCAATGTGGCCTGTGGGGCACCAGCAGTTTTGGGGCCGGGTCTCTTCTGTGGTCCCACCTGCCACCCCAGGGCACTCCCCCCTCAGGAGCCCAGGCAGTACATCTGCCTGCTCACTCCAGTGACTGCTGGCCCCTCCCTGCAGCCCAGGGGCAGGCCAATGGGATGCTGTTGGGGCGGTGCCTGGGAGCAGAAGCTTGTGGAGGCCCCCTGGCCCACCCTGCCTTGCAGCCCCACGTAAGTGGCACCCTCCACCCCCTCTCTACACACCCCCTCCCAGTCTGCACCCCAGCCCCAGCCCCCAAACTCCATCCCAAAGCCTGCATCCCAGAGCCCCTCCCCCACCCAAGCTCCCTCCTAGAGCCCAACCTCTCACCCCTTCTGCACCCAAACTCCCTCCCAGAGTCTGCACCCCAATCCCCTATGCAGACCTCCTACCCCACCCATACGTCTGATGAAGTGGGTATTCACCCACGAAAGCTTATGCTCCAATACGTCTGTTAATCTATAAGGTGCCACAGGACTCTGTTGCTTTTTACAGATCCAGACTAACAAGACTACCCCTCTGATACTCCCCCACCCAAACTCCGTCCCAGAGCCTTAGGCAGGTGGGGGGGCGGAGTTTTTGGGGGGTGGGTTCTGGGCAGCATGAATGACATTGGCTCACTGGTAGGATTTGAGGACTGGCACTGGCCCTAAGGTAAATTGAGTTTGAGACCCCTGGTTTAAACCTTAACATAGGTTGTCAGTTTCAGAATTTTAAATAGGTTTATTTAAAAACAAACAAACCTCTATTTAAATAAAAGAGTATCAAAATGTATTTAAATCAAGTTAGATTTGTTTTTTAAATCAGTTTGTATCCACCCCGGTATGAAGTAAATAGAATTTTCTGCTAACTGTTCAGTTTTAGTAATATTAAATTACTTGCAACAACAGCACTTAGAGTTGTTTAAATTTGTGTAAGTTAATATACTCAAGCAAAGGTTTCTGTGCTTTAAGGTCTAGCTGATGCACAGGAGTAAGTGGTTTGTAATTAAAAACTGCCATGGCAGTTGAGTACTGCTAACCTGAGTGCCTAGGTATTTGCATTTTTCAAGCAGAGACACCACATTTGTACAATCACTGAAATTAAGAGTCAGGTCCCTCCTCCACAGAATCTTTGTGCTGTGAAGCACAAGATGAACATATGCAATCTTTGTCTCTTGATAGAAGAAATTTGTTTTTAAAGGCTTATTTGATTCAGCAGACTAGCTTTGTGTTTAGACAGAATACTGGGAGAGGAGAGGAGGAGGAGACAGGAATCCACAGAATGAATTTCAGCAAAATAATTTTTATTTCGTACTAACAGACAGTGAACACCCATCAAGTATTCTGTACACAATTGAGTTGAACAACTACTGTCATGATGTATAAAGATACATATTAAGACACGTGAAGCTGCTCTTTTACAAAATGATTGCTTTTAGTCTCCACATGTCTTTGGTACATCTTGAACATGACATCATTGGTAGATATGCAATTCTGTTATAATAAGTTACCTATGATAAGACCATTTTTTCCTGTGGAACTGTAAGCTAGTATTTCTCGTTCCTCCCCACCCCCCGCTTAGGGCTTTCTGGTAGGAGAAATGTAGGCATTTCAACCTTTAGGTCTTAATTTTTCTGGTCATAGAACCACTTGTCCACTGTAGTCAGAAAAAGGGGGGGGGGGAAATAAGAGAAAAAAAGGTTTAAATTCAGTTATCATTGTACATTTAGAGTTATCATTGTACATTTAGTTCAAATTCTCCAGGACCCCACAGACCATTAATATTTCTACAGAAGAGTTTGTGGACCCAGTGTTATCTGCCTGAGGCTATTAGGAGTTACTTACCAACCAATTCTTTCAAACTTTACTAAATTTCCTCAACCCTGGACTGTCAAATGTGATTTTGAAACTGCTTCTGCTCCCACTGCAGTCAGTGGAAGCTTTGCTATTAACTAGAATGAGAGCAAGACTCTTTTTGGCATTTTATCAGTATTGCTAAGTAGAGAAGCAATTAGAACAGTAACAATACAGCCTTAAAATTAACTAAGCCACCCTGATGTTTGCGGTCACTGTACTTTAATGTTTTTACACAATAGTGCAGATCAAGCATTCTGCACAAGCTCTAGGGCAGTACTAAATACTTAAAAATTCCAGAAGAGTTCCTGACTAGCTGTGATAAATGAAAAGGCGGGAGGGGGTCAGAGAGGAGGTAGCAGCTCCCTTTGATGGACACCCAGCCAACCAGCTAGCTGTAAAATCCCTCTTGGTAGCTGTTCTCTACTTGCTTTACCTGTAAAGGGTTAAAAAGTCCCCCAGGTAAAGAAAAAAAGTGGGCACTTGACCAAAAGAGCCAATAGAAAGGCTAGAACTTTTTTAAATTGGGAAAGAAACTTAAATTAAACACCCAAAACAGCTTTCTTGGGGGTTACCTTAAAGGTTATAAGCAAACAAAAGCATCTGGGTTAGCACAGAGAAGTTCACAAGCCTTAAAAAAAAAATAAACAGAAATAAACCTAATTGCGTCTTCCAAAACATTTCTAATTTACTTACATATTTGGGTTGTTAAAAGTAGTTCTAGATATGATCTGATGATTTTTATATCTGGTTCAAACTTTACACAGTATTCCTGCAGCCCTGTCTCTTCAGCCCAGAGAGACCAACAGACAAAGGGAAAGTTTCTTTCCCAATTTTAAAAAGTTCTAGCCTTCCCATTGGCTCTTTTGGTCAGGTGCCCACTTTTTTTCTTTAATGGGGGACTTTTTAACCCTTTACAGGTAAAGCAAGTAAAGAACAGCCACCAAGATGAATTTCACAGCTAGCTGGCTGGCTGTCCATCAAAGGGAGCTACCCCCACTTCATTTATCACACTAGTACTCTCTCCAAACTAAGGGCTTAGCTACACTTGCAAGTTAGAGCGCTTTAAATCAGCCCCAGGCACTCTAACTCCTGAGGTGTCCACAGGCAAAGCACTTAGAGCTCCTGGACTCTGCAGCTGGAGCACTCCTGGTAATCCACCTCCACAAGAAGCATAAAGCTTGCTGCACCCTGGGTGAAACGCCCCGGGTGTCAGTGTGGAGGACATGTTGCATTACTGCGCTGTGATTGGCCTCCGGAAACATCCCATAATCCCCTGAAGTCAGGTGGCCACTTTGGTCATTGTTTAGAACTCGGCTGCAGACATGCAAGTATCCCCTTTCAAAGCTCCGTTTCTGACAGCCGGCATGCTTATCTGCTCCAGGACACAAAGCAAACCATTACTGTGGAATGCTGCTGCGGCTTTTGTGCATCGGGGTGGGGAGGGAGGGGGGTCTGCTGCCATCTGAACTTACAAGACAGCATGCTGACACTCTCCGCCCCCCACATACACACAATACACTCCGTCACACTCCACACACACACCCCATTTGAAAAAGCACACTGCAGCCAGTTGCACGCTGGGATAGCTACCAGAATGCACTGTGGCGTTGCAAGAGCTGCTAATGCCACGCCACTGCTCTTGCAGCTGACAGTGTAAACACACAGCAGTGTTTTCCCTGCTGCTGTCTCTGAAGGCTGGTTTTAACTCCCAGCGCTCTACATCTGCAAGTGTAGCCAAGCCGTTTGTTAACAAGAAAGTTTAATCTGTGTTTCCCCCTTCTTAAGCAAACTTCATACTTGTTACTTTAGAACTTAATTACTACACTAGACCTTCCTTGGCAACAAGGCAGCCATTTTTATTACCCACTGATTAGACAATGGTGCAAAAAGGGCTCTTAGATTTCAATGAATCCTGAGCCATGGAGTTGGGAGCATTACCCCAAAAAAGTTTTTTGTGGAGACTGATCCCTTTATGGGGTGATGGGGCTTCAAGATGGCAGCTCATTTCAGGCATTTCTCTTTATTACATAGTTATGATCCCACAACTCCTGAAGTAAGGCAATCTGTGAAAAGGTTTTAGTAACAGACTTACTCTAGGACTGCATTGGTGCTAGCAGCCTCAAGATTCTAAGATTACAGACATGTTATAGCATCATATATAGAAAAAAAAAAAAAGGATGGATGACCAAAGAATGCTTATAGTTGTGACAGCTGCTTCAGTACTGGCATCAATCAGTGAACCCATTTAATGTTACTAGGAATATCCAATTACAAGTTTAAAAATGCTTTTGCCTCATTGAATATGCTTGTATCTTTAATGAACCAGTCACACAGTAACAAATGCTTTAGAAACTGACAAGAGAGAGTATTGCTGTTCTGGCAACTTGTCTGGTTTTTGTTACTTCTGGCTCCTGGGGGTGTGAAATCAAGCCTCTTTTTTCAGCTCACTTATACATCGCACTATTAATGAATATATGTTACACGACTACTGTAAAATCTTCCCCTTTCACTTTTTTTTTTTTTTTTGCATAAAGTAGAGAGGTGTGCGTTCTGCTGCATTCACTATGCTTTCAGTCCTCTGGAGTGCTTTTCCTAAAGCTCAAGAAACCTACTAATCTCAGTATTCCTTCCTCTCTTCTTGTTAAAGCTATTCAAACAGCAGTTGCTGCAGCATCTTCACATGTACAAAATTAGGAGTTAACACAGTGGAAAAGTTGTTCAGACATTTTTAAACAGTGTTACTTACAAAATCTAGAGTTCTAAATAAAGCTTTTAGTTTATTTCCAATGCTTTTAAAAAAATGTTATCATACTTAAAAATTGACTGCAAATATTTTCCTATAGAATATCTCTTAACACTTCTTAAAGTCACTTTGGAATGAGATGTAGGTTTTAAGGCTTACCTTCAGGTGGTATTGTATTGGCAGTTCCACAAGGTGGTACCTGATAAGTAAGAAGTGCATTAATGGCTTATGATTATGGAATCTATTAAGATCTGGAGACTGCTGTGCTTCTGGGTGTTCACAAAGCCCTCTCTTTACTAAACTAGATTTAAAATCCAGACTATATGAATATGGAGAGATTCATACCACCAATATTGGAGAACTATGGGTGATGAAGAACACAGCTATATATTGTCAGTATTCTGTAAATCAGCACAGCTTCTAGATAATATGGAAGTAATCAAGCCAGCTATTTTTTGGTGGCATTCTGCACTAGACGTATCTACCCCTACAAAGGCAAGGAGATAATAGGCTATTGTCTTTCTGCAGCCATAGCTATTTTATGTCCCAATACTGGATTCCAAAAAAAACCAAGAGCAAAGGACATTTAGAATTAGTTTTGGATTCAAGGTTTAATATTTCCCAAGGAGTATTTGCTTTCCTAGTGATAAGACGGAAAAGTATTGTGGCTGGTGACAATTCCAGTCCACAACCTAATGAAGTGTTCTAGCCTCAGAATTTTACCAGGTAGTTCTGACACAGCTATAACATGACACTTTTAGAAACCAGAGTAAGTTAAACAGGTTTATTTCTTCATCTATTTATAACTGGCCTCTGCTTCTGATCAGAATTATTTTAACATCGAAAGGATTTTTTCCATGACCTATCCATTCACAATTTTTTGCATCACTTCTATTAGAAATTGCCAAATATTGTGGTACTCCAGACTTACAGGTATAGCCAAATATTCTGAAGTACTTGAATTCCTCACCTATTTAGAAGTTTTGATTAATGCAGTACACATTAGATGTCAGACAATGCATTTGACAGGAAATATTCTCAAGGAATCAGTCCTTTGGGAGTCATTCCGTTGCAAATATCATGCATTCTGATGGCAAAGGATAGCCTATACTTTAAAAACTGAAGCTCATGTTATGTCTTAGGTATTAATTTTCAAAAAGTTCTTTATACATTTTAACTTCAAGTCATTTACATGAGTTGATACAAAAAAAAGTACTTTGCTCCAGGTAGAACAATGTTTCAAGAGAGATTCCATCCCCAGATGAGTCGGGCAAGTAGAAACACTGAAAAAGGTGTTTGAGTTTCTGTACACCCATGCACCTCTGCTTACTAAAAAGTTCATGCTTAGTTTGGCCATCCAGAGTGATTTTAGCCAGTACAACAAGCTGCTCCTACAGGGAAAAAGTGTTTTTTTAGTGTACTGCCTAAACTCCTTTGGTCTTTTCTTTATAATCACAGACACCAGGTGTTATTAAAAAATAAAGATACCCAAATCTATTTGTACTTACTGCTTCCACAGTAGCTTTAGCAGATTCTTGACTAATACAAAAGGAGCTGTCTGACACAGTTGTATTTGCACTAGAAGAGAAAGGTGAATTGTGAGAGCGAAGTTCTTTCCCCAAAAGTATTAGACAACAGCATTAAAGGTGTTAAGGTTGCCCATTTAAAAAAAAAAAAAAAAAAAAAAACAGGCTGAAGGCTCAGTTTTTGAACAAGCTACAGAGTAAGTTGCTAACACTAGAGTAACATAAGAACGGCCTTACTGGGTCAGACTGAAGGTCCATCTAGCCCAGTATCCTGTCTTCCGACAGTGGCCAGTGCCAGGTGCCCCAGAGGGAATGAACAAAACAGGTAATCATCAAGTGATCCATCCCCTGTCGCTCATTCCCAGCTTCTGGCAAACAGAAGCTAAGGACACCATTCCTGCCCATCTTGGCTAATAGCCATTGATAGACTTATCCTCCATTAATTTATCTAGTTCTTTTTTGAACCCTGTTATGGTCTTGGCCTTCACAACATCCTCTGGCAAGGAGTTCCACAGGCTGACTGCGCTGTGTGAAGAAATACTTCCTTTTATTTGTTTTAAACCTGCTGCCTATTAATTTCATTTGGCGACCTCTAGTTCTTGTGTTAGGAGTAGTAATATACAACACTTCCTTATCTACTTTCTCTACACCAGTCATGATTTTATAAACCTTAATCATCTCTCCTCTTAGGTGTCTCTTTTCCAAGCTGAAAAGTCTCAGTCTTATTAATCTCTCCTCATGCAGAAGCCGTTCCATACCCCTAATCATTTTTGTTGCTCTTTTCTGAACCTTTTCCAATTCCAATGAATCTTTTTTGAGATGGGCGATCACATCTGCACACAGTATTCAAGAAGTGGGCATACGATGGATTTATATAGAGGCAATATGATATTTTCTGTCCTATTATCTCTCTCTTTCTTAATTATTCCCAGCATTCTGTTCGCTTGTTTGACTGCCACTGCACATTGAGTGGATGTTTTCAGAGAACTATCCACTATGGCTCCAAGATCTTTTTCTTGAGTGGTCACAGCTAATTTAGACCCCAGCATTTTATATGTATAGTTTATTGGATTATGCTTTCCAATGTGCATTACTTTTAATGTTGATAAATGCAATTTCATCTGGCATTTTGTTGCCCGGTCACCCAGTTTTGAGAGATCCTTTTGTAGCTCTTTGCAGTCTGCCTGGATCTTAACTATCTTTAGTAATTTTGTATCATCTGCAAATTTTGCCACCTCACTGTTTACCCCTTTTTCCAGATCATTTATGAATATGTTGAATAGGACTGGTCCCAGAACAGACCCCTGGGGGACACCACTATTTACCTCTCTCCATTCTGAAAACTGGCCATTTATACCTACCCTTTGTTTCCTATCTTTTAACCAGTTACCAGTCCATGAGAGCACTTCCCTCTTATTCTGTGGCAGCTTACTTTGCATAAGAGCCTTTGGTGAGGGACTCATAGACTTTAAGGTCAGAAGGGACCTTTATGATCATCTAGTCTGACCTCCCGCATGATGCAGGCCACAAAAGCTGACCCACCCCCTTTCCCTTAACTCAGCTGTTGAAGTCCCCAAATCCTGTGATTTAAGGACTTCAAGTCACAGAGAATCCTCCAGCTAGCGACTCCCGCCCCATGCTTGTCAAAGGCTCTCTGAAAATCTAAGTACACTATATCCACTGGATCCCCTTGGTCCACATGCTTGTTGACCCCCTCAAAGAATTCTAATAGATTGGTGAGGCATGATTTCCCTTTACTAAAACCATGTTGCCTCTTCCTCCACAAATTATGTTCATCTATATCAGTGGTCTCCAAAGTGGGGTGCACACAAGAGGATCCTTGGGGGTGCGCGGCGGGAAGAGCAGGTTTTTTTTTTTTTTTGCTTCGGCAGTTTGGGTGGGAGTCTGAGGGGTTTTTTTTTGGCTTCGGCGCAGCAGGGGGTGTGTGCTCAAAAATTTTTTACTGATGGGGTCCGCGATCAAAAAAGACCACTGATCTATGTCTGACAATACTGTTCTTGATTATAGTTTCAACCAGTCTGCCCGGTACTGAAGTCAGGCTTACAGGCCTGTAATTCCCGGGATCACCTCTGGAGCCCTTTTTAAACCCCTAATAAAGACTTCTTCTGTTTACTCCCATTTGCTGAGAATTTTTAATAAAAAAAGCAGTGTAACAGAGGAGTTGTAACCTACCAATTGATTTCTCCTCCATCTGTTTTTTTAAATACTAGAGCTGTCCAGTGTTCATGAGTGCTTTTGATGATGTTAATTGCAAAGTCCTAAAATTAAAAAAAAATAAATTCCATATTACTGGCAAATACTCTAATGATCCCCCATTCTGTCATTTAGATAGGAACCGGCAGAGCCTAATGTTTACAGTAGATATTTTAGGAGAGCAAATTTTCTTGCTATAAACAACTAAGTATCTCTACTATTATTTTGCCCTCTGTCACGATTAGTATTATAGTAACAGCTTGAGCTGCTAAGTAAGATTAGGGCCCCTTTGTGCTGGGTACTGTACGGATTCCTAGTAAGACACAGTGCTTGCCCCAAACACCTTCACAGACAAAATGGGGGATTATAAAATTTCTATTTTAAGAAGGAATTAAGATGCTGAAGGCCACATCGTAGGTGTATGGCACACAGAGGAACTGAACTCTGATCTCAGTCCAGTACCTTTACCATAAGACCAATTTCCCCTCTCACTAACAGAGCGTCTATGTTAGTGAAAGAGGTTGATGTTCGCTAACATTGTTGGCTTAACCTGACCTAACCTCTATCCTCCAACCCTAGTTTAAGCAAACTCTTAGATGTTGCCGTACTTTGTATCTAAGAGGATGGGTGGGACAGGAAAAAATAACTATAGCTATGTAGAGGAGCCGGGACATTGGTCAGTTTTTGGAAACATTTACTGAATATTTAAAGGAAGGGGACATTTCCAAATAATTTTTAGGCAAAAATTGTTTTAACATTTTTTCTTTTACACAAACATTTAAATTCAAAATATTGTATTTTTTAGACTCATGTGTAGCCTGACACACAAGAATCCTTTTCTAGCATATGATCCAGAAAGTGAAACTAGTAATGCAATGGTTATAGTCAAAGACAAGTGAAATGCTTAGTGAATATGGTTAAAAGATTATTTTTTAAAATTCTTGTTTCGCTAGTTAGAAATAATTGGAAAGAGGGATACTATCAAAACAAAACCCTTACACCCTGAGGAAATCGGTAAGAATTTTGGAATATATGTACGACCATACAGTAACTTAGAAGAGGTAAGTCAGCTCCTTGGCTATAGCAAATTAGGACAACACGTCTGAAGGAGAAAGGTATGTACACAAGCTCACCACCCAGTCTTCATGGGCTACCTGTGTGCTTCTGTCACCTGCTAGGGGGCTCTAACAGGCCAAGACTAAGGTGGGGGAGGGAGGAAAAGGAAAAGATCAGTGAGATAGAGGGAAGCCCCAGTCATGCCCCTTTTGTTCTGGCTAAGCTCTACATGCCAATAGAAAGGCATGGGAGTTACTGTGCTGGTTGTATGCCAGAAGGTCCAGTGTTCTGGAGTGATCCTCCTGTAGAGGGATACACCTATTTTGTGTGTGGTTTCCAACAGCTGGGGGTGTTCAACAG
Organism: Chrysemys picta bellii; assembly: GCF_011386835.1. Taxonomy (NCBI): domain Eukaryota; kingdom Metazoa; phylum Chordata; order Testudines; family Emydidae; genus Chrysemys; species Chrysemys picta. Next base: position 88,396,812 of record NC_088797.1, on the reverse strand, counting down.
GTGCATTGCACCTTAGGATGTAAGGTTTCTGCGAGCAAGCAAAATGAAGATGGGGTTGGAGAGAGCTAGAAGAGATATAAATCAGTGATTTCTATTACTGTAGATAAAATAAAGCTTAGTCAAGTGGCTTAGGTTTTCAAGTGAAACTTCAGTTTTGCAGTCACACTAGCATTTAAGTATGCAATATGTGCCTCACTCTTAATGTACAGACTATTGTTCCTCAACTGTAATGTGCTTTTTGGACAATCAGATTGGTTCTACAGATAATGAAGAAGCGGTTACATTACCCGGTCTTTAAATTCTCCATTAAATGCAAACTGGTTTTCTGGCTTCCCATCCGGTACCTTGTACCTTCTAAACCAATCCACTGTAGCTTCTAGGTATCCAGGTTTCATCTTTCTGACATCATCAATATCTAACAGGAGGGGGGGAAAAAAACTCTTCTTTATCATGCAAATAGGTGCAGTCTTAAACTAGTCTATGCAATACGTATAATATTCTTTTGTCCAGACCACCTTTGAGTCTGGCACTACTGAGGAAAGTAAGCATTATGATTGTTGGCTACAGTACAAGACCTGAAACATCTCCTAGACAGTGTATGCCTAGCTCTCATGAGAAGTCATTTGTTAGGGACAAGTTTGGCTATGCTGCTATAAGTCAATTTAAGATAGAGTGGATTTTAGATATCTGAGAAGAACAAGATTTACCTCCCTGCCCAAGTTTATGCTAAAAAGCCAAGAAACAAGTTCATTTGAGAGGGCAAGAAGTCAGATTTGAGGATGGTTGATCCTCACAGTATATCCACCTGTCAAAAGCATAGAAGAGTTATTTTTCCAAAGATAGTTTATTGATAACCTTTAATAGGTCAGATTAGCCCAAGTTATTTTACTGGAATCTTTTCTGATTTTCAGGGGAGAAGGGGCAGAAGGAATTCTGACCTTTAGTCAGGAGAAACTTGAGTGGAGAACTTAGATGTGTTTTGTCAGATACCTCATGCTCACTTAGCTGCATGGACCCAATCAAGCCAGCTGTTACTCAGAGGTGCAAATTGTGCCAGCAAAATCTTATAAGTGCTGTGTATGCAATTCACCCTCAGCAGAGTTTCCACTCTCACCTTCCCTCAGGGTTTTGGCTGCACAAGGGTAACCAGCTCCCACTGGAAGCTTCCAAGCGACCTCTACCAGCAGAGGTGATAAAGTACTGTGCTGATCCAGTGCACCCTTCTGCTGCCTAGGCCAGCGCCACTTCTAGGAATATGTAGATCCCTTGGCACAGGAAGCAGGATAGGAGTGAGAAAGGGGGTTGTGTTCACCTTGCTTTGCCAAGGCCCTATGCAGACGCTGGCTAAAATCTAGCTCTATGGATTTTAAATGCAGATTTTTCTAGTATGAAGGAACATTCTGTTCAAAACCGCCAGTTGGGTAAGTAAAAAGCCAAAACAATGCCTTCCTCCTTGCTACTTACTGTTATAGTTGGCTGCTTCAGGGTCTTCAATATTGATTGCTATTACTTTCCAGTCTGTCTCCCCCTCATCAATCAGTGCCAGTGTGCCCAGAACTTTCACTTTAATTACTTCTCCTCTTGAGCACACCTAATTACATAAAATGTATTAATTATCTCTACCAATGTGCTATGAGATGTGCAACATAAGACAAATTACAATTCAGTAAAAAGTTAACATTCAAAACAAGTTCAGTAAGAGGATCAATACAAAAGACTGAATGGCTGGAAACTAATGTAAATCACACCACTGGGTAGCCATTAACTTGAACTTTTGCCTGAATAACTTGAATTTGGGGAATTAAAATTCATTACATTTCAGCACCAGAAGTCTCCGTGGCAGCATTAAGAGAAGCCAAGTTCTTAATAAAAGACCCAGAAGTAGAAGTTAAGTAGTCTCTGGAGTCAGTTAATTTAACAGATTACAGTTCTAAGAAATAAACATCCTTTGTAAGATAGCACATTACCTTGCTTCCAATTTCACACACATCAATTGGATCATTATCTCCATAGTAGCCAGTATTTTCATCTTTATGTCCTGGATGTTCCCATGTCTACGTATGAGAAAGAGATTTTTAAACTTTTAAAAAGAGGAGAATCCCGGAGATTCAAAGTTTACATGAATGGATGGCTCTGAGTTTTTCATGCAGGCAGCAGTTTTCTAGTGAAGAAGCTTAATTAAGATGGGATGTTTCTCCATTGGGTTTCAGTGGGAAGAAAGTCCGTTCTGATTGCTGGTTAGGAAGTTTTCACTTTTTACATTTGTTTACACTTTATCAATTTTAAGATAGCCTGTTTACTTTGTCCATGGATCTGGGATTTCTAGATCAGGATAAGTTGCAAGCTCACTTCCTCTGACTATTTTTTTCCAACTACTTCTCGTTATCAGAACTGACCTGACTTCCTCCTAGGTCAGAGGGGAGGATACAGAAGGTTAGCAGGATAATTAAGAGACAAGTAAGATCAGTGTTAAGATAGTCCTTTTAAAATAAGGAATTTGTAACGGCATTATTTACATCTTTATGCTTGCAGGCAGGCAGCCAAATTTGTCCACCCATTTCTTTGAAGATGGAAAATTTGTTTGAATTTAAGGGCAGTGTGTGGACAAAGTTCAGAGAAGGGTATGGAAGAGATCCATTCTGTACAGGTTGCCATACAATGTGTTTTGTTAGCTACAACATTAACTAAAAACCTAGTTTATTTATACTAAATAGAAAGCCTATTTCTAGAAAAGGCCGGGACTGTTCAAATTACAAATGTGAAGCCCAGTAGAATGCAAGTATTAATAATGCATCTTGTCTAAGGTGATTTTAGTATAATTAGCCATAGGATCCTAAAGCATTTTCAAGTAATGTACACATTAATGACTCTCTTCATGATTTTTCATTGTCTGTACACAACTGAGTGTAGGATCTCCTGACAGGCTGCTTTTAAGAAGAATTTGTCTGGCAACTGAAATCCAAGTCAGACCATTAGATGAAGCAGCAGGGGTCTGACACTTACACATGGGCACAGAATCACTCCCATCAGAGAGTACTTACCAAATGTCTAAAACATTCATTCTTATGTAGCAACATTCTTCAGTTAAGAGTATCGACCTACTACTAATTTCTGAAGACTGCTGTTCAACTGAATTGATAGGTGGTAGGGGTCCTTGTAGCTTAACTGACATTTTATTACTGGTATAAAGCCAGTTTTATTCTACGTTGGTATTTTGCTGCAAGTTTATATTTTTGTTAGCTTGTTTACAACATGATTTGCATACTTACCTTCCTCTTGAGATTCTGTCAGTGTCACTACTGACTAATATTTCCCCTCATTAGCATTTGCTATTTCAGTTTCAGTCTGAATAGATTAAGCAAATCTTGTTTTCTTAGCATACTAGCATTCACATTTTTTTAAAATACATAAATATGTTCAGGATTGTGTTTGTGTGGCTAGTATCTAGTTTCCACTGCAAGAAAAAGATATATGTACAATACAATACCTGTGGGATAGCACCGTAATTCCAGATATAGCCCTTGTGAGGAAATACATTAGCAACATAACGCAGCTTTCCTTTCTTCACATCTTGTTTAATTGGGTTTAGAGGATCCTTTGTTGCAATCTGAAACAGACAAATGTAGTTACCTGCATGTATTTTACCTAACTAAAACAATGACCATTTAGTTACCCTGATCCCAAATGTTCAAAATTAGAAATCTGAATCTAATCTGAAAACCTGACTGCTTATGTAAGGGTGCTGAGAACCCATCAATTCCCTTCAAAGCCAACAAAAGCTGTTGGATTCAGTACCTTTGAAAGTTTGGTCACACAGGCAAATGCCAAAATATGCCTAGAGGCTTTTTTTTCCTCTTTTTCATAGAAAGTCTTGGCCTGGGTTCGCCAGTAAAAATAAATACTATAGACATCATGGGTAAATTTTGCCTCTGGAAGAGTTGCTTAAAATGATATCCAAACCAGTCCTATTTGGAATGAGACCCTTACTTGGAGATTAAGATACATTACAGATTGTAGCTATTAGGATACAGGCTCTCCCTCAGTGATCCAACTAGTCAGGGGCCAGAGATAAAGGGAAGGCTACTCCCAAGGGAGGTATTCAGATAAGCTGGAATGTGGAAGCCCTCCAAAATATACGATTCCTCCTAATACCCAAACCCATACTTCTCAAATTATGGTTATATAGCCTGCAGCCATTCCAGTACCCAAGAAGTATGGACCAAACTAATCCCTTTCCTGGAGAAAGTCTCTTCCGCTAGGCATCTGGGGCATCAAGCAAGAGTCTTAAAGCTCCACCAACACCTGGGTCTTGGACTGAAGGCTGCACCTCACACAGGAGTGATCCTGGCCAACTATTACAATGTTACTAGTTCATTTAGCAGTTAATGACAGTAGAACTTTGATTTAAGTTTTATGAAAACTGGTCATACTCTGCAATTTCTTTTTATACAGCCAAGTGTGCTTTGCAACTGTTCTACCTAAACTGAGACATCAACACTGGTCAGAGCTTTAAGTTTTATGATATTTTGCTTACTTCAGTATTAATACATAATAAAGCTAGTTACCAAAGTTTTACATTTAGATCTGTTAACTTGGCTTTCTTCTGCTTGTTCTAGAACAATGTGTTGTACTACATTAGACTACTTTTTTTCTTTCAAAAAAGCCACACAGAATTCAGCAGTGCCAGAGATTTAAGAACTAGAAGCAGCCAGACCTCCAGTTATGGATTTTATCTTCCACTTACCTCCATCTTTGCATTTGTCCATCGAGGTACTTCCACAATCATGTTGAACACATTCTGAAATGAGCAAGAAGCAGATCAGCAAAATCTCTCTGAAATGAGAAGTACATCCCCATATTCTAAAGGAAGCACAAACTAATCAAAAGCAGCAAGTTTTTTAAAGTTCTAACACATTTTGCTGTGTCCAACAAGTGAGAATTTTGTTATATCTTGATAACTGACTGAGCAGCAGGATTTTAAGTGTCAACAGTAAAGTGTTCAACATTCAGACTAAAGTTCCTCCTCCGTGCAAGCCCAGCATTAAGGGTACGTTATATTTTGACAGTAGGTATTTTTACACTATTGGTGTAACAGGCATCTTTTCAGCAACATAACCCATGACACTAGTATACCAGTTTAAAATCGTTTTTTATTAAACATATAGCAAGAAGTATCTCACGTGAGTTTCTAGTGAGAAACAAAATGGAGACCAAAGAAAGCATAAGCAGATCCATGACACTAAAAGGTTTCATTTTTCATTTGCAGGATGAATATAATCGAGGCAGTTCTAAGAAAAAATGCTTCTGATGGGCCATCTTTATAGTGGAAGGGACAATGGTCAGAACATCTCAGAGATCGCTGGTTGTTTTTTTTAGTCAGGGTGGAGTTTGTATTACTGCAATACAGAATGCCTATCTATAGCTCAGGCACATTTAATGGAGTACGTGCAAGGAGTGTCAGGAATACAGTAGAACCTCAGAGTTATGAGCATCTCAGGAATGGATGTTGTTCGTAACACTGAACAAAACGTTATGCTTGTTCTTTCAAAAGTTGGCTTAATATAGCTTTGAAACTTTCTATTATGCAGAAAAAAATTCTGCTTTAACCACCTTAATTTAAATGAAACAAGCACAGAAACAGTTTCCTTACCTTGTCAAAAAAATTTTTTTAAACTTTTCCTTAAAAAATAGTTCAACACAGTACTGTACTGTATTTGCTTTTTGCGGGGAGGGGAGGAGGGGGGTCTCTTGCTGCCTGATTACATACTTCTGGTTCCAAATGAGGTGTGTGGTTGACCAGTCAGTTTGTAACTCTGAGGTTCTACTGTATAGAACAGTCTCTTGTAGTACTGAGACTATGGGTGGGACTTGGCAAGAAACTTCCACCAAGAAGAGAATTAGACCAACAGAGTACTTTTTCTGAAAGTCCCATAGTAGTCATTTCTTCCTCCAGAGGTCAGAGCTTTTGTATCTAAAAAAAAAAAAAAGGCCTCCTCCACAAATAAGATTGGCTTGTTTTTTTCCCCCCTCAAAGTGCTGAGCACCTGCAGCTCCTGGCTCCATATCAACCATTGGTTTATCTAATCCTCAGGTTAAGCAGCATTAGTGTTTCAGAACAGTTATATCAGAGATGCTAAATCCCTTGCACCTGCATTTCACCATAGTTGGATGACTGATGGTTTGCAGTCAATGTTACATGTTCTCCAGTTTCAGTTTACTACACCTACTCTTTCAATATTAGGGGCTCTTTTCTCTGGGTTCAGAGCTCCAGTAGTGTTTGTGCATTGCTCTATTAAGGAGGGAGAGAGAAAGATCCATTAGTGTGGAAAATGCAGTGGATCAGAACAGAGTAGGGAAGGTGTGATTGTTCAATCAGTGCTTAAGTGTATGGAAATAAACAACTTTTGAAGGGTGGGAGAGGAGGTTGAAGGGTATTAGCTAAATTCAAGAAAAGGCAACTTCTCGAAACTTGTGTATATGTAGAAGCTAGTTCATATTTGGGAAATTAAGTGGATGAGTTTGACATGGTTTAGAAGGCATGATTAATACATTAAGATAGTGAATTCACATTTGAATATTAGGCCCATGTACAGATAGGTTTAGCACATCTCAAATCTTAGACTGAAAAACACTTTACAATCCTCTCAAGATCTTAAAAATACCAGGATTAAGAGCTAGAGACAGTGTAATGTAACCTTTTGCCCTAAGCTGGACTCCCTAACAAAGCAGCTACCAAACCAGCAGAGTAACCAGGAAAGTTCCCTGAGATAGCCCTGCAATACAAAGAAAAGTAACACAGTCAACACTGCATTGTGTAGTTGTGTACAACATTAATCACACTTGTTTCTCTCCAGTGACTTTTTGTACGCACACTCCCAGACACTGATGTAGTGTGCTGCTTGCTTATCAATCTGAGATTGGCAGTTAGTGGGTAATACTCCAAATCCTGAAGCTGATAGGCACTGCTCCATAGACACCCATCCCGCTGCTCCAATTTTTGTTTTTAACTAGTTCAAGAAAGATTGGGGAGAATGAGAGTATAACTTTCATTGTATTTTATTAGTCTAAGTTACATTCCAGAAATGTGTTTTTGGAAGTTGCTTTTTCACAAGTTGATGGGCAAGCCGACTGCTCTCCAACACATTTGGCATATGGTTCTTTGTGAGTGGCCTTAACTTGAAAGTGTCTTCTCCCTACAACCCAGCTAAATGCTGCCCCTTAACACCCTCCCCAAGTTATACATAAACTTACACACCACAAAGGTCTTGAAAGTATCTTGGTTCTGCTCATACGAGGTCTTGCACACTCTACTGGAAACTTAAAAGTTTTTGTTTCAACCCATCTTCCCTTTATATCAATAACTCCCCGGTCAATAGATGGAATACTTCCAAAATGTTTGTCTGTATCTACTTTATTGGTATAATTCTGATAAGTCAGAAAAGATATTTTTAACAGGAAGGTTTACTGTAAAAAGCAAGCGCTAGCTAGCGGACCATGCACCTGCCTGATCTTCTGGGCTCTTGCCTCTTCTCTTACCACCCTCAGAATGCGGTTATACTAACCCACTCCCCGCAAATGCGCACTACTTCCTCAAACCATATGTCAGAGGAAATTTTCATGGAGAGGAAGCCCATAGGCAGAACACAACAATCTAAGGAGAGGTTGGGCAGCTTTCACTCGCTGTAGTCACACACAGTTTTCCAGCTTCCCTTTACTAAACTTGAGGTTTTGATGTGCATATGCGGTGGTCCACTGAAATAGCAGAGAACTGCCTTTCCTAGACTGAGGAAGGAGGAATGCAGAGGGTGCCAAAGACTGGTGCATAGACTGAGCTTTTTATTTTAGCGTGTGCAACATCTTAACAGATTCATAGATTCTAGGACTGGAAGGGACCTCGAGAGGTCATCGAGTCCAGTCCCCTGCCCGCATGGCAGGACCAAATACTGTCTAGACCATCCCTGATAGACATTTATCTAACCTACTCCTAAATATCTCCAGAGATGGAGATTCCACAACCTCCCTAGGCAATTTATTCCAGTGTTTAACCACCCTGACAGGAACTTTTTCTTAATGTCCAACCTAGACCTCCCTTGCTGCTGTTTAAACCCATTGCTTCTTGTTCTATCCTTAGAGGCTAAAGGTGAACAAGTTTCTCCCTCCTCCTTATGACACCCTTTTAAATACCTGAAAACTGCTATCATGTCCCCTCTCAGTCTTCTCTTTTCCAAACTAAACAAACCCAATTCTTTCAGCCTTCCTTCATAGGTCATGTTCTCAAGACCTTTAATCATTCTTGTTGCTCTTCTCTGGACCCTTTCCAATTTCTCCACATCTTTTTTAAAATGCGGTGCCCAGAACTGGACACAATACTCCAGCTGAGGCCTAACCAGAGCAGAGTAGAGCGGAAGAATGACTTCTCGCGTCTTGCTCACAACACACCTGTTAATACATCCCAGAATCATGTTTGCTTTTTTTGCAACAGCATCACACTGTTGACTCATATTTAGCTTGTGGTCCACTATAACCCCTAGATCCCTTTCTGCCGTACTCCTTCCTAGACAGTCTCTTCCCATTCTGTATGTGTGAAACTGATTTTTCCTTCCTAAGTGGAGCACTTTGCATTTGTCTTTGTTAAACTTCATCCTGTTTAACTCAGACCATTTCTCCAATTTGTCCAGATCATTTTGAATTATGACCCTGTCCTCCAAAGCAGTTGCAATCCCTCCCAGTTTGGTAACATCCGCAAACTTAATAAGCGTACTTTCTATGCCAATATCTAAGTCGTTGATGAAGATATTGAACAGAGCCGGTCCCAGAACAGACCCCTGCGGTACCCCACTCGTTATGCCTTTCCAGCAGGATTGGGAACCATTAATAACAACTCTGAGTACGGTTATCCAGCCAGTTATGCACCCACCTTATAGTAGCCCCATCTAAATTGTATTTGCCTAGTTTATCGATAAGAATATCATGCGAGACCGTATCAAATGCCTTACTAAAGTCTAGGTATACCACATCCACAGCTTCACATTTATCCACAAGGCTCGTTATCCTATCAAAGAAAGCTATCAGATTGGTTTGACATGATTTGTTCTTCACAAATCCATGCTGGCTGTTCCCTATCACCTTACCACCTTCCAAGTGTTTGCGGATGATTTCCTTAATTACTTGCTCCATTATCTTCCCTGGCACAGAAGTTAAACTAACTGGTCTGTAGTTTCCTAGGTTGTTTTTATTTCCCTTTTTATACATGGGCACTATATTTGCCCTTTTCCAGTCTTCTGGAATCTCTCCCGTCTCCCATGATTTTCCAAAGATAATAGCTAGAGGCTCAGATACCTCCTCTATTAGCTCCTTGAGTATTCTAGGATGCATTTCATCAGGCCCTGGTGACTTGCAGGCATCTAACTTTTCTAAGTGATTTAGATAATTCATCTATTTTTTAAAACTATACATTTTAATACTAATAGCAAGTGGAAATGAAAATAGTATATGACCCAGCCAGCTCTCTACAAAAAGTAGTTAAGGCAGCACAGACAACCCTACTCCCATCTATAGGTCCTCTTTGTAAGACTGACCTCCACAAATTACTTTGCATAATAGGAGATTAGAAATAGTACCTGAGGGGGGAGGAGGAATGAGTTTAAAAAAAGAGGGAAGGGGAAAGAGACATCCCTGTGACACAGATTTGTATTTGAAGCCAACATCTTGATCAAGTATTGACATTGCATAACTTGATGCCATTTCACAATTTGTCAGAAATCATTTTGAAATGCGGAGTCCAGAAATACCTTCAACTCTGCTACAGAGTTTGACCCATATTCAGCACTCTCATGGATGTCAGTGGAAGTACCACAGCAGCTCAAGGGGCTTGAGAGACTTTAAAAAAAGGTCAGTTCTCCAGATGTAATTGACGAGAGTCTTACGCTACTCCGATCACCACAGCACAAGCTTTGCCAATTCTGAACTAGAACAACGTTTGGACAAAATTACCAGAAGAGGTACAAAAAAACCCTTATTTCGGGGGTGGGGGTGGGGAGGGGAAATACAATGAAAAATTCCTTCCACACAACAAATCATTCCCAAGGTCCTGAGCTGCCATTCAAAAAAGTTAAGGGTGGGGTGTGCAGAAAAAGTGCAGTTGGGCCAGACCTTGAGAGCAAGTTGGAGCCACCATTTTAAGTTGCAGGAGCTGCCAACAACCCTAAGGACTTGTTACGGCACCCATGGATCATAGAGAATGCAGGGATTCCTCAGCCACACTCCTCTCAGAGCAGGATAGTTTTATAGGAGCTACTGCAATGGTTCTGTGCAACCTGATGATTTGACCATACACTGGGAGGTTACTTTAGTAGCTGGTTAAACTGGAATTATGACAGATCTTCATTGGGAAAGTGACACAAAGCAGCCCTAATACTGCTATGAATTTAGCCCCAAAACTAAGCAGCGCTTCAGAACGATACAATGAAGACATACAACAATTTCAGTGGAGCTTTACATAAGGATTCTGCTCACAGGTTGCTGTTCACAGTATTAGGGCCTAAGCCATCAATTTTCAAATTCTTCTGCATTAGCATTCTTAGAAAAGTATACATTTTTTGTAGCTCCCATCCATGAAGCCAACCATTTCCAGTTAATAAGACTAGTAACAATATTATTTCACATGTCTAAGTTAATAAAGTTGCCTCAGTGGCTTGGCACCAGAAGTTATTTACTAGTTCCAAGGTACATTTTACAACTAAGTTTGTACTGAATTTCCCTTATCACCAGAGAAAAGAAGAGCATGATGTAAGATTCCACCTAACCCAGTTTGCTCAGTCAGAGAGATTGCAGTTGCACTGTTTGGCCAGAGGCCAACTACCGTCATAGTTTATGTTGCATAGTTATTTACCACACAGATGCACTGAAAGGAGAAACCAATACTATCTGGAGGGAATAGATTTCTAATAAGTAAGTTCTCATAGTGGGTAGCTAAGAACCTGCTTAATATAGCCATATACATTACCTTGCCAGCAACTGGATATATTGGAATATCATGGAATGGTGAAATGTATTCTCCTTTATCATTTTCTGAAAGAACAACATATTAAGCTAGTAAATAAAGATGAATTAGCACCAATGAAAACAATTTAATAAAAAACTACTACGGCTATAAAGTTGGCTTTATTCAAATGCCTAGCTTAGAAGATGTTGACTGTGTCCTGAAATAGTAACGGTGAAGCTAGTGTCAGAGATGTAGTGTTACTATGGGCAGGTCTACACTCTGAGATTGATCCACTGGCAGTCGATTTAGCAGGTCTAGTGAAGACCCACCAAATCAACAGCAGATCGCTCTCCAGTTGACCCCCGTACTCTACCCCCAATGAGAAAAGTAAGGTACGTCAACAGGAGAGTCTCTCCCGTCGGCCCCTGTGGTATAGGCCCCGCGGTAACTCGACCTAAGGTACGTCGCAACTCACGTAGCTGGAGTTGCGTAGCGTAGGTCGACTTATTGCAGTAGTGTAGACACAGCCTTAGTTACAGTTCCATTACTGCAACAGAGGTCTTATAAAACTCCCCATGTTTCCTCCAGAAATACAGCACAAGAGAAGATTTATTAAAAAACAGCCATCACTAGTTTGCAGAGCTCACCTTAATATTTGCACAAATAATATTTTAAAGGATTTTTCTTTTTAAATAGAGGGTTGTGACTACATGAAGGAAGTAACAAGACATACCTTCTCCAAGTAAGGCATGATTATGCTGCTGTGTCTATCTCCCTAATCTCAGCGCAGTTTAAAAGAACCAACGGATAGAAACATTCTATTTCAAACTCTAAGGAGGAGTTGATATCACAGGTGTATAATACCCTCAAGTAGTTAGACAAAGATACCTGGACTAATGGAAGTAGAACGTGGCACATTAGAGAATCTGTGGGGGAAATGGCACGGGACAACCTCAAATGACACCTATGGAGGTGACTGTATCTGTCACAAGATTATATAAATATCGATAATTGTCAAACACTGGCTGGAAGAAGGGCAGCAAATAACATCCAGATCTTATAGGAAGTGGTCTAGATTCACTTTAAGACCACCACAAGGTTTATTTAGCCTGCAGATGTAATTTGTCTTGGAACTGTATCCTAAAAGCTCCCCTAATAACTACATACAGAAGCCTTTTTAATAAGCAAGACCTGTACTCTCCCTCCTCCCCCCAAGTGCTATAGGTCACCCAGCAAGTCAAAGTGGTTTCAATATATATGGCACATGCAAAGGGCCTTTCCACAGCATATTTTAGGATTAATTGTTGAAGGCTACTAGCTAGTTAAGATTGGCTAACCTCATGCATGAGGTTACAATTATCATACATTTCCACCCCCTTCTAGCACTGCTGCACCAATTTTCCGGGGGGCAGGGGCATAAGTCTGAGCTGTTTTCTGCCCCAGCTAGCAGATAACTGGACAGAGTATGAGTGGGAATGAAGCCAGAATCCTATGCTCAGCAAGCCCAGCACTCTTTCAGGATCTTTGCAAGACTATCCTGCCCAGGACTGCTTGTAACCAATTTAAATCTCAGTCAGAGTGCTCAGAGAAAGTGGCTATTATCTTTGATGTACGATAAACTGAAACAAAATGGTTCGCAAAACTACAAAAATAAAGTAGTAGTGTAGACCAGGACTGGAAAGTTCACTCTACGCTGTGTAGACATTCTGCTCTCTCACACACTCTGGTACAGTTCATATTTAAAATTGCAGCTGGTATTTAAAGCCACGACAGCAAGAGTGCTGCTGTTACAGCTGCGTAGAACAGAACTTTGAGGGATCTGAGAATTAACAATTTCAGTTTGTAGGTTGTCTGGTATTTTCTACAGACCTACTACTTATTCCAGCATAAATGAGTTATTTTGCTAGTTGCCCTCAAGATTAAGAGAGTCACCAGGTTGTTGTTTGGTTCCCTCTCAATAGAGCAAGACTTTTGAAATCTGATCATTCCCATGCAGACAATGTGAAACAGACAGCTATTTCTACTGTTGACTGAGCAATACTCATTTTAACTCCCCACCCCATTTTCTCTCATGCTCCTATTGCATGAGTCGGAAAGTATGGAAGGGTTCTTTTATTCATACCGGTGTATTGCAAATTAGTATCACCCAGAGATTTTGTAGTGTAATGGACAGAGTATTTGCTTTTTCTCTATGGAATAAATTTCAAATCCTAGCAGGTCAATATTAGATATTAACTCTTCCTACTAAACAATACAGTACTAGATTATCACTTTCCTAGAAAGATTGTGTTGGATACAAAATGTTTCATAATCTCAGTTAAGACAGCCATTAAGAGATTAGTCACTTAAATGGCTAAATTAGAGAAGCCGGCTAGGATTCTTAGCTATTATCTCCCTTCAGAAAATTGAGTTGGGAACATTGTACTAAGTCAAGCATTTTCTTCTGGTAAAGTGGAACAGAGCAGGTCTGTTATTTGTGGCCAGTTTTACTCCTAGCCATGGAAAACCACCTACTTAGGAAGCCAAATAGATGATGCAATACTCAGAGAGTCAATTTTGTTCTCACCTTCACCCCCAGCACAAGTTCTTACTTGAGAGCTATCACAAGTTAGGAGTGGGTACAATTGGGAACTACTTCTCTCTGTGTAGTCAGGCAGAAGATTTAGGAGATGTAGGCAGAGAATATTGCATTGCATTAGCAGAGGTGTCAGTTTGACATGTCATGTCAAGACTAAGAGGAAGTAGCCACTTCACTGAGGGAACAACTAGGGCTTCAAAGAAGGATTTTGAAGAGCTGATAGGTGCATGATGAACAATCTCAGGGACCAAGTATCAGAGGGGTAGCCGTGTTAGTCTGAATCTGTAAAAAGCAACAGAGGGTCCTGTGGCACCTTTAAGACTAATCTCAGGGACGTGGACCTACAAGCAACTACAGTTTCCCCCATGATCTTTCTGTTCTCCCATCCATTTAAATGTGGACGATACCTCCCTCCCCCCAGATTTTCACTTTCACTCCTTCTATGTTTAAAAAAAAGTACACGAGGAGAATATTTGCCCCAGGCGAGCTGACTTTGGCAGGACTGCTGCTCAAGACACGTAGCAGCGCTTTCGTTGCTGCCCGGCACGATGGGTGACCCCATTCCCACCAGCCCCTGCACCCGGCCAGTGCCAGGCTGAGCCCTGGGAGCGGGGTGCCGCCTAAGCCAGCGCCCCAGGTTACCACCCTAAGCAGCCCGGCCAGGCTAAAGGTCGCTCCCCCGGGGACAGGTCTGGGTGGAGCAGGAAGCAGAGAAAAGCCAATTACGGGATTAGTTTGCAGCAACAGCAGCAGGCACCTTGGCCAGCCCCACCTGCGCCGCGCTCAGACTTTAACCCGCCAGGCCGGCAGCCGGGCCGGCTAGGGGCGGGGGTGCCAAGGCAGCTCCGCCAGGATATGGTCAGCGGGGCCGTGCCCAGCCCCCCCGGAGGTGAGGGGGCGGCCACGGGCGGGAGGCTGCCCCCAAGCGGGACGCTATGCCGCCTCGCGACCCCCGGGGCGGGATCCCCGCGCGGGGCGGGAGGGCCGTGCACTCACTGAAGAAGAGCCGGTACTCCAGGCTGTTGGGGTTGGCGCGCTCCTCCACGCTGTAGCTGGCCATGGTGCCGCAGGCAGCGAACGAGACGCTGACACACACCACACCACACTAGCCCTTCACCAGGGACGCTCGCGCTGCCGGCCACAGCACTGCGCAGGCGCCAGGCCTCGCCCCCTCTTGCGCCCTGCCCCGCCAGCCCTCAGGAACAGCAGTGCGCAGGCGCATGGCGATGTAGACCTCCGACGGTTTTAGCGCGGAGAACAATGCTGCGCAAACGCATTCCCACGCCTCGCCTACTTCGGCTCCTGGCCCACCATCGGGCGAGTTGTGCGCATGCGTGCTCTTCTCGGCCTCGCTCGAACGGGCTGTCAAGAACACACGTGGCTTTCCCCGCAGTGCCCGTGCCGCTTTCTTTCCCCGGCCGGTGGCGCGGTCACCGGTGCAGGCTGCGTACAGCTGGTAAACCCCTACAGAATACAACCCCTACATCCCCTCCGTTCCTGCACTGGGACCCTCCCGCACCCCTCCACCCCCAGCTGGTGCGGTGAGAGCTCCGCGTCTGTCGCCTTTCATCGCTGTGGGCAGGCCCCGCTCTGGAGTAGGGGCAGGATGTGGCACCCCGACAAGGTGATCCCCCCTTCGGGATCCAGGTGGCACGTGCCGCTGCGTCCCAAAGCCCGCTGCACATTGACTAGTTTGGGGCTGCCTTTTGGTCTGTAGTTAATGTGGATGTGGGGCCCGACCCTGCCCCCAGAAATCTGCAATTGGGTTCTAGGGGATCCGGCTCAACCCTCTTCCAACTCTGCACGCTCCACGTCAGGGCCAAACGGATCGGCGCAGGAGTCTGCAGTCATTACAGCACAGACATTCTCACAATAAACGTTAACAAAACCCAGAAGAGTGATGTTTTATTTCTGGTACTCGTGGCCAGTGATACAGTAATACCATTTTGTACAGCATGGAGAGAGCGGTTACTAAACACCAAATAATTCTGATACAGGAGGGCTTTATTCACAGTGTTACTAGAGGCAAGAGGTAGTATACTGATGGATTAAAGATAGCAAAAATATGTGGAATTGATTGATACAGTTGCACGTTCCAGGGAACAGTTTTCTCAGGTGCAACTTTTTATTTTGATGCTTCATTTGCACTACTAGGCCCTGGTGTGTGTGCTGCCTGCTTCTAAACTATGAGCATGATCTAAGTCTTACAAGAGCTTCTGCTGCACTAAACTCCAGTCATGGGACTTTTCCAAATACACCATTGTCTTGGAAGCTCCATCCTGGGTTACAGAAAGCTCAACTGAATGGGAGGCAGCCAGGTCTGTTAAATACAGCTCAGGTCTTAGGTGGCAATTGCTAGCATTGGCCTAACTCTGCTCCTAATGAAGTCAATTAGTTTCACCATTGATTGCAGTGGGAGCAACCACAGGCCAATGCTAAATGCTTCTGAAAATCCCACCCTTAATCTGATAAACTGTTACAGGTAACCAAACAGGTTGGGAACCATTAGAAAAAAGATTTGTAATGAGAAAAGTGAAAGTCTTAAGCCTTGGCCACCCTCGGGAATTCACAGCGCTACCACGGCAGCACTGTGAAGCGCGAGTGTAGAGAGCTCTCGCAGCACTGTATGTACTCCACCTCTCCGAGGGGAGTAGATTGCAGTGCTGCGAGTGAGCGTGCAGCGCTGCGGGCTCTGATCACACTGGCACTTTACAGCGCTGTGCTCAGGGGGGCATTTTCACACCCCTGAGCGCAGCAAGTTGCAGCGCTGTACAGCGCCAGTGTAGCCAAGGCCTTAGACTAGCATTTTCCAAAGTAGCCTCTAATTTTAGATGCCTCCATTTTTGGGTGTTAAACTTGTGACCAAGGCCTCATTTTTCAGAAAAGGTGAGGTGTAGTGCTTCAAATTTCCATTGATTTCAGTGGGAGCTAGGTACCTAAATAGCTTTGAGAATCTAGGCTTGACTGCTTAGAAATCCAGTGTAAGTCAATAGGAGGTTCTCGTGTTCGGCACCTCTGGAAAATCAGGCCCAAGTTTTCTCAAATTGAGCATCCAAATTTGGAGGCTCATTTAAAAAAATGTGGCTGCAAAGGCCTTATCCAGCAACAGATTTGACTTTATTGTATGAACAGAAAAGGTTCAGGTCTTTTGATTAATGATATTACATTGAATAGCTTGACAACTTTGACAGAGAGTTGGGGGCTGCGGATAGGCCTCTGAGCCAGGAACTACTGAGTTCCAATTCCAGTTCCTACACTGATGGCTCTGTGAACTTGAGTAGGTTGGTTAAAGTACTCTTTGTTTCCCTGTCATTAAAATGGAGAGTATACTCCAATTTCAAAGGGTATGTATTAGGATTAATTTAGTGGTTGTAGAGTACCTTGCAACTCAGAAGTGTTATATAAGGGCTAAATATTATGAATACTCCATGTTTTCTAACCTCAGCACATTTCCTTTACTAGTGTATGTTCTAATGTACACAAACTGAGCCTAATTCATCGTTGGTGTAACCCCATTGCAACTGCACCACAAACTTCAGATCACATTTGTTAAAAACTTCAAATGCTGGATTGTTCTGTTTTTTGTAAGAATGCAGAGGTGCACAGTAACAGCATGAGGCAAGAGCTCTATGAGATTGACAATATACAGTTTGATGTCATAGCTCAAGGCTACGCACAATGATGCTTACAATTTATGTTGCAGTGAGTATATATTCTTGGAGTTAATATTACATGAAGAAAATAAGGATTTTCCTCAGAGAAGAAATATAGGTAGCAAAGTAGGTTAACTGCACTGGCCTTTCACACTGGAGACCTAGATTCAAATTTTAGTCACAAGTGAAAATATTTGGCAGATCTCCTAGATTTCATTCATGCACATCACAGAATCACAACATGATCAGATACAATTCATGGTTGGCTGTCTCTGCTTGAGAGGTCAGGAAAGGAATCAAAATGTCTGTTACAAGGAGAACAGAGATAGGAGGGAAAAGCTAGTACATACATGCTTGAACTAGGCCTGGCTCTAGCTGGTGGTGTAAGCCAATCGTTTTTGAGAACTAAAGTAATTTACAACTTAAAAATAGAACTGCAAATAATAAAGTGACAAATTTACTGTGTTTTCAGAAAAAAAATAAAGTTACACACAGCAGTGTATTATGGGCAAACGGCCCAGATCCTTGAAAACCATGCTCCATTCCACATGCTTGCAATCAGGAGTTAAAGTAAAAGGGAACACAATTCCCCAGCTGGTGCTAAAAGCAGAAGAGCATCTCTCTTTCTTCCTGGGTTACTGAATGAGGCACCAGCTCCTCTTTAGCTGATGAGGTGAGATGCAGCAAGAGAAGCTGATGTGGTGACTTCCAAAGCAGTCAGTCTGGTGTCTTCTGCAGCACATGGATTTACAACAGATTTGGTGCCTGATTGTTGGAGTTTAACTCCTTGAATCTCAGTTGTGTGTGAGACAAGATCTGTCTAGCTGGCTGGGAAGGAGAGTAGTATATAATGCACTAGCTAACAACAAAGGAAGAGTCTCTTAGCTCCGGTGGTAAAAGACAGCTTTGTTTGTTTGTTTTTTGAGCTGAAAGATCAAGGGTCTAGATCTGGCTCCCATGTGGTGTATGTGATTTTTCCCAATAATTATCTGTTATTTCCAGTTCAGAGATTCATTGTTATATACTGCCTATTCATCGTCATTTCCCCACTCCTGGCTGAACTTTTATCTTTCTCCCAATACCAAGTCTTTGATCTTTCTTTCAAGTAGCCCAGCCAGCTTGAGTCCACTCCATAAGGTAGCCAACAAGTAACAGTCAGCTGTGGACTGCATTACCACCACCATCTGCTATGCCACTGAATAACTGCTATGCCTGGGTCCACTCTCATCATGGGCCTGGATCCTAAAAATCCCTCCGTAAACCATTCCTTAATTCACATGAAAGTCTAGGAGACAATAATACATCCGGAAACTTGAACATAAAGCCTTCTCTTTTGCTTTGTAACTGTAGTACCATGTATAAGTATCTAAACCTTTAGCGATTTAGTCCTTAAAATTGAATAGCTTTTAGTCTAGATGTCCATCATTGTAAATAATTTGCTCCTCAGGGAGTTTCAAATGTTATGGTTCACAGATCTCTAGCGTTGTCCACTAAAAAGTCCATCAATTATGGGAGCCCGATATGCAGTATTCTTAGATATCCCAAGCTGGGGCGCTGACACTGTTGTGAGAACAAGCTGTATTGTCCAAGTCCTCCACCATCAGCCCATGGTGAGCAATACGCCCATTCCTCAGTGGAAATAACCCAATTCTCGGGAGGTTACTTTGTCCAGACTGGGAGGGTTGCACTGAATCACTAGGGCGTGCTTCAACAAAAATGCGGTTTCGTGCACCAAAGAGGAACCCACTATTGTTCCTCTCTGAATAAGTATCCTTGTGCTTGTTCTCCACATAGCAGAGCTGGACCTTGAAAGCCTCCTGAAACCCTCTTCGGAAGTTCTCATTGAAATACCCATAGATGATTGGGTTGATGCTGCTGTTGAAGAATGCCAGCCAATGGGCAAATGGAAAAATATAAACTGTTATCACGTTGAGCTGGTACTCAGTTAGGTTTCCATAATCTGTCAGCAGCATTAAAGTCCACAGGGGCAACCAGGAGAGAGTGAAGAACAATGCCACTATGATCAACATGTTGATAACCTTGACTTTCCTCTTGGAGACCCTCCTCCCCTCATTCTCCTCTGACTGGGAGCCTCCTATGGGCGCAGAGGACTTGAAAAGCTTGAAAGCAATTCGTGCGTACATGATCACAATTAAGGTAAGAGGGGCCACGTAAATGTGAGAAAAGAGTACGGTTGTGTAGATCTTTCGCATTCCCTTGTCAGGCCATGCCTCCCAGCACGAGTAGAGTGGGTAGGAATTGTTGTACGTATCCACCATGAAATGATATTCATCCCTGGTGACTGTCAAGGTGACTGCAGAGGGGCACATGATTATCAAGGCCAAGACCCAAATGATAACTATAGTGATTAGGGCTTTCCTCAGAGTTAGTTTCTGTCTGAAGGGGTAAACAATGCAACGAAACCTATGAGAGGAAGAAAAAGAGTGTTGCTTTTAAGTTCTGCTGAGGTGCTTACGCTATGTACCAAGGGACATTTATAGAGGCCTTTTCTGACTTTTCATGCAGAAGATTGAGGTTTGAGTCCTCCCATCCTGACCTCTGTCCCTATAAAGAGGTACATTCATACTGTAGCAAAATTGATTTCAAACCAGTAATTGTACAAAATGCAGTTTACTTGATGAGTCATTTTTTCTCATCATCAGACATCAGCTTGCATTGTGGAGCTAAATCACTGCACAATACAGAAGAGTGAGAAGTTTAGCAGAAGGATCTATAGTGATTAGGTCCTACAACACAGGCTGATGTCAAAGTGTATGTGAATGTACTGACCTGGCCCACAAATAAACTCCTACTGAGTATTAAAGAGCAGGGCCATATCCACATGTCACTGTGAAGAAATATAAACCCAAGAAAAAACAAAGAAATTGCAGTCAAGTTGCTTTTAGTGGAAAAAAAACAAACCCAGCAATTCATGGTTCAATCTCTCCCTTCAACATTTTTTACAAGTGCAAACTGCTTATGGAATGTAACAAAAACAAAAATGCTGTAGAAAAATGAAGAGATTTTTTAAACAAAAAGTTTGATGTTTTATTCCTTTACATGGTCTAAAACATCATGCAATGAAATGTTTTAAATGGGCATTGATGTTTTAGGAATCAGCACACTGAATATTAAACAAAGTGCTGAAGTTCCCTGTGCCCTCGCCTAGAATCAGCGGTACATTTTCTATTACATGCATGATTTTTTAAAATATTTTAAGCAGCCTAGATTTGATTCTCCCTTACCTTGCCCATTGCACAGTCATTTATGACCATGTAAAGTGAATAATGAACATTGCTAAGTCAGAATTTTCCACTCACTCTGGTCTGGGCAGAAAGATGATGTAGCAATCGGTTACTGTAAGGATGTAATATGGGACGATCTCATGGTGTTCCTATGTCTGCTTTTTCATATAGGTGCCAATTTGAAAGAAGAGAACTGGAAGATTCTTCTAATTTTTGATTCTCTGAATCCTAGCTGACAAAGTGTGGTGACACTACAAGGTGACATCAATGTGTATTCCAACATTACCATGTGACATAATGTGATGATGGCAATTTGGAGGAAAAAAGCAAAAAACTCAGTGATGAGCATTTGGATTTTCCCATGTTCTGCAAAGATAGATCTCTCAATCAGGAAATTGGCTGGAAAAAGGAAAGATGATCTAGGTCATTCCTATCTAAATAAGAATGTTAGCAGATGCATTGTCTCCTCTCACCCAGAATAATGAAGACGGGAAGGGCAAGAAAAATAGAAACTGTGATATTTTTCATCCTACCAACACAACATAATCTTGTGAGCATTCATTTGTCTGCTATGCTCGGAGGTATCTATGTTATAACACATTCTTTCCTCAACTGAATGGCCAATGTGATAACATGGTTCCTAAAAATGGTTATAAATGTGTTTTTTTGCCCATATGTGAAATAAAGTGTCATAACAGACTCCCTTACCCATGGCAGACAACTGTTTGCACAAATTCTTTTTCTAGTGTAGACGAGCACGCACTGACTGCACACATTGACCAGCGGAGGATACTATACCCTTTCACAGCAAGGCTACATAAAATCATAGAAGTGTTGGACTGGAAGGGATCTCAAGAGGTCATCTAGTCCAGTCCCCTGCACTGAATGCAGGACATGCCCACTAATGGATTCATTTGCGGAGAGCATTCAGCTTTGGCACAAGGAACCCATCCTCAGTATTTCCCACAACTGGTATCAGGCATTTTAGATATTGCCTTTCCAATGGGTATTGACACTAGGAGGAAAGGACTTGGTTTACTAACACAATGTAATGTATATCCAGAGAAATGATGTTACAACATTTTTCAGATTGTATCTCAGACACCAAGGCCTGGACTGAAATACAATCATAGCTGTGTTGGGGAAATCATTTACCCACACAGCTGTGTCACAAGCCTTTTGTAATGTGGCATGCTTTTGTTAGTGTGGATCAGACCTAACAGTCTTATAGTCACATTAAGGGAACATAAATGGTCTTTAGAACATAGTTAGCTAAAAGTTCAGGACACAGCTGTGCTATAATGGGTATCCTAAATAACTATAACTGCAGTGTAGCTGGGGCCAAAAATTGTAATTATAGGGAAGAACCTAGATGACCTCCACCCTTGTATTTTCTAAAGGAAGAGAGCTGAACATATCTAACTGAAACTCCTTGCTGGCTCTGTTTACCAAGCAAGTGTTCTTTGTCTCTTCAGCTAAACTAACACTATTGATAGATCAAGTCTTTTATGCATTGCCCACAACCTCTTTCATCCACCCACCTAAAGATCAAAGCAATGTAACATATTTTGTCTTACTTAATTTTGAACATGTTTAAACAGCTGGTTTGCTTTAATGGGTAACATTCTGTTGGGATGCTATTTGCCCTCCATCTGAGCTCTCAGAGAATAAAACATCTGCCACAGACAGAAGAATGTTTTTTTGAGTCACAACATCAGTTTTCTGTTGCTGAGTCACAGATTTCGCTGCATTTAAAAAGAGAATCCATTTTATTTTAGCCGAGAGTATTATTGTGCCTTTTGTTAGCCACTCACTGGGAAATGTTAGTCTGAGTAATGAGCTATGTCAGAACTGTTTCTCAAACTCTCTCACACAGAGCTCTGAGTTACTCACTGGGAGTTATTTATACAGTTTCAGAGAAATTAGGAGGACAATCCATATGCTTTCTACCAATACCATTGAGAACTGAATTCCATACATATAGTGGAAGGAAGGCAGTTCACTTTCTATGATAAACTACAACCATTAAGTAGGCGTGGACCTCTTCGGTCCTAACATGTTGCCACACTTTACATGGCTACCGTGATTAAATATGAATTTTGCAATTTTTTAAAGGAATCCTATGTGTTCCCCATTTTCTCCTATGTGCTGTCGTGTTATCTAGGGGGTGGAAAGGGTGGTTTGCTCTCTGCAAAGTCTCGGGTATGAATGGTTCCCAGCTGTCTGGGGTTTAGGCCCCATATCAATGGGGCCCTTTTGAGAAGACAATGGCAAATCCAATCACTGGGACTTTGATATCTAGCAACCAACAAACATGGATGGCACATCTCTCTGCAGGAAGCCAAGCAGTGTTTGACCTGCTGGAGAACAAAGGACTCGGGAGGTGCCAGGAGGGCAATTAAGGGTTGACTGCTGGAGGAATCAAGGACACGTGTACTGGGATGAAGGGAGGTCAGAAGGATAGGACTTTGGATTCTGTGCTGCCCAGGAGGGACTCTGTTGTAACTTTCTTTTCTCTATGCTAATCAAGGACTTCCTATGCTGTGTTCTGGTTGACTAATAAACTGTTCAATTTTATAATGCTGGCTGAGTGTCACTGCAAATGCTGATGGAGGAGGTGCTCCCTAAGGATTGTACAAGTCTCCCTCAGGGGTCTTTCCCAGTTGGACTTGCTGCATGGAGCTCACAGTGTGAAGCAGGGGTGCTGAAAGACCAGAGGTCCAGGAGGCGGTGAAGCTGTGTGGCTCACCTTGGAGGACAAGTGAGGCACCTAGGGGGGCTGGCACACTGAAGGGGTCCTTCCAGAGACTGTTTCTTCCAAAGCTGGAGCAATAGCACCAATCCTGTGGATCTATGACAGTTACCTTTCTAGCTTCCTGGCTGCCCATTGCACACATCTTGGACTCACATGCCAATATATGGTAGGCCTGAATCTCTTCTTTCCTTTTTGTCTTCCTCTTCAATTTTCTCTCTCTCTCCACCATCACATACATTTTGTATTGTATCTGCAGGATCCCAAGGGAATGGGGTGAGGGACTGATGGAACACAAACAGCACTCAGCCTGTATGCTCTGGAGGAGGAAAACAATTACCATGAAGATGCAGTATCCTGCCACCAGATGGGACTCCCCAGAGAAACAGAACTGAAATGACCATAAACCTTACTCCATTTTCTGCAGGCAAATGGCTAGAGCGAGAGTACTGCGGACACATACCTTTCCACTGCAATGGCCACCAGAGTGAAAACTGAAGATGAGACAGACATCCCCTGCACCAATCCACTCATTTTACACATGATGTTGTCAAATGGCCAACCTGAAATTACATAGATAGCATTGTGGGGACACATTCATACCATAAACCCACTATGCAGAATAATCTGCATTCACCTAGGGTTGTGCAGAGCTGCCAACCTAAGTCTTGTGAAAAGGCTGATAAATTGCCTGTCATAAAACATGACTTTCAAGGATTTGTGATCTGTCTGATCTAAATTGCACTAAGCTAGCACTTGGCAGTTGAGTAATTTTCTTTTCTAAAAGAAAGAAATAAGAGTAAATCTAATTTGCTTCCACACAGTGTGGGTGACGCCTAATTCTCAAGCCTGAGGATACCCCATTTCACCCTCAGTTTCTACCATGCATTTTGGTCACAGTCTTTCTGACTGAGGTCTGGACAAAACCCCATAAACAATCAATGCTGCCATTAAATGCAGCCAGAGAACTGTGCAGTTTTCATAGCTATGAGAAATTTTACAGATGTTCAGCAGATATATTCCAAAGCCTGTAAATGTACCAGTTTTAGCTTGATTTTTGCATGCATTCAGCAATTTCCTCTAGCTGTACCCATTGGTTGTGTGATTACAAATCAATTTCTGAAGTGGTACTAGGCTGGCGGTACATCTGGTTTGTTATCACACTAACATGTCCTTTAGCAATGTAGTGACTTTTTAAAAAAGGTGTGGATCACTGTGGGCCAGCATGGGGTGAGGATGATACTAACCCATACTCCAGTCCATGACATTCTGAATAATTACATAATTCTTTAAAGCGCACCACATTCTTTCAAGACCTAATGAATAGCCAGACATAAATATCATCCCTGGTCATCTCTTTTAGAATTGTATTGAATATTTCTAACACTAATAACTAGATTTCCATTTTTGTACAACATCTGCACAGGCACTCAGCTAATAGTCTAACTCAATATTTATTACAATGTGGTTCTTCTCTGAAACTTGACTTATTGTAGGGCTTTCTTTGTCTCCCTCACTTATTTCCAAGTCAAATGTGCTCAGTGTACAAATAAAAAAATATATTTTTCTAACTGCCAGCCCTGTAAATGGAACATGGGATATAAAAGCCAAGCTGGACTTTTTTGTCTTGTACTTGATAAGCAATAAAGGTTCTGCAATCAGAGCTTAGTTAGCAGTTCTGGTGATGATTCACATGATTATCGAGTTCCCTGAACCTTTGGTGAATCTGCAGGGTGCTCAGGAGTAAAAAGGAGAAAAATAAAATGTTAGTTGCCAAAGTCAGCAACTATGACTGAATAAATGCAGGGAGCAGATTGGCTGAGTAAGAAGGGTGACTTTTTTGCGTAGTCCATTGCCAGAGTAAGTTAGCACTTTAAGTACAAAATAACTATATAAATGCAATGTTAAGGTTACATATTTTGACACAAAAAAGTAAAGAAATGCAAAAATTAAAAGTTTTTTTTGTTTACTCTGAGAAGTGGTTGTATAAAAATGACATCTTCTTATAAAGCACTTTGGGTCCTTTGGGTGTTCAGAGTCAGACCTTAATGACAAAAATAAATGTGTTGCTTTTTCCTTCTGTTAACATTGCAGATATAACACAGCTAAGGTGGCGTGAACCTGATTCTATTCCATCTTGTGTAACCTCAACAGATTTGTTTGCAAGGTGATAGGGTTGTACAGAGGTAAGTAAGAGTATAATCTGAAGACATTAAAATTGCATAGGGCCCAATTTGGCCAGCAAGAACCTTAAGGTTATTACACTTGAGATTGAAAGAACCCAGTCTAAATATCAGACCCAGACTGAGTTTTTAGGACTAGCAGATAGAAAAACATCTTTTTACTTGTTAATTGAGCACATTTGGTAATCACTGGGACGACAAGGATGGAACCCCACAACGGTATTTTTACGGAATCGCTTTTCAAAGTAGAAAAAATGGTCGCCTACATTTCGTAACTGTTGTCGTTTGAGATGTATTGCTCATGTCCAGGGCTGGCTCCAGGCACCAGCCCACCAAGCTTGTGCTTGGGGCGGCACCTGGAGGGGGGCGGCGCGGTGTGATGCTCCGGCTCTGGCCGCCGGGGAGAGCGGAGCCCCGGCCGGGCACTCCGCCCTCCCCCCGGCGCTCTGGCTGCCGGGGAGAGCGGAGCCCGGGCTGGGGCTCACCGCCCTCCCCCCGGGGCTCCGGCCGCCCTCCCCCCCGGCACCCTCCCCTGCCGCGCGGGGGTGGGAGGCGGCGGCCGGAGGCTTTTTTGCCTGGGGCGGCAAAAAAGCCAGAACCGGCCCTGCTCATGTCCATTCCATTTTAGATGTGCACGTTCCCACATGCACAGTTGTTAGAGATTTCTGCCTTAGTGGTATCCATAGGGCCGGCTGTGGCGCCCCCTGTAGTGGCGCTCCCATGTGGCGGTATATCAGGCACCACCGGCCGTGCGCCATCTCAGTTCCTTCTTGCTGGTAACTCCGACAGAGGGGTACGAGGACAGGAAATGGAATGGACATGAGCAACACATCTCGAAGAACAACAGTTATGAAAGGTAGGTAACCGTTTTTATTTCTTCGAGTGATTGCTTATGTCAATACCATTGTAGGTGGGCTCAGAGTTCACAGCTTAGCAGCTTGCAGTACTGCCCTACCAAGCCAGCATTGTCTCAGGCCTGCTGGGTCAGCGCATAGTGCGACATAAAGTTATGGACAGATGACCAGGTGGCTGCTCTGCAGATGTCCTGAATAGGCACCTGGGCCAGAAAAGCTGCGCCCTGGTAGAGTGGGTGGTGATGGTCACCAGAGGTGGCACTTCCGCTTGGCCATAGCAGAAGTGAATGCAGGCCGTGATCCAAGAAGAAATTTTTTGCGTGGATAGAGGGCAACGTTTCATCCTGTTGGGCATGGTGATGAATAATTGTGTCAATTTACAGAACATCCTGGTTCTGTCAATGTAGAAGGCCAGAGCCCTCCAGACGTCCAAGGCATGTAGCCTACGCTCCTCCTCTGATTTATGCAGCTTTGGAAAGACGACCGGTAAGTAAATGAATGAAAGTAAACTGAGAGATGACTTTGGGAAGAAATGCTGGGCATGGTCTGAGCTGGACCTTGTCCTTGTAAAAGACCATGTATGGCGGCTCCAAGATGAGTGCCCGAATCTTGGATACTCAGCAGGCCGACGTCACTGCAACTAGGAATGCGACTTCCAGGAAAGGGGGAGGAGGGAGCAAGATGCCAGAGAATCGAAGGGGGGACCCATGAGTTGCGTCAGCACCAGATTCAAATCCCACGGTGGGACGGGATCCCTGACTTGTGGGTAGAGGCGGTCTAGGCCCTTAAGAAATCTGACCATGATGTCCTGAGCAAAAACCGACCTGCCCCCGAACGGCAGGTGGAAGGACAAGATGGCCACTAGATGGACCTTGATGGATGAAAGGGACAAGCTCTGGAGCTTGAGATTCAGGAGTTAGTCCAGAATAAGCTGCAGAGACGCCCATTTGGGACGGACACCTTTGTCCACGATCCAGCAGGTGAACTGTTTCCACTTTGCCAAGTAAGTCACTGTGATGGAGGGCTTCCTACTTCCCAACAGGACACGCTGAACCTCAGTCGAGCACTGCTGCTCCTGCGCATTTAGCCACACAGCAGCCAGGCCATCAGATGTAGTGCCGCCAGGTTGGGGTGCAGGTTCTGGGACAACAGGTACAACTTGACAGATAGCTGGAACGGGGTTGCTACCGAGAGGTCCAGCAGGGTGCTGAACCAGTGTTGGCGTGGACATGCTGGCGCTACGCGGATGATCCTTGCCTTGTCCTGTTTGATCTTCGCGAGGACCTTGGGCAGCAACGGCAGCAGAAGGAAGGCGTACATCAGAACCCCTGATCACGGGAGCAGAAAAGCATCGGACAGGGCTCCTCTCTCCATTCCCCCCTATCAAACAGAAGACGTGGCATTTCTTGTTCTTCCTGGACGTGAACAGGTCCACCTGGGGAGTTCCCCACCTGTGGAAGAGGGAAGTGACCACCTCTGGATGAAGGGACCACTCGTGGTGAGATGAGAACGTCCTGCTGAGATGATCTGCCAACCCATTCTTGGGCCTCAGAAGATGAGTGGCTACGAGATGGATATTGTACTGTAGACAGAAGTCCCAGAGCCAGAGGGCTTCCTGGCAAAGGGTTGACGACCTGGCTCTGCCTTGCCTGTTGATATAGAAAACCGTGGTCATGTTGTCCGTCAGGACCTGGACCACTCTGTCTTGTATGTGAGGTAGAAAGGCCTGGCAGGCCAGTCGAACCGCCCTGAGTTCCCTGATATTGATATGAAGGGAATGATCTTGACTGGACCAATGCCCTTGAGTGTTGAGATCACCGAGGTGGGCTCCCCAGCCCAGGTCTGAGGCGTCGGAGACAAAGGTCACCAACGAGGATGGGGACATGAAGGGAGCACCTTCCAACACCGACGCGGGATCCTGACACCATACAAGGGACGGATACCGTTAAGGCAGAAATCTCCGACAGCTGTGCACATGGGTGTGCGCACATCTAAAATGGAATTGACATGAGCAAGCACTCGAAGAACCACCATACTTTAAGGTTCTCATACTAACATTAGCTGATCCACATTAAAGAAACAGGATCATACTATGATCTTGACTTAATGGAATTGCATTTGTTTACACCAGCATGGAATTTGGCCATATATACAGTCTAAATTGTAATCAAAGTATTTTATATGTTGAATATATAAATAAGGTAATATTCCTATAAGAACCTGAGCTTTGGCATTCCCTGTTACCTTCACCTTGCACTAGCACATTTGTTTTCATTTCACTTTCTGTGGCAAAGAGTTGGTTCAATTTCCAATCTGATTCTCACTCCCTGCGTAAACAAGATCTGGGATTGCTGTAGTACTGAGGTAGTCCCCTCAGGCCCAGGGGAAAGGTAGTATCTTGCATCTTCTCTGCAGGAACCCCACTGCCTAATTTTAGAAAAGGTTTCACTATTGGGATCTATAAGGAATGCTGTCCAGTTGCCCAAGAGTGGCAAACCCAATATTCAAGGTGGGATGGTATAGAGTGGGAGAAATAGAGAGACCTTTAGGGGCCCTCCCCAAGGGAGTGAAGGATTCCCATGGAGAAACTCAAGAAGACTGCTTGTTATTCTTGTGATGAATGTGGCCTATTATCAATGTTGGATACTTCAGTTTCCTCTCTATAGATTACCAACAACTTTGACACCTAATGGCACCCCAGTTTGCATGGCTACAGCACAGAAGACAAGTCCTGGGCATGCATTATTTCCGGTCTGTAGAAAGGTAAAAGAATCGGCAACCAACTCAGCTTTGACTGCACTGTGCATTCCAAATCTCTAAAACTTCACAGTCAATTTCTAAGCATATATTGTTTGGCGTTTAATAATTTACTAGAAATTGTTCCGGAAGTCAGGCTGGAAAGAATGAAATGAGAAGCTACCCTCAAAACTTTCATGAACAGAAGAAAAAGTGTTAATTTCCATCTTCAACATAGCACCCATCTGCATTGGTGCTTCTGTGGGATAGCTTGTGGTAAAGTTGAGGAGAAACAAGATTGCCTTAGCATAAATTTTACAGTCTTGTTTCACTGTTTGCTGCATTTCAGGACCAGGAAACTAGTTCTGTATTACAATGCAAACCCTATCCCAATGGTCCTATGTGAGGTCATTGCTTACCTAAGCATTTCTGACATGCTACTAAACAACTTGTTGCCATAATTATATGCTCTGCTGGGAGTTATATTGATTAATTCACCTGACATTTGTGGAAAAACGTTTAGTGCATTTCCATTTACAGTCAGCAGTCTGTCATAGGTAGGCTGTACATTCTAGCTTTTCTATAGCACATATCCTCTTAATTTTGGGGTTAGATGGAACCAAACAAATTACTTGTTAAGCGGCTATAATCTATTTTAATTTCATAGAGGGTAGTGACCCTTCTGCAGTGTATTTGGAAATAGAGGAGCATTATTACTGAACTATGTGCGGTGAGATATGGGAAGTATTTGATGCAGAGAAGCAGCAAGAAACAATAACCTGTTATATTGTACTCCATTTATGTGTGTTGCACCATGTGTAGGCTATAACAAATCCTACTAATTACCATGAATAATGTGATTGCTCTGTTCCATTAACACTGTGAAAAATAAGCCAACCCCTGTGATAATTTAGGCTGAGAGAGGGGAGAGAAGTTTTAGCCTATTATTTATCTAAAATGTCACACACTGCAAATGAAGTCGTACAAAGATAATATTTCTACAATACAGTGAAAAAAGGAGGTTTATGTAGACACAAGACCAAATTCAGTGAAGTTACATCAGGGATGAATTTGGGCCATGTTCTTTATAGTCCACAATTTATAAGAAAACAAGAAAAAATGTCCTGATCTTTAAAAAAATCTCATTGTATGTTGAGTCACCCTGTGTGACACTGCTTCCCATATTTTTCACAGTACTATTATGATATGATTGTGTCATAGTCATAATGTATTTGATGCCAGATAAATCATATGAGGTATCATTGGAAAGTTATGATTTACTGAATATGATTATTTTATTTGTATGGAAGTATCATTTTTGTATCTAAAGTTAGGAATACTGAATACATCTGTACTATAAAAGTGTTTGCACTTGGGGAATGCCCACCAGACAGAATGCAATCAGTATGGCTGGCTAGCTGGGGACAAGTCAATGGACCATGAGGGAGAACAATCGGTTTTTGAAGATGCTAAATCTCCCACCTTCCTGAGAAGCTTTCCTGGGATGCTATAAACTGCCTCTGATTCATGGCTGCTTTGACACTGCAGGGTCATGTGTTCAAGTCACCTGGTACTGGACTCCATGATAGACCACCAGTATTTTTCCACTGAGGGATGAGAGGGAATCACACTGAAAGACAAAGGATTCCCTCCATATGTAAATCCTATATAAAGCAGGGGAGTGAGTTAATCAGGGTTTGCTCTTCACTGAATCCCCACCCAGGATGACTGCTGTGAACATCTAAGGGCTTGTCTATACTGCCAATTGAACGACAAAACTTTTGTCGTTCACAGATGTTTAAGAAAGCCCCTCCCTCCCCCAAAAGACAAGAGTTTTGCCGTGGCAAGTGGCAGAGTAAACGGCTCGTTGTCAGCAGGAGCGCTCTCCTGTTGACAACGTGAACCCCGCTCCGCTCGTAGGGGGTGGAAGTATTTTGTTGGCAAAAGTGCCAACAAACAGCGTTTACACTGTCCAACTTTTAGCGACACGCCCATGTCGACACAGCCATGTCACTAAAAGCTGTGTAGTGTAGACAAAGCCTAAGAAACATAGACAAAGTTGGGGAGAAGGATTGAGCCCAGGCTGGGAAGGAGTCTGGCCTGTGAAAGAACTACCTGGAGTTTTAGGCTGCAAGCCAGGGTGGAAAAAAAATCAATGGCTTAAAAAAAATTGAATTTATTTTTAATTTAAATTGGATTTTTTGGATAAAATGCTTTTTGAGAAAAAAAACTATTTAAAGGTAGTTTTAATTAAGATACATTATAGCTCAAAGATATCTCATCATGGAATAGGGATTATAAATTCTAATTCTATAGTATGAGACAATATATTCATGTAATGTTTAAGAAAAGTTTTATAAATGAGTTTCAATAGTCCATGGAGTAGGGACCCAATCTTATGGGGTTCCAGGGGCTTCTGTGTAGACTATTTAGGTTAATCTTTCTATCTACCCAATGGGATTCAGTGCCCAGTCTAGAAGATACCATCAGAGATGCTTATTTTTGCAGTTCTCAAACTGTGGATTTGTGTCTCCAGAGGTAACATGCTTGTTAATAGCAAAAATGTTTTCAAATAAATAAATAAATAATATATAGAGGTGAGAAATAACAGACCTCAACCCTGTTGTCCCTCTGCAAATTTGTGTACACAGAGTCAATCCCTTACCTCTCTCTAAAAGTGCAAAGTTTCAAAAAGTTCAATGAATAGAAGATTGTTGGGGGAGGAATAGATCTGGACAAGACGACGACGTCTGGAAATAAATGTGAGAAGGCGGGGACAGGCAGTAGAAACAAAAGTGGAACTGTTTGAGCTGCTTATTCCAGAAGTCTTGAGGTCTTTCTGAGTGTAGCCTTCATTGATTTGAGATCTACCATGCCATTCTCTCACTACAAGGGAAAACCTATAATGGCAGCAGGCCATAAAAGAGACCCAGTTTGGGAATAAGAACCATTCAAGAAATATATGTTTGCTGCTGATGTTTTAAAGAAAGTTACACCAGTGAACTGGTGGAAGTCACTTAAGCACTTGGATTCAGAGACTATTGAAGTGATAATCTCACTTTTAACAGCAGTAGCTTCTTCTGCCGGTGTAGAAAGAATATTTTCTTCCTTTGGACTAATGCATTCCAAATTGAGAAATCATTTGGGACCTGAAAAAGCAGGAAATCTTGTTTTTCTTTTTCAGATTATGAACAAACAGGAAAATGAAGGTGAAGACGACTGAGTTAGCTGCAGAAGCCAATATTTTAAGTTTCTCATGTTGACCTGGCAAACATAATCCATTAAATTTTTTTGTAAAAATATTTCATTTAACTATTTTAGTTAAAAACAATTTTAACAAAAACAAACTTGATTTTAAAAAATTGACTGTGTAACAAAATTCAAAAATTCATATGCTTGTTTTGTTAAAATATTGTATGTTTGCTGTTGAAGAAAAAAAAAATCCAGAATACATAACGTTGTTGTTTTAGTTAAATAAAACAATTTAAATGTCTGTCTGGTGATGTTCTCCTCCTAATACAGCATGGCAAGAAAATCCTCCAAATAGTAATGATTAACCTATTGAATTGGAGATAGTTCACCTCCCAATGACTTCATAAATATCTACTTCAATTACCTTTGGTAAATGAAATAACCAAACAATCATTCATTTTCTGATATAGCTGTAAAACTAATCTGAAAAGTTTTCAAAATAAATCACTTAAAAATGTATAGTGTGTACAATGAAACCTACATTGATCTCTGAGTTGTGAAGAATATGTATTAAGGTTATAGCAACCAACAAGAATGCACTTTTATGTAGAAATCCATGATTAAATTGAGTCTTCCTGACTAGTGATTTAAATCAATTTGATTTATGTGGATTTTGATCTAAATCAAATCCACTCCGCTGCAAGCAAGAGCAGCTTGCCTTCAAGAACCTCTGAAATCTGCCTAGAACAAGATTTAGGGTGAGAAATTACCACTTATAACCAGTTTCTTTAGTATTGTGAAAGTAGAATGAATTATATTGTAGAAGTAGAATGAATTAAAGAAATGCTGTATGTTCCTTTTAGCAGGAATGAGGAATGTTGAGATAAAGTTGTCAGGAAGAGGAACATTAAGGTATTGAACAATGGGTCCACTTAAGCTGATAGTGAGACATTAACAGGAGATTGGTGAGAGTTAATAAGGACTTGAGATATGTGTCTAGCCCCAGGTAAACTTATCAATTCTGCTCCCTTTGTAATCTTGTTAATTTCGCGCCCTTTTATCTGTATAAATAAGGTGGTTTGAGCCTTGTATGGCACTCACATTTTCTGGGTGTATTAGCAGAACGCTTTTGAGAGGTAAACTCCTGCCTCTGACTGGCCAACGATGCCAGCCTTCATTGCCCACTAGTTACATTTTCAACAAGCACTTTGTGCTTTCCCTCATGCTGCACTTCACGCTTGAGAGGAGCTCCACTTAAACATCCACAAAGCTACATCATTATCTCTCCTTAAATCTCCTTTGGTGTGCTGCCTACAAAAAACTTGACAGATGTAGACCACAGATACCATTCCCTATGATGCTGACCAATACTGTCTCATGGTTTCCTTATATTCCCTTGTCCATCTGTTCTCTCTTGTCTTACATTTAGATTGTAAGCTCTTTGGGGCAGGAACTGTCTTTTTTTGATGTTTGTAGAGTGCCTAGCGCAATGGGGGTCCATGACTGGGGCTTCTAGGCATTATAGTAATATAAAGAATAAAGAAAAAAACTCAATATCCAGTACAGTGTGACCCAGAGGAGATAGGGGAAATTTTAATGTCCTTTCCCCACCCAGAGAGCTGCCCAGCATTATTAAAAAGCTCAGATGAGTGCATCAGCTTTTTCTCTGTTTTAAATCCAGCTCTCACGCACTGAACTGCAGCCAACATCTTTGGGTCTGACATCCTAAAACTAGACAGGGTTCTCTTTGGAGTCTGGTCAGAAGGATCAGAGGCTGTTGAGCAATTCTGTAGCTTCCTTCCTTTCCATAAACTATCCACTATGGCTTACTGCACTATGGTGTTGTCTGTTATATAGTGCAAACTACCTCTTCAGTAAATGAATAACCACTATATAGGTATTACAGGGTTTATATCTTTGTAGAATGTACCCATTAGAGGGTGATGTTATCTAACACATTTGACAAAGTTTGGCATTCCGTCCAAGAGAGAGCAGTGGTACATGTATACATTAGCCATGACATTAAAGACTGAGAGTCTCTATTTGCTTATAGGGCTAGAAACTGGGAATTGGGCCCACGTTTCCCACCTGACAGTTCACAGAACTAATTACTAAGCCACAAGGGAGATAGGTGTTTATATTTAGTATTACATTTTCTATTGAACTTTTTTTTTTTACTGTGGTTTCAAACTGGAATTGCAGCAGGGTATTAAATGTGCTTATGTTAATTATTAAATTGTAGTGTCTAGCATACCTGGTAGTTAAACTATTTCACTGCAAGTTTTCTGTCCTATTAACATTCAGCCAGTCAGTCAGTGGAGAAGATGGTAGAACAAGCTGAGATACACAATATACCATATGACATAGAGGAAATTATATAGTGTACAGGACATCAGGAAAAAAACTACTTGATACCTTTCCCCAGACACAAAGATTCCAATATTTAGGTACAGGTATACTCTGAAAAGGCCCCGCCGCTGAATTGCCGCCGAAAGGGCCGGATGTGCCGCCCCCCTCTTCATTGGCCGCCCCAGGCACCTGCTTGCTAGGCTGGTGCCTGGAGCCGGCCCTGATCACCCCACTGGCACATTTTAACCCTCTGTAATGAAAGCTGAGTTGAGTATTGTGTTGATGATACTAAACATGAAGCAGAATATACTGCAGCTGAATTGGTTCTGCCGTGCTAACAGGAGTAAAAGATGTTGCTTGACAATAAGTGAGAATATATTGTGTGCTTGGAAACTCACAGAGAACAGATGGAGTAAAAAAAAGTGATGTTTTTACATATGCTAGTCATTTTCCTAACCAAACTGGCCCTTTAAAATAAAGTTAGTTAGTTTATACTCTCTCCATTCCTATTTTAAACACCACTGTAATGCTAGTTTCCTTTTGTACTGGGGACCAGCAAATAGAACAAGAGTATCAAAAGGGTACGACATGAAGGTGAAAGGAGTAAGGAAGCAGTCATAAGTTCCACAGAGGATTCAGAGAGCTGCTAGGAGGGTTGGGGAGAGGGGCCCTCCAAAAGCTGGGAGATCCTCAGTAATAGGGTGACCTAAAGGTGTGTCAGAGAAGTAGGGGAAACACTAGGAAAGTTTGCAGATAAAATCAAAGAAGCTGTAAGTTGGTCAAAAAGCAACAGCAAGAGGAATGGGGGAAGTAGAGAATATTAATGTTATTTTGTCTCTTTCTTGCGTCCAAGATAATGGTCTAATCCCATGCTTGGTCAGCTTCCTTATTCATTTAAATTGCTGCTATGTGCTGGGTTCCCAACATCTCTTCTAATTGGGATCCCAGGGCAAACAAGCCTGGTTTGATTTATCTTTCCCTAACAATGTTGCACTCCTACAGTTGAGTGTCCTAAGCCTGTACGAAATCATCTCTAATAAATCCAGTGCATTTAACTTGTGAGTTTGATCAGATCTTGCTACCGAATGTCTGGTTAGAAGACTGCAATTACATGAGGCTGGTCTTATTTTTGCTGTAATCAGTGACTCTAGATGAAAGTTTCATGGATCATATAAGACATTTAAGTAGATGGAGGAAAAAACAGCTGGTTGCACTGAGTTTGCACTATTCTTTCTACAACCATCCCGATGTGTAGAAAGAATAGTAAATATGGCAGGCGACCAGCTTGGCTAAACAGTGAAATCCTTGCTGATCTTAAACGCAAAAAAGAGGCTTATAAGAAGTGGAAGATTGGACAAATGACCAGGGAGGAGTATAAAAATATTGCTCAGGCGTGCAGGAGTGAAATCAGGAAGGCCAAATCACACTTGGAGTTGCAGTTAGCAAGAGATGTTAAGAGTAACAAGAAGGGTTTCTTCAGGTATGTTAGCAACAAGAAGAAAATCAAGGAAAGTGTGGGCCCCTTACTGAATGAGGGAGGCAACCTAGTGACCGAGGATGTGGAAAAAGCTAATGTACTCAATGATTTTTTTGCCTCTGTCTTCACGCACAAGGTCAGCTCCCAGATTGCTGCACTGGGCAGTACAGCATGGGGAGAAGGTGACCAGCCCTCTGTGGAGAAAGAAGTGGTTCGGGACTATTTAGAAAAACTGGACGTGCACAAGTCCATGGGGCCGGATGCGCTGCATCCGAGGGTGCTAAAGGAGTTGGCGGGTGAGATTGCAGAGCCATTAGCCATTATTTTTGAAAACTCATGGCGGTCGGGGGAGGTCCCAGATGACTGGAAAAAGGCTAATGTAGTGCCCATCTTTAAAAAAGGGAAGAAAGAGGATCCGAGGAACTACAGGCCAGTCAGCCTCACCTCAGTCCCTGGAAAAATTATGGAGCAGGTCCTCAAGGAATCAATTATGAAACATTTAGAGGAAAGGAAAGTGATCAGGAACAGTCAGCATGGATTCACGAAGGGGAAGTCGTGCCTGACTAACCTAATTGCCTTCTATGATGAGATAACTGGCTCTGTGGATGAGGGGAAAGCAGTGGATGTGTTATTTCTTGACTTTAGCAAAGCTTTTGATACTGTCTCCCACAGTATTCTTGCCACCAAGTTAAAGAAGTATGGGCTGGATGAATGGACTGTAAGGTGGATAGAAAGCTGGCTAGATCGTCGGGCTCAACGGGTAGTGATCAATGGCTCCATGTCTAGTTGGCAGCCGGTTTCAAGTGGAGTGCCCCAAGGGTCGGTCCTGGGGCCGGTTTTGTTTAATATCTTTATTAATGATCTGGAGGATGGTGTGGACTGCACTCTCAGCAAGTTTGCAGATGACACTAAACTAGGAGGCGTGGTAGATACACTAGAGGGTAGGGATCGGATACAGAGGGACCTAGACAAATTAGAGGATTGGGCAGAAAAAAACCTGATGAGGTTCAACAAGGACAAGTGCAGAGTCCTGCACTTAGGACGGAAGAATCGCATGCACTGCTACAGACTAGGGACCGAATGGCTAGGTAGCAGTTCTGCTGAAAAGGACCTAGGGGTCACAGTGGACGAGAAGCTGGATATGAGTCAACAGTGTGCTCTTGTTGCCAAGAAGGCTAACGGCATTTTGGGCTGTATAAGTAGGGGCATTGCCAGCAGATCGAGGAACGTGATCGTTCCCCTTTATTCGACATTGGTGAGGCCTCATCTGGAATACTGTGTCCAGTTTTGGGCCCCACACTACAAGAAGGATGTGGAAAAATTGGAAAGAGTCCAGCGGAGGGCAACAAAAATGATTAGGGGTCTGGAGCACATGACTTATGAGGAGAGGCTGAGAGAACTGGGATTGTTTAGTCTCCAGAAGAGAAGAATGAGGGGGGATTTGATAGCAGCCTTCAACTACCGGAAGGGGGGTTCCAAAGAGGATGGAGCTCGGCTGTTCTCAGTGTTACCAGATGACAGAACAAGGAGCAATGGTCTCAAGTTGCGGTGGGGGAGGTCCAGGTTGGATATCAGGAAAAACTATTTCACTAGGAGGGTGGTGAAACACTGGAATGCGTTACCTAGGGAGGTGGTGGAGTCTCCTTCCTTGGAGGTTTTTAAGGCCTGGCTTGACAAAGCCCTGGCTGGGATGATTTAGCTGGGAATTGG
This sequence comes from Chrysemys picta bellii, assembly GCF_011386835.1. Classification (NCBI taxonomy): domain Eukaryota; kingdom Metazoa; phylum Chordata; order Testudines; family Emydidae; genus Chrysemys; species Chrysemys picta. Next base: position 88,359,099 of record NC_088797.1, on the reverse strand, counting down.
TCCTGCTTTGAGCAGGGGGTTGGACTAGATGACCTCTTGAGGTCCCTTCCAACTCTGATATTCTATGATTCTATGATTCTATGAAACACATACAAGTAAAAAACAACAACACTGACAAATTCTTCTAATTCATTCATGAGCTTTTTTTCAAGTCACCATGGTACATGACAAGAGCTCCAGTGGAAGAGGGTTGTTGTAACAAGAGAGATTAAGAGCACCACAGCCTCCTGTCATGCTTATTTCAGACATCCTATCATATATTTTGCCCTTCAGAAATGTTTGTGATGATGGGGAAGAAAAGAAAAGCAAATTGATGCTTTCTTCTGTCTTCTGAAAGCTACTTGCTGCAGAGAAACACAGCCAGCCAAATCTACACTCAAGACTACAGCCCACAAAAGAAAAAAGTATCAGAGGGAGAGGGAGGCAAATCAGCATTTAGGAATTAATTGAATTGCTGTGCTAATAAATGTTTTCTGTCAATCAGGCTGTCTGGTATTTGTATGTTAACGGCACTCAGTGCTCATGATTACAGTGTGCCATCCCATGCCATTCACTGGAAGATGGCTTTTCTGTTGAATTAAATGCAGTTATTTTCCCCCCTTTGGTTTTTGTGAATTTAGTAGCTGTGAAAGGTGGAGATTGCAGTCTGCTATTTACTCACGGAACAGGTTGAGTGACAGTGACAACTAGCTTCCCTCCACGTGCCTCTTCTCTGATCTTGAGGAACTTTCTTTAGAAAAGAAGGGAATTTATTCTTCAAGCCTAATCAGTCTTTGGTCTCTCTGCTGAGATTACCACAAGAGTGCCAATGGGTGCCAAGTATGGCTATTGTTTTATCATGTGGCTACTTGCCCACACAAACTGGACTGAAACCATCAACTTCTGGACCTGCTCTGCTGTACTCTTTCAGTTCTGATATAGTTTCACACATTTACATTGCCAAGGAAATCTTTCCAATCTTTGAGGGATGAGAAAGAAGATACTGCCAAAGGCAGGGAGACTGCCATGCAGTGGATCTGAATTACTAATATCTTAAGCCCCAATTTCAGGAAATCCACCGTGGTGTTTTACTGGCCCCCATGGGAGAGGGTGGAGAGGGAGTTCTCTCCACCATCATGCTCCTGGTATTGTTTCTGAGGCAGCTTATGTTAGGTGATCTGCAAATGATACTGGAATTAGGAAATAAACTGGTATGTTCTTGATGTGGCTGACAGGTGTTGGAGTAAGGATGGGAAGAAGGGGAAATCCAAAAGAGAAAAACTGGATCTCTCATTGGATCTTCACAACATTTAAAATTCCACTGCATCCTGCTGCTTCTGCCTTTTGCCAATGATATTCTGGGTTCAGCAAACCTTTACGGCATCAGAGTTGCCCACTGGGTTATAATTTGTTTGTATCCATGATCTCCTGAAAGTTAGCAATATATAATTCATCCAGAAATGGTCAGCTACAAAATAAAAGATAAAGAAGCGAAAATACAGATACGTCCCCCTTCTCTCCCCCCCCAAATATGTGGGAGAGAAGGCCCACATTTGCCACTGACATCTGCCCTAGAAGGTCCTGCTGTTTTGTCTCTTTAAGAGATGGTATAACTCAGCCTTCTTGTGTAGGAAATAGACATTTGCGCAGAGTTTCTACATTACTGGCTTGATTCCCTGTAATGTCACAAACTGAGAAAGTGGGAAGGGATTTCTGTCTTCAAATTGCTCAAAAGAGATATAGGTAAATCAATGGTTTCAGAGTAGCAGCCATGTTAGTCTGTATCCGCAAAAAGAAGAACAGGAGTACTTGTGGCACCTTAGAGACTAACAAATTTATTAGAGCATAAGCTTTCGTGGACTACAGCCCACTTCTTCGGATGCATATAGAATGGAACTATGCATCCGAAGAAGTGGGCTGTAGTCCACGAAAGCTTATGCTCTAATAAATTTGTTAGTCTCTAAGGTGCCACAAGTACTCCTGTTCTTCTTTTTAGGTAAATCAATGTTGCCAAGTCTTGTGCTACTTGATGCTTTCATTAAAACCCCAGCTTCTAGAGTTATATAATATGTGAGCATCTCAGGTGTTTTTTTAAAACAAGTTTCTAGTCCTCATGGTTACAGAGAAGAGCTTGAACACATGACTACAGTGTAACCCAAAGGCTCAAAAGCCAAAATGCAAATAAAAAGAACCCCCATTTAAAAAAAAAAATCTCATGATTTTTAAGCCCATTTTGTGATTTTTTCGGGGCCTGTCTTATTACTTTTGAATGCTTGGGGTTGGTGGTACTGAATTTGGTATCCTACCTTTCCATTTAAATCTTTAGATTACAGGAAAGAAGCAGCTATCATATAGTGAACAAAACCGAGAGGCCAGGCACAGTAGAGGAACAGTGTGCTGGATGTTTGGTGGGGGAAGAGAAGAGACGTAGGTGAGCTGGAGCAGGGGAAATTGTTGCACAGACAGATATTGTGAGCCAGCTCTGTGAAAAAAAGATCTTCAGGCTGTTTTTGACATGCCACCTTTCAATGGCCTGGAGTTATGAATGTATCAGCTACAGTGCACAAATGTTGGGGCCTGTATGTCTTCATTAGAATGATGTAGACTTGGCAAGGAATGAGCAGGAAGAGCTTGGGGATTCTTACTCTGCTGCTGTTCATACAGTCTGTGAAATGGGACTAAAGGGAGAACATCAGTTTACAGAGTTGCTGGTCCATTAACCCTCAGAAACAAAATCACGATATTCAATGTGGAAATTATAATCAGAGATGTTCCTCTCTGCCTGCATTGAAGTTCACCTTTGTTTACAATATTTCCACCAGATCTCATGCAGTACTATTCACAGAGGCCCTGCCTTTCTCCCAGTTCCTAGAAAAGGGACATCCAGGTCAAAGATCAACAAATTCTGCTGGAAGGGCGTGATGTTGAAAAATTTGCCTGAAGACCTGAGACTTATGATCTAGGAAGTAGTTGTACCAATGTTCTACATTATTTCCCTTCCCACTGGGACTCCTCACTTAAGCACCAGACTAAGAAAGTCCAACAGTCTCAAACAGATTCCTCCTCCAGTTCCCCCAACCCTTGGGACTCAGTTCCTAAGCCACTTTTTTCCTTCCGCTCCTTCAGACTTTTCTTTTGTGATCTGGGTAACTGTTCATTCCCTTGCTCACCTGTGATCAGGTTGTCCACTAGGGTGGTTGGCATACAGAAGATGCCCACCAGCAGATCACTGATGGCCAGGTTGAGAATGAACATGTTGGTGACGGTCCGCATCTGCCGATTCTTCAGCACGATGACGCCTACCAGCATATTGCCAATCATGCACATCAGGAAGATGAAGATGTAGGCCAGGATGAACATGGCAGCTATGGGGGAGGAATGCTGATAGTAAGACGAAAAAGTATACTTCTCCCTGAAGACACGATTTCTGCTGTCATTCTTGGAGTATGGTGAGCTGCTGTTGGAGGGGAGAAAAGTGTCACCTACAGAAAACAAGGTAGAAAAATAAACTCATGAAGGCCCCATCTGATAAAGGGATTATTTGATTCACATCAAACCTTTTCCAAGGCATTTTGTGGTTTATTTTTATTTACATTTTCATGTTATACATAAGAAATAAATAATGGTGCATGATTTATGACTAGGCAAAGCTGGACAGAATAGCAGCATAAACTGGTCAAATGACTCAGCAGAAAAAATAAGCAGCTAGCATGTCTTTCCTTCAAGGATCAATATTGAATAAGAAATTGAAAGTTAATAGAAAGCTTGGGTTAGAATCAGTCCTATGGTCCTGGATGTAGAGCCCATCCTTCCCAAAGACTTTCTCCCCACGTAGTCACTATTATAGCTCTTCCACCTAAGGATCTGTGTGAGGGGAGCAGGAAGCTCAGCAGGAGTTAATCTCTTGACCATCAGGGCCAGGCACTGCAGTGCCCTTGCCCTATCACCGACCAATTTTCACTTGGCTCATTATTTGCTGCCCACACACACATTTGTCAGAGATGTCATGAATGATTCACAGGGTTTGGTGAGAAATCATTCATAACTGATATTACCCCTGCAAAATTCACACTCATTACTAGAGATGTCACAATGAATTAATTAACACTTGTAAAGTGCTGCTATTACCAACTACAAATAGCTACAAACGAGTGGCACCTTACTTCCATTTTTCTCTCACCTATTTTGACTACCACCACCAGTCTTGGTTATGCTGAGAAATAGAAGCAAGATCCCGCTACTACACCCCCCGCCCCCAACTGACTTTCAGCCTAGTGGAAAATGTAAAAAAATGTGAGGCCAGACAGTTACATTCTTTGCACTTTGCAAATTCACCCAGGTTCTAGCCCTGCGGGTTCTTACAAAAAAAGGCTTCTTAAGTTACTACCTAGATTTCTGCCTCTCACTGAGAGAATCAAAGATGAAGTAGCTGTAAAGTGCAGATTCAAGCAAGATACTGGGGATCAGGACCCACAGTTTGCAGAGGCCCTGGACTCAGCAGTTAATCAGAAGCAGAATAGCAGCAGGGAGTGGTACAGCACACAGCTGAGTGCTGTAGACTGACTTCCTGATGCAGTGGACTTGCATTGTCTGGGCTGCCTCATTCTTGGGAGGATGATCAAAGACTGACTAGCAAAAGCAGTGGGAGCTGGTAAACCTCATTGGCAGTGGTTTTGTTTTGCAAACCCAAAATAAGGGGTGGATTGGAACCAAGTTCAATTTCACAAAACCCCCAAAGTTAGGGGTTTCAAATGTATATTTGGATTTTAACTCATCTCCATTTAAGACTGGGAGAAAGACAAATTCAGATCCTACAGGCTAAGGGGAGGAGTCATCTGTAGAGGAGGGTTGGGGAAAAAGAGCTTGTTTGGGGAGGCAGGAGGAGAAGCTGTGCAGAAGGCTCCAAAACGTTGATGGATATAGGCCTTGATTAACTTTAATACACCCTTTGCAGTCATGACCTGATGGGTCCTGTGTCTCTTGGGTCATTTAGGGGAAAGAGGAAGGCTCATAGAGGCTGCAAACCTTTTGCATTTTATTATTATTAATTTTAGGATGGGGCCAACACAAGCCCCAGATCCAAATGGCCTGAACTTTGGAGATATTTTGGGTTCAAATCCAGCCCTGGAGTTTTCCTGTTTGAGCCTCTATAGTTCTTAACTACTCGGTTATTCTAATTGTGACTTTATTCCTCTCCTGTTGCTGGTGTCCTCTGAGCCTCCAAATGACTATTAATGGGCTTCTTTATAGCTTTTCTGAATGGGACTTGTCCTTATTAGTGTTTCTTTTATTGTTATTCCAAACACTTTCTCTTCCATTGCTCTCTTCTACCCTTTGCTTGTCTTCCTCTCCTGTATAACACTATTTCTCCTGAGATCTCCTCAATGATAACGAATGATGTCCGAGTTACAGTTAATGACACTAGGGCAAAAAGGTGAACGCCACATGGTCATACTGAAGATGCCTTTATAAACTCAGTTTCTTGGTCTGCTCCTGCATCCATAAAGACAGAGCCCTGCACTCATGCAGACGCAATTCAAGATCCAGGACCTTGTTTTGTTTGTTTGAAAATGTAACTTAATCACCAGTGATGAGAGAGAAATGTTATCTGGTCTATAGCTGAAATGTGATAAGGAAAATATAAACCAGATATGTGAAGTGGCATGTGAACTATAAACTTCCCACAGGGAACATGTCACCTTTGCATTCCTTCATTATGATTAATAGTAAATAAGTATATATGGTACACCTCTACCCCGATATAATGTGACCCGATATAACACGAATTCGGATATAACGCGGTAAAGCAGTGCTCCTGGGGGCGGGGCTGCGCACTCCGGCGGATCAAAGCAAGTTCGATATAACACGGTTTCACCTATAACACGGTAAGATGTTTTGGCTCCCGAGGACAGCGTTATATCGGGGTGTACTTGGTGTGTTAAAGCATTTGATTTCTTTTGATGCGACTTGTTTTAAGTGAATATAGAAGCAAAGGTGCAGTTGCACTTGAAGAGAAGGTCTAGATCTCAAACAAAAAGCTTCCAGTTCAGTTCTGCTCTGGAAAGTGTAAGAACGTCACTATAGGGTACCATGTTTATTGTTGATCAATCATTTCTACATCAAAGCTGCTTAATTCACAAGTATTAAGCCCATCCCCCACCAAAAATGCTGCTCCTCAAACTCAACCTGCAATCTTAAAGTTCAGCTACTCTCTTTCTGGCTCATGTATCACTAACATTAAAGATTAAAATTCTGATCAGAATCTAGTTGTTAATTCTGTTGAAGATGTTCAAACCAGAATAAACTCACTGTTTGTATTATAGCAGCACCTAAAGACCCCAGCTGAGACCCCCAACCCCATAGAGTTAGGCACTGTACAAACAAATAGTAAGACATAGTCTGGTCTCGGAGTTTACAATCTAAGTAGACAAGGCAGACAAAGTGCGAGAGGAAAAACAGAGGCAGGGGGAGATGAAGGGACTTGCCCGAGATTGTACAGCAAGTCAGTGACAGAGCTAAGAATAGAACCCAGTTTTCTTGAGTCCCAGGCCAGGGTCCTAGTCACAGCTACACTATGCTGACACTGTACCACTCAGCCTTCGGCTCTTCAGGGCTGATAGGGGCCCACATTGAGATTCATCAGCAGAGTATACACCCCCCAATTCAGAATTCACACACAAAGAAGAGACTGGTTGAGTAAGAAAGCACCATTTCTACATAGTCTCTTTTCATAGTCAAGCAGCACTTTCAGGAGCTGTAGTAGCTACAGCACATTTGCTTGTCGTGTTTGTGCATGCTGAGGATGTGCTTTTGGTATCAGCAGGATGCAGCAATACAGGATGCTGTTCTGGTGTTACTGTGTGAACAGTGGAGTGTAACTTGGCTTAAAGACTACGCGTCCAATCAGAATAAGGTACTGGTTTGTGTCTGAGCTCTCTTTGCTTAGGCAGCTTCCATTAATCAGAATAGGTAATGTCTATAGTTAACATTGCCTGAAACTTTCCATTGCAAGACACGGTGCTCAGTTGCTAGACCGTGGCCAAACTTTAACTGTTTGAGTAAAATTTCCCATGCCAGTGGTCTGCCTAAGGCAGACGTTTTTTGGAAAATTTCAGCTAAAATGATGGAGCCATTTCGGAGAACAAGATTATGGTAAAAATACATTATTCTGCCCCTGTTAAAAATAATTGCTATAAAACATTTTGTTGAGAAGCTCTAGCCAATCTATGCTTTGCAACAGGGACTTGAAATGTGGCAGGGGAGTCACCTTGATGTCAAGGAAGCGTCTTTCAGCATCCCAAGGAAGATTTTGCCATATTTAGGTAAGTTATAATCACTGAAAAAAAATCTCAGTTCACACATGTTCAGCAGATTCTTGTTAGAATTTGGCACCTAAATCCTCTGAAGATTCTCTCTCTCTGCAATTGCTCCTTCCAGCTCCTGGGGGCCCATGTTGGTGTTAGGCACAGGAAGACTTTTCTGTGCTCTCAGTGTTCCCCCTGCTGCTGCCCAGGTAGCGTGGAGGAAAAGGGAAGGAGCTGCCTGACTAATGCAGAGAGGAGAAGAATGGGGTCGGGAAAAAAGACAGGCGCAAGAGAGGTCAGAGAATGGTTGGGGAAGACAGGAACAAGCATGGGAGAGGGGCATAAGACAGGGATGGGGGCAAGGGCAGGAGCCACTGAAAGACAGGAGTGTGTGTGGTAAGAGGAAGACAGGAACCAGGGGAGATAGCAGATGGGGAGGGGACAGGAGCTGGGGGAATGGAGGGATAGATGCAGAAGGGGACAAGGGGAGGCTGGGGTTGGAACACAGGCAGAAGGGTCACTAGTTGAAGTGTTTGAGTTGGGCACGTAAGTAGCTTTCAGTCAGGAAGGATGCTTTCCCCAGCATTTATTTTGAGGGGGCTGAGCTGTCTGAGGAGGAATGTGAATATTGAAAATGGGGTCCTGGGCACGTTATTTCCCTTGCTGACCTAAGGGTGTATGAAAAGCCTCATTCACAGCCCACTGAAGTCTTTCCTTGAATTTCATGGGGGTTTGGATCAGGCTCCTTGTGTGATTATCTAGGCATGAGCTGTTACGGGCTTATACAGAGGAACCCACTTTAGTCACCTGTGATGTGATCCCAGATTATGTCAGTGCATTTCAGTGTGTAAATTGCAATTTGCTTTAACATGAACCTTCAAATTGGTAAAGTTTTCTATGAAGAAAATGACTTCACTTTAAAAAGGGTTAGCTGTAGTATTCTTATCAAATGTGTGGTTTCACATATGTATGAAGTCTTGATAGCTGGTGGAGAAAGGCTCCTTTCTTTACTCTGTACTTTTATTAAAATGGCAATTAAATTAAATGCAAAAAACTACATTATTGCAATATTTTAGCTACTTCTAAACCCACAAGAGCCAGGAAATGCAAAATTATGGCTTCCACTGCAACTATAACTTGACTAAATTTAACTGATACTAGGTATTAAGGCTTAAATGTTAATAGCCTAGAGTAACACACATTCTCTCTCTCTCTCACACACACACACACACACACACACACACACACACACTTATGGTTGTTGTGGAAGCCACAGAATGCATGTTTCCTCTCCCCTTCTCTCCTTCTCCGCAGTGTTAAATAGTTTCCCCATATATTTCACAGAAGACAAATATGCCATAACAACTTACGCTATAAGAGACTGATCCGAAGCCCACTGAAGTCAGTGAAAAGACTCCCATTGACTTTAGATCAGGCCTTAAGAGAACTGAATTGAACACCTGCAATATACATTTGACAAGGAGATAGAAACTGGATGTCCTCACCTTCCATGACACAGCCTGACCCCTATTCTTGCTTCAGTATATTGGAGTGTTGTATTGTTTGCAGGTAGACTGGAGTCTTGAGATCAGAGCCACTCCTTAATGTTTCTCTTTATCTAGCTGCAGCCTCCTACTATCAGAGAGGGAGCAGCAACTCTGCTGTGGTGACGAATGCTATCTTGATCCACTGCTAGTTTGAGTCCTCCTGTACTCAGCCAGTCTCCCCAGGTTCTCAGAGCTTCCGGATAACTCACGAAAGATACCTGCAGAATTGGAGCTTTATTCTTTAACAAAATTCCCATAGAGTTCAAGGGTTCTCGATCCTCAGGGCAGTCTACTCTAGTTCCAAGAAAGTAGATGAAGGGAGGTAATATTTTTGTCCAAGTCCAAGAAGACAGTCAAGTGCGAGAACTTTGTTAAAGCAATGGGGTTATTAGTTAAGCATGACTGGAGTCCAGGCTGGAGACTTGGTGGATACTGATTTTGCAGCTATTCCAAAAATGCTTTTTTGCAGGGAGAGAAGGGGGAGGGAAGAATCAGAATCCTTTTGCAAAGACACCTGTTGAAATGCTTCCTAGTGCTCAGTCCCTTTGATACGGTCTTTGTTATGGGATTAAGACATCTCAAAATGCTCCAGCCCTCTCACTCAAACAGCTCCAAAAATTTCTTCCCACCACCAGAGTTGCAAGCTGAGCTTGTGAAGCTGTTTCCAGTTCAGCTGGAGAATGAAGCACACGTTGTTAGCTCATCAGCCCCCTGGCATTCTCTGTGCATGACTTCTGTCTCCGCTCAGCTTCTGCTCCTCGGACTCTCTACACACCAGCTCTTACTGCTCAGCAGCAAAGAAGCTGATTCTATTAGTTAGGGGCAAAGTGTGTGGGGAGGGGGGAAGAGGGGGACTATATCTCCCCATTGTCATGGTTACTGGAACACCTTTTGGATGTACAGGCAAACAGCTGGTCAATTAATTACTGTATCTGCAGCCGCTCTCATTTATCAACTGGGCAAAGTGAAGGGCTTAGTCACAACAAGAAAAATCAGACTCATCTCCAGCAGCCTCTTCTTGTCTTGCATGCTTATAGTGTGTGCTATTGCACCTTGTTCAGGGAACAGTGTTTTAGTGGCACCGTGCCATACTGAATCTGTTAACCCTAGTCAGAAGGGATCGAGTACTATCTCACCTTTTTGTCCAGGTAGCAACTGGACACAGAGTGACTCCTTCCCTTTGTACTGGCGAACATGAGTGAAAATGTACAGTCCTGATGAAGGAACGGCCAGTGAAGCAGATTTTCTTTTGTTGAGAACAGGTGTCAGGATCCTGACAAGGGCAGTTAGGGCCAAGGATCAGAGCAGCATCAAACTTGAGGCTGAGAGTAGTAGAGGAGTTCAGGCTGGGATTAATATCAACCATCAGAGTCCATGTCATGTTTCAGGGGCCAGGTCAGGAGGCAAGGTCCAAATCAAGCTGAGGTGAGAGCCAGGCGTTCAAGAGCAGGAACGGCCATGGCAGCTACAAGAGATCCACAGGGTTCCCTGGTTGCTTCCTGGGCCGCTCCTTGGGTTTATATAGGGTGAGGAGCCATGAGGCTGCTGCCTGTCAGATCCCTTGAGACGGGACTGCCCATGGTCCATGTCCACAGCAGGTCATGGAGTATGAGCTGGTTACAGTTGTTGCTGGGTATCAGTGTGGAGGTGATTGCTGTCTAACAGCTTTAGAAGGTAGGGTTCACAACCCACTGGGCCTTACATTAAGGTAATCAGTTATCTGCTATTTGTAAGTTTTTACCAGGACGCACACATTTCAGCCTAGGGGCTGTTTTTAAACTCTTCACTTTGTCTGTTCCTGGGATGTGAGGGGAAGGATGGCTAGTTAGGGTGCTAGCCTTGAAGACTCATGTTAAACGTCCTACTTTGCTATAGTCTCCCTGAGTGATCTTGGGTAGTTCACTTCGGGTTTGTTTACAAGGGACAATTTACCAGTATAAATGATGATGGTAAATTTCTCTGCATAGAAAGGCTCTTAGTCTCTCAGTGCCTCAGTTCCTCTTCTGTAAAATGGAGATGATAGGACTTCCCTACCTCACAGAAGTGTTGTGCAGATAAATTCATTAAAGATTGTGGGCACTCAAATACCACACTATTTGGGGATGGGGAGTCAAATAATTGCCTTCAATAGATAGACTGATCATCTAGCTCACAAACTACTTTGTCAGTTCTGACTGGATGCCCGAAACTTTTAAAAACATGAGACTAATCATAGAACTGTAGAAACATAGGGCGGGAAGGGACTTCAAGAGGTCATCTAGTCAGCCTCTCATGCTGAGGCAGGACCAAGTACAACTAGACCACCTTGACCAATGTTTTTCTAACTAACAACCTGCTGTTAGTAAGTAGTGAACAACACACATTCCTTAGAAACTTTCAAAATAAACACTAGTGCTAAATCTTGAAAACTTGACAAACTTAAAATTTTTCACCACTGCAAGGCAGTTGTTCAAATACTTATGAATAATATGACCCCAGAAATAATGGTGGACAAAAATTTACTTCAGAAATCCATAGTCAATCTGCTTGCTAGTTGGTCAACACTAGTCAAAACAACATTGAGCCATTTGAGTGTCCACCTATGAAAAAAAATACATGCATATACTTCTAAAGCAAAACAAGTCCCCCACCCTCCTTTAAAAGGTAAGAAAGTGATGAAAGTGAATTTTTGCCTGCTTTGCAATTTAAAGAGGCTCAGATCCTCCAATTAAAGGAAAATGAAGTTATAAATAATTTATAGTGCTCTAAATATGCGCAGACCTTAGTGGTAGTGGTGGAATTGTGGTGATTTATTTTGACAGAACTGAATATGTAATTGCTTTTAAGCTAGGGGGAATTGTACCGAGTCACTTTTTACTTACTATTTCTGTAAAGTTGTCTTATTGAGCTGATTCCTACCAGCAGATGTCTCACTACTACAGAGCATGCCGTAGTCTGAAAGCTGCCCTTACGTTAACCAGATGTCTTCACAGACCGCAGAGTGGCTTGGCAGAAGGCTGCAGCATTCTCTATGAAAGAGACCAAAACTCTTTTCTTGGGCTGCCTGAGGATGAGAATAGTGCAGGGGATATATTGGTTGTTCCCAGGGCCAGAAGGAGAAGAAAAGGGAAAGTGATAGCTCAGAGGAAAGACCAAAAAAAAAAAAAATGTTGGTGTGCCATGCCTCTGACAGCCGGTTGAAGATGTGGCACTACAAGGTCTCACTTGTAGTTTCAGATGAAACTTCAAGGTAAAATTAGAGCCAAAAGGTAACTACAAGCTAATGATATAAAAGGTAATTCTGGATCATCATCTGTATCTCATCTCAATTCTCTCTCCACAATCTTGACCAGTGGTTGGAGAAACTAGAACAGAACAGTAAAGATTCTGGGCTCAGAACAGAAGAAGACAGGTGTAAAAATAAAATGGTACAGTGAAGCATATGACATATTTAATTTTTCATTTCTAGTTTTAATGTACACTTTCCTTGCCCCTGAATGTCACCCCCTCATTGAATCCCTTCAGTGGATTCCCTTTTTCACTACATCCACTTTAAGCTGCTCCTCTTCACAGCTAAGCGTTTTACAACTCTGCCCTATTTCTTTAAGAAAAAAGCATTTATTCATTATTGTTTATTTTAACACAACTAACAAAGAAAAGAAAGGTATTTAACCTGGAGTCGAGAGCCAATATCAGGTTTTACAGCAAGGTAGACAAGACCCAACTTCTTCATTATTAAGGGAAAGGAATAGGTTCTTTATAAGTTTGGGGTTCTTTATAAAGTAAGATCATAAAGAAGCTTCCAGGTTATTCCCTTTTGGAAAAACAGATAAGTAGAAGAGAAAAAGGAGCATTGAGAATAAAAAAAGGACCAGAGAACAGCCCAAACAATAAGTAAAAGAGGATAAGAGATAAATAAGTCAGAGATGAATTTAACTGAATATTCTTAGGATTCCAAAAATGGGGACCATATATCTATACATTTATTCTGGTGGTTTCTGTTGCAAAACACTATTTGTTCCATCGCTGCCAGGCTCACCAAGTCAGAGAACCACTCAAATAGTCTGGCACACTTGGGACTTTTACTATTGTAGAATTAGACATTTGGCTCTGATCAGAGCTCTACCAATCATAATTTTTCAAAGGATTTCAGTCCCCAAGATGAACTGGATAGGCCTAAAATGATGTGACCAGCCTGTAATTCCTCCTTGGTGGACAGAAAGAAGTTGGCCCAAATATTTACCTCTGTCCAGAAATGACAGATGACAGGGCAACCCCAAACCATATAGTATAAATTAGCACTAACTACATTGCAGCACCAGCATTTGTCAGACCTGGCTGCTCTGAACCTGAAAAGTCTATATGGAATCCAGTGCATCCTCTAAAGAATTTCCTGCTGGATCAATCTTAACCCCAAATCTATCGAGAAATGCTGTATGTTGCAACAAATCCAATTTCACTGAATGTTGATAAGGGAAACTGAGAAAGAATGTTCCCATTTCTTTCTAACATGGTCTCTAATGGATTGCCAGTTTGCCCTGTAGGGAAGAATACAGACTAGACAATGGCTTAGGTAGACAGTGTGACGTTTTCAGAAAGCCCCAGAGGTCAGGGGGATCTGGTGCTGCCAAGGCAGACATCCACAAATGGTGTTACAGAGCATGTTTAAAGTTGAAGGTATTACCTTTTCTGGTCCAGTTGGAATTTCTCTCTAAAGGCAAGAAAGTGGGGAGGGATAGCTCAGTGGGGCCTGCTAAACTCAGGGTTGTGAGTTCAATCCTTGAGGGGGCCACTTAGGGATCTGGGGCAAAATCAGTACTTGGTCCTGCTAGTGAAGACAGGGGGCTGAACTTGATGACCTTTCAAGGTCACTTCCAGTTCTAGGAGATAGGATATCTCCATTAATTATTATTTTTTTTTTTTTTTTAAGAAAAGGGCATGAAGGAATCATTTTCAATTTTGTGTTTTATTCTCAAAATCCTCTTTTAAACCCACTTGTGCCATAGAATTGGTCTATGTGCAATTACAATTCTGGAATTATCCTAAATTGAAGTCTCTGAATGTAATAAGAGATGACATTCAAATGTACAAGCAACCAGATCCCAGGCTTTGCTATCAGCCAAAATTGTGACCTATTTCTCCTTAGGGAAGTGGGAATAGTCTGAGTTTAGGACTGATTCTAGCGGTAGTGGAGCTACAATTCCTTCCTCCATACATAGCCATTGAGTCGCTTGGCTCAAGACTGAGGATATATAGCAAAGCCTAAGGTTGGTGTGACACTTCCGAGGGGTACCCAGGGTTGTGAGGCACCCTGCTACCACCTGCCCTTAGCATAAGAAAGCCTGGCTTAACAGGGGACACTCATTTCTTGAGCACTTGCTGCTGTTGCATCTGGTACTACTGGCCTTTTCCTGCCCCTGATACCCCCTGTAGGTTGTCGACCTTGCTTGGCTCAGCCCACGCCAAGTCACACAGCCAGAATAAACCCTGTCTAGGGTAGGGAAAGTCTGACAAAACTATCTGCCCCCACCAGGGTCTTCAGACCCATCTCTGGGCCATTTCAATCTAGCCTTTGCTTGGGCTTCTAAAGGAGCCTTGTCCCCTTCTCAGAGCTTCGACCACTTCACCATTGGGGGAACTCAGGCCCACCCATTACTCTGGGCTTCAACCGAGGGACTCTATAAACAGCACCCATGTACTGCTCCCTTCAGCTAGTTGCTGCTACTTCCTTGGGCCTCTTCCCAGCTGGCCCCTTTAGCTTCACCCCTTATCTTTAGGGTTAAAGTTCACAGGTTCCCCTTCTCCCAGCTTAAGTAAATGTAGCCAGGCAGGTACCTGTGGACAGAGAGGAACCCTTCTCCACCTCCCTGGTCCCAGCCAGGAAATGAACTGCTAAGGCCCTACAGCCACTTTTATCTGAGCGTAGTGGGATCTGATTGGCTGGTTCTCTGCAGCCTTTCTAGGCAGGTCTGGAGGACCCACCTTCGCTGCTCCTTTCCTGGGGTGGGTTGAGGTAGGACTGCAGGGCCTCCAGCAGGGGGCCACAAAGGGCCAGGTACATAAGTCACACCTTGTCTGTGCCAACCAAGGTCAGTTCCCTAACTCCACCAGCCATGGGCAACATAAGCACTCCCCTCTAAGCCTACACAGGCCCTGCTGTCCCCTCTAGGTTAGTGATAAGCATACTCCAATCCTCGAGCCCTCCAAGCATCTCACTGGAGTGTCCGGCCCCTGGACTTTCACTGTATTCACCAGCCCGCTGCTTCCAAACAAACGATACAGCCTCCCACATTACAAAAGATGGGGAAAGAGGTGAACAGTGTTTTTGGTCTAAAATACTCATATGCATCAAAGTTTAGGATCCTACAAGACAGATATCTGCTTGGGGATCTGCTGGAAAAAATATGAGGAGTGGGAAACAAGCAGAAGCAACTCCACCACTTCCTATAGACAATTGGGTCCAAAATCCCAGTGTATGGCCCTTCAACAGCTGACTATTTAAAGGCCCATAAGAATTGAAATATTGCCCTCAACCCTAGCTGTGTTACCCTATATTACTATCTGTAATTTAAATTAAATACATTACTGGTATGCTGTTCTTAAAAACACCCTGAGTAAGATAACGAGATAGAAAATCCATATAATCAACATACCACATCCTGCTGAGCAAGAACTAGCCTGGCCCCAGAGGACACCGTATATATATCCTATCCTGTCACTGGGACACCGGGGTGATTGATCTGCCTAACAAACTAAGGCTGGTCAGCTATTAATCTGGATCTCACAATTCCATTTCTAATAATGGTTATCTTGTCCGGTTTTGTGGGGGCAATGTAGTTCTCTGCTCCCTCCAATTTAGAGAAGCTACGGAGTTGGCCATCCTGCTGGATCTTAAAAATAGCTGGTTATTTTCCATACCATATTGAACAATGCTCTTTTTTTCAATTATGCTACAGCTGTAGTCAGGAAAAATAATTATTTTATGCCCATTCCAACTCGGGTTTCCTTTTTCTCTGGCTCGTTTAAGGATGGATTCTTTCACACTATACTTCAGGAATTTTGAAATAAATCCCCTGGGCTTGGCATTAGCTGAGGGTGTGGGGGCTAGGGAGCGGTGGGCTCAATGTCCAGCTCTGTATCAGGGTGTAAAGAAGGGATCTCAGGTAGGGTTTTAGACAAAAATTTCACTGGCCTGCCCTTTTCCACTTCCCCAGGGACCCCGAAACACCCTAAAATAATTTCTTCTGGATTGGTCCTCCAGACCATTGATTCTATCTTGTCACTTTTGGAGCAAACTTGGTTGCTGAGTGGTAGTGATCCTAACAGAGCCCATTTTGTCTTTTAACGTGTGTGACTGACCTGTGTGCTGCAGTTGTGGCATTATATTTTCTTTTCTTTTGGTAACCACTCTGACTTGTTATGTTTTGACTTATAATCACTTAAAATCTACCTTTATAGTTAACACATTTGTTTGTTTATTCTACCTGAAGCAATGCGTTTGGTTTGAAGCATGTCTGAGACTCCCCTTGGGATAACAAGCCTGTACAAATCAATTTCTTTGTTAAATTGACAAACTCATATAAGCTTGCAGTGTCCAGCGGGAATAACTGGATACTGCAAGACGGAGGTTCCTAGGGTTGTGTCTGGGACCGGAGACATTGGCTAGTGTCATTCACTTGCAAGTAGCTGGGAGCAGCTTACATGCCAGAGGCTATGCACGAGCAGCCCAGGAGTGGGGGTTCTCACAGCAGAGCAAGGTAAGGCTGGTTCCCAGAGTCAAGGATTGGAGTGACCTGGCAGATCACTGGTCCAGACAACACCAGAGGGGAACGTCACACTTCGCAATTTTTTATACAGGGTCAGACTGTGGCTGGTAGACACTGTGAGTGGAGATGGCACAATCCCAGATGTGCAGGGACTGCATGCCTGCTGCACCACCCTCCATGTTTAGTCAGCTTTGTCTCCTGGTGCATGGGGAGGCAAGGGAAGGGATTGAGCCAAACAAAGCCTCTCTTTCTCAACACCCCTGTTATGGTAGCCAGCATCTCAAGGGGAGTTAGGAGAGACCACAATTATGTCTGGCCTCGGTGTGAGGGGAGCAGAGGGATGCTCCTTGTCCTCAGCCTCCCCCCTAGTTGCACTGCACAAGGGCCAAGCCCAATCTGACCATTAACATTTTTGCTATTGTATGAAAACTGAACAGTGAGGAGTTCACTTGAGGTGGGAATGAAGTGGGGAATTTTTAACTGTCCCACAGGAAAACCTGGGCTTGGCCCAGGTTTCTGCCTGAGCCATTTGACTGGAGTGGTGTGAAGGGTTTCAGTACTTCCTGCACACCGGCTTTGTCTCTGATCAAGGAGGTGGGGGTCAAAGTCGTACATTATCCAGGCCTAAATCTGTTGTGGAGAATTTAATATGGAAGTCAAAGGGCAAACAACCCTCTCCCAGTAGGGCATGCTTATAAGCTTGGGCTTTAGACTTCCTGGCAACAGAGGCAGGAAGTCAGCCAGTGATCTCAAGCCGAGGCACAGGCTGAATGACATGCTACACTGGAGTTAAAGTAAGGGGGAGTGTGGGAAAGCCCAGCTGTACATCCTCCTCTGCTAAAACCAGAGGGACACCTTCCTTTCCACTCTGTGGGCTAGTGGAAGCTCAATAAGCAGAGCTCCTCCCTCCTCACTGCCTGGATGCTACATCAGGCAAGGAATCTGAAGTGCGTACAGCAGGGCACCAAGCCTCTCACACCAGCGGGGGCAGCAGCAGCATCACCTGATGGGGGAAGAAGAGTTATCCAAGCTGGGAGTTCTCCATCTGCCTCAGTAAGTTCTTTCCCCTGGCTGAATCCCAATTCCCTCCTCTCCAGGGGAAAAGGGAGACCCTACCCCAGCCATCCCAACCCACAACCAGAAGCTGTGGGAAGCAGACCAGTCTTGTCAGTTCTCTCTCTCTCCTTTGCTCTCTACTGGGTAGGGAGCAAAAGGGTTGATCACCCACATAACTCCATACTGTGTGCATGCACACAAACACTCACACTTCTGTTTGACTAGCTCTGGACCGGTTTGTTTTCGCTATCTTCCTAATGACATGTCGTGTTCCACAGGACAGTGAAATGCAATCTCACCATGTGACATCGACTCCCACAATGACATACAACCCCAGAATTGGTGAAGCCCCCCTCCTAGTCTGAGGTAGACAATGCTGGTGAACAAGCAGTGTCCTGGACCTGTGGTAGATTTACGTTGGCCTTTCAAGGTAAAGTAACTGGGCTTAGACCATACCATCTGTAAAAAGTGTTGTTTTCTAAAAAAAATTTCCTGTCTAGTTATTTGCCATCAAACCTGCTACAAGTTGACTTTGGATTCTCCAATTTATTCACAACATTGCTTTCCTCTGCCTTGAAATAATATGTGATCTGCTATATCCAGCTATGTTGCAAATCTCCATGAATAATACCGTCAGCTGGCCAGACTGTACTATCTTCTAGGTTCTCATTAAGTTAGAACGTATTCTTGTTTTCCCACATTTCTATGGATTTGGGCCATGAGAAAGGACAGGAAAACTTAGTCCATAAACTGTGATGTTGGCAGGGGTGTTTTCTAATAATTTGTCTTAGATCGGGGTTGGGTTGGGGCGGAGGGAGTTATACGGGAATCTTATTTGCTTCCTTATCATTCGGAGCAACAACTGTAATGAGTATTACCTGAACATCACTTTGGATTCTCAAACTTTCCCATAATGTGAACCACATCCTCTTATAGAGATTATTTCTCAGACACCACCCCTCTTATTTGTGATCCTGCAGGCACCATCCCTTCCCATTCACAGGCCCATAACATCCATGTAGTAATAACAGCAACTGCATATGCAGAAAAGAAACATTAGGGGCATTAGAGACTCTCCTGTGAGTCCCTTAACCACCACTGTACTTTATTATATTTTATATTTACACTGAGTCACTAGCGTCCCCATTTGCTTCTAGGGAAGGTGGTGGTGCTATTATTAATTATAATTATTAAATATAATTATTACTACTACTAGTACTATAGCCTCAGCCACCACCAGTCCTATTTACTTCTGCCTTCCTTTAGGCTCTCAACTCTTTCTCCGATACTTCCTTCCTGTCTGCTTATATAGGCCTAGGTGCTGGGGGGGGGGGGAGGGTACTTCCACCCAATTAGCCCCTCAACTGCATTAGCACTCAGTTAATTGGTCTCCTGTCTTTCAATCAGAGCTGAATTAATGTAAACAGGTGGGGATTTGAGTGACAAGATGCTGAGTCGGCTCCTGAGTCCGCACACCCTGTTACAGATAGATAGATAGATATAAGTATTTTAAACTGTCTTTGGTGCAATATGTGTTTTGTCCATTATGAAAAACAGTCAATAACACTGTGTACTTTGCTCTGCATTTCATATCCCCTCACATCTCCTCTTCCGCTCTTTGGTCTGCTCCTCTGCCTCCGCGTCTTTGCCACATGGCCCATTTCTCCTCCTCCTCCTTCCTGATGCCTGGTTCCCTTCTCCCTGTACTTTCCTCTGCCATGGGTGCTTGGCAGTTCTAGGCTGCTCTGTGGCTCTGGTCTGGTTCTTGATAGCTCCTGTTTTCTCTTATTCTCTTAACGATCAGTAGGCTCCTTCTTATTCTCAGCTGCTTTTACAATCCTCCAGGCTGTTCTTTGCAATGAACATGGAAGCAAGGCCAAAGGAGGAGGAGTTACTGCCACGTGACCTGCTAGTGTTCTGAACAACACCTTGCATACATGGACCTCAGTTTGGGAACTACTGCCATAGACCAAGACAACCAGATTGTTTAATCTAAAATAAAAGTAACTATAAAGAACTAAAGTCATGTCTCCCTGAGCTAGCACAGTGCTATCCTCTGTAACTGTCTTCACAAAACTGAACATAAAATGGCTACCAGTCTCTGAAACACAGTAGAGTTCTTAATGTTTTAAAGTTGCAGTATGCAGAAAGACAAAGGATAGTTACAGATCTACTGTAAACACCACAGTGACTTCCTGCTTTCCTCACAGTGTGAAGCTCAAATGCCTTAAACAATGGTTTGAAAGAATCACTCTATTCTAAGGGCCAAATGCTACAACACCCTGAGCACGTTCAGCTCCTACTAACTTCAGTGGCACAGAATACTCAGCATGTTGCATGAGCGGGACCAGCACCTAAGCCCCTTTTTCCCATCAGTTTTGTTTATGGTACTTTTAATATCACTCACTCTGTCAGGGAAAATAGGAAGTTCAGATTTCTCAGGCTCCTACAGAGACAATTTAGTTATAATGTAGTACTACTTTCAGTCTGAAACAGCCATCTCCTTTAGGATATTATACATTCAATTTTAACTTGTAACAAAAGCTCTGCATTCATATCTAATTGACCGAGACACTATTCTTCACTTCTGTTTCCTAAAACATTGCGTGGTGTGGATGGCATTCTAAAAGAAGCTGCCATATTCCACCCTAGATGTGGCTCCATTTCAGTGGTAGGTGAATCAATCACTAAACTGTATATCATTTAGCATTGTGCAGAATAATCCAATGCATGTAAAGGGCACTATACAAATCTATAAAAACATTTTCAGTGTGGGACATTTCTAATTGCTCATATAACAAGTTAGATTTCTGAGGATGATGCTTCAGACAGACAGATTTAGAGCTGTCCAGAAAACAAGAATTCTATTTTGTGAACATTTTTGAGGTTTCATTCTGCATTAGGATGAAACTGAGACTGTTGGAATTTTTGTGTGAAAAAGCAAGGCAGTGAAGGGAAGAGACATCCCCCCTCCCTCCCCAATAGCCCACTGAATCTGCCTGATTAGATCTAGGCCTTGAATTTTAGCAACTCTGGGCAGGGAAGCTTCCTGTTGAAGCTGTTGCATGATATAGTTAAATAATTAAATATCCATTGTGCCAAAGAGAGAAAGTGAGAGCCTGACTCTGTAACCCATTGATTAAGTCACTCATCTGGGAGGTGGGAGACCCACATTCAAGTCAGTGCTGCAGATCAGGTGAGTGCCCTACATGGCAGGGTATTGGCTGTTCCGGGGTGGGAGTCTCTCTCGCTGACCAAACATTCCATCTCGGAGCTGAGAAGCCTTTCTGACAAAAGTTTCATTGAAACGGATAGATTTCTACAAAAAGTTTTGGTTTTGATGAGTCAACATTTTTCTGACAAAAAACATTTGTCAAAAATGCTCAAACAGCTGTAGGCAGACTGTAGATGCACATAGGGGTACCTCTATTGAGAAGGAGGCACATTTACACCTCTATTTTTTTTATGTTCCATCCAGACATGGCTGATTAAAAAAAAATAGTCCACCTGTTGGATCGCTCAGAGACAGCCTCTTGGCAGCCAGCCAGAGAGCTGCTATAGAAAACTGCAGGTTGAGATAGTGATGATTGTCATTACCGATGAGCAGCCCATTCATCTCCCTGGCAACTCAACCAGATGTGCCACTTGTAAACTATTATTACATTCATAGATTGTTGTGGGGACAACAAAGCATCTTTCAGAATTTATACTGCAGTCTGAGCATATTAATGTATAATTCTGGTCACTGACCTTCTATTACAAATGTCTCTTGCCTATTTGTTTCTAGTCATGGAATATTCCTCTTTTCACCACTGCCTAATTGAGTTCATATTTGTTAGGTTAGCTGACAAGACTGTAGATAGTTGGTTCTCAGTAGAGCAAAGAGCTATTTAATTTAATTGATTCTTGATGTTTGTCTGTATTTGATGCCAATACTTCACCATCTCCATTTTAACTGTGTTATACTGCAAAGCTAATAAAACTATTTTCAGAAATAATAAAGCAAACCAAGGGACAGGTGAGCAGGGGGGGAAATGATACAGGAAGGAGAGGAAGCAACAACTGTAATGGGTACTCCAGCCACTTTTTCTCATGTTATTGCCCTTGATTACTTTCAGCAGGTTAACTCTGCAGAACAAGAAACTTCTCTACCCTGCCCAGGTAATAGAAGCATTTTTTCAGGTTTGATTCCCACTCAGTTAAAACCCCAGTTCTAAAAATTTCCTCAACAATATAAGATGCTCACTATGAACCACAGCACAGTTTATGTGACAACAGAACTGCAGAATCATGTAGCACTCATGGAACAAACCATCCCACCAGGGCTTAGTAACACTCAGATCAGTCTCCTGCTTTGCAACACACCCTAGATCAGTGGTTTTCAAACTTTTTTTCTGGGGACCCAGTTGAAGAAAATTGTTGATGCCCGCGACCCAACGGAGCTGGGGATGAGGGGTTTGGGGTGCAGGAAGGGGTTTTGCATTTGGGAGGGCTCAGGGCTGGGGCAGGGGTTATGGTGCGGGAGGGGGTCAGGGCTCTGAGCTGGGGGGTGCAGGCTGTGAGGTGGGGCCGGGAATGAGGGGTTTGGGTGCAGGAAGGGGTTCCAGGTTTGGGGGGGCTCAGGGCTGGGACAGGGGATTGGCGCACAGTGTTGGGGTGCAGACTTACCTCCAACGTCTCCCAGTCAGCGGCGCAGCTGGGGTGCACCGCGAACCATGCC
The DNA here is from genome assembly GCF_011386835.1 of Chrysemys picta bellii. Classification (NCBI taxonomy): domain Eukaryota; kingdom Metazoa; phylum Chordata; order Testudines; family Emydidae; genus Chrysemys; species Chrysemys picta. The sequence goes on along the minus strand of NC_088797.1, from coordinate 88,336,748 downwards.
GCGCCCTAGACGCGGCCAGCAGCAGGTCTGGCTCCTAGGCAGAGGCAGGCAGGCAGGCAAGCAGCTCCGCGCGACTCTTGCCCGCAGGCACTGCGCTCCCAGTTCCCATTGGCCGGTTGCCAGCCAATGGGAGTGTGGAACCGGTGCTTGGGGCAGGGGCAGTGCCTGGAGCTCCATGGCCCCCCGACCTAGAAGCCGGACCCACTGCTGGCTGTTTCCGGGGCATAGCAGGGTGTCGGAAAAGGTAGTCACTAGCCTGCCTTAGCTGGGCAGCACCGCTGATGAGACTTTTAATGTCCTGGTCGCTGGTGCTGACCAGAGCAAGGCGACCCAGTGCCTTACATGCCGCAACGCAGTAGTGGGTCCCGACCCACGGTTTGAAAAACACTGCCCTAGAAGGATCATTTTCACCTAATGATCACTCCCACCCCCTCCCCTGTTGTGCACTATCATTTAATCAGTGCTGTTTAAAACCTGCCAGAATCCCGAAAGGACTAGCCATCCTTGATGGTTACTCCAAGATCTTTTCCTATGTGGCTCCCTGGACTTCATTTACTTCTAGTAAGATGTGGCAGAAGAGAGTCTGCAGAAGGGTCAAATCCCTTCACTGCCAATCTTTAAAACAGTCCTTTTCAGGTTTTGGGGGTTTCCTTGATGGCAAAGGCCAACTAAGATTTTACTTAGAACAGAATTGTTCCAAGTGATTCCTCAGCCCCTCTACTGCAAATGCTGCATGTTAGCGCTACACAATACTAACAGAATGCAAGCATTGCAGCCAGAAGGCCTGATTCTCTATTGCTATACACTTTGTATAGTATCTAGTCCCGTGCAAAGCACTACCCTGCATAGGCGCCGGAACTAGAGGTGCATGGGTGTTGGAACATGGGGTGCTGGGAGAGCTGCTGCACCCTCTGGCTGGAAGTGGTTTCCATCATATGCAGGGTTTACAGTTTGGTTCAATGGCTCTCAGCATCCCCAATATACAGATTGTTCCAGCAGCCCTGATGCTTTGTGTGAATAGAGAATTTGACTTGGTATTATTAAACCAATTATAATTGCTAATTATTTATTATCTGTATTACGAAGTGCCAAGAAGCCCTAACCAAGATCGGGAGCCTGTTATGCTGCGTGTTGTACAAACGCATAGTGAGAGACAGTTGCTGCCATGAAGAACTTAGTATGGAATTTTCAGTAGTGCTGAGCATTGGCATAACCCTCCTCCCCCTGAAGTCAGTGCTGAAACTCCCACGGAGTGCTTTTGAAAATCTAATCTGTAAAGACTAACTAGCCAGGACTGAAAAAGGAAATATTATTTATCCCTATTTTACAGATGGTGAAGTGAGGAATTAAAACTGATCTCATAAGCCCCAGTCCACTGCTCTAAATACAATACCCTCTTTCCTGACTGCAGACAGGCAATGGAGAATCAGGCCCCAATAGCTTTCTGAGAGCCTGATTCAAGGAAGCTGCTACTGGGAAGTATTGTGAACTATATCTCATTGTGCCATCCTGGCCTCTGTAGCCCTTCTAGGAGCATTCATCCCAGAGGAGAGCAGTGGTGTTGCTATCACTGTCCTCCCTCGGGACTTTCTGCTATGGCAGTGTTGGTTTACAGCTGGGGCTTCACAAGAGCCCCACGGGTAGAGGCTATGAGGGAAGGGTCCTATTCCTAGCCAGTATCACCTGGGTTTTCAGCTGCACTGGTCTCCTAAGTGCTCCCCAGAGGAAGGGAGGAGAGATGAAGATGCATTTCACTACATTGCATTGGGTGCATTGCTGTAAAACTAAGGAGCATAAAGGTGGTGGGAGTTCGGGAATACCTCTCTTCTCCTGTCCACCCCCACCATGGCTCACAAGCCATACAGAATGCTTCTGAGAATCTGACTTTCAAGTTTTAGGCTTCTACATTCTGAAAAAGTTCCATATGATAGCTGCCATCCTCTGAATGGGACACTGAACCCTGCACCCTCCTATTCCTGTGTTGTCTATTTACATGGGAGCTAAAGATCCCAAAGCATAAGGGGATAACATCTCAGGGCCCTGGCCAATATTCCCTAACCCCATCAAAATGTATGTGTGTGGTGTTGCTTAGTATATGACTGTCGGCATATTTGTTTGTGTAATCACCAGGGGTGGGATCCACAAAAGGGACTTAGCTGTTGCAATGATGAGTGTTGTGGCACCTAGAAAAAAACCCACAGGATCAACACTGCTGTCCAGAAAGCTGAGTGGGGAGAGGTAGGTGCCTCAGAATGTGATTCACAAAAGCAAGTATGGGATCTGCCTGAGCTAGCCAACAAGAGACACTGATGAGAAGGGTGTGTGCTAAGCCCGAGTCCAGGCTGCAGGAAGGTGTGTATCTTTGCCTAGTGATCCACAAATGGGAATCCTTTTCCTGGAATCAGACAGATTAGTCGTTCAAGGCATTTCTTGCAGGAATGAATTAGATGCCTGTCTTGCTCCACACAAAATGAGAGCAGGAGGAAGTGCTGCTGCCACCTTACATCTTTGAGCCCTGTGGTTAAAGCATTTGCCTGGGATATTGGAGACCCAAATTCAATTCCCCCCTCTTTGCCAGAGGAGGGGAAAAGATTTGAACAGCAGTCACCTACATCTCAAGAGAGTGCTCTAACCGTGGAGCTGTGGGATATTCTGATGTGGGAAAATCCCTCAGTCTCTCCTATTGAAATTGTTCCACTGTGGATAGATAATGAAAAAGTGATTGGAGCAGGAGGACTGGACCAGACCTAGGGTCTTTCACCTCCCTGATGCCCTAACCACTGGACTATGGAGTCATTCTCTTTGTCCCCATGACTATTTAAGTATTTATCCACAGTGGAACAGGCCATAGAGCAGGAATTACTAAGCCTCCTTTCAGAGATGGGGGTATAAGACAGTCACTGTAGGGAGAAAGGTTCCCACATCCAGATAAAATTACTAATTTTTCCATATGCTGTGCTAAGAATTCTGTTTTAAAGACTCAAGACAGAATCATTTGATGTAGGAACATTTTGGAGAGAGCCATCAAATTCTTTTATTTAATGATGCAAATAAAAAAAGATGAATTTCCATATGAAAAGCCTTATTATATTTTAATTGGGGGGAAAACAAGGTAAAGACAGTGTCTGTCTGACTGGGTCTGCAAGAACCAAATCTTCGTCTATTTCCCCCTAACAAATGGACTTAATTAGCTTTGCTTTTACTGAAAGTCATCTAGAAGAACAGTCACCCTTTCAAGCCTCTTTAAAACTCTTGGTAAATGGCACATAATGAAAACAGTGCAGTGGAATAATTTATTCCTGCTAAACATGTTGCCAAGAAGCCACAGGTGTAGAGAAGCTGAAAGGAAGAAGAAAATGCAATGGGAAGGAGGTAATGGTAGTACTCAGTCCATAATACTCAGCCCAGGGTCCAGTGTTAAGTACTTTGTTTATTTCACTGTTGGAATTTTGTGGGTGCATTAAGTATTTATGAAACAGGAAGACTAATCACCTGGGGTACAAGAGACATTGCAGGCAGTTTCTGTACAAGTGATCCCTACACCGCTCTGCCAACGCATTTCCAAACCTGACCTTTAGAGCCCCTTCTGTTCCGTTCCTGGTCTCCTCACACCCCAGCTCCTGACTTGCAGCACCCATGCTAGTTCAGTCCTGGGCTTTTCTTCAGCAGGGACTCAATGCTGAAATGTGCGATGGTTTGTCCTCACTTTAAGGCCCTTTTACACAGAGTATATGAGCATCATAAAGGGACTTATTGTCAATGAGAATCAGGCCCCACATCTTTCTCTGTTTACAGTAAACCAAATGCAGTTTACTGAAGGCTGTGTATGGGAGGAGCTGGGGCAGACAGCAAGTGTTTAAAAAAAGGTAGCCTGGATTCTAATCTTATACCAGTTTCCCTAGTATAACAGCCTCTCTGCTGGGAGATCACCCTCACTCAGGGAGTATCCTTAAGCCCTTTCACCATTCCTCTGGGTCCAACTCTTGGTATGGAGACATCAGCAGTTAAGCCCTTCCACTGCTCCCCTGCCTTCAGCAGCCCTTTAGTTCTCTAGCTTGGGAACATCAGTCAGCAAACCCCTCTTGCTACGCTTCTTGTGTCCAGCCTTCCTCCAGGAAACACCCTCTATCTTCTAGCCAGCTGCAGCTCTCACCCCCTCCTCTCAGGCAGCCCTGACTCACTCAGGTCTTTTATATCTTCAGGTGCTGCCCCACCATCTTAACTGACCAAATGTGAACACCTGTTCTGGCACAGGAGTGCTGGAACTACTTTATTTACAGGGACCAGCCACTCTATGAAAGGTGTTTGCACTAGAATTTCAAGATTTATATCAAAATGGTGGGACTGGAGCAGGAAACATGTCTAAGTCTGGGCTCATGGTAATGATAGTATCAGGTGTAGTTTTATTCTCAGGAGTATAGATGACACAATGCCTAGTCACTGCTATAATATTGTAGCTGAAAACAGAATTTACAAATACAAGCCAAGAAAACCAAGAACCCCAGATCAATTCTGGCAGAAAGGGATCTAGGGGTTATAGTGGACCACAAGCTAAATATGAGTCAACAGTGTGATGCTGTTGCAAAAAAAGGAAACATGATTCTGGGATGTATTAACAGGTGTGTTGTGAGCAAGACATGAGAAGTCATTCTTCCGCTCTACTCTGCGCTGGTTAGGCCTCAACTGGAGTATTGTGTACAGTTCTGGGCACCACATTTCAAGAAAGATGTGGAGAAATTGGAGAGGGTCCAGAAAAGAGCAACAAGAATGATTAAAGGTTTTGAGAACATGACCTATGAAGGAAGGCTGAAAGAATTGGGTTTGTTTAGTTTGGAAAAAAGAAGACTGAGAGGGGACATGATAGCAGTTTTCAGGTATCTAAAAGGGTGTCATAAGGAGGAGGGAGAAAACTTGTTCACCTTAGCCTCTAAGGATAGAACAAGAAGCAATGGGCTTAAACTGCAGCAAGGGAGGTTTAGGTTGGACATTAGAAACAGGGCCGGCTCCAGGCACCAGCCCACCAAGCATGTGCTTGGGGCGGCGCCTGGAGGGGGGCGCGTGGCAGGGCGCTCCGGCCCGAGAGCGGGGCCGCGACTGGGCTCGCCGCCCTCCCTGCGGCGCTCCGGCCGCCAGGGAAAGCGGAGCCGCAGCGGGCTCGCCGCCCTCCCCCCGGCGCTCTGGCCGCCGGGGGCTCTCTGCCCTCCCCCCAGCACTCTGGCCGCCGGGGAGAGCGGAGAGCCCCAGCCGGGCTCGCCGCCCTGCTCCTGGCACTCTGGCCACCAGGGAGAGCGGAGAGCCCCGGCTGGGCTCGCCGCCCTCCTCCCGGCTCTCTGGTCGCCGGGGGCTCTCCGCCGGGGAGAGCGGAGAGCCCCAGCTGGGCTCTCCGCCCTGCTCCCGGCGCTCTGGTTGCCGGGGAGAGCGGAGAGCCCCGGCCGGGCTCTCCGTCCTGCTCCCGGCACTCTGGCCTCCGGGGAGAGCGGAGAGCCCCAGCCAGGCTCTCCGCCCTCCTCCCGGCGCTCTGGCCGCCGGGGGCTCTCCGCCGGGGAGAGCGGAGAGCCCCAGCCGGGCTCTCCGCCCTGCTCCCTGGCGCTCCAGCTGGTCGGGGATTGCGGGCCCGCGGCCGGGCTCGGCGCCCTCCCCTGCTGCGCGGGGGTGTGTGTGGCTTTTTTGCCTAGGGTGGCAAAAAAGCCAGAGCCGGCCCTGATTAGAAAAAAGCTCCTAACTGTCAGGGTGGTTAAACACTGGAATAAATTGCCTAGGGAGGTTGTGGAATCTCCATCTCTGGAGATATTTAAGAGTAGGTTAGATAAATGTCTATCAGGGATGGTCTAGACAGTATTTGGTCCTGCCATGAGGGCAGGGGATTGGACTCGATGACCTCTCGAGGTCCCTTCTAGTCCTAGAATCTATGAATTCCATTTGTTTTATACACAGGACTTTTGCCTTTACTATAAAAGTCAGAATATCATAGTCCTGTCACTCATGCCAGACAGGGAGCTCTCTATGCTCATGTCTGTGGCATGGTTGACAAATTTAATAGTCAGTTGCTTGACTACACCTTGGTTCATCATTTCGTTATGATATACCCTCAAGAGACTAAATAACCAATGTGAGTCCTGTTTATTAATATGGTACAAGAAAAAGGTTCTATATGATTCCAGTTTTTGAAGAGCAATGTTACATTCACCTTACAAAAAAGGTGGGTTCCCCAAGCCACACATTTCTGCTGGTATTATTCATATGATTTTACACGTTACACACTTCTTTACATGTCACTAAAATCCAACCCATCAGTTTGTTCCACTTCTCTAACTTGTTGTTCTGTTCTCTCCTTATCTTTGGATACTAGCATTTCAAGTACTGATCCATGAAGGTACTTTCCTAGCTTGTACTAAGACATAGAATGAATGTATCTTGATTGGAACATGTTTCCTATCTGCTTGTGCCAAATGCTTACTTCAGCAAATGCAAGGTGTTATGGGATACTTAGCATCAATGAACAGGGTTATGGTATAGATCACTTTAAGCTATATCACTGTTACAATATTTGTGCTTAATGTTATTGATGCTTAATCCACACTAATATATAAATGGTGCATTGTCTTGCCGTAGTCATCCCCACTCTTCTTCATGGGTGCAAGACATGGTGACATACCACAGTCATCTCAAGCGCTGCCTTAGGAAGATTCTCTGTATCAGATCGCACCAATGCCAGTGTTCTCTCTGCAGTTATCATCACCAGTGTTGAGGTGAAGATTAGTAAACATCAACATTGTGTGCGGGTGGCTGATACTCATCTTCCGAAGCAGGTCCTCTTTTCTCAACTTAGTCATGGTAAGAGGACTCGTGGGGGACAAAAGAAACAGTATAAGGACACCCTGAATGTATATCTTAAGAAGGGAGGCATTGACCCCATGAACTGGGAAGAGCTGGCTGGCAATAGCCTGCAATGGTGTCGCATCATACATCAAGCTTCAGCCTGTTTTGAAGAGAATCGCCTTACTCAGGAGAGACAGCATCCCGGCCAGCAATTGTGCTCTCTCTAAGCAACCACCTGTCACATATGAGAAAAAACTTGTAGAACAGGGGTCCCCAACGCGGTGCCCGCAGGCACCATGGCACCTGCCGGGGCGTCTAACTGCGCCTGTGTACTGGCCAGCGGACGAGCATCCACCGAAATGCCGCCGAGAAGCAGCGTCATCCAGAGATTTTCGGCGGCATTTCGGTGGCGACGCCTCTGGATGACGCTACTTGTCGGCAGCATTTCAGCGGCGACGCCTATTGACGTTGCTGCTTGTTGGCGGCATTTCGGCGGATGCTCATCGGCCACCATGGTCTTCCGTGGCTCGTCGTCTGGCGCCCACCAGACGAAAAAGGTTGGGGACCACTGCTGTAGAGCATGGATTGGACTCCTCAGCCATCTTAAGTCTCATCAATGATTTTTCCCCCTGGCAGACATCAGCCTCGTATCGAGGAATAGTCAATGATGATAAATGGTGCAGATAATTCATATTGTTAAAATTATATATATTTATATGTTAGCCAGCATATATTAGTCAACAGTATAAAACAGCATACCCATTCTCCATTCTGGACTGGACTAGAGGAAGGTAGAGTAAGAGATACCAGCATATACTGTAGTATTTGTGCACCTTCCAAAGAGTTAAAAATCACAAATGGCCATGAAGGGGATGCTCACAGGAAATTACAGGTGAGTCCATGTATTCCCTTTCTATCTCAATGGACTGGTACTTATTTTACTAATGTTTCAACATTCAAAGGACGCATAGAAAGAAAGCATAATGTATTACAGACATTGGAAAGACAGAGTTACACAACACATCCCAAGTCCTAGTCCTGTTTAGGCTCACAGTAGCCAAACTTGACAGAACGTTTGAGGAAAGCTCTGAAAATTAACACTACCCTCCTGAATCTCCCCAATGATAAAAAATTAATTTCAGTCAGTAATTGGTAGTTGCTGAAGCCTGTAGACGGGCTTTGATACAGAATCACTCCATATGTAATTTATTTAATTAGTTTATATATCAACTTTCGCCGTGGCAGCTAGGCCCATTAAATTAGAAAACAAACAAAAACATTTGTTAACTATTGTGTTCTTCCCAAATGATGGCACTCAGACTGACACTGCATACTGTAATACCACAAGGCCAGTCTTTCAAGGTGCTGAATGCTCTCAACTCTCAGTGACTCCATGGGAGTTGAGGACACTATGTGGGGCCTTGTCACAGGGTTGGCTGCCATTTGTCATTATTGTCCACTCCAGTGACAGTTGGTACATAGTATGAAGCCATCTCTGCTCTCTCGTACTTACAGCTTCAGGCAGGATTCTTTCTCATTTCTTTTTGATGCAAAGGTTTATTATTTCCAGTCATTTACGGAAATACCTTCCTCAGGCTTCCTTGTATTTGGGGCACTAGCAAGGAAAGCATCTGTTTCCTTTCTGAGTTTTACACAGTATTTTGTATCTCTCATTTCCAGCTCTACTTTATGGTCAGCGATTCATAGATTTCAGTGTTAATCCCAAACTACCCAAGTTAACCATCAGAATACAAAAAAACCAAACATGAAATAAATACAAACTCAAACTAAACTAAGACAGCCAAATGAACCTCATATCTTGAGGTAATTGACCTTCCGCGTTGCATAATCTTTGGTTTCTTGGATTGTTATTCCTTAGTTTAAAATGACTTTGAGTAAATAAGTTCAATTGAAACAAACAGCTAGTGTTTCACTTCAGAATGGTCACAACAAAACGAATATGTCATACATCAAGATCTTAATTTCTGCTTGTGAAGAAGGGAGATTTATCTTTACAAAAAACTCTCAGCCACGACTCCAGGAGGCAAAAAACAGATGAATTAAAGACTGAACGGTTTACAAGGATTTCTTTCTGCATTGATAAAACGTACATTTGGGGGTTGTCTCCAGAGAATTTAAGGTAAGGTAGCCAGCTTTCAATTAGTTCATGGTGAACTGGATTGCTCAATGGATTTGTAATAGAATTCAGAGGTCTCTAGTTGCCAGTTTTAATCTAGGCTGTGTAGGTAGTGGCAGAATGTTATTACTTGGACAATGGTTTTGTCACAGCTGAAACAAGACTAAACTAATTTAGTGACTGGAACATCGGTGGCTGGAACAAGCTGAGCTCATGGTTCTAAATGTTGGAGTTCAGCAAAAAGAGGCCAAACAGAGTTTATTGGCTGTGCCACTAGCAATCACCTCTTACCGCCTATCAAGGGCTTTTGCATATGTTTTGCTGATTGGGGGGTCCTCCTATTCATGGCTGTCCTAAAGTCATCTGCTGCTTTTAGTGCTAGATTTAACCAACTGCCTTTGGAAACATCAGCATCTTTCAGGATGGGGCTAGGTTCAGGTCACAAGCAGAAAACCTAAAGACTGAGAATGTAACAGGCGTGAACATACCTGCTGCAAGATAGACACTTCCATGATTAAAGTGATGCTGGGTTCTTGAAGGAACCTGAAATCAGAGGGGTCCAATGGATTCTGGGTTAGTTGTCTGTTCATGATAGAGATGATGATCTTTAAAGTAGTTGGACATTTTACTAAGACAGAACCGGGGAGGGATCGTGGAACAGAACTGTAGTGCCACCTCTAAATCTCAGAGGGCAGGTTGGTTCTGTGAAAGCACAGGATGTCTGTTAAAGTTACAAAACTGAAATAAAGGAATGCCTGGGGAGTGTTAATCAAGGGCAGATTCTGTTTGCTGACTGGTTGAATCTCAGACAGTACTATGAAACACAGCCAATCAGCTTTCAAGTGCTATATCTTTCTGTGCATGTAAAGACAAGAAGTTTGGATCTCAATGGCCGGGATTAAAGCATTCAAAGGGATCAAGGAGGTTTCACTCTTTTTCTGGATTTCCTTTATATTATAAATACCCTGTCCTATATATCCATTACCTACTGCTGTAAAACATGTCCATGGCGGAAAATTATTTTTGGTTCACCGTTTTCATTATATTACTCATAGGAGTTGTTAGACTCTTGATTAGTATCTGATGAAGGACAGGTACATCAGGAAAATCCCTATAGTCTTGCTCTGGGATAACTGCTTGCTGATTATGATAATTTAGCTTTTTAACAGAGAAACTTGCTGCAGCAGAATATGAAAATCATTGGTCTTTATTTCAGATAAGTAAAGTGGGAGGACAATAAGGGACACCTATTAAAGAGAAAATTCCTCTTCCTGTCTACCATTTTATTTTTGACCAAGAATAATTTTCCCATCTAACCTCAGTCTCTTTCTCTCTCATCTCATGTTTGCCTGAACCAACCTTTATGTTCATTAAAAGAAATCAATAACTCTTTAAGATTGGCATGCACTTGGATTCACTCTCATTCGGAGTACTGGAATGAATAACACAAAGGGGACCATAACAATTCCTTCTCTAGCTAGCAGGGAATGTAGAGATGAGGGTGGGAGGGGAGGAGAGGGAGGGAGGGGAAGACAGAGGTAGCGGAGATGGGAATTAATGCAGTCCTGGATTGGATTCAAATGAAATGATCAGCTTCAACTCCAGCATGCTGGGTTTATAGCCCAATGTAATGCTGCTGCACTCCAGTTCTCCTCACATATGCAATTCAAATAGAAGATTCTAAACACAGAATACAGTGGCTGGTCTCTGAAGTACTCTTTTATAAAGGGAAAAGATGCAGCACCATATTAACAAGAACAATCGCGACAGGAGGCTTGAACTCAATTCTCCTTCTCCAAATTACCAGGGATTTGGAAACAATGTTAAGGTGACATTGGGCTTTTGGGGAAACATTATGGCCTACATTTCTGCTAATAAGTCTCACTCTCAGCCCTGAGGTGGTTCCTTGGGGGGCCCACAGCTACGTGCTGGGAGTAACAGGCTTGGCCTAGCACTCAGGCTTCCCTAAAACCAATACTCAGGAATTAGGTTATGTTCCTTCTCAGTGGTGCTGGGATGACACCAAATCCATTTTGCTTTCTACCTGCCTCCTTTGAGGGCAACTTCTTTCATCACCAAGAGCAAAGCTTCACAACCCAACATGATAAAGATCAAGATCAGGCACAAAGTCAGTTAAATTCCTGATGGGGTTTGGACTAGTGGCACAGCACAGAGCAAAATTTCAATATTATTGCATTGGAGCACTGAGTCTTATTAACAATGTCCTGCTCATGGCAGCATCTTACAAATACTGTTATAGCCTTAAAGTGCCTCAATGAATTGAGAAACCTAATTTACTGTCAGAAGGCCTATTGTTAAACTAGACATTGGCTTTGCCACAGCATGAATTCCTCTTCTTGAGGTGCAGGTAGGGTGACCAGATAGCAAGTGTGAAAAATCGGAATGGGGTGGGGGGGAAATAGGCACTCATGTAAGAAAAAGCCCCAAATATTGGGACTGTCTCTATAAAATCAGGACATCTGGTCACCCTAGGTGCAGAAGAACTTTCCCTTTAAAATATCTCGTGAAAAGTGGTGCACTGGAAGTTAGGAAATAAAATGTATGTTTGCCATTGAAATGCTTCTCCAAAGGAGAACAGAACACAGCAGGTTTCACACTGCCCAGTTTCAGTGGGACACCCTTTTTCAGGCCAGCATTTCACCAAAACAGGCCCAGAATAAGAGCCCTTTTAAGAGAGGGAGCAGTGTCATAGCACATGTTCTGTACCTACTGTGTAACTGGCTATTCCTCTAGACTGGCCTGAGGTGCAAGAATCCACACAACATGTAGGTATGAATGCCACTTCCTGATGCTATCCAAAGTTTGTTTTAACCCAGAGCTAGTGTCTGGGTCATTGGAGTCAGGCATAACCTGGCTGCATATCTAATGATTGCATCCTCTCCCCCATGGACTAGGGCTTAAATTCTCATCAAGTATTTCCAAGAGCCCCAGGGTTTGAGGCTTCAGCCCTGCGGGGTGTGCCCGGGCTCGGGGTTTCAGCCCCAGGGGGATTACCGGGACTCAGGACTTAAGCCCTGTGGGAGGTGCCGGGGCTCGAGGTTTTAGCCCCACATGGTGCGCTGGGGCTCCAGTGGGTTTGAAAATGTTTACCAGAACTCCACTTTGGACAGCTCCAACTATGCAGAGAGTGAGCTACAAATTGTAAGGCAGTCTTATTATGCAAGCCTTGCCATGCTGCTTTTGCACACAGGCTATAGACTGAATAAGCAACTGATAAGTAGGAAAAAGGATGAGAAAGACGAGCCAGCAGAGGATAAGCAAAATACATAGGTGGGAAGAAGAGGAAAGACACAGGAAATAGAAAAGTGAAGAGAAAGGACTTTGGTGTGGGGAAAGGGGTGAGACAAGGCAGGGCCGCCCGGCGGGGGGGGGCAAGCGGGGCAATTTGCCCCAGGCCCCGCGAGCCCTGGCCCGACGGTGGTGTGGGTCTTTGGCGGCATTTCGGTGGTGGGGGGCCCTTCAGTGCTGCCGAAGACGCGGAGCGACTGAAGGGCCCCCGCCGCCGAAGACCCGAACTGCCGCTGGGTGAGTACAAGCGCCGCAGCTTCCCCACTTTGCCCCAGGCCCCCTGATTCCTCTGGGCTGCCCTGAGACAGGGGATGATAGACTATATGTAGGTGAGAGAGAGAAAGTGAAAAAAAAAGTCAGGAATGAGAGAAGGGAAAGATACAATAGAGAATGTTACATGACAGTTCTATAGTCTAGGCTTTCCTACCCTTAATTATACTTAAGAAAAATGGCTTTCTGTCACCTAGGGTGACCAGACAGCAAGTGTGAAAAATCGGGAAAGGGGGGTGGGGGGTAATAGGAGCCTATATAAGAAAAAGACCCCAAAATCGGGACATCTGGTCACCCTACTGTCACCACTGTTTTCCCCATTTTTCCTACTTTCATCTCTCTCTCTCATCACAATGTGTGGCATCATTTGGATCAGATCTCACCACAGCCAGACGGCAGGAGGCTGGTCCAGTCTTCAGCTAATGTGCTTCCTCGTAAACAACATCAGTTCTTTTCTAACCAGACTGGTCGTGGGTGCCCTTTGAAAATTCTCTTTTTGAGAAACTGCACTTACAAATGATTATTTAATGAGCTCTGTGCAATTATTTATTTTATCACAATCCCAAACAAAGTGAGAAGCCAGCACTGGATGACAGCACCATTTTCTTCTGGATGCCTGATAATTACTGTTCACTGCAAACACAGGGAACACAGAAATATTTAAGAGATACGGCTGTATTGCTTGTTGTGGCATAGAAAAAGAGCTGCATTCAAGTGAGCAGCTACTTATGGGGAAAGCAATACCCACATACTGCACCATTACCTAGGGTTACCATACATCCGGATTTCCCCGGATGTGTCTGGCTTTTTGGTGCTCAAATCCCCGTCCGGGGGGAATTTCCAAAGAGCCGGACATGTCCGGGGAAATAGGGAGGCATAAGCCAGGGTCCGCCCAGCACGATCCGCCAGGTCCGCAGCGCAGCCCAGCTGCCCCAGCTACAATGCTCAGGCAGGGAATGGGGGGAGGGGCTTGGGCTTCCCTTGTGGGCGGGGACCCCCCAGCCACTGGGGGGACCCTTCCTCTGGCCCCGTTGCCCCGCGCAGCTTGGAACCCGGTGCCGCGGGAGCTGTTTCCAGCGGGGACAGACAGGCCGGGGAACGTGCTCGGTGGCAGGAAGGAAGCTGCGGCTGGGGCTGCAGGGACCCGCGCTGCCGAGCATCTGAAGCCCCCAGCAGGCAGAGGCTGCTGGGTGAGCGGAGGAGCAGGGCAGGTGGGGGCATAGAGGCTGCAGGGGCGGGGGCATAGAGGCTGCAGGGGCGTGGGGGTGCAGGGGCAGGGCAGGCGGGGGGCGCAGAGGCTGCAGGGGTAGGGGGGGCAGGGGCTGCAGGGCGAGTGGGGACCAGGGGTCACAGAGGCTGCAGGGGCAGGGGGGCGCAGGGGCAGGGCAGGCGGGGGACGCAGAGGCTGTAGGGCAAGTGGGGAGCAGGGGTCACAGAGGCTGCAGGGGCAGGGCAGGCGGGGGACGCAGAGGCTGCAGGGGCTGCAGGGTGAGTGGGGAGCAGGGGTCACAGAGGCTGCAGGGTTAGGGGGGCACAGGGGCAGGGCAGGCGGGGGGTGCAGGGGCTGCAGGGTGAGTGGGGAGCAGGGGTCACAGAGGCTGCAGGAGCGGGGGGGCTGCAGGGCGAGTGGGGAGCAGGGAAGCACTTAGCAACCCCCAACCAAGATCAGAGTGGGAGGGAGGAGGGGGAATGCAGGGTGCTCAGAGGAGGGGGCAGAGTTGGGGCAGGGGCTTTGGGGAAGGGGCGGGGTTGGGGCAGGGCCGGATGGGGAAGGGGCGGAATTGGGGCAGGGCCAGGCCCCCGTGGAGTGTCCTCTTTTTTCAGGGTTGAAATATGGTAACCCTACCATTACCTTAGTGGCTTAATACCAAGAGGGAAGATTGTCATGACGTTAAGGCACTAGACTGCGACTCCAGGAGCATGGGGTCAGTTCCCGGCTCTGCCATAGCCTCTCTGCCTGACCTTGGGCAAGTCACTTGATCTCTCTGTTCCCCAGTTGTAAAATGGGGATAATACTTCCTTTGTCTATTTAGAGTGTAAGCGCTTTGGGGCAGGAGTTGTCTTTTACTGTGTGTAGGTACAATGTCACAATGGGACCCTGATTCAGTTGGGGCCTGGAAGTGTAACCATAGTACAAATAAATAATCATTTTCTGACTTTCCAAAATCATTTTACTTTTAAACTGGTGTAGTTTGCTCTCATTGCCACTCATTTCCCTTCACTCACCTTGGCTTTAAGGAGCAGTGACAGGAAGACAGTGTCTGTCTTATTCTTGATAGTGGACTGTCATTATGCAAACTTTTCCACTGACAGCTAAAGCCCATCCTTCATACCATGAGGGATCTGCTATTTCAGCCCTGGGCTTCTCTTGAACATATTATGAATCCCGCTAAACTATGTGCTTGGGGAATCCCCATCTTTGGAGGCTTTAATAACAAATTAGAGAAACATCTGTTAGGGATGGTCTGGGAATACTTGGTCCTGCCTCAGTGTGGGCAGACTGACTAGATGACCTCTGAAGGTCCTTCCCAGACCTGCATTTCTATGATTCTCAACCCCCCTCCATTCCTCAGACATGTTCCAGGCTTTAGTCTAGTTACTGGACACAGGTCCCTTTTACACTATGTGTTTTAGCTATGTGATAAGCTCACTAGGTGACAACTATGTCCCCTAACTAGCTTACGTTTATGAAGTAGATGGGCTCTTAGAATCCCTCTCCAAAATCTTGAAGTCATAATTTGTCATACCAGAGCAGGTTATTAGACCCTGATTTAGCAAAGCACTTAAACACAGACTTAACTTCAACCACATGCTTCATTGCATCCCTGTTCAGAGAGCACTTACAACAGGCTTAATTTCAAGCATGTGCTTAATGCCCATTCACTTCAATGGGATTTAAGTACACGCTTAAGTGCTTTGCTTAATTGCAGTTTTAATGCATCGGGTTCAGCAGTCTCAAGCAGACGGTTGGAGAACCTGCCCAATGCATCTGGTCAATTACAAACAGCTGTACATACGGGGTCAGGGGAAGGGAAGTCTCCCCTCTCTGCACAGGTAATTATTTTTTGCCATAAAGTATGAGATCCACCTACTATTATTAGATTATTCTCCATGTGGTAGAAATGGACAAATGTTAATACACATTAGATTAAACCAGCCCTTTTCAGATTCCCACCCTAGTATTTCACTCAACAGCTTCCCATGGCAGAGAACCTCCCAGGCTGATTATATGCTGCAAAAACCACCATCTTCTTGATGTGATTGAAAGAGACTGCCATTTAAATGTAACCTAGTGGCCCTTGTTCTCATGTTCTGGGTGAGGGTAAGGAGGAGACTGATTGATTTTCACTATAACCTTCATAATTTTGAATATACTCTAACATTTCTAAGCTAAATAGTCTCAGTCACTTCTGCTCCATTTCCAGAGGTCAGAGTTGGCTTGTTCCTGCTGTGTTTCAGCTTCTAAATTTCCAAATGCTTCAACTTTTTCATCAGCTATTGTAATCTGGAGATTTTTAGAAAAAAAATCATTTAAAACAAATGCAATGGATCAAATAATTGATTTCCAACACAGAAAGAGCCAGCACCTCCTGCTCATTTCCTCTGACGTACTGACAGATTAGCTTTCTGCTGACATTCAGTTATGGGGGAAGAACCCATCACACTGAAGTCCAGGGAGTAGCAGTGACAAGCTTTGTGATGACGGGGAGCTGAGGTCTCTGGTTGCCCCTGAAGACACTCATTGTAAGATAAGCCAATGCCCAACTACCAGCCAAACTTTTTGAAGATGACTAGAAGGGAGTTATTTAAAGTTGTCATTTCCCTCCACAATCACCATCAGCGGATTGGGACCATCACTACTTGTTAATGCCTTGAGACAGTCAGCTGGCTAGATCAGAACAGTAACAGTCCAAATTAGTGGGCATAACATTCCCAGCCTAATGAGATGGATCTTTTACATAAAAGTTTTTCAGATGGAATAAAAAAATCTAAACTACTACTTTGCATTTATATAATTCCTTCCACCCCACCTCCCAAAAAACCTCACAAGGTACTTTACAGAGAGTGAGTGCAGATTCACAACATCCCTGCAATGGAGTTATTATCTCCATTGTTCAACTGAGAAAACAGGTAAAGAGACTTGTACAAGGTCACACTGGAAGAACGTAGCAGATCTGGGAATAGAACCTAATTTCTTGACTTCTAGTCCCCTATTCCTGTGCCTTAACCATAAGACCCTCACTTCCAGTCCTACCCCCTGTCTTTATCAGTGAAACTCTTCATGAGTTACTTGAAACTTCCCTTTAGATCGGGTTACAATTGATTTCCTCCAGAGGCAATGTTCCAAATGAGAAGTGATTGGATAGGTACTTAGATTAGATACCACACTAAGGGGGATGGGGTATTAAAAGCTAGATAGGACAGGACTTTGGTACAATCCCCTCTCACAGTGTTGGAGAGCAGGTGGCTCTGCCTTCCTTTAACATTCACAAATAGCACAGAAATTGATGCTCTTCATTTCTTGTCATTTCTGAGACATGCCGTGGGCTGCAAAGCTGATGAGGCTGGCTCAAGACTCTAATAAAAGACAAGCAAAGCCTTTCAGCTGATGTAACTACCCAGATCAAACCATAAAGTCCTGACAGGCCCATTCCACCTTGCAATTGGTTCATTTGCAGCTGCCAGTGCTAACATGATCTCCCTTACGCAGCACATAATCTCAAGTTAATGCATCTTAAATAAACAGGAGAATGTAAGTGAATGATAATTCCTTCACATCTTCTGCCTCTTCCCTCTTGCCTGTCTCTGCTTATGATGAATATTCTGTGTCATGATTACACAATAGAACAGAACTTGGTTTCCTGTTGTGCTTTTCATATTTAAGAAGGGATCCCACAGAGCTTTACAAAATGAGTCAGACATTGTGAGGTCAGAGATTGGACCAAGCAGGAGCTCATGCAGAGCATAGCTAAGTGAACCTGCTTAACTGCATGCTGGCCAGGACACCAATCTTCTCTCTTAGCCTAAAAGAAAACAAATATGTCAACACCTGCAGGCTTTGCTGTTATAGCTCAACCAGTATAGTTATACTGGCAAAGTGTTCCTAGTCGGGACACAGCTATACCAGCAGGGCCGGCTCCAGGCACCAGCTTCTCAAGCAGGTGCTTGGGGCGGCCGCTCCGGAGAGGGGCGGCAGGTCCAGGTATTCGGCGGCAATTCGGCGGACGGTCCCTCACTCCAACTCGGAGTGAAGGACCTCCCGCTGAATTGCCGCCGCAGATTGCGATCGCGGCCGCGGCTTTTTTTTTTTTTTTTTGGTTTTGGCTGCTTGGGGCGGCCAAAACCCTGGAGCCGGCACTGTATACCAGCAAACCTGCTTTTTGGACGCTTACAAGGCAACTGTGTTTGGACTCGTACGCTGGATCTGTGTGCTTATAAGCTCCCTCGCAGACAGTCTCTGGCTTCTTGGGCATGCTTCCCAGGCAGTGACTCTGTCTGGTACCACTTCTAAGGAACTGGACTTTGAGGTCCAGTTGCCCAAAGCCCCCAAACCAGTGTTAACCCCCAAAGTCCTCCCAGAACTTAAGTACACCCTCCCTTGAACTCCGTCCTTGTGGGTATTCTGGTTTATAGTTTAACCCTTCAGGGACATGTGACAGTTGAAGCAAGTAACATGCATAGACTTTTCAGAGGAATTTCTCAGCCAGTCACACTTCACTCATAGACAAATAATGAGTGACACAGATGTAGGCAAAATAATAAACACCTGCTCCCAATTCTCTCTCTAGTCCTCAACACTCTTGATCATTTTTTGGGTAAGGGTTGGTGCCATCAGAGGTCTCAGGTCCCCTCTCCTTGACTCTACTCCCGCAGATCAGTCTTCTCTTTCTGGTCATGTAGTCTCCTCTAATTCCTGCAGGAAGCCCACCTCAGCTTGTTCAGTCTGGTAGTCAAAATGAACTCCTGCTCAGTAGGCATGTCCCTTTGTGTTTCCTGAATCTCCCAAAGTGTATGTGTGTTTAAAAAAAACAGTTCTAACAACTTATTTCTTTCTTCCTTCATTTCTGCTGAGCAATTTGCATGGGTCTAGCCCCGCTCCCTGCAGACCATCTGGATAGACCCAGTTTTTCCTGGCTGCAGGCATCCCATTGTTTTAAGGTGCTCCAATCTGAATGGGAGGCTATTCAGGTTAACGATGCTCAACTGTTGCTGATCTGGGAGATACATGACACCAGTCCTAGTAGCAAATGGTTGATTCCACATATACTGAGAGATTCCGTGATACAGCAATATCGTAAAATCAATCAGCATTCATACGTTTTACACAGACAAATTTCCCAAACTGTCACGAGCACAATTTTGTTGGTATAACTGGGTGTGACACTTCCTGGGGGTATACACCGTTGTGGGACACCTGGCTCCACCTGCTGTTAGAGTGAGGAAGATTTGTCAGGGAGCTGACCCCTGGCAAGGTACACTCCAACCCCTGAGTCCTCCGAGGATCTTCCTGGAGTGCCCTCAGCTCCTGACCCACAGAACAGTTACAGAATTCCAGATCCTCTGTTCCCAAAGGAACAGTACAACACAGCTTATCAGCTATACCGCAGAACAGCTTTGCTTAACACACAGCACTTAATTTGTTTATAGAGAAAGCAAGTCTAAGGGTATGTCTACACTATGAAATTAGGTCGATTTAATAGAAGTCGATTTTTTAGAAATCGATTTGATACAGTCGATTGTGTGTGTCCCCACTAAGCGCATTAAGTCGGCGGTGTGCGTCCACAGTATCGAGGCTAGCGTTGACTTTTGGAGTGTTGCACTTTGGAGCGTTGCACTGTGGTAGCTATCCCACAGTTCCCACAGTCTCCACTGCCCATTGGAATTCTGGGTTGAGCTGCCGTTTGCCTCTCTGGTTCTTTGGTAGGCTTCACGCGGCACTGCTGCGGGTCCCTGTTATAACCTCTGTCCTTCATGCCCTTGGAGATTTTTTCAAATATTCTGGCATTTCGTCTTTTGGAACGGAGTTCGGATAGCACGGATTTGTCTCCCCATACAGTGATCAGATCCAGTACCTCCTGTTTGGTCCATGCTGGAGCTCTTTTGCGATTCTGGGACTGCATGGTCACCTGTGCTGATGAGCTCTGATTGGTCACCTGTGCTGATCACCTCGCCACGCTGGCCAAACAGGAAATGAAATTCAAAAGTTCGCGGGGCTTTTCCAGTCTACCTGGCCAGTGCATTGGAGTTGAGAGTGCTGTCCAGAGCGGTCACAATGGAGCACTCTGGGATAGCTCCCGGAGGCCAATACCGTTGAATTGCGTCCACACTATCCGAAATTCGACCCAGCAAGGTCTCCGTCGGGGAGGAGTACTGAAATCGATTTTAAGAGCCCTTTAAGTTGACAAAAATGGTTTCGTCATGTGGACAGATGCAGGGTTAAATCGATCTAACGCTGATAAATTCGACCTAAACTCGTAGTGTAGACCAGGGCTAAGTTTATTTAGCAAAGAAGAAATGAAAGAATAGCCAGCAGCAATACTGGAAACAAAGGGTTACCTGTAAAATAAAATCGTAACATAGTCTAGAACCTAAACTTAAATAATAGGACATTATTATGTAATAAGAGCAAAAGCTCACCCAAAATCCTTCCAGCTGTGATCTTCCGTTTATTAAGCAAGCCCACCATCAGTTTACTTCCTGGGTAAAAGATACCAGGTGTCCCTTTGCCACACAAGAAATACAAAAACAGTCCTTGAATCTTCATTCATAAACCAGACACCCTCCTGCTATGCGTTCCTCCTGTAGATTTTGTAAATCTCTTGTTAATTTTTTAATCTTGATTAGCTGGTGGTTTAGTATGCCGATAGGTATGCATTGTGAAAATTCGCAGTTTGCACATTAGATAGGTAAGTGTTTTCTGCCTGTCTGAAAGGACATATTTTTCAGTTCCTGGTGACCTGCTTTAATTCACAGACCTTAAGAATATAATTTCCAGTACAGATACATAACTCCTTAAATATTATCCTTACATATATTTTGCAATGGGCTAGATGACTCTTTTGTTATTGGCTCTCAGCAGAGACCTTACAGGCCACCCTTTAGTGAATTATTATGCATTTAAGTGACTGAGGGGATCCCTGCAAAAATTGTGTGCCCTGTGCCCTCTGCCAGTTGGCATCAAGAGGTTCCTGGGTCACATTGTCTATAGGAGAGGGTTTTGCCAGTACAGCTATGTCAGTAAAAATATTACCCCCTAAACAAATATCTGTGCCAGCAAAAGCCTTCTAGGGTAGATATAACTTCTGCCTAAACAGCCATCAAGGAGGATGAGAAAAGATTAAAGTTGAATCTCTAATCCAAAAGGAGGCATCTCTCATATTATTTATATTACAGTTGTGTTTAGAGCCCCTGTTAGTGTGTACTCACCACCAGAGTACCCTCTTGTGTTGAGGACATGGCTTTGCAGGGGCTCTTCCCCTCTAGCACTCCCTTATGTCCTGGTTCCACAACACTCTGCCACTGCCTAGCCCTCCAGCCAGGTCAGGTGTCCGCCCAGACCCCTTCTGAGGATAAAAGTTGAACCTCCACTCAAAATAGCCACGTGGGCATTAAAATCCACAACATAAAACTAGTCCTTCATGGAGATCCAGGGCTAAGGTTAAGCCCATGACCGGGCTAGGTTACTTGGATTAGGGTAGGGAGAGCTATCCTACCCTGTCCTGGCTTTACCCACAACTGGCCCTTAGTAGAAGCAGCCAGCCCTTTTTATCTGGCCTGCAGGGCCCTGATTGACCTCTGCCTGTCTCCAGCCTTTCTAGGTGCCAGAGAACCAACTCTTTGTTGGTTCTGCCTGCAGCTAATCATGGAAGACCTCTCTAGGCATCCTATGGATGTCTGAACTGGCTGCTCTTCACTTCCCGCAAGTCATCTTCTTGCCGGGGGGGGGGGGGGGGGGTGCCAAGGCAGCAGGGCTTTTGTTACCAAATACCTGGTACACCCACTCACGGAGCCCAGCAGAGAGCAGGAGCCCATTTTGTACAAATACATCTTACAGTCCCTGCACAGAAGAGTTCAGAATTTAATTACACAACACACTCACTCAAGAGTCGTTTGGTGAAACAGAGGCACACGGAATTGAAGTTACTTGCCCAAGGTCATGCAGCAGATCAGTGGCAGAACTGGGAATAGAACCCAGGTTTCTGGACCCTCCCTCTAGTGCCTGCTCCACTAGACCATGCTGCCTCTCATAAGCCAACATCTGTCCTAGTCTTGCACTCAGTGATGAGCTCCCCAAATCCTAATAATTGGTTCCCTACCGGGTCCTCAGCGGAACTTCGGCAGCGGGGGGGATCTTCACTCGCTCCGGGTTTTCGGCGGCATTTTGGCGGTGGCTCCTTCACCCAGAGCGAGTGAAGACCCCCGCCACTGCCGAAGACCCGGTAGAGAACCGCGCGGTGAGTACAAGCCCCATGTGCCTGTCTCCCCACACCACATCCGACCCCACCCATGTCCTGCCCCCGACTGCCCCCCTCAGAACCCGCAACCCATCAACCCCCCTCGCTCCTTGTCCCTTGACCACGCCCTCCCAAGACCCCCCACCCTAACTGCCCCCCAGGACTCCACCCCCTACCCAACTTGCCCCGCTCCCTGTCCCCTGACTGCCCCGATCCCATCCATCACCACCCCGACAGACCCCCAGAACTCCCACGCCTACCCAACCCCCCCATTCCCCAACCCCTGACTGCCCCCCCAGAACCTCTGCCCCCTCCAACCGCTCCCTGCCCTGTATCCAACCTCTCCTCCCAGCCCCCTTACCATGCTGCTCAAAGTGGCAGGAGCTGCCAAGCTGCCCAGAGTGCTGGTGCTGGCGGCGCGGTGCGGCGCGCTGGGGCTCTGCGGGGGCGGGGGGGGGGCGCCGGGGGAGCGTCCCCAGCTGGGAGCTCAGGCGGGCCGAACAGGACAGTCCCGTGGGCCGGATGTGGCCCTCAGACCGGAGTTTGCCCACCTGCCGGCCCCTTTAACATCCGGTTATACACTGGCTTCTAAATTTAACAACCGGTTCTTGCGAACCGGTGTGAGCCAGCTCCAGCTCACGACTGCTTGCACTATATAGTGTATTAGTACTATGGTATTAGCCAAAATGCTGGAGTGCAGGACTTTGACCTAGAATCCATAATGCATTCTTAGGCCATGAACTAAATGATATAAACTACAGCCCTTGCTTTTTCATCAGGATTTTTTTCTACCCACTTAGAGTTTTGACTGTAAGCAGCTATATTGTAAGGTACCTTTGGACCTGGGGCCATCTTTAGAGCTTCTGGTGCCCCAAAGTGGAACTAGACCATAGATTCTTTCCCCTAATGCAGACCAAGTGTGCATTAATCACAGCAAGAGAGCCCAATCCATTATCCCTGGCTATAAATCTTTCGGTGACCTGTAATTACTGAACCTGTACCTGGGGCATGGGAAATGATATCCATCATGGTGACCAAATCCACACAAACTTCCCCTTACTGTCTTTGGTCAGTACTTCCACACTGCAGCGTGCACAGCTTACCTTTACAGCCTCTAATCCTCTCAAGGTCCCTGAAGGTGGAAAGGAACTCACTAATTGCATTGACAGCTTTCCAGCTAGCCATTGGAAGCAGTACACATCATATGATGAACAGAATCTAGAGACCATATCAATCTATTATAGAGCAATTTTCAAAATGCAGGAGACATGAAAGGTTTGTAAACTTTCCCCCACAAACTAACTTATAATTGGACTAACTCAGTTTTGCCCTTGCTATAGTAACTCTGATATATTGATGCCAAGAAGTAAGCTCATTCTTTTATCTGTGAAAACATAAGGGGCCAGCCCCTCTGCTGATGTAAATCAACATACCTCCATTGACAGTAATGGGGTTATGCTGACATACACCAGCAGATGATCACGAGCAGTGACAATAATGGGGTTATGCTGACATACACCACCAGATGATCATGAGCAGTGTGAGGAATGTTAAGCCAGCCTAGTATTAAACATGCATATTTCTTTGGCCTCTCCTGCTTTCCTCCTTCCAGCATTTAGTATCCAACAGAGGCCTTATTGCTGAGATATCACATGTCACAATGGGAGAGTAACTGGGTGCCCACATAGTATGTTAATGGACATCATTTATAAAGATCAATAAAGAACAGTTCAGATAATGGGTTTCCAAGATCTACTCCCTGGTGAAAATGGACTTCAGTGGCATGATGCTGATTATACCAGCTGAGATCTGGTCCTCAGGGTTTCCTTCATTTGAATTTCTGTAGCGATAGAGTGAATGTCAGGGAGAAGATGAATTTTAATCAGTTCTTGAAAATTGTCCATATGTTAAGCAGCTCCTGTGTTTAATTTCAGGTTCTAATTCTCCCAAGATTTAACAGGGCTTTTGAGCTTTTGGGTTCTTTTTCAGCAGGAATCCGTTTTTTTAAATTCTCTCAGAAGAATAAGTGCTATAAATGAAACTGATGGTCTTACTGTGGATTCATCCTCAGGATATCAGGTAATGGACACATGGGAAAGGCAGGTGGGGTGAAAAAGGGAGTCCTCTAGTGAGTTCTAAGGTAGGGCTCTCTTGAGAAACCAGCAGAGTGATATGAAGGTTTGAGATGGAGAAAATCTTGGAAACCCTGATGGTTTCTGGAGTTGATAGGAGGGAGAGGGGTTAGGACTGATCCAACCATTGTTATAATTCTGCTAGCTGATCTGTTTATCATTGTTTTCTACAGTGCTCATTACCATACTAGACAGGTGCTTCTGTTGAAAAATCAGAGCTGCATAATGAAAGCCATAGTGAGCTTCATAGAGGATCCATTGTCGCATTAGCCTTTTGACTGACTAGTTTTGGTTCTGTAGCTGTTGTAGATGACTCAGGTTTTTTGGCTTTATATTTCTGATAATAGGGCTTTGGGTGGGGCACTCTGCTCTTAGGCCTGGTCTACACTAGGAGTTTATCTCGAATTTAGCAGCGTTAAACTGAATTAACCCTGCACCCGTCCACACAACGAAGCCCTTTACTTCGATATAAAGGGCTCTTAATATTGATATCTGTACTCCTCCCTGACGAGGGGAGTAGCGCTGAAATCGGTATTGCATTTCGGATTAGGGTTAGTGTGGCCGCAATTCGACGGTATTGGCCTCTGGGAGCTATCCCACATGCACCATTGTGACCTCTCTGGACAGCAATCTGAAGTCGGATGCACTGGCCAGGTAGACAGGAAAAGCCCCGTGAACTTTTGAATTACATTTCCTGTTTGCCCAGTGTGCAGAGCACAGGTGACCATACAGAGCTCATCAGCACAGGTAACCATGCAGTCTGAGAATCGAAAAAGAGCACCAGCATGGACCATACAGGAGGTACTGGATCTGATCGCTATATGGGGAGAGGATTCAGTGCTAGCAGAACTACGTTCCAAAAGACGAAATGCCAAAACAATAGGGACTCACTACAGTGCCGCGTGAAAGTTAAGGAGCTCAGACAAGCCTATCAAAAAACAAAGGAGGCAAACGGTCACTCCGGGTCAGAGCCACAGACATGCCACTTCTACGCTGAGCTGCATGCAATTCTGGGGGGGCCGCCACCATTACCCACCTCTGACCGTGGATTCCGAGGCGGGGGTAATCTCAGCCATGCCTGAGGATTCTGAGGATGGGGAGGAGGAGGAGGAGGAGGAGGAGGATGACGACGAGCTTGCGGAGAGCACACAGCACTCCGTTCTCCCCAACAGCCAGGATCTTTCTCTATGCCTGACTGAAGCACCCTCCCAACCCCCAGACAATGAGGCCATGGAAGGGACCTCTGGTGAGTGTACCTTTGTAAATATAAAACATGGTTTAAAAGCAAGCGTTTTTTAATGATTAATTTGCCCTGAGGACTTGGGATGCATTCGCGGCCAGTACAGCTACTGGAAAAATCTGTTAACATGTCTGGGGATGGAGCGGAAATCCTCCAGGGACATCTCCATGAAGCTCTCCCGGAGGTACTCCAAAAGCCTTGCCACAAGGTTTCTTGGCAGTGCAGCCTAATTGCACAAGTAATCTGGTATTGCATGACAAAGCCTGGCAGCGTACGGTCCCGGTGTTTGCTGGCATTCAAACAACATCCGTTCTTTATCTCGCTGTGTTATCCTCAGGAGAGTGATATCGTTCATGGTAACCTGGTTGAAATATGGGAATTTAATTAAGGGGACAGAGGTGGCCATTCCTACTGGGCTGTTTGCCTGTGACTGAAAAGAAATCCTTCCCTGTAGTTAGCCAAGCTGGGGGGAGGGGGAGGATCTTCCCTGATACCAGCCACGCGGTGGGGGGAGGGATAAAGCGATCATCCCAGAGAATTGGATGGTGGGGGGATAGTTTGGTTTCTGAAGGGATCTTCCCTGATACCAGCCATGCGGTGGGGGGAGGGATAAAGTGATCATCCCAGAGAATTGGATGGGGGGAGGGGTTAGTTTGGTTTCTGCTGCTGCACGTTAACAGGAAAACCGCAGGACTCAACGGGCTTTGCTTGGTATGTGGGAAAGGAGGGCGCTGCTTGTAGGAAAGCCTGAGCTCCTTAATTTTCACGTGGCAGTGCTGCAGGTCCCTGTTGTAGCCTCTGTCCATCATGCCCTGGAGATTTTTTCAAATATTTTGGCATTTCATCTCTTGTAATGGAGTTCTGATAACATGGATTCGTCTCCCCAAACAGCGATCAGATCCAGTACCTCCCGTTCGGTCCATGCTGGAGCTCTTTTGCGATTCTGGGACTGCATGGTCACCTGTGCTGATGAGCTCACCATGCTGGCCAAACAGGAAATGAAATTCAAAAGTTCCCGGAGCTTTTGCTGTGTACCTGGCTAGTGAATCTGAGTTGAAAGTGCTGTATGGAGCGGTCACAATGGAGCACTCTGGGATAGCTCCTGGAGGCCAATACCATCGAATTGCATCCACACTACCCCAAATATGACCCGGCGACATCGATTTCAGCGCTAATCCCCTCACCGGGGAGGAGTACAGTAATTGATTTTAAGAGCCCTTTAAGTCGACAAAAATGGCGTCGTCGTGTGGCCGGGTGCAGGGTTAAATCGATCTAACGCTGCTAAATTCGACCTAAACTCGTAGTGTAGACCAGGGCTAAGAGATCTACTAGATGGCTTCTGCTGCCCTCTCTTACTGCCACTGAGCTTGAGCCATAGAACCTTGTGTTGAGATCCTACCAGCTTTCACAGATTCTGCTAATGCAACTTTAGATGGGGCTAAAACTGAAATATAAACTTTATGGCCAAAAGCCCCATTGATAGTGTGGAGTCTAACGTTCACTGTTTAAATGCTACTAAATGCATACAGTCAAGCAGAAAAAATGTAATCTAAGCAAATGCTGTGCTTTCTTATTCAATTTTCTCCTTTGTCTACAGTTTGCCAAAGCTTAACAGACAGCCACCCTGAAAACATTTTCCTGAGTCAGCTCAAGGACTGATTTTGTATATTTATACCTTTCTTTGTTCACAACCTGAGAGCACTTGCTGACTGGGAAATGCATTGAGGCCAGCAGCAGCTACCACTTCTTATAACAGCTTAAATGTGAATAGCACATTACAGGGCCATGGCGTTGTTGTGAGATAACCAGATACTGTGGGAGCAGAAGAAGGCACAAGGCTGAAGTAGGGATGCTAAATGATTAAAAAAAATAAATCACATATTCATCACAAGATTAAAAAAAGTAGCCATGATCAATAGCAGTTTTAATCACACTGTTAAGCAGAATACCAATTTAAATTTATTATAAATATTTTTGGATGTTTTTCTACATTTTCAAATATATTGATTTCAATAACACAGAATACAAAGTGTACAGTGCTCACTTTATATTATTTTTATTACAAATATTTGCACTGTAAAAAAGATAAACAAAAGATATAGTATTTTTCAATTCACCTCATACAAGTACTGTGGTGCAATCTCATTGTGAAAGTGTAACTTAGAAATGTAGATTTATATTTTTTTATATTAACTGCACTCGAAAACAGAACACTGTAAAACGTTAAAGCCTACAAGTCCACTCAATCCTACTTCTTGTTAAGCCAATCGCTAAGACAAACAAGTTTATTTACATTTACGGGAGATATTGCTGCCCGCTTCTTATTTACAATGTCACCTGAAAGTGAGAACAGGTGCTCGCATGGCACTGTTGTAGCCGGTGTTGCAAGGTATTTATGTGCCAGATACGATAAACATTCATATGCCCCTTCATGCTTCAATATTACTACCTGTCAGCACTGATAGATTGTGCTTTTGAAGCGCTAACATGGCTGTGATAGTGGCTTTATTTCTAAGCAGGGGCTGAACCATACCCAATGTGGAGTTCCATCTAGTTGAAATATCTTGTAAAAGAGGTTCTTGTTTCTGTCCATTTGTGGCTTCGTGCATTTTGAGCTCTGTACTGTTAGCTGGACTGAGTTTGAAATGGCCCACAAGTTTTCTACATTTTGCCAGCATGTTTTCAAAACTTCCAGCACTGAGTGGCAAGTGCTACTGTAATGGATCGCTGCAGACTGTGAGTGATAAACATCATGGCTGCTGCTATCATATTACTTGCACTGTCAGTACTAATTGTTGTTCCCTTTTCTTGAATATTTCATTCTTTTGTAACATCCAAGAAATGCTCTGCACGTTTCCGCATAATATCTCGCTTCAACAAACATGTGGACAAGGAGGATCCAGTGGACATACTGTACTTAGATTTCCAGAAAGCCTTTGACAAGGTCCCTCACCAAAGGCTCTTAGGTAAATTAAGTTGTCATGAGATAAGAGGGAAGATCCTTTCATGGATTGAGAACTGGTTAAAAGACAGGGAACAAAGGGTAGGAATAAACGGTAAATTTTCAGAATGGAGAGGGGTAACTAGTGGTGTTCCCCAAGGGTCAGTCCTCGGACCAATCCTATTCAACTTATTCATAAATGATCTGGAGAAAGGGGTAAACAGTGAGGTGTCAAAGTTTGCAGACGATACTAAACTGCTCAAGATAGTTAAGACCAAAGCAGACTGTGAAGAACTTCAAAAAGATCTCACAAAACTAAGTGATTGGGCAACAAAATAGCAAATGAAATTAAATGTGGATAAATGTAAAGTAATGCACATTGGAAAAAATAACCCCAACTATACATACAATATGATGGGGACTAATTTAGCTGCAACTAATCAGGAAAGAGATCTTGGAGTCATCATGGCTAGCTCTCTGAAGACGTCCACGCAGTGTGCAGCGGCAGTCAAAAAAGCAAACTGGATGTTAGGAATCATTCAAAAAGGGATAGAGAATAAGATGGAGAATCTCTTATTGCTCTTCTATAAATCCATGGTACACCCACATCTTGAATATTGCGTACAGATGGGGTCTCCTCATCTCAAAAAAGATATACTGGCATTAGAAAAGATTCAGAGAAGAGCAACTAAAATGATTAGGGGTTTGGAACGGGTCCCATATGAGGAGAGATTAAAGAGGCTAGGACTTTCAGCTTGGAAAAGAGGAGACGAATGGGGGGGATATGATAGAGGTATATAAAATCATGAGTGGTGTGGAGAAAGTGAATAAGGAAAAGTTATTTACTTGTTCCCATAATATAAGAACTAGGGGCCACCAAATGAAATTAATGGGCAGCAGGTTTAAAACAAATAAAAGGAAGTTCTTCTTCACACAGTGCACAGTCACGCTGTGGAACTCCTTGCCTGAGGAGGTTGTGAAGGCTAGGACTATAACAGGGTTTAAAAGAGAACTAGATAAATTCATGGAGGTTAAGTCCATTAATGGCTATTAGCCAGGATGGGTAAGGAATGGTGTCCCTAGCCTCTGTCAGAGGGTGGAGATGGATGGCAGGAGAGAGAGCACTTGATCATTACCTGTTAGGTTCACTCCCTCTGGGATACCTGGCATTGGTCACTGTCGGTAGACAGGATACTGGGTTGGATGGTCCTTTGGTCTGACCCAGTATGGCCGTTCTTACGTTCTGTATATGTTGCTGTAAAAGCAAATGACTGCAGTGTCCATGCAGCATCAATCAGGTGTGCGGTGACTCCAGGTGACTTCTGATTGCTCAAGGATGTCCTGTGATCACCAGTCAAAGCAACAGCTAGTGCATTTCTCAGAAGCTCCACATTTGTAGTCTTCTCCTTGTGATATAGGTCATGTATTTGTTATGCAATGGTTCCTCAGGAGGGCAAGGTGTATGACTGATTGGAAGATGCAATTAGAATATCTTAGCCCTCCATCATTTACAATGTTAAGTGGTCTGCAGTCCATAGCTAATCACTTTGCAATAGCATTGGTTAAACTGTTGTACTTTGTTTGATCCATGGGCTTATAGAGATCTTCAAACTTTGTAAGTGTACTCTGTCACGACTGGTGGGATTCATTTGCTGTCTATGGGTTACCTGTAGCTCAAGACCGGGAGGTGAAAGCATGTTTAGTGGGAGGTGGTACTGCAGATGAAGTCCTTTGATGGGATTGGAACTCAGCCTGGCAATAGTTACAGATCACAGTCTTTTTATCCAGAGAACCATCTGTAAGTTTTTTTAAAAATAAACTTCCCATTCAGAAGACCTAAACTTTTCTGCTTTGCTCCATTAACTTTTTCTCATATTTAATCACTCTAGATCATGAGAACACAGTAGAACTGTGCCAATGTCCACCAAACGATGAAGTACAGTAAGTGAAGATCAAAACAGAGGTGTGCGATTAACTCTCGTTAAAATGCATTAATTTGTTCTGTGTTAATTGCTTGCATTAACTGCAATTAATTGACAGCCCTAGGCTGAAGGCTAAGAGTTGCCAGTATCCAACAGAGACTATTATACAACAATCCCTAGACTGGTCTTCACTTTAGAAAATTTAATTTTGCATTAGGAAAAAAATCGTTAATAAGGATCAACAGTTCCAGGACTCTGCTCTTTTTGTCCTATAATTGCACAGGATGCAATCTTGACTATTACTTCAGGCTGCTTCTCTCACTCCTACTCATTTTCTAAAATCACAGTATGAAAGGACTTTATAACGTGTCAGCAATGGCTTAAATGATAAAACCACGAAACTAAAAGTCAGCTAACATTTTCCTCATGGCCAAATTAAATTTTTCCCCTCTCTGTCCTAGAGTGTTAAAAAACAACAAATCCTATTGGAGTTTAAAATAATATTTATTGGTCTTAGAATGGATTTAGAATCATCAATATTTTGCCTGTGGTAAAAAGAGCACCTATTCCATTTAATGCTTGTTTTTTTTTAAACAAGTTTCTAGCAGGAAATAAAACTGTGATGCACAAAGAACAGTCAAGTAGTTGAGATCCAAAATTTGATCTATGTCTTTAGAGTCCTTCCTCTCTCTCAAAATTGAAGGAGAATGTCAACAGGGTTCTAAGGTTTTCTTTAAAAAAACAACCCATCATTTCTTTGTCACCAAATAAAATCTCTGTAAGAGCTACTGGTTTTGTTCAGCCTATAAAAAGTTGTGCTTTGCCACTACAGAACTAGCTAGCTAAGAGCGCATAAAATAGCTACAAACCGTCTTCAGAGAGTAGAACTAAATAAGGAGCCAGAACAAGTTGCTAGCTGCTGCATCACGTCTTTGGTACAAAGCACAGCTCTAGTGCTGCTCCAATGTCCAGGCCCATCACTTCTGTGGTACTGAATTTCAAATGGAACTACAGCACCTCCCACCACAGCACAGTCTGCAAATTTCCATAATTAGACACAGGGAGGAGGTTGTGACACTGTATGGAATTTGGGGGACACTTTAGGATATTATGAACACCAATATTGTAAAATTGCCAATGAGTTGTGGCAGATATGCCGTGTAAGGTATCTGCAAAAATGTTATAATTTGCCAAGTATGATAATCTTGTTTATATGTTTGTATCACCTTTGTATTATGAGTTATAGATATGTATGTATGTCTGTGTTTCAAACTTATGTTATGTTTCTGGGTGACACCCAGGGCCGGCTCCAGGCACCAGCCGACCAAGCACGTGCTTGGGGCGGCACCTTATAAGGGGCGGCCAATGTTGGGGTGGCGGGGGGCGCTCGTGGTGTTTTTGTTTTTGTTTGTGGGGCGGTGCTCGAGGTTTTTTGTTTTGTTTCGGTGGCGTGGCACTAGAGTGGGTGGGGGCTTCAGCGGCTTGGCGCTGGAGGGAGGGCGAGGGTTTGGGTGGCGCGGCCCGGCCCGGCACTTGGGGGGAGGAAGGGGGTTGGGCGGCCTGGCGCGGCGCACCGGGGGGGGGGCAGCCCGGCACGGCACTCTGGGGGTTTGGGCGGCCCGGCGAGGCGCTCGGGTGGGGGCGGGGGGTTCGGCGGCCTGGCGCGGCCCTTGGGGGGGTTTGAGTGGCCCGGTGCTCCGGCAGTTTTGGGCAACCCAGCGCTCGGGGGAGGGTTTGGGTGGTGCGGCGCAGCGCTGGGGGGGAACGGGAGTTTCGGCGGCCCAGCGCGGCGCTGGGGGGGGGGGGAGGGTCGGCGGCGCGGCGCTGGGGGGGGGGGCGGGTTGGTGGCGCGGCACTTGGGGGGGATGTTACGGTGGGGTGGCACTCTTCTTTTTTGTCTGGGGCGGCAAAAATGTTGGAGCCGGCTCTGGTGCCACCCCCAGACAGTTTGGCATCAGCACTGCCTAGCCTGCTTGAGGCTCATCAAGGAACATCAGCTGTACAGTGAACCCATTGAAAGGGTCAAGGGCTACACCTTATGACTCAGCAAGACATGCAGGGGCATGCCTATGGACAGAACTCTAAGGCTTCCAGGCCATGGGCTGGGCAGCTTGTGTTTGGAACAAAGGAAATGCAAGCTGCATGGCAAAAGGCATATAAAAGGCAGCTGCATCTTCTCCATTTTGTTTTTCAGTCCTGCTTCTTGTCTTCATTCCTGTTTCTTACCTCTGGAGTAACCTTTCTACAAACGAAGCTCTGAACAAAGGACTGAATGACCTATCCAAGCTGTAGATGTGTTCCAGAGGAATTTTCAAGCCAGCAAGCTCACCAATACTGCTCAGAACCTGATGGACTTTGAAGTCTCTGTATGTATGTGCTGTTTTACCATTTAACAGCTCTCTTCTTGTTCTTTCTTTTTTCTTTATAATAAACCTTTAGTTTTAGACACTAAAAGATTGGCTGACAGTGTGGTATTTTGGATAAGATCCAAACCTATACAGATCTGGTAACGTGGCTGACCCTTTGGGGTCAGAAGAATACTTTGTGTATGTGAGCAGAGTTTTTTAAATAACTTCTCACTGTACTGGAGCCGTGTGCTGACTGGGAGCCAGAGAACTGGAATGCAATAAAGGGGGCTGTGTGATTTCTTTTTTTGCTTCTTGATAACCAGTGCAGGGGATCAGAAGCACAGTCTGTGACTGGTTGGGGAGTTTAACTTTAGTGTCACCCACCAGTCTTGGGAATATCTGCTCACCCTTTTGCAGCCTGCCCTGATCTTGGCAGTGAGGGCTATCCCAGGCACCCTGGGTCACAGAGGTTTGGGGTGGGGGAGGGATAGCTCAGTGGTTTGAGCATTGGCTTGCTAAACCCAGGCTTGTGAGTTTAATCCTTGAGGGGACCATTTAGGGATCTGGGGCAAAAATCTGTCTGGGGATGGGTCGTGCTTTGAGCAGGGGGTTGGACTAGATGACCTCCTGAGGTCCCTTGCAACCCTGGTATTCTATGATTCTATGAACATCACACAAGACAGATGGAAAAGACCAATTACTGAACCCATATTACATCCTTTCACAAGGTTCTCCTTCACTTTCTCCTTCTTCAGACTCCTTTCCTTTGCAACTCTATGTTGTGGTTACCGTCCTCACAGCCAAGGAAGAGCAGACCTCTTTTGAAGCAAATCATCTGTCCAAGTCAACTGACTGAAGGAATTACTGTTGAATGACATGAGTTGCCATCCCAAGGCAGGGCCAGATTAACTTTTTGTGGGCCAGGTGCCAAACATATTTGTGGGCCTCCATTGGGGAAATAGGGCATGTGATGGGGGGCCGTCCACAGAGCGTGGGGTCGGTTGGGGGTAATGAGGAACAGTGCAGCGGGAGTGGCCCAACTCAGCCCAGCACAAGGGCACTGTTTACAAACCCACAACTGCTAGA
This sequence comes from Chrysemys picta bellii, assembly GCF_011386835.1. Lineage (NCBI taxonomy): Eukaryota > Metazoa > Chordata > Testudines > Emydidae > Chrysemys > Chrysemys picta. Next base: position 88,303,089 of record NC_088797.1, on the reverse strand, counting down.
TACACACTGGCCCCCTGCCCTGCCCTTATGCCCAGCACCCCCTCACCCAGAGACTTCCCCCACAGACCCCTATGCCCAGCACCTCCTGCCTAGAGACCCCTCCCACTGACTTCCCACCACAACTGCACAGCACCCTGCACACCATACCCCCTGCCCAGCTCTCCCCCGTCCAGCACCCCTTCACAGTCCCACCATCACAGCTGTACAGCGCCCCATATTCCTGAGAGAATTGTGCATCAAATTCTGTGCATAATATTTTAAAATTCTGATTTTTTTTTTACAATAAAGAAATGTGGCAGCTCCACCATGGCAGTGGGGAGCACAGGCCACTGGCTGCATGGAGGTGGGAGAATACCCTGCAGCCTCCCCCGGCCCCCTAGGACAGGGACTTGGCAGTGAGGCTGACCCTGACACAGAACAAGGGCCAGGCCTGCCACAGAAACACCCTGCGGCCCTGCCCCTTTTGCGCCAGGCACACACCAGATGTGGGCAGGGAGGCTCAGCCCAGCAGCAGGATCCAAGTGCAGAGGGACTTAATGTGGGGGGATCCAGGTGAGAGTAAGAGGGTTCTGTGTGGGGCGTAAGAGGGTTCTGTGGGGGGGGCAGTCTGGGTGCAGGCAGGTCAGTGGGGGATCTGGATGCATAGGGAGGTGCCAGGTGCAGGGGCAATGGGAGTCTGCAGGGGGGACCAAGTGAAAGTGGTTGGAGCTCAGCGGGGGGAGGGGGACGGGGGGTTCATTTGGGTGGGGGTCTAGGTGTATATGGTTGGGGCTCAGTGGGGAGGGTGTCGGGGGGGTTCATCAGGGTGGTACAGATGCAGGGGAGGTGGGGCTTGTCAGGATAAGGGTTTGATGGGCCTGCTTAATAGGGGAGCCCCAGCTGCTGCCAAGCGGAGCCGCATGCTGGGCCCCCACTTCCCCTATCCCAGAGATCGGCAACCTCTGACCCATGGCCCGCCATCCCTCGGCCTGTGCCGCTTCCCGCAGCTCCCATTGGCCTGGAGTGGCGAACCATGGCCAGTGGGAGCCGCGATCGGCCAAACCCGTAGATGCGGCAGGCAAACAAACCGGCCTGGCCCACCAGGGGGCTTACCCTGGTGGGCCAAAGGTTGCCAATCCCTGCCCTATCCTCTTTTCTTCCCCATCCCATGCCCCTTCCCCACCACTCCAGCTCCTCCTCATCCCACCCCCTTCCTTCTCCACTGCCTCTGTCCCCCTGCCGTTCCTGCCCCACCGTGGGCACTCACTGTTGCACAAAATGAAGGATGGCTCCCAGCACACAGAAGGGAGCTTAACCAGCACTAGGACCCAGAAGGTCGTGTCCAGCTGCAAAGTCCAGGGAGCTGAGCAGCACCTTCTTTTTTCAGCTGGGCTGCGCAGCTCTGCGATCACAGAACAGGTATGCTCATTCCACCCCCTTCCCCAAGGCCCCACCACCACCCCTTCTCTGCCTCCCCTCCACAGCAGCGAGCATGCTGCGGCTCCACTCTTCCCCCTCCCTCCTGCCGGCAAACAGCTGATCGGCAAACAGCTGATCGGCCCAAACACAGCAAGCTGTGAGAAGAGGCAGGGAGGTGGAGGTTGGTTGCCCTACTGCAGCAGGAGCCTCAGTGCCAGCAGCACCAAGCTTCTGCCCCCCGCAGGAGAGAGCGGGGGGCAGAGAAGAGTGGGCCTGGCCGGGGCCCCCTTGGAGTGTGGGCCATGGTAAATCCACTACTGTCCCAAGGACAAAAACATGTTGCTCATACAATATTGCACAGCTGCTACCACCAACCAGGTTAGGCAGAGATGAGAAATCAAACCCAATGTGATATCACTTGGGCTGTCCAAAAGAAAGAAATTCAGCCAACAGAAGTTACTTTTAATGGGACATTAGAGCCTGAAGTTGTAAAGAATTCCACAGTTAGGGCTCCTGGATCCTGCACCAAAAAAGGAGCAACCTCTCTCATTGGGACCCTTTGGGGGTAGTGCACTAGAGGTGCTTCAGTTAGAAATGGTATTTTCCCTTGTAGTTGGATGAATTAGTGCATCCTTCATCACCTCTGAAATGGCCAAAGTGTTCTTTAGCTCTGATCCACAGAGGAGTCAAACAGTTCAGCCTCAAGAAGCAAAGATAAAGGGAAAGTCACTGTAACGCATGCATGTACAGAAAACAAATAACGCCTTTATCCAATTAGGATTAAAGTTCACAATTTCACTCAAACAGAGCTGTCTCCTGGGTAATGCCATGCCTGGCCCTTTTGTAAAGCCATTCCCCATGAGGCCTCTGTGCAGATATGTTGTTTGTTTATCTGCAGAGAAAATACATCATTTATCAGTTTAGTTAAAAATGAAAGTTCTCCTTGGGATTGGGAAATTCTTTCCTTGTTCTACTTTCCAGTGTATATCAGGCAGCTGAGGCAGCGTTCAAGCCTTGTCAGCTATTGAATGCACAGTAGACAAAAGAAGAGGATAGGCCAATGGTGACTTTTGTTGCCCCAATGGCCCAGCAGGTCAGCAGCAATCTTTTACTTTAATTTCTGGTAAATTTGTAAATGTGCACCTGTTCACAAAAGCTGCCAAGCCTCTAGATTGAGGGTGGATCCACAATTTTCTTGAAGGGCTCCCATGTCCTGCCCCCATTAGACTAGACATCTTTCAGTTCTGAGACTTACTTTCTTTGAAAGGTTAAAAAAAGAGGAGAAAGCAATAAAACCCAAGATGCTTTTCACATTTTATTACCTAAGTTTTGATGGCACTGATGGTTCTGTCATGTGGTAATGGTAAAGAATCACCAAAAGTCACTTTCTTTTCATACTGAACAAGAAACTATTTGAGGAAGGATAATGATATCATCCCTAAATCTAATCTGCTTCTGTCATTGTAGAACTCCTGTCTAGAGTCCTCACCTAGCCTTCTTCTGCCTAGGGTTCCTGATAGAATTTTAAACAAACCAAGCAGACATCTTCATATCTTGTCCCTCTTTTTTCTGTATAAACAATCTTTAAAAACAAAATTGAAGATCAGTTTGAATCGGTTGCTTCACAGTTCATCCAAATCTGATCATCCTTTGGCCTTGAGTAGGGTTTTGTCCAGTTTATTCTCTTGGATTATGAAGGACTTTGCTCAACCTTCACACATCCTGTGGTGTGAATACCATTGTTACAGGAGTCCCACAGCAGTTCAACTAATTCAGAGACTTGAAGGCTAGAAAGGATCATTATGATCATCTGGTCTGATGTCCTGAATAACACAAGCCATAGAATTCCACCCAGTGATTTCAGCATCAAGCCCATAACAGACCCAAACTGGGTTTGCTGCCCGCTGAATATTCCACCTGTTTCTTCCACACTGAGTGCCTTGATCTGTCTTATCCATGTGGCATCTTGGGACACAGCTGTGTCCGGTGACAACAGCTGTTGGCCAATATTTTTACCCATTCAGTTTTATCAGGACTAGGTCTCCCGGTTTAAGCTTTGGGCTGCATTCCAACAACTAACAAAGAAAGCATGAGATCTCACAGATTTGGTATCTCTCAGCTTCACATCTTTAAGAAGAGCCATTAAGGCTAAAGATATACCATATAGATTAGCAGCATTGATCTAATCTGTCAACCCATAAGCAGCTGAGCTGGTTTTATGCTAGTAATTGTTGTGCCAGTGTGGTGGGAGTTGGCCTACAGCACAGAAGTCTAATATGGAAGCTTTTTGGTGTAGAATTCTCTCAACAATCTGTTTTGTTCCTTCTACCAGTTCATTCCCTTGCTGGAAGAATTAATATGCTTAAAAACATACTGTAGCCCAAAAGCTTGGAATTTAGAGCTAGCAAACTGTAGTCCATGGCCAGTGACTTTCTTCCAAGTGCCAAAATAATAAAAGGTGCATTTTAACTATTCTGTGATTTGTTGGCTTGTGTGTCTAGTGAAAAGTAGAATTTCTATAAACCTAGAGAAATAGCTAAAGGCTACCAGGTACCCATGGCCCCTTTTCTTCTTGGTGGAAGAGATTCTTTGAGTTGAGTTTTTCTGGTGCAAGATTTGCATGATTCTACTTTGAGTTTTAGGTCCACCTCTAAGTGGGTGGACACTCACACACTGCGGCTTGTTCCTGCAAAGATTGTGGGCTTCCGTACAATCAGCACAGATCATCAGATCTTCAGAGAGTTCTCCTCACTATGCATGGAAGGCAATGGCTGGATCTGGGCCCTCTGCTAAGTAACATCTGATACCATTTGCAGTTGTGTATCATCACTAGCGACTATTTTAATCAATTCTGATTTCTGTAGTGAGGTTGGCAGGCCATTCAATATGGCACCCATGTGTGCTTCTGTGTCTTTTAGAGCCTTTGCAGAATCTAGATGATCAATAGGGCTACTAGATAAGGAACCATTAGGGAACTCCCTGGTGCATATTCTGTAATACGTTTAAATCTCAAACACATGAGTAGTCTGTTTTTTGTTTACTAATTAGATGAATGGCTTGTGGTATGCAATGAATTTTAAATGATCAGACCCTGCAAATATCTTGTGAACCTGTCATATTCCTCTATGCTCTTTTTATGGATGTACCATGTCATGGAATCTGAAAGTAATCTGAACTAACATGCTACCATATTTTAATCATCTCTGTAACTGAAGTAGTACAATGTTGATTTCTCTGACTATGTGCCATCACAAAAAATCCTGAATTAATATACAGCATTATATTCAAACACGCACACACCACTTCTTAAGTCAGGAACTTGGAATCAAGATTATGATTTTAAAAAAGAAAGCACAGGCAATATTGATTTCAAAGCCAGAGCAAAAAAGAATGTCCAGTTCACAGGATGTAGCAGCTGGTTAAAGGAATCATTTTTATAATCAAGGAAGGCCAGATGGGAAGAACAAAACTGCTCTTTAGAAGGTGAGCATACACGAGATGTAGCACAAGGGTATATTTATTTTGGCACTTGACATTTCACATGCTGATTAAATTAAAATTACTTTTTGTCGGTAGAGCTTTAGGAATCCATATCACTGCTTCTACTAATTGGCGAATGTTACAAAACCAACCACCTATTTTATTTCAAAGTAAAGTTTCGTTGTGAATAAGGTGGGTCTAGAATAACAAAGCCTTGTACCCAACTTGCCACTAATACCAATATTTGAAAGCTGGCAACCTTTTAGAGATGAAGTGAGCAGTAAGGATGTAAATGTATCCCCAATGAAAGGAGTGTTTCCCCATTTATAAGTTATGAGCTGGGTGAAATCTTGTTAGGGGCTGAGTTAAAACCTTGTTCAAACTGATGTGTGAACTCACCCTGCACAAACTGTGCGTTGTAAGAAACACTTAAGGGGCCACACCAAAAACAAGTCCTAACAGTGTCTGCCCAGAAACTAGCACCCTGTGGATGGAGTGTTTGACTGGGTGTCTGTGTGTTAGTGTTTGTGTAAGTAAAATAGACAAGCTGGAAACAGAGCCAGCAGACTGAGAGGCCAAGCAGCAGCCTGTAAGCACAGCTGACCTTGGAAAAAGCTAGAAAGTGAGTCTAGTGGGTCTAGTGTTTTGGGTCTAGTGTTGGCTAAAGAGGCATGGGATTGTCAGATAAAAAACTGCTCCTTTTGCTCTGGGTTCCCTCTGCATTTGGACAAGCAGGACTTTGTACATTCCTTGTAAATAAACTAGATTGCATCAAAGAAAATACCAGACTCTACTTCCAGCTGGGATATTCCCGGGGCCCTAAACTTTGACTAGCTGCTTGGGTCAGAAAGGGGAAACAATAATATCCACATGTATGTATTAGGCACATCCAGCATATGTCTATATTCTGTGGAAAACACTATTCAAGAGGATGAAACAAATAGATTAATTTATTGCCTTTTTGTTTTAAACCAACCACCAGAGATCATTTCTCACCAGCAAGTTAAATTTTCTGGTTCTTCCATCCACCAGATTCTCTCTTGATCCCCAGCAACAGGAAACTACGTTAAAATCTATTGAAGCAAAATATACCTACCATGTGAACAAGGGACAAGCAGTGAGCAGCTCATGACAGGACACACTCAGAGAGATCGCTAAAACCAGAACTAACATATGGAGTGACATGCAGAAACCATGTTTGAACATTTCTTCACCCCTGCTCTTGTTAATGTCAATGCACTGCCAGTCCTAGTATTACAGTAGGAGTATAACAAGTTATCTACACTTGAGTTACTCCTCTCAAGTTAGCCTAGCTCAAGCAAGCTTAGCTCACTGTGATATAACTCTTGAGCTGTTGTAGCCACTCTGGAGCTGCACTCATTAGTGTGTGTCACTAAGAGTGCTAGGGACACACACAATCCATGGTTCTTACGTGATGTAGTAAAATAAGCCATTCTATGAATTATTTTCCAGTAACTAGTGAGAGAACTCTTCTGTCCTTTCTGGGCACAGGGAAGGAATTGTGGGAAGACATTGGAGGACTGTTGGCACTTGAGTGGAGCTAGCCTATGTTAGCAACTGACGAATTGTGCTCACTTGAGTTTTGGCCTATACCTTCCCTCTCGGGCCAGCCAACTTGACTTAAAAGTACCACCACACTTCAGTAAAGAGTTTGTGTGTGTGGATGGGACTTGAGTTAAGGGCAACATTCAAATTATAATTCGAGTTAACTTTGCAGTGAAGACAAGCCCTAGGAGGCTGAACAGAAATTATTTATCTTGGACAAAATCAACTAATCTGTCAAAAAAAAAAAAAGGGTGTGTGTGGGATCATTATGCCTTGTCAATCAAATGCTGAATGAAGAACCAGAGAAGAAAAGGAGTTGTCTGTAGATAGGATATTCTTTCCAAGAGGACCTCTGTACTGTAAGACAAGTTTTACTGTCTTGTTTTGATGCTCATAGTGGTGTCCAGTTAATATGCTCCATTATAACAGCTGGCTCAGATCCTAGGGGTAAACCACCAAGATCAAACTAGTTGAAAAGAAAAGTCCATCCACAGAGTATTTTCATTCAATCCTGGACCATCAAGGCTGTGTAAACTAGTGCTTATTCATAGGACAGAGCCTCCTTCTAGCACTCTTCTGCTCCATACTATGCTTCACCTGAATAACAGGGCTTTGAGTGATACAAGAATGGAGTAGGCTATTACATTGATTTTTGCTGAAGCAAGGTGTTATTCTTCTAATAGGTCACTTCCTTGTCAGACTCATTGCAGAAAGCTCTACTGAGAGACTATTTCTAGTTTTGTTTGGTGCATAGAAATACACTTAGGAGACTGAGGCTAGGTCTACACTACCCGCCTGAATCGGCGGGTAGAAATTGATCTCTCGGGGATCGAATTATCGTGTCTCGTCAGGACGCGACAATCAATCCCCGAATCGACGCTCTTACTCCACCAGCGGAGGTGGGAGTAAGCGCCGTCGACGGGGAGCCGCAGAGGTCGATTTTGCCGCCGTCCTCACAGCGGGGTAAGTCGGCTCCGATAGGTCGAATTCAGCTACGCTATTCGCGTAGCTGAATTTGCGTATCTTAAATCGACCCCCCCCCCCCCCCCCCCGTAGTGAAGACCTGCCCTGAGTCTCTTATCTGATCTATTTCTGCATTGCACTTTCCTTTCTGTTGCCCTGGAAGTTTAATCTTTTCACAGATTTATTCCTTTATCAAATAGTGATTTACTAGGGCCTCACTGCATTTCTGTGTATTTTAGACAGCTGCAAAGAAATAACAATAAGCAGATCCACTCTCTATCAATGAAATACCGACTCTGAACCCCCCCCTCCCCCAATCATCCCCATCCTACTCCTCACATCTACAAAACCTCACACATGCAGGAGTGATGCAGCTTGCAAAAGCTGGTGGAGCCATTCTAGATCAGCATGCCCTGCAGCTGGATCCCCTAGCTTTCCCTTTAAAACCTCAAATGAAGTCACACCAAGTCCACGCAACCAAAGTCTGTGTTTCAGGCTTGCAGAGCAGCATGTGCTCCCTTTGGAGACACCAGGAGATCAAATTTGATCAGCGGCCTGGCAATCACCTGGACTTCCTCGTTCAGGGGATTTGACTTCAGGTTTACACTCTGCAGCGACTCCATTGAAGAAAGTTTCTCAACAGGGACATCTGGAACAAGAAGAACATGCACAAAATAAACAACCACCTGGATTATGAGAGAGATGCACATAAGCTGGTCAGGTCCTTTGGAATTTAAGATCATTGTCACTCGCATCCCTAGGTGCAGTCAGTCTGTGAAATGAAATGAATTCAACGTGAGACAGTGAGTGATGGCAGCAGCAGCTCTCTGTGAGTAGTTGAAGCCTAAGAGCTCAGGGTTTCGAAGCTCTGGTAATGCTCCAATTTCTATGTCTATTATTTATTCATAAGAAGAGGGGTTAACTGCAGGAAAGGTATATAAATTACACCCTCAGAGAATGGAACCGGGAAGCTGGGAGTACAATGAGTGGCCTTGCTTTAGATGGGCACCAGTGTTGCTGACTGATTTTGGAGATAAAGCTATCATTGAAGGCATGAATGTGATATACACACTCATCAGGTTCTGAAAAATATTTCCTTTAAGCTGAATTGTCCATGCCTGGTCTCAGCCCAGAGGTGAATTATTTCTGGAAAGTTTGAGGAAAAGCCATTTGAGTTATGGGATACTGCAAACATCTAACACAATTTAGCAGCTCTGCTGCTCACCAGGAACTGGTTGGGGAAAATCATCTAGGACCATCTATCTGAGAGGATTCTGTCTCGTTGAAATGCACAGATCAAACCCCTCTTCTCTTCCCCTTAGAGAAAAACTCATTAACATTCAGAACAGGAGAAAACTGTTGTCTGGGTGGGGAATCGCGGATCTTACCATTCTGAAAACTCTCTACAATTTGGGTGCATTCTGCATGTTGTAAGCTTTAATTAAACAATAAATAAATTAAGTTGGTCATTTCTTTCGCAAAGATACAGTTACCACAATGTAAACAAATGTGCAGCTGCCCGATTTACCCAGCCTTACAGAAAATACTTGGGAGTACTTCATTGATGTTCACAGAATTATTGATTTTATTATTTGCATTACCCTAATGCCCAGGAGTCCCATTCAAGATCAGGGATCCATTGCACGGTCTATGGTAAAACACATTATAAGGAAGAATCCCCACCATGAAGAGCACTGCTTTGTTTTGTGGCATGGTTTTAAGACAACTTTTCAGACATTCTTGTCCAAAAGGCTTCTTGAGATATTCCCCTACCTGTATGGAGAAAAAGAACTGAAATTTTACATCACACTGAGTAGATTTTTTTATCTTGGTGGCCAGAGAGCTCCTGCTATGTACTGTTCCCCCACAACAGGTCTTTTGAAAAAATATGGTAATAACTTCTTCACTTGTAAGAAAGCTAGAAAGGGATCCAGTTCAAGATTCTGAATATAGATGTGTGAAAGAATATGAATACCCTGTACACCTCTCTACTCTTCAAAGCTCATGGCAAAAAATCAATGGAATGAAACAAAATATTTCCTTCCTGTTCCAAGCCTTAGACAACTTGCATCACACTTCCCAGCCATGTGAAGACTGGGGGAAATGTAAAATAAGGGTCATGTCACTCAAATTCACATGCCTTGTATTTAATATTAATAGGGGCTTGTATATTCTGTTTTACCAAGACTTCCCAACCTTCTTCAGTAACATGACAATGTAACTCTTGTTCAGATTTGATCCCAAGAGACTCCAGATGAGAATTCAGGCCTGAAGTGAGATTAGAGCAGTGGCAGAAGTCACTGTACCCTGTGCCCTCATATTTATGCAAGAAGTGCTGAACTGCAAGTGCAGATGTGAATACCTCAACATTCTTCTTCCCAAAGCTCACAGCTTCCTCTTCTTCTCTCTCTTTGGATTATTTATGTCTATTTTCTTTGTGCCTTATAAAAATCATTAATGATAAATCAGTCCTTTCTCCAGCATCGGTGTAATTGTATTGGAGCTGGAGGGTGGAAATATAGGCACCAACTACATCCCAGCAGTCGCACTGGTGACCACAGAGAAGACAGCCAGTGGCAGCTGCAGGACTGTGGGAGAACGCACCAGAGGAGGCTGATTACTATGGTGTGTTTCCATGGGGTGGGGCCTTGAATCTGGTGTCTGCTGTATTAGTGATGGAGATATTTACTGAAGCATTTCACAGACGCCCATTAAAATGTTACAAATCGTAATGTACAGGAACCAGGGTACACAGCTGTGCATGTCTACACTGGGTATACTGGGGAGAGGAGGAAGAGTAACGTACATGAACCATCAAGCAGCTGCAGTGTAGGTTTTAAAGATTTGTTAAACAGTTACTGGAGCCTACATTCTCATTTCAGTTCCCCAAGCCTCGAGCTCCCCACCAGGAAGCCACTTGAACTAAAATTTATGAGACCATCCTGGTTTTCTTGGGCCAGGCTTGTGTTCTGCAAGATTGGTCTCATAGTAATTCTGGGCATCATACCACACTGAGGTAGTACTTACCTGTTGTGATGATGCATCAAGTTGACATATTATACACTGATGTATAATGATGTATCTTTGAGAACTCATGGAGAATGGGTGAGGTCAATGAGGCTGGAGAAGTGCAAACGTAGTACACCAATTTTTATAAAGGGAAACAAAGAGGACCCAATAATTTATAGACCAGCCAGCCTAACTTCAATATCTGGAAAGATACTGGAACAAATGATTAAACAATCAATTTGTAATAGGTTTATAAGCAATAGCCTGCATGGATTTGTCAAGAACAAATCATGCCAAGCCAACCTAATTTCCTTCTTTGACAGAGTTACTGGCCTAGTGGAGAGAGGAAAGCAATAAATATGCTATGTCTTGACACATTCCACATGACATTCTCATAAGCAAACAAGGGAAATGGGGTTTACGTGAAATTACTATAAGGTGGGTGCACAACTTCAAAGAGTAGTTATCAATGGTTCACTGTCAAACTGGTAAGGCGTATCTAGTGGGGTCTCACAGGTTCAGTCCTGGGTCTAGTAGTATTCAATATTTTTATTAATAACTTTGCTAATGTAGTAGAGAAGATGCTTATAAAATTTGCAAATGACACTTAGCTGAGGGGTGGGGCAGAGGTTGCAAGCACTTTGGAGGACAGAATTAGAATTCAAAGTGATCTTGACAAATTGGAAAATTGATCTGAAATCAATAAGATTCAATAAAGATGAGTGCAAAGTACTGCATTCAGGAAGGAAAAATCAAATGCACAACTACAAACTACAAAATGGGGAATAACTGGCTACTGCTGAAAAGGATCTGGTGGTTAGAGTGGATCACAAATTGAATATGGATGTGATGAATTGGGAAAAAGGCTAATATCAATCTGGGGTGGATAAGCAGGAATGTTGTGTATAAGACACGGGAGGTAACTGTCCTGCTCTACTTGTCACTGGTGAGGTCCCAGCATGGGTGGTGTGTTCACTTCTGGGTGCCACAGTTGAGAAAACGTGGACAAAGTGGAGAGAGTCCAGAGGAGAACAACAACAATGGTAACAGGTTTGGAAAACCTGACCTATGAGGAAAGATTTAAAAAAATGGGTATTTTTAGTCTTCAGAAAAGAAGTCTGAGTGGGGACCTGATAACTATCTCCAACTATGTTAAAGGCTGTTATAAAGAGGAGGGTGATTAGTTATTCTCCATGTCCATGAAGATAGGACAAGTAGTAATGGGCTTAATCTGCAGCAAGGGAGATTTAGGTTAGATAGCAGAAAAAAATTCTAACTATAAGGATAGTTAACTCTGGAATAGACTTCCAAGGGAGGTTGTGGAATCTCCATCATTGGATATTGTTAAGAACAGGTTAGACATACACTTGCCAGGGATGGTCCAGGTGTACTTAATTTTGCCTCAATGCAGAGGGGCTGGACTAGATGACCTTGACATTCTTTCCAGCCATACATTTCTATGATTCTATGATCTGTACTGATGCAAACACTACAGCACCGTGATGTTTTTATAGTGGTAACCCTCTGAATCATAGCATTTCTCCTCCCAGCATATTTTGTGGATTCTCAGGGGATGGAAGAGAAAAGCAACTGGAATAAAGACTCTTTAAGAAAACAGGATCTCTCTCCCTGGAGTCAACAGGATCCGGAAAAGCAAAGAACTTAAGACTCACAGGAGAGGGGAGCAATTCATGTTACTCATCAGTGAGCACTGACGGGCTCTGAAGGCAATCCCTGGGGATAGTATTCTTGAGCATGGGAACACATGGAGTCTTGCAGGTGCTGGTGGCTAAAATACAGATGACAGGGTTATTAATGCCTCCCAACATCAGAAAATTTGGTTAAGAGGAGAAGGTGGATTTTTTTCCCCCTCTTTGTTTTACATTTTACAGACTAATTTAATACTTTGACTTTTTTCCTGTTTAGAAGTGAAAAAAAATGTGGAACAGAATATTTTAAAAAATTCTCCTACTGCACAATATATTAACACCTGCCAGCTTCTTACTGTTAGTGCCATCCCAGGTCAGCTGAAATAATAATAGAGGGGCAAAGGTCCCACATAGTGCCCAGATAACACTACTGTTTAATTAACAGAGATGCCATCCATGGATGTGAACATCAGTTCATATAGAGGTGCCTGCTGAGAAGGTGAAAGTCACTTGATGGAACTGAACCCATCACAAGACACTCCAGCTGGTCACTGATCATGCTCAGGCACGGTGCTAAGGGTGCTGCTGCTAAGACTTTTCCATATTGAGCTTTTTTTTGTTGCACAGACAGCAGCACCAGTAGGAGTGCTTGTGTAGAATGGCTGCTGGCATTTTAGCACCACGGTGTCTAGATCTGCTCTAAAAGAGTGAGACAACCCATGCTAAGAACGCAGATGAAGTGTATGGTAAAAATGCATTGCTAGCACTTGGGGGAGATTTTATGAAAAACCTTAAAATCCCCCAAAGCTTGGGCCCAATAATGCCAAGGGAATCTGCTGAAATGAGCTGTTCAGAGGTGAAAGTAAGCCGGACTGGACCGGTTTCTCCGGTGGCGATTTAAAGGGCCCAGGGCTCCAGCCACTGCGGGGAGCCCTGAGCCCTTTAAATCACTGCCGGAGCTCTGGCAGCCGGGCTCCCGCGGTGATTTAAAGGGCCCGAAGCTCCACGGTGGCTGGAGCCCTGGGCCCTTTAATTCATCCCTGAGCCCTGGGGTCCCAGCCGCCTCTGCAGCTGGTAGCTCCAAGGTGATTTAAAGGCCTTGGGGCTCCCAGCCACAGCCAGAGCCCCAGGGCCTTTAAATCTTGAAAGGCCCCGCCTCTTCCAGTTGAGGCCCTGCCCCACTCAGGACTCTGGCGTACCGGTAAGTCCTTTATGTTACTTTCACCCCTGGAGCTGTTCAATATCTCCTTCTATTTAAAAGTGTCACCAGAGGTCATCTGGATGAAATGAAACTTCTGTTCTGATAGGGTTTTAAAAGAGTAAGGAATAAAGCCCATAGGAACCTTTAAAGATGCACTGTTTTTTTACAATAATAGCAGGAAACCAGGCAGGAGGGGCTAGGGAAGGCTCTAGGCAGAAGCCCTGATTGTTCACAGGGGGCCTTTATAAAAGCGGTTTCTGGGCTTCTGTACCCTTTGGTAGCAAGATGCCTATTTGTGCAATTTCAATGGTTATGTGAATGCCTGTGCACCACTGGTAACAATTTTGTCTGTGGTCAGGGGTCCAAACAGTAGTCAGAGTGTCAAATTTCTGTGGGCACAGACACATGGTTTCAGACTTATGGAGTTAATACACATCAATGAAGGTCCAGTATAACTGCTTAACATAATGCAAGTGACCAGAGTGCAAAAAAAGTCATTTCTCTGGACTCCAATTTCTAAAGGCACTGGAAAGTATATAATAAATAAACACAAATCATATGGTATAGTCATGCTGACAAAGAACCATATGGATCATCAGGAGTCAAACAGCTGCAAACCAAAGATAAGATGGAACAGTTACTGGTGAATACAGTGAAATGAAAAAGTCCCAATTTCTGTCTGTCAAATTGGTACATTCTGCATAGCTGGTCATGTGTTGCACAAAGGCTCTGAATCCCATTCCTTTGAACTCAGAGTCTCTGGCTATAGCTTCCTGCGTCAATGCAAGGTGTTCCTTCCTCCAGCCATCCTAGTCTTCAATGTAGACTTCTGTATTAGTTTAAAGTGGTTTCCAGATGCTTCTACAATAATAGGCAAAGATTTCCAACTAACTTTGTAAAAAGGAGTTTGCCTGGTAATTGTTCTCACTCCCTCGCAAACTGTGCTGCATGTGCTCTCTCAGCTATGGCAGAATGATTGACAGATTTGCCTGAGGCCAACAAACAGGTGCAAAAGAGAATTAAACACCATATAATAAAAATTTGCATTAAATTCTCACATACAATAATCTCCAAAGGCTAAAAACTGCATAATGCTAACTTACAGTGAAATGTTTGTGTGCAAAGCTGGACATATAATTTAGTTTCTTCTCCTTATTATAAAATGTGCACAACATCCATACTTGCCTAACATCTGATTTTTGGCCTGAGACTTAAGCTTTTGGGGATTTTTTGATTTCTCAGACAACTTCCAAAATCTTAAGAGTTTCAGCCAAGCTGCAGGAGCCATGACATCAAGCAACACAACTACACAAATTTCCCTGTCTTATAATGAAACATTAAGTAGCAATACAATTGCCATGGTCTTTGGGAAACCTGTTTAACCTTTTAGTAAGAGAGGGAGAACTCCAGTTGCAAAACATCATAGGCCCCGACTTCATGGGTGCTCTGGGGCTCAAGCACCCACCAAAAAAAAAAAAAAAAGGGGGGGGGGGTGTGCGCGCTCAGGACCAGATTAATCTTTTGTGGCCTGGCAACCCAGACTGCAGCTCCACCCCCTGCTCTGCCCTGAGGCCCTGTCCCCGCTCAACCTCTTCTCCCTAGGGCCCCACCCGCACTCCGCCCCAAATCACCGTCCCCGCTTGGCCTCTTCCCCCCCCCGAGGCCCTGTCCATGCTCTGCCCCGAGACCCCCCCCCCACTCAGCCTCTTCCCCCTGAGGCGCTGCCTGCCGCTTGCACAGGGGAGGGGCGGAGAGGAGCACCCACTGGCAAAGACTAAAGTCAGCGTCTGTGCAAAACATAAATAATTTAACTTAAGACCAGGCACAAAAAGATTGAAAGGAATATTAATTAACATATTATAGAAATCTAAAACAGTTTTTCTACCACAATTGGAGCTGAGCAGCTAATCTGGTCACCGTTCTATTGCACATGCTGTTTGCTAGTGCAGGATGATTGACAGGTCTGTTGTGTGCAAAAGTAGGCTGGAGGGAGTTGATATTGTAAAGGCAAACATCTTGTTCATTTTATTGCAGGGAAAATAGAGGGGTGTTAGAAAAAGAAAACTGACTGGAAACAAATCTTCCTGAGCCTTTGGTAAACTGCCACATCTTTGTTAA
Source organism: Chrysemys picta bellii (assembly GCF_011386835.1). NCBI lineage: Eukaryota > Metazoa > Chordata > Testudines > Emydidae > Chrysemys > Chrysemys picta. The sequence continues at coordinate 88,287,705 of NC_088797.1, read as the reverse complement.
AAGACAAATGTCCCATCCAAGGCAGATGAAGATGCTAGTATTTTGAAACATTATCAAAAGGGCCATGCTCAAGGCTGGTAGATCAGAGACACAAGAAGAACAGAAAGATTTCTAGGATACCTCTTTATCCTTTTCACTGGGGAAAAGCTTCCTTATTTCAAACTGAACAATCTATTGACAGCAAGGTCAGTATCACTGGAAAAGTGATGCAACTGCAAACAAAGATCAGGAGTCTACACACGTTCTCCATAGAGAAGCAATGCCAGCTCCACAAACAAACTTTAAAAGATTATCTATAAACACATTCAACAAAGGCAGAAAGGGGCTAAGGGAAGACTTGTTAGAATACTCTTCTCCACTCCCTCCTTTGCCTGCCGGCCTGCCTGCTCTAGTGTCTATTAAATACAATGAATTCTAATATGTGGATGCTCAAAATTCAAGAAAGAGTTAGTAAGTCACAGCTTTGAGTGTGTATCTTATAAAGCTGTTTTGAAAGTAACAGTGTTTCACTCCTGACTGGCTATGCCAATTCTGAGCCCTACACCGCTCTCCCTTGTGGAAAATGTTTGATCAATTTCAGTTGACTAATCATGTTTGGAAACAAAGCAATAGATATTGGTATTCTGATTTCTGGTGCTAGAAACTAATAGAGATCAGTTAAAAAATTCTAATGAGACTACAGCTAGGGTTGCAAAAGCATGTAAATGACCTGCACTTCATTCCTGATTCTTTCCTTTAAACAAGACTATCAAATACTGCAATGGCTTGGGAGGAGAGACAAAAAGCAACTAGAAATTCAGCCAAAAGATCTCTAGTCACAGACTTTCTAGTCTGACCATGTTAGGCTGTGGTCTTGTTAGAACTCAGTGTAAGCAGAGGCAGGCTTAGTCAGTCCTTGTATGGGAGGTATCCAGAATAAAGTCAGTTGATGAGGGTGATTCAGGAGGCGGCATATCTTCTCTGTTAGTCTACATCTACACTACAGGGGGGGGGGTCAATTTAAGATACGCAAATTCAGCTACGCGAATAGCATAGCTGAATTCGACGTATCGCAGCCGACTTACCCCGCTGTAGGGACGGCGGCAAAATCGACCTCTGCGGCTTCCCGTCGACGGCGCTTACTCCCACCTCCACTGGTGGAGTAAGAGCGTCGATTCGGGGATCGATTGTCGCGTCCTGACGGGACGTGATAAATCGATCCCCGAGAGGTCGATTTCTACCCGCCGATTCAGGCGGGTAGTGTAGACCCAGCCTTAGTCTGTGGTGAATGATTGGGCAACAATGGTGTTAGGAGACTAATATTTCACAGACTGCAAATCCCACTTTGCTTTAATTAGATATGAAAGTCTTCACTTCCTGACCCTAAAATGTGCCGGTTTTCTGGCACTATTATAATGGCTTCCCCACTCCACCCTGTAGGGGACCAGGGTGGCTGCCCTCCGAACCTGAGGGTAAAGGGCCTTTCCCTCAGCCTGAGTGGGCGGGGCCAGCCCAAGCTCGCTCTACCCCCCGGAAGGGGAGGGGTGGAACAGGAAGTATAAAGGGCGGGGCCCTTAGCTCAGTTAGAGCAGCACCAGGGAGGGAGGCAGACGCAGACCGTGGGCTGCTCCCTTCAGACCCTGCTGCCACGCCAGGGGAGGCCCTGGACCAGTGGAGACCTCACCTGGAGGACAGACTGGGGCTGCCAGGACTGCCCGCTGCCGAGTACCCAGAGGAACTGGAGGAGCCGGAGGGGGAGCTGGAGCTGCCAGCAGCCGAGTACCCAGAGGAGCTGGAGGAGCCTGAGCCTGAGGGGGAGCTGGAGCTGCCAGCAGCGGACTACCCCGACGCACTCACAGGACCAGAGGGATTCGGACGAGCAATCGGGTAGGAAGTAGCCCAGGGACAGAGCTGCACAGTGGTGAGTCTGTATTGCGGAAGGATGCCGCTGATCCAGTGGCGGGACCCTCGTCCTGCCACTGTCAGGGCCCTGGGCTGGAACGCAGTGGTATAGGGTGGGCCTGCGTTCCCCTACCCGGCCGAGCCACGCCGGGACCTTTGCCGGCGCTCCCCTGCCTGAGGGGCGCGCTACTGACCTTTGCCGGCGCTCCCCTGCCTGAGGGGCGCGCTACTGACCTTTGCCGGCGCTCCCCTGCCTGAGGGGCGCGCTACTGACCTTTGCCGGCGCTCCCCTGCCTGAGGGGCGCGCTACAGACTCTGGCTGGCGGCCGCCCCGCCGCTAATTCCCCGCTGACGGAGGCGTGACCCAGGCCGGCCAGTGACCTCATAGCTCCCCACCGCCCCCTAACGGGTAGGTGGGTCGACGCAGATCACACACCCCCAAAATGGTTATTTTTCAGTTTTGTGTTAAGTAATGTGATGCACATATACAATATCTACATCTACTCAGATACGCAGCGGCGAGAGGCATGTGATAAGTGAATTCATCATGATACCTTTTACTGCTTCACCTGCGTCTGGGCTTCTAAACCATCTCCCAGGAATTATTCAAAAATTCCAAATCCACAACTTCAAACCACTACCACTGTTTAAAACAGACAGACAGACAAACAAATGAACCTGCCCAGGAAAACACTTCTTACTCTCTTCCCAAAAATCACCCTAGTCTGAGTCCCCCAGTGGGCAGTCGTGCACCACTGATGGCTTTTCTACGTTATGGCGTTGTTACGGTGTCTGCATAGTTAAGGCTGGGTTAGGCTGGCATTTAAAACAGAGATGAAACCTCTTTGTTATGCATGAACAATGAGTGTAAGTAAGTATAAATGAATTTTCTGAAAATCTACAAAAAAGCCTGTAATTAGCTTATGATTCAAATATAGACCATGTAACAAATGAAGAAGTTGTTACCATCTGATAGCTATTGAATATGTATGTAAAAAAAAGATGATGATCTCTGTTCTGGTCCCAATGGACAGATAGTGCCAATTGTGATGTGAACAATTTGGCAGTCATATCAGCAAGGCCAATGATTGAATTACTCTATAAGTAGTCCCTTGTTGGTCATTGTTGTGTGGAAACCTGCACTGCTGCTTCCCCTGTTATGGGATAAAGTAGAGAGAATTTCAGTTTTGAGGGCTATTGGCCGAGTACCTTTTAACAACACTCAATTCACTGATTTATTTAGAAAAATGTTTATTAAAACAAAAGTTTCTTTTGCTAACAGACTGACCCACTCCAAAACTGCACACTGTAATTGATTAAACTGGGCTACAGAGCTGACTAAAAGGCAGCTGGAAACTACCATCCTGGGAAAGCACTGAGTGCAACCAGAACATTATTTATCTGTGTAGTGGGGTGGTCCCCTGCTCCTACCCAGAAGGGCTTGAAAGCAGCCCTGAGAGGGTTGTGGCTGGGGACAGCTGATTGGGGAAGCAGCCGCAGCTGGGCCACACCCCAATCAGGCCTCAGCTGGCCGTATATAGGAGGCTGGGAGCCAAGAGCTCAGTCTCCCTCTAGCTGTAGAGGAAGATGGACCTGGCTGTAGGGCCCTGAGTAGAGTACCTGAGAGGAGCAGGGCTGGGGAAAGGCAGAGGCGCTAGGGAGGCTCCAGCCTGGAAAGCCCCAGGCTGCAGCCTAGCAGAAGGCCAATGGATACTGGGGGTTGCAGAGAGCAGCCCACGGGTAGGCAGAGGGCAGCAGGTCCAAACCTTCTTTGCCAGTGATGAGTGGCTTATATTGCAGTCTGCCCCAGGGAATGGGGGCTAGTTGGTGACTGGCAGTAGCCCATGACTGAGGCAAGGTGGGGATAGAGGGTTGGGGGTTCCCTGGGGAGGGGAGACCCTGAGAGTGAGGGGCTACTGCCAGGGGGCAGCACCCCAGATAACGGGGCACTGGGTCCGGGAGGGACATGGGGGGCCAAGCAGCAGCGGGACACCGGCCTGCAGAGGCTGGATGAGCTAATTCCCGGAGACAAACAGCAGGAGGCGCTGCAGAGGTGAGTCCCACATCGCTACAATCAATAAGCTGAGGGAAGCAGGCATGGAAGTCACAGACATGTGCACAGATGTAACAGCTGAATTTTTCTATTAACTATAAATGGGTCAACTTCCCTCCTCCAGACAGAATAATCAACTGGGATGGGGGCTATTTTTTTTGGAAAAGAAAAAATAATTAGCTCTGAGGATCCAATTTATTTGTTTCCAATTTACTGGAAATTGGTAGATATTCCAAAAAGCATTTTATTCAACAGTGTTCTTATGCACTCACTGTCCACTAAAATTTTGTCTTCATAAGACTTCAGGGCAGGGGTGAAAGTAACTTAAGGGACTTACCGGTATGCAGGGCCGGGGTCCTGAGCGGGGGGGAAGGAGGACGAGCGCTCGGGGGGAGAAGGGGCAGGGCCTCAGGCAGAAGGAGCGGGGCCTTTGAATCCCTGGGCCCTTTAAATCACCACCGCTACCCTGGGGCTCTGTCAGCAATATAAAGGGCCTGGGGCTCTGGCTGTGGTAGTGGCGGCCGGGATCCCCAGGCCCTTTAAATCACTGCCGGAGCCCCATGGTAGCTGTAGCTGCGGTGGTGGTTCGGAGCTCTGGGTCTCTGGCGGTGATTTAAAGGGCCAGGGGCTCTGGGTGCTGCTGGGAGCCCAGGACCCTTTTAAATTGCTGGTCTGGGGAAGCTGCCCCCTACTGGTAAGGTCAGCTGTGTACCGGCTCTTGACGGTAAGTTGTACCGGTTTACTTTCACGTCTGCTTCAGGGACAAGCTCTCCAAACCCTAAAAATATACATCAAACTGAACCCACAGGCACACCCACACAAATACTATTGCAGACCATTCAATCCCACAAAAAATGAGTTTTTAAAGCCATACACATGGCACATTACCACAGACTTTGCAGAGGATCCAGTTCTATTGCTCACCCACATGCTAAATGACCACCCAGCTGCAGGATTGGGCTCACAAAAAGTTCACTCGCACTATACACATGTATACAAACCCTCTCCCGTACATCAGCCTTGGCCAGTCCCTTTCCCTAAGCAGCTGTGTTATGTACAATTTAACTGACTTCATCATGTCAGCTGTGATAGGTCTCCTCTTTGGGTGGATAAAAGGTTGTCACATTGCAATATTACATCAGCATGATACCTATTTTGTTTTAAGAGTTTCTGAATGTTACGGGGGGACAAAGATGTTGGCCCATAGTCGCTTTCCATAGCTCCCCTTAACTTACACAGAGTTGTAATAATTGGGCCTACAAGTTTACCCTAATTGTGAACTCAACTGTAAAAATTATGTGGAAGTTCATAAGATGTCACAATAACCTCTAACAACAAATGCTGATGGCAAAAGGTATGAAAGGAAGATTAAAAAAACCTCAGGCCAAACAAAAAGGCCTGCCTATATAACTCAAGGACTGTGTGAAGATCATGCTTGGCAAACAAGAAAAGTATGGAACCAGAAATCAGTGATTCAACATTGGTATGTCAATACTAGGCCTAATTGGTGGACAAAATAATGAGGAGATGGGCTATTCAGCCCACAATTCCCTTTATGGGTCCTTAAAGAAAGAGATTTTTGGCGAGAAAAATTAGCTACTGAAGCAAGCTTCAATGTCATGGCTGCCATCCCCACCAACTCCTGGGACCCAGGTCTTTCATCCTCCTGATTCAGAGACGTCCTGACCAGCTCAGACCAGCATGAGGTACTGAGACAACATTCCCACCACTACCAAGTGTATCCCAAACACCATCTGTGATGGAATGGGATCAGACTTTAAAAGCAACAGCAACAACAGCTCCAGCCCATCTCCATTAACTTCTCTTTTCCCCAAATGGACAGTTATTACAGTCTTTGATACCAGCTAAGACCAGCTATCAAACAAGACTCTTTTCCTTCTAAAATGTCTCTCCAGGTAAAGGGAACAAGGGATGTTGTTAAAATGGAAGGCTTAATACATTACATTTCAAATACTTTAACTGTTTTCCCTTCTTTTCAATAAAAGGTTAAAAGGATTTTGAATGGCGTGTTGCCATGGTACTAAGCAGGCTGAAATCTCTGTATACCAAACCCTGGTCCTTCTTTAACATTGTTTAATGTTGGACAGTAACTGGCTTATGGAGGGAGGGATAGCTCAGTGGTTTGAGCATTGGCCTACTAAACCCAGGGTTGAGTTCAATCCTTGAGGAGGCCATTTAGGGATCTGGGGCAAAAATCTATCAGAGGCTTAGTCCTGCTTTGAGCAGGGGGTTGGACTAGATGACCTCCTGATGTCCCTTCCAACCCTGATATTCTATGTTAACATCTTTAGCTCATGTAGTCCATCTAAATCTAAACAACATACACACATCTGACACAACCTCTAACTCTCAAGCAAACAGCTGTGGAAAAATGAGTTTTTTAAAAGCTCCAGAAGGATAGAAGTGGAAGCTGCAGATTCAGCGCACACTGGTATGACCCTCCCAGAGGTTTCTTTAACAAGGTACATGGTCTAAAAGAAACCATGTGAAAGTATTATTGCTGTTTTATGTTCCCTAGTTAACCCCCCTATGTGAAATTTCTTTATCATACTAAAGAGTGAATTTCATTTCCCAGTTATGGTAATAATAGCAGTGCCTGGGAGAAAACACACAAGTAAAACCCTGTGTATTGCTGACAGCAAATTGATTCCTATGTAGAGCTGGTCAGGAATTTTTCAACAAAATTTTTGACTTGAAAACATTTTGAAAAAAAATTTTTTTTTTACAGTGTGCGTTATTTCTGAGCCTCTATTTAAACTCTCATGCCTTAGGTGATGGTAGTACTGGATCCAGGAGCTACTGGATTAATTGCTACTGTCCCCTGTCATGTGACAAGGATATTAAACTTCTGTAACCCTGACCTATAACAGGTGATTGGAGCCAGAAAATAAACATTAATCTCTTAACAGCACTCCTGTTTATTACACCTTTATTATGGGTGAAGTGAGTTAAGGAGAAGGAGGGTAGATGGTGGGTGTAGTTGAGATGGAGTGATGCAAGATTTGAAATGAGAAGATGCAGCTATAAGTTTCAGTGGCTTTTTTCCTGTCTTTTCTGTTTGTTAACCATATGTTAGTGCTTATCTTCACAACGATAACCAAAAGCTTTAATTACTTTAATTACACAGTATGATGGTGGCAAGTTGTACTTCTAAATATACTTTTTCATCTCTACAGACATCTAGCTCTCTGGAAGGAACCTAGGCAGCTTTCCCACTGATGTAAAGTGACAGGCTGCCAAAATGCAATTTCTGCCAGCAACTTCTAGAGATCTGCAATTTATCCCTCGGATCATATCACTGAAGATTTGGCAGTCGTTTGTTGAAGCAGTTCAGATTAAGCAATGAGTGGGCACTTTTCTAGAGAGCTCAGTTAAACTGGAGGCAGCAGGATGGAGGGAAAGAAACACAGACTGTACCCTCAATTCTGAAATTTTACACGGGGTAGCACATGGAAGGGCTATGAACCATTCTTACAGCATAATCATTCTACAACTTGTAGCCCATAGGATTATTTTGCTAGCTATTATATCCTACTAATCCAGCCAGCAGTATTAATTAATATGTTTCTTTTTCTGAAATTAATCCATTTTATTCTTATATTTTATTAGTATTAATTTCTTGGAATTTAGGATGTGTTGAGGCATGTGTTTCCTAATAATAATTTGCTGAAATGCTAGAAGCCTACCGGCCTGTAAGATCTGCAATATAGCAAAAAGTAGAATTAGTTATAAATATGTCAGCATAAAAGCTGGCAACCTTTGGCATAGATAAGAATGGTCCCTGAAATTTTGGAGTACCTAAGGGAGGAACTATCCACATCACATCACAGGTTTATCCGGCTTCTACAACCGGTTGGTAACCGCAGGGTACACCACAACTCGAGGTCATCAAGAGAGCCTAGGTTGGTAGTTTTGGAATGAGAATGTCATAATTCACTAACCTATAGGAGAAGGGTACCCATAAATTTCTTAAGGTACAGAAACAAGATTTGGGTATAGTAGGTTGGGCCTGATTTCCATAGGTCAGGATCCTATAAAATACCTTGTAAGAGAGTACTAGGAAGGCTTTTTAGCTCTTAGGGTCTGCTATGTTCTATACTCTATAGACTGTCTTTTCATTTATCTATCTATTCTATCTTCTATCACGCTATCAGCTCAGTTTGTGTAGTATAGTATAACTATTCAACATTCCTACCTATTGGGGAAGCCAGCACCAGTGTGTGATTGGGCATGCCAGGAGTGAGGCTGGTCCTCCACCTCCTATTACCGGGTCCTAAAGGAAGGATGTGAGTATGTTAGGTTAAGGTACTTATAATAGAAATGTTACCACCCGGAGTTTTGGAATTCTTTTACTGTTTTGCAGTTAGAAGTTTCATTGGATTCCTTATTTTTATGTTAATGGCAATAAAGATTTTATCAATTTGGTATTGTCCTCAGTGCATGCGTTCTTGTCAAGCACCCTGAGAATCCTGTCCTGATACAGAGCTCTGTAGTCTGAATTGGATAAGAACCTATACATCTTCTGGTCAGATGCGATCAGTGGCGAGCCATAAAAACTAACCCGTCAAATTCAGGTCAAGAAATTGGCGAGCCGGCAGGAGTCTCGAGGTGTGCTTGGCAAGCACTTACTTAAGAGGTTAAAAAGAAACTCTGTGTGCCCTAGTCACTGGGCATAGTCTGGTAACAGTTTCCTTTGTGACAGACAAATTCTGGGCATCGATCCCAGAGAACTTATAATACTTGTAGCTTGTGGGTTAAATGGTTTAACTGTTATGTCTGTTTGTTTTATGTGGAGTAATAGTAGTGTACGCGTGATAAGGGGTGTTTCTTTTTTTTTTTTTTTTTTTTTTTTGAGTATTGAGTGTTGATTAGGCAATTGCACTGGGCCCAATGACCCACACTCGAGGTGGCGGCGAAGATGATTAACGTGGTTAGCTCAGAACTTGTACGGTTCCAGTTATCCCCTGGGTAGTCCCCTCAGCTCCCCCAGATTGCCCCCCTTGAGCGGTCTCTGAGCGGTATTTGCCCCTCTGTTCAGTAGGTCCCACCAAGGGTTTTACCTCTTGATCTGCTAATACACATTGGCCATCGAGGGAAGAGAAGGATCCTACCCTCATGCTTTCTTTTGGGACTTGTTTAAAGTATTGTTGGACCGGTCTGGGGTATATTTTTTATTATTATTATTAGTTTTGTAAGGCGTCTTTAGATTTCTTAACTTAGATTTAAGATTTAGAGTTAAGTTATAGTGTTAGGTTTCCCTCCTTGTTATTTTAAAGGTTAAGTATATTCAGTGTAAAAGCAAAAATGAGTGAAAGAAAGACAGCAGAGCCTGCGATATAGCCTTAGAAACTTTTGTCAGAAGATACATTAGGGAACATGGAGGAAGACTGCAGCAATTGAAAGATAGAGAAGTTCTCTCCAAGCATAGTAACCCGTGGGGTCTCGTGAGTCAGATATTTGAAATTGAAACTGAGAGAAAGAAAAGATAGTGAAATGAAAGGAATTTCAATGGAATGTTTGTCAGCGTGTGGTCTTCTAGGAGGGAAGTTAAATGCGAAAGTGGAGCTGCTCAATAAGGCACAGAAAGTTGTAGAGAAGGACAAGGAAATTCAGGAGTTAAAGGAACAGTTATACACTGCCTCTGAAGAGCTGTTTTCTCTTTTCTGTAAAGGAAAAGAGTTGGAAAGAAAGTTAGAACGGCGTCAGCATCACAACCATGAGTTGTGTGGGGAAGTGTACAGGTGGCAAAAACGAGCAGCTGCCAGTTTAAAGTCACTGGAAGGTTATAAACTAGAGTGTGATCGGTTATTGGATCAGATCAGGAAGTTAGAAGGCAGTTGTGATTCACTCAAACAAGATAAGGCAAGGTGTATGGGAGAGACCACAGGAGCACCTGTCACCATAAGCACCTGGGTCCAGACAGATTGTAGATAAGGAAGAACCCCCACGGATTATGGCTAAGGAGCTAGGAGAGACAGGACATGAGTCAGCAGTGGTTCCTATCCCTATCGGGTTAGTGGAACCAACAGAAATTGATCAGCCTGTTGGGCCAGTGACAAGAAGGAGCGCGAGAGAACTAGCTAGTGCGGAGATGGCTTTTGAAGCCGAGAACGCAGAGGAACAACCTGGTGAGTTAGAGCAGGAAGTTGACAGTGAAGTGACGGGAGCTAGTGTGCCAGCAGAAAAGGGAAGTCCTTCGACCCAGTGCCTGAGGAGAAGGAGTTAAGTGAACCAGACACTGTCATTTTAGAAAACAACTAGATGTTGCAGAGGGGAGACAGAGAAGGTGATTCTGAGGAAAAGACTGTCTCAGCTCTTAGCAGAGCAGGAGAAGCGCCTTTGGAGGTTCAAGTTGCTCAGGAAATGGATGTGCTGTAACAGAAGTGGTTCAGGTATCTAATGTGCATGATACAATCATCACCAGGATTCAGGAGAGAGAGCGAGCAGCCTAGGGATATCATTCCCCCACCTAATGTGGTGGCGCCATCCAGTTTAGTAGGTTTTTCAGGATTCCCTGAGGGGGGCGGTCCTTTGCCCTGGCAACCAGGCCAGTCACTGGTACCACCAAGGCTCATTGAATACCTGGGAACGCCGACTCCAGGGTATGTGTTAACATCACCACGTGTACCAGTGGAAGTGTCAATCCGGTATGAGAGTACCTTCCATAGGAGTTATCCAGAACGCTACACTAACCATATATTTCCCAGGTTCCACTCAAGGGAAATATCTGATAGTTCTGATGAAGGAAGTACTGACTTGGGTAGGAGAAGGCCTCCAGGTTCTGGGGGAGATACTTCAGATACTGATTCTAGTGGGAGTTGACCAAACTCTCAGTAACTCCTGACTGTCCTGTAGCAGTGGTTACAGATATTAAAACTCTGGATTTGGTAGCTAAACAAGTAGGATTGATGGAGGATTCTTCTATTGCAGTACAGGCACAGCGGATTCAGGAAACAGCACAAATATTTGGTTTGCCAAGTGATGATTGGGTTAAAATCTTACAGCTTACAGTAAATCGAGCCTTATGATGCACTTTGCCCCCCAGAGTTTAGGAAGGGTGACTGTCTTTTTCAGAGACAGTAGCCATGCTCGAGCGTAATCAGTATCCTGGACAAGCTGGAGTGGCTATCCTGGCTAATTTGAAGCAAAAGCCAAATGAGTCTCCCCACCAATTTCATCTACGGTTAAGTGCAGCCTGGCGCAACCCCATGAAAGAAGACACAGAGAGTACACAGTATATTAGCTGGTTGGTGAATAATTCTCTTCCCTACTTACGGGAAAAGGTTAACTTGCTTATCCAGAATGGAACCTCTCTGGATATACTGGCCAAGGGCCATATCCAGGGAAACCCTAAAGCAGGTCGACGTGGAGCCCCAGTTGCAACCCTACAAGAGCCACAGGATACTCCTATAGTAAGAATTGAGGGACCTACCAGGGCACCTCAAGGGCAGAACCAGACAAATCCTAGGTCCCCTTGATCTCAGCGCTGGGCCAATAATCACAATTCACGAAACAATTGACAAGGGTATGCATTGGGACCCCAAAGGGGGCACTCAAGATTGTGTTCCTTTTCTTGCAGGTGCTGCGCAGAACTCTTCTTATTCTCAGGGTTCTAGATCACCATTGCCTCATCAGGTGGAGGACCTCTCAGTGATGTTAATGTTCAAGGTGGTGCAGCAAACCTTGGAGACCCAACGCCAGGATATCCGAAAACTCCAGACACGTCTGAACGAGTTGGTGTTGGGAGATCAAAGTCCAAATCCTTTCAACCAATCAGTGGCCTCTGTAGACTCAACCCCTACTCCTGATTGGGTGGCATATTTTCAAGCAGGGTCAGATACCCCTGAGGAGCTGGAGATGGAAGGTGGGTAGCCTTCAGGCTCATCTATCCCATAGATTATTCCCATGACACCAGTCGGCCCCAAGGAGCATCACAACCCCTTTGGGAAGAGATGCAAGTGGAAGACCCACAGTATCTTTAGTTGTAGGGGGCTGCCACTTAAATTTTGTTGTAGATACTGGAGCAGCAACCAGTATAATTCATGTGAAGGATCCTAGATCCTCTGTTTTGGCCTCTGGGAAAACAAAGACGCTATCAACATTTGTAAACTACCAAGTTATGGCCATGCTATCTAAACCTATCAAAGTACAAATTGGTCACCTGCGCAAGACCCATGTCTTCGCGTTGCTCACACTGTCAGACACAAAGTAATCTGTTGATAATGCAGAAATGCATTATTGATTTGGCTAATCAGTCGTTGTGTCTTACTACAGGACAAGAGTTGGGTTGCCCACTAGTGGTCATGCTGGAGTGTGGTATGGCCACCCCAATGGAGGAACCAGAACCAGACGAATACCACCTGGACACATTAATAGCCAAATATGCACTCTATCCAGAGTTACAGGCCATACTTCACAAACATGCTGATGCCTTTGCTAAACACAAATATGATTGTGGATGCATGTCAGTCACTATTGTTGTGGACGGGGGAGACGTGCCTGCTCAAAAACAATATGCCTATCCAGAGCAGGCCATACCTTACATAGCCAAGGTGATCAAATCATTACTGGCACAGGAAGTCCTGCGTAGATGCACTTCTACAGCCAATTCCCCAATTTGGCCCGTTAAGAAACCAGATGGTTCTTGGTGTCTCACCATCAATTACCGATGGTTAAATCAGGTCACCCCTACTTGTGCCCCTACTGTGGCAAAAATGCCAGACCTCATAAAGTCCTTTGACCTGGAGGCTAAGTGGTTCTCTGTGCTAGATATCAGTAACAGCTTTTGGACTTTACCAGTGGCCCAAGAGTCGCAGTACAGGTTTGCTTCCAAGGGGTCCAACATTCCTGGACCCGATTACCTCAGGGATATAAAAATAGCTCAGCATTGTTCCATGCTCAAATGCGGCGAGTCCTAATATGATTTTCTAAACCATCTGTTTTATTCCAGTATGTAGATGACCTATGCTTAGCAACTCGCACCAAGGAGGAGCATTTGGCAAAGCTGGACGAGCTCCTGCAAATTCTTAAGGAAGCGGGATTAAAGTGCAACCCTGCCAAGGCGCGACTAATGAAAACCATTGTCTCTTTCTTAGGTCTTACTTTTACAAAATGGGGTTGAACTCCCTCACCGCAAAAAGTGGAGACAATCCAAAAGTTGCCAATACCGGAGGACCTAATGGTGTTAAGATCCTTTTTAGGCTTAACTGGGTTCCACTGGGATTTCATTCCTAACTTGGTTCCATTGCAGGTCCTTTGTACCAACTGCTAAAGAAGGATGTTCAATGGGAATGGACTGAACAACACACGGAAGCAGTGTCCCAGCTGAAACAAGCCCTTGTCAAGGCTCTGGTGTTGATCACTCCAAATCCTGAGATACCTTATCACCTGAAGGTGGCAGTGAGTGTTAATGCATTAGCAGCTGTTGCTTCCCAAGAGAGGCATGGGAAATTCAGACCCGCGGCCTATGCCTCACGTTTAATATCTCCACTAGAACTTAAATACGACAACTGTGAGAAGTACTTACTGGCCACTAGTTGGGCCATACAGCATTTTGCCTCAGTCCAATCATATTACACTCATCGCACACACCCCTTCAGTTTCTGCTATCTAATCGGGTTAAAGATGGGCAAGTTTCCAATGCCCGCATAGCCCATTGGGCTTTATTGTTACAGGGGAAGGATATTGCAGTAAAACCTGTTAGAATGCCATCTTTGCTGCTCACAGCCTTACTATATCAAGGAGAACCCCATGACTGTCCAGGCAGAAATGAACAGGGTCCAAAGATTCTTCTTCCTGCCTCTAATCCAAGAAAAAGGTTCCTTTAAAGGGCACCCCTTCTTTGTGGACGGATCAAGCTATCATGATCCTCAAGGGAATTCATGCACCGGCTTTGGGATTTATGTCATTCCTCCCAAAGGAGAGCCTTGGGGGAAAAAGCATACTCCTGTACCCCTCATTCAGCCCAATATGCTGAGCTAGCAGCAGTGACTTGTGTATTGGAGTACTGTGTACAGGCCTCCCTTAAAAGATTGTACCAGAGGATTGGTCTGTTTTCAGACTCCGCTTGGGTGTGCAATTCTCTCACTGAATTCTTGCCCTATTGGGAAACAAATGGGTTCATGTCCTCTGATGGGTCCCCAATCAAGTATGCATCACTGTTAAACTACATCCGTGACCTGGCATTAAAAATCACTATCTCAGGATGGCCAGTCATGGTGAAGAAGGTTAAAGCCCATTCCAAATCCGAACCCTATGTGATCAAAAATGGAAAGGCTGATAAACTAGCCAGAGAGGGAGCTTGATCAGAGGAACCTTGGAAAGAAAAGAACTTAGAACATTCTTTCATAACCCTTGGTTCTAAGGGTTCAGTTGCTGCTGCAGAGGAGATAGAGACTAACATTCCCGACTTAAAGGAGATGCAAACATGAGATAAAGATATAGTGGAGATAATTCAAGAACTCTCCAAGACAGAAGGAAAATGGTCATTTATGTTGAACCCTGTTTATGGGAGGTATAGAAAACATCTACAGATGGTGGATAAAATCCTCATGTACACAGGAGGCCTTTTTCCAGTATGGATGGCTCCAACCTCCCTAAGAAGGGAAATGATATACATGGTCCATGATACTCCAAGAGGGGGACATCAGGGAGTAGACAAAACTGTTTAACGTCTCTTAACCGTGGGATGGTGGCCTCTTCTTAAATTAGATGTACAACAGTACTGTAACAACTGTTTGACTTGTGCTCAAGTCAACCCAACTCCTTCCAAGCAAAATGCACAATTACAATCTCAAGTGTCTGAAGGTCTGTGGATGGCTTTGCAGATTGATTTCATAGGCCCTCTACCGTGTACCCAAAGAGGCAACCAATACCTCTTGGTGATTGTCGATCCTTTTTCAAAATGGGTGGAGGCTTTTCCTTTGAAGACCAACACTGTAAAGGCCACAGCCAAGGTCCTGGTAGAACAAGTCTTCTCTTGTTGGGGGATCCCTGCGAAAGTGGAATCAGACCAGGGATCACATTTCACAGGACAGTTCTTCAAAGACTGTCTTAAACTAATGGGAGTCCCAGAGAGACTACACATCCCATACAGACCACAGTCATCTGGGATGGTGGAACGTACAAATCGGACCATAAAAGTAATATTGAGGAAACTGGTGGGATTCCCTCATGCCTCTAATTCTCATGGCACTAAGGGCAAATCCTGCTGCATCTACCAATAAGACACCCTTTGAAGTAATGACAGGTTGAAGTATGAGGTTGCCAGAACACCTAATTTGACATACCAGTGGCACTCAATTGGAGGGAATCAAAATGGATGCATACCTGCAAAATCTGCAGGAACATTTAAATCAGATCCATCTGCAGGTAGCCGCAAAATTGGGGAAATCAAAACGCAAGGCTAAGGCCTACTTCGATAAAACCCAAAGAGAATACTTGGGAGGTTGGCGATCTAGTAACGCTGTTATCCTACAAAGGATAGGGCTAAATACTGCTTGTCTTACTCACAAGAGTATTTTGTCCTACTGATTTCAATGGGATAATTCTCATGAGTAAGCATCAAATCCTCTGAGGCTCTCTCTGCATTTTGTGTACTGAATGTATTTAAAGTGAGGTGGGGAGGGGGTGGGAGAGTAGAAAAATACTGGCTTTTGTACTTTGGGTGTGTGTGTGTGGAATTTCTTCACTAGACTTAAGTAACAAACACTGGACAAGAAACAACTCCACCACCAGGCCAGTCTCACTTTTATATACTAAAACACTGTTAAAAGAACTTGATATAAGTTATAGGTAGGAGCATTTCTGCATGGGTCATGCAGGCTTGGGCTGTAGTAATGTGTAAGCTTTGTTATATGGTTCTTTCGGTTAATGTGTCTGACAAAGAGTGTGTCATGCATATTTTAGAATCCCTAGCTGCTATACTATATTGATGTTTACTTTTGTCTTGTGTCTTTCCCTATATGCCTTTCTTTGTTCTGCTGGAATTGCTCATGTAATTTAAATGTGATGCTTTAGTTTCACAAAAGTCCCCTGCAGATGGACATCTGATTGAATTTGTTTTCCTGCAGGAAGACAAGTACATGGATTGAAAACAGTAAAATAACAAAATCCCTATGAGTCTCTAATCTAATCTGTTCAAAGATTG
Source organism: Chrysemys picta bellii (assembly GCF_011386835.1). Classification (NCBI taxonomy): domain Eukaryota; kingdom Metazoa; phylum Chordata; order Testudines; family Emydidae; genus Chrysemys; species Chrysemys picta. Next base: position 88,271,602 of record NC_088797.1, on the reverse strand, counting down.
TGACACACAATAGCTAGAGGCTCTGGAGAAAAGCCGATTGTATTTGCTGAAGGTCACACCAGACCCTTTGCACGCAGTTGGTGATTTGGCAGTAGCAGCATCTCCAGTCAAGAGATGGAGCTACTTTGACCCCAGACATGTTGTGCAGTTGTAAGGCAGGTATCTTCATTGTCCTGACTAGATTAGAAAATCTGAGCATGTTTGAACACCTTAACTAACACAATGTTAAATGCGCAGACAAGGATATGCTGTGTCTGATATATTTAACATCCAGGAGAAATTATGACAAGTGCTGCAGGCAGGGCAAGGGGTGCGGGGCTGGCTGGAGACAGGGGTGTGTGGGGTGGGCTGGCTGACTTCAGGGGGGTGCGGCAGGGGTTGGCAGGGCTGGAGACAGAGGAGTGCGGGACTGGCTGGCTTCAGGCAGGGGGGTGCGGCAGGGGTTGGCTGGAGATAGGGCAGGGGGTGCAGGGCTGGTGCAGGCAGGGTGTGTGCGTGGGGCTGGTTGGCTTCGGGCAGGGCCACAGGGGGGTGCAGCAGAGGTTGGCTGGAGACAGGGCAGGGGGTGCAGGGCTGGCTGCAGGCAGCGGCAGGGTGGGGGGGGGGGGCTGGTGCGGGCAGGACAGGGGGTGCAAGGCTGGTGCAGGAAGGGGATGCGGCAGGGGCTGGAGGCAGGGCAGGGGGTGCGGGGCTGGCTGGAGACGGGCTGGCTGAGGGCAGGGGGTGTGGGCAGGGCAGGGGGTGCAGCAGGGGCTGGCTGTGGGAAGGGGGTGCAGATACAGGGGGTACAGCCCACCCTGTATGGTAAGTGCCCCCTCCTCCTCCTCCTTCCCCCCACCGGGGTAGCAGCAGCAGCCCGGGGCTCAGGGGCTATTTAAAGGGCCTGGGGCTCCCCAGCTTCCACTGCCCCGGCCCTTTAAATAGCCACGGGAGCCCTGGGGAAGCTGCGGGGCTCCAGCGGCTATTTAAACGGCTGGGGCGGTAGAAGCAACGGGAGCCCCGGACTTTTTAAATAGTCCCCAGAGCCCCACAGCCCTACCCCAGGGCTCCAGCAGTGGGGCTCTGGTGGCAATTTAAAGGGCCTGGGGCTCCAGCCCCTGCTGGGAGCCCCAGGCCCTTTAAATTGCCGCCTGGGAAAGCCGGGCCACCCCGGTACCGCGCACTGGCTCTTGTCGGTACGCCATACCAGGGCTTGGGTGCGGGGCCCGATTCAGGGGAATTGGTCTAAAGCCGGCCCTGCTACTATACTCCATGCAAGTAGAGAAAATGGGAGGAAGCCTTAGTGTTTCCACAATAACATCAGTGACCTCAATAGAAAATTCTCCCCAACCCCATGAGCGTCTGCAAAATGTTTAAGCGTGCAATCCAGCATTCCTTGTCCACCACTGAGGCTAATAGGAGCTTGGGATGCACAAAGAATGCTGGATTTGGTCAAAAGTAAATGAGTAATAATGATAAATACAGTGAGCATATTTTTGGCATGAAAAACTATTTTTTGTAAACCCAGCCAAGAGGCTGAGATAATTCCCACAACCCAAGGGAGGCCATATTTTCTGGAATATGGAAACACCACCCACTGGATGAAGAAGAGCAAGGTAATTAATATGAGTTCATATTGATGGGCCCCTCAGGTGCACACATCCTCAGTCAGTGTGCTATCAGTATCATCCCTCAAATGGTTGGAGGCCCCTTCATGTTGCCCAAGTTGCCACGCATTTATAAGGAAGAGGGACAAACATTGGTCTGTAAACAGTTACAGGGACATTGGGTCAGTCCTGAAAATAGACAAGGCATTCCCTGCTTTTAGGGAAACACAGTCACCAAGAAATAATTATTTAAAAAACACAACTACTACATCAATGGATAATTGAAGCGGAGGATTGTACATGGATCTGTCCTGCGGTCACTGCCTGCCCTCTGGTTTTTACACTTAGCTTGCAGCTTTAATATGTTCCCTCTCTCTCTCCCCCCCTCCCCCACCCCTCATTTCTTTTAGATTTCACAATTGAACGATCCCCATATTTCATGTCTCACAGGGTAAAGGGCTAGAGCAATGGCTGAAAAAAGGAAAATGGACATAAAGTATACTTCTTTTCATTCAGTACTTTGGGCTACAAAATTGTTCACTCGTGAAGGATGGGAAGCAAAAACATCAAGCATCCTTCTGTAAGAGGAGCTAGAGTTCATCCTTCTGTTATATTATTTATGTATAGAAGGCTTGCTTTTTTTCTTAATGTTTTAAACTCTGCCTTCTGAGAATTTTGAGAGCAAAACAGCGAATACACATATACAGAAAACACATTCAGAATCACAGACACCTACATACATGCACACCATGCCCAGGCAGAGGAAACCAGAGACCTAATTACAAGATAATCTTGCTGCACTAATAATATTTTATAATTTTTTCCTCCCTCTTCTTTTTGTGGGGTAGTTGATAGAGAAGGAGAAACAAGGTGGCAAGGGTTGTTGGGGGTCTAGGATGAAAGCAAGGTATGGGATATTGCACTTAACCCACATGCATTGGAATAACTGTATGATTAGGACATTTAAACAACTACAATTATTATGTTGTGCTCGAAAATATACAAAAATATTTTTATTTTAGAGCTCTGTTCCTGTAAGGGGACTTGGTTTCAGAGAGTGCTGCTACTTGCTAAAATATACTTTAGTTGGAGACACGAGTATTTAATAAAAGAACTGATCTTCTATCAGGTGTATTTTCTGATGGATTTTTACAACTGTATTCTACTGCAGTGTATTTGTTGACTGGGGCGGGACGTTGTATCTCTGTCTAGGTTTTTAGTTTGCTACAGAGAAAGCATTATTTTGACAGGTTTCTTTATTTAGTGGGCTCCACTGATGTTCACAAAATTCACAATTTAGGGGGAAAAAATAAACCTGTCTTATTCCCATACTGAGACTCTGCTGGTCTTTTTATGAAATGGACTTAATGGCACTGGAAGGTAACTAGTCTTTCAATTCTGGTGATCTTATGCTGAAAGCCTGGCTTGAGTCACAAATGAAATTAGTTTGATGGGTCTAATCCTGGTTCCTAATATACATTTATACAAGTGATTGACAGTTCACTGTTTCAATGTTACTTTATCTTATGGCAACTATTATAGTGTCAACCTGTTTTGTCCTAAGGAAAACTGGTCCTTACCTGGTAATCTCTTTCCTCTGCATTTTATCATATACCTCAATCCTCACTGATAGGTTTTCCCTCCTTTCATGGGCGTGGAGGCAGAAAGATCAGTCCTGGGGTCATGTGATTTAACTCTACCCTACTTATGTTGCCAGAATGACTTTTTTGCTGCAATACACTACTTAAAGGTGAACTATAAAGCAAAAGACAAAAGAGATCCAATGATATAAAGATGGCCTCAACTTTACAACAAAACAAGACACACCACATTTTTCTGCTTTTGTTGTTTCTTTGCCAGTCAGATGTAACCTTAGTGAAATGCTAATAGGAGGGCAGGCAGTGCTTAATTTGTGCCAGGGCTGAGCCCTGGCACTTCTAGGCTTGACAGTTAACAGTCCCAGCACCTCTGGGCTAGCTATGTTCAGTTATGAAAATAAAAACTTGCTTGAGCCCATGGCATCTCTTTCATTACAAATTAAGCACCGAGGCCAGGACTTTCACCTTGTGTTTATACATTTAGCATTTTGAATGATCTAAACAGAATTGTGCTTTCTGCAAGGGAGATTTTTTTCCCCTTCTGCTCTCATATTGTTGTGCTCTACATAATTTTGTAGATTCCTCTTAGGCAGCTCCAGCCTGAGCCAGGCCCATAGTCAATGTCTTTAATGCTTAATTTTAATATTGCTCTTTTCCTTACATTGCCACATCCACTAATAGCTATTAACTACTCCTATAAACTGTGAAAATCTGGAGGAAACAATATAAGACCACAAAAACATAAAACCAATTCAGGAAGTGCTGGGAATCCTTGTTGAAGGGGAATTATGTTATTTTTTGTGTCTGAAGGAAACTCTATAATCTATTGGATACAACCTTTAAGTCACATAGAGAGGCAAGGTTCTCCCTCATACCGGGGGCAGGAGTGGGGGAAGGATTTAGAATCATAGGGTTGGAAGGGACCTCAGGAAGTCATCTAGTCCAACCCGCTGCTCAAAGCAGGGCCAATCCCCAGACAGATTTTTACCCCAGTTCCCTAAATGGCCTCCTGAAGGATTGAACTCACAACCCTGGATTTAGGAGGCCAATGCTCAAACCACTGAGCTATCCCTCCTCCCCAAAGGAGTCCACGCGGCTGGACCTTTTTGGACGCATGGTCGTCTCAACCAGGGATTTGAAACTCAGGATTGCCAACTAGCAGGTAATTCTGAGCAGGTACAGCTTCAACTCCTGGAACTCCATGCTAAAATTCAAGGAGTTGGTACCCACAGAGTCCAGGGAGGAGTTTGGGGCTATTGTTAAGGAGGGCAAGGCAGTGATATGGACCTCATTACAGGCCTTACTGGATGCTGCAGACTCGGCGGCGTATACCTTATCCTCTGGCATCGCCATGAGGCGTAGCTCATGGCTCCAGGCCTCGGGGTTGCCACCCAAGGTGCAACAGACCCTCCAGGACCTGCCATTTGACGGGGCGGGCCTGTTTGCGGAGCAAACTGACTCCAAGGTGCATAGCTTTAAAGATTCTAGGGCTATACTGAAGTCGCTAGGGGTGCATACCCCGGCCACTCAGCGGAAACACTTTAAACCTCAGCCCTCACAGCACCCCTACCAGCCACGCCCTAGACAGGACTACTCTATGAAATGTGGTAGGAACGGCAGGCGCAACCCGTCCCAGCACTCATCTAACTGGGGCCAGGCGTGCACTTCCTCAGGCTCTAAGCACGTCTTTGGAAGGTGTGCCTGGGGACGACGTACCAGCCACTGGACCGGATACTCGCCCCTGCTTCCTGAATCGTTTATCCCACTTCTACCGTGCTTGGTCCCAAATAACAACGGACCACTGGGTTCTTTGCACAGTAGAAGTGGGATATTCTCTCCAATTCTGCTCCTCCCCCCCCTTTCCCCGTCCCTCTTCAGGGACCCTTCTCATGAGCATCTCCTTGCACAGGAGGTGCAGATGCTCCTCGCTGCAGGGGCAGTGGAGGAGGTTCCTCAGGAGCTAAGGGACAAGGGATTGTACTTCCGTTATTTACTAATCCCCAAAGCCAAGGGGAGGGTCTCAGACCCATTCTAGACCTGCAAGGCCTCAACAGATTAATGAGAAATTTGAAGTTCTGCATGGTCTCCTTGTACGCTGCCCTCGACTTCAAGGATGCGTACTTCCACATATCCATACGTCCTGCTCACGGGCGGTTTCTCAAGTTTGTGGTCAACCACAACCATTATCAATTCACGGTCCTTCCCTTCGGCCTGTCAACAGCCCTCCCCCAAGTATTCACTAAGTGCATGTTGATCGTAGCAGCCTTCCTCTGTCGAAGACAGGTGCAGGTATACCCGTACCTCGACGACTGGCTGCTTCGGGGGCACTTCAGGGATCAGGTAGATGTGCAGATCCACTTCGTGAGATCCACCTTCAACAGGCTGGGCCTTCTCCTTAATGAGAGCAAGTTGTTAAACTCAAAGGATAGTTTATCGGGGCAGTGCTGGACTCGGGTCGGGCCAGGGCGTTCCTTCCAGAGGCCTACTTCCAAGCAATGTCAGATCATACGAGGCCTCAGACGGTACCCCACCACCACAGCATGGGGCTGTGTGAGGCTTCTCGGTCATATGGCAGCTTGCACATACATGGCTCAGCACGCCAGGATGCATCTCAGACCTCTTCAAGCTTGGCTCGCATAAGCTTATCGCCCGGGACATGACAGTCTGGACTTAGTGGTCAGCCTTCCAGTGCAGGTCCTCCAGTCTCTCGGCTGGTGGCTCAACCTGCAAGACATGTGCAAGGGAGTCCCTTTCCACAGGCCCCAGCCCTCCCTGTCCCTGGTAACGGACGTGTCAGCACTGGGGTGGGGCATGCACCTGGGAGACCTTCAGATGCAGGGTCTCTGGTCCCAGGACGAGCTCTTGCTCTACATCAACATCAAGGAGTTGAGGGCTGTATGGCTAGTGTGCCAAACCTTCCAGGCTAACCTGCAGGGTCAGTGCGTGGGAGTCATGATGGACAACACAACTGCAATGTTTTATATAAACAATCAGGGCAGGGCCCATTCCTCTCCCCTATGTCGGGAAGCCCTCCAGCTGTGGGAGCTCTGCATAGCCCACGCCATTCACCTGGAGGTGACGTACCTCTCAGGTTCACAGAACAAGCTGGTGGACTACCTCAGCAGACCTCTTCACCACTTGGGGCAACAAGAAGTGCCCGCAGTTCTGCTCCTTTCAAAACCACAGCCAGGGCTCCCTTGCAGCTGCATTTCTCCTCCCCTGGTCGGATCATCTGCTGTACGTGTTCCCACCATTTCCACTTGTGCACAAGGTCCTGCTCAAAATCCAGAGGGACAAGGTGACAGTCATAATGGTGGCCCAGCATGGCCCCACCAGCATTGATACACCACGCTCCTGGAACTTTCGGTGGATGCCCCGATCACATTGCTGCTACTTCCGGACCTGATCACCAGGACCACGGTCGCCTTCATCACCCAGACCTCCAGTCTCTTTACCTCACAGCGTGGAAGCTTCATGGTTAAATCCCATAGAGCTCATGTGCTTGGAGTCGGTTAGGAAAGTCCTGCTTGGTAGTAGGAAGCCCTCCACTAGGATCACCTATCTGGCCAAATGGAAAAGGTTTGCAATCTGGTGCTCCCAGGACTGTACTCCACTGTTGCAGGCCCCCATTCCTCTCATCCTGGAGTACCTGTTACACCTTAAGCAGCAAGGTCTGGTAGCTTCTTCCATCAAGGTGCACTTGGCAGCTATCTCTGCATTCCACCCAGGAGTGGCCAGGCACTCCTTTTTTCGTCAACCCCATGGTTGGCTGCTTCCTCAAAGGTCTAGAGCGGCTGTACTCACAGGTTTGGCAGCCAATCCCTGCGTGGGACCTCAACCTGGTTCTTTCCAAACTGATGGGGCCCCCGTTTAAACTGCTGGCAACTTGTTCGCGTCTGTTCCTATCATGGAAGGTTGCCTTTCTAGTCACCATTACTTCGGCAAGGAGTGAGGGCCTTCGGAACTTAAGGCCCTCACCTCCGACCCTCCCTACACGGTTTTCTTTAAGGACAAGGTGCAGATTAGACCTCACCCAGCTTTCCTTCCAAAGGTTGTGTCCCAATTTCACTCCAACCAGGAGATTTTCCTGCCTATTTTTTACCCTAAACCTCATGCGAACAGCTGGGGACAAAGACTCCACTCACTGGACATTCAACAGGCACTCGCCTTTTACATCGAGTGCACGAAGCTGTTTCGAAAGTCGAACCAGCTCTTTGTGGTGGTGGCAGACCGTATGGAAGGTCTTCTGGTTTCATCGCAGAGGATCTCATCGAGGATCACCTCCTGCATCCGCACCTGCTAAGAATTGGCCAATGTTCCAGCCCTGGCACCCATGGCGCATTCCACAAGGGCGCAGGCCTCCTCGATGGTGTTTCTCGCCCAGGTGCCAATTCAAGAGATCTGCAGGGCGGCAACATCGTCCTCGGTGCACACTTTCACAGCTCACTATGCCGTTACCCAGCACACTAGAGATGATGCAGTTTTCGGCAGAGCTCCAGTCTGTGATTCCATAACTCCGACCCCACTTCTGAGGTAAGGCTTGGGAGTCACCTAACTGGAATCAACATGAGCAAGCACTCGAAGAAAAAATGGTTACTCACCTTCTTGTAACTGTTGCTCTTTGAGATGTGTTGCTCATGTCCATTCCAGACCCACCTGCCTTCCCCTCTGTCAGAGTAGCTGGCAAGAAGGAACTGAGGAGGCCCCGGTTCAGCAGGGTCATATATTGAGCTCCACAGTGGTGCCACTCCAGGGGGCTCCACAGCAACCCGATGGGTGCTGCTAGGGGAAAACTTTCCAATGACTCTGCACGCAGCGCGCGCACACCTAATTGGAATTGACATGAGCAACACATCTCAAAGAACAACAGTCACGAGAAGGTGAGTAACTTTTTTTCTCCAGACTGCCCTTAATGGGAATAGCTGGGTGATGATGGTGGTTTGAAGATGAATCCTGGTCATCTAAAGACAATCACTACTCAGACCATCTCTGTACTTACCCGTGAAAACAGACCTTGTACTGCAGCTAAACTCATTAGTGCCCAATCCATCAAGCCCCAGGCATGCATTTAGCATCAACTTGAAGGGATGATGAATTGAGACTCAACTTCAAGGCAGTAATGGGAGGTCCCTGTCCACAATTTAGAGCCAAAGAATCATGCCTGAGGGGAAAGACTCCAATTTCAAAGAACTGGGAGAGGGAGAAAGGATTTTTTTTTTCCCCTGGACTGATCTTTCTTCTCTTAGAATTTTATCATATCCATCAATCCAACCCACTCTAATGAGGGCTTAAAATGCATTAATTTAATTATTTTTATTCAACGTTTACTCTGAAATCTTCAGTCTATATTGGCATATGTTCAAATGCTCCCTTAGTCCAGTTTTGTAGTTATTATGTGATCAAAGATGAACTGCCTTGCAAAAACAAACATTTTCTTTTTTGCCCTTTTGGAAAGCAGTGTTGGCCGTTGCATGGGATTACTTGACCTGGGTGGGCCAGCTTCCAGGGTTCTGCAGCTTGCTTTCTGATTGGCCACATTGTCTTGGCCCTAATTGGCTGGTGACTATATATAAACTTCCTGCTTCCCTTCTGACCTTGTCTGAGCAACAAGCTGTTGCTTGCAAGTTGCTGCTTGGACCCACCCACGCAGCCAATCCTGCCTTACTACCCTGCCAACCATCGTCCTATACCTTCCCCTTGGATTGGCTCTCCCAGTGACTGGGCCTCTTATGTGAACTCTGACCACTGATTGGGACTTCCCTTTGACCTGCCTGATCCCCAGGCATTACACTCAGAATAACCATTTTTCTGCAGTTATTTTTATTTGGTTTTTAAACATTGGAAATATCAGGTCCTTGTTTTAAGAAAGGGCCTGTCTACACTGCCCTGTAGTTCGGACTATAGGAATGTGGATAGCAGAATGCACCAAAGTGATGTGCTGTAACTCCCCCATGTGGATGATGTGGGGATGAACTAAAAGGTGCTAGTTCGTGTTAATGTAGTCCTCCAAACAGGAGGACTGAACAGTGTACACATAGTCAAAAACTATGAAAATGCCAGCTCCCATTGCCTTTTAGTAGAAACCACTAGCTCATTGAGCAAAGGGATTGCATATTGTCTCCCAGCCTTTTAGCTTATTCATTGTTCTGAAAAACGATTGGGGGGGGGGGGGGAGGAGAATCAGGGCTGGGAAGGCCTGCAAACACCGTCAGCACACCTGCAAACTCCTTTATCACACCCAAAATTCTATTACTTTGTTGTGTTCTAAAAGTCCAGATCCACTTTGGGTCCAATCCAATGCCCACTGCAATTAATGCAAATCTTTCTATCAACTTCAATGGATACCAAATCAGACTCATAGCACTATTTTTGCTAGCTTAGAACATAAAACAAGACTTTCCTTCTCCCTTCTACCCTAACAGGACTACTGAATCCCAGCTGCTAATTAAAACTGGCTGATAACTATCTTTTGTTAAATATATCAGTTACAACTGAGGGAATACAAGATGTAATATGAACAGCCACTGCTCTCCCTCCCCACCCCCCCTCCCCAGTGCACTGCATAAGAAAAACACTGAAGTGAAGGATAAGTAAGGGGAAAAATAATTATCAAGGTTTACCAGATGGGAAAGGACAAAAAGGCAGGGAAGGAACCTGCGAAGTGGGGTAATAAATGTGGGATTCAACAGCTCAGGTTTACCACAAGTAACAATATTAACATTGACATGTCTGGTTATTCTTTCCCCACTGATTTTATCAGTGAGATGTTCTTAGTTGCTTCTGCCTCTACTAGCATTTGAAACTGAATCCTTCCCATGCGGTATTTCAAAGAGGTGAAGGTGATTGATGAATTGATTAACACATATATTTACATCTTTTCTATAACTTTGGAGATAAGAAATTGTTGAACTCTGACATATCTTGGCACTTATTAATTCTTTCCAGTTAATACCTAGTATTTCCCTAAGACATGTACTTCCAAAAACATTTAAATGTCTATATCTTTGGTGGCTTCCCAGCTTTCATATCCTATGTTAAGATGGAAATGACATTTGAGTTGAAGATTCATAGTTTGGTCATTAAAGCATAGATTTTCAATGACCAAATTTGTGACATTATCTTCTTCTGTTTTTCTTATTTTAAGTTTTCTTAATATAATTGAAGAAATAAAACTATGCAGTATAAGAAGTGTTAGAGGAATGAGACAGTGCCTATGGTTTCAAATCTACCTGTGTTAATTGATTTATAAACCACTGGTAAATTTGGCAAGGTGTATGTGTCTCTAATCCTAGATGTAAGAGTTAATAGGCAGTGACTCAGCTATTGAGTGTAGTGGAATTCTGGTATATTTATATGCTCGCTCTATGCAGTTGCAGAATGGCAGCTGGGGAAGGCGAGAGAAGCACCTTTTGTTAGGCAGACTGATTGTCTGAGCAATGCTGTAAAGATTTTCATTTAGATATTGAACTGAAACAGTTGCTCTCCCAGCCTCTGAGCTAACTGGTTACCTACCCTGCCAATGTTTGTACATTGTCCTAAAAACGGGTATACAATCAAATATCCTCTATATTGCTGAAGGGTCTTTGAAAGATGATGATTTTATAGGAATAAAACTGTTTGTCAAGGTGGAAGACTGTTCCATACTATTCACAGTTCTTCTATGTCCATGCACCTTACTCTGTGACTCTAACTCCTGTTGTTCCCAGATGAATTTAAAAGCAGACTCTTTAAATTCTATCGTTTCGGTGTTCGCTTAAACAGAACTGCCTGTTTATGGAACTCCCTTATGCAAACTCAGTGTATCTGTGTGCAGTCCAAGCCCCTTATTTAATCTCAACCTGTCCTTAGCTACAAAGTTGCAAACAAATGTCTCCATAATTACTTCAATGTAATTAACTAATTGATACAAAAACCCAGCTAAAGGATTCAGTGTGAGCAAGAGCATTAGCTAGAACTAATAGGCCCCTGCTGGCTCTTTTTGGAGGAGAGTTAGTGTTGGGAGTTATTGCAACCCGGCTTCCCCTGCTTGTGTGCTACTTAGAACAAGCAGCTGAACGATGACTGTGAACTGCAGCCACTGGAATTAGTGGCTACTGACCTGTCACAGTCCTCCATCTTGGGCCTGTTTAAAGTCTGGTTGACAGTCAATGTATAATATTTCAAAGACAGGGTGAGGATGATTGATGGAGAAAGAACAGGAGAACAAGGGGAAATGGAAACTGCTTAGCCCATGGATTTGATTATAGGATCATGGCCTACATCTGGAATTGAGAAGTTTGGAACTGAAACAAACAAACCTTAAAGCTACATTTAGCTTTCTTTCTTTCTTTTGAGAGATGTAAAATTTAAAAAAACCACAATCACAGAAAACAAGGTCTACCCTGCTGGAATTGTTGATAAACTAATAATTGGTCATATGTGCAGAGCTGCTTGTCTTTGGGCAGGGAGCTAGCAAATAACTGTTCTCAGGCTAAACAACTCGCTTTTTTTCAGTTGAGAAGATGGATTATAACTAATGTCTGAGTATATGTTTGTGTGCTTATTTGTATTTGCAGATGTGTTTGGTGTGTGGGGTGGGGTTGTTTTACACAGAAATCTAGTAAAACCCTGAGGGAAAGCACGGTGCTATACACAACAATCAAACTGGAGAAATCTTGAGCCGCTGCCCTGGTCTACACTAAGGGGGGGGGGTGTCGATGTAAGATACACAACTTCAGCTACGGGAATACCGTAGCTGAAGTCGACATATCTTATTCTGACTTACTTCCCGTCCTCACGGCACGGGATCGACGTCCGCAGCTCCCCTGTCGACTCCGCTACCACCACTCCGGTGGAGTTCCGGAGTCGACGGGGAGCGCATTTGGGGATCAATATATCGCGTCTTAACGAGACGCGATATATTGATCCCCGATAAATCAATCGCTACCTGCCAATACGGTGGGTAGTCTGGACATACCTTTATTAGAGTGGCACAGACTGACTTCCCTAAAGAGAGCAATCAGCCAGAGTACATACATGCAATATTAATTTGGTTGCCATAACTTCAAGGTAGTATACACTAATATAGCTGTTAAAGGGAGAGCTACATAGTTTACTTGTCAGTTTTACCATACGTTATTATCATTATAATCTCGTGTAATCTACCTCTAGATGCTGTTGTTATTAAAGTCATACCGCTTGGCATGAAATTAAAAAAAATAATCCAGTAGTCACTCTGTCTGCATGGTCCTATAGTGTTTTGTGCTGTTTATGGAGAGAAAGGTCAAATTAGCAAATCTTATTCCCATAGTTCTGCTGACATCACAGCCATGTTGGCTTGTGAACTATAAACAATGGGAAGAAATATATTTGTCAGGTGGAGAAGGGCAAAAGTCTCAGGAAAAGCTGGACATATTGCAGTACTGACAACTCCAGGGGCTCAAATGTCAGGGTCCCCAAAATAATTAGTTTATCTTAAAAAATAACAAAATATGAAAATAATAAGGGTGGAGTTCTTTTTATTGCCTTCTGATTTTGGACCCTTTGGGGTTGTGTTTTGAAGCTTCTCTGCAACTGCGAAGGCTAGAAACTTACTTTTTTTTTTAAAATGAAATCCAAGATTTTCATGTAATCACAGACTCTGGACACTGGGGCCTTAAAGAACACACCAAAATATTGTAAGACTTGCAATAAAAATCACAAAAGCTGGCAACACGAATATGGAGTACAATTCTGCTTCACCTCATTAGAAAACCACATCTGTTAGGCAACAAGTTTTTGCTGGTCTCTTTTGTCCTTGGCTAAATTAGGTTTAATTGTACAGGCAATCTTAAACGTCTTCTTCTGGCTTCACAATCAAAAACATACTCAGATTTACTGGGTTATAGGCAGCAAAAATTAACTGTTGAAAGGCACTCTTTGGAGATTTCTAGCTCTTAGACAATCCTTTTGCAGGAGGAGAGGGGTATTTAGACACTTCTTTCACCCCCGCTTCCCCCTTGCCTGTCTTTACTCCTGTGTCTCCATCGGAGATTTTCCCTGAACATTAATTTCAGTTTTCACCTACTGAAGTGAACTAAGCTTTACATCCATAACATTATGATTCCTTTTTCAAGATGTTGTGTCCGTAATACTGTGTTTTCTACTGCAAATGGATGAAGAATAATCTTGCCTCTATACACCGCACCATTACAATTATTTTGTTTTGTCTTGGTAAAGGATTAACATTATGAGATAACCATCTATTATTTACTACTACTCTTTTCCCCAAATGACCGACACACATCTCATATGGAAATTAAAATAATGAGACCTTTTCAAAAGGGAAGTTACTTGACAAATTCTGATTAGTCATCCAATGCACACATTCAGGACTTAATTAGCAGCACCAGCTTTTCAATGGTTTTTGTCAGTTAAACAAAAAGAAATAATACTGTTTCATAATTAAACCAAATAGTAATTTTCTCAGATCAGAACATGGCTATAATTACTTAGAAAACCACATGCTTCACCTCTAAGTGGTTGGGATGGATTTTAAGCACCGTAAAGGAAATAGACAATGAGCCATAACAGACCCGTAGATTCTCTGTCTACAGAAAAGTGAGGATCTAATCTGAAAAATTACTATGTAAAAATAGCACCATCTTTCTCAGTCGGACCCCTCCCATGTATATTTTAGAGTTATGGGCTACCTTTGTGTTTTACTGGCTCTTACTCCAGTTAGCCCTGCAGAGTCAGTGAGTCACATTCTATTCCGTCTTGCACATCATCAACAGAATTGTTTAATAAATTCCATTTAATAACTCCTGTACAGGTAACTCTATAGCTGCATTTATTCCCAGGCAAAAATTATATTAAAATGGAGGGGAGGGTGAAAGTGGGTTGGTACTTGGAGGATAAACCCCACCCCTCACCCCAGCATTACAGGGATGTCCTATTTATCCCCAAATCATTACAAGCATTACAAAGGCAAGAAATACAGTTAAGGCTTATACTTAAAAGAAATTCAAATATGCTAAGGTAAGAAATGCACAGTTAAGGCACCCAACATCTGTATCAATGCCCTATAGTGAAACCATACAATAGCCATATGATTAATTTCTCCTTATGGCATCACCATGAGTTGGTGGAGTGATGAGTCAGTGAGACCACCAAGATGGTGAGGGTCCTGGGTGGGTGGGGAGCCTGCCATTGAAGGCTGGAGTTGTTGGAGCCTGGTTGAAGTACTTACTACTGCACCTTGGAAGACCACCAGGAATGTTGTGTGTTTGCAGCCATGGATTAAGAGACTATTAGGCAGATGGGGAGTTGGCCATCAGGCACTGGGGCTTGCAACTGCATTTGAAACAGTTTCCAAGCACAGCTACAGCCAAGCACAGTTTTAAGAAGGATTTGAGTTCCCACAGAGCACAATTTAAAACCATGTGCCAAGAGGTGTTGAGAATTCTTGCTATAGAGCAGCTGGGGCAGGGGGATCTATAGCAGGATTTCTGCAGGCAGTTATCCACATGCTAAATATAAGAAACTTTTTGGACAGGAAACTAGAAACTTTTTGGTGCTAGAAGCATGCTAGTCACCCCTGTGTTGTGAAATGACAGTTTGGGCCTGGGTATTGCTAGCCTTTCTGTCCCGCAGTGAGGGCAGCAATTGGATTCTCTAGGTTTGTTCCCCCAGCCCCTTCCCGTCCATGGATTTGTCTTCCCTTAACATCCTTCCCTCTGTCTTTACCTCACTCACAGACTCAGAGAATCTGGAGATGAAAGACCCATTAGGTAATCTGGTCCCTCCTACCTCAGCCAGTGCAGAATTGTTCCTGACAGTCTATTCTCCAGTAATGGCAGTCTTTTAGATGGTATAAATTAAAGTGTCCACAGCCTCCATTGGGAGATTTTGCCACAATATCAGAGCCTGACACATCACTCATGGAAGCAATTGAAAAGGGTCCCATTAACTTCAATGTGAGTTAAGCCCATTAGTTACTCTAAATTGTCCTTAATTTCACCCATTATTTCACATATCAGACTAAATTATTCCTCCCCCTCCTTGGTATTTACATAGTTCAAGTGTCTACAGTCAATCATGTTCACCTCCAATCATTCTTTAGCTGAGGGGTGCTATAGCTCTTTAGCTCTTTTAATCTTTCCTCAAAAACCAGTCCCTTCAGCCCCCTGCTTGTTCCTAATGCTTTGCAATGGAGGAAGCAATCAGCCCTGGGGGGGGAAAGGGGCAGGCTGTTTTACTGCAGCCTCCTCCCCCAATGTTTCCAACAAGGGCTCCACAGGAGAGCTGTGCTGATTCAATTCATCCTCTGACCAGCCTGATCCTGCCTTGCCCATATTTGGAGCCATGCTGACCAGATCCAGGCCCTACACCTCAATGCAGACGTGCTATATGGGAGAGCCTGCAGCCCCCGTTACATAGGTGAAACCCATGTGAATCTGGTCCACAGTCTGTTCTCTCCCCACCTCCCCTTTCCATCTCTTTCCCACACCTGTGTCTTTTGTTCTGATACCTGCCGACAACAGTGCTGCAATCAGAAGAGTTTCATGCCATCATCCCTCAGCAGCGGATAAAAGTAGAATAATGAGTGATTTGAAGATCTGAATCTTTACCTCTGTGGACAGCTCCAGGACTGGCCTTAGGGGCAGGCAATCAGAGCTGTCACCCAGGGAACAAACTTCCAGGGATGCCAAGTTAGGTGAGGTTTTCCACCCTGGGCAACAAAACACCTAGGCACTGGTGAAGCAACATATGGAGTATTGCATCTAGTTTTGGGCTCAGCACTACAGAAAGGATGTGGACAAATTGGAGAAAGTCCAGCGGAGGGCAACGAGAATGATCAGGGGTCTGGGGCACATGACTTATGAGGAGAGGCTGAGGGAACTGGGCTTGTTTAGTCTGCAGAAGAGAAGAGTGAGGGGGGATTTGATAGCAGCCTTCAACTACCTGAAGGAGGGTTCCAAAGAGGTTCTCAGTGGTGGCAGATGACAGACAAGAAGCAATGGTCTCAAGTTGCATGGGGGGGAGGTCTAGGTTGGATATTAGGAATCACTATTTCACTAGGAGGGTGGTGAGGCACTGGAATGGGTTACCTAGGGAGGTGGTGGAATCTCCATCCTTAGAGGTTTTTAAGGCCCAGCTTGACAAAGCCCTGGCTGGGATGATTTAGTTGGTGTTGGTCCTGCTTTGAGCAGGGAATTGGAATAGATGACCTCCTGAGGTCTCTTCCAACCCTAATCTTCTATGATTCTACCCTGGCCACCTCCCTGTGCAAAGTGCTTCTGCATCTCAGCATGGTGCCATCATGTACACCAGTTGTCCCAGTCAGAAAGTCTGCCATCAAGCGGCCTATTTCTGAGTGCCAACTGAGAAGAGAGCATTTATTCCTGATGGGACAACAGGAATTATTATTTCACACGATGTTTTTATCATATGTAATGCTAATGCAGAAGAAAGCATGGGAAAAGACACACCTACCATGTACAAGCTTATTGCAGAGACCACTGCAAGGTTGCAAGAAAGCTTAGGGGACCACCACTAGTTAGGTGGGATACCCTAGTGGTGGCTTGTGAAGGTGTGTGGGACATTGCATTAGTGATGGGAGATGAGGGGGTGAGAGCCACACCTGGGGCTGTCTACTACGATATGGGGAGAAGGAAGGGGGGGGGGAAACAAGTAAAGGGCTGCAAGCTCTCAAAAAGATCTTCAGCAGGCCACTGAGGGCTGCTTTGTGAGACCTGGGTGGGCACCTAGTTCTCCAGGATCTGTGTGGGCCTCAGATGTAATGGCTTGTGTTGCTCAGACCTGACACTGCGTCAACATGGCATTTTTTCTAATAATGTGCTTTTAAAGAGTGACCTGGCTAGTAAGAGGCATGTTGAACACACTGAAACTAATAAATAAGTTTACAATATGGAACAAAACTGATCACTTCAGACCCCAACTGAGTGAAGAGGTTTAAACTAAACTTATATTACATTGCATAAAAATTCTGCATTAGAAGAGGTCACTGTTGGCTTCTTTTTAAAACAATGTGTAGTGAGAATCCTTGTGCCTGGTTCTCCTCTCCCCAGTCTCACACCAATGGAACTCCACTTACTTCAGCTGAGCTACTCCCCGGGTTCACTGGGATGAGCAAGAGGAGAATCAGGACCCCTGCCTCCTGAGTCTCTTTCTATTTAATTCAATGTGTTTGGGAATGTGTGAGTGTGGTGCCATGTAAACATCCCAGCGCTGTGTACTGAGTGAGCCCCCAGCTGTTTGGGCTTAAGGACAGCCTTGGAGGCTCCCTGTTGTGTTCAGCTGCTAGCAGGGGCAGTCTCAAACCAAAGGGTACAGGGAGCTTGATAATCTTGCTGCCTCTAAATTCCTCAAGGAGCCTGAGAGCAAGGACTCCTTCCCAGGTAAGTACAATTCAGTCCTGTAGCATTTAAGATAATGTAATGAAGCCTCTGCCACACCAGCAGCACTGGGAATTGATGATGTGTGTGCAGAGAAAAGAACTGCTTCCAAATAAGCCTATCTTCTGTAACAGTCTCTGCCTTCCTTAGCCATCAAGCACACAAGACTAGACTGTCTCAAAAGGAAAAGGCTGTTAGACTTTCACTTGGCTTAATCAGAGCTTTCATCACATGCTGGCTCATCTAAATCTGACCATTGCAAGTGCTGGTTCTTCAGTTTTCAGTCAGAGTCAGAAGAGTATCATTTTGGTTAGTTATTGACTAATGGTAAAATGTTCAAAAGCTGTTGATGGGACTGAGGTTTCTAAATAACTGAGGTGCTTTTATGTTTTTTACCCTAAATCTATAACACGATAATCTCCTTCTCTTCTTTCAGACCACCCTGCTCTAGTGCTTGCGGGCGGGTTGGGGGTAGGCAGCAGCATCTGGTGATACCCTCTCTTAGGAGGTACTTTAAAAAAAACCTAACTTCTGTTGCAATCTGGTGCATACCAGAAACAAGATAATTAGTACAGTAACTCCCCACTTAATGTCCTCCCGCTTAATGTTGTTTCAAAGTTACGTCACTGTTCAATTAGGGAACATGCTCATTTAAAGTTGTGCAATGCTCCCTTATAACATCGTTTGGCTGCCTGCTCTGTCCACTGCTTGTAAGATTCTGTGGAAGAGCAGCAATTTTTCAAGGGAGCATTGCACAAGTTCCACTTCTCCGCCTCCTCCAACTCCCTCCCAGTGCTTCCCCCACCGCCAAAGGCGATTAGGACTTTCTGGGAGGGAGGAAAGGAGGGAGGGGGATGAGCGGGAAAGCACTGCATCTCCGCTCCTCCCCCTCCCTCCAGAAAGTCCTAAGCGCCGCCAAACAGCTGTTTGGCAGTGCTTAGGACTTTGGGGGGTGGGGGGAGGGGAAGGAACGGGGATGCGGCTGCTCTGGAGAGGAGGTGAGTGGGGATGGGAAGAGGTGGGCCTGGAGTGGAGCAGGGAGAGGAAGAGGCGGGCCTGGAGCATCCCCTGGCAAAGTCGGTGCCTGTTCTTCTCCGGGGAAGCTGCCGCTGCTGCTGCAAAGGTGTGTCCTTGCCTGCGGTGGACTGTGCCTGTGTGGGGTAAGCCAGGGGCACTTCCCAACCAGAGAACAGTACTGTACAGTATATAATGCCTTTTGTCTGCTCCCAAAAAATTTCCTTGGAACCTAACGCCCCACATTTACATTAAATCTTATGGGACAATTGGATTCGTTTAACATCATTTCACTTAAAGTTGCATTTTTCAGGAACATAACTACAATGTTAAGTGAGGAGTTACTGTATTTATATGGGCCCCAGAGATAAATCCATTGGACCCTGAGAATCAAGAAGGATTCTTTACTTCATGTGCATCATTAACAACCACACAGGTTTATGCAGGGGAACTGATGCCCTCAGTTACACCTGTGCATCTTTATTGCCTTCCAGTTATGCCCTTAGTGACACCTGTGAAACTCCACTGCTGTCAGTGTGTGAACGGTGTAACTGACTAGCCCTGGACCTGGAATGTAGCAAACAATGCTACTGTTGTACAACCAAGAACAGAATTCAGCTCAATCTTTTTAACTGCATTGGTTCTGGAGGATTAATAGGGATATCAAATAGTATAAACTTATTTGAGTTACTAGACTCAGAAGACAGTACTCTGGACATTTGCAGGGAGTAAAGTCACCCATATACAGTGTGCCACCACAAAGCCTATGTGCCTATTTTGAGGATTTAAAGCAGAACCATGGGCGGGGGAGGGGGAGATGGAGAGGAGGGATGTTAACTTTTAAAAATCAGTTTAATTGAAGCTGGGACCACAAAATGTCTTAACTTAATCATATGGCTATAATGTGGCATCACTACAGTTGCCCTAACTGTGTCTTTCCATGCATTGTAATATCTGTATTTCTTTTAAATATATCCTTAACTCTGAATGCTCTGAGTTTGTAATGCTTACTTTGGAAATAACTGAAACTTTTTTGTAACATTTGTTACCCTTGTATTACTGATCTGTTCTCTCCATTTTAACATAGCTTTTTGTTTGGAAATAAATCAGTATCATTATCTAATGCAAAAGTTGCATTGGTAGGAATACTTAAACAGTGTTACTCCATTGTATTTATATATCCAGATAAAATACCTGTCCTATTATTAACAATATTTCTATCAAAGATTCATATTTATGTAATTCAATGAATGTAAGTAGATATATTCAATAAAAAGAAGCTCCTCTTACCCATGACATTATGGATGCTGATATGGAAGGAGAACTTAATCTTTTGATCAGACAGAAGATTTTAATGTTGAAATTTAATGCAGGTTTTTTTTTTTTTAACATCAGGGAAACTAGCAAACTGTGAACAGACTTTTATCTCTCTCTCTCAAAATGAACAGCTCTAGATCCTAATCCGCAATACGGGGCTATATGAAATGGCGCTCAGGTAGGTTTAGTTCCCTCTTTTTTCAGAAGAATGGAAGCCAGGTAAAAAAAATAATTTCTGCATAAGTCTGCTAAATTAACTTTTTTATTACAGGGGACAAATTAATGCAGCAATTTTGCATTAACACCATCTATATTCTTTTGGGCTACTATTCAGAATGAAGACACTGTTCAGTTAGAGATTGTTCCTGCCAGTGCTGAACACTTCCTGACGGGGCCAAGGCCTAGATCCACAAAGATACTTAGGCATCTAGTCCCCTAACTGGGGAAAGATGGGAGGACAAATGTCTATCTTGCATGCAGGGCAGAGGCCTCCTAAGCCTCTCAGGAGAGTGCTCTAACCATTGAGCTATACCAGGGGTTGGCAACCTTTCAGAAGTGGGGTGCCGAGTCTTCATTTATTCACTGTAATTTAAGGTTTCGCGTGCCAGTAATACATTTTAACATTTTTAGAAGGTCTCTTTCTATAAGTCTATAATATATAACTAAACTATTGTTGTATGTAAAGTAAATAAGGTTTTTAAAATGTTTAAGAAGCTTCATTTAGAATTAAATTAAAATGCAGAGCCCCCTGGACCGGTGGTCAGGACCTGGGCAGTGTGAGTGCCACTGAAAATCAGCTCGCATGCTGCCTTCGGCACACGTGCCATAGGTTGCCTACCCGAGCTATACAATATTCTGATGTGGGGCTCCCTCAGTCTCGCCTGGTGAAATTCCACTTTGAATATATAATTAACAACTGATTGGAACAGGGGACTGGACCATGGTTCTCCCACTTTCCAGGTGGGTGCCCTAACCCCCAGGGTACAGTCATTTAATTTAATAGCAGCAAGATCAAGCCCTTAATCTTCATTGCCACCTACTTTAATCTACATTGCCGCTGCCAATTAGCACATTTGTCCATTCTGTCACTGCACTGCATTCACATTTATCTTAGTCCTTTTTCATGTGTGTGTAAAAAAAAAACAAAATTACAAAAAGTATTCTTTTCATATGAAACAGAAACCGACCCATTCTCTTGTGCCATCCATGTCTCTCCAATAGATCTGTATATCTTTTTGGAAACACATCAAGCTCCATTTGTTGTTCCATAGCAAGGGATAATATTTACTTGCTAATGGAAAAACAGGTACTTCTCAGGAATGTCATCCACAGAGTTAAAAGTCCTCTCAAGTAGCAGGATTGCTGTTTCTTACCTGATTCAGTGTAGCAAATAACATGTCAGTTTATGCCATGACACTGATGTCTATCTGCAGGGAGCTAATTTTACCCCATGGGCAAACAAAAGAAGAGCATGGATGATTACTGGGAGAACAATGTGTTAATCTATACCTTTCTTACACCACTCACAGAGTATACACATTGGAGCTTGTTGTAAGCACTGACTGAAATAAACAGATTCTCTAAACTCAAAAAACAAGCAAAGGAAATATATAAATTCCTGTTTCTGATCCTTGTTTACATGAACAGTACCTATGCTGTGCAGAAACAGAACATTAAATTCTTGACAGGACCTACAGCAAAAGACTATTTAATGAGACCTATGCTGCAACAGGTCATAAAGAGACATCTCTAGAGCAATCAGTTAGAAAATAAAATAAAAATAAATAAATAGAGATATCCTATCTTCTAGAACTGGAAGGGACCTTGAAAGGACATCAAATCCAGCCCCCTGCCTTCACTAGCAGGACCAAGTACTGATTTTGCCCCAGATCCCTAAATGGTCCCCTCAAGGATTGAACTCACAATGCTGGGTTTAACAGGCCAATGCTCAAACCACTGAGCTATCCCTCCCCCCAAGGGAGGAAAGGTTTGTATTTTTTTTGAAAGATGGGGAAGGACTCCCTTACTTCATTATTGCCAGGAGAGCTAAACTAGTATTTATCAATGGGAAACACTGCTTCCCTTCTATCCTCTTTTTAAAAATATGAAATTAAAAATAATTCTAATAAGGACAATGAGGTTCTTTTTTCCACCCGTTGCCCATTCCTTAGCAGTTGAAAACCTGGCTGTGACCTACATTCTGTAGAACTACTATTGCTTTCTGCAGCCTTCCAGTGCAACAGAGTGGTGGTAATGCAACAGTTTCAGATAATTTAGTGAAACCAACAATTGTTTAACTTAACTATGAAAATTAATAATATGCGATCCCTATATTTTTAATTGTCAATGTGCTGTAGAATCTTGAGCTGAAAATGCATAACTATCATAGAAGCCTAGGGTTTTGCAGTTGGCTAAGAGAAAATTGAAGCTTTTGGCCCCTGGAAGTCTGGGTTTGTGGGATAAGCACATTAGTTTGATATTAAAATAAGCAGCAGTGAAAGAGTTAGCAGTCCTGACACTGAAATGTACTTAATTAGATTTCCGCGTTAATACCCCATTGATATGAAAAGGGCAAGTTCACACTTCTGAATGCAATTTTTGCAGGATGTCTGTGGACTCAGGCAGACATTAATGAATTTATTTACATTCATATTTCCTTTGCAACTAGAACCTTTATTTTTCAAAAAATAAAAACTTAAATCCTAGAGTGTAATTTTGCAGCATTGATGGATTCCATAATAAATTCCATGGCCACAGAATCATGAAACATACAAAGCCCTATTCTTCTGTTAACAAGTTGCAGAACAGCTAAGCTTCACTGTACTCTTCCTTTCCCAGTATATAAGTTATTCAAACACAGTCAGTAGAAAGTAAATATTAACTGGTCATTTCAGTATGTCCATTCTTTATCTGTCCTTGCCAGGTTGCACCGCATGCTTGTGAATCCCAATGGGCCAAATTCTCCGCTTGCATAATTCAGAATGTCTAGCCTACTCATTTGGGATACAGAGCTGCTAGCTGAAATTCTGTCTACCTCTCTTGCTTTGGATTTTGAAAATTAGATTAGATTAGATTAGATTAGATAGTTCTGAGGGATGAGCCTAAACTGGCAGGGAGATGAACTGAATAATCAAATCATTTCTATTTGTAACACCGAGGATTGTGGCTGTATGCAACCAATTGGGTCTTAGGCCCTGTTACATTACATCCCTCTGCTCATGCAGAGACAGGGAATGGGGGGCTTTGGACCTCCCTATCCTGGTAATGCCAAGGACCAATTCAGCTTCATAGTGCTGGTTAAGGCAGTCCTGAGAGCTGCCCTAATTTGAGCTCTGGCTATCATGGCTTTTATGGGCATCACAGCAGCCACACAATAGTCAAGGTGTAGGAACAACTTGGCCAGGCCTCCTTCCTCACCCAGCATTAGAGCTTGTTGAGAATTTCCATTAAAGTTTTTTTTTATAAATGGAAAATACAGTTTCTGCAACACTGAAATTTTCTATGGGAAAGTTTCTATTTTGCAGAAATTTTTAGATTTTCTATGAGGAAAATTAAAATAAAATATTTAATTCTGGGATGGACGGAGTCAAACTAAACATTTTGGTTTGTCAAATTGAAACAAAATGTTTAATTTCAGGTCAGTTTGACATTAATCTGCATTCGCTTGGTATGCCATGGTGCCTCAAGAGAGCTGTAGTTTGGCTGACCCAATTCTCCCCAATGGGTAAGA
Organism: Chrysemys picta bellii; assembly: GCF_011386835.1. Lineage (NCBI taxonomy): Eukaryota > Metazoa > Chordata > Testudines > Emydidae > Chrysemys > Chrysemys picta. The sequence continues at coordinate 88,247,979 of NC_088797.1, read as the reverse complement.
CTACCTGGCTGGACTACATCTCCCAAGATGCACGGTGGTCTCCCCTCTAGTTGAATTGACATAATGCATCGTGGGAATCACACTTTATAATGGGAAATATAGTCTGGTCACTCACTCACTCACTCATGCCCGTCACCCCAGTCGGGGTATGGGCCGCCAACCACAGATCTCCAGAGTCCTTTATCCTGGGCCATTTGCTCTAGCTGGTTCCAGGTATAGCCCATTTTTTTGCTATCAGCCTGAAGGTCGCGTCGCCAGGTGTTTCTTGGACGGCCTCTTTTCCGCTTGCCTTGGGGGTTCCACCGCAATGCCTGTCTAGTGATGTTGGTTGGCTGCTTGCGTAGTGTGTGTCCTATCCAACCCCACCTTCTCCTTCTAATTTCTTCCTCTGCTGGAAGTTGATGGGTCCTCTCCAAGAGGTAGATGTTGCTGATGGTGTCTGGCCAGCGGATCTGGAGAATCCTTCTAAGGCAACTATTTATGAAGGTCTGGATCCTCCTGGTGGTTGTTTTAATTATCCTCCAGGTTTCAGCTCCATACAATAAGACTGATTTCACGTTGGAATTGAACAGTCTAATCTTTGTTGCCAAAGACAGCTCTCTAGTCTGGTCAGTGAGCCCATTATAGTGAAGAGGGAATGTTGGCTCAGACAGCAGGACTCTCCCCTCCTCTTTCCAAAAGAGTCCCACATGAATTTTAACAGAGACAAAGCTGAGGATATGTAGTGTTTCAGTGGGCTGTATTCTGACCTACAGCACTGAAAAATGGCCCCTCGCTGTCAAGATTGAAAAGAAGCTTTGCACCCTTCAGATGCAGCATCTCTGAATGATCAAAAACATCAAATAATATGAATTCAAATTGAACAAAGAGACACATTTTCTAACTAAATCAGTCACCCAGAGCACTCTGATGTGGTATGGTCATCTGCTCCGAATGCCTACCAATTTCCTGCAGGAATCATCTTCGCCCATTGAAAGCAGAATGGAAAAGACCTCCTAAAAGATCTGAAACATGATGACTGGATGGCATGAACAGATGCCTATCCTTCAAAGTCATCCTACCTCATAACACTCTGAGGACAGAACACCATGGAGATGCATAAGGTGTTCAGTAGCCTCTACTATGTCCAAGCGACAGCATGAGAACTAACAAACCAACCAGCCAACCTGGACAGGGATCACCGGAGACGGGCAGAAGGGACTTTGGTTTAACATCTCATTGGAATAATGGCATTCTCCTCCCACCTCTGGTACAACACTTCAGTATTAGGGCTTAATTGTATTCATCAACCAAACCACATACAGGTTAAAAAAAAATTATTTTCACTCTCTCTTTATGACATTTTAAATCTCCTTCAGGGCTCGATTTGTTCCTGTCTGCCATGATGCTGGTGAGAGAGTGCACTGCTGCAGTAAGTGTTTACTAAATTTTCTATTAGTTTTTCTCTAGCACTCTAAAAAGCTCTTTTTTAAATTAACTATTGAATGCTGCAGATGAGCCATGGAGAACTTTGAGAAATGTTCAATTTATAAACTATTTAAACATATAAATTCTACATATTTTTTTCAGAGTAGCAGCCGTGTTAGTCTGTATCCGCAAAAAGAAGAACAGGAGTACTTGTGGCACCTTAGAGACTAACAAATTTATTAGAGCATAAGCTTTCGTGGACTACAGCCCACTTCTTCGGATGCATATATATGTAGTCCACGAAAGCTTTTTACATATTTTTTTATTTTCCTTCCCTGGTTCTTTATCCCTAGGATATATGCATAAAAAGAGGATTTTGTTATCTTCATACACTCCTTCCTCTGAAAGCCTCCAATCCCTCAGCTCTAATTTAGAGAATGAAAATGTTAAGAGTAAATAATTTAGTGTTCCATTCTCCCAGTCAAGAGTAGAGGAAACTGAATTTCCTAAGTTCTCTTCTGTCAAAGGAGGGAGCAGGGAACAGGGAGGCACAGGTTCAGATCTTAGCCTCTGAAAATCCCTGGGGATCCACTGGAGGTCAGGTTGATCTTCACACAGGTCTTATGTCTCTGCTCTAGCTCTGTGGGTCCCTGCCTCTGTGACTAAAAACACCCCTGTGTTCAGACCTTACATACTACTGTAATAATATTTGTGCAAATTATGCCTTGTACGGTATCATTTAAAAACTAGTAACATACAAATCCAGATTGTTTTGGGAAAAAATGCCAGACAGAACATACATTTCAAAAGAGGAAAAGACGATGCTAGGATAACAATAGGATTAAGGTAAATGCAATATTTTTGTTGTAATTGTTTGTTTTTTATGCTTGCACAATATATGTTTCTGACTTACATAAAATTCGGCTTATGCAAGGCTTTCCGGAATGGAACGATTGCGTAAGTTGGGGAGCGTCTGTACTAGAAAATGTTTTGTTTTTATTTTTCTTGTGACCATTTCTGATTTTAATGCCTTATACTTGTATTCATTTAAAACCTATTTCCTTATAGTTAAATAAACCTGTTTTATTTTTAATCTAAATGAATCCAATGCTGTGTTTAAAGTGAACTGTTTCATAACTCTAGTTAAAGTAGCAAACTGTTGAATATTGACCCTTTACAGGGGCAATGGACCTTTATTATCTCAACAGTCCAAGAAAGGGCTGGACACTGCAGAACACGTTTTGAGGAAAATTTGGGAATGGGTGGGTGTTGGGGGTCACCTTGCAAGTAGTAACCAAGGTTGCTGGAAGCCAGAGGGTAGTTAGCGTGTTGCTGACAGGCTGCTGGGGTCAGAGTGGCTGGACCAGGGCTGTAGCTAAACCCAGACACTCACAATGTGACCTGTATGCTGTTAGGCTGTTTGTGAGCATCTCTGGTTGGCAGCTACAACAACAAAGCATTGTGAGGCATCCAAGGTTGTGGGGCAGGCTGTGATGCAGTTCGTCACTGGTCTGGATTGCACTCCTAGAAAAGGACTTCTGCAGGGTTGAGAAAAATGGGGAAGGCCACCACAGTGGTGAAATACTCCAGTCCCTCCAAAGGTCTACCAACAAAACAGCAAAAGGTTCTGTGGTTTTCCATGTAATTGGACAAGGACTTTCAGAACAGGAAGGAGGGCATTGAAGACTGCTCCTCCATTCTGGAGGCATGAGGATCACAGGGGAAAGAAGGAGCTGGTTTTCCTGTGTCTTCCCACCTCCCTTTCTTCTGGAGACAGGAGAGGAATAACGCTGATGTGGGCCACCATTGACTTAAACCCCCTTGAAGGTAGCAAGATGGTGGGCTGACCTGTCCCCTCCAAATACCTCCCCTCTGTGTTTTCTCTACTATGGTCTATCCTCCCTTCCTAGAATCACCCATCTCTCATACAAGCAGAGATTCTCACACCCTTATGATGCACCTAGGTGCTCTGTACACCCTGCTCTCCATGGAGAGATCTGCATTCAGTTCACTTCCACCTTCTTTGAGAAAAAACAACAACTTTCTCCCATGAAACACCCAGGACCCGCCTCCTTGAGACATCTGCTTTCATCAGAGCATTTCTACAGCATGGTCAGAGACATGAAGGAAACTCCACTCACTCCTTCCACAGTGAGGTGACCACCTTGTTCCCCTTGAGAAGGAGGAATCTCTTCCTGAACTCAGCTAATTTAAGTTTAGGAAATAAATAAATAAACATTTGACACCAAGATGTTTCCATTTTCAATATTTGTGGTATGAAGGCTCTAAGAGAGCACAAATATGATGGACAAATATTAAACAGGATGAAGAAAATAAAGATCCAAATTTTGACCTCAGTCAAACCAGTGCAATTCCATTCACTTCAGTGGAATTACTGCAGAGTTACACTGGAGTAGCTGAGAAAAGAATATGGATCAAAGAGAGAAAGAAGTGCTCAGAACTACAGTGCTTAGATAGCTGATACCAGAACAAAAGCTCTGTACTAGACATAACACAGCAAAACACATGGCTGAAATGAGTGAAAAATTTGTTGTGTTAGCTTTCAATAGAGTTTACTAAGACATATAGTCCCATATAAATTCCCAGTGCCCACTATATATCTGCTATTTAAATACCGTGCCAGAATGAAACAAAATCTTTGCCTCTGCTGAAGGAACTTACTGACTTCTTGATGATGCCATCAGTGTCTTGCCAATTGCAGGTGACTGATCTGAGGTGCCAAATACACTATACCCTTATCAGGAGGCTTTCTTTAGCACATGACTGTCCCTGGTGCAGATTTCCTTTTTGTGCAGACAAGCCTGAGTGATAGGTCATTAACTAGGAAAATCAAACCAGGCCCAGGCTCTCTCTTTTGCACTCAGTCAACTGAATGTGTGATAGGAAAAGCAGCATGCCACTAATGGAAGTAGGGATATTAAGCAAAGACAGCGTAAACCTGCACAAAGCTGGCAGATACATTCTCAGCCACAACTGGTGAAGGAGGTTATAATAGAGACTGCGGGAGGCTTAAGCACTGTCATCATTCAAGAGCATTTTCTACCCTGAAAAATAGTAAGTATGCACTAAATGAATTCTATGTAAGATCTCTTCTTTAAAGAGTGACATTCATTAAACAAAATTTTTGCCTGCATACTAAACGTGAACATCACCTTGGAAAAGTGTGAATTCATTAGTGTAAATGAGTACATCACTTTGGAACTGATTTTGCACCTCCAATTCAGAAAAAACTCCCATGGAAACTTAAGAGTAGAAGTGAAGACCTTGAGAGAAATGTAATTCTGGAACCTTCAGAAAGTTTGTATTTTTGTGGTCTGCATTAGTTTTCCAATCCCAATAGGGGATTTGTTAGAGTCCAGAACTCACGTACAACTCCTTGACCAGGTTTCAAATGGGACTAGCACTGATTATCTTGTAACCTAGTACAGGTTGCCTTGCTGCCTCACGAAGTCCCTGCTTGAGCTGATACAGTTCCTTTCTGCAGTGGCACTGGAGTTGCCAAGACTAATTTTTTTGGGGGACTTCAATATCTATGTGGACTCCCATGGGCTAGATCTCATAGCCACGTTAGCAACTATGGGATAATCTGATGGCATTTCTGACTCTACTCAGAGCTGGTTGCAAACTGGATTTTCTTCTTAGTACAGGATTTGGAGGCAAGAGTATGGAAATTATTATCATCATTATAGTCCAATAGTACTTCCTTTGTTTAGAGGTGAAAGACACGTTTGTCCCCAAAGACTAATGCAAATCACTGGATTTCAGAGGTCTGAGGAAGAATACTACCTGGCTACAGATGTAACCCACTCCCAGTCAGTGTGACACTCTGGGACCTCTAGTGGTGGCTGAGCCACATACAGAGATGGATGAGCCTGCTGCAACTTTGGCTAACAGATGTGGATTTTTTAGCTCAGGCAATAGAGGCTCATAGGTTCTGGAACTAGGGGTGCAGAGGGTGCAGCAGCAACCCCTGGCTTAAAGTGGTTTCCATCATATACAGGGTTTACAGTTTGGTTCAATGGCTCTCAATTGCCCCACTGTACAAATTGTTCCAGCACCACTGTAGAGGCTCATGTGTTAAGATTCAGAAGTCCCAAGTTTGATCCCTGTTGCTAATGAACCCAGCCAGGGATGTGGTGACTGTGTATGCCATGGGATAGTCCAATGATCTGTTGCCCTCAACAATTGATACAGCAGCTCATCCGTGTCCCAGCCCTCAGGTTTTTTCTCACAGGTCACCATGTCCTTTTATTGACAGATGAGCCAGCAGGGAAGCTGGCTAGAACACCAGTGACAGAAGACTTGCTCCAAATCAGATTCACAGCAGCATGAAGAGTTTCAGAAATCTTTTGCCATGGTTTTGCAGGAGGCAAAGAAGTGTTTTGTTACCTCCCCCTTAGCATTTCAAATCCCAATCACCCAAACTGATCTGCTTAATGACCTGCTCAATCCAAGCTGTTTGCATTCAGTGACAGAATCATGTATTTCTGTGAGGAATTTTCAAATTGTTTCCGATATAAGATCACTTGCATCTAGACAGCATTGTTTGCCGTTATGGCAGGACCATCAGTTCAAATGGAAACAAATGCAGAGTCTTCTCTGTTAGAGTTTGTCTGTGATAAATGCTACAGCTTTGGTTGTGGCTCACTACTATACATTTTGTATCTAGTTTCAGAGAGCATGGGGAGGACTGAGAAGAAATAGTGGTTGATATCAATTTTGCAATAGTCTTCTAGGGTGAATCAGAATTACAAAAAATAAATAAAAAGAATAACTTTTACTCACTGTCTAGCTTGCCCTTTTCTTTTAGTTTTGCAAAGTTCTGTCTTATCACCTTATCTTAAATGTATCATTTGGGAATTTGGTTCTCTGCATTTGTCATATGCACACGGTGTGCTGCAGGAAAACCAAGGTCTTCGACTACCAAAGCAGAATTTTCAGCCATTTTAAAAAGAGCACATTATTCAGAAATACATATCACACACAATGATACTAAAAAAGAGCAGCAGTCTCCTGGCAGCCAAGCTCCAAGATCTTGCAGGGTCTCCACTGCAAGAAGTACTGAGCAATCTCATTCTAACTCCTGAAGGGATCCAATCCTACTAGGATTTGACGCACAAAATTAAAAGAGATTTAGAATTAAAGCTAAAGCTGACATGCAATCCTTGTCCTTACCTCCCCCTTTCCCTGTTGTGCCCAGTTAGTTCAGGAGTAAAGAACAAGTGTATACACTAGGTACACACCAATAGATACATGCAAATATGCCTTCAGACAGTTTATTAAAAAGCTCACTATGTATGTAGGCAGCAGAAATTCCTTTTGAATTGTGTCTATGTACAACAAGGGGATCTGAAGTCTCCATCACTCCATTATATCAGACCAGAGCTATTGGCCTTATCCAGTTATAGCAAGGAAAATTAAGTAGTTGTATTTATTTGTTGGCCGTTTACTATTATTAAGCTCTATCCTATACAGAGAAGTGGCAAGTAGCAAATACTGTACCTATTTATAAAAGACTCCAAGGCAATCCTGGTCATTAGAAGCCAGTGAGCCTTATTTTAACATTAGAAAAAACTGATTGAAACAATAATTAAAACTAGAATGATAAGACACATTTGAACAGGGATGGACCTGATTTACAGAGATACTGAGAACATTCACTTTCCATTGATTTCCTGGTACAGCAGAACCTCAGAGTTATGAAATGACCAGACAACCACACACCTTATTTGGAACCGGAAGTATATAAATCAGGCATTCGCAGAAACAATAAAAAAAGTCAATACATACAGCACTGTGTTAAATGTAAACTACTAAAAAAAATAAAGGGAAAGCAGCATTTTTCTTCTGCAAAGTTTCAAAGCTGTATGTTCAAAGTCAATGTTCAGTTGTAAACTTTTGAAAGAACAACTATAACATTTTATTCAGAATTATGAACATTTCAGATTTACAAACAACCTCCATTCCCGAGGTGTTAGTAACTCTGAGGTTCGACTGTACTTCTGAAAATCAAGCTTGATGTAATGGAGACAAACCAGCATGGCAAAAAATCGTGCCTCTTTAGTGTACTAGAATTCTCCAAGTAAGTCAATGAAATAATGGATAAATTAGAATGGGTTGATAAAGTTTTTTTGGACTTTCAAATAGCCTCTAACAGAGTTCCTAACAGGAAAATAATAAGGAAGGAGTCATGCAGTGAAAGGGTAAGTACTGTCACACATCAGAAACTGGCAGTGAGATAGAAAACAAAGAGTAGGAATAAATGGTCAATTTTGCTATGGTAATAGATTAATATTGGGGCGTAATGTGGACCAGTGTTTTTTATATATATAATATATATATATTAGTGCTCTGGAAAAGGAGACTGTCAGTGAAGCAGCAAAATCTGCAAATGATAAAATTATTTAGGTTAGCCAAAACCAAAGAAGATTGTGAGAAACTTCAGATAGATCTAACAAACCCAGGTGTTGACAAATGCATGGTAATGTGCATTAGATGGAATGTTTTGAAATATTTTCACATGTCACTGGGTCCTAAATTAACCACAGCCATTCAGGAAAAAGTCCTTGACATCACTGTGAGCAGCTCAATGTGCACCGACAGTCAAAAAGCAATCAGTATTGTACAAAATATTCTATAAATGTATTTAAAATTATACTAAAATCATAATGCCATTATATAGATTGATGGTATAACCTCACTGGGATATGGATTCAGTCCCAGTCACCCCATTTCTAAAGAGAGAGAGCTGAAATAGAAGGGGTTCAGAGATGGGAATGGAAAGAGTTCTGTAGGAGTAGAATTTAACTGGGGCTGTTCAGTTTAGAAAGGAGATTAATAAGAGGCATATGACCGAAGTATCCAAAATGATTGCAGGTATAGAGAAGTTAAGCTATGTATCCTCTCATAATACAAGGTTAAAAGGCCATTCAGTGAAATTGAAAGGCAAAAAAGTGATGAATGGATAAAAGGAAAGATTGTGGAACCTAATGCCACAAGACTTTGCTGAATCCAAGAACTTAGAATTCAAAAAGGATTAGAGATTCATACCATCATCAATAACATTAGATAAGAAAGATAAACACATATGCTTCAGGGCCTATAACAACCACTAACTTACATGATTAGGAAGAAACTCCCTCTATAGGCAGATTTTTCCATAAATTGTCCACTATGAGATTTCATATACTTTTCTCTGAAGCCTCTGGTGTTGGCAAACCAGATACAGGACTAGAATGAGTACTGGGCTGATCTAGAATAGCAATTCCTATGTTGTTCCTAAATTCAATTTGAAGCGTGTATCAGGCTCACCTATGAACTAATCCCCCAACTGCACAGTAACCCAGTCAGTAGAAACAATGACTAAAAATCTCATGGGTGGGATGGGGTGTGTGTGTGTGGGGGGGGGGGGGGGGGGGGGAAATGGGACTCATTGACAAAAACAAGGGGACAATTGCCTCTCCCTTCCATCATTAAGGCGGGTTCACCTTTGGGTTCAGCAAAATTCTTAGAACCCAAGTTTTATAGGGAAGGATGAGATCTGGTTTACATATACATAGGCTTAATATAAAGTATTAATACAGTAACTCCTCACTTAAAGTCGTCCCGGTTAACGTTGTTTTGTTGTTACGTTGCTGATCAATTAGGGAACATGCTCGTTTAAAGTTGTGCAATGCTCCCTTCTAACGTTTGGCAGCCACCTGCTTTGTTCACTGCCTGCAGGAAGAGCAGCCCGTTGCAGCTAGCTGGTGGGGGCTTGTAACCAAGGTGGACCGGCAGCCCCCCCATCAATTCCCCCATCTGCTCCCCGCTCCCCTAAGTTCCCTGTGCTGCAGCCGCCCAGCAGGCTATCAAGGCAGTTCAGCTGTCCCTCCCCCCGCTGTCATGTGCTGCTCCTGCGCTCTGCCTGGGAGCTGCTCCCAGAGACCCCTTGCTGTGCAAGGGGCAGGGGGGCTAATGTCAGGGTGTCCCCCTCCCCCCTGCTCCTGCACCCTGCTTACCCCTTCTCCATATAGAACAGGGAGGGGACACGGATGGAGAGAGACAGAGAGAGCTTGGGGCAGCAGCTACTGTCTCAACTTCCTGATCCACTTAAAAAGACAATGCACTTAAGAGTGGGTCAGCTTACTTAAAGGGGCAGTGTGCATCTCTCTCTCTCCCACACACAAGGTGTGTGTCTGTCTCTGTCTGCTATGCTATCTCCCCTCCCTCGTATTCGTGCTGCTTTGTGTGAGAGGCTACAATAACAACATGTTAACCCTTGAGGGCTCAGCCAAGTGCTAGTTCATCATTTAGCAGCAAGGCATTCCCTGGGAAATATCCCTCTCTCTTCCACCCTCTAACTTCATCTCCTCAACCAAGCTTCACAATCATCATAGCTGTGAACAGTATTAAATTGTTTAAAACGTATACTGTGTGTATATCTATATAATATATAGTTTTTTGTCTGGTGAAAAAAATTTCCCTGGAACCTCACCCCCCATTTACATTAATTCTTATGGGGAAATTGGATTCGCTTAACATCGTTTCGCTTAAAGTCGCATTTTTCAGGAACATAACTACAACGTTAAGCGAGGAGTTACTGTAGTTAGAGATGGGTTCAAGTTAAAACTCAGTATCTGAACATTACTAAATTTTAGATCTGGATGTGTCCAGCCTATGTCTTCCAATAATTGGCTATTTTTGTTTTTTTGCAGTGTTGTCGCACTGTTAAAAAACAAAACAAAACTGTCACTCCTACAGCCTTTAAACTGGCCAAATAATCTTCCTGAGAATGAGTAAGAGAATATTCACTTAAATCTTACCAATTTACCTAGCCAGGTTTTTATACCATATTTATCACCAAGGTATCTTTGCATCTTAGACACCCACGTTTGAAACCTCATGCACAAGGTAATAGTTTGGCATGAATTTCTACCGTGGAGTTATTTTTATGTAACTCCATAATAGTTTATAATAGCAATTCAGGCAGGCTCTGAAAGTGGGTTTATAGGCATGAAGGTGCCTATGAAATGATATCTTGGTTCTCCCTCAGTCACTTCCAGAATCAAGAGTTCTCAGTTTACAATGGAAAAAGAGACTATTTTTCTAACTGCAGCTGGCACTGGAAGTTTAGTCTGGTGTATGACAATCAAATCACATTCCTTCTGCTTTTGAACCTCACCACCAATAATACAGGTACCTGAATTGTAGTTATTAGGATAGCTGATGAGGAATACAAGGCGAAAGAGAATGCACTTTTGCTTTTCCATGCCTAGATGGGGCTCTGCAGCACAGACAGTAGTAAATATTGGGTGGAAAGTTGGTGCCACTTTTGTGGTCAGTATTCTGAATACCAATCTGCTTTAACCATGGCAGTGTTTAATAGGTATGGCTAGAGTTCGCAATAGAAAGGAACTTAATTAAAGAATCCCAATTAATACAAATTTCTGAAGGTGGAGGAATGAGAGCTTGCAAGTTCTCAGTTATTGCAAGCTTCAAGTCCCGTCCATTGCTGCCACTTCTAGAGAGTAGAGCTCAGCAGCAAGTAACAGCTCTCAGAGGGAAACAATGTTGTCTTGCAGAGTTATTGACTACTTCATTGTGAATTAATTTCTTGGCTTTTGCCATTCGTTGTCTCTTGTAGCGATCTGAAAAACCTTCTGGTCTCCTAATTCCACCCTGTACCTCAGGATAGGATTAATCTCAAAGTTATTACCAATAAGAAGTAAGAGGTTTTTCTGCATAGCTTGTACTTGCTTTTCTGTCTCTTTACTCCGTAGACTTCTTTTGAACTATAGGTCCAGGCCTTCCTACACTCACAATATGTTTCATGTATAATATTCATGTGTAGTGTAAGAGCTACTATGCCAAAGCAATTATGGGAAGAATTAGAGAAAATTACAGCCTTGCATTGCTTAATATCCATTTAGCTGAATGGGACTGCAACTACAGTCTTTAATTAGGAAGTGCTAATAAATGACTTGTTAGCAGGAAAGATGATCAGCACAAAACTACAAAGGCTTTTTCAGAGCTAGAATGAACTGTATTACACTTTCAGTACATGTAAAACACCACATCAAGGGCCTCGTTTTGCTATGTGTTGTTTTTTTAACCACAAGAAAGGTACACTTGCACCTCATCTACTGCTATATTCTCCACAGCGAGGAACAGGTGGAGTGATGAAAAAACGTCATACCTACATGATCTCAGAACACACTAAGATTTACTCTGATGAAGTCTTAAGTTCCTTCTAAGCCATGCAGGCACTCAGGACTGTGGGAGGGAAAGGCACCCCTTCCCCCGCCCCCAACCCAGCCCCTGCTGCAGCCGGGGGGGAGAGGCACCCCTTCCCCAACCCAGCCCCTGCTGGGGGGAAGAGACATCCCTTCCCCCGGCCCCAACCCAGCCCCTGGACCTGCTGCGGCCGGGGGAGAGGGACCCATCCCCCGGCCCCAACCCAGCCTAGCCGGGGGAGAGGTGCCCATCCCCTGGCCCCAACCCAGTTCCAGTCCTGTCACAGTCGGGGAGAGGCACTTGTCCTGCAGCCCCAGCCCTGGCCTCAGAGCTCCTGCAGGGACAGCAAGCTGGGGAGAGTCCTCTCTCCCTGCTGTAGCCCTGGGGCAGCCTGCACCCCAAACCCCTCACCTCCAGCCCAAGCCCAGAGCCCAAACCCCCAGCCAGAGCCCTCACCCTCACCCCAACCCTCTGCCCAAGCCCCTCATCCTCAGCCCCACCCCCCAGCCCACCCCTCCCAGCCAGAGTTCTCACCCCCCGCATCCCAATCCTCTGCCCCAGCCCTGAGCCCCCTCCCACACTCCGAACTATTTGCATCTTCTATTATGCACAATGGAGGTCAGCAGTCATAAATCAGCCTATGTGGTGATCTCAGTCCAGCTCTACCTTTCTGGCAGACAAATGACCACACAAATACCCTCATTAAAACTGCACTCCTGTTAATTCTCAGAGAGTTTAAGAACTGAGTTTATCTTTTACCCATCCACTCCAATGTCCTGTGCGGTCGGTATGTTCACATCATGAGGGTGTTTGTACTGAAGCCAACACACCTGCGACAGTCTGGTCAATTGTTCATGTAGCTGAAACCACCAAGAGTTTCTCTGCCATTGAGGCAAAAATGACCAATGAAACCTTGCAAAAGGCCTGTTTCGCTATCACATATATCCATCCACCCCAATCTCCCCCTTTCTGTTGGTCTTGCATTTCCAACTGTCTCTCTGGCATCTTTTTCAAGGCCGACCTGCTGAGACTACCGCTTTCTCCTGTACACTACACGTTTTTGGACTATTCTAACTTCTAGGAAAATGCCAATAATTAAGGTTAAGCATTTGTCATTGTTATTTTTAATAAAAGTCACGAACAGGTCATGGGCAAGAAAACATTCATGGAAGCCCATGACTTTTACTAAAAATAATTGGGGGGGGGGGAGGGGGAGAGAGAGAAGAGAGGGAAGAGGAGCTGACCACTAGGGGGAGACTGATAGCTGTGGGGCCCCCACCCCAGGGCTGAAGTGGAAAATGTCACAGAGGTCTCAGTCACAGAATCAGTGACAAAAAACTTATCCTTACCAATAATCTACTAGTGTTTCTTATGATGGGCTCAGTGTGGGGGCATTTCATAGGCAGTCAGAGTGATGTTTGTGTTAAGGAACAGCAGTAGCATTAAAACATCACCAGGTCGCCTGCTATTCCCCTGGCTTCTCAGGATTTCAGATTCTCACTTTTAAAGGTTTTTGCTCTTACTTACATTTTTCTGCTTCCCATCTCATTCCTTTGGTCAATACAAGTTCCATTCTAACAGCTCCCTTTTCAACCTTCTCCTACTATGGGCCTGATCCAGCAGATCCAATCAACAGGTTCTCAATCACTTAAATGGATGTTGATTAAGCCCTAGACATATTATTAATTTGGGTGGAGAGCAGGTTGATATAGTAGAAAAATGAGGACTGAGAAACAGTTCTTGTTTTAGAAACAGAGACTGGCCTAGAGGGGATTAGATGTTACTGAACTGCACTAGACCTTTCTTTAACTACCTGATTGCTACTGAACATTCCAGGTATGCCCAGGTATCGGGTACTACTAGACATTCAGATCAACATACCTAGTGCATCCCAGTTTTCCACTGTTTCTTAATAGAACAAACAGTACAGCAAATGCAATGGAAGATCAGCAACCGCAGAGTAGTTTAATCCTATAATCTCTCCACAGTAAATACACATACAGTTCTTGGGTATCACAATGGGAGTTCTACATCCATGTCTAAATACAGACTTTTTGCCTTTCAGTGAAGTGATTGAATCATCTACTAGCATCTTCCCAAACTGCATATTAACGCAATAGGATACAGTAAGTCCTGAAAGAAGAAACAAAAGAGAAAGACATTTTCCACTGAGTAATATAATGCTCTAGCATTTTTAAAAAGAAGATGGATATTTGACTTGCTGCTTTCAATGACATTAGTCAACACTTACCCTATCAATATATTTACACATAGAAATTCCCTCATGTGGAGAATATTACTTCCCTCTTTCCCTGCTGTCTTTGTTTCTTTAACTGGCCCTCGGGGGAAAAAAAAATGTATAATACCAAGGGGGCAGGATGAACTAGGTTTGAACTTTTAATAGGTACTTGCTGAATGAAGCTCCACTGCACGAAGTTATTAATGTTCAAAGCAGTACATCAAAGTCACAGATAAGCCTTGGAAGTCAGAGCTCAGGAGTAAGTCTTCAAGATTCCCCACTTGAAGCAGCTTTTCTATGTGGTACTACTATATTCCCCATCTGTGCTGCTCCTCCAGAACGCCAAAATACAGAGGAAAAAAAATCTGGAAGAGAAATTCTTCCCCGGCTTTAGTAATTAAAAGCAAAGCTTTATCTAATGTGTCAGACTTTTACCGGCAACTATGGTACATACCTGACACTTCTAATCAAATATGGATCCTAACTGACAGCTTTGAAAATAAGGTTCTCTTATCAGTTGATCCCAGATAAACACCTAAAAATGTTGACTGCTCCTGATATTCACCTCATCATGTGACTCATGTCTTCTGTGATATGTCAGACTTAATTCTTTAAAAATTCACTCTGAAAAATAATTGCCCTTTTATCTGCATGTAATTTGATGGTTGTCACTTTTGTTCAGTTTGTTATGATTCCTAGTGCTTCACTTTGTAACATTAAACATTTGTTTTACTAGATCTGGTTATGTCAGTGAAGACATGTGGTCTCTCCCCTCTCCCCTTTTAGTTTTGTTTGAAAGATTTTACAAGTCTAATGATTGCATTTGTCCATGTTTACCCAATAGAATATTCATAGTTTTTTAGAGAGGCACACTGAAGAGACTAAAATATCACTGTCACTTTTTCAGAGGTTTCTTAACATTAATGTTAATACACATCATGGAGGAATGACAGTAGAAATATGCAGTAGTACTCCATACCACACCATATGCCATATAGAATCTAGGGCAAGATAGGTGAAGCAAAGCTAGCCCACACCTCATGGCCAACTCATATCATAACCGTTTATATTAATGAGGCAGTTTCATCATGTTCAAAGTACAATAAGTCTTCAAATAGCAAATTAATATGCCTCTAAACCAAAAGGGCAATAAATGTTGGCATTATTTCTGATGACTGATCCTTCCATGTTTAGAGAGAAGGTGGGTGAGGTACTGGAATATCTTTTACTGGGCCAACTTCTGTTGGTGAGAGAGACAAGTTTTCGAGCTACACAGAGCTCTTCCTTTCCCAGACCTGAGGAAGAGCTCTCTGTAGCTTGAAAGCTTGTCTCTCTCACCAACAGAAGTTGGTCCAATAAAAGATATTACCTCACTCACCTACCTTGTCTCTCTAATATTATGGGACTGCCACAGCTACAACCACCTTTCACGTTTAGGAACTTGAACCAAAATAGAAACTAGGGCAGCTCAAGCCATAGCTTGGGGCAGCTAAGCCCTACTCTCTAAGAGTATGTCTACATAGCAACTAGATACCATGGCTGGCCCATGCCAGTCGACTTCAACTAGCGGGGCCCGGACTGTGGGACTGATTGATTGCTGTGTAGACTTCCGGGCTCAGGCTGGAGCCCAGGTTCTAGGACACTGCAAGATAGGAGGGTTCCAGAGCTCAGGCTTGAGCCCGGAAGTATACACAGCAATCAAACAGCCCTGCAGCCCAAGCTTAAGGAGCCCGAGTCGGCTGGCATGGGCCAGCCACGAGTGTCTAGTTGCTAAAGAGGCACTGCAGCCCAGTACATGCTGTAAGATTCCTCCTTTTATTAATTTTTGCACTGAATCCATTTCATTGGGTTAATCCTCTAGGAAAATAACCTGCCAGAATCAGTCTGTTCACTTCATTTTATGCCCTGCAAAAATAAAAGGCTTTTCCTGAGTGGCAGAGCAACGATTCAGTCAGTAAATGCAGTGACAGTTTGAAGTTAGCTACAAAGTCGAGTGATGAACACTTCCTTAATTATGTGCAATGACACTGAAATAAATGCTTGGTTAAAGGGGCTGGAATGACAGCTCTTGGTATGAAGGTCTCTATTTTTGCAGAGCAGAGGGAACTGCCAAACTAATCACATCAATAGTCCATTTATTCTGTCCCCAACAGATGATACTAGATGATTCAGAGAATAATATAAAGCCTCCCTGACAGCCAATTAAATAATAACCTCCCTATCTGAGAAGTTTCTTCTTAACTCTAGGCTATCACAGGTGGTTTGTATCCTGAAGCATCAGGATCGGGGTCAGATTAAGCCCCCTTGTAGTAATAGCCATACCAGCCCTTCTCTAGTAGCTTCTGCAGATTTTAAACTTTTATTTAATAAAAAAAAAAGTAAATTTCTAACTCTTATGGCTGCAAAGATGGTCTGAACTGAGGCAGCACTGAAACTGCAGAGAGACACAACTGCTCTATGCCCTGTGGCCCTGCTGTTGCTATAAATAGACTATACATTCAATGTCTGCTATAAGAGTGAGACTTTTTGTGTGGAACCTTGTACTGTCATAATAAATAACAAATCTAATCCTGGAAAGTTCTGCTTTTCTATGGAAACTTGAATTCCTGACCTATTTATGTAAAAGGCTTTTATCACCGTCTGCAAGCAGGCAGCACTTATTTGCTCATGACATTTTCTTCTAAAAATCTGACTAGCTGGCACCCTGGATAATATGCTCAATGCTGGACTCTTGATTACTCTACTACTGGAAGATGAGTTGTAAAATTGGAAATATAAACCTGTTAGCAACACGTCAGAAAAAGCATCAAATGAAACACTCCATTGACTTCTTTGTAACAGAATGTCTTGAACATCAGGCAAAAGTAAAGTGGCTAGGTCTCAGAGATCTTCTTTATAAGATGTTATCCCATGCAGTTGGGGACTCAGACACAAAGTATAATCCACCTTATAAAAAGGTAACTCTGATTTATAAGACTTTTATCACCCAGTTCTACAAAACAATGCAAAAACAAAAAAAAAACACTAATAAAATCAAACAATTTCCAATCTCCTTCTAGGTTAACAGTTAGACATCCTATTTACATTACTGTTTTATGTTTTAAAGGAGAACACACACTGATTTGGCAAGGCACTTACACATGCTTAATTTTAAGCATATGATTAGTTTCACTGACTTAAAGTTAAGCACATGCCCAAGTGGTTTGCTGAATCAGGACCATATTCTCAAGAGTTAAAAAAACATGGTTCTGATTCTCCTTTCATAACTATTTAGCATTGGAACAATTTCCTTGAGTCCATTGCCCTCATCCTTTCCCCTCGCTCCCTCCCTTTCTCTGTTTGCATCTGCTGGCTGCCCTCTTATTAACTTGCCAAGTATTAAGCTTGTATCTATGCGTTGTAATGAACCTCCTCCATCTCACTGGACTTAGCACTTCCTCCTCCGGTGGTAGAGAGGCCTGGGGTAAATCAGCCCCCTTCTAGACAGTGTTTCTCTTTCCCCTCTGTGTTTACATATCAGTATTTTCAAGGCCTCAGTGCAAGCCTAAGAAGAAAGGAAACAAATTTACAAACACAAAACCAAAAGGGGATACCCCCTCACTGGGCAGGGGGTGTTCTGCTGTTGGCCCCAGGATATTAGTCCTTTCTTTAAACAGGCATTCAATTTTAGTTGTTTCCCCTATGAGGAGAGGGGGCAGCCTCTCATCCTGGAGAGGCCTATCTCCCTACTGCCACTAGCCATGCAGCAGCTTGTTTCTCCTCCCTCCCCCCAGAGGAGGGGGTTTTAAAAGGTCTCAGTCAGCCCTTAATTGGACTCAGGTGTCCCTAATTGACCTGAGGTAAACCCTTCTCAGCTTGTAGGCAAAATGGCCATTACCATTCTAGGGCTAACACACCATTTGAGGAGCAGTGGGTGCTGTCCGGGGTTCTCTGCTCAGTGTCCCCTTCAGGTTCCCTACTTCTGACCCTTTGACCCTCACACCTGTCCTTGCTTTCTTTTTTGTTGTCCCTTATACTTATTTGAGTTCCAGGCTCAGTAGCTCCTCCCCTTAGGCTGGGGGAGGAGCCTTTAGCTGCGGGCAGGCACAAGCCTGCCCACTTCCCAGAACCCAATAGGACCACCCTCTTGCAGCCGTCCAGCCTGACTTTGTCACACCACAGACTAGTATAATCCTATTCTTTCTCCTTTCATTTTCTCAAGTCCAACATTTGTTGTATGACAAGCAAAAATATTCAAGTGCAATTAAATTTTGTCATTCACAGTAAGTGTAAGTTGGATGCACAGTATTTATTCCGTCTGTGGTTCAGAATATACACAAGGAAAGTAGCAATGTTCAGTGATCATTATTTCAAAGTAACACCAAGGATACTATTTCATACAAATCTGTCCTTTTGCCATCACTGGCTTGACTCCTCTCACCTACACCAAAATGACACCAGTTTAACTACACTGGCTTCATGAAGTGACTCCTAATTCTGATTTACACCAGTGCAAATGAGAGCAGAATCAAGTCTTATTTTTCCATTTGTTCAGACAAATAAAGGGCCAGGTTCTGCTGGTTTAAATTAGGAGTCACTCCACTCAAACCACCTTTTCCCCAACAGCAGCAATCTGTCCTGTGATTTGTGATCAGCAGGCAGTATACCCAGACTTATGAAAATCCTGTTTGCAGCATTCCAGAGAGCAGGAGAGTGGGAGTAAATCATTACATGTATGCATGTGCCTCTGTTTCAAAACAGAGTAAGGCTGATCACAGTTCTTTTGGTGGGCTAGTGTCCTGCCAGTGTCCATTGACAAGAGACAGAACATGAAGGCTTGGCAATTTAATGACCAGCTTGAATGCCAGTTTGAATGTTTTCTCTTCCCTGGATGGGGGAAGGGCAGAATTAGGTTGACCAGACAGTAAATGTGAAAAATCAGGACAGGGGTGGGAGGTAATAGGAGCCTATATAAGAAAAAGATCCAAAAATCGGGACTGTCCATATAAAATCAGGACATCTGGTCACCCTAGGCAGGATCAATATTTGTCTTAAGTAGGATCACTGCTTGGGTTGGAGAACTCTGGATACAAGCTGTAGGAAGTGGAGCGGGTGATTCAGTAGGGTGGTTTCTTTCTCTCCAAGTCAGTACTAACCAATCCCTCATCATGGTCTGGTGTGGACTTTTTTTGAACCATGTAGACTTAATCTATGCAAGTATCACCAGATAATAAGCAATGTGTTTTTTACTAACACTAAAGAATGTTTCCAATTCCATTTTAACTCAGAATCCAGGGAATTTGAAAAAGGAAGGAACCTGACACTGTATGAAACGAAAAGAAGCAGAATATTTTATCTAAGAAACATTCCTTGTGTTCCTGAGATTTCTTTCAGATTAAAAGAATGCCAAGACCCCAGGGAAAGCAAGACCTGTCAAGTGATGAAGCTTTAGCTTGATGCACTTCTGCAAATCACTGTAGGGTTTAACCATGCATTATATAGGCAGCTGATTCACTCAACTCCAATGAACCAAAGGCACTTTCACATCTCTCTCACCTTCTGCATTTGTATGGATTAGCTAATTACAAAAGACCCTTCCAAGTGTTTGAAAAACAAATACCAAACCAACAAAGCGAGCAATGAAAAGCTAAGGCTTCTTACGTCCTTTGATCTATGTTTGACATGTTTCATGACAATGCTGCTGTCAGTGATAATTCTTTGCAGCAGCAGAAGGGACTCAAACATTCTTAGAGTACAGGGTGCACCATTAGTTAAATTTAACTGGAAACATGAATAGGTCCATATTCTACACCAGGGGTCAGCAACCTTTCAGAAGCGGTGTGCCGAGTCTTCATTTATTCACTGTAATTCAAGGTTTCGCATGCCAGTAATACATTTTAACATTTTTAGAAGGTCTCTTTCTATAAGTCTACAATATATAATTAAACTATTGTTGTATATAAGTAAAGTAAATAAGGTTTTTAAAATGTTTAAGAAACTTCATTTAAAATTAAATTAAAATACAAAGACCCCCAGACCGGTGGCCGGGACCCGGGCAGTGTGAGTGCCACTGAAAATCAGCTCGCATGCCGCCTTCAGCACACGTGCCATAGGTTGCCTACCCCTGTTCTACACTGAGAAAAGTGGTAGACTCACTCCTTCATTCAGCCTATAAAGATTTCTCCCCCATTGCTGAGTACTCCATCTCAGCTAGACAGTAGAGCCCCAGGTTAACACTAGAAACTTTTGCTGGTATAGCAATGTTGGTCAGGGTCTGATTTTGTTATGATGTTTATATACCAGCAAAAGCCCTACCACAGATGAAGTTAAACTGGCATCAAAGTGCTTTTGCTGGTATAATTTTTTTGCTCAGATCTGGTCTACACTTTCAAGTTTTGCCAGCATAGCTATGTCGGTTCAGAGTATGAAAAAACCATACATCTAACCAACATAGCTATGGCAGCAAAGGCCCTAATGTCAGAAAAATCCTTTTGCTGCTACAGCTTATTTTGTTTAGGGAACTTGTTTGCTGGTATAAGCTGGATCTCCACTAGGATTGTTTGCCAGTATAGCTATACACAAACTCTTTCTACTTAACTATGGATTAGTCTTAAGTCTGAAATGTAATGACATTTGGACAGGAAGACACATTATAATTTTTTTAAGGAGTCTGGGCGACAGCTGCTGCAGGGTAATGTGTAACCCTTTCAGTTTGGTATGATCTGCATTTGTATCTATTTTAGGTTTACACTGAAAAAGTCCAAGATTTCAACCCATTCCCTGGTGGATATTTGCCCATATCACACAATAACATTATATTTTACATGTTCTAAGTGCTGTACAAACACTTAGCCACTAACTGTTTGTGGTGCATTCACACCCTAAGGCCCAGAACGGGCCCATTTTGCTAGGCACTGTGCAAAACACAGGAAGACACAAATCCCTGCCCTGAAGAGTTTATAATCTAGTTTGAAACAACAAGATGCAACACATGAGTGTAACAAGCAATGGGGGAAAGAGGATAGTTGGGAGGGCGGAGGAGGGTGTCACGATTGCTGCACTAGCTGCATCTCTGTTCCCTCTTCTAGCCTCTCTGAGTTCCCCTCTTCAGATGTTGGGTCTCATGTATGCCTTTACCTTTTCTGGGGTGTAATCCCACAATTGTCCCAGTGTCAGACCAGTTCCCAGCCTATGGTACCCGATGCATCAACCATAATATGATTATTCTGCATCAACTCCAGCATCTGTTTCTTCATACCCCTATCCTTTTCCAAGCTCTTCCTTGTCAATTCTCTGTTCTTCTCCTTCATTAAGGAGACCTTCCCTCCATCTGTTTTCTTATCCCTCTTCTGGACTGCAGACATGAGGTCCCTAAGCTTGGAGATAAGATGTTTTCCACCTTACTTCCACTTTGTATAGAACCCCTGTACCAATCCATGGTTGGTGGTGGACTAGGAAGGTAGTGGGGCTGAGTGAAGCAGAGGGTTAGTTAGTAATGGCATGTGCACCTGTGCAAGCCAGTAGTGGGCTGGGGCCCTGGGGAGAGTGGGTGGATAAGGTCGGCAGGGGTGGCAGCGGTCAGGTTCATAATTGCACATGCATCTCTGAAGACCATCTGTACTTTGGAGGATGTTACCCCTGAGGCATAT
This sequence comes from Chrysemys picta bellii, assembly GCF_011386835.1. Lineage (NCBI taxonomy): Eukaryota > Metazoa > Chordata > Testudines > Emydidae > Chrysemys > Chrysemys picta. Next base: position 88,226,469 of record NC_088797.1, on the reverse strand, counting down.
TGCCAAAAGGCAGAGAAAGCCAATGGGCAGACCAGCAAGATATGCAGTGCTGCTATTCACCAGAATGGTCCCCCCAGACCAGTCTGTAGGAGTGGAAGGACTACCCTGTTTATACACAAGGCCCCAAGAAGGCTACATTGCCTTGCATCATTTGTGTCTAAATGCAGCAATACCTTTATCTTAATTTTTTTTAATGACATCTATAGATCAGCACAAAGTGCACTGCAAAATAAATAGATTTTTGCAGGGATTGTTGTGAACCCAAGAGATTAACAGTGCTGAGGCCAGGCCAACACTCAAAAGTTAGATTGACCCAGCTATGTGGCTAAAGGGTGTGAAAAATCCACACCACTGAGTGATGCAGTTAAGTCATCCTAACCCCAGCGTAGACTGCTCTCGGTCGATGGCAGAATTTTTCCATTGATCTAACTACGCCGATGGGCAGGGCCGGCTCAAACATTTTTGCTGCCCCAAGCAGCAAAAAAAAGTGCCGCCCCGCTGTAACACCCCCCCCCCCCCACCGAGTGCTGTGCCGCTGAAACCCCCCTGCCGAGTGCCGTGCCGCTGAACACCGCCTGCCCCCCACCGAGCGCTGCGCTGCTGAACCCCCCCGCGCGGAGCGCTGCCGAACACCCCCCACCGAAAACCCCGCCGAGCGCCGTGCTGCCGAACAGCCCCCGCCCCCCCCGCCGCACTGCCGAACACCCCCCGCCCCCGTGAGCGCCGCTGAAACCCCCGCCGAGCGCCGCGCCGCCGAAACCCCCACCAAACACCTCTGCCCCCCGCGGAGCGCTGCACTGCTGAAGCCCACCCCCTGTGGAGCACCGCGCCGCCAAACACCCCCCGCGGAGTGCCGCGCTGCTGAACCCCTCCCCGCGGAGCGCCGCGCCGCCGAACCCCCCCCCCCCCGCCGAGTACCGCCGAACCCCTCCCCGCGGAGCGCCGCGGGAACCCCCCCCCGCTGAGCCGCACTGCCCCCCACCACCCCAAGATTGGCTGCCCCTTACCAGGAGCCGCCCCAAGCACGTGCTTGGTTGCCTGGTGCCTGGAGCCAACCCTGCCGATGGGAGAATCCCTCACATTGCTGTAGTGACCATCTATATTGAAATCCATATTGAAACAGCTGTGCTGCTGTAGCGTTTCAAGTGTAGACAAGCCCTGAGAGTCTGACTGAAAATATCCATGAACGCTTTATAATCATGATGCATTTTGAAATGTCTCACTTTGGGAAATATACTTCCTAAATGCTAAGGTAGCTAACAGCTCAGGGAATTGCTCAAACTGTGAAGCAAAATATGTGTATTACCTTTTCTCTGCCAGTAGCTGCTGTTTCAATAAACATGTCTGCACAACAATGTATTTGATTTTTAACCCCTATGGTGCTGCTAGCTTGAGTGTGGATGGGATGGGATGGGGAAGAGGGGGCAGCGGGGAGCATTGGTCATCCAGGGGAGAGAGAGAGAGAGAGAGAGAGAGAAAGAATGCTAAGCAGCACAGGAAATTGGGTGTGGGGGTGGCAGTTTGGCTGATACCTGTGGGATTTCATATTTCAGAGAAATAACATCAGTGAAGATTAAATTCTCTGCAGTGGGAACCATTTTGAGCATGTGGAAGGGTGGGCATGGAGAAATAAAAGCCAAGAAGGCTCAGAGAGGCTCCCAGTTCACATCTGTCCAAGTCGACAGTGGCATTGGGGTCCCCAGAACAAAAGTTGTTTCTACTCCCCTATGCAGTTGTACTGCAGCAAAGCATGTAATACTGGCAGGAGAGGTCTTCTCCCCAGCATTCTCATGCTGGGTGTTTGCCTCGGTTCTGGGACCAACCCCCAACATTCTCTCCCCCTCAGGCTCTTGCATAGAGAAGACATCCTGACTTTCTGGGAATCTCCTCCATCCTTGAATCCTGTTGGGGCTCAAGGGCCACGACCTCTTGGATGCAATCGATGCTCTCCAGGAAATACTTGGGTTTGGTAGTAGCCTCCTTGGCCATAATCCAGTCCAGCTCACAATAGTAGGGGCAGGAACTTGCAGTATTGCCAGTGGTCTTGGTGCTGTCCTTGTTTTTTTTACAATTCTGCCAGAGCGCCTTTCCTTTGCTGCACCACTGCAACTTGTCTGGGGAGTGACCCATCTCTGTCAGCAGCTTTGATATACCCTGTTATATCTTGGCATTCTAGTGGGTGCTTTTAAGGCAGGATTGGACTGTCTCTCCAGGGCCAGCTCCAGGCACCAGCGCAGCAAGCAGGTGCTTGAGGCAGCCAACGGAGAGGGGCGGCACGTCTGGCTTTTCGGCAGCAGGTCCCCTCTGACTCTCTCCGAGGGAAGGATCTGCCATCGAATTGCTGCCAAAGAACGAACAGCTTTTTCTTTTCCTTCCCCTCCCCCCTCCCCCCTTTGAAGCGGCAAAAACACTGGAGCCAGCCCTGGTCTCCTCTTCCCAGATCTCAAGGGGATTCAAGATCTCTGCATGGCTCCATGCAGAAACATGAGATATGGCTGTTATAATGCTGAGAAGGATATCTGACTTCAGGAACATGTACTCACAAATGCGGGATACCTAGGTGCATGCCCAGCATTTAAATGGGGAGATAATATCCAGTCAATAGGGCCCCAGAGCAACAGAAGGCATACAGGTAAACAGACAGGTCAATCCAGCTGTGAGACAACGGGGTGCGAGATAGCAGTCAGAGGACTGCCAGAAGTGAAAAAGTTAATCTGAAATACAAATGCATCCACGCAAAGCTTTTTTCTAGACTAACTCAGCTCAAAATGGATTTAATCCGCTTCCATAGCAGACTATCCAATTCACAGACAGTCACCAGATAATTGGTGCTGTCCAAGGGTGATGTCGTGGTCGGAGTCTGCTATAGACCACCAGACCAGGGGGATGAGGTGGACGAGGCTTTCTTCTGGCAACTAGCAGAAGTTGCTAGATCGCAGGCCCTGGTTCTCATGGGAGACTTTAATCACCCTGATATCTGCTGGGAGAGCAATACAGCACTGCACAGACAATCCAGGAAGTTTTTGGAAAGTGTAGGGGACAATTTCCTGGTGCAAGTGCTGGAGGAACCAACTAGGGGCAGAGCTTTTCTTGACCTGCTGCTCACAAACAGGGAAGAATTAGTAGGGGAAGCAAAAGTGGATGGGAACCTGGGAGGCAGTGACCATTAGATGGTCGAGTTCAGGATCCTGACACAAGGAAGAAAGGAGAGCAGTAGAATACGGACCCTGGACTTCAGAAAAGCAGACTTTGACTCCCTCAGGGAACAGATGGGCAGGATCCCCTGGGAGAATAACATGAAGGGCAAAGGGGTCCAGGAGAGCTGGCTGTATTTTAAAGAATCCTTATTGCGGTTGCAGGAACAAACCATCCCGATGTGTAGAAAGAATAGTAAATATGGCAGGCGACCAGCTTGGCTAAACAGTGAAATTCTTGCTGATCTTAAACGCAAAAGAGAAGCTTACAAGAAGTGGAAGATTGGACAAATGACCAGCGAGGAGTATAAAAATATTGCTCAGGCATGCAGGAGTGAAATCAGGAAGGCCAAATCACACTTGGAGTTGCAGCTAGCAAGAGATGTTAAGAGTAACAAGAAGGGTTTCTTCAGGTATGTTAGCAACAAGAAGAAAGTCAAGGAAACAGTGGGCCCCTTACTGAATGAGGGAGGCAACCTAGTGACCGAGGATGTGGAAAAAGCTAATGTACTCAATGATTTTTTTGCCTCTGTCTTCAAGAACAAGGTCAGCTCCCAGACTACTGCACTGAGCAGCACAGTATGGGGAGAAGGTGACCAGCCCTCTGTGGAGAAAGAAGTGGTTCGGGACTATTTAGAAAAAATGGACGTGCACAAGTCCATGGGGCCAGATGTGCTGCATCCGAGGGTGCTAAAGGAGTTGGCGGATGAGATTGCAGAGCCATTAGCCATTATTTTTGAAAACTCATGGCGATCGGGGGAGGTCCCGGATGACTGGAAAAAGGCTAATGTAGTGCCCATCTTTAAAAAAGGGAAGAAAGAGGATCCGAGGAACTACAGGCCAGTCAGCCTCACCTCAGTCCCTGGAAAAATCATGGAGCAGGTCCTCAAGGAATCAATTATGAAACACTTAGAGGAGAGGAAAGTGATCAGGAACAGTCAGCATGGATTCACCAAGGGCAAGTCGTGCCTGACTAACCTAATTGCCTTCTATGATGAGATAACTGGCTCTGTGGATGAGGGGAAAGCAGTGGATGTGTTATTCCTTGACTTTAGCAAAGCTTTTGATACGGTCTCCCACAGTATTCTTGCCGCCAAGTTAAAGAAGTATGGGCTGGATGAATGGACTGTAAGGTGGATAGAAAGCTGGCTAGATCGTCGGGCTCAACGGGTAGTGATCAATGGCTCCATGTCTAGTTGGCAGCCAGTTTCAAGCGGAGTGCCCCAAGGGTCGGTCCTGGGGCCGGTTTTGTTTAATATCTTTATTAATGATCTGGAGGATGGTGTAGACTGCACTCTCAGCAAGTTTGCAGATGACACTAAACTGGGAGGCATGATAGATACACTAGAGGGTAGGGATGGGATACAGAGGGACCTAGAAAAATTAGAGGATTGGGCCAAAAAAAACCTGATGAGGTTCAACAAGGACAAGTGCAGAGTCCTGCACTTAGGATGGAAGAATCCCATCCTCTGTTACAGACCAGGGACCGAATGGCTGGGTAGCAGTTCTGCAGAAAAGGACCTGGGGTACAGTGGACGAGAAGCTGGATATGAGTCAACAGTGTGCTCTTGTTGCCAAGAAGGCTAACGGCATTTGGGGCTGTATAAGTAGGGGCATTGCCAGCAGATCGAGGAACGTGATTGTTCCCCTTTATTCGACATTGGTGAGGCCTCATCTGGAATACTGTGTCCAGTTTTGGGCCCCAAACTACAAGAAGGATGTGGAAAAATTGGAAAGAGTCCAGCGGAGGGCAACAAAAATTATTAGGGGGCTGCAGCACATGACTTATGAGGAGAGGCTGAGGGAACTGGGATTGTTTAGTCTCCAGAAGAGAAGAATGAGGGGGGATTTAATAGCTGCTTTCAACTACCTGAGGGGGGGGGTTCCAAAGAGGATGGAGCTCGGCTGTTCTCAGTGGTGGCAGATGACGGAACAAGGAGCAATGGTCTCAAGTTGCAGTGCGGGAGGTCTAGGTTGGATATTAAGAAAAACTTTTTCACTAGGAGGGTGGTGAAGCACTGGAATGCGTTACCTAGGGAGGTGGTGGAGTCTTCTTCTTTGGAGGTTTTTAAGGCCCGGCTTGACAAAGCCATGGCTGGGATGATTTAGTTGGGAATTGGTCCTGCTTTGAGCAGGGGGTTGAACTAGATGACCTCCTGAGGTCCCTTCCAACCCTGATATTCTATGATTCTATGATAATTAAAAAAAAATGTATCATTTGGACACAAGGCAGTTTAATGTGAAAAAACAACAAAACCTTCCCTCTACACAAACCCTTAGTTTTCTGGTGTGCCAGCTAACTTAAAGCATAGTGAAATAAACCAGAACTCTTAGTTAAAGTTGAATAGGTTTCCAACCTTCTTTTAAATTGTGTTTTCACACAACAAATCTCATACTGCCAAAAACATTACTCAAACCATATACAATTTTCTTTAAAAAAAATAGACTTCTGCTATTTCTTCTTGTATTATTGCAGCAGAGTACGTACATATAAGAAAGCTCACATGAAAAAATGAATTTCTGATGTGAGAAGTGTGGAAAATAACTCTGAAGGGATTCAGAACTTGGCACCATTATCACACTCTGAATCTGAGTCAAACAAGCAACAAGGAAAAAAACCTCTGCAATGATCTTTTTCCCTCCTATAATTGGTAGGAGGGGGAGGAGGAAGGAGTTATTCTCTTGCCTTTCTTTCTTATAAGTAATTTCAGACATTGTCTCCCACCATCCCCTTTCAAAACATGCTTCTCTTTAGCAGCTATTTATGTATCAGGGGAAGCTTTTAATTGGCTTACTGTCTGGCCAGCAGCCTAAATACTCTAACTGGGCCAATTATCAGTGCCTTATAGTGTACAATTGATCCTTCCTTCCCAGAGAGGTTTTGTCTAGTGTGATCAAATGAAAAGGGTATTATCTTTTACCCAGTCTCTCTTGCTCTGTGCTACCTTACCGGAGCGACCAGCAAAGGATTTTATTGGGTCAAAGCTAAAATCCAATTAAAATAAACCACGTGCAAAACATGGGGGGAAACAAAGCATAAACTGTAATTTTCGCTATCCATCTTAACTGCCTTGCATAGAGCACATGTCCTAACAGAAACCTACTGATTAATTTTGTTACAGACAGGCTCAGTGAAATGGCAGGTTTCTAGCATCCCTTGCACTTATTGTAAGGTATCCTATCTAGGCTGCTTACTTGTGAAGATTTCAAGGCAGAAAAAGCCGATTGTCTGAAAACAATTGAACTTACTGGCTCCCTGGCCAGGTTGGATGTTCATCTAATATAGTGAGTTATCACAGGACGCTAGGGCTTGCCAGAAAGAAAGAAAAGCTTTAAGAAACTGCACATCACATGATTAGCTGCACTGCTGAGAGATCACTAAACTGAGTTGCTCCCTGTTCCTCTTCCCAGAGACTCCACATTCTTATTAGACCCAGAGATGATAGGACAATTGGAGCTTCTCAATGCTTCTCCTTATCTGGCTGCAGAGATTGTAATTGGAGAACATTTAGCACAATTGAGCACAAAAAGGCATTGAAGCTGGGAGACTGCGCATATGTGAAAATGAAGTCTGGCATGTTTAAAGGCACAGATTCATTTAGCAACATGTAACTGGGGTAATTTACTTCAGCAGAAGATCCTTGAAGTTATAGCTCTTTGATAGGTGAAGTGTGGAGCACAGGACCACTCCTCAGGGCTACAAGTGTTTTTAATCAGTTACAAATGCCACCTAGTTAATTTGACCTGAAGAAGAGCTCTCCGTAAGCTTGAACGCTTGTCTCTCTCACCAGCAGAAATTGGTCCAATAGAAGATATTACCTCATGCACCTTGTCTACTTAGTTAATTAATTTCTTTATTTCTCCATCATGGCTCAGTATTTATTACTATATAAGTTTAATGTGCTGTGAGGAGTCAGAGAGACAATATATAACAGAATCTGCTCTTACATAATGCCCTTTAATGCAGAGCATCACCAGACACTTCGTAGAGGGAGTCCAGTCATTCTCTGGAGGGCTCACAGAGCCATCAGTTTCCCCATTTTATTCTACCTCGAAGACCTCAAGTTATAGCAACTTTCACTCCAACAGAGGGGCCGGCAGTGGCTTGCTCCAGAACTCATCAAAGTCACTCCTTGTCAAAAGGGACAGTGAGGGAGAAAATCCTATCTCCCCATTCCAGGGCTGACAGAAAATAGGGAAATCTTCAGAACACTGTGGCAAAACGAAAAGGGAGGAAAGACATTAAGATGACGTTTTTCAAAGCTGCCTAGGGGATTTGGATACCAATTAGGAATTGGCTATCCGTGTCCCTTAAGTGGCTTTGAAAATCTAAACCTAAAAATCTCAGTGGAGCCACTTGTGGAAGGAGGTGAGAAATGCAGGTGAAACAAAGAAGGATTTGGCAAAAAAGGAAAAGGTTGTTAAGTGAAAAGAGAAATGTTCTAGGCTGAATTATGTACATACAAGAGTTATGTGAGGACTGCCGTTAAATGATATTTCCCAGCAGGATAGGCAGTTTGAGGGGAAAAATTACTTTGCCGTTTGATAGTACTGGAAATCAAACTGTCAAAGCTGTTGTAAGGTACATTCCACAATGCTGATTTATTTTAATAAATTTAACAGCTTGTTCAACCACCCTTACGTTAACACTTAAAAAAATAGGACGTTTCTTAAGCAACTTGAAAGTCAGTAGTTTCCATTGCCTTCTACACCCTCCTTTTCTCTGTAGCTGGAGAAGGTGTCCCAACATTTTTTCTGATGTAGCATGGGATCATGCAGTAGGGAAAATGTTGAGAACCATTGCTACAAAGAAAACAAAAATGGTACATCAAATTTTGGCCTACTATGAACTCTTTAATGCTGAAAGCCTTTAGACTTAGAAGTGCTGGTACACACAATAAATATGAAACAGAATAGTATTAAACTGATAACTCTAAGTTATACCATTCCATTCAGTTGAACTGTCCAGCTTTAAAAGGAGTCGCTGTGAGTTGTAGTGATATCTTTGTCATTTATCACAAAGTCCTCTGCCAGTAAATCAGATCTTTGTTATTAAGCTTTCATCTGCTTCTGTTGCTTATGCATAGAGCCAGTTACCTTAACTAGCTCAAACATAATATAAGCCGGGACAGCTCCGTGTCTAATTTCAATAGATGCATGTGCTTTTACTGTGTCTGTATTTGGCCCATAATCCTCTGTATGTGGCGTGACATTTGGTTGCTTTGGAGATGATTATGATGAAACAAAATGAGACCTGTGACTTGATGCCAGACAAACTGCTGGAGTAGGTAGCAGATAATTATTTAAGAAACAAAATCCTGTTCTGATTCAAACTCTCTTAATAAAAAACATGAGGAAAACTATTACAAAACAAAATGCTGTCCATGAGCTGTCAGCTAGTCTATTGTTATCTAACATAAAGGCACTTAATTCTCACACACTCTCCTGTTAGGTTACCTGTAATCTCATTCTCTTCAAGGTTGATGGTTTCAAGAGCCTTCAAGGTAGTCAACTGCTCAGGAAAGTGTCGAAACTTGTTCCTGGACAGGTTGATGACCTTCAGATGTAACAGGGTTCTCATCTCTTCAGGCAGGCGACGCAGATAATTCCCTTCCAGGTTGAGTTCTGCAGTTTGGGTGGGAATGGAGGCAGGGAAGAGACAAAGTGACATCATGAAAACTTTAAAAAACTCACAACCCCAAAACCCCCATTGCTGCTGCTTCTGTGATTTCTTAGTGACAAGGGAGAAGGAAAAACATATTTTTTGTCTGAGAAACAACCAAATCCATCCTTTATTAGACTATTATATATGTGGCCTAATCCATGGTAGGACTAAATTCTTTTGGGCTAAATTGTGGCTTTTAGCCAACCACAGCCTTACATTGTGAGAGGTACAGAGCTGCACTGCCCCAGGGTAAGCACCAGGGAGCATTATGGCTCAAAGAGGCAGGTAGCGTCACTGAGTGCGCCTCTTGCATGGGGAAATAATCTGAAACTCCCCTTGTGAGGCATGCAGCATACTCTCCTCAGCACAGCCAGCCAGTGGAGCTATGCCTCTGACATCACCCCCACATTTCTCCCACACACTTTTGGAAGAACAGTTCCTAGAGGGGAGCAGCCCTTCTGCTTGGTGGGTGACTGGATTGTGCAAAGGAGAGTTCTCTTAATCCTGACTTCACCACTTTGTGTCCATGTAGATGCTGGCCACAGTCTAGCCCTTTGAAATCTTGTCAGCAACTGCAACCAGGCTTCTCATTAAGGGGCCAGTTCTGCCACCCTCCATGTCGCAATGAGCAGTACCTTATTTCATGTGCAGTGCCACAGATTTCAGTGGGGTTACTTGTGGAGTGAGACATATTCATTGCAAATAAAGGGAACAGAATCAGTCCCTAACAGATTCCCTCACTAGAAATCCTTCTTCTATAACTTCATAAGAATTTCACCATGGAACAGCATAAATTCCTATGCATTAAGAGGCGACTAATGCTCTGAAAGATCTGATAGTGATAACAATTTCCAAAAAAGAATGTTATTAAGCTGCAGTTAAAGGTGAGAGTATATATCAGTGATTTAAGGATAAAGTGCCTCACTAGAACATTGGGTAATTATTAGAAACAACAAATAGTACCCAGAAAATCCAGAATTATTGATAAACTTATCAGATATTCGTACATTTGACAGCATGAAAATGCTTCTCACTTCATTCTCCTTGCCAGCCAGAGCAATGTGGTAAAAGATTATTTAAATAAATTACAGAAACTAGTTTGATGTTGATGGTGTTTTCCTAAGGGGAATTAGAGGTAGTGCAGGTAGCACTGCCTATTATTCACGTTGCCTGACACTTCCCATTATAGGATCCTGTTTTCTGTTACTTATACCTTGCAAAACTTTAACTACTTGGGTTAAAATTTTCCATGTTGAGCATCTGCCTGTGATGGTGATACAAACCCCACACTGGACAACAAGGGGTTAAAGAGTACTTCTGGGCCCAGGTGGCCCTGCCCTGCCCCATCAGGAAAGCCTGCGCTAACTGGAGGTGGAGATTAAAATGGGAAGCAGAGCTGCTGAGAGGAGGCAGGCAGTGGAAGGGAACAGACCCTCTGCTCTGAGCTCTGGGGAAATACAGCCCAGAAGCTCTCATTGCCTGAGACCTGCAACACAGACCTGATAAAGCATGCAAAGGAGAGACTGGTGATTGATTGTGAAGGTCAGAAACTTTATTTGTGATTCTTTAATTTACCCTGTGGGGGAAAAGGGGACTTAGGTAGAAAGTGATCCTGGCAGGCAACTGCTTAGCACCCCAAGGTGCAGAACTTAGCTGCCTACCATTAGGCTCTGGATCAGAGCCTGGTGGAAAGGATGGGCTCAGGCTCCCCTACAAACTCCACAAGACGTGACAACAATAGGAGCCCTTACCTGGGTGGAGAATCCAGCTAGGCAAGACCCTGACTGTTCAAGGGCCAGACTCACAGTTCCTGAACTCTGGTGAAAGCCCTGAAGCCCTCCGGGTGCTGAAAGAATTCTCTGTGATTGGACTTTCTTTTGGGATATCCCAAAATGGATGGCCTGGAACATGTAACCCAGCCAGTGGGGCTGAGCCACAAAAGAAGGGACAGACCCCAAAAGACAGAATTGTAACTGAAAAGGGGAGCATCAGGGAGGAGGACAACCTGCTGCACCCCTGCCTGACCACTAGGCAGCACTGGTGCTGAGTGTTTCGTTTACAACTGGTGGAGAACATGGGCAGGCTCTGTTAAAGGGAGGGAGAGAAGAGAGAGAGAAGTAGCTCCATATAAATAGGGAGCTGCAGGGCAGAGGAAGGCAGTTCTCTGCTGGGAGCCCAGGAAGGACTGTGGCCCTGGAGGGATGAGAGAACTGGCAGCACCCTGGACAGAGCAGTGCTGTTGGCAGGAACCAGGGAAGTGGGAGACAGCTCCTGGCTGGCTGCTCGGGTTTTGCAGGCTGAGGACCTGAGGCAAGGGCAAAGAGGATGCTGGGGCAACAAGGAAGTGGCCAAACACTGCAGTAGTCACTAAGGGAAGTGGCCAAATAGTGGACTGCAAGTCCCCCAGAAGGGAGGAGCACAGTGTGTGGCATGGCCGGAGGGCTATGTTGCTGAAGAGGATGATGCAGTCCCTGGAGAGATGTTGGTCCTAGAGCAGGAGAGACAGCAGTGAGGGATCACCTGAAGAGGGCACACTAACACGCAGAGCTAATTCCCAAGACAGCCAACAGGAGGCACCACAATGGTGAGTGAACCCTGTTACACATAGTCATTCCCACTGAGAGAAATATTCATCAGGGGACTGGCTCCAGGTGGTAGCCCAGACACTCAAGGAACACAGCTGCTGCTCACTCCAACCTGAGATATGAGCTGGGATACAGGTGCCAGCGTGGGTGGCAATAGAACAGTTTACACAGATCCTCCCAGCTGGGGGGGAATGACTCGGGGTTGAAGCGTTAATCTGAGACTTTGGCCAAAGTTGAAATTTAATCGACAATTAAATAGTTGCCACCAGACCCACTTCTCATAGACTTTAAGGTCAGAAGGGACCATTATGATCATCTAGTCTGACCTCCTGCACAATGCAGGCCACAGAACCTCACCCACCCACTCCTGTAACAAATCCCTAACCTATACCGAGTTACTGAAGTCCTCAAATCATGGTTTAAAGACCTCAAGGTGCAGAGAATCCTCCAGCAAGTGACCCGTGCCCCATGGTGCAGAGGAAGGTAAAAAACCTCCAGGGCCTCTGCCAATCTGCCCTGGAGGAAAATTCCTTCCCGACACCAAATATGGCGATCAGTTAAACTCTGAGCATGTGGGCAAGACTCACCAGCCAGCACCTAGGAAAGAATTCTCCGTAGTAACTCAGATCGACCCCATCTAACATCCCGTCACAGACCATTGGGCATATTTACCTGCTAATAATCAAATATCAATTAATTGCCAAAATTAGGCTATCCCATCATACCATCCCCTCCATAAACGTATCAAGCTTAGTCTTGAAGCCAGATATGACTTTTGCCCCCACTACTCCCCTTCTGAGACACTGAGGAGTAGTTATGCTGGGATTAGGGGACTAGCCCATTCCAAGGCATAGGCTAGATAAGGAGGCCGGCCTGACTGGATCTGTTGCTCGGACATAGTGTTACCAATGGCCAGAGAGTACAGCAAGGCCACAGGACCATGGCTCAACCAGGAATGGAAACCTGAAGAATATCTAAACCCACAGAAGGTGTGAACTCTGAAGATAAAACTCCCCCCTGGTGACGAACCGCTCAGTGGTTTGAGCATTGGCCTGCAAAACCCAGGGTTGTGAGTTCAATCCTTGAGGGGGCCATTTAGGGATCGGGGCAAAAATCTGTCTGGGGATTGGTCCTGCTTTGAGCAGGGGGTTGGACTAGATGACCTCCTGAGGTCCCTTCCAACCCTGATATTCTATTCTATTCTCAATTCTAAACCACCCCCACTGGGGAAAGCAGTTTTTCCATGTGGGCAACAAGGTCACTTCTGCTACGACTCTCCCTTTATGGAATATGACTATGGACAATCTTAGACAGCTGACATTAGGGCCTAAAAATGAGGCCCATCTAAAATAATTGTTCCAGTGAAGGTCAAGGGAGTAGAGAAGCGTGGGCTAGTTGACTTAGGGTTCAGCCAGACTTTGATCAGAGGTCAGCTGATGAGCAAGGAGGGCTCCCCTGGACAAACTGTCTTTGTCCAGTGTGTACACGGAGATATATGACCCCATCCCACCAAGTCTGATTTTTTGAAAGAAATATACGGGGAACCTCTTCGTAAGACTAGTTTCTACCCTGTAATCCTGGGCAGAGAGGGAAATACTTATGGAAATTTTAAAAGAGTGGAACAATCACCTACTTGTGGGGACCACCCTGCTCCTGGAGGCCAAAGGAACTGATGTGATTGGATGAAACAGAGGACCCCAGGAAAGGGACCTCCCACCAGGTGAGAGGCCCTGCCCCTTCCCCAAAGACTACTCAGAACCCACACCCATTGATTGGAGAGCTCCAATCAGAGAGGCAGATTTCATAAGGGAACAGAGAGATGATCAGACACTAAGACAAGCTTCTGATCAAGTGGCAATAGCTAAGGATATAGTGGACCCTCAGCTGCTAAAGCAATGGCCCCACTTTGAACTTAGGTGGGGAACAGTTATATTGCCTGGAGAGGGACCATTGAACTAAAGAGACAAAAGTACGGTTCCTTGTACCAAGAAGATATCAAAGAGAAGTGTTTTGCTCAACATCTTTATTAATGATCTGGATGATGGGATGAATTGAACCCTCAGCAAGTTTGCAGATGACACTAAGTTGGGGGGAGAGGTAGATACGCTGGAGAGTAGGGATAGGGTCCAGAGTGACCTAGACAAAGTGGAGGATTGGGCCAAAAGAAATCTGATGAGGTTCAACACGGACAAGTGCAGAGTCCTGCATTTAGGAAGGAAGATTCCCATGCACCACTACAGGCTGGGGACCGACTGGCTAAGCAGTAGTTCTGCAGAAAGGGACCTGGGGATTACAGTGGACAAGAAGCTGGATATGAGTCAGCAGTGTGCCCTTGTTGTCAAGAAGGCTAATGGCATATTGGGCTGTATTAGTAGAAGCATTGCCAGAAGATTGAGGGAAGTGATTATTCGCCTCTATTCAGCCCTGGTGAGGCCACACCTGGAGTATTGCGTCCAGTTTTGGTCCCCCCGAGTACAGAAAGGATGTGGACAAATTGGAGAGAGTCCAGCGGAGAGCAACGAAAATGATTAGGAGGTTGGAGCACATGACTTACAAGGAGAGGCTGAGGGAACTGGGGTTATTTAGTCTGCAGAAGAGAAGAGTGAGGGGGGATTTGATAGCAGCCTTCAACTACCTGAAGGGGGGTTCCAAAGAGGATGGCGCTAGGCTGTTCTCAGTGGTGGCAGATAACAGAACAAGAAGCAATGGTCTCAAGTTGCAGTAGGGGAGATCTAGGTTGGATATTAGGAAACCTATTTCACTAGGAGGGTGGTGAAGCACCGGAATGGGTTACCTAGGGAGGTGATGGAATCTCCATCCTTAGAGGTTTTTTAGGCCCAGCTTGACAAAGCTCTGGCTGGGATGACTTAATTGGTGTTGGTCCTGCTTTGAGCAGGTGATTGGACTAGATGTCTTCTGAGGTCTCTTCCAACCCTAATATTCTACGATTCTATTATGACTCACCCACTTAATCCCATGCAGGGGGCACTTGGGGTTATGAACAGGTAATTAATAGGTTCTATTGGCCAGTAATGCACACAAAGATCAAGGACTACTGCATGTCATACCCCGAGTGTCAATTGGCAGGACTCAAGAGGACCCCAAAAACTCTCCTCAACTTGCTACCTACAGTGGGGGGTACCTTTTGAAAGAATAGTGATGGACCTACTGGGGACGCTGGAGAAAAACATAACAGGGTATCAGCATATCCAGGTGGTTCTGGACTACACGACCCAATAGCCCAAAGCCATCCCCCTCCTCTCTATGAATGTAGCAAGCATCATGGACGAGCTTATGAAGCTGTTGACCTGACCGGGGTACAGAAAGAGATCCTAACCAGTGAGGGAACTAATTTTGTGTTATGCTTGATGAAAGAGCTGTGTGCTCTGTTAAAGGTTAAGACTCTTTAAGAACATCTATTTTCCCCTCCTCCCCCAGACAGATGGATTAGTTGAATGGTTCAGTCGGATGCTGAAAGAGATGAAGGAATTTGTATAATCAGATCCTTGTCACTGGGACCAGTGACTCCCATCACTGCTATTTGGTGTCAGAGAGGTTCTGCAGGCATCCACAGAATTCTCCTCATTCAAACTGTTATATGGGAGACAGCCTCAGGTGATTTGAGACTTCCTCCAAGAAGCATGGGAGAAAGAAGGACGAGAGACAATAAATATGATGCAATACATACTTCAGTTACGAGAAAGGCTTACGAGGACTTTGCAAAAGAAAACTTATTGAAAGCCCAACAAAACCAAGAAAAGGCCTATAACAAAGTGATAGGTCTACAAGAACGTAGACCAGTGACCAGATACTGCTATTTGCTCAATGTTCAGAGTCAAAATTACTGGCCCAGTGGCAGGGACCATTTGAGGTGGTAAGAAAAGTGGGACTTACTGACTACAAAATCTGACAGACTGGGAAGAAGGAGGAAATGCAAGAGGAAATTCAAATACTCACCTTTTGAAAGCCTGGAGAGACCAGGAAGGATTCCTAATAACATCCTATCCACCTGAATTAGGCCCGCAAGTACCAGTGACCCCCGTCTCCCGAGCTGTACCAATGGGAGAAGAGCTTCAACCAGAGCAGAAAACCCGAATGCAGAAGGTGATTGAATCCTTCCCCACCGTATTTTCAATCTTGCCACTGAACCAGGACAACAGGTCCATGAGGACCCACAACCATTTCTGTGAAAGACACATATACACACACTCTCACATATCGAACAAGGTTCTTGGCTTCTCTGTGTTGGGGTTTCCCCGATATCTCTTTCACTCAGTTCCCCAATAACTCAATTTGACTCCAATCTCATTACTCGGGTTCCTATATTTGTCATACAGCAAAGCTACGTTGAGTTGAACAGACTGAAGCGTATGGGTTGGGTATAGGGCATACCACCCATCCATATTGTTTCTTTAACCTTTTTAAGCTGCTTAAACCTGCTTAAAGAGTTCTCTGCCAGTTCCCCCAGCCTATCATTTGCTGCCCTCCAATGCGAGGCATGACCAGGGGCAAAGGACATGGCTAAGATGTGCCTGTACTTCAGTGATTCCTAGATGCCTGGGGCTCTTGGAAGCTGGCATAAATTGGGGAAGGGAGGGGGAGCAATGTTCAAGGGCAAATGTGATTTTAAAGTACATTAGTACAG
This sequence comes from Chrysemys picta bellii, assembly GCF_011386835.1. Taxonomy (NCBI): domain Eukaryota; kingdom Metazoa; phylum Chordata; order Testudines; family Emydidae; genus Chrysemys; species Chrysemys picta. The sequence continues at coordinate 88,210,380 of NC_088797.1, read as the reverse complement.
CCCACTCCTGAGCTGCACTGGTTACACAAAGACCAGACTTCAGGATCTGGCTCATAGTATGTAGAATCTCTTCCAGCCTCTCGCTGGGGAGGGACAAAAATATCATTTCCTCTGCCCAACAGCATCCAAAGGCAGCCCCTGTCTCTTATTTGAATACTGATATTTTAATGTGTCTTACTTGTTTGAACCTCAGGAGCACTGAATTAACCATGTGCAAGGTGAGTTACCTGGGTGATGCCAGAAGAATTTTGCAAAAATTGATTTCATTAAATTACCACTTTTTGGAGTACTAATGGAATGGGTAGAAGAAAGCAATTAATGCCGGATAGATAATTATTAGGGGCTCATCTAGGGGACCCTCATAATTGTTTTCCATCTCTAAAAGCCTCACTTCTAGAGCAAAACCTTGGCCTTTTAATACATAACTCACAGAGAGACCTGGATTTTAATTTAATACTCCCACTAATGAGAAGCCCTCTGAAATCTCAAAAGGCTAATATATTGTGAAGAGCTGCTCTCTCTCTCCCTCTGATGTGATGCTTCAGGAATTCATTATTAGACACTGCTTTTAGAAATAGTGTACAACTAACTAACTAAAAGTGACAAGACTTGTCCTGAAGCAGATATCAGAATATGACACTTGCTCCCTATAGATGAAATTCTGATTCTGTTGAAGTCAAAGGGAGTTTTGCTACTGACTTCAGTAAGAACAGGATTTCACCCTATATGTTCAGTGTCCCTGTAAAGCAGACTAGTTAAATCCAACACACCAGAGCTGGTCATGCAGTAGATCGAAGAATGTGGTAGGAGGAAAAAGGAGTCACAATGCAAAAATCTCCTTCACTCCAAATGCTGCAGTGCATTCAGAAAGTCATTGCAAATGGAGGAAAATAAACGCTCACTTCAGTTAGAAATTTCTAAACACTCTCATGGAGTCACTCTTGCAGGAGAAACTGGGAATCCTGCAGGCTATCCTAGCACCTTTAATAGGAGTGCAGAGGGTATCGTACATAGAGATTCTGGGCTGTAGTACAGGAATAATAAAAATGGAGGTTACTTATCTGTAACTGACGGTTCTTTGAGATGTGTGGTTCCTATCTGTATTCCACATGAGGGTATGCATGCTCACCATGCACTGGAGTCTGGAGATTTTTAGTAAGCCGTATCTGTTGGGAGTTGTTCTCCTCATGGTCTGATCTGAGGGTATAAGGGGCAGTGAGGACCCACAGAGGGAAAAGATGGCAGGTAGTAGAATACAGATATCTTGAAGAGCCTCCCGTCACAGTTAAGTAACCTCTATTTCTTCTTTGAGAGATGGACCCTATGTGTGTTCCATGTGTGGGAAATTAGCATGCAGTACTCAATCAGGAGGGGGTGCGAGGACGCAGAAGTGATGGGTGACTATAATACAGTTGTTCCCACAGCTGTGTCTGTAGTAGAAGACTGAACCAAATCGTAATGTCTTGTGAAGGTATGTAAGGAGCTCCAGGTAGCTGCTGGATGAATGGGAGGAAAGCGTTGCAAGCCCAACAGACTGCTCTTCTTTCCAGTAAATTTATATGAATCCTGGACTACTGCGGGGCCCAGATGCCTCATGCAGTATGATCGTCCGTATGAGCTCCCCACCCTAAGAGGGAGGCATTGGTAATGACAGTTGCCTCAGGAGTATGTGTGAGAAAAGGAGTCCTCACTTGAACTTTCTCTGGCTTTGTCGACTAGACGAGAGAGGCCAGCACCTTGGATGGATTTCTTACTCTGGCACTGATGTTTAATTTTTCTGGTGTGTAGATGGACTGAAGCCAGGTTTGCAGACAACAGAGATGGAGCTAAGCAAATAGCGTCACATGCATGAGGCCATGTGGCTGAGGCGGGAAAGGCAAGTTCTGACTAAAATCTGAGTCTGAGGAGTGACCTGTTTTATGATACCCCCCATGGCATGACATTTTGTGATAAGTAGAGAGGCTTTTGCTGTAGTAGAGTCCAAGGTCGCTCCTATGAAGTTTATGGACCTCGTGGGGAGGAGGTGAGGGAGGGTCAAAGTAGACTTTTTGTGGTTGACACAAATGTCCAGGGAAGGCAGTAGATGGAGGAGGATTTGCATTACCAACTGGACTTCCTTGTATGATCTGCCTGTCAGAAGCCAGTCATCAAGGTACGGGAAGACGGTAAATCCATTTCTTCTCATCCAAGCTACCACTCCTGAAAAGACCTTTTGTAAAGACCCTGGTTGCCATAGGCAGTCCAAATGGAAGGACTCTGAATTGGTAACAGTCTTGACCAAAGAGGAACCTGAGGAACCTTCTGTGGGTTAGGTGAATGTCTATATGAAAATATGCATCTTTCATCTTGAGAGATAAGAACCATCTGCCCTCTTCCAGAGAGGGAATTATTGATGCCAGTGTGAGCATGTGGTATTTTAATTTTTGGATGAATATATTTAGATCATTTAGGTCAAGAATTGATCTCCATCCCCCATTCTTTTTGGGCCTAAGAAGTAAGGGGAGTAAAATCCTTTCCCTTAATGTTGAAGTGGACCTCTTTCTATGGCTCCCTGGTGAAGAAGGGAGTCCACTTCTTGATGCAGAATTTCCTCATGAGATTTGTCCCTGTAAAGGAACTGGGAAGGGGTTTTGTGGACAGGGATTGACAGAAACTTGATCAGATAGCTGTGGTTAATGATTTCCAGAATCTATTTGTCTGTTGTTAAAGCCCTCTAATTGTGGGCAAATTGGGTAAGGTGGCCTCCAAAAAACTAAGGGGCATGATGATATGGCATCAATAAAGGGATGTAGGTCTCAATGGTCCTGTCAAAAGAAATTCTTTGACAGTGGATTAGAGTGATGTGTAGCAATGGATGTCACAGGAGCTGTGTATCTGGGCCTCTGTACCCTCTGTCATTTGTGTAGTGATTCTTGGGAACGTTGATGTGAAGTGGTTGAGGAGATGGTCTTGCTCTGTACCCTTGCTTGTGATGCTTTGTAGGGGTATAGATACCCAAAGAACAAAGCATTGTCCTCGAGTCCTTGAGAGACTGGAGAGATTTATCCATCTTTTAGTTAATTGTATCAAAGGGCAGATCTTGAAGGTTACTTTGCATCTCTCTAGGGAAACTTGAGGATTATAACCAGGAATCTCTCCTCATGACAATGGCCATAGTTATCCTTCTGGATGCAGTGTCCACAGCAGGAGAGAGGTTTTGGCCACTAATCTGCCTTCATCAATTAAGGATTGAAAATTATCTCTATATTCTTGAGGAAGCTTGTCCTTAAAACCCAACAACTTTGCATAATTAGTGATACTGTATTTAGCTATAAGGGCCTGATAATTTGAAATTCTGAATTGGAGAGAGGGAAGAAAAGAAGACTTTTCTCACTAGCAGGTCTAGTCATTTGGCACCCTGGTCCGAGGGGGTAGTTTTGGGGTGTTTCAGCCTGGATCTTTTGGTGGCTGCTTGTACTACTGGAGAGTTGGGCAGTGGGTGAGAGAATAGGTACTCTGCTCCCTGAGATGGAATTAAGTAGCTCTTCTCAGCCCTCTTTGGGGTATGAGTGCAAGAAGAGGGATTGTGCCACTCTGCTCTAACTGGATCCATGATGGCCTGATTGATTGGGAGAGCCACTTGACTGGGACCCAAGGGTTGAAAGACATCCAGTAATTTATATTGGGGCTCCTGAACCTCTTCAAGCTGTATCTGGAGCTCAGATGCCACCCTTTGTAGGAGCTCCTGATATTGCCTATAGTTGTCAGGTGGAGATGGTGAAGATGGGGTAACTCTCCCATCTGAGGAAGATAATGAAATCACTATTGGAACTGTCAGATCTGCTTCAATTTTGTCTTCAGTATGCTCTGATGAAGCGGGTTGTTGACCAGGAGATGGCAAATAAGACTCGTGTACTGATCCCAGGTGCTTAGCGTAGTGATACCTCAGGCCCCAATAATGTCAGTATGAAGGATCATCGATCTGAGGAGGACCTCCTGGTATTGGGTACCACCTGTCTCTTAGAAAGTCAAATCTGGTTGGAGGATGAAATCCTGATCTCTTAGGTCTTTTGTTTGGGCCCGTTTCTGTATGCGGAGGCTCTTCTGGAACTTTCAACTCATCAGATGAAAAAGCTTGATCCAGCACAACCAATGGTACTGATGGTTGGGAACTCAGGATCATAGGTGGGAAAGGACAGTGTCTCTGTGTCCTTGGAATAGCTTCCTTCTCTGGAGTAACTATGTCTCTGAATAAACACAGACAGGAGGATGGGAGACAGCACAAATGTCATCTCGAGCTATCTAGGTCTCAGACCACCCTGGATACAGATTGAGTCATTTGGTGAAGCTGTTGGATCCGGTGATTCCCTGGTCACAGTGGAAGATGGATCCCCCTGGGGCTGTGGTGGTATCAGCATTGTGGGTATGATCTGAATGTTAAAGGGCACAGTGGTAGATGTCAATCTTTTGATTTGCACATCACAACTGGTACCACTGTGCTCCTTGTGCCATTTACTGCTGCTGAGGAGGTCTACTCAGGCCTGAAACTTCAGGACCTGAGTGCAAGGACTCTTCCAACTTTGAAGGAGTCAGGGAGGGATTTAATTTCTTTGGAGCAGCTTTGGAAGAAGATTTGTCTCTATGCTTGTGAGAGTAGTTCTTACACTCGTGAGAAGCCTTCTCCTTGGGCTTGGAAGTCTTAACTTTGATTCCTGAGCCTGTGTTTGGAGAAGTGCTGCATGATGATTGAGGCTCTCCAGCCCAGATCTGACTGGGGTCTCCTGGCCTTTCCATCAGCTGTTTTCTAAGTCTTAGCTCACAACCCTTATGAGCTCTGAGAGGGAAGGAGTGACAAATGCTTCAATTAGCCAAGATGTGAGGCTGAAAAGGCGGAGTTGCTGTTCATCTCTCACTGAAAAGGAGTGGGTCAGGAAGCACAATTTTTGAACCCCAGGACTCTGGGCATAACCTAGTTTCCCAGGAAGGGTTTCCCCGGGGCAGGGAAAAACAACTACATTAGTACTATCTTACGGTTTTATACTTTATACCCTTTTCTGTAGTATCTGAGCACCTTCCATGAAAAATCAATAGTAACAGCAAAGCTCCTAGTGAACTTCATGGAGTCTTTTGTACAACTGGGTTCATTGGCCTGGGAGAGAGTTGAAAAACAGCTGATTCTTCAAACAGGCCTCGCAAAACTCACTGACTCGGACTGAGTGGAGATTTTGGGTGGGTGAATGAGTAGAGTAACAGGCTGTAGGGCAAGTACTGCACCTGCTGCAGGATAACACAGCAGCCTTCACCTGTAGCACACTGATTCTGACCTGACTCATCGAACTGTTGCTGGGGGTAGACAAAGCTAATCCCCATGTCTCACAAAACTAATATGCTATGGAGCAGAGAAGGTGTCACTGGAACCTTATGTTTGGCAGATCTAGTCCCAGGTCACAACCATCTATGCAAAAAGAGTGCGAATGTTTATCAGCTAGAGCCAGAAGCTGCTAAATGCAGCAAGAGCACAGGAGGTAGAGGGCCAGCTCTAGGCTCAGGCTCCCTGTAACGCAACAGAGAGGTCAATAACTCCAGCCTGAGGTGAGTCTTGGAGGAGCAAATGAGGGTGTCAGGCTTTCCTGCAGGCTTTGTATAAACAAGGAGGGAGTCCCTCCCCATCATTCCCAGCTCCTCGTCACAGTAGGTTGTGAGCAGAATGGGGTTGGATTTGTGGGAACAACGACTGTATTCCTTTAAATTGCATAAATGTTGCTGGGGAGGAGCCTGGCTTTGGGAGATGGTTTTTCAGCATGGCTTTTAGGTGTTGGGTCAACCCCTGCCCCCAAACACTAAGCAGGAGACCATTTAAGGTTTTTCTGTAGAAGGCTGGAGAGCTCTTCTACTCCCTTTTCTAGAAATGTATTTGCTTCTCAAACCACCTTTCGGTTTCAGTGACACTGGTTTAATTCTGGAGACTGCTGAAGAAGTCAGGCCTCTGCTTATCTCTCCAAGTGGAGAAAGATGGGTGCAGCCACCGATCAATGTAACTTGTCTTGTGTTGAAAATCCATATTTTCTTAGGCTTGGTCTACACTACCCCCCCTAATTCGAACTAAGGTACGCAACTTCAGCTACGTGAATAACGTAGCTGAAGTTCGAAGTACCTTATTTCGAATTAGTTCAAACTTACCTTGGTCCACACTCGGCAGGCAGGCTCCCCCGTCGACTCCGCGGTACTCCTCTCGGCGAGCTGGAGTACCGCAGTCGACGGCGAGCACTTCCGGGTTCTACTTATCGCGTCCAGACTAGACGCGATAAGTCGAACCCAGAAGTTCGATTTCCAGCCGTCGAACTTGCCGGTAAGTGTAGCCAAGGCCTTAGCTATATCACCTGTGCAGCACAAAGGATTGGCTAATCAAGTCTGTCACATTATACACTCTGGGAGACAGAGAACTACAAAGCTGATGTGCTCTGTAGCCTCACAGAGAAAAGAAATTACATTCTGGATTAGCCAAGAAACACTGATGCAGTGTCCATAACACAGGAATAATAGAAAACCTTTTTATGCATACGCCGTGTTCTAGCCAAAGAAAAATAGCAGCATCTCATGTGCCCAGCAGTGATGGGTGCTGATAGGTTGGACCAGAGTAGAATGGTTTATAGGCAGATATCACTTTGCTTCACCCAATTAATATTCAATTTACCTCTTCGGTTCCTTTTTAGACTTTGAAGTCTACATCCCACCTGAAAGGCCTCTGCACTGTCCAACTCTGAACAGACCTCTCTTAGAAGTGTTAGATCTTGCCTTTGAAATGCAAATCAGTCTTTTGTTCTAAGCTTCTTTCTTTGCTGAGGCTGCTTTTCTGTTGCTATTCCAGAGTCTTTGCTCTAACTGTTATGGATTTACCATTAAACCGTCTTTATAGACAGGTGGTGCACACTCCAGAAAATGACACTATCAGCTATGACAGACATGGAGAGTAATCAGTGACCATTTCACACTGAGCATTTATGTCCAACTTCATTCAGATGGCCCATTTTGCATATTTGTTGGTGTCCTTGCTCTTGTATGCCAAAGGGACATACACATTGGGTGTAGTTTTGAGTTAATTTTTTATGAACAGGGAAAAATAACTGAGGTCCATTCCCAAGGCCATTTAGGAATGGTTGCATTGTGCTTTATGTACATGTGCCTGACTCAAGCTAGTGTTAGCAGTCCCTCTCTTTCATGAGAAACAAATTCACCCTTGCATTTTGGTGGGAATTTTAGTGCAGAAAACTGATTATATCTACCATATGTGGAAGTGCATATATACACATGTACGTACATGCCACAACTCACTCATATATACATATATTTATATGCATATAATAACAAGCAAAAGGAGTGCATATTGATGGTGTTGTGTGGGTGTTTGTATACCATCTGAGCACTGAGATGCACTGCACCTGAGAGCTTTAGCACTGAAGAAATGTGTGAGCACAGCATGGTAACCAGCGCACCCTGTATTTGTATTATTGCATTGATAAATGATGACTTCTAACCTTCGACTCTAATGTAGGGCAAGATTGTGCCCTACTATACTGTGGGGATGAAGAGGACAAGCACCTCTCTCTTCCTATACTCCTGCACAGGTAGTGGGCACAACTGCAGTCCATTGACAGCTTGGCACATATGGGCTATGACCTCTGTGTGCCCAAAGAAAGCCAGGCAGAAGGGGAGCCATGAATCCCCATCCCAAAAGAGTATTCTGTGGGTGGGCTTTCCCTAAGCAGAATTCCTCCTGGTGTCCCCCCATGGGGGTAGCTTTGCACTGCTTCTATGTGGGACAGTGCACTGAAGGCACAATAGACCATTAATGAGTTTTGACCCAAGCAGGTGATGGCCTTACACATATCTGAGAATCCTGTGTCAGGCAACAGAGCCACCCCTGCCACTCTCCCTCATCCAACTCCTTGTCTACATAAAAGAAATTGCAAATATGGCACTTTGACAAAGCAACTTTTCTTTCCTTTGGTCCTGTTGAGGTTAATTTGTATGCCTCAGGACACTCAGAACTTACATGATGGTGTTTATACCATCCAGGACTGCAGGAATGATGGGAGGCAGGTTGATATCTAATGCGCTGTATTGATTTTCTGCCTTTCACAGTAAAAAGTCTCACAAACAATTCTTCTATAAACAAGCAGCAACAATTCCTTAGTCTATTTCTTTTTAGACAGTCTGAATCTTGTCATTCTGCCACTGTAAGGTAAACAAGAGAGGAGCAGAAAGCAAACTTGTATTTTCCCATGATCGCTGAGAAAATATTGGTATTTTGTTTCATGCATTAAAAATCTGCCTTTGAACTAGACCCTTATAGTGCTTGCTTTGAAATAAGCTGAAGAGGTTATTAGTAAACTATCAGAAACATTCAACTTAGAAGCAGAGACAAGCCTACTGAGCAAAGCATATATTGGTGTGGATTCATGTAAAAACAAATGAAAAAATCAATAGATTCATGAAATTTGATAAGAACCATACTCAAGGAACTCCTTAAGTTATTGTTGTACAAAAGAGGATATGGACTACCTGATGATCCATTTAGCTTCAAAAGTTTGCAAGGGACTGACTCCTGTCATTGGGACATGCCAGTTCTAACCAATCCAACTCTGAATTTTCAAGAGGCGAGCCCTTCTCAGTGACTTAAAGAAAGGACTAGATCGTGTAGCAATGGCCTCAAGTAAGGATCTTCATCCCCTTACTCCCAACACACAGCTCTCTTTTTCCCCTGTAAGGAGAAGGCCTTTGTCTGCCGCCATATTGTAAGACCTAAGGCCTTAGTCTGCAGCCAGATTAAAAGAGCAGCCAAGCAGCAGCCATTATCTGAGAAGCAGGAAGTCACATCCACACATTCCATCTAAATTACATTAAAACAACGTAATATCAGGCTGTTAAGAAGGAGATCCCGTCCTAATGGCACCCACTATCACCAGATAAAGAAACAGATCTTAAGATGGCTAAAGAAAACTTAGTTTGATAGCATCCTGTCTGGCAAGAAATCACTGATCAATAGTTGTGGTTGTGAAATCCTCATTTCTTTATTGTTTTGTCATTACGGTCCCTATTGTTTATCTGTATGGTCTCCGTCTGGTTCTTTAATTGTTTGGTACATAATTTAATTTTGCTAGGTGTAAATTAATTAAGGGGGTGGGATAGGATTGGTTAGAGAATTTTGTTACGCTATGTTAGGATTGGTTAGTAAAATTTTAGTATAATGATTGGTTAAGGTATAGCTAAAAAGGACTCAAATTTCACTATAAAAACTGGGGTCCAAAAGGAAGTTTTTTGGGAATCAACTCCAGGACACAGCCCCAAAGATCAGAGCTGCCAGATCTCAACACTCTGCCAATGACACCATGCAAACACTGGAGTCCCCCAGGTGGACCTGATCCTGATTGGCCATCAAGAAAAGTTCATCTGTTTTATTGGGAGTGGTGAGCACTGTATGTGTAGCATATGCAGTCTGTTTTTGGTGATGGTTAATAAATAGAGGTTATGTCGTATATTACTGTGTAAGGCTCTTTCACTGGTAAAAGGTCCTGCAAACCTGCAGTAGTAGTATACACCCAGAGCCCTACGTGTTGGGAAAGGGCATGGGTACTTAAATTGACTAGGTTAGTTACACCCTGGAGCCCTACGGATTGGGAAAAGGTGGGGTGCTCTAATGTGTGCAGGTGACACCCCCACTATGGGTCAGCCTATCCCTTCCTCTTCACAGCACAAAAATAAAAACCAAACACAGAAAACAAAAACAACAAACAAAAATAACCCCCAAACCAGAGGCTCTAATCTCCTCACCCAAATTTTCTTATATGACTCCACCTCTACAGTCGAAACAAGGGACTGGCAGCAAATGGGAAGTGGCAAGACTACAGCCAAATGGGTATTTTTGTTTAAGCCATTCACATCTATGTCAAGATTGCTTATAGCCTCTGGAATATTTTTTAAAGCATACAGGCTGAATTTTGCATCGGCCTTAGAGCAGTTGTGCAGCTTTTAAGGAGCTCTCCGTAAATCACTAACCCACACCCTTCTTTATACAGGATTCCTGGCTCAGACATTTTTTGAAGATGATTCTATGCAAAACGAATTCTGCTCACATACAGCTCCTGTATTTCTTTATCACTAGCTGGTTCTTCTCCACTTCAGGTAATAATTCTCTGTTTATGACATTAGAATCGTTTCCACAGCAACAACAGAGATGACACAAAAAAAGAGGATTACAACTTTAGGTGCAGAAGCACCAGTAACAGCAGAACTCTTCAGAGATCAAAACCTTGTTTTCATGCAATTTTCTGCAAATAAATAAGGAGAAACACTGACAATATGATATGTAGGCAGAACTCTTCCTAAATAAATAATAGTCAAAGATTTTCATCTAGCATCAGCAAGTCTTTAAAGTGTAGTTTTGTTCAGAAAGTGATATTTGTGTTTTCTACATAGAATCTTCTCTTGCAATAAATTACATAATTCAGGGAATTTATAAAGCAATATAATAGTGCTGTAATTACAAGGACAGCCTGACATCTGAAAAAGTATCAGGCAATTTCCTTTCTCCTTTGTAGGTCATCACCAATAATAAAGATGCAGGAATCAGGACTTAGCTGACAATTGTGATGAGGATGCCCAAAGCAGAATCCAATACAGCTTTGCTATTCTGCTGCTGTATTGACTCTGGAGGGCTGCAACAGTAACCCTGACTAACCCAGAGTGGTGGAGAAAGACAGCAGAGGAAGTGGCAGGTGCTCAGCACTTCTCAGGAACTGGCTCATTAGAACAGTGTTTTTCAATCCGTGGGTCGTGACCCAGTACTGGGTCACGGCATGTAAGGCGCTGGCTCGCCTTGCTCTGGGCAGCACTGCCAATCCGGATATTAAAAGTCCCCGTTGGCGGTGCTGACCAGCTAAGGCAGGCTAGTGCTTACCTTTTCTGACACCACACTGGGCCACGGAAGCGGCCAGCAGTGGGTCCGGCTTCTAGGTAGGGGGGCCACAGGACTCCATGCACTACCTCCGCCTCATGCACTGGCTCTACATTGGGGAAGGGTGGGGGGGAGGGAAGGTGGTGTGCCTGCAAGCGAGAGTCACACGGAGCCACTTGTGTGCCTCCACCTAGGAGCCAGACCTGCTGCTGGCCGCTTCTGGGGTGCAGCGTGGTTCGCAGTGCACCCCGGCTGTGCCACTGAGCCGCCGAGGTAAGTCCATGCCCCAATCCACTGCCCCAGCCTTGAACCCCCCAAACCTAGAGCCCCTCCTGCACCCCAAACCCCTCATCCCCAGCCCAGAGCCCTGACCCCCTCCTGCACACCAGCCCCCAGCTCTGAGCCACCCCAAACCCAGAACCCCTTCCTCCACCACAAACCCCTCATCCCCAGCGCAGAGCCCTGACCCCCTCTTGCGCCCCAACCTCCTGCCCCAGCCCTGAGCCCCCTCCCACAACCTGAACCCCTCATTCCCGGCCCTACCCCGCAGCCCTCACTCCCGCATCCCAACCCTCTGCCCCAGCCCTGAGCCCCTCCCACATCCCAAACCCCTCTTTCCCAGCTCCGTTGGGTCACAGGCATCAACAATTTTCTTCAGCTGGGTCCCCAGAAAAAAAGTTTGAAAACCACTGCAGTAGAAGATAGGACTTCAAAGACACTGGAACCAGATACATGCATTTCTGCAATCACTGTGCAGCCCCTAACCAACTACAGAGGATGCCATGCAAAAAAGATACCCATTGCTATCCATGTGGAAAGAGAAGAAAGTTCACTATGTTATGCTTCAGTTATCACTCCAGAAATCATATGTGATATTATTATTGAGTGCAGATAGAACAATAGTCTACTCATCTCATCCTGTTTAGAAACTGGTTGGCTAGTTTGCTATTTGCATCCTGGAGACCAGCCATTCTCCACAGAAGCAAGGATAGATTCTGGTTGAGTTATGTCACTTCTACCTGAATCTTGTTATCTGTATCTTTTTCAGAGTGCACAGCTTACAAAAATGTAAACTAGGTTTTGTGAATTACTTGAACAACACAATCCCTGGGCTTGGATTGCCCATGTACACAGGGCATGCATGGCATGCATGTGCCAGCAGAGCTGCACATTGTGAAAATGACTTCTATTCCTGGGCTGAGCCTTTCTACTGCTTTAAATCTGCACATTATTAATAGTTGCATTTCTTCCACACATACAGACTGACCCTCCTTAACCCCATCCACTGTGGCAAGCTACATTGAGATGGACACATAAGGCAGTGCAATTTACTCCTGGAGGAATTCTATGCCACTGCGCACGTGCAGAATTCATCTCTCCTGCAGATTTTTTTTTCTCCAGAGAAAATACATTCTGAAGAGGTGCTGCAATTACCCTTTTTGCCCACCAGGGGCTGCTGTGGCACCAGAACAGAGGTCAGCACGGAGAGGCTGCATTCCTCACAGTGCCTTGCCAGTGGGGCAAGGTAAGGAGGCATGGGATCTGAGGGCGATGGACAGAGTGGGGCATGCAGGACTACTGGGGGTGTCACATAGATTGGGGTTCAGAAGACCTAGTGTGGGGGACATAGATTGGGGTTCAGAAGACCTAGTGTGGGGGACAGACTGGGGCCAGGGCTGAATGGGAGTGGGTTGCAGGGACACATGGGAATAGGAGGAAGTGGGGATGAAGGGACACTTAGGAATGGGAGAGGGGGTGGCTGAGTGGGGGTTCAGGGACACATGGACATGGGGGAGGGGTGTCTGAGTGGGGGTGCAGGGCCACATGGAGCAGGGGGGAAGCAAGCAGTTGAGTGTGGGTGCAGGACCACTGGGGGAGGGAGGATGCATGGGACGGGGGGAGGAGGTGCAGGGACACATGGGGATGGGTAAGATATGCCTGATGAATGGGAGACACTAGGGATCAGCCAGGGTCCACAAGGGGGAGGCTCCCCAGCTCCCTAACAATCCTTCCCTCCTTCCCCCCAAAAAACCCGATTCCATACTTCTCTCATCCACACCCAACAACCTTCCAGGTTCACACCCAGGCTCCTTCCTAGCAATTACTTCCCCCTTCCTCAGCTCCTCTGTTATCTCTGACTCTCCCAAGCCTTTGGACTGCTTCTGAGGGGTGTGGGAAATACGTTTCTGTATTGTAGTTTAAATGAATTATTACTCAAAGTTCTGTATTAACATGCCTAGTAAGGAATCTATTTATCAAAAAACATTTCCTGAATCTTTTTTTGTCGTCTGTATTGTTAGAGACATACTTGCTGAGAGATATTTTGAAATAAATTACCAAAATAATTGAAAATGGTGTGATTATATTGTGTTATTTTGACAAATAAAATATGCAGAATTTTGCAGCATTTTAAAATATTGTGTGCAAAATTTAAATTTTTTTAGCACATAATTCCCCTAGGAGCAGCAATTGCATTTATGCATAATGTAAAATTCAGAAGACACATAGCCCCCATGCCACAGAAATTCTAAGGTTTGCCTTTGTCTGTGAGAATACGTGTGCTGGGAATTTAAGTCTGATAAAAAGTCCTAAATCCCAAGTCCAATACAACAGAACAAAACACAGTCTAGCTCAATAAATGCAAGAGAAAAGGCACATAGCATAAACCTAGTTACCTTGCATTCCACCTGGTTGCTCTGTAGGAGTCTGTGACAGAGTGTAGGGAGTTAACACATGATCCTAAACTCTGATACTAATTAGCTCCCCCAAAGAGATTTGATTGGGGATGTAATTAGATAATCAGGATAGCAGGATGGGTGAAATAAAGGATTAATTATCCCATCAGCTGAGCACTGATACAAAGGGCACAGAAAAGAAGTGCAAGTGGGAGGAGCAGGGCTAGCTAAGGCTAAAGTCAGTAAAGTCCTGGCCAATGCACAGACTCTCCCCTTTTGGGGGGAGGGATAGCTCAGTGGTTTGAGCATTGGCCTTTGCAGGGTTGTCAGTTCAATCCTTGAGGGAGCCATTTAGGGATCTGGGGCAAAAATCTGTCTGGGGATTGATCCTGCTTTGAGGAGGGGTTTGGACTAGATGACTTCCTGAGGTCCCTTCCAACCCTGATAGTCCATGATTCTATGATCTTCAGGAAATGGAGTTTCTGTTCTTGGGCCCTGGGAAAAAGGCTGGGCATACAAGGGACTACTTGTATGCTACCTAAAACTTGCCAGCAAGTTAAAGAAGCATGGGCTGGATGAATGCACTATCAGGTGGATAGAAAGCTGGCTAGATCATAGGGCTAAATGGGTAATGATCAATGGCTCCATGTCTAGTTGGCGGCCGGTATCAAGCAGAGTGCCCCAAGGGTTGGTCCTGTGGCCAGTTATGTTCAATATCTTCATTAATGATCTGGAGGATGGCGTGGATTGCACCCTCTGCAAGTTTGCAGATGACACTAAACTGGGAAGAGTGGTAGATACGTTAGGGATAGGATACAGAGGGACCTAGACAAATTAGAGGATTGGGCCAAAAGAAATCTAATGAGGTTCAACAAGGACAAGTGCAGAGTCCTGCACTTAGGATGGAAGAATCCCATGCACTGCTATATACTAGAGACCGAGTGGCTAGGCAGCAGTTCTGCAGAAAAGGACCTAGGGGTTACAGTGGACAAGAAGCTGGATATGAGTCAACCGTGTGCCCTTGTTGCCAAGAAGGCTAACAGCATTTTGGGCTGTATAAGTAAGAGCATTGCCAGCAGATCTAGGGACGTGATCATTCCCCTCTATTCGGCTTTGGTGAGGCCTCATCTGGAGTACTGTGTCCAGTTTTGGGCCCCACACTACAAGAAGGATGTGGAAAAAATGGAAAGAGTCCAGCGGAGGGCAACAAAAATGATTAGGGGGCTGGAGCACATGATTTATGAGGAGAGGCTGAGGGAACTGGGATTATTTAGTCTGTGGAAGAGAAGAATGAGGGGGGATTTGATAGCTGCTTTCAACTACCTGAAAGGGGGTTCCAAAGAGGATGGATCTAGACTGTTCTCAGTGTTACCAGATGACAGAACAAGGAGCAATGGTCTCAAGTTGCAGTGGGGGAGGTTTAGGTTGGATATTAGGAAAAACTTTTTCACTAGGAGGGTGGTGAAGCACTGAAATGGGTTACCTAGGGAGATGGTAGAATCTCCTTCCTTAGAGGTTTTTAGGGTCAGGCTTGACAAAGCCCTGGCTGGGATGATTTAGTTGGGGATTGGTCCTGCTTTGAGCAGGGGGGTTGGACTATATGACCTCCTGAGGTCCCTTCCAACCCTGATCTTCTATGATTCTAAGGGACCTTGTAAATGGCATTGCTGCACAAAACTGTACAGGTGTTGGTGGAGGAAATATAAATAAACAGCATGGTGTGGATATCCAACCAGTAGAGTCTGAGCAAGTTTCTGTGGTGAAAGAAGGCAGGAGCAGAACAGACCCTGCTACAGAGTTCTGAAAGCTGGATTTATAATTTGAAAGACCAGGTATAGAGAATCACTTCCAACTGGTAAACAGAAAGGCCATTTCCAAGTAAAAATTATCACATGGGAATATATGAAATGCCATACAGTACATTGTAAACTATTCATCAGGATCAGATGACCGTTCTTCCCATTCTTTTAGCCTGAGCTGTGATGTTTATTTACTACCTAAAGCTGATTTCCAGTAATCAGAAGTTGTCCTGTTTTTGCACCACTAGAACATGGAGCCCTATACAAATTAGTGATTGTGACATGGGAGAGAGTATGTGCATATTAACTCAAGTTGCTTTATAGGCTTGATTACTGTTTTGTTTAATATTAGAAACTTGTTTTGATTAATTTGTGTCTATACTTAGCACTTAGTTAAATGGTTTACAGGTGTCAAACAGATTATGGAATTCTATTGTTTCTACTAAAAGAGGTGCGTATTTCATAGAGGAAGAATATGCAGTGATGTGAATAATCTTGGGTACTAGACTAAAAGGGCAGCTTTACGTTCATTCCCTTTGTGCCAGCGGCATAGTGCAATGGAGACTTCAGGCCAAACACTGGAAAAGCAGCAGGGACACTGAAGTTGTATATTGTACCCAGGGATAAAAGTAACTTAAAGGACTTAACGGTACGCTGGAGTCCTGAGCCTTGCGTGTCCTCAACCAGAAGAGGTGGGGTCTTTCAAGATTTAAAGGCCCTGGGGCTCCGGCTGTGGCAGGGATTTAAAGGGCCCGGTGCTCCTGCCACTGCAGGGAGTCCTGGGCCCTTTAAAGCGCCGCCGGAGCCCTGCCGTCACTGGGGTAGCGGTGGCAGGGTTCCAGCAGCGATTTAAAGGGCCAGAGGCTCTGGCCGCTGTGGGGAGCCCTGGGCCCTTTAAAGCGCCGCCAGAGCTCTGGCAGCGGGGCTCGGGTGGAGCTTTAAAGGGCTCGTGGCTCCCCACAGGGGCCGGAGCTCCGGGACCTTTAAATCCCTGCCCGAGCCCGGTTGCCAGAGCTCCGGCAGCGCTTTAAAGGGGCCGGGACTCCCTGCAGCGGCTGGAGCCCTGGGCCCTTTAAATCACCGCTGGAGAAGCTGGTCCGGTCCGGACCGGCTTACTTTCACCTCTGATTGTACCCATCAATAGGCTTCCATGTAAAACACAGATGCTATTTTCATTTGTATGCAATACATGAATGCATTTATTTAATTTATTATTAATGCAAGTTCCACTTTTGCAAATTACTATCTTGCCTATCTCTTGATGGTTTGTTTATAATTTTTTGCTGTGAATCTTTTCATGCATCTTCAAAATGAAAAAAGTTATTTTGCAAGCAGTAGCTCTAATCAGCATTCTATCTCTGTAAAAGTGGTTTTAGTCCTATAAATTAAATATACACCACGAACTAATGCTACTTTTCCATTCCAACATGCACCAGCTAGCTATTCTGAAGTATAAACAGAATAACAAAAACAAACACATACCTATGACTTGCTTTTATTTGCAAATGGACATTCTGTCCACATTGTTTGCTTATCTTCAAATTGATTCTAAGGGTATGTCTACACTACGAAATTAGGTCGAATTTATAGAAGCCGGTTTTATAGAAATCGGTTTTATACAGTCGATTGTGTGTGTCCCCACATAAAATGCTCTAAGTGCATTAAGTTGGCGGACCGCGTCCACAGTACCGAGGCTAGCGTCGACTTCCAGAGCGTTGCACTGTGCGTAGCTATCCCACAGTTCCCACAGTCTCCGCCGCCCATTGGAATTCTGGGTTGAGATCCCAATGCCTGATGATGCAAAAACAGTGTCGCGGGGTGTTCTGGGTACATGTTGTCAGGCCCCTCCCCCTCCGTCAGAGCAATGGCAGACAATCGATTCGCACCTTTTTACCTGGGTTACCTGTGCAGACAACATACCACGGCAAGCATGGAGCCCGCTCAGCTCAGCTCAGCTCACCGTCACCATATGTCATCTGGGTGCCGGCAGACATGGTACTGCATTGCTACACAGCAGCAGCTAATTGCCTTTTGGCAGTAGACGGTGCAGTATGACTGGTAGCCGTCATTGGCTTTCTGGGTGCTGGCATTGCTACACAGCAGCAGCCCCTTGTCTTTTGGCAGTGGATGGTGTATTACGATTGATATCCATCATCATCATATTCCTCAGTGAGTTCGGTCAGAGGCACCTGGGCAGACATGTTTTGTCTCCTGGAGACTCAGTCCAGCCGGCAGTCCTACTGAACCGTCTTGACGATCATGACTAGCAGTCGTAATACAGAATTTTCTGCCAAGCACCCAGAAGATGCCAATGGCTATCAGTCATGCTGCACCATCTGCTGCCAGCTTAAGATGTAAAAAATAGATGGACCAGATTTGTTCTGTATTCATGTGCTTCCTCCTCCCTCTGTGAAATCAACGGCCTGCTAAACCCAGGGTTTTGAGTTCAATCTTTGGGGGGGCCAAGTTGTTTGTGTTTCTCCCTGATGCACAGCCACCTTTGTTGATCTTGATTCCCTGTAAGCCATGTCGTCACTCGCCCCTTCCTCGCTCCCTCCCTCCGTCAGACAATAGTTTCGCGCCTTTTTTCAGCCCAGATGCCATAGCACTGGGATCATGGAGCCCGCTCAGATCACCGCGGCAATTATGAGCACTATGAACACCACGCGCATTGTCCTGGAGTACATGCAGAGCCAGAACATGCCAAAGCAAAACCAGGCGAGGAGGCGATTGCAGCAATTGCAGTGCGGCGACGAGAGTGATGAGAAAATTGACATGGACATAGACCTCTCACAAAGTACAGGACCCAGCAATGTGCAAATCATGGTGTTACTGGGGCAGGTTCATGGTGTGGAACGCTGATTCTGGGCCCGGGAAACAAGCACAGACTGGTGGGACCGCATCGTGTTGCAGGTGTGGGATGATTCCCAGTGGCTGCGAAACTTTCGCATGCGTAAGGGCACTTTCATGGAACGTTGTGACTTGCTTTCCCCTGCCCTGAAGCACCAGAATACCAGGATGAGAGCAGCCCTCACAGTTGAGAAGCGAGTGGCGACAGCCCTGTGGAAACTTGCAATGCCAGACAGCTACCGGTCAGTCGGGAATCAATTTGGAGTGGGCAAATCTACTGTGGGGGCTGCTGTGATCCAAGTAGCCAACGTAATCAAACACCTGCTGATATCAAGGGTAGTGACTCTGGGAAACGTGCAGGTCATAGTGGATGGCTTTACTGCAATGGGATTCCCAAACTGTGGTAGGGCGATAGATGGAACCCATATCCCTATCTTGGCACTGGAGCACCAAGCCACCGAGTACATAAACCGCAAGGGGTACTTTTCAATGCTGCTGCAAGCCCTGGTGGATCACAAGGGACATTTCACCAACATCAACGTGGGATAGCTGGGAAAGGTACATGATGCTCGCGTCTTCAGGCACTCTGCTCTGTTTTGAAAGCTGGAGGAAGGGACTTTCTTCCAGGACCAGAAAATAACCGTTGGGGATGTTGAAATGCCTATCGTTATCCTTGGGGACCCAGCCTACTCCTTAATGCCATGGCTCATGAAGCCGTACACAGGCAGCCTGGACAGTAGTCAGGACCTGTTCAACTATAGGCTGAGCAAGTGCCGAATGGTGGTGGAATGTGCATTTGGACATTTAAAAGCGTGCTGGCGCAGCTTACTGACTCGGATAGACCTCAGCGAAGCCAATATTCCAATTGTTATCGCTGCTTGCTGTGTGCTCCACAATATCTGTGAGAGTAAGGGGGAGACATTTATGGTGGGGTGGGAGTTTGAGGCAAATCGCCTGGCCGCTGATTACGCGCAGCCAGACACCAGGGCGGTTAGAAGAGTACAGCAGGGTGCGGTGCACATCAGAGAAGCTTTGAAAACCAGTTTTGTGACTGGCCAGGATACAGTGTGAAACTTCTGTTTGTTTCTCCTTGATGACCCCTCCCCCCCCCCGGTTCACTCTACTTCCCTGTAAACTAACCACCCTCCCCTCCCCCCCTTCGAGCACCGCTTGCAGAGGCAATAAAGTCATTATTACTTCACATTCATGCATTCTTTATTAATTCATCACACAACTAGGGGGATAACTGCCAAGGTAGCCCTGGTGGGGTGGGGGAGGAGGGAAGGAAAAGGACACACTGCAGTTTAAAACTTTCAAACTTTAACACTTATTGAAGGCCAGCCTTCTGATGCTCGGGCAATCATCTGGGGTGGAGTGACTGGGTGGCCAGAGGCCCCCCCCCCACCGCGTTCTTGGGCGTCCGGGTGAGGAGGCTATGGAACTTGGGGAGGAGGGCTGTTGGTTACACAGGGGCTGTAGCGGCGGTCTCTGCTCCTGATGCCTTTCCTGCAGCTCAATCATACGCTGGAGCATATCAGTTTGATGCTCCAGCAGCCAGAGCATCGACTCTTTGCCTTCTGTCAGCAAGCTGATGCCACTTATCCTCTTCAGCCCACCACTTGCTCTCTTCAGCCCGCGATTCAGCCCGCCACCTCTCCTCTCGTTCATATTGTGCTTTTTTGCACTCTGACATTGACTGCCTCCACGCATTCTGCTGTGCTCTGTCAGCCTGGGAGGACATCTGGAGCTCCAAGAACATATCATCCCAAGTCCGCCGTTTTCTCCTTCTAATCTTCACTAACCTCTGTGAAGGAGAAACATTTGCAGCTGGTGGAGGAGAAGGGAGAGGTGGTTAAAAAGACACATTTTAGAGAACAATGGGTATACTCTTTTACGTTAAATTTTGCTGTTCACATTACACAGCACATGTGCTTTCGTTACAAGGTCGCATTTTTCCTCTTATATTGAGGGCCTGCCAGTTTGGTGTGAGAGATCACTCACGTAGTGCCAGGCAACAGATTTTGGCTTGCAGGCAGCCATGGTAAACCACATTCTTTTGGCTTTTTTAACCTTCTTAACATGTGGGAATGGTTTCAAACAGTAGCGCCCTCATTTCCCATACCAAGCATCCAATGGGTTGGACATTTAAAATGGGTTTGCAATGTAAAAGGAGGGGCTGCGGTTTCCGGGTTAACATGCAGCACAAACCCAACTACCCCCCCCCCACACACACACCCAATTCTCTGGGATTATCACTTCATCCATCCCCCCCACCGCGTGGCTAACAGCGGGGAACATTTCTGTTCAGCCGAGCAGGAACGGGCACCTCTGAATGTCCCCTTAATAAAATCACCCCATTTCAACCAGGTGACCGTGAATTATATCACTCTCCTGAGGATATCAAAAAGAGATAAGGAATGGATGTTGTCTGCATGCCAGCAAACACCGGGACCATATGCTGCCATGCTTTGTTATGCAATGATTCCAGACTACGTGCTACTGGCCTGGCATGGTAAAGTGTCCTACCATGGCGGACGGGATAAGGCAGCCCTCCCCAGAAACCTTTTGCAAAGGCTTTGGGAGTACATGAAGGAGAGCTTTCTGGAGATGTCCCTGGAGGATTTCCGCTCCATCCCCATACACATTAACAAACGTTTCCAGTAGCTGTACTGGCCGCAATTGCCAGGGCAAATTAATCATTAATCATTAAACACGCTAGCTTTTAAACCATGTGTAATATTTACAAAGGTACACTCACCAGAGGTCCCTGGTGCGCCCTCAGGGTCTGGGAGCACGCCTTGGGTGAGTTCGGGGGTTACTGGTTCCAGGTGCAGGGTGATAAACATATCCTGGCTGTTGGGGAAACCGGTTTATCCGCTTCCTTGCTGTGAGCTATCTTCATTGTCTTCATCATCATCTTCCTCGTACCCCGAACCCGCTTCCCTGTTGCGTGATTCTCCATTGATGGAGTCAAAGCACACGGTTGGGGTAGTGGTGGCTGCACCCCCTAGCATGGCATGCAGCTCCGCGTAGAAGCGGCATGTTTGTGGCTCTGCCCCGGACCTTCCGTTTGCCTCTCTGGCTTTGTGGTAGACTTGCCTTAGCTCCTTAATTTTCACGCGGCACTGCTGTACGTCCCTGTTATGGCCTCTGTCCTTCATGGCCTTTGAGACTTTTTCTAATATTTTGCCATTTCGTTTACTGCTACGGAGTTCAGCTATCACTGATTTGTCTCCCCATATGGCGAGCAGATCCCATACCTC
This sequence comes from Chrysemys picta bellii, assembly GCF_011386835.1. Taxonomy (NCBI): domain Eukaryota; kingdom Metazoa; phylum Chordata; order Testudines; family Emydidae; genus Chrysemys; species Chrysemys picta. The sequence goes on along the minus strand of NC_088797.1, from coordinate 88,188,860 downwards.
CCGTTCTGTCCATGCTGGAGCTCTTTTGCGATCCTGGGACTCCATCATGGTTACCTGTGCTGATGAGCTCTGCGTGGTCACCTGTGCTCTCCACGCTGAGCAAACAGGAAATGAAATTCAAAAGTTCGCGGGGCTTTTCCTGTCTACCTGGTCAGTGCATCTGAGTTGAGAGTGCTGTCCAGAGCGGTCACAATGAAGCACTGTGGGATAGCTCCTGGAGGCCAATAACGTTGAATTCTGTCCACATTATCCCAAATCCGACCCGCAAAGGCTGATTTTAGCGCTAATCCCCTCGTCGGAGGTGGAGTAAAGAAACCGGTTTAAAGGGCCCTTTAAGTCGGTAAAAAGGGCTTCGTCGTGTGGACGTGTCCAGGCTTTATTTGCTTTAACACTGCTAAATTCAACCTAAACTCGTAGTGTAGACTAGGCCTAAGAGTCTGGTCCCACAGAATCCCCAGGCATTGACCATGGCCAATTAGGGCCCCCTACTGTAAGAAGCTGCACAGGTGAATAAGGTTATGCTTGAAAACACACCCATTGAACTCTGTGGGATTGAGTTAAAGTTACTCTTTACAGGATCCATGGCCTATATTATCAGATGTTCAAGGCTGCCAACCAAATCTCACTCCAGCAAACCTCTTTTTAATGATGGCAGTGTCCCGGAATCAGGCTCTATCTGCTGGAGGCTCCTGAAGCCAAACCAGGAGATTTTAGGCTGCCAAAAGTCTGGCGGGGCTAAGGCAGGCTCCCTGCCAGTCCTGGCCCCATGCCGCTCGCAGAAGAGGCTAGCACGTCCCTGCAGCCCCTGGGGAGGGCAGGGAGCTCCACACACTGCCCCGCCCTGTGCACTGACTCTGCAGCTCCCATTGGCCAGGGACTGCAGCCAATGGGAGCTGTGGGGGTGGTGCCTGCAAGCAGGGGCAGCATGTAGAGCCACCTGTCCCTGCAGGGATATACCGTCCACTTCCGGGGGTGGCGCGGGGCCCGAGCAGGCAGGGAGCCTGCCTGCCTTAGCCCTACTGCACCGCTGCCCGGGAGTTGTCCAAGGTAAGCGCCAGCTGGCTGGAGCATGCAACCCTCACCCCCTCCTGCACCCCAACCCCTTGCCCTGAGCCCCCTCCTGGAGCCCATACCCCAAACCTACTCCTGCACCCAAACTCCCTCCCAGAGCCTTCACCCTGCACGCCTCCTGCACCCCAACTCCCTGCCCCAGCCCTGAGCACCCTCCGGCACCCAAACTTCCTCCCAGAGCCTGCACTCCACATCCCCTCCTGAACGCCAACCCCGTGCCCCAGGCTCAGTCCAGAGCCCTCTCTCACACTCCCAACCCCTTGGCCCCAGCCCAGAGCCCACATCCCAGCCCTCTACCTCAGCCCAGTGAAAGTGAGTGAGGGTGATTTGGGTTTGTGTGATTAGACAGTTGGCAACCCCATGGTAGTTACCAGTCTTGCACTCTAATGGCTACTAGCAGTAGCTATGAGAGACTGTCTACTTCAAGTGTTACAGCAGCTGCTTTTTTTTATGTGAAGTCAGTGGTTCAACATTCCTGCAGCAATAGAGTCTTTTCAGCTGGCAATTTAATTTTCAATCCTTACTCCAGGTGCTGTATCCCATCATTCCCAAAAAGGGCAAGAAAAAAATACAAATGGATGGACAATACGTTGTTACTTTTCTATATTAACTTTTCCAATTACCTTATTAGTCTCAGGGGGTTAGCAACATTCCCTGCAGAAAACTGAGGCAGAGAGAGACCTGCTTTGTGGTACAAATAATAAATGAATGTATCAGTCATAGCATGACGCTGAGTGCCTCCATGTTTTGCAGAACCAATTAAAATGCTGCATGGGCTCGATTCCCCGTTGCACTGAGCTTTCATCGGATCTCAGAGCTGGCAGGGATAGGTAGACCCCATTACCCTTGAAATTTACAACAGCAAACTATTTTGCTCTGGCCTATGAGGGTTGAAAACAGTGTTGACGTAGATAGCTGTGGTTCAGTAGGGGATGGGGTTTCAGCTGGATAAGGAATACCTCGACTTAGCTGGGTTTCAACTGCTTTAAAGCATGACCAGCTTGCGGCTTTGGCTGTTATTCTTATTCAGGTACTTTGTTAAAGACAGCTTGGTAGTGCTGACTGAGGCTTGATCTTTTTGGATCCTTAGCTCCCAATAAAGCCACTCACCACCTCCCAGGATCGGGCTTTGTGTCCTCGCAACCATTCTATGGACCTCACGAACTGATCAATCAGAGAGGAAGGAGTTAATCTCTGCACATGCCCTGAGGGGAGGCATGCGTCCCTCCAATTGTGGGGGTGCCAGTCTGGTCCCCAGTGCAGATGAGAGCAATCCTGAAGTCTTCTCTAATTTGCACCCTGGCTTCAAGGACACCTGTAGGTCTTGCAGTAGTTAGGGCATAATACTACTCCCAGGAGTGCTTTCTACATTGAAAACTCCTGTAGTGGCTCTGTCCCAAACCCTCTGTATGAAGGTATTTTATAAGAGGTGTGAGGCCATTTTGCACTAGCTAGCAGCTGACACATTTCTGTTGCGGTACACACCAATGGGGAAGGAGCTCTATCCAGCCACTGTAGCTCTGAGGTGTGCTGAAAAGTTAGTCACAATGTTTGAAACTTCAAAGGGGACCTTTCCCTACTTTGATCTCTCCTTTGTGAGCCCTTTGGAAAAACAAAGGAAATAAGCATTTGTCTACAATAATTTTCACATCTTTTAAAGGATAACCTGTGCTTTGCAGTGATTAAAAACTTGATTTAAGCATATCTGTGTTTTATGGGCTTTACAACAGCTATATCCCACCACCTGGCAGCTGCCTCTACAGGGAATAATCATCAAGGAGTCCATTAGAACAGGAACGGAGGCAAGAACAGCAGGAAGAATTGAAGCTAGTAACTGTGGCAGGAGGCTGTGATTTTAAACGGCGATGGAAGAACATTCTGAAAGAAAGCGCTCAGTGGGAAAAGCTCTGTGGGAGGTAATAAACACAGGAGCTGCCTTCTGTATTCAGGAGACTCATTGCTGTCATAATTCAACATTAAGTAATACAAAATTCCATCTCTCACCTAAGAAATCATTGGGGAGATGCAAGAGATCTTCTTAACGTTAAGTATTTTGAGACCCTTGATGATCTGAAAGGATCCCAAATACTTTTAATGTATATTTCACTAGCATATAGTGCCTGTATTATATTGTCACTCAACTGGTATCCTGCAGAGCTAACAATAACTTTGAATTTCAATAGGGATGATTAGTGTTTCATTAATGTTCATTTCTGCCATTCCATTAATGATTATTCCCTTTCTGAGATTTGACTGTGCACAGACTCAGGAAGTAAATCAAGTAATTGCCAAATTTAATGTTTAGAAGAAAGGAGAACTGACTGGAGAAAACCCTAAAGCAAATAAAATTTGTGGCAATATCTGGTTTCCTTTTCCGCACTTTAAATATCCTGCCATTGGTTTTTATGAGACTCCTACTGGCAGGATACAGCACAAAATAATGTTATAGTAATTAATTTGGGGGAATTTAAGTTATCAGATCCATATAAATAAGTACCAACTAATGAGGGGATTACAAGAGATTTAGAGGACTTTAAATTATTGTTTGGGTCCCCAGTGATGTTATGTTAGGGTCCCATGAAACCCTAAGAAAAAAAATATATTGTTTAGAAAAATGTGCCTAGTAACTGCAATCCTTTGAAGTCTGTAAATTTGCTTCTTTCCATGTTTGACACTGACAACACTCCCAAGGATGTATCATGGAACAAAATTTCCTTCCAGGAAAATACACTTTTAGGCCTAAACAGATTGACAGTGTCCCTTCTTTCATATTTCTACATTTCATTATGTATGTGATGTTGCACTCTATATGTTTATGGAAATATGCTTATAAGTGTAAATATAATGTAACTGGAATATGCTTTATGCTAGATATGCCATGTAACATATCTTTGCAAAGGTTATGATCTACTGAATATATTCATCCTATTTGTATGCATGTATCATTTTTATATCTGAAGTTATGCGCATTGGCTCTATGCTTGTATTTGAAGTGTTTGCTGTACGAAACACGTAAGGGAGGTTTGGCCAACATAGTGTGAAGGGGTTATTCAAGTAATGGGGAGTACTTAACTAACAGTGGACTTTGGGAGACTCCAATCCACATCTGAGCTTTCCTGGGAACCTTCAAACTAACATGTAAACAATGGCGTTGGCCTGCAAACAGCTGAATCATTCATGGACATGTGACCTGCCCAGCTGGCTACAAACTCCATCTTGTTGCTGTGATTTTGCACAGAAGAACAATGGGGTTTCTGCCCACAAGAGAGAGAACATAAAAGGCCCTGGAAGCCTCTCCATTTTTGTCTTCAGCTGGCTCAAGAGATGGCCTCTCCACCCCAAAGAGATGCCTGAAAGAAACTGGAACAAAGGACTGTAACTACGGGGGTGTGAGTAATTGCTGGACCCAGGCTATAAACTATGATGTTGGTCTGAAAAGGATTGTACCTGAGATAACATCTAGGGTGAGAAGTTAGTATTTGTAACTAGATCCTTAGTGTATTAAGTTAGCCTTGCGTCTTTTGTTTTATTTTACTTAGTAATTTACCTTGTTCTGTCTGTTATTACTTGGAAGCACTTAAATCCTACTTGTTATACTTAATAAAATCACTTTTGTTTATTAATTAACCCAGAGTAAGTGATTAATACCTGGAGGAAGCAAACAGCTGTGCATATCTATCAGTGTTATAGAGGGTGGACAATTTATGAGTTTACCCTCTATAAGCTTTATACAGAGTAAAATGGATTTTTTGGGGTTTGGATTCCATTGGGAGCTGGGTGACTGGGTGCTGGAGACTGGAGCACTTGGTAAATTATTTTCAGTTAAGTCTGCAGTTTTGGGGGTGTGGTTCATACCCTGAGTCTGTGTTGCAGCAGGCATGTGTGTCTGGCTCAACAAGACAGGGTTCTGGAGGCCCAAACTGGCAGAGAAAATGGGCTCAGAGGTAGTCTCAACACAGTAGATAAGTCCCAAAGGGTCTCTGTGACTGAACCCATCACAGTGCACCCATTTGATGTCCTTCAGATTTATACTTTTTGAGAAAAAGAAATGGTGCAATATTGTTGCTGTGGGGTTTGAGTAAGTTACCTTTTTAAGCAGTTATCTGTGTTCATGTAGCTTCATTAACAGCTATTATACTGCACCTGAAATTTTAAAACTTATGCGGACTCTGATTTAAGTCAATAGCAAAGCTCTCACTGGGAGGGATTATGATTGGGCCCTAAGATTTACTTGTTATTTGGAGACAAGTTCTCCAATGTAATTTATCTCCTTTGCTTTTCCTCTCCTTATCTATATTTATAGTAAGAGTTCAGGATTGTCACCTGTCTGCATTTCACTCTGAAGCCCATAATGTCTGTTGAGTCATGTAAAGTGATGGAAACAAATACAAGCCTGGTTGAGAGCTCTCTTCGTTTTAAATATCACCAGGTTCAAGCATCACTGCGATTCTTGGTCCCTTACTGTCAAATTTCTCAGCCATTTGGGCTTTATTTATTTATTTTACACAAGACTTTACTAGTTACACACAGGTGACAGCACAGGGTTTGAGCTACTAATATACAACAATAAAGTATCTAAAGAAAACGTGATCAGAAGGGTTTGCTTGCATTTTTTGGTCCATCCATCTGCATGGGATCATTTTGCACAAGTAGTGACTCTTAGAAATTCTCTAGTATGCTATATTATCGATCAAAAATTCAATACATTTTCCCTATGCAGTTGCTAGTGATGAACTCTAAACAATTCCAGTAAATGCATTTAGTAGCAGTTTGCTTGGAAAGTGATGTTCCCTTCCTAATCTTGCCTAGGATTCCTTATGCAGGATTTCATTCTAAAATGCATCCTCTTATGGAGTTCTTTGACTGTAGAGCACTTGCTGATGGTTTATGGACAGTTGGCTAGTCACATGGTGCTTGCTCTCTTTCCTTGTTTCACTTGCTAAACTGTTTTAAAAGGCAGACATGGATTTTAGGTAATAATATTTTTCCATGTGAGCACTTGGTATAGTTACTGCAAAGATGTTAGGCTGTCATGAGTGGGAGAAGTATTCACCAGACAATTCTTCTACGTAGATGTTGTCCCCACTTTCTTTTGAGAACCTCTGTTTTACACCATTAAAAATTTCAGATAATTGGTTCTCTTTTAAAAAGGTAGGATATCATTCAGAGCCAGGTACAAGCCCCTGATAGTGCTATATTTTGATTTTTTTTCCCCAAAACACACTATTCTGCACCCACACACGAAGTTCCCAGAGGAAGGCTTCTCATGTATCTCTTTTAGGGTATGTCCACAAAACATCTAGGGGGGGGCTTCCCAATGTGGGTACACAGAGCTGCACTAGCTCTACTCAAACTAATGTGCTAAAAATAGGAGCATGGCCACAGCAGCACAGGCGGTGGCTCAGGCTAGCTGCCTGAGTACAAGTCTGCCAGACTTGTAGGTACTTGGGTAGCTAGCCCGTGCTGCTATGGCCCACTGCTATATTTAGTGCGCTGTCTTGAGCAGAGCTAACCTGTGTCTGTCTATTCATGCTGGAAAGCACGCTACAGCTGCTATGCAGACATATGCTTAATATATGTTAAAATTTGGTGTGTAGAGATGTAATTGTTCCTACCCAGTCCATCTCTGCTTCTAAATCAATTCCAGTGTGACCGAACTACTTGTCATTTAATTATTTCCGAATGAAAAATGTTCACTCCATGCAAAAAAAGTCAGCTCCTTCCCTGCAGTTACATGGAAATGGAAAATAGCACAACCTGATTGCCTTTGGTCCAGATTCTGATACTCTCACTCCTAGGTAGTACCTTAATCTGGAAATAGTCCCATTGAAATCAATGGCCCTATTCCTGGAAAAAGGTGCTACTGAAGGTGACATTTTCCTTCCCTAGGGCTTATCAAACAGTTCATCCTCTTTTATACAATGGTTATGCAATACTTTCTTAACCAACAGTTTAGGGCCAATGCTTCAAAAGTCCATTGGTCTCCCTTCTCTAGGTAAGGAGAAACTTCTGTCTGTGTCACAGTAGGATTGGGGGGAGATGGATTGTGGTCAAAAGGGAAGTAGATGCACCCTTAGTTTTGTATTCTTATTAGTTTGCAGTCTGTCAATAACAAAAGGCATACGGATGGCCTGTTCTTCTAACAAGGGCCCCTTTGTGCTTGTGTGTGAGGAATACAGGCAGTAGGGCATCTGGGTGGCTGGGCCATTGCAAAGTAGTTTAGAACCCCTCTTAAAATCATGCCCTCTTCCACTTCAGATGTGCCTTTTAATTTCCTGTCAGTCTCTCTGCATTAGGGATTTGGCCATCACAACCTCTGTTTTCAGTAATTTCTCAGGTATCTCATCTACTGGCTTGTATTACTTGACACTAACACATGTAGGATTACAGCATGTATAAAAGTAAAATGTAAAGTATTACATAAAAGCAAAAAAATAATTCTCCAGGGCCCCTTGAATGTAATAAGAAACAAAAACACAAAATAAAATATAATTGTTGCTTTGCAGGTACTGCTACAAAATATTTCCAAGCATGTAATGCTCCAATGTTTCACTAAAAAAGATTTCAGTTATCAATATTCCCCTAAAATCCAGGAGAGTTCGCTTGTCCCCATGTCCTGTTTTACATGTTAAACCTTTAAAAAAAATTTTTTTTTAAACTTTGTCTCATATGATTGAAAACAGTATGTTTAGCAAAATAACACGGAGAAGATGACAGTTTTAAATTTTAAAAAGTCAGAAAAGGAGGAGGGTGGACAGGATGGATTTGGGGCGGTTTCTGCTTTACTTGGTTTAACAGCATTTAGGTTTGTTTGTTTTTTTAAAGTTAGGGGGAAAAAAGGATGTGGGGGGAAAAATAGCATTCTTATCTCTGGTAAGAAGTGTAATCAACTGTTTTACATAGAGTTTTTCTTTTAAGGTAACCTCTGTGTGTTTTGTATAAAGTTTGTAAATCTAAAGTTTTCTTTACAAATTACAAGTAATACGTTTTTAAAGCAGTTTTCCCTTAGGCAAAACTTTAAATGCCAACTAGCACTATTTTTTTAAAAGCCGGTGAATTTCTACATCTACACAAACTTGTGTTACATATAGCGTTTATCTTTTCATTCATTTGTTTAAAGAGATGCATTTTTTAAACAGGCCGATGGTCAATAGCCACACCACTCGGGAGATTGATTAATTCAGAAAAATGCAATTCTTGTGTGTCTAAAGAATTGCTTCTGATTGGTTCAGCCAAGAGGCATGGCTTGTCCAAGGCTGACTATCCTGGAATTATTGGCATTTGACAAGTGGCAGCCACAGAGGTAAGGTGCTTTTCTTTTCTCTCTGGCTTTCTTCCTTTCCCATTATTTTAAAACTTTCTCTGCAGCCTCTCACTTCATGTTCTCTCTCTTTCTGTAACAGGCTGAAAGGATCTTGCTTTTCTTGGCTGTTCTATAGCCTCTCTCACTTTGTGTCATGTTTAACTTTATTTTCTCTAAAAATGTATGTTCTATTACTATTATTTAATGCTTTTATTTCAAAAAATGCATAACACATATTTTCTCTAAAAGCCCATATTTATGTTGTAACACTTTTTCTCTCTTTACTCAACTTTACATATTTAGGGCCCTTTTAAATAACCCTATTTTCTTCAGAAGCATATTCTTTTCTTCTAACCTTAAAACTCTTTAAATGGTTCTAAATGTGAGGGGAAAAATACATACATGAGCAGTCCTAATGCTCACCATGAAAAAATAAATTTAAAAATTCAAAATGGCCACCATTCCAGAAGTGTACACGTACAAAAATGACACCGGAGGGCAGGACATAAAGCACAAAGGGGGCATGGAAACCTGTCAAAATTAATATAATGAGTAAAGGTATAGAGCCCTTTACTACTTATGCTTAATCTTGAGAAGTGAAAAATTTAGAATTACAGAGGCGACTCCTGCTCCTTTGTTCCATCTGCAATCTGAAATCATACCACTATTCCCTCAGCTCTTCCCCCTACTTTAAGAAATGCTGTTGAGCTGTTTAAATCAATCTTAAACACGCATCTTAAAATTGGTATAGTCTGGCGGAGAATGGCCTCTGCTTTCTAAATATCTGTTAAAACAAATCTCTTCACCTTAATCTGACAGCATGACCTTCTGTACATAAGATGGCTCTCTGTACCAGGTCACCTGATGCTTGGAAGGAAATTACCCATAGTCCATGCCCATGAACTGGTAATGTTGTTTGACAAACTGCCTCAGCTTGCTTTCTTTTCAAGGGTTAGGGACAGGACATAGCCATGATATTGTTCCCCCTTGCACAGCTATACACATTGCTCCAGTAAAAGGTAATGAATAGAACAGCTACTGTTTTGTTATGATAATAAATAATATTTTGCCCTTCTGATATTCTGAATTCTAGAATTCTTTGTACTTTATCTGAAAACTGACAAGTATTTTTACAAGCATTAATTTAGCCTCCCAACAATCTTATAAAGTAGGTATTATAAAATAGTTACATTACATAGATATACAACAGAGAACACTTTCAAAACAAGAAGAAATTACATCAAATCACCTTTTGAGTTATTGCCTAATTGTTAGCCATACTCACCTCTGTCATATAATAATGCAATTCTCCTACCTGCTTACTTGTGTGACAAATCTATGTTGCTACTGCTTTTAACTCCTGTTAGCCATGCAGAGGCCACACAAATACAGATAATAGAATAGAATGTATCTCATTCTCTTTCTTCTTGTTAGCAGTACGAATCAAACTGCCATAACTCTTTGCCCAAATTCCCATAATCCTTTGTACAGGAACCAAAAGTGCTCTATATCTATTATTCTAAGTGTCCTGAATTTAGGTTGAACTTTAGTGTGTTACCAAATGATGGTTTGTGTATAGTCCTTTTCTGTTGTTGAAACTGTGATGGGTTGGATCACAGAAACTCCCTTGGGGCTGCCAACTGATGTGCCAAGACTACTTCTAACCCTTCTGCTTTCCCTGCCCTCCCAGCTTGGGATTTCAGTGCCCTGCCTGGTTTGAGCCAGGCCCTCTAGCCTGCTGCAAACCCAGACCCAGGTCTGAACCACGTACCCTAACAGCTGTAGACTTAATTGAAAGCAGGTTAAGAAGTGTTCCTGTCTTTAACACTCAGATGCTCAACTCCCAATGGGGTCCAAACCCCAAATAAATCCATTTTACCCTGTATAAAGCTTATACTGGGTAAACTCCTAAATTGTTCGCCCTCTATAACACTGATAGAGAGGTATGCACAGCTGTTTGCCCTCTCCCCCCCCCCCCCCCAAGATATTAATACATACTCTGGGTTAATTAATAAGTAAAAAGTGATTTTATTAAATATAGAAAGTAGGATTTAAGTGGTTCCAAGTAGTAACAGACAGAACAAAGTGAATTACCAAGCAAAATAAAATAAAACACGCAAGTCTAAGCCTAGTACAGTAATAAAACTGAATACAGATAAAATCCCACCCTCAGATGTTTCAGTAAGTTTCTTTCACAGACTGGACGCCTTCCTAGTCTGGGCACAATCCTTTCCCCTGGTACAGTCTTTGTTCCAGCTCAGGTGGTAGCTAGGGGATTTCTCATGATTGCAGCCCCCTTTGTTTTGTTCCACCCACTTATATAACTTTTCATAAGGCGGGAATCCTTTGTCGCTCTCTGGGTTCCCACCCCTCCTTCTAAATGGAAAAACACTAGGTTAAAGATGGATTCCAGTTCAGGTGACATGATCACATATCACTGTAAGACTTCATTACCCACTTGCCAGCACACAGGTATACAGGAAGACTTACAAGTAAAACAGAGCCATCTACAGTCAATTGTTCTGGTTAATGGGAGTCATCAAGATTCCAAACCACCATTAATGGCCCACACTTTGCATAATTACAATGGGCCCTCAGAGTTATATTTCATATTTCTAGTTTCAAGTACAAGAATGATACATTCATACAAATAGGATGAACACACACTGTAGATTATAAGCTTTGTAATGATACCTTACAAGAGACCCTTTGCATGAAGCAAATTCCAGTTATATTATAGTCACACTCATTAGCATATTTTCATGAAATCATACAGAGTGCAACGTCACAGCTGTCTTCTGCAATTGATGAGATGATGACTATTGAGAGATTTTTTTAGCTAATCGGGAGTTACTTGTTGCCACAAGTGTTTTCTGCTATAATTACTTGGTTAGAGATGTCTTTAGCTTATTGATCATGTAAGCTGAGATACCATGAAAAGAATCCCATGGGTAAAAAAGTTAGGGGAATGGCATTTCTTTGTCTCAAGCATAACATATAAGGAGGTGAATATCTGAAAGTTAGTTGAAAATGAATCAAGCGGCAGGACCACTTTCCCAGATCGGTCTGGTAATGTGTCCTTTTCTGTATTTTGTATTGTGCTGATTAATCTTTGACTAATAATCTTTGATTACTAAATACTGATTGAGCCTTCTCTTCTGACCCCTTAATAACCAAACCTAACCTTCATATTGTATATTGCTTCATTAAGTTCCACGTGTGCTAATATAGTGAGGGCTACAAGGATAGCACAGGTGTCAACAAGGACATAATTTGATGACAATGGGTTGCACAGATGCCATTTGCAGAATCTTTTAGTGGCAATGATGCATGGAAGAGAGAATCCAGCTTCATTCTCAGAGCCCAGGCTCAGATTACAGGCCTGACAGTTGGTCAGCAAAACCTTTGCAATTGTTGATCAAATGTGCTCACTTTACAAATTATTCAGGGGCAATAATCACAGAACATGTGATTTTTACACAATCATTTTTCAGAGCAGAAGCACACTTTAAGTACAGGAACGTTCTTCTGTCCCCTTGACTGAACTGCCAAGTGTCTCCAAACATAGCCACTACACATTACATCATTTAATTAATATCTATGCAATGCAGCTTGGAAAGCCACTAGAAAGTAGAGAGCTGAGACCATTCCTCCTCCACAGTTATTGTGCACTAGAGAGGGTGGGGAAGTCTATATGGTCTCCCTTTCCACAGGAGATTGGTGGGCACCTACAAAATTTGTTCCAAATTTTCTTGTGAACTCCCACTACTAATTAATGGACACTCTGCTGCAGTCTGGTGATAGTGTAGAATGTAGCGTAGCTAGTTTAAGGTGGAATCCACAAAACTACTAGGTGCCTAAACCCAGATGGAGGCACATAACATCTGTTTTCAGGCACTGAAGTCCCCCATTGTGATCCATAAAACTCCCGCTGAATGCTGTAGGCACCTAAACTCACTCGGATGTTTTTCAAAGTAAAAAGTCAATAGGTACCTAAGTTTGTGCCTCTGGGAACACATGCTGCACCGGCACCCTCACTCTAGGTGTCTGGATGCCTCTCTCCTACTTAAGCTGCAGAGTGATTCATGAACCAGGGAAAAACAGGCATTTGGCCACCTAATTTGCCTAAGGGCCCGCTCTGATAGGCACCCTCTAAGTGCACCTACTGGCTCAGGCCCCATTCAAAATCCAATTAGGTGGTGGTGCCACCACCGTCCACCTTATAACTTTTATCCCAAAGTTTAGAGTAGTCGCCTGGGAGGTGGGATACCTAGATTCAATTTCCTCCTCCCTCCCAGGGGAGGAGACAGGATTGGAACTAGGGTCTGTTACTTCTCTGGAAAGTGTGCTAACCACCGAGCTATGGGATAGTCTAATGTGGGGCTCCCTTACTCTCTCCTTTTGAAGCTATTCCCCTGTGGATCAAGAGGGAATTGTTGGAGCAGGGAGACTAGACCCTGATCTCCTGCTCCCAGATGGATGTCCTAACCACTGGACTATAGCATCATTCCCACTCTCTTTCTCTCTCTGGTTGTGGCAGGATATTTCAATATTATTGTAATCAGTTCACTTCATGCTAAGCAGATACAGGGCCTGATCCAGATCCCTTTAAAGTCAATGGAAAGACTCCTCTTGACTTCAATGAGAGTTGGACTGGAGTCTTAAATTCTTTATCATATATTCATATAGAATGCCACTGACTAGCTCTCTGTCTCTCACCATGTAACTGTAGCCCTGATCTCCCAAACCACAACCTAGTTGATTATTTGAGTGGAAAATGTGATACTTGAGAATCTCTCTTTCTCCTTATTAACAGACACTAGGTAGATTATCACCATACAATGGACAGACTCTTTAAACTGTTAAAATGGGGAATCAAGGTCAGAATTTGGATTTATGGACTGGTCAAATTAGTGCAATGCACTGACCTGCAAGGGCTCAGAACTTGTATCCAAGTTTGACCCAGTGGTCCAGTACGGTTAGGGACTGGGATAATTGAGAAGACCATACACTTGGTTTCAGGAGGAAGAGATCACCTAATGTCACTCTGATGCATTTCTCAAGTTTCCTTGTCTGACATAATGAAGATTCCATTTATGTGTGTGCTTAATGAGGTGGTTTTGAAGTTGACTGGATTTTAGCCCTATAGGCTGAAACTGACCCCTGTGCAGAGGTGCTAGCACAAGATCAGTGCACCATATCATTCTCACTCTCACTTAAGCACTCAGCAATAAGGGTCAAGGAGTATATAACCTTTGTTCCAAGTTCTCTCATTCTTATATTAGAACTTTATTTGCAACAGACTGAATTGTGGAAATGACACAACAACAAAAACTGAGCAATCTGACTGGTTTTTATTCTACTCACCTGCAAAGCCCAACAGAGGCAGCATGAGAATCTAACCCAGTGTAGCAGTCACTTACAGGAAAACCAAGCTGATGCAAGGCAAAGTAGGAATTTCCTCCTTGGCTTACGCTGACCACAAAGTAACAGTCAACATTCTGTTCACTAACTTGACTCCTCACATTTGTCCTAACATAATACAATTTTGCTGTGAGGACAAGCATTTCACTAAAGGCCAGATCTTGCAGTCCTCATAATCATGGTTAGTTCCTACCATATGAATTATCTTTTTGAAGAACATTTCCTTTGTGGTTTAGGAAGGAAACAATAAATAAATCATCTCTTAGGGCAGCCAAGACTCAGTGTCCCACCTGCCATTAGCACAAAGCAACTAAAAGTAAATTACTCCTGGGGCAATTCTGCGCCACTGTGCATGCGCAGAATTTATGTCCCCTGCAGATTTCTTTGCTTCCCCACAGAAAAATGACTTTCTGACAGGGAGGCAAAGGAAAGCCACAAGAGTGGTCATGTGACCCTCCACAGCAGTATGTTTCGGGGGCCTAGGGCAGCCAGCAGAGAGGTAAATAACTGTGAGGCAGGAGGCGGGACTGGGGAAGACCTAGCTCACACTTATCCTGTGCCGGGCTCAGCTGCTAGTCTTGGCTGGGCTGGGGAGGATTTCTCCCCCAGCTGAAGGAAGCTCTGCAAACTCTCCCGCACCCCACCCCACTTCCTGCACCTACTGTTCTTCAGCTGCAGGGGGTGGGATCCCTGTACAGGGAGCTGCTCCCCCATCCACCGTGCATCCAGACCCCCTCATACCTAGACCCACCCACGAGCTTTACACCCCCGCACTCAGAAACTCCCCTCCCCTGATGAGCCCCACTTCCCTTGCTCCTGGACCACCCTGAGAAGCCACCCACACCCAGCTGCATCTGGATCCTCCACTGAGCCCGCCCCCACACCCATACCTCCCTGCCACGCTCTATTGCTCCCACACCCAGACATCCCGCCGCTGAGCCCCAACCACCTTCACCTGGATCCCCCTGCAAAGTCTAATTACCGTTGCACCCAGAACCCCCCCAACAAGGCCCTGTGCATCCAGATCTCCCCACACCCTCATCCCCGACTGAGCTACCCACACCGAGATTGCCCACACAGAACCCTCTCAACCCACACCAAGCTCCTCCACACTTGGGTGCTGCCCTGCTGAGCCTGCCTGCCAACACCTGGTGTACCTGGCACAGAGAGGTATGGCCCTGGAGTATTTCTGGGGCAGGCCTGGTCCTTGCGCTGTGTCGGAGTTGGATGCAGCCTCACTGCTGAGTATGTCCGGGGGGAGCTGCACAGTGATCTCCTTCCTCTGTGCAGCCAGTGGCCTGTGCTCCCCAATGCCATGCTGGACTCAGCCTCCACATTTATTTGACAAATAAAGTTTGCAGAATTTTAAAATATTGTGTGCAGAATTTTTATATTTTTGGCATAGAATGCCCTGAGGAGTAGTAACTGCAATGATGTCTTGCAAAACACAGCAGCACCAAAGCACTATCTACCAACTTTCACAAACTCAGCTCCTCCTCCTCAAGCTTCTAGAGTCATTTCACAAGCCATGAAGTCAGATGCCAGGCTACTGAAATAAGTTATGAAGTTGCTATTAAGGCTGACATTTACTTGGGACAAATGTGATCTATCTAGCTTCTTATATGGCTACCATCACTCTAGCTTCTGAGTGCTTCCCCAATTAGAAATAATTTCTCTTCTTCCCCAGTCTCTAGGAAAAAGAGCTTGATTAGTTCATAGTGGTTTTTGGTTTATGTTGCTTCCTAAGCTACCAGGCACTGGCAGTGCTGCACAGTGCCTTGTTTCACACTGGTGGGATGCTATTGAGCTCTCAAAGAATAGCGATGAAAGGCTTCAGAGGGAATTCCAGGAAATCATCCTTGGCTGAAAAGATGGAGAAGGAGAGTTGAGAGAACACCAGGTAAGATTTCTTATGGTTACACAGTCCTGATGATCAAAATCACAGAGCTGGTGATATTCTCCTCCTTCCACGCCCAACCGCAGAGGGCATTTTACAAGAAAAAACATTGAAATGCATCATAAACACTTATCTGTAGGCCAGTTTATTTGCCTCCTTAGCCTGATATTTATGCATTGTCAAAGGCTTGGTCTACACTAAACCCCCAAATCGAAGTAAGGTACGCAACTTCAGCTACGTGAATAACGTAGCTGAAGTCGACGTACCTTACTTCGAACTTACCGCGGTCCACACCCGGCAGGCAGGCTCCCCCGTCGACTCCGCGTACTCCTCGCGGCGAGCAGGATTACCGGAGTCGACGGGGAGCACTTCTGAGTTCGATTTATCGCGTCCAGACAAGACGCGATAAATCGAACCCAGAAGTTCGATTGCCTGCCGCCGAACCAGCGCGGTAAGTATAGACAAGCCCTAATTCAACATCATAATGGGGCAGCAGAAGAATGTATCTGAGCACCTGACATGTATCCTCCTCTTGCTATATACATGTAGTACCCACTAATGATAAGGATTAGAGCTCTCTATTTATTCACTGATTTACTTCAGTGTGCCTTCATGGCAGATGAGAGATCTACTTTCTGGTGAGGTAACTAATTTTTTCAGTTATTGAAGGTATACCTCAGTGTGAAACCATAAGCTTGCCCTTTTTTTATAAGAATCCTGGACAAGACAGGTGGTCAGTAATACAAGGAATTCACTAGGAGATGCAGCACTGGCTCTTGTTCAGATGCAGTGTGGGAAAAATAAACAGAGGTTTATGCATCTGCTAGACAGTTATTCTGAAGGAATAAAGACATCTCTGCTTACCAACCCTTCCTCCCCAGGGTATTGATAAAGCCAATAAATATGCACGTTAGTGGCATAAATAAAGCTTCTTTTCATTATAACTGACACACACTGTTGGCAAGAACTAAAACATATGTACTGCTTTTCTCCATAACTATATTTGCTCTTCAGACTGATTAATTTTCTTTACTCTGTATTAATTAAATGTTTCACCTTCTATCACTCATGAGCACTTTGATGAATGGATTGGAAGGCTGTCTAGTTTCACTACAGCATCTGTCATCCACTCAAATGATATTATATAATTTCCATAGGCGTGCGCAGCCCATTTCATTAGGGTGTGCACCCAGGGAGCCCCACCCTAGCCCCACCCCTTCTACTCCCTCCTACTTCCTCCCCCCTGACTGCCACCCTCGGAACCTCCAACCCCCCCGCTCCTTATCCCCTGACTACACCCTACTGGGACCCCTGCCCCTAACTGCCCCAAGACCACACCCCCTATCTAAGCCTCCCTGCTCCTTGTCCCATGACTGCCCCCCTAGGAACCTACCCCCTACCTGTCCCGATTGCCCCGACCCTTATCCACTCCCACGCCTATCCAACTGCTCCCCGCCCCCTGACAGGACACCCAGAACTCCCGACCCATCCAACCCCCTCTGCTCCCTGCCTTCCCAACCCCTCTCCACACCCCTGCCTCCTGACAGACCCCCCCCAGAACTCCCAACTCATCCAATCCCCTCCAGCTCCTTGTCCCCTGACCACCCCCTCCAGAGGCCCCCCCACCCTAACTGCCCCCCAGGACCCTCCTTGCTCCCTGTCCCCGACAGACCCTGGGGCTCCCATGCTCCATCCAACGCCCCCTGCTCCCTGATTGCCCCCTCCAGAGACCCCCCGCCCCTAACACCCCCACCCGGGATCCCACCCCCATCCAACCCACCCTGCTCCCTGACCCCTGACTCCTCCCACCCCTTATCCAACCCCCCTGGTCCAGGACTCCTTACCGTGGCATGAGATGAGGCTCCTAGCCTCCCCGTGGAGCCAAACCCTGCCCCATGGGAGCGTGCAGCCCCGGCCCCCAGAGCACTGCGTGCACGGCACCAGGACTCATGGGGAGGGAGAAAGGTGGGGAGGGGCCGGCAGCTTGCTGCGCTCAGCCGGGTGCACCGGCCGGGGAGCGCAGACCCCGCGGCTTGCCGCGCCTGGAGAGGGGGGCCATTTGCCCACCCCTGCATTAGGGTGGGCCCGGGCACACCCGGCACACCCCGTGCGCACACCTATGATAATTTCCTACAGTAAGTCCCATACAAACACAATAGATCTGTCTTAATTTCCTACAGTAACAATACATTAAGGAAGTTTCTTTTCCTTTTCTGAGCCACTGTTGGAAGGACATAGATTCCTCCAAAGCACTGTGATAAAATACAACTTTATTTTGTTTGATGACTGATAGGAACTGATAAAATTCATAGTTCCCTAATGTCATAATTCAATAGTTGCAGCGTTTAATGTAAATTGTAGGGGGGGCGGAATAGTGTGTGTTTATGTGAATTTTGAAAGAGAGAGACTCAGTGAAGCAGAGAGGTAAGGGAAGGCTACTCCAGAGGGCAAGAGTTTCAAAGGAGATTTTTGCAAAAGAAGTAGCTGAAAGCTCATTCATTAATAGCCACCCTTCTGTCCCTTCATACAGAGAGGGGAGATACCCTATGAATTTGCTGCAGCCTGCTCCATGCTGTTCAGCTAGCTTTGATCTACCTAGCTTGATTAACAACAGCAGTGTAGTGGTGACAGCACAGGCCATACAAGCCCATCTGGGACTCTCAGGGGATGTCTACACTGCAGTGAAAAACCTGCGGCTGGCCCATGCCAGCTGCCTCAGGCTTCCAGGGCTTGGGCTGTGGGGCTGTTTAATTGCAGTGTAGACTTCCAGGCTCGGGCTGGAGTCCGGGCTCTAGGACTCTGTGAGGAGGGAGCATCCCAGAGTGGGGGCTGCAACCTGAACCGGAACATCTACATCACAATTCAACAGCCCAGCAGCCCAAGCCCTGCGAGTCTAGGTCACCTGGCATGGGCCAGTCATGGGTGTCTAATTGCAGCGTAGACATACTCTGAGTATGTGCTCAGGTAGCTAGCCTGGCTGTGGCTTTACTGCTACTGTTATTAGAGCTAGTTTGATCAACATTAGCTCAGACATGTCTGCACTAGTTGTTGTCACACCTCAGACTGCAATGTAGACATACCCATAGAGGAAGGCAATTTGGAACTGAATGCTGAAATCAATGGAAGCCAGTGGAGTTAATCATGAATAGGGTGATGCTGGTACATTCCATTGTATCAGAGAGAGGCAGCCAGTAGCATTCTGCACATATTAGAATTGGGAGTGAATTAGACTAAGTGGAGTCAAAGCAACACCACAGAGGTGGTGGTAGGTAGGTTTGCAGACAAGAGGAGTATGGGAGAAAAAGGATAGTTCATGGCCATAGATAAAACCAAGGTTACATACAGTGAAAGTTAATGGAGACTCTGAGCTGAGGAGGAGGAGGAAAAGGGAGAAGTAGAGGTGTGTTTGAGCATGCTTCTCTTGCCCAATCTCTCTTAAAATGACAGTCAAGTTAGGGCCAGATCATCCCCTCCCATGGAAGTGGTGGGGAAAATCTCTGAAAGGAAACTGTTGTACAGGCTTCCCCTTTCCCGCCCTGCCACACATACACCTTGTCCAGTC
Organism: Chrysemys picta bellii; assembly: GCF_011386835.1. Taxonomy (NCBI): domain Eukaryota; kingdom Metazoa; phylum Chordata; order Testudines; family Emydidae; genus Chrysemys; species Chrysemys picta. The sequence goes on along the minus strand of NC_088797.1, from coordinate 88,169,603 downwards.
AGAGGGAGGTGGCCCCTACTGGAAAGCCCAGGAGATCCACCCCCAAATTACAGTCTCACACGATATCATCTTTTCTAAGCCCAGCAGAGGCAGATGGCATAAGAAACAATATGCTTTTCTCATCCCTACCCCCGCGTCCCCTTCTGTGTAGACAAGGGAGTTCTCTGCACATGGGGATCTCAGTGGGACAATCTAGGCTCCTAATTTTAAAACACATTTCCTTGTCTGTTTCTAGTGACAGAACATTTCAGAAAGGTAACTGACATTGTATTGTTTAAAAAAATGGGTTGGGAAGGTTTTTGTACATTTTTCTCTGCTTAGATGTTCCAAGTACTGCAGTGTTTGCATTGTAAGTACTGCAGGAGGGTGTATTTGCTTTACTTTTTAAAAGGGAACTTTCCCTTGACATTTTTAAAGATCAAGGAAACATTTCTCTTGGTCTTAGCTTCTGGGAGAACTTGTTTATACAGAACTAATATTATGGGGCAAATTTGACCTTGTCTCTTTCAATCCTGGGAAAACAAACATAAAAAGCATATCAACCCAGTCTAGGCACAGAAAAAACTGTTCTGGCCATTACATGCAGAGGACACTACATGACCCCAAACTGGATTCAACGTGGCTCACAGACTGCAGAACTTTAAAGGGTGATTTGAGACTATTATATGTGAAGAATTAATATCATTCCCAAACCAACACAGCCACCTTTCAACTTACATCAAAAGCAAATTCTTCCAAGGGAAAATAAATACAGAATGAAGTTTGCTACACTATGACTTAGAATCCATCAGATATGTATAAAAATTTCCCTGCAACTGGAGAAGTTATAAAAATGCAAAATTCAACAGGCTGTTGTACTTCTGCCTCTCTTCCACTATTTTACTATCGTCATGCATCTCCATTGACATAGGAACCCATTCAGATGCACAGCACTTTAGGTAAGCAAATAAATAAGATGCAGTTTCTCGCTTTTGTCCACTTTCCCTGGTATATGATGACATCACAGTTAAATAGAACTGTCTGTCCATCATAAAATGATAGAGATTATACTTTGGTTTTTAATTCTCCATTGCGTTTAAATACCATCTCATTTTTACTATAAAAATTCACAAGTTAAAAATGTATTATTTGAATAGGACTTTGGTTACCATACATCTGGGGTTTCTTGGACATGATCTCTTTTTTTGGTCCTCTGATCTCCGTCAGAGAAGATTTTTGAAATATGAACAAATGTCCATGATTTGGTATTGCCACCCTTACTTCTGTGCTGCTTTCAGAGTTAGATGGCTGGAGAGTGGCAGCTGCTGGCCAGCCACCCAACTCTAAAGGCAGCACCACCATCATCATCAGCAGCACATAAGTAAAGGTGGCATGGTATGGTATTGCCACCCTTACTTCTGTCCTGATGCTGGAAAACAGCCTACAGAGCTGGGTGGTTGAAGAGTGGCAACTGCTGTACCCGCCCCCTCCCTGGCAGTATCCTCTATTTAGGAACTTGAAATATAGTAACCCTAGACAGGACACTTATACATTTAGAACATTTCAAATTATTTTTAATCACTAGAAGTTGTTCTAATAGTTAACTTATTAACTCAGGTTTTTGGTCATTGTGTTAAACTATGTGAAGGAGTTATCAGCTAGCATGAGGTGGCACAGTTCCATTGAGATATGAGTAGTTAGAGCTGGTCCTGTATCATTATACTGGTCTATACACCCTGACTTAGGTGGCACCTATTAAGGACAGCCAGGGGTGAAAGTAACTTAAAGGACTTAACGGTACTCCGGAGTCCTTAGGAGGGGGCGGGGTCTCAACCAGAAGAGGTGGGGCCTCTATCAGAAGAGATGGGGCCTTTAAATCCCCAGGTACTTTAAATCACCATCAGAGGGGGCCCTGGCCTCTGGTGGAGCTTTAAAGGGCCCAGGGCTTCGCTGCAGTAGCAGCAGCCAGAAGCCCCATACCCTTTAAATCACCACCAGAGCCCCACCGCTGCTACCCCGGGGCTCCGACAGGCTCCGGGGACGATTTAAAGGGCCTGGGCGGTAGAGGCTGCCGGAGTCCTGGGGAGGTGGCAGCGGGGTTCTGGTGGCTATTTTAAGGGCGGGGCAGTAGCAGCTGCTGCAGCCCTGGACCCTTTAAATAGCCGCAGGAGCCCTGCCGCCGCTACCTCAGGGCTCCGGGGACAAGTTAAAGGGCCTGAGGCAGTAGCTGTGGCAGGTGCCACAGGTGCCACTGCTGGGAGCCCCAGGCCCTTTAAATGGTCACCAGGGGAAGCCGACCTGCCCCGGTACACCGTACTGGGGCGTACCAGCTTACTTTCACTTCTGAGGACAGCCTTACATGTTACATGTCAGTGTACTGCCTCATGGAAGCTCTGGGAGGAATGATGCTTCAGAAAGATCCACACCTCATAAGAACAGCCATACTCAGTGAAACAAATGGTCCATCTAGCCCAGTATCCTGTCTTCTGACAACAGCCAATGCCAGGTGCTTCAGAGGGAATGAACAGAACAGATAATCATCAAGTGATACACTGTTGTTCACTCTCAGCTTCTGGCAGTCAGAGGCTGGGGACACCCAGAGCACAGGGTTGAATCCCTAACCATGTCAGCTAATTGTCACTGATGGACCTATCCTCCATAAACTTATCTAATTCTTTTCTGAATCCTGTTATAATTTTGGCCTTCACAACATCCCCTGGCAACAAATTCCACATGTCAGCTGTGTTGTCTGAAGAAATACTTCCTTTTGTTTGTAGTAAACATGCTGCCTATTAATTTCTTTGGGTGGCCCCTAGGTCTTGTGTTATGTGAATTAGTGAATAACACTTCCTTATTCACTTTCTCCACAACACTCCCATGATCCTTGGCACATAATGGAAGCATGCCCACTTGTACCGGCTGATAAGGCTATGAAATGTGAAGATTACAGAAACTCCTGCAGAAGTGTGGTTTTAAATGAAATTCTATATAGCCAATTTACATGAGGGAGACTGGGTCATTGGGTTCAGAACATTCACTTGTCAAACTTCCTGAATCACTTTGCTAAATAAATTTAACACTTAGAGCTATGGGGAAGCCTTAATGAGCAAGGAACTGTTATTGCCCAGCTCATCCTGAGACAGGGACTGTCCCACATCCTCTCCCCCAACTAAAAAGTAAAAAAAAAAAAAGTTAAAACTAAAAAGCAAGCACAACAAGCAGAGCCAGCACCAAATCAATAACACATTTTAGAAGCTTCCTTCTTAAGATTTGCCTTGTGGTATCTAACATTCACACAGTGCATTATGTAAGCAAAATATCCCTTAAACAGAGTTTTTAAACTATTGAGGGAAGCGCCAATTTTAAACAGAGCTTACCAGTTATTAGCTTAAAGTGACCTCCGTGTATTTCCACTGTCTCGCCTATGCTTATGGTCATATCTCAGAGCCCTCTCATTGTTTGAAAACTAGGAATCTAGGAATTTGCAATGTCAGAAGGGACCATTGTGATAATCTAGTCTGACCTCCTGTGTAACACAGGCCACAGAACTTCCCCAAAATAATTCCTAGAGCAGATCTTTTAGAGAAACATCCAATCTTTATTTAAAAGTTTGTCAGTGATGGAGCATTTGCCATGACTCTTGGCAAATTATTCCAGTGGTTAATTACCCTCACTGTTGAAAATTTTTACCTTATTTCCCATCTGAATTTGTCTAGCTTCAACTCCCAATCATTTTGTTATTGTAATACTCATGTGTTCTTATAAAAAGGAAACCTATGAAGCAGAAATGAGTGTTCCAGAAGGCTCAACATAACATTAATGCCATCTTTTAATTCTGCTGTGATAAACCCTTTAGAAGCTTCTACAACTGAAATTTATTTTAACAAATTGACATTTGCAGTCTTTTACTTTCCTGTGCCTTTCAAACTTGTTTTTTTATTTGGATACAATCAGTTAAACTGAAAACCTGAATTTCAGTGGGGTAACAGGAGCTAAGAACCCTTTTATAATCTCTATACCTTAGTTGTACTCTTCCTTGAAAGTAAACAGAGCAATTTACTTCCGTCTCTTTCCATATTCAGTCAGTGCAAACTTCAGCATCCCTCCCTCTAAAGCATGTTCTTTGTGCCTCACAGTTTTGCATGTGCACTGTCTCCACAAAATGATCAGATGTGCCGAAGCAGAATGTGCAGAGGACAAGGGGGAGCAGATCTAACATCCCTCTCATGTGAATGCTTTCAGCTGCTATGAGACTGATGAATTAATGTTACAGATAGACATTCCCTCGCCATAGCATTAATGTTTATGTATTAATAACAACACGAGGAATACATTAATGCTTTGGTGCAGAGCTTAGAGTGTAAACTATTATCTATAAATGCTAAATATTATATTAAGACAGCTAATTAGCCAGTAGTCCATTTCAAGGGATCGTGCATTATGGGCCCTGAAACATCACAACTCTTGCCTCTTTTTTCACTTTCTATATTCAGTTGTGTCCAGATTCCCTTCCCTTCTTTTAAACTTGTATTTCAATCCCTCCACAAGCATGGAGAAGCAGGATGCATAATTATACTCCTCACCCTAAAGTAGGAAGTTATTTGATACCAGGGTCCCCTGCCAACCCTTCATGAAGCCAATTGCTATTCAAGAATCAAAGGAAACAGGATCCTTCATAGGCAAGAGGATTTGTGGTTTATTGCCATAACTAAACAGCTTATGGCTGAGGAGACAATCTAATCATCTGTTAACTAGGGGCAAAGTAATCTCTCAGTTAAACCAGTGTAAACTACCAGTTAAATCTAGATTCACACCAGTATACTTGGTCCTAGAAGTCTGAGGTGTATAATTATGAGACTAAATCCACTCAGATCAGAACTCAGCCAAAGCATTCAAGGCAGCCATTTAATCAGTATCATAGTACTGTCCAGGATATGTAATTACATCATATCTGCCCTTTTGGATTGCTGGGCACACTCAGCCTTCAGTCTCATGTCTCTGAATACATCTAGGAGATCCATTATGGCACTAGATCAAGAATAATAGCACAGTTGTTTGTTTTTCCCTGCTCTGTCCTGTCCTTCAAAAAGCAAAAATCCCCCACAAAATAAAACAAGTATGCCACACAGAGATAACTGTTTGTTGTTTCAAAGGATTTGTTCTTTGCTTCTGCCAAGCGTCTTCAGGAAAACAGTGTTCTGTAAGATAGTGGGGGTAGAGGGAGGAGAAGGAAAAGCTATTTCATAAGCTTAAACATTAAAGAAATAATTTAAAATAAAGATGCAAGCAACTGCAACTGCTTTCTTAACTGCATTTCTTCAGTAGCAAGAGGCTGAACTAAGAAGCTGAACTGTAGCACAGGGGACCTGGAGTCATTCATCTAGTCCGTGATAATGTGAGGAATTTACATAGTGAAAGGGCAGACAGATGAGGTGCCAGCATTGTCTTGTGATCTGTTTGTTTGTCTGGGGCCGCACTGACAAAGGAGGCAACCAGCAAAATCCATGATGTAGAGATGGCACAGAGATGTTTGTACCTGGATTGGTACAAGGTTAAAGCATGTTTGGAAGAGGGTTATTCATCCAGGTCTCTCTCTAGCACAGGGGTCAGCACCCTTTCAGAAGTGGTGTGCTGAGTCTTCATTTATTCACTCTAATTTAAGGTTTTGCGTGCCGGTAATACATTTTAACATTTTTAGAAGGTCTCTTTCTATAAGTCTTTATTATATAACTAAACTATTGTATGTAAAGTAAACAAGGTTTTCAAAATGTTTAAGAAGTGTCATTTAAAATTAAATTGAAATGCTGATCTTACGCCACCAGCCTGCTCAGCTCGCTGCCAGCCTGGGGTTCTGTTCACCTAGGCCGGCAGAGGGCTGAGCAGGGCTGGAGGATGTGGGGGGGGGTCCAGGGCAGAAGGCTGGCTGTGTGGGGGGGGTTCAAGGTTCAGGGCAGAGGGGTGGGGGTATGGGGGGGTGCAGGGCAGAGGGCTGAGTGTGTGGGGGGGGATTCAGGGCAGAGGGCTGGGGCTGTGGGGGTGCAGGGAAGAAGGCTGGGTGTGTGTTGGGGTGGAGGGGTACAGGGAAGAGGGCTGGAGGGGTGTGGGGGGTGCAGGGCAAAAGGCTGGGGTGCTCAGCTCGTGGGGGTGCTCCCAGCCCCCTGCCCTGAGCGGCTCACGGCAGGGGGCTGGAAGGGATATGCCCTGTTCCCCCCCCTTCCCCCAGGCTCCGTCCCTACCTCTCTTTGCCTCCTCTACGGAGCTGTGCGCACGCTGCTGCTCTTCCCCCTCCCCCTCGCTAGGGCAATCAGCTGATTGGCGCAGGGAAGCACCACACTGGGGGAAGAAGCAGGGGAGGGGGGAAGCTTGGCTCTGCAGAACCAAGCTTCTGCCTCCTGCCCCCGCAGGGAGAGCGGTGGGGCTGAGAGCCAGGACCACGACAGGGAGCTGCGTGCCACTCAAAATCGGCTCACATGCCATGTTTGGCACGCGTGCCATAGGTTGCCGACCCCTGCTCTAGCGCAAGCCTTCAGCCCACTAGCAATCCATACTGGAGCCAAAAGATCACCTGGGCCACTCAAACAAGCAACTGAGCCAGCACACAAACTCCAGCTCTCCCTCTGACAGAATCTTGTTGTACTCTTGGCCTTGTGTGCAAATTGGGTGGCAAGAGGTGCTTTCCCACTCCCCTGAACTCCTGCACAAGAGAAGATTCTGTTTTATCTATGAATTTTCATTCTAACACCATGTCAGACAGTTCACTCTGTGGTGTTCCTTGTCTCCATGGCAACTAGAGACAGAGCAAATCTTTTTTCTGAGCCTGGTTTTAGGATTGCCCCTCAGGAAAAACTCTCCATAACAATAGCTGCCAAAGCTTGAAAACTCAAATTATCTGCAGCAGAGCCTTGACATAAAGTGTAAACATTTCCTAGAACACCACTTTCTTCCCCTTCAAACTATTTAACAAGGTGAGAAATATCCAGAAAAAAAGCCCTTCACATAATGCAATCCTCCAAGGGAGGATCAGACTGACATTGAATCATAGAAATGTAGGACTGGAAGGGACTGGATAGGTCATCTAGTCCAGTCTCTTGCACTGGAGCAAGACTAAGTATTATCTAGACCATACCTGAGAGGTGTTTGTCTAACCTGCTCTTAAAAACCTCCAGACACAGAGATTCCACAATGTCCCTACAGAATTTGTTCCAATACTTAACTACCCTTATACAGTTAGGACGTCCTTTCTAATGTCTAACCTAAATCAGCCTTGCTGAAATTTATGCCCATTGCTTCTTGTCCTCTCCTTATCCACTGAGGACAATTTATCACCCTCCTCTTTATAACAATCTTTTATGTACTTGAAGACTGTTATGTCTCCTCTCAAGCCTGGTCTACACTACGATTTTAGGTCGAATTTAGCAACGTTACCTCGATTTAAGCCTGGACCCGTCCACACGCCGAAGGCCCCCCCCCCTTTTTTTTTTTTTTATTATTACACTTAGAGGGCTCTTTACATTGATTTCTTTACTCCATCTCCGACGAGGGAATTAGCGCTGAAATCGGCCTTGCCGGGTCGATTTTGGGGTAGCATGGACGCAATTTGACAGTATTGGCCTCCGGGAGCTATCCCAGAGTGCTCCATTGTGACCGCTCTGGACAGCGCTCTCAACTCAGACGCACTGGCCAGGTAGACAGGAAAAGGCCCGCGAATTTTTGAATCTCATTTCCTGTTTGGCCAGCGTGGTAAGGTGCGGGTGAGTGCAGATCTCATCAGCAGAGGTGACCATGATGGAGTCCCAGGATTGTAAAAGAGCTCCAGCATGGACCGAACGGGAGATACGGGATCTCATCGCTGTATGGGGAGACGAATCCGTGCTAGCTGAGCTCCGTTTCAGTAAACGAAATGCCAAAACATTTGAAAAAGTCTCCAAGGGCATGAAGGACAGAGGCTATAACAGGGACGCAAAGCAGTGCTGCGTGAAAATTAAAGAGCTAAGGCAAGCCTACCAGAAAACCAGAGAGGCAAACGGCCGCTCTGGATCAGATCCCCGAACATGCCGCTTCTATGATAAGCTGCATGCCATGCCAGGGGGTGCAGCCACCACTACCCCAACCCTGTGCTTTGACTCCATCAATGGAGAAGCACGCAACACGGAAGCAGGTTTTGGGGATGAGGAAGATGATGATGAAGAAGAGATTGAAGATAGCACACAGCAAGGAAGCGGAGAAACCGGTTTCCCCAACAGCCAGGATATGTTTTTCACCCTGGACCTGGAGCCAGTAGCCCCCGAACCCACCCCAGGCGTGCTCCCGGACCCTGAAGGCAGAGAAGGGATCTCTGGTGAGTGTACCTTTGTAAATATTACACATGGTTTAAAAGCAAGCGTGTTTAATGATTAATTGGCCCTGGCATTCGCGGCCAGTACAGCTACTGGAAAACTCTCTTAACATGTCTGGGGATGGAGCGGAAATCCTCCAGGGACATTTCCAGAAAGCTCTCCTGGATGTACTCGCAAAGCCTTTGCAAAAGGTTTCTGGGGAGGACGGCCTTATTCCATCCACCATGGTAGGACACTTTACCACGCCAGGCCAGTAGCACGTAGCCTGGAATCATTGCATAACACAGTGTATGGTCCCGGTGTTTCCTGGCATTCAAACAACATCCATTCCTTATCTCTCTGTGTTATCCTCAGGAGAGTGATATCATTCATGGTCACCTGGTTGAAATAGAGTGATTTTATTAAGGGGACATTCAGAGGTGCCCATTCCTGTTCAGCTGTGGCTGAACAGAAATGTTCCCCGCTGTTAGCCATGCAGTGGGGGGAGGAGTGAAGCGATCATCCCAGAGAATTGGGTGTGCGTGGGAGGAGTTATTTGGGTTTGTGCTGCACGCTAACCTGCAAACCGCAGCCCCACCTTTTAAATTGCAAACCCATTTTAAATGGACAACCCAAAGGCCGCTTGGTATGGGAAATGAGGGCACTGCTGTTTGAAACCATTCCCACACATTATGAAGGTTAAAGAAGTCAAAAGACTGTGGCTTACCATGGCTGCCTGCAAGCTGAATTCTGTTGCCTGGCACTGCGTGAGTGATCTCTCACACCAAGCCGGCAGGCCCTCAATATAAGAGGCAAAATCAGACCTTGTAACGAAAGCACATGTGCTATGTAATGTGAAAAGCACAGTTTAACATGAAAGAGTCTACCCATTGTTCTCTGAAAATGTGTCTTTTTAACTACTACTCTCCCTTTTTTTTCCTCCACCAGCTGCAAATTTTTCTCCTTTGCAGAGGCTAGCAAAGATTAGAAGGCGGAAAAAAACGCACTCAGGATGAAATGTTCTCTGAGTTCATGCTGTCCTCCCACACTGACAGAGCACAGCAGAATGCGTGGAGGCAGACAATGTCAGAGTGCAGGAAAGCACAATATGAATGTGAGGAGAGGTGGCGGGCTGAAGAGGATAGGTGGCGTCAGCTTGCTGACAGAAGGCAAGAGTCAATGCTCCGGCTGCTGGAGCATCAAACTGATATGCTCCAGCGTATGGTTGAACTGCAGGAAAGGCAGCAGGAGCACAGACCGCCGCTACAGCCCCTGTGTAACCAACAGCCTTCCTTCCCAAGTTCCAAAGCCTCCTCACGCAGACACCTAAGAACATGGTGGGAGGGCCTCCGGCCACCCAGCCACTCCACCCCAGAGGATTGCCCAAGCAACAGAAGGCTGGCATTCAATAAGTTTTAAAGTACAGTGTGGCCTTGTCCTTCCCTCCTCCCGGGCTACCTTGGCAGTTATTCCCCTAGTTGTGTGATGAATTAATAAAGAATGCATGAATGTGAAGCAACAATGACTTTATTGCCTCTGCAAGCGGTGATCAAAGGAGGGAGGGGAGGGTGGCTAGCTTACAGGGAAGTAGAGTGAACCAAAGGGGGGCGGGGAGGTTCATCAAGGAGAAACAAACAGAACTTTCACACCGTAGCCTGGCCAGTCATAAAACTCGTTTTCAAAGCTTCTCTGATGCGCACCGCACCCTGCTGTACTCTTCTAACCGCCCTGGTGTCTGGCTGCACGTAATCAGCGGCCAGGCGATTTGCCTCAACCTCCCACCCCACCATAAACGTCTCCCCCTTACTCTCACAGATATTGTGGAACGCACAGCAAGCAGTAATAACAATGGGAATATTGGTTTCGCTGAGATCTATCCGGGTCAGTAAACTGCGCCAGCGCGCTTTTAAATGTCCAAATGCACATTCTATCACCATTCTGCACTTGCTCAGCCTACAGTTGAACAGCTCCTGACTACTGTCCAGGCTGCCTGTGTAGTGCTTCATGATCCATGGCATTAAGGGGTAGGCTCGGTCCCCAAGGATAAACTATAGGCATTTCAACATCCTCAACGGTAATTTTCTGGTCTGGGAAGAAAGTCCCTTCCTGCAGCTTTTCAAACAGACCAGAGTTCCTGAAGACGCAAGCATCATGTACCTTTCCCGGCCATCCCATGTTGATATTGGTGAAACATCCCTTGTGATCCACCAGTGTTTGCAGCACCATTGAAAAGTACTCCTTTCGGTTCATGTACTAGCTGGCTTGGTGCTCCGGTGCCAAGATAGGGCTATGGGTTCCGTCTATCGCCCCACCACAGTTAGGGAATCCCATTGCAGCAAAGCCATCCACTATGACCTGCACATTTCCCAGAGTCACTACCCTTGATATCAGCAGCTCTTTGATTGCTTTGGCTACTTGGATCACAGCAGCCCCCACAGTAGATTTGCCCACTCCAAATTGATGCCCGACTGACCGGTAGCTGTCTGGCGTTGCAAGCTTCCAGAGGGCTATCGCCACTCGCTTCTCAACTGTGAGGGCTGCTCTCATCCTGGTATTCTGGTGCTTCAGGGCAGGGGAAAGCAAGTCACAAAGTTCCATGAAAGTGCCCTTACGCATGCGAAAGTTTCGCAGCCACTGGGAATCGTCCCACACCTGCAACATGATGCAGTCCCACCAGTCTGTGCTTGTTTCCCAGGCCCAAAATCGGCGTTTCACGCCATAAATCTGCCCCAGTAATACCATGATTTGCACATTGCTGGGGCCTGTACTTTGTGAGAGGTCTATGTCCATGTCAATTTTCTCATCACTCTCGTCGCCGCGCTGCAATTGCTGCAATCGCCTCCTCGCCTGGTTTTGCTTTGGCATGTTCTGGCTCTGCATATACTCCAGGACAATGCGCGTGGTATTCATAGTGCTCATAATTGCCGCGGTGATCTGAGCGGGCTCCATGATCCCAGTGCTATGGCGTCTGGGCTGAAAAAAGGTGCGCAACGATTGTCTGCCGTTGCTTTCACGGAGGGGGGGGACGGAGGGGGTGCCTGACGACATGTATCCAGAGTCACCCACGACACTGTTTTTGCCCCATCAGGCATTGGGATCTCAACCCAGAATTCCAATGGGTGGCAGAGAGTGCGGGAACTGTGGGATAGCTATCCACAGTGCAACGCTCCAGAAGTCGATGCTAGCCTCGGTACTGTGGACACAGTCCGCCGACTTAATGCACTTCGAGCATTTTGTGTGAAGACACATACAATCGACTGTATAAAAACTATTTCTAAAAAACGACTTCTATAAATTCGACCTAATTTCGTAGTGTAGACATACCCTCAGTCTTCTCTTCTCCAGACTATGCAAACCCATATTTATCAATCTTTCCTCGTAGGTCATGTTTTCTAGACCTTTATTCATTTTGGTTGCTATCCTTTGCACATTCTCCATTTTTCCAAAAGTGTGGTGCCCAAAACTGTACTCCAGCTGAGGAGTTATCAGTGCTGAGTAGACTGGAAGAATTACTTCTTGTGTCTTGCTCACAACACTCCTGCTAATACATCCCAGAATGATGTTCAATTTTTGCAATGGTGTAACACTGTTCACTCATATTTATTTTGTGATCCACTATAACCCCCAGATCATTTTCTGCCATATTCCTTCCTAGACAGTGGAGGGTCCAAGAATGAAAGCTCACCGATAAGACAGAATTTTCCCTCTCTCAGTTCCCTCCATGTCAGATAGGGTTTACAGTGGGATGTAGAGAGCAGTAGTGCATCTCTAGGGTCCTACCAAATTCATGGTCCATTTTTTAAATTTCATAGTCATACCATTTAAAAAATCTTGAATGTCATGATTTCAGTTATTTAAATCTTAAATTTCATGGAGTTGTAACAGAACATGAATATATATTGAAAAATGGCAAAATATAAATATGTAAAGGCCTTAAGTCAGCGTTCTCAAACTGGAGGTCCCGACCCAACAGGGGGTTGAAAGCTATTGTGTGAGGTCAGGGTATTGCCACCCTTACTTCTGTGCTGCCTTCAGAACCGTGTAGCTGGAGTGTGACAGTTGCTGGAAGGGTGCTGAGCTCTGAAGGCAGCGCTGCCACCAGGAGCAGCACAGCCTTCAAAGCTGCTGCTCTCTGGCCACCCAGCTCTGAAGGCAGCATAGAAGTAAGGGTGGCAATACTGTGACCCCTCTACACTAGACTTGAGACCCCCTTTTGGGTCGGCACCCCCAGTTTGAGAAACGCTGTATACTTGTATATGCTTTTACCCTATAGTAAAAAAGAGTATAGGATAGGGTAAAAGTACACAAAAGACCAGATTTCACAGGGGAGACCAGATTTCATGGTATGCGTTTTTCACAGCCATGAATTTGGTAGGACCCTAATCACCTCTAGAGCAGGAGGAAGATTCATTTTGCCCATGTAGTACTGAAAAGGAACGTTAAGGTTATGAGAGCAACCTGTTCCATAACACCCTTCACCAGATGCTGCATCAACAGGTGTGAGGAGGTCAACTCCATTGTCAAACACAAAGTGTGAATTGAAGACTCTGTACTGCTACTGTCTTAGAGATCTCATAATGTGTGTGATCTCACTGCCCACAAAATTACTGCTCTTTTCACAGTGTGCATAGTAGTGAGAGGAAATGTATCTTAGGTTTTAAATCCCTCTGTTATATACACCTTTATTCATCCATAGACTCTGTTCACATCTAACTTGTGCACTTTTTTCCTGAGGGTGTTTGGATTCAACCACAAGGACAATAATACCATTTCCTATTATGAAAAAGAGTGTGGTGACTTTAGGGATGGAAGCCTGGTTACCACATTGATAGAACGTACAACTGAGGTTTCATTGAGAGCATGCCAAGCTCCAAAAACACCCTCGGACAAGGAGGTTGCCAGTAGGCAAGATACTTTCTGTGAGAAGAGGAAGAGAACTAGCAACTGTGAAACTGAAAGGTGGTTTTATCAGGACTTGTAGTACACAGAACAAGATCATGATAGGAATCTGCATGTTGCCACAGGACTGGTAAGAATGGTAGTCTGGTGTGTAACAGTGAGATTCTCATGGGTTTCTTGCAGGACAATATGTTTCAGCTACTGACTTGTCTTTGTTGGCCCTGAGCATCATGGTCAGGCCATCTTGTAAAAATACTAGAATGTCCTTTTGTTTCAGTTGAGTTTTCACTGATGTTGTGTGTTCCTAGTAACACTGACATCTAAACCTTGAGTAATACATAGACATCATTTGTGGATTTCCTCTGAGACGCTAGGAAGAAGTTTATCACCTTCTTAGAACAAGTGACTGTACTTCCTCTCAGTTTCCTAGCTGATGGTTAGACAGCACCGGATATTGGTTCAGGATTGGTTGCATTATTATGTGTATGTTGGGAATCTGAGGTTCTAGCTCAGAGGTGGGCAAACTACGGTCCGCGGCCACATCCGGCCCGTATGATGGTCCTGCCCAGCCCTTAAGCTCCCAGCTGGGGAGGCTAGCCCCTGCCCCAGCCCCCACTGCCTCAACTCACCGTGCTGCCAGTGCTCTGGGCGGCAGGGCTGCAAGCTCCTGCCCGGAAGCGCGGTTGCGAAAGTCGCCGGATACGTGTATTAAATTGCTCTCCGTAGAAATGTGCTACTTATGGAGCACCAGGACTGGCAGCCGTAAGTAAGTAGCACATTCCTACAGGGAGCAATTCAATACACTACACCTGGGTAGGGAAGGCTGTGCCTCCCCAAACAGCCTGGCCCCTGCCCCCTATCCACCCCCTCCCACTTCCCACCCCGACTGCCCCCCCTCAGCACCCCTGACCCATCCAACCCCCCTGCTCCTTGTCCCCTGACCGCCCCCTCCTGAGACTCCCCCATCTTCTAACTGCTCCCTGGGACTCCTCCCCTCTATCCAACCCCCGACCCTGTCCCAACCCCTATCCACACCCCCGCAACCTGACAGTCCCCCCGGGACTCCCACGCCTATCCAACCACCCCCTGCTCCATCCCCTGAAAGCCCCCCCGGGACCCTCTGTCCCTTATCCAATCCCTCCACTCCCCGCCCCCTTGCCATGCCGCTCAGAGCGCCAGGACTGGCAGTCGTAATTTGCATGGGCAGCAATTTAATACACTACACTAGCCCTTCATACAGTTTCGGAACCCCGATGTGGCCCTCAGGCCAAAAAGTTTGCCCACCGCTGTTCTAGCTGTATCCAATTTAGATCTAAGAACCAAAACCTGAGGTTTAATGAAAAGGTGACAATCATTGTGGCCTGTTCCATCACAACCTTCTTTAAGCTCAATGGCTGAGGAGGGGAAAGGCATAAAGGAGGCCTTTTAGACCTTTTTTGGGATAAGGGGACCATAACCTCTGCTTTTGAGTCTCTTTTCCTCACACTTTTTTAGTTTTCCAACTGAAGTTGGATGCAGACAGGTTAATCAACAGGTTTCCAACCAGGCTTGTGATGAACTCAAAGTCTAGCTGGTCTAAAAACTGTAAGCACCCATGAAATTAAACCCTTATTCATGCTTAATGCTGGAAGCTTGGCTGAAGATCTGAGGTATCTTGCTCAAAGCCTCAGCTTTAGTTATTTCTCCTTCTCTTTAGAGGATCTAGAGAGGAGACTTTCATGAGAGGTTTTAAGACTTTCTGCTGACCTTTTAAGTGCAGACTGTGACCAATATCATGCACCAGTCCCTGGGCCAAACCCCTGAGGGGAACAGTGTATTTCCAGGCAGACTGAAAGAACAGTCTGCAGACTTGTATCCTGCATTATCTCCCTGAAAATAATAGTAGCTACTTTATGGACCCCTATGGGACCCCTGGAAGGAAGGAGGAAGTAGGCCCATCTCCCAAACAAGGGGATCTGAATCACTTCACCAACGCTGCCTGCTACTGGGTATGGGCTGAGTGGAGCCAACTGCACAGAACGAGGAGTGAGCCAGAACCACTGAGGACAAATGAGTCTCTGCTATAAAAAGGGTCACATGAGCCCATACCTTTCATGGCATCTGAGGCCTTGCACCTGAAACACCTTGTGGGAAGGGGGGGGGGGGGGGAGGAGTTTTGTGGCCTTCTCAGCCACCTCAGCATAGTCCATGTATATGTGCTAGGTGGGAGAAGGAATTTTTTTCTCCTGGTTACTATGGGAGGGAACCTTGGACCTTGCCAATTCCCTTGAGATTAAGAAGGCTCTTCTGCTTACTTTGCCAGATATGCAAATGGCATCCCATGCTTAGGGGAGAGGCAGGGAAAAGGAAAAGAAAATCACCTTACCCCACTTTCATGCCACTGATTCTGGTTTAGGCTCAGTGAAGGGAGTTTCCATGCAGTCAGCCCACCCATCCCAAGGGTGGACCTTATCCCCTCACTACCTGGAAACAGAATTTCTGGGGCTTGCTATCTGTCACTTCTCAGAGAGTGCGACATTCACCCTCCTCACAGAGCCAGAAGAATTTTTTGTTTTAAGTTTAGCAGTTTTGAGGAGGAAAACCCCAAAGCCAATGAAGAAACAGACATTTAATTAAAATCATTCAAAGATCTTGTGAAATTTCAGCTTCAATGGAAGCCCTGGAGTCTGCCATGTATGCCACTTGGAGGCAGATAATTCTGGGAGTGCTTCCTGAATGGCAATCCTAAACCCAGGTTTAGAACAGAGATCCGTTCTTTCTCCCGTTGCCATGGAGACCCAGAATACCCCACTGTTTTGTGGCCTCCATGTCCAACATGGAGGAGACTGAGAATTAAATACTAACCTCCCTCAGCTATGAATAAAGAGAGGCAGGTGCCACCTCAACACTAATTCTTTAAATTGTTTAATCTAGTGAATTGTTCTGAATACAAATTAACTTTTATTAACCTTTGAAAATTGAATTTGCATGAGTTCTGATGAACTGATAGAAGGTTGTTTGGTTTCCCTATAGATTTTTTAAGTGCCCTAGTTTCCTCTACTGAAATGCTGGTTTGCTATATCCTACAGCAGTATTCCTCAGTGAGTCCCAACAGCTATTATTATAAACAATGCAAAGCAACAGTATAGAAATTAGGGAGTGGGAGATATTTTCCCTTTTCCACATGGCTGTACCCTCCAATGTCAAACTGCCAAGCTACATTTAGTTTCCACGTATCTCCATGCTGACACCGACCAGTCCTGCACTTGAACTGCAAGTCTATAAAAAAGGAAAGAGGTAATATGCAATCCTATTGCACCACTGAGGGGGCTCCCACTCAGATTCAGAAACTACTTTACAGTGGCTTGAGTGCATGTTTGTCTGCTGGTTTAACTAGGACTTTACAATCATTTCCATTGCTCTTAAGACAAATAAAATATTAACCATATTGCCAGAGCTGAAAATTTGTTCTCTAAAAGACTAAATAGACTAAGGCTATGGCTACACTGGCGCTTTACAATGCTGCAACTTTCTCGCTCAGGGGTGTGAAAAAACACCCCCCTGAGTGCAGCAAGTTACAGCGCTGTAAAGCGCCAGTGTAAACAGTGCCCCAGCACTGGGAGCCGCGCTCCCAGCACTGTAAGCTAATCCCCTCGGGGAGGTGGAGTACCTGCAGCACAGAGAGCTCTCTCCCAGTGCTGGCGTGCAACCACACTCGCACTTCAAAGCGCTGCCGTGGGAGCGCTCCTGCCGCACTTTGGAGCTTCGAGCGTAGCCACGGCCTAAAACTGGCTTAGATTCTTGTTACTTCCTTTTGTGCTTCCAGATTTGTTATGCATGTTGGTCCTGATTAATCAAAGCATTTAAGAATATGCTTCCGTCCATTGAAGTCAACAGAATTTAAGAATATGGTAAAGTGCATTTCTGGATCAGGGCCATATTCCCACAGTCGACTGGGTGCTATATATTATTAATTACATATGTTGCTACCCATGACTAAGAACTTCAATGTTATAATTACAAAGCTTGGTTCTCATGATCTGAGGATGGATAGTGAGTATATCTTACTATGGATGGAAGAGGGAAATGCTATAGATGTTTGGATGGATGAGTTTTGAGAGGAGAAACTTCTTTGATAGCACTTTTTCCTTGTCTAATTATTATTTCACACACTTGTTTATAAGGAACCTAGACATGACTCACTCACTTTTTGTATTGGGTTATTTTGGCTACTTGCATTAAAAAAATAAAAGTAATGCTTTAAAAAAAAAAGTCAGCCATAATGGTTATAACAAAAATAAGCAAACACACACACACACACATTTTTCCAGGAGTATAAAAATGACGTGTGATAAGTTTTGATGATCAACATTAGGCCATCTCTGTCAACAGAGAATTAGCTCCCCTTCCCCTCCCCCCCTTTAAGTTGTACTTGCCTATGTTCACAAGATGTTACTGGCAAAAAAGCTTCTTGCAGTCAGTAAGACTATATTCCAGTAACTACAAACCATTATTATCCCAGCTATCCAGTCACTGCTAGGATACCACCATTGACTATTGGCATAGAGCCTTGGCCTTTTCAGTTAGGGTGTACTATTGGTTTGGGAAGGAAGAGTAATCACAGATACTCAGGAGAAATGTTCAGAAGGAACATGGAAGAGGAACAGCAGTGGGTACATTGCCAGAGTAAGTGCCCCTTTCTGCAATATAGATAGAGGGTCAGGAAGGATAAAGAGAGCTGCACTTTCAGGGTTTAAAGCAAACTTTGAAATCATGGTAGGTGGAAGGGAGAAGTGATGCTCTGACAGTGACATTTAATTCATAGTCACCTGACAACAGTTATGTAGTTAATAAATCAAAATATGTATCTGTGAAAAATGATACATTCTCAGATTATAAGACAAGACTTCCTTCTAGAGTTATATGGGCACAGGAACATGAAGAAAAAGATGTAGGAATCCTAATCACCCTCCCTGTACATAAGAACATAAAGATGGCCATACTGGCTCAGACTAATGGTCCACGTAGCCCAGGACCTGTCTTCTGACAGTGCAGAGGCTTCAGAGGAAATGAACAAAATAGGGCAATTATTGAGTGATCCATCCTGTCATTGAGTCCCAGTTCCTGTACACACTCACTGCTAGTTATCCAGGGGTGCAACAAGGTAAGGTTAGCTTCCATGCTACTAAGCTTCCACAGCAAGTAACAATGCTGTATATAGACACAAACCATATTTAAAATTAATCATGCTATTACCTGGTTACAAGCTTAGAAGACACAGTGCAGATGAACCAAAAAGCTGGATGCAAAAAGATAACTGGGTATATAGAGAGAGATGAGAGACATCAAACTAGTAAATGATAAGTTTGGCACCTGGTAAGGAAGCCACTGCTGCCCCCAAAAACTACAATAGGGAAACCTCAATGTCTGAGAAGTGAAACCTGGTCATAAGTGGCTCAGACATGCACAGGGGGAAGAACTTTCATCCTTTGCAACTAGGAGACTCCTGTTAGGACCCAATTGGAAGTGCACTCTCCCATTGAATTCTATGGGCTTTGGATAAGGGTTTTTACCTACATACCTCAAAAGAGAGATTCTGCTCTCATTTCACACAAAGTGGCAAAGCCTCCAAAAATAGCTTTTCTTCAGTTGCCAAAAATAAATGGTAGAAAGCGACGACAAAGTGTCCATTCTTTCAAGAGAAAGAAGCAGTTTTTGAACATAGTGTCTTGTTGCTGGACTAGTTATGTATTGTAGGCTAATCGTGTTAAGAAAAATATTTCTAGCTACTGCACTGGTTGTTCATTGTGTGAATCTCTCATCCTAGATTTTAAATAGATACAAGTAACTTGTCACCTCAAAAAAGGTTAATTGAATTTAAGTGGACTGACAAAAGCCTGGTAAGTGCAGGTTGGCAACATATAAGCTTTCCACAAAGCACTGTCAATGGACCTCAGTCTTGACCTGCAATATTCCCTACTATTCAAGTCCTGCAACACCACAGAGCAATGCCAATTCACCTCACTATTGATATATAGCATCTGTTATCTTATGCACAGGTGCATTGTCAAGATACAACACCAGATTCTAATCTCCCTTACAGAGGTGCAGATCAGGAGTTACACCATTTATGTCAATGAGTTACACGACTGTGATACTCATTTAAGGAAGCCAGACCTTAATACCACGTCTCCCATTCGAGATTGCTGGGAGCCAAGATTATTTTGTGAAAGAACAGATACAATCTCCATATAGTATGTTGGGAATACAGTATGGAGAATGAAATAATGAGAAATACTGTGTTCCGTTTAGCCCAAGCTTGCAACAGAATCTACATCACCATTATTCAGTGCACCAATCACAGAGACAACTGCAGACCCATGTGTCAAAAACACTGTGTTACAGGCATCTACCAAGAAACAGGTCTATCCCTGTCTCTCCTTTTTTTGTGGTTACTTCAGGGGACTCACGCCTACCTCTCATCTGGCTGAAAGTGGTGATGAATTTGCTGGTCACAGACTTGAGTTCATTATTGGCCAGAGTTATGAGATGTATCCCTTCGGTGACATTCCTCATGACTTTGTAAATGCCAATAGGGAACATCATCAACTTGCAGTCAGCCAAATCTGTAGTGAAACAAAGAAAAAAGGACACAAACATGCAGAGCAGGATAGTGTGCACAGAATGCTTCAAGTTACCACCATGTTCATACATTTTATTCTATCCATAAGAATTAGAGAACCTCATAAGAAGAGACAGACAAATTGTCAAGCTCCTAACGTTACTGGTGCAGTATCAGTATGCATTTAACAGGGGACATTCCTTACTGAGAGGAGCTTGAGACTGCGAGAGGATTATTACAGCCTAAAGTTTACCTAGAGATATGAGCATATATTAGTTTTTGCTTTGTGGATGCAATTTCTCCACCCCATCGACTTTTTCACAGCATGGAGAATGACATTTCATCGGAGGACCTTTTCCTCACCCAAAACCCTAGCTTGTGCTCCTGCTGCAATGACTCCCATGGAATATTACAGTGATCTAAAATTGCTGGGATGCAAGAACCCGCAACCATTCCCGCTCCTACTCATGAAATGCCCCTCAATTTCTGAATAGAGCCTTGGCCTCCAAGGGTTGGCACAGAGCTAGCCTTCTGGCTCCTGTAGATAGATGGCTTCTTGCACCAAGGCATTACACCGGGGGTATATGCGGCTGCTCTGTGGCTCCATGGCACCAGCACAAAGGGACTCCAGGGGAGCCATGATGTAGGCCAGAGTGGTGAGATGGATCAGGTACATGGGGGATTCATGCAGCACACACACAAGCTGTACAATCAGCTTCTAGTACAAAGTACTTGTGGCTGGTCTGAAAGCTCTGCAGCTTACAATGCGCCTTTTAACAACGTACATGTGGTCAGGCAGATAGGAGCAAGGGGAGTGACGGCTGCTGAGAGATAGGAGCCCAGTCCCCTTAGACGAAGGGGCAAGATTCACTCCTGCTGGCACAGGGAGGTGCCAGCAAGGATGGCTGCATCACAGGAGGAGAGGGCATTCACCCCTAGGCACGGCAGGTTATTTTTCACCCAGGATGTCTATAGGAACCCTGCTTGTAGAGGCTGCAATGGGTATGTAATGAATTAGAGACTCCTCAGCCATCCTGCCCAAACTCCTCCCTGACCAACACCACACACTTTTGGGCTTACACTGGCTGCCTGCAGGAGGAGGCAGTGTTGCTGCTCCCATGGTACAGCTGTAGCCTCCCACTAGTACCCCCCATTTAAACTGGCAGAAGCGTAAACTAGAAGCGATGATTTATATTTCTGCTGTTAAAACTGATCGGGCTAGCCACTGGTCTTTGCTGTCAGTCAGTTTGTTGTTTTGGATTGCTCCTCACAGACAGTGGAACATGCCCCTCCTGCTACTCTTAGCAAGGATCAATAATTTCTCCTTGGCTTTTTGGTGAAGGTCAAGTATAGCATCTGTTGCTCTTCTATCTCTCTGGGGGAAATGAGGAAACAGATGGATTACACCTCCCTAATGTATTGTGGTGAGGGCCCTAGAACACCTATAAAAATAAATCAAGTACCTCAGAATTTCCTTGAGCAAAAAGCACATCATGTGATTTTGCCTCCTTAGAAGTGATTAGAGGGCCTTAGTGTAACTGAGAGTTGGTTTCCTTTTTAGGGGAGTAGGGGGAATTGTTTTGTGATGCTAACAAACTGCCCAGTTCAGAAGGCAAGCAATCAACATCTCCCTCTCCAGTATGTTGCTGTTCATTGAATTTTTCTCCCTAGCTCCCTCAAGCCCCTACTCGCATCTATCTCCACTGTATTAATTTGCACTACAGACATATACAGTACTCAATCTACTATTGTACACAGGTATGTTTAGCAGAACAAAGCATAGTATGCAAGAAGCACAGTGATTTTGGTTAACTTGAATTCTTATAATCACTTTGAGGTTAATCCCAAGTGAAAAACAATCTGCCTCAGTTTACAATGTAAACACGCCGTGATTAATGACCTGATTAAAGTCCACATTCATCACATACTGCATGTTGTATCTACAATCATAATCCCACACTTCTAATTCATATTGATTTTTAAATATGCAGATAAACACTTATCCATCTTTTGTCTCTCTCCCTCCCACCTTACCAATGCTAAAGAAAGTGTATAAGTGTCAGAAAATGGGAAATCCTTTGTTCTAGAAGCTCCCCTCCTCCCCAAAATGATGGGCCTTTAATCATGCCAGAAGGCTTTACATAAGCCAGATTCAAAGGGCATAATGCAACAGGTCCATTCCCCATATAGATTCAGAATCACCTTTGCTGACTTTAGTGACAACACTGTATGGCTTTTCCTGCGGAGCCATCACAGATAGGAAACCATGAGCTCATGCTTCATGGACATAATTGAGAACCAGATTCCAACTGCAAAGCTACCTGTGGAGCTCAATTGCATTCCAGTTGCCTTAAGTAAAGATAAGAAGCTTGCACAAGTGAAACTGAGCACAGGCTTTCACCTGCAGAGTCTTCATCACGGATGATACATGAGCTAGAGTTGGGGTTTTCACAACAAATTTTTTGGTGGCCTCAGAGTGCGGCCACCAACTTTTGCTGGTGGCCACTAAGACAGTGTTTCCTAAAATACTTAACTAACTTTAGAAAAACAAATACCGGTAAATATGCACATATACATGTCCAAATCATAGTAATTTATTTATGTAGAGGTTATAAAGAAATTCAGGAGAGCTGGCTGTTTCTCAGAAGGGGCAATATTAAAAGCACAATTTCAAACTACCCCAAAGCAAAGGAAAGATATGAAGAACAGTAAGAGGCCAATATGGCTCCATCAGGAGTTCTTTAATGACCTGAAAATAAAAAAGGAATCCTACCAAAAGTGGAACATGGACAAATTGCTAAGGAGGAGTACAAAAGAATAACACAAGCAGATAGGGACAAAAATCACAAAGTGAGTTACACTTTGCAAGGGATATAAAAAGACAAGAAGTTCTTTAAATACATTAGGAGCAAGAGACAAAGAAAAGTGCAGGTCCTCCACTTCACTGTGGAAGGAGAGCTAAAAACTGACGACATCAAGAAAGCTGAGGTGCTTAATTCCTATTTTGCTTCAGGCTTCACTAAAAAAGTTAATGATGACCAGATACTCAACGCACTTAATATTAACAAGGGGGAAGAAACACAAGACAAAAGGGAAAGAACAGGTAAAAGAATATTAAGCTAAGTTAAATGTACTGTATTCAAGTCAGCAGGGCCTGATGAAATTCATCCTAAGGTACTTAAGGAACTAGCTGAAGCAATCTCAAAACCATTAGCAATTATCTTTGAGAACTCCTGGAAGGCAGGCAAGGTCCCAGCGGTGTGGAGAATGGCAAACACAAGGCAAGTATACACTAGAAACGTACTGCGGTAGTACATGTCCACACTACCCTCCTTCTGTCCGTGGTGCGTGTCCACACCAGAGGCCCTTCCACTGACTTAAGATGGGGGGGGGGAGAAGAGGCGTGAAATTGACAAGAGTAACAGCCAACAGCTGATAAGTAAAAACAGCATCTAAACAGACGCTGCATCGCTCTAATTACTCTCACATAAAACCTATGCCTCTTGTGGAGGTGGAGTTATTATGTCGGTGTAGTCAGGCACTTACATCAGTCAGAGCAAGGCTGTAGTGTGTACACTGACATAATTAGGTCGATGTAAGCTGCCTTATGTCGACCAAGGCATAGTAACTAGGACTATGTCTATACTACCGCGGTAAATCAATCTACGCTACGCAACTCTAGCTACGTGAATAACGTAGCTAGAGTCGACATAACTTAGGTTGAGTTACTGCGGGGTCTACACCACCTTACTTTTCTCGTCGGGCGTAGAGTACAGGGGTCGACTGGAGAGCGATCTGCGGTCGATTTGGCGGGTCTTCACTAGACCCACTAAATCAACCACCAGTGGATTGATCTCAGAGCATCAATCCCAGCTGTAGTGTAGACATAGCCTATCTTTAAGAAGGGGAACAAGGAGGACCCAGGGAATTATAGACCAGTTAGTCTAACTTTGATACCTCAGAAGATGCTGGAACAAATTATTAAACAATTAATTTGTAAGAACGTAGAGGATAATACAGTTATAAGGAAGAGAGAGCATGATTTGTCAAGAACAAATCATGCCATCTCAACCTAATTTCCTTCTTTGACAGAGTTCCTGGCCTAATGGATGGGGGGAAAACAGTAGATGTGATATATCTTGATTTAATAAGGCTTTTGACACAGTCCCCCATGAAATTCTCATAAGCAAACTAGGGAAATGTGGTATAGATTAAATTACTATAAGGTGTATAAGGTGGGTGCACAACTGTTTGAGAGACCATACTCAAACAGTAGTTGTCAATGGTTTGCTGACAAATTGGGAAGGGGTATGCAGTGGAGTCCCGCAGGGGTCAGTCCTGGGTCCAATAGTATTCAATATTTTAATTAATGACTTTGATAACAGTGGAGAATATGCTTATAAAATTTGCAGATGACACATGGCTTGGGGGAAGGGGAAGTTACAAGCACTTTGGAGGACAGGATTAGAATTCAAAATTA
Source organism: Chrysemys picta bellii (assembly GCF_011386835.1). NCBI lineage: Eukaryota > Metazoa > Chordata > Testudines > Emydidae > Chrysemys > Chrysemys picta. Next base: position 88,145,329 of record NC_088797.1, on the reverse strand, counting down.
CCTTGACAAATTGGAGAATTGGTCTGAAATCAACAAAATTAAATTCAATAAACACAAGTGCAAAGTACTTCACTTAGGAAGAAAAAAATGGACAACTACAAAATGGGGAATTACTGGCTAGTTGGTAGTTCCACTGAAAAGGATCAAGGCAGGGGTTATAATGGATCACAAATTGAATATGGGTCAACAATGTGACAGTTGGGAAAAAGGCTAACATCATTCTGGGGTGTATTAACAGGAGTATCTTATGTAAAACATGGGAAGTAACTGTCCTCCTCTCCTTGGCACGGGTGAGGCCTCAGCCGGTGTACTGTGTCCAATTCTGGGCAATACACTTTAGGAAAGATGTGGACAAATTGGAGCAAGTCCAGAGCAACAAAAATGTTAAAAGTTTTAGAAAACCTGACCCGAGGAAAAAAAAACTGGGCATGTTAGTCTTCAGAAAAGAAGACTAAGGGGGGACTTGATAACAGGCTTCAAATATGTTAAGGGCTGTTATATAGATGAGGTAATCAATTGTTCTCCATGTCCAGTGAAGGTAGGATGAGAAGTAATGGGCTTAATGTGCAGCAAGGGAGATTTAGATTAGACATTAGGAGGGTTAAAAGTCCCACTGCGATACACAGGTAAAAGGAAGTAAGTGGGCACCTGGCCAAAAGAGCCAATGGAAAGGCTAGAATTTTTTAAAATTGAAACGACTCCCCTTTTGTCTGTCTGTTGTTCTCAGGGAGAAGCAAACAGTGCAACTATGCTGTAATAAGCTTGGGGCCAGCTATGAAAAGTCATTGGTATCATACCTAGAAACTACTCATTTGAAACCCCAGATATGTAAGTAGATCAGGAAATGTCTAGGAAGATGCAATCAGGTTCATCTCCTTTTATTTCTTTACCTTTTTTAAGAACATGATTGGATTTTTGTGACTTAAGAGGTTTGTGCACATGTTGCTTAAATTAGCTGGTGGCAACAGCTCATTTCCTTTGTTTTTCTTCTCAGCTCTGCCACGGAGGGGGGATGAAAGGGCTTGAGGGTACCCCACAGGAAGGAATTCCCAAGTGTGCCTTCCTGGGCTCTCAAAGGGGTTTTGCACTTGGGCGGTGGCAGCATCTACCAATCCAAGGTCAGAGAAAAGCTGTAACCTTGAAAGTTTGATACAAGCCTGGAGTGGCCAGTATTAATTTTTAGAATCCTTGCAGGCCCCCACCTTCTGCACTCAGTGCCAGAATGGGAAATCAGCCTTGACAGGATGTGTTGACTGACACTGTATGTTTGGCTCCTTAAATTTGTTCTTATGCTCCCCTTACCTGTCCTCTAAAGGGCTAAGCCCACACTGGAGTGATTACCACTCAAGAGCACATGCGTCTTGAGCTCCCTGAGGGTTCACTCCTCTTAGGAGAGTATAGCAAGCTCTCCTTTCCATGAGCAGCCAACTCTATTGGTCAGTGTAAAGGGAGGGGAAGGGACACAACTATAGCTCCATCTCCTTCCTGTCTCATTTGGGATGTCTGGGAATTAATCTGCAGACTATGAATTATTCAGTCTAGCAATACCACCTACCCAGTCTGGCTTCAAGCTGGCCACTGCCTCAGTTTCTCCTCACTCTGCTTGAATCTTCTGACCTGCCAGTCTGGTTTGGTTGCTGCAGAGAGTTCACCCTCCAGGTAAGTCACAAAGAAAAAGTCCATCCCTTTTAGGGTATCCAAGTCCAAAACAGTCTTCCATGCATAGTCTAAAGCTAACCACAGCCCTTCCTTCCTGAGGGTCTATCTATATGACTTTCCAATAAACTTCAGGCCATCCTCTGGGCTTCGCTTTCACCCCTCTAGCTCTCAGAGACTCAAAGGAGTCCATCTCTACTGACCACTAATGCTCAGGACTTCCTATCTGGAGGATCCCTTCTCCCTCTTCTGGCTCTCCGGGCTTATTTCATCTCCAACCCAGAAGGCCTAATTTAGTCACTTGACCTACCTGCTATGTGACTTTGCTCATTTTCTGCACATGGTGAGGTGAGCTAAATATGTCACCGGTAGGGCTGGCCCCATGTCCCCTTAGAGGGCCAGTGATCATGACACATTCAGCAATACTTGAATAATGAATTTACGCAACGGGCAGCAACTCATGAGCAGATGTGAATGTTACTGGCTGCCAGTTATTCACCCAGTTCTAATGATTATTTTCTGCTTATATTCCTTCCACTATATGTTCGTGCTGGGGGCGGTGCTAATGATAATGAAATAATTTCTTCATTCTGATTTTGAGGCACAGCATGAAATGCTTTACTAGAGCCCAGATCATATCCACTGCATTCTCCTGATAAATCCAGCTGCAGTGCCCTCTCAAAATTACTTCTCTAGTCGTAAGATTTACACAGTATCAGAAAAGTCTCATATCCAAGGCTGAAAGTGGAAAAAGAAATGATTGTAACTTATTATGGACAAAGTACTTCTCTGCCAATCTGTCCCTCTCCTTGAAAAATAAATCTCTTCTCTAGTATTTCCCTCCATCTATTTATGCCCAGATCCTCTTTCTGCCTTTCCTCATATTTTATGCCATTTTAAGAAATTCCTTGCCTCCCCATTATCCATTGTGAGGCATTTCACGTTTTTGTTAGGTTCCATGTGATAAAGATTGTGCCACTTCTTCTATGATAAGATCTTCACACATGGATCCTCCTCAGTTTCCCTTTAGGATCTCAGATCAATATGTAGGGAGTTGTAACACCAAAGGGCTGAGCTGAGGGAGTTTACTCTTTAGTGGGCAAAGTACAAAGGGAAACTCAGGAGGATGTCAATTTCCCTTTCCAGCACTTAGTTTGGACAGCAACCTCAACTGAGCTGGGGATCTCGGTTAACACGAGCGTAAACAATAAAGTAAAATGAATCTTGGGTGAAATTCACTCCTCTGCAGAAGGTCTGTGCACATTTATGTCCTCAAAACAGTTCTGACATGGAATTAGAGTGGGACTTCAGTGATGCACAGGCTTTCTGCTGGCCCTCTGCAAAGGGATGAATGTTACCCCCCGTGTGCAAATAATTCCCGTTTATTTCACTTTGCTTCCTGGCTCACACAAGATGAGCTGTGGGGAGCTAGAAAGGCATCAGTACATCATAGGAAACCCACTTTGGTGCTGATCCAGTTCCCACTAAAGTCAACCGAGAGAGACTGCTTGACTTCAGTAGGAGTCTGATCCAGCCTTTGACCCTAATTCTTATCAACTCTTATTGAGTCAACTAGTTTTACCATCCTACCTCCTAAACATGCTGTCTCTCTTTTGGGATCTTGACCCCACAATATGAAATATTCCTGTCTACAATGGAGTCCATGGTTTCTATGAATTATCACACTTCATATGATCTCAGTGTGATTCCACTATAAAATATTCAAAGAGTTTCACACACAAAAATCTGAGCATCCAATTAGCTCTCAAGCATATATTTTTCCACCCATCATATTCTTTCGTGTTCTTAAGAATAAGAAGATCAATACTGCATTAAATTGTGATCATAGTACATTATTTTATAGGACAGGTCCAAATTATTTTTATGAATAACAATGTGTATCTTTCATCTGACACTTCAGTTAAACAATCCAGTATTCCTGTGATAGGAAAGACTGCCCATCAAGAAATTAAATTCAATATAGATTAGTATTAATAAGAATAGGGAATTATAGAAAAATATAATTACTTATGACTGGAACAACAACAACAATGAAAAGAGAGATGCCTTCGTAGCTGATACTTGAAGGAAAGAGACAACAAGGAGGGAAAATAGTCTTGTGATTACAGCAGGATACTGGAATTTAGGAGACCTGGGTTCAATTTCCAACTCTGCCACAGTCTTCCTTGCATAAATCTTACCATTTCCATGTCTCAATTTCCTCAGGTGATAAAATTACTTACCTACCTCACAGGGGTGCAGTGAGCATAAACTCATTCACAGCGTGATAGCGTTCACATGGACTTTAGTGTATGCAGAGGAAAGCTAACATATAAGAAAGATTGTAAGAGCTTTAAAAGAATACATGAAGAGACAGAGGATGGGAACACATACTGTTTAATAAGCAAAGAGAGTTCCACTCAATGTAGAACAACACTGGGACAGACATACAATGGATACAGGGGGTGAAGATGGGGATACAACTGGGGAATTTGGACAAACCTGAGTCCTCATTTACACCCTAGAGTTATCTTAAATCTGTGACTGCAAGAGTGTACCTTATCTGGCTGTGCTGTTTACACGAGATGCTATTTTCTATGGTTTAGTTTTGATTTAATATGGTTTTCTCTTGATTTTTCTAATATGTTTTCTTTATTTAAAGGGCCACTTGCTGTTTTAGATATAAATCACTGCTGTACATTTGCAGAGACATGGAACAACTTCTGCTCGGGGGAGGGGTGTGTGTGTGTGTGTGTGTGTGTGTGTGTGTAGGTAGGAGGGGCTTAAGTGGTAATTGACCTGGAGCCCTTGGTCAGAGCCATAGGGTAAAAGACCGCCCCCAGGAAATACTGCCATTGCCAGGCTCTTCCCAGCAGACAGTAAGGTCTTGTGGGAAACTCCCTGTTGGACAAGTTATACAGAATTTAATAGAAAATTACAACCTACAGTAATTTCCTACAGAACCCTAGTGGTGTCATTTATTAAATTGCATAGGACTTTTTCCTCACAGGCTGGGTGAGCAGAAGACTTGACAGGAATAGGTGACCAAAGTTTAAAATTCTCTAATAATGTCATTGGAAATAAGATCTTCTATGTCAATATACAATATTCGTCTGCTCATTTATAGGGTCTGATTCAAAGGCCATTGAAAGCAATGGAAGTCTTTACATTGACTTCAGTGGGCTTTAGATCAGGCCCATAGGTTGCATCTATACCAGCATACTTTGTAGCGGTCATTCCTCATTGCAGCAGTTTCCCGCATGTAAGAAGCTGTCTGAACAGACAGGATTCAGATGATTTTACCATTGCACTGTCTAACCCTACATCAGTGAATTATGGGTCCTAAATTTGCTAAGAGGACCAGAACAGGTTCCTTTTAGTCAGAACTACTCATTAGCCATTCTGTTCTTATTTTGCTATTAATTTTTGTCATCAAGATGAAATATCACAGCCAATGATTTATTCTTACTTCCAAAGCAATCTACATTAGAACAACATTAAGCTATATAAAGTGACAGTAGAAGGAAAACATGACAGGAATTAAAGAAAAGAAAGAAAAAAAAAAAAAGAAACAACAGCAAGTCTAATTAGAAGCCACAAGATTTGGGAGACCATACAATAATCAGCAGTGATAAGCCTGCATTTGAATCCAGTTTCAAAATCTCCTCATTCATTTTTCCACTGTCAGGGTGTGGAGGGGTTGGAGGAATCATGAGAATGAGGTGAATTCATCAAATAACCTAGTTTTAGCCACTGTTCAGAAATGAAACTGCACCACCTACTGGATTTCTATCCAAACTGAATCAAGTCAATTACAGGTTTGATCGATAACACCAATATTTCTGACTTCTCTTTATGTTTGTTTTAAATTATTTTAACATTTAAGTATTCACAAGTAGTAGCCAGTCTCAGTTTAGGTATAAGTCTCTCTTGATCTCAGTCATAGGTCCCTCAAGGAAAGAAATCCATTGCCAAATGCCACATCATTGCCAATACGGTGGCTCTCTTCCTGCAATCTCCCTGTATGGGAATTCATTTGTAAAGATAAATTTGGGATTAACAGTAACCTGCAAAGGAAATACAAAAAACGAAAAAGGATTCTGCACCCTTTTTTGCTTCTTTCTGATGTATAAAGAAAGCCTGAAAGGTATTTTTGTTTGTTTAAAAGAAAAAAAAGGGGGGGTTCCCCCCGCTTTGTTCATTAAAGTGGGAAGTGAAGCCCTGTATAGTCTAGAATAGTTTATAGTGATTGGAGAACTAGTAAAAGTGTGATATCACAAGAGGAAAGAACATTAAAGTTGAGTATCTAAGAAGGGAAGGGATTGACTCTTGCTTTTTGTTTAAAAAAACAGCAAACAAAAACCTATTTAACTGCCGTGACTAATTAAGATTTTGGAGAAAAAGACCGCATTGAGACATGAGAAAAGTCAAGCATGGGAGTAAGTGTTTGCGAGGCAGATCTTGAGGTTGTTTTCCTATAAAATTTGTTAAAAGGTTGTTAAGGGTAATAGGGTATTGACATTTAATACAGCTAGCACCTAAATATTTTTAAATCTCCCTATAGATTTATACATTTTAAAGGCCAGAAATGATGACTTTGACCATCCAAGTCTGACTGAATTTTACCCAGCAATTCCTGCATTAAGCCCATAATTTCTGGTTGAGCTGTAGCATATCGTTTAGAAGGATATCCAATCTTGATTTAAAGTGACCAATTCCCCATCAAATGACAGAGAATGAACCACATTCCTTGGTGAGATATTCCAATGATTACTCATTCACTGGTAAAAATGTACTGCTTATTTCTAACATGAATTTATCTAGCTTGAGCTTCCAGACATTTTATCTTGTTATGCCTTTGTGTGCTAAATTAAAAAGAGCCCTCCTACTATCAGTAATCTTTTACCCCTAGGTACTTTTTGAATGTGATCAAGTCACCTCTTAACTGTCTCTTGGATAAACTAAATAGATGGAGCTTCTTTACACAACATACAATTTTTTTAATTAAATGTTATAAAGTCTAGAGACGTTACTAAGCCAGTTCATGCCACAATACAGTGAATTCCACCCATTCCCCACTGCCAAGTAACAGATGACCATCTCCTATAACTTCAAGGCAACTTCTGATCCACCACTCAGCCTTAACTTTGACCTTTTACTTTTTAAAAAAAAACAACAGGCATATCAGCCTAAACTACTGACATAAGAGAGGCACACATTTTCTCTGAAATGTGGTCAGTAAGGCCTGAAGACTGTTCTGGTGGAATTTAAACTGGTCAGTTCCATGTCCACCACCTCTGTAAAATATATTTTCAATATCAATTAGGCCAAATCTGATATTCTGTACTCAGCCCTTATTCAGGCAGAAGTCTGTCTAAACACACCCAGTATTGCCAACCCGGAGCATTTATAAATCAAGAGTCAGGCCCCCAAAAAATCATGAGATTTTTAGTAAAAAATAAAGTTTGGGTGCTTTTTATTTGCTTTCTGGTTTCTGTGCCTTTAGGGTGCACTCAAATCACATTTTCAAGTTTTCTCTGTAACCATAAGAAAATTAGAAACTTGACCTTTCTTTTCATTAAAGATGTGATTCCCAGAATTGGGCGATTCTGGGAGCTGGGGTTTTAAGAAAAAACAAATATTGTGAAAGTTGTCAAAACTGGTACATATATAGAAGGGTGAGATTGAGAATCAAAGGTAGTTTTGCTGGTAGGGATTTATTGTTAAATGCTGTTGGAGTAGTGGTATTAGTGGTCCAACTGTAAAGTCTTACGTATAACTGTAGAGGTCCGGACTCACCCCTGCGGCACCCCCTACTGATTCCTTCGGGGAATCAGCTCATCCAGCATCTGGAGCGCCCTCTGCAGGCCAGTGATCCGCCTTGTCCTCTGCTGGCCTCCATGTCCCTCCCAGGACTTGGTGCCCCTATTACTGGGATGCTGCCCCCTGGCAGTACCCCACAGATCTGGGTTTCCCCTCCCTGGAGAACCCCTACCACTACCCCCACCTTGCCTCAGCACTAGGCCACTGCCAGTCACCAACTAGCCCCCGCTCCCTGGGGCAGACTGCAGTATAGGCCACTCATCACTGGCAAGGGGGGTTTGGACCTACTGCCTTGGACTAGCCCTGGGCTGCCCTCTGCAACCCCCAGTACCCCTTGACCTCCTACTAGGCCACAGCCTAGGACTATCCAGGCTGGAGCTCCCCAGCCTATCCCCAGCCCTGCTCCACTCAGGTATTCTGTCTCTAGGTCACTGCAGCCAGGCCCTTCTCCCTCTGAAGGCAGAGAGAGACTGCTGAGCTCAATGCCCCTCTGCTATGTACATTGGCCAAACTGGACAGTCACTACGCAAGAGGATAAATGGACACAAGTCTGATATCAGGAATGGCAATATACAAAAACCTGTAGGAGAAAACTTTAACCTCCCTGGCCACACAATAGCAGATGTAAAGGTAGCCATCTTACAGCAAAAAAACTTCAGGACCAGACTCCAAAGAGAAACTGCTGAGCTCCAGTTCATTTGCAAATTTGACACCATCAGATCAGGATTAAACAAAGACTGTGAATGGCTATCCAACTACAGAAGCAGTTTCTCCTCCCTTGGTGTTCACACCTCAACTGCTAGCAGAGCACCTCACCCTCCCTGATTGAACTAACCTCGTTATCTCCATACTGATTTATACCTGCCTCTAGAGATTTCCATTACTTGCATCTGAAGAAGTGAGGTTCTTACCTACAAAAGCTTATGCTCCCTATACTTCTGTTAGTCTTAAAGGTGCCACAGGACCCTCTGTTGCTGAGCTCTTGGCTCCCAGCCTTCTTATATAGAGCCAGCTGAGGCCTGATTGGGGCGTGGCCCAGCTGTGGCTACTTCCCCAATCAGCCCAGTAGCTTTTCCCTTTGCCCCAGCCCTCTGCCAGGGCTGTTTTAAGCCCTTCAGGGCAGAAGCAGGGGACCACCCCGCTACAATGACTTATCAAGAGTTTGTCAAGGACACCCAGAGCCTAGGATGAATGCTCTTTTATGTAGCTAGTAAAAATTTCTATAAATATATCAACCTTGTTACTTAAAAAAAAAACACTTGGTGAATAAAGAGGATTATTTTTGGTAATTTAACTTTGGGTGAGATGGGGCATGATACCCAAGTTCCCTGTAAGCTGTGTGGCCATGCAGCAGGCTATCAAAGGCCTTGCAGGCAGGAAGAGGAGCCCCTCCCCGAGCCCAGCCCCAAGCTCCTGTAGCAAGAGAGGGCTGGGGGAAGTCCTCTCTTCCCACCACAGCCCTGGGGCAACCTGCACCCCAAAGCCCTCATCCCTGGCCCCACCCCAGAGCCTGCATCCCCTTGCACCCCAACCCTCAGCCCCATCCCCGAGCCCCCTCCCACACCCCAAACCCCTCATCCCCAGCTCCACCCCAGAGCCCAGACCCCCAGCCAGAGCCTTCACCCCCGCACCCCATCCTTCTGCCACAGGCCTGAGCCCCCTCCCACACTCCAAACCCCTCGGTTCCACCCCACCACATCACCTCCAGATTGGTGCACATAAAATTCATTCCGCACATGGACATAAAAAATTAAAGAGAACACTGCATGAGACCCATGTCTATGTACTTTTCCAAGCTGTGGAGTAGCTAACCAAGTATTGAGAGGAAAGGAGAGTAACATATCTATCAAGACTTTGTGCCATAGTGCCATCTGGAGCACCCTGAAGACCTCTAACAGGAACCAGACTAGAGAGAGTAGAGCTAGCTGGAAAATAGGCTCTCCTGGAAAATTTTGACTTTTCAGTGAAGTATTTTGTTCCCAAACTGAAATATTTTGATTCAACATGGTGCTGTGGTGTCTCATGGGAGTTGTCATTCTCCGCTATGGCCTTGCTTTCTGTCCAAACTACATCTCCCATGATACACCACTCTTCTCCATTCTCGATGAAGGGTGGGAGTGCATCATAGGGTCACTGACCATGGTACGTCAAGGGAGATGTAGTTTAGCCAGAAAGCCCTGTCCAGTCCGACTGAGAAGAAAGGGAGCATAAAGACACCTGAACTACTACTTCTGTGAGACACCACAGCAGCATTCCAGGCGGGGAGCTCAAATGACTCACCCAGGCCCCCTCACTTGGGCCAAAACTTTGAAAGATCTCAATTCTGCCTTATTCCTGTTCTACTCATCTCATGGTACTGCTCTGCTACCTACCCCAATAAAGGAGAACTAACAACTTAAAATGCCTTGTTCAAAATTTTTAAGTAACACTTAACTTTCACACACCTGAACAGCAAATGCAATTTTTCTTGTCTGCATAGTAAACACTGGCATTTTTATCTGTCTGAATAATCAAAGTGGTGCCTTCCATGCCTTCTTGGTTGCAAAGATTTGAACTGCTTCCTGAAGGTCCACAGTTTGGGCCAGCTCATGCTCTAGTGAGATGGTTGCAAGGCCAACCAGCCTCTCCTGTGTCATTGTGGAGAGTAGATGTATTTTTATTAACTTCAGCTTGGAGAAGCTGCGTTCTCCCCTGGCAACTGTTTCAGGAAGTGTTAGAAGTATGCACAGAGCAACAAAAGCATTTGGAAGAGGGTGGTCATCTTATTTCTGCACATATATTCCAGAACAGCCTTTGGAAGATCCTGCTGAAATGCATCTTGAAAGGGCTTTCAGATCATCACCTAAATCACTCGCATCAATATCGCGCCTGTCATCATGTATCAACACTGTCTCTAGTGCCCTGCATTGCTGGTGTAGGTCTTCTTCAGGTATAGTGAGGAGTTTTGGAATATCATACAACATCCCAAATATATTGCTGTGTTCCCTGAGCTGCATGAAATGTTCTTCAACTGACTGTATTGCACAATCTAGCACCTGGTTAAAGAATTCAACTTTGAATTGTTGTTTGGGGTCTCTTATGGGATTATCCCGTGCCTCGTAATCAATGTCTTCTTCTTCGGGGACTCTTGTATTCTTGAATGGGTGGGAAAATAGCTTCAGTGTGAAGTTCCTCTGCCAACTTCTGTGCACTCTTCAGAATGTTTTGAAATCCCTCATCTGACCAGAAAGACTGTAGGTATGACTTTGCTTTGTCCAGTTGTTCCACTGCTCCAGATATATCAAGGTCAACACCTTGGAATCTCTTGCTTACAACATTTATTTCAAACAGTATATCATGCCACAACACTAAGCCACACAGAAATTGAAGTTATATATGTTTCTGATGATTCCATTTCCCTCTGGCACTGTTCTCCCATGAACAGTTCCTGTCATAGCATTATCCTCCATCATGGCAACTATGGCATCATCTATCTTCCCAACTTGGTGTTTGATAGGCTTTATCGCCTCCACTCGACTTTCCCAGCGTGTGGCACTCAGTGGTTTCAGTGTCAGAAAGGATGTTCCCAGATGTTGCTTCAAAATTTGCCATCAATGAGTTGATGGAGAAAAATACATAGATACTTTGAATTACATTAAAAAATTCAGCAGCCTCACTAGAAGCTGATGCTGCATCACCGACCACCAAGTTCAATGAATGAGAACTGCATGGGACAAAAAAAAGCTCGAGGGTTTAACTCTCAGATCTGTGTCTGCAGTCTTCTGTGCTTTCCTCTCATATTGGCACCATTATCGTAGCCCTGACTGCTCATGTCAGCTATCGCAATTCCCCTATCTTCTAGCTTTTTAAGAAGCACATTTGTCATACCAGCTCCTGTAGTATCATCAATGTCAATAAATTCTAGAAAATGCTCTGACAGTCACCATTGCAGTGACATTTTCACTAGGTTCTGTTGTTGTTACAAAACGTACCATTAAAGTTTTGTTCCATATGGCTGATGTCAGGTGTGCAGTCCAGAATAATATCTTGCTGACTTCAGATCTGTCACAATCTTCTGTTTGACTTTTGTTGCCAGTAACTGTATGATCTCATTTTGAATTGTTTTTCCAAGGTAGTGGGGTGTGTACATTTCTTGGGTGGCGACTCTTCTTAGAACAGGGGCGGGCAAACTTTTTGGCCTGAGGGCCGCATGGAGGGCTGGTTAGGGGAGGGGGTCGTGACCCAGCCCCTACCTCCTATCTGCCCCCCTCACCCCCGTAGGACTCCTGCCCCATCCAACCCTCCCGCCCCCCCGTTCCGAGACGGCCCCTCTGGGACCCCTGCCCCATCCACCACCATCCTCTACTCCTGGTCCCCTGACTGCACCCGGACCTCCGCCACCCCATCCAACCACCCCTTCTCCCTATCCCCGGAACTCCTGCCCCTGACTGCCCCCTGCCGCCCTACCCAACCTCCCTCCTTCCTGACTGCTCCCTGGGACCCCTGCCCCCATTCAACCCCCCGTTTTCTCCCCCCGACCATCCACACCCCCGCCCCCTGCCCACCACTCCGAACTCCCCTGCCCTCTATCCAACCCTCCCTGCCCCCTTACCGCGCTGCCTAGAGCACCAGTGGCTGGCGGCGCTACAGCTGCGCCGCCCGACTGGAGCTGGGCCACACTGCCACCACGCAGCACAGAGATCGGGTCAGGCCGGGCTCTGCAGCTGTGCTGCCCCAGGAGCTCACAGCCCCGCCGCCCAGAGCATTGCGCCAGCAGCAGAGCGAGCGAGCTGAGGCTGCGGGGGAGGGGCTGGGGGCTAGCCTCCTGGGCCAGGAGCTTGAGGGCCGGGCAGGACAGGGCGTAGTTTCCCTACCCCGGTCTTAGATACTCCTGGAGTACAGCATCAAACTCAGCCATCAGCTCCATAAGTTTCTGTTGTTTGGCACATACAGCTGATCTGAAGTGCCACGCAGTGCTAGGTTTTGGGTAGCAAGTATTCTCACAATGGCAATGAGCCTTTTCAGAACGTTTTGCCAGTAAAGAGACTCTGATACAATCTTCTCTTGATGCTGATCATCTGTGGTGGCCTCTAACCTTAGTCTCATCTCAAGCTCTTTCCACCTATGGAATGCTGTCTGGTGATTTGCTGCCTTCTCATGGCTTGCCAGATTTCACCAGTCCTTTGTTGCTATAGAATCCAATGTGGCTGGAATATTAGACTTGAAGAGTCTGCAACAAAAACAGTATGCAGCATTCTGGGTTTTTGAGTACATAAGCCATGGCCTCTCCACTTTGTCACCATTGGGGATTTCATGTCAGTAATGTGTTGGATGGAAAGTTCTATTTTCATTGTCTTTGGCGAACGAAGTTTTTCACTTGCTGTGGCCCATGCAGTACAAGGAAGTCCCTCGGGCTACTGCTCAAGTGGGTTCACAGTCCTGGATCATCTAGACTTAAGTAACTAAACTCAGCAGCAGCTGTTTCTTGTGCCTCCACCACACCCTTCTCTGATCTACACTTTTCTTCAGGAATGTGCATGGTTACATCCATTTGAGATGGAGATATGGATGCTGCAGTAGCTGCCAGGTCACCTGCACTCTGACTAACTGGAAGATCAGGCATCTCCTCACCACTCACATCCTCACTGGGGCCGGAAGGCTCACCGTGAACATTTGTGTCTATATCTATCTATCTCAGGAGAGCTCCTTCCTGCTTAGATAGAAAAGCTTCTTTTGAATGCCGTCCCAGAGGGGCATTTTCTTCTTTCACTCATGACTGCTGTTCTGTGCCAGCTATAGCAGTTCTCAACACTCAATTGAAGAGGACAAATAAGCAGGCTGGTAGCAGGGCCTGAGTGAGGGAAGATATCAGCGTGTTAAGGGCCTAACTGGCTCCTACTACTTCAGTTGACTTGCAGTTCTCCTCAAGTGGGTTCAGGGAAGCAGCAAGCTCCCCAAGAAGCTGGTGTTAATCAGTTCAGACTCCTGGGGGTGCTAGAGAGGTACATAAGAGACGGCTCCTCCTCTCTCCCTGCAGCTCCTGCTGCTTTCTGTTATTCCTTCTCACCTTTTCTCCTGCCTGCCTGTTATGTTTCTTGTGCCCTCCTTCCTCTAGCACAGCACTCCACTCTATGCATCTAGAGCAGAGAGAATACATATGCACCAGCAGCAGACAAATTTTCTACACTCTGGGTCCTAGTGGCACTCCCCCCCCACCCCCGCACACAGTCTGCACCTGAGGCGACTGCCTCAGTTCGCCTCATGGTAAGGCCAGCCCTGACTGGGAGACAACCTTAGGGAGAAAAGCCAGGTGAGGCCTGAGCTGAACCTTGTCCTTATGGAATACAGTGTAAGGAGTCTCGGATGTGAGGGCCCTGAGCGCCGACACTCTCCTAGCTGAGGTTATCAACACCAGAAACACTACCTTGTATGAGAGAGAAAGCAGGGAGCACGTCGCCTGTGGCTCAAATGGTGGACCCGTCAGTCTGGAAAGTACTAGATTAAGGTCCCAAGCCAGGATAGGCTGTCGCACTTGGGGTATAGTCTGTCGAAACCTTTAAGGAAACAGCTGACCATTGGGTTCGCGAAGACTGAGTAGCCATCCGCGCCTGGATGGAAGGTGGAGATGGCGGCCAAGTGGATCCTTATGGACAGAGCCTGTTGCTTAAGATGGAGGAGGTGGTCCAGTATAAATGGCACCGAGGCGAGCGTCGGTGACTGATGGTGCTACTCCGACCAGATGGAGAACCTCTTCCACTTGGCAAGGCATGTCGCCCTTGTGGAGGGCTTTCTACTGCCAAGGAGAACTTGCCTGACTTGATCAGAGCAGGACAGCTCCACCGCATTCAGCCATGGATCTTCCACACAGTGAGGTGGAGCGACTCGAGGTTTGGGTGCCGGAGGCGGCCGTGATCCTGCATGATTAGGTCCAGGACGAGTGGTAGGGTGACCGGAGTTGCCACGGACATTTCCAGGAGTGATGTGAATTAGTGCTGGCGTGGCCAGGCTGGAGCTATCAGTATCACTAGGGCTCGGTCCCTGTGGATCTCAAGGAGCACCCCGTGGGCTAAAGGAACCAGCAGGGGACTTGCCACTGCGGTGCTGCCCAGCTAAGGCAGGCTAGTCCCTACCTGTTCTGACACCAGGCTGCAACCCAGAAGCAGCCAGCAGCAGGTCTGGCTCCTGCGAGCTGCCCCAGCCCTGAGCACCATCTCTGCACCCCCACTGGCGGGGGGGGGGTAGGGGTGGCACGCGGGAAGAGACCAAGGTTATCCGTCTGGTCAGAAAAGACCGCTGAACCCTCGAAGGGGAGATCCTGGATTGTTTGCTGGATCTCAAGGGGAAAACCAGAGACCTGCAACCAGGAACCCCTCCTTATTACAACCCCGTGGCCATTGTACATGAGGCTGCATCTGCTGTGTCCAATGCCGCCTGTAGGGAAGCTCGGGAGACCCTCCTCCACCAGTGCCGAGAACTCTGCGCGAGAGTCCTGAGGCAGCAGTTCTGCAACCTGCGCGCGGGGAGAGGAGTGCCTGTGGGGGAGAGCTGCATGGAGTTGCTTGCGTGCCTCCGCCTAAGAGCCAGACCTGCTGCTGGCTGCTTCCAGGGCAAGCACAGTCCGTGGTGCCAGGACAGGCAGAAAGCCTGCCTTAGCACCCCTGCTGCGCCGCTGACTGGGAGTTGCCAGAGGTAACCCTGCACCCCAATCCCCTGCCCCAGCCCTGAGCCCCCCTCAAACCCAGAGCCCCTTCCTGCCCCCCAAACCACTCATCACCAGCCCCACCTCAAAGCCTGCACCCCCAGCCCAGAGCCCTGCCCCACTCCTGCATCCCAACCTGCTACCCCAGAGCCCCCTCCCATATACTGAACTCCTCATTCCTGGCCCCACCCCACAGCCCTCACCACCACACCCCAACCCACTGACCCAGCTCTGAGCCCCTCCCACGTCCCAAACCCCTCATCCCCAGCTCCACTGGGTCGCAGGCATCAACAATTTTCTTCAATTGGGTCGCCAGAAAAAAAGTTTGAAAACCACTGCCTCACATGACCCATCTTGCATAAAGCATCTTAATTATGCCATATTCATATCATAACAATATCTCTATGAAGAATATGGGACATAGCGTCACATTGTGATCATTGGGTACTTCATGTGACATGTGGGAGGTCTCTTGCTGCCAGTACTAAAACATCTTTGGAATTTCTAAACATTATAGATGGCAATTTCCTAACTCAAAGAGTGTTGCTGCCAAGATGGGGGAATTCTATATTAGACCTTGTTCTAACAGATAAAAAGGAACCAATCACAGAACTAAAAGTTAACTTGCATCTGAAGAAGTGAGGTTCTTACCCACGAAAGCTTATGCTCCCAATACTTCTGTTAGTCTTAAAGGTGCCACAGGACCCTCTGTTGCTTTTTACAGATTCAGACTAACACAGCTACCCCTCTGATACTTGAAACTATTTACACTATTTTACAATCAAAACGGAAGAGGACATTGCCAAAAGCGCTTGCAAGCAAAAGCGAGCGTTGTTCCAACTAGCCGTCACTGGCGGAAGGAACTGAGGCTGTGGGGGGGGGGGGTCGGCAGGGCCCTACATTGGGCACCATGAAGGCGCGACTCCAGGGGTGCCCAGGCCGACCCTACAGACGCTGCTAAGGGAAAAATCTTCTGGCTGGCGTGCACATGGCACGCACACATCTGATTGGAATGGACATGAACAAGCACTTGAAGAAGAAAAGGTGAGTCTGTTTCAACAGGAGCACATGGGATAAGTTCCAGTTTCCAGATACTGAGCAAACCCAGAAAAAAAATCAGTGTCTTGAAAGAGACATGGCTGAAGTGAAGGCACTAGTACCCATGAGTTGTTAGTTGGGGGATAGATGGGTTGGTCTCTCACAGTCAGGAGCGCCGCCAGCTTTTCTGCCGCTCTAGGCGGCGGAAGGTCCTGCCCCGAAATGCCTCCCGCCGCCGAAATACCGCTGCGGTCGCCGCCCCCCAAATTGTAGTGCCCTAGGCGACCGCCTAGGTCGCCTAATGGGTTGCGCCGGCCCTGCTCACAGTTTAAAAACAGATATCAAGCAGTTCCCCAAATAAGAGGATGGAGATATAAACCCCTTTTCTGTGCCCTTAGAAAAACACAAATTGGAGAAGAAAGGTGGGTCCTTCACTTGTCAGTTTGCCTGTCATGGTAAGCTCTAGGGGCTTATTTTTGGATGAGCCAGGAAACTATACAGTATCTGCTAGAATAAGAAAGGTATTGGTAACAAAGTTCTAAAGGAATAGGGAAGCAAATGCTTCCATCAGGCCAAGAGAGGGTAATGGATGTGTGATACTATTTATAAAGCCATGCACCTAAGAAGTAAGGAAAGGGTTAAAGTAGGCACTGGGAAGTAGTAAGCATCCCAGATGGAGCTCATTATGATGGGCGCCTCCAGAAGGCAGAGGGCTGGCTAAGAGAAGGATGTTCTTCCTGGGAGAAGAGGATTTGATCTAGGCAACCAGCTATGCCTGTGGGGTATTTAGAACACTTTCCACCTGCCTAAAGAGAGAAGTTGCAGTTAGTAACTAGACCCAATGAGGATTTAATTAAAGCAAGCCAGTCCTCTGATTTAATTTTTTTAATTAGGGCTTTACCATACAGTTCATTATGTTGTTGGTTTTAAATCTAGACTTACTCTCAGTCAGGTTCTCTACTCTTCGAGCTAGAAGTGTAAACTGCAGCTCGAGGCAACATGCATTACTCACACTAGCTCTGATCAAGCTAGGATGCTAAAAAGAGAGTAACGGCAGCGGGATGGGCTAGCCACCTGAAATGGGCTCTCCACATTTCATACAGGCATGTACTTGGGGCAGCTAGCCCCTCTCACTGCTTGCGCCACCACAGCTAAACTCTATTTTTAGCATGCATGCATGACCTCTTGAGCTGGAATTTATACCTCCACTTCAAAGTGTAGATATACCCTTAGCTGGATGGGCAGAGGCCACCCAAGATAGAACTTCCAAAGGGTGCCAGAGGGAGAAGACTGAAGGGCAGACAGTAACTTGCCAGTATCTCAGCCATATTGGTGACAGTATGTTAAAATTGCCCATGTCCTCCTTATCATCTAGGCCTAAAAGATACAAGGTTCATGCAGTGGGGCCCCTCAGGAGCATGCTGTTGAACTGATCGCACCATAGTCACACTATCAGTCTGTTACGTGCTAAAGAATGAAGTGAGAAAGTAGAAGCAGAAGTAGATCTAGAAGAAAGTATAGAGGCTCTCTTATTTCCCCTGCTAAGCATGAAGACTGACAGATGAAGGAGCAAAAAGAACAGCTGTAGAAGATGTTCAACTTTTCTTGAAGTATTTTCATTTCAGTCAAGCTCAGATTTTTTATTCTTAATATTTTATTATGGTAGCATCCAAGTGAGCCACTTAAGGATTGAGGTCCCACTATGTCAAAGGTTATACAAACGAAAAAAAAAAAAAAACAGTCCATATCCTGCAGAGCTCACGCACCTTTCTGGCTGCACACAGGATGTCAAATTCTACTCAAAGAGCCAGCTTAAAAACCACCCAAGGACACTGATAGAGAATAAAGAGAAATTAATTACCATATATACTCATTCATAAACCAAATTTTTGTAGTAAAAAAGGGAAGCACCAGAAAAAGGAGTCGGCTTATGAACGGGTCTAGAGAGGGAGAGGTGGGACACAGCCCCTCCCCCCAACAGAGGGAGCAAGGAGAGGCAGCACAGCCAGAAGGGAAGAGGCGGGGTCAGAGTGTGTCTACTTCTGGCCACGCTGCTCTCCCCCCAGCCTCCGAAGCAGCTGCAGCTCCACTTCTGCAACTAGTTGCAGTTTCCGCCACGCAAAAGCGAAGGTTACTGGGCATGGTGAGTTCGGGTGAGCATGCTCAGTGCACCCAAAGTAGGGAATTGGGAGAGGGGGCTTTTTGTGTCCTCACACTGGCCCGCCGGAGCATGGTGCGGCCATGCCACCTGGCCCAGTCCGCCGGAACATGCTGTGGCTGTGCCGCCCAGTCTGGCCCGCCAGAACAGGCTGCGGCTGCGCTGCCCAGCCTGCCGGAGCAGCTCCAGCCAGGCCAGAGACATCATAGAATATCAGGGTTGGAAGGGACTTCAGGAGGTCATCTAGTCTCCCCTGGCCCTCCCCAGATAAGGTGGGAAGGTATGGGATGGGGAGAGTGTGGGGGTCCCGGGCTAGGGGTAGGGTCATGTGGGGGGTGGTCACAGGGGTTACTCCTCTGACCTCCAGCTTCTCATCCTCCAAAACATTTCCCCACCAGTTGCTGTCCCGGCCCATCAGGGTAAGCAGCTGGCACGCTGGGACACTTTGTTTACTTAGGTTTACCTCCATGCCTGTGGACACTCGAGATAAACAAACCATCTCGGCCCACCAGCGGCTCATCCTGATGGCCTGGGAGCCAAAGTTTACTGACCCCTGAATTATAGGGTCAGCTTATGAATGAGTCATAAAAAATTTCCATTTTTACTTATCCATCTCGGGGGGAGGGAGGGGTCGGCTTATAAACAAACTGGCTTATGATCAAGTATATAAGGTAAATGATAACTAGGAATCAGTTAAACTTTCTAAGAGCCTGTGGTCTTCCTGGTAGGCCTAATTCCCGAACTACGTGGACAATTCCCATTACTGTGTGGAAAGCCATAAACTAATGACTGATGAGTGTTCAATATGAAGAACAGATGATTTACTAGATAAAATAGGGCTAAGTCAGGGGTTCTCAAACTGGGGGTCATGACCCCTCAGGGGGTTGCGAGGTTATTATCGGGAGGTTGCGAGCTGTCAGCCTCCACCCCAAACCCCACTTCACCTCCAGCATTTATAATAGTGTTAAATATAAAAAAAGTGTTTTTAATTTATGGGGGGGGGGGGTCGCACTCAGAGACTTGCTGTGTGAAGGGGTCACCACTACAAAAGTTTGAGAACCACTGGGCTAAGTCAATTATATGGCCCTCACTGATTTCACTAAGGGGTGCTGACAGTTACCTTTGACTGAGGATACGGTTGTAAAATTTGCCATTTTAATAGATTTGGGATTGTACAAGCCCCCAGTACTAACTGTCTCTGTCATCTATAGTGGTGGACTCTATACTCTGAATAAAGAATGCATCTGTGACATACTAGAAGATGATAGTGTTGATAGAACTGAAAGAATGACAGGTTTCTTTACTGACTGTACATCTCCCTACAGTCAGATGGAGAGGACCAGGTACAATACAAAGACTGTGGTCCTCATTTGGGGCAGCAGCCAAACTGAGCTCAACACAGCACGGAAAAGGAATGGAATACAGATGGCTGTGTGTCACCTCTCTACCTCACAGACTCTGGAGGTGACTGGAGACTAGAGCAGTCCCTGGCATACACTGGAGCAATCACAGATATTGCCCTAACTGATGTTGTTCTACAAGGACTCCTTATGGAGTCATCCACCTAGGGTGACCAGACGTCCAGAGTTTATTGGGACTATCCCGATATTTGCTTGTTTGTCCCACGTCACGACCAATGGGCAAACAAGCAATTTTGCCCTCTGCTCCCGCGCACAGGCAGAGCCCGGAGGGGCTTGCGCACCCCCCCCCCGCGCCTCGACTCCGCCCCCTTCTTCCCCCATTGGATCCCTCCCCAAATCCCCACCTCTTCCCCAAGCACGCCGCATTCCTCCTCCCTCCCAGGCTTGCGCCGATCAGCTGTATGGCGGCGCAAGCGCTGGAGGGAGGCCCGGGGACGCAGGGGAGGGCAGGGTGAGTGAGTCCGGCCTGGCCCCAAGCGCAGGCAGGAGAGCAGGGCGGTACCTGCAGGGGCAGCCCTGGGTCTGGCCTGGGGAACCGGCTCCCTATACATGCCCATGGGTGGGGGTGGGGGGACAGCAGCTGCCCACGAGGGGACTCCCACGGGGCTTCACCTCCTGCCACATAAATTAAATTTATAGATTAATGGAGATATCTTATCTCCTAGAACTGGAAGGGACCTTGAAAGGTCATCGAGTCCAGCCCCCTGCCTTCACTAGCAGGACCAAGTACCGATTTTGCCCCAGATCCCTATGTAGCCCCCTCAAGGATTGAACTCACAACCCTGGGTTTAGCAGGCCAGTGCTCAAACCACTGAGCTATCCCTCCCCCCGCCCCAGGGCAGAGGCAGAGGCAGCGGCAGCCCCGTTCGTTCCCCTGCGGGACCCGAGCGGGACGGGGGGGCTGGGGTCTGCTGCCCCCACTCCAGGGCCACCCGTGGGATTGCACCAGCTGGGCACCTTCCCCTACGGGGGGAGGTGGAGATGAGGCGAGCTGGTGTGGGGTAGGGGTGGGAGGGGGCGCTTCGGCAGCTTTTTTTTTTCCTCCACCGCCCCCACCCCACTCCCCCACGTCCCGATATTTCAGTTTTGTCATCTGGTCACCCTACATCCACCAGCACAGAATAGTCAGCGGGCAGTGTGGTCCAACTAGGCCTACTCACTCCTTTACCATACCACAAGGTCTTGTGATGCAATGAGGGCCAGCACAGGACAATTATGCTGGCTCTGTGCTCGATGGGGAAACCCTTCCTGTAACAATCTTTAAGGGCTGCTTCCACTCCCTTTGCAGGCCCTTTATACCACCAGTGAAGTGTAAAATAGGACACTGAGGACAGCAGAATCTAGCCCTCTGTTTACAAACAGATCTGACATTTTCAAAGAGAATATTATTTCCATCCTCCTACAAAGGACTTGTTAGTCAGCATACCAGGTTGGGGGCACAGCAGGCTGCAGTCTCTACTCCAAATAGGTGACACAGGGACCTCTGCCAGATAGCTAACCAACCTGGCAATAATTGGCAGACTTTTAAAATGCACAATTCCATCAAAATAAATACAAAAAAAGTTTCTGTATTATGAAAATAATTAAAGTATCCTTCTGCTGCAAACAGTTAATTATTAACACTATTTTCTGGTCCATGCACATCCCTAATGACATAACTTTGGCATGCGCATGTTAGCATGGTTAATAAAGTGCAAGAAGCCACATTGGCCTCTGCTCGTTTTGCAAACATGGATCGGGAGATGGAGAAATCAACACTTTTCAAAATATAAAAGGAACAAATTGGTAGGAAAACTAAAACCATCCTCCAGCTGTCTTGGTAACATCCTTTTAAATGACAGTCTGAGAACCATGGCCTAGTGTCCCCAGTTGAAGGGCCCCTCTGTATGGGACCAACTCACACTGTGAGCAAAGCCAGACTGATTAACTCACCTAGGGATTCTGCTCCATTCTCCACTGTTTCATTCACCTTTCTGGCAACTCTGGCTACAGCTTCCCCCATTTTTTTCTCCATGCAGGCACCACACCCAGTCCCACCAGGGAAGCACTTCCACAGAGGAAACTGTCAATGAGGAAATAAAAACAGTGAGGGTCCAGTGTGCTAGCATATCATGAAAGGGACAAGTAAAAATAGCAGTCAATGGGACAGGATTTATTCCTGGCAAAATGTTATTAATCAGAAGTTAATATCAGGACTGCTATTAAGCAGAATCTGATGCATTTAACCTCACAACTACTTATCCCCATTTTACAGATGGGGAACTGTGGCACAGAGAAACTAAGTGACTCGCCCAAGGTCCCACAGGAAGTCTGTGGCAGAGGAAGGACTTCCACCCAGGTCTCCCAAGTCCTAGACTGGCACTCTAACCATGGAACATCCTTCCTCTCCCACTTCCTTTCTACTGCACTCTGCAGTGAACAGTGAATTTTTACAACGGGTGAGATACCCCATTGCCCTGCATTTTATGTAGTCATTTGCAATAGTACAAAGTAAGTGTGAAATACTACTAAATCAGAAAGAGCAGTTATTTGCATGTACTTTCCACTAATGTAACTACACAAAATACTCTGTATTTTGGATTTAATTAATGAACAGACACTCCATGAACTTCAATTTTAAATCTCCCTTAATTACTCGTTAATGTCATTATTGTTGCACCATCCAAAAGACTACAAAATGAGTAAATGTATCTTTAAAATTATTAATTACTTTGAGTTATATTCTTAAATCAAAATGGTCAGTTGTGGCTATCAAAATAAAAAAAGACATTTGTAGATTCTTAATATTATTGACTGCCTTTTGTTAAACCTATTTTTTTCATAATTAAATACTGAATTTTCACACCAAATATAAATATGTAAATTAAAAAAAATAACACCTCCTGCCAAAACCAAACACACCAAACCTCACAAATTGAGCTCTATATGAAGATCTGAGTAGTTCAGGACGTCAGAACTCCTGACTATCTGTGATTCCTTGTGATTTAATATGACCCTACAATCTTCTGAATATTTACCTGTTGGCCTAGATTATCCCTTGTGCTCAGATGGTGGAAGGGTACAACAGGAAAAAGAAAAACCTGTGATGTTCTCCTTAAATTCTGGAGGATTTTCTTTATTATATGCAGAGACCCCTCCCCACCCTTTCTGCCTGCAATGTGCCCCCCCACACACACTGCTCCTGCCAGGGAAATGTGATGGGGGCATGGGGTTTTCCCAGCCCCGCCCAGAACTCCTGCCAGGGAGTTGGGTCGGGCCGGCTTGCCCCTCTCTGTCTTCCCAGCACTCTTGCCGGGGAGCGGGCGTGGGAACTTGCTGGGCGGGAAGAGCATGGCAAGCCCCCGCATCCCAACCCTGCTCCCCAGCAGGAGCACCAGGCATGCAGAGTGGGGCAAGCCCCCGCGCCCCAACCCCGCTCCCTGGGGGAAGCACCGGGCAGGTGGGCGGAGCTGGGGCACCCATTTTTCTGGGGGGCCCTGGGCATAGGCCCCATTGGCTAATCTGCATCTGATTATATGTTGTCCCAAGACCCATTTTTATTGTCTCGCCAGGGCGGAATGTCTACTTGATTCCCTATAGCGTGTCTTTCATACAGCATGTCTCAAAGGTAGACAAAATGAGTATATATGGCCTCATTTAAAAATTCTTAGAAGCAGCGCTCATAATGAGTAATGGAACATGAGTTATTTACACACAAATTGAGGCCCAGAAAAAACATACAAATAAGCATAGAAAAAAGGAACCAGAGAGACAATGCACACAAATGAAACCTAGGTATATCCAGAAGAGTAACTGTTCAGTTCACTAGTCCTTACAAAAAGACTTGTGTTTTCAGTAACCTGAACTTTCCAGCAATTAAGACAGCAGGCCTCTAATACCAGGCCTTCTCTGGGGTGTTCCCCGGGGGGATTTGAATTCTAGGACACATTGATCTCCATTACCTCTTTACTAGGGTTCATTTACTGAGCAGAAGGCAAAACTCTGCCTCTAACTACCTCTCCTACCACCAGCCAACTCTAAACTTCACCTGGAAGTATGCAGAAATGACCCCTAGGAAGCAATCATAGTGATTGATTAGGGCATTGGTTGAATGTCTTAGGATGCAGAGACCAGTAACAGTAATGCTCAGTGATGGATTGGACTCCCCCTTTTCTGAGACCACAATACTCAGAAGTTATGGGCTTGAAGCAGAAATTAGTGGGTGGAATTCTATAGCCTATGTTATGCACACCAGATTAGATTATAATGGTTGTTTCTGGCCTTAAAATCTATTAATCTATTTTGTTTTCCAAGGGGACCTCTGGCACTTCTGTTGGCATGAATTAATAGAAAACTGGGGAGACAAACTACAAAGAATTTTGGTTAAAAAAGAATTGTAAGAACAACAGATGAGCCAAAATGGGAAAGAAGTAGAAAAGGACCAGTGGATGCATCTAGTAACATCATGCAAGAAAGCAGTAGCCTAGAACCCCAGTCTGTACCTGGCCGAGCAGCACATCTCCATGTCATGCCTCTTTTGGATGCTTTTGGTATCTTTACTAAGGAGTATGCCTAAGCCCTCCTAGACAGTGATCCAGCAGCAGTGGTCCTATATTTAGTATTTTGATTTTTACCACTCAGTCAACTAGACTAGTGGCAGAAAGCCAAGACTTCTGAACCCAGATACCTTTCCATGCAAATCTGACACTAAGTTGGGCTGCAATATTCCCTAAGCAAACCCAAGTGATATTACAACCAAAAGCGTCACAGTCTGCATTGATCCAATGCAGCTTGCTTTTTCATTTATGGGGAAAACTAAGGACGATTAACAGCAATATCTGCATACATCCTACAATTACTTCACATGCCACCCTGACTCAACTATGAGGAGGCAGGGAGACCCCTCAAAGCCACAGAAGGTGGCATTTCACCCTCTCCACACTTTCATGTTCAACTTCCAACTTCTAACACCAAAATGTACAGCATAAGTAGTTGTTTGTTTCCAGACGTGTCCCACTTTAGGGCAGCGGCCGGGGGAGAGAAGAGAGGGGGGCGGCCTTCTCCTCAGTGCCTTTGCAGCAGGAGCGCTCTGCGGAAATGCACAAAGCAGGAAGCAGGCTGCATGCATTACAATAGCCTCCTTTCACTTTCAGCTGCGGGACTCTCACTCTCACTGTTTCCTGGACCTGGTGGATGCAACCCCTCAGGCCACCGGGCGAAACAAGTTCAGACTATTGCATGTTAGCAGTCTGCATTGAGAAGTGCAAACTCCCGGGCTGCGTTGGCAGCCCCAGTCCATCGGGGAGTTCGGCAGTATCCACACGCCCCATTGTGTGTGAGGGGGAGGAGGAAACTCTTCTAATCTCTTTTTCTCTGTGCGAGATGAGGGAAGAGGGAAACGATCTCTTACCCAGCACCAGACCCACTCTGCTGCTGCTCAGCCTGAACTCCCAGCTCCGTCTGTCCTGTTTCCTCCAACCATTGTGAAGAACAGCAACAGCTGCCTCTACGGCCAAACTGCAGCGGGGGGGTGGGGGGGGGGAGAGAGAGGGGGAAATCCAATGAGGAGGACCTGACAGAGAACAGCAAAAGACCCAGAGCCAATAAATACAGGAGCTCTGGCAGCGGGTTAGACACAAAGGTGAAGTTGGTTCCTTAATCACAGTTCCCAGTTACTTGTTCTGAGGTCAACATGTCTTAGGGAATTCATCCATGTAAGATTACTTTTTTTAGAAATGTCACCAAAATAAATGATTGACTGTTGTGCCTTTGTCTATTAGGAATTATTTATTAATAATTAGAGTAAGGGCTTTGACTGGTTACAAGTCAAAAATACATCTCAGGTCACCCCCCACTGACACGTCCCTGTGATCATTAGACTGTTTTGAGATAAGTAAGATATTGCACTTCCTGACCTGAAGCTTTAGCGTTGTTTCTGTGCAATATGCTGCCACAGGTCACACCGTCGCCTCACTTCTAAGGCTCCGTGTACATTTGGAGTTAGGGTAGGATTCCCTACTCACTAGAAATACTTGCACTAGCTCCCATCGAGGTAGTGCACTAAAAAACAGTAGTGTAGCCAGGGTAGTGAGAGTTAATTGGCATGAGATGGGCGGAGGCTCAGGAGGAGGTATGGAGATGGCATGAGCTAGGGCTCCTGGTGCAAAGGAAAAAGTGAGTTCCTGTTTTTCTAGCAGGAAGAAGCAGCAGAGTTAGTTAGGGAGGCAGCTCTCGGCACTAGGTTGGATGGGAAGCTCTGAGGTGGCACAAATGGTGTGAAAGGATCAAGTTTCGGCAGGAAGCACTGAGGCAGTAAAAGTGGGTGCATGATCTGAAGCTGGGGGGAAGTGACAGAGAGGGGGAAGGCTGAGGCAGTGAGGTGGGGAGACAAGAGCAAGCTGAAGGGCATGAATTACAGTAGCTCACATTGGAGGAGACCCTCTGGGGAGGCATGAATGGTAGGAAGGGATTGAGTTTAGGTAGGAAGCACTGAGGGAGTAAAACAAGATGTGGGAAGAGGCTGGGGTAGAAGGATGGCTGAGATGGCAGGAGCAAGTTGAGAAGCCGTGAATTCGTGCCGGTTCAGATTAGGTGGGAAACTTTGCAGTAGCACGAGTGATGGGAAGGGCTTGAGTTTAGAAGGAAAGTGCTGCTGAGGCAGTAAGACCCAAGGGGATGTGGCTGGTGGGAAAGGACTGAAGTGTTGTCACATAATCAGCTGGTCAGAGTGACCACTGTGTAATTTGGCTGCAGGTCTTCCAAGGCAATGTTTATACCATCCCTTTGAAATGGGACATAATCATGGCCCATCACACTCATTTTAAACCTAGTCTGGAATTCTGCAGCCAAACCTCAGGGATTCTGCCTCGCTTTGGTCTTGAAACAGAGATTCTGCACCAATGTGAGATAAAATAAAAAAATACAAATTCCTTTGAAAGATTTGGAATAAATCTGCCACTACAGGCTTTCTTAGTGTTGGTGGATTGCATTTTGTTTCATACAACCTTTATAATCACTATGTAATTAAAATATATTGCTGATTTTTGTAGCAAGAATTTCAGCCCTGTCTAAGGCTCTCTGACAAACTTTTTCTGTTTCCAGCACCTCTAAGGACAAGCAGACAAGAAGGAAGTATCCAAGAAACGGCAGGAAAATAGGAGGAACAAAAACAAATCACTGAAATGGAGGCGAAGGAAAGGAATGTGTGGCAAAGTGAACTCCCTGTAAATTAGGGTTCAGGTCTCTGCCCTTTTATTTTCTTGGTATTTTTCTGCTTTCATGGGTTAGCGAGAGTGATTACCATGTAACCAGGGTGTCAGTGACATTCCTGTTACTTATGTGCGTCTGGAACCTTGACTAGTGTGACCTCCCTGTAATTGGCAGTCTCTCCATCTAACCTGTCTTGAAACTGGGGCATTTGACTGGCTTGTTAAAGAGATCCCCCTGTAATTAAGATGTACAAGTCTCATTCAACTTTTTGGATTTTCAGATATTTTGGGCTAATCAGGCTTCTTGTGGTTCACAGGAATCGCTATAAATGATTGGGTAGTGAAAGAGATCCCCTGTAACTAGGGTGTACTGGTCTCATTTGATCACTAAACCAGCCTCTTGTAAAGTTCCATAGAATGGTCTTGTGCCTAAAGCACAGGACTCCCAGATACTATAGTGATGGGTCATTAGAAATGTGAAAGACTAAACAGAAACACTATAGACAGGAAGAAAATATAGATAGATCAGAGTGATACTGAGGAAAACTAGATATTATATTACATGTATTATGACCTCATCAGTAGAGCGTAAGCCTGGGATTTTGAAGAGCTGGGTTTTATTCTCAGCTCTGCCACCGATCTGCTGGGTGATGCTGTTGCCTCTGAACTAGGTATTTTTATTATTATTAGATAGATTTGAGGGGTCTATTCCTACATTGGTCACTTACTCACTGTAGCTCCTTGGCCAAATCACTCCCCCTCTCTGAGAGGATAGTCTATTCTTCAACCTGTGTAACTCATCTGGGGGATAGGAGTCTTAGTTTGCGGAATTGTAGAACCCACTTGGAGAGCCTCAGGTGAAAGGCACTACAGGAGGACAAAAGTCAAGCCCTAGGTTCTGCATAGTTTCAATTTGTGCATGTCATGGGGCCAACCTGCTGCTATGCATGCACACACACATCAACCTTTAGTTCACACTATAGTCAGCCTGCCTAGGGTTACCATACATCTGGGTTTTCCCACACATGACCTCTTGTTCGGTCTGCCCATTTCTGTCCAGGCAGATTTTTCAAATAAGAGGAAGTGTTCAGGATCTTTCCTTGTGGAGCAGATATGGCAGCTCAGAAAGAGCCATCTCTGCACACTGATTGGTCTCTCCCCTGCATCTGCTGGATCCCACCCACCCTGGGCCAGTCTGCCAGGTAAGTAGAGCTGCCAAGCTCCTCTCAGCTGTACCTCAAAACCTGAACAGGAGGGGTGACAGGGCCAGGCCCCAGCTCCTCATCTGGAGAAAGCCCACAGGGAGGCACTGACTGGCAGGCTGGCGCTGCATCCCAGGCTACACCAGTCACCCTGACAGAAAGTGCAACATTGACCCCCGCCGTCCCCTATCTCAGGTGTGAGGCCATAGGTATCCCTTCAATGCCCCCTCCCAGTACACACACACCTCCAGTCTCCTACCACTGCCCCAGCCATGTTCTCTATTTGGAAACTTGAAATAGAAAATAAGGTAGGCTTAGGGTTACCCTTTCTCCAGGGCTTCCTTGAACTCCATACACACTGTCTCATCCATCACCCATTCTTAAGAGTCCAACAAGTTTATATATATAAAATAAGCTTCAAAATAAAACTCAAAGATAGGGTGACCAGATGTACCGATTTTATAGGGACAGTCCTGATATTTGGGGCTTTGTCTTATATAGGTGCCTATTACCCCCTACTCCCTGTCCTGATTTTTCATACTTGCTGTCTGGTCACCTAAAGCCAGGGGTCTCAAACACGTGGCCCGTGGGGTTCTTTTGTGCGGTCTGCCAAGCTCCCCACGCCCCCCCCATCACCACCACCTACCCCATGCCGCCACGAGCCCCGCACCACTCCCTGAAGCGTCTGAACTACTGTATTCCCTGCAGCCCCGGGCAGGGGGGTGGGAGGCGAGTAGAGGGCTCTGTGCTCTTGCAGCTCCCATTGGCCGGGAACTGGGAACCGCGGCCAATGGGAGCTTTGGGGGAGGTACCTGGGAGGAGCAGCAAGAGCAGCACCTGGTGCCGTTCCCCCCCCCCCCCCCCGCCCCAAGGGACTCCGGCTGCTTCCTGGAGCGGAGCAGAGTGGAGCGGGGCTGGGGACTGCCCTGGCTGCGGTGCGCGGCGCTGCCACCCTGGATCAGCTCTAGGTAAGTAGCGCCGGGCCAGAGCCCATACCCCGCACTCCTTCTGCACCTCAACCCCCTGCCTGGAGCCCCCTGCCATACCCTGCACCCCTCATCCCCTGCTGCACCCCTCACCCCAACTCTCTGCCCTGAACCCCCTGCCACACCCTGCACATCTCCTGCACTCCCTGCCGAGCCCCCGCAGCACCCTATACACCAATTCCCTGCCGTACCCTGCACACCTCCTGCACCTCAACTCCCAGCCCTAAGCCACCACCACATCCCACAGCCCTCCTGCATCCCCTGGGGGCAGGGAGGGCGCAGAGTTGGAGTGAGGACTTCAGGGAAGTGGGGGGTGTCAGTGATGCGGCCCTCGGGCCAATGCACTAGTCCTCATGTGGCCCTTGAGGTCATCTGAGTTTGAGACCCCTGCCTTAAGCCATACTTTCCCCCTCTTATTAGGTTACTCTAAACCTTTTCCTTCCCACACTTATTCCTGCTTTGGTAGGCCACTCTGAGATCCTACCTAGCAGAAGCTTCAACTTTCTGTTTTCTAAAGTCCTAGGATCTTCCTTTCATGAGCCTCTCTCACTCCCTGAAATTTCTGAACTTCGAACCCTTCAGTGTAGCTTCCTGCTGTACTTTATGAAGAAACAGCTAATCTCTCACAGGTGTGCCTCTTTCTGTAACCAGGGTTGGCTGGCCCGTAGCCCTCCATCTCCTAAAGGACTAACCACCCTGTTACAGTGCAATCAGTACACAAAAGATCCTCCCAAAGACCTGAGGGTTCATCAGCATAACAATGCACAAATGATGAAAAGGGGAAACCTCCAATGATATACAGATGCTCCCCGGGTTATGCAAGACCCAACTTATGCAAATTCGCACTTACGGGAAAAAGTTCCATAAACCAGAAATAGGATTTTCGAGTTGCAGAAATTTTTGGGTAACGTACGGGTATACGTTTCCGACTTACACAAAATTCGAGTTACGTAAGGCTTTCTGGAACGGAACGATTGCGTAAGTCAGGGGGCATCTGTAACCCTAAACTTCCTAGAAGGGTCTGCAAAAAATACCCTTTTCTTGGAGCCTGCTGTATGGTTCCCCTGCAGTGAGGCCAAAGAGACAGAAACACCAATTAAAGATGCAGCATATCACTGTTCAATCACAGTCTTTTATTTATGTTCACTTCTCAAAATATCTCATATAATATTAAAATACAGTTACAGTCTTGGATATTCTCCTAAACATCTAAATATCAATCTGCTTTTCCCTTATACCTTTGAACTTCTTATAAGCAATTATTAAATAGAGACAGTAGATAAGAACATAATTTCCCACCCTGTTATTTTCCTCTCAATAAAATGGGTACAATTGTCTCGTTATACTGACCCCCTGTCATAACTATAAAGGGAAGGGTAACAGCCCTCCTGTGTACAATACTATAAAATCCCTCCTGGCCAGAGACTCCAAAATCCTTTCACCTGTAAAGGGTTAAGAAGCTCAGGTAACCTGGCTGACACCTGACCCAAAGGACCAATAAGGGGACAAGATACTTTCAAATCTTGGTGGGGGGAAGGCTTTTGTTTGTGTTCTTTGTTTTGGGGGGTTGTTCGCTCTTGGGACTAAGAGGGACCAGACATCAATCCATGCTCTCCAAATCTTCTGAACAAGTCTCTCATATTTCAAACTTGTAAGTAACAGCCAGGCAAGGCGTGTTAGATTTATCTTTGTTTTCTCAACTTGTAAATGTACCTTTTGCTAGAGTGTTTACCTCTGTTTGCTGTAACTTTGAACCTAAGGCTAGAGGGGGTTCCTCTGGGCTCTTTGAATCTGATTACCCTGTAAAGTTATTTTCCATCCTGATTTTACAGAGATGATTTTTACCTTTCTTTAATTAATTAAAAGCCTTCTTTTTAAGAACCTGATTGATTTTTCCTTGTTTTAAGATCTAAGGGGATTGGATCTGGACTCACCAGGAATTGGTGGGGGAAATGGGGGGGGGGGGGATGGTTAAATTCTCCTTGTGTTAAGATCCAAGGGTTTGGATCGGTGTTCACCAGGGAATTGGTGGAGCAGTCTCTCAAGGCTACCCAGGGAGGGAAAGGTTTGTTTTTTTTTTGGGGGGGGGGGGGGGGGGAAGACAGAGTTTCCCAAATAACTCATAAATCACTTGGTTGGTGGCAGCAAAAGCAGATCTAAGCTGGTAGTTAAGCTTAGAGGTTTTCATGCAGGTCCCCACATCTGTACCCTAAAGTTCAGAGTGGGGAAGGAACCTTGACACCCCCCAACCTGGTAAGGCAATTCCCATCTTTTCATGTTCTATGTATATACATACCTGCTACTGTGTTTTCCACTCCATGCATCTGATGAAATGGCTTCTAACCCATGAAAGCTTATGCCCAAATAAATTTGTTAATTTCTAATATGCCATAAGGACTCCTCGTAACACGGCTACCATTCCGAAACCTGCCCTGTAATTGGGGTTTATGTTTCTTGCTATCAGTTTGATTGTTTAGTGAGAGAGACTGGTTTATGATTAACCATGAGGTATCTCCCCTTTTTTCTTTTGGCAACAAGAGGGGTGAAACACTGACAGGACAGTGAGCAAAACTTATTCTGTCAATGCTCAGGCAGTACCCATTCTGTGGGCTAAAAACAGCAAATCAGCTTCCATGTAGGTCAGCCTGCCACATGTCACAGCAGTGTCCTATTACTGTCTGTCTGCTCTCATTCCCATCTCTGCACTTTTCATCTGTCCCCCCTATTTAACTGACTTCTGATTCCTGGTGGTCCCACCCCTCCCCTGAGGGGGAGGTCATTCATGTTTCTGTAATGAGTTCACCTTGGAGGCCCCACCTCTCCTGAGAAACAAATAGACGGCCACATTTCTCCAGCACTACATTCACACTATTTTAATTCTTTACTGTAATTTGCTTATTAAAATACAATAATAAAGTGTATATTGTACCTCCACGTCCAACAAATTAAGAGTGCTATTGTGATAAAATAGAGGAAAATTTGTGGGAGGGAAGAAAAGACATCATAGTCCATTAGCTTGAACATTTACTGTTGTGTGTGATACAAAGTATATTTTACCTAGGGGCTAGACATCCTGCCTCTGGTGTATTCCCATTTACTGCCCCTTTTTTTAAAGTGAATTTACTGCTCATGAAAGATAGACTGATTCTTCCACAGGAAAATTCAGCATAGGCAGTGACAGTACAAGCTTCTAAATCTTGCTCCATAAATGTGTTTTAACTATCATCTGCATCTCTACAGCCTTGTCAACACTATGAAATTGTACAGTTTCTGAACAGTGTTGGCAGTAGCCATGTTAGCTGAATGAGGGCTGAACAGAGTTTGGGAGTCTATATACTACAACAAATGGTGTTCAGTGGCCCACTGGCTAACCACTGTGTTCAGTTCCTATTCAGCTAGCAGTGTTGACAACTGTGTTCAGACATAGTTACAATATGAACATTTTGCCAAGCCTTAATGGTGAAGGTAGTTCAGTCTCCATGCCTGGTGAATCATTAGCTTCTCTCCTAACACTACCACCAAGGGTTCTAGTGAGTGGCACAGCTATGTATTCCTTTAGGATGTAGACACTGTCCACTAGGAAATAGATTGAGACCACCTGCTCATTTCACACAGGTCACACAAATTGTCGTCACTCGTTACTTTCATATTACAAATGTAGGCTAAATTTCAACCAGTGGTCAGGAGATGAAAGGTTTAACTTCTTATCTCCTGAGGCATCCAACCCCAGAGCTTGGTTGTTCTGAATTAAAACCTGATATAGATTGCAAGAATTACAAAATATGCAGTGTAGTTTGATAGCAATTAACTTGTCCTTATACACCGCTATGGGCACCTACATGGCCCCACATTATGCCAACACTTTTATGGCTGACCTGGAACAACGCTTCCTCAGATCTCGTCCACTTATGCCCCTTCTCTACCTATGTTACATTGATGATTTCATCATCATCATCTGGACCCATGGGAAGGAGACTCTGGAAGAATTCCGCCACGATTTCAACAGCTTCCACCCTACCATAAACCTCAGCCTGGACCAATCTACACAGGAGGTCCACTTCCTAGACACCATGGTACAAATAAGTGATGGTCACATTAACACCACCCTATACCAAAAACCCACCGAGCGCTATGCCTACCTTTATGCCTCCAGCTCCCATCCCGGACACACCACACGATCCATCGTCTACAGCCAAGCGCTGAGGTACAACCGTATTTGCTCCAACCCTTCAGACAGAGACCAACACGATCTTCACAAAGCAGTCTCAAAACTACGATACCCGCATGACGAAATAAGGAAACAAATCAACAGAGCCAGAAGTGTACCCAGAAGCCTCCTGCTGCAAGACAAGCCCAAGAAAGAAACCAACAGAACTCCACTGGCCATCACCTACAGTCCTCTGCTAAAACCTGTCCAACGCATCATCAGTGATCTGCAACCCATCCTGGACAATGATCCCTCGCTTTCACAGGCCTTGGGAGGCAGGCCAGTCCTCGCCCACAGACAACCCGCCAACCTTAAGCATATTCTCACCAGCAACCACACACCACACCATAGTAACTCTAACTCAGGAACCAATCCATGCAACAAACCTCGATGCCAACTCTGCCCACCTATCTACACCAGCGACACCATCACAGGACCTAACCAGATCAGCCACAGCATCACCGGTTCATTCACCTGCACGTCCAACAATGTAATATACGCCATCATGTGCCAGCAATGCCCCTCTGCTATGTACATTGGCCAAAATGGACAGTCCCTATGTAAAAGGATAAATGGACACAAAATCAGATATTAGGAATGGCAATATACAAAAACCTGTAGGAGAACACTTCAACCTCCCTGGACACACAATAGCAGATCTAAAGATAGCCATCCTGCAGCAAAAAAACATCAGGACCAGACTTCAAAGCAAAACTACTGAGCTTCAGTTCATTTGCAAATTTGACACCATCAGCTCAGGATTAAACAAAGGCTGTGTATGGCTAGCCAACTACAAAAGTAGTTTCTTCTCCCTTGGTGTTCACAACTCAACTGCTAGAAGAGGGCCTCATCCTCCCTGATTGAACTAACCTCATTATCTCTAGACTGATTCTTGCCTGCATATTTATACCTGCCTCTTGGAAATTTCCACTACATGTATCTGATGAAGTGAGTATTCACCCACGAAAGCTTATGCTCCAATACATCTGTTAGTCTATAAGGTGCCACAGGAGACTCTGTCGCTTTTTACAGATCCAGACGAACACGACTACCCCTCTGAAACTTGTCCTTAGGCATTTTACTGAACAAATCAGCATATAAGTATGGTAATGATAATAAAGTTGCCCTAATTACCCTGACAGTTAATAAAAACAACAGCACTACAGCAAAATATAGCAAGAAAGCCAGTTTCATGGTACTTTGGGTTACAAAATAGCACTAGCACAATCAATGCCATTTTGTGGATGAAGATGTAGAAAGAGGCAGAGACAATACTTAAAATGAAAGTCTAGAAAAACAGAAAGAGAATTGAGACTCCAGAGAGAAAATATAAAGCAAGGACAAAAAAATCCAAGTCGCTTTTAGAGACAATATCATGGTATATTTTGATAGGAACTTTAGACTAAAAAAATCCAAATATTAGTCATTTATGCTATATAGTTTATCTCCAGAGCGCTGTGTTTAAATTACGTATGTGGGCGCCATTATCTAACCGAACCACAGTAAGCAGATGCTTGTTCACAGCAACACCTTGTTAAGAGCAACCACCGCTTAGGAGCAACATGTATTTTCTTTAGAGAAGTTCCAGTTCCTTATTATTTAATCCCATGTTACAAAAAATAGGCATAGAGCTCTGTTGCTATATATGGTACAGTACTTATTTTATTAGATGTTCTTGGCCTTATTTTTTTGCATCCCTTGTCCTCCCCGTCACTCTCACTCCTGCACCAGGTCAGAAATCTAGATTGTCAACCCCCCAACGCAGTGACTGTCTCTTTTTTATGTCTGTAGAGTACATTAGGCACCGTTAGTAATCAGTGTATAAATAAAATAAAAGCGAGCCCTGCAAGGCATTGTTGCACCACAGGCACGTGCACACCAACCCGAACGTGCACGTAGATCGGTGCACCCAGCATGCACATGGTGTACTGAACACACACGTGTGTCCCAAGCATGTTGCCAGCACTACGTACGGCTCTCCGGCGAGCTTGGCCCAGGAGATCCGAGCAGCTCGCGAGCCGGGGCGGAGTCCCCGTTGGCGCGGCCTGTGTACAAGGGGACGAGTCGCCTCCCCGCTGGGCCCGAGGAGCGGGTGGCACAAAACGCTGGGGGGGGCGCAGAGCCGCGTGCCCGGAACGGCCCCACCAGCTCGCGCAGCTGCAGCTGCCACAGGCCGCCCCCACCCGCCGGGCTGCTCCTCCCTGCACGTCCCGCCCCTCCCTTCTCGGCCGTCGGCCCCCGCCCCGGGTTTCCTGCTGCTGGCGGAGGCCGAGGGAGAAGGTGGCGGTGGAGGCGGTGGACCGAGAGAAAGTGCCGAGGAACCGGAGAAGAGAGGCGGCTGCTGCCCTCCCCCCGTCCCCGGAGTGAGTCCAGCGCCGCTGCCTCCACCACCTCCTCCTTCAGCGTCTCTGCCCCCTTCCCTCCCCCGGCCACCTACCTCCCCCAGCAGCCGGGACAATAGAGCAGGGAGATGTCCTCCTCCGGCGGCCACCAGCACAGCCAGAGCCGGGCCATCCCCACCAGGACGGTGCCCATCAGCGACGCCACGCAGCTACCTCATGACTATTGCACCACGCCCGGGGGGACCCTGTTTTCTACCACTCCTGGAGGTAAAGAGCACCCCCAGCTGCCCCTGTGGCCAGGCCAAGGCCTCCATCAGTACACGCACCAGTCTCCTCACTGCAGGCAACCACTCGGGGCTCTGTGCAACCAACGGCGGGGAAACGTGCATGCAATTAACGGGAGGGAGAGAATAGAGATGTAGCAAAGTACATGCAATTAACGTTACACAGCTGGCAGTTTTAATGGGGGCGGGGGAGCGTGGAAAGCGCATGCAATTAAATGGGGGAGGGGAATTTGCAGAGAAGTGCATGCAATTAATGCTGCTATAGTGGGTGCAACTGAAGGGGAGAACGTGTGAGAAAGTGCAGATAGTCATATGTGGAGTAGGCGCGACCCTCACTTTTTCTGAAGCACTCAGCTTTATTACTCCTTGTGCGGTGGGGACCTCACCTATAGGGTTACTTCATTTCTATCGTATTCTTCGGGACCTCAAAGCAAAGGGGTATAGGAGTGCTATACAGGACCAGAGGCTTTGTTGGGGAGCAAAGAGAAATAGGTGCACCAGAGATCGCTGTACAAAGCGGGGAGGAGAGACTCCAGTACGAATAGGGCCTCCCCCCCCCCCCCGTATGTATTTGTAATCTTTGGCTTTTATTTTGGAAGGAAGGATGGAGGGGAGGGGAGGGGAGGGGAGGGAAGGAGCTTATGCTGGGTCTGGAGCCAGTTGCACTGGGCCCCAAGCTCCTTCTCCCTTTTTGGTGTGGGGCTAGCGGTGAGATATTAGTAAACAAGGCCTAAGAGTCTAGGACAAGCCCGTGACTGTTGCACAATAGGAGAAGGGGACTAGGGGGAATTCTCCAGCAGCTGTAGCAGGGAGAGAAACATGAACTCCACCGAGAACTCGGAACGCCCCCAGTGTGGAGCCAGCCCCTGGCCGTTATTAAGGGGGCTTGGGATTCTTTTAGCTCTGACTAAAGAAATGCATCAGCCAGCGTGGAGGGCTCAGTTTAAGGAAGTGCTAACTTTGCACTGTAGACTAACACGGATGTAGACTCTGCAGCAACCTCCATTTAGGTCTGTTCTTGGACAACAAGGCTTGCATTAACCTATTGATATGCCTGCTGCTCTTGTTGACTTTATTAATAAAATTGCTAAATAGGAGTCCAGGCATAGGAACACCAGAAATCCTATTTGTATTTAAAAAACTAAAGCTTAACCTTGTCATCTCCCAGAAGACCAGGCTGACCCATGAAATAATTCCTCCCCACCACCCCAAATAAACATCAATTAACAGTAAGTCCCGTGATGTTACATGACTTGAACATTGCATGAACGGCAGAAGCTGATGTGCATACAGACAGGATTCCTGAGCAAAATATTGACTTTGTTGACTTTGTTGGGGGGGGAGCTCTTGGGGAAGCACTCACAGATATTTCAGTCTGCAAAGTTGTTTTATTAAATAGCCAAGCAGTCATTTCACAGTAGTTTTCAGGCTTGCTTTAAAAATAATGCCCTGGTTCCTGGCTTAGATCAGTGGTAAAATATGTGGAAAGAAATGATTAGTGAAACTCTATCCTAATTTTCCTTATAGTCAAGCAGGACTAAAACAAAAATATTCAGGGTTGAGAACCTGCTGGGTTTTTTTTGCGGTATAGTTTTCCCAAAGCCCAAACCTCATTTCCACTTCAATTTAGACTCAGGATTGCTTCCATTCCTCTTAAACTGGATGATGTTTGCCCTTTCATTGTTACAAATTATGCAGATTATGTGAACATGTGAATTCCACATCGTTGCTCTATCCTATTTTTCTTGTGTCCGTAACTTTTCTCTGCTGGGCGTGGGTAGGTTTGTATGTATGTTGTTGATATCTGCTAAAGAAGCAGGCCTATCCTCCACTGTCTCTTGACCTACTTCACTTGCTCACTTTGCAGATGGCTATAAAAATGTAAACACTAGTGTGACTTTTCTGTGGCTGCCAGAAAGTAGCAAATACAGTTCTAGTGGTGTGTGCATTTTACAGGCCATGTGTAATATTGCTGCATCCTCCTGTGTAATGGACTTCCATCATTGCACTTGTTCTTTCTCCATATTAGGTATTTTAAAATCTTTCTGGCTATTAAGGAATTAAGTGGGGTCTTGCTTCTGTTACGTATTTTGTGTTGGCAGGAGGTGGCTTGCCATTGAAGGTAATCTGTAAATGACGGAAAAAATAACTATTATTAGAAGTATGTGCAGAATGTGATAAAGAAGCTGGATAAAAGGGACACAATATTAATAAATGCATGGAACCTAAATACATGTTCTGAATCTACTATAGGTTGTGAAATCCCTATTTGGTGTGACATTGTAGAATGTATCATGCTGGTGGTGTCAAATCTTTAAAATATTAACAGGTGATGATGATTTTAAAAACTTCACAAAATGATACAATTTTTGAGAAGGTAAAGGACTGGAGTACCTGACCTCACAGGCTTATACTAGTTTACAATTGGGTTCTGTTGTGTTAAGGGTAGGGTTGCAGGACTTTGTTCCTATTTTTCCTTAATTAGTCTACATTTTAAAAATGATTCTGGGGTGAGAATACCCCCTGGGAGCTTCACACCAGTACTGCTGCTGCTCAGAAGCACTAGAATGAAACTGACCAAAATCTGTTTGCTGCTCCTTCTGCAGAATATTATAAATAGGAATAAGAGAGGTACAAAGGGTGTTGGATGCTGTAGAACTTGGGGTGTGGAGGAGAGCTGTCCTTGCTTGTGCCTTGATGGGGTTATAGAGGGAGCTAAGTTCCACCTTCTCAGCCTGGCGTATTCAGGGAAGAAGTAACATTTAGAATGTCTTCATTGGGAGATCCCAGAATCCCACAACAAGGAAGAGGCATAATTAAATAAACAGGAGAGTTGCACAGAAGAAATGGGAAAGGGAATGATGAAAATAAAAGGTGGGAGGAGAGAAAGGTTTGTTTAAATCAAAGTGGGAGTGAGGGGGAAACAGAGACGGACCTCAAAAATGAACTTCCCTACCCTAAAATATTTGAATTAAAAAAATAGTAGAAAATTCCTTCTACCTCATGTGGCTCCTGCAACAAGCCACATGGAATGATGCCCTTGGTTCAGTGGTAGGTGTGACAGTTTAGTGAGTGGTTCAGAATGAGAATTGTTGATCCATACTGGGAAACTAAAAAGAAATAATGTTAAGTTTGAGTTAATGTGCTGCATATCATTTTTATAGTAATAATTAATATTTAGGACTTCATTAAAACTTTACAGAGTCAAATCCATGGACACAGAACAGTACTAATGCTAAGTTATTTTTAATACAGTTCAGATTGTCTTTTCCTCCCTCCATCCAGAGTGTTCTTGATGGGTTTATTTTAATGCAGTATTTGAATATAAAGGTTACGAATTAATCGGTGGTAGCTACATCTGGCTGCTTTTAAATGTATCACTCAAGGAAGTGAAGGACTTATGGCACTAGATTGAGCCCATTGTACTACAAGCAGACACTACACTGCTAGTTTATCCAGATCTGGTTTGTCTCTGATATCCCTGTTCTAGGTCTTACAATTGGCAGCGTCTACTCAAGTACCAAATTGTGATGTCGAAAATATCATGTGTTCAGGACAACGCCATCACTCTGCACTTAAAACAACTTTCATCCAGGGATCTCAAAGTACATTACAAAGATGGGAAATACTACTGTATTATTTATCTCTGTTTTACAGATAGGGCCTCAGTTTTCTTATGAGGCTAAGTAATTTGCCCAGTTTTATAAGAGATAAGTGGCAGAATCAGGTATAGAATCAAACAACTCCCAGTTCCCTGCTCCTTAGAATTGTTGCCTTCCAGAAAGATGCTCTATGTATATCCATGTCTATCTGAATTTTTTATTGATTGTTGTTGTAAAGTAATCCCTAAAATCACTATAACTGAGATTAGTGGTTGAAGGAAGTCTATATGTTTAGTTTATTTACTTTGCACATTCTGACAGCACTTTCTGTCCAGTCTATTTAACTGTTTCCCTGTTGCTCTGTCCTCACTGATGTGCAAGACCCACAATTTTTTTATATTAAAAATAAAATGTGATTGTAAAACTCCTAGTATTGGTAGGGGGGGCTCTCACAGGTGTAGGACTGCTGTTAAATTTGTATTTTTTAAACTAACTTCATATTAATGATGTCCTTTTCATAAGTGACAGAGGTAAGAGTTTATCCCAGATATTGGAAAATTAAGAGCTAGTGCAGAGCCCTCAGGAACAGAGTATTGAAGACTAGCATTTGTGAGTGTGGCTGAGGACAACTGTAGGGGACAGGGAATCTACAAAAACAGAATCCTAGTTCAGTGCTTAGGGAGCAGCAAGAGCCAGTAGAAGCTAAGGACAGGCAAGACAGAATTTTGAATGAGGATGCAGAGGCTATAGCTAGGATAGATCATCCCATTTGTACAGAGCCCCTTCTGTTTTCTGAAAACAGTTGCCTGTCCTTTTGAGTTCATGGTGGCTTTCAAATTAAAGCACTACTAACTACACCTTGTCACCTGTCATGGACATTGGATGTTTTCCCAAGTTGACAGAAATTGTTACAATGAAGAGGGGGTCCTGCCTTTAATAACTTCCTTCTGTAGAAGGTTTCTGGGAATGTTTTGAATTGATCCAGTGTTTAACTCCTTTGCATTCAGAGGTGTCTTTACATGTGCAGTCCTCCTGGTGAAGGATCCCCTTAAAAATTACCAGTTCAGAAAACAGGAGTGGAGGTCCCTGCGACCTGCCCTGTTTGTTTCTGGGAGAGTGCCCTTGACTTATCTTTTCATCATTCTGTTAGACAGTGGCAATTACTATTTCATGTTTCTTCCTTGCCTGGAGCCATTATTTCAGGAGGCTCCTTTCCTGCTACGTGTGCTTTTTATTTCTGCTTATCACTGGAGTAATCTCTCAACACCCACAGTTTGAGAACCTCTAAGGCACAGTCCCCCTTGAACTGAGGCAGGAAAATATTTTGTGGACTCCCAATGCCCCCTGAATCCAAGTAGCAAAATTTCTGAAGAATATTTCAGCTGGTAGCCTATTAGTACTACATGGAAATATTAAATAATATCTCCCAGAAGCCCTAATCAGGATCAGGACCCATTGCTCCTTTTAGTATGATGGGGGAGAAAGGGGGATAAAATAAAAGACTTCAAGTGTTGCTCTGCAATTCAAACACAAAGAGCTTTGTACATGATACAAAATATCTTGTTGCAAAACAGCTGCCCATGGGTAAGATGTCTGATGCCTCCCTGAGGTGTGGAATGACTGAGGCCCATTGCCTAGAAAAATTCTGAGTGTAACTCTTAAACATGCAACTCTGATTAGCTTTAAACTAGCAACGTGAAGGTTGTATTTGATCCATTTCAACATTTACTTTTCTAAAGAACAAACTTGATTCACTCAAAGTTGCAAGTTGTTGCTCTGAATCACAGCTTGGTGCACGTAATTTTAAATGCCTTTTCTTAGTTTGCTTTTGTGTCTGTTTTGTACTGTTTAATGGTCAGAAAAGGGACTGCAAAATGGTTCTGTAGTGTTCATTCTCCTCATGTGTCTTTTGAGTCATCTGCTCCGTGTACTGTCAAAACCAAGTTTATTCCTGTCAGCACTGGAATAAAGCTGTGGTGCTGCAGAAGAGAAGAGCCTTCTTTTCTGCCTTTCCCTCCACCAACAGGCTAGCTAGTTCTGCTCCAGAACTTGGGTAGTGAGGGATGATGTGGGAACACAGCTTGGGTTTTTTGTACACCAGGATGATCTTGCACCACTGGCAGTTGGAAAAATCTTGTTTTGACTTGAAACTGAAAAGCTCTGATTATAGAAGCACCTAATAAAGACTAAAAGTGGGACATGACGATGACTTTTCTGACCGTAGCTTCACTTCAGATTAAAAATAGTGTTCTCTATCTTTCTGCAGTTCTAATCTTGGAGTGAAATCCTTGCATTTTAAATCTTCAGTCCTGACAACGTAGTTTCTGCTCTGAAATGAGTGTTCTGCCTCTTTAAATAGGCATCCACAGGATATAACCTGTGACTGTCTGAAACTCTTACCTCTAGGTGGGGCCCTGCTATTGGCTCCAGGATCTTTCCAGAGCAGGAAGCCTGTGTAGACAACGAATCCTGAAGTGTGTGAGTAATATGTTTGATACTTGGGGTAGAAAGACGAGAGGAATCTACTTGAACGTGATTTTTTGGAGAGGCATGGGGGAGGGTTGGACCCTTCTCTGGGCCCCAGGAAATGCCAGTCTATCCTAGTGTGGGATATTTAAACAGCTTTCCCCAGTGCTGATGCCTCTATGTATCTAGTTTCCAGTTAATTATTGAACTTTTTGTCGGTGTTGCTGTCTTCCCTTGAACCATCAGCAGCTCAGTAGGTGTTTGAACAATGATATGTTCATTATTCATAGCAGAGCAATCGAAGATATTTAGTCTGTTCTATCTGTGTCCATCGCCTCTCTTCCTTTAACTTCTCTCATCCCAGTCCATCATGGCTATTCCTACTTCCTCCCACTTCTCTGCTGGCCCCTCTCCGTCACAGATATTACTTTACTTTAACTCCAGGGGCTCCATTTTCAAGGCCTCTCTCTTCTTCACACCAGGATCTTTGTTCCCTTTCCTGAACACTCAGTCCAACTCATCAGTTTCCAGCATTGGACTTCCCCCACTTCCTCTGTTCCTCTACCCATGCTGCTGAGTGCCTCTGAGGAAAATCCAGAGATCAGTTTAACTTCATCCACTACAGATAGATCCTCCTTGCCATCGGCTCTATCACCTAATATGCCAAACAGCTTTTCTTCTTTCCTAACTCCTATACCCACAGCCCTCATGACAGCTTCACCCTTGACTGTCTCTTCAAACCCACTCACCTGCTGTACCTCCTTTTCAGCCCAAGATTTTAACTGTTGTTTTTGAAAGAAAAATTGATACCATCTGCCATGAATTCTTGTTCCATCCCCTCCACCTCTACCTTCAATCCTGGGATCCAGCACTGAGCTCTTTGAGGCAGGGATTATTTTTTTTTGTTCTGTATTTGTACAGCACCTAGCATTATGGGATCCTGTCCATGACTTGGGCTGCTAGGTGCTATCACATACTACTTAACAGTAATTGTGTGGCCTTCATACTCTTCACTTCTAACCCCTCATCATCTCTCCACTCTTGCTCATTCTTATTCAGTCTCTCATTCTCCTTTTCATCTGCATTTATGTACAACACTCTTACAAAAACCAAGTCTAACTCCACACCGCCCACTTTCCTGGCTTCCAACCTTGATGTCATCCTCGAGACACATCCCCATTTACCCTAATGTACAAGGATGCACTATCTCCAAAACCTATTGTTTTCTTTCTTTCTCTACAGCTCCGACCTTTACTATGCCTTGGCCAGAAGGGACCATTCTGATCACCAGGTCTGACTTACTGTGTAGCACAGGCCATAGAACTTCCCCAAAATAACTCCTAGAGCAGATCTTTTAGAAGAACAGCCAATCTTGATTTTAAAAATTGTCAGTGATGGAGGATCAACCACGAGCCTTGGTACATGGTTCCAGTGGTTAATTACATTTTTAACAGTGAGAGTATGTCTTATTTCCCTTCATAATTTGTCTAGCTTCAGCTTCCAGTCTTTGGATAGTGTTATACCTTCCTCTGATAGATTGAAGAGCCAATCTTTAAATATTTGTTCCCCGTGTAGATACTTATAGACTGTCATCAAGTCATCCCTTAACCTTCTCTTTGTAAAGCTAAATAGATAGATTCAAGGAGCTCAATCACTATAAGGCATGTTTTTCTAATCCTTTAATGATTCTCATGGTTCTTCTCTGAACCCTCTCCAATTTATCAATCTCTTCCTTGAATTATGGGCACCGGAAGTGGACGCAGTGGTCATACCAGTGCCAAATACAGAGGTAAAATAACCTTTTCTACTTCTATTTAAGATTCCTGTGTTTATGCATCCCAGGATTGCATTAGCTCTTTTGGCCACAGCATCACACTGGGAGCTCATGTTCAGTTGATTATCTGCCTCGACCCCCAAATCTTTTTCAGTCACTGCTTCCCAGGATAGAATCATAGAATATCAGGGTTGGAAGGGACCTCAGGAGGTCATCTAGTCCAACCCCCTGCTCAAAGCAGGACCTAAT
This sequence comes from Chrysemys picta bellii, assembly GCF_011386835.1. Classification (NCBI taxonomy): domain Eukaryota; kingdom Metazoa; phylum Chordata; order Testudines; family Emydidae; genus Chrysemys; species Chrysemys picta. The sequence continues at coordinate 88,101,256 of NC_088797.1, read as the reverse complement.
CCCAACTAAATCATCCCAGCCAGGGCTTTGTCAAGCCTGACCTTAAAAACTTCTAAGGAAGGAGAGTCCCCAATCCTGTATGTATGGCCTTCTCCTTTTTTCCCAGATGTAGAGACTTTCATTTAGCTATATTAAAATGCATATTGGTTGCTTGTGCCCAGTTCACTGAGTGATCTGGATCACTCAATCAGTGACCTGTCCTATTCATTATTTACCACTCCCCCAATTTTTATGTCATCTGCAAACTTTATTAGTGGTGACTTCATGTTTTCTTCCAGGTCATTGATAAAGGTGTTGTATTCTGTAGAGCCAAGAACCGATCCCTGCAGGACCCCACTGAAAACAGATTCACTCAATGACAATTCCCCATTTACAGTTACATTTTTGAAACCTATCAGTTAGCCAGCTTTTAATCCATTTAATGTGTGCCATGTTAATTTTATATCTTTGTAGGTTTTTTTAATCAAAATATCATGTGGTACCAAGTCAAATGCTTACAAAAGTCCAAGTATATGACATGAATACTACCACTGTTATCAACTAGACTTATAATCTTGTCAAAAAAAGATATCCAAGCTAGTTTGACAGGATATCTTTTCCATAAACCCATGCTGCGAGTTATTGATTACATTACCCTCCTTTAGTTCTTTATTAATCAAGTTCCATATCTTTCCTGGGAGCAATGTTATGTTGACGGGTCTATAATTACCTGGATCATTCCATTTACCCTTTTTTAAAATTAGCACTACGTTAACTTTCTTCCAGTCTACTGGAACTTGTCCATTGCTCCAAGACTTCTTGAAACTCAACATTAAAAGTTCAGCGAGCTCCTCAGCCAGCTCTTTCAAAACTCTTGGATGCAGGTTATCTGGACCTGCTAATTTAAGTGTCTAGCTTCTGTTTAACATTATCCAGAGATACTAGTGGAATGGAAAGAGCGTTAGCACCATATTATGAGACTGCATCATCTGTTTTTCCCCACATACAAAGCAGAAATATTTCTTCAACACTTCTGCCTTTTGTGTTATTATTGATAATTCTATCATTTCCATCTAGTAATGGGCCAATAACATTGTCAGTATTCTTTTTGTTCCTAATATATGTATAAAACTCCTTTATTGTCCTTAAATCTGTTGACCACAGATTTCTCTGTGTCCCTTGGCTTCCCTTATCAGTTTTCTACTATTCCTAACATCTGATTTATATTCATTACCATCAGCTTCTGCATTCTTCCATTTGTTATTTTTTACAACTATCTTTGATTCCTCTTTAAATTAGGTTGTTTTTTTAACCAGCACAGCCTTCTTCCTGAGTTGTGGGATTGTAGCTTTTTGGGCAGCAAGTAAGGTGTTGTTAAATGATTCCCAATTATATTAACATTTTTCTCATTAAATTACTGCTCACAGTTGATTTGGCTCATAATTATTTTCAGCTTTGTAAAATTGGCCTTATTGAAGCACTGTGTGTGCAGGACCTTATTGTGCTTGTGCATTATGAATGTGATCAAGTCATGGTCACTTGTACCTAAGCTACAATTAACTTTTAGTTCTGTGATTGGTTCCTTTTTATCTGTTAGAACAAGGTCTAATATAGAATTCCCCCATCTTGGCTGCAACACTCTTTGAGTTAGGAAATTGCCATCTATAATGTTTAGAAATTCCAAAGATGTTTTAGTACTGGCAGCAAGAGACCTCCTACATGTCACATGAAGTACCCAATGATCACAATGTGACGTTATGTCCCATATTCTTCATAGAGATATTGTTATGATATGAATATGGCATAATTAAGATGCTTTATGCAAGGTGGGTCATGTGAGGCAGTGGTTTTCAAACTTTTTTTCTGGCGACCCAATTGAAGAAAATTGTTGATGCCTGCGACCCAGTGGAGCTGGGGATGAGGGGTTTGGGACGTGGGAGGGGCTCAGAGCTGGGTCAGTGGGTTGGGGTGTGGTGGTGAGGGCTGTGGGGTGGGGCCAGGAATGAGGAGTTCAGTATATGAGAGAGGGCTCTGGGGTAGCAGGTTGGGATGCAGGAGTGGGGCAGGGCTCTGGGCTGGGGGTGCAGGCTTTGAGGTGGGGCTGGTGATGAGTGGTTTGGGGGGCAGGAAGGGGCTCTGGGTTTGAGGGGGGCTCAGGGCTGGGGCAGGGGATTGGGGTGCAGGGTTACCTCTGGCAACTCCCAGTCAGCGGCGCAGCAGGGGTGCTAAGGCAGGCTTTCTACCTGTCCTAGCACCACGGACTGAGCTTGCCCTGGAAGCAGCCAGCAGCAGGTCTGGCTCTTAGGCGGAGGCACGCAAGCAACTCCATGCAGCTCTCACCCACAGGCACTCCTCTCCCCACCCCCCGCCAATGGGGGTGCAGAGACGGTGCTCAGGGCTGGGGCAGCTCGCAGGAGCCAGACCTGCTGCTGGCTGCTTGTGGGTTGCAGCCTGGTGTCAGAACAGGTAGGGACTAGCCTGCCTTAGCTGGGCAGCACCGCCAATGGGACTTTTGATGGCCCGGTTGGTGGTGCTGACCAGAGCCAACTTGACCCAGTGCCTTACATTCCGCGACCCAGTACTGGGTCGCGACCTGCAGTTTGAAAACCACTGATGTGAGGTATCATTGGAAAGGTTATGATTTACTGAATATGATTATCTATTTGTATGCATGTGTCATTTCTGTATCTGAAGTTAGGAATATTGACTATGTAACAATTACAAGTGGGTTTGTACCTGGGGAATGCCCACCAGACAGAATGCAATGAGTCTGGCTAGTTAGTCAATGGGCCATTAGGGAGAACAATAGGACTTTGCAGATGCTAATCTCCCACCTTCCTGGGACTTCTTCCTGAGGATTTATGGCTGCTTTGACACTGCAGGATCATGTCACTTGGTACTGGACTCCATTTTGGACTGCTAGTATTTTTCCACTAGTAGTGGGTTGGGATCAAACTGGGAAACAAAGGATTCCTGTCATATATAAATCCTATTTAAGGGGAATGAGTTAATCAGGGTCGGTTCTTCACTGAATCGCTGCCCTAGATGACTGCTAAAAACACCTATGACTGATCTGGGGAAGAAGGGACTGGACCTGGGGAAAAAGGTGCCTGGCCTGTGAAAGGAGTACTTGTAGTTCTAAGCTGCAAGCAAGACCAGTTTGTCTTCAAGAAACTCTGCAACCTGCTTAAAGCAACATTTAGGGTGAGAAATTACTACTTGTAGACCGTTTCTTTAGTGTACTAAGCTTAGTTTGCGTGTTTGCTTTATTTGCTCAGTAATCTGCTTTGATCTGTTTGCTATCCATTATAATCACTTAAAAATCTATCCTTTGTAGTTAATAAATTTGTTTTCTCTAAACCAGTTTGTGCAATTCATAACTGCGGGGCAAAAAGCTGTGCATATCTTCCTCCGCATTGAGAGAGCGGGCGATTTTCATGGGCTTACGCTGTACAGTTCTCTGTGCAGCACAAGACAATACATTTTTGGGTTTGTACCCCAGAGCGGGTGTGCACTTGAGTACTGGGCAATCCCCTAGCTGATTCTTCCCATGCAGAGCTGATTTCAGTGTCTGTGTCTGTCTTTCTGCAGCTGGGCATGTCCCTACCTGTGTGTGTGCTGGAGGCAGCTTGAGGGCCTGGCAGAGCAGGACAGGGTGAGGGAGCCCAGGCTGGTGGGACTCCAGTACATCAGGTGGCACCCTGGAGTGGAGGGTAACCTGTCACACACAGGTTCTTTTCCTACACATTGTAGAAAGGTGCATAAGGAAGTGATCCTCCTGTTCCCTAGTGTGATTTGGTGGTCTGTAGCCAACACCAACTAGTACCCTATTTTATGCTTTTGGTGTTCGGACTTTGATCCATAAGCCCCCAAGATAATTTTCTTCTCAGTTATCAGTGACTTGGAAACAGGTAATGCCATTTTTGGCATAGAGTGCTACTCCCCATCCTCTCTCGCTCACTTGATCATTTCTAAATGGGCTCAGCACAGGTAATAGTACTAGTGGGCAGCAGTCCACATCACAAAAACTGTCACCAGGATTGGTGCTCATGGATATAGAGGCCAGCAAAGGTGACAACTAGTATGTCATTGTACAACTAGATACAATTGTCCTTTCCCCTTACCCCCTAGAAGTCCCACCAGGTTACACTGGAAGCACTTTGGAGAGGAAACTTGCATTATCCTGTCCATGTCATACTATACGGTGGATAAATAGAAGACTTCAATGTCCAGAGCTGTCAGTTTCCTTTCAGAAACACTGCATTAACAACAACAAAAATGTTGTAAAAGTTAAGGATGGTCAATAAGTCTGGTTTTGGACTTTGTTGTATCTATAATGTTAAACTGGAGTGAGTCTACTTATGTTTATTTTGTGTTTATAAATATGTATATTTGGCTTCGAGACATAGGGAATGTTGATGTTTGTTGTACAGTTTGCGAGAACACTGAACAGTTTGAAATGAAGTTGCCCAGCAGTTTCTCCCCTTTATTGCTTTTTTAGGTAACAGAAAAAGACTGAAATGTGGAGTGGGGAAGAAAGAGTTGTTATGAAATAGGACTCATTTCAAGCTAAGCCTTTTTTATATTCTCTCATTTTGAGGGCACCATGAGTTGGCTCAAGGGTGGATTCTCCAGTGCTGGACATTGTTCTGACTTGAGAGCATCTGCATGTAGGGTGTTGGGGCTGTCTTTCCTATATGGTCTGGTGACATGCATTTAATCAGTGCCTCTTTAGGATTGCAGGAGTGGGGAAAACAGGCCTTTGAACTAAGGTAAAAGGCAGTGCCATTCTGTAAATAGGGCATCAGGAAGTGATTGGAGTTGACCTATCTCCCAAGCCTAAATGCTTCTTTTCATTTCTTCTCATTGTACCAGCCTGGGGGTGGGACTCCAAGTGCCTCTTTGGTCTGAACCTTGCTCACATTGACACGTCATTATCAACACACATTCTGTATGTATTCGTAAATGCTGATTTTTCTCCTTTTGTCTGACTGTGTGCTAGGTACCCGAATCATCTACGACCGTAAGTTTCTGTTAGATCGCCGCAATTCCCCCATGGCTCAGACCCCACCATGCCATCTCCCAAATATTCCAGGAGTCACCAGTCCTGGTACCATGGTCGAGGATTCCAAAGTGGAAATAAACAATCTGAACAATCATGACAGGAAGAATGCAATGGGTAAGAGAGACTGGGTGATGGTAGTGGTTGATACTCTGGTTAATTTCTTTATAGCTCCCTTATTTGTGATTTTAGCAGATCTTGTGTTCAGATATCATGGTGATGGGCTCATTACATATAAATATCTGCAGCCTGAAATTTAATATGTAGGTTTCCTTTCTCAGAGTGATATTTTTTTTTCCCGTAATAGTTCAGTAATTGTTGTTTAAGTCTCACGGACAGCAAAAAAGACTCGTCTGGTTTCAGAAATATTTAACTTAAATATGGCTTCATTTTCCTCCTCCCCTCCCGACCCCCCTTGAAGCTTTGTATCCTGAATCTGTCATATGAAATAATACGTTTAGAGGGTTTTTATATATCTGTTAGGGATGTAAAATGTTAACGGGTTAACCAGTAAGCATTAGGCTTACCGGTTAACTGACCTTAACAGTTAATTCATGGACCTCTGGCTGGATTGTGGCTGCGCTGGCCGGACCCTGGCCACGCAGCACCACGCGCTGCGCCCGACCCCACCCTGCCCTGCCAGCCAGCTGACCAGCCCCAGCCCCGTCTTGCTGCCCAGAGAAACCCCAGCCCCTCCCCCTTTAATCGGTTAACCGTTTAAACAATATTTACATTCCTAATATCTGTAAGGATTTTATACTGCCATCCATTGCTCCTAAGCATCTTCCATAGAAAATTGTTGGCCATAGCGAAGTCCCTAGTGGACTTCGAGATGTTTTTGTTACTTCTCCCTCTTTTGGGTAAAATTTGTTTAGGTAAAATGTGTGGGTTTTTTTGTTTGTTGGTTCAGGATTTTTTATTTTTTAAGCAGGGAGCATTTAGGTAGATGGGAGTGTCAGTGTGCATCCCATTCTTGCCATGGTAGAAAAGCTTTTAAAAAAAACCCAGAAAGTACATTTGAAGATCAAAAACTCCTATGTATACAGGGATGTGATTAAACAAGTAACTGTTTCCTGCTGTACCCTATCTCCCCATAGACCACTGGGTGGCTTTCAAACTATCTTTCTTTTTCTTTTCTTTTTTAATGAGATGTGGGTAGCAAGAGTCAATGCTCATAACTTCAAGGGACAAAGTGTCTTTTGCAGTAATATAGCTCTTTATGTGTTCATAGGACTGTATATGCATTAATTAATATTTAGCAATAACTAGGACATTTGCATTGAAGTCAAGGCTGTTACTGATCTTCATAGGACCTTTCACAAATAAAGAACCTAAAATAAATTGATAAAAATTTGTGACATTTTGGTGATTTTTTTTTTTTTAAGGCTGCCAACTTAAACCAATGATTACTGAGACAGGGCTGTGCACTCTGTCCTTAATGCATACTGTAAGTGATTGCAGCATCTCCCAAGAAGAGCATGTTCTTCCATAATGGATTATCTGATTTGCCCTATCTACTGCGCAAGGTTAATTATGGGAATTAAAACTACCATTATATTATTTACCAGAAGATACGTTAGGAAATAGCATTGGGAGGTATATTGGGATTGTCTTTCCTCTTGAGGGCTTTCTGAGATCTCCCTCTAATGTGGCTCTCCTTTTTCTGTTGCCAGGGGATGATGCTCAGTTTGAGATGGACATCTGATTACCCCAGAGTGTAACCATGGAGAGGCAGCAATTCCTGATACCTGTGCATACTCGATTCTGCTAATCGGATCAGTAACTGAAAGGTGGAAGAGGCGGCGGTAGCAGCAGTCTCCATCAGACTCCCCACCTCATCTTCCAAGTGCCAAAGAATAAGAATCTAGCTCCCCAATCCTGCTCTTCTCCCCCCCCCCTCCTTTTTAACTCCCATCTCCCTGCTCTGTGACTGAATGGATGCCCTTGTCAAATTATACAGAGCTGAGGAACACTCCGAGTGGAACCTTAGCATCTCGCACTTTAGAGGCACCCTGTCAAACCATACACAAGCGAGAACGTACCTCCATCACCAATTGGATATTTATTGCAAACAGCAAAGGGGCCAGGGACTGGTGGATTTATGCTAAGTGGAGATGGCTTTTTCTGTGTTCCCCTCCCTTCAGCCTGATCCCAGCTCACAAAGGGCTTATGTTTGCACAGCAAGTAACCAGTTGTAATATGGTATCTCAAATACTTTTGATCACTCGCATTTTAGAAACTACAAGGAATAGTGGGAGAACGGGTAAGAGTCTCTGCTCAGTCTGAGTTCCTTTTCCTCAGTGGGCAGAGCACTCACTTGAGTAACTCTGGGGGAACCTGGGTACTAGTCCCACTTGTGACCTTTCTCCATGACTCTGTGTGCCCTGCAATGTAACATGTTCTCTCTTCTGGAGACGCATAACCTTAATTCATTTGCTCTTGTACCTCCTTGCTTTCCATCCCGCTGACAAACTTTTTGATAATACTTCTTAATGTTATGTGTATTTAATGGAAGCTGTCAGTTCATTATACTGCTGATTCCTCTTCCTTTCTTTCCATCCCAAAGGAATGTCACCCAAAACTTCTCACTTTCAGAAACTTAACCCTTTATTCCCTGAGTACTTTAAATGCTAAATCAAATGCTAAATCAAAACTTTTTTTTTTCTGGGATATGGGGGAGGGGTATCTTATATTATCCTCAGGACTTCCTCCATTTTTGCCCTTTTGCCCTTGTTAGTTTCTCCTGATTTCTTTGCTGGTCCACATAGACTGTTATATTGAAGGTACTACAGTAATGGTTAATTTCCAACATCCCCCATCTCTCTTGCATTAGGGGGAGTGTTTTTCCCCACTAACAGTTTTAATGAATACACTTATTAAATGTTTATAGTTTCAATTTTAAGACCTCCCATCAGAAGGGAAAAAGCGAATGTCAACAAGCACTCTCTGAGGAACAGTGGGCCTGCTTCTCATCTTACACCATCCTTCCATTCATAGTTCACTGTGCTCCTTTCAATCACTGGCTCCATTACTTTTCCTCCAAGATCCTTTGTTGTTAACTTTTATGTTCACTGCTGGGGTGTATATTGGCTGACTTGTAAAATTGAACATTCGCCTGCATGGGTCATTTTTGGTTCCACACTGTCCAGTTTTGCTCCAGTCCATATCTTGCCAAAGGGATTAGCTGGACTAGTGTGGATTTTGACAAGAGTGTAGTGCTTCTGGCCAATTCCTGTCTGGCCTTGCCACTTGAAAGTTCTTGATGGGTTTGATTTAGTTGCTGAGGGCATCACTCAAACTGTAGCTGGACTTGTTTCCCATTGCCCCGCTTGCTGGGAGACTGCGTATCTGACATGTGAGTCAGAAATTTACACAGCTCAGTTATAAATTGGAAAAGACCGTTTTCTCTTTTGGTATGCAAAAGGGACACTTTCCTGGTAAAATACTACTTTGGGGAAGGAAGATTTCCTCAAAAACTCATTTTCCCCCTCTTCCCTTCAAAATGTGAATAACACAGGAACAAAAGCTCTTTGTAATGTTTGATCTCTCAGGAATAAACTCTTTAGTGTATCTGGGAAATGCAGGGTCTCCTTAAAGCTTGGTGATGGCCAGAAACGTGACTAAAACTACACCTCTATGTCCTGTATTTATTCTCTGGCATTATTCCACCTATGTTTAGTATGAAGGATGCTATAGAAAGCTCAGTTGTACTTTGTGTCTCCCAGATCCAATTTGTTCAGTTCAGATATTCCTAAAGTGCACTACAAGTTCTGCCTCATGTTGGAAACTGTTTGCCTTTTTTTTTTCCATTCTGCTTCATGCATCATCACTAACAATAGTTGCTGGAATTTAGCAGGTAGTTTTGTTAATAAGGCAGAACAGAATCCAGATTTGCTCTGTAGTGCTGATAATAGTAAAAACTTGGGTTTGTCAGTGAACTAAGCAGAGTTGATTTGGGAGAAACAGGAAGAAAAAATGGGCAGTGATGAGGTATCATTAGTCACTTTTCTCCTCATAGTGATACATTTTGTTTTGTTCGTAACTTCTCAGCTTTTCAAAGCACTGCATAGGCATTCAGCTATTTAACTCTTTTATTATAAGAATTGTGCTGCTAAAATCCTGTTGCAACACTGAAAATGTATCCCTAAGTGTACAGTGCAGCAAGAGCTTCCATTATGCAACAATCCTCTTAGCTGTCAGCTGGAGAAATCATTCTGACTTTTGTCAACTTGAGATGTATTTTTTTTTAAGTACCCAAGGTAAGAAACAAGCATCCAGAGAGGAAAGGATGGTCTGGTAGTTGAGGCATTGGAGTTGGATTAGGAAAATCTGGGGTTTGTTTCTGGCAATGCCACGGTATTCCTGTGTGACCTTGAGCAAATGACTTAGTCTCTCTGTGCTTTAGTTTCCCATCTGTAAAATAGGGATAACAGCATTTCCCCATGTCACAACGGTGTTGTGAGGATAAATTCATTAGTATTTGAGAGACTGTCAGATACAATGGAAATAGAGGTTATAGGAAAGCATAAAAATATATTGTTTTTAAAAAGCACAGGAGGATGTCATGAAAGTGGAGATTGTGTTAAAAGCAACAGCATTTTGTGCAGTGATAGGTCCTCTACTGACTTGTGCTTTATCTCTTCCCCCCCTTCCCCCCCCAACTTCCCTAGACATGCTGTGGTGCCATGAAAAATGGTGACTGAATAAAAATAGTGCACTCAACAAACTCTCACTTTGCTAGACAGTTGGATAAAGAGTTTTCACCTATTTTGGTCAGTGCAGTCCCGGTAACCTTAATGCCCTGTAAGAAGCGATTCCACACAGTCATACTCCCACACTCACACTTTCAGTTTGAATTTAGATTTTGATTAAAATCTGCATTTCTGTGCCTCCTGCTGCTTATCGCTCTCTTAGGTGATCAATTGCATCTGCAGTGTGGGATGGAACCTAACGTACCTTCCACCTTGGTGTCATCCTAGTTGAACAATCAAAATCTGAATTCAATCGTTTGCCATTTAAAATTACACCATTAGCTTAAAAACAATTTATGTTAACATGTCATGTCCTGTTTGTCAGTAAAACTGATACAAAATATAATTAATTTATTTTTATCCATTAATTCGTGTTTACTATTTCCACTACACTTAGCTTTGGAACATAAGAATGGCCAGTCTGAGCCAGACCAAAGGTCCATCTAGCTCAATATCCTGTCGTCCAACAGTGGCCCATGCCAGGTGCCCCAGAGGGAATGAACAGAACAGGTAATCATCAAGTGATCCATTCCCTGTTGCCCATTCCCAGCTTCTGGCGAACAAAGGCTAGGGACGCCGTCGCTGCCCATCCTGGCTAATAGCCATTTATAGACCTATCTTCCATTAACTTATCTAGTTCTTTTTTGAACCCCGTTATAGTCTTGGCCTTCACAATATCCTCTGGCAAGGAGTTCCACAGGTTGATTGTGCGTTGTATAAAGAAATACTTCCTTTTCTTTGTTTTAAATCTGCTGCCTATTAATTTCATTTGGTGACCCCTAGTTTTTATGTTATGAGAAGGATTAAATAATACTTCCTTATTTACTTTCTCCAGTGAAAGTGGACAATGAAAATATTCAGTTACTACTTAAGCACCTCAACTGCAGGGTAACACTTAAATCCAATCTAAATGCTCTGTTTGTTAAAACTGACGGGAAGGTAATAAAATGTTCAGTTTTGTAAATTCTTATTTTATTAAACCTAAATTTTGCACTTAAATTTTTGTGTCCCAGACATTACAGATCAGATCTTTCCCTGCATTAGGGCAGCTTTGTCTCACCCCATCAGTGCCCTTTTTAACCAGTTTTAGGCTGCTGCAGGATTCTCCGTGCATAGTGAGGTCCATGGCAGTTCTTATACTCCCCCTGCTCCTTGCATTCAGCACAGGGGACGAGGTTAAGGCAACCCTTGGCTACTGTATTGGCCCCTTGACAGCTAAAACAAGTTAGAGTAGCCCTTAGACTGCTCTAATTTTGTGCTTTGGGACTAGCTCAGAGATTGGGGAACAGCTTCCTCCTTACCTAATATGCTCAGCTTTAATCCTTATTTTTAACCATTAAAACATAGGGCCTGGATGATGCACTGGTTAGTGCAGGAACCTATTCACCTTCAGGACCTGGGTTCAGATTCTATCTCTGACTATAAATAAAAATGAATCTAGCAGGTTCATCCCTAATTCCTACTACTCCACTTCATAAAACCGCAACCCAGTAGCTTGGTTTATGCTAAGGGAATTCCAACCACTTGTCACTTTGGCTGGAGCTGTCCTGTAGAGCAGGCTCCAGGTGCCCTGAACCATTTTTACTAAATTCATTTCACAGCCTGCAGAATGCGCTTTTTAAAATCAGTTCAGTGAACAGTTCAAACTGTCTGGGGCCTGGTCTACCCTATGGCTCCAAAATCGGTTAGCTGAACTAGTTTTTAAAACCAGTTAAGCTTTTTGGGAAAACTTGCCCAGCATAGACCAGACCAGTCTGGGATGATGGGTGGCTGCTGCTCAGGAGAGAGACAGGATGAAACTACTGAGTGGGGGATATCAGCAGAGCTGCCTCAAGGCAGCCCTATCTAGAGCAGTCTCACTCTGTGCCTGGCTCTAGATAGGGCTCTTAGTCTCCCTTTCCATGAGTATCAAATTTCTGACATTATTAAAAAAACAAACAAGATGGATGTACTGTTACGGCATCCTTCCCTCCAGTACTGCTTGGGCACACATGGTGGATGGTGATAGAATATGCTATAAGATGATGTCTGCCTTCGTTTCATTAGCCTTTTCCATTGTGGCATTGTTCCGCAGCAGCACCGTGCCCAGAGCCAGCCCGGCCCCTAAACACTCCGGCCCCTTGAGAGAAATCACACATTTCAAAACAAAACAAAAAAACCCCTCTCGCCTCTCAAATGACCCACTGTCTTAGCAGGCATGGCCAGTTTTCCCATTGGCTTTGGTTTGGTCCTTCTCCATGCTGATTTTTGTCTTGAGGGGCTTTAAATACTGTGGTTTCTTTTTTAATGAATTAAACTGAACAGTAACACAGGGAACTCAAAGATGCAGTGTTGGTTGTTTAGACTTAATTAGGTTTAAATTAATTTCTCCTCCCTCCCCACCGCATCTTTGCTCTGAGGAGGCATGCAGAGCTTTGAAAGAAGGATCACAGCTTATGTAAGAAGACATTGATTGATGTAGAATAATAGTGACTTATACTATATAGAAGGAAACCTGCAATGAACCTACACATCTGAGAATGACCATCATCTCACCTTGATTTTCCATCTAACCATTGTCAGTTTTTCCTGATTTTGAGTTTTATGCTTTTAATGAAAGCCCAGGCTCCAATCCTGCATAGCACCGATCACTGTGCTGGTGTGAAACCTCACTGAAGGCAATGGGGCTCTGCACAGGTGCTGGAGTCTGTTAACAGAACTGGTTGCAGAAGTGCGGCTATCTACAGCATGGGATGGGGAAGGGTTTCTCTATGGGGGTTTTGTTTCCTAGAGGTAGGTTAAGGAGTGACATTGTTTTGGATTTAATCTGTTAATCTTCTTGCATATAGTATCATGTCAGCTACTTTTGATGGTGGTTTGTGTGCTGAATTGACTACACTGAAAGCAGCATTCCTCTCTGTGCCTGAGTAAAGGTCCACTTCTGAAAATACTTGCCAGCTGCTTTACAGTGCCAAGAGCTATGAGACAATTACCAATAAGCCTTTGTCACAAGTGTCCAGGGTGTACAAAGCTTTAAAAAGGAAACCACCACTTTTTTAAGCTTTGGTATCGGCAATTGAGCGCTTCCATTTTGAACTAACTGCTTAATCATCTTATTGTTCAGCCTTTGTATACAGTAATTCTCCTCTGGACCTGTGTGCCAGTCCTCTGAAACTGACCTTGGGGAGAGGAGGGAAGGATAAAATAGCTTCCAGTTACACCCTGCCCAGTGGGTGTCTGTTTTGCAATGAGCATTCTCCTTTCGTCTCTAGATATTAGGAGTCAAATGTGGTTTAGTTTTCAAATGAAATGAGTTGTTGGTATCAGTCCTAGGCCTGGTGGCTGTTTTGGGCGTCTGCACTATGTATGACTGGCAGTATGTGCTGGGAAGCAGCCAGAAGTGCTACTGGTCACACATTTATTCTTATTATAAATCAGGTGTATTAGCAGATGTGGGGGAAGCTTGAACAGCACTTTCCTGCACGCTGCCTTCTGTGCCTGTCATGTCTGTTTGCTGTTAAACATATCATTTCCACCACGAACAGAAAACGTGCCAGGTGGCATGGAGCACAGCTCATCTTTCCCCTCCCCTCCCTAGCGGTCTGTGAACTGAAAAAATCCCAATTTTTTCATACATTGACTATTTGCATTCAGGTTCCATCATTTAGAGTCAGCAGCACTGGGCTTCTTTCCATGCTGTTGAAAAGACAAATGTAATTCTTGCATATGAGTTCCTTGTGGTATAATACTGTAAGTTCACCAGTTTTGCCATCAGAGGGCACTGTGATCCTCCCTAGCCAGCTATCATCTTGCACTTGGAATTGACTCTATCCTTAAGGAAAACACATTCCCCATAATTGTCTGTCTTGTTTAATTTTCCAGGTCTTTATATTCATATCTAGGAAACCTCTAAATGACCCCAGAACACATGGGCTTTTTGTTGACATCTAGAATCCAGTCACCGAGACACACAACAAAATCCAAACATCTGGTTGGGAAAGAGTTAACCACTGTTCTTAGCTAAAGAAAGGGGTACTGCATCTTTGCAGGGACAGTGTCATTCTGTGTGTTTTTAATTTCATTTTTTGCTTGTATTTCTGAACTATTTACCTTGTACATTTTAACTGGTAACTTTCCCTCCCCTACCCCAAAAATTTGATGGTGGTCTTGTTGATGTAAATCAGCCTGGGGGGGAGAGGGGAGGTCCTGTCTGGGGGTTGCTGTTCATCACCACTGTCCTCCCATTGCACCTTCCCTTTTAGAGCTAATATTTCTCTTCCACAACTCCTAGTACCTGTTCTTTGTTAATAATACTGCCCCTGGCTACATTTGAAAAATGCTACTTTATGAAAAATCAGTATTTTCCCATGATCTAAACTCAAATTTAGTTTTGTAGTGGCACTCATTTGGCATCAAAGGTGCAGGGCTTGCCTCTTTTTTTGATAACTGATTTCTATATGGATGTTTCACTCAGATTGTTGCAGCATCTAGTTTTCAGTGACCATCTTCTATCTGTTCTTTCCCCAGTTGTCCATCTAGGGAAAACAGCCCCTTCCTCTGAACTCATGCTGGAGGTTTTTGTAATGCCTTTTGGTGGGGAGGGAGTGATGTAGTATATGTGGGGACTCTTGTAAAGCTTGACAGCACACCTCTCAAATTGCCCCTTACTTCAAACTAAATTCACCCCTCGTTCCACATGAGCGTGGGGTCTGTTTTTTCTTTTGTTCTTGTAAATTGATCTAAGAAATTCCGAATCATAAAATTGAGATTATAGAAAGAAATATTTATTACACAACATTATTTTAAGATGCTTGTCCTTTGCCTCCGTCATTCTGACGTAATCCCACATACGACGTTTGCAGGTTGAGAAGTACACTTTGATAGTTATCTGTCAAAATTGGTTGGCTATTCATTAAGTGAGAAATCTCCACTGGGGGGCAGGAGCGGAGTGTGCAAATATAAATGGGTGGGTGGGTGGGTGGATGTTCATAACACACAAATATATAAAAATAAATATATTTTACTTAAAATCCCAGGAAGTTTTGTTAGATTCGTGGAGCAGCAGAGGGAAGACTAACTTTGTTAAGTATGAAGGGCAAACGCAAACAGTGGATGTGTGAAACCTCAGTTCTAGCAGAGTGGCTCTTCCCACAAAACTGCTCTAAAAATCAAAATCCAAGGATAATTAAACCCAAAACAGGAGCCAAGTGGAACATACAGCAGGAGTGAGCTTTAACCACTTTGTTAATCACACCAGGAGTGAAAAAAGGGCAGTGAGCACCCTGGTCCCTGTTGACACTGGGAATAAAACAGTGATTTCCCCATCCTGCTTCCAGTGTCCATATCTGCATCACTGCAAGATGGTGATCCTAGTGCCTTTCTTCACCTCAGATAGGAAAACTGTTTGCATCGTTGTGAAACAGCTCTTAGCTGAGTTGTGAAGGTGTCTTTGGAGAGCATAGAGGACAGTACCAATCTTATGACAATTCATGGGTGTCTGTGACATGTCTATAAATTCACTGTTCTTAGAAAGCCTTTATACATTTTAAAAAGTCCCATTGCCAGTTTCTTCTTTTCTCCCTTTCCTACCCCATCCCCTTTCAATTTTAAATGTGATTTTGGCTGAAAAGCAGAGACTGCCTGAAAAGTCATTAGGCAACTTCTGTACAATTCAGTTTTTTACTGTCCTTGAAACAAACAGGTGTTTGGAAAAAAAGCTCTCACCAATGGTTGCTGTCACGAGATCAATAAAGATCTTGGTTATATTAAACTATGTTGTTGGGGTTTATTTTCTTTATGATGAGTTTCTGGTCGGTGACAGGAAGTCAGTGTCTTTAAAAAACTGACCTCTTGCTTGCAGTTACATATGGTTCTCTTTAACGATTCTTCCAGTATTTTGTGGTTAAAACTTTAAAAGTCAAGGTGAAGGGCATTTTTGGGCCAGATTTTCCTGTCCATTTTTCCTCCCTTCCTCATGGATCTCATGTTTCTAGCTGAGGATTATTGGATGGGACTCCCTAATCAGTGGGAGGAAGCTGCTGCTGTTGGGCGACATTTAACTTAGATGCTCACACCATAAGAAGCATCTTAGCTTTTCATCCCCTTGCTCACTGACTTCTCTTTGTGTACCACAAAAGCAGTTGATGATAAATCAATCATTCATGTCACTCACACCCCATAGCAAATGGTGCAGAGCCAAGTGCTCAAAATAACTCTGCGCTTTAGCCTGCAGAAGGTTAGAATTATAGCATGGGATGGAGCTTATTTCCTGACTTGCAGCACTAACGCTGAAAAGCACACTTGTATAGGTATGTTGCAGTTTAGTGAGGCTTTCCTTGTATTCATAGTTCACACTTAATGCATCCTCTGGATGAAAAGACTCATTTGTTCCTTGGGTTTGGTATTGTACCCCTGAGTCTATTGGATACATTCTAGTTCCCTCCCCTTAATATCACAGCAAACGGTTGGAAGGGAGGGTAGCAGCTTTGTAGCATCTCTGCCCACTAATGCTTTTTTATTTGCACTGTGTCAATGCAACAGTGATCCATGCTACTACATTCTGTAGTAAGCACAGTGAAGCAATGTAGGGTAATACATTTATGATAGTTCCTCTTCAGGCCCAAACTCCTCACGCTTACATACATAATCCCCTGATGAACAGCCGCCTCTGGGGTGAAGGGTGGAGGAAATTTTGGCCAGTGACTTGGGACAACCCCATATTCTTAAAGAATTGCTTTGGACCTTTAACATTCATTCCCACAGTCCAAATAGAACCTGAGTGGTGAGGGACCTCAGGTGAAAAGATGACTCTCCTATTGATCTGACATGACAAGTGATCAAGCGAAGTTTGATGGGACAGAAATATTGTGAGCTAGTAAAAGTATTTGAGGGGGATCATGAATAAGGCCACGATTTAGTTGCAGAAGTAACTGAATCCATGACTTCCAGCGACTTCTGTGACTTCAGCCTGCGGTGGTCGGCAGCTGCAGGGTTCCCCTGCCTCTAGTGGGATGCCTCTGGCACTCCAAGCGGTTGTGGGCTGTAGGGTACCTTGCAGCTCCCAGCTACTGCAGAACCTCCAGCTGCCATGGCGGCAGGGGAACCCCCCAACCCCGCCCACAGCAGGCACCGGGGAAACCCCACAGCTCCCAGCTGCTGCAGACAGCTCCTAGCCCCAGCACAGCTGCCCCGCTTCAGGCGGTATGAGGATCTGCAGGTCCCCATTTTGTCAGGTATATGTTTTAGTAAAAGTCATGGACAAGTCACAGCTTCTGTGAATTTTTCTTTTTTGCCCATGACCTGCCTGTGAATTTTACTAAAAATATCCATGACACAAGCTTAGCCTTAATCATGAACTCAGGAATGGTTCAGAGGTCTACAGGTGTTGGTAAAGAAACTAGCTCAGAATAGCTTCTGAAAGAGGACTTTAGTTCTTAAAACTAGGGCTTAATGACCTTTGGTAAACAAAGGAATTTGGCAACTATGTAAAATACAATTCACTTTATGCCTGTTCACTCTTTGAATAATCTTTGTCTACATTTTACCCAAACAAAGAAAATGGCATAAATAGGCACATGCTTGATTTTATGTACAATACTTATGATTCCTTTATTGGTTTTCAAGGATGTCTCCTATTTATAAAACAGTGCCTACTAATCCAAGTACCAGCTAAGCCTTGATGCCTTTTAACTGGTATATGAACAATACTCCAGGAAGAACAAAATAGTTCTGTGTAGAATGAGGGTAGAAAATAAAGTGTATGACTGTTCGTTTTATAAGAGTTCTTGAACTTTACAATCCCAGGACTGTCCTGGGACTATCCTCCCATTTAGTTTTATGAAAACTAAAGAGTGATTGCAACCCTGTGATAGCTATTCATGACCTCTGGTTGAGAACTGCTATTGTAAAGTACAGAGCAATGGTTGTTATTGGTTTGGGGCTCTACCGAGACACGTGACTTGGAATACTATTTTTGTACCTTGGAATGAATAAGTGCACCCATAAATAATCACTTCTTTCTCCTTAGCCATATCAAAGCTTCTCTGGCATTGTCTGCTGCAGAAGAGGAAGTGAAGGGTCCTTAGTGCTGCTGCCCCTTTTCTTTCTTTGCAGCATGTTTGGGATTGGATCCGTTCCCCATAGTATGGGAGGAGGGGAATTGCTAACGTGGAAGGAGCTGCTTTTCCCTGTGTAAAACAAACAATCTTCTGGATCCTTAAGTTTCTGAGAATGGCTAAGTGGTATGAAGCTCAGGTGGCTGCACGGTTGGCACTGCATTTCCCATGTTTCTGAGCCTGACCCATAGCTCCGCCTCTGTGCTGCTCTGACCACTCAGGACACTGACCCCCACTGTTCCCCAGCAACAGGGAATCGTGCTGTAGGAGAGGAGGGATCAGGTAGCAGAAATGCATGAGCAATGTGAGAGAAAAAGAGATGGAAGGGGAAGAAGAATAAAATTATTTTTCAAAAAAGAATACCTTGCACTAAAGATTTTTTATATATATATAATATATATATAAACATTTTCCTCTTATTTCCCCTTGTAAACAATTGCAGTGGTTAGCATAGGGATGGGGGCACTGGCACAGTTTTTAGAGTGGAGGTGCTGAAAGCCACTGAACAAAATTGTAAAGCATTCAATTGCTATTACTACTCTGAAAGGGGTGCTGTCGTGCCCTCAGCTTCAGCACCCCAGGCTCAGGGATAAGCATGAGATGGTTAGCGTGAGCACAAGTGGGAGGAGAGGTGTCCTGAGATGATCTGACTATTAAAACATGGTCCATACTTTAGAAGAGTTAGAGAACTCTCTTGTAGATCAAAAGTTACCTCGCTCATCATGAGGTACTTAACACTGAGGTGCTAAAATTCACTGCTACTCTGGACTCTGTGCTAAGAATAAACAGGATTAAACATCATTGTTCTCATCTTTATTTGAAGACCTGAGATAGCTTTACTGGATAGATTTGCAATTATATTTCTGCACAAGAAACACACTCAAGTTGCCTGTGCAGTCATATGACAAACATTTATTTTACCAGTTCATTTCCAGTGTAGTTCATCCTGAACTCATGACAGCTAGTCACAGATGGTACAGCAATTTGTATTTCAGCTACCTGATTTCAATAGCTATGGTGATACACCAAGAGGTAAGTGTATACTTGTATATACTTTGAGTTGTTTTGGTAACTGAAAGAAGTACTGGGGTTTGGCACAGTTTGTCATCTTTTCCACGTACCAGTAGGGAATTTCCTTTTTCCCTTGTCAAAAATGCTGTGTAACTTTTAAGATGGCTGCATCTTAGAGCTGTCTTGCTCATGTTACCTTTGCAAATATGCAAAGGCGGTTCCAGCTCCTACCTCTAGAACTGAAGCCTGCACAGAGCTCTGCAGTTTCCTCAGTGGCTGCCACACTCTTCTACAATCATGTCCTCATGGTGGCTTATTGTAACCTGTCTTCATAATAGAGCATGCTAAGTGGACTCATTTTCAGTGCACTGCAGCAGGAAGCAGGGACATGATCAGGGTGATAATATTTCAGCAAACTCTGGAGAGGAAAAAAGAGCCAAATGTCACATGAATGGTGGTGGTGTTTGGGGATTTTTTTTTTCCTTTTGGGGAGAATAAAAGGAACAAAGTGCCCTGACTCCAGCTGCTTGGTATCAAGTAATATGAAAAGGGAGGTCGTGTAGTAGGGGTTGGGGGTGAGGAGTTATCCAAGGAGTGAGCAGCAGCATGACTGACTAATTTTTGGAGAACTTGAAATTCAGAAGGTGCCAAAGCAGCAGATACTAGTGTCATTTGACAGACTCTCTGAGAGAAAGGACCAAAGCTGCAGAGTGCTATTAAGTCCACCACTACAAGACCTCACAAACAAGTCAACACTATTGCCAACAGTATCAAGCTGGTGAGAGGTAATGAAGTCATCATGGACACCTTGCCCATGTTCATGGCTAGAAGTAGTTAAAGCATCACTATCAGTGCAGTCTCTTGCTGTGCTCCAGGACTGACAGCAGACTGAAAGAGATGAAAGAGATCTGTGGAATCCGAGTATAGCTAGAGTGGGACCTTCACCACATTTTCAGTATCATTCTCTAAAATGGGAGGCTTTAGACAGGAGGATAATCTCCAAATTTGTTAATGTCCAAATATTAGTGCTTGAGTCAGGATATAACTACTACTTGTTTAAAAGCATGGCTGGCAATTTGTGCAGTATGGTTTGTTTCCTTAGACAGATCAATAATGGGTCCACAGCCTCTTCACTTGCATTTACAAGCCATAAAGAGGAGGTGGGTAGGTAGGCTCTCAAATGTTTGATTGCAAACTAGAATTGCACTTAGTTCATGCTAGAATTGCATTTCATGATTTGAAAGATCATTTTTCACTTACAAAGCAGCTTTCATCTAAAGATCTCAAAGCACTTCACAAATGTATTTTCATTGTACAGATGTGGAATCTTAGGCATAGAGCAATTAACTGACTTGTCAAACATCACAAAGCAAGTTTATAGCAGACAGGAAAAATAGAATCCAACTTTCCAGAGTCCCAGTCTTCTCTATCTACTAGTCAACACTGCCTCCCTGTTAAACTTTAGTAGATTGGAAAAAAAATGTAGTTTAAAAGTGTATTGTGTTTGAAAAATTATATTTGCATGTCCTAAAGCTTCCTAGAACAAACTGCAGTGTGTTTTCACACCCATCCTTCCCACAAAAATTAATCATGAAGGCTTTTCCAAATATAGCATTTGAACGCTTACTATTCAATCATCACTTTTCTTTATGTACCCTAACAAACAATGCAGTAGTCATGAATTAACAGATTAATTGCCATGCCACTATCATTTGTTCATGCTTTTACTTGAAGCATTATTAGACTGAATACAAATACTGAAAGACTGGGTACTATTTGTATACAAGGTATCAGTCAAATACCTATTCCAGAAATAACCAATATCACTTGGAATAGAAAAGGATGTATGCATACTGAAAATGCAATGAAAAAAAAAAACCTTTGAAATCAATAAAAATACTGAAAAATATTTCCAAAACCTCACTTTCATGGAATTAAATTTTGATTTCCCACCCAGCTTTACTATTAACCTGTATAGTGCCTGACTTTTCAGATCTAACTGTATAAGAAAGTTCCTATGTACTTAAGTCATAATCAGTAAGATCTGGACAAAGGACATTGTCATGTACCTGGTGTTTTTAATTAGTTTTCCATTTTCCTTTCTTCATTATTTGTAATAGGCTCTCAGGAACCTGAAAAATAGTTTTCTTTCTAGCAATTTATTTGCACAACAGGATAATTGCCAATCTTTCACACTTTTATAGTGGTATCAGAGTTTATGTTCAGTGTAGACTAACCATTAGAGGGCAGGATACTCATATATTTGAACATTTCACCAGTTATTGCTACAAAGCTCACAAAATAGTTGTCTCTTTTTTTTTTAAATGTGTCCCCACCAAAAATAGAAATTAATGTAGCCTGTAAAAATGTTTCAGAATGTTAAAGGTGAACTGCAAATAAAATATGAAAATTCCATCAATAGCTGCTGAATCCCCATTTAGTCAGCCTAAAAAGGAATTCTGCACATTATTATTTATCATCATCCCCTGGAGTTCTAAAATAATAATAACTTAGAAAAATGCAATCTGTCACAAAGTACCATGGTGGCTGTGGAATCACCAGCACGGTGAATGCTAGGATATTACACTGGAGTGGGAGCCAACAATCCAAGTGGGATGGACATCAAAGAACGTAAAGGGGCTACAAGGCTACCAAATGAGAGTAGTAGCATTTTCCACATGGTGCTCTTTTTGCACCGCTATACATGGCTAGGCAGAGTGCGAGGCAGTAGAGCAGCAGACTCAGTATTGGCATATGTACAGACTCCAGTGATGTTGCTAGGCCTACTGTGTCCCTTTGGTTATGCCCAGGCGACCAAAGCATGGCATTGCACATGGATGTTCATATGGTAAAACCATTACCATGGATTAATTGTGACACTTACAAATGTCTCAGCCATTCTCTCACAAAAGCTGCAACATAGATGCAATCCTAGCGTCTCAGCTGTGCAACCTGCTCATGATTATTCCATACTATTGGATTTTCCACATGAACATACATATGCAATGCCATACTTCAGTCACATGGACATAACCAGAAAGAACATGGCAGGCTGACCAGCCTCCTCAGATTCTATAAGTTCCCTTCTGCATAGAACAATGCATTTTGCTGCCGTGGCATCTGGGTTGTCATTTAATTAGCTTGCATATGCTAAATAAATAGGGTTGAAGTAGATCAATAGGAGACCTCCCAGAAAAACTCATGTGCAGCAGGAAGTATTAGCAGTTTATGAGGTAGTTTTCTCTCCTAGAGTCAGTATTGAAGCAGTGCTCTGCAGGATATCAGAGGGCAGTGTTCTGTTGGAGCTTGCATATTTTGGATGAGATCTAAAACTAAAGTCATGCAATCTTCTGTGTTGTTTTTGCAAGAGATGATGTGCTAACTGATGTGCAAGTTAAATTTCAATTTGGGAAGTCACATTCTGCCTCCCTGCTATTCCCCCTGGAGTTTCAATCAGAAAAGCTCACATCCCTTCCTAAAAGTGTTGTTTTGTACAGCGTTGCTCCGAGAGGTGGCTTCATTTTAGCCTTGGCAGAGGGATCCCTGTATACAATGCTTTGGAATCTTTTAGGATGAAATATGTCATGTACATGTAAGAATTACATTTATTTGTGGTTATAGATAAATATGGGGTGGAAGGGGAAATGCCATTCAAGAAATACATCTTGGAGTTTCACCTTTTCTGATGGATTTCTCTGGGCTTATGCTATGAAGTAGACAATTTTCCTGCTAGCAGGCAGCAACTAAGAGAAATTAGCGGCCAGATCACTACCCACTCCCATGAAGAAACCTACAGGAAGGGGCCAGAGGGCCAGGAAAACGCTGAAGGAATTTCCTGTTATGAAGCAACCTCTCAAGAGGGAGCGGTTTGCGCAGTTGTGGGGTGGGCAGAGGATGGTGCTCCTCACACCATGGATCCTAAGGTTCCGTAGGCACATGGAAAGATTCCCCCCTCCTCCCACGCCCAATCCAGAGAGAGAAGATACAGCTGTGTGTGTAAAAAGAACAGGAGTACTCGTGGCACCTTAGAGACTAACACATTTATTTGAGCATAAGCTTTTGTGGGCTACAGCCCACTTCTTCGTGTGTGTGTGCAGACTGTACCGGGCCTCCTTCCACCAGCAGTATAACTCCTGCAGGAGCCATTCTGCTATTGATGGCATACTCCCACTACAGCACAGCAGCAGCTGCTGAGGAAACACAGAGTAAATGCTGCTATAAGCAATTTTCTTTTTAGTAATGATTCTCTCTTTCCTCCATGAGAGAGCATTAAGTGTTTTCCTCACCCTCTCTGGTTATTAAGGTATTATTTCAATATTTGGGTGTTTCTGTTGCACTTCTACTCTGCTGTACAATACTTAAATGTCAGTAAAATAAGTAAAATAAATGATGATGTAAAGTACATAGTTAATAGCATGCTTTAGAAAGGAACAGCTGCTTACAGATCTTGGTCCCAGTCTCCAGGCAGCTCTAGACAGGTGGACCCTTGCACCACTGACTTAATTTAAGACTCTGCATGGAGGCAGAGGTCCATTTGAATGGATCTTTTGCACTCCTGGGGCCTCTAACATCGTATGAGGGAAAAGGTATTAAAGACGTCTAGCAGAAATGAATACATAGAAAATCAAGGCTCACTATTCATATTTTGTCATTTGCCTTTGCAATAAGAAAACTAAACAGAGAAGCCTGTTTCCTTACTACAAACTCACACTTTGGATAGTGCAGAATGGAAGAATATTGCAATATTTTCAAAATCTGTGAAAGATCTCTCAGGCAGAGTACATATGGAGAACAAAAAGGTACTGGTATTCATTAAAATTAAACTCTGTGTGTGCAGACTGTACCGGGTATATCTAAGAAAGGACAAAATAATAATCTTCCTTTTCCATAAATAATGTTAATAAAAACACTCATAGTGCTTTTGTGCCACAAACAGTATTAGATGGATTTTCACTGACTACATTCCTAGATACATTTAATGTCAATGAACAGTATGAAAATATGGAGAGAAATAGCTGATAAAACTATATATTTGTCTCCAAGGGTTTCATTTTAGAGTTTTTTTGTTCTCTGACACACAGTCCTTCATAGATAGGGCCCTTTGTTTTCATTTTTTTATTTTATTTAATTTTTCCTGGGAATTTATTGGTGTTTATTACTACAACAACAAAAGCAGATGAAAATAGGTGGAAAAAACTATTAATAATTTTCCTGGGTAAATATTGGGTTTTGTTTTGGTGCATGGAAGGATGGGGAAAAAAGTAGTCAGTAGATTAATATTTTGATTAATGGAATTTAGTGCAGTTTGCTGCAAAACTAAAATAGAACTCAAAACAGAGTGCTACCTCTGAGTTTAAGAAAACAATATAGTTCTACTCTCCAAATAAAACTTTTCATTTGAATAAACAGTTTACTGTTGTAGACTTAAAACTATTAGCCTTTAAATATTTACATTTAATATTGGGCCACACCATTTGCAGTGCATACACTAAATTTAATCCTTTTTGCCTGTTTTTTTTAAACATTCAAATACTGCCTTGTGTTCTGAAATGTATTCTGATACCGATTTTCATTTTCCTCCCATTTTAGTGTGTCAGATCTTCAAACCATTACCTGCTAACTGTTTGAAATGTGTACATGGTGGGCGTGAGATTTATCAGTACATTCAGATGTGCACACACTTCAGAGCTTGCGTGCATGCCTGTTTGTTTATTGTGTGTATCTTCTAGACTAATACATAGCCTTACTTCAACAGGTAGTTTTGCATATACACACAGACTAATGTATTATTGTAATATACATATTTCATGCAATGTATTGTATTTTCCTAATAAACCAAGTTATTTTTAATAGATTTTAATTATATAAAAGTAGGGTGAAAATCAGGAAAAAAAATACTTTTTGTAAAACCTGGGATTTTTTGGGTAAAAATTGGGTTTAAACTGAAAACAAAGGGGCTTATTAATAGATTAGGAAATATGATTTTTATCAAGATATAGATCTTTATGTTTATATAAAAATAAAAGTTGATATTTTCTTAATAGAATTCTTTTAAAAGGGATACTGCTTTCAAGTCTAGAAAACTACTTTGTGTTACCTCAATGATGGAAATCTGTCATAAGCCCATTTTAAGTGGCCAGTTAAACAGGTTTGTGGCTGTCTGATTCACTGGAGAAATGGAAAGCAGCCAGTGATTAGCCAATGTTCTTTTTAAACCAAATTGTTTTTTTTAAATACTTGCTGTCAACATGACTGGAGGAGCAATGGTCATCATATTCGTATCCCTGTTTGGCAGAAATGTGTACCTCCTGTAGGATCCCATATGAACTTATCAAATAGGAAAGATCTACTTAGTGTCTAAGGTCTATCCCTATCAGTGCAGGACTGTTAGCATACCTTCAGTACTTTGTCCAGTCCAGTACAGGGCCTCAAGTGATGAGACTTCCTGCCAGTTCTTTTTGGGGAACTATTCCACCATCTTATTCATATTGCAGTTAAGAACTTGAGCTTAAATTTATTTTTGCTTATTTTCACCCCATTCCTCCTTGTTGTTTATAGCTCTCAAATGTACATAATGTCTTTCCCCCAAAGAAGGCAAAACCACAGAGAATGCAGTTCACAAGATATGTGCCAAACATAGAGCCACTTTGCCTTTATCCCATCCCTGCACCTTTGCTTGATTACATGTAGATTGTAAACTCTTTTGAGAAGAGGGATGCTTTCTTTATATATGTCTGTAAAGCAGCAAGCACAGGAATTACATATGTAAATAATAAGTATAATAAAATAAATTATAATAGCACTTTTCAAAAGTAAACTATATGCCAGATTCTTGCTTGGCCCTTCCATGAGCGCACAATGGAGGCTTGGGAGGTGGGGGGCACGGGGTAGGAGCAGCTTTCCTCTCTCACGCGGCTTCTGTAAGGACAAGGCAGAATTGTGTTACCTGCACTCAGAAGAAATCAAGGGCTGTCCTCCTTTTCCTTCCCCGGGGGCACAGTGGCCCAAAGGAGGGGGGGGCAATAGATATGATTCCAAAGGTTACCAGGGAAATTAATTTATATTCTGTGGCCTTTATTTAACTTCACGGGACATTTTCAGGCTAAACACCCTATATTAGAAAAATAAATCTTCGACTGTTATTACTAACACCTGATCTTGGACTCCCTAAACCAAAATAATAAACTAACAATTGTTCACTGCTTAATTGCTTTTGCACTTGTCTCATCTTAGACGACACAAACGGGATGGTGTGCACTTTCTGGCTCTCAGACAGTACCCAGCGCGACCACATTTGAATGGAAAATATTGCAGGGGATTGTTTGTCGGAATAATAAAAATATCATCACTAATAAAATAAATGATCAGGGAGAACACAAACAACGGAATCATACACATGGAAACGTTTCCATAGATAAGAACTTTGTGGTGCTTTTTGGTGGTGTTGTTTCTCTTTCTTTTAAAAACACTTCAATGTTGGATCAGATAGAAGCGGATCGGGTCGGTTCACTTATTTCCGCTGTAAGGAAGGACAGAAGGAAGGAAGGAAAGGGGGGTGTAGAAGGAGGGGGTGAGCAGCGCTCCCTGCCCCGGTGCTGGAGCACAGCTGTTGCAGCTGCGGCTGGGAGACGGCGCATGCTCGGGAGGCGGCCGGCGCCGGGAGTTGTCTCCCTGCGGTGTGGCACCCGCCTTGCAGAGCTTGGCTCCCCTAGGAAGGCAGGCGGTGGGGTCCCTCCGAGGCGCTGAGAGCACCGCCGGGCGGCCGGCTCCCAACACGCTGGGTTTGTGCCGGGACGAGGCCAGAAAGAAAGTTGATGAGTCGGAGACAAAGGCTGCTGCAGCGTGCCCGGCCGGTGCGCTCTGCCCCCGGCCCGGTGAGTGCGGGGGATGCTGCCGCCTCGGTGAGTACCCCACGCATCTCCGGGAAGCCCCTTCCTGCTGCCGCAGGGCCGGAGGGGAGCCGCAGCTGCCCTGGGTTAGATGCACAAGCTCCTAGAGCCCCGGAGAGGAGCGTGGTTGCTCTAGCTGCTGCACCGGGGCCAGTGCCTCTTTCTTCCCTGGCTCTGCGGCCGCTTGGGGGTTTCTCTCGCCGCCGCTGGGGGGAGGCAGGGCTGAGCAGCATGGGGCATTTGCGGGAGGCTGGGTGGAAAGGGGGAGCTCTCGTAGGCAGCACGTTCCACGATGCAAACTTTCCTCCAGCAAAAACCCAGGTTTGAGGAAGGTTCCTGTGTGTGCTCCTCCTATCGGGCAGACTCTGGTATGCTCTCTCCCCCCTCCTGCAACCCCACATCCCTCCGGTCAGACAGTGTGTTGATTGTCCTCTTTCTTGCCCCCATCAAAACGGTTAGTCGATAGGGCCCTAGCTGGGTGATCATCTTCTTCCCCAAGTTATATAAGTGTCAGTCTTGCTTCTTTCACATGTAATATCCCTTTGGCTAAATATATTAGGAAAAATATTCCAAGCCTCTCTTTGGAATGGCTGATAAAATCAAACCACCCAGACCTATTTTGAAACTTTTGCAGCAGAGGGAAATGAATGTGATTAGTGGGGTTGGCATTTGTGTTGTGTTTGGAGATACAAGCAGGGGCACAACATTTTGCATTTAGGATCCTTCCTGAAAGAGTTACCCTTACACCAGTCACCAATGTGTATTCTTCCTCCCCATCACTCTACTGGACCAGAAGGGTAGTTCAATTTTTGTGCCCCTTCAGTTGTTGGCCACTCAATTATCAATGCCATCAGGGACGTCAGTGATGTGTGGCGGAGTGTTTATAACAGGGTGGGCAAACTACGGCCCCTGGGCTGGATCCTGCCCGTGAGCCATTTTAAGCCAGCCCATGAGGTTCCACTGGGAAGCAGGGTCTGATGCTTGCCCTGTTCTGGCGCTCCAGCTGGGGCGCTGGGTTGGGGACTGCACCACACAGCTCGGCCCCACTCCGATGCTCTAGCCGGGGCGCTGGGTTGGGGGCTGCACCACGTAGCTCCTGGAAGCCATGGCATGGCCCCGCTCCAGGTACTACACGCTCCAATGGGAGCTGCAGGGGCGGTGCCTGCGGATGGGACAGTGTGCAGAGCCGCCTGGCCGCGCCTCCGCGTAGGAGCCAGAGAAGGGACATGACACTGCTTCCGGGAGCCGCTTGAGGTAAGCGCTACTCGGGGCCTGCACCCCTGAGCCTCTCCCCACACCCCAATCCTCTGCCTCAGCCCTGATTCCCCTCCCGCCCTCCAAACCCCTTGGTCCCAGCCCAGAGCTATGGGACCTATGCCCCAAACCCCTCCTATGCCCCAAACCCCTCATCCTCAGCCCCACCCCCGAGCCCGCACCGCCAGCCAGAACTCTCACCCCCTCCCGCACCTCAACCCCAATTTTGCGAGCATTCATGGCCTGCCATACAATTTCTATTCCCAAATGTGGCCCTCAGGCCAAAAAGTTTGCCCACCCCTGGTTTATGATGTGCACTATTGTCCACTAGGAACTGGACCGATACCAGGTTTTTAAGGTGATCTTACTGTTCCTGCTGGTCACTGGCCCACACTTAAGTGGCATATACAGTAGGCAACTAGCTGGACATGGTCAGTAACTGAGGGCACCCAGAAACTTCTGACAGTGCATGAGGTTTCATCTTATTATTGGTTCAAGCAGGATGTACAGTAACCATATTTCACTCTGAGGAGGGAGCAGGATCAGACAGTCTTGTCCCTGCAAATAAAACTAGCACAGCCTCTTGTCATCTTGATACTACTACAACTTCCTCCTCTTTGGACTCCCAAGTCCTCCCTCCCCCCACACACACTTCTTCCTTGTCCATTACTCTGATCACTTCTCTCTTCTTTGAATTCCTCTGTTGGCTTCCCATTTTCCACTGTCACATTAAAGCATTGTGTCCTCAATCTATAAGCCCCTTTAGTCTTTTAGGCCTAGATCCACAAACGTATTGGGCTCTTGCACACGGATTTCAATTGAAGTTATCCCCCCTACCTTCTCCAGTAGACGCACTTGTGCCACCATCCAGAAAGGCAGAGCACCAGACATAATCTTTGATTCTGTATTCTGCATGTGTTTAAACAGAGTTGTATTTAGTGGTTAACATTATACATAATCCTTACACAGTTTTAAAACAAACCCTAAGATCTGATGATATTGATTTAAGAGGACACAGTCTAAAAATTGCTCATTTTGTTAATGAAGTTCCCCTCCATCCTGAAAACATTTTCACTGGCGTTCTTATTGAATTATTGTACAATACATTTCCTGAGGAGAAATACCTATGTAAATATCTGAAGTGTGCTTTATGGGGGATGGCCTTACTTTAATTTTCCAACAGGGGTCACTACAGGGCAAACAACATTCATAGAGGTTATAGTGTAAAAACAACTATTGCAGGCAAAGGCCTGAATAGAATATTTTTAAATAAGATTGCAAGTTAAAGTATTATGTTTTAAATTTATGAACTACAAGTTTTAAGTGGTGTAACAAAAAAGTTTAGAGAAACACTGTCAAGTGTATCCTATAATTTGTAACTGAAGCAAGTCTGGAAGTACCATGCACAGTGCTTCAATAACTTCAATATTATTAATGAAGTGGTTGGTTTCTGAGTTGTTTTGAGGTTGAGGAATCTCTGTCATTGGAGGTTTTTAAGACCAGGTTAGACAAACATCTGTCAGAGATCGTAGTTATTACTTAGTCCTGTCTTGAGTTCAGGGGACTAGACTAGATCACCTATTGAGGTCCCTTCCAGTCGTACACTTCTATGATTCTATGATATCCTTAGGAATGCTAGGTGGCATAGTAGTGTAGCCTTGTGGTGGCTTAGCACTTCTGGCCGTCAGGCACAGTCCTTAGAGGATTTAAATTTGGAATCTGAGGCCTGGTCCCCACTAACCCCCCACTTCGGACTAAGGTACGCAAATTCAGCTACGTTATTACGAATTTGAAGTACCTTAGTCCGAACTTACCGCGGGTCCAGACGCGGCAGGGAGGCTCCCCCGTCGATGCCGTGTACTCCTCTCGCCGAGCTGGAGTACCGGCGTCGACGGCGAGCACTTTCGGGATCGATCCCAGAACATTGATTGCCTGCCGCCGGACCCTCCGGTAAGTGTAGACATACCCTGAGAGTCCATGCACAGATGGATGTAATCTTAATCTGACCCCTAGTGGACACTTGTGCACATTGCAGAACCCTCACACCCTTTGTCATGACTATTAATCTATTTAGGGGAAAGCCAAATCTGAAATGGCAACAGGAGGAGGCTTTGCAGGTCAAGACTGATGTATGTTAGCAGAGCTGTGTGGGTTCCTTGGAAAGAAAAGGCAATGGTCCTACTGATAAGAATTGAGGTGCCCTGGAAGTGCTGCCTGAGTCTGTGGAAACTGTCTTGATGTCTACACTAGCCCTGACTCTAGCCAATGCTTATTGGCCTCTTATTTTATATACTAGTAAACTCAACAATCTCTCTAAGATGAACTGAGAGCAGTCAAGCTGTTCTCACCTCAGAGCTGCCTATGACTTCCTTGTAATTCACAATCTGGAAGCCTTAGATTTCTCTGTAGCCATAGTGCTGTGCCTGGGCTGTTTTCATTATACATTTTGGCTAATAGAACTGATGGGATCAGCTGCCATAATTTCATACAGAGATACATGTCCCTTATGCAGCGGGCTAAATAGAGAATGGCAACTTCAGCCTTGAACATCTTGCTTCTCTCCTTTTCCTAAAAGAAATTCCACCACGAATAAGCAAAGCCCCAACTACAAAAAAATCTTTACTGCTCCTGATGGAAAAAAAATCAATGTTCACATCACAGCAGGAGTCAAATGAATTTACCTCAGCCATGTGAATCTGGAACTGCTCATTGTCATCAAACAGTGAATATTTTGGAAAGTTCCTGAATGAATGTGATGCAATTACACATTCTTCCTGTTGTGAAAATGAAGCTTTATGCTAAGACTACCACTTATTCGTCGGCAAAATGTATGTTGCTCATGGGTGTGAATATTCCACCGCTCTGAGTGACGTAAATTATGCCAGCATAAGCACTAGTTTGCACAGCACTCACTCGACGTGAGAGCTTCTCCTGTCGGCATAGAGCATCTTCACTACACGTGCTGTAGCGGCGCAGCTGTACTGGTACAGCTGTGCCACTGCAGCGCTCTAAGTGTAGACATGCCCAGTGTCAAATGATGAATAGCAGTTTAAGGAAACAGGTGCATGTTCTGAGAAGGAGAAACCTTTTGGAATGAGACCAAATGTATTATTTTGAAAGAGACAGTCCTTTGCATTCTTGATAGAGCCCCGACGATCCTGCTTACACCTCACCCTTGAGTTTTCATATTGCATCCCCTGTCACTCTGGTGTAGACTCCTTGTGGAATGTATTAATTCAGTTGTTCAAACAGACAGAGGAATCATTGAATGGCTCCCTCAGCTGCTAGAAGCTTGGAATTTTGTTAGTTCCAGTTTGGGTGACCAGATGTCCCGATTTTTATAGGGACAGTCCTGATTTTTGGGTCTTTTTCTTATATAGGCTCCTATTACCCCCCCACCCCGTCCTGATTTTTCACATTTGCTGTCTGGTCACACTAGTTCCAGTTCCTGCTGGCCTTGGGAGTGGAAGATTGGGAATTGAATCCAAATCTGCTGCATGGCCATGCAGTGCACTGGGGTTGTCTACAGGTAACTTACAGTCAATCATGCTTCTGAAATACTCAAATCCACACACTTGGAGCATCGTAGAGCTACTCATTGTGCATCTCATGCTGGCTGCAGGGAATTATGATCCTTGATTTATTGACTACTGCTCAGTTTCCTTGGAGTTGCTTGCTGCTGCATGAGTCTGCTTAAAAAGATGTACAAAATCCAGGGACAAGCTGATCTTGTGTTCTTCAGCAATAAGCTATGTTGTCTGCATTCTATTCTTTTAAATTTGGTCTCCTTGTTCACTTTCTCCAGTACATTTTTTGCAAATGAATATGGGCTTGATCCAGCACAGTTCTGCTAGGTGAAGTTACTGGGAATTGAGGTCTTTATCTGCCCTATTTACCCTGTTGGTCCTGTGTCACAAAATCAGGAACATGCTGAGTGGCGATGTGAGATGTGTCTAAATGTTCTTCTTTCAGACTTCAAAGTGGGAGCTAAATTCTCCCCTCAAATATGTTTGCCTCATTCCCAATAAAGTCAATGGGAGTGGGACACTCATTTATCCTGAGGGTAAAATTTAGTCTTACAGCACTTTGGATTGAAGCTGAATGATCAGGTCTCCTTGTTCACTTTCTATTGAGGATAGAGTTTCTGGGGCTACTACAGTATTCATAATAAACCATGGAAATAACATGGATGGGTGATGGCCAGTCATTATATAGCTGCCTCAGATAACATTATACACATGGATGAATTTCACTTCTGAAGTTTGTTGTTTTGGCAATGCCCTTGGCAGAATTCTATGAGTTATCTATACGTTATCTTGTATAGCATTCAAATCCCTTAAAGGAACATTATCAATATGAAAATCACATTTCCATCTGAAAATATTGTTCCTACTAGTTCTTGTTATGGGTAACCCATAGATAATGAGGACAGAGCAGGACTGTGCATTTGGTGGCACACTGTTCTGTTGAGGACCATGCAGTGCTCTGTGCACCGGCGTAGTGCGAATGTGCATGCTCCACTACACTCTGCAATTAGGTTTTCAGCAGTAAGAGCATCAGCAAAGCTGGCATTTCGGTGCTACTGTTATTCAAATAATAATAATAATAAAAAGTAGTAACACGCATTCCAATAAAAAAAAAGACTAGAAGTGATATTATGTAGAAAATACTGTGGTGTGCACATCAGCATGATTAAATGGGTTGAGTCCGGGCATGTTTAATATTTAAGGCTCTCCCTTCTTAATAGTTTTGGATTCGATTGCACCCTTTATAATTTGCAGCTGCTTTTATTATAGATAGGGCTCCCCTCCCAGTCCTTGTCAATAATGAATTTTTATGGATTGGTTTTAAAATCATTGCCTAGAGGATTGAATAATAATAACAAAACCTCTGGGGTTAGAGGATGGGGGAAATATCAAATTCAAAATAGATGTTGCTAAATAGCAGATAAAACACATTTGGTTTGCTGACAAAACCTTTTTATAGAACTTTAACTTCACCTATCCCCTCTCTTCCATTTTCAAGTATTTGAATATGAAGATTTCTTTTCATATATAAAGTTTATGCTAAGCTCTTCTCTTTTCTCAGCACTCGAGCTTCATAAATAGTATCATGGCACAAAATCTATGAGAGGAAAGCTCTGTTGCTTAGAAACAGTCTGGCAACAGACCCAATTTAAAAAAAACAGAGAGGAAAAAAGGGAAAACAAAAACACTTTCCCTCCTCCACTAAAAGGAGCTGGTTGAAAAAATTCTGAAATGTTAGCAAAAATTTTGGGAAAGAACAAACAGGAAAAATGTTGGTGACATTCTTGCAAATTCCCTTCTTTCTCTACTCCCTGCCCATTTTTTAGCCAGCTATCGAATTTGTCATTTTTTTTCTAAATTTGAAGGAAAAAGGGAAATATTGCAATTTCCCCCGTTTCTTTCTCAACCATTTCTACTGCTAAAGTTTCTCCAGGGATTGATGTTTTCTATAGTGTAATAAACCAATGATCTATTTTGGTTAGCTCAGACAATTGAAAACTGGGTGTAAATTGGAGGGAGGGGAGCCAGTGACAACTCAACACTTTCTCATGATTCTTAAAAAAAGAAATGATGAAAAATGATTTGGAATCTGAAAGGCTAAAATGTCCAGTGTTTCTTCTTGGATTGTAAACTCTTGGGGGGGGGGGAGAGAGGAGTGAGACTTGTTCTCTTTTTACAGCATCTAGCACAATAGGGTCCTTGGTCTATGACAGGGGCTTCTAGGTGCTACCACAACATAAGTAACAAATGAGAGAGGGGCACATTAGATTTATTTTGGTTTTGCTCATTTTTTTACATTTATATTTTTTATGTTATCATTAATGTTATGTGATCCTTGATAAGACAATAGAAATATAAATACAGGTGTGTGAGAGAGAAACATAATCACAAAGAGCTTTACAAACTGTAGAAATTTCCTTCCCCTTCTCCCCGAAAAGCAGTTAGATCTGGGATACAATGCAGCAGCTATTTAATGTATATATTCTTTATATACTATGTCTTTCTTCCTTTGAAACTTCTTCAAAAATTCTGTTGCATTCCTAATATTCTGCTCTTGTTGTTATGCTGCTGTGGTTCCCACCAGCAGATTAAAATGTGATATTTTTTCCCACCTCTGTTACATTCTTACACCTTCCTGTTGGTAGGTTTCCCTGTTGCCCTTACATGTAATGACAGGTTTCAGAGTAGCAGCCGTGTTAGTCTGTATCCGCAAAA
Source organism: Chrysemys picta bellii (assembly GCF_011386835.1). NCBI lineage: Eukaryota > Metazoa > Chordata > Testudines > Emydidae > Chrysemys > Chrysemys picta. The sequence continues at coordinate 88,066,975 of NC_088797.1, read as the reverse complement.
AGAACAGGAGTACTTGTGGCACCTTAGAGACTAACAAATTTACTAGAGCATAAGCTTTCGTGGACTACAGCCCACTTCTTCGGATGCATCCGAAGAAGTGGGCTGTAGTCCACGAAAGCTTATGCTCTAGTAAATTTGTTAGTCTCTAAGGTGCCACAAGTACTCCTGTTCTTCTTTTTACATGTAATGTACACCTTTGTTTACATCACCACTGAATTTGGCCCATATGTCTAATTCTTGTCCATCACTTACTTGTCAAAGGAGGATTGTAAATGTTTTGGCTTATTAGCGAGTGTGTATTCCCTGTGGAGAACTTAATGAAAGCTCAAGATTTTTATCTCTTTTCTATTTTTTCTTGTTGTTCATTTCCCAATGGAAGCTTAGTTCAGAAGCAGCACCTGGTTTTGCAGGGGAGGGTCTTGCTTTCTAGTCCATGCTCTAACTGGGGCACTATAGATCAGTGGTTTTCAGAAAACATTTCTGAGGATCCAGTTGAAGAAAATTGTTAATGCCTGTGACCCAACAGAGCTGGGGATGAGGGGCTTGGGGTGTGGAAGGGGCTCAGGGCTGGGGCAGAGGATTGGGGTGCGGGTTGGGGCTGGGAATGAGGGGTTCAGGGTGTGGGAGCAGGCTCTGGGCTGGGGCAGGGGTGTGGGGTGTGGGAGGGACTCAGGGGTCTGGGCTGGGGGTGCAGGCTCTGGGGTGGGGCCGGGGATGAGGGGTTTGGGGTGCAGGAGGGGCTCCGGGTTTGGGGGAGCCCCTGGGGGGCTCAGGGCTGGGGCAGGCAGTTGTGAAGCAGGAGGGAGTCAGGGCTCTGGGCTGGGGGTGCAGGCTCTGGGGTGGGGCCAGGGATGAGGGGTTTGGGTGCAGGAAGGGGTTCTGGGGGCTCAGGGCTAAGGCAGGGGATTGGGGCGTGGGGTTGGGGTGTGGACTTACCTCCGGCGGTTCCCAGTCAGCGGCACAGCCAGGGTGCAGAGGCAGGCTTCCCACCTGTTCTGGCACTGCAGACCATGCTGTGCCCCGGAAGCAGGCAGCAGCGGGTCCGCCTGCTAGGTGGAGGCAAGCAAGCAGTTCTGTGCGGCTCTCACCTGTAGGCATCCCCCTCCCCCAGCTCCCATTGGCTGGGAACCGGCCAATGGGAGTGTGGAGTGGGTGCTTGGGGCAGGGGCAGCGCACGGAGCCCTGTGGGGCCCCCCCTCCCGCCTAGAAGGCGGACCCACTGCTGGCTGCTTCTGGGGCGCAGCACAGTGTCAGAACAAGTAGGCACTAGCCTGCCTTAGCTGGGCATCACCGACGATGGGATTTTTAATGTCCCGGTCAGCGGTGCTGACCAGAGATGCTAGGGTCCCTGGGTGCCGAGCAAGGCGACCTAGTGCCTGACATGCCAACCCTAACTTTGAAAAACACTGCTATAGATTATTTGCCTCCAGTCATACAGAGGGTCAGAGGCCTGGCAGAGAATCCAGATTTGAACCCTGCGTCCTGTTAGCTCCGATCCCTTTGCTTCTAAACAAGGCCACATGGTCTAATTGGCTTGACTGGAGTTGTTGTTATTGGCTTTGCTATGACAATGAAACTGTTGCTGTGGTCAATGTGCTCTTATGGCCTAGCAAGGAGTTTTCATCCCTGCTTAAAGTAAACCAATTCCTAGAGCAGCTTGCAAGGTAGGGAGTCTGGTTTTTATCTAGTAGCCTTGGCACATGCATCATATTAACAAACTTTCAAGCCCCGTCTTCCAGCCTTACCATTTTCGGATTGCATCTGGGCTCCGTTTACATTCCTTTCCCTCACTCCCACTGACATCTAATGTGTTAATACTATTTTTCTTTTCCGTTAGCCTGTGGTAGTCTATAAATATTTATTTGGCTTCTGCTGGGCAGCTGTAGTGTGAACTGACAGTGTCTTCAAAGGAGGCATAATATCCACAGAGAATATTCAGTATATTCTTAATTTGGAGGCTCTGAAATTACCCATAACATTTCCTAAAATTAAAAATCTCTGACATGGTTGGGGCAGGGAGGGGAGAGAGAGAGAACTTTAAATTAGCACCATATGCTGATAGAATGGACCTCAGCATTTAACCATGTTTAGATCAGTCTAGAAGATCTTGGGATTGGTTTTAGCTCTCTGTGACACTGGTTAAGAATGCTGCCCAGGAAATGTCAGTGGGCAGCAGCCACTCTGGATGATTTAGGAGCAGCAGTGATTGGCTTCAGAGGGAGCTGTGTCTAGTTCTTGTCTTTGTGACTGAGGATTTAAATCTGTGTGGTTAAGTAAAACTAAGCAGGATAATAGATGGGAGTCCTTGTGTGTCTGGTATAGGGTGACCAGACAGCAAGTGTGAAAAATTGGGACTGGGTGGGGGGTAATAGGCACCTATATAAGACAAAACCCCTCAAAATCAGGACTGTCCCTATAAAATCGGGACAACTGGTCACCCTAGTCTGAAATGAGCTGAAATGACCCTCTTCCGCCCCTTCACTTCCTTGGAGTTGAGGGGGAAAAGGAGTTAGGACTCTGACTGATTTTTTTTTTTTCCTGGTTGAATTTTCTCTTTTCATCAATCTGTACTCAGGGAAAAATTGGCTGCCTCGCTTGAGATTTCTGATGAGGGACTGAGTTGGAAACAGGTTTCAGAGTGGTAACCATGTTAGTCTGTATCAGCAAAAGAAATGAGGAGTATTTGTGGCACCTTAGAGACTAACATTTATTTGGGCATAAGCTTTCATGGGCTAAAACCCACTTCACTGGATGCATGCAGTAGGAAGATCTATATATACACAGAGAACATGAAAAAATGGGTTTTGCCATACCAACTCTAACTAGACTAATCAATTAAGGTGGGCTATTATCAGCAGGAGAAAAAAAACTTTTGTAGTGATAATCAGGATGGCCCATCCTGGATGCAAAGGCATTGTCTCCTCTGGCAGCTCTGATCTTACTTGGATTGTTTCCAAAGTAGTATTTCAAATTTTCTGTATCGTTTATTTTTTAAATCTTCTCTGGAGAACTCAAAGTGCTCTACAACAGCCTCACAACAGGCCAGGGTGGATTGATTTAAATCAAAATGATGTAAATCACTGATTTTAATTAGAATTTAAATCAGCTAGCAGGAAACCTTGATTTAAATTATTGACTTCAGTTGTGCTTGTACTTTTTAGTTATGAACCTAAAAGAGAGCTTAATTCTCATTAGTTGGTAACCATTAAAACATGTTGATTTGCAACCAAAAAAGCCTTCACACTAAATTTGGTGCTTCCTTATGCTAACCAAAAGGGTAAGTTATTTATACATATTTATTTAAGCAATTAAAAATTAAAATAAAAAAATAACCATTTTAAATACAAAACTGATTTTTAAAAAATCAGTTTTTATCCATTAGTCACCAGTTGCATGCAGTGGATAAATAGCAGTATACCTATCTAACAGGGGTTAAGTGACTTGTTCAAAATGATACTACCTATAAGTGGCAGAGTCAGGAACAAAAACCAGGCAGTCCCCAAGTCTTTTGATCTAACTATGAGATCATATTGTCTTTCGTAGGCCAGGATCATAAGAATAGACGGAGATGTGGAGTGTGCTGAATACTTCACTTGCTGTTATTTATTAGAAGAAACTCTGCCTGGCCATGCTGAGGTTCTTGTTGGTTAGTGCTCATTCCTATTTGCCATCTTTTGCATCACTGACCCTTCCTGTCTGTGGCTCACCAGTGTTTGCCATCACTGAAATAATATTTTTCCATTTAAGTGATGATGGTTATTATTTATATAGCACCAGTGCTAGACATTTTACAGATAAGAAGACTAGATCATCTTTTCCACAAAGAACTTGCAGTCAAAATAAAATGTTGGACAAGGAATGTAAATCAGTGTGTGACGTATAGCCAGCAAGGGTTAAACATTGTGCAAAATAAATGACTCAAATTCAAAGCTTAAAGAAGTGGGAAGATAATGTTTATGTTTTTATGTTTTTACATATGTATGGGTAGTGGTCAACAATGTAATCAACAGTCACTGTCTGTTCTGTATCCTGATTATTCAAAGATCAAAAGAACATCCTAGCATTTAAATATAGTGTAAACATGGGATATCTCTGTATTCATCTCTCTTTGAAATGTATAGCAAATCATCAGTGAATGGTGAAGGAATAGGTGATTGTCTTATGTTAATTCATATAGCTAAGTACTGGTGATAGACTGCCTGATGGATAAATTGCCTTAATTAATCTGTGTGAATAATTATAATGATGGATGCTTAGGAAATAAGGGCCTATTGTTCCCCTGAGGGATTCCAACTTGTCAAAGAAGACCTGAAATTGTGTAAAAGATCCTTGGGTTCTAATCCTTTTAATCTCAGATCTGCTTAAGCTTCGTCAGGGGAAGTTTGAGTTGCAAGATGAGATCCCAGTTAAGTTGGTACACCCTAGATATGATATTGGACATGGACTTTAACCTATGAACTACATTCTAAAAGAACTCTTTGCAACTACAAAGCTCACCATCTTTGCTATGAATCTGAACCTCAAGAATTGAACTCATATCTGTCTGTATATTAATCTTTTAACCATACTGTCTTTTGTTTTTGAATAAATTTTAGTTTAGTTAATAAGAATTGGCTGCATGAGTGTATTTGGGTAAGATCTGGAATATCCATTAACCTGGGAAGTAATGTGTCCGATCCTTTGGGATTAGTAGAACCTTTTCTTTTATATGATAAAATCAGATTTTCAGAAATCTTCATTATATTTGACTTGGGTATCTGGATGAAGGCCTGAGGCTGGGTTACTTCAAGGGAACTGTGTTGTTGGCTTCTGGACAACCAGTGAGGTAATAAAGAAGCTGTTTTATGCTGGCTTGGTAAATCTAAGTATTGAAGATATCCACCAGCTTTGGGGATTATCTGCCCCATTCTTTGTAGTTCATCCTAATTGAGTGACCTCAGCTGGCCCCCACTGGGACCCCGGTCACACGGGCAGGAGTAAAAGCAAGAAGAAAACCCTAAATGAGAACAAACAAAACTTAAAGATTGTTTTTCTTTTGTGTGAATCAGCTATAATTGGTGATAGTAAGCTGCAGCAAGATACAAGTGGCATGGTGCTAGGACTTTGTAGGGTACAGGGGAAAAACCTGGTTCCATAGGAATGTGACTTCCCTCTATCATGCAAGATAGGGACAGCCTTGCTATTTGCCTTTCCATTAAATGGGAAGCGTAGAGGAAGGAGAACAGGGAAGCTAGAGTATTGCAATTGGGCATGGTGGGGAGAGAAGAGATGGCTACCTGGCTCCTCTGTGTGAAGGTTCCCTGGCACCATGCAGTATGCTCCCTGTATAGGCACACAGGACCTCAGGAATTGTAGGGAATGTGTGTGTGTGTGGTGATTGCCTTCAGCCATTGAAATATTCTTTCAGTACAATTAAATCTAGTCCAGACAGAGTCCTGAGGTTCTCTCCACCTTTTTTCATTTTGAGAGAACCATCACTCTGCTTCTCTAATAATATTTTTGCCCATAGGTGGTGCTAGCCCATTGGGGGCCCATCCACAAACAACACATATTAAAAAAGCGAATGGGGCCCACTTTTGCTGCTTGGGGGCCCTAAGCAATATAGCCTTTACTCTGCTTATGCCTAGTGCTGGCTCTGTTTTTGCCTTTAGGCAACCACCATTGTAGCAGGTGAGCATTCTCCTTCCCACGCTGTGCCATCTTTTGATCAGCTAGCAGAAGCTGTTCACATAGCAGCTGTCAGTATTGACTCTGTAGAAGCAATGTATTGTGCACCCACCAAACCAGGGAGCGGAAGACTTAACATTGTATTGGAACCTAGATTTCCTGCAGTCACCAACCATTCGGGTAGCTGATCTGAGACGCTGGAGATATAAAGAGTGTGTGTGGTAGACTTCCAGGGTGTTGAAATGAAAACAGAGACCCATGTAATGGTGAACAGATTAGTGAGCAATCGTCTCTATTTGCAGCCCTAAGTAACATAGACAGCACCATTCAGAAATGGAGTTTGACCACAGGTTCCATCTTGGCATGAAGTGGACAGTACTAGTGGGAAGTGGATCTCTAAATTTGATCCAAAATTATTTTTTGTTAATGTAGTCTCATTGAGTACAGTTACAAGGTGCAAACCTAATGAAAAAAGTGAGAGACTGTAGGGGGACTGCTTCTCTTTAGGCGTATTGCCCTATCCTGGACAGATAGAGAGAGTGGAGCACTCTGTATGGCTCATGCTTTGGCATTATTCATATAATTTGTCATGTCAGTGAAGTATTATTGAATTGAAATGAATGTGTGTGGGTGTCTGGCTGGCTGGGGACTCTAAAAACTACAAGGAAGCGTAGAAACAAGGGGTAGGTGAGACCTCCAGCAGGAAGGGATGTGGTTGCAGTGAATGATGCAGAGGAAGAGGGTCCTGATTTATCCTGGACCCTGTAAATCTCAGTTAGATTCATTTTGCATTGAATTCATTGTAATAAAATGTCTTTCCTGGTTGCAGTAAATTGACTTTGTGGTCAAATGCCCTGGTATAAATGGAAGGAGTTAGGGTGAAAAATGTAAATACTTAAAAAAAAGAAATTCACAGATCCTATATGGGAGGAGTTTAGAGATCAACCAAGATCAGGGCCCTACTGGGCTTGATGCTATAAAAAGATAGAATGAGAGTCAGTCCCTGTCCTGAGGAGCTAGCAGTATAAATAGACAAGATAGACAAGGGGTGGGGGAAAGGAATATAACATACAAGTAGAGTGAACAGTGTGGTGGTTTCCAAAGAGCATGATAGTTCCATGATTGTTTGCCTTTTTAAAAACTTGTGTATCTATTTTTTAGGTGTCAATTTGTTAGAGGAAGATTAGATAAATGGGTAGGAAGGGAGGTGAGATGTTAAAGGAGGAGAGGTGTGGAGGGAAGGAAAGCAAGTGTGGAGGTTGGGTCAAGTGAGGCTGAAGTGAAGTCACTGTGTGGTGTAAATTTTATCCATGTGTGGTAAGCATGACACTTCTAGCTTCAGCAAATTGATCCAGCAGGACCTAAATAAATGCTCTAAAAGGTAGTAAAAAGTGGCCAATTTGAAAGCTTCTGACTGTTAACCTCATGAATAAGTTCACTTCAGACATTCTACGAAATTCAAGCTGGGCACGTGTGCATTTGGGGAAGGAATAATTTTGTTTTTCTAATACAATCAGTGGGGTAGCTTCCCACTCAAAACAGCATTTTCACACTGTTGGATTGAGACCAGTGCCTGGATTGTGTATGTCACATGCTCTGATCACTGTCCTCTCATTTTTTATGCTTAAATGGGTAAGAAATTGCAGTTTGTAACTCAGGTGTGCAGCAGCCAGGTAGTGCCTTTGACATTGCAGGAGTGAAAAAATTTGTGACCCTTTCCCTCTTTTTTACCATTTAGAGTCTGGCTTTAGGCTGCTCTGTCCACCCTGGGACTGCTGATCTGGGCAGTTCATAGATTCCAAGCACTTGGGAGATCCAGATGAAGAGACAAATTGCTATTGCTCCCCACCCCTATTACCCTTGTTCTCTCCCCCCTTCTAATCCAAGGGCAGCTGAGAGCCCCTTGAAATGGGCAGCATAAAAAGAAGGTAACATCGAACAGCTTAAATATCAAACATTAACGACTCTACACTTCAATGTTAACTGAGACTAAAATCGCTTGACAGCTGTTCTTGTCAGTAAGGCGCAGTGCTGTCTTGCCCAGTAGGTGGGGGTAGGGGTCAGGGTGGGAAGAAGACCTCCTGCTTTTGAGCCTTTCTTTCATCATGGCCTGCATTGAGCTAGTCCTGCTGCAGCAGTCCCCATGTACTGCACTCACTTAGGTTGTGTGCTGCTGTTGCCAGGAGTCCCAAGCCTTTGATTGGCAGAGAGGCCCACGGAGTTGGCCCTCTTTAAAGTCCGCCCCCACATCCTCCAGCACACAGACAGTCAAGGCTGTTCTGCTCACAGAGTGAGAGAGCGGGCGAATGAGCTAGCGCCTGTTGCTTGGCTGGTGCTTTTTTTTGCTGGCAATGAGTAGGGTTTGATCACTGACAACAAACTATTACAGATTTTGCTTCTCCTGCTGGCTCCTCTATCAGCCCAGAACGATGGGTTTAACTGCTTCGTCGCCATAGCAGCCCTCAATGGATTGTTCTGAGAAGTTACAAGGAGAGCGAGAGGATCTGTTCAAATCTGTGCGGGGAAACTGCTTTCTGAAGCTCTGAGCTTTACGGGATTTTTTGGTTTTTTTGCGCCCCTCCAGCACAGCAAAGAGGAAACTGAATGACCTCCGGAGCTGCTGGAATCCAGGTACTGTAGCAGCTCCATGCAGGTTCTTTTTCTCCTTTTGGATGAGTTTGAACCCCCTACGACCCAGGGCCGTCCAGAGGATTCAGGGGGCCTGGGGCAAAGCAATTTTGGGGCCCCCTTCCATAAAAAAAGTTGCAATACTATAGAATACTATATTCTTGTGGGGGCCCCTCCGGGGCTGGGGGCCTGGGGCAAATTGCCCCACTTGCCCCCACCCTACCCCTCTGGGCGGCCCTGCTACCACCTCACATTGAGAATTGTGTGTGTGTAATGTTTTCTGTGATGCTGTTGTGCTACTTTCAATAGAGATTAGTTGGGACTTAACTAGGTCTTGTTTGCCAACTTTAGATGGACTCGGCTTTCTTATTGTGTTTGGTCTTTGTCAACAGAATTCTCTCTCCCCTTACTTTTCCATTGTCCGTGGTATTATTTCTATAGTCTCTGATGTTGGAATGATTTTCTTCCTTGCTTTCTCAGCATGGGTGAGCTATGCCAAGCACAGGGCTTTCATATCTTCTATCTTAACGTATGAGACTGAGAGTTTTCCTGTCTTGTCCTTCTGAGATCGTAGTTATTGTCCTACTGTTTGTAGAAATATTTAGATTTCTGCTCCTCTCTTTTGCAGGGGCAGGAAAGCACCCAGGTAACTAGTGCTTCTTTGAGAGGATGGTCTAATAATACAATATAAGGCTCTAATGTCTTTCTTTTCCTGCACTGGGGACCATCAGGTTTATAATGTGCTTCTGCCTATGTAAAAAACAAAATACTGCTGTGGGGACAGCAGACTTTACTCCTTGGAGTGAGGAATGGAAAGGGAATTCTCTGTGTTGCCCAAAAGTGACTTGCTGAATGTTTTACGGAGCAGCTTTGATGGGCTCTGAAGGGAACTGTAACCTTTCCTCCTTAGAAGGATGGTGGTGGCTATGATATGTGTCCTTGGGAATGGCAGGGAGATTAAAATGTGAATGATAGACAGTAGGGATTGGGGGAGAGAATCTTCACAGGTTTGTCTGAGATGCAGAAAACAAAAGTATAGAAATTCAGAAAGGTGTGTGTACACTTACGTAGCTAGTTGTATGTGTTGATGAAAAGTGCTGTGTAAATGTTAATTATTCTGTGTTCCATTTACCTTTGATTACTTGTTAAAGTTTGTAAACATTTCAATCTAAAACGGATGTTGTGTTAGCTTGTGTTTTTAACTATATACACTGGTCTTTCTGTGGGCTGTAGTGTCCCTTGGGGGTAGATATACAACACAAGATACCTAGTTTCATTCCTGGTACCGTACAGTTGGTGAGGCCTGGCATTCTCATAATTCAAGTCCTTCAGCCTGGTACAAGTTCTTTGTGCCTAAGGCACCTGTTACTTCCATTAATGTTAACAGAGCTGACATATGTGCAGAGTGGCTAGAAAATAGATGCCTTTTATTTTTGGTTTATAGCGTGAATTTAAGATACCTAAATCAAAGGGTTTGTCTTGGGCTTGATTTTTCAGAAGTGTTAAGCACCACAACTGCAGTTGAAAGTCAGTGGGTGCTGTAGATCAGCACTTCTGAAAAATCAGGCCCTTAACATGCTACTCTGTGTTGATACTTTAAAGCAGTCGCGTGATAACAGTTGCATTACAGGATAGGAAATGTGGTTTTTCTTAACCTCTACAGTTGGCATACAGACATTCACCCACGTTTGCAGACATGCAGCCTGAGACACACCCACCCATACAAACAGCACTGCACACCCCTGTATACATGTGCTGGTGTCAAGGCTTCAGTTCTGTAAAAATGTATACTTTATAAAGTTGCTTTTAAATCACAAACAACATGACAGCACTTTAGGAGCTTTTGCCTTGGTGATGCAATTGTCTGTTCAGGCTGATTTCTTACATACTAAATTAAACACAACCCAGCCAGTCCCCAAAAAGAAACTCTTCCCTGTACAGCAGATACTGTTGTAAATCTACATGGTATTTAACAACACCGTCCCTGGTCATAACTACGCTTTGTAGAAGCCCACTGTAAATATGCCCTGCTCTAACACACTTCTTGCAATAACACACGCACATACTCTTGCATTCCAGTGCTCCCAAGTCTACCAGTTTTTTTTGTCCTCATCCAACACAGCAAGAATTACCAGAAAATATTTTTAGCTTTCGAGGATGATGTTCAGCTCCATCTGTCTGGGAAAAAAATGTCCATGTGTTGGAGAGAGAAGGGGACTAGTCTCTCATGTAAGCTAAAAATGAGTGCTGCTGTTACCAAAAAAAAGGGCATCAAATCAAAATAATATACTGTATGTGTATACATTTGACTTTCTCTTTCTTTAGAGTGACACTGCCTTATATCTGCTTGATTTCAGTGAGAACATGCAGAAACCAGTTTGACTCTGTGATGTATAGACCTTCATTGCTGCACATCTTGTAAAATCAACATGTGCACAATAGTTGATTTTTTTTCTCTTTTTTTTTAAACAATGTATGTGATCACATAGGCAACACATCCACATCTCTGAGAGTAGAACCAGGCCCTTAGGGGGTTAGTGGTACAGGTGGTTGTGGTGCTGAAGCATCCTGCATGTTGAGTTAAGAATGGACCACTTTGTGATGTTAGGTTTCAGAGTAGCAGCCGTGTTAGTCTGTATCCGCAAAAAGAACAGGAGTACTTGTGGCACCTTAGAGACTAACAAATTTATTAGAGCATAAGCTTTCGTGGGCTACTGCCCACTTCTTCGGATGCATATATGCTTATGCTCTAATAAATTTGTCAGTCTCTAAGGTGCCACAAGTACTCCTGTTCTTTTTGTGATGTTAGTTGCCACAGATGTCTGTGACTGTAAGATGAAGAAACAAAGTCAGCCATTGAAATTTATTTGTCTCCAGTTTAATTTCATCATGCTGGCTTTGATTCCTGCCAGAGAGGTTCTTAACACTAATGGGAATCAACCTGTGACCCTTGTTTGACTCTATAGAGCCTGGCATGCAGCTCTCTTTATCTGTAGGTCTGCTGTTGGTAATAGTTTGCACTTCTCCAATGCCTCCCATCCATTAATATTAGAGCATTTTTCCAGCTCTAGTAAATTAAGCTTCACAATATCCCTATGAGATAGAGGTAATATTATTGCTCATTTTGCAAAGGAGTAAATGAAGACCGAGAAAAATAGCTTGGTTTTTAACCCCATCAAAGCCAGTGGGGACTGTTGGTACTCAGAACCTCTGAAAAACCAGATCCTAAATAATACCTAGCTCTTAGATAGTGTTTTTCCTCCATAGAAGAGCTTTATGGGTGTGTGTGTGTGTGTGTGTCTGTGTGTGTGTGTCAGTCATTATCCCCATGACTTGCCCAGGGTTGTGCAGGATGCCTGTTACAGAGCCGGGAGTCACACCCAGATCTCCTGAGACCAGTTTGGTGCTTTAAAGGGACACAGTCCATATGAAATCTTGTCAGTTTTTAAAAACTGAGATATAGGTAATTTCAGGTCCTACGTCTCCCCCCCCCCCCCCCCCCCAGACCCCTGCCAACTTCTGTGGCTTTGGAATCACATGTTTCTGTTTTTAAAAGTAGTTTTTCTCTCCCCTGTTGCTGTGTGAAAACCTCACACAAAGAAAAGAGGAAACTCACCTTACAGGGGAAATGGTGAAAATGGCTGTACGCAAAGTACTGTCAAATGCACACAATAACACTGAGAAACGGAGAAAAATATTTTCTCCGCTTGCCCTTGTACTTGCACTTGTTACAACAGTAGCTAAGAAATTTCCAGACAGAAGTGTTCTATTTAAGTCAATGGTGTCCCTTTAACCAGCATTCCTGCCTGACTCACATGAAACAGTGCAGGAATGCTCTGTGTACACCCATCCCGTCACAGAAATGAGAAGCTGCTTGAATCTCCCCTTACTTAAATAATGAAGAAAGATAGAGGAAGAAGAAAGAGAGGACCCAATCCCCACTTCCTCCTATCAAAATGGATGGGGAGGAAGGCAAGAAAATTGAGGGCATTAAACTTAGTGAAAGAAAGTTATAAAATAACCCAAATGTAGTGTTTGGATACTGTGATACATCGTCAGTTCCATACCTGTGGTGTGAAGAGAATGTTAATTGCACCCAAGTCAGGAAATGCCAATCAAGACTGCATGCACAACCTTAACTCTGCCCCTTAATACATATGTATTACATTAGTCTTTAGTTGTGCAATCACATACTATTTCTCAGAAATGCAATAGAATATTATTACTTTTTCTAGAACTCTAGGTAGTTACATGTGTATGGCAGGGAGTCTTAAATTCATGTATGTGGAAAGGATATGGTAATTTATTGCACAACATATCACAGATTAAGCATAACACAGCAGACACATAGAAGGCTTTCTGGGGGGGAAGAAAGAAGGTTTGGCATGCAATTAGGAGTGCAGTTTGCAGTACTTTTGTACATGCTTTGTGTTATAGCTGGAAACCACCATAAGCTGCCACAAGTCGAATCCTGGAGCTGTTTTCTGTTGCAGCCTGTATGCAGTGGGACACCAGCATTTCAGAGGAGCATAACTGGTACTTTGGTTGCAACTAGACTTGTGCATCCCCTGATGTGTGAGGAACATGAGGCACTGAGGCACCCAAATGTTTCTTACATGGAATGCCTCATTTAACCAATCCCAAATTCCTCACAAAGGCAAATCGCCTATGGAAATCTTAAAGTGATTGTCATTGGCGTCAAATCCTGCTTTTTTCATACATGCATGTAAGTCCCATTGAAATCAAATGGAATTAAGTGAACACCTCTGAGGGGCAGAATGGTGCATCCTGTATTAAAAGGGATATCGTGAACTCAGTCTTGGGGGACAGGGAGAAGAGGGCAGGGGAGAACTGATTTATTTAAAAATAAATACATTTTCCATAGAGCGTGGTTTTATTGTTTTTATTTAAAGAATTAAAATGTTCAGAAGTTTTTTTTTTTTCTGCCCCCAAACTGTGCTCATAAAGTTCTTCTGGGTACCCCTCTCCATTGTACATCCTCTGTCCCATCCCCCCCAACTCTTTCCTTTCTCTCTGTACACATGCCTGCTTGCCGCTGCTTCAGTTTCAGCTCTAGTGCTGCTGTTGGTAGTGGTTAACACTCTTTTGCAGAGCATGTGGCTTGGTGTGCAAGGGAGCTCCTTCCAGTGTAGCGCATGAGTCTGCCACCAACAAATCAGTGAAGTGTATCTAATGCACAAAGTAAACAAATTGGATGTGTGGGGGGGAACTTCAGGAAAATAACTTTGTTTTCAGTTATAAAGATCTTATGGGTAAATAAGAGGTACAAAGTATCAGGGGGTAGCCGTGTTAGTCTGTATCTACAAAAACAACAAGGAGTCTGGTGGCACCTTAAAGACTAACAGATTTATTTGGGCATAAGCTTTCGTGAGTAAAAACCTCACTTCTTCGGATGCAACCGAAGAAGTGAGGTTTTTACTCACGAAAGCTTATGCAACCGAAGAAGTGAGGTTTTTACTCACGAAAGCTTATGCCCAAATAAATCTGTTAGTCTTTAAGGTGCCACCAGACTCCCTGTTGTTTAAGAGGTACAAAGTTTTGGATGAAACTGTGGTTTTTCAGGTTGAGGGTGTTCTTTTAATGCCCCTGGCTGTAGCCTGGGGTGGGAGTGACGTGGGAGTGGGGAACCTTCCTCCTTGGAAGCCAGGAAACTGTTGTCTGGGGGTCTTGGACCATTCAGGCCTGGTCTGCATTTAAAATGTAAGTCAACATAGCTACCGCACTTGAGTGTGAAAAATCCACGCAGGAGCATTATAGTATGCAAACCTAATGCCTGGTGGGGATGCAGCTAGGTTGACAGAAGAATGCTTTCATTGACCTATTGATCGGAGAGGTGGAGTTCCTGCAATGATTCAAAAACCCCTTCTGTTGCTGTAGTCTACATCTATGTTACGAACTTACAATGGCATAGATAGGGCACTGCTACAGGCTTGAAGTGTGGAAATGGCCTCAGTCTCAGAGACATTCATGCAAACTAGTTTCACTGTTTTGAATACACCTAAACAACTTGTTATGAAAGTGCTGAGAGAGAGAGAGACTGTCGGTTTTCATTGTCCCCATATTGAATTCAAAGATTGGGAAGGGAGGAAAGGAAACTTGTTTTGTTTTGCAAAAGGTGTGGCTTGTAAGAACCCGGTTTAAAAACAACTGTCTTTTGTGTGTGCTGCAGCAATGTGGAAAGACCATGCGTGGCTTGTAAACTGATCCACCTTGTTGCTTTCAGAACTTTCTAATCAGGAGGGGAGGTGGTGGTTAGCTATGAATAGAACAAAATCATAGCTTTCAGTTTCCAAATATGCATCTTCTCATACGCAGTGTGCTCTCTGAGCTGAATATTATGTACACAAGCTTTTCATGTTGCCTTAGCTGGCACTTAGCACTTGGGTTTGCTTGGGTGTTTCCTCTTCTCTAGGTCAAAAACCCCACTCATTTTAATGGAGGGTTGGTCCTGTCATCTAGCTTCTTATTTTGGCCTGTGCTATTGGTCTCCATGTAGGAAGAACCAGGGCCATACTGTGGCATGATCTTCTGTAAAATGGTCTGCTTTATCCGCAAAAGGAAACTAGTCTCTCTTCCTTTCCCTTGCCAGCTAGTGTAGTGTTGCTTTTGGCGGAATAGGGATATTTGTTGTCCTTCACTAATGATTGCTTTAAGAAGTTAAATAGCATTTTCTTGGAGGAAATGTGTTTCACTTTGAGGACACCTGTGAAGGAGCAGAGAGACTGCTGCCAGGCACAGCAGGGGTCGAAGAAAACCTCTGGGCTCAGCTAGCCCCACCTCATTATACCTGCAGTCAATGCCAAGCCTGGAGTGTGGGGAAAAGAAGGGAGCCTGGTTCAGTCAAGGGGTGACTGGCGGAGAGGCAGGAGCTATCTGTATGCCTGCCTGAAGGCACAGACCAGCAACCTGCCTGCCAACACAGCCACTGGAGGCAAGTGAGTCCCCCTCTGCCGAGGGGAACCTACAGATAAGCCCCAACTGTGGGGAACTGAACTAAGCGGGGCCACACCCCAAAATAAAGGACTTGCATAGGGAGCAGACCAGGAAAACAGGCCCTGACCCCCCCCCCCCCCCCCCCCCACGGCTGGGAGAAAACTCCATCTCCCTTGTTTAGGGGTTGAGCGACACGGGACCCTGGGCCAGGACCTGAGGGAGAAGGAGGGGTAACCAATGATCTAGCCAGTAGGCTGCCTGGCAACTGAAGTAATGATTATAGTGCTGCCATCTAAGTAATGATTGGGGGTGGTGGGTGCTTTGACCAGTGGCTTGCAAAATCTGCACATGTTCCCCAGCAGCTGCTGTCTTGGATTCCCTCTGACAAAAGGGAGTCCTTGGCAGCATAGCTAAACTGGTGGACATGCAGCTTTTTACACGATTCACTCTCTCAAAACCTGATGGAATCCCATGGATTGGAAATATTATTGGGCCACAAATTCTGAAGAAGCAATGGAACTTGGAGTGGAAATAGATTTAAACTTTCTGAAGTTATGTTGGCAGAAAGAATGAACAAATGACTTGGTTTAAAGAAATACAGATGGAGTTTGATGTTCTAGGGGTGTCATTTTTGACAGAAGATTTTCTCTTTGGAGTCTAGACTATTTCTAGTGTCCTATTGTGGGTTTTATATCTTTTCTTAGATGTCTTGGGATGGTAACACTCAAAAGAGAATGCATTGCATAAGCATGATGCGTGTGTCTTTAGATTCATTTATAAAGTACTAAAAGCTTAACTCAAATATAGGGGCTTGTTCCTGCTCTCATTGAAGTACACCGCTACCCCGATATAATGCGACCCGATATAACACGAATTCGGATATAACATGGTAAAGCAGTGCTCCGGGGCGGGGGGGGGCTGCGCACTCTGGTGGATCAAAGCAAGTTCAATGTAACGCGGTTTCACCTATAATGCGGTAAGATTTTGGCTCCCGAGGACAGCATTATATCGAGGTAGAGGTGTCGTTGTTGTTAAAACACTCATTCACTTCAATAGAAGCAGGGTCAGGATTCCAAATGTCAGACATCTATCTCCTTAAAAAACAGTTAAGGTGAGGTATGTGTGTCTGACCTAGCCCTTGCTGCTTTAGAATTCTGCAAAGTAGTTTTGAGTCTTTTTAAAACTTTCTCCTCCGAATACAAGACAATGGCTGGAGGATTTCATGAATTGTAAAGACACTACATATTCTTGCAGCTTTTCTCATGGGATTACCATACCTTTCAGCTGACTGTACAGTGAATATGAGACTTCTTTTCAGTCGATCTGTTTACAGTTTCCTATTTAAAGGCAGATCCAACAATAAATATGTTGTGCAGGGAAAGTTGCTCTGTATCCAAAGGATTTAATACATGAAAAGTACAGTAGAAGGACAAAAATAGTACAGGCTTGCTTGCTCTTGCCCAAGCTTGTACATCGTAAGCTGCACTGTTCAGAGAGCATGGGTCTGTTTGTTGCCTAACACAATGGAGCCCCAGTTGTGGTTGGGGCTGCTGAGTGCTATCATTATTATAAATAAAAACGGTATCTTCAAATGTCTATTGCACCAGTAATTTTTTTTTTATTGGTTTCAGGTGACTAGAATCCATTAAACAGCAAAGTCAGATAACTATCTGAAGACTTTGGCATAATATCTGGTCAAATCATGTTTGATATCTATAGTGGTCTGGTTGGTAGAATTTTGAACTGTTTCAATGGATCAATTTGATATTTGCAGACACAAAGATTTAACTTAATCCCCCCGTGATGCCTACAGGAAAAGAAGAAGGCAAGTGGTGGTTGATTATATATCTTCATTTAATTTCTTTCTCTCTCAAAAATGCCTTGGAACTATCAAGTTGTATACACAGCTAGCCATTTATAACTCTCTGTGATCTTGTAACTGTTGTCCTTATCTCCGTTCTCCTATTGTTTTTACATCTACCAGTTGTGTCTTGTCTTCATTTAATGTAGAAGTTCTTGCGGGCAAGGGCCAGTCTTCCTATGTGTCTGTACAGCGCCTAGCAAAATAAGACCCTGGTTTTCATTGGGGTAGCCGGGTGCTACCATAATACCAATAGTAATAATTGTTGCACATTAATAGCTTGCTTCTATTGGATATACCCTTCTCTAAGGGAGAGGTCCCAAGGATGTACAGCTACTTTTTTTTCTGACCTAATACAACAAAGCCCTGCAGAAATATTTTTGAACCCAGAACGACAACTGGACATCTGTCCAAAATCAAATAGACTGCAGTTCATGTACCACTGTTGTTACTACTGCAGTGTACCAAGAAGAAAAAATCCAACCCATTAAGAGCAGCAGCCAAGTGGAGCTGGATACAGATAATTGGGTACAGTTCATATGGGGGAAGACAATAGAAAGCAAAGTTCATTGGGGATGTTTCACTCTGTGGTTCTGAAGTGACTTTGAAAGAGAGCGACTTACTTCCTGCAGACGAGAACTAGAGACATAACAGTTTGCTTGAGGTAAGCAAACTGTTATGAAAGCTGGTTTTCACTTGTCAAGGACCAGGACAGTTTGTTTTGTCTCTAATGAAAACAATTTAGGATTTTGCATGTATGTATGTATTTATTTTATTCCTTCCTCCCCCCCCCCCCCTTAATAGTTAACATTAGCCCTACTAGCCATGAATGGTATTCCTCTTGGCTTCTCAGAGCCCATTTTGGAATATCTATTGAGGTCATAATGGTGGTTTGATTTATAATGATCCCTAAAGTGATTAATGGGTAGACCCAGGCTGTGCTAGCATTAAAGATGGTAAGTATATAAAACTTGCTCCTTTTGCCATGCATGCCAGCAGGGTCTACACAGGCCTGCTGCACATTAGAACTTAAATCCCTGCTGGTGTGCACTATGGCACCATGTAGACAAATTCTAAACAGAAATTACTTGCTGAGCAAATTCATCCTTTTGTGCAAACTCCATTTTCTTCAGCCTAGTTATATCAGGGATGAATTTGGCCCATAATGTAACTTCTTCTTAGCTTGTTTTCTTTTCTGCTCTAGATATCCTGCCTGTGCTTTATCCCCTTCTTCTACATCAGTGTTTACCTTGTCTTCCTTCCTTTTCCCTGGCCACCTGCAGTAGTGTCCATCTAGGTATTTATATGGCCCCTTGGCCTTCACCTCAGTATCTGAGCACCTCTCAAGCATTTTAAAATAGGAATAACAATTTCTGTTCCTTCCTATCCTGGAGGAGAACATAACTCAATTAGTTTAGTGGTTTTTGTTTTATTTGTGTTTGTGAGAAGCACTTACTGAGGGGGAAGCTAAGGCTCAGAGCTGAGTTTTGTCATTATTTCTGAATGTGGAAAGGTCTGTGGCCAGTTACCTCAAAGATGGATTCCAGAGGTTAGGCCTAGCTCCTGTGACAATTCCCCTATTGGTTGACCATTGAGTTGTTCCAATGGAACAGAGCTCCTGGGAGGCCATGGTTGTGGAGGGAAGGATGATTTTTCAGGTAGTTTTCTAAGCTCTGGGATATCAGGGCAGTGATTACAGACTGGACTATGTCTTCAATAGGGCACCAGTGCAGAGGGTTTGAGAGGTAACATATAGGATCCTGATATAGTGATGTGGTTGGAGAGCACATAGAAAGCAGACTTGGAAAATAACCTTTTTTTTTTTTTTTTTTTTTTAAACAAATTGATCTTGTATAGAGCTGATTTTCATCTTGCATAATATTGTACAGCAAAGCAATGCATGGCAGTTGCCAGTAGCCCTGAACATTGTGGATTTTCAAAAGGCTTTTGATCAGGTAGATAATCCCTGTGGCAGATCATATGCACCTGTGGAGTCCCCAGCAAAATCATTCAAATTATTAGGAATTTGTATCCGAATGTTTAATGTGCAGTAAAGATAAACTAGGAACTAACAGACTGGTTTAATATGATCACTGGTGTTAGACAAGGTTGTATCTTGTCCTCCATCTTGTTTGTAGACGCTATTGACTTTATGTGACAGAAAGTCAACGTGATTATCAACATTGCCAGTCAGATGCCCTTGCAATCTCTACTAACCAGTAGGTGTTATCTCATTTTCATAACTTCCATCTTTGATTTATAATTTAGGTTGTCCATAGATTGAAGTGTTATGAAAACTAAATCTAAAGCACGACAGAAATGTTTCTATGTACATTTGGTTTATAATACCAGTGGAAAAAGTGGGTTTTTAAAAGAAGCAAATTCCCTTGTAGACTCCGCAACTCAAGTACTGCAGCACTTTACTAGAAGCTGAATGGCTAAAAACTGGGCAGTGTCTTTGCATTGTGCAAATAAACAAACAGTGTTAATGGCAGATAATTAAGTTAGTGTCCTTCTAAGCCTTGTTGTAGAAAGAGGAGGGTCTGGAAGAAGAAAAGAGTTTTAAAAGACCAGTATGAAATTAGGTTTTATGTCATTTTATATTCCCTCCTTTTTCATTAAAAAGTGGTAAAATGATATTAGGGACTCTGTGATCGTATTAGTCGTCATTAGTGATGTTTTATTGATCTCTTTTCTTAGAGTGTGAAGTGGTTCAGCAACTAAAAGTAGGTCTCGCCCAAGTTCTGTTGCTGGGCTATTCAAGTTTTGTTCCTAAAACATCTTTTTACCATCTCTGGCATAGTGCCAGACCTTTGCTTAAAAAGGAAGATTTGAAATGGGTGATAAATGCCTTACAAAAGGGCAGCCTGGAAAAAGCATCTTAGTCAGAGGAGGCGCCTCTGAATATATATGCAGCATATCCAGATTACTGGAGCACAAGGGTGAGATTCACCCCTGGTACGGAGGAGGCCAGGTTCTATGTAGGAAGAGTGAATTTCACTCATAAATCTCAAGATGGCTTTTTGGGTACCTACCCTGCTGTAATATCGCTGTACTGATTTTCTGATATACTTTGATCTCAATTCTGATTTACTTTAGTAAAAAAACAAAACAAAAAACCACAAAGCAACTGTGGTCATATGTACTTGATAGACCTTTTATTACCATAAATAGTTGTGCAGGGAAGGCTGAATCAACAAACCATTTTCAGTGTCTGAGATACAACTTCAGGTTTGATTCTGGCCTCCCTTAAACCAGTTTAATTCAAGAGTAATTCCTCTAAAATTAGTGGAGTTACACAAATATGACAGGAGAATCAAGCCCTTACCATCTGAGACTGTTTACACTAGCACTTTTGTCGATTGGGGGTGTGAAAAAAAACACCCCTCAGACTGACATTAGTTTCACTGACAGAAGCACCGATGTGGACAGTCTCCCGCCGACATAGCTACTGCTCCTCGTTGGGGGTGGTTTAATTATGCCGATGGGAGAGCTCTCTCCTGTTGGCATAGAGCAGCTAGACAGGAGACCTTACAGTGGCGCAGCTGCAGTGGTACAGCTGTGCTGCTGTAAGGTGTGTAGTGTTGACGTAGCCTGAGAGAGAGAGGGCCTATAGTAATTGTATGTCTGTTGGGGACACTGTCATTACTCAGCTTTCTCTGTAGCATCTCCTCTGTCACCGTGACATTAAGACTGTGATAGAGAGAACCTGTTTGTTGTAGTCTTTGCTTTCAAAATTTTAGAAATGCTAGTGCTTTCTTGGGCAGTGTTTTATGTCTCTCCCTGGACAAAAGAAGCTGTATGTAAATATATTCTATTGTGGCTATCACCATGGCTATTGAAAAATGTCCTAATGTAACTTTTATTGCATGTGTATATATGTACATGCAATGTATGTGTATTTGTTGGTTTGCAATTGCTGGGTTGAAACTGATCAGGGGTTTTCCTGGAGCGTTACCTTGCTTTGATCGCTGTTGTCAATAAAAAAGGACCAGCTGGCAGGTCAAGGTCCCTCTAGGTACTAGTGATAGCAATTATTCTATAATAATGATTGATGCAATAATTATAATCATAGTAAAAACCCTTTTTAAGACAAAGGGTTATGTGCACACAACCTTACAGCGTTAACCCTTTCTGTAGTCTTTTTAGATCCTTCTTTAATTGTGGTTCCTCATGGTAGTTTCTAGGCCTCATCTGTGCCCCCCTCCTTTTTAATACTCCTCTTTCCTCGTTAACAATAGTGGTGGCAGCAGAAAACAAAATGTCTTGCCTTGATTAGTCTACTTGGCTTCTCATACTCCATCCTGATGTATATGTCAGGGGATTGTAGGGTTGTTACACTTCATATATTAGAAAATAAATAACACCATATCTATTGCTATCTCTAGGTGCAGGCACAGCAAGCTTAAAACAACAATTAAACCAGAACAAATTGACCAGATTTTAACTCAAAAGAATCCTTCCTCAAGCCATAATGCAAGTACAGCATGCATACCCTCCAGTCCACATTAAGGCAAAAGCCTGAGTGAATAAATAAATTCTATAACAAACGCAGACTCTGTGAGAACAAGTGGGAAGCAAATTCCTAAGTTGAGGGTCCTGCACTGAAAAAACCTATTCCTCCAGACCCCAGAGTTCAAATCTAGGATCTATAAATGAGAGCATTTCAGCTGATGCCCATTCTTAGTACGAAATATGATCTCCAAGGTATCCAGAACTGAAACTAAACAGACTTTATTGATCAAAACCTACACCTTGAATCGCATCCAGAAACAAATGTTTAATTTAATGCAAACTGTGGAGCACATGTATGATATGTTTTGAGTGTGAAACACTAAGTAAGCAGGCTGCCACTTTCAGCATTAGCTGAAGTTTGGACTTAAGTGTAACCCCATGTAGAGAGCATTAAGTGAATCCATTGTGGAGTTAATAAAAGCATGGATAACTATGAGGAAGTCAAGTATCAGGGGGTAGCCGTGTTAGTCTGTATCTACAAAAACAACAAGGAGTCTGGTGGCACCTTAAAGACTAACAGATTTATTTGGGCATAAGCTTTCGTGAGTAAAAACCTCACTTCTTCGGATGCATAGAGCTATGCATCTATGCATCCGAAGAAGTGAGGTTTTTACTCACGAAAGCTTATGCCCAAATAAATCTGTTAGTCTTTAAGGTGCCACCAGACTCCTTGTTGTTTTTATGAGGAAGTCAATATCCAGTAGAAGACGTCACGGCCTCCTCAACAAGCAAAGATGGGGAAAAAAATGTGTTCTTGGCTGGCGATGTTTCCTGGAAATCCAAGAGCAGCTACAGACATAGCAGGATCCTTATATTGTGAACCTTGTTAACACAAGGAGTTGATACACTGCAGTTGAGGGACCAGATATTGCTTCTCCAGGTGTTGCTGGGTGGAAGAAATCTTATCCACATTGAACCTTAACCAAGTGACAAGCCCAAACCTCAGCTAGGACAAGAAAGAAAAGGATATGCCTATGCTGCAATAAAGGACCCGCAGTATGGCCACTGCTGGCCCGGGTCAGATGACTCAGGCTTGTGAGGCTCAGGCTGCTGCACTATAAAATAGCAGTTTAGGCATTCGGGCTTGGGCTGGAGCCTAGGCTTTGAGATCCTGCAAGGCCTGGGAGGGTCTCGGAGCCTGGGCTCCAGCCTGAGCCTGAATGTCTAACACTGCTATTTTTAGCCCTGTGAGCCTGAGTCGGCTGGCCTGGGCTCTGAGATTGGGTCCCAGAGGTGTTTTTTCATTGCGGTGTTGGCATACCCAAAGAAGTTACGCCACCTGGATCTGATGAAAGAACACCTGCCATCAAGAGGAGATCATCATTAACAAGACACGCACCTTCTTTCTGAGGATCCTATATAATAGTAGAGCTGACTCAGTACAGCCTTCTCAAAACAGAATGACTAGAATCAGACTGATGACTCTTGAGTCTGTCAGCATCAAGAGGTGATTTCTTGAGCGTGGGCCTACCAGTCGCTTGCTTATGTGGGGCCGTCACCTTGTCCTCTTAAAGGAAGGCATTGTCCGTTTATACCGGGTAGGCAAGCTTTTTGGTCCAAGGGCCACATCTGGGTATGAAATTGTATGGCGGGTCATGAATACTCATGAAATTGGGGGTTGGGGTGCAAGAGAGGGTGAGGGCTCCGGCTGGGGGTGTGGGCTCTGTGGTGGCTCCAGAAATGAGGAGTTCAGTGTGTGGGAAAGGGCTTTGGGCTGGGGCAAGTGGCTGGGGTGTGTGTAGGGGGGTGAGGGCTCCAGCTGGGGGTGCGGGCTATGGGATGGGGCTGAGGATGAGGGTTTGCAGTGCAGGAGGGTGCTTCGGGCTCGGACCAAGGGATTCAGAGGCAGGAGGGGGATCAGGGCAGGGGGTTGGGGCATGGGAGGGGGTCAGGGGTGCAGGCTCTGGGTGGCACTTACCTCAAGCAGCTCCCAGAAGCAGCGACAAGTTCCCCCCTCTGGCTCTTATGCAGAGGCGCAGCCAGGCAGCTCTGCACACTGTCCCGTCCGCAGGCGCCGCCCCTGTAGCTCCCATTGGCTGTGGTTCCTGGCCAATGGGAGCTGCGGGGGTGGTGCGTGGGGCAGGGGCAGCGTGCCAAGCCCGTTGGCTGCCCCTACACGTAGGAGCCAGAGGGGGGACATACCGCTGCTTCCAGGAGCTGCATGGAATGGGGCAAGCCCCTGACCCCGCTCCCCGACTGGAGCGCCGGAGCGGGGCAAGCCCCAGACCCTGCTCCTTGGTGGGAGCTCAAGGGCCAGATTAAAATGTCTGAAGGGCCGGATGCGGCCATAGTTTGCCCACCCCTGGTTTATACCAATAAAGGTCCCAGTGTCCCTCCGCTAGATTAGGCCAGCTATGATTAGCATGGCCCCAAATTATTTAGGTGACAGCCCAAATATTCCACAGCATTTTAGAACCTCAGTGAGAGTGGCTGAAACTCTCTCTGCTTTTTCCCAGGCAAGGATTTATCACCCTGGAGGTAGCCAAGCCATTCTGAATATGATAAATCTTGTCCTCAAAGCAAAGAGAAATCCATGCAATGGGAAAACTTCTCTTTGCTTGTGAATGATGGCAGGCAGGCTTTACAGGAGGTCGTGTCACAGTCGGGAAGACTGTGAGTCGTCTTAACAACGAACTGTTTTGCTTAGAGTAGGCTGAGAAAATAGTAATAAAAAATGACTGACTGAGCCCTATTTATAGTCCAGCTTCTATCACTGCTACCACCACTGGAGATGCACCGGTGTTGAATTGTGGGTCCCATCTATTCCAGCATAGACAGCTTAAGAGTTACTGTACCCAGGATACATTATTACTGTTTATTATGGTAATTTATTTGAATTATGGTAGCACCGAGACACTCCAAGCAAGGATCAGGGCCTCATTCTAGGCATTGTACATACAAACAAGACTGTGTCTGCTGGAGAGGGCTCACAATTTACATGTTTGACAACACAACAGGTGGACAAAATCGACAAATGGGTGCAGTGGGTATGAGGTAACCAAATAGAGTTCAGCAGAAAAACATTTTCCTTGCCTGCCTTCAACATGCTTTCTCTAAACACTCCACAGGAAATAATTTTGTGAAGCTTGGGCCAGGAATATAATGCAGCTGTCACGTTCTGGGGTGCAATCCAGACTAGTGAGGAGTTGTCACTGCCTGCCCTGAATGCCTCAAGTGTCTCTGCTGCTGTGGTTCTTTTGCCTGGTCACTCCTAGCCAGTATACAAGCCTGCACTGAGTGTCTGTGTCTAGCTCTGACTCAGCGTTTCTGATTCCATCAGTCTGCTTGTCACATCCCAGCCACACTCTGATTACACCAGGCAACATGACCCTAACACCTCCTGAATTTTCTCAAAACCTCATGGTCCGAAGCTTGGAACACTCAGAAATAATAAGGTTTGTTTGCTCCTTTAAAGAGAGAGAGCCCAACAACTTGTCACATTAACTCCAGTTAAACATTCATTTTCAATCAAACACAGCACTGGTTGGTTTATATTAAAAGTAAAAAAGTTTATTAAGAAAAGGAGATAGGACTTTAAGTGACTTCAAGTATAAAGGACAGAGTTAGAAATGGTTACAAGCAAATCAAAGTGAAAAATGCTTCTAGACTTAACCAAACAAGCTGCAGCCTTTGTTCAAGGTAGTTTTCTTACCACTCTTCCTTTCATCAGGATGGCTGACCAACCCCGCTGGTCAGGATCTGCCACAAAGTCCAAAGTGCTCAGTTTCTTTGTCATCTTACGTGAAAGATAACTTGGGGTTCTTCGCCCCTTTCATTTATAGTCTAGTCCAGTGGCTCTCAACCTTTCCAGACTACTGTACCCCTTTCAGGAGTCTGATTTGTCTTGTGTACCCCCAAATTTCACCTCACTTAAAAACAATTTGCTTACAAAATCAGACGTAAAAATAGACATGTCAGCACACTATTACTGAAAAGTTGCTTACTTTCTCATTTTTACCATATAATTATAAAATCAACTGGAATATAAATACTGTACTTTTATTTCAGTGTATAGTATATAGACCAGTATAAATAAGTCATTGTCGTTATGAAATTTTAGTTTGTACTGACTCTGTTAGTGCTTTTTATGTGGATTGTTGTAAAACTAGGCAAATATCTAGATGAGATGATGTACCCTGTGGAAAATCTCTGTGCGCTCCCAGGGGTACACGTACCCCTGGTTGAGAACCACTGGTCTAATCAATCTTTGAAATGGATTCTTCTGATGATTACTCTACAAAGTAAAGTTTGTTCAAGCTCTGAGGAAGGCAACATGGAGTCTTGTGGTGAAGGAAGCTCCATGCTGATTTCTTCTCCTGCTGGTGTCTGCTAAAATGCAAATGATTCTGTTTCCTGCAGTGTCTTCCCTCTGCAGTGATGCTGAGTGGTTACCTCCTCCCCTTGTTAGCTTGATGGTCCTGTTTATCTTCTATGTAAATTGCACTCCCATTGTCTCCTCTTAGTGTAACATTTAGGTGGCACAACCACCTTCCTTTGTCTAGGGCGGGGTAACTTTAGGATTTGTTTACACTGGCACTTCACAGCACTGCAACTTTCTTGCTCGGGAGAGATGGGGGTGAAAAAACACCCCCCCTGAGCACAGCAAGTTTCAGCGCTGTAAAGCGCCAGTGTAGACAGTGCACCAGTGCTGGGAGCCGCACTCCCAGCGCTGGGAGCTACGCCCCCTCGTGGAGGTGGGTTTTTAGAGCGCTGCGCTGTGACTACACAAGCCACGTAAAAACGCTGCCATGGCAACGCTTTAATGTTGCCAGTGTAGACTAGCCCTTAGTTCTGCCTGGCAGACACTTTAGTAACAATTCCCAATATGTTTGTAATTTTGCATTTGCCCTCTGTATATATAGCACACAATAATATAAATGATCAGTATGTTGTTAGCTTTCCATTGATATCTTGCATGATACCTTTGAGATACAGGTTACGACATTACTTGAGGTACAGTGAACTGGTCAGGCCAGCTGACACTTAATTTTACTATATCCATGGCAACATTCATTTTTAAATTAACATAAGAGCACTCAGTTGCTGCTACCATGGTAGTCAATGCACATGCTTGGGAGCTGCTAGTGCAGTTAGCAGTCAGGAGGTGTGGGTTCCATTCCCAGTTCTGCCCCTGAATTGTTGGGCAAGTTCCTCCTCCTATCCTTTTGGCTGTTTTGTCTATTTAGGTTGTAAGTTCTGAGGCAAGGGCTGTTTACTATATGATTATACAGTGGGGCTCTAATCTCGGCACATCCTGGTGATACTGTAATACAAATAACACTGCTCTACAGCCAAAATGCTTCTGAAATAAATGTAGTCAAACTTTACTAATTCTGGGTCCTTGAGAACGAAAATGATGCTTAAAATTGTTGATTGGCTCTAGTTTTCAAGATATGCTATTGGGTCAGTATATACGACCCTTGACTTGGGAATGGCGGAGGATAAGTGAGTTATAAAGGGAAGGGATCTCAATTTAAACCAGAAATGACTAAAATACATCTTTGACTGGATGTATGAATAAATCTATGACTGGGTTTGGACAGTACTTGCTTTTTAGGCAAAACAATGAATGATGCAATCTGAAGCTGGTATTGCGTCATACATGATATGAATTGCATCATGTTATTCCTAGAAGTCATAGATGATGCAATCATAACGAAGCTTACATCACTCTGCTGAACAAATTGCCCTATATCAGATCTAGAAATCATGCAGTGTCGTGCTCTCTTATTTGTCAGTGTTTGATTTTACAAAGGGACACATTTCTGTTTAGCCAAAGTGAGCAGAGATGCCTCGTACTTGTGTGAACAGTGCAGATAACTTCTGCTATGTTTGTGGTGAAGTGACTTTTGCATCACAAAAGCGCAGTATAACCACTATGGTTAAGAGAGCCTATCACCTTTATTTTGGCTGCAAAATTGGAGATCAGGACAAGAGGTGGGCCCCACACATATGCTGCAACACTTGTGCAACAAATCTTTGCCAGTGGTTGAACAGGAAAAGGAAATCTATGCCTTTTGCAGTGCCAATGATTTGGAGAGACCAACAGATCATACCAGCAATTGTTACTTCTGCATGTTGCCTCCAGTTGGGAAAGGTGTGTCAAAGAAGAAAAAATGGACTGTGCATTATCCAAACATTCCATCAGCTCTACGCCCAGTACCCCATGGAGAAGGACTGCCGGTTCCTGATGCACCAGAATCATTCTCACTTGAGTCAGACGAGGAAGAGGACGAAACTTCTGATCCTGAACCATCAATGTCACAGGACCCACATTTTCTCCTATCCTCCTCCTCTGAACCACACCTCATAACACAAGGTGAACTGAATGACCTTGTCAGGGATTTGGAACTACCCAAGAGTAAGGCAGAGCTGTTGGGCTCCAGACTACAGCAGTGGAATCTCCTGGCAGGTGATGTTAGGGTTTCCATGTTCCGTGACCATCCAAAGGATCTTGTCCCATTCTTCTTCATGGAAGGTGATCTTGTAGCCTGCAACAACATCGATGGTGTGATGGCAGCCCTCAACATCGTTCACGATCCAGATGAGTGGAGACTGTTCATTGATTCATCGAAGACGAGTCTTAAAGCTGTTTTACTGCATAATGGCAATGTTTTGCCATCAATTCCAGTTGGTCATGCAGTCCATATGAAGGAAACCTATGACAACATGAAACAACTTTTGAGGTGCATAAACTATGACCAACATCAGTGGCAGCTTTGTGGCGATTTGAAGGTTGTTGCTCTCTTGCTTGGTCTGCAGACTGGATACACAAAGTACTGCTGTTTTCTCTGCAAATGGGATAGTCGTGCAAGAGATTCCAACCACATCAAGAAAGATTGGCCATTCCGACAGTCATTGGAGCCTGGGAGGAAAAGTGTTCAGCATCCACCACTTGTTGAATCAAGGAAGATTTTGTTACCACCCTTACACATCAAGCTGGGTCTGATGAAGACTTTGTCAAGGCCATTGACAAAACACAAGCAGCTTTCAAGTACCTCCGTGGAAAATTTCCAAGGTTAAGTGAAGCTAAGATAAAGGAAGGTGTCTTTGTTGGTCCTCAGATTCGTGAACTTCTTCGAGATGATGCATTTGACCATGCACTGCGTGGCAAGGAAAAGACGGCATGGAAAGCCTTCCAGTTGGTGGCAATAAATTTTCTCGGAAACAACAAGGCAGACAACTACAGGTTGTTGGTGGAAAACCTCCTCAAGGCATACAAAAGCCTTGGTTGCAACATGTCACTAAAGATACATTTTTTGCACTCTCATCTAGATTTTTTTCCACCGAACTGCGGAGCAGTGAGCGACGAGCACGGCGAGCCATTTCACCTGGACATTGCAACAATGGAGAAACGCTATCAGGGCAAATGGAGCCCATCAATGCTTGCAGACTATTGCTGGACAGTGACAAGAGATGCTCCATTTAATGAATACAAGAGACAAGCCAAGAAGCGCCGAGTAGACACTGAATAGGACTAAACTATGTACATAGTAGTTTTTTGCCTCTTGTTTCATAATACATTTTATTTATATAATCCTTTTTGCTGATTTTTAAAGTGTTACATAAACAGGACAGGTAAAATATTATCATTTAAAGCAACCATAAACACATGAAAAGACCTAGGTTTACAATTTATGATTAAAACTCTACTATCTACACAATATACATAGACATAAAATGTAAAAACTTAAATATCTTAGAAACAATAGCCAATCAGTTATTTTAATTGTCATATTTGAATTCAGCACATCAAAATACATAATAAATAGCACATTTTATCTCTGAAGCAGACGACTTCTCAAAAATTGTAGACCAGTGTAATAGTAATCACCCCGACCCTAGCGCAAACAGGGAGAATGCAAGGAGCCTTCTCCATCACCTGTGTAAGGGCCAGGGCCAGTTGCAGCAACACTGGGGGTGGGGGGGGGGGGAGAGCCTGTGTGTGTGTGTGTGTGTGTGAGAGAGAGATGTTTTGGTATTTTTTGTTTTTTTAACAGATCACTGCTTGGCATGGTCAGTATTGACCGACTTTGGCATCTCTCCTCTTTACTTTGCTATGATGGTATCAGCAGTTTCAAGTGATTAACAAGTGAAGTGCAACGTTCTCAAACAAGTATAGACAGACAAGACTCAGTGTTTCTTCTGTAAATGAAATCCCTAGTTCTAAAAGAGCTGTACAGTTCCTCTTCTCCCACCTCCTTTCTAGTTAATCCAGTTGCACCCTTTATAAACAACCTGTTAAGTGGACACTTTTTAGTTATAACATCAGCTCTCTAGAGGTCTTATCGTGTTCTTTTGCATGGTGGTTTTCCTGCAGTATTGTGTAGAGCACTTTAGAAAAATGGCCTAAAAATGAATGTACTGTATTCGGCCGCTGTGTTCGTCAGTTGTTTTCAAGAAGGGCAGATTGAAGCCTCTCTTGAAGCCTGAAACTGAGCCATTCAGGAATCTTCAAGCTACTCCAACCCCTGAGGAACATGTCACTGGAATAGAAATGAAGATCAACACTGCAGTGCAGCCTGCGTTTCTCTTTAAAACATTGTACTGGGCTGTCAAGACAGACGAAAGTTCAGATATAAGAATCCTTTTCATGGTGCTGGAGAGTATTCTTATCACTGTAAGAGATGCTGGCCATTGTAGTGTTGATTTCTGAAAGGCATGAATAGTTCCTTTCTCATTTTTTTTAAAGTATATCCTTTTAGTTTGTGTTTCAAAATTGCCAGGCCCTTATGACCATACTTCTCTGACTTTTTGAAATAAAGTGAAATGTTTCCTTTTAAAATTATTTAAAATAATCCTGTTCCTATAAACACTCATTATGGATGGTTCCTTCCAGAAATGAGCCTCACCACCTGGGAAAAATGTGGAAATCCCCTTCTTCCATTTCCCACCTGATACTCCTTATCTACTGGAATTTAGTCAAGAACTTGGAGACTCTGTTATCCTGGGAAAAATAGGACAAGATTTAAACTTTACGGTATAGCTACTTCACACAAGGCACCCCCCTCCCCTGAACAAACAAACCCAAACCCCACAATCAACCCATCGGAATGAAATGCAATGATGCAGTTTATTGTTGCCTTCTTAGAATGGCCACACTATATCATTAGCTAGGCTGGTAACCGAGCTTTCACTGGCCATCTAGTGAGAGGGGAGTATCTAATGCAATTTTCCTGGTTTCCTGGGAAGAGGATACATTCTGGAAGGCAATTCAAACTAGCCATTTTACTGCTGTCAAAAGTGCCAGGCCTATCTAGCGGGCAAACACCCTCTCCTATGCCTACAAACATACCAGGTGTGACCCTAACTTTTTTTTTTTTTTTTTTATTGTGATGTCTATCCACAATAGAAACACAGGACATAAAGGAGATCCAGTTACTACTATTATTATTATTTGTATTTATGTATTTGTTTGCATTACCATAGCACCCATTCTTCGGCCCTCCTAACTGGCATATATTTGGAAAGACCATCTGATCAACTTCTTTAACCTTCCTGTGCTTTTGATGTTGATGAGGTGTGGCTGGGTAGCCACAGGGTCAGCATGATGATTTAGTTCTCCAGCTTTTTACCTTAGGTGGCCATGAATTGAAGAAACAAATAACCAACTTCAGCTTCCTTCAGAGACCTGAGTTCATCTTTTCTAACTTAAATCACATGAGAAAATGAATTTGTTGGGCTGGACTCAACCCAGTCTATTTAGTGCCTGTCACAAAACAACCATACAGCACAGTGCAACAAGGCTCCTCTGCTCAAGAGATTCTTGGAAATATTAAGGTTTTTGTCATTCCGAATTGAGAGAACTGTGGTGGGGAGGGAACTTGTAATGCCAAGGTTCATAGAAGGTCAGGATTAGGGGTGATCCGTGGCAGCTTCCGCTTGTGCAACTTGTTCTGTGCACAAATAATGGGCTCAGCTTTCATGAATCTTAAACTAACTTCAAATCAAGCAAAGTGCTGAATGTTCTCCGTGTAGGAAATGCACGCAGACCTGAAGTATTCCGGTCTGAAGTGATATGGTAACAAACTGTCCTAGAGAAGTTGGAAGAGTTGCTGGAGCCGTCACACGTTACTACAGCTGTCCTGCTGCACAGGATGTCTCTTGGCTCTGATCTGCCTTAACTCCACAGCTATCAAGGGTTACTGCACTGGCTTAGAAAAAAAAAGTCCTTTCCATCTTCCTGTTTTTCTCTTAAGGGCTGCATGCTTAATGTTCAGTCCCCATCCCTTTCCCACTTTTACAAAGCTTATCGCCACTGCTAGAATGTTCCTTGAGGTTTCTGTCATCATTTAAATGGTTAAAGTCGAGAAGTTAGTGCTGGTGAAAGGAGCCAAACTGATAGTTTCGGTGAACCTTAGCCACAGGACAAACACAATAGGGACAGTGCCTTCTTCCCTTACATCGCCCTATCGGTGTACATCGGTCCTGACATGGAGGGATTGCACTGAGTGGCTATAGGAGAATTCACTCTGTTTTCATTCACGTCTCAGACTCTAGGATGGCAACTTCTGCCAAAAGTGCCAACTGGTACTGACTGAGGTGATCTTTTATAATGTGGCCATCAACCCACTAGAAATCACTGGGCTGAAATCATCAACTCATTTCACCTAAGTCACAGGGTGTAAGATGCCAGCTACTTTCTCTCATTACTGATACAGTGCTCTAGCGGTAAAGGGCTCTGTATCCTATAACAAGTCTCTTCAGCCATCCAGTTTCCCTTTTTATAATCCTGGAGCCACATATGCACAGAGGGGAAATGACTGAGGTTTCTTAGTCTCATTTAATTGCTCTTTCCTGACTTTTTTTTTTTTTTTTTTTTTTTTTTTAATCCACCACAACCTTCTGCAGAGAAAGATGAGGGCAGCATGTCCACCAAAGGACCTGGAAAGAATATAATGCACGAGGTAGCAGATCTGGATGTGTTTTGTTTTAGTTTAATATTAAAGGGATTCTGTGGTATAATGAAGGGAGCAGGTCTAAAAATTGTTAATAGTTGCAATTAAAGAGAGCAGGGTCCTGCTGTTTTAGATCCCTCCCCTACTCTCACTCACTGATCTTATCCTACCACACATTTACAAGCTGTTTGCTTAGCACTGTTCAAAACAAGAAGTGCAATGTGATGGCTGGGAATGCAAAGATAAGGAGCCATCCAAATCCCCTCTGCTGGAAAGAGGATACACTGTAGGTTTTAAGAGGCGATTGCTTTCTGAAACAGGGTTAAAGAGGCGTGCATAGGATGGACAGGATGTTCAGTGGGAAATAACAGAGGACAGAATGCTTGATTAAGTCACTTCCTTCCAGGTTCAGTCCTCTGACTGCTACTGTCTTCCACAATAACATATTTCCGTTTTTACTGCCACACATTTCCCATCCCATTTATTCCAGTGGCCCAGTTCACAAGCAGATGTGTGCCTCTCAATTAACATATTGCCCTCTGACTGAAAATGTCTTTGTCCATTTGTGTGATCACTTCCTATCAAGGTAGGCCAGCACTTCCTGCTTGGGTATTTATTTATTTTTAGTTATTATTGCCTACGCTGTCCTAGTAAGAGTACAGTATCTGCTGAGACTAGTGCTTGTTTTCTCTTTAGTAGGCTGACCTCCAAAAGGGGCAAAGTTTAGAAAACCTTAAAGAGTGATGCAATTGCAAATTGTGGGCCCGATTCTCATTTACCACTGCCAGAGTGGAGTAAAGGGACCTTAGTGTAAATCTGAATCAGGGCCTTTGTGCTTTGGTTTTATCGTAAATTAAAAATGCTGGGAGGGACAGATAGAACCTCTTTTCATCCATTCTCTACCAAACTTTTAGAGCTTTGGAAGAAACCCTGGTATGTGAACTAAGCCTTTGATTTTTTTTACTAATGTTTTGGTGAATATAGAGAATATAAATGTTCAGGGTTTACCATTCCACCACCATGATTTGGCGGACTTAGCATAATGTAGGAATCAGGAACCTTGGTTTTTTTTTTTTTTT
Source organism: Chrysemys picta bellii (assembly GCF_011386835.1). NCBI lineage: Eukaryota > Metazoa > Chordata > Testudines > Emydidae > Chrysemys > Chrysemys picta. Next base: position 88,033,373 of record NC_088797.1, on the reverse strand, counting down.
TTTTTTTTTAATTATCATCTTTATTTTTATGTTGCTGGTATTGTGACATGACCTGATTGAGCTAGTTGATAACCTTGAAAAAACATAATCAATGATTTGGGGAGGGGGGATTTGGCACTTAAATTTCAACCCAACCTAATTAATTTTTATTATAGTTACATTTTAACACGATTACAAATAATGATTTTTTTTTCTAAATTTGTTGAAAATAATGCATTTGTTTCTAATCCAGTTCCACTGCTCATTTAGGAACCAGTCCTTCAAGCCGATTCTTGCAAGATCTGGGCCCACCTCTGCATCTTTGAGCAAGTCACATAATCCCTGTCTTTTTCTATTTGTAAAACAGAGATGATTATTTACCTACCTACCTACTTATGTACATTGGGTGCTGTGTTGATTAATAGAGGTTAGTGTTTATAGAGCACATTGGAAACATAAAACACTGAAGTGCTGTGTATTATTTTTATATTTATCATCACCAAGATAATTAGAGTGGATTCTGTAAACCTTTTTTTTCTATTTCCCTTCAAATACCTCTAGTCAAGCTGTATGCCACAAAGCATTGAACTATCTGTCCTTTTCCTAAACAGACTAAAGGCTTCATCTTATGAGGTGATGGCCACTCTCGCCTTGATCCACTTAAGTACATGGGTAGTCCTGTTGACTTCAGTGGGACTACTGGTGCTTATTTGCTCTGCCGGATTGTGGCCAGTCATGCTCAGCACCTTGCAGGATCGAGCCCTATGTGATGGTGCCGGGAATTAGAATATAGAGTAGCACTTCAAAGATACGATCACAAGAGTTATGGACGGACTGGTCAACTGGACACCATGTGAAACTGGAAGTAACCAATCAGGCAGCAGCAGAGAGAGAGGGGGGAAAAAAAAAAAGGCAAGTACTGTACTGTGCCTGTATTGTGTCTTAAAGATAGGGCCATCTGGGCTGCCTGTCCCCACCTCCACTCACAGGGCAGCCACTTACAGCAAGATGCTGAGGCTACCAGCCCAAGGCTGCTGGAGACAGCAGAGCAGGAGCAACGCTGGGGTCTGCACAGCTTTCATCCCTCCCTGACCCCACCCGGGGGGGGGAGGAGGGGGAAAGGACATGCTGTTTTTACCCCTCCTCCCCATGCCAGGAGGGGGATATGCTATTCACACACACCCCTCTGCTGAGAGGGAGACAAGCTTGCAAACTCATGCTGTGGGCTGAGTAGGGAGCTCAGCTGCTGCTGAATCCTGGCCTGGAGTGTCAGCTGGAGCCCGAACTGCACTTTGTTCAGAGTTGCGACCATTTCAGAGTTACGGACAACCTCCATTCCCGAAGTGTCTGTAACTCGGGGGTTCTACTGAATCGCTGTTACTTTGAACTCTGCACAGGATTGGAGAAGAGCTGTGATTCCAGATTTGGAAGTGTCACAGGTGGAAAAGAGAGACTTGCAGTATCCCTGCATGTATGCATGGTCACATCAACATACTTAACACACACTAATGCACATTGCTAGTCTCTGCTCAGGAGAAAAGTGGGACTAGAATATCTGTGGGTGTTGTAGATTAAGAATGAAGGGCATTGGTACTGCTGAGTGCAGTGGCAAGGAATGCCGCAAATTAGGACTGAGAGCTGTTTATAAGAAATAGCAGGAAAAAAGCAATGAAATCCAACGTTGCTTGAACATCATCCCCTCATTGAGAATTGTGCATTTGAATAATTTAACTTTCTATGTAATATGTTTTTTTAATGTGCTAGTCTGGTGCTGTATGTAAGTGGGTCAGACTAGTGCTTTATGTACAGTACAGATGGAGATGTCAGTGGAGTAGAAATGAAGAGCTAACGTTTTGTTGTATAATACTGTACACAATGCTTTTCATGGAGGGCATTTGTTTGTTTATAGGAATTCTACGGGCCTCACCACTGTAGTGTTTGTGCAAATCCCAGGCTGAGTAAATGAGCATTGAGGCCTGTGACAGTGGTGGGCAACAGCAGCTCAGCCCGCAGTCTGATCACTGCAACTCCAATTAGTTGCATCAAAGCACACCTGACTATGGGATCTTCTCCCAAGTGATAGAACTGGGATGGGGTGGGGGAGTTAAGAGGCTAACTAACTCATTAGCCCAGATGGTACAAAAGGCACAGGAAGGAAGTGCAAATGGAGAGGTAGAGAGAGAGGTGGATGATGGCAAGCAGAGTTAGAGCCATGAGAGAGATCTCCTCTCCTTGTCTCAGAAGCTGAGGACTCCATCTTACTGTTGGTATGTGGTGGCATAGTCTGTAAAGGTGGTGGAGAAGTACTCTGTAAATTAACTGCTTGAGGTGCTTTACCTGAAGGTCTCTGAGCCATTTGTGCAGTTAGAAGGTAGGTAGGAGAGACTCTGCCTTTTCCACAATGTCCTGAATAACAACTTGCCATACATAACAATTATGAGCAATGCTAACTATTCCCTTATGGGGATTGGTTGTTCCATTTACCAAGGGTCTTGAAGACTTGCTACAGTACATCTGTAGATAGATGAGAGTTTAAAATATTTGGTCAAAGATGTCCATTAACTACTAGACAGTTCTTGGTTGTTTTGGGAGGTCACCCGTCTGTGAAATAAGAGAGCCCTTCAGAGTACAATCTAAAAGTTCTGTACTTCATGGCTCTGTGTGCAATGCATCTTAGGAAATGTATGCCTCTGACAACCTGATGCATAATTATATTTTGAGTGTTCAGTTAGATGGAAATTGGATACTGTATAAAACATATGGAGACTTACCATTGTTGAATTTTTATCTGTAGACATAGGTATAGTATACATATCTGCAGTGCAAAGCCAGCGACCTCAGTAGTGAACCAGGAACATGTCCCTTTCTCAACCCCACAAGTTCATGTATCTGTCTTCCCTGGAGCAGAGATGTAAGCTACCCATACCATTCCTTTGTTAAGGGACACTGCCTATTCATTATTTTTTTTTTTTTTAAACTGACTAATTAAAAAAAAGTCTGACTGCTCTTTAAATAGGATGTTCTAATATATTTTAAATAATTTCTTTTTGAAATCATTTACAGTTTTGTTAATAAGGGTTTTTTGCTCCTTTGTTGATGTTTGAGAGTCTTTTCAGCAAGGGAGAAACTGACAATGCAGGGGAACAGTGCTGTCAAATACACAAAGTAAACAAACAAAGGTGTTTTTGTTTCTGAATTTAAGTTCTAGTAATCTCAGTTGTTGTTGTTTGTGGCTTCTGTAGGCCCAGCATTTCCAAGCAGAAATGTGAATCTCCCCCGGCCCCCTCCCCCAAATTGAGAATGTTTCTTTAAATCTCAGTCTGGGATCCTGGAGCTGAGATGGTACTCTCTGGAGAATCGTTCTGTGGTATGAATTTTAAACTAGCTGGCACAATCAGCATCAGACAAAGCCATTGAGACATGTACATAACAGAGCCTAGTCCTGGGGTAACACTTTTAAGCAGGGTAAGAGCCATACTTGGCTGGCTGATTGGCTTGTATGTATGCACGCTGTCCTGTGTTGTCAGGTGTCTGATTAAACCTTGGGCAGTACTGTTGTGTAAAGATTGCTTTCCCTTTACTTCTGTAGCTAAGTTTGTTGCTTATCTGCTGTCAGACCAAAAAATCTGCATGGGGATGCAAGGTGTGGGATTTGGTTGCTGAAAAGCCAGTGCATAAGATATAGCAATGTTGTATCAAGGGCTTCTGCTTTAAAGTGATATTTATAGTCAGCCTGGCAGTCATGCTACCACATGTCCCCTGCTTTTTCTGGCCGGACAGGCTGAGAGCACTGGGAGGCAGTCTTTTGAGCCATCGTTGGTTGGTTGGTATGTGTCTGCAATGTGTAGGGTGTTCGGCCTGGGCGGTAGATGGCGAAAGTGAGAAGGTAAAATATAAGAGTGGAAATGGGTTGGAGCTCAGAGATCCCAAATCCCCTGATATTAAAGGCTGATTAAATCCTAAACAAGTTCTATTGTTGGTATTATTAGTTTAACAGTTGTTTGACCTGCAAAACCTCATCCCCTCTACTTTACCTCCTATTCTCTCTGCTCCTAGTCAGGTTAAATTAGGAAATGGTGTCTGGCGGCAGCTGACCAGGAAAGTGTAGTGGAAATACTCAGAATGAAGTCCCTCACGCCCTAAACTGGTCCCTTTTGGCTGAACATTTATTCCCCTCTCACTCCACAAATCCTGCTCACCATACTCAAACATCAGTAGTCCTAGTGACTTGTGTGGGATTAGTCACATGAGTTTAGGTGAGCAGGATTTCACTTTCTACCTATAGATCTAGATGACAACTAAAGGCATTTTAAAACTTTAGTGTTTGAAAATCAGTTAATCTCTCACCTACCTGCCCAAATGGATAAGAAAAGTGTTTTCTCCAGGACCGCAAATGAGCCTCAATGGACTTAGGGTTGGCCTTACCAGGGGAGACTTGGGAACCTTCCCAGAGCACCAAAAAAATAGGAAGCACATTTCATGCATGTTGAATGTTACAGAGGATACTCCTGAGGGCATGCTGCACCAAAAAATTAAAAATTCTGTGCCAAAAGTATAAAATTTTTGAGCACAATATTTTATAATTCTGCAAATGTTATTTGTCAAATAAATGTGGAGGCTCCAGCATGGCATTGAATAGCACAGGCCACTGGCTGCACAGAGGTGGGAGATCACTGTGCAGCTCCCCCTGGGACATGGACTCAGCAGTGAGGCTACATCCAACCCTGACACAGCGCAAGGACTGGGCCTGCCCAAGAAACGCTCCAGGGCCCTGCCCCTCTGTGCCAGGTGTGGGCAGGCAGGCTCAACAAGGCAGCACCCAAGTGTTGAGGGGCTCAGTGTGGGGGGGATCCAGGTGTGGGTTGAGAGGGTTCTGTGTGGGGCAATCTGGATGTGGGCAGCTCAGTGGGGAATCAGGGTGCAGGGGCGATTTGGATGTATGGGGGCTTGTTGAGGGGTTCTGGGTGCAACAGTAATGGGACTCTGTAGAGGGGTCCAGGTGAAGGTGGTTGGGGCTCTGTGTGTGTGTGTGGGGGGCTGGGTATGGCAGGGAATAGAGCTCAGCAGGGGGTATGGGTGTGGGGGGCTCAGTGGAGGGTCCAGATGCAGCTGGTTGGGGCTTGGTGGAGTGGGGATCTGGGTGTGGGTGGCTCGGTGGGGTGGTGCATGGGGATTGAGGCTCCTCGGGGGGCGGTTCTGAGTTCAGGGGTGTGAAGCTCAGTTGGAGGGTCTGGGTATGAGCGGATCTGGATGCACAGTGGTTGGGCGGATTGGGGAGCAGATCCCTGTACAGGGATACCACCCCCTGCAGCTGAGGAGCGCTGGGTGTAGGAAGCGAGGGGTGGGGGGTGGAAAGAGTTTGCAGAGCTTCCTTCAGCCGGGGGAGAAATCTGGGGGTGGGTCTGACCCAGCCCCGGATGCCATGCAAGGGAAGAGGAAGTCCCGTCCTCCCCAGCCCAATCGAGACTAGCAGCTGAGCTGACGCAGCGTAAGAGCCACCAGCTGGGTCTTCCCCAGTCCCTCCTGCTGCCTCACATTGGTTTACCTCTCTGCTAGTTGCCCTGGGCCCCAGAAACATATTGCTAGGGAGGGTCACATGACCACTCTTGTGGCTTCCCTTTGCTTCCCCGTCAGAAAATCATTTTTCTGCAGGGAAACAAAGATATCTGCGGGGGACATAAATCATGCGCAGTGGCGTAGAATTCTCCCAGGAATAAGAGGGATAGAGTGTGCTTCTGAAGTTTAGAATTATCATGCTGGCTATGGGTGTGGGTTATGAAAATCTGGCTTACACAGGCACTGTTTATCCATGTGTGGAACCAACTATGTTAGCAGACAAGGAAGTTAAGGTGCTTCTGCCTCAGGAGAAAAAAGGGACAATAGCCCTCCAATGTGCTGTTTGTGACAGGTATATCGGCTGTGACTCCCTGAGGAGCACTGTGATAAGAAGCTAAAAAAGGGCACCTGGGAACTCAGAAATTACGCAACCTTTGCATCTTTCTCTCAATGCTCTTGCGGTTCCTGTTCAGGACAGGTGAAAATATTATTAGAGAATATTTGAAAAATAAACAATACAGAAATTTTGAGGCATCAGTTATTGGTCATTGGGGGTAACATACAGAGTATAGGGGGGATGTTAGTGTTTGGGGTTGGGCAGCACACATAATATATACAGACTGCAATGTCCCCAATGGGGGGGGGGGGTAACTGGAGGGCGGGATCAGGATACAGCCGACAAGCGGTGAGGGTCTATCACCCATACAGAAAGTAGAGACAGTCATGGGTATAAGTAAGTGGGCTGGGTAATGGGGATGGGGTGACCCTCACGTGGTGGGATTCAGTTAGGTTCGGTGGGTTCAGGGCTCAGGGGATAAAGTCCAGCAGGGGGGGTTTATAGGTCTCTTCCCCCTTGTGGGTGCACGAGGTCTCCCAGGCTCACTCTCGGTATTGGCCGTGGCCGGTGATGTGCTCTATGTAGATGTCCCGGGACCAACGAATAGTGTCCGAGACCATTAGGCGTCTTATGAGCCGCGCGTAATGACGGCCCACCCCACAGGTCCTCAGCATGCGTTCGTTACATGGGTCCCAGGTACCCAGGGCCCCAACGAGCAGAGCGTCGGTGTGCACCTCTTAGCCCTTAGTCTGCAGGGTGTCAGCCAGGGAGGTGTACTTTTCGAGCTTGCGGGCTCGGGCTTCACGGAAGGCCGGGGTCCTGTTCTCGAACGGAATAGTTACGTTGACCAAGATGATCTTTTTTCCAACCTCGTCCGTGACGACTATGTCTGGGCGCAGCGGGCTGTCGGTGCCGGGGACGGCGCGGTTGACAGTGACCTCTCCCAGGCGCGGGTCGATGGCCTTCACTAGGCGGTCCTGGACCGCGTTGTGGCGCAGCTGCCAGGCTCTGGTATGGGGCTTGCAGCAGCATAGGACGTGGGGCAGGGTTTCGGTGACGTACCCACACTTCCTGCAGCGTTTGTCCCAGTTCCCGTGGCGGATGGCACTGTTGAGGGGGACGCAATTCGGCCGGGTGCGGTGTATGAACCGTCAGTCGGCGAACCGGGTGAAGCTGCCCGTGGGGAGGAAGTGGTTGCTGGAGTCCCACTTGCTGGTTACTTCGAACGCCTTACCCTGGTCCGGTTTTTTCTTCAGGGTGTCCACGTAGAGCACGTGGACGGCGGCCTTCAGGGATCTCTCCAGCACGCCTCTGGCTCCGGGGGTGACGATGGTGTTGTCCTCCGTTCCGATCCGTGGTATCAGGACTCCCAGCTCCTGCCGTTCCTCGCTCCATTCCCAGTGGCAGCCCAGTCACTTCTCCAGCTGGCGCGTGGTATTGCGGGCGCGGGACCACAGTGAGGCGAGATCGCCCCTGTCCCGGGCGAAGTCGCCGTCCAGGGAGCCGCTCAGGAAGGTGGCCACATCTCGGTCGGAGGGAGGCCTGCCGATTTGTTTCTTGGTGGCGGCGTGCAGGGCGGTCGTTGCAACGTTCTTCACCTTGGTGTCCGGGCATGTCAGGAGGCGGAAGGCGTGCGTGACGACCGCGATGTCACACAGATCTCCCATACGGGGGACGCCGGCACCACCGTGCCTGTGCTTGATGTATATGAGCTCGTTGCTGGCTCTCCGGGGCAGGGACAGCCATTTCTTGACAGGTGAAAATATACTAAAATAGGGAACAAAGGACATTAATTTGAATCCAGAGCACGTTAATAGCTGAAAACTTAAAAGAAACATGCCTAATTGTTCCCAAAATGTACAAAAATAGCCCATTCTCCAAGTGCATCCCCTTTTGAAGCAGCTAAATCATGAGGAGCCCTGGCAAAGCTGTGTGAAGGAAAGTTTGCATGGCGCCTGCCTATGGTATGATGAGGACCAGTTAGTGCTGCGAGTCCTTTGTTTGCAGAGAATCATATTCACTCTCATCTTTTAACATTCAAATCTCTCTAAATACGCTATCCATAGCAACGCTTTTGTCATTTGTGTAGTCACTTGGCAGCACAAAGACTGAAATCTAATGGAGCCTCATTGAATCTTGTTGGTTACTGTAAATGTAGTTGCTTTATTCACCAAGCAAAACCTTAGCTAGTACATTGCTCCCAGAACTGGTTCAGGTGACTCAAGAGCACTACTTACCATGTTTGGTTTGGAACCTCTCCCATTTGGTTGAGTTTATATGCTTTGTTGGAGGCATTGCACTTGGGACAGGAGAACCAAATGCTGGCTACTATTCACAAGAGTGCCTCCGGCTGTGCATGTTGGGATTGACTTTGGCCTCTGAATGGTTGTTTGTGTGCATATCTTCCGTGGCCAGAAAGTGAGAGAGATCTCTGGAGAGAGGGATTGGGGCAGAAAAAGGGAAGAAGAAAGGTGGTCCTACAGTGAGGGCCGGCCCTAGACCAAAGGGTGCCCCAGATGAGGAGCGTCTCTCCCCCCATTTGTTAAACTTTTGAATACCTTACAGCGCCCCCCAAGCCTGGCACCCTAGGCGATTGCCTAGCTCGCCTGCCCCTAAATCCGGCCCTGCCAGCAGTGGAAGAATCCTCAAGATACCATTTGGATGAATCTTCACCTAGAGTCAGTCAGGGTAAAGATTTGGGAAAGGGTTTTACCACCAGAAAAGTGTGTGTGTGGGGAGGTTGCGGGGTGGGGGGAGAACAAACAGAGACATACTTGTGTTGATTTCTCAAGCTCACAATGAGAAAGCCAGGCAAGTATACACTTCCTTCTAATTAGTGCAGTCCTAGACAGATGCATCCTGCAGCTGCGGGGCTCTTCCTCCTCTCAGATAGACACACTGTCTATATTTAGTCCTTTTGTTAGGTCTGTCTTTGAATCCTTGCCAAGTTCCCTACTCTGGTGGAATGTAAATTCAAGATGTATGAATAATTGTGGTGCTGGACAGTGTGGGGGGGAAGGAGTGAGTCTGAAAAATGTAGAGTTGGCAGAAAATTTACCTTGTCATTCTGTTTCTAGGAGCAGAGAAAAGAGATGCTGTTTTGGGATGTTGAGGGATTTTTTGTTTTACCTGCTGAAAAAAATGGTCTGTTTTCGACTGGGAATCAGGTTCAAGTATTTTCCTGCATTTGGACCACCAATCCATAGTTAAGATTGCCAGGCGTCTGGTTTTCAACTGGAACGCCTGATTGAAAAAGGACCCTGGCGGCTCTGGGCAGCACGGCTGACCAGGCTGCTAAAAGTCTGGTTGGCGGCGCAGTAGAGCTAAGGCAGGCTCCCTGCCCGCCCTGGCTTCATGCAGCTCCCAGAAGCGGCCGGCATGTCCCAGCTCCTAGGCGCAGGGGACGGGGCTCTGCATGCTGCTCCCACCCCAAGTGCTGGCTCCGCAGCTCCCATTGGCTGGGAACCATGACCAATGGAAGCTGTGGGGGCGGCGCATGTAGACGCGGGCAGCACGCAGAGCCACTTGGCCACCAGCCTAGGAGCTGGACACGCCATCTGCTTCCGGAAGCCACCTCAGGTAAGCGCTGCAGGGCCAGAGCCCGCACCCTGAACCCCTTCCCACACACCAACCCCCTGTCCCAGGTTAGAACTCCCTCCCAGAGCCTGCATCCTGCACCCTCTCCCGTATCCCAACCCCCTGCCCCATCCTGGAGCCCCCTCCTGCATGCCAAACCCCTCACCCCTAGCCCCACCGCAGAGCCTGCACCACCACGCAGAGCCCGCACCCCCTCCCACACCCCAGTCTCCTGCCCCAGCCCAGTGAAAGTGAGTGACGGTGGGGAAGAACGATGGGGGATGGGGTGAGCAGGGGGAGGGAACTCCGAGAAAGGGTGGGGGCAGAGGCGGGGCCTCAGGCAGGGGTGGGGTAAGGGTTTGTGTGATTAGAAAGTTGACAACCCTAACCATAGCGCAGTATAATGGTTTATTGTATCCTTTAAACTCTGATACCATATGGTAAAAATAGATTTTTCCTGGAAGGTACAGGACAGTATTGGCATAGACATAGAATTAGATCCTCAACCCAACAGAAGCTGGGCGTTCCTCAAGATTATCTCAAGGATCTATAGGCAGGGTTTTGTGTCTGCTTCATATCTTAATCTCTGAGCATTATAAAATATTTGTATTTTAAAATGTTTTTTAATCTAGGCAGGATTTTTTCCAAATTTTATTTAGCACAGAAGAGGTTGATTTTAAAAAAAAAACACAAAAAACAAAACCCCAACCCATTTAACGTAATGAAGAGTACATCAAAAGTGCAGATTCAGCCGTGTGTGTGTTGAGGGTAACACTGCATCTTGATAGCTCTTTTGTATTTTACAGTGGGGGTGGAAGAAATCGATGAAAAGACGTTCTATAAGAAGAAAAATTCTTAATGGAAGCTTGATTTAGAAATAGCAGTGAATGCTTCTGTGAAGCCCTTCCTGGGATTTGCTGTGCAAATGCCATGTTTATTCCTTTAATCATAAACAAGCAAACATTTTATTCTTCATTTATCCCTTGCATCTGAAGAAGTGAGGTTCTGACCCACGAAAGCTTATGCTCCCAGTACTTCTGTTAGTCTCAAAGGTGCCACAGGACCCTCTGTTGCATTTTATTCTTCTGCTCTTTTCTCTCATGTTTTTCATCTGCTTTCTCTATTGCTCTTTGTTTCTGCTTTTGCTGTCACTCCCTCTTCCCTGGCTGCCATCCCTTTTTTGTTTACAACCTAGGGACGCTTGTAGAACTGCCTGCCTCTCTACCCTGTAAGCCATTGCTTTCTATGAAAAGATGAAAGACCCCAGTCAGTCTTTCAGGGAATTCATTGTAGCATTCTTGAAGCAGTTTGGCCCTTTCTTACATCATCTTATTGCTTCATGCCAAAGTAAATGTTTTCAACTATAGCTCTGTTCTCAAATCAAGACTGAGAGAGCCTGGGTTTCAGAGGCTCTAAGCACCTGCAGCTCCCATAGACTTCATCTGGAGTGGTGGGCGTTCAGCACGTCTGTAAATTGGGCCTGGTACCATGCCGTGGCTTCTTTGTAGAGGTCTACAGCACAGATGGGTGATTTTAGTAGAGCACAGGTAGGCGTGCTTCATAGTTCATGTTGCCAACTATTTCTAGTAAAGTGCTTATTAATCACAGAAAATGATGACATCTCAGGGGGAGAGAATAAGAGAGACTTTCACCTGAAGCAAATGTTAGTTCAAACTGAGCCAGTGGTTAATTTTCTCAACTGGACCTGGTTTCTGATCCCTCACTCGCCTGGCTGGGAGCACAGTGAAGGAAATACACTTAGCGTCTAAGAAGAGTATTTCAAATCACTTGAGCAATCACAATGGCCAATTAATAACAGCAATATTAAATTACAGCACACAGTGGCATTGACAGGCCATGAAGGGACATCTGATTAATCCTCATTTCTGGAAGGATGGTGGCTGCTGTGGTGAGAAATGCAGGGGATCCTTGGGCCTATACAAGGGATATGGAGAAAATGGGGATAGTGAGAAGGGAAACCGCAGTCCCAATTGGCACAAACAGACTTTGCTTTTGTTGGACTTTCCATTTAGAACACAGGAATTAAAAGCTGTCAAACTATTCGAGCCCACCTACCAGCAAAGCTGTACTGGACTAATTATTGGAGTAAATGTACTCGAATAGTACATTTTAGCCATAGGCTATTGCGAAAACAAAAATTACTTCTTGCCAGTCCTGCAGAATTTTCTCATTTGTGGGGGATGAATGGAGACGTACACTTGCTATTAAATCTCACCGTGCTCCAATTTATTGGTCATTTAAATTCATAGCCTCACTTTACATTTTAAGTAAACCACCTAGCAAGTTAAACTAGCCGTTTTGGTTCAGTTGGGCATAACACCTCCAAAAATGTCAGGCCTTTCAATCTATGATCTGAAAATATTATTGTCCTCAGACCATGGCAGTTGATTAGTTGCTGGTGTCAAGAGGCTGCTCTGTGCCTCCTGTGAGTGTGAAGGTGCTCAAATACTATGACAATGAGCATGGACCAGAACTGACCTTGTGTGATTCCTAGAATCCTTCTCTCTGGATGCGAAAGGACTGGGAGTTCCTCAAAAGCAGCACATCCAGCCCTTTGAGAGAGAGCAGAGAGGTGAGGTGCTTTGTGTTGCCCAAAAGTGAGCCATCCTGTTGATTACGGGAAGGAGTTGGGAGGCTACAAAGGGAATTTTATATGTTCCTCCTCATCTCAAAGAAAAGTGGGTTGGTGTGATAGAAGCCTCAAGCTTGCGGCCGACGGCAAGAGGTCGGGTTACCATGTTTCAGGGTCCCAAAAAGAGGACACTGCAGAAGGGGCAGGGATACAGTTGTGGGTGCTGGAGGTATGTGTAGTGGGAGAGGGAATTTGTGGGTGTTGGAGGGGGAATTTGGGGGGTGCTGGAAGGGTGTGTATATGCTGGAGGGGGTACCTGGGACCTCACTCTTGTTTCCTGTCTCAGTGGCTGCATGGCTGGTGCAGACCCAGGATGCAGTGACAGCCGTCAGTGCTCCCCGCAGGGCGCTCCCCCGCTCCAGTGCTGGGATCCAGGACTTGGGTGGGTGGGATCTGGCAGCTGTGAGGGACCAATCAGATGTGGATGCAGGGGAGGGACCAATTGGGAAGTGGACCAATCAGGGCTCTTTCTGAGTGGCAATGTCTGCTCACAAAAAACTTGGACATTGCCTTTTTTATTTGAAAAAATCTGCCTGAACAGAGGGCAGAGGATCTAAAAAGAGGCAAAAGCTGGATGTAGGGTAACCCTAGTATGAGAACAGAGAAATCCTTGGGGGTTCTGGAGGTAGCCATGTGCCAGATATTCTTACAATAACTGCTTAGTGTCTTCACTTTTAAGAAAGCCAGAGAATGCTACACTGAAATCTCAGCAGAGCACTTTGATTCTTGGTTTTAAGTTCATACACAGTTTTCCTCCTCTTTTTCATCAACCACAAGAACTACAGGCCACAGACGCATTCCTGAGAATTTTCTTCCATTGCCATGACTGGAGGAGAAACCATATTAGACATTTTCAGATCTCGTGATGCTCTTGGTATTACAGGAATCTAATTGTACACAGAAACAGTAAAATAATCCACCCTTTTGGGTAAGTGGAGAGAGGGAGTATGTGGCTGTAGACATTATAAATTGTTAGAACTGGCAGAATAATACGTCGGGGATTTCTGAATTTTCAGATAGTCTTTGACATTCCCTCCATATCCACCTCAGAGGAATATAACTTAACCAATTGCCAACTGTGTAGCTCTTTGAGGTCCTTGGGTGGAAGGTACAATAGCAGCGCTAGATGCTATTGTAGGCTGAACATCTGACATCTGTATAGTGTAGAATAGAAGAATGTCAGGATATGAGGGAAGAGAGTGGAATCTGGCTTTCCAGGCCTCAATTCAGGCCCCGAGGGTTCAGATTGTAGGGAATTGCCCTACACATACACCCCTTGTGAGCAGGGTGCGCTGCCATCTCATTGTTCCCAGCTCCTGCCAGGAATTCTTATCTTGGAAGAAAGAAATGTTGCTCTGCTCCTCTTCTGTATCGCAGCACTTAGGGAAGTGAAAGTGATGAGGAAGACTCGCCAGCGGCAGTGTTGGCACTGCACAGCATTCCAGCAAGAGAGAGGTTTTATTGCCTGAACTTCTAGTCACTGGAAAGAGACAAAGTGTTGGCAAGGCCATTATTTTAATAGGGGTATTTTGTCTCTGCGTCATTTCTGATACATAACTAGTATTTATGGTTTCTCTTTTGTACAAAGAAGGCAAAGCCTGAAACTCAGCAAAACATTCAGGCTAATGATTAACTTGTGTATTTCTACAGTTTATTTCCCTCTCCCCCCACAAAATGATTTGCTTTTCCTGAATGTAAACACAGGCTTTTAGTATGTTCTCCCAAACTGACAAAACTCTCTTCTCATGCAAATGTTTGTGTCTTTTGCATTTCTGATTACAAAGGCAAATGTTCAGCACACCAACAGTACGCCCTTCCAGTGTGGCTTTGTTGTTTAGCCCTTGCAAGCTGGTGCCCATGGCTGGAAAATCCTGTGTGGTGATATATCTAATTGTAAACAACTTTTCATAGCAATAGGCATGTATAGTAATGCAAAGTTCCTGGTAGCTAGAGTCCACTGTAAAGAAACAGTCCTGTTTAAAGGAATCACTTTTTTACACCTCATACTGAAACACAGCCAAAAATAGTGAGGCCCTTTGAAACAAATATTAGGTAAAATAATAACCAGAGCAGTGGGTGTTAACTTCAACTCCCCATTGAGATGAATGGGGCAGTTCTTTCTCTCAGAAACTGTCTCCGGTTGCCTGCAGACTCAGGTAGACAGCGCTGCATCACCTACACTTGGTCACATTTTCATGGTTTTCTTCACAACCATGAGAGCTGGAAACTCACTTCTTAGTGGAAGCTGAGATTCTGATGTATTCATGTGACTCTAGGAGCAGAGACTCTATGCATGGACCTATAATGCTATGCTCAGTTCAGACCTGTATTAGCAGCTGTTTGGGTAGGAGAGGTTCCGAGTGCAAACCAATGAACTAGTGCACAGCAGGTCGTTCCATTTCTACAGTGCCAGTTCAGGTTTGTACCAAAATTCCTTAGTTACTTTAAGTTCACATGGCATCACACCACAGGAGTTTTTCCTTTCGACTTTCAAGTTCATTCAAAGTCAAACTGGCAATGGCAACACTCAAATGGAAACAGGAAGGCTAGGTAAGCTCTGTTCATTGCATATGCATTTTTGAGGGTTGGTTTGACTAGAAGACCTGTCATGTGACCAGCTTTCTTGCTTTGAAACCAAAATGATGCCATAACATTCTGAATTTAAAAATCTGTGCCTGTCCAGAGATTGCAAAAAGTTTTACTTTGAGCTTTGATGAATGATGTCTGCATCAAAAAAGTTCAGTGTAAAACTGCAGGGCCTGTTTTCATTTTCAACCCCAGCCCTAGCTGAATTTTGCATAAATTCAGGACCCAGTGTGGTCGTTTCAAATGGCTCTTAAATCCTTTCTTTTGCAGGCTTTTTTCTTGTAAATGTCAAAGGTAATGAGTACATTCAGGGTATGTCTACACTGCAATTAGACTCCCATGTCTGGTCCACACCAGTTGACGTCGGCTCCCTGTGCTCAGGCTAAGGGGCTGTTTAATTGTGGGGTAGATATTTGGGGTCAGGCTGCAGCCTGAGCTCTGGGTCTCTCCCACCTTGCAAGGTCCTAGAGACCAGGATGCAGCTGAGCCCTGAGTGTCTGCACTGCAGTAAAACAGCCCTTTAGCCTGAGTCCCACAGGCCTGAGTAAGCTGGGATGGGCCAGCTGCGGGTTTTTAATTGCAGTAGAGACAAATACTTAGAAGAGGTAAGCTTCATGGCTTTTAAAGTATTTCTTCCCATCCCTTCATAGTAATCTCTTGGAAATTTGAAATCAAAATCTCTGTCCTGACTAAGAACTCCTCTATTGTATCTGCACGCATTGGTAGAGCCCCACAAATCTGCAGATCGCCACGGACCATGTTTGCGGATTGAATGCGGGTACACATTTTGTATCTGCACAGGGCTCTATGCGTTGGTTGCTTGTTGTTAGTTGAGTGGTGGGTAGCTGGTTGCTCCCACTTCTTGGGGACTGGGGGCGGGGTGTTCAAGAGCTAATTGCGATGTTTGGAGTATGGGACAGCTCTGAGGCCTCTTACTATGCTTGGTCTGCTCTCACGATGAGGCTTGTAGCAAACTGGGAGAGGGAGGGCAAGATGCATGTGCATTCTGATCTCCTGATTGTGTAGGTGTTGTAGGTAGAGCTGGTCTGAAAAACTGCAAACAGTTTTGTGTTGAACGTTTTTTGTCCTCCTTTTTGTTGAAATTGAAATCTTTCACAATCTGTTCTTGTCCCAAGTGCAGGAGTCCTGCCAATCCTGGGGTTGCTGTGTTTGGGGAAGCAAGTCTAAGAACAAAACTGTTTTCAGAGTGGCTTTGTAATTAAGCTAAAAGATTAAGACTTGCTCTACTCTGTTACTCTGGTGTAAATGACTTTGGTTTGTGTTATGGTAGCTCCTAGAGGCTCCAAATGAGATCAGGATCCCACCATGCTAGGCACTGTACAAATGCACAGTGAGCTGCGGTCCCCACCCCAAAGAGCTAACAGTCTAAACAGACAAGCCAGACACTGGGTGGGAGGGGAGATAGAGGCTAAGGGAGGTGAAGTAAGTTGCTGAAGGTCACACAAGAGATGAGTTTCAGAGCCAAGAACTAAATCCACGCCCCTTGACTCTGGCCACTGCCCTCTCTGCTAGACCATGGTGGCTCCCAAAGCAGAAATAACGCTGTTGAAAGCAGTGTCCAGTGTGTGAGACTGTCCCTCTAAAGCAGTGGTTCTTAACCTTTACTGCAGCCTGCACCCCTTTGGTCCTCAAAATATGTTCTTGCAGTCCTTATCAAAAATCGTTGAAGTAGGTCAGTTCTTTAAACCTAGATATTTTTTTTGTTTGCATATTACAGTAATCGTTAAAAAATGTATGATGTTAATAAATACATAGGTTAGATGAAACAAAGTACAGGCGAGTCTCATCTTATGCGGGGGTTCCGTTCCGCGGTTAGCGCGTAAAGCGAAAACTGCATATAGTCAAAATTACATTGAGTTGAATGGCGGGCGGAATTGCCCGCATTATAGGTACAGTATTAAAATTGTTATTTTTCTCTTTTGCTTTTTGTTTTGTTTTTGCTGACCGCGTAAAGCTGAAATCGCGCCTGTTAAATGCGCCTAAGATGCGACAGACCTGTAGTTGTACTTAGGTGCCTGTGCTTAATTTGTGTTTTCAATGATTTACCTTCTAAAAAAATCTGGCATGTCTCGCACCCCGAGAAAGGGCATCTCACACCCCCAGGGGGTGCGTGCATCCCAGATTAAGAACCACTGCTCTAAAGTGACAAACTAAAATTTTTGACCTATTAACTGCTTAAAATCTCTTGTGCAATGACTTACAAATAATTGTTCACCAAAAAATAAGAAATCTCAGTTCCTATGGGAGACTTATAAAGCATGCTGAGTTCTTATGTGCCCCCTATTGCCACTCTCCAACACTTCTCTGAAAACTGTATCAAAAATGATTTTATTAATAAACCAGTTGGGAGAGAAATTGAATGCCCCTGTTTAGAATGGGTGTGAGCTGAAGAGCAAGGAGGCAGAGGAGCTCCTTTGGGCTTGCATGTTGCCCTTTGTGGTCTGGAAGCTTAGAGCAAATATCAGCTGTACTTTCAGAAACTGCTGAACCTGGTTTGACCCTTCTCTGAAGTTGTAGCCAACCTGCACCCTTTCCTGACAACTACTGTCAGCCGGGGCAAATGTCCTAGGGAAGATGAAGTGTTTGGGTGGCGTAGTCATTACGCTCCCCATGGCCTTAATGGTGCTGGGATCAGGATACTGGACTAGATGGACTGCTGGCCTGATCTATTATGGCAATTCCAGTGTTTCATTGACAGGAATCTGGTTATTAAATCAGAATATTATAGCGCTCTTGAGGTGTCACTGTTGGAGCATAATTTTGGGGGGAATGGTACATGGAGAGCATCTGTTTCCTTTAATATTAGACATGGGCCCCAGCTACAGTTGTATTCCTGATCCAAACTGTCCCCAGCTTCAAGAATGTGTCCGAATCTATGGTTTTGATTCAGTACACTGCAGAGAGGGAGAGAGGGTCCAGATGTAAAATCAGAGTCTGGATCAAAACTCTTGCAGAGTCTGGAAGTGTTCAGATGCAGGGTTTGCAGTCCAACTCTAGTATATATTGTGATAGACCCAGACCAGTTGGGAACAGCAGAGTAGCAGAAGGGAGATGTACTGGCCACTGGATAAATAGTTTTCTGTTCCCTGAGTGACCAGAGCAGGGGCTGCTCCAGGCTAATAGACCACCTGACTCCAATTAACCTGCTAAGAGTCAGGTGAGGCAGTTAAGCACCTGACTCTAATTAAGGCCCCTCTGATGCTATAAAAGGGCTCACTCCAGTCAAGCCAGGGGGAGCCAGAGGAGAGGAAGTGTGTGAGAGGAACTGGGAGCAAGAGGTGTGCAAGAAGCTGAGAGTGAGTAGGCATGCTGCTGGAGGACTGAGAAGTACAAACGTTATCAGACATCAGGAGGAAGGTCCGGTGGTGAGGACAAAGAAGGTGTTGTGAGGAGGCCATGGGGAAGTAGCCCAGGGAGTTGTAGGTGTCGTGCAACTGTACCGGAGGCACTCTAAACAGCTGCAGTCCACAGGGCCCTGGTCTGGAACCCGGAGTAGAGGGCAGACCCGGGTTCCCCCCATACCTCCCAACTCCTGATCAAACACAGGAAGAATTGACCTGGACTATAGCTTCTACCAGAGGGGAAAGTCTCTGGACTGTTTCCTGAACCACAGGGTGAATCTGTGAAGCGAGCAAATCCACCAGTAAGCACAGGACCCACCAAGGTAGAGGAGGAACTTTGTCATAGTAGGTATTAGTTATAAAAGAAGAAGAAAGTCTCTAGAAAAGTTCCGCAGTCAAGTTCAGAATATTTATAGATAACAAAACTGAGTCTATAATGGGTGGGGGGGGGGTACCTCTTTTCTCTCCTCTCTCTTACCCCTGCCTATCCTTTTTTCTTATTGATGACCTACAACAGAAACTTATGCTTGTTTTGGGAGCTGTTTCTTGGCTATCCCCTCTCAGCACAGATAACATAAACACTTCCCTATTATGGTGGTTTTCTCCAGAGTTGTTCGTGGCCACACAAGATGCCACTGTCAGGATGCATGGCCTTGATAGTGACTAGAAAGTACTAGATCTTCCCTTATTATAACCTCTTCTCCCTCCGGGTAGAGTTTTGTGTGTTCTGTGTGTACATATGCACTTGTGTGGTGGTGAGCAGCATTGAAATAATTTATATTTCTTCCTTGATTTTCACTGTGCATTCAGTGTGGTTTTAAAGAACATTTCAAAATCTGTCAATTTTTTTTCATGCAATTCATTGTTGTTCGCTGCTGTGGTTGCTTTAAAAAAAACCTCCTTTGGAGGTTTGCAGTGAAATACCAAGATTTCTAGGGCAGGAATGGGGAGGTACTTATAAGGCTGGAAGGGACCATTGTGATAATCTATTTTGATCTCCTGCATAACGCAGGCCATAGGACTTCCCTGAATTAATTCCTGTTTTGGAAAAACATCAAAGATCTGCTTTATTTCAATCTTGATTTAAAACAGTAGCACTCTCCCTGTACGCATGCAAGTATAGTGCATTCAGTATTCCTTGGGGTCAGGGGACCCTGCACGCAGAACATGCATATTTGCAGTGAAGATGGCAAAGTTGTCTGGGCATGCTGGATAATTGTAGTCCATTGAGTTGTGTTTGCTGTTTGAAAAGCTCCGCTGAATCTGAATGAAACAAAATTTTGCAGAAAACAATTCTGGCTAAATGCTTTTCTCCTGCTGAAGTCCTTGAACTTTTAAAACCAGCTGAGGGCTGCTACAAATTTTGAAATCCTTTTGATGTAAATTTTTTCTCATTATGTTAATGTGGGAGAGGTAGAGGCCAAGACAGTGAAGGCGCAAATTCTACTTATTATAGTCCCCATTTTTATTTTTTCAGTTGCCCAATACTTTCTCAAACAAACTTGGGCATGGAGTTTAGTATCCTTGGACTCTTCCCAGGATTGATTTGTTCAGAAAGTGTCAACAAAATCAAGATATTCATAAAGTGAGTGTGTGCGTGCGCACATATATACGCGCGCACACACCTAAAATTGTGTGTATCTCAATTTCTTAATCAGTTTTTTCAAGTTAGTTTGTTTCCATGTAGATGCGATAGGATATTCAGTTTCTTATGGCTTAGAACATTGAGGGCACATGTGCATAGTTGACTGCACTGCTAGGCCTGGGGTGAGATCACTAGTTGTTGCTGTTGAGATGATGAAATTCCAGAAGATTATTTCAATCAAAGAATAATCACCAGGGGCCAAGGTTTCTCAGAAATAATTTATTTTTGTACAACTACCTTTAGTAATAAGGAGCAAGAGAGAAGAATAGGGGGGAAAAAACTGCTACAGAAAGTAGAATAGTCTCTAAATAGGACATTTCCCAAAGTCTTCTGTGAAGTGTCAGCAGCTGTTTAAGGGCATCATGTTTCCCCAGGGGGACCTTTTCTGTAAATGCTTCTAGTGTCCATGTGCATAGATTTAAGTGGTTTGGTTTCTTCCAGTTTGGTTGATATGTAGAGAGGGCTTGCTGCTTTCAGCTGCCTTCCAGACGTTTTGCCATGTTGGTCCCTGGATATTGGAGAGGAAAGGTGGGTGAGGTAATATCTTTTATTGGATCAACTTCTGATGGTGAGAGAGACAAGCTTTCAAGCTACGCACAGCTCTTCTTCAGGTCTGGGGGAAGTACCCAGAGCAGAGGTCGGCAACCTTTCAGAAGTGGTGTGCCGAGTCTTCATTTATTCACTCTAATTTAAGGTTTCGCATGCCAGTAATACATTTTAACATTTTTAGAAGGTCTCTTTCTATAAGTCTATAATATATAACTAAACTATTGTTGTATGTAAAGTAAATAAGGTTTTTAAAAAGTTTAAGAAGCTTCATTTAAAATTAAATTAAAATGCAGAGCCCCCCCGGACTGGTGGCCAGGACCCAGGCAGTGGGAGTGCCACTGAAAATCAACACGTGTGCCGCAGGTTGCCTACCCCTGACTCAGAGGGTACATCTACACTGAGATAAAACACCCACAACATTGAGTCTTATAGCCCAGGTTAGCTGACTCGGGCTGCAGGGCTGTTTCATTGCTGTGTAGACTTCTGGACTCTGGGTGGGAGGGTCCCAGAGCTCGGACTCCAGCCTGAGCCCAGAAGTCCACACAGCACAACACTTTCAAAAGACAAGCCTAGACACTAAAAATTATGGTTGTAATACAGACACCAGATTTGTCTTATTACGATAGTCTGTAATCCCCTAACTCCCCTTTTTTGTCTATGGCTGCAGAGGTATTAAAAGGCCACTTCACCTTGAATGGTCTCTTAACATATGTGTTAACTGCTTATGGTAAAGAATCTGTTTCACCTTGTATTTAGCTATGATGCTCCTGAGGCTAAGGGCTTGTCTACACTTGAAATGCTCTGTTGGCATAGTGTAGACCCTATATGCCAGTGGGAGGGATGCTCCCTTCGCCATAGGTAATCCACCTCCCTGAGTCCTGGCCTACACTACAAAGTTAGGTGGACATAAGCCACTTTGCGTCAACAATAGTTGTCTGTGTCTGCATGTACATTTGTCTTCCATTGATGTAAGCACCCCGTTATACTAACCTCCCCAAGAGTTGAGCAGCATTGAGCCATGGTTGATGTACTGAGGTTGACTCAGTGTGAGTGTAGACACTGCGTTGCTTATGTCAACCTTAACAGTCCTCCAGCAGCTGTCCCACAATGCTAGACACTGACTGCTCTGGTCTCAGTTGTGAACTCCATTGCTCAGGGATCACAGAGACCAGAAGGCTCCCCTACTCTCTAAAGCCCGACAGATTTTTGAAATGCCTTTTCCTGATTGCCCAGCTTGGTGAGCAAACCTAGCAGCTCTCCATTGTTGTGCACAAGTGCCCAGCTGACCATGCTGGCTACATGCTCCAGATGTCCTGTGTCTTGGAGTAGATGGGAGATATTGGATCTCCTGGGCCTGTGGGGCAAAGAGGCTGGGCAAGCACAGCTATGGACAAGCTGTAGAAACATTGATATCCAAGAGTAGATTTCATGGGGGATGGAAGAGGTAGGACAAGGACCAGCAGCAGGGCCAGGTGAAAGTGAAGGAACTGCAGCAGGGAGGCCAACAGTCGATCCGGTGCTCAGCTGCAGACCTGTTGCATTTACAAAGAGCTGCATACCATACTTGGCGGAGACCCCACAACCACCCTGCATATCACCATGGAGCTTCCAAGGAGCCCAAGCCACAGGCCCTTGTCCTGAAAAGAGAGGATGAGGAGAAGGATGGGGGGACATGTGAATGAGGGGTCCAGTTAAGCCACTTGCCAGGAGCTGTTTGAGACTCCACCACAGACAAGTCAGTCCTGGCAGTGGAGCACAGATGAACCCAATGCAGGGAAGGATCCTTAGGTAAGTGTAAATGTATTTCCCATTACAGTGATCGCAACTTAACAAGACACAGCTATCAACTTTGCATTAATTTACTCGTACTGGAAGTGGACGAGAGGTGGTAGTGTTATCTGCTTTTCATTTCCCCCTAGAGTCAGGTGGGGAAGGGCATGTGGAGCAGTTTGTTTACATATACAGAGGTGGCCCTTGAATCCTCCTGAGAGATCTCAATGAAACTTTCATGGAGGTACTCTGCAGTCCTCTTGAAGGTTTCTAGGGATGGCAGCCTTATTTCTTCCTCAGCAGTAGGACACTTTACTTAGGCAGGCAGTATACGGGCACGGGTATCTTCGGGACGCCAGCAGCAGCTGTGCTCTCTCTGCCTTCGTTACCCTCAGGAGTGAGAGATCGGCTAAAATCACCACTACCTGTGGAAAATAGCGCCAGTATTCAATGCCATTGACCTATATTCATAGTTTCATGCAACTGAACTATTCTCTCCTCATTTCCCTCACCCCTCATGGGTCATACTCACCATGGCTGGTGCTGTGAGTGGTGCCGTGCACAAGGACTCTGAAGCAGAAGTGTCAATAAACGCATCTTGTTTAAAATGTTAAGGGGGCAAAGGAAGTCAGTTCAGAATCTTAAGTTTCTCTTGCCATTTTGACTGTACCGACAACAATAGTACCTGTGTGTATTGTATCTGCAGCTGTTGCTGTTGCAGCCGGGAGGGGTTCTGAGCCAGATAAGAAGGAGAAAGAAGAGGACTCGGGGTGACGTGTTCAAGGGGATCCTGCAAGCCACTGCTGCATCAGACCGTGAGCACAGGGCCTCAAGGGTGAACATTGTAGACAGCTGGAGAAGGAAGGAGTGGAGAGGAAAAGCACCAGGACAAAATGGGGCTTCTGTAGCAGCAAATACAGATGCTGCAGACTCTTGTGAATGTATAGATTTAACAATTCCAGGCTCACCTCCCTTTGCAGTCCATGGAGAACTTCATTGCGGCACCTCCCTACGCCCCCCTCAGCATTCCATGTGGCATCGGGGCCACATCCCTACCCCTACCCCTACCACTCCACTCGTGGGACATTAAGGACAACTACAGCGTCACACACACTGACCTGTGAAAGCCATAGCAGCTGTATGTGTAGCTAAAATACACATGAATGTTCTTGCCTTTTGATAAATTCTGTTACATTAAAAACCTAAAATTAATAGATTTGCTTTTAAATTGCACAGATTTTTCATTTCACTGGTTTGTTACTGAATAAAATTCTATTATTTGAAACATAATTTGTCATTAGTTCACATTATATCCTGCAGGGTGCCTAGCAGTTCTGAAAGCACCCACATATTTGTTACTGTACAGTGTCACACAACTCATAGGATCAGTGACAAACACACACAGTGTAGTAATCCTAAATGTACAGCAAGTGCTGCAAAATTAATAGGCGCATTGACTGTGTTATATCAATACATGTACACCAAACACCACACAATTCCTAACAGGCCCTGAAACAGCAGGGCCAGGCAGAGCACGTTACACCACAATGCGTTACTGTAGCTCACAATTAAAGTGCTCCTTCAGCACCTCCCTGAGCCATATACCTTGTGTCTGGCTCTTCAAACTCAGCAGACATCCGCTCCATTTCCACCCTCCACCC
This sequence comes from Chrysemys picta bellii, assembly GCF_011386835.1. Lineage (NCBI taxonomy): Eukaryota > Metazoa > Chordata > Testudines > Emydidae > Chrysemys > Chrysemys picta. The sequence goes on along the minus strand of NC_088797.1, from coordinate 88,009,699 downwards.
CGGCAACAACTTTCCCCCCCTTGCTACGCAGATATTACGCAGGACACCGCAGGCAGCTATAACCATTGGGATTTTTTTTTTCCCCACTGAGATCCAATCTTGTAAGTGAACAATGCCAGCATCCTTTTGATCTACCAAAAGCACATTCAACTGTCAGTCTGCACCTGCTGAGCTGGTAGTTGAATCTTTCCTTGCTGCTGCTCAGATGGCTAGCGTTCAGCTTCCTGAGCTGGGGGAGCAAGACGTAGGCTGAGTCCCCCAGGATCACTGCTGGCATTTCAGCATTGCCAGTGGTGATCCGCAGGTCAAGGAATAAAAGTCCCTGCTTGGAGCTTTCTGAAAAGTCCTGTGTTCTTAAAGATGCGAGCATCATGCCCCTTCCCTGACCAGCCCACAGTGATGTCAGTGGAGCGTCCACCTTGATCCACACCCATAGAAAAGTAGCCCTTTCTGTTGATGTTGTCTGTGGCAAGGGGGTCTGCTGCCAAAAGGGGGATAAATGTGCCATCTGTTACTTCACAGTTTGGGAACCCCATTTCTGCAAATCCATCCCCTGTGTCCTGCACATTGCTGAGAGTCACAGTCCTGCCTAGCAGGAGGCAATTAATGGCCCTGAACACTTGCATGACAACAGTCTTGACAGTGGAGTTTCCAACTCCAAACTGATTTCCCACTTCTTAGTGTATATGCAACATGTCTCAGGTGGCACGTGACCAGGATTCATCACCGAATTTGGTCCACTGGTTGGATCATTAGCTTCCCTGACCCGTGCTGGATACTGAAGGGGAGTGCGACGTGAACGCTGATCCATGTCCCCCATTTCCCACTACCTGGTAGCAATCCGGCATTGCAAGTTTCCACAGTGCGATTGCCACTTACTTCTGCACTGACAGTGCAGCTCTCATTTTGGTGTTTTTTGCGCTGGACATCAGGGGTGAGCTCAGCACATGGATCCAGGAATGTGGCTTTGGGCATCCAAAAGTTCTGCAGCTTGTCATCCCAAGCTTGCATTATGATGCAATGCCACCAGTCAGTGCTTGTTTCTCAGGCTCCACCATCTGCAGCTGCAACCTTGAATTGGTTCTCGCTATGTCTCACAGCAATCTGCCCTCCAAGAAATCATCATGTTCCCTGCTGATTTGGTTATTCTTGCAGCTCTGCAAATACTGGAGGGTCAATGTGTCCTATGCTTGCAATGCTTATGACAATAATGGAGCCTGCGCAGCTCTGCATGCTTCTGTCAGAGATGGCGAATAGCAAGGAGGGACATACGGGTTCATGGGATTTTTAAAAAAGGCGTGAAAAAATTGGGATATAGATGACGTTATGGGATGGAGACAGTTGCACACTGGGAAGTTGACCTTTTGCTCCCAGTCTCCCCTGCATGACTCATTTTGGACCCACCAAGCAATGCCCAAAACTTTTGAAAAGACAGGGTGCTGGCCGGTGGCAGGTTGCACGCTGGTACTATGGTGCACTGCATTGTGCATCGATGCAAGCACTTTTGGTGAGTATGCTCAGCGCCGACACAAGGAGACAAGTATGCACACGCACAAGCGATATACTAATTACGGCAGCTTAATGCTGACGTAAACTTGCGATGACCAAAGTTTGTAGTGTAGACATGGCCTGAGAGGCAGTAGCTAGGTTGATAGAAGAATTCTTCCATTGACTTAGTGTTGTCTATACCGGGGGGTAAGTTGGCTTAACTGCGTTGGTAAGGGATGTGGATTTTTCACATACCTTAGAGACATAACTGTGTTGACGTAAGTTTTCAGTGTAGACTAGTCTTATGTCTCCACTAGAAATGCTGCAGCAGCAGTGTGCCAGTATAGATACTCTCTAGAGCAGTGGTTCCCAAACTGGGGTTCACAAAATGTTACAGGAGGTTCTCGGGGGGGGGAAAAATTCCCTAAGGGCGGACAGAGCTGTTCCTAGGGTTTCCGGGCAGCATGGGGCTAGCAGCCCGGAGCCCCTGGACTTCCAAGAGCTAAGCAGATCAAAGCAAGCATCTCTATCACACTGAGAAGAATTAAACTTCAAGACTCCTTATAAGAAATGGAAAGGGAGTGGATATTTTTTGCTGTTTTTAAAATTAAATAGGCAGCTAGTATTGTTTTTAAAATTATGAAGAACAAGTTTAAGCTTTGTTGTAATGTGTGTTGTTTGCCTAGACTGCTCAAGACCTGAATGCTTGTGTAGGAGGAAGTCTTTGGCCTTGGCTACACTTACCTGTTAGTTCGGCGGCTGGCAATCGAACTTCTGGGTTCGACTTATCGCGTCTAGTCTGGACGCGATAAGTCGAACCCGGAAGTGCTCGCCGTCGACTGCGGTACTCCAGCTCGGCGAGAGGAGTACCGCGGAGTCGATGGGGGAGCCTGCCTGCCGAGTGTGGACCAAGGTAAGTTCGAACTAAGGTACTTCGAACTTCAGCTACGTTATTCACGTAGCTGAAGTTCCGTACCTTAGTTCGAATTAGGGGGTTAGTGTAGACCTGGCCTTTGAGTTGACTTCTTAAATACCTTCATGCTGTTTCACATCTGATACTCCTTGATGAAATATAGGAGCCTTGTCTTATAACAGACTTATTCAAAGTGATACAAGCTACGAAAGTGAGATTTTGGAAGAGTGTTGCCATTTACATAATGTAATAATACTGTAATGATAAATAATAATGAATAATAGTGTGTAATAAGCATGTCATAAAAACAAATTTTATATTTCCAAGATCACTGCTTTTATAATTTATACTCAGGTAAATGAGAAAATCCCTCGAAATATTCATTTTTAGGAGGGGGTTCGCGAGACTTGACATTGTCGTGAAAGAGGTTCACAGCTTGTTAAAGTTTGGGAACCACTGCTCTAGAGTGACAGTTAATCCACCTCCCTGAGAGGCAGTAGTGAGGTCGACGGAAGAATTCTTCATCGACCTAGTGCTGTCTACCCTGGGGGTTAGGTCGGCTTAACTAGGTCATTCAGGGAACCTAACTTTATAGTGTAGACCTGGCTTGAATACCTTTCCCAGATCTGAAGAAGAGCTCTGTGTAGCACAAAAGCTTGTCTCTTTCACCAACAGAAGTTGGTCCAATCAAAGATTTTTCTCTCATTCCCTTTGCCTTTCCCAGAGGTTTTGTAAGTTGTTTTGGGGCTCACAGCTATACAGAAAATTCTCTGCCACCAGAAAGGAAATCTCCACAATAAACTTCTTCAGTCTCAAGCCAACGTCCTGTATTGAAAGTTATTCATCTTCGGACCGTTGACTCTTGTCTGCTAGCGTAAAGATATTGTCCTGTTGCTCTCTTTACTTAGCTTAGCATCCACTGGCAGCCAAGCTCTTTCCCCCACTGGCAGGCCCACTGATCAACTCCTCTCCCTCCCTAGTGCACCTCCTGCTCGCCGTGATCAGCTGTTCCACGGCGTGCAGGAGGCGCTGGGAACGAGAGAGAGGAGCGGGGACGGGGTGTGCTTGGGGGAGGGGGTGGAACTGGGTGGGAAGGGGTGGAGTGGGGGCGGGGGTTCTGGGTAAAGGGGTCGGATGGGGGTGGAGTGTGGGGTTGAGCACCCCTGGGTGAATTGTTTCAGAAACAAGAAAACAAACAAACAGAGCTTGCTTAGTTGAAACAAAAAAGTTAATAATTTTGTCACATCTGTGTTAATTCATAAGGGCGGATTGCAGAATGCAGTAAAAGACCCATCAGAACTCATCCCTCAGTCACAAACAGTCCTTCTCTTTCTTTCAACATCTGAAGGAAGAAACAGTTGAGGTTTTTGTGGTCCGGAAGTTGACTTGCTTTAAGAAACGATTTCTTATCACTTAGTGCGCAAGTTCTCTTGATGTATCACTACTTCCTTCTAAGTGATCAGGAATTAGAAAAATATCTTAACATTGTGACTTACGATAGTATAGTTCTAACATAAAGCTATACACTAGCATCAGGGCATCCAAACAGATTTGTTCTTAGAATTGTTTATCTGCAGTAAAAAAAAAAAAAAAAAAAAAAAAAAGCTGCTTGTAGGATTTTTTTTCTAGTTGCTTGTAGGATTTTTTTTTTCTTTTAAAGTCAAGGTGTTAAATACAACAGGAAGGAGAGACATTTCAAACTAGAGGTTGGAGCAGGATACTGGGCATCAGGAGTCCAGGGGTCTATTCCTTTCTCCGCCACTAAATTGCTGTGTGACTATAGGCAGGTCACTTCACCTCTCTGCCTCAGTTTGCCCATTTGCAACCCTGGAAGGTAGTTAATTCATTGAGATTTGTAAAGAGCTTGTAGATCCCCGATTTAAAGATGCTATGTACACCAAATGAGTATTACTGTATACTTCTGGGTCTGAAACCTTGACAAGCTTCCCTTTACGTCTAAGATGTAAACTGTCAGGGTGGATTTCCTGATGTGATCTCTTCTGCAATGCCATGTTATTAGTCAAAACTGTAACTCTGTTCAGTTCTTTCTGTATTGTTTTTGATGGGTTCTCTAGAATTCATCTCACTTCCTCTCCATCCCGAACCTGGCTCATACTTTTCTTCTATCTTCCATGCTGAGACCTCCAGTTACAACAGACTTTTTTGTTTTATTTTGTTCGGTTGACAAGATCTGGGCATGGCACCCTCCAGTGCCCATCAGTGACAGTCGACTTATTGTTCTAAAGGGGTCAAGTGATGCAAGATGTTCTTAGCTGGTGCCAATTCAGGGGAGGATCCTCCTGCTTAACTGTTTGCTTTTGTCTGGATTTTAGAGTGTTGGTCTTGTGAAGCAGGACAAATGGAGTTTCATAAGAGCACTAAGTCGATGCAGTGTGAGAGCTCTGAACTGGATTTGATTCTTTGTACTATTGGGAGGGTGGGTGGGAAGTCTTTGCCACAAACTCAAGGGGGAATCTTTGGCCAAAGCAGAGCTTGGGGGAGAGGAGGAGGTAGGTTCTGCCACACATTTTTTCTATAGAGGTTGAATTACAGAGATGCTTTTATAGTGAAGGAGGGAAATCCCCGATGATAGTGGCTGTCTAGTAGCCAGCTGCTGGGTGCATGACTGCAAACATCCGTCTTGTCTGGGTTCTGCTGCGTGGAAGGAAGCCAGCTGTGTGGAGCAGCTGGAACTTGTCACCAGCAGCATGTTTTCCTGTAGACTCGAGTGAGAGGGCTACAGGCGACTAAAGGGAAGCATTGCCATTCCACTAAACCTCCAATGTTGCTCAAAATAATTCTCCCAGCTCAGTAGCTACATCAGCTTTACAAGTGAGTCTCATCTTACGTGGGGGTTCCGTTCCGCGGTTAGCGCGTAAAGCAAAAACCGCGTATAGTCAAAATTACATTGAGTTCAATGGCGGGCGGAATCGCCCGCACTACAGGTACAGTATTAAAATTGTTATTTTTCTCTTTTTTTTGTTTTTGCCGACCGCGTAAAGCTGAAATTGCACATGTTAAATGCGCGTAAGATGCGACAGACCTGTATTCCGCAGCAAGTAACTTACTGTAATTGTTTCACTCTTCTGTTCAGAGCAATGTTGCATGGTAAATTCTTTCCATCGTGCCTAGACCCCATTTCAGTGTATCCCAACTTGTTGCAGATTGTTCCTTGTCTTGTACCCTCTTAGGGTCTGATCCTGCTCCTTCTGAAGTCCTTGACAAAACTCCTATTGATTCAGTGGTGTAGGATCAGTCCCTGGAATTGTTTTCTTTCTTGTTTCAAGGCTTGGATCTGACTGTGTTTAATTGCAGTGTTGCTTGGTGGTGGTTTTTTTTTATTTTTTTTTTATTTTGGTACGTTGTGGAGAAACATTACTAGATGATTATTATTATTATTTATTTCTTGTAGCGTGCCTAAGTGGTATTTTACAAACATTGGAAGGCTGGATGCACCTCCACAGCAGTGTTGGAAACAATCCATGGATACAACTGCTGCACGTGAGCCTGTGTTTAAAGGCGCCTGAGATGCCGGCACACGGCTGCTATATTTTCAGTACACACAAATCTTCCAGTGATTAGCAATGATGGGACGGTAAAAGGAAATGCTAATATTTTACCAAACTCTAATTAAACTTTTGTGCATTTTCTTTCATCTGTCAAGACTGCCTGTGGGGCAAGTCCAGGGGAGGAGAATGTGCATGGCTGGAGAGGCTGGATTGGATTAGTAGAGGCCTTCTGAACAGGCTTTGACGAATCGGAGGATATGCACTACTTGCGTGGAGGCTGCCAGTAAGTCTGCAAAGCAGCCACTAGGCAATTCCTAGAGGAGCGTAACCAGTAAAAATCTGCCTCCTCCCCACCCTCCTTGAAGAGAGCAATGCCACGTGAATGCGAGCAGTCAGCTAGCTGGATGTCATCTTCCCACTCCACACATATTCCAAATGTAGGCTGGAGCAAGAAAAATTGGCATTCCTTGAGCAGAATGGAATAATCCCTAAGTCAAACAACAGTTGCACAATGTTTGCTTCAGATATACATCAAGATTTCCCAAAGAGACCAGAATTAATCTGAAGTAGTTAACAATCAAAACACCACCTGTTATTTAAGCACCAAATCCATGTAAACAGCAGCCAAGACCACTTCAGATTACTTAACCACAGTATCCAGAGTAGACAGTATTTATATTTGCATAATACTTAGTCACTAGCATCTACAAAGTCACAAATGCCAGGTGTAATCAGGGCAGCTGGGGTAGCAGTTGACCCAATCTGTTAGCAGGTGTTGAAATCCTTCAGGGAATGGCTGACTGACTTCCGCTAATTTATTGTGGAAGGTTTGGCTTGTTATTGCCATCCTGAATGTAAGCAAGATGGAGTGGTTATAGAATAGAGGAACCTAGGATTTGAGACGGAGGAGTCTATAGGGAAGCCTTACGAACAGCCAAGCTTATAAATAAAGGCAAACCCCAGAGAGGGGAATGTTTGCATGAAATGCAATCCATATAGACTCTCTGGAACAGCTAGGGAGCTGCACCCGCTTAGGCCTTAGTTTACTTATCTCTCTCTATTCCATGCAGAATATAGGGCCTTCAACTTTGCCTCCCATCTTTGACAGTTTCTTGCTGCTTTCTTAGCTTCTTGTTGTCATTTTGATAGCGTTCAGTTCCACTTCTATTGTGCGCTTCCATCTACCTCATCACATCTTGGCCTGGGGATTCCAGTCCAATGCCTGCGTAATTATGTTATTTGGGTTTTTCCTCCATGTATCTCCTAGCCTTCTCCATTTTCACTCTGTAATTTCCAATCCTATCTGTTTTGTTTTCCTCCAGAGTTCCTTTTTTTGTGAACTTTTTTCCTGATCATCTGATATTGAGAATTTGTCTAAGGCAGTTGTTTATGAAAACATGGAGTCTAGGTAGTAAGGTCTTAATAAGTCTCCGTGTTTCATATATTAAGACTGATGTTTACAATGGTGTTAAATATTCAAAGTTCAGTTTGGAGGACAACATTTGTTTCTCTAGATTGGCTTTAGAGTTAGGCAGGCATGTCTGGCTTTCACTATTCTAGCTTTAATGCCTTCGTCTGTTCCTCCTGTTGTACTTACAATGCTGCCAAGATGGGAAATATCTGACCTCTTCCGTGTCAGTCCTAGAAAGTGTTATTGGCGTTTCTTGTGTGCTAATTCTCATGGTTTTAGTTTTCTCAGTCAGTCTTGATTTTCAACCTTACTAATTATGCATAGGCCTGGATATATTTATTTTGGCTTGCATGTCTCTGTGGGTATAGGATAGCAAGTTCATGTCATCCGCTAAGTTAAGGTCTTTTAACTTCTGTGTGAAAGTCCATTGTATGCACCTTGGTTGTTTTGTGATCTTTCTCATTACCAAGTCTGCTATCAGTAAAATGATTATCTGTGACATAAGATATCCTTGTTTGACACCAGTTAGTAACCTGGAATGGCTTAGTCACTTCACTGTTGTATATTACTTGGCTTGTTATATTTTCATAGATGCTCTGAATGATGTTCACAAATTTCTGTTCTAAACTGTTTTATTCACTGTATCAAAGGCTTTTTGGAAACCTATTAAATTCATGTAAAGTTGTGATTGCCATTCGATCAACAGTTCTGTGATGAGACGTAGAGTTATTTGATCTATACATGATTTCTCCTGTCTGAACCCTACCTGTTCTTGTCATAACCTTGAACCTACTGCTTTCTTTATTCTGTCTAGAATGATGCATGTAAAAACCTTACTTGGGATACACAGCAATTGAATATCCCTTAGTTTTTGAACTGACTGATATCTCCTTTCTTTTCGTTATATGACCCTTTTCCAACTCCTTTAGCATTTTTTCTTCTTCTTCCCCCCCCCCCCATATCTTTTGTAAGATGCCCATCAAAATGTCTATTGTGCTTTTCAAGTCTGCCTTAAGAACCTCTGTTGGGATCTTATCTGGACCTGGTGCCTTTCCACTTTTTAATCATGCTTATACCAAGGGGAAAATAGTGTTCCTTGCCTTTAACTTCCGCTGTCTTGAATTTGGATGAGAGACTGCTATATCCCTGACATTTTATTTACTGTCAGAAGTGAAAGTCACGCTGGCTGAAGTATTAGGCATGAAAATAAATGCTTGATTGGGGCTGGGGAGGCAGAATGGAGTTCTTAGCTCCAGGGAAACTAAGTCAGATGGAGGCTTAAAACGTCTTTACTAAAAAAGCAACATTACCTAACTACAGGTGAGGAAGGTGGTTCAATCTATATCCGCCACAATCAATATTCAGTGAACTCAGTCACGTTTTTTAAAAAACCTGAACATTTATGTTAGGAGGCAGAATTACCATATTAGCTAGGCATCTTAACATAAAATAAAGAAACCAGGGCAGAAACTTTAATCAAACTTGGAAATGAGGTGAGAGGCTTAGAAAAAAAGTCACTTGGACATTCAAAATAAATATTTATTAATAAAAACAACAAGGAGTCTGGTTTATTATTATTATTTATTAATATTTACTCTTTAAAGCATCTTCAGTCTGGGGCAGGGACCTTGTCTGTAGAGTAATTAACACACTGTTTGGCACTGTACAAATAAACAATAATGCTAATCTTCCTTCTCCAAGGCAGAAGGCGCTGGGAGTACTTTGTGCTTTTTGCTACTGGGAAAGCCTCATATCATGTAATGGTGCCACCTGCTGGCTGATATGAGTGACATAAACTTAGATGTTGAAGACTATATGACAGTGGATCCTTGGTAGTTATTGTCATATTCTGTTCACCTCGCCCTCCCTCCCCCAATCTTAAAGCAAAATGTCCCTCTGGTAGGTTGTCTTGGTAGAATGGAGTTTAAAGGTGCATATTTTCCCTCACCAGATGTCCCTATGTTAACAGGTAGACTAAGGGAGTTCCCTACATCTGCTTCTAGCTAGGGGGATTCATAACAATATGAGTGAAGAGTTTTATATGAAGGGGGAGCAAATGAGAACCTCGGGAAGGGGCTGATTTGATCTGAAATGCACCTCTTTCCCCCATCACAGTTCCCATAACTTAACCAGGTTGAGGTGGGGTGCAGGAGTTCTGCTGGAGTATTGCCCGATGGCAGCCGTGTAGGATCGGTGCTTCCTAGTACTGAAAAGTAACCGTCCATGAGAAAATAAAAGGAAAAAGTATAGGCATCCAACCTTTCTGTAAGACCCACTGCTAAAGCACAACTATCTTCAGAGCTAGAATGTTTTCCTTATGGTCTGAGAGCCAGTGACAGCCAGCAGGGAGCGACTGAAGCATTTGTCCCCGCTCTTCCAGCCCAGTTCCTCAGCTGGAATACAATCTGAGCCTTTGTAGCATGTCCCTTGGATCCTGTACAGCTCTCCCTGCAGCTTCCTCATATCCCTTGAAATTAGTCTGAGAGGTCAGTATTTCTATCTAGGAAAAACTGTTTTCACTTTCCTCTTGCATATTAATTTCCAGCCTCCATCACCATTAGTTCAGTCTCATGCTCTATTTAGTTATCACTGGAGAGAAGCTCATGTGTTTGTCTGCTGTGTTACTCCCAGGTGGTGACTGAACTCAGTTCATCCCATCCTTCCTTCCCCCAACTCCTTTGAACTATTTTTAAAAATGAGGTGAAAACCAAGAGGAGCAATGTGACTGCTGGGACAACTGAACTGAATACTAAGGACTGAGTAAGAGGCCAGGCCCTATTCTGTGTCGTATCCCTTTTTCTAAAGTTAAAAGGGTCTTGCTGTGAGGGAGATCTCTCATTCCCCTCCAGAACTTTAGTGGGAACATCAGCAATACTTAGAGTGCCGTTCAGTACGTCTACACTGCAATTAGACACCCATGACTGGCCTGTACCAACTGACTTGGGCTCCTGGGACTTGAGCTAAAGGACTGGTCTCTAGGACCCTGCAAGGCATGAAGGTCCCAGAGCTTGGGCCGCAGACCAGGTTGGAATGTCTACACTGTAATGAAACAGCCCCTTAGCCCGAGGCCCGTGAGCCCGAGTCAGCTGGCCTGGGCCAGCCACAGGTATCTAATTGCAGTGTAGACATAACCTTCCATCAGTAGCTTTCAAAGCCTGGTACAAAAGGGAAAGCAGATGGAGAAAGTGAGGCACACAGAAGCTGTGTTTTGCCCAAAGCCACTATATACTTCTAAACAGTGAGTGACAGCCTGGGGCAGTGAATCTTCAAACCTGGGTTGGCTGACTTGGGCTTGCAGAGCTCATGCTACAAACAGCTGTGCAGATGTCACAACTCGGGCTGGAGCTTGAGCTCTGAAGCCCACCCCTGCCCCGGGCTTTCAGAAAGGGGGGCTGGGTTTCAGAGCCCTAGCTGTCATGACTACACAGATATTTTTAGTGCAGTAACACAAGCCCTGCCTGCCCAAGCCTGTTGACCTAGGCTCTGAGACTCACTGCCCCAGGTTGCAGTTCACTGTGTAGACGTACCCTCTATAACTCAGTGGCAGAGCGAGGCGTAGCGCCTAGGTCTGCTGGGACAGCATGGGAGACTGCAGTGGCACGTGCTTATGTGTTCCTTGAACTGGAGGGACAGAGACCCCACTTTAAACCATGAGAGGGGAGTTCAGCCTACCTTTAAACAGCAAGATAGCTTAGCATTTATGACCAAGGGGACCATATGTGTCCATATCCTGAAATGCCAGATTAATTCCATATATTCTTTGGAGGCCATTATTACTTCTTTGCAATTTTATTTTATGTTTTGAAAATTGGGAATAGAGGAGTCAAACCTCCTGGGTTCAGTTTCATGTGGATCACTCACCAATGAAACATGGGGATGTGTGTGTTTTGGTTGTCTGTCTGATGCCTGGTCAGAGTCCCCACAGGCTGACATGCACCTGCTGCTCAGGAGAGGCTGTAGTCCTGCAGTAGCAGGGTTGGATTGCGGGATGGCCAGCCCCATGTTTGTTTGTGTGACCTGGGTGTTGGCTGTGAGAGCTGAAGGGTATAACTGAGGTGCATTGGCAGAGTGGTGTGTGTGTGAACGGAGGTGGAATCTGCCCAGGCAGCTGCCCACACTCTGTCTGGCTCTACCCACACTTTTATGAGCATTAAAACGAACCAATTATGCGTAACCTTTAAAGGGGGAGACATGGTCTGTACAGTGTCAGATCTGAGCCTGTTTAAGTGTAGGATCTGGTAATTCTGCAGTGATGTTTGGTTGGTGTTAAGTCCTCTTTAGATCAGCCCTAATGTTTTGTCTCCTTGTTTCTCCTCCCTTTCCTACTGCCTGTTCTCCTGGCTGTTTTATGAAGCTGCCTGTGGATTATGGGTACAACTGCCAGCACAGCTCAGCAAACAGTCTCAGCAGCTACGTTTGAGAACGTTCACGGCAACGGGACCATGGAGGACCGCCACTCGCTTAGCATCCACTCCTGCCAGACGGTTGGCCTCCACAACAACAAAGCCAAGTCCATCATCACCAACAAGGTGGCACCTGTTGTCATCACGTGAGTAGCTTCAGGCTGGAGTGCCTCTGTAAATCATGTAACCATCCGGAGTTTCCCCTTTGCTAATGTTCTAGGAACATTGCCCTACTGGTTTTGTTGAAGACTGGGGATTCTCCTCCTTTCGTCCCCTCAACCTTCCCAGCTCTCTGTGCTGAGAGACCTTCCCACAATTAATTTCCTGAGGAGAAGCAGTGAGTTCTACAGCCTCCCTCTGCCTCCTGCTTCCCCTGCGGGAACAGCCTTCAGGAGACGCAGGTTCTCTTTTTCCTCCCCTTCTCCTGCATCCCCAGATGAGCAGACTATTTGGTGGGTGCAGGATTCAGAACCATTCTTTTCCCCGACCCCACTTTCTCCACCCTGTCCCATAGGAGCAACCTGGCTCTGGCTTGTCGAAGCCTCTGCCAGTTATCTCTGTGCTGCCAGCAACTGTTCTGCCCCACAGCCTGTGTAGCATATCTGTGGTGGTGATTACCATGTATAACACACAATTTAGTTTTGGTCACATGATAAAATTTCAACCAGTGGTTGTAGTTATAGACAATATATCGTACTAGAGGGACGGGTGGCTTTTTTCATAGCATGTGTCCCTGAGCTTCAATCCCTTGACCTTCTTGGTCAATGATCCCCATGCTGACTGGAGAAAAAGCCTTTGTCTTAAATGCTGTATGTTTTTGCGTGTGGCTTTCACAGCTACAACTGCAAAGAGGAATTTCAGATTCATGACGACCTGCTGAAGGCCAACTACACAGTGGGGCGGATTTCAGAGACCACGTTGGAACACTACCTTGTACAGGTAAAGGCTGCTAACCCTGTTCTGCCATGAGCATGCTTTGTCACAGTGTATCTAGAGCAAGCAAGTCATATTACCCGAGGTGAAAATTATACTGTGCATTTTATGAGCTAAGGGAAGGGTAACACAGCTGTGCAAATGCCACGGGATTCATTTCACAAACCCTGCAAGCATTGTTATCGGGGGCTGGGAGTGAGGTTTCCTTAGAGGCTTTGGATCACCTAATTTGATCCCAGAAAGGGGTCCCTGTGCTTGTGGAGATGGAGGTGAGTAGCTGTTTGGGGATGGGGGAGGAAAGGGGAGAGAGGGAGAGAGAGGCAGCTGATGTTAGTGTACTGTGTTATGTGAACAGTTTCACCCCAGGCAGCTTTGCTGTCTCTCTGAACAGGCAGGCTGATGTTTACAAACATGTGGAAACCTTCATTTCTAGGCTGTGTTCATGTGGGGTCTAAGTAGGGTGACCAGACAGCAAATGTGAAAAATCGGGACAGGGAGTGGGGGGGGGGGGGGGTAATAGAAACCTATATAAGAAAAAGACCCCAAAATCAGGACTGTCCCTATAAAATTGGGACATCTGGTCACCCTCGGTCTAAGCTTCATATGGGTATTTCACTCCGCTTTGAAATGGAATCAGACCTGCTGCTTCAGTGTATAAACTAATCACCTTCAGGGGAAAGACCTGAAGAAATTTTTCTTCATTGCACATTTGGTAAGTGGGGAATTCTGAAGTTGTTTTGCATTTCTTAGAATGAGCAGCCCCTATGAGGTGGTAAGACACTGTTTCTGCTTGCTGGAACTCTGCTTTCCGATTCTGCTATGTGCTTGTGATCAGGGATGATGGGGATATGGGGATATTGAACATAGGTCTAGGAAGAGTTTCTTTTGAGTGAAGTGGTTGAAATACACTCCTTGGTCATCTCTTGCCCCTCTCCCTTCCTGCTGAATTAGAATATGCTCAGTTCTAGGTAGATGCATAGTTTTATACAAAATGCTTGTTGTTACACCCTCAAATTGTTGTCTTTTCTCCACCACTTATTTTGCAGGGGAAATATTTTATGGTCAGAGATGTATACAGTAAATTAGATGTCTTGAACACTACAGGCAGTTGTGGAGCTCCAAATTTCCGACAGGCCAAAGGAGGGTACGAAGTGTTTGGAATGGGACAGCCCAGTCTCAATGGATTCAAGCAGGTGCTGCAGAAACTCCAGAACGATGGGCACAAGGTAGGGGTGTGTGTGTGTGTGTGTGTGTGTGTGCAAGAAAACTAAATGCACAACTATCTAGGTGATAAAAATTACAATGTTCCATATTACATGAGCTATTCGCCTCTTAATGTGCATACATACTCCCATCCATCAATGAGAATGGGAGTTACAAAATTTATTCCCAGGTCCAACTGAACCTTTGTTGAGGGAACTCAGATGCACTGAAAAGCTGTTTAGAAATGCAAACGGATGGACATCATACCAAATGGACTGAAGGTGAAAAATCCATTGCTATCTACATACTGCACAGACCACAGTGAGAGATTATGCCATACATTAACAAAGAAACTGAGGAACCACCTGATCAGCATCCTATACAGCAAACAGAAAAACATCAAGAAAGAGCTCTCCAACCTGGAGACTTTCATAAATAACCAACCCTCCACACAAATGGACTTTACTAAAATAAGACAGGAGATCTACATTACACACTTCACCTCTCTACAAAGGAAAAATGGACCGTAAGCTGTCTAAAATCCTACCTGCCACATGGGGCCACAACAGGGGTACCCCTAACTCACCCAGCAATATCGTCAATTTATCCAGCTACACACTCAACCCAGCAGAAGAGTCTGTCCTATCTCGGGGACTCTCCTTTTGCCCCAGCACCCCCACGAACATGATACAGTTCTGCGGTGATCTGGAAGCCTACTTTCGCCGCCTCCGACTCAAAGAATACTTTCAAGATAACACTGAACAGCGCACTGATACACAGATACCCTCCCACCAACAACACAGGAAGAAGAACTCCACATGGACTCCTCCTGAGGGTCGAAATGACAGTCTGGACCTATACATAGAATGCTTCCGCCGACGTGCACAGGCAGAAATTGTGGAAAAACAACATTGCTTGCCTCATAACCTAAGTCGTGCAGAACGCAATGCCATCCACAGCCTCAGAAACCACCCTGACATTATCATCAAAGAGGCTGATAAAGGAGGTGCTGTTGTCATCATGAACAGGTCTGACTACCAGAAGGAGGCTGCCAGACAACTCTCCAATACCAAATTCTACAGGCCACTTTCCTCAGATCCCACTGAGGAATACACTAAGAAACTGCACCATCTACTCAGGACACTCCCTACACTAAGACAGGAACAAATCAACATACCCTTAGAGCCCCGACCGGGGTTATTCTATCTACTACCTAAGATCCACAAACCTGGAAATCCTGGACGCCCCATCATCTCGGGCATTGGCACTCTCACTGAAGGACTGTCTGGATATGTGGACTCCCTACTCAGACCCTACGCCACCAGCACTCCCAGCTATCTCCGTGACACCACAGATTTCCTGAGAAAACTACAATGCATTGGTGACCTCCCAGAAAACACCATCCTAGCCACCATGGATGTAGAGGCTCTCTACACAAACATCCCACACACGGATGGAATACAAGCTGTCAGGAACAGTATCCCTGATGATGACATAGCACAACTTATTGCTGAGCTCTGTGACTTTATCCTCACACACAATTATTTCAAATTTGGTGACAATATATACCTCCAGACCAGTGGCACCGCTATGGGCACCCGCATGCCCCACAATATGCCAACATTTTTATGGCTGACCTGGAACAACGCTTCCTCAGCTCTTGTCCACTCATGCCCCTTCTTTACCTACGCTATATTGATGACATCTTCATCATCTGGACCCATGGGAAGGAGACCCTGGAAGAATTCCACCATGATTTCAACAGCTTCCACCCCACCATCAATCTCAGCCTGGACTAATCTACACGGGAGGTCCACTTCCTAGACACTACCGTACAAATAAGCGATGGCCACATTAACACCACCCTATACCGAAAACCCACCGACCGCTACGCCTACCTTCATGCCTCCAGCTTCACACCACACGATCCATCGTCTACAGCCAAGCACTGAGGTACAATCGCATCTGCTCCAACCCCTCAGACAGAGACCAACACCTACAAGATCTTCACCAAGCATTCTCAAAACTACGATACCCACACAAGGAAATAAAGAAACAAATCAACAGAGCTAGACGTGTACCCAGAAGCCTCCTGCTACAAGACAGGCCCAGAAGAGAAACCAACAGAACTCCACTGGCCATCACCTACAGTACTCAGCTTAAACCTCTCCAACGCATCATCAGTGATCTACAACCCATCCTGGACAATGATCCCTCACTTTCATAGACCTTGGGAGGCAGGCCAGTCCTCGCCCACAGACAACCTGCCAACCTTAAGCATATTCTCACCAGCAACCACGCACCGCACCATAACAACTCTAACTCAGGAACCAACCCATGCAACAAACCTCGATGCCAACTCTGCCCACATATCTACACCAGCAACATCATCACAGGACCTAACCAGATCAGCTACAACATCACCGGCTCATTCACCTGCACGTCCACCAATGTTATATATGCCATCATATGCCAGCAATGCCCCTCTGCTATGTACATTGGCCAAACTGGACAGTCACTACGCAAGAGGATAAATGGACACAAGTCAGATATCAGGAATGGCAATATACAAAAACCTGTAGGAGAACACTTCAACCTCCCTGGCCACACAATAGCGGATGTAAAGGTAGCCATCTTACAGCAAAAAAACTTCAGGACCAGACTCTAAAGAAACTGCTGAGCTCCAGTTCATTTGCAAATTTGACACCATCAGATCAGTATTAAACAAAGACTGTGAATGGCTATCCAACTACAGAAGTAGTTTCTCCTCCCTTGGTGTTCACACCTCAACTGCTAGCAGAGCACCTCACCCTCCCTGATTGAACTAACCTTGTTCTCTCCATACCGATTTATACCTGCCTCTGGAGATTTCCATTACTTGTATTTGAAGAAGTGAGGTTCTTACCCACGAAAGCTTATGCTCCCAATACTTCTGTTGGTCTCAAAGGTGCCACAGGACCCTCTGTTGCTGTTTAGAATGTAATCCTCAAATGGTTTAAAAGCCCTGTGAAGCATGAATAATGATTTTGCCTAGAGCAGGGGTTCTCAAACTGGGGGTCATAAGATGGTTACATGGGGGCAGCAAGCTGTCAGCTCCAGAGGGCTGACAGCTCCAAGTCCCCATTAAATTAACCCCCCTTGTTTTTAATTGATAAGGGGGGGGGTTGCACTCAAAGGCTTGCTGTGTGAAAGGGGTCACCAATACAAAAAGTTTGAAAACCGCTGGCCTAGAGTGAAAAAAATTCATTGCTATGAGTTTTTTACTGTATTTCTTAATGTGGCTCTTGTGGAGAGGAGTGTGACAGGGTCCCTGGGGTGCAGTCTGGACTGTGGGGCCACTCACCCCAGGTTGGTGGGACAGAGGGCTATCCCTCACTCTGTGATCCCGTTGGCAAGCTACAAACCTCTGTCAGGTACTGCACTTACACAGACATCCACAGGCAGGGACACACTCAACTGAGTTATATCAATGCTTGTCCTAGCCACTCTTGAGTGTGAGTTAAACTGTTTGAATTGTTTGGATGTAATGGCTCCTTTTAGAGTTCTGCCGCTCCTGATTTTCATTGACCTATTGGGCCTGTGGGTAACTGTGGACAGTATGAAGTGAAAAGAACTGTACAGTCTCCACAGGCTGCTGATGTTGTGAGTACACTGTAGCTATGAATTAAGTCAAAATACAAACCGCTCATTGCTGGTCAATTCTAGTTTTAAACAAAAGCCTGTTGGTGTGTGATCTAACTACTTCCAGACAGCAGTGGGCGGGACCTAGGAATCTCACTCTGTGCACTGGTGGATGGGGAATCCTAGAAGTGTAATGCTCCTGTGGAAGTTATTAGCTGCAGTCCCCCTGTGGAATAATACCCCCGTTAGTAGCATTAGCCTTGAAAGAAGCCATTCTGCTCGCTTGGATGTGGATGGAAGTAGAGTGATGCTCTGGTGGTGTTGCCCCTTACTGATTTAGTTTTAATCCCTCTTATTCCCCTTTTACTGAGATGGGTAGCTGAGAAGCACTGTCCGTGGCAATGAGAGTGGCATGAAAGAGAAGGTTTGCCTTCTGCAATTCACACCAGTCATAAAAAGGTTCTGCCTTAAGAGCTGTGACTGAAATAATTACCTACAAAAATAAGGCAGCCTTCCAAAATGTTATGCCCCTCACTCATCCAGGACAAATACTTGATGATGATTAATATTATCATCTTCATCATGGCACCAGGATGTAAGTAATGCAAATATTAGTGAATTTTCATGACATCTTTTTAAGGCTGTCATAAGCACATGTGGTGACAGGATTAAAACTCAAGGTCTTAAGTTCCTCCGAACACACACAACAAATAATGAAAAATAACAATCCTGTCTCTTTAACATCTTCCCTGCACCATCCCAGTGTTGGACACTGAGACCTTCACTCCCCCAGCTTGACTGGGGAAAAAATTGCACAGCAGTATCTATCTTTCTAGGTTAATATATCTTGCCTGCCACAATATGCTTCACAAGCTTTTAAAAAACAGAATAACAGTCTCTCTAGTCTAGTCTCCTCCCTCTAGATGCTGAGCTCAGCTAGGCATTCATCAACCATTCACAAAGTTGGAGCGGTGGAGGATGCTGGCTGGCATGTACCTGTGTCTTTGCAGGAGTGCATCTTCTTCTGTGTTCGTGAGGAGCCTGTTCTATTTCTACGCATGGAAAATGACTTTGTGCCCTACACGCCAAGAGGAAAGGAGAACTTGCATGAAAACCTGCACAGCCTGCAGAGAGGGGTCAAAGTGGACAACATGGAGCTTGCAATTCGGAAAGAGGTGATTGGGAGCCATAAGGAAGCTGTTCCACTGTATGAAATAGTGGGGCATGGGATGTCTGTCGGTTTGGGTTTGGGGACTGGGGTGAACTGAGGTGTGCGTTTGGCAGAGGATGGGGACAATTGATTGGAACCATCTGATAATTCTGATACACTGTATTGTGGAGGAATTTTTCACTGTCCAGTGGGAAGTGACCCTTGGGAGGGGCCATGATTTTATATATAAACCCATATACATATAAAAATCATTTCTCAGCTTTACTTGGTGACTTTTAATGGCCAAGAAATAGAGGCTAAAACCTCACAGAATCTTACATTGCACTTTGTTCCTGACCTAAAGAATCCCTGCTCTGGACCCTCACCCAGCTTTGCAAGTAAACCAAAGTCCTGAACCACAAGCATTCATGCTATTCTACCTTCGAACACCTGCACAGCTCTGCCATTGGGTCTCCACCTAGACCTGCAGCTGCTCTCATGCCTGCTACATCCGTTCTAGGTCTGCACACACTTTTACCAATTCACCTCAATCCTTGTGTGCAACATCCTCCTTCCTGTTCCAGTCCTGAGCCTCTTGTGAGCGGGCACTGCCCGTTGTGCCAGATTGTGTAGCATGAACAAACTTCTAGTGACCAATATGTTGAGTCCAATCAAGTTGTATGTTTCCTTTGTCTAAAACAGCAAATGCTGTATATAAGAGCTGCAATTCCCATGTGCTGCTGTGTTGGTGGAATTGAAAATGGGAATCACACAGTAAAGCAGTTTGTTTTAAACATGGTTTTGTTGCATTTGTTTATTGAAGATACATGATTTTGCTCAGCTGAGTGAGAACACATACTACATCTATAATGACATTGAACACTTCAAAGATGAGCCACACTCCGTGACCATCCAGCGTGAAGAGGATATCCATGTGATGGAGGAGGTGTACAAGAGGCCTGTCTTCCTGCTGCCATCTTACAGGTAATCCACAGACACATACAACATTCCTTGCCTTTAAATCACCCACATAGTTTGGCAGCCTCCTCTTTTTCTTTTCTGCTCTTTCTTTTCTCTTCCTCTGCATGTTTATTCAAAACAGAGTTTTATTTATGCCATGCCGGGGGAACCAATCAAATATTCAATCTTATCAATATTTTTCCTAAAGTCCCAGAACTGTAACATAGACCTTGTGTTCTCATAAATGTACTTCTGGGTCATGCTCCCAATCTCCCAGAGGTCACAGATTCTGTAGTTTCAACATGTATACTTGGTCTCTGGTTAGAGGAAAGGAAGGAAGAGCCCTTCAGTCCAGCTGGAGAGCAACACTGATGGGAAGTTCTGTCCAGTCCACCCTATTGGAAGAATGGAAACAGTTATGCAGCCTCACGGCTGAGAGGTGTGAAGGGAGGAAAGGAGACTCACAGAACTCCCATCATGGATGTGCATTTCTCCTTCCTCCATAAAACCAGGCTGTTCTCCACCCAAAGGATGAATGGCAAAAGCACTCTACTTTTATAACCATGAAAGATGCCCCAAAACATGTTGATAATCCTCTTCTAAATTTAGAAACGCAGTGACAGTTACTGAATGCATAACTGTTTTTAGAGTCGTTCTTTTTACATCATTCTTCTTTTAAGTGAGGCCCTCACACACATCAGAAGGCAGCATTTCCAGTTGTCTATGCCCTAGAAATTAGGGGGGAGGGATAGCTCAGTGGTTTGAGCATTGGCCTGCTAAACTCAGGGTTGTGAGTTCAGTCCTTGAGGGATCTGGGGCAAAAATCAGTACTTGGTCCTGCTAGTGAAGGCAGGGGGCTGGACTCCATGAGCTTTCAGGGTCTCTTCCAGCTCTGTGAGATAGGTATATCTCCATATATTATTTATTAACTTTATTAAAGTGGAAAATCTGCTTATTTTCAATGACTAGTGTTTTGCTCACATCCTGATGAATGTCTTTTCACTGTGTTTGGCAGGTACCATCGGTTGCCGTTGCCTGTGGATGGGGCACCTCTAGAAGCACAGTTTGATGCTTTCACCAATTTCCTCAGGGTAAGGACTGCAAACTGTGGAACCTATAAGGTGTCTCACATTAGCAGCGTGGAAGCAGTTAGACTAGCAGCAATCTGATATTTTAACTCTTTCTGGCCATGCTAGCAAAAATTACTTCACTAACTGCCACCTGCTTGTTGTTTGTTTTGCCCCCAGAGAAGCTACTTGGATCAGATGCAACATCTGATTTCTAGTGAGGTTCCTGTTTTTTTTTTTTTTTTTTTTTTTTTTTTTAAGCCAGGTTCCCTCCTGAGATAAGTCTTAAGGGGGAGGCAAATGACTTGGTGAAGGGCACATGACTCAGTGGCTGAGCCTGGGTTAGGGCCAAGGACTCCCTGAGGTCAAATGTGTTAAGCAGAAGACCAATGGCCTGCTTGATGTGCACTTATTGAATGGATTTAATGTTAGTTGCCACAACTCCACATCCACATCCCAACCTGTTGGCAAGCTTGTGTGTTTATTTTTAAACTTCTTTCAAAGCTTCTAGCTTTGTGGTAGTTGGCCAGAAATACAGTGCTGAACCCCTGTGGTTCAGGAAGGAGCACCTGTCATGATGAGCAACAGTATGGTACAGCTGGATCAAATCCAGTCCCAAAGTGGTTTCCATAGTTACTGATGGGATTGATCCAAGCTCTGACACACAAGTGCAGCGTGTGAGAGATGCCGAGAGCACAGCTCTCTGGCTCTTTATCGCAAAGTTCTCAGGCGTGGTTGTTTGCCTCTGGGGCCCTTACAATGCTTAAAATAACTTGGAGTCTGAAAATCATGTTTGGGATACTCTACATTACTGATGCACATCTGGCTTGGATTCATAGTGGTCAAAAGTTTTTGCCGTCTTGTGACTGTTCATTGGCCTCTGAATTGAGTTGGAGGCCTTAGTTCTGTTCCTGATTAACAATGGCCTTCATTATATTTGGCACTATGGTGGGGAGAGTGATCATTAGAGGTAGTCTCTTCAGGTGAAGGTGAGGTACGTTGGTGGGACATTGCAGGGGAAGCTAGCACTGCTACTGCTTGTGCTGTACCTGTTCAATGGATAAACTGAGAGATTGAGTCCTCAGGGCTACTGTTCTGGCGCTTCTGACCAGATAACTCTTACACACAAATAACCACTCATCTTTTGCCTGGCCCAACCCCTGTGTGTGGCTATACAGAGCACTAGCCCCTAGGAAAACATGTCTATTTTGTGTTAATTTCAAATAAGATTTTTTTTTCATTTTTTTTTTCAGTAGGATTTAAGGAGAGTTGAACAAAACTTTTTTTCTAGGAACCAATGAAAATGTCACTAATGCTTTCTTGGTACCAAAATCTGTCTTAGAGTGAGATTTTTTTGTTGCGACTCAAATTGTCTCGACCCTAAATGATAAACAGCTGCTTTGAGTTCATTTTGCTGCAGATGTAGTCGTATGTTCTTACTCTGGCGCAATGTATTAGAAAAACTGCAACCTGTGTTTATCTTAGTTCCTTCCTGTTTGAGGTGCACGCTGAGGGCTTGTGTTCTTCCAAAACTTTTTCCATCCTGCTTCATGTTCTTTCACACATTCTCCTTTTTGCTCTGCCTTTTTTGGAGCTGGATGGAGCAGGGTGCCTGCTCAACTGGTTGGAAACCCCACCGTTTTTGTACGCAGAGAACTCTAAGTGCTTCTTGTTCTCGTAAGACCAAATGAAATACAAAATCTATTTTCTCTTTGCCTCCACCATCTCCCACTCTGCCTTTTTTTCTCCCTAGACCATTTACTTTAGCCATTAATTTCTCTGCTGTTTGTAATTTGGATAGAATGTCTCCAGATGTCTTGACCCAGGTATGGTAGCTTCTTTTGGACTAGAGCTCACTTAACCACTTACTCCTGCTTAGTCCCGTAAATTAAGAGCTGCTGTGTTCAGTATGACATTCTGCAGGGTGCAGTCAAGACCAGTGAGGGGCTGTCTCACCCATGCCTGGCAAATTTGGGTGTCTCTCAGTGCTTTCTATCTTCCCCCCTTGGCCACTCACAAACAGCCTTCCAGCATGCAAGTAACCCCCTCAGTGTCTGTGTATAGCTGCAGATTGCCAGCCACACATCAGACACACACTAGCCTCCACCAGCCTTGGTTACCACTTGCAGGGTGACCCGAACACACTCCCAGTTTCGGGTTTTCCTCTAAATCGTGTGTACTGCACTGTCCAACCTCTCCTGGGCAGTCCAGATATATTAGGGTCCATTACCCCTCTAAAGGAATCAATATACAACACTTTGCCACCCTAAATGGAATTCCCCACACAGTTCACAACCGTGGATTAGCCTTGATTAAAGAATAAAACAAATGTATTTAACTACAAGAAGACAGGTTTTAACTGAGTACAAATATAAGGCATTAAAATCAGAAAAAGTTACAAGAGAAATAAAGGTAAAATGCTTCCTACTACTAAAACTTAACAAACTAGACTTGGTTCAAGGTGAAGTTCCTTACCACATGTTCCCAGTAACATTGCTGATCGAATTCTCAGGCAAGGATCTGCCCACAAGGTCAAAAGGCTGTTTCTTCTGTTTTCTTAGGAGAAAGAGGGAGAGACCTTGGGGTGTTTTTGTCCCTCACTGTTATAGTCCAGTCCCCCTTTGAAATGCATTTTCCTAAGGGTTACCCTTAGGTAAAGTTCATTCCCGGTGTGAGGTTGGAGTTATGAAGACTCCATAAAGAGATTTCATACTGTTGTTTGCTAAAATGCAGATCTGTTTGTTCCTGCCCCCCTCCCACCACCACCAAAGAATGGCCCCTTGATAGGTGTTTGCCCATCAACTTTGATGACACCTGGCTAGAGGCGTCATCTTCTTTGTCTTTGAGAAACTGGTTTATCTAGACTTGTCTGGTAAACACATTTCAGACCTAATTTCAGTTTATGTTTATAACTTTATATATAATATTACTACATACATTTCAAAATCATGTTATTGTTCAGTGAATTATTAGGCTTCAAATGATATCTCACAAAGCATATCTTGTACAAAGATTATTACGATACTGTGTAGGGTGTGAATAAAAAGGTATATTCTGTCACACTCTGTCAGACAAATCTAACCCCGTATCCTGTTACCGACAGCGGGCATCAGGGGTGGATTAGGGCTTTGTGGGGCTATGGGCCAGAACAAGTGGGGGCCCTCCCCAACTCCTTCCACCTGCAGCTCCTCCAATCCCT
Organism: Chrysemys picta bellii; assembly: GCF_011386835.1. NCBI lineage: Eukaryota > Metazoa > Chordata > Testudines > Emydidae > Chrysemys > Chrysemys picta. The sequence goes on along the minus strand of NC_088797.1, from coordinate 87,985,842 downwards.
CCACACTCCTGGTGGGGAGCAGGGTCGGAGTGTGGGGGCTTGCCCCGCTCCGCCCACCCAGTGCTTCTGGAGTGCCGGGCAGGGAGAGGCAAGCCAGGCGTGGGGGCACCCATTTTTTCAGGGCTTCCCAATTGGCTGGGGCTCCTGGGCATGGGCCCATTGGCCCAGTGGCTAATTCACCACTGGTGGGCACAGCTAGTGCTTCAGGGTGAGAATACGGAACTGGGCAATTTTGGAGTGATCCACCTTTGAAACCTCAGGGCTGACCTGAGGTCAGATCTCACTGAGAGCACATCATAATTCCATGGTAATGAGCAGCAAAACGCAGGTGAAGAATTGAGCACTCTCATTTGCTTTATTTACTTCACAGGCTAATTAGAGAGCGTGAAGAGACCAAAAGGCAGGAATGGGGATATGCAGGTTTCAAGATGGTTTGGGGAATTGTTTTTTCTCTTCGGAAATGATTTTTGGTCCCAGTGAAGACATTCCGTACGTGAGACCCAGAGCACAAGATGACTGCTTTACTTGGTAGAAATGCTATTTCTGCACTTCCTAGTCCAGCTGATTTACTTTGAGTGTATTTATTTTTTGTTAATCTAATTTATAAAATGCACCTAATAGTAACAACTCAATGTGTAGACATCAGCTGTGACGCAGAGAGGACCTAGTTTCTGCAGCTTTGGTGTTTTTTTTGTTTTGTTTTGTTTTTAAACAATTCTCCCAAACAGCATCTACCACAAAAGCTTGAGAGCTGAGATGAGCCTTATGCTCTGCCCTGAAAGTCCGGAGACTTGTGTTAGAAGAGTTCCAGAGATCAAATGCTCTGACTTGCCTAGTTTGCTTTTGTTTTATGTTCATCATAGGCCGTGGCTATACTCGAAACTTTAAAGCGCTGCCGCGGGAGCTTCTTTCTTGCAGTGACGGGGCAAAATGGGAGGGTTCAAGGGAGGGAGCAGGGAGGAAGGGGGGGATGCTGGGGACACTGGGGATGATCATGGGGATCATGCAAGGATGGGGGCAGCATAGGCCAGGGCTGGGAGTCTCGGGGGGTGGAGGGGCTGTAGCAAGGAAACAGCCATGTGGCCTGGATGGATGGGCAGGCGTCTGATTTTTTTTCTTTCTTTCTTTTTTTTTTTTTGTTAAGATTGAATCAAAGAGAAGCGCTGAGCACCTCTCTGACTTGTAGGAAAAGAGTGTGGTAGAGTCTGTGTATCTAATGGTGGCCCAGGGGTGAACGCTTGCTCACTCACTCCATTGCCCTCCCAGAATCCCAGGTCAGAAATAAAAAAACCCTGGATTTCCTCCCTTACATGATCAATCCCTTACCATTAAATATGGTAGGATCACAGTTCCCAGGGATTTTCTGTTCATGCCATCGTGTCTGCAGACAAGTGAACTTCACCTTGCTAAGGCCCCTACTATTGGGGTTGAAAAGAGCAGCTCAAGGCCATGGGCCAACTGAGTTCTCTGGGATGGGGTGTAACTGCTTGAGCTCCTGGTTGGATGCTCAAGTGGTTTGAACTGGGACTTTCTACATGCCCAGTGCCCCTTGTTTCCTTGCCCCTCTTCTGAATGGGCAGGTCTAAACTTGGAAAATAGGCAGTGTTTAAAAATGTGTTTGCTAACATGCTTGAATTATCACGTTTTTCAACACAGTCTATTTCCTAATCTAGACAGGGAGGGTCAATGTCATATCCCCACATTCTAGTCTTCCCGCAGGTATAGGCTTTAAAGAGGGAAATTGCTCTATTGTATAGTAAGCAGGGCTGTGGGTGTGTTTTCCAGCAATGTGCCTTTTGGTTTTCGTTATTCATCTTCTCTCCTAGCCTTGAGACAGAAGCAGTTGCAGACTCTAGGCTCTTCTGAGAGCCACAAACCCCTCTCCTGTTTTGCTGGGAGTGTGACTTGAATCTAATGCTGGAAGAGCTGTACAGCATGTTTAGTTGATGGCCTCCTTTCACTCTATGCCTTTAGCACATTCTGAGGTGGCACCTCATTTCATATGTAAAGTCTTTTGATTGAAGAAGTTTGGATAGATTAGGTGGTTTGTTTGCATTAGCACTCTGGTTTCTGTAGGTCTACAGCGTATGCACCCTATTCCCATAGTTGCATTTTGGTGGTCTTGCTATGTAACAAGAGAGCCACTTACCGCTCACATTGGAAATACAGAAAGTAGCATTAATGGTAATGTTTTCACTGCAAAGAGTTTGCCAAGAAAGGATAAGGACAAAGTGTTGTTAGCTGCTCTCTCCCACCAGGTGCAAAGTTCACAAAAGATGTGTAGAGATCCTGGATCATCTTAATGCACCCATCCCTGCAGTGGTTGAGTGTTACGTGGATACATACTTCAATATTATTTCTATTACAATACGTGGATACTTAATAGGGGCTTATAAGTTACAAGCTTTGAAAATACTGTATACAGAGTGGGGTATTAGAAGGCCTGCTGTATTGTATACAGTGATGGGTTGGAAGGTATGCATATTGCGTACAGTGGGGTATTGGAAGGTATGCTATACTGTATTGTATACAGTGAGGTATTGAAAGGTATGGCATATTGTTGCACTTTGAAAGCTAGGGGTATAATTAATCTGTTGTAATTCCACTGACTCCAGTGAAATTACACCAGGGTAAAATTGGCCGAGTAGATTTAATTCTTTTTCTGTACTGCTGCAAAAATATCATATGGCTTACATTGTTTCAGAAATCCTCAGCAAACATTCAGTTAGTTATTATTTGTTCCCTGCACGTTAGTGTAATAAAAACTAAAATTAAAAGAGAAATTGAAGGCTTACGCCATAAAGCAAGCATATCAAATGTATAATTGAAGTGACTGAGCAACACAATAGGTGTCCAAAAACTGGGCTGCTAAGGAGAACCTGGTGTCTGGTGGAGAGATGCAATAGATCTGCTCTGCTTCCAAAGCCAAACAGAAAGTAGCAGGTCAGTGGTGATAGAGGAGATAAACCTGGTCTAAGATGATCACAACATTATCTGTCCCTGGTATTACAGACCTAAGGAACAGCTCTCTGCTTATGCATCTAGTGTGCTAATATAAATCATTTGCTATCTTAGTGTTTGGGAATGTGAACGAGGGATAGGACTTCACTCCAAACAGTGTTTTTATTAAAATAAAGATGGATCATTTTTCTATCAAACCCTCACTTGGTTTGGTTGTAATTATAAATCTGTGTGCAGTTGTGTTGGGGTTATATTTATTCACAAGACTGATTCTGGCACTTTATTCTAAGGTAATAGTGAGCACACCAAAGAAGCAAATGACAGAATGCATGAGAATTTCTGAGTGCTCTTTTTTTTTTTTCCCCTCTGCATCTGAAGAAGTGGGTTTTTTATCCACAAAAGCTTATGCCCAAATAAATGTGTTAGTCTTTAAGGTGCCACTGGACTCCTTGTTGTTTTTGTGGATACAGACTAACACGGCTACCTCCTGGTACTTTTTTTTAAAAAAGAATTTCAAGTGTCAGAGCCAGCAATGTACAAATTGGCCTTAATGCTAGCCATATATTAGGACAACTTTCTTAAGATTTTAATGCATGTACAAAACATAGAATCAGAGTTTTCTTCATATGTAGCTCTCTTTTAGAAGTCTCCATCTGCTATTACATAGTATCATAAAACATGACTTCAAAAGTAGCGCTAGAAACCAAAACTCCTTTGCCTCATGAGTACCTGCCTTGAACCCTGCTGCATACACCAGAATCTTTAAATTGTGCCCCCTGGCTATCAGCAGTTACTAGTCGCCCATGTCATAAAGGATTTTTTCTACGTTTCAGAATTGACCATTACACGTACGCTGCACTGGAATCTTGCCCAGAGTATCCTAAGCTCTTTTTTTTAAGAGGCTACATCAGTTTGAAACTTTCCTAGCCAACCCATCTATCCCATTTGTTCCTCCTTTGCTCTCTTGCTCCTTTTATAAATCAGATTCCAAGGGGAACTTCCCTGTGGGATTTGCCATGGAAATGTTTGGGAAACAATTCATTGCCATTTACTTCAGTGAGGCCAGGATTTCACCCCTTAAGTTTATGCATGTGAGCGTCAATAGGAAGGGAGAAGCAGTGGGTACCCAGTCAAATAGCATCAAAAGGGGGCAGTTCACTTCTCATGGCAAAACTCTACCTCTGTCATTTAACACTTCTCTCAAAGCACACGTCTGTATTATCTGCCTGGCAAAGCCACTGATTTTGTTTTCTGATTTTCTTCAATGCAGTCTTAGGTATGTGTCTTATTTTTGGTGAAGTTACATGTTAGATAATACTTAGTCCTGCCTTGAGTGCAGGGGACTGGACTAGATGACCTCTGGAGGTCCCTTCCAGTTCTGTGATTCTGTGTTCATAGATTTTGATGCCAGAAGGCACCATCCTATGTTTGTGAGCAATCCTGATGCGCTCTCTCATTCCCTCATGGAAGTACTTGACCATGCAAAATAAGCAGCTAAAATGGCAAAACAGCCTCTGTGGCTAACCTTGTGCCTTTCTGTTTGTCATTCTGTGCCTTAGTGACTCCCCACCTGCTCAGATCCCATTTCAGGAATCCTTTGGTGACTGGTATTTGTCCCCAGATGCACTTTCAGGGAACAAATAGATCCTCTTTGGTCTCTAACCATCCCAGTTCCCATCTATTCAGTTGCTTTCTGCAGAACTTGGCTTTTGAGCCCCTCTTTAATTCATGCTCTAAGAGCTACAGAGTCCAGGAAGGTAACATGGTCTAGTGGTCAAAGCACAAGACCTGAGTCAGGCAATCTGAGGGTACATCTATCTTTGAGCAGGGAGGTGTGATTTCCAGCTCGTGTAGATGTACCCACGCTAGCTGTGCTTGAGCTAGTGCCTAGAAATAGCCGTGGCTGTGGCGGCATGGGCTAGTCACCAGAATAGAGTCCCCTGGGTACGTACTTGGGCAGCTATCCCAAGAAGCTGCCTGTGTGGCTGCAGACACGCTGCTGATTTAGGCACTAGCTCGAGCAGAACTAGCAGGGGTTTGTCTATACAAGCTGGGAATCCCACCTCCCAGCTCAAATGTAGACATACCCTGAGTTCCGGTCCCAGCTCTGACACTGACCCACCCAGAGAATGAATGTGACCCAAGTCATTTAATTTCTGCGTGCCCCTGTTTCCCCATGTGAAAATGATGATGATGATATTGAACTCCCTTTGTAATGATCTTTGAGATCTCAAGATGGAACTACGGAAGCAACAAGTAATAATATTATTTTAATAAAAAGCAACAGAGAGTCCTATGGCACCTTTAAGACTAACAGAAGTATTGGGAGCATAAGCTTTCGTGGGTAAGAACCTCATTTCTTCAGATGCAAGTCACATCTGAAGAAGTGAGGTTCTTAGCCACGGAAGCTTATGCTCCCAATACTTCTGTTAGTCTTAAAGGTGCCACAGGACCCTCTGTTGCTTTTTACAGATTCAGACTAACACGGCTACCCCTCTGATACTATTATTTTAATGTTTGTCTTATAAATACTGAGCTGCGTACTGTAGTCTCCTTGCTGCTTGAATATATTCACTGTGAAGCATTTTATGATGCTCTGTGTGAGAGATGATACATTTGTCTCTATCTCATTTATAGGAGAGTCCAAACCTGCTCCTGCTCCAGGACCCCAGCAGCCTGCCTCCTGCTTTACTCTTCAGCTGTCAGACTGGCGTTGGCAGGACTAACCTCGCCATGGTCTTAGGCACTCTGGTGCTTTATCATCGCAAGGGGGCAGCACAGAAACAAGAGTAAGCATGCCTTCACCCCCTCCCCTTTTAGATAGCTGGTGGAATGAACTGGGGAGGAGAGTGCCGAGGGCTTCCTTTAGTACTAGAGCTTCTTAAATAACGAACTTGTATTTAAGAACAACCCTCGTATGTTAATTGCTAAGGGTGCATGTATTGAGGGTGCTTTTTACAGGAAGGATTGAATTGCTGTAGAAATTCTCATCAATTCTTTTGTAAAAAAAATTTTTTTGCAAGGGGCAGGGCCCTTTTCAGACCTTTGTGATTTTGATTGTGTGACAGTGTGAGGGCAGGTCTACACTCAATGCTGCGGCTGCACTGGTGTAGCGTTTTAGTGAAGACGCTCTGTGCCAACAGGAGAGAGTTAACCCATCAGCATAGTTAATCCACGTCTGCAAGATGCAGTAGCTACATCTGCGGGAGAACCCTCCCACTGACATAGTGCTGTCTACATCGGCGCTTAGGTTGGTATAACTGCGTTGCTTGGGGGTGGGGGGATTTTTCACACCCCTGAGCAACGTAGTTATACTGAAGTAATTCCGTAGTACAAAAACAACAAGGAGTCTGGTGGCACCTTAAAGACTAACAGATTTATTTGGGCATAAGCTTTCGTGGGTAAAAACCTCACTTCTTCGGACCGCTACCCCCTGATACTTAATTCCGTAGTGTAGACCTGGCCTTAGTGTGATCTCTCCAAAAAGAGACAGGCTGACTACAGGCTCAGTTCAGCCACTGCACCACAGCTATTCCATTCCTGGTTTCTCTCCCCACATGACCTGCTCCAGAAGCCAGGCACAGTCTGTCCCATTCACTCTATCCACAGAGAGTGCACGAGGAGAGTAGGTGCTCTGGTCTCTGTATTAGAGACCGGAATGTGAGTAAAGGTATTGATGATTTCATTATATTCCCATTAAATGACATTTTGGGCCTGGGGCCCCCTTCATTAACATATTTTTTGAGGGTGGGGAGCGCTTCCAGCAATAGCACTCGCGTGGAGGGCTATTCCCCGCAAGGCCACCTTCCACCCAGTGCCTGATTTACTGGTGTGTTCTAACAGCTTATACACCACAGTGAATAGGGGCTCCCAGCCCATTTACAATACATTCCCCTCTCTGGGCCACTCCTGAGAAAGCTGCTTTAGGATTGAACATCTCCATACCCTTATCTGTAGCTTCCCCAGGAGCCGTTTCTCCTGTCTTTCTGAGGAAAGCTTGCAGGTGACAGCAGCTCAGACTCTGAGGCTGCTGTCTGGATAGACTCTGAGAGCAGTCTTCAAAATAGCCTAGGATGATTACCTGCCAACAACACGCATCCTGGAGGAAAACAAAAATGAAGAATATGGACAGTGTGCTCATGGGAAAGGGATTCTAAATATACATAATATAAAAATAGTACAATCAAATGGATGGATGGTGTCCCTTTAATCCAAAGTCATTTGAAATACAGCATGCAGCTGTGCTGGAATCGGTACTCTCTCTCGGGATTTCCCTATTTTCAATATAGAGCAAACTATTAGAACTTTTCAAAATGGAAGACACCTGTAAGCTCAGCTACTGCCACTATCTTGCCTACTGGATACTAGGATGATTGGATGAATTATGTGAAATAGGATAGTTTCCTCTAAGATTTTAAACTGGCATAAATGTAAAAGAAAAGCAAAAGGAGGGACAGAAGAGATGAAGGTTACTATACCTTCAGATTTACTCTGTTTCTTTCCTTCCTTATTTACAGCCTTCCACATCCTGCTAATACTTTGTCAAGGGACCAATTTCGGGTTATTCAGAACTTTATTGACATGGTACCAAAAGGCCAACAAATCGTTGAGGAGGTAAGTGTGTGTCTGTGGCTATGGTTACATGTGTAGGTATATCTCATACTGGTGGCCCTCAGGCAGGTATATAGCCCTTGTGTGGAAGGGACGTGTCCTGCAGCACAAAATCTTGGATTTTCCCCCTGCATGTTTCCTGTGTGTTCAGCTTCATAATATGATGTCAGCAACAATTAGGATTTAAAATTACCTCTATTGAGTGGCCAGGGGCTCTGGTATAGTACTGAGTATAAAACAATCCCATAGTGGGACACTTATAGCAAAGACAAAGGGGTCACTGATGACTCTAGCTGCCAGTCCCAGCACAATATGGATCTCCTGGAGTTTGAGATACTTATGTCACTATTTCATCCTCTCCTTATGCTCTTTAGCTATAGACAACTGGTGTCATGCATTCCTCTTCAGACAGTATGGGGCACTGCCATGTTATATGTGCTTTGTGGGGAGGGGTCTGCTAGCATTCCCTAGTTCCTCAGCCCCCTCATAGGCTTTATGCCAATGCTTCATTTCCTCTGTGTGGAAGTCAGGGCACAGCTTTCATCGGAGCCTGTAAACATTTCTCCTTGAGGAACCACCTAATATTTCGGTGGCCATCCATCTATCGCGACATGGTTTGTTGTGGGCCCAGAGATGGGAGTTAAGGTTTGTTGGCATGTCAAAGATTTGTTGCTTTAACTGTACCGGTCCAGTTAGAGCAGTACAACTCCCGTAGTATCAGTATAAAAGTGTTTATACTGATGTTGCTTATTCTGTTTTGGGAACAGCAATAAGCTATACTAGTATAAGGCACCTCACCACCAATATATTTGTGTCTATACTAATGGGGTTGTGCTGCTCTAACTGTACCATGCTCTGACGATGTTGGCAAAAATCACACCCCTAATTGACGTAGCCAGTAAAACTTTCAAGGGTGGACCAGGCCTTAGGCTATGTCTACACTAGGAGCACTGTACCAGTATGGGGATAGTATGCCAGCAAAACACTCCTAGTGTAGATGCAGCTTATGCCAGTAAAACTGTAGTTTTGCCGTCATAGCTTATTCCTGCATACTCCCCCCCCCCCCCCCTTCTTGGGTGAAACAAGCTATACTAGCAAAAGCGCAGCTTTACTGGTATAGCTGCATCTGCATGAGGGGATTTTGCCTGCACGCTTGTCTGTCACAAATCACACCTCCTTGCAGCCCTGACTGACACAGCGATGCTGGCAGAAGTCTGTAGTGTAGCCCTGGCCTTAGTCGCAGTTTCTTTCTCATAAGGTCAGAAGTAGTGACCATGGATTAGAGCAAGGAATTGTGGGTTCTGATACAATTGTGGCCAATAAAAAGAATCTCATTGACTTACGTAGAAACAGCTGGGAGACGGTGAAATCTCATCTCTTGCCTTCAATTACTGAATTCCCTTTTGATCTCTCCAAGGTGGACAGTGCCATTTCCTGCTGCTCTGAAATGCATGACATGAAGGAAGCCATCTATGAGTATAAGAAGAAATTGGAAGGGATTGGAGAAGATTACCAGATTCAGGTACTGTAGGAAGCCAAACTACAGAAACATGGTGCCTATTGAAGAGAATAATTCATATGTTGTTAACAAAAAACAAAAAATCTAGTACTAAGAGAATAGGCATTTTTTGTGGTGAAATACAAATAGGATAGTGTAGGTGATGTACTTATTTTTAAAAAATCTGGAGTGAATTTTGTGCTGATGAAAATCACCAGATTGACAGCTTTCCTTGCTTCATTTAGCATTTTAAACAGTAGCTTGGTTATTTGCAGAAGAAGAATTTCCTGCCCTCTAATTTAGGAAGGGTGTCAGCCCTTCCATCGGATATTGACCTCTCTGGGTGATATCTGTATCACACTCACGTTCGTGCTGACAGCTATGCCTCTAGGAGTGAGACGGACTGACAAATTTTTCTTTGTAAACATCTACTTTTCTTTGTAAACTGAGCACCTGTTTTTCCATGTAAACTGAATACCTATCATCTGGAAATTCTGATAGATAATAAACATGGAAGCTCATGATCTTTTTTACTAAGTCACTTTTTAGAGGAGAGCCATGCTTTTAAATCCACACACAGGGTGGCTTAGTGAATATGGCACTAGACTGGGACTCAGGAAACCTGGATTCAGTTCCTTGCTCTACCATTGCTTTGCTGAGTGATCTTAGGCAAGTCACTTACTTTCCCTGTGCCTCATTTCCACATCTGTAACGTGTATAACAAAACTGACCTCTTGCATAAAGCACTTGGAGATCTATGGATGAAAGGTGGTGTATGTGAGTGAAGTGGTGTTGTTGTCGATCTCTAGTAATTCAGATAGACTATTTTATAGGGGTTCTTGGCAGTGTCATAGTGAGAGTTCTGTCCTTCAGTATGATGTGGGGGCAGGAATGGCAGTGGTGATGGGGAGCAGCTCTTGCGTCGGGTTTCTGACTTATTCCAGTTTACAGACAAAATACTACGGTTCCTTCAAAAAATGTGGTTGAGAATACTGTGCTTGCATTAACTTTTCCCACATAGTTCTGCCAGTGCTTGTCTTTTTCCAATCCTGGAATTCTCTTGAGCAGAGGCTGCCACTTGTGCCAAATGCTGTGGTTCTCTTTGTGATGTGGGCATTTGAGACGACCATACTCATTTTACCTGTGGCCTTGGAGTCTTTAATGTACATCCCCTGATAGTGAACTTGTCATTTATTAGAAGCAAGTTACAGGGTGAGTGAAGAATTGAAGAAAGAAGGATGGAAAGATGGAAATACTGTCATTTTTCCTTTTGAAGTCTCCTGTCCTTGAAGATATAAACAGGATGTAGTATGGAATTCAAGTGTAAACGAGAGACACTATAAACATGGATGATATATGCTATTAGATTGTGCTAAAGCCAGAAGACCGTTTCTTTGCCAAAGGTTTATGCTGAAAACAGAAGGAATGTTCCTTTCTTCCAAGAGAACACTTTGGGAAGGAAAATTCTCATTCTTGCTGATGAGGTGTCGATGTAGTTGTTTGAGGTGAGATGTTGTGTCAAAATACACAGGTGTGATTTTATTCCTGTCAAAAAGTGAGGTGCGTCTGAGGGAGGAGGCTTTCATGACTTTGTAATGTAAATGACATGCTCTTTACTTTATTTCCAGTTAATAACACTGACTTGCTTATGCCCTGAGGAAATATTTGTGAAGTCTTTATTGTTGCTGGGTTATCCTTAGCTGATGGGTGACTGCAGGAGTGGTTCCTTTTACAATTGTGTGTTTGAAAGTTGTCAGGAGTGCCTAGAGCCAGGGATGGGAGCTCCTGTTGTTGGTTGGATAGAGCATAATGAATCAATAACGTCATAACAATAACAGTGTTCAGGATTAAGCTGCCACTCTGCTTGAACTCCTGTTGCTGCACCTTTGAAGACCAAGGATGGGATAAAGCTTTCTTTTTCTGCTTCCCTTCCGATCTTGGATGAAGTCAGAAATCATAATATTATTTGTTGTTGTACTGAATTTATGGGTGTGCTTTATAATTTACAGTATTCGGAATAAGCCATTTCTGCTACCTTTTGATTGGGACTGATATCTTACCATCTCCTCCCACGCCAATGCAATGTGAATGAACCCTAGATAATGCAAATAAAAAGAAAACGCATCCTATTCTTCCTCTTGCTGAAATATTCCTGATCGATTGACAAGAAATGGGAAATTTTAGTACTTGCTGGAGGCAAATGCCATGTGAGTGCACAATCGGAGCCATATAGCACATTAGTGTAAAACCAGTGCTCCTCCATTGACTTCAGAGGTGTTTATTGCTGATTTACACCAACATATGAGGAGACTCACCATCACATATACCGCCACTTAAGACTTCCTCTCTCCAGCAAACTACATGTTCTATCCTTCTTGGGGAGGCTTTATAGAAGACTATGTTTTTATTTTATAAGGCTGTCCCCTGAGGACCTTGGCTGCTGCCTCTATTTGTAGGATCACCTTCCTAGGTGGGGTGGATAGGATAGGCTGTTTGTTTTCATTCTGCCCACCAAGGAGCATGTGCTAGGACCTGACCGGACAAGTAACCTCTCAAACCGCCAGGCCAAATGATCGGTAAAATGGAATCTGACTGTATCTAGTTTGGGTTTAATTATCACTGAAGCCATGTCTTCCAGTCATCCCATCCTTGATCCAGTGGACAAGCAAACTTGGTGGGAGGGATAGCTCAGTGGTTTGAGCATTGGCCTGCTAAACCCAGGGTTGTAAATTCAATCCTTGAGGTGGCCATTTAGGCATCTGGGGCAAAAATCTGTCAGGGATGGTACTTGGTCCTGCTGTGAAGGCAGGGGACAGGACTCGATGACCTTTCAAGGTCCCTTCCAGTTCTATGAGATAGGTACATGAATTAAACAGTTGGTGCTGCTGAGCCGAGATGTGGTTAGCAGGGATCTGGTTAATAGGGAAGTTAACTGTCTTGTGATGCATGTCTGATTTCCAATCTGTTTGATTGGGATTCACTTCCACTTTAATTTGATGCCTCAAATACCACGTAGTAGTTAACAGCAATGGCTCAAAGCAGATTTACACTTTATCCCGCACTTAAAGCAAGGGATATCAGAGTAGCTCAAACATTGCCATAAGCAGCGCTGATTGGAATGTTGAAGTGCACATATGGCGCCAGATCCTAAACTGGATTAAACTGATATCAACCCATTGAAATCAATGGAGCTATACTGACTTACAGCAACTGAGCATCTGGCCCATAGCAAAGGAAAGATAGGAAGAATAGTAAGAGGCCAATATGGCACCATCAGGAGCTCTTTAATGACATGAAAATCAAAGGAATTCCATAAAAAGTGGAAACATGGACAATTTTCTAAGCACAAAAGAACAGTGCAAGCATGTAGGGATAAAATCAGAAAGACTAAACGCTGGTCTACACTACTGCAGTAAATCGATCTAATTTACGCAACTTCAGTTACGTGAATAACGTAACTGAAGTCAGCGTAGTTAGATCCGCTTACCACGGTGGCTACATTGTGCTGTGTTGACGGGAGAACGTCTCCAGTCGACTTCACTTGCTCTTCTTGGGGAGGTGGAATACACAAATCGATGAGAGAGTGCTCTCCCATCGATTTAGCGTGTCTTCACCAAACCAACTAAATTGATGCAGTCACTGCATCAATTGTAACAGTGCCAATCTACTGGTAAGTGTAGACATGCCCTAAAGTGCAGAATGAGTTAAACCTAGCAAGGGACATAAAAGGCAAAAAGAGGATTACAGAAGTACATTAGGAGGAAGGGAAAGATGAAGGAAAGTGTAGGTCCATTACTTAGCAGGGAAGCAGAGCTAATGACAGCGGGCACCCAAGAAGGCTGAGGTATTTAATGCCTATATTGTTTCTGTCTTTATTTAAAAGATTAATTATTACCAGATGCTTAACACATTAATATTAACACCTCATAAACCAGAATAAGGAAAGAACAGGGTTCAAGAATGTTGATTAAATTTGATGTATTCGGGTTGACAAGGCCTGACTAAAATTCATCCTAAGGTACTTAAGGAAGTAGCTGAAGCATTCTTGGAACCGTTAGCGATGATCTTTGAGAACTCATGGAGGATGGGTGTTGTCCCAAAGGACTGGGGAAGGGCATACATAGTATCTATTTTTAAAAAGGGAACAAAGAGGCCCTAGGGAATTATAGACCAGTCAGCCTAACTTTGATACCTCGAAAGCTACCGGAACAAATGATTAAACAATGAGTTTGTAAGCACCTAGAGGATAATAGGATGATTAAGCAATAGTCAGCATGGATTTGTGCAGGGAAAAATCATGCACACCAACATAATTTCCTTCTCTGGCAGAGTTACTGTCCTATTGGATGCGGGGAGCAGTAGACATGATATATCTTGATTTTTAGTGAGGCATTCTTATAAGCAAACTAGGGAAATGTGGTAAATGAAAGTACTATAAGGTGGGTGTGCAACTGGTTGAAAGACCATACTTAAAGAGTAGTTCTCAGTGGTTTACTGTTAAACTGGGAGGATGTGTCTAGTGAGGTCCTGCAGGGGTCTGTTCTGGGCCTGGTACTTTTCAATATTTTCATTAATGACTTGGATAATGGTAAGGTATGCTTATATAGTTTGTGGATGACACCAACCTGGGAGGGTCTTCAAGCACTTTAGAGGACAGTATTCAAATTCAAAATAACCTTGATAAATTGAAGAATTGGTCTAAAATCAACAAGATGAAATTCAATAAAGACAAGTGCAAAGTACTACACTTAGGAAGGAAAAATCAAATGCACAACTACAAAATAGGGAATAACTGGCTAGGTAGTCGTACTGCTGAAAAGGACCCAGGAGTATAGTGGAGCATTAATATAAGTCCACAATATGACGCAGTTACAAAAAAGGCTAACATTATTCTAAGGAATATTAACAAGTGTCATATATAAAACATGGCAGGTAGTTGTCGCACTCTGCTTGGCAGTGGTGAGGCCTCAGCTGAACTATTATGTCCCGTTTTGGGCAGTACACTAAAAAAAAATGGATAAAGAGCAACAAAAATGATAAATGGTCTAGAGAACCTGATCTGTGAGAGAACCTTAAAAAAACTGAGTATGTTTAGTCTTGAGAAAAGAAGACTGAGAGGGGAACCTGATAAGTCTTGAAATCTGTTAAGGGCTGTTATAAAGAGGAGGGTGGTCAATTGTTCTTCCTGGCCACTAGAGGTAGGACAAGAAGGAATGGCCTTAATCTGCAGCAAGGAAGATTGAGGTTAGATTTTAGGAAAATTTTTCTAACTATAGTTAAACTCTGGATTGGCTTCCAAGGGAGGCTGTGGAATCCCCATTATTGGACATTTTTAAGAACAGATTAGGCAAACACCTGTTGGGGATGGTGTAAGGATCCTGTCTCGGCATGGGGGGATGGACTAGCTGACCTCTTGAGGTCTCTTCCAGCCCCACATTTCTATGATTCAGCAATAAAAGTGTTTGATGGCACTTTTGTGAGTCTTCTCAGGAATTCATGAAATCCTGGTTTCCTTCTCCCCACTCCCCTGCCCTTGTTTCTAGGAGCGTTTGGAATATTTCACTGCCCAAAGAGGAGTTGTACAGCACATGAGTAGCACTATATCTCAGTGGGCATTCTCTGGTAATGCTTGGCATGTGTCCTTGGCTAACTAGTGGAGATGCCTCACAGTGCTGAATATGAGAGAGCAGCAAGGTGAGGATCATCTTTCATTCATGTTTAAGCTGCAGGGCAGAGAGTTAGAAATCTCCCTCTGAGTCCTGAGGGTTGCTCCACTTTTTCATGCACTTTATATTCCCCAGCCTTAAAGCTTCGTGTCCTTGCAACCATCCTTCCAGCAAGGGGAGACTGGATAGGACCCCCTTTGAAGTTTGTCAGTATCACTCCTTCATGACCTTCCAGAGTCAGTGTTGAGCCATGAGGTATGTCTCCATACCAAAGGGCTGAATGTGCTGCCTCTGAAGCTCTCCCAGCCTCTATTGGCCAGGCAGCAAGAGACGAGCATTGGGAGTTGGTGCCTCAAGTGTTCAGCTTTGCTGATGAGGTCTCTCAGCCAGGCTGATCCAAAGGTTATCAATTAGGGCTAAATGTTCAGAAATATGCACCTGAGCTGCCTGCACAAAATATGTCCCATTGGATCTGCACAGATAGGTTCTTTTGCATATAAATGCCTATTTGCATACACAGTTGCAGGAGCATTCTGATAAGTTTCAGGCACAATGTAGATATCACTTTATGAAAGTTTGGCCGTAGCTATGTATCAAGTGCTTTCTTCTTCTGCTATTTTAAAGAGAAAATGTTGACACATCCTGCTGACAGGTAGGCTTTGGAACTCAGAAACTGAAAGCTGGAATCTGAAGTGCTCCCATTCACTATTATTTGGGATGGTGATATTTGAAGGAGAACTCTTCCTAGTTTGGTCTTTGGCATGAGCATGAGGATGGGTTTTTTACCCCATGCAGGAGATACAGTTTTGTTTTTTAAAAGCTAAAGCTACCCATACCAAGCCCCCACTGCAGTGATTTGCTGTGGAGGGAGATGGCCGGTATATATCGTTACTGACAATGGGAAATAAACCTTCAGGCATTGCTGTAAATTAAACAAGAGGAGTGTTTATTTGAAGTTCAAATGTAGCAATAACACTTTTAAACAATGGAAAGTCTCAAGGAAAATTTGCTTATTGGACATGAACTGAATTTGGGGGCAGAAGGGAAGGGAGGGAAAGAAAGAAACCAGAGAGAGTGAGAGATGGATGGTAGGAGATATTTGCATACGTAGATGTAGAACCAGATCCTCAGCTTGTGAAAAACAATATATCTCCATTACAGTCAGTGGTGTTTCAGCATATGCTTAAGAGCTTTGCTGAACTGGGGTCTTATTGAATGAATTTTCATATGCCTGATCATTTTCTTGGGGCTTTTTGGCACACAGGAAATCTTTCTCTCAGCCCCCCAAAAGTTTGAGCTCCTGAAAGGTGCTAACTCTACGGAAATGAAGTCTGAAATCCTCTGTCCACAGAAAATAAGTATGGCACAGACAGCAGCAGAACATACTTCCATAAACCTCACTGCCGATGTGCCTCAACTCCTGACCAAAATGGGTCATGCCTACGGAGGGAGAGGGGTGTTCGCTCCTTTACGCCCCTGCTCAGACTGCTAGAATGGGTGTCAACTTGTGTCAAATGAAGCATTGGCTTTTGTGATCCGGACACCTGTGAACAAAGAAATGGATTAAAACATCCATTAGATGGCAACAAGGTTCTGACATTACAAACCTGGTCTGGCTTTGACCTGATGACCTAGAAGTGACCTCTGTACACTTTGCTATCAATGCCCTGAGAAATCCAGTTTTCAGCTACTTTTAATTTTGCTAAACTAGTCACCTCAGGCTGGGTTCAGGTATTGTGTGTGTGTAATATAAAAAAAATTAAGAGAAAACAAAAACTTTGTGGTGTGTGTGTTAGGAGATTCACCTCAGAGGTAAAAATGTGGTAAAGAAAATTAAACAAAACAAATACCTGGGGAAAAATAGCACTAATATTGATATTAGCATCAATGAAAACCTGGCATATTCCCACCATTACAGACTTTGTTTTGAGTTTCCAGAGTAAGCATGCTTCTCAGTCTCTTGATAAATGACAGAGGGCCGGATTTATCTCATGGATAGTATGTAAATTGAATATTACAATCAATTACATAATGTCAGAGATTTCCAAGTGACACTTGCCAAATCCTCCTTCCCTCCCCTAGTATTACAGGGAAATCTCTTTATAAATACACAGCTAAATGTTAGAACATTTTCCATAACATCCTGGATCTGGATTTGCAATCTAACTGCTTAGTGATCAAATATTTGTGACCTTCTGGGTGATCCTGGGGTGTCTGTGTGAAGAAACGTGACCTTCAAGTGCTTTGAGAAGGCATCTGATCTTAACAGTGCTATAACATGACCTTCAAGTTGTTTGGCTAACATGGGGTGCTCATGCTGTTCCCCCCCCCCCACTCTTGATTTTAGCCTTTGATGATAGCACAGTTGAGACTCTTTGTCTTTAAGGCACCACAACAGTGTTTGTCCTCACCTTAAGTCTACACATGCAATTCTAGTCACCTTCAAAGAAAGCAGATTTTATTGGCAAATTATCAAACAGAAGAGAGAAGCATTAAATAAAAACAAATTGGAAATAAACTCTCCAAATACGATAACAAACACCACTACACAGCCACCATGCTTGCAGTATAGTGTATGACATTGTTACCCCTGTGGCATAGCCTTGTCTGTCTTTCACTCGCTTTTCATCAACCCATGCCCACAAGAAGATGTCAGTGTCTGAACTTGTTAGCTGCAGGCCATGTGCCCAGGAAGGTGTCAGGACTGGAGCTCGCCACAACCCCTCTTTCGTATAGCTGGTTTGCAAAGTTTTAAGTCACATACTAACATTTGGATATTGCATTGCCCCAAACCAAACAGAGGATAGCAAACCAGTTTGAATCCAGTTGGAAAGACTCCTGCTTTCTCCAGAGCCCAAGCTATGCAGGAACATTAGGCAATATGCTATTCAAGTATCCCGTCCAACTTTGCATGCTTAGCTATAAAAGATAGGGTCTCCGAGATAGGCCAGTGTTTTCATGTTACTGAGTTTTCTCTTCTAGACAAACAGCAACAAGTGTAAAGTGATCTCCCATCCTTGAAGGCAAACAGCTTATGGAAAGACACATTTCATAGACTCAAACTCTGCATTGGTCTTAGCGTTTGGGTCATGTTTAAAGTCTGCAGTTCATATTGAATGGGCTCTATCTCCTGTAGTCTGTCACAAATGTCATTGTTCTGGTTTATTCTAGGGGAGCAGCACCAAAGAGTATTTCCTTCAAAGGACTTTGCAGAGCCTTGAGCGCTATTTCTACTTGATTGCTTTCAACTACTACCTTCATGAGCAGGTGAGTGTTCTCCCCATTGTCCTTGTGAAGCCTGCCCCTACACTCCCTCGTCCCACTACTTCATTTCAGCAGCTCTACTGTGGAAACAAACATGTATGCTGAGGGGCTGGATGCTGGAAAGCCCAGCTTCTGCCACTTTCCAGATGTTGATTTTGACCCCCTCATGGTGTCTTCAGATGCTCTTGGTTTTATGTTAGTTCTAATGGACTACTATGAGTAAAATCCAGTTAGGAGCATGGGGTAATGGTAATGGAGGCCCAAGCCCCACTCCCACTATGTACTGTGTATATGGCACATGACGTTCCCTGAGAAAACAGTCCCCTTTCATCTCCCCAAGGAAGGAACCCCAGGCACCAGGTGGTGACTCAGTGAACTGCTGTATCAGCTTTTCCGCTGTGGAGCATGGAATCAAATCTTGGCTAATTTTCAAGTGAAATTGGTTTGAAAACTTTTTCCTTGTCTCCCATTTGTCCACATCACAAAACCATTGTAGAGTATGGTATCACTATGAGCCTGAGGCTCTGGACTGGAATAGGAAGGCAAATATGAGGGTCAGGTTGTGCGAAGCTCTGAAATGGGATTTGAAAAAAAACCCTTAACGGTGAGCTTTCAACCCTTTTCTGAATTGCTTGCAAGGATTGCCCTGTAAGGTTGCTATTCCTGTAAGATCTATGTGTAGTACAGTGCTTGCATTTATCTGTTCCTGAACAAAGCATGTGTCTCTCTCTCTCTCTCGCTCTGATAGTACCCCTTGGCCTTTGCCCTCAACTTCAGCAGATGGAGGTGTGGGCACCCAGAGCTCTACAGGCTGCAGATGAACATGAACCTGTCAGAGCTCACAGTGACGGGGGAACTGATAACAAAGGGGACGCGAGTGCTAGTGAGTGAACTTCTTAAATCTTCTTGCAAATCCCACCCTTTAGAGGGCGGAGGCAACACAATAGGCATGTGAGGCTTATTCAGCCTCTCTAGAACCACATACAGTATATCAGAGCCAAACTCTCTTCAGGGGAAACCCCTCCCCCCCATGCTTCCATAAGCTTACACTGAAAATTCACTCTGATGGGGCCAAACCAGAGCCCTTGATCCATGTGCCCCTCAGCTTTGGAGTGTTTGAAATCTTGAGCCTGACTCTGTGACTTCGATCCCATCCTGACCCTTGTGTCAGACATGCACATTACAGTGTCCTGGGCGGTGTTTGAAGGGAAGTGGGAGGCTCTCGGCGGAGGCGGTTGTTTTACCAGTGAGTGCTACTCTGACCTAGAGAGTGACCAGCTGGGAGAGTCTGTCTGGGAAGACCTGTGATGGCAAAGGTGCCAGCTGAACCAAGAGATTGGAAATGTGGCTTTCATCTAAACTTTGGCTCCAGCTTACTCTGATTTTGTTCTCCTGCAGGTGGTGGATGAGCGTTTCTCCCCAGATGTGCTCAGCACTGTCAAGGAAATGAGGGTAGCCAACTTCCGGAGGGTCCCCAAGATGCCTGTGTATGGGATGGCACAGCCCAACTCCAAGGTAAGGAGGCAGCATGGTGGAGATTCTGGCACAGGGGGAGGTGACCAGAGTGCAGGACTGAAACCTTCTGGGTTGTGCCCTGTGCAGGGCAGCTTGAAACATGTATGTGCTGGGAGTTTCATTTTGTTTCCATTTCCCATAGGCTATTGGAAGTGTGCTAAGCTACCTAACTGATGCAAAGAGGAAGTACTCCCACATCACGTGGATAAACCTCCGTGAAGAAGTGGTGCTGGAAGGAAATGAACAAATCTACACCCTCCGGGAACCTGGGATCCTGGAACAACAGATTACGGTGCCTGTTACATCACCTGAACAATTAGAGGTGAACACTCAGCACCTTCTTCACCTTCTGCCTTTTCTGTTCTTGGTGGTAGTCTCTACTGCTACTAGAGGTGCTTAATGCAGTGAAGCAGGCACTAGGAAGTGTCTTGCTGCTATTTTGGTACTGTAACACTTTGCGCGAGCAGCTTGTATTGCTTTATTTTCATTGGCATATATGTAACTGCCTAGTGGTTACAAAGCAAATACTACATGGTAGTAATACTTGAGTAACTAACACACATTCTCTGAGACAAGATGGATGAGGTAATATCTTTTATTAGACCAGCCTCTGTTGGTGAGAGAGACAAGCTTACACCGAGCTCTTCTTCAGGTCTGGGAAACTAAGGCCAGGTCTACACTGAAAATCTATATCGGTATAACTACATCGCTCAGGGGTGTGAAAAATCCATGCCCCTGAGCAACATAGTTATAATGACCTTATAGCTCCCTGTTTAGACAGCGCTATGTTGACAGCAGGGCTTCTCCTGTCGACATAGCTTCCGCCTCTCGGGGAGGTGGATTAACTACGCCGAAAGGAGAAGTTCTCCCATCAGAGTAAGAGTGTCTTCACTTAAGCTCCACAGCTGCATCAGTGTGTAGACCTACCCTCACTCAGGCCTTTTCTACGCTACCAAGTTTTGTCACCAAAAACTGCCTTTTGGCGACGAAACAGTGAGCGCATACACACTGCAATGCAACTTTTGTCAGGAAAACGCTCGGTTTTGATGACAAAAAACTTCCACCCCATGAGGGACTTTTTTCTTTTTCCCTCCCTTTATTTTTGACAAAGAGCCAGTGTAGACACTGCTGTTTGTTTTGTCGACAGAACTGGCTTCCGCCAGTATCCCACAATGCCTGCCCTGATTGTTCTGCTAGTGTTTTGATCTCTGCTGCCCTGCAGGCACGTGCCCCTTCCCTTTCAAAGCTCCAGGAAGTATCCAACGGCTGAGTGTGCTGCTCCGTTTGGGGAACAAAGAGCAAATCATTGGAATGCTCCTGTTCTGCCCGGCACTGGGAACACAGCAGCAGGCAGATTGCTGTCGCAGGGCTGTGGGGAGACTGCTGTGCTGCTTTGACATTCCTCAGCACAGAGAGCTCACAGAGCTACTCCTGATGCCGCTCCCGGCAGCTGAGGAGGCTGTGGGAGAACTTGGAGGGAATCCCAAAATACACAGGGATCAGCTCCGCCTTCCCACGACACTGCACTGTGGGATACATGCCCACAGCACATTGTTCACACTGTGGATGATGGTGCCCCCAATGTGGACATGATCTGTCGACAGAGGAAGCAAGTGTGAACACCCTTTGGTGATTTTTGTTTTGTCGACTTTTGGGTGTCGACATAAGTTTTGTCAAGAAAACTTGGTAGTGTAGACAAGGCCTCAGTGTCGCTGCTAAATACAAGATTTGAACAGATTGTTTAGCATAATTAGGTAACAGATTTCAAGGGTGCTTAACGGGCCACTTCATCTTGAATGGTCCCTTGAAATACGTGTTAACCATTTATGCTAAGCAATCTGTTTAAATCTTGTATTTAGCAGATACGCTTTGAGTTAGACTATGTCTACACTTTGCACCTTGCAACAGTGTGGCTGTGCCACAGCAGCCACACCATTGTAAGGTACGCAGTGTAGCTGCTCTTTGTTGCCAGGCAACAAAATAAAACCACCCCCAACAAGGGGTGGTAGCTGCGTCGACATGAGAGCGGCTCCTGCTGACGAAGCACTGTCTGCACCGACGCTCTTAGTCGTTAACACTTCTGTCATTCAGGGGCTGCTTTTTCACATCCTTGAGCGACAGAAGTTTTAATGACGAAAGTGCCAGTGTAAACAAAGCCTCAGTTTCCCAGACCTGAAGAGCTCTGTGTAAGCTCAAAAGCATGTCTCTTTCACCAACTGAAGTTGGTCCAATAAAAGATATTACCTCACTCACATTGTCACACTAATATCCTGGACTGACACAGCTACAACACTGCATGTGACACAAATTCAGTAGTTACTGTGTAACACGCTGAGTTCTCAGGATACATCATAGTAGTACTCTGATGAAGAATATAAGAAAAATAGGTAGTTAATTTTGTTACTGCGTAGTGCACGTATAAACTCAGTATTTAAAATACAATTCTGTATGGAATGGTTATTTTCCCCCTCTCAAATTGCTGTACTATGGGGGCGGGATGGGAGGGGGAAAGAACAGTTTTCACTTTGCTAATAAACAAGTCAAAATACCACCAGCCTTAATGTACACGAAGCTGAAGATGACAAGTTACCATCAGCAAATGAGATTTACATTGACGTACCGACCAGAGACTGCATTTAAAGATATCCCATCCATATGCTCCACAGCAGGGCATGGACCTGTGAGCCACATCAGCCCCCCTCTCCCTCTCATCCCGTTCCCAGCTGGTCACCTACCTGGGTTGCTGCTTATCACCCACCTCAGAGCGTTGTGCACTTGGCACAGAGAATTTCAATTTTGGATACTGGATACTGACCAAAGATTTTTCATCTCTCTCGATTCTTTCCTTTTTTTTTCTTTCTGCCTGCCTGCCCACCTGCCCCACTCTCTCTCTTTTCATGTTGGCAAATAAGAGAAAGGAGGAAGGAAAGCAGTCTCATGACAAATACAGTTTTGCGTGGCATAACATATTTTATATCAGCTGTAACCCTGGGCATGTGGGTTTGATACAAAAAGCACAGTTGTAATAAAATTATTAGCAAGCATTTATACAGCACCTAAATGTATATAATATTTTACAGAATGTGGAACAAAACTGAGCTTAAACCTGCAGAGTTTACAGGGTGGCTTGAAAGAACATGTAAATGATACAGTTAGGCAAGGGAGAACAAAGATGTTCTTGGCTGGGTCTTGAAAAGGGATAGCCAGGACAACTGAGAGGAGAAGCGTGGCCCCACCACAGTGGTCAGATTGTGTGGTGGGACGGCAACGAGGCTGGTGCTAGGTGTGTAGAGAAGGGAGTGTGGAGAGACTAGATTCATGAGTTAGGCAAGCCCATGAGGGGTTTTAAAATCAAGAGGGCAATTTTAACAGGATCTTGAAATGAGTGAAGAGTCAGCGGAGGTGTACAAGCATGGGGCAGACGTGGTTTGGTTTCTTTGTACAAAACAGAAGTTGGGCAGTAGCATTTTGAACATGTGGGAGCTTGAAGAGTTGGAATTTGGGTTAGCCATACAGAACTTGAAGGGAATTGTCAGGCAACAATGAAGATGTAGATCAGGATTTCAACAGAGGCAGAGGCTGTGTACAAGCGATGTTGCAGAAGGGATTATGGACACATTTGTACCCCTGGGAGATGAGAGCAAAAGGAGTCAAGGACTGACCCCAAGAGATTAAGGACAGTAAAAAAACATGGAAGGTCAGAGTCAAGGTGGGCGATAGAAACATGTGAATTTGTGTTTGTCACCCAGCCTGGGCATCTTCTGTGTATCAATGTATCATACATTCCTACCTCACTGGCAGAGGAGCTCTTTGGGAGAGGTCTAGACTTGAAAAGCAGGGGTTGTTGTAGATTAGGCTAAGGCATACTAGCAGAGCTCTGTGTGGAAAGTTTCCAAACTGTGGTCTTGCAATATGCCTGGCATTAGTCCCTTGCTTCCCTGAGTCCTGAGTTCACCTACAAACTTATGGGGAAATAAAAATTTCCTTTTAGGGTGAAAAAGGAAGAGATTCTGAAAAATTATGTTAAGTGTCCATACAGTGAAGGAGTCTTGTTCAGTTTCTTTGTCTCTCCCCTGCAGAAATTAGAGTTCACCTTGAAGAATGACGTGCTAAAGTCCCAGAAGTGGCTGGAGGTGTATCTGGAACAGGAGAAGCAGATGAAGATGTTTAAGAGTTGCCTGACCACACAGGAGATACTTAATCAGCACAAGAGCACATGCCAGGGGCTGGTGTACAAACGAATCCCAATCCCAGACTTCTGTGCTCCCAAGGAGCAGGTAATGGAGGAACTAGAAGCTATTCCATAGTTTTCAACACTAACACTCCCCTGAAGGGGCAGTGGCGAATGCCTTCAGTGAGAATCTCCTGGGTTTTCTCCCTCACCACTTTCAAAGGGTGGTTGGTGGATAGGTCAGCTCTTCTCTCTCCCCTCCCCTCCCCTCCCCTCCCAATTCATGCTCTCTCTTTCTCCCTATGACCAAACTGATACTCGCCCTCGTTCTGGTTCGACTTTCTCTTCTGGTTCCCCCTCCAAATTGGTATTCTCTCTTTTGTTTGCCCTAAATTGTCTGTCTGTCTGTCTCTCACTACCTCTTCCATTTCCCCCTGCAGTTGCTTTCCTCTCTTCTGGCTCCTCCCTTTCCCTCACCTTAAGGCACTGCAGCCTCTTTCCCTAGAGGAGTGGGGAGCTGCTGCTGTGCTAGGTATGTGGTTGCTGAATCTGACTACTTCGTTTCCCTTCTTTCCCTGTGTTTGTACTCGGGAGAAGTGAATGAGGCAAGTTACCAGACAGTCTTCTGTCTGCTTACCACAGTGGTCCTCAGCGCCTGGTGGCTGACATTGCTTTTGAGAAAACAAAGGCAGCATGATTGCAATCCCTAGCCTATACTGTCTGGTACTGTAACTCTGGGACAATCATGGCCAGAATGAGATGCTCTGCAGCCCTGGGTTGTGTGTACTGCTTGTGTTCCTGCACAGTTTTATAGACTTGCGAAGAGGAGATTTGGTGTGTGTTCCTCTAGGGAAGTTATGCAGTTGCTTACAATGCTGAATCCTCTCCAGTATACCAGACACACCACCTAGCCTGAGAGTCACTGATCCATGTTCTAGTAATTTGGCCCATGCGGGGATCACAGACGCTCTTGTCCACGAAATTTCATTTCTTTAGTTTTACAGGTCTGAATGTGTTTTATATAAGCATTGATAGAATCAAGACCACTTTGCAGTCATGTTTATTGTCAGTGCATTATTGCCATCTGCTGGTCTGAACCTGAAACTATAGATTTGCATCTACAGTTGTTAATCTAAGGCTACATCTTCACTAGGGGTGGGGATCGATTTAAGATACGCAAATTCAGCTACGCGAATAGTGTAGCTGAATTCGACGTATCCAAGCCGACTTACCCCACTGTGAGGACGGCGGCAAATCAACCTCCGCGGCTCCCCCGTCGACGGCGCTTACTCCTACCTGCGCTGGTGGAGTACAAGCGTCGATTTGGGGATCGATTGTCGTGTCCCGATGAGACGCGATAATTCGATCCCCGAGAGATCGATTTCTACCCGCCGATTCAGGCGGGTAGTGAAGATGTAGCCTCAGACTTTCCTTTCCATTTCTGTTTATGCTAGCCATTTTATGTCGATGCAAAAGAAATTGAGAAGTGTAATTAGCATTATCCTAGAGAGATTTCCTATTTACATTTTCACTATAGTGAAAACGATCACCTTGGGATAGCCACAGAGAGTTGTGTATTTCTTTATAGCTGCAGAAACTGGGGGATTTAAGACCAGTTAGTCTGGATTTGATATAATCACACACTATTCTTCCTTGGAAGGAGAAACTTTAAGACCTATGCAGTAACACTGTAATGTAGATGGTGCCTTATACCCTGGTGATAGACCCATTAGAAATACACGAGAAAGACAGGGAACAGCTGCTTTTCAACACCTCACGGGGAAAAAAGTTAGCCAATCACAGTAAAGACAGTGTTAACGATCTCTGTGTGAAGGTGAATGCTGCTGGTTCACAACATATCAGAGTATAGGATTAAATGGAGGTAACACAGAGACTCAGTGGTATCCCTCTTAAATCTGGACTAGAGCATTCAAGTTCCACATTAGGAGTAAGGATCTTACCTAACTGCTGACACTGCAATGCACTGTGCTGCCATTCAGATGCAAGTTAAAGATCCTAGGGCACTTTCTGCAAGAAGTAGAGGGTTATGCCTTTGCTTAGGCCAATATTCCCTCCCTGGTATGAGTCTGAGTGCATCAAAGGCTGTGGCATTTTCACAGTCACTGCACTCCCAGTGTGTATCTTCTTGCTTTGTAGCACCCTTTGGGTTACCTGGAAAGTGAAAGGCACTAAAGAAAACCAGATATACATTCTATTAATCCACAGGGGTGGGACAGAATTCATGAGTCTCATCCAGCAGGGAAAGTCCGTATTTAATTCTTTTTGTTGTTCATTTTCAGGATGTAGATCGGCTGTTGGATGCAATGAAGAGTGCGCTAGCTGAGGACTCTCACACGGCCTTTGTGTTCAACTGCCATAGCGGCAGAGGGAGAACCACCACAGCCATGGTTATTGCTGTCCTCACGCTCTGGCATTTCAATGTAGGTATTAGCCCAGGGATGGGTCTCTTGCTCTAAGGAGGGTTTGGAACAAAGGAAGCTCTGAGGAATGAATCCCTAAACACCAAGCCCTAGCCCTGTGAGCAGTGAGAGGGCTGTGCTGGAATCTCAGTAGGAGCCTAGAGTGAAATAAGGCCTCTAATAAAATTGGTTTGCTCAGCAGCAATGTAGTTTAAACAAAGAGTTTTCATTATTGTTGTGAGTGTGGCCACTTAAGTGGTGGAACAGATTATCCACCAATTCCTGCTTCATTACATCACTTCCCGATTTGTCAAATTTGTTGCCTTGAGCTCTGCACTACTGGGCTAGTCCTAATAGTGGAGCTGGAGGTTATCAGCTGCATGAGCAGAGTCACCAAGGAGTTCTGCTGCAGTTTGCAATGGCGGCAGGGTTTTTTTTTTCCAATGAGAAATGTGGATCAGTGTTTTAAAATGACCTTGGGTGTGGCTTTGGATTGAGGAGACCAAGGACATCTCCCTATTATTAACCCTTTCTTGTATGTAGCCAGCAAAGAAGCTTAAGAACAATAGCTAGGATGGTGATGATATTTTTTGCAATTCTTTAGCATCTTCCATCAAAGGCATTGTAATGTGCTTTGTAAACATTAAGGAATTAAGTCACGTGCACCTCATGAACTAGTCTTGTTTTACAGAGCAGGAAACTGAGGCACAAAAATTCAGTGACTTGTCCAAAGTAACTCAATGATTCTGGGGCAAACCTGGGACAAAGGGCATTGCGGGAGGGGGGGCGCTACTGGTTTGTGATCAGACATGAAAGTCAGGAAACTTGCCCATGCAGTCAATGGAAGAATCAAGAATACAGGGCCAAGTCATTTAACTGCTGTTCCTCAGTGTCACCTTCTGTTAAAAGAAAAAAGGGGAAAAAAGCATAAATAAGTGCTTTGAGAGTATGGGTGAAAAAAGCTACACGTTACAAATGATTAGTTGTAGAGCCCCTGCTTCCTGATGCGCAGTTCTTCCCTTAAACCACCGTATTCCCACATACAGTATTGTTAAGTGGCTCAGGAGTTCACCCAGGAAACTATTGCATGTGGGGGCGTGTAATTGGATAGCTTTTTAACCGCTCAACCTGGCTTGGCCTCTTCTTCTTGCTGCAGGGCATCCCTGAGATGAGTGAGGATGAAATTGTGAGTGTGCCTGATGCCAAGTACACCAAAGGGGAATTTGAGGTGAGTCCTTCTCCCATATTAATCTGCCTTTATTTCAGGATGTCTTGTGAAATCTCCAAGGGCTGCTCATGTCCTGTACCTTCAAACAGCCTCAGCATTTCAGCTACTTCATTCAGGGACCGAATTTCCCATTAAGTGATGGGGCCTGTGTTTAGGATTCTGAAGCAGCCAGACTGGGGTCTGTTCACACTGTGGTTAAAACTCTGATAGTAACACCCCCGTTCAAGTCTGGGTCCTGGCATTTGGGGGCTTGTCTGGGGCTCTGATACTGGGGTTAGTATGTTCATGATTTGTATTTGGAGATGCGTCTTTTGCTGCTTTAAAAATCATACTGTGTGCAGAACAAGGCAAGAGGATGATGATGGCCTGTTAAAGATAACACACTGTTAGGCTGGTCTCAGGAGGTGTTAAATGTCGGTTTTCATCAGCTACATCAAAGCAGAGACCAGGGCTTAGCCTACAGGAGACATGTCTAAAGAGCATTCCATTTGTCCATCAGCTGCAGGCAATCTGAGTGTCAGATAAAATAGCCAGAATAATAGTTTTTTTTAAAAATAGGGCTCTCTCCCCACACCCCACCAGAGTGTAAATGTTAACCAGCTGTGAGTTCAAGCCTCATTGACCCTCCCTCATCTGCTGATGGTATGATTATGCCCTACTTTATTAACCCCAGCCTCTATTGTTTCCCCATTGTGAAATCACTCTGTTCTGTCCATTTTTATTTTCCAAGGGCAACAAACATATTTTACCCAAGTGTCTGGCATTTTGCTTCTGAAAGAGCAATGTGGCACTTGTATTATTGTGTCACCTTGGCAAGTCCGCCTTCTGGCTGGTGACCTGCAGGTGTGCAGTACTGCAGTGGCATCTGCTTATAGCGAAGTCAGATTAAGTTTCCACTGATCATGAAATAAAATGAAAGACCCTGATGGTTCCAATGCAATTTGCAATTCTGGTCATATTGAAATTTTCCTCAGGGAAACAACTTGATAATCTTACTTTTATTTTTTTACAGTATAATAAAGAGAGCTCTTATTGTATCCTGAACTAAAAATGACTCTAAACCCAAAATATAATCGTTACCAAATTTATGTCAAGCTGTAGCGAGGTCGAGACTCACCAGTGCAACGCCTCCTGCTCATTGTCCTGGGAATTAGCTCGATTCCAGCCCGGAGCACCCTCTATAGGCCACCTGCCTCAGTCCCCCCCCTTGTGTCCCTCCCAGACCCCAGGGCCCTTTCCTTGGGTGCTGCCCCAGCAGTACCCCACCACACTCTAGGTCTCCTCCACTCCTCCCCTCCCCCACCCGGGGAACTCCCAACTCTCTCACCCACCTTGCCTCAGTGGCTACTGCCAGTCATCATCTAGCCCCCGCTCCCTGGGGAAAACTGCCATCTGTAAAAGCCACTCATCATTGGCAAGGAGGTCGGACCAGTTGCCTCTGCCTAACCCCGGGCTGCAGCCTCTGCAACCCCAGTACCTGCTTTGGCCTTTCCCAAGGCCTGCAGCCTGGGGAGTTGCCAGGCCAGAGTTCCCCAGCTCTTCTTGCCTTTCCCCAGCACTACTCTATTCCCAGTACTCTGAGCTCCCAGGCAGCCAGGTTCTTCTCTCTCCAGAGCAAGAAAGAGATTGACTCAGCTCCTGGCTCACAGCCCTTTTATAGGGCCAGCTGTGGCCTGATTGGGGCATGGCCCCAGCTGTGGCTGCTTCCCCAATCAGCCTAGCCTTTTCCAGGAGCATGGCAACTGCCCCACTACACAAGCTGTTGCTGCTCCTGTTCTGAAGCCATATCAAAGTAGCTAGTTTTGAGATGGAATTGAGTTTGCGGGGTTTTTTTAACAGAGAAACTCTTGAAGTGCGTCCTAGCATCTTCAAGGTTCTGCTTGGTTGAACCAAGAAACGGAGGTGGCCATGTGTGCTGAGGGAAGAAGAGTGGTGTGCTGAGGGAAGAAGAGTGGTCTGGGGGCACCTGGTCACTGGGCCGGGACCTGGGTTCAATTTCCTGCTTTGCCACAGACTCCCTAGGTGATCTTGGACAAGCCAGAGTCTCTCTGTAAAGTCTGCAAAATGGGGGTGATAGTCATAGATTTTAAGGCCAGAAGAGACAATAAGGTCATCCAATCTGACCACCTGGATAACACAGGCCCTAGATTCTACCCAGTTACCTGTAAACTGAGCCCAATAACTGTTTGACCAAACATGTCCTCCAGAAGGGCATCCGGGCTTGATTTGGGGGGAGAGAGAGAGAGAGTCAGAGAGAGAGTCCACCCTTTTCTTGGAGATTGGGTAGTAGTTCCCTACCTCACATGGGTGTGAGGAGGATAAATACGTTAAAGACAGGGAGGTGCTCAGATTCTATGGTAATGAGAGCCATATAAGTATCTAGGATAGACAGATAGTTTGTAGCAACTGTCTGATAAGCTCTGAGGGGTTGTAGCCAGTCAGAGTTCATGGATCTACATATTATGCAGTCACTGTACAGATGATAGTCAGACATGGCTGTTTGGCAATATGCTCTGTCTGTGTTGTTGTAGCAGTTTATTAGCATTAATCCCATCCTAATAGCGCACACTGTTAAAATTCCAGTTGAATTGAGTGGGAGCAGGTCTGTCCGTCAGTGACTTTAAAAGGAATGAGTATGTAATCAGCACTTCGGGTTTCAGGGCAGAGGTGATAGTTACTATGCTATTAGATAATAGCATGTGTATGTCTTTGTTCCTTAGGTGTCTTCAGGAGTCTCTTTCGGTGGGGAGTCAGTGAAGACCCATGATAATGTCACTCCCCTGCCTTATATAGCTTTTGCATATGGCGGGAACCCTTTGTTTCAAAGTTTGGCTCCCACACCAGTCAGTGGAAAAATACTGATATACCAAGATGGAGACTAGCACCAGGTGACCTGGTCACATGTCCTTGTAGTGTCACATAAGCCATTACTCGAGGCTGTTTGTAGGGCTCTCAGGAAGGCTCCCAGGTGGGAGATAAGCTTCTCCTATGGCCTATTGTTTTCCTAATGGCCCTTCCTCATCCAGCTATTCAGAATGAAAGCGTCTTGTCTAATGGGTGTTCCCCAAGTTTAAACACTTATTTGTAATACAGATATACAGTCAACATTCCTAACTTCAGATACAAAAATAATACTTGCACACAAAGAGGATAATCCTATTCAGCAAATCAGAACCTTTCCAATGACCTCCCACATGACCTATCTTGCATAAAACACATCATAACTATGTCATAATCATATAATATCATCTCTATGAAGAATATTGGGTGCAGTGTCTCAACGGGCTCCTCCAGATTTAGAGAGTGCAGTCCAGCTTGTCTAAAGCATTTCAGGGGGCAAGCAGCGTGTGGGAGTGGGGAATACAGTGAGGAAGCCCCAGCACTGGTTTAACTAGGTGTTTATGCTAATGGGAGCTTACTAAGGCAGAGCAGCTCTGTAGGGGACAGCTTTTCTCCTACACCAAGATATGCTCAAGGTGTGTGTGGGTGAGTGCGTGCTGTCAGAGTGCCAGTTGTGGATCCCTAATTTCTCTACTCTGCACAGCTCCAGCCGTGGTCTTGGTAAGAGCAGCCTGTACACCAGCTGGCAGTGGCAACCAAATGAAAATTGATGGAGTGCATTGAGGTTCTTGCCCACTGCACGTGTCCTACCCAAGCGTTAGGAGGGGGTGATGATGGAAGGGCGCTGTGCTAGCTTGACACCAGCTGAGAGCTCCCAGCATTCCCCTCTCTCTCATCCCACTCCAAAGGAATTCTGAGTTGGCCACTAGGTGGCCTCTTTGGTCTGCTTGTAAGGAACAAAGGGGCCAGACGGTGGGCGAGAATCTAGCCTTACGTGTTTTCGGGGTGGTGGTGATTATTTGTATTACTGTAGTGCTTAGAAGCCCCGGTCACAAACCAGGACTCCGCTGTACAAGGCGCTGTACAAACACATAACAAAAAGGTGATCCCTATCCCACAGATCTTACAGTCTATGTATAATACAAGAGACAACAGATGGCTGCAAGCGGATAGATTTGGGAGCACAACCTGGAATAGTCCTGTCTATTTTGTGCTCCTCAAAGTGCGTAAGTTTTAGAATGAAGTCAGTTACTACTCTCATCTCCTAGGTGGTGATGAAGGTGGTGCAGCTTTTACCAGAGGGGCACAGAATGAAGAAGGAGGTAGATATGGCACTGGATACCGTGAGTGAGACCATGACACCTATGCATTATCACCTGAGAGAAATCATCATATGCACCTACAGACAGGTGAGTGCGACCAGTCATATTGCTTCCCAGATTAACTCTCTTCATTCCATATTTATTTTTTAACTCTCCTGTAAATGGGAAGTGCAGACACTTTGATTAATGGTCTAGATAGCTGCCTAGTTTCATTTGCTGTTTGGTATTTATATTACAGGAGACTCCTGAGTCCTGTTGTGCTTGGTGCTGTAGAAACACAAAGGCATGGTCCCTGCTCCAAAAGGTTTTTTTAACATAGCACTGTGGCTTCTTCAAGAGCCTGTGTGTCCTGTCAAAATGCTGTTTTGTTGCTTATTTATTACAGCAAAGCTTTTTGGTGCATTACTAGAAAGATCCCTGCACCTCCTTCAGCTGTGACGTGTTGGCACCCGTACTCTCTGCTTTTCATTTTTCTTCACTGGCCAAAGCAGTATCGTAAAAGCTGCTACAATGGTGCTATCACTTCGTGGCAAAAACCCAGAGCTGCTGCTGTAACTCTGACCAGTGTCTGTTTATTGTCTTATGGGTAAATATTTGAAAAAGAAAATCTGCTTTCAAAACACAATGCTTCTGCAGATGGTTTGAGCCT
The DNA here is from genome assembly GCF_011386835.1 of Chrysemys picta bellii. NCBI lineage: Eukaryota > Metazoa > Chordata > Testudines > Emydidae > Chrysemys > Chrysemys picta. The sequence goes on along the minus strand of NC_088797.1, from coordinate 87,953,696 downwards.
TATTCCCTGTGCTAGTTTGTTATTCATTGTGGTCATCTCTAAAAGTATGTCTCTTAAGCACTTGCTAAGGATGGTATTCCTGCACTGTGCCCAAATGTCACCACCTCTAGCAGAGCATTTTATTTTTACCGTGTATTGTATGTTTCAGTGGTGGCAGGGGTTTGATCATGGAGGGAGGTTGTGGGCAAAGGAAGTTTGAACCAAACCCTAATAAAACGCAAAAGGATGACTTCCAGAGAGATACTTGATAAATGAGAAGGACTGATAGATGTACATATGACTCCAGGCATAGTGGGACTGATTAGCTTTTGATCACAAGTTCATCGATTATTTTTTTTTGATTAAATCAGTTGTATCATGGTACTGATTTGCGTTCAAGACAAAAAGGGCACTTCCTACTTTCAGCCAGCAGGTGGCAAATGTGCTCTTTTCTGTCTGCATTCTGGTACTAGAGTTATGGTCACTTACTCATTTTATTCTTGAAGTTGAATAACTTGTCTTTTAATGTGGGTTGTCGAGGTGGGGGGGGAGGTGGTGGAAGGAGGACACTGTGTGTGGGGAGGGTACCCAGGAGTTTCCCAATACCTGTCGGAGACCTCTGATTTCCTTCTGTCTCTGCTTTTACATCACCCTCTCTGAAGAACCTGTATGGCAGGCACCTGTCAAAGCCAAGTAGTGCTCTGGGGACTCCCATCAGAGCCCATTCACACCACTCCCTTGCCAGTTTCAGTTTCCCATAGTGTCATCTAGCTTCTGCCAATGAATTTACATAAATAGTTCTGAATATTAACAGGCTATTTCTTGCCATGAGCAATAGAGTGTGTACATGTTGGATTGCTGGCATGGGAATCTTAAGGAACATGCTCACAGGATACTGTATACTGTGTATTTTCATTGTAATCTCTGGAACTAGCATAGAAATGAGAGAAACTAGCATAGAAAATAGTCACAAAACTAAGCTTAGCAACAAACCTTGCAGCTTCCATTTTCTTGTATTCAACTCCAAAGTGTATACAGCTGGGGAGGCCAGTCTATAAAGGAGACATTGTCTGGACTGACAGGCCCAAATATAAACCAATTTAAAAATATTTATTTATTTATTTATTTTATAACCCTGTCTGGGAAAATCCGACTCCCACTCTCCCGACCCCTTAGCAAAAACCAAGGCCTGTGAGATGGATGAAATTCAAATTTCGTTGCTAGTTGGTGCCTGAGCCACAAAACCCGAGAGGGCTGTGGCTCTCGTCAGTTCCTTTGCACGCTATACTGGCCCCTACTTGTGTGGTCTATCTTGAGAAGCAGAAAGGGGATAGCTGGCATCCTTTTGCAGCTGCACTGTAATTCAGCATCAGAACTGGAATGTCATTGAGGTTCTGCCCCCTTCCCTTGATAGAACAGTGCATTTCATGCTGGATGAGCATTCCCCCTACCCGGCTGGTTGAGTTGTACTCACTGGGCAGAAGATGCCAGCAGCTGGCCAATTCCTGGGTTGAGGGGTTAAATGTAAGCTTTTGTGGGGTAATGATGGTGGATGGTAGAACAGTAAAATAAGAACCTTTTCAATGGATACTTTTAAAAGCTATGGGGTTGTTTTTTGTAATTCTCCTGGAACATATAAGCCAAAATGTGAAAGGAGTTTTGCCAAGTTGGTTAGGCCCAAAATTTGACTTGCCTTAAAATGTTCTGACTTCTAAATATAACTTGAAAAAGTGAATCGTTGACTTTGGAGCTGAGAACTATTTTAATGCACTATGTAGGACCAAAGCAAGAATCGCAAGTTTTGCTCCTTCCACAGTTGACTCTACAGCAGCAATTAGCTAATAAATTCCGAGAAGCTTGCTGCTATAATCCAGGATGCTAGTGCATAAATAAGAAAGTAAACATAAAAGGCATGTGAGGTTTAAGTTCCTTTAGAAACATGTGCGGGAGAGCAGGCGAAGTAGGAGGGTCATGTTTTGCCATATAGAAAAAGAGCAGAACTGACCGTGGAAGAAACGTGAACAACTTTTAAAAGAGTTTTACAGCTCAAGTTGAAATACTTTTTTAAAAGTATTTGCTGGTAGTGCTGTTTTTGGTTAGTATGCACAGGTTTGAAGTCCCTTTCCTTACTACAGTGCTGGTGCTCTGTGCTTTAGCTTTTAGTCTCGCAGCTTTTCCATATTAGCATGAAATGTAAATACAGGAAAGGGGACATAAGCCCTGTGTTCTTGCAGGTAGTCTTGTCCCATATCTAGTGAAAGAGTCCTCTTTCCAGTGACCTCAGATCAACCCGATTCCACGTGGTGTTTTTGAAAATGGAAAGCAGAAACCTCCCAAAATAATAAGTGTGCCTCATGGGCATTAAAATGAAACGGTCAGATGGGTAAGGCCCAAGGTAGAGGTTTAGTGTATTACATATTTCTTTAATTATAATTTAATATTGATGGAAATAGTCTCTTGATTTAAAAAACAAAAATCAAATAAAGGTTGTTCAGAATGTGTCGATTGAAACATTCCCCTGCAGTATTTGCAACATAAGCTCTGCAGCAATGTGTTTGTACAGGAGAACTAGAAAGTGAAACTTATTGGAAACAAAATCAGTTTGACTAGCTTCTAAGTTAAGTTAAATCAGAAAAGTAAACAAATAGCAAAGTGGTGAAAAGTGAATTTTCATGATTATTTTCCCCTCTATTTTTAATTATCCACGGTACTCTTAGGGTATGTTTCTGGTGTAGTGGTTTAAAAAAAAAAAAAAAAAAAAAAAAAAAAAAAGGGGGTAAACTAACCTAACCTAAACTCTGTATTCCCCAAATGAGAAGCTACACTACTGATATGTCTACCCTTGGAGCTGGTAGTGTGATTCCCAGCTTGGAGAGACATGCTCATGCTAGCTGTCATCAAGCTAGCATGGTAAAAACAGAGTGTAGCTGTGGCAGAGCAAGCAGCCGGAGGGGTTCACAGCCCTGAGTACAGGCCCATCAGAGAGGCTAGGTGGGCATTTGGGGCAGTTAGCCCCTCCTGCTGCTCATGCTGTTGCAGCTACATTCAATTTTTAATGCAGTAACTTGATGAGAGCTAGTACAGGTGTGTCTCCTGAAGCTGGGAATCACATCTTCAGCTCAAAGTGTAGACATGCTCAAAAAAACACCGGTAAAGGCGTTTAACCCTGCCTCCCCCAAAGAGACAGTGTCCATTCAAACACCTCATGCAAAAGATCATGTTAGTGAGGATCTCTCTTAAACCTTGTTTGAACTAACCCTCCTCCTGTTCCAAACTGGAGATGTGCTGCAATCAGTGCATTTTCACTTTCTTTGCACTTTTGAATGGCAGTTGTTTCACGCAAGGATCAGAGAAGGCTGAGACTGAGGCGGGAATGAAGTTTTCAGCCCTGCAATATATTCTGTTCACCAGAGTAAATGGGTTCCAAGCTGCAGAGAAAAAGCCCTGCCTTAGCCCAGTATAAAAACGCCATAGATATTTTGGTTTTGTCTTTTACGTGAGCGTGAGTGCCCTTTAAATTACCTACCAAAAGCCAAACTGCAGTCTCTGAGCCTTCCCACAACATTGGCACAAAGCTCCCCTTCTCAGTTCTGCAGGTCAGTGAGAGGCTAAGGGGAAATACAAATCCATGCTTCAAACCCTCAACCATTATTTGCTTAAAAAAAAATCCCCAAAGGGACAAGTTGGTGCTATAGTTATCTCCACCCTTCTCTTGCTAAATCTGCTCTTACCAAAACCCTCAATCACAGGGATGTCAGATCCCTTCCCTTGCCGTCTCCCCCCCACCCCCCACATGTTCTTTCTAACTGGTATCAGAGATCTGATTGTAGCCAGATGTGGCCCCTTTGACCCTGTTAAAGTGCCTGCCACAGTCTCTGGATACAAAACAATGGGGCTTTATCCCTCCTCTTTCTCCTGGTCTCATGCACACAGCTCTCTCTCTGCAGCTGTCAGACTGATAAGTTTATTTAACTGGGGCTCGTGTTCTTACAACTATGTAGTCACCTTCCATGCACACATCTCCTCTCCACCCAATATCAACCTTACATCTTCAGAGGGGAAGAGGGAGTTACAAGAACCGACGGAAACCCCGTTCTCTAATGAGAATGGGTGAAGCATCTGTGGGAAAGGAAATGGGAGAAGAGAGGGAATATGTAAATTGAAAAGGACATGGTTTAGGTTATATATTTTAAACTATTCTAAAGGGCCCATATAAAACTGAGTGCTTTCCCAGGCATTAAAATCCCCAGTGATTAAACCAGAATTGATGGCAATAATAATAGTAGCAGAAGCAGTAAAGTGCCCATAAGTATGTAACCTACCAAGCAGCAATAACCCAAAGACTCTGAGTTACTTCAGATTGTTGGTTCTGAAGCACTATATGCTACTTTCTCCCTGATAGCCCCATGTTAAGTGTAGGTAATTTGGCATTATTGGGTGGAGGGCTTACATATAAAAAATCCTCTATATTTTTACAGAGTTGCCAGGGATAGCAGAATGCACATGGTGAGTATTTGCCCAACCATCCATTCCATATCTAGTGGAGTTGGGTGGCCCATTTGAGGAGCTGGATTTTTTAAACACGATTTCAGCTCTCATTTTGAGGCTCTGGAAGAGTTTTCTCTGTGTGTACATTTTTAATAAATCCGTTCCAGGAGCTCAGGAGTTGTAAGCAACCCTACAATAACAAGCTAAGCACCCGTGCACTATGGAAAGCAAACAGATTTCAGTTGTAAGCGTACAAGGGATTTTTATAAACAATAAGTACTAAAATATTTTTAAGTTCTGAAATTTGTTCCGATGAACAATGTTACACAATGTCTTTTTTGTCATAAACATCTTTCTGCTTATTTAAAGAGTACCAAAATTTAATCACTGTCCCTCACTATTTATCCAGTTCTGCCCTTGGATATATGCATTCGACTCCCATTGAATTGATGGGAGTTGTATTTATGTATTCGACTTGCATGATAGAGTGCACACATTCAGAATAGATGAGATACTTGTTCAATGAATGGATATAATAAGAATGAAAAAACTACAGTGACATTGAAGTCTTCAGTCAAATGCAAGATTACATTACAAGATTACATACTTAGTCCTGCCTTGAGTGCAGGGGACTGGACTAGAATACCTCTTGAGGTCCCTTCCAGTCCTACACTTCTATGATTCCAAAGCTAGCGAAAAGTCCCTTTCCAATGACATGGTCTGACCCTCTGCTCCTGAGAGGCTGAGGCCTTCACCACTAACTCTACCTTCCAGATCATGTGTTTATTTTTAAAGGTCTCCCTGATACAGAAAAGTCTCTAAACTCCTTGAAGTGAGAATCGAGCCATTGTTTAAAATCCTGGTCCCCTGCTGGACTATGTGCCACCACCACCAGATTGAGAGTGCTTGGTTAGTTTGGTGTGCAGAGATTCCTCGGATGCCATCTGCTCTGTAGGCCAACTCTGTCCTCCTGATGAGTCCTTGTGGCACTAAACGTGATAGTGCGCTGAGAAGACATGAGTTCAAAGACGAGCTGAGGTCAGTTATTTTACACAAGCTACTCTCAGCAGAAAGGGATTTAGTCTTGTTTCTCCTTTGCACTCAGAACACAAGACTGCTTTTCCCTGATTCAGTTTCAGATTTTTCATAAATCTAGTGGGGGGGAAAAAAAGATTGTTCATTCCTCCTTGGTGCTCAACATGCCACATAGATCCACTCACCATGTGACTATGGCATTTATAAAACAGTTGACTGAGGCCACCAGACATTCTGCCTTATATGTGGAAGGGCATGGAAGAATTTTAGGGATTTTAATTGTATCCATGGGATCAATTATATATGTGTTCTTCTTACTGCTTACCTGAACTACTGACAGGACACTCTTGTAGGAGGACTCTCCTGAAAGGTGTCTAGTAAGGAGATCGTAGAGTAAATGCATGTATGATAGAAAAAATATTTTTTTCTTCCCTCCCCCCATTTTGTTTATAATTTTTTAATTCCTTCCATTGCATGAAATGATGCCAAGATCAGTATTTACAGCTCTGAGCCTCTGAGGGGAGTTATTAACGGGTTTATTTGGCTGGGACACAACTTGCTGTTGAATAAGCCCCTCAGCAGGTGAATGAAATTCCCAGGTGGCACGTGACTGAATATTAGCTTACTTCACTTCACCCTATTTTTATAACTGCAAGGGTGGAATTACTATTACTATTTGCATAGAAGCTTCACTCAGGTTTCAAAACACTACATAAAAGTAGGCATTAAAACGAACAGGGCCTGTAGTACCTGCTGGGTTTTAATTAAAACTACCCTCAAATAGAAAGTTTATTTAGTAAATACCCACAGCTTTTTGAATGCCAAGCTCTTCTTGAATTCCATTGAGGTTGTCTTTGTGTACTGGATGGTTCAAAACCACCAGCCTAGTATTTTTGAAGTTCTCACAAGCCAAGAAAAGATTTTCCAGTCAAGCTGGCCTAGGTTGGAGCTACTTGTCCTAACCCTATTGGAAGCCTACTCAAAAATCCTGCTGCATTTTTACCAAAGCTGTGGACCATTAAGTTCAAGGCCTGGGATTTATCTAAATCTCCCCTTGCTCCTGTTCTTTACATCTAGGGTTCATTGTTATCAGCGGAGTCTGTTAAATGTTAGTGCCATGCAAAGACATAATGCAGGCATAATTTAATGGGATGGAATGGGACAGTTTTTACGTAAAGAAAAGGTGTCAACCAAGAGCCCATTTTGTTTCTTGCTTTTCTAAAAGGATATGGTGGATGGGAAATCTTCAGCCTTAGAAGGAAAACACCACAGTTTGAATATGTTTCTAAAGATTAATAAGCTTTTGTGTATTAATTACTGAAACGTAAACAGGTAAATTCCCCTCCTCCTCCTCCATCTAAAGCAAAGCTGGGTGTGAGCTGCAAAGTTTTGATCAGTATAGAGACTCCTTTGGTTTACAGTGGTGACCAACCCAGGACTGGGAGACTATAAAGGTGGCATAAAGGAGGAGGGATAGCTCAGTGGTTTGAGCATTAGCCTACTAAACCCAGGGTTGTGAGTTTAATCCTTGAGGGGGCCATTTAGGGATCTGGGGCAAAACTTGGGGATTGGTCCTGCTTTGAGCAGGAGGGTTGGACTAGATGACCTCCTGAGGTCCCTTCCAACCCTGATATTCTATGAAAGCATGCTCCCCCTCCCCCAGCCAGTTGCACTAAGAGCTTCTGGGTCTTATATTCGGGGCACTGGGTCCTTATCCGTGCTAGGAAAATTCCTGCACAGGATTAGACAACATGGTTCAAAAACCATCTATGCTCTGCCTACACTACAACTCCCCCATGTTAGCACCAATGGAGCAGCAATGTTGTAATAAAATGGTTCACATTTTCCTAGTGTACACAAGGCTTCAGTGTGACACTTTTCTTCTCTGGTGCTCAGCTATCCATCCAATTGCTTTTTTGATTCCCTAAGCTGTTCCCTTTCACAGTGACACGAAACAGGGCAAAATCTATTAGAGGTGCTTGTGGGCCGTGCCCTTTCGAGCAAATCCTTCCAATAGAAAGAACGACACCTTGGCAGGGCAATGCTGGGGCTGGAAAACCTCTTGTCTGTCTGTGATCAGATGTTTTGAATGTTCTCACACTGCTTCCAAACAACAAATTCAAAATGCCATAAAGAGCAGCAACAGTAATTAAATTATCTATGTTACTGTGGTGAGGCTTACACACTGCTTTCATAAGAGAGACCTGGAGTTTTGCCCAATGTGGTGTCCAAATTTTACAGTTACTAATCAGGATTGTGGCATTGCTGTGCATTCCTTTATTCCTTCTGCCCACCAAGAGCCCATAATCCTCTTCTACTGTGCAGACTGAAAGTACAGCATTCTGCATCTGTGTACATTTCTGCTCTTGGTATGTGAAAAAGAGATTGCATGTTGGTCCTCTCTCCAATGGAGCCCTGAGTTCACTGCTCTCCCTTGGCATTACACTGGTTTTCCTTTTCTTGATTTGTTTGTTTAAGATTTATTTGGTTGCTTTGTTCCATTTTCTGTTGGTTGGTTGGAGGTGAGATAGCAGGAACAGTTAGTGCTTATTGATTGATGCTCTATAAATACTTGAGTACTATTTTTCAGTGTCCAGATGTGTGCTAAGCGTTTTACAGGACAACTAGAATGACCGAGCTTATGAATGAATTATAGATGTGACAATATGAAACAGATTTTTTAACTGGTTCATTTGCTGGAAGAAGGGCTTTACATTCATGGCCATTTGTAAGTATGGTTTGGGGTAGAGGGGCATGAGGTGTTTGCAGAGAAAATATTCTTTTCCATGATAATTCACTGATATGTAATGACTAGGGCCCTACGAAATTTACAGTCCATTTTTGTCAATTTAATGGCCAGAGGGTTTTAAAAGTAGTCAGTTTTACAATTTCAGATGTTTACCTCCGAAATTTTGTGGTGTTGTAATCGTGGGTGTCCCGACCCAAAAGAGGATTGTGGGGGGTTTGCAAAGTTGTTGTAGGGGGGTCATGGGATTGCCAGCGTCCCTTCTGTGCTGCCTTCAGAACGAGGCTCTGAAGGCAGCTTCCCTGGAGCTTCCCAGAGCTGGAGGAGGTTCCCCGAGCTGGAGGTGGATCCGATCTTCCCCGTGCTGCCAGGAGCGCCCCAGCCAGGGACTGCTAGTCCCGGCCAATGGGGATTAGGCCTATGACCAGGGGCCCTGGCCAATTTGGGGGCCCCCTGTACCACCCTCACTTCTGCACTGCCTCTGGAAATGGGTCTGATCTCCCCACCAAGAGTGGCCATGCAGGGGAAGGACAAGTCCTGTCCCTCCCCACCCAGCCCAGACTAGCAGCTATGAGCCCCCGGCTGGGGAACTTCCAGCAGAATGGGAGATTGGATTTCACGGGGAAAGGCTTATTTCACAGACTGACACACGTTTTTCATGGCTATGAAATTGGTAGGTCCCTAGTTATGAACAGTAAAACAAGCCAGATCTGTGACAATGGTTTACAGTCCATTCCTGATCCTGTAGAACATGATGGCAAATCTCCAATTGACTCCGTTAACTTGCTAGATTAACTCTGTTGGTAAGAGCTGATGTGAATGACTGCAGCTGAGGATGCAAGGTCACAGCAGTAACCCCCGCTGAATCACACTTGCTTGCCAGTGGCAGTTTCTGTTGGGGTGCTGTGGTTGTGGGTTGGGTTTTATTTTTTCCACAGTACAGCTGCGATCAAATTATTGTTTTCAATTAACAACCAAGAACAATTGACTGGAAGAATAAAATATAATCACCCAATAATGTTCTCGGCTTCTTGTCAATTTGACTCTTGATTTATGTATCCCTCTGGGCTCCCAATCAAAAGCAAGCAGTGCATGAGTTGGACTTGGACTGTTCAGTCCCACATGGACCTTATATCTGTAGCTGTTTAAAATCACATTTGTAAAACGAACTGACATAAATGAAAGAGAGAGATTGAAGGATCCACATGCAACTTCTGTTTAGTTCTACTGCACTGTACCCTTTATAGATACTTAAGAGTAAAAAATGGACTGCTCACTACTAAGTTATTTTATATTCTAGAGGTTTTTCTTACGGCAGCTGTATCTGGCTTCAGTGCAACCATAATTTAGACTGGAGTGAACATTAAAATGAGCGGGGTATTCTTTCTCTTTTGTACAGCAAGTTCCTTGTGTTCCCTTATTGTGTCTGAACTTTAGTGAGTTGTAATTTCTTGCTGTACTGTACTAATCTTTACTTGGATTAAGTTCGTTGCCAACCTATGACGAACCCCAAGTGAAATGGGTGAGAGACCAAGGCAGTTTGATTTCTCATAAATGCATGTGAATCGGGTGAACACTTAGCACTGACTTCGGGATAAAATAATCTGAAATTTACAAAAGTGCAATAAATGTTTGGTTGTCTTTAGTGAGGTGAAAATTTGTATGCTGTCCTCCTGTATTCAGTTTTTGCCATTCATTTCCAGGCAGCAGCGAGCACAGATGGAAAAGGCATATACATCCCTTCTGTATTTTATCTAATAGGAATACTGTACTCTGTGTTGGCCTCAGGCTAACAAGTGAGGCCAACAAGTTTGATTTGTATCCAAATGTTTCCGAAGTGGCAGGTTGATTTGAAGCCCATATGTAATTGAAATGAATTTTATTGCTGCTGTATTGTTTTCCTGGATGAATGTTTGCAGAATTCTGCAATATTAGCTTTTTAAAATGTACAATGCCAACACTGTAAAATATACAGATTCCAGAAGATGCTGCTCAACATAAACCAACCCACTGATATCGCTAAATGCCAAGAACTTCCCTAGAGACTGGCTTGTGTGTTGTGAGAAAGATGATACTCAATTGCAAGAGCACACGGAAGCATGGAATCTTATCTCCAAACTTGCTTCACTTGTGATCTCTCAGGTTCACAGCAGAGACTTGCCCAAATTAAAAAAATAAATAAAATTCACACAGCCAGATTGTTCCCTGTGGAACCATGCACAGTGGGATCCTTTTACATGCAGCTCTTCCTGCTTCTGTGTGAACGGGGGCTCAGCTGCCTCCAGGCAGGATCAGGGCCCCACTGTGCTGAGTGCTGTGTGAACACACACAAAGACATGGTCCCTCTGCTGGGTTGCTTACATCCTCTGTTACCCCATTGAATTGGTGCCTATCTGTAATAGGGATGTATCATTGAAAACTGGCCTAGTGAGGATTGAAGTCATCACTGGCTACTGCTGGCATGGCCCCTTTTGGTCATGCTGCCCACCTCAGAAACAAAGTCCCTGCACATCGAGCTGTGAAGATTGGACTTGAGGTCAAAAGCAGTCACAGCCCTGCCACAGACAGTCATGCACAGTTGCCCACGATTAACTTGGCTACCCCAGATCAGTAAAAACCCTGTGGTCATAGAATCATAGAATATCAGAGTTGGAAGGGACCTCAAGAGGTCATCTAGTCCAACCCCCTGCTCAAAGCAGGACCAATTCCCAACTAAATCATCCCAGCCAGGGCTTTGTCAAGCCGGGCCTTAAAATCCTCCAAGGAAGGAGACTCCACCACCTCCCTAGGTAACGCATTCCAGTGCTTCACCACCCTCCTAGTGAAATAGTTTTTCCTGATATCCAACCTGGACCTCCCCCACTGCAACTTGAGACCATTGCTCCTTGTTCTGTCGTCTGCCACCACTGAGAACAGCCGAGCTCCATCCTCTTTGGAACCCCCCTTCCGGTAGTTGAAGGCTGCTATCAAATCCCCCCTCATTCTTCTCTTCTGGAGACTAAACAATCCCAGTTCCCTCAGCCTCTCCTCATAAGTCATGTGCTCCAGACCCCTAATCATTTTTGTTGCCCTCCGCTGGACTCTTTCCAATTTTTCCACATCCTTCTTGTAGTGTGGGGACCAAAACTGGACACAGTATTCCAGATGAGGCCTCACCAGTGTCGAATAAAGGGGAACGATCACATTCCTCGATCTGCTGGCAATGCCCCTACTTATACAGCCCAAAATGCTGTTAGCCTTCTTGGCAACAAGAGCACACTGTTGACTCATATCCAGCTTCTCGTCCACTGTGACCCCTAGGTCCTTTTCAGCAGAACTGCTACTTAGCCATTCGGTCCCTAGTCTGTAGCAGTGCATGGGATTCTTCTGTCGTAAGTGCAGGACTCTGCACTTATCCTTGTTGAACCTCATCAGGTTTTTTTCGGCCCAATCCTCTAATTTGTCTAGGTCCCTCTGTATCCGATCCCTACCCTCTAGTGTATCTACCACACCTCCTAGTTTAGTGTCATCTGCAAACTTGCTGAGAGTGCAGTCCACACCATCCTCCAGATCATTAATAAAGATATTAAACAAAACCGGCCCCAGGACCGACCCTTGGGGCACTCCGCTTGAAACCGGCTGCCAACTAGACATGGAGCCATTGATCACTACCCGTTGAGCCCGACGATCTAGCCAGCTTTCTATCCACCTTACAGTCCATTCATCCAGCCCATACTTCTTTAACTTGGCGGCAAGAATACTGTGGGAGACCGTATCAAAAGCTTTGCTAAAGTCAAGGAATAACACATCCACTGCTTTCCCCTCATCCACAGAGCCAGTTATCTCATCATAGAAGGCAATTAGGTTAGTCAGGCACGACTTCCCCTTCGTGAATCCATGCTGACTGTTCCTGATCACTTTCCTCTCCTCTAAATGTTTCATAATTGATTCCTTGAGGACCTGCTCCATGATTTTTCCAGGGACTGAGGTGAGGCTGACTGGCCTGTAGTTCCCCGGATCCTCCTTCTTCCCTTTTTTAAAGATGGGAAGGTGGTGCTCTTTGCTGCCTGGAATAAAGCCGTACAGTATGGTCATGGACATTCAGCTCTATGGACCTCCACAGTCTAAGTGTATTGTTAGTGTTTCTTGAGAGGGATTGGCTTAGAGCCTGTATCTCTCCTGGACCCTGACTGATAATTGCACACAGCAGGAGCACACGTTCATGCCCTTTGTATTAAGAGAAGTAGTATGTTGAAAGTACCGGTTTACAGTGGGGCCCCACCACTACCAGTTTGCAGTCTTCCCATTTGGCCTGGCAACAGCACCGAGGGTGTTTACCAAGTGCATGTCAGTGGTAGCAGCTTACCTCAGGCGCCGGGGTATCCAGATCTACCCGTACCTCGACGACTGGCTCGTCAAGGGCAGCTCCAGGGCTCAAGTCCAAAGGGATGTCATGGTGCTTCAAGCCACATGCCACTCTGGGCCTACTGGTAAACGAAAAAGTCGATGTTAGTGCCAGTGCAGAGGATATAGTTAATCGGAGTGGTCCTCAACTTGACTTGCACCAGAACATTCCTGCCTCTGGAAAGGTTCCACACGATGATGAACCTATCGCGGAAGTCTCCGCATTCCCTCTGACTACAGCCAGGGTCTGTCTGCACCTGTTGGGCCATATGACAGTGTGCACTTACTTGGTCCGCCATGCCAGGCTCCAGATGCAGCCCCTGCAACGGTGGCTGGTGATGGTCTATTCCCAGTCCCGAGACCCCCTGGAAAAGGTCATTACCATCCCCCAGGTGATACTTACCTCGCTGCGGTGGTTGACAGACCGCAGAACAGTCCTGGAAGGGATTCTGTTGGACAACCCTCCCCACTCCATAGAGTTGGTGTCAGACGCTTTGGGCTCGGCTGGGTGACACATATCTGCATTTTCCAGACTCAGGGGATGTGGTTCCCGGATGAAGTGCCGTTGCACATAAACGTCAAAGAGTTCTGAGCAGTCTGGCTGGCATGCGGAGTCTTCTTGCCCCACCTGTTGGGCAGGGTGGTACAAGTCCTGACAGACGACGCAGCCTCAATGTTCTACATGAACAGGCAAGGGGGAGCGCGCTTGTCGGCTCTCTGTCAGGAGGCGCTCTGTCTATGGGGCTTCTGCATCAGCCACGAGGTCGATCTGGAAGCTTGTACCTTCCCGGTGTCAGGAATATGCTGGCGGACCAGCTCAGCAGGGAATTCTCCTCTCACCACGAGTGGTCGCTCCATCCCAGGGGTAGCCTGCATGATTCCCCCAAAGATGGGAAACTCCCCAAGTGGGCCTGTTCGCTACCAGACAGAACAGGCCCTCCGATTCCACTCATCAGCAGGGCCTTCGCAAAGATCAAGAGAGACAGGGCGCAGGTTGTCATGATCACCCAGCGTGGCCTCACCAGCACTGGTTCGGCATGCTCATGAGCCTGTCAGCGGCCCTTCACTGGCCCCTGCCCAACCGACCAGACCTGCTGTCACAGGGCCATGGTCGGCTCTTACACCCCAACCTCAGGTCCCTCCACCTCTCTGTGCGGATGCTGCCTGGCTGAACCTGGAGGAGTGGACCTGTTTGGAAGGAGTCCAACAGGTCCTCCTGGAAAGTAGGAAGCCCTCAACCAGACTGACTTACCTGGCCAAATGGACAAGGTTTTCCTGCTGGGCATCTGAATAGGGCATCTGAATAGGGCATCTCTCCCTTGCGTTCCTCCATACAGGCTGTCCTGGTCTAACTGCTCCATTTGAGGAACGAGGGCCTGGCACACACTTCCATTAGAGCGTGTCTCGCAGCCATCTCTGCTTTTCACCCAGTGATCCAAGGACAAACAGTGTTTTCCCATGATATGACATGATGGTCAGATTCCCGAGAGGGCTGGAGAGACTCTTCCCGCAGGTATGGGCTCTCGTCCCGCAGTGGGATCTTAACTTGGTCCTCTCAAGGCTCACTGGTCTGTCCTTTGAGCCGCTGAGTTCCTGCTCCTTTTCCCACCTGTTATGGAAGGTCGCATTCCTCATGGCAGTGATGTTGGCAAGACGGGTCTCTGAGATTAAAGCCTTGACCTCAGAACCTCCGTACATGGTCTTCTACAAAGATAAGATTCAGTTGCGGCCCAACCTGATCTTCCTGCCGAAGGTGGTCTCCACCTTCCATATGAACCAGGACATCATCCTCCTGATGTTCTGTCCCAAACTGCACAAGACCAGTGAAGAGAAGTGTCTTCACACCCTGAAAGTCCAGAGGGTCTTAGCTTTCTACTTAGAGCGTACCAAGCCTTTTCATAAATCAACTCAGCTCTTCATCCCAACAGCAGATAGGATGAAGGGTCACCTGGTGTCCTCGCAGAGGATCTCCAATTGGATTGCTTCATGGATAAGGACCTGTTACCACCTGGCGGGAGTTCCGCTGCCGCTGATTGTCAGAGCCTCTTGACGAGAGTACAGGCATCTTTGGCAGCCTTCCTGGCACAAATCCGTATCCAGGATATCTGTAGAGCCGCAACATGGTCCTCTGTCCACATGTTTACCGCTCATTATGCCATCACTCAGCAGGCCAGGGACGATGCTAGGTTCGGCAGAGCTGTGCTACAACCTACACATCCATGAACTCCTACCCACCTCCAGGGGTACTGCTTTGGAGTCATCTAATATGGAATGGACATGAGCAAGCACTCAAAGAAGAAAAGACAGTTATCTTTTCTGTGCTGTTCTTCGAGATGTGTTGCTCATGTCCATTCCATGACCTGCCCTCCTTCCCCATTGTCGGAGTTTCCAGAAACAACGAACTGAGGGTGCGGGAAGCCAGCGGCACCCTTTATACCACACCATGCTGGCGCCAGTCCAGAGGGTTCCAGAGCTGGTCGTCTACGGATAATGCTGAGGGGAAAACTTCCAGCACCGGTGCATGTGGCGAGCACACACACCTAATATGAAAGGGACATGAGCAACACATCTCAAACACCAGTTATGGAAAATGTAACTGTCTTTTTGAATCCCCTATGAATGCTTCTTCCCCCCCCAAGAATGGGAGCTGGAGATCATTATCTCTGATCTCAGGATCATCATCATCTCCCCTCCTTTAAACTCTCTCTCCCATAGGGTTACCATATCTAAGAAATAAAAAAAAGAGGACCCTCCACGGGCCCTGGCCCTGCCCATTTCCCCACCCCAGCCCCGCCCCAGCCCCGCCCCTTCCCCACCCTAACTCCGCCCCCTCCTCCCTCCCACTCCCAGCCACGTGGAAAGGGCTGCCCCAGCGCTACCGGCTTCACGGTTTGCCGGGCAGCCCCCAGACCCTGCGCCCCCGGCCGGCGCTTCCCCAGCGCAGCTGGAGCCCGGGAGGGGAAGCGCCCAGCCGGGGGCGCAGGGTCTGGAGGCTGCCCGGCAAACCGTGAAGCCGGTAGCGCTTGGACTTCGGGCAGCCCCCTTGCCTCCGGACCCTGCGTCCCCAGCCGGGCACTTCCCCTCCCGGGCTCCGGCGGCGCAGGGTCCGGAGGCATGGGGGCTGCCCGAAGCCGGTAGCGCTCGGGCAGCCCGGCTCTTAAACAGAGCCGAAGAGTCGGGGAGGAGCAGAGCCACCGCGGCCGGAGGCTCTGCTCCTCCCCTGACTCTTCGGCTCTGTTTAAGAGCCGAGCTGCCCCAGCACTACCGGCTTCGGGCAGCCCCCATGCCTCCGGACCCTGCGCCGCTGGAGCCCAGGAGGGGAAGTGCCCGGCCGGCGGCTGGGGTCCGGAGGCAAGGGGGCTGCCTGAAGCCCATAGTGCTCGGGCAGCTCGGCTCTTAAACAGAACCGAAGAGTCAGGGGAGGAGCAGAGCCGCCATTTTCCCGGACATGTTCGGCTTTTTGGCAATTCCCCCCGGACGGGGATTTGAGTGCCGAAAAGCCGGACATGTCCGGGAAAAAGAGGACGTATGGTAACCCTACTCTCCCACCCTTCTGCTTCTTATTACTCTTGAAGGGTCTCATCATCATTCATCTGATTGAGGAGAATAGGAGGGGCCTCTCTGAACAGTGAGATAAGGCAGCACTTCTCAACCAGGGGTCTGGCGCCCCCTGGGGGGCCTTGAGGAGGTTTCAGTGGGTCTGCCAAGCAGGGTCTTGCTGAAGCCCAGGGCAGAAAGTTCAAGCCCTGCCGTGTGGAGCAGAAGCCCCGGGGCCCTGAGCCCCACCACCCGAGGCTGAAGCCTGAGCAGGCACACACTATATCTTGGCTTTGAATGTGCAATTTTAGTCTCTCTCTCTTCCTCCCTTTTTAAATAATTATTTTGAAAAAGCTTTTGAGAGACCAGTTTAAGTATTAAATAAATTCTAACTCATGTCAAGGTTTTCAGCAGTATCAGGTGTGAAGTTACATAGACGATCTATTGTTCTCAGGAGAGGCTGTCATCAACATTTTATCTCGATAGCTGGTAACAAACTTGGGCTATACTTCATCTTAAGTACTTTAGCGTGACAGAATGTGGGGGCCCACAGGTTGGGGGAGAGTGGGGAAGGATCTTATAGATTCTGGTTCAGTAATGGCTTCCTGCTACTTGTGTTAGCGAGAAGTGTAACCCTAGTGTTTCAGAAAGGGGCAGAGTGACAGGTCGTCTTCTAGCAAATCTAAAATGGTTTTAAAAGGCTGAAAGAATGGTTAGACATGAGGACATAAAATGCATGTCCTGCATTTTTTGCAGCTGTCTGGGACACCCTGTTTTTTCCTCCCAGAGTCTTATTAATTTTTAATAAATTGTAGGAGTTCTTCCCCCTGGGATGTGTAGCTCTCTTCTTTGTTCTTGAAAGTTCATCTATTGTACTACTGAGCACTGCAGACAGGACCCTCTGAGCCAAATTCTGCTGTTGCTTACACTGGTGTAAATCTGGAGTAACTCAGTTGATTTCAGTAGAGACTTTCTGGTTTTGCACCAGTGTAACCAAGTAGAGAATTTGGTCCTCAGAATTGTTAACAATCCATAACCTGCCTTAAAGAAACCTCAACAGAATAATGTAGCTTTGTTTAAAAATATGAATTAAACTGTGTTTGATCCCAATTTATTTATTTTTGATTTATTCTAAACTAGAGGGGAAAAAACAGTGTCCATCCCAGGCTATGGGTGTCCTTGACAATCTCTTTGAAATGCCCAATCTATACTTAAGTAAACAGATTCCCTATTAATAGAATATTTGTTTAGATATCATTACAAATATGTAAAATTAAAACAAAATTATGGCTAATCAGTTCCCCGCTTATCTTCCATAGTTACTACAACACATTTCCCCTACCCCAGTTGATGACATCACTGACATCCTGTTCCCTGGTCTGTTTTTGGTGTTAGTGATATAAATGAGGGGTGGGGAGTGGAAACAACAAAGGATCCTGTGCGTAGGTCTTGGCTTATTAAAATCTTCATCTTTAATGGGATATTTCAGACTTCTCTGGGTCTTTGGAACCAGACTCTTTATTGTTGAGAATAATTTTCTTAGTTTACATTACCCATTTGAGACTATTTTAACTTTTGAGCACTGTATGCTAAAACAAGGATTAGATTACAGGCATTAGGCTAAGTACACTTAAGTTTACTTGAATAAAAGAAGAAGAAATAGAGCAAGAATAGTAACAAACAATACAGCTCCAGTAAAAAGAAAAGTTTGAAAGAGGAAATGGTGTCCTAATCTAGGCTGGGATTTTCAAAGGAGGTGGAGAGAGAGGCACCCCAATCCCATTGAATTTCAATCCGGTTTGGATGCTTAACGCCTTTAATTCCGTTGAAAATCCCACCCCCCTTTTCCATTTTCATTATAAATGATCAAGATCAGTCAAGTGACCAGCACTTGTCATATATATTCATTTTTAGACTAGTCATTTTTTCCATGGCTTCCTAAATGCTGTCCATTGGGAACATTCAGATTAGCTGATTTTGCCCAGATATTGCTGCATATCTCATAGGTAAAAATCACCCATTGCTCTTCTGAAACTACCACTGCCCATTCAGAGCACAGGCACACAACAAGGGAAGATGGAGACAAGGTGAAAACCTTTCCTTGCCTTGGTTAATTTTGGTCAGTCTTTTAGTTTCCCCCCCCCTCTCTGTCCTCCTCTTTCCCTCCCTTCATATATGTTATGCTGTATATACTTTATATCTTGTGTGTACGTTGATCTCTAATATAGATATGAAATGCTATTGTCTCAGCCTTTTAGAGCACAGACATAGTGTACAGTTGCTTATTTATGACTAACAGATTTATTTGGGCATAAGCTTTCGTGGGTAAAAACCTCACTTCTTCAGATGCATCTTCAAAAGTGAGGTTTTTATCCACGAAAGCTTATGCCCAAATAAATCTGTTAGTCTTTAAGGTGCCACCAGACTCCTTGTTGTTTTTGTAGATACAGACTAACACGGCTACCCCCTGATACTTATTTATGACTGTATATCTTTTTCTTTTGCAATTCTCTTCCCCCTGGCTGAAGGGTGTGGGGAATTGTGTGATTTTCCTAATGTGTGTAAGGTTATTTTTCAGTCACTGGAACCAGTTTTTGTTGGAGGACCATTAGACAGCACCTTGAGTGACTTCTTTGCACTTCTTGCTGAAGCGTGGCGGTAATTGCAAACACACGGGAATTTCTGTGTGTATCCTGTTTCCTACCCAGCTACACCCAATTTACCCTAACACCCTGATAGAAAAACAAGATAGGTACTGATAGGCAGAGAACTCAATGCACTATCACGCCCTAGAGATTCTCCTACTTTTATTAGTGTCCAATTTTTTTCCATGGCACTTTTATATTTCCAAATCTTGTCACGATTGTTCTTGCTACCCCAAATCTCTAATCAGGGATATTTCCATCTATTTTTGCACAGCCAGAGGAGAGGGACCAGGAGAAGAATACAGGGTTGTAGCCTGTAAGAATACAGCCCTGCAGACTCAAGTCCTCAATATAAATATAAAATGAAAAAAGACTGTATGTGAAATGGTAGCAGTGAAATCAATGGCAAAACTGGCATTGAATTCCAAAGGGTCAGTATTTTGCACTGTATTTCCAGAGAGTGGCTACATGCACACCCCAAGTAGTGTCCCTGTGGGTGCTCCTTGTCAGGATATGCATGTGCCTGTGCACCGTTGACCGGAGATTTTTGTCAGCAGTGACTGCAGGTCCACATCTGTGCCCCCAGTATGAGGGTATAGAGAGAGGGGCAGACCTGCTTCCAGTCTAGTTCCTTCTCAACCACCTGTGGCTTGGGTTGGAGCATTGTGGTATCCTTCAGTTGAGTCATGAAGCTTGCTACACCTCGCTTTCTTAACCTTTTCCTTTTAGATTTTTCCTTCGTTATTTCTTTGTTTTCTGTTACTAGAACAAGTTTGTGCTTTGAAGGGTTCTGTCCACTTTTTTCTTCTTTGCTCATTTTGGGCCCTTGCAAAAAATTTTTCCTCCAGGCCATATCCACAGCCTCGAGTGTGGGTTATGCCCAAGATCTCCAGGCTTCAAACCTTGCCTGACTTGCCACAGGTCCTTTCCCTGCAGCAACAGATATTCAAGCTACCCCTGCTGCTTGGGAGAAACCCACATTCCCTCTAAATGTAAAATTTGTTTAGGATTTAAAAGCAAATCTAAAAAAGAGGGAGGACAGACCAAGTTCTACTTATGGAGTGCTCTCTGAGACCCATGGGGTCTGAGTCAACCTCCTATATGTCAATTCCACCGATCACCTCTGTTTCAGCGGTAAGCAAAGACCTTGGCGCTCTGGGGTAGTCCCCAGACCTTCCAAGAGGAAGAAAAGACTCCATTCTCCAGAACAAGACTAGAAAAGGGGAAAGTCACCTCCTAAGTCTGGATCTCAGGAGGTCTCATGTCTTGATACAGGTACCACTGAAGCTCCCATTCCCTCTGGCACTGCAGCCAGGATACCTACCTAAGGAGACCGTAGCATGTACTGAGAGGCAATCTAGAGCAGCCACAATGTCGGCACCTGACTCATTGCCTCTGAAAGCCTGTACCAAGGCGAGGTCCTCCTCTGTACCATCTTCCCTAGCAAGAATAGAAAAGGATACTGTACCTATTTTGGTACAGTCTCTTGTACCAGCCAGTATTCTTACTCCCTAAGAACAATAGCCAGGGTCACCAGTACTGTCCAGGCTCCTATCACGCAAATATCTTTGAATCCTCAAAGAGCCCAAATCACTGTTATTAACAGATGCTGAGACTCACTACTTTATGGTACCGACGAACTTCACAGAGACTTCGTACCCTCCGTCCGTTTCTTTGGAGACTCCCCCTCTGTTACCAACACAGTCCCATACATTCTTTTGAGGGCTCTGAGAGACAGTTCCAGCAGATACGATTACAACTGTCTCTGGCACTGCCTCACCAGCCTCCCTTTCTATCTTTGGTACCAAGGCAAGTGCAGGTCTCCTCCTGGGGCCAGTTACCAACCTGACAACTGGTACCTACATCAATGACTTCCCCTATGGATACAGAGAATGATTCCTCATCTGATTCAAAGGTGTCTATATGTGGTTCCTCCACCTTCTAGTCTCCCTCCCTAGAGGATCACACTGAAGGAGCTCATAGCAAAATGATCTAGGTTCAGAAAAGGATTAGATAAGTTCATGGAGGATAGGTCCACAAAAGGCTATTAGCCAAGATGGTCAGGGATGCGACCCCATGCGCTGGGTGTCCCTAAACCTCTTGACTGTCAGAAGCTGGGACTGGATCACAGGATGGATGACTCGATGATTGTCCAGTTCTGGTCATTCGCTCTGAAGCATCTGGCGCCAGCCAGCCAGGATACTGGGCTAGATGGACCATTGTTCTGATCCAATATGGCCATTCTTATGTTCTTACTACTGGCCTCCTTGCAGTTCAGAGTGGCTAGTTATCAATCCCTGATGGCTAAATATGACTTCACTGCCTTTTACCTCAATAGGTCTAGGCCCTTTCGAGTTTCCCCTGGCCACTTCATTTCTATTGCAGAATGAATGAAGGGACATCCAATCTCCACCCAAAGACTGTCCAAACAGGTTGTAGGTCCTGTCATGCTACGAAGCTCAAGAGTTTATCTCCCTCCCAGAGGTATTGCTCATTCCACCAGGGCTCAGTCTACCTTTGTAGCCCTTCTCAAAAATGTACCCATTTCAGACATCTTCAGGGGAGCCACCTGATCTTTGTCACACACATTTTTACCAGCATTATGTTCTTGTGCCCACTTCCAAGACTGACATGACCTTTGGTGTCGCTGTCCTATGATCTGTAGTGAATCCACTTCCTTGGCACCCTTCTCCGGGATGGAGGTACTGCTTGGGAATCTCCTGAAATGGTGCACCCCTAGGGGTGCTACTCAAAGGAGGAGAGGTTAATTACCTTGTACAGTAACATGAGTTCAAGATATGTCCCTATGGGTGCACCACTAATTACCCTCCTTTGCCACTGCTTTGGAGTCTTTCTTGAGACTTCTATGGTTGAGAAGGAACTGGAGAGGCGGCACATCCGCCCTTCATTGAATACCCTCATATTGGGGTACAAGGATGACTGGGGTGCGGGCATGGACCTACAGACACTGCTGACAAAAGTCTGATCATGATCACATGGGCATGCGCATATCCTGACATAAAGCACCCAGAGGGGACACATCTTGAAGAACTCAAGTTATTGTGCAAAGTAAGTAACAGGGCCGCCCAGAGGATTCAGGGGGTCTGGGGTCTTTGGCGGCAGGGGGCCCCCGCCACCGAATTACCGCTGAAGACCCGGCAATTCGGCGGCGGGTCCCGAAGCGGAAGGACCCCCCGCCGCCAAACTGCTGCCAAAGACCTGAAGCGGAAGAAGCTCCAGGGTCCCGGGCCCCGCGAGAGTTTTCCGGGGCCCCTGGAGCGAGTGAAGTACCCCGTTCCAGGGGCCCTGAAAAACTCTTGTGCGGGCCCCTGCGGAGCCCGGGGCCTGGGGCAAATTGCCGCACTTGCACCCCTCCTCCCCCCCTCCCCCCGGGCGGCCCTGGTAAGTAACCTCTCCTTCTTGAAGCCTGACCCAGAAGGGCCATCTCTCAGCATGAAAGGGTGTTCAGTCTCCAGGACCCGTAAATCCTTGGCCTGTCTGTGGAGACTGCCAACAAAGTTGCCCATTATAGCAATGTTTGTGATGTTTGTTCACTGTGTACTGCACTGTGATTGCCAAACGCTCCATGTAGGCCTTTGAACTGCCATCAGAAGGTAGTGACACTTCATTTCTATCATCCTGGATTTGCACTGGCAACCTAGGAATTAAAGATTGTTTTATCTCATTAAAATCCTATGACCCACTCAGTCCCTTCAGCAGTGCTTGCTGAAACAGGCCTCTTTTTACATCACAGTAACTTGGCAGGTAAAACACAGCAAGGCAGACAAAGAGACGGAAGTAGAAGAAAAATCATCTATTCACCTTTAAAAATTGATTTTAAGTTTCCTCTTTGTTTTCTGCAGTGTTGTTGTAGCTGTGTTGGTCCCAGGATATTAGAGAGACAAGGTGGGTGAGATAATGTTTTTTACCGGACCAACTTCTATTGGTCCAATAAAAGATATTGCCTCACCCACCATGTCTCTTTGTTTTCTGATTATTTCAATTTGAGGAACCACCTAAACCCAGTGCAGGGGAAGAGCCCGACATCTGTAGAGTAGACTCTCCTTCAGCAAACAAGCACAGACCTTGAATGAGTGAGGGGGGACCAAGAGGATTTGGAACTGAAAGAGCTCCCTTCATCAGCATCTTTTAGCAAACTTCTCCTGCAGCCGGTTCCCAGACCACAGCAACCACTGCCCTTTGAGCTCCCTTCCCTTCATCCTCTCTCTGCTCACTTGAGCCACAGACACAACTCTGGGCAGCTTGTTAGGTTTCTGTTTTAGTGCTCTATAAGTAAATGAGCTCCATGAATTTACACTTTGGACTATGGCTACAGTGAAGGATGAGAGCAGACTGGCGTTTTATCTATGGAGGGCATCAGTCGCAAGCTAAGATATCATTTTACAGGTCATGTGTCTAAACGTCTCTCCCTGGGGAGAGACAGGCTTTTCATTAAAGTGAGACACAACCAAAATGCCTCAGACCTCACATGTTATGTCCAGCTTTAGCTCTGATCATCTAATCAGTGCCCCTCTAGTTGTTTTTCGACCCAAATTAATTTCTCCAACTCTGAACAAGTTAAAGGCACACACTTACCTGCACATCAATTATCACTCACCATATGCCACAGAGTTCTAGGCAGATAGTCCATATACCACTGTGCATCTCAATAGCTTTGTATGTTGACCCTCCCTACATGAGGGTGTAGGGAGGATGATATGTGATTTTTTTTTTTTTTAATTACTCAGATCTGGAGGAACTGAGTTCAAAGCAAAACATCTGGGTAAAACGGGGGGAGGAGGGGAGAAGAGCTTTATCCACAGAATATTCACCACAGAAGATGACTTGATAGTGTTCCTTTAAGTGACTAAGTAACAGCTGGAGTAATAGGAACTCTCAGGTGTTCCCTTGTGTAGGTCACTGCACTGGTGCTGGTGCTTGGGTATCCTGCAGTGGCATCAAGTGTCATTGGGCCTCCCATCCTGGAAGGAGACCATTTAAAGGTGAACCTAAGAGTGTTAATAACAATATGATCAGAGTTATGAAAGTTCTTGAGTTGAGCTCAAGATGTAGGTGTCACCTACAACCATAGCAGGTATCTAAGAACTCTACTTTTTCATTGCCTTTACTTCCTAACCTCTGGAGGTTGTTCATAGCTAATACCTATCTCACATCTTGTACTTTTCACCTGAAAATTTAAAAGCACTTTCCAAGTGTTCACTAATTATTCCCATATCATTATTTATTTAATGTCATATTGCTGTCCTCATTTTAGAGGTAGAAAGAGATCAGTGACTTGCCCAGGGTCATTCAGTGACACAAGTCAATGTTAGAACTGCAATTAGAATTTAGGAGTCCTGACTCTGTCTACAGCTGTAACTACCAGGCAAGAATGGATCCTTTGTTAGCAATGCCATTTAATGGTTTTAAGGAAATGTGGCATCCAGATTAGGTCTTGCTACAGTACGTGGCAGTGGGAACTAATTTTCAAACTTTTTTTACATAAATGTAAATATTTTGTTTTAATATATAAAGATACTTGCAATTATAAATCTGCCTTGCTTATTTATGGGACACTTATGGGGCGCACTCACCATTAGAGCACCCCCTTGCATCAGGGCTTGATGTTGCAGATATCTTCAGTTCCAGTACCTCTTCCAGGCCATCTGCCTCTGTCTTGGTGTTCCATAGCCCAGCCCTCTGGCCAAGTCACATTAAAGTTCAAACTCTTTCTGGGGTAACAAAAGGTCCAACAATAAGTCTCAAAACAAATACCCACACTAATAATTCTTGTGCCGCCTCAGGTTCCACTGCTGTTTTCTGCTTCTTCACCTCTTCTCCTGCCCCTATAGAACTTCTCCTTCTCCTGTCGTCGTCTTCACAACAGGTTTCCTCCACTTTCCTCCTCCTTTGGGGGCTCTGACAGCTTTCTTTAAGGCTCTACATGCTCCTTGCAGGCATTGTCTCAGCGCTCCTCCACAGGAGCCTTCCTGTTTGCTATTGTTCTCTTCAATTCCTTGTTCTCCTTCCGGAAAACCAGCCCCAAGACTGCCTCCCTGGCCCCTTGTTCCAGAGGCCTAGAACAGGACTTAATTCTATTCTTGTGGCTCAGCTCTCCTCTACAGCCAGCCTCAAACTGTTGGGCCTCCCCTCTTCTGAGTTCTCGATTTTTGCATACGACGTCCTACTTCATTTCCTCCTACATCTGGGTCAGTCACTATAATTGTCTCCCTCGCAGATTCAGGTGCGGTCACCAGGTCATTACAGACACCAGTCACAGTTTTCTCTACTGTAGATGCCACATAAAGTCTGCCCATAGAATCATAGGATTGGAAGGGATCTCAAGAGGTCTTCTAGTTCAGTCCCCTGCACTCAAGGCAGGACTAAGTATTACCTCCATGCCTGACAGGTGTTTGTCTAACCTGCTCTTAAAAATTTCCAAAGCTAGAGATTCCACAAACTCCCTAAGCAACTTATTCCAGTGCTTAACCATCCTGACTGGAAGGTTTTTCCTAATATCCAACCTAAACTGCCCTTTTTGCAATTTAAGTCCATTGCTTCTTGTTCTATCCTCAGAGGTTAAAGAGAACAAATTTTCTCTCTTCTCCTTGTAACAACCTTTTATGTATTTGAAAACTGTTATCATGTCCCCTCTCAGTTTTCTCTTTTCCAGACTAAACAAACCCAATTTTGTCAATCTTCTCTCATAGGTCATGTTTTCTAGACCATTAATCATTTTGGTTGCTCTTCTCTGGACTTTTTCCAATTTGTCCACATCTTTCCTGAAATGTGGCTCTCACAACTGGACACAATACTCCAGTTGAAGCCTAATCAGCGTGGAATAGAGCGGAAGAATTATTTATTGTCTTGCTTGCAACACTCCTGCTAATATGTCCTGCTTCACTGATTTAGTATCTTAAACAGTTTATTTTCAAATGTTTTTCAGTCCACTTCTAAGCTGCGTTCGTAGAGTGAAGCTTTGTTGGCGGGGTGATAGCAGCTAACTTTTTGCTCTTATTAAATCAGATTCTCCCACAACTTCCAAAGGGTGAGAATCATGTGGATTGTGGAGCTGGCTAAGTCTCATGCAGTTGTCACTGCAAAGACCTTTCTTCTAGATATGTCAGGGTTGAAACAGATCTCCGCAGTCATGCCTATTTCTCATGGTGACCAAGGCAAACAGCAGATTGTTAATCTTGATTCTTCTCTCCTGCCACTCGCTTTGGTACCACATCTGCAGGCAGTAAATTTTCAGGAAGTAAAGTTTTCCTCATCTAAGTGTCCCCAGGAGGCATCCAGAATCCTTTGATGGGTTACCCCGGAGTTTCCAAGATGCATTTCAAGTTCTGTTGGCGCTTGTTCACTTGCAAACAAGTTTTTGTGCTTTTGGCATTTTCTGTGAGTGTGGATGATGATGTCATTCTGTAAAGACATATATTTATTCTGTACCCAGGATAGGAAAAGAAAGACAAAAAGAGATTTCTGGGCACCCAGATGGTGCACTCATAGTTGATAGCCTTTAATTTAGGTTAGATTGGTTCTCATCGCTGTCCTAGGTGATACGAGCATATGGTGGTATAAGTGTGGGTACCCATCTACTGCAGTTTGACCTGGCAGAACTTAAACCCGAGCCTTGTGCATGCTGAATTTCTCCCCTCCCCTTCCCTGACCTCATGCTGATGACAAACCTTACAGAACTCTCTTGGCATTTTCAAAGAGTGCTTCATGTTCCTACAGTTCCCTCTCTGCTTGGGGGGCTGTTTGGCAGCATTAGCGTCTCGAGGCTGTTGAGCTGAATGATATGCATTAATATTACCATCTGGTGTCTCCATGACACAGTGAGTTAATGTGCTGGCCTTTCACATGGGGAAGCCTTGTGAAAATCCCAATTCAGTCACAAGAACAACATGATGGGCTCATCCTGGTCCCTAGTGGACAACTGCCTAAAGCTGCTGTTCCATTTGGTGCACTCCCGTGCAGACTGCGCTAGTGATAAAGGCTGTCTTCCCCATTGACCATTCTACTGTGTTTGAAGTGATGATTGGGATAGTGGTGGTTCTGATCAGAAACTCTAAAATTATGCCTCAGAGTTCTGGAGCCTGGCTCTTACTTAATAACCACCTTCACTGTTTTCATTACAGCATAAGCAATTCTCCTTTCTTAATCCCCTTTTTGCCAAATCAGGGAGCAAATATCTGAGGATATAAAAATATTTTCATCTGATTTTTTTTTTTCCTTTCTGTGTTTTTGTACATTGCTAGTTCCCTTCTCTTGCTCATGTAGTACTCTTAGAGCAGGTAACAAAGGGCTGAGGAATTTGGAAATGTGTTATTGACTTACTTATATGGGGAAGTTAATAGAAGCAGCTTTGTGACAGGGATGGGTATGTGAAGTCAGTCCCTTACTGGTGCTGTTGACATGAGACTCTCTCTGCTGCTTTCTGTCACGGTGGGTGCTGCAGTTGCAGTTAAACCAACTTTATAAAAACCTCTCATGTATCATTGTATTTTGCCTACGCAGTGACCACTTTTATAAACTAAAATATGGTCATGGGGCTTCTGGCAGAATTAATGTTTTGCACTGGCCTGTAAAAGGTCTGGGTTTCACACCCGTTCTCAGGGGCTGGGGGTACAAGGCTTGACGTGTCTCCTAACAGCAGCGCCTCTGGATGATTACAGGACAGTCCTTAGCTCTTTGCTGAGAGTGACTGAAGGCTATAATGTGAGGCTTCAAGAGGGAGGGTGCAGTTTAAAGCAAGGAAAAATAAGGGGATACTTAAGGCTTTGTTAGAAATCTGGCACCCTTCCATTCAAACAGTAACAATGTCCTTTTATAGGGACTGGTTAGTAAGTAAGAAAAGCAGCTGTTTGACAGTGTGAAGGCATTTCTGGTAAAGTTACATTTTGGAGAAAAGCCTATTTATTCATGCTCTTGCTCTCCTCCTCCTCCCCTTCTAGCTTAGAGACATCTGAAGAGATTTAAATTTTCAAATGATTGTGTCTAAAACTAAAGTGGCAGCCCGGGAGGAGTTCTTGTTTGCCATCATTGAGCCCAGAGCCTCTGGCTGAGGCTGAGCCCAATCGCCTGGGAACGGACACTTCACCAGACCCATCCTAGGAGCAGTTGGAGTGGTGCCTCTATACCAGAGGTGGGCAAACTATGGCCTGCGGGACCCTCCTGCCCGGCCCCTGAGTTCCTGGCCTGGGAGGCTAGCCCCCGGCCCCTCCCCTGCGGTTCCCCCTCCACCGCAGCCTCAGCTCACTGCGCCGCCAGCACAATGCTCTGGGTGGCCAGGCAGCGCAGCTGCAGAGCCGCGGCCTGACCCAGTGCTCTGTGTTGCACGGTGGTGTGGCTGGCTCCAGCCGGGCAGCACGGCTGCCTGTCCTGGCGCTCTGGGTAGCACGTCTGTAGCGCTGCCAGCCACCTGTGCTCCAGGCAGCGTGGTAAGGGGGCAGGGAGCAGGAGGAGTTGGATAGAGTGTAGGGGAGTTCGGGGTGGTGGTCAGGGGGCAGGGGTGTGGATAGGGGTCAGGGTGGTCAGAGGGCGGGGAACAGGGGGGTTGAATGGGGGCAGGAGTCCTGGGGGGCAGTCAGGAAGGAGGGGGGGGTTGGATGGGGCGTCAGGGGCAGGGGTCCCGGGCGCGGTCAGGGGACAAGGAGAAGGGGTGGTTGAATGGGGAAGGGGTCCCGGGGGGGGGAGGGAGACAGTCAGGAATGAGAGAAAGGGTTGGATGGGGTGGCGGGAGGCAGTCAGGGGCAGGGGTTCCGGCGGGGGTCAGGGGACAGGGAGCAGTGGGGACTGGATGGGGTAGGAGTCCCGGGGGGGCTGTCGGGGTGAGAAGTGTGTGGGGGGTCAGATGGGGGCAGGGGCCGGGCCATGCCTGGCTGTTTGGGGAGGCACAGCCTCCCCAACCACCCTCCATACAATTTTGGAAACCCGATGTGGTCCTCAGGCCAAAAAGTTTGTCCGCCCCTGCTCTATGCTATATTATACTGCTGTGTTTCTAGATACACATGCATGATGTGAGACCATCAAGGTAGATCTGTCTCAGGTGCATTGTCAGACACAAGGCCAAAGATTTTCAGCCTCCAAGAAGCATGAGTATATTTTTATGACCTCCCCCCCCCCACACACACATCTGCAGTTTAATAAACATGTAAAATAATAAGTTTTTAATGTGTACTAAATGTTTTTTTTTGTTTTCCAAATCTTCTCTTTTTAGTGGGTAGCTTTTTGTTGAACAAAACATCTGCTTTTTAAAATGATACAAAACCTTTTAGTGTGTTTGATATGATTTTAAAATAATTGAACAATTACTGTAAAGCGTGAAAGGTCCAAGGAGGACCCCAGCACATTCACTGACTTTGCTGCCTACAGATAGTTAAGCCATGGAGCTTTCTGTCTGTTAAAACCAGACATGACTCAAGATGAAAGTACTCTATGTAGAGAATTTGAGGAAGTATAAATTTATTTTTAATGAAGAATAGCTAGCTCTTTTCGTCAGTAGGTCTCAAAGCGCAGTAAAAAGGAACTTCAGTATAATTCATTATCCCCATTTTACATATGGGCAAACTGAGGCACAGAGTGATTTGCCCAAGATCACCCAACAGACCAGTACCAAAGCCAGGAATAGAATCCATGTCTCCTAAGTCCCAATCCAGTGCTCTATCCACTAGACAACACTGTCCAATATTAAATTACTCATAAAATGACCATCTCCTTCCCCAAAGGCATTGCATTTATCGGCTGTGCAGCGTGCATTCTGTGAATGCATAGTATCATAGAACTGGAAGGGACCTCAAGAGGTCATCTAGCCAGTCCCCTGCACTCAAGGCAGGACTAAGTATTATCTAGACCATGGGTGGGCGAACTTTTTGGCCCAAGGGCCATGTCGGGGAATAGAAATTGTGTGGTGAGCCATGAATGCTCACAAAATTGAGGTTGGGGTGTCGGAGGGGTGGGGATGAGGAGTTTGGGGGTGCTCTGGGCTGGGACCAAGGAGTTCAGAGGGTGGGAGGGAGATTAGGGCTGGGGCAGGGGTGCAGGTTCTGGCTGAGGGTGTGGGCTCTGGGGTGGGGCTGGAGATGAGAGGTTTGGGGTGCAGGAGGGTGCTCCAGGCTGGGATTGAGGGATTTGGAGAGTGGGAGGGGGTCAGGGCGTTGGGATTTGGGGAGAGGCTCAGGGGTGCAAGCTCCAACAGCGCTTACCTCAAGTGGCTCCCGGAAGCAGTGGCATGTCCCTTCTCCGGCTCCTATGTGGAGGCGCAACTCTGCACACTGTCCCATCCGCAGGCATTGCCCCTGCAGCTCCCATTGGAGCACGTAGGAGCCGGAGTGGGGCCATGCTGCGGCTTCCGGAGCCGCGTGGTGCAGCCCCAACCCTGCGCCCCGACCCAGCGCCCTGGCCGGAGCGGGGCCGAGCCACGTAGTATGGCTTGCGGGCCAGCTTAAAATGGCTCGCAGGCTATAGTTTGCCCACCCCTTATCTAGATCATCCCTGACAGGTGTTTGTCCAACCTGTTCTTAAAAATCCCCAATGATGGAGATTCCACAATCTCCCTAGGCAATTTATTCCAGTGCTTAACCACTCTGATGAGGGCTGTGCCAATGTCCTATGGAGTTCTATGTGAACACTGAGTTAGGACCAGTCACAAGATCATGAGGATTTTTACATCCATTTTAAAACCTGCTTCTATTGAAGGGCCTCTGGAAAATGGGCCTTTCTGCAAGTCCCAAGGTCTGTAGGTGCCTTGGGCTGGCTCTAGTTTATTGCACATGGACTAGGAGCACCATTGCTGCCCTCCTATAGGTGGTGCACCTCTTTCTGCATTAATGGAAATTACTTCAGTAGCTGATGTGTATGGTATCATGGGATGGGAGGGAAGGGTCTAGCTCCTAGTGACTGATAGACATAAACATATCAGAACATATCAGCCAAAATAGGAATTTTTCTCCTAATGGAAAACCTTAAACTTGCTGTCACCGTCCAGAGCAACTGCACTTGCGTTCCCCCTCTGTTGGGCTCCCGAGGATCGCGTTATAGCAGGGTAGAGGTGTAGTTACATGCAGTATTGCCAATTTAGTGATTGTTTGGAAATTTGAATTGAAATCGAAACATTAATATACACTTTAAAAGCATATAAAGTGTATGATAAAATGTGTATCTGAAAAAGTATAATAGATTTGAAAAGTATGAACATAGACTAGCTTCCTTATACAGCTGTTGCTTTTTATGACAATGTCAGTGCATTCATTTCGGTGATGTTGGCCAACCTAATAATTTCAAATTATGATTTATAAGCAAAGTCTAAATGAGCTCTCCCTGATAGCCAGTGATGAGCTAGGGGCTGTGGGGAAAGGCTTCAGGACCAGATTGTATTTATATTCACACCTAATCTACCTAGGTATCCAGCAAACAGAGCTGTGTTGCCCAAGTGATATATTTTGGCTGGAGTTACAAATAACTTGAATGCGGAGGGGTAATGAAATGTTGTTGTTCTTATTGTATGAGTAAAGGGCAGTAGAACTGTACTTAGCCTGTGCTGATTGAGGGCATCAAGAGAGAGGGTGGAGACAGGTGTTTTGCTTGATGGTCTGCCTGAGTCACAAGTACTATTTGACCTGCCCCTCTCCGCTGTTTAAAGACAGAGCTGATTAGCCTCCATAGAGAGTCTTTTGTTTTGTTAAGTGACCGCTACAGCTGAAATCACTGATAATCAGCTCTAAGTGCTTAGATCTGCTGTGGGACAGTGTTTCTGTGGAAGAGATGGCCCAGTCTGCGCTAGCAGCGAGGTTCCCCCTCTGAGAGCTCAGCTGAAATCACTGAGAGCTGGGTGGAATCTCAAGAGACCAACTCGCAAAGGTCACAGTGGCAAGTGGCAGCAGAAGGTTACAGCACAGGACCATTGGCAACAGAGCGATGGAGTGAATGGTGGCACAACAAACAACAGTGGCGAGAGCGAACAGTGTGCAGCTGGAGGAACGAGCAAGGTGCCTTCTTGCCCCCCACCTCGGAGGTGAACTCATGTAAAAGCACATCTGAACTCTGAGTCTCCACTGACCAAGGACAACATCAGTGAGTGTTAATGAATCCTAGAATATCAGGGGTGGAAGGGACCTCAGGAGGTCATCTAGTCCAACCCCCTGCTCAAAGCAGGACCAATCCCCAGACAGATTTTTGCTCCAGATCCCTAAATGGCCCCCTCACGGATTGAACTCACAACTCTGGATTTAGCAGGCTAATGCTCAAACCACTGAGCAAGGCTTTTAAGAATGCTGGAGACACAACACAGTTCATTCTCTGTCTTGTAAGTCTACTGTTGAAATCACTTGGGTCATTAAACAATGCCATCCAGGCATCTGCTACAACAGTAGTAGATCTTTGTCCAGCAATAGAAGCTACATTTGGATCAATCAGAGCTATCCATTGAAAAAGTACTGGAAGAAGCAGACTTCAGTCCAGAAATTGACTAATGAAGGAATTTATATTGAATCCTTAAGTGAGGAGGACAAGAAGTGTTTGTTAAAACAACTGAAAAAGTACACAGACTTGATTCTTAAAAATCTACAACAGCGACTTCTAGAATTCTGCTCAACCTCTACGTAACTTTTACAGATCCCTGTCCTATAAAACACCGATAGTTGAGTAGAGTGAGGCACTATCAGCAATGGTGTTGCCATGTGCTCAGGACAGAATAGAGAATTTGAACAGAGTGGAATATCATATGACAAATGAATGAAGATTTGACTTCAACTTCTTTTTTTATCATCACTAGTGGCTCGACCTGATCTTTGTGTTCTGTTTCCTGGGATGAAAGAAGTAGGAATACATCTCTTGCTACTCCTAGTCACAAGCTACAGTTGAACGTTCTTTTTCATCATTGAATAGAATTTTGTGTTCTGAAAGAAGTTGCCTTCTGCCTGATCATGTGAATGAACTAAAGAGCATATCAATTGAAGGAATGGAAGTACCGGACACACGAGAAGCCACCAAAGATGAACGCATTGCATTTGAGAAGTTCATTAACAGAGTTGTGCAAAATTATAACAAGAAACCAAGAAGGATATAGATGTAGTGCTTCATAGAAGGCTTGAATTTGTGTGATGATTTTAAAACATGAGTTAAATCTAATAAAATGGTCATGAAACACTTTTCAGTTTTTACTATGGTGCCATTCAGCCCACCTCCACCCTCACAGTCTCACCCCTCATCGGCCCCTTCTCCTCCCCCCCCATAAATTTGAACACCCTCCCTAATTTCAATTCCTGGGGAAAACACTGCTTCTGCTTTTGTGGGTGAACAGGATTTTGGTGGTGAAGCAGACTCTTCAGTCATCTCATATGTTAAAATCAAATATAGTTCCGTCACGGACCTACTCTTCACTTGCTTTTTTTACTGATCTACTTGCTGCATAAACGCCGAATCATGAAGATGAGCTTATGGCAAACTCATTACATTAAACAGAAAAACCTGAATAGTTTCAATCCTCTTCCTCTCTAGATATAAATGAAAATGTGAGAACTCCGATTATCCCTTTAATAAAGTGCCTGCAGTCTTTTAATTTTTCTTTTTACTCTGCCATTCATAATTCCCTCTCAAGAGCTTGAAATAACTGAAATAACCAACTTTATCTGTTTCTTTTTGGTACATATTGATTCTATCCTATCAAACTCCCCTCTGTTTCCTATGGAACAAACGCCATGTGGGCTACTATTTGCTAGGCATCTGAACAGGAGGTCTGATTTTCTGAAACGCGGAGCATTCGCCACTTGCATTGGCGTAAATGTGGGAGCTGCAGACAGTCTATACAGCTGAAAATCAGGGCACGAGTTCAGAAGCAGTCCAGGATGAGATTTTAAATGTTATTGAATCTCATTGCAAAGTCTTTCATCTTAACAACCTCACAATTAATCCAAAAAGTGGCCGTGTCTCAGTTCAGATTCCAGAGGCTTGGTGTGTCTGATGTAGGTAGAAAGTCAGGGGAGGACGGGGCCACTCCACTTAGAGAATATAGGTCACAAGTCAGTGACATTCATTCCTATCCTGTAGGAGGGTCTGGCCCCAAAGTGTGGGAATGTCTGAACATATAATCAACTTGGAGAGTATACTTAAGGGAGAGGATTAACTGCTAGTCACTGAGAAGGAAATGTGTATTCAAGGCATTACACTAATGGACTTTGAATCAGGCCATGGTTCAGTGTTTAAAGAAACCTATGGTCTCAGTAAACTTGCAAATTTTAAAGGAGAGGTTCTGTCTCAGGCCAGGCCATAGTCCTCTGCAGTTTATTTCTCCAAGGTATTTTGAGCTGCATTTAAAATCATCTCTACAATGTAGGTACCTGCAAAGTAATAAAAAAAAAAAAAGTCCCCTTCACCCCCACCCCCCAAAAGTACCAGGGGTAGGGGTGAAGTTGGTGACCGAGCCTATTCCTGCCCTAGCATTTGTGCTCAGGGTACCTACATTGACAACCCAGCTTTGGTTACAAGAAGAAACAAGATTGATGGTCTCAACCTAGTGCATGACTATCTGCATTACAAAACTGTCACACAGTTCAGCATGGCCCTAGCATTAAGGTGAGATCCAGGAGGGACCCAAGCCTAAAATAGCAGGAGTTACTGCAAGTGAAGATAGAAGTTTATTTGGTAAATAGTGTAGGAAAAACCTTTTTTCCTTATCCTAATTATTACTCCTTGCATATTTTTACTCCAAAATATTATTATTGTTTTTTAAAAGAGGGGTGGGATAGGAGAGGAGAGAGAAAACTCTGTAGGAGAGAGCAGTATCTTTCCTAATAGATTTCTCCAAAATAATTCTGTTGAGTAGTTTAAGGTTTGCCCTGACCTTGCTTTAAGAGGGTGAGGGAGATATCGTCTAAATTCTTATTTTGTTGGTGTTGGTTTTGTTAACAAAAAACCAACGATGTCACCAGAAATTCAAACAAGATCGAAATGCACTGGTTGGGCCCCCCCAGAAACTGGTGTAAGCTCTCTAGCTGGCACAGCAGCAGTTTAATCACAAGCCTAATCCCCCGAATGGTGGTGGTAGACAATACACTGGTTATACAGTTGCATCCAAAAAAAAAAAAAAAAAAATTAAGGGCACTTTCCATTTTAACTCCATTAAAAATAAAGCATGGGTGGCTCGCTAGCCCAGAAACACATGGTTAATCAAAGGATCAGCTTTCTGGACTGAGATCTTGGGGACACGGCATAGGGAATACTGTCCTCAGAGACCCACAATGCTCTCTAGTAGTGCACCCTTGACAGAAGAGGCAGTATTGATTGATCCCAGCAGGAACTGCAGCCTGATCTCTGCAAATGGAGAGTTATCTGTGCCTATCATGCTGTCTTTTTCAGTGTTAGGGTTGGGGGTAAGTCTAAGGCAGAGAGAAATCAGTGTTTCTCAAAATGGAAAAAGACAAAATTAAGAAATTATTTTCTCTCTTTGGAGATGGAGACATACACCGTGGATATTTCCTTTATGGGACAATCCTATAGAGTCCAACAGACAATAATAACTTACCTATAGATTTTTGACCTCCCCCTTCCCGATAGAATGTAATAAAGGTTTCTCTGCCACAGAATTCTGTAGGATGATTTGAAAAGCTTATAGAAAGGATATCATTCTCCTTTAAAGTCTGTAGGTTTTTAGAGTCATTTCTTTAGGACACTTAGGGCTTTTCCATAACTGTTTATAAAAAGATTAAAACTCCAAATGATGGATTGGAAATTCTGTTACTTTACACAGAAAAGCAACCTTGTTTCAGTATATTCTCATCTGTCACATTGAATAAATGCCTGAATGTTCCTAGCATCTCTTGTTCCATGGGACTAGAATGTGAAGTTACTCTTGTAGCACATGTAGGCCATAGCCAGTATATGATCTGCCACAGCCCCTTCATTTGTGCATTATGCATGGGATTAGAAGGCTGTTTTTCTTTTTCTAGCCACAGGGAAGTGCTTCCTGTTCTGAAACATGATCCACTTCCATTTAAAAACCAATCTGTAAACAGTGTTACTATTTTCAGTCACATATAACAGTGAAGAAGGCTCAGTCATGATTATTAGTGTAACTTGGGATCTATGGCAAAAACGATATTCTCTCTCTGGCTGTAGGAAAGAGAGTCTTGTAGGTCTACCAGCTGATTTCTAGAGTCTCCTGCTTATTCATTGTACACATGATTGTATTCCATATCTTTTGGGAGGGAAAGAGAAAACGTAGAAGTATTTTTTTTCTTTTTACATAAAAAAGTTAATTGGAAGTGAAAAACTCACACCATTGGCTTCAGTCAGTTATTGTGTGAACGTTCCACTGTGCAAGTGTCTGATCAGAGCTCTGCTAATACTAACCTGCCATACATGTCCTCCTATTCCAGCCATGAGCCACTGGTTAGCACCACCTGTACCTTGACCTACAACTATCCCTGGTATTCCAGCCCTAGGTTACCATACAGCTTTGCAAATGCACCTCTGTTGACTTGACCTGTGAAAACCTGTTCTTATTTCAGTCCTGGTTCTCACACAGGGTTGTTGTCTATCTTGTTATTTCTAGGATTGCCCTCATTTTAATGGACCATTACACATCCCGCAAACCTCACCATAAAAATACCCACCAAAAAGACAATTCTGTCTCATTTTCCTGTCATTTCCAAAATGTACAAATGGTTGTAAAACCTCAGAAATAGAGAAGCTTCTAGTGTTCACATCTGCTTTTGTTTGCAAATTCCACACTTCCTATGTATTTCAAGGCTTGCAGTAACCAGTGGGGAAAAGTGCAGAGCTATTGTCGGTGTTTGTGTTTTATGTACCCATTTACAGAGACATAACTGATGTCAATTTCCCTGTTGAAAACACTGTGGGAATAGGCTGATGTGACAGAATACCTGCTTCGGGGGCAGAGGGAACTGGTGGTGGGTTTTCTTTTGCTGACTGGATTGTTGGTCATGGTGATTGTGAATTTGCGGGGAGTCGGCTCTGTCATCGAAACCAAATCTTTCTGGAATGTTTTTGCTGGCAGCCATGCAGTGTATGTCAGGAAAGTTGCTGATATCTAGCATAGTAAGTGGGCGATTAAACCAAGATGGAGTGTTCAGTGTCTTAGCAGCCTAATATTTTGTACAATATTCATTTCAACAAAGTCCTTTCAAGTACTGAATATCTTTCAAGTAAAGGACACATGAATAAATACTTTGTAATGAATTAACTTCAGGTCTAAAGTGGCCTTTGAACCAGGCCATAGATAGAGCTTTCTGATTGACAGTCCATGATCTCATACACATGTCACTAATAATGCCCAGTAAATGCAACTCATTCTGTTATATAAAGTCCATTTCATAATAGTACTAAAATACTCTATGCTGTGCACTACATGGTAATAATTATTACACCTCTTGGGTGGTTAAAGTCATTTGGCCTCAGCCTCTTGCCTACAGCACTTCCAGAGACATGTTATAATCACTTGGAAATGTGCTGCCTGTTGTGTCCTATTGCTTAAGTAGTTGGGTGTCTCAGTTACAGGCATTAGGAAAATATCTTCCCAGCATGTGTGATAAGTTGTTAGAATAATACAGCTCATAAAGGTGCAGCTCAGTGAAAGACACTCATTTTTTGGGGCCATGTTTTGCTCTTCTGTGTCTTTCACTCTTCCCCAGTCGCTATCAGGAAGAACTATCTCCTTATAATCAGTTCAGTGCACCACAGGCAAAGACTAATGGTAGCAGGAGCTGTAGGAGAGTGAATTTACAGTCATGGGGCTTGTTGAGATGAACCAGGTTGTAAACTGAACAGATAACTATAAGTAGGGTTTGTGTTTTAACTGCTTTTCTGCTTCTCGGGGCTGCCACATGTGTGATGGACGAAGTCACTCCTGCCTCAGGAAGGTTAATTTCATATCCTCAGTAAAGTTGTAACAGATTCTCTCTCTTCCTCAAATATTATTATTCATTATTTGTATTGTAACAGTATCTAGGATCCCCTGTGATGGACCAGGGCCCACTGTGCTGTATAAGCACAGAACAAATGTATACTGTACAGTTCTTTAAAAAGTAACGGTCTTAAAGTCCTGTGGGATAAAATGGTCAGAGAAGCAGTCTGAAGTAAAATCAAAGCTTTTACAGTATCTAAAACAATTACTGTGTCCCCTTTCTCTGAGGGAGGAATCGCTAGAAGCTTGACTCAATGGGTGGGTTGCGGGAGAGCTCTGAGGGAAGATACAATTTTTCTGGCATTGCTAATCGTTAAAAATCTCTACCCGCAAGTGTTTATTACTACGGCTGTCAAGTGATTAAAAAAATTGTGATTAATAGCGTGATTAAAAATATTAATCGTGATTAATCACATGATTAATCACACTGTTAATAATAGAATACCATTTATTTAAATAGTTCTGGATATTTTCTACATTTTCAAATGTATTGATTTTAGTTACAACACAGAATACAAACTGTACAGTGCTCACTTAATATTATTTTTATTACAAATATTTGCACTGTAAAAACAAGGAATAGTATTTTTGAATTCACGTAATACAAGTACTGTAGTGCAATCTCTTTATCATGAAAGTTGAACTTACTAATGTAGAATTATATACACAAAAATAACTGCACTCAAAAATAAAACAATGTAAAATTTTAGAGCCTACAAATCCACTCAGTCCTACTTCTTGTTCAGCCAATCGCTCAAACAAGTTTATTTACATTTGCAGGAGATAATGCTGCCCGCTTCTTGTTTACAATGTTACCTGAAAGTGAGAACCGGCATTTGTAATATATAGTGAGCACTGTACACTTTGTATTCTGTGTTGTAATTGAAATCAAAATATTTGAAAATGTAGAAAAAGATCCACAGATATTTAATAAATTTCAGTTGGCATTCTATTGTTTAACAGTGTGATTAATCGCAATTAATTTTTTGAGTTAATCGCGTGAGTTAACTGCAATTAATCAACAGCCCTATTTATTACTGAAATGGAAGTTGGGGATTACTGGAAAATATTTATTTGTTTAACCAAACAATATTAGCCTCCAATTTCCCCCACTAACTCAAAGGCAGGCTAGGTTTTCCCTTTTGCAGCTTTGTGCTATTCCTAGATTTCACCCTGACAAAGATCATGAGGAGGGGATTTTGGAAGAATGGAGAAATATGATAGTGACTTTTGGGTCTAGAAACATTCAGCTTGGGGATGGAATATTTATTTCCCCAAAAGTAAGTTAAATGATTTGAAAAGTAAAAGCAACTGCATACCTTTAGGAGGAGAGCTGAGCGAATAATTCCCAGCAAAGGGGTGATCTGATGAGTTGTGTGTCTTTTCTGCTTATGGAATATTGTGAACAGATAGTAACTTTCTTACATGTATTTGTTGTTTTGGAATTATTTGCCAATTTATTTTTTTTCAACGTTGACTTCTTTATTCCAAATGTGTTTTGTTGCTTGGTTGTGATTTGTTAAAATTTATTAATCGACAGCCCTATTTATTACTGAAATGGGGGGAGGGATAGCTCAGTGGATTGAGCATTGGCCTACTAAACCCAGGGTTGTGAGTTCAGTCCTTGAGGGGGCCATTTAGGGATCTGGGGAAAAAATCTGTCTGGGGATTGGTCCTGCTTTGAGCAGAGGGTTGCACTAGATGACCTCCTGTGTTCCCTTCCAACCCTGATATTCTATGATTCTATGAAAATCACATTGCACACCAGCACAAGCTTAAACATCAGGTTTTTGTTATGAGTGCTTGCAGAAAGCCAATTTAAATTTTGCATTGTGTGAGCATTCAGACATGAGCTTCAGAGATTCCCTTGCTGAGAGCAGATATGCTAGTGGATCTGATTGCATGAATATTTGTGGAAACAACACAGAGGGCACAAATGGGTTTAAAAAAAATCCTTCAAATGAATATTTGTGGAAACATTTGGCCTACATACCATGGTGATTAGCAGCTTACAAATATCTAGATAGAATAGAATAGACTATTTGCCCAGCTCTATTTATGACAGGGGATGCAGATTTGTACTCATACCAGAGAGTCAGTGAAGCTGCCGTATTAGGGGATTACAAAGTGAAACTGAAATGACAAAAGGGTATGGGAGTTCTATGTCGGGAATATTTGCAGGATCAGGCCCTAAGTTTTTTCCCAGAAGGATAATGAAAGTGTAACTAAAGCTTCTAGACAGCAACTTAAATCTCTCCCTTCCCCAGCAAACTCCTTCTCTCCCCAAAACAGCCATTTTAGACCACCGGTCTGACCGGCTTTCTCCCCAGAGATCTCATTCTAGCAGGTAATATGTCTCGAAGGCCAGGCCATGTGTAATTAGAGCAGCTTTGGAATGCTGTGAACTGTCATATAAAAATGATTCAGAGAAGAATTGCTTTCCAAAACCAGTTAACGCCTGGCTTAAAATAGATCTGACGGGTCATTCTTTTGGCTGCCAAAGCCAGCACAGAAATTCTTGTTCATTTTTTCCACCTCCACTGTTGTCACCACCATTCTCCTCATCTTCACCCAAGTTCCATTTATTTTATGGCAAGACACATTGCATTTTTCAGTGTGATATTAACTTTTTTCAGTGATATCCTCTAGTTTCCCAGGCAACCAAACAGTTACACCATCAAGATCATGAGTTTTAAATACAGAGTGTGAAGGCAGTAGGGGGTGGGGATAAATGCTCTCTCCCTCTGGCATTAGCGGAGCCAAGGAATCTGAATGTTCATCTCCCTGGGTTGGCTTGTAGAAGATGGTCTTCATTTAGAGATGAAGTGCCTACATATTTCAAATCTTGGAAATGGTAGCTATTATATTTCTGTTCGTCACACAGGGCAAAAGCCTGGAACTAGGGTGCAGCTGGACTGGTCAAGCTGCACGCTAAAGCTGTCTCTAGGAGTAGATGAAAGGAGTCTTTACCACCTTCCCTTGTCAGCTGTGGAGTGGGAATGGAGCCACTCTGAACTCATTATTCTAGCCCTAGAGCAGTAGTAATACCCTAACAGCCAATATTCTCCCCCTGGGTGCACCAGCCATGATCCCCTTGCATGCTGGGGCACAGGGAGATGCTATACAATAGAATTCTGTTGTGCATATGATTATGGACTTCCTATGTGCCCTGGGATCTACAAATCTTTCTCCTATCCCATGGGAGAAATGCACCAGACCCTACATCGCTCTAGATGAAGGGGCAAGGTCTGACACTACTGCATTTTCCTCTCCCTTGTTTGGATTCCCACAGAGAGCTGTAAAGCTTTCCTTGTAAATAAGTCAATCCAGGAGATAAGGGTCTGTGGTGACAGTGTAGGCAGAGCTGAAATCTCCAGAACCCCCTTGAGAAAAAATTAACTCTGTATAGCTTATTACAGACCATTACATATCTACAATACAGTAGAACCTCACTAAATCAGCACACTTGAGAACTCTAGGGCAAAAACGGAGGTCTCTCCCTGCTTCGCAGCAAAGATACCAAGGGCTGTTTGACTTCTAATGTTCGGAAAGATGAGGGTGAGAATAAATCCAATCTGGACTGTTAAACTAAGGTAACTTTTCAAAAACCTTTTCATTCTGGGTATTTCCCTGTCTGGGATTTAGGTTGTGTGGAAGGTTTATACAGCTGTCTTGCATAGTCATCTTGATGTGAGTGAATTTCCACAGTACCAATGTCTGTATAGAGTCAGTAGCCCAAGGCTTATGCAAATGGATCGTATTATACCAGGAACATTTGACCAAATTTTGTATCCAGTGACCACTGTCATCTAAGCATGCAGCTGAGTCTGCATACCAGCAGATGGATATCTTTCTGCTGTTATGTTTCCCATATCGCCTCCAAAGTGAAAATGGAGCTGAACTCACTGCAGCTGTTATTACAGAGCTTAAGCTAATGTGGAAAGAATTAGCAATTATCCATGGTAAGTCTCATCCACAAAGTCAAAGATCTGTATAGTTTTTGGAAAAGGAGATGTGAAGAATAGGCTTGCAGTAATGAAAAGTGAAGATAATACCAATGCAAGGCTGTTGGAATCTAGTTCATTCAATTTCACAAAAAACACAGGTTAAGGGACCAGACAATCACCAGGTACTGTTCTCTTCAGTGGAGATGCAAAGGTCTTACTAATGTAATTGGACCATATTCTGTGCTTGTGTACATCTTGTGAAATCACAGTACTTGCACTAGGTTGGATGGGGTGTGAGTAAAGGTAGAGTTTGGCACATCATCTCTACAACTGGAAGACTTAGAATGGATGCAGCCAGAAGATGATTTCTTGTCTGTTTAGCTCTGTAACAGGGTCAGCTGCCTCCCAAGGACCCTCTGGTGGCCAGGAGTGGCTCTGTGGCACCTTCCCTCCATGTCCCTTCTTCCTGGGCTCCTCAGTAAATTTCACACAGGCTTCTTTCTGTGCATACACCCCTTACTAAAGTCTGGGTTTATTAATGTCACAGTTGAAAACAAAACTAAAGTCCACAAGGTCCAATTAAATTCACTGTTTTAAGCAGGCCACTCTAAGCCCTACCTGTCTGGGGTCTTGTTCCCCTAATGTCTCAAACTTGCCTGTAGGAGTCTGCTAATGCTTTGCAGCTTCCCCTGCCAGCTTCCTTCTTTATAAGGCCTAGTTGCCTCTCCTTCAGCCAACTTGAGTATCAGGTAATTGGTCACAGAGACACTGGACCCCACACCTTCTTAAAGGTGCAAGTCAACCTATGACAAGGCCCTACTTACAATCAGAAATCTCATGACCAATCAGATTTTCATAGCCAACATCCTTGTCATCAGTCAGCACCAATCCCGCTAGTAGTATTTGCACAATTCTCCAGAAAGAAGGAGAAAACCTCAGCAAGCAGATAAATAGGACACATGCTCCTTGGCAAGCATATGGAGAGAGAATGATGCAATTAAGTAGAATCAAACTTAGCTTGAAGAGAAGGTTGCTGGAAAAGCAGAAGTCAGTGTAGCTGTACCCTTTGCATGTTGAGACAGTCCCTAGAGATCGAAGGAAAATTCTTGGTGTTATTTTAAACGTGTGTGTGCGAGAGACACACTACATTATTGGTGGCCTTTCAGGGTTGTGGATGTCTGGGAAGCTGTTTATACTTTTCACCTAGTGAGGTGATGCAGGGACCCTGGTGAACAGCAGGAGGATGGGGAGACTGAGCAGAGCCCAGGAGGGGCTAGAGCTGAGCCCAGGGGAAGGGTAGGGCTTGAAGAAAGGTAGAAGAGACTCTGGAGAGAAGGGCTGTGCCCACCTTAAGGCTGGGACAGAAGCCTTTTATTTTGTGATGTTTGGACTAAGACACCTTGGCAACCAAACCATGCTGATGGCTGAGAGTGCCATCACAAACAAGGGTGATTGCCGCTCCAAACTCGGCATGCTCTGGGACTGCACCCTGCTACAATATTGACATTGGTTGAGATTTTCAAACCGGCCTAGGGGATTTGGAGACCCATGTTGCATAGAGGATAACTGGGCCTCCAAATCCCCTAGTTAGCTTTGACAATTCCTAACTGCTGTCTTTTTTTATAGCTGTTTATACCATTTTTATTATGCACCTACTTATGGAGCATGTGACATTGCTTGTGTCAATCATTGTTAAATAAGAAGTTAATTTCTTATTTAGAAATATTGAACCTATTAAACTGAGATATTTTCCCCTAAATGTTTTACCTGAGCTCATTGGAACTGTATTTCTTGTAATTGACCTGCTTCAGTGCCAGCGTCCATCATTCTGCTATAGCTTGGTTTAGAAAAAGATTTACTATGTGCTTATTGCCATGACTATTTTATATGATACATTCCTGCTCATTACCTGAAATGATCATAACTTCAGGCCTCCCAGGCCTGCTTTCTGAAGCAGGAGACTCCTGAAAAGTAACATTTATCCTGCTGTCCCTCACGATCGCTCTGAGTTCCTGCCAGAGGGAGATTTGAAGTCCTGGCTCTGTGCTAGACTGCAGACATCACCAGACACCTGCTGTTCCCCAACTCAAGCCAAGGATCTGAAGCTGTTCTGGCAAAGCCTGCTACTTTCTGGCATGCTGCTCCTCACCAGCCTGCTCCTCTGTTACAGATACCACTGCTCCTTACCTTGCCTCAAACACAAGGCCAGAGGCGGGAAGCCAGCCAGTGGTCACAGTCTTCAGGAGCACGCCTCACTCTAACATAAAAGTACTCTTCTGATCAGTGCGCAGTTCGGGCCACATGTTCCAGCTGGAACATGGAGCACTGAGAGTCTGTGGGAAAGGAGAGGACCAGCACAGGAGGGAAGGGATTCTAACAAAAGCAGGGACGGCAGAAGACAGGGAGAAGTTACTGGGCAACGTAAGTGTGAGCAGAGAGAGAATTTGATTTGAGGGAGAGAAAAGAAGAAATCACTAGGAGTTAGAGGACAAATGGGGAAAAAATAACAAAGGAAGACCAGCGGAAAGGAAGAAAGGTCTTTAGTCTAGAAAAAGGGAAGAGGATTAATTTTTCGGGAAAAGAGACAGAAGAGAAAACGAAGGAGAAACCAGACAGAAAGGAGGAAGCTGAACACTGAATGAATTGAAGATAGTAATGGAGGAAGAGAATAAAGACATTTAAATGGGAAAGAAAAAGCAGTAAAAGTAGTCCACAACTTTTCTGTACTCTTCTTCCCCCCCCCCCCCCCCCCGGGTTTTTTTGTGTTCCCCTGGCAAACAGTCCACAGCTTCATATATTTTTGGGAAGAGGGATTACAAAATATCTTGGCTGTGGAGGTTTAAGTCCACTGCTTCCAAATCTTACAGTTGGTCATATATTTGTAAAATAACATACCATAGCAGGTGTGTGCAATTAGAAACAAGAGTTTT
The DNA here is from genome assembly GCF_011386835.1 of Chrysemys picta bellii. Taxonomy (NCBI): domain Eukaryota; kingdom Metazoa; phylum Chordata; order Testudines; family Emydidae; genus Chrysemys; species Chrysemys picta. The sequence goes on along the minus strand of NC_088797.1, from coordinate 87,909,084 downwards.
CCAGATATGGGTGATTGCTGATTTGCTAAGCAAGACTTTTCCTTATCCTGCTGCACAGAATCTAATTCTAAACTGCCTAATTCTGTAGCATTTGAAAACTACATTTTGGGTACTCCCCTTATGCTTTTTTATCTGTTAATATTACTAAATGAAAGGCCATTCATCTAATAGGCTATTTTTAAAAATTGACAAGTTTTTCAGATAACCAGTTTTGAATGGAAATGTAATTAAAAGCAAAATTGTCCTGTTGCCTTGAGTATTTAGCACTCCAGCTTCGTACGTACTCTGGTGTTCTTGCTTCCTTGTTTTCCTGTTACTGTTTTTCTCTCAAATATTAATAAATAAAAAGCCTTAAATTAAGGCAACTATTTTGTGTCCTTACTTTAGAGATATGCTCTCCTAATACTCTTCTCAGCTACATATGCTCCTCAGTGTGTAAGTAGACTGTGGAACCCCTTGCCACAGGAGATTGTTGAAGTCATAAATTTAGCAAGATTCAAAGAGGGATTGGATATTTAGATAGCTAACAAGAATATTCAGTTATTACAATTAGATTATACATTTTGGAAAGGGTGTTAAATCTCATGCTTCAGGGCTTAAGCCAGCCTCTAACTAGTAGACAGTAGGGGTATGTATAGACTACGAAATTAGGTAAATTTTATAGAAGTCGATTTTTAGAAATCGATTGTATACAGTCGATTGCGTATGTCCCCACTAAGCGCATTAAGTCAGCGGAGTGCATCCTCACTACAGTGGCTAGCTTCCACTTATGGAGCAGTGCACTGTGGGTAGCTATCCCATAGTTCCCGCAGTCTCCGCCGCCCACTGGAATTCTGGGTTAAGCTCCCAATGCCTGATGGGGCAAAAACATTGTCGCGGGTGGTTTTGGGTACATGTCGTCAGTTTCCCCTCCCTCCATGAAATCAATGGTAGACAATTGTTTTACACCTCTTTTTCCGCGCAGACGCCATACCACAGCAAGTGTGCATCCCGCTCAGCTCACCGACACCGCCACTGTTGTGCCTGGGTGCTGCTGGCAGCAGATGGTGCAGTAGGTCTGCAAACCATCATCATACACCGCTTCCGCTGCAACTCTGCTCTGCTGCTATTGCCTCAATAGCGAATTTCTCTGTGTTTTCTGTCATGGGCTCCCGGGTACATGTTTTCTCCTTTGGGAAATGTGCGCGGTGCTAACCGTTGACCTCCACCACTTCTGCTGCAACTCTGCTCTCCTGCAGACCCCATATCACGGCAAGCATGGAGCCGCTCAGCTCACTGCTGCTGCTGTGAGCACTGTAAACACCTCGCGCGTTATCCTGCAGTATGTGCAGAACCTGCAAAAGCAGGCGAGGAGGCGATGACAGTGCGATCATGATAGTGATGAGGACATGGACACAGACTTCTCTCAAAGCACGGGCCCTGGCAATTTGGACATCATGCTGTTAATGGGGCAGGTTCATGCTGTGGAACACTAATTCTGGGTCCGGGAAACAAGCACAGACTGGTGGGACCGCATATTGTTGCATGTCTGGGAAGATTCGCAGTGGCTGCGAAACTTTTGAATGCATAAGGGCACTTTCATGAAACTTTGTGACTTGCTTTCCCCTGCCCTGAAGCACAAGAATACCACCATGAGAGCAGCCCTCACAGTTGAGAAGCAAGTGGCGATAGACCTTTGGAAGCTTGCAACGCCAGACAGCTACTGGTCAGTCAGGAATCAATTTGGAGTGGGTAAATCTACTGTGGGAGCTGCTGTGAGCCAAGTAGCCAATGCAATCACTGAGCTGCTGATATCAAGGGTAGTGACTCTGGGAAATGTGCAGGTCATAGTGGATGGCTTTGCTGCACTGGGGTTCCCTAACTGTGGTGGGGCGATAGACGGAACGCATATCCCTATCTTGGGACCGAACCACCTTGGCAGCCAGTACGTGAACTGCAAGGGGTACTTTTCAGTGGTGCTGCAAGCACTGGTGGATCACAAGGGATATTTCACCGACATCAACATGGGATGTCCGGGAAAGGTACATGACGCTCGCATCTTCAGGAACTCTGATCTGTTTGAACAGCTGCAGGAAGGAACTTACTTCCCAGACCAGAAAATTACCATTAGGGATGTTGAAATGCCTATAGTTATCCTTGGGGACTCAGCCTACACCTTAATGCCATGGCTCATGAAGCCATACACCGGCACCCTAGACAGTAGTAAGGAGCAGTTCAACTATAGGCTGAGCAAGTGCAGAATGGTGGTAAAATGTTCATTTGGACGTTTAAAAGCTCGCTGGCGCAGTTTACTGACTAGGTTAGACTTCAATGAAACCAATATTCCCATTGTTATTACTGCTTGCTGTGTGCTCCACAATATCTGTGAGAGTAAGGGGGAGATGTTTATGGTGGGGTGGGAGGTTGAGGCAAATCGCCTGGCGGCCGATTACACGCAGCCAGACACCAGGGCAATTAGAAGAGCACAGCTGCACGACTGGCCAGGCTACGGTGTGACAGTTCTCTTTGTTTCTCCTTGATGAAAACCCGCCCCCTTGGTTGACTCTACTTCCCTGTAAGTCAACCAACCTCCCCCCTTCGATCACAACTTTCAGAGGCAATAAAGTCATTATTGTTTCCAAATCATGCATTCTTTATTAATTCATCACACAAATAGGGGGAAAACTTGCAAGGTAGCTCGGGAGGGGTGGGTGAGGAGGGAAGCACCGGGTGGGGTGGTGGATGGGGGGAGGAGGGATGGACAAAGGCCACACTACAATTCAAAACTTATTGAATGCCAGCCTTCTGTTGCTTGGGCAATCCTCTGGGGTGGAGTGGCTGGGTGCCCGTAGCCTCCCCCTCCCCCCACACATTCTTGGGCATCTGGGTGAGGAGAATATGGAACTTGGGGAGGAGGGCAGGCAGTTATACAGCGGGTGTAGCGGCGGTCTGTGCTCCTGTTGCCTTTCCTGCAGCTCCACCAGACACCTGAGCATGTCAGTTTGCTCCCCCATTAGCCTCAGCATTGCATCCTGCCTCCTCTCAGTGTACTCCTCCCTCCTCTCATCGCGTTCATTTAACGTTTCCTGGACTCTGCCATTGTTTGCCTCCACGCATTCTGCTAAGCTCTTTCAGTATGGGAGGACTGCATGAGCTCTGAGAACATCTCGTCGTGAGTGCATTTTTTTTCGCCTTCTAATCTGCGCTAGCCTCTGGGATGGAGATGGTAGGGGGAGTGTAGAAACATTTGTAGCTGCGGGAGGGGAAAAAAAGGGAGAGTAGTATTTTAAAAGATACATTTTAGAAAACAAAGGGAAGACTATTTCACACAGAATCAAGCGATTCACATTACAAGCACATGTGGTTTTGCTACAAGGTCTCATTTTGCCTCTTATATTGAGTGCCTGCCGGTTTGGTGTGAGACATCACATACACTCAGCTGGGCAACAAAATTCGGCTTGCGGGCAGCCATGGTAAGGCAAAGGGTTTCGGTTTCTTCAACCTTCATAACATGTGGGAACAGTTTCAAACAGCAGCGCTCTCCTTTCCCATACCAAGCAAAGCCCATTGAGTTGGCTATTTTAAAGGAGGGGCTGCGGCTTCAGGTGAATGTGCAGCACAATCCATCTCCCCCCCCCAATTCTCTAGAATGATCGCTTCACCCTTTTCCCTCTCCTCTCCTCCCCCCCCCCAAACGTGGCTAGTATTGGGGAAGATCCTAGTCAGCCAAACGTGACCAGCTCAGCATGAACGGGCCTACCCCCACCGCATGGCTAACAGCGGGGATGATTTATTTTCAGCCAAAGGCAAACAGCCAAAGCCCGGGCCCATTCGCTGCAAGGTTTTGTTCTGCAATGATTCCAGACTACTTGATACTGGCTTGGTGTGGTAAATTAATCATTAAACACGCTTGCTTTTAAACCCTGTATTATATTTACAAAGGTACACTCTCACCAGAGGTGCCTTCTCTGGCTTCATGGTCCGGGAGCTCGCCTTGGGAGGGTATTGGCTCCAGGGTGATGAACAGTTCCTGACTGCCGGGGAGAAGGGATTCTCCACTTGCCTCCTATGTGCTATCCTCCACCACCTCCTCCTCCTCATCTTCAAACTCCTCATCCCTGTTGCATAAGACTCCTCCCTTGCGAGTGTCCACGGACAGTGGTGGGGTAGTGGTAGGGGCCACCCCCAAAATTGCATGCAGCTCATCATAGAAGCGGCATGTATGGGGCTCTGACCCGGACCGACAGTTTGCATCCTTTGTTTTTTGGTAGGCTTGCCTCAGCTCCTTAACTTTCACACGGCACTGCTGTATGTTCCTGTTGTAGCATCTGTCCATCATGCCCTTAGAGATTTTGGCAAATATATTGGCATTTCGTCTTTTGGAAGGGAGTTCTGCCTGCACGGATTCTTCTCCCCATACAGCGATCAGATCCAGTACCTCCCGTTCGGTTCATGCTGGAGTTCTTTTGCGATTCTGGGACTCCGTGGTCACCTGTGCTGATCAGCTCACCACGCTGGCCAAACAGGAAATGAAATTCAAAAGTTCGTGGGGCTTTTCCTGTCTACCTGGCCAGTGCATCTGAGTTGAGAGTGCTGTCCAGAGCGGTCACAATGGAGCACTCTGGGATAGCTCCCAGAGGCCAATACCATCGAATTGCATCCATACTACCCCAAATTTTGACCCAGCAAGCTTGATTTTAGCGCTAAACCCCTCGCCGGGGAGGACCACAGAAATAGATTTTAAGAGCCCTTTAAGTCAACAAAACAGGCTTGGTTGTGTGGATGGGTGCAGAGTTAAATCGACCTAACGCTGCTAAATTCGACCTAAACTCATAGTGTAGACCAGGACTAGGATGAAACCTAATGTGTATGTGTTGGGGAGTAGATCATCCCACATCTGCAGGGTTCTTACATCTTCCTCGGAAGCATCTGGTACTGGCCATTGTCAAGATACTGGACTAGATGGACCTCGGGTCTGATCCAGTCTCGCAGTTCCTAATATTGCCATTTTGGTTTGTTTTTTTCCCAGCACTCTAATGAGGAGATGCTATTTGTAGACCTGTTCTGGATTTTCTTTTAATCGTTTGACGTCTCTATCTCAAACTTTCTCTTAAGCTTGCTCATCAGCTGATTGACTGTTGTGCCACTTCTTTGTTTTGATGCTGGTGTAGTGGACCAGAGTGATAGGGAACATCATGCTTTGTCTGTCAGTCTTGACTTGCATTCATCTTGGAAATAATAGTAGTTTTATTTTTCTATTGATATAGATCTCTGTGTGGCTCTCACAAGCTCTGGACCCTTCTTGAATTAGCTATTTTGAATGTAGAAGGAACTAGTGTCGACTTACAGTGTGGTATTCAAGGGGAACACAGGCAGGGTCTTTTGAGAGCTCAGCAAGAAATTGTGAATCAAAGAGCAGTCACCTGCAAATCCATGTCTCCCTTAGTCACTGCTGTGGTATAGTCGGATTAGGAACAGGAGGTGAGGAAGAGCCAACCCTCAGTTGCCTAGTAGCTATAGCTATTCAAAAATAGGACAGCCATAACAAAGACAGGGTATAGTTTGTAGTCTGGTGAGGCAGGGAATGCCTATTCCTGGACCTTCTCTATATTACACATGTGCCCACAAGCACACACATAGCAATACCTTTTCTATTTTTGAGGGCTACATCTTAAAGAGGTGCTCTTTATACAGTTGAAGCCACAGTTTAATGACAGCTTGAATTGCCAAGCTAAACCAGGAATGATTTTCAAGTACTTACTTATTTTTGTCACCAGCAGAAGGCTGATTGGGCCTTTCTTCAGAAATACTCCATTCTAGGATGATTTCAAGGAGCACTAAGGTGTCCTAAAGGTCAAGACAGACTGAGGTCTCAAGTCATTAATGGAGCAGATATAAAGGGCCACAGACTCAAAAAGCAAAGGCTAATGTGCACTTGTAAAAACATTCCTTTACACCTGGGCCCATGTTTGTATACGTAAGTGTGGAAACTAACTCAATGCGAGCAGGATTGGGGCTCACGTTTCATAGTGTTCTTAAACTTTAAAAGGTGGTTGGGCTACATTGTCTTTCATTCCCATGGATGCTTTTGAAGCAGCCCATGATTTAAACACAATGAATCGTTTTCTTTGTTTTGTACAGGGAGCAGAAAATTAGTTTTTTTTGTGGGTGGCCTGCGGTGGGGTGGGCTCGTTGACGTACAGGAAGCCTAAGGCTTTATGTATATTGAATCTACCTGAGACTGCTCCTCAACTTCATTTTTTGATACAAGTATTGTGCAATCACTTGTTACATTTGTTGTTGCCAAGGAGACATAGTGTGATGCCACTTTAAAAAAAGAAACAACAAAACTTAAATGTGTTGACTCCTCTGCTTTGTGTCTTCCTGTCTTGGAGAGACATAACCCTTTAAGAGAGGAAAATCTGATCATAAAGTACTTTTTTTCAACCACATAGTAGCCTGTCAAAAAATGGGCAAGCAGAACCAGGACAGGCACTCGATAGGGCAGCAAGGGAAGGGATATAGTACTTATTGAACAGGGAGATTTGGCCAATAAGAACGTAATAGTTGACCTGGTCAAGGAAAACAAGGATTCTTCTACAGAGATTTACAGGGGTTTATACCAGCATGATGTGGAAAGATCAATGAGAAATAGTGAGAGAATCCTTGGACTGGTGTTGCTGGTTAATAGGCCAGAACTGCTGTGCATTATGGTATGAACAGAATGTGTTCCAGGAAGTAAAATCTATCTGGTGTGCAGTAGTGTTGAGGAATCACAATACATGGAAGAGCTTTAACAAAAAAAGTGAAACTAAAAATAAACTCCCTCATTCTTGTAAACATTGGTTTGCCCTATGGTGGGAAGGTGAGGTTGAAGAACCAGCACAATTCTTCTTCCTGGGCGTTTGGAGACTGGGGATGGTGGAGAGATTTGTGCTCATGTAGGAATGTTGTGATAAACTCCTTCAGGGGGACTTCACTGACAGACAAGATGATGTGAGGAAAGGCTCTTGGTTTTATGCAACTTGTTCCCCAGTGTGATAGATTCTTTATGGCTTCACACCTCCCACCAAATTATGGGGACTTCTACTTGGAGAAAGCCTCACAGGATAGATACCAATGGATATTAAAAGGGGAATATCTCAACTGTAGGAATATTCTTAAAGGGGAAGGAGACCTTTTTTGCAGTATGTCATTTGCTAAAAGGGAGAAGAACCTCTCAGTGATGGACTATTTTTAAAAAGTAGAGGGCATTCTGATCCTTGTGGAATTGCTGAGCTGAAAGCCTACAATGTTATGATAAGGGTTGCCTTAAGTACAGGCTGAGATTCCAGACTAATTTCTTAAGGGTCCCCCAATAAACTAAAGCTAACTGTACTCTTCCCTTCCACAGAAATAGAAATAACCATATAATGTCATTTCGATGATATTCCTTGCTCTTGACTATTTTATCCAGATGAAGAAATAATGTACTCTTATTTCTTATAGCTACCCTACCCCTCCTGCTTACCTCAGCTCAGAATTAGGTCCATGGTATATAGATCTTTGTTTTCAGTGCATTCTTGTATGTGGTGTTTGTTTGGAATCAGTGATGGTGACTTTAAATCATTCCAATTATATCATCCTTCATTTCAGGGGAAAACAGCCAAGGACGAGAAGGAAATGCGGACGTTGCAACTGAGGAGCCTACAGTATTTGGAACGATACATCTATCTGATCCTGTTCAATGCCTACCTGCATCTTGAGAAGAAGGACTCTTGGCAGAGGCCATTCAGTGTCTGGATGCGTGAGGTAAGAATTCTCCCAGCCCCTACAGTTAGCACTGTGGAAGAGAAATCAGCTGCATTGAGTGTGTGTTAATGGGGCCTACACTCAATCCTGCATTTGTGTTGGTGAGGAAATGATGACTGGCTCAGGCAGCTGATTTTTCTGATTACCAGTGTATTCATGACCAAAGTTTTCACCAGAGCAGTATTTCATAAACCTGTTATTCTCTCATGTTTGCAATGGACCTCAGAAATGGCTCACCTTTGTATATCGGGTTTACATGCTAGCTCATCCACAAATCAAATTCAGTTTGGCTGAATGCTGAAAAACTGTTGCCTGGAAGGGGACTGGCAATTTCTGAATATGGAAAAAGACCCACTTGATTTACTGTATAGACTAGGTGCAGACCAATAGAAGACTTCTCTCCAGTCCTTTCTCTTGGTCCACTTCAACCAAATAAAGAAGCCAAATGATATAATTTAAAACCTGTTTCAAATGTATTGCTAGTGACACAATTGCTTTATCAGATAGTATCAGCAATACACAATCCCAGTATACAGCAGCACATATTGGTCCTTTTCTGGATAGAAATTGTTAATGTAAATGGAAAAACCTTTTAGGCACATGGGAGGTAAGCTTCCTATCTGAGCTAGTGAAGTGTATACTTGAAAACCTTCCATGAGAATGTATGCCCCAGAGTGTGGGTGCTTAGCTGAATTTATCCAAACCTTTGGTCCCTTAGTGTTCACCCTTCCCCCACATAGGCTCTGGTCAGCTGTGCCTTCCACTCCAGCTGCAGAAGTAGTCCTGCCATTGCAGGCAAGAAGGGGCAGGGATGATAGGGTGAGTGTAAGGACCTCCCCCAATTTCCTCCCTTTAAGAAACTTTATGAAAACCTCACAAACATGTATGTACTTTGGGTACATTCATTTCAAGGGATTGTGGTGATGGTTTGGGCTGGACCTTGGGTGGGTTTTTTTGTTTTTTGTTTTGTTTCTTGGGGGGGGGGGGAGAGGGGGCATTGCGTTTTTATTTTTAACTGAATCCTGCTTTGAGGTTCCAATTACTAGTACTACAGATAATAAAGTAATCCTGCCATTTGTGATAAAATTACCCACAAGAGCAACTCTTTATTTGTTACTTGTATTTTTCACATTCATCCAGGGCCTCATTTCTACTTCCTCACTGTCAACAATTGCTCACAGCTACTAGCTCTTCACCTTGCCTCCACTCAGAGTTTTCACAGAAAGAAACACAGACCTCCTAGAAACTGTTCACTTGCAGTCACATGTTGCTGTAAATCCAGAATGGGTTGTTGCGATTGCAGTCCTGGATTTATTCTCATGGAAAACGGCTGTTTTCTTCTGTTGAGCCATGGTTCACAGGATGTCCAGATTAGTATCTGAATGAGCACTTGTGTTATGATGGCCAATGCTGTGTCACACCATTTGCATCTTCATGTCTCGACGCAGTGATAGGGTAATACAATATGATCATGTCACAATTCCTCAAATAGCTTTTGGGCTCTGCAATTATCCTGTAGCATAGGCACACGGGGTGTGGGACTAGCCATGAATCTGAGGATGGATGGTAATTCAAACACATGAGCCATGACCAAAGAAAAAAACTCAAACCCTTTCAAGAAAGTTTTAGACATTTCAGCTGGTATATACAAGTCCCATTTCTTTTGGCCATCCAGAATCCTGCTGTGAGCCTGAATGTTTGGTATTGTTTAGTGTGCTGATAAGATGGCAAGTGGCCTTTTTATGGAAATTTCCTAATTTTAAATTGAATCTCCCAACCACTGCTGCTGCCTCAATTTAACTCATTCAAACAGGAGGCTTAGAGGCCTCCTAACTATTTTGTCTTCAGTCATGTTTAAAACTACTGACTACCTATTTAAATAGCAACATTTTGGGCTTGAAGGAGATCTTGCAGCCCATCTAGTTCTCCAAACTGTCTGCTTTGCTGCCCTGTAATCATAGAATATCAGGGTTGGAAGGGACATCAGGAGGTCATCTAGTCCAACCCCCTGCTCAAGGCAGGACCAATCTCCAGACAGAGCTTTACCCCAGTTCCCTAAATGGCCCCCTCAAGGATTGAACTCACAATCCTGGGTTTAGTAGGCCAATGCTCAAACCACTGAGCTATTTCCTCCCCCGCCCATGCCAGTTTCACTTTCACTCTCACTCCTGTTTTGAATGTTCCCAGTACATCCTCTGTTCCTCCCTCTAGTTGTATCTGTCCTACATACTAAGTATTCCCGAACTCCCACAAGTCCCTGCCTTTTTTTATCTACAGTTCATGCCCTCTTTTTTGGAGTCACCCTGTGATGCATCCCACACTTCAATTTAAAGCTGAATTAGATTAACTGAACCCTATTCTGGGCAGCTGGCACTGTTTGCATTGTTAGAAAAACGGAAGGCAATTATGGTTTGGCAGTGCATGGATTCCCTGAAATTTCCCTTCTTTACTCCTCTCGCCTCCATGTTGTAGCCAGTTCACTGTCCTTCTAGACAAATAGGAGAGGATGGCATTCATTTTAGTACCCATCAGCATCATGCTTTGATCAGTCAGAAGTCACTGCTGAGTGATGCTAGTTAGCCCCCTCCCTGCCATCATCCTATCTGAGATGAAGTGCATCACAGCATTCGCAAGCTCAGATCTATTTGAGAAAGTTGCGCCAATTTATTGAAGATGTGATTTTTTTTTTATAAACTGATTTAGTTAAACTGGTACAAAAGGCTATGTGCATGTTCTTAGTGTGGTGTAAACCAGGCTTATTTTGGTTTAGCTTAAAACCATTAGGAATCAGTTTAACTAAACCAAAACAAGTGTGCCTACACTGGGTTTTGCACAAGTTTAATTATATCACTCTTTAAAAATATATCTTCTATCATTGCCACTGTTTAACATCCTAGCACTGGTACTGCGAGATTTCTTGATGTTCATCACCAGTGCAAATTCCTGGCATCACTGGGACAATCAGTACAAGTGTAGAAATGTGAAAAACAGAAGCCATCTTCTTTTCCAAATGGCCTATGTGGATACGTGGAAAATTTGATCTCTTCGCTGCATTTAAGGTTGTTGACAAATTAGAAAGTGTTCAGAAAAGTGATTATTGGATCATGATCAATAAGTACTACATGTAGAGAAAATTTCTGATAGTAGATGGTTCTTTAATTTAACAGACAAAGGCACAACAAGTTCCACTGTCTTGAAGTTAAAGCAAGACAAATTCAGACTAGAAGTAAAACATGTATTTTTAACAGTGAGGGTAGTTAACCATTAGAACAGCTTACATAGGGATCTGGTTTGTTATGTTACTTAATTTTTTTAATAAAGTTTAGATATCCTTCTAAAAGATGTGCTCTAGATCAACCAGAAGTTATGGGCTTAATGTAGGAATCACTGGGTGAAATTCTATGGCCTGTGTTATGCAGGAGGTCAAATTTAGATTATCTTCATGTCTCTTCTGGCCTTAAATCTATGGATGAAATCCTGGCCCCATTGAAATCAATGGGAGTTTTGCCATTGGCTTCAATCAGGTCAGCATTTCATCCTGTGAATTACTGCCACTATGACATTGCTTCTTCCTCCCTGCCCAGTGCACAATTACCTTGGAAGAATAATAATTTTGTCTTTAAGGTAAAATAATGAGTATTTTTCTGTTTCTTTATTAACCCGTAGTTTTCCCATAGTACAAATCTGAAAGCAGTATCACCCATTGTACTGAAACGTACAACTCAGAACTCATGTATATATTTGCAAACTAGAGCCTCGATGGGGCTGGAGTATACGAAAAGTGCTCCATTCAAAAATTCTCTGGGTGGTGTCAAATGAAAGTAAATAACTAAGTGAAGGTGTCCAAGCTGAATGCATTAATGTTCACACCTAGATCAGTTCTTTAAAAGGTGACCTGGGAAGGGAAAAAATTGGGCTTGTGCTCTCCTTACTGAAGTAATGTATGACGAAAGTCTGAAAGCTTTTGTGTGTAGGAGGGAGGGGATTGAAGAAGATGGCAGGTTTCTGCTCTTTTAGACCCCCTCCCCCCCCATTTTGTTTAAGCATTAGAAATTCAGGTCTTGTCTGCCCTGGCAGACTATGATGACTGAAGAACTAGTGAAATAACATCACAAAAGTCAAGTGTGTGAAAAGTAAGCAATTGAGAGGTGAAGGGAATTTTAGTCAGTGTTTAAAATTTTCTTAGTTGGGAGCTTTAAGTTACATTCCTGTGTCTGTATTTAGACACCTAAATAAGTGTATAGATTTTCAGTGGTGTTGGCCACGTAACAGCTCCACTGAGATCCATAGGAACTACTGAATGCTCAGCACCTTTTGGAAAATCTGGCCTCTGATTTAGGTACTTAAATAACTTTAGGCCCCTACTTTCTTTTAAAATTTGACCTTTTAAATTTTTTGTAACACCTATTTAGAATCAATGACTAACGAACATTTTAGATAAAGGATGTCTTTTTGTTAGTGTCAAAAACTGCACCCTTTCCATTAGGTGTTTGAGCTTTTAGTAACCATACTGTGAGGGCTAGACTACTTAAGACAGTGCAGCTGGGCCACTGTAGTGCTTCAGTGCAGACACTAACTACGCTGACGGGAGGGCTTCTCTTGTCAGCCTAGGTACTCCGCCGCCCTGAGAACCAGTCTACTAGTGCTGTCTACCCTGGGGTTGGGTAGTTTAACAGCATGGCTCAGGGGTATGGATTTTTCACACTGACCTTATTTCCTAGTGTAGACCAGGCCTGAGACTCTAGAGGGCTCTCCAGTGAGGGAGAGGTAGACTTGCAATCACTGACATTTCTGAGGTAAAAATCAAACAGAAAACAATTATTTAACCACCCCCAAACAAACAGAAAGTTAGGCCCTCCCTTACTACATCAGAAAGATGTTAAACACGGATACAAGCCCAATTTTTTTTAAAAAGAGCACACTTTTGCAGATCACCTTGACTCCTAGTCAGAAGTGATTATTCCTGGTGAACCTTTTGAAGTTATGAAAACTGTCTTTGGAAGTAGGGAATGGACAATATAAATAATAAATTCACCCCCACTCCACAAACTAGACCAAACCATGCTCTGTCTTTAGTGCTGGGACATTGGTTTCTGCATCTGAAATATCAGGGTCCCTCTTGGGGAATGGTTATATTCCAGTGGTAATTGCCATGATTGAGACAGCTGCTGTCAGATGGGAATAACTGACGGGTATCATATATTGTGAAGCCTGTGAATTCTGGACTCAGATTGCCCCCATCCTTCTCCCTTTTTCTTTCCTCCTTCTGCCTCTTAGCTGCCATGGTTTCTCTGCATGGGGGAGATTTTTGCAGGAATTTACTAGTGTACCCTTTTGTTCTTTCCTGCTGTCTCCACACACTGAACTTCAGAACGTCTGGCTTCTGGGTTGCCGTTGATGTGTTAATCTCAGTCCGTGGTTTGGTCAGATGGACGTGCACATAAGAGAATGGAATTTTTGTGCATTCTTGATAGATTACGGCTGATTTGTCCGCTTTTGCAGCTTTGATGTTTTGCTTGCTCATTTTTCTTTACTGAATAATAATAATAATAATTAAGTGAATTTAGCAACAGTAAGAAGAGAATTTGTTCATATATGTAATGGAAAAAGTAGCCAGAGGGAGCTCTTCTCCCTGGAGTAATAACTGGACCACTTTTGCCATCCTTACCAAGGGACAGGAGAGTGAAAATATCCCAAGTAATCTTATGGCGTTGATTTGATAATGTCACCATTAAATCAGCTGCTTTGCCTGTAAGGGTGCCATGGGAGGGAAACTTGCTGCAGGGATATTTCTGCTACCGCTAGTCGAGTTTCTTTTTGGACTAAGCTAAAGGAGACTTAGCATATTTTGATGGTGGGAGGAGCTACTCACTAACTGGCTTTTGATTTCTAACAAGGACTTCCATGAGAAAGTTTGGGAGTAATGCAGGCTAAGATGTGGGGATAATTAAAGTGTTTGTCCCACCTTTTTAGAGCTAAGAAATAATTGTATACATTTGCGTTGTGTGGCCATAGTTGCAGAGATAGCTTTGTTGTGCGGGACCATGTTATCTGACTCTTGGATCTGGCAAATCTGGAGTTTTCTGTGGTAGCACCACAGCATCCTGCATTAGTGGGCCACTTGGGAGCATCTTGAGCTATTTCTTTCAAGCGTTTGAGCAGATATCCGACAACCAGGCACAACTCTACAACAATCTAATATAGTGGGTACCCCTAAAGGTCAAAACTCACTAACCTCAATTTCTCGTTTTGTGTATCTGGGGGGTCATGGCCACAGCTAGCATGGAGGGAGGTCCAAGTCCCAGCCTCCCAGGATAGTGTGGAAATATGGTGTGTATTGTATCTTAATTTTAAAAACCTGAGTATTGGATAGGAAGGAAACTAAGGACCCATCTATCATACAAGTACAACTAGGTGTTTGCAAATATTCTGAGAACACCTTTATCTGTTAGGTGTGTTTGTAACCATTTGTGGCCCACAACAGCATTTTTCACAACACAACCATGTGTCATCTGAGTTTGTGTATCCACACCTACAACACTGGTTAATGATGTTTGCACCTGTGCCTGCTGGGAAAATCTGAGCAGCTATCCTATATTGCCTGGTGCATGCACAGAGTGGTGTCAGCAGCACATGCAGCAGTGTGCTCTGGGATGTCCTGCCTAACTGCTTACACAGGCATAGGTATAGGGTCTCATTCACATGGCAAAACAGGTTACAGGAACACACATGTGCTGGCTTAGGCCCCTTGCAAGGGTGAAACATGGTGAGTTGCCATGGTTACAAACTGAGTAGAGACTAACCACTAACTGGTTACAAACCTAGTTAAAAATTGAATTGCAGACAATGCTTTAATCATAACTTTGGGGTGATAGGGTTTGGCAACACCCCTTTTTACCTCTTCAGATCATGGCTTCGTGTATACATATGTGCATGTGTGTGTATATATAAAAATGTTTGTAACATGAATTTCCATTTCTTCTGCATGCATTTTCTGCTGCTTATCTTTCCTGGCTTATACATGTGGCGAGTATCCTTAGAGGTTAATAGCTTTCTTGTCCTGGAAGTAGTTTTTCGATTAAGATGATTTTATCTTTTGTCTGCCAGGAGTTTTGTTAATGGGACCTTGCTAGGGTAACTTTCTTTCAGCACACAGCATAGGTGTGCCCCCCCTTCCCTCCCACCCATAAAATAACGCACACTAAAAATCCCGAAACCCTTCCTCCCCCAAATGTTACTGTTGAAAACGAAGCCCGGTAGTTTAAAATGGCTTGGCTATTTGTACCTCTCTAAACAAACAGAACAGGAAACAATGCAACTCTTCAAACAAGTCTGGGCTGGGTCAAGTCTCTAGGGGATGAGGTCATGTTGAGGAAATGAGGGAGATAGAGTGCAATCCATTAAACTGAAAGGATGCTTGTTGGGGCAGTGAGGCAGAGACAGGCTGCTTCTTTCTTTCCCCCCCCCACCCCCCTTCCCCTTCTCTCTTTTTTATGAGGTATTAAACTGCCCCTTGAAAGCATTCTCCTCCTCCCCATTATTCCCAGGCACAAAGGGCTTTTTGAGGCTTCTCCTTTATCAGGACTTTGGCATCTCTCATATCCAAGCAATCAACTCTTTCTGTGCAGCAGTTCTACTCATTTGATGCAGGGAAGGTTTTGTAGATGCATGCAAAGGTTGGTTGAGTTGGTGCACTCTCCACATCTCTCAATACAGAGATTAAACTTTGTGTGTGTGTGGAGTGTAAGGGGGTGGAGGGGCTAGCTGAACTGCACATTTGTACAAGCTCTGCAGAGGTAGGCAGTCCAGGAAGTCCCAGTGCACTTAAACATAAAACTCAAACAACATTATTTCATTTGCCTGGAATTAAGATTACTCATGTGCAACTCTCAGTAACAGTCAATGAAAATCAAGAAAATCACTGGTCAAGGCAATCTTCATTCATGTGCATTAACCCTCCACAATCAATATATGTTGGAAGTGTAAGAAGGGAGCTCACTGTGGAAGTGAGGGGTCTGGGTGGGTGTTTGGGTGTTAAAGGCTCTTAGATGTCCCCCATCACTGTAGAATGGGCATGGATCAGCGTTCATGTCATGCTCCCAGTCAGTACCTGGCCCGGGCCAGGGAAGCTGACGATCCAATCAGCAGACCAAATTTGGGGATGAATCCTGGTCACGTGCCACCTGACGCATGTTGCGCATATGCTAAGAAGACTGTAGAATCAGAGCACCTGTAATACCAACATTGATGCATCCTCTACACATGTAACAAATGGTCTGTTAACATCTTAAACTATCACATGATGCTCAAATCCTACATCTTAAACCCAAGTTAGAATTCTTTTCAAACATGTAAATGACGGCTCCTAGCCGCAGGAGCTGAAAGTGAGCAAACTCCATTCTGCTTTCTTGGCCAGTTTAATCTTTTGGCATCCAGGTGGTCAGACTTCCCATGGTGATGTAGCATGATAGGATGTCATGAATTCTGCCAGCAAGAGTTAACTGGGACAAACTAAAAGGGTGATTGGGAGAAATATGCTAAATATGAAGCAGCATATTTGTCAATTTTCTCCCTACTCCACTGTTTTCTGTAGCAGACTGTTGTTCTCGCTTCACACAGTTGTACCCATTGCAGTGTGAATGTACCCCATTGCACTTCCCACCTGGGGAGTTAAAGTTAAAGCTAAAAAGTTAAATATTCTGGCAAATTTCAGCCCTCTCCCATGTCTCAACCCTTCAAAGGCTTGATCTTAAAACTAACTGAATGCATACTGTACATGAACACAAATCAATTCTGAATGCTTCTCTGTAGTGAGGCCTAGTCTGAAATACTCTCCCCCTATACAAAGCCATAGGTTTGTTTCCTCTAAATGCACTTCTTTATAAAAGTCACTGTTCTATTTTTTTAAGGACTTACTAGGTACCAAAGACGCTTTTCATAAGAAGAATTCATTGTATAGGGAAGAATAAGCTTGATTTGAACAGCATAAACTCTGAGTCTGAAACTGCAAACCACAGGTCTAATTTCTCCAGGGAGAAAATACAAACTCTATTTCTTAAATGTCATTCATACATTTTATTTTTGTATATATGTGTGCGTATGTGTGTGTGTATGTATGTGTGTGTGTGTATATATATATACACACACTGAACTGTCTATAATGAGCCACACCAAAACCCTGGATCCAAACAGCCTGAACTTTGGAAAAGTTCTGATCTGGAAAGAAACATCATAAATAAATGATTTATTAATTTATTTGAATTTATACAAATCAGACATTAGAAAAACATACATACTCTGGTCTCTTTGCTTCATGTTAACAATACAAATACTACACCAGCAAAATTAAACCTAGCAACTTTCCCCCAAACCAGAAAATAAAATAAAAACTAAAACTACCCAAGTCCCAGCCCTGAACACATCTTTCCCTCCTTGGAACCTGGGAAAAGAGATTAGCTTTGCAATATTCCCTGAAGGCCAACAGATTCAGGCTATATTGGTGTAATGTGGTTCCCTGCGCCTTAAGGGGACAGTGGCCTGGAGCTGGCCAGCCCCATACAGTTAGCCCTGTTTACCACATCTGGGATGGAGTGTGGGGTTTAATTAGTAGAACAAGCTGAGTGTGAAGGAGCTGATTCTCCTATGACAAGCAGCAGGAAGCTGCAGAGAGAGAGAGAGAGAGAGAGAGAGAGAGGTGCCCTGGGAGAGAAACAAGAGTGAAGCTGGAGTGAGAGACTTCAGCAGAAGTTTGTGAGGGCAGGGATTGGCTACTGGGCAGAAGGCGGCTCTAGCAGGGGACTCTGAGGATATGTCTACACTGCAGTTAAACACTGATGGCTGGCCCATGCTGGCTGACTCAGGCTCGCAGGACTCAGGCTAAGGGACTGTTTAATTGTGGTGTAGATGTTCAGCCTTGGACTGGAGCCAGAGGTGAAAATAAGCCGGTCCGGCGTACCGGCAAGAGCCGGTCCGCTGTGCCGGACCTGACCTGCTTCCCCAGGCTGGTGATTTTAAAGGGTCCGGGGCTCCCTGCAGTGGCCGGAGCCCCAGGCCTTTTAAATCGCCGCCCAAGCCTGGCTGCCGGAGCCCCGGGGTAGCGGCGGCAGGACTCCATCTGCGATTTAAAGGGCCCGGAGCTCTGCTGCAGTAGCGGTGGCCAGAGTCCCAGGCCCTTTAAATTGCCCCTGAGCCCCAGGGCTCCCAGCCACCTCTGCAGCTGGTAGCTCCGGGGGTGATTTAAAGGCCCTGAGGCTCCCAGCCGCAGCCAGAGCCCCTGGATTTAAAGGTCCCGCCTCTTCCGGTTGAGGCCCCGCCTCTTCCAGTTGAGGCCACACCCCTGCTCAGGACTCCGGCGTACTGCTAAATCCTTTAAGTTACTTTCACCCCTGACTGGAGCCCAGACTAAGGGACCCTGTGAGGGGGAAGGGTCCAAGAGCCCAGGCTCCAGCCTGAGACCAAAACATCTACATCTCAATTAAACAGCCCCTTAGCCCAAGCTCTGCAAGCTTGAGTCTGCTGGCACAGGCTAACCATGGGTTTTTAACTGCAGTGTGGACATACCCTGAGAGTACGTCTGCACTGCTATTTTTAGCCCCAGGATGTGATCCCTGTGAGCCCTGAGTCAGTTGACATGGGCTCTGAGACTCACTGCTGAGTTTGTTTGTTTTTTTGTTTTTCCCCAGTGTATATGTACTCTCAGTCATTCGGGACAATCCAGGCAGGGTATGACCTGGGAGACCCCAGCAGGAAAGGGTGGAAGTGTGGACTTGGGGAAGCTTTGAGAACTTTATTTTGGGTCTGATTTTGTTATTTTAATAAATCCAGTCCCAAAGAGGAGTGTGGATGAACCAGAGAGTTGTTTTGATAGTTTGATTTTTAGGGGCCCTGAGCTGAAGAGGGAAACTGAGGCAAGATGCCTACAGAGTGACTCTAGCCACGAGAGTTTGCTTGGGAGGTGTCCAGCTCATTTACAATTAGACTGGGATGTACTGAATTCTGAGAGTTCACAGAGAAAGCCCGGTCAGCTGCTCCAACTTTATTAAACTAAAAGTGTTCCAGACTGAGCACCTCTAATTGTAACTATGGTGATATCAGCTGGAATAGAGACCTTATTGTTAGTGTACATGTGTGCGTAGGGCTCTATACATTTATAAAATCTTGTCCATTCATCTGTGGTGCATCACAGTTGCACCTAGGCATCAAATACCAAAATAAAATTGAAGATGCAGTGTCTGCAAGTGACACATACTCTTCAGCTGCTGTAACTTAGTGACATTCGATTTGAATTACTCTTAAATTTTGTGCAAAATATTGTTTTAGACGTTAACATTGAAGCGAAACTGGGAAGACACTAAATTTGCACCTAAAGAGCCTCAGTACAGTGAAAAAGGATCTTCCAAGATTAAGCAAACAATGAGGAGGCAAGTGGTGTGTACGTGTGTGGTGTTTAGTTATTGAGTCATTCTGAGCAATGTAAGAAGGTAAAATAGATTGGACAAAGGGAGGAGAGGGGGCTGGGACTCTCTCTCTTTTTTTTTTTTTTTTCCTGCGCATTGGGATTAGCCTCTCTCTCATTTGTGTAGGCAGTAAGTGGGGAGTCTCTGGCTTGTGTGCTGTGGGAAAACCTCCTCCCCTCTCTGTCTCAATTAGCCCTGCTAATTCATATTGGCATGTTTGATCTTTTCGGAGAGAGATGAAAGGGGCATCTGCCAACTCTGGTTATAATCAGAGCCTGCCCAATCTCGATTGAAGGGACTGTGCTGGAAAAGGACATTCATCACTTGAGGGGAGGGAGGGGGAAGAGAAAAACGCCACCAGTGCCCTGCCCAAATCAGGGGTGTAGAATGCAAGGGGAGGAAGGAATGTTATCTGCGCTGCCTTACCCAACATTCTCTTTGAAAACAAAATCAGAGTTGAAACGTGCTCCGCTATGTTCAACCTGAAATGGCTGAGGGAAATGGCACCTCATTTATTTCCCTGTTTTCATTGTCAAACGATGGGAGTGGGGAGGGAGAGGCAGCCTAAGTGCTTCTAGTGCCCTGAGCAAAACTGAATTACAGAGCTAATCTTGCCCACCCTCTTTCCTCCCCCCATTTGTGTGGTTAGACATGAGAGTATGAAGCAGCAGATCTTTGCTACCCAAATGAAGCATTGGGATTCCACTTCAAAGGTGCCAGCAGAAGCCCCTTTGTGCTCTTAGAGCCTGTTTACGCACACAAGTTGTACTTGTATAATTAAAGCAGTACCACTCGCTAGTGTGGCTCTACCAGTAAAAGCTGCTTTATAGCTATTCTTTTACAGGCCGGGGAACAAGCTATACTGGTATGTTACCTTTATACAGATAAAACTGCGTCCACACAAAGGATTGTACTAGTATAACTCTTGTGGTATAAAATCACACCTCTAACCAAAATTGTACTGTTGGTACAATTTTATAAAACTTATACACCTCTACCCCGATATAACACGGTCCTCTGGAGCCAAAAAATTTCACCGCATTATAGGTGAAACTGCGTTATATCCAGAGGTTAAAGTAAGCTGGTATGGTCAGGCTTCCCTGGCGGTGATTTAAAGGGCCCGGTGCTCCAGCCACTGCGGTGAGCCCCCGGCCTTTTAAATCACCACCGGAGCTCCGGCAGTGGGGCTCCGGCGGCGATTTAAAGGGCCCGGGGCTCCCTGCTGCTTTACCGCATTATATTCAAATTCGTGTTATATCAGGGTACAGGTGTACCAGCGTAGCTATGTTGGTCAGAAATGATGCTAATGTGTCTATCTCCCCAAAGCGCTCCTGCCATCAAGAGTGTCTAAGCTTTTTCTGCCTTATATGTTCCTACATGGAAACTGGAGTCTGCACGTCATATAATTCTCTGCCCTTGCATTTGCATAGAGGATTTCATTATTCCTAAACACCCTTAGTGGATGGGAGGGCCTTGTCTAGTCTGGAGTAGCTTGTCTAACTTGTTCTATTGGCAAACTGCACTCACATCTGTGATTTTTTTTTTTTATACTAATATTTAAATTTCCTTTGCCTTTGCTTCCTTTCCACTCTTAAGCAGCTCTAAAGTGAGAGGTTCAGTCTGTGCCCTGGGGATTCGTTTAGAATGTTTTTTGTTTTCCTGGCTCATAACGCCACCTGCACTAGGTCATTTCAGGCATCATAAAACGAGGGGGTTCAGCGCTCAGAGCTAGAGAGAAGAACAAGGAGCACTAGCATCATGAGCCCCCTCACCACTTACAGCCACTAAAAATTCCACAGCACTTTTAAAGAGTAGTGTGTTAACCCTGGTGCCCTGGCCAGATTCCAGCCTGGGTCATTATACGTTTTGAGGCCTGATTCTCCTTTTACTTACACTAGTAAATGAAGTTACACTGTGAGAGGAGAAGCAGGCCCTTCCTGTCTAAAGTCCTTCTTTCGTTTCCGTTGGATACAGTATCCCCCTCACCTCTCCTAAAATGTTAGGTAGCATCACTTAAATAGTGGCATGATTCCACACTAGAAGTGACAGTGGCAGGTGAATGATCCCTGTATATTACCTCTGTAAAGTGCTTGAGATGTTTCAGAATGAAAAATGCTATATAAATATAAGCAAGGCCCTAGGTCCTATGCAGCAGGAAGGCAAGGATTCAGGAGTGTCTTCCCAAGCCTCCCCATCCCCCGGGCAGTGTAGTGAAGTACAAAACAGGCTGTACAGTATACCTTATTTTAGCATTTGATATTACATTAATGTTGCACTACCCTTACATATTCAGTGTACTGCTGATTTTATTTTTATATTGATAGTGCAAGATTGCATTGTGGAAGTTATGGGGATGAGGAGGAAGCTGAGAGTTTTGGTATCTGTGTAGGGGACAGATGGGGTGGGAGCTAGTAATATGGAGAGAGATGCACTTCCTTTTTCTCTTTTGCCTTCTAGACAGGTAGGGTGACCAGACAGCAAGTGTGAAAAATCGGGATGGGGGTAGGGGCTAATAGGAGCCTATATAAGAAAAAGACCCAAAAATCGGGACTGTCCCTATAAAATCGATCACCCTATTATAGACAAGGGTGAAAGTCACTTTGAATTTGGGGAGGGAGAACTGAATTCCTCATTTCCTACTCCAGCAAGCATCCACTGTATCCTGGCCTACTCTCTGCTTCTACTCCCAACAGTGGAATAGTACAAACTAATGTGTGAAATAGTTAACAATGATGACCTATAATATACCTTCATTAGGGTTCAAAGTGAGATGGATGGGAGGAGTTAACACTTCTCAGAGTTCTAGTTTCAAGCAGTGAGCAGTTTCAGGCAGGTCTGACTGCATTGGTATATTCATTTTACATTTTGCAGGCTTTCTTTGTGAGCATAGCAAGTAGAGACTTAATTTTTTAAAAACAAATGAAAAATGAGATTCTGGAGCTAATTCAAAGAAAAAACTGCCCTGGGTCCAGGGTTCGCTGTACCTCAGTTCCCTTTCTGGTCTCTCTAAATCACCCCCTCAGGGGATAGGCCTCTTGCTCTGACCAGTTTTGCATGGAATTTTGCAGTTCTCCCTCTCTTAGGCCAGGCTCCAGTCATGATATCTTGTGCACACCAACCGCTTATCACACCGCAAATCTGATTAGGTTCCAGGCACCTGCGTTTCTTCCCTTTGGGAATCTGTGACCAGTGCTATTGAACAACAGCCTTCTTAAAGTATTTTTATTTAGTAGTTGGAATAAAGCATTAGAGAAACAAGAAAAGATTTTAAAACAACTAAACTGCTGACACACACATTTAGTCTCATTACAGGAATAGAAACAGACCCAACTCACATTCTCTTAAACCACCAGGATCTTTCTGTGCATGTCTGTCTCGATCTCTCTCTCGCTCTGACTGGTTCCTTCTGACAGGTTCAACAAAGTGCCACCCTCCCCGTGTGGGGCCTGGGTCAAATTACCATATTGCTGAATCATTTTTTTGTTTATGGGCCCAGGTGTGAAATATCCTGGTGCCTGACAGTCGGTTTTTCTAGTCAATTGAGCATGCAATAGGGCCTCTCTGGGAGAATGCCCTCTTGATGGCTGCTGCAGTGTTTGGACAGTTAGATCCATTCAGTCTCAATGGGTTGTAATCCCTAGCCTGATGCCTGCCTGTCTCCTGTGGGTGAGTGTGTTGGAACTGTCTGCTCTCCTTTGATAGTCTAACACACCATCTTAGAAGTCAAGCACATAGAGCATATTATGATTACAGACTGAAATGCGCAATTGATAGAGACACTCTGGCCATATATCATCACAGAAGGACAATTATGTGACTGATTACATGACTATGTAATCACATTATGCAGGAGGACCTGAATACAAGATGGTATGATGATCATCATTTTCAGTACCTTGGAGCACAATGAACCTACTGATAGGATTAAGAAGAAGGGTTCTAAAGTGATATTTATTGTCTAAACAGTAAGGAAACATCACGAAGGATTGACCTAATGCTGACCATTATTGAAATGATTTTTGGCCTGTTGAATTTTGGCAAAGGGGAAAGTTATGAAAAAGTCCTTATTTTATTCATGTGCAAATGAGTGCCCTATTCTACATTATAGAATAAAATAGCAGCTCCTCTGCTACACTCTTCAGTAAATCACTAATTAGGTGCAAGATGGCAGCTAGCTTCCCAGGCTGACAGCAGCTGGGTGGAGAGACAGAGACAGATGAAGGGTGTGTGTGTGGAAGTGGAAGTTCTGGGAAAGGATAAGATCAAGTCACTCGGAGCATCTCGGTGCTGAATTAGAAACAGGCATTGAGACAGGAGCTCAAACAAGCAGCTGGTTATTCACTGCAGCAGCTTTGTTAACTGAAACATACACTGAGCATGATACTCCTCTTGCTGATATCAGTAAAGGCGGATAGAGGTAAACTTACCCGTACAACCTTAACTTTAGCATTTCCTGACTGAGTGGTTCACTTTGCACAAAGTGCAGAATCTGGTTTATGTGTCTATAACCTCTTCAGTAAGAATCCTGATTACCAAATATTTGAGACCTCTGGTCTCACTTGTTTGGTAGAAGACTTCTCCCTATGCCAACCTCTGTCTTTCACCGAAATGTGTGGACTCTAAATTGTTAGCCTTTCTTTCTTAAGAACCACTCTGACACACGCTGGATAACTTCCTATATGAGTCTTTATCTTCCCACTGAAACCAAATAGCATTATGTGGATGTGGCTACATGGCAAACTCTGTCTATATTCACTCTTACGCCTTTCGCTAAACGACAGGTTTCAGAGTAGCAGCCGTGTTAGTCTGTATCTGCAAAAAAAAGAATTTATACATTTGTTAGTCTCTAAGGTGCCACAAGTACTCCTGTTCTTCTTTTCTCTAAACGGAAGCTTACCTGTTGTTTTTTCCTGAGTACAATAGCTGTAATGCATTTGTTGCCTATGTAAGTGCTGACAACGTCTGAAAATCTGTTTGTTTGTTTTTTTAAATCAGTGTATAAGACCATGAATAATAAGTGAGCTATCTAATAGCCTTTTATTTGAAAGATGTTGACTATTTATCTAGTTGACAACCCTGGGGTGATACATTGGTTATCTTCCATCCCCATGGATAACACAGAGTGCTTCTCCTAATGAAGAGGCTGTCATGCATTATCGGGCTGCAGGAGCTGTCTGTTCAGAGAGTCCAGGCATTAACAGAAAAGGAATTGATTGTAACAGGACTGTTTCCTTAGCATGCCCACAGCAAGGGCAGTGTATGTACACTATTTAAATCTGTCTCCCTTCCACCCCTGCTCACTTTACATATCCATGAGGGGGGATGGTTGAGGCTAAGTCTGAGGTACTTCAGGGGAGGCATGTGCCTGGCTTACGGATAAAAGGAAATCTTTGGGCTGAAGTGCTGTCAGTCCCTCTCTGCCCTTTTCATAAGCACTACATTTTTAGCAAAAACAAGGCAACATTGTAACTTTCCCAGAACTCCGCCAAAGCTAACAAACCCTGCAAATGCTAACACAAACAGTTAAAAAGTGGCTTATAAAATGTTTAAGCACCAGATGTAGGAAAGTACGAGGTTTTATTTGTTACCATATGTATGACCATAGTTCAAGCTTTTGTTAGGTTAAGTATGTACTGGACCTGTCACAACTCCTCTGACTACCCGCTCTAAGAACAACCACAGCTCCTTTAGCTACCCAGATATCTGTTGGGAAAGTAATATGGTAAAACACAAAATTTCAAATAAGTTCTCGGACTATATTGGGGACAACTTTTTGTTTGAGAAGGCGCAGGAAGTAACCAGGGGAACAGCCATTTTAGACTTCATTCTGACCAACAGTGAGAAATCAGTTGTGAATCTGAAGGTGGAGGGCAACTAGGGTGAAAGTGATCGTGACATGATAGATTTCATGATTGTAAGGAAAGGAAGGAGTGAGAGCAGCAGAATAAGGACAGTGGACTTAAAAACAACAACAACAGACTTTAACAAACTCAGAAAACTGGTAGGTAAGGTCCCATTGGGAAGAAAATCTTAAGGGATAAAAACAACAAGGAGTCTGGTGGCACCTTAAAGACTAACAGATTTATTTGGGCATAAGCTTTCGTGAGTAAAAACCTCACTTCTTCGGATGCATCCGAAGAAGTGAGGTTTTTACTCACGAAAGCTTATGCCCAAATAAATCTGTTAGTCTTTAAGGTGCCACCAGACTCCTTGTTGTTTTTGTAGATACAGACTAACACGGCTACCCCCTGATACTTAAGGGATAAAGGAATTCAGTAGAGCTGGCAGTTTCTGAAGGAAATAATATTAAAGGCACAACTGCAAACTATCCTGATACGAAGAAAAGATAGGAAGAACAGTAAGAGGCCAATATGGCTCCATCAGGATCACTTTAGTGAACTGAAAATCAAAAAGGAATCCTACCAAAAGTGGAACATGGATATATTGCTAAGGAGGAGTACAAAAGAATAACACAAGTAGGGACAAAATCAGAAAGGCAAAGGCACAAGATGAATTGCACCTAGAAAGGAATATAAAAGGCAATGAGAAGAGTTTATTCAAATATATTAGGAGCAAGAGAAAGTTGAAGAATGTGTAGGTCCTCTACTTAGCAGGGAAGGAGAAGCTAATAACTGATGACATCAGGAAGGCTGAGGTGTTTAATGGCTTTTTTGCTTCAGTCTTTACTAAAAAAAGGTTAATGGTGACCAAATACAACTAATATTAACAACAAGGGGGAAGGGACACAAGCCAAAATAGGGAAAGAACAGGTTCAAGAATATTTAAGTAAGTTAGACGTATTCCTGTTGGTAGGGTCTGATGAAATTCATCCTTGGGAATTTCAGAAATGAGCTGAAGCAATCTTGGAACCATTAGCAATTATCTTTGAGAGCTCATGGAGGATGGGTGAGGCCCCAGAGGAGTGGAGAAGGGCAAACAAATTTCTACCCTTCATCCTGAAAAAAAGTAGATGTATTGTTTTGTTGGTGGCATTATTAGATATTGTGTGACCCAGTATTTCCAAAGGTTTGGCTTTTGGTGATTTATTTGTTTTGGTTTTCGGTGGGGGTTGTGCCAGGTTGGTGAACCATGCTAGTACTGCTGAAAGGAGCTGTTAGGAGAGTAGACCAGAGGTGCTGCAGTGTTGCTAAAGATTCCTGTAATAGGAGCAAGTTTTGCACAAAGCAGACGGAGAGAAAAATCCCTTTTTTTCTTTTTTTCCTTTCTTTCCCTAGTGATATGCAGAGCTGCAGCAGGGGACATCTGCTGTCTTCCCCCATTACTCACATCATTGTCCCTACCGTTGTATAGAAAGCACATTTCTGTAAGAGTTGCAAGGGCAACGGGAATGACATCCTGGTAAACTTCTGTGCTCAATACAATCCAGCCTGTATACTCAGAGGAATTTAAGACTCTTCCTTTTCCCTTTCTCTCTCTTTTGCTTTCAGGTGGCGGCCAAGGCTGGAGTTTACGAGATCCTGAATCAGCTGGGGTTTGCTGAGTTTGAGAACCTAGAAGACAAGTCTCTCTCCAACCTCCGCTATCGCTGGCAGGAACAGAGCTGTAGCCAACTTCCATTCCGAGGGGAGTTCATTTAGGACCCAACGCTGTGAGGCACCTTGGGAATTTCTACGTTTCTCCAGACTTGGCTGGTTCTCTTGCTTTTTATGGGTGGGGGGAGGGAGAATTTGCCTTAAGGAAAGACTTTGTTTCCAGAAAGATTGGAGGGGGATGGGACACACCTTAAACTGACTTTAGAAAACAAAAATTTATAGTGTTCTGTTAGACACAATAAAAAATATTGTAAATTAAATAACAGGTGTCTAATTGAAAACATTGTGTAACCTTTAAAAAAAATCTCTGAAATGTTTAAAACACAATCTTTTGAATTTAGTGAATGTATTAGCAGCAAGTGCCAAATTTTTCATGGCCTTCCTCACTTTCCCACTTTAGCAGTGCAGACTATGCACTATATATAGAGAGAGTCATATAAATGTAAAAGAATTTGCAGGCCAACTTGGGATTCATGAAGAATCCCATAGGCACTAGAATGAGATCTGGATTTTTATGTTTGTGCATATTTATTACACTTTTTAAAATTAACTTTATTAACAAACTGGAGGTGTTTGAGTAAAATATAAGCCAATAACTTCCCACAGCCCTGCTACAGTCAAAAGCCTTGTTTCCAGTGCCTGGTCGCTTCTGTTGCAGTATGGCACCAAAGTTTCTGTTTAGCAAAAAGCCACATTTTATGGATCCAGAAATAAAAGATGAAATCTTGGTCCAACTGATATCAACAGGATTTTTGCCATTGAAATCAGGATTTCACACAATGTATCTAAAGCAATTAAATAAAGGAAATAATAAAAAAGAAGGGATTGGAAAGATTAAAAAATAAAATGAATCAAGAGTGTTCAGATAAGGAATAAAGTCGCATTCCCATTATCACATCTGAGGGAGAGGCTGGTTGCAGAAGTTTGGTGAGCAGAAAAGGAATAGTCCAGAGCTAGTATGAATAGGATGACAAAATAAGATATGAAGTACAAATGCACAAGCATGCAGTCTTCTCTTTCTGAATCGGCTTTCATCGATTGCCAGCAGTTCAGAAGGTGCATACATCAGAAATTAAAAAGTGAATTTTTTGAAAACATTAAAATACCAAGAGGTGTGTTTTATATTTGGAATTGTTTCTATTGCTACTCCAAAATCCAAGCACCAAGGCTTCTGTTTATTAAGCATTTTATTTTTGGCTTCTTTCTGATGGAGCATTTTGTTTTGTTTACTTTTTATAAATGCAAAGCATCAGATCAAGTATTTTACATCTCCAGCAGGATATTTTAGGGTTTGAATTATTTGCTGGTGATATAACTGAATAGATAAATTGGTAACTTGCAAGAGGCAGTCACAATTTCTTTTTCTTTTCTTCCCTCTAACAGCCATCTGACAGCATAACATGTTTTCTCATCCCCTATCGTAACTGAAAGGTGGTTATGTTGAAGTGACATAAAACAAATTAAACTTGCTCATTGAAGGTAGTTTATGGCACCAGTATGCAAAGAACTTTGAAACAGCCCTGTTCTTTATTGATTTCTGTTACAAACAGATGTATACCAATTTTTGTATTCAGTTCCTTTCCTTTCTTATAATGGAACATATACTGTATTTTTTGCAAAACTACTGTACAGCTGTATGCCTCCACTTTGTTTCTAAATTTTACGTGATCTTTTGGGTTTCTCTATGTGTGTGTTTATTTCATTAAGGTTAAAGATCTTTGTGGGGAGTAGGGTGCCTAAATACCTTTCAGGATCTGTGCCTAAGTGTTCCCTGATTCGCCAAAACAGTTTTTCAAGGAATTCTTGTGACTAACCTGATAATTTCATGTTTTATAGAGTGCTACTAACAAATCTACCATATTACAGGTTTCCCGAAAGTTGTACCTTTAACATTTCTTGTAACTGGGCAAAGACCATTGTGTTTCTCCAAATGGACATTTTGTTCCTTAAAGGTATGATGTCTGGGGTGAATTCTGACTCCATTGAAGTCAGTGCAAAACTCCCAGTGACTTCAGTGGAACCATGATTTCACCCCTCATGTCCACATTTCCATAGGCCATGAGCATTCGATTTATGGTTTCAGAAAACCTCTCTCTTGTACAGAATGTTGTTGAACTAGCTATTGAAATTATACACTTACTAGAAACTGGGCTTTCAGTAAATGAAAAATTACTATAATCATTTTGATAGTGCTTTTGTTATGTTCTCAAATCCTAAAAGAAAATCTGACAAAATGTAATCTGCAACCTTGCCCCTATGATTCACTAGTTAGCACTAACCTAAGCTACTTTCCTGATCACATTCCTTGCCAATCTCCCTGCTTCTCCTTTAATTGAAAAGTAACTTTTTGTTTAGATTTCCCATTTGTTCAATCCAATGAAACTTCTGTGATTCTCTTACCGTTTGTCCACTTTCATTTCTGGTCTCTTTGCAACAACCATTCCCAGACAAGGAGATATTGCTGTACCAAACTGTCTTAGCGCTATTCATCATTCCCTTGGGCCACAAAGCATTCATTACGGGCCATCTCCATAGCCGGTGTGTTATATTTCCATTCTCTTCTCCACAGTTCCAGCATTCTGTGATTCTTCTTTTCTGCCTTTGGTGTTTTTAGCCCCCTGTGTTTTTACTGTTTAATTTTTTTTCCTGCTAAACAGCTTTGAGTGACTATTAAATGGCAGATTTACTATAGGTATTTCTTAACAGAGTTCTTCCATGTTAGTGAAGAAATAGGTTAAGCATAGGAGTTCAGATTTTTTTAGACTTCGATATGCACATTCCCCATAGTGTGTTTAATAGTATGAAGCTGAGACTGATTCGTATTATAAAATTGGCAGCTTAATGCTGCTCAGAGGGGAACAGGCCTCACACATTCTTCCTCTTTGGAATTTACCCATCCCAGTGTACTTCTATTTTTGACTGCCAGCCAGGATATGGTGTGCTTCATGATAAAAACAAAGTCTTGGTAGGGTTTTTAAGTTGGGAAATCCTAAATCTTCCATTTTCTGTGGCAAGAGTCAAGTGTGGGAAGCGACAAAGAGTCCTTATAGACCAACAGATGTATTGGAGCATAAGCTTTTGTGGGTGAATGCCCACTTCATCAAATGCAACCCGGGAAGACAATTCTACTAAAAGTTTGGGATATCTTATTCACTTTGGAAAAGAAATACTTAAATCATTCAGCAATGAGATCAAAATATCTATCCATCTTGTTTAGTAGAGTCTGCTAATCTGTAGGACCTTTGTCTTGTTCCATTTGATATGTGTGGGGTATTCACAGCTCACTAAACCTAATTGTATTGAATGTAGAGTCTGGATTTATAATGATTTTTTGTGTGTGTGTGAATTGAGATGTTTGGTACTCTTTCTAAATGTCATTTCAAATTCATGCCATTCCAGGAGTGAACTCTGTAGCAACCTTTTGGGGCCATATTTCTAAATATGGCCTCAAATTCTATGCCAGCCAAAATGCTGAACTTGCTTTCACCCATGGTACTGGGATTCACAGACTTAGCTCTGATTATTATTTGTATTATTGTAGTGCCATTTTTCTATCCATTTTGCCTGAACAAGTGCAGTTTTCAGGCTGATGCTGGGGCACCATTACCAGAGATGACCATCACCTCATCCCCCTGAGAGATGTCAAAAGGGGGGCAGGGGCTGTATAGGCTCCTGAGCTGAAGCCTTTGGGTTAGCTCAGTGAGGTTTGAGGATATATGGGTTTTTTTCTCTTCACAGATTGCAGAACATATTAGCACTGACAATGCTAATTATGGCCTTGGAGTTCCTGTTCTGAAATAGTATGAACTAATTACCTAAAATAGCACTACTGGTTATATGTGGAATTCTGTCTTGCTGTTCCCTTAATTGCAACTCGAGGAAGCTTTTTCTGAGACTGGCTCCACATGCCACTAAAAGGGCAGAAAGGAGGCGGGGAGATGTAGGGATACATGGAGCCATGACTCTGCTCCCCCAAATGCATCACCCAGTAAAGGCTAAACTATGCTGTGTCCAGTGCTCCCTCTCCACCACTCCCCCACTACAGACAGGTGGAGTTCCAGGGGAATATTGCCTCAGTGGGGCACAATTACTTCCTGGAGCAGCACAGCAATGACTCCCACCCTACTGAGGTATTGAGCCTAAGGGCTCAATCTAGCTCTAAATTTATAATATCCCATACATACCAGTTATTCCAGCAGGGGCTGCAGTTGTGAAAGGAGATGTGCTCTGGTTTCACACTGCCCATCACATGCTCTCTTAACAGGTACAGGTGTGGAGGCAGTTGAGCTGGCTGCAAAAATGTCAGGCACTCTCTAGTCAAATCTGTAATACAGCTTCTCAAAGGATGTTTCAAATGATTTTTTTCCTGCAATAAAAGGTAGGGAAGATCACTTTGCATTCTGAGAATAGGATAGATATAGGGGAGGGGAAATCCTAGCCCTGCTGAGTGGGTGGACCCTTGCTCCAGTGGGGCTTTGCACAGGCACACGAGTTCATTTGCAAGGATGTGACTGCAGGAATTTGGCCTGAGACTGAACTTGGGATGGGATGGCCATAGCAGTTGTGGATTCCAGTATTTTCATGTGTATTTTTTTAAATAAAAGGTGATATCCATTACTTTTGACATTCGGGGATTTTTGTGATTGGTGTATATGGTGCCAGCGTCACGGAAAGCTAGAAAATGAAACCCTTTTGTTGGCTAGGAAGCTAGTAAAGATTAGGAGCTCACAACACCATCACACTGACACAAAGGATTAGATCAGCTGACTACTGGTAAGAACAGCAAAACTGGACTGGAAAAATCAGTGACCACAGGCTCTCATTTCTAGTAGTGCATCTGCCCGGAATTTGTGTATAGTGAATGTGGGCCAGACAAGATGTCACAAAGGTGTTTGTTCAAGCTGCAGTGATGGGTCTGAGACAGAAGGATAGCAAATGGGCATGATATCGATTTCTTAAATGCAACATTTAAGTTGTATATTTGGGAAGTGTGGAGCAGGAAAAGGGGGTGGAGGTGGAGCAAAATCTCAATGCTGTCTCTTTCTTATAAAGCAGACTTTTTATGATCTTTTCCTCTTTGTGCACACAAGTTTCCATTGAACATCCTTGTGATTGAGAGAAGGTTTCTTTAGAAATGAAGGACCTTACACTAAGAGAGAGAGAAATGGAGAGTGAGAGAGAGTTTCTGCCTTGACAGATAAAACATTCAGTTCAAGACAGGAATGATCTCCATCCTATAACATCTCAGTTTCTATGTAGTGCTGAAGATCCCACAAGTGTTAGGAAAGAGTGTGACATTCCTTAGGGGGGCTGTTTCCAAGTAATAGGATCTTTACTAACTACCTTGCACCAAACCGAACTGCTGCATCAGCAGAATATATGAAGCAGTGGGCGGGGAGGGTGAATTCTAAGGATGATTGTGGTACAGTCACAATCCACTATCCCAGTAGGGGTGGGTGATGGGTGTTGCTATGGGCAGAAGAACAAGAAAGCTTAGGGGAGGATTGTGGAGTGAGAAGAAAAAAAAAACAGATGGGACATTAAAGAAGGTGAGAATGCAATGCTTGTTTTGCTTTCTGTTTAACATATGTATATATAGTTGCAAGTTGTCCAGAGAAAATCCATTTAAAAATAACAAACCCTCAAAGTATTAAGATGACCTCACTGAATTAGACGCATACCATGGAGCCTTCGAGGTGGGAGAGTCACTTACATCATAAACATATTACAGGAAGAAATTCCTTCACCCCCACCAACACTGCAAGTAAACACTTCAAGCTACCATTACACCAGCCGGAGGGAGAGTGGGTACACTTGATTGTTTCTGAGCTGGCTCTTTTGGGAACTAAAATTATAGGGGAAATCATTTTTTAACAGCAAAAGTAATTAACCATTGGAACAATTTACCAAGGGTTCATGGTGGATTCTCTATCACTGACCATTTTAAAATCAAGATTGGATGTTTTTCTACAAGATCTGCTTTAGGAGTTATTTGGGGGAAGTTCTATGGCCTGTGTTATACAGGAAGTCAGACTAGATGATCATAGTGGTTCCTTCTGGTCTTGGAATCAATGAAAGCCCCACAGCCATTCCAAACCTCTGTGGTGTCAAAGCCTCTGGATCAGTAGATTATCCCTTTTGCTGCTCCACAAGCCCCCAGTGAATTCTGTGGTTCCACTATTTGCTGAGAACATTTCCTCAGGTTGAAGTGAGTGGAACATCGAGCTGTAAGAGAATATTAGTAGGATGTATGTTGAAGAATCAGGGTCACTGAAACCCTTGAGGTAGACACTACACTACATACACAGATCACATCCTCAATATCAGGCTCTTAATGGAATGAGACTAGAGTAAACCGCCCACTGGCTGTATAAGAGGATGAGTATATACAATGTCATCATAAACATAGACACCATGGAACTTGCTGCCACAGCAATTATTCCACTAACCTTTTTTGCTAGTGGTGTCAGTACTTTGGCTAATACGTTTCCATCCTGGCTCAAAACACCCTGACCAATCCCATTCCTAGCCAACCCTCACCCCATCCCTGCTCTCTCCCTCCCTCCCTCTCTCTCTTTCTCCCAGGAATGCCGTTGATGCACATCTGTCCTGTCCTGCAGCAGCCTTGCTATTCTAGTCTTGGACCTTTTACTCAACTTTCCAGTACACTTCAACCCTGACCTGCAGCATTCCCTGCTGTTACAGACTTGGGCCTTTCTGAGGAGGTTCTGCTGAGTGTGTGTTGCTGTGGTTAAATGAGCAATATGGAGAATGAGGATGAAGTCACCACCCCAGACACATTAGTCACCTGACGTCAAAGGCTATTCCAATAATTAATTATCATCTTCCTCCTCTTCCCCTTATTTGTTGAAATTCCTTGAAATTGTAGCCATCATCAGCAAGGAAGAGGTTTAAAAGATTTCTTTGTCTGGAGCTGCATGAATGTTCCTTCTAGTTTATGCCACACCTCAAGGGAAATTGAAGATTCTTAATCCAAAGAAAATAGCAGCGATTGAAAAGCATTCAGTCTGAGACAAGGAAAATATGGCTGTGCATTAGGAACCTGTTATTAAAATATGGTTAATGAACAGAAAACTGACCTTGTTACTGTATCTTCAATTAACTCTATTTGATTATATCAAGTGTTTCGTTCCATCAGTTCTGTGGAGGCAAAAGCTGCATTCTGTGCTGCCTCACATATCATTAATGAAAGCACCAGCTAACTGACTCCAGAATCCTTATTGCTGGAGATAATGTATGAGGCGGGAAGGACCCCACTTGCTTTTCAGACACCAGGCTGAGTTGCAGAGATCCCAGCCTTGGACATTAGAAACAGAGTAAGTCCTGCAGACACGGAGTCCATTTAAGGAAATCTAGGGGCATTCTCCTCTCAGAAATGCTTGTAAGATAGAAACTCAAAATTGTACTATTTTCAGGCAGATGGGTGTCTAGTTGACCTTTTAACTGATAACTATTTAATTTAAACCCCAGGGACCTTATATTTTTTGTTAGACTAAAACAAAAAACATATACCAACCTTATAGTTCTTTTAAAAAAATCTGCTCACACAATTTAAAAAAAAATTTCTGATTTAGCTGATTATTCAGAGATATCATTGTTCGATGTGCAGGTCCTGCCCTCCTAGTACTGTTTGGCTGTAAGCTAGAAGTTTGCAGCATGAGCTGGCAAAAAAAAAAAAAAAATCCTGTTTTGACTTGTAAACGGAGCATGTTTGATCTAGAAGGCAAAGGAAGGAGAATAAATATTGGACACTGAGATGTCATTTAGACTGAGTCACTTTTCTGACCCTCTCCCCATTTTAACATAAAAGGGATGTGGAACTAATGACCTGAGGGGCAACCTCTTGGAGCTTTTTAAAGCTGAACTTTTAACATGAGAGATTCTTAATGATGGTAAAAAAAAAGGAGGCAACAGATTTGCACGGAGGGCAGGGACTAGAGGAAGGAGATGGTGGTATCTAATTTGAATGCAGCTGCTAACCTCAAGCAGAGGAAGCACCTCGGGGTGCAGCTAAACCCTTTCATTACCTCCTTCAAGTGTTTGCATCCCCCTACCCTTTGTATGGGTCAGCACCATCTGCTACTCCTGCTGAGACATGTGGATGCCTAAAGAAAATATTTAGTTCCAAGAGA
The DNA here is from genome assembly GCF_011386835.1 of Chrysemys picta bellii. Classification (NCBI taxonomy): domain Eukaryota; kingdom Metazoa; phylum Chordata; order Testudines; family Emydidae; genus Chrysemys; species Chrysemys picta. The sequence goes on along the minus strand of NC_088797.1, from coordinate 87,874,152 downwards.
GGTGATAACTGTTTAGGTTTTTGTTTTGTTTTTTGCCCTGAGTGATAATTATATCTGTCTGCAGAACCGCTGGACGGCTGGGGACTTGTATGCTTGGCCACACACACTGGGAAAGAAAATAATTTGTTGCATTAACAGGATATAAGGCAGCAGCACTAGCATATTTTAGTCTTGGTTTTTCTCACTGTGAGAAGAAACACTTGGAAATTGAAACTCGGTATGTGCTGCATACATGCATATCTGATACTCAGTGTGATGATTATCTGGGAATACTCTAGTCTAGCTCCATCTCGAAAGACGCATGAAAAATTAGCCATCGCATGGAAACAGGGCCCAGTCCTGTGAGGACTGAAAGTGTATCCAGTGATGCAACTTAGGTGCCTAAATTCCAGAGTTAGGTGCCTAAGTGCCCATTGATGGCACCAATATGATCCATGAAATTCCCACCTAGCTGCTGCCTACCCCTATAGGTGCAGAGTGAGTTTAACTTTCTGCAGTAAAAGTCTCCTAGGTACCTAAATTCTAGACCCTGGGGCATGTGCATTGTGGTCCCACTCTAAGCACCTGAATACCCATCTACCACATAAGCCCCAGAGTGACTCTCAAACTGGGGGAAGATAGGCATTTGGCCACTTATGTCGTGGGGCCCAATCTGGTGCAGGATAAGGTGGAGGAGGTGGTGGTAGTGCCCACCTTATAACTTAGCCCAGTGGTTAGAGCAGTGACTTGGGATGTGGGACACCCAGGTTCAATTTCCTCATCTCTACCAGAGGGGACAGAGGATTTGAACAGGGGTCTCCTAAGTCTCAGGAGAGTGCTCTCACACTGGGCAATGGGATATTCTGATATGGGCCTCCATCAGTGTCTCCTGCTTAAGCTGTTCTACTCTGAATAAATCAAGAAAGGCTACGTCTACACTTATCACTATACACAGTTACATGTGTATTGTTGTGTCATAACCTCCTTATTGTCCACATAGCATGTTCCTGAAGGGAGTGCACAGTGTGAGAGCTAGCACACATGAGGTGTAGGTATGTATATACCTGCACTGTGGCGTGGAAAGTTCTACAGTGCAGTGCGGACGGGGGCAAGGGGCATGTGCCAGGTCACAGGTATCAATAGTCCTCCAGGGCCATTCCCACAATTCACTGCTCCTTTTGCTGCCTGACCCTTACCAAAGGTGTGGAGGTCCCTGATCCCATCCCACCCCCCGGTTGTCAGTGGTAGTAGTGACCTGCGCTGAGCACTTCTGTTCTCCTGTGAACTTTATTGATCAGCACAGGCAAGCATGGATCATGCTCCAAGAGCAGCCACCTGGTCTCCAGAGCACACCTGGGTGCTGATCAATGAGTGGTGAGAGTACACTACCCTCCAAGCCTTAGTCCAGAGTGGCAGGAACATACACTTGTACCAGGACATTTCATGGAGGCTAGAAGAGACCGGCATTTCCTGGATTCTGTCCTAGTGCTGGGAGCACCTCAGGCTCTGTCCTGGATGGTGAAGGACTCTAACGGTTGCTCTGGGAGGGGACCTAGCATATGCCAATGTTACAATGAGCAGGACTGGTGCTCTCCAGGACTGCGAGTACGTAGTGACTTACAACCCCCTCCTTAAACCTGCCAGCTTCCTTGTAGGATGGGAAGCCGATGAGGGACAGGGCATGGAGGCAGCAAGGACCTTGGAGGAAGTCCTGGGAGGCCCAGAGGAAGACAAGGATATGATTCTGCACCTCTACCCAGCAAACCTAGTGGAGGAAGTCCTCTCTCCCCTGGGAGCCCTAGGAGGATCCCCAAGCTGCAGCAGGAACCAGCACCCAAGGCTGGTAAGTTACAATATACCCCCACGCTCCCTGGAAATGTACCCTCTTGCTCCCATAATACGTGTCTGAAGCCACCCGGCACCCTACCCCCCTGCTCCATCCTGACATGGTCCCTGAAAAAGACATGGCTGTAAATCGAGACTAAGGGTATGTCTATACAGCCAAAGAACACCACCAGCAGCAAGTCTCAGAGCCGGGGACAACAGACTTGGGCTGTTTGGCTAAAAACAGCAGTGTACACATTCAAGTTGGAGCCTGGGCTCCAAGGCCCTTCCCTCCTGCCAAGTTTCAGAGCCCAGACTCCAGCCCAAACGTTTATGCTGCTATTTTTAGGCCTGCATCATGAGCCTCGCAAGCTCGAGTCAGTTGACCCCAGGCTCTGAGACTTGCTGCCACAGAGTTTTTTGTTTGTTTGGTTGGTTTTTTTGCTGTGTGGATGTAGCCAAAGGGAGCTAAACCCCTCATCTTTATGAACATAATTCGTCTTGCCTCAAGACAAGACTACTCCCTTACAAAAGTTTCCTCTATTAATGTCCTGATGTAGCACATCTTCTGTCTTTTATACTTAGATTGGAAGCTGTTTGCGGCAGGGACTGTCTTTTTGTTCTGTGTTTGTACAGTGCCTAGCACAATAGGGTCCAGATCCATGACTAGGGTGGTGGTAATACCAATAATAAATAATTATAGTAATGTTCTGCAAACCCCCTAGGCTGTGGCTTATGCTGAGCAGAACTTTGCAGTCAGACTGAGGTGACCTTTCATACCTGTAGGACAGTGGGACTTTTTTGTGTAAAGAGCAAGAGAGAAAACTGGAAAGAATTGGGAGGTACTGATGGTTTGTCACTGATAAAATCTGTCCTGCAGATTAAAAAAGCTTTCGTTATAAACAATAGGTTATAAGGGGACCACTATTACCATAGCTGCTGTCATTTAGTATGGGGCCTGATCTCTTAGGTGGCCTCTGAGAACACCCATTGAATCAGGCCCCACAGGTGAGACAGGTGGGGAAATGCCTAGTTTGTGAATTCTGAACACGTGAGTTAGGAGCCAAGCAGCTTGGTGGTGTCAGGACTTAGGCAGCTGTGGGCATGCTCAGCAGCAGAAATTTAGTTGCCTAAAGCTACTGACCCCACTCCGAACATTGCCTCAGAGTGCTTCTGATATGGATTGACCTGCTGGTTACCCAACCACTCACTCACATTTGACTATTGCTCTAGACTGCCCCCTAGCCTGCCTTGGCCACTGGGCATTACAGTTCCAAGCTTTAGGATGGGTTGAATTACAGTTTTATACACTCTACCTATTAATTTTATTGGCATCTTTTTATCACAGATAACTGGGCTCCCATCATGCAGGGTTGGTACAATGCCGGGCATCTCTCCAGAGAGCACCATTGTCAGCTACCATTGATCCCAGGTATTTAAATTCTTTCATTCTCCTAAGTTCTCTGCCTGTGATATCCTTTATGGTGAATCCTCTCTCTTCCTCCCCTTGTTATTGTAGCCTCGGTCTTACCAATATTCCCTCTAAGTTCTTCCTGCTCAGAACTGTGTTGCCACTGTTCAGAGTTGGTTTGCAAGATCTCCCAATCTTCTGCACACATCATTAAGTCATCAGTGAACAGCATATTCCAAGGCTGCTCCCTTTGTATATATTCACTTATCACATCCAAAACAACTGCAAACAAAAAAGGCTCAATGCTGACCCCTGGCGCAGGCCAATGTTTACCGAAAATTTTCTGCTGTAGACCCATATGCTTTTCACTACAATAGTCACTCCATCATGCACACTCTGGATAAGATGGACAAATCCTTCCAGCACATCTTTCCATCACAAACTCCACCAAACTACTTATCTTGGTACCTCATCACATGGCTTCTCCAAGTCCACAAACACGGTGCCCAGTTACTGTCTCTTTTCTCTGAACTTCTCTATGAAGAGTCACAGAGCAAATGTGGCATCAATTGTACTCCTTCCCGGCATAAATACATACTGACCCTTGCAAGTTTCAACTGTTCCATGCAGACATTTTTCAGTAATCTTCTCCATACTTTCATAGCGTGTGATGTCAGGTTAATTGGGCAATAACTAGCACTCAACGTAATATCAGTTTTATGTTTAAAAATGGGCACCACAAAGCTTTCATCAGGCATTTTCTCTATCTTAAAAATATCGTTGAGCAGACTTGTAAAATAGCTGCCTTTCCTTCCCATTGACTTCAGTGCAGCCACCTGGTGCCTCATCTGGTGCAGGTGCTGGAAGATATTAAAAAATAATTAACAAGCTAAAAATGAGCTACATCCGCCAACTTGGCAAGATCTGAGACAATTCAGGTCCCATTAGAAACTGCTGAAAACCCACAGATCCAAGGATAAGTTCTGTAAGGACTGTTTTTACATTGCAACTAAACATATTTGGGGAAAATATGGCAGAATTTACCCGAGAAGACTGTAGCAGTCTGATTTGATGTGGTTTTTCATGTGTGTAATAAATATTTGTTAGCTGTCTGTCACATTATAAGAAATCACTGCAGGTTTCATTTAAACAAAATAGCTCAAACATGGCAAATGTGACTATGGCACATCCTTCCTTTGAGGTGTGTCTATTAGCGTCTGACTTGGTTTGCCTCAAGGGTTTTATACGAAAGAGACTTTGGGGAAAAATAATTGAAAAATATTTTGCTATCGCCAATTACCCATTAAGAGTTGCTAATGAATATGATACTGAGACACTAGATAGCTAGTGTGAATCCAGCAGTGTGAGAATGACTGTGACACCCACAAAAGGTTTATTTTGCTCTTTGATGTTGCTAGACACATGTCCTGCCCTCAGGATCACTGATCATCCAATGAGAGTCTTTTTTTCTCACGACATAATGGATTCAGTTTAATATTTGCTAGAACTTGTGTGGGTGCAGTTCTTTGAACACTGCTGGAACCTGATCTCCTAGTTCAGAAAAGCTACCAGCTCTCCTCCTTATGTAGTTGAATTATACTCTTTTCTTTATGCCCCATTCGAGTATACTGTCCCAGTTCTGAGAGGTAGTGCAATGTACTGATGTTAGGACAGATGACTACAAGCTGGGAGGGGCTGCAAGTTCTTTGGGAGATAGGATTAAAATTCAGAATGATTTGAACAAACCAGAGAAATGGTCTGAAGTAAATAGAATGAAATTCAATAAGGACAAATGCAAAGTACTCCATTTAGGAAGGAACAATCAAAACATTCCTTGTATGCACACATACAAAATAGGAAATGACTGGCTTGGAAGGAGTACTGTGGAAAGGGATCTGGGGGTCCTAGTGGATAACAAGCTAAATATGTCAACAGTGTAACACTTGCAAAAAAATGAACATCATTCTGAGATGTATTAGCAGGAGTGTTGTAAGCAAGACACAAGAAGTAATTCTTCTACTGTACTCCGCTCTGATTAGGCTTCAGCTTGAGTATTGTATCCAGTTCTGGACACTACATTTCAGGAAAGATGTGGATGAATTGGAGAAAGTCCAGAGAAGAGCAACCAAAATGATTAAAAATCTAGAAAACATGACCTATGAGGGAAGATTGAAAAAATTGGGTTTGTTTAGTGAGGAGAAAAGACTGAAAGGGGACATAACAGTTTTCAAATACATAAAAGGTTGTTGCAAGGCGGAGGGAGAAAAATTGTTCTCTTTAATCTCTGAGGATAGGACAAGAAGCAGTGGGCTTAATTTGCAGCAAGCGTGGTTTAGGTTGGACATTAGGAAAAAATTCCTAACTGTCAGGGTAGTTATGCAACTAAATTGCCTAGGGAGGGTGTGGAATCGCTGTCATTGGAGATTTTTAAGAGCAGGTTAGACAAACACCTGTCAGGGATGGTCTAGATAATACTTAGTCCTACCATGAGGCAGGGGACTGGACTAGAAAACCTCTCGGGGTCCGTTCCAGTCCTATGATTCTATGTCAGGAGATCTGTATTCTATTTCCAGCTCTGCCGCTGACCTGTGATGTGACCATGGACAAGTTACTTCATCTCTTTGTGCCGCTGTTTCCCCTTCTACGCTTTGTCTGTCCTGACTATATAGATAAGTTCTTCAGGGCAGGTACTGTCTTGTAGAATGAGTTTGTCAGTGCCTGACACAATGGGGCCCTGATCTAAATTGGGGCCTCTAGATGCTACCGTCATACAAATAACCATTTCTTTCTAATTCATTTCTGGACTCTTAATACTGTAATTGTTGCGCTAAACACAAAAGCCGCCTTAACAGAGATTCAAAATGCTAGCGCACTGTTTGTACACTGAAGGAAATGCATTTAAAAACCTACCTCAGAGAGTTTTCTGTAGCCTGAAAAAGAAGAGCCAGAGACTCCAAGAAGTCTGTGGGGCTTTGCTGTCACCACGCTAATTAATGTGGAAGGCTTTCAGATGTTCTGATGATGGGCAGCAGCACAACGCTAACTAGAAAATATATCTGGGGACCACATCTCTTTTTATATAGTGGCGATCAATAAATAGTTCTCCCCTTCCTCACTCTACTTCTTTCTTTTTTCTGTTCTTTTTCACTCTGCTCTTGGAAATATGCTTTTGAGCACGGCTGGGTGGTATTGGAATTGACTAATGCTGAAATTGGTAGATGTATGAGGTGTGTGCATGTGTGTACAGATATGCAGGCCTATGTTTTCAGCCCAATCAATACTATTACTATCAGTATTGTAAGAAGGACTGGCCTCTTTAAAAGGGAGTAGGCCAGGCTCTAGCACCTGTGACTCGTAGGCTGCCACCCAATTGGGGTTAAAAGAAGGCACCTGGGCTACATAGAGAATCATGAAGTGGCAGGAGAGAGCTGTCGAGGGGAGTGGGATAGGGGTCAGTGAGGAACAGAGGGGAGTGGGATAGGGGTCAGTGAGGAACAGGGCAGCTGAGAGTTGCCTGACAACACACAGAGAAACACAGATACCCGCCTGAAGAAGAAAGGAGAGAGGCAGGAGAGCTGGTGTAGAGAGGCATTGAGAAGAGTGAAAGATTCATGGTGAGGCCTAGCCAGAGCTTGGAGAATCCCTGATGAGTTAAAGAAGAGCTTGTGCAGACCCCTAGGAAGAAGGGGGAGAGGCAACCTGGTTAGGAGATGCTGAGCCCAAAACAAGAGGGTTGTGTTGGAAGGTGGATCCTGGGAGAAGGGAGGCATAGGTGAGTGGAACACTGAAGGAGGCCCCCTTGCAGCAGGCCTGAGTGGAGAGCCGCAGGAAACTGAGCCCAGAGTAAAGGGCTGGTCCTGGAGGGATGTTCCCTGAGCAGGGGTAGGACTCATGGGGAGGTTGGGCTGGCTGTGTGGAACACTGCAGGGAGTCCTCTCCTGGGAGACTTGACTTAGGCTACTGGAGAAATTTTTGGATAGAAGGGAATCTGGGGGTTTTTGGCCTGATGGCCTGAACAGTGGAGCCCTGGAACAAGAGCAAAAAAGGTCTGGGGACAGACTTGTTAATGACTCTCAGGAGGGTGAGCTGGAAAGGACAACCTGCAAGGGGACATGGAAAACGGACGTGAACCTGCTGTACTTTGGGATTTTAGGGAGAATGGTTTTACTATGAGGTTTCTGTAGACTATTGTAGAAGTATAGGAATAAATTATGCCTAGAGGCAGGCTTTTGAATTGGACATTGAGAGAGATTGTGTTCCTTCTATGGCTAGACCAAGGGGAAACTGAGGCACGTTTACCTGTTGTGCCACGGCCTGACACAGGTCGGGGGATGCCTTATGACAAATATCGGATATTCTATCTCTTATGTGTAATATAGGATGCACGATGGGAGTGAATAAAGGTTTTATCAGCATGAGTTTGCAATGACTTCATATGCCCTTAAGAGTGCAAGATTGAGCAACTTCATGGTCCTTCTGCCCTACAAATTGTGCCAGACAGAGCTCACAGCAAGCCAAGAAATGTGGTTCTCAACCAAACTGCTGAAGGAGCAACCAGTTATCTGCTTTCAAGGGTACGTGAGAGCTAACTGTGGCCTCCTGAGTCACTTATACGGGGGGTGGGGGGAAGGGGGAAGCAGGCAAGGCAGCAGCTACTGCTGCAATGGAGGGGTTTGGCTTCAACTTCTCTCCTGTTACATTTTAAGCAAGGAGATACTTGCCAATCTTGACTTAATAAATAAACTATCCTTCTGAAGGGTTGGCCTGTTTTAAAATGTGCCACCTGTTGAATGTGTTACTACACAGGCTCCAGAATAATGCGTGAACAAGAGGGTAATTGGTGGGGTGAAGGGACAGGACAGAGAGGCCTGTGGGATGGGGTGAGTGTTAATGTGACCCACAGCATTTTTTGGGCTACCCATGGTTGTCTAGACTTCAGCTCACTGTTCTAGATGTGGGTGAAATGCATATTTGCTCTTGCGCTGTAAAGCTGAAAGGCTTTCCAGCCGGCCACTTCCTAGCTGTAAAAAGGCTGCTGCTGACCTCATGTTTGAATTGTAACTAGGGCTATGGGGTGTGGGCACGGGGTGTGGGAGCTGGTGCAGTGATATGATGATCTGTGGCTGGAACTCTTTTTCCTCCCCACTCCCTAGTGAGCTCATCAGCTGCCTAGAAAAAAGAGCTTTTCATTAAAGGGCCACAGTTGTGCATGGTGTAATAAAAGCAAGAGGAATACCAAGGACAGGGCAGGTAGACCCATTACTCAATGAGGGGGGCGTGGGGAACGATAACAGAAAATGTGGAAATGGCAGAGGTACTTAATGACTTCTTTGTTTCAGTTTTCACCATGAAGGTTGGTGGTCATTGGACGTCTAACATAGTGAATGCCAGTGAAAATGAGATAGGATCAGAGGCTAAAATAGGGAAAGAACAAGTTAAAAATTAGACAAGTTAAATGTCTTCAAGTCACCAGGGCCTAAAATTTTTAAGGAGCTGACACGGGAGAGATTCCAGGAGAATGGCAAATATAGTGCCAATTTATAAAAAGGAAAATAAGGACACCCCGGGAAATTACACATCAGTCAGCTTAACTTCTGTATCTGGAAACAACATGGAGCAAATAATTAAGCAATCAATTTGCAAACAGCTAGAAGATAAGAAGGTGATAAGTGACAATCAGCAAGGATTTGTCAAGAACAAATCATGTCAAACCAACCTGATAGCTTTCTTTGACAGGGTAACAAGCCTTGTGGATGGGGGGAGGGGCGGGGGAGGTGATAAACATGGTATATTTTTACTTTAGTAAAGCTTTTGATACTGTCTTGCATAACCTTCTCATAAACAAATAAGGGAAATCCAACCTAGATGGAGCTACTACCTGAAAGGGGGTTCCAAAGAGGATGGATCTAGACCGTTCTCAGTGGTACCAGACGACAGAACAAGGAGTAATGGTCTCAATTTGCAGTGGGGGAGGTTTAGGTTGCATATTAGGAAAATCTTTTTCACTAGGAGGGTGGTGAAGCACTGGAATGGGTTACTTAGGGAGGTAGTGGAATCTCCTTCCTTAGAGGTTTTTACGGTCAGGCTTGACAAAGCCCTGGCTGGGATGATTAGTTGGGGATTGGTCCTGCTTTGAACAGGGGGTTGGACTAGATGACCTCCTGAGGTCCCTTCCAACCCTGATATTCTATGATTCTATGATACTATAAAGTGGATAAATACCTGGTTGGAAAACCGTTCCCAGAGAGTAGTTATCAATGGTTCACAGTCATGCTGGAAGGGCATAATGAGTGGGGTCCCGCAGGGATCAGTTCTGGGTCTGGTTCTGTTCAATATCTTCATCAATGATTTAGATGATGGCATAGAGAGTATACTTATAAAGTTTGCGGATGACACCAAGTTGGGAGGGGTTGCAAGTGCTTTGGAGGATAGGATTAAAATTCAATATGATCTGGACAAACTGGAGAAATGGTCTGAAGTAAATAGGATGAAATTCAATAAGGACAAATGCAAAGTACAGTAATTCCTCACTTAAAGTCGTCCAGGTTAACGTTGTTTTGTTGTTACGTTGCTGATCACTTAGAGTACATGCTCATTTAAAGTTGCGCAATGCTCCCTTCTAACGTTGTTTGGCAACCACCTGCTTTGTCCACTGGTTGCAGAAAGAGCAGCCTGTTGGAGGTAGCTAGTGGGGGCTTGGAACTAGGGTGGACTGGCAGCCCCAAATCAGCTCCCCGCTCCCCTAAGTTCCCTATGCAGCAGCCACCCAGCAGGCTATCAATTGCCGGCAGTTCAGCTGTCCTTCCCCGCACTGCCATGTGCTGCGCCTGCCCTCTGCCTTGGAGCTACTCCCGGGAGCCTACTGCTTGCTGTGCGGAGGGGGGAGGAAGAGGGGTCTAATATCAGGGTGTTCCCCCTCCCACCTGCTCCTGCCCCCACTTACCCCATCTCCATGGAGAGGGGAGGGGGGACATGACAGGGCTCAGGACGGAGGGAGCTTGCTAGCAGCAGCTGCTGTCTCAACTTGCTGATCTACTTAAAAAAGCACTGTACTTAGAGTGGGGTCAGCGTACTTAAAGGGGCAATGCGCATCTCTCTCCCACACACAGGGTGTGTGTGTGTGTGTGTGTGTGTGTGTGTGTGTGTGTGTGTCTGTCTTGCCATGCTGTCTCCCCTCCCTCCATTTGTGCTGCCTTGTAGAGTGTGAAGCTACATTAACAACAATGTGTTAACACTTGAGGGCTGAGCCGAGTGCTTGTTCATCATTTAGCAGTAAGGCATTCCCTGGGAAATATCCCTCCTTCTTCCACCCTCTGACTTCACCATCTCAACCAAGCTTCACAGTCATCATTGCTGTGTACAGTATTAAATTGTTTAAAACTTACACTGTGTATATGTGTATATATATGTGTGTGTGTGTGTGTGTGTGTGTGTATACAGACTAATTATAATTATAACACTGGTCTACAATTTTTGAAAAGTCGCCTGCTTCAGAGATAAAATGTGCTATTTATTATGTATTTTGATGTGCTGAATTCAAATATGACAATTAAAACAACTGATTGGCTTCTGTTTCTAAGATATTTAAGTTTTTACATTTTATGTCTATGTATATTGTGTAGATAGTAGAGTTTTAATCATAAATTGTAAACCTAGGTCTTTTCATATGTTTATGGTTGCTTTACATGATAATATTTCACCTGTCCTATTTATGTAACACTTTAAAAATCAGCAAAAGGGTTATATAAATAAAATTTATTATGAAACAAAAGGCAAAAAACTATTATGTACATACAGTGTCTACTCGGCGCTTCTTGGCTTGTCTCTTGTATTCCTTAAATGGAGCATCTCTTGTCACTGTCCAGCAATAGTCTGCAAGCATTGATGTGCTCCATTTGCCCTGGTAGCATTTCTCCATTGTTGCAATGTCCTGGTGAAATCGCTCGCCGTGCTCATCGCTCACTGCTCCGCAGTTCGGTGGAAAAAAATCTAGATGAGAGTGCAAAAAATGTATCTTTAGTGACATGTTGCAACCAAGGCTTTTGTATGCCTTGAGGAGGTTTTCCACCAACAACCTGTAGTTGTCTGCCTTGTTGTTTCCGAGAAAATTTATTGCCACTAACTGGAAGGCTTTCCATGCTGTCTTTTCCTTGCCATGTAGTGCATGGTCAAATGCATCATCTCGAAGAAGTTCACGAATCTGAGGACCAACAAAGACACCTTCCTTTATCTTAGCTTCACTTAACCTTGGAAATTTTCCACGGAGGTACTTGAAAGCTGCTTGTGTTTTGTCAATGGCCTTGACAAAGTTCTTCACCAGACCCACCTTGAAGTGTAAGGGTGGTAACAAAATCTTCCTTGATTCAACAAGTGGTGGATGCTGAACACTTTTCCTCCCAGGCTCCAATGACTGTCGGAGTGGCCAATCTTTCTTGATGTAGTTGGAATCTCTTGCACGACTATCCCATTCGCAGAGAAAACAGCAGTACTTTGTGTATCCAGTTGCAGACCAAGCAAGAGAGCAATAACCTTCAAATCGCCACAAAGCTGCCACTGATGTTGGTCATAGTTTATGCACCTCAAAAGTTGTTTCATGTTGTCATAGGTTTCCTTCATATGGACTGCATGACCAACTGGAATTGATGGCAAAACATTGCCATTATGCAGTAAAACAGTTTTAAGACTCGTCTTCGATGAATCACTGAACAGTCTCCACTCATCTGGATCGTGAACGATGTTGAGGGCTGCCATCACACCATCGATGTTGTTGCAGGCTATAAGATCACCTTCCATGAAGAAGAATGGGACAAGATCCTTTTGACGGTCATGGAACATGGAAACCCTAACATCACCTGCCAGGAGATTCCACTGCTGTAGTCTGGAGCCCAACAGCTCTGCCTTACTCTTGGGTAGTTCCAAATCCCTGACAAGGTCATTCAGTTCACCTTGTGTTATGAGGTGTGGTTCAGAGGAGGAGGATGGGAGAAAATGTGGGTCCTGTGACATTGATGGTTCAGGACCAGAAGTTTCATCCTCTTCCTCTTCCTCGTCTGACTCAAGTGAGAATGATTCTGGTGCATCAGGAACCGGCAGTCCTTCTCCGTGGGGTACTGGGTGTATAGCTGATGGAATGTTTGGATAATGCACAGTCCACTTTTTCTTCTTTGACACACCTTTCCCAACTGGAGGCACCATGCAGAAGTAACAATTGCTGTATGATCTGTTGGCTCTCTCCAAATCATTGGCGCTGCAAAAGGCATAGATTTCCTTTTCCTGTTCAACCACTGGTGAAGATTTGTTGCACAAGTGTTGCAGCATATGTGTGGGGCCCACCTCTTGTCCTGATCTCCAATTTTACAGCCAAAATAAAGGCGATAGGCTTTCTTAACCATAGTGGTTATACTGCGCTTTTGTGATGCAAAAGTCACTTCACCACAAACATAGCAGAAGTTATCTGCACTGTTCACACAAGTACGAGGCATCTCTGCTCACTTTGGCTAAACAGAAATGTGTCCCTTTGCAAAATCAAACACTGACAAATAAGAGAGCACGACACTGTATGATTTCTAGAGCTGATATAGGGCAATTTGTTCAGCAGAGTGATGTAAGCTTCGTTATGATTGCATCATCCATGACTTCTAGGAATAACATGATGCAATTCATATCATGTATGACGCAATACCAGCTTCAGATTGCATCATTCATTGTTTTGCCTAAAAAGCAAGTACTGTCCAAACCCAGTCATAGATTTATTCATACATCCAGTGAAAGATGTATTTTAGTCATTTCTGGTTTAAATTGAGATCCCTTCCCTTTATAACTCACTTATCCTCCGCCATTCCCAAGTCAAGGGTCGTATATACTGACCCAATAGCACATCTTGAAAACTAGAGCCAATCAACAATTTTAAGCATCATTTTTGCTCTCAGTGACCCAGAATTAGTAAAGTTTGACTACATTTATTTCAGAAGCATTTTGGCTGTAGAGCAGTGTAATTTGTCTGGTGAAAAAATTTTCCCTGGAACCGAACCCCCCCATTTACATTAATTCTTATGGGGAAATTGGATTTGCTTAACATCATTTCGCTTAAAGTCGCATTTTTCAGGAACATAACTACAACGTTAAGCGAGGAGTTACTGTACTCCATTTAGGAAGGAACAATGATTTGCACACATTCAAAATGGGAAATGACTGCCTAGGAAGGAGTAATTCGGAAAGGGATCTGGGGGTCATTGTGGACCACAAGCTAAATATGAGTCAACAGTGTAACACTGTTGCAACAAAAGCTATCATCATTCTGGGATGTATTAGCAGGAGTGTTGTAAGCAAGACACAAGAAGTAATTCTTCCACTCTGCTCTGTGCTGATTAGGCTTCCAGTGGAGTATTATCTCCAGTTCTGGGTGTCACACTTCAGGAAAGATGTCGACAAATAGGAGAAAGTCCAGAGAAGAGCAACAAAAATGATAAAAGGTCTAGAAAACATGACCTATGAGGGAAGATTGAAAAAACTGGTTTTGTGACGTGATTGACATGAACTGGGACCATATAGATCATTGTTGCAACCAAGGTCCTGTAATGGCACCAAATCTTTTATAAAGGGGGTCAAATAAGGTGTCTAAGACAAGGTTATGGTTTCCTGGTTATGATTATGCTATCTATATGTGTGTATCATTTTTGTAGTTGAAGTTATGAATATTGGCTCTATGCTGTCTGTATTTCAAACTTATGCTATGCTTCTGGGTGACACCTCAGACAATTTGGTGTCAGCTTTGCCTAGCCTGCTTGATGGCCCATGAAGGACCATCAGCTATACAATTGACCCACTGAGAGAAGGCAGATATACCTTGTGACTCAGCAAAGTATGCAAGGACTTGCCCACGTGACTCCTAACTCCATTTTGCTGTAATTTTCCACAGTAAGGACAAAGAGGTGTCTTTACACCTGGAAGAGACTATAAAAGGCAGCTGCCTCATCTCCAGCTTGTATTAATCCTGCTTCTTACCTCTGGAGGGACTTTGCTACAAACGGAAGCTCTACACAAAGGACTGATGACCCATCCCAGCTGTGGATGTACTCCAGAGACTTGATTTGAACCTGCAGTATATTCCATCACTGCTACAAGCTTGAACTAAGAACTTTGACAAACTGGACAGTCTCTACGCAAAAGAATAAATGGACACAAATCAGACATCAAGGATTATAACATTCAAAAACCAGTCAGAGAACACTTCAACTCCCTGGTCACTCAATTACAGATCTCAAAGTCGCAATACTCCAACAAAAAATCTTCAAAAACAGACTCCAACAAGAAACTGCAGAATTGGAATTAATTTGCAAACTAGACACCATTAAATTAGGCTTGAATAAAGACTGGGAGTGGATGCGTCATTACACAAAACTGTTTCCCCATGCTAATTTTTCTCCTCCAACTGTTACTCACACCTTCTTGTCAACTGTTGGAAATGGGCCATCCTGATTATCACTACAAAAGTTTTTTTTTCTCCTGCTGATAATAGCTCACCTAATAGCTCACCTTAATTAATTACTCTTGTTACAGTTGGTATGGCAACACCCATTTGTTCATGTTCTTTGTGTGTGTATATATATCTTCCTACTGTATTTTCCACTGCATGCATCCGATGAAGTGGGTTTTAGCCCATGAAAGCTTATGCTCAAATAAATGTGTTAGTCTCTAAGTACTCCTCATTCTTTTTGCCATTATTGTATGTAATTGATTCCATTTAACCTATTCTAGCTCTCATCTATATCTTTTTCCTTTTATGAATAAACCTTTAGATTTTAGATTCTAAAGGATTGGCAACAGCATGATTTGTGGGTAAGATCTAATTTGTACATTGACCTGGGTCTGGAGCTCGGTCCTTTGGGATCAGGAGAACCTTTTTTCTTTTACTGGGGTATTAGTTTTCATAACCATTCATCCCCATAACGAGTGGCACTGGTGGTGATACTGAGAAACTGGAGTATCTAAGGGATTGCTTGTGTGACTTGCAACAGAGGGTCCTGTGGCACCTTTGAGACTAACAGAAGTACTGGGAGCATAAGCTTTCGTGGGTAAGAACCTCACTTCTTCAGATGCAAGTAATGGAAATCTCCAGAGGCAGGTATATATCAGTGTGGAGTTAACGAGGTTAGTTCAATCAGGGAGGGTGAGGTGCTCTGCTAGCAGTTGAGGTGTGAACACCAAGGGAGGAGAAACTGTTTCTGTAGTTGGCTAGCCATTCACAGTCTTTGTTTAATCCTGATCTGATGGCGTCAAATTTGCAAATGAACTGGAGCTCAGCAGTTTCTCTTTGGAGTCTGGTCCTGAAGTTTTTTTGCTGTAAGATGGCTACCTTAACATCTGCTATTGTGTGGCCAGGGAGGTTGAAGTGTTCTCCTACAGGTTTTTGTATATTGCCATTCCTGATATCTGACTTGTGTCCATTTATCCTCTTGCGTAGTGACTGTCCAGTTTGGCCAATGTACATAGCAGAGGGGCATTGCTGGCATATGATGGCATATATAACATTGGTGGACGTGCAGGTGAATGAGCCGGTGATGTTGTAGCTGATCTGGTTAGGTCCAGTGATGGTGTTGCTGGTGTAGATATGTGGGCAGAGTTGGCATCGAGGTTTGTTGCATGGGTTGGTTCCTGAGTTAGAGTTGTTATGGTGCGGTGCGTGGTTGCTGGTGAGAATATGCTTAAGGTTGGCAGGTTGTCTGTGGGCGAGGACTGGCCTGCCTCCCAAGGTCTGTGAAAGTGAGGGATCATTGTCCAGGATGGGTTGTAGATCACTGATGATGCGTTGGAGAGGTTTAAGCTGAGGACTGTAGGTGATGGCCAGTGGAGTTCTGTTGGTTTTTCTTCTGGGCCTGTCTTGTAGCAGGAGGCTTCTGGGTACACGTCTGGCTCTGTTGATTTGTTTCTTTATTTCTTTGTGTGGGTATCGTAGTTTTGAGAATGCTTGGTGAAGATCTTGTAGGTGTTGGTCTCTGTCTGAGACCAACTGGTCTGACTACCAGAAGGAGGCTGCCAGACAACTCTCCAATACCAAATTCTACAGGCCGCTTTCCTCAGATCCCACTGAGGAATACACTAAGAAACTGCACCATCTACTCAGGACACTCCCTACACTAACACAGGAACAAATCAACATACCCTTAGAACCCCGACCGGGGTTATTCTATCTACTACCTAAGATCCACAAACCTGGAAATCCTGGACGCCCCATCATCTCGGGCATTGGCACTCTCACTGAAGGACTGTCTGGATATGTGGACTCCCTACTCTACGCCACCAGCACTCCCAGCTATCTCCGTGACACCACAGATTTCCTGAGAAAACTACAATGCATTGGTGACCTCCCAGAAAACACCATCCTAGCTACCATGGATGTAGAGGCTCTCTACACAAACATCCCACATACAGATGGAATACAAGCTGTCAGGAACAGTATCCCTGATGATGACACAGCACAACTTATCGCTGAGCTCTGTGACTTTATCCTCACGCACAATTATTTCAAATTTGGTGACAATATATACCTCCAGATCAGTGGCACCGCTATGGGCACCCGCATGGCCCCACAATATGCCAACATTTTTATGGCTGACCTGGAACAACGCTTCCTCAGCTCTCGTCCACTCATGCCCCTTCTCTACCTACGCTATATTGATGACATCTTCATCATCTGGACCCATGGGAAGGAGACCCTGGAAGAATTCCACCATGCTTTCAACAGCTTCCACCCCACCATCAACCTCAGCCTGGACCAATCTACACGGGAGGTCCACTTCCTGGACACCACCGTACAAATAAGCGATGGCCACATTAACACCACCCTATACCGAAAACCCACCGACCGCTACGCCTACCTTCATGCCTCCAGCTTCCACCCCGGTCACACCACACGATCCATCGTCTACAGCCAAGCACTGAGGTACAATCGCATCTGCTCCAACCCCTCAGACAGAGACCAACACCTACAAGATCTTCACCAAGCATTCTCAAAACTACGATACCCACACAAGGAAATAAAGAAACAAATCAACAGAGCCAGACGTGTACCCAGAAGACTCCTGCTACAAGACAGGCCCAGAAGAAAAACCAACAGAACTCCACTGGCCATCACCTACAGTCCTCAGCTTAAACCTCTCCAACGCATCATCAGTGATCTACAACCCATCCTGGACAATGATCCCTCACTTTCACAGACCTTGGGAGGCAGGCCAGTCCTCGCCCACAGACAACCTGCCAACCTTAAGCATATTCTCACCAGCAACCACGCACCGCACCATAACAACTCTAACTCAGGAACCAACCCATGCAACAAACCTCGATGCCAACTCTGCCCACATATCTACACCAGCAACACCATCACTGGACTACAACATCACCGGCTCATTCACCTGCACGTCCACCAATGTTATATATGCCATCATATGCCAGCAATGCCCCTCTGCTATGTACATTGGCCAAACTGGACAGTCACTACGCAAGAGGATAAATGGACACAAGTCAGATATCAGGAATGGCAATATACAAAAACCTGTAGGAGAACACTTCAACCTCCCTGGCCACACAATAGCAGATGTTAAGGTAGCCATCTTACAGCAAAAAAACTTCAGGACCAGACTCCAAAGAGAAACTGCTGAGCTCCAGTTCATTTGCAAATTTGACACCATCAGATCAGGATTAAACAAAGACTGTGAATGGCTAGCCAACTACAGAAACAGTTTCTCCTCCCTTGGTGTTCACACCTCAACTGCTAGCAGAGCACCTCACCCTCCCTGATTGAACTAACCTCGTTAACTCCACACTGATATATACCTGCCTCTGGAGATTTCCATTACTTGCATCTGAAGAAGTGAGGTTCTTACCCACGAAAGCTTATGCTCCCAATACTTCTGTTAGTCTCAAAGGTGCCACAGGACCCTCTGTTGCTTTTTACAGATTCAGACTAACACGGCTACCCCTCTGACACTTGTGTGACTTGTGGTTAGCCAGTGGGGTAAAACCAAAGTCCTCTCTGTGTGGCTGGTTTGGTGCCTTAATAGTAAAGGAACTCCAGCTTTGGGCTGTAACTGCCCTGCTTTAAGCAATTTGTCCTGAATTGTCACCAGAACCAGCATCATTACAGGGACATAACAGTTTTCAAGTACATAAATGTTTATTACCAGGAGGAGGGAGGTTAATTGTTGTTCTTAACTGCTGAGGATAGCACAAGAAGAAATGGGATCAAATTGCAGCAAGGGAGGTTTAGGTTGGACATCAGGAAAAACTTCCTAACTGTCAGGGTGGTTAAGCACTGGAATAAATTGCTTAGGGCGGTTGTGGAATCTCCATCATTGGAGATTTTTAAGAGCAGGTTAGACAAACGCCTGTCAGGGATGGTCTAGATTAGAGGTGGGCAAACTACGGCCCGCGGGACCGTCCTGCCCAGCCCCTGAGCTCCTGGCCCGGGAGGCTAGCCCCAACCCCTCCCCTGCTGTTCCCCCTTCCCCGCAGCCTCAGCTCGCTCGCTCTGCCATCGGTGCAGTGCTCTGGGTGGCGGGGCTGTGAGCTCCTGGGGCAGTGCAGCTGCAGAGCCTGGCCTGACCCAGTCTCTGTGCTGCGTGGTGGTGGTGGCGGCGTGGTTGTAGCACCACCGGCCACTGGCGCTCCAGGTAGTGCGGTAAGGGGGCAGGGAGTGGGGTGGGGGGGAGGGGTTGGATAGAGGTCAGGGGGTGGGAGTGTGGATAGGGGTCGGGGGGAACAGGGGGTTGAATGGGGACAGTCAGGAAGGAGGGGGGGTTGGATGGGGCAGCAGGGGGCAGTCAGGGGCAGGCGTTCTGGGGGCAGTCAGGGGACAGGGAGAAGGGGTAGTTGGATGGGGCAGGCAGAGGTGAAAGTAAGCCGGTACAGTCTGGTATGGCGTACCAGCAACAGCCAGTACCAGTACCAGCCAGCTGTGCCGGACTGGACCAGCTTCCGCAGTGGTGATTTAAAGGGCCACGGGCTCCAGCTGCTGCCCACCTCTGGTCTAGATAATACTTAGTCCTGCCTTGAGTGTAGGGGACTGGACTAGATGATCTCTCGATGTCCCTTCCAGTCCTATGATTCTATGAAAAGGCTAGCTTTCCCCGTCACACAGGAAAATCCAGAAGGCGATCTCTGCATGGTGCCCCGTATACAGTTATTCCTGATTCCTTCCATTGGGTGATAAGTTCGGCAGGAGGTTCCCTTCTATTGAATGGGCTGCAGAGTGGCCTCCAAAGCCCATAGATCTTGGAGAATCTGCCAGAGATACGCAGCCCTCTGCATTGAGGCTGTCGGCCTCTGCACTTCCTTTGGGCCCCCAGCTCTGAATGCAGCTCTAATGGAGCTAGGCTGCCTGAGAGTCCCTTGCTGGAGAGAGCTCCCCAGAAATGAATCAGCCAGAGGCTGCATTAACTTTTGGGCAGAATCAGTGATAGCGGCTACAGTAATGATACTGAATTAGATCTGCCCGTGGGCCGATTTGAGAATTTTAGAGGTGGGCCATTTGCGCAGAAGGCTGACAAAATTAAAAAAAATTTTTAGCTGCCAATAAAGAAAGACCTTGATTGCAACATAAATATTAGTGTTTCTATCTTTTAAAAAAGTTTATACATCAACATTGTTACTTGTGTTTGTGGCTATCTCTAATGGGAGAGGTGACAGATGATCTCTGGCAAGCTTTGTGAAGAGTGGTTTGTAGGAGGTCAGATCAAAGCGCATGCACTGATGACGATGCTCATCTGTTAGGCAATTGTGGTGTTGGTTTTTTATAATGTTCATGGTAGAAAACCCAGATCCAAAGAGGTACTTTGATCCAAACAGCATTAAAAGATAGAAGGCTAGATACCGGCTATTCTGTAACTGGTCAGCATATTGAGTCCAGAAATCATAAAGTCCCACTTCTTTGAATTTTTCCTTCAAGACATCTGAGCTCTGGAGCTTACCATTTCTAATTGAAGGGCACCTTCATCAATTGAATCAAGAATGTTCTTTGCTTCAGAAGGATAAGGTCCATCAGCAGAGACAATAAACAGATCACAAACAAATAAAAGCAAATCTTTTGGCATTGTAAAATTTTCACATTGCATTTTAAAATGTTAGATCACATTGTTTAGGAATTCTTGCATTGTTTTCATCAAAGTTTCACCTGTAGCAACAACATTCAAAGTGCAACATCTTTCTGTTAAGTCTGAAAGATTTCAAGATTCTTCTGAAAGGGACCCACTCTTGCAAACAGATCCCTGTTTGGCCTTGGGCCTTGGGGCTACAAGTTGAGGGAATTCAAGTGACCCAGTAATATCGCGCAGAAAAGCAATCTCTGATATAGAAGGGACATCATTCATAAATTCCAGGAACTCCCAAGCCTTGTTGATCTTGTGGTTTGAAAGAATTCTATTTCTTTTTGAAGCACACAAAACCTCTCTAAGACACTCCCCCTACTTAACCAGCGAACGTTGTTGTGTTGCAACAGGTCACTGTATTTGGCCAAAATGTCTTGTAAAAGAGCTTTAAAAAGACGATGTTGCAAGCTAGAAATTGAACGTATGTAGTTCACTAATCTCAACTCAATGCCCATTACACCTCTACCTCGATATAACGCTGTCCTCAAGAGCCAAAATATCTTACCACGTTATAGCTGAAACCACGTTATATCGAACTTGCTTTGATCCACCGGAGTGCACAGCCCCGTCCCCCCGGAGCACTGCTTTACCGCATTATATCCGAATTCATGTTATATCGGGTCACGTTATATCGGGGTAGAAGTGTATTTTTTTTTTAAGTCCTCAGACAATTTACTGTCCAGGACAGGCTGGTGAATGATGCAGTGAAGTATATTTAATGAAGGGTGGAGCAAAGCCCTTCTCTTTCCCTGCCAGGGAGGCACCTCTGGCTGTAACAAGCAAGTTTACTCTTTGGAAATCTTAACCATTTTTTTTTCAAAAAAGCCTTTTGCCTTTTCAAAAATGATCTCTCCTGTGCTGTAGGTTACTAAAATTCTTCCTTGAAAAATCTCACTATCATAAAATCTAACAAATAGCGACAGCTGGGCAGTGTCACTTAAATTGCTTGATTCGTCCACTGCAAGAGACACGTATTTGGCATTTTTTAAATCGGAAAGCAGTTCTGACAAACAATCCTTGTGAATCACCTCCAATCTCTGCACCGCCACGGAATCAGACAGGGGCACTTGCTTCACACTGTTCATAATGTCATCTTTGTTTTTATCTCCAGCAAAAAGCTCCTCCAGCATTTCCAGCATGCACTCTTTCACAAGCTCGGCATCCAGGAAAGGCTCTTTCTTTTTAGCTAGTACCCACGTTATCTGAAGAGAAGCAGCTTTTGCTTTTTCCTTACAGTCGCTGATGTTGTGAGAATGACATTTGAAGGGTGATAGCAAGACATCAGATTTTTAATTTTGTCACGTGTTGCAACTCTGCCAGGAGGATAGGCCATGCTGAAGTTACTGTGCTCTGATTCAAAATGGCGCCTCACCTTGATGTCCTTACAGACAGATACAGTGGCTTGGCATATTAAACACAAAGGTTTTGTGTTTAAAGGAGGTGGCATAATAAAAAGGAAATCTGCTGTCCAGTTTGGATTAAAAGCTCAGTTTTCTTGACTCTTGACTTTGCAACATTTACTCCACTCACATTAATCTTTTGCTCCATTTCCATCACTAATGAAAAAATGGGTGGCGCCCAGGGCCAGCCTTATGGAAAATGGTGCCCTGGGCGAACGTATATTTTGGCACCCTTTCTTTGAGTTCAGTCCAGCGGCATTGGAACAATTTTTTATAGTGGGGGTGCTGAAAGCCACAAACAAAACTAAACCCTACATATGATGAAAACCATTACAAGCCTGTGGGTGCTGCTGCACCCACAGCACCCTTAGTTCCAGCACCCCTGATTCAGCCCTGGGTAGTGGGGCTTTGGCTGTTAGCCCTGGATGGTGGACTCTGGCTGTCAGTCCCACGTGGTGAATTTAATTATAAACTTTTTTGTAAGGTGAGCAGGCAGGCCACACAGGAAGCGTTGTTGGGCCACATTTGGCCCACAGGCTGCGTATTGAGTATCACTGGGTTACAGGGTTCTGTACCTGTCTTGAGACAGGGACTTAATGGTGCTGAAGAGACACTCACCAAGCCCCTAATTCCTTGTAAGAAGGGCCTGATCCATGCAGGATCCATCATACCCATTCATTTTTTGTAACTCTTCATAATGTAGCTGCAAAATAAAAGCCCTTTCCCTGCCAGGTTTTGTTCATTTTTTTTCTATTTGCTGAATGTTGATCTCTTCTCTAGTATTTCCATTGTAGTGTGAAATTAACATGGCTTTATGGTGATGTCAATGGTGGGGGAAAGCTTTTGAGAACTGAGTGCTAATGCAGAACTGCTGGGGGGCATCAGAACCGTGGTTACTGAGCTTCAAAGAGGAAAAAAAAGTGTGTTTGAACAGTACATGTCTAAGAACAATGCTTTGAGTTCTTATTCTGAGACTACATTCCTATGGTCACAAACTCTTGAAGTTCCCGGTGCCACTACTCAGAATCTTTTGTAGGAAATGTGTATGTAGCCAGCTGATTGTTTGATATGGAAGATGGTGTAAAAAACAGCTTTGTTCTACTGAGATACACACAAATGGTGTCAAATCTATTTACTGGAGAATTAAAGCTTCACATAGGACTCTCACAGCCCACTCTCTGATATACTAGCGTAACTGGACTCCTTTACTTCTCTCTGTTTCAACAACTCTCATTAGTTATCCTAACCTTCAAGTGGAAAACTTTGGCTGCACTTTGTCATGTTTGGCCCCTGCAGTGACAGTGACAACAAAACCCAAGTCTGTAGCCCTCTTTAATGTAAAGACCTCCCCCACCATGTTGCTGAATTAGCCAGGGAGTGTGTCATTCTTGATGGCACCACTCTAAGGTTGTTTGTCAGGCTTATTGCTTCTGACTCACCCGCTATGACATACTGTCTCCTCCAACACAGAGGCAGTCAAACCAATTGTCCAACTGCTTATAATAGCCTCTTCTTGCTGAGAGTGTGTTTAAACAATTGAAATGGAGAATAAATGCGTACACAAAGTGAAATGATTTGGGACTATACATTCTCTTTCTTAGCACTGTTGGTAGTCTTGACAAATGCTACTGAATAAGATCTAACATTTCAAAATTCTACTTATATCGGTCCATGCAGCTGGGTGGATTTCTGCATGCTGAAAGAGAATTATACTGGTGAGTAAAGATAAAATATAATTTCAGTTCTTTGGTGATTGAAGTAATCAGTTTTGTGCCTTTCAGCTTTACTAGAGATGTGCAATAGAGTAATCTCTCCCAGCATGCCTGGATGTTTTAGATGAAATACCTGGCATTTTAGTGATGTGGTCAAATGCTTATGTGAAATAGTCACTTGACCAGTTGACTGAAAGTTTCCATATTATTATTATGTGCTATGAAGCCCAGCCAACACTGGCGCCCCATTGTACTAGACCTTGTACATACACATAGCGAGAGACAATCCCTGTCCCCAAGAGCTTACAATTTTATAGACAAGACAGACAAAAGGTGAGAGGGAGAACAGAGAGGTGAAGTGATTTGCCCAAAGTCTTGCAGCAGATCAGTGGCAGAGTTGGGAATAGACCTTAGATCTGCTGATTCCAGTTCAAAGCCTTATCCGCTGATGGAATTACTATCACAATTATCCCTCTCCAAAAAGGAATTTTTCTAGGGCAGTTGAAGAATGTCATCATCCATGAAAGCTTATGCTCCCAATACTTCTGTTAGTCTTAAAGGTGCCACAGGACCCTCTGTTGCTTTTATCATTCACAAATGACACTCATCACATTCAACATTTCTGCAAATAAAATGGAACAGTTTTTTGTGAATTTTGGGAAAACTTTTTTGAAGCTAGCTCTGTCATTCCTCAAGGGTGTTGCAGTGTGCGTGTGTATTAAGGAAGGTAAATGTAGGGGCCTAATTAAAGCAGAAACCAGCTAGGTGCAGGAGAAAACATAACAGTGATGAAACTATTATTTGTGCAATTTTAAAATGAAAACAGGGAGTAGGAAAAGTTATGGTTAATTATCATATGGAGCGATGTGCAGTACAGTAGAGTCAACTGGTCAAGTGACTATTTACTTTGTCATTTAACTATATCACTAAAATGCCAGGTGTTTCATCTAAAACATCCAGGCATGCTGGGAGCGATTACTGTACTGCACACCTCTGGTGAAGCTGAAAGGCACAAAGCTAATGACTTCAATCACCAAAGAACTGAAATTTTATTTTATCTTTACTCACCAGTATAATTTTGTGCACCTCCAGACGTTGAGACTATGCTTTGTAGCAAACAAAATTCCACTTCCCAGAGGCCAGCTGTGGGATGCTGGATCCCTAATCCTAGAAGAAGTGTCAGGGAGACATATTCCTTTGACATCAGGGAGATATCCAACCAACTTCAGCAGGCTTGCTTCATGCTCATGTGTAGATCTCTGGTCACATGCAACAAAAAAGATGATGTGGGTTCTTCTAATTGAAGGGGTAAAAGGGGTGCATATGTGAGTCTTACCTGCTCTAATGCAGCAAAGACTGACTTGTATGGGGTTGATTATTGAATAACATGCTTGGATTATGATCTCCACCCCCACATCCTTTCCTCTTTCTCTGTCTTGATTACCGTGTATGTGCAGGAATGTCTCAAGTAGAAATGGTCGGTACTGGAAATCTTTTTCTTGATGTTTGTATGCTGAGGCTAAGAAACGTCATGGAAACTCTTAAAAACACTACTTATGAGCCGATGGAAAACATTATTCACATTGAGTATTTTCAGGATTGTGGCAACAGCATTGATGGAGATTTAGAGATGAGAAGGGCACCACGGCCTCCTTAATAAATATTGCTCCAATGCTTTTGCCAGAGTAAATATCAATACAACAATGCATTTAAAAGCTGCCACATTAGAGGGGACATACCCATGAATAATGGTCCTGAGTGTTTCACTTTTCCAAAGAAACCGTCTCATTATGTCTTATTCATCTCTCCCTAACTTAAAAGGCATGTCATTCCCAAATATCATCTAGGTTACCATGAGGGTCTGAAATTCCTGAGTCTGGAGCATCAATGTAACAGATACAAACAAATACATGTATAAAATGAGAATTAATGTTAAAGCAACATTAGGATTCAAAATCAAGAGTTCAAAAGTCAGTACACTGAAAAGTTACACTAATTCACTCACAGAACCCTTGTTCCAGTTGTTTTTACTGTATGTCAGAATCACTGAGGGTTTGATTTTTCTCAAAGGTGGTGAGCACCTGCTGTTCCCATTAACTTCAGCTGGAAGCATGACTGCTCAGAACTTCTGAAAATCAGGCCCCCACGTACATTTAAAACATATATAGAATACTCCTCGTGTGCCAAGTTGCTGAGATGATGAGGTGGGAGTTACCCCAACTTTTCCATTTCCCAGCTTCTGCATGCTTGATTTTTCAAGCTGAATGTTGCATTAACACTAGTTCTAGTCCCAAAGAGTCTTCTATCTAATTAGGCAAGAGAGACAAAGAAAGTATTAGTATCCCCATTTCACAGATGGGGAGACTGAGGCACAGAGGGACTGTGATTTGCTTTAGGTCACACAGGAAGTCTGTGGCAAAGCCAAGAGTTTGAACCCAGGTCTCCTGAGTCCCAGTTTAGTGCCTTAACCACAATGCCATCCTCCTTCATGAAGGATGGCCAGAGTCAGATATGACAGTGGTTCTCAATCAGGGGTACAAGTACTCCTGGGGGTATGCAGAGGTCTTCCAGGGGGTACATCAACTTATCTAGATATTTGCCTCATTTTACAAAAGCACTAGCGAACTCAGTACAAACTAAAATTTCATGCAGACAGTGACTTGTTTATACTGCTCTATATACTATAAACTGAAATGCAAGTGCAATGTTATTATTTCAATTGATTTATTTTATAATTATATGGTGAAAATAAGAAAATAAGCACTTTTAAATAATAGTGTGCTGTGACATTTCAGTATTTTTATGTTTGATTTTGTAAGTAGTAGTTTTTAAGTGAGGTGAAACTTGGGGGTATACAAGACAAATCAGACTCCTGAAAGGGATACAGTAGTCTGGAAAGGTTCAGAGCCACTGAGATATGGGATCAAGTGCTGTTCCCAGCACAAAGCCTGAGTAGCCAGAAAAGAGAAATCCTTCTTGCCAGCTCAGAGTGGAAGCCTCAGGGGGTCAGTAGCCCCTCGGAATTATCTTTGCAGAGAAATGACCAGAGGATCTGTACAATGCTTGATCTTTAAGCCCTTGCCCATCTCTCCTCTTTCCTGCACCCACAAAAGCAGCAGGTGCACAAGGACGCAGGGAGCTTATTACTCCGGGGAAATTCTGAGCCACTGCACAATGCAGAATTTTGCAGAAATTAATGCCCCCTCCCCCCGCCCCAGAAATGGGCTGCAGTGCTGCTGGCCACCACTAAGGGCCGCTGAACCCAGCAGAGCCCCGTTCGCAAGTAGAAGACATTGACGGAGGGAGGGGGAGAAGGACCTGGAGGGGTCCCAGCAGCTGCAGTTTCCAGCATGCCCTGAAGGAAGGAGGCAGTGTGCCGAAAATTCCATGCAAACCTGGGACCCAGCATCAGGCTGTTTCTCCCTCTGGATCCCTTGGCTCTGGGGGTGATCTTTAAGCCCTTGCCCTGCCCTGATTTTCAGGGGGGTAAGGGGGTGTGAGTGTCCGGGCTGTGGGAGGGCCCTGCAACTGGGTTCTGGGGAGAGGGGGTGTAAGTATCTGGGCCGGGGGGGTACTGGTGGACTGGGGGGGGGGTTGTGAGTATCTGGGCCAAATCAAGTGCCCAGTCCTCAGCCAGCGTAGCTGAGTCAGTTGCTGGGACGATGTGTTTGGTGTTAGAAGGAAAAGGAAGATAAGGAAGCATTCTCTTACCTAAGGCTGCAGAGCCACTACACAGAGGATGAAGTAGCTTTTGTGGGCCCTTATTCCACCCTCCTGAGAGGGAGTATCTGCCCACTGGCAGAAATTCTGCTTTCTCCTCTGGCTCTCCCAGGTCCCATCTTCATCCAGCCTCTGCAGTTACTCATCAGGGTCAGGGACCTCGCACCAAGCAGCACTCCATGCTATACAGGGGGCATGCAACCCCTCCTCTGCCTACCTACTAGTAGAGGCACACAGGCTTGGCAGCCATTTGAGGCTTGTCTCACCTGAAAGTTATAATTTAAACTGAATAGGAACTACAGGTATATTGCAATTCCAAATACATCAGTTGGACTGTGGCGTATAAAACTATGTAATTGATCATGGCTCTATTTTCTCTGTATTAAAACTTTCAATTTCAAAGGAGTGTGTCTGCCAGCAGGGGCAGTAGACACTTTGCAAGCCAGAGTTCAGGCAATGTTTTAGATCAGACACACACTTTCATTCAGATATTAGTTTAGTCATTTCTCTTCATCTAAAACAAGTCATTCAGACTGAAAGTACACGGTTTCTTCTGTGTGTATGGAAAAATGAATCCTGGGCCAAATTCATCCCTGATGTAACTCCATTGTAGCCAATAGAGTAAAAATAGCTAGATATTATTTTGTCCTGTTAAATTTAGACACAAAGTCAAATGCCTAATTCTATTAAAAATATATTTGCAAGTTTAAATTGGGGACCACACTCCAGATGCTTCCTACATGCTTTTATTACTATTAGCAATCGTTTTTAGACTCTGAATTGTAAAAGTATGTGCAAATGCAGTTGTTCCCAGTCAGATGCTCAGTTTGTTTTTTACACACACCTCTCTCTGAAAACGTAGCCCACATTTCACAGTTGGGCTTCAAAGCAGAGGTGCAAGGAATGGAGCCCTATTAACTCTGCCAGTTCTCTTTTCTCATGTGGGGGAATAGAACTCCTTAGGGGTTAGAGTTAACATTGCTTAACGTTTTTCATAAACAGAGAGGAAAATATAGCATGAAGCCAATATTCCACTGGCATATTGTACTAAGTTTCCCATTTAGGTTCTGTTTGAGTTAATCACTGAAGTGAGCAGGCACACAATATCTGCAGCTTTGTCTATATGAGGTATAAAATGACAGTTGACAGGAGCTAGTCCATTGATTTAATTCACAACACCTGCTATCTTGCCTTACAGATGTAATGGGACATTAGGGTTCATTAAAGTGAATGGGAGTCATGCAGCTAAAATTCCATACATCTCTTTGGGAGCTTATGCCCCAGGTCTTGTTACCAGAATTGTAACTAAACCAACTTGCCTAGCTGTGTGTTGCTATGGAAGTTTTGTACAGCTGTAGTTGACGTATAGGGCTCAGTTCTATTTGGCTTTGACTGACCTACTACAAGAGGTTGAGTATCCTCCATTGCCACTGCCTTCTGTGGGAGTGGAAGATGCTTAGGACCTTCCAGTATCAGCTCCACAATAGCTGCCAAAGGAGACCAGAGACAGCATACATAGCTCTTGGCTGTGATGCTTGCAGCTATCTTCCTTCAATAATTCCAAGAGGACTATATAGACAAAAAGCACCAATTTACCACACCCTTGTCTTGGATTTGGCTGCCCATCCCTAGTTAGTAAAACACTTAAGTCCCACTTTCAGCGGTACTTAAGCATTGGCTTAGATCTTTTGTTAACTAAGGGTCTCAGTGCTTTAAATTAAGCTTGTTGCAGTGAGAAAGACCAGAAGCCATGCCCCTCCCTTGAGAATATTCCTGATTTCTACCTTGGCCATATTTTAATCTTACTTCTGGCAAAAGCGAGAAAGAGGTACATTTCGGAGATCAGGGTTTACATATTCCCTATGTATTTGAATGCTAGGCTGGAGACGCGATGAAGAGGGGGCCAAAAGCTTGCACTTGAGCTGACAGAAGTCATCACAAGGGCCACAGCTATTGAGCCGTACAAATGAAATAATTAAAACCGTGCCGGGAATGCATGTGGTGCTGTAAAGCTGCCACAACTCGCTCTGACATAATTGTTCTTTTAAAATAATAGTAATTCCCATGTTTTTATTGCTATGAAGCACCATTGTACACCAAACTCCCATTAAACTGTTGGCCCTCTGCAAAAAGAAAGCATCTGTGTTTCATTTAATAGCTAAAAAACAGTAATTAAGAAGCTTTTGTGGAGCCAGGTCTTGGAGTGCTTAAAAAAAAATCCATTTATGCACAATACCATCCCTCTGAGCATCATAAACTTTTCTTTTCCCCCCATCTTGTCCTTCCAGCCCTGTCAGACCCTCAAGTGTAATTCATTTCTGTGCCAAATTGCTGGTTTCCATTTCAGGGTACTGGAGTGAACTCCTGAGAAGGCCCTGGATCAGAGCACAGGTATTCTATACACTGCTTGACTTTATGTATGTGAGTGTGATGCATATGTGTGTATAAAATGGACGTTATGAAAGAAGGAATTTTGGACTGTGAATATTTGGTATAATTGGAAGTATATCAGACCCACTAGCTTAATATTACAAAAATCTACCAGAAACACTTCTAAAAGAAACCATGTGTTCTGATAAATATTGGAATGCCAGATACTCATACTTCTCAGACAGTTAAGAGCACTTGGGCATTCAACTTCCTGTTTCACAAGTAACTGCTATGACTGCATGCTATCTTGTGTGGTACATAGGCCCAGTTAATATACACCGACAGAAAAAACTCATCGGAAAGCTGAAACTGGTTGGAAAAATCTGAACTCAGGGCTACAGAATTTCCACAACATGTTAGCAGAGACGGGAAGGGGCTTGTCTATCTCAGATCTGGGTGTATAAGGTCTGGATGGGAAATCTCCTGGTTATCAGGACATCCTTGGAGAACCAAGGCATCAGTGCAGAGGCCCTGACCCTCTGTGGTTCTCCCTGACATTCCTTGTGATAGCCCTGTCCAGCCAGTCTGCACCTCGCCCAACCTTCCCACAACATGCAGGGAACAAAAAAACAACAACCATGTGATGAGGTGATTGATTATGATAAAGCTTAAATGTCTATGAGCAAAGCCCTAGACTGAAATGCCTTTGTTCAAAAAGAAATACATGCCGCAAACTAACAGATTTGTCCACGAGCAGGTCACCATTTCCACAATCTGCTGAAAATAAATGGAGCTAACTGCAAAGAATCAATTGGGCGCTCTGAAGAGCGTGTCCATCTCTAGGTGGGACAAACTGTGTGTATGTTACCTAAGGCTGCTCTGATCCTGAACCATCAGGATCCTTTAAGCCTATAACCAGGATGCCTATTATTTAAGGAGGTGCTTCAGTTGCTTAGCCAAGCCAGTAGGAGCCATACTAAGCTTTTCTCGGCTGGTAGCTTAGTCATTTTCTCATATATTGAAGCTTTCCCTGATAAAGAATAGTAAAGAAAAGGATACAATGAAAAAAAATCTGTATGTGTTTAGTTTACAGAAAAACTGTATGTCTGGACTGGTCTCTCTTTTAATCCCCTTCTGTTTTAATTTTTTCTGGCTCCCCGAAACCTCAAACGCTGGTCGGAGACTGGGCTCTTTTCAGCCAACAAAAAGGAATTTACATACCAGTGTCTGCCTGATGTTCTTAGGCTAGCAAGGCTGTGAGCTCTCCAGTGGGCTGACACACAGTCAAGTGTCCAGCACAGTATACCTAGCACCTGACATCTGCCACATGCTATTGTCAACCAGACATTTGCTTTCATCTTTACAACCATATAAAAGTGTGTAGAGCCTGATTTCACTTTGGCTTTAACCAGGCCTCCCTTGTCGTGCCTACAGTTCTCAAGGTACAAATAGCTGTGGCTGTAAGTTTGCTCTCCTGTATGAGTACAGACATAATTTGTCATTTAGATGATTAGCTACCTTATTATACCTGCATATCAGCTAGTAAGTCATATCAATGACAAATTATACCTGTTTCTCACATTTAATATGCAAACATACGATGTGGATGAGAGAATTTTCTGTCCATGAAGAATTAGCCTAGCTTTGGGGTGTTTCCTTTTTGAATTTCCCAAACCCTTTTGCAAATGAAAAAATAATTTTCACAGTTCAGGAACCAAACAGAAGACACTGAAAGACACAGTTAAATGAAATTCACTCTAAAGTGCTAAGTGAATTGGCAGGGATCATACTGGAATCATAACCATTATTTCTGAGAACTGCTGGGGGACAAATGAGGACCTAGAGGAGTAGAAAAAACAAATTTCTTAGGTTTAAGAGAGAGAAAAGGAGATGTGGGATTTACATGCCACTACATGGTAACTTTAGCGGGAGCTTGGTAAAAAAGTAATAACCCAGTCCCTGTGTACTGAGAGGAAAACATGGCAATAAATAGAAAGCCACATGGTTTTGTCACAAACATATGCCAAGTTAACTTTTTTTTTTATTTTAGAGGGAAAAAGTGCATTGAATGCCATAGCTCTTATTTATGTCTACTTAGGAAGGTATTTGCTGTCATTCCATGTGACATTTTCCTAGGGAAACTATAGAAATGATGTAGACTTAGTAGAGCAACTATTAAATAGAAATAATTAGTTAAAATCCTAAACTGAGTTGCATCCAAAAAATTAGGCTGTGAGATGTTAAAATCAAGTGGTGGGGTTTGCTTTTGTATTGGTTTTTACATATAAAAAAATAAACTGATGTTAAGCACTGCCTAGAATCGGCACCACATTCTCTGATGTGCAGTAACTTATTTTCCTGGGGATCAGAGGGCGTGAGCTGGGAGTGCAACATACGCCACTAATCCCCGGCTGGTAGAATGGCCATTAGGCCAAGTTAGAGCAGCTCTGTGGTCCAGCAGCTGCTTTAATTTGTGCTGGAGGATGGCTTGGTCCTCTGCCATCCCCAGGATCAAGGGGAAGAGTAAGATAGCTCAGAGCTACCCTTGCTTCTGGTCCCTGAGCTTTTGTTCAGCACAGCTGAGGATTGCATTCCCTTGTGAAACGCCCAAACTCATCTTGGTCCCAATGTCATTCAATCCGCCTATTCATTAATGTCTTGGAAAGATGGATTGGAGAGTATGTTAATCAAATTGGTGGCTGGCATGAATCTAGGAGGGATCTCAAATTCTTTGAAAGATACAGTAGGATTAAAAACTCAGCTGGTATTTATAAAATGGAGAACTGGGTCAATATAAATAAATTGAGCTTCATGGAAGAGGTTCTCGTGAGCAGGAGTGATAAAATGCACAACTAAAGACTAGAGAGTGCCCTAGAAAAGGAGCTGAAATCAGAATGGATAATACATTGGACATGAAGCAATGGGATGCTGCTGCTGCAAAAAAAGACACATGTTGCATTGGTGCTAGAGACTGGGCCAGGGGTAGGGTTGCCAGATAACAACTGTGAAAAAACGGGACAGGGGGTGGGGGATAATAGGCTCCTATATAAGAAAAAGTCCCCCAAAATGGGACTGTCCTTTTAAAAATGGGACATCTGGTCACCCTAGCCATAGGTGGTCTGTTCTAGTGGCTAAAGTGGGAGTTCAGCCTACTGGTTAGACCTGAGTCCAGGAATGCGTTGAGGATCAGTGCCAGAGGGACAGAAGCCAAATGCCAGAGCTGAAGACAGGGTAAACAGATTATAGGTCAGAGGCAGAGCCAAGGATCAGTACTGGAGAGGTGGAAATCGAATGTCAGAGCCAGAGGGTCAGCCAGAGTCATAAGCCAGAGGTGGAGCCAAGGATGAATACTGGAGAGACAGGAGCTGAAGGGGAACTGAGGCTGGAGCAGAGTCTGGAACAGGAACTGGAGCAAGAGCTGCAACAAAGCAGGAGCAGGGACTACTGCACCAAGGGCAAAGTGCAGCTGCAGGCATGATTCGCACTGAGCAGCCAGAGCCAGCTGCCAGCCAACTGCCCTTCCTGACCAATTAGGTGGTGAAGTCAATCAGGTAGTCTGCTGCAGGCCAGCTATGCTTGTTGGGTTGCCAGGAGACTGACTCTGCTTCAGGGCCTGATCCCTGACAATTGGTTCGAGAAGTATTGCATGTAAAACATACGAGGCAATTATTCTGCTCAACTTGGCTCTGATTAGCACTACCCGGAAAAAAGACAGAGAAATTGGACAGAGTTCAGAGGAGAGAGAAGAGTTCTGGAAAGTCAGACCTATGGGGAAAAGTTAAGTGAATTGGGCAAGTTGCACCTAGAGAATAGAAGATGGAGGGGAGACTTGGTAGCTATCTACACATTTTGTAAAGGGATGTTAAAAAGTGGACAGGGTTTAATTACTCTCATTAGTAAATATGGACAGAACTAGAAGTAATGGGCTTGAGCTGCAGCAGGGAAAGTGTATATTACACATAGGGTGACCAGACAGCAAGTGTGAAAAATTGGGACGGGGGTGGGGGGTAATAGGAGCCTATATAAGAAAA
The DNA here is from genome assembly GCF_011386835.1 of Chrysemys picta bellii. NCBI lineage: Eukaryota > Metazoa > Chordata > Testudines > Emydidae > Chrysemys > Chrysemys picta. The sequence continues at coordinate 87,840,564 of NC_088797.1, read as the reverse complement.
AAACCCAAATATCAGGACTGTCCCTATAAAATCGGGACATCTGGTCACCCTAATTACACACTAGAAAAAAACTTCATCGCTACCTGTATGAAAGCAATAACTGAGTGAACCAAGCTGCGAAAGGAAGATGACTGAAGATATTGAAGGCTAGACTTGAAATACATCCCAGGAGTGATCTATGAATAATGAAAGATCTAAAAGCTCTCCTAATGTTCCAGGATGAGGACCGTGGTTGAGAGCTCCCTTCCTCTGGCACAATGGAACTTTCTACAGTAAGGACACAGCTCATTGATGCAGGAAACAGAGCTTTCTGAGGGACCAATCTGTGACAGCAGAATAAACTTCCCCAGGACTAACGACCATCACAGACGTTACCATCTTTGCCTCTAAGTGCAAGGTACACTCCTCAAACCTGGCCTTCTCCAAAATAAATGGGTCAACATGTACACTTAAAAAAATCCACAAAAACAAAACCCCACCAATACAAAATATTCCACTGAGCACACAATTCCCCACTGGGGAGAGGATGAAAGAAGAAAAAAACCACACATGACCAATGTTTGTCATGTCATTTAATGCACTTTTGGAAGGCACTTGACGAGTGGTGTAACAGTCAGTTTTGAATAGAAATCAATCCCGCTGTTACTTAGAATGACTGATATGACTCACCAGAGGTTGCTTCCAACCCCAATGATTCTATGAAATAAGGAAATACTATACGTGGACCAAGTTTCCATAGATAAATTATTAAACATTTTAAAACCAGGACTGTACACTGGAACAATTTGTATAGTGGAGGTGCTGACAGCTATTGAGCCAAACTGTAAGCCCTGTATATCATTGAAACCACTTCAAGCTAGGGGGTGCTGCAGCACCCCCAAAACCCCTAGTTCCAGCATCTATGGGTGCAACTTTCATCAACCTTGTTTTATTCTTTTCAGCCAACGAAAATAGGACTTAATTGTCAAAGCATCTTCCGCAGTCCAGTGCAGAACACAATATTTCATTCTTGTCCATCCACAGGCATTTGTGCAACTTCCATCCATCTATTTTTATGACCAAAGTGTCTCGCTGTTTAATTTGGTGAGACTAATAGCACTGTCTGAAGCTAGATATAGTGTAGGCAGGTGCTATGCAAGCTTCTCTTGAATAAGGTCTGCCAAAGCATCTCATTCCTGACATGCTATACCCCCTGCTCTGTGCCCTCCTTGGACACTTTTCCTTTCTACCCATGTACCTGAATTTTGACCTGTAGCACTTGCTTTTGTTGATATTTTTCTAATATGTGTGGTATTTACAGAGTGTACCCATCACCATAGTATTTCAGGCACAGATTTTTAAAGGTATTTAGTTGTTCTCAGGGTTGTAATGCCTAACTGATTTAGGAGCCTCTGTTTCATTTTCTGAAGATTTAGGCACTTAGGAAAAATCTGCGTAAATCTCTCTGAAAAATGAGACTAAGGAGGCTCCTAAATCAGTTAGGCACTGCAATGCTGAGCAGCAATCCTTAAATACCTTTAAAAATATGGGCCTATGTCCTAAGCAACCTTGCTGAGCAGTGTGACAGCTGTGGAGAGTTGGGTTAAGGATTTGTGATCTGGGCAAACATCTCCTGGGAACTATACAGAGACAGCCTGATTTATTTTACGGGTCACTTGAGGCAAATTTTAACTCAGATCTTCAGAAGTTAATTTCTTGGCCTTAGTGGCTTTCGTGAGACCGTTCACAACAAAAGAAGTTAGGAGGGTGGGCCAGGAGGAATCCTGTTCTTAGCACACAAGAGTTGGTCTGCACTGTCACTTACCTTTTTTAGATTGTAGAGTTTTTAAGTACTGAATTATCAGGTTAATCCTAGCCTGAAAACCAGGAAAATCTGTAATGTTTCCCCGCCGCGTCCTATTTTCTTGGAGGTCACAGCCTTTGAAGTGATGTCATTTGTATTTTTGGTTTATGCACTTCAGGGTGGACTGAAGCTTGTAATAAAACCTCTGTGTGGCTTTCTTATTTAATCTGAGGTTGTGCAGACTGTCTGAACTCCTCTGTGGTCTCTGCTGACCTGGAGTTCAATGTCAGCTTCAATCATTCTCTAGGTTTGATTTATAATGATAAAGAAAGAACCTTTTTATTGTTGTTGTTGTCTAATTTACTCTCTCTCACTTTCTCCCTCTCTCCTCCCCCCCACTTCCTTTGTTCTTCTTTCAACTGTGTGTGACCTCCTAGTGGTTGGTTGCTTTTTTCTTTGACATGTGTCATGGTAAACATTTATCTGAAACTTTGCTTTCTTCTGAAACTATTAGTTATTCCTGCTTCAGATAAATGGTTCCTAGAAGGAGACCTATTTTAACTCTATCCTTCTTCACTAGCTCCCTCATTAGCCAGTTACAGAAGACGTTGGAAAGCATCCAAGCTTGTCAGTATAAATCCTAATGACCCTGTTTCATCAGCTCTGACCTTTCAATCAAGTTTCTGAGATTAGCTGGGGTTGCATTTGTTTCCACAACATGATTTGAGTCTCTGGCACATTTTACCTGTTTTTCAGTTCTACAGTTTTATTTGCCAACTTTCCTATTTATCATTGTCTCTCCCCATCCCCACCCATGGAAGGCATGAATTATGCAATAGTTTGAGGGCATGGGCCTACATGCAACTTGTGTCCTACTTCCTGACCTAAAACCTCCCAGGTTTGATCACACAACATCACCAAAGAAAATATCTTTCAGGAACTCTGAGGCACAAATGTAGCTGGAGCTTTGCAAGGAAAGAGTTTTGTTGATTATTCTAAAAGTAGCTAAAAATAGATAACAAAGTTGGTGAAAGGCAGGCTGTTTAAGTGCTGCTTTGGCCTCTGGTTCCTTTCTGCAGGACTCAGGAGAAGTCTAATGGAATGATGCTAGACCACAAAGCCCAAGCACTCAAGGATCTAAGAGCTGTATTCAACAAGTTTGTCTTAAACAAAACAAAAAAAGACAATGTAATGAAGTTTAGGCTCAAACTTTGACTTCCTCTTTGTATTAGATTAGCACTTTTTTGCCCAGAAATTAGAGAGTAGGGAAAATCAAATGACCAGTGGCCAAAATCATCCCCCCCCCTGTCTCTCTAGACGAAAATCTTGGGGGAGGCCATAGATGGAGGTGCTGACTCTGACATAATTTCCACCAGAACCCCCAGCTGACCTTTCACGAGGCCCCAAATCTCTGGCTAGCGAGAGGGCAGACCAAGGTCAGGAGGGGGCAGAGATGGGGACCCATCCACTATTAATGCATCACCATTCTCATCTCAACAGTGTTGTGATTGAGCTAGAACGTTAATAAAGATGGAGCCAGTATGAATTCATTTGCACACATGCTCCGTGCTGTTGAGCAGCACAACGAATCAGGTGTGCTCTGGGGCCAGATGGGGAGTGAGAGCTGAGCTGCTATTAAGCCAGAGGTCTAGGGAAGGAGTGGAGAGGCACAGGGCCTCTGCTTGTCCTGGCCCCTCCTGCTCCCCCAAGATTTATGCAGCTCTTTGGAGTGCAGAGGTTGAACCCTCTGATCATCCCACAAGGGTGTCAGGACAAGCACTGTTCTGGAGACAATCCAGAGTGAACTCTGTGAGGGAAGCTCATGATTTTTCCAGTGTCTGCATAGGGAACTGTATGGACCACTGTATTTATAGGGCTCACACAAACCCAATGTATCATGCTTCCTTTGCAGAAACATACAATTAATAACTTCTATTACAGAGGGGCATTGACATCACTGATAATTTGACAAAGGACAAAATCCATTGAAAAAGACATTGCATTTTGAGCTTCTAATAAAGTTAGTGTAAGATCACCAAAGGGCTCCTTCCACCTCAACACCACTGCACAAAGTCAGCTAAAAAGGAGCAGGTTCTGTGCTGAGCCTCCCAGACAGAAGACAGGTGTTAAAATCATAGAAACATGGGTTGGGTGAAGGTCAGAAAGGGAAATAACAGGTAAATGAGTGCTAGAACAACAATACTAAGGACCAATCTGGAGCACCTGCAGTTCAGAGTTATAAGACAGAGAACTCTTCCCTAGGAAAGAGCAGCACTGATTTCTATAAACCAGCACAAGAAGGAAATTCACCTCTGTAGGGTGACATGCATTCCATTCCATGGCAAGCCATTTGCTCCCCGTGCCACATAAATGTCTGGATAGATGGATACTGGATTGGAGAAATACTGCTCAGATGAGAGACTATGGTTTTAGACTGCTGCTGTTGGGAGGCCAAAACTCCAAACAAAAGGAAAAAGAAGAAAATATCTTCAGTATATGTTCACAGCCCATTTGAGTCTTTGCTCCTGCAGGTTAGTGTGGAGATGCTGGCAGTTCAGTGTTTGGCCTCAGGTCTGAAAGAGCAAGGTTACTGCAGGTGAACTAGGTGCTATATCAAGAAAAAACGGGAAACTCAGGACTCCAGCAAGCATTTGGAGATCACCTCAGGGGGAGGAGGGGATGAAAACCTTTCAGTAATTGCAATACAGCAGCAAAGTCTCGTAATCGTGGATCCAGTTATAGCAACACATGCGGTTAATAAATGCCGGACATCCTCATAACCCCATTTAGTGGAAGATTTACTGTTCTCAGGAGGGATTTTCCTGTCATTTGCATATATTTCCTTAAGATCTTCCTGTAATAACTTGATTTCACAGTTTTTGGTTTATTGTTTCTAGTCAGCACCATAGAATCTTTTACCAAAGTGAAATGGCTTAATGTAACTATGGCTAAGAGCATCTCTATGACTTCATGGAAACCTAGAGGGCAGTCTCCCTTGCAAAAGCCAGCCATAAAATGTGTTTGTGTTTTACTAGTGTTCTTGGAAGGGAAGAGATTAGGGCTCTGTTCTTATATGACATAACTGTAGTTTCCATATCTGGCTGGCCTTGACTGCCCAGGAGAAACGGTGATTTTCACTTAGGCGTTTTTGTAAAATGTATCAAAGTGACTTAGGAACCTTAGTCCCACTGAAAAGCAATAGGACATAGAAGTGGAATTTCACATTGGGGTCACTAGTTAAGTACAGAGTCTTCATTAATAATTCACATAGTATATACTGTATTAATTATCTTTCGATTTCTAACAGTGTCTTGAATAAAAGGTGCAGCAATGCAGAGGTGTTTAATATGCTTTTGAAAAAATGTGCAAGATGTTTGAAACTCTCATTAATGTCCCCAGTAGCCCACAATAGTTTTGGAGCCTCAAAATAGGAACTTGGCCAGATTTTCAGAAGTGCACACATATTTTTACAAGTGTCCTGATTCACATGCCTGTAAAATTGCCAGTGTTGGCACGCAGCTCCTGATTTGTGCACACAGATTGATATGTGCCTCTATACGTTAGCAACACACTGGAATTTGTGAGTATGCAAGTCAGGCATGTGTATTTTTGAAGAAAAAGGCCTTTAAACCTTTACTACCATTTTTTTGCCAGGGGTCAGTACAACCCTCTTGAAATTTGCTCAGTGTATCCCCACATTCTGTCTCTAAAACCTATATACCACTTGAAAATGCTCATTTCTTTCATCTTAATAAGGGTTGACCTTTCAAAATGCAGCATCTTGGAGACTCTGTTGGGAGCAACTTTTTAATATGACTCTTCAAATCCTTCATCATAGAGCTTGAATGCTGGCCATGGCATGTGTCGTGACCATGATGTCTTTGCAGGGAGCCTCGGGTAAGCCCCTCATCTCACTATTTTTCATCTCCGCCCTAAGTTGTGTAATGGCAATTTGCAGGATTGTCTTTGCACTGCAGTGCTGAGGCATAAATGTCATTATATTGCATAGCGATGAGACAAGACAGGATGACAGAGCTTCACAACATTATAGTTACTTGTCCTATGGGGCTCTAGAAAAGGTGATCAGCCTACTCCGTAGGTATGCTCTTCCCCAGAAATGCATTTATTTTACTTCCCTCTCTCCTTATTTTGGTACCACTTCTGAAAAAGTTTAGCTGTGTATCTGTCATTTACCTAAACCTTCAAACCGTTTCAGCGACTCCCACTTTTTTGCTTCAAACTCCCTGATGCTTTTGATAATAGACTCAACTCCCTATTCTGTCAGTCAGCAAGCCTTTTGAATGGGCTTAGGAGGGGTAGGTATGAAGACTACAAATGAGGGGGGGAAGAGTGGGATCTGGATTTTACCAGTATTTTAAGACAACTTGACAAGAATGTAATGTGCAGTCTAGAGATTAAAATTGCTTCGGCCAGGATGTGGCTCTGGAATTCTCTGGGGAGCTGTTTTTCTGGCTTGCTCTGTCCCTGTAAGGACTTTTCCATAACATTGACGGGTTTCTCTGCTCATAGTTAACATGCTTTTTGTACTTGCTGTGTGTCGGGGGTGGGGAGGTTGTTCTGATGTTTTTTCTTGCATCAGGGATGCTTCCCTCTCACCACTCATGGTGCAGCAGTAAATATTTTCCATTTTAATCTAATCACAACTCTGCACGTCTGAGGGATGAGGTCATGCTCATTCATGGAGAGAGAGACTGTCAGCAGCTTCTCTTCAGTCCCTTAGGGGGAGGCTTTCACTATCTCTGTAAAGGCAGTAGGACCATGGACACCACACGACACTCTGTAGTGTATATTGATGTTGAATGTCATCCTAACAACTAGTGCAACAATGCAGAGCTTAGGAACAAACTAAAATCATGTGGACTGCACCTTAATCAACCAGGTCAAACTTCCTCTCATATTCTCTCTCTCTCTCTGTATATATGTAATGTCACATGTGGTGGCAATCCACTGAGCAGCTTCAAACAGTCACGTTCAAGAGACCGTAAAACAACCTGCCGGAGACATGGCTTCTTTTTCCATTCCCAAATTTAAAATTTTCTGCCAAAATCCCCCCTGCCCTGAGGTGCAGGATGGTCAATATTAAGCCTTGGAGTAGTTGACAGGCTGAAAGTCCAATATCTTTTACCACATCAGGTCTGTAAGTGGGATCTTTATATCCTTGGAAAGAGAAAAATTTGTAGCTTTCCAGTGGGAAATTAAGCTCTCATTTCTAGCCCTGGTGGGTCCCAAAATATTGGATTTTAAAATCATATTATGGGTAGACAAGCTATTTTAGGTAACGTGTAGAGATTTCTCACATTTTATTAGTTATAACTCTCCTCTCCCTATGAGGCCTGCACAGTTGGACTCATGGTATCTAAGGCACTTGGAGGCAAAAAATAACCCCAATTAATTTTTTTTAGAACTCCCTCCAATGTTACTAAAATAGCTCTTCTGTAACATGTGGCATGTACAGAATGCATTATAGTGTGGTATAAAGGTTATACTGGCACTCGTTTCGGATTAGCTCCACTTCACCACTTGTTAGTAATTCAGATGTTCCAGACACAGGCCAAGTAAACCCGTATAGCGCATCACACGATCACATGCGGCATATAAAAGTCTGTGTATGCATGTGCATATGATATGATTTTATAGCTATATATTTATTCACGGTTTTGACTGGAAAGATAGACTCATAGACTTTAAGGTCAGAAGGGACCTGTTAATTACAAAAACAAATGTAATCCTGGGAACAAGAGGAGTGCTCAAAATGAGCAGGAACCAAGCATCCATACTTTTTTTTGACAACAGAAGCAGAGTGCCTCCAGACTAAAAGAGAGCTGAATACTTTTTTACTTGGACAAATGAAAATAATGTAAATATTGAATGGACCAAATAAACAGCTAAGGCAAATAAAACAAAAATGAGAGGGGAGAGAAATTGAATCTATTCTCTAATACTTAGTTCTGCTTTTCCGTGTCTACGCAGCACTGCAGAATTACAGGAGTTCTCCACTTTTTTCCCCAAGCACTAAAGCTACACACTCCAGATTCCTGCTGCCACAATCCTTTAATGTTACTGTGGGTGTTTACAGGGGCTGTAAAGACCTCTGAGCTGGATGAAGGACAATTCCCACCTGATTTAGGCCCCGCAGAGGCCAGTCATAGGTGGTTTCACACAGGCCCCTTGAAAATCCCAGGTAGGAGGGGTGCTATGCTGCAGAGTAGCCCATAGCCAGCCTGGAGGAGGGTGTGTGGCTGTGAGCCATAATTAGGGCAACTCCCGGTAGCTCCAAATTACACCACAGGCTGCACTGGTCCCTGCAGCAGCCCTGAATAGGGAGGAGGTCTTAAAGCCAGCTTTGTTCCCCTTCCACAAAGGCTCTACCTCTGGTGGTGGAGGGCCGATGCAGGCGTCAGCAAGCTGGAGGAAAGACTTCAGATGCAGATTTTTGAAACTGGGGACATATCACTGCCACAGCGTGTTGACTAGACCAGGGGTGGCCAACCTGAGCCTGAGACGAGCCAGAATTTACCAATGTACATTGACAAAGAGCCACAGTAATATGTCAGCAGCTCCCCCACCCCGCTCCCAGCGCCTCTCACCCACCAGCAGCCCTGACGATCAGTACCTCCACCTTCCTCCCCCCACCTCCCTGATCAGCTGTTTCGTGGCATGCAGGAGGCTCTGGGGGGGAGGGGTAGGAGCGAGGGCAGTGCAGGTTGAGGGGAGGGTGTGGGAAGGGGTGGAGTGGGGGCAGGGCCTGTGACAGAGCCAGGGGTTGAGCAGTGAGCACCCCCCGGCACGTTGGAAAGTTGGCGCCTGTAGCTCCAGCCCTGGAGTCGGTGCCTATACAAGGAGCCACATATTAACTTCTGAAGGGCTGCATGTGACTCCAGAGCCACAGGTTGGCCACCCCTGTACTAGACCATACCTCTCAGCACTTGACGTTATGAGACGTCCTTGGGGAAGCTAGTTTATATAGATCTCTATTTGCTTAATACTAAGCTGGTCAAAATGTTTTCCGTTTTGATGACAAATGGCTTTTCTACAAAAATGAAGATTCTTATGGAAAAGTTTTGTTTTTGACAAAATTTTTCATTTTATGAAGAAAAATTCTACATGAAAATGTTCAATTTTTTTTTAATTAATTTTGTTTTGTTAGGAAAAATCTGACTCCTTTCTCACTTTTCTCCCCCTTTTTTAAAGGGGGAAGGAAGCTAAATATGAGTGTTTTGTCTCTCCAAAAGAAGGGGCTTTCCTTCTATTTTATGGCTGTTGTCACAATTAGGATTGCTTGGTCCTCTCCCTTGTTAAGATATCACCATATACTTTAGGGAACAGCAAGGTCCATTTTTAATATTGGTCATTTTAATATGTAATGTGAGTAATATTATTGGTGGGGTGGGATTGCTTCCTGAGTATCTGTGAGTGGAGGGGATTCTGTGCATAGATCTTCAACTTGGGTTCCATGTAAGTAGCAATCTGCCCATGCCCAAGTTACAGGATTGGGCCAAATTGCATGTATTTCCCGAGTTATCTCTAGTAATTCAGGTTTGCAGACAAAAACTATTAATATGAGACTTGAATTTAAATGTATAGCCATTACCGCTTCAGCCACATTTAGATTAATTGTTGACCAGTAAAGCTATTATTTGGTTATGGTGAAGCCAGCACTTTTGAGAGGAGAGTAGTTGGATGGTTCTCTTGGTAAAAACCAAATTATATACTGAACTCTGCAAAACACAAATCAATCAAAATACTTGCTGGGGTCCTGAGCTGGCAGGGAAAGCAGGAGCAGAGGTAGTCTTGGCACAATGGGTGGCAGCTCTCAAGATGGTTTCTATGATCCAACCCGTCACAAGGTCTCAAACTGGGGGTCGGGACCCTCAGGGGGTCGCGAGGTTATTACATGAGGGGATTGCAAGCTGTCAACCTTCACCCCAAACCCCGCTTTGCCTCCAGCATTTATAATGGCATTAAAGCTGAAGTTGCATATCTTAGGTCGATTCCTCCACCCAGTGTAGACCAGGCCTTATTCATCTCTTTTCCAAGATGAAAAGTTCCAGTCTTTAAGCATGGGCATACCAGGGATTTATATACTGTCTTACTATATACACCAGTAGATTGCTCTGCCGTCGACTCCTGTACTCCACCATGGCGAGTACAAGTACTATAGTGCAATCTCTTTATCGTGAAAGTTGCATTTACAAATGTAGAGTTATGTACAAAAAATAACTGCATTCAAAAATAAAATAATGTAAAACTTTAGAGCCTACAAGTCACTCAGTCCTACTTCTTGTTCAGCCAATTGCTCAGACAAACAAGTTTGTTTATGTTTGCAGGAGATAATGCTGCTCACTTCTTGTTTACAATGTCACCTGAAAGTGAGAACAGGTGTTCGCATGGCACGGTTGTAGCCGGTGTCGCAAGATATTTACATGCCAGATGTGTTAAAGATTCATATGTCCCTTCATGCTTCAACCACCATTCCAGAGGACCTGCGTCCATGCTGATGACAGGTTCTGCTCGATAACGATCCAAAGCACTGCAGACCAATACATGTTCATCTTCATCAGCTGAATCAGATGTCACCAGCAGAAGGCTGATTTTCTTTTATGTTGGTTTCGGTTCTGTAGTTTCCGGATCAGAGTGTTGCTCTTTTAAGACTTCTGAAAGCATGTGCCACACCTCGTCCCTCCAAGTTTTGGACGCCACTTCAGATTCTTAAACCTTGGGTCGAGTGCTGTAGCTATCTTTAGAAATCTCACATTGGCACCTTCTTTGTGTTTTGTCAAATCTGCAGTGAAAGTGTTCTTAAAACGAACAACATGTGCTGGGTCATCATCTGAGACTGCAATAACATGAAATATATGGCAGAATGCAGGTAAAACACAGAGCAGGAGACATAGAATTCTACCCCAAGAGATCAATCACAAATTTAATTAATGCATTATTTTTTTAATGAGCATCAGCATGGAAGCATGTCCTCTGGAATGGTGGCCAAAGCATGAAGGGGCATATGAATATTTAGCATATCTGGCACATAAATACCTTGCAATGCTGGCTACAGAAGTGCTATGCGAACGTTCATTCTCACTTTCAGGTGACATTGTAAATAAGAAGCGGGCAGCATTATCTTCTGTAAATGTAAACAAACTTGTTTCTCTTAGCGATTGGCTGAACAAGAAGTAGGACTGAGTGGACTTGTAGGCTCTAAAGTTTTATATCGTTTTGTTTTTGAGTGCAGTTATGTAAAAAAAATCTACATTTGTAAGTTGCGCTTTCACGATAAAGAGATTGCACTACAGTACTTGTATGAGGTGAATTGAAAAATACTATTCCTTTTATCATTTTTATAGTGCAAAAATTTGTATTAAAATCATATAAAGTGAGCACTGTACACTTTGTATTCTGTGTTGTCACTGAAATCAATATATTTGAAAATGTAGAAAAACATCAAAATATTTAATAAATTTCAATTGGTAATCTATTGTTGAACAGTGCGATTAAAACGGTGATTAATCGTGATTAATTTTTTTGAGTTAATCGAATATTCATGGCAACCCTTATGAATAGGATTATATCTTTTGTATTTATTTATTTGTTATAGATCTCTAATACATGAGACACCAGCTGAGGTGCACCAGCAGGACTGTAAGCCATTAGTGGGCCTCTGTTCTAGATGGATCTAGACATCACCTGTGCTGTAATCATATGGTGCCAGATTCCTGATGGGATATTTACAGTGAACATACATGATGAGTGAAGCCTCTTTTCTGTATTAGAATTTGTTGAAATCCTGTTTAACTTTAAGGGGAATATTTGTTCTGGCTTAGTCATGCAAAGATTTAATGGAAGTAATGCACTTACTACTTCTCTACGATCTCTGTTACGCTACTTCTTTCCCCTTCTTTTCCTACTTTCTCTTCTTGCCCAGAAGAGTTTGTGAATAAGCCATGAGAAAGCTAGGTCTGATTGTCTGATAGTTTCTGCTAGTTCATGGTGTTTATATTTCTAAGCTCTTTGTCCTTCTCATTCTTGTTTGACAAGGAATAGTGGAACTTTTTTTCCTATTTCTACCCACGCTAAACTGATAAGAATGACAATTTATGTTAAAGTTCTAATCACAAATTAAAGTTTATAAAGCAAAACAACAAAGCAAAAAGCTATCTCCGTAAATCTTATTCTTAAACAGCCACTGATGCATTGTAGGCAATTTATGCACCGATGTAGTTAGAAGCCATTCTGCTAGTGTCGTTTGTATTTCTCTTCTCTCATTTTTATCACTAGTGATAAAGTTAGGTATATGGGAACTGAGGTCCTTTTGATAACTTCCATTTCTGCTGCATACCTCTCACCTGAAGACAGAATTGTCCATTCAGTGGATGTGGAAATAATCAGATGAAAGATGTCTTATGGCTTCAGGTGGGGAATATGCAGCAGGAGGTGTAATTTGAAGAAACAAGATCCTAGTCTTATGCAAATGTCCCTAATAATAAAAAAGAGGGAATTATGAAAAATAAACACAACTGTTTCTAAACAAAATCTTTTTCAAAGTTTTTCCTGAGGCATAAGCTGCTCTTTAAGGGATTCAAATAATTTGGTTTGGCCTAGCCCATTGGGCTTATTTGATCAGGATCCACCTTTGGTCTGACACAATTTTGCCAGAATGGACTAATGTGCACAGACCAGTATCAAAATGAAATTAAATTGTAAATGATTTTAAAAGGCAGTTGTGAAGAATCACAATGATGGGGCTTCGACTTCTGTGTCTTTGTTTAGAGTGTTATGCATTCTTAGTGTGCGGCATTCTCTCTCTGCACCATATATGGAAATATATATCAATAATATTTGCATTTCTGCATCTCTTTTCATACAGGCTGAATCAAAAGCACTTCACAAAGTAAAGAGTTAGATGCTGGCAAAGCACCAACTGAATAGGCAAACAGATCAGTCCTTACGCACTTCACCTACATGCTTTTCTATTGCAATCCAAATGGTGCCAATGCTCACAAAGCTTCTGTGATATTTTTTTTTCTATAAAAGGCCCATTGAACTCAAGGGGGCTGCTCACATACTTAAAGTTAAGCATGTACTTAGGTGCATTGCTGTATCGGGACCTTAAATTTTGCTTTGCATTTTTCTAATTCTTTTATCAATTTTGCCATTTTTCTTTGGGTTCTCATTCAATTTTCAAGTATAATGTAATGATTAGTGCAAAAGGCACTTGCACCAATAGATGGTGCTATATCTTAGTGTTAAATTGTGTTATGTTGTTGTATTTGATTGTGTGTGTGTGTGTGTGGGGGAGAGGTTAGCAGGAAGTTCCATCCTCTCTGTGTGTGCTGGAGATGGTACTTGCAGTGTTTCAATAAATCGCTTTGATTGTATAAGCGAGTATTACACTATCATATCAGCAAAACTTTGTTTTGGCTAAAATGTGGACTGGCAACCATAGGAAAGAAAAAATACTTTTGTCCGAGGTGGGAGGTCTGTTTTGTGTTAAAGTGAGTGGGGGCCTGATTTCCAGAGCAGCTGTCCAATTAGTGGCCATTTAATGAAATCTGGCTTCCAGAACTCAGTGCATCAGATGAGGGATTTTCCTTGCTGGCCTCAGTGCATCCCTCTACAGAGCCTCCTGGCATAGAAGAAAAAAGGGAAACAGTTGCCATTGCCTAGCTTCAGTATAGATGAAGACCCAAAGTCAGGGTGGAAAACCAGAAGTAGCTCACCAGATCCACACCTTGAGCTTCCAGATGGACACCCCTTTTTCTCAATCCCTCATAGAATTATAGAAATTTAGGGCTGAAAGGGACCTTGAGAAGTCATTGAGTCCAACCTCCTGTGCTGAAGCAGGACCAAGTAAACCTAGATCATCCCTGACAGGTGTTTGTCCAACCGGTTCTTAAAATCCTCCAATGATGGGGATTCCACAACCGCCCTTGGAAACCTGTTCCAGAGCTTAACTATCCTTGTAGTTAGAAAGCTTTTCCTAATATTTAACCTCAATCTCCCTTGCTGCAGATTAAATCCATTACTTCTTGTCCTACCCTCAGTGGACATGAAGAACAATTGATCACCGTCCTATTTGTAACAGCCCTTAACAGATTTGAAGATTGTTATGAGGCTTCCCCTCAGTCTTCTTTTCTCAAGACTAAACTTGTCGAGTTTTTTTAACCTTTCTTCATAGGTCAGGTTTTCTAAAGTTTTTATCATTGCTTCTCTCCTCTGGATTGTCTCCAATTTGTCCACATCTTTCCTAAAATGTGGCACCCAGAATTGGACACAGTAATCTATCTGAGGCCTCACCAGTTCTCAATAGAGTGGGACAATAACCTCCCGTATCTTACCTGTGACACTGGTGTTAATACATCCTAAAATGACATTAGCCTTTTTGCAACTCCATCACATTATTGACTCACCACCTAGCCAATTATTACCCATTTTGTAGTTGTGCATTTGGTTTTTCTTTCCTAAGTGTAGCACTTTGCACTTGTCTTTATTGAATTTCATTTTGTTGATTTCTGTCCAATTTGTCAAGGTCATTTTAAATTCTAATCCTGTCTTCCAAAATGCTTGCAGTCCTTCCCAGTTTGGTGATATCTGTAAATTTTATAAGCATGCTCTTCACTCCCATTATCCAAGTCAGTAATGAAAACAGTACCAGATCCAGGACAGACCTCCGTGGAACCCACTAAAAATGCCCTCCCAATTTCACAGGGAACCATTGATAATTACTCCTAAATCGAGTATGGTCTTTCTTTCAGCCAGTTGCATAGGCTCCTTATAGCAATTTAATCTAGACCACATTTCCCTACTTTGCTTATGAGAATATTATGTGGGACTGGGTCCAAAGCATTACTAAAATCAAGATATATCATGTCTACTGCCTTCCCCATCTACTAGTCCAGTAAACCTGTCATGGGCTGGGGGTGCTTGTAGCTGCATAATAATGGTTGGCTAGCAGGATCTGAATGTCCCTGCCTGTACATCCGGTACTTATAATGGGCTCCAAGAATTACTGGGTACCATGGACTTTCCTTAGTCTGTAACAAAGCTGTAGGACTAGCACAGCATTTTCAGGTACACTGAGAAAGCCAGGGACCTGCCTCCCAGCCGCTTGTTTCTGCTGAAGACCTTGTACCTTTGGCTGCCCCAGTAACAGGGACCCACCAACAAGACCGCTGTTTCAGGGCTGCAAAATGCGGTCACAATCCATGTCGTGGAGCAGAGGGGCAGGTCTTCGCTCGCAAGAGAAGGAGAGCAGCAGCCTGCTAACAGCCCTAATGTGGGACTCCCCAAGGTCTCCATCTGCACTCTGCCTGCAAATGGCAGCTGTAGCAATGCTGAAAGCGCCACGTGCAAGGGACCTCCCCTCCGCGCCTGTCTGTGCCTCCCCCAGGAGAGGCCCTCGCTGCCCCCCCACCTCCCCAGGACTCCGCAGCCGGCCTGACACTCACACGCCGGCGTCACTGCGCGGACCCCCCAGCTGGCACCAGCGTTGCACCGAGCAGCGGCGGCGACGGCAGCAGCCTCCCGGGCTCCCTCCCAGGCAGCGTCTCCTCCCTCCTCCCCACTTTGCGTTGCCAGATGCATGGGGGCTTGTCCAACTTGTGCACAGTGCGGCGGGGACCAGCAGGACCGGCTCCTGCTCTGCGTGCGCCTCTGACAGTCTGCAGCACTCCAAGAGGAGGGCGCATTGCTGAGCTCACCAGATCCCGTTTCGCCGCCCGGCTTCCCGCAGGAAGCCGAGGGGAAGAAACTTCGTTCCATCTCCCTTTGGAGAGCTGCTCCCTTGTGCGCTTGTTTTCGGAGAGAGCCCCCAGAAAACGCTTCGCTAGCACCAAATGGATTATCTCTGTGTGATGCTGTCTTGCTTGTTTCCTCTCAACTACTGGTTCGCTACAGCGAGGGCAGCAAAACCCGAAGGTAGGAGAGTTCATGGATTGAGTTGCTTTTTCTTTTTAACCTAAAGCATTCAGACATCACTTAAATCAGTGAGATCGGAAAGAGAAAGGGAGATTCACAGGAGCAATGCCAACAGGGCTGCAAGGGGCGCTCACAGAAGGGAGTTGAACAGAGAGGAAAACTAGTGTAATATTAAGAGTTTAATTTCCTTTACTTTTCTCCTGGCTCCTGTGTGAATCTCTATCTCTCTGTGTTCATCCGTCCATCCATCCATCCATCTTCCCTTCCTTTTAACTGTTTTTAGGTTTTCAGTAATTTAAACTGGTGGGAATTTAGCATTTTTCCATATTGCCAGTCAGTGCAGAAAAATACTTTCTTAACATAACCCCCCACCCCTTACCTAAGTCTCATTTGCACTCTCACGATGGGATGGGGGCTGGGAGTGGAAATCAAAGGCTCAAACTGAAATCAGCACGCTTGGTAGTACAAGTGCCGGGCCTTCTGTCAGATTTGCAAAGTAATTTTAATTGGCATTTAAGTGTGCATGGGAAAAAACATAATTGCCTAAAAAGTTAGAGTGCGGGATTTGCATTCAGTCATCAGTCTCATTGAAAGCACAGGCTACCTTTCCAATGTCCCATGTTATTTTTGTCATGCTAAATTTACTTAGTGTGGGTGTGTGGTGTATCAAATCTGTGCAATAACATGCCAATTAAAAAGATACATTACTATATTTGACTTGAAAATGTTAGACTCATTGTATGCTTGTAATTTCTATTTGTCTGCATGTCTGGCTGGGTATTTTTTGCCTTCTCTGATTTAGGCAGTAGGAGTGTTTTAGGCTGTTTTGACAGGTGTATTTTTATATAACTGGCTGGAACTGTGCTGTGTTGATTGTGATAGGAAATTGCAATAAGGAGGTATGTATCCTACTGGGCGTCCATTGCAAACACTTCTAAATTGATGCTGATATAGCTTTATTTTAATGGGATCCCTTATTTTTGAGAAGTAATGTTAGATGGAAGTTGAACAATAAATAGTTTGCATGCTTGGTGTTAGTTGGGTATGCTAGAGGCATAACTGTATGTCAGGATGAGTTTATTCTGCTACATTTGATATGCCTGCTGATTTAAAAATACAAAGTAGACACAGAATAAACAGGAGTTTATAGGAGGGGGAGAAAGTTTATTGGCTTAAACATGTTTATTGGCTTAAACATGTTTATCTAATTTAACAAGAAAATGCAGTGTCGAAATGGCTACGAAATTCCTGATGCATGTGGAAAGTAACGTACAGTACTGTGGAGGAAACACTTTTCATAACACATTTACGAAGGATTGCTCTTTGGTTTGAATGTATTGAAGTCTTTCTATCTGTATTTATTTCCACTAGAGCACCTCCTGTCTGGAAAGCTAAGTGAGTATGGTGTGATTGTGCCCTTCAGTACAGATTGCCAGGGACGGTTCCTCTCACACATGGTATCTGGCTCAGTGGCGCCTGGAAGTGCTGAAGCCAGCCATCCTTCCACCCCACCCTCTGCTCGGCACAGGGTGGCCCGCAGCACCCTGGATGAGCCACTGCACCAAGGCAGAGCTGGAAATCGCTTGTTATACTTCAATGTCACGGTCTTTGGGAAAGAACTGCATCTCCGCCTGAAGCCCAACCGTCGACTTGTGCCACCTGGAGCCTCTGCCGAATGGCAGGAAGATTTTCAAGAGCTATTCCGAGAGCCGCTCCAGCAGGAGTGTCTCTTCACCGGGGACGTCTCAGGCATGCCGGGTGCCGCTGTGGCTATCAGCAACTGTGATGGACTGGTAAGCAGAAGGCAGATCACCCTTTTTCAGGACAAATGTTCCCCCTTTCTCTTCTGCCTAATTATTTAACCTTTGCTGTCTTTCTATGATTGGTTATTTAATTTTGGCTTTGTATCGAAGCAACTCGCATCAGAGCTTCCAGTACCTCTTTGCTGGCAACCCAAGGAATGAGCAGAGAGGCCTATGGCAAATTTGACGGGATTGGTTTGTTGCTAAAATTAAACCTTCCATCTAAAAGTATAACAGGAAGATGCTGGTTGCTTATTTGCAATTCCCTTCTCCTGCCCTGGAGATCCTGTCTGCTCCCAATGTGCCCTCAGTGCTCCTCCTGCTGCCAAAAATACATGACCAGGTCTATAATGTGAGGTTATTTCTAGTACAGAAGGAAACGTAAAAGCCAAGGAGACATTTTACCATGTACGTTAACCCCGCTTGTTCTTCTCTTCCAGCACACAGAAGTGCCAGGCTTTCCTAGAAACTTGCTCTCCACTTTAGAATGTTGAGGGCAGGAACCTTCTGGCCAACTCTGCGTGTCTCATTAGATTTTGAATTGTAGTGCCCTGTGTGTGGTACTCTTGAGAGATGAACTACAGATCCAATTAACTATGTTATCTGGTAGTAGGTTGTCCACCTGCAGCATGCAGCAGGTTGTCATTCATTGGCTCATTGCCACAGATTAGCTTTCCCTTAGTTGGCCTACAGTATATTGTCTATTATTTCCCTCAAAAGGGTTCTGCCCTGAGGATATCTATTTCCCCTGCCTTTCACCTTCATCTCTCACTGCCTAGGTCCTCTTATTTTTGTTTTCCTGCATCAGTCTTCTGGGCAAGGAGTGTAGGATTAGAGACTCTTTAGAACCAATCAGCATTGTTTAATTGGCTGACAGGTCAATGTTGGTGCAACGTGTCTCTTCTCCTATCTTATGCCCTGAAGCATGAGGTTTGTCAGAGAGCCTTTGTTATCATTGTCTTAGTCGGTGTAACAGCAGAGGCACCATTTTTGTTCATATAATTTTAGAATCTTACAAAGTTAATGTAATAATGATGTCTTACATTGAGATAATGTAAGTGTAAACCCCCATAGCGGTTTACAAAATATATATGTATACCTGTGTATTTAAACAATGTATAATCATCTCACCCACCACTAGTTTGCAACCAAGTTGGGAGTGGAGGAGTTTTGATATCTTGTATCAGGGAGTTTCACAACTTGATAGTAAATTGCACATGAAATATTTTCTTTGAGTTTTGTTTTCTTCTGTTAACTTTTAATTTTATTGAATGACCCCTTTCCTTTAATAATGAGAAAGGGCAAAAAGGACTACTTACAAAACATTCTCCACTACCCGGTATTTTCTATACCTCTATGATATTTCCTCATACTATTCTTTTCCCAAATGAAGTACTGCTAAATGTTTTGATAATTTCTTACTCTAAATCATCCATATGTCTCTAATAGTTTTAGTTGCTCTTCTCTATGGATGAGCATTAGCTTTGGCTAGGAAATCCACTCCAAACCCAGTGGCTGTCCCGGGGTATTTGCCTTGTAGGATTGCTGCTCCCCAACTCTGCTGCAGTTCTGGTTGACAGCATTCCTGGATGATTATAAGGAGATGCCTACTGCACGTTGTTAGTAAGAGGAGACTTCTATGAGCTTGGGGGCAGGAGAGTGTTCTGTGTTGCCCCAGTCTGCTCCTTCTGTGCTTCCAGGCCCGAGCTGTGGTCCCTTCTCCTTATGATGTGCAATGGAGGGGAAGCAGTCTTCCCTCAAAATGGTCTCAAAACTTGAGTAACCTTAATTGTGTTCATTTTGTTTATAGCAAACTCTGCCACCTCAAGATTCACCCGCTTGTCCAGATTGCTAATAAATGCTGTATATTGAACCATGCCAGTCTTGATTCTGATCCCAGGGGCAGCCTAGGAGTAATCACTTTCCACATTCAGAACGGGCTATTAATTTTACTCTAGTTTTTAATCCATAAGAGGACTTTTCACTTTTTTCCTGTGGTGATGGTGGTGATCACCACAAATGCTTTTTGTATTGCATCAACAGTATATGTTAGGCACTTTACAGACAGGTATAAAGACAAAGTCCCTGAGCTTTTAATAAGTAAAAGTAATACAATAATAAGGATTCAGGTCTGTAATGAGCTCTGTGCAGGCTCATGAGACCATCCACATGGAGCCCATTGTAGGATCAAGGCCTAGGTGGAGACTTCCCAGTCGAAGGGCTGAGCTCATGCTGGAGCATTTGTAATTCCCACTGAGCCCTAAATAGCTCCCAAGTTGCCTCAATAATCTTTTGTGAGGAGCTTCATTGACAAAAATGGGGAAGTGTAAATGCTTTGGATTCACTGGTTCCATTTTAAACGCTATTCTGTTAACTCCTTTGAAAAGGTCTAATGGGTGATAGCGGTGTGACTTGTTCTTTCAAAAGCTGTGCTGGTTCATATCAACTTATACTCATTTGGCTTTATGATTTTATTTCCAAGGCATTTCTCTGCTATGTTTCCTGCTACTGAAGTAAGGTTCAGTGATCTACAGAATTCCTGAGATCACACTAAGCACCTTTTGTGAATAAAACAAGTGTTATATTGCTGCCCTCCTTTTCTCTAGAAAAGATAGTAATTTTTTTCACTGATAACTTACATGTTTTTGTTAATAGCTCAGTTTTTCAAGACTTTAATTTCTTCAGAACTGGTAGGTGAACTACATCTAGTATTGCTAATTTATTGCTACAGTATTTAAGTTTTTGAGTTATTTCATCACTTCTCTGTACCCTGGGCATCCAACTGATATTCCCACAGGCTTCTTTTGATACACTTGGAAAATTTCTTATTATTTATTACATCTTTGGATATTTGCCCTTCAAATTTTGTCTGACTCCATTTATTCCTTATTCCACATCCAATATTTGTTATTTTGTCATAGTATCACTTGAGCTATATTAAGCAACCTCCCTTCTGAGTGAATGGATTTTAATTTTTTAACCTGACATTGAGTGCAACGATCTGATAAGATCCGATGAGGATGTCAAACAGTTATGTTATGGTTACTGCTTTTGGTGGCTCAGCCACACTCACTGCCACTCCTTAATCAATTCTTGTGTTTTATTCAGGCCCAAGTCAAGAGTAACGTGTGCTCCAAATGAGCTGCTCCAAGAAACAGTTGTTTATGGCACCAGGTCTTGATGGGATGTTCCATCAGTTTTCTCTTTGGGTACCTGAAGTCACTATTTATAGTTATTCTAGTGACTCTATCACACTGCTTCCTTGAGCTGCCTAATTTCACCATCACTGTTCTATCCCTTAGATTAGCTGAACTCCGCCTGGGTCACAAGAATGCAAATAGAAGATTCTATGATTTTCTGCAAGATTTCCTGTGTGCATAATGATGGATTCCACTAGAAATGGTAGAATCTTTCAAAACACTCACACATTTTTCTTCAGAAGTGCACATTTTTAAGGTTGCCCTTTGTGCCGTTTGATATCTGTATTCTCTTAGCCTGCGATTTGTATCCCTCTGTAATCGGGGATGCAGATCCTCTTTTCTTTACATTTTAATGAATTTTGTTCTTAAGTGAAGGATGCCCAGCTGACAGCTCTGGAGACTGAAATCCTCTGCTGCATAAAAAAGAATAAGCCTGGGCAGGTGGAGTTGAAACCAATATACCTCACCTCTGACCTGGAGAGTTTACCGCAGGAGATCACAAGTGTTCCCTCTCTCGGCCCATTCAGTCCTTAGGCTCCCTGCTCAGTCTAATGACAATAGCACCAATTGTGGAGGTAGCATGTGATGTGGATGCTCCTATACTTTGGGCTTGTCTACCCACAAAAATTGTACTGTTTGAACTATACTGGTATAGTTAAAGTAGTACAATCCCCCCTTGTCTGGATGTAGTTATACTGATATAAAGATGCTTTATACTGGGATAGCTGTTCCTGTATGGGAAAGGTAATAAACTAAACTAGTATAAGTTACCTTTATCATTCTGTATCTGCATCCAAACTAGGGCTTCTACTGGTATAACTATATTGGTAAAAAAACCCACACCTAACCAAAATAGTTAAATCAGTACAAAATCTGTGTATAGGCCAAGCATAAGAAATGGACTAAAATGACCTATTCATTTCACATTGGCAGGGGTTTGTGTATTGTGCTGGATTTTGCAACAAATTCAAAATTTCAGAGCAGCATGGAAAATCATTTTTGAATGGAA
Organism: Chrysemys picta bellii; assembly: GCF_011386835.1. Classification (NCBI taxonomy): domain Eukaryota; kingdom Metazoa; phylum Chordata; order Testudines; family Emydidae; genus Chrysemys; species Chrysemys picta. The sequence continues at coordinate 87,818,835 of NC_088797.1, read as the reverse complement.
GTTTTTGTATTAAATTAAATATTAAAATACATTTCAAAAAAGGTCTTTGCTGCATTGAATTCAATAACAAATTGTTTGTGGATGTTTCCCCTTGCATTACAGTTTGCCGCAGAACTCAGTGCGTTGTAGAAGTTGGAGAGGTTTGACATAACGTTTAGGAAACAGTGGCTGGTGTGGTGATCAAAGCTCTGGTTGACCTGGAGGAAAGGAATGGTGGCTGGGAGGGTAGAATTAAGATTTTAAGAGGAGGACAGCTCTGCTTTGTTAATGGGGAGGTATGCAGAGACTCCCCGTTCCTGGCTCCTGGGAATGGAGATCGATGTCTCTTTCCTGTTTGACTTTCAGGAGTTTTTCTTCTGCCTCTTGTCATGGTCCACTGATAGTTATGCTCCTTCTTTTCCCCTTTACCCCTGTAACAGCTTCTTCTCTCATTCTTCACATAGTCAATAACCCAGGGAGTAAAACAATTCTCAGCCTTGTCAGAGGTCTATGAATGCCTCTTTCCATTGGCTAATTTACCACATATCACTAATTGGACCCCATGCTTTTGGTAGCCTAAAGAAATAACGAACTATCCAGAAATTTTCTTATAGTAGATGGAAAAAGGATTTCGTATCTTCAAACATACATTCAAAAATTTTCAGTAAACAGTGTTTCTGTAGGACCTGCTGATTTGCAGAGCAGGATTCATTGGGTTTTGCTGATTTGCAGAGCGAGATTAGTAGAATTGCAGTATGCTGTTTTTCAGAGCTTCGGTAACCATATACTCCCAACGGCTGCAACTCACTTTTTGGTCTCCCCTGTCATCCAAGCTAAATCAAAACAAGATGTTACATCTTTAAGAAAGTAAATACATTGACTTTTGGTATTTTATTTCTTTCTTTATAGCTCCAGTAGAATCATGGGGAAGAAAAAGGCTGCTAATTTTCCCGACATTGCATTTCCTGTTCTCCTGCTAAAACATAAGTAGCCTTTCCCCAAGCAGCAAGTTCCTTCCCATCATTAGTCCAAGTACTGGAATGGGAGTGGCATCTCCAAGTTGGGAGAGGAGGGGTCAGAAAGACAGGACCTAAGTGCAGACTGTGATTTCAGGGTGTCTGGGGCTATGACAATTTACACTAGCTGAGGATCTGGCCCCCATAGTGGGCCTATAAGGTTGAAGGGGAAGAAAAGCTCGGTTTTAGTAGATAAAATTCAGAAATTCAACAGTCATTCAGGGAACAGATATGGGCAGAATTTTTGAGGTAATATTTATAGTTGCTTTTCTGACCATAACCACACTTTATTTGCAGATGTGATTAAGCGTAGAAAAGGTGGGTGTGTTGATTTACAAGGTAGGCAGTAAGATAATTGGGAAATCTAGAAGAATATGTACATAATCACATAGCGGAGCTGTACAAACCTGCCCCTTTAATAGGGGAAAATCTGGCCAAAGGGGTGTTGCATTTCCCTTTGTTATGTACATGTCCTGTAATTGTTAACTTTACTAGCAGTTATCCACGAACTTCAAAAAGAGAATATAGCTCTTACGTTCCAGTATAGCTTGTGTGGGACACAAAGGATCTCTTGGTCACTAAGGGTACATCTACACTGCTGCAAAAAACCTGTGGCCATGAGACTCTGAGCCCAGATCAATTGTCTCTGGATCATGGGGTTCAGTCCATAGGACTGAAAATAGCAGTGTAGATGCTCGGGCTGGAGCCTGGGCATCCTCGCGAGATTTCAGAGCCGGGGCTCCAGCCTACACTGCAATTGTTAGCCCCACAGCCCGAGCCCCGCAAACCCAAGTCAGCTGACCCAGGCCAGCCATGGCCATTCTGTGTGCGTTTTATTGCAGTGTAGATGTACCACACAGTGTTGATAAAGTTAAGTGCTTCAAATGAAGAACATGTACAGATAAATTATGTTGTGTCAAAACTGGGAACTGGGACCATGAGTTTTTAGAAAGTGCTTAAAATTATTGTCCGAAATCCATATTTACACACGTAAATAGGTAGCCTGATTTTCAAAGGTGTTGAGCCCACAGCGTCTCCCATTTTTATGCCTAGCTATTGGCACCTGAGTTTGAAAATTTTGTCATGGGTAGCTCAGGTGCATTTGTAATAGGCTGTTGAGTCCTTGTCTTCCATATTAGTTCCAAAGGCAGCCCTGAGTTCAGAAACAGTAAGAGTGGAATAGCTATAATCTTTTGACTTGCCATCACGCTTTCCCCTCCAGACATAGTCCTCTGCAGGCTCCAGGGCCGGCTCCAGGCACCAGTTTACAAGCAGGTGCTTGGGCGGCCAAGAGAGAGGGGCGGCATGTGCGGCAATTCGGGGGTGGCAGGTCCCTCACTCCCTCTAGGAGCAAAGGACCTGCTGCCGAACTGCCGATCGCGGCTTTTTTTTTTTTTTTTTTGCTTGGGGCGGCAGAAATGCTGGAGCTGGCCCTGGCCGGCTCCTTAGTTTTCTTGGAAGCTAAGGAATCTCATTTTTTTGGCAGTGTTTTACTATATATACTATATATATATATATATATATATATATATACACACACACACACATGAAATTGAGCTAAGATTCCAAGTATTTTTATGGGAACAGTAATTAGAGCAATTGAGTGTTGCACAGACACAGATCAGCAGCAGAGCCCTTGACGTTTTTTTCTGCTTTTTCTGAATCTTGCTGTCACAGTGTTTTGTTAATTGCAGAGGTCATTTGCTGGTGGGGAGAGAACATATCCTGCTGTTATATGAGACACTGGATTCAGGTGTAAAGATGGACACCCATTTTGGGGAAAAATGATAAAATAATATACTTGACCACTAGTTAGTTTGATCAATGCCTGCGTTTTTCATAATTTTCTTTGCTAATTATCAAGGAGGATATTTTTTAGAAGCAAAGGTTTATTCTCCTTTAAATCACTTCTCTTTCTCCTTTTTGATGCAGCAGTAACAATATAATGCTGAATTTGTGACATCACAATCAATTCCAGGAGAACAGACTTGGGGTGAAATCCAGGCCGCATTGAAGGCAAAGGGAGTTTTGCCATTTTTTGACGTTTTGATGCTTTGAACACAAGATTGTGTCTTAACAGCAGGGACCAGCAGAAGAAGAATTTAGGTGGTTGTGGAAATGTATTCATTTATACATCAGTGAGTCTCATTCTCTGTTATCCTGCAACTAGTCATTTACTCTAGGGCAAAGTAAGTGTAAAATGCTACCACATCAGACTGCTAGCATTTTACAACAGAAAAGCAGGTCCCATTGTCTTTAAGAAGCAGCAACAAAGAAAGTGAAGGGATAAATAAATTGCTTTTTGAATCTTTTTTCCCCAGGGTTGTGCACTAGGTAAGTTCCTCCACAAGGGCTATTCCTGCTTTCATTGAATATAATGATTGTTTTGCCATGGATCTCAATAGGAGGAGGGTTGGACCCCAAAATGTAGATGTTGGTCTTTTAGGATTATGCTTGTAATTTCTGGAGCATGGTCTTAGTGTTAGGAGGGAGACAGGTCACTTGTTTAAAGGTTCATAGGAAGATGTATCTAATTGCTTACTATAGGCCTGATACCAATCTCATTGAGACTGATTTTACCAGGGTCTAACTCTATCACTTAAATGGAATTACTTCTAATTTGCAGTGGTGTAAGTGAGATCAAAATGAGGCCCTATTTTGGTTGAAGAGCTAATTAGTGGAGTGATTCTCTCCCCTTGACTTTCACCTCTGCAAGACCTAGATTCAAATTCCAACTTAGGGCACAAATAACAATGAGTTCAGAATAGTTCCTGTTCGTAGACATCACAAAACCACTGCTCATTTTGGCACACTTTTGCACTGTTGGCAATCTCTGGTAAGGAGAGGCCCATAACTAGAACAGGAAGGTTGTTGCAGGTCAGAATTGATGTGCATAGACAGGGTTGCATGGAAGCCCAGAACTAGAGCAGTAGGAGATGTTGAAGATCAAGACTGAGGTGTGCTGGCAAAGGTTTGCAGGAAAAACTTGCACAGTTCTTGCCTGTACTGTGCCAGGCTCAACCCAGTTCTGTTCTCTCATTTTTCCTGAGCATTAAATCTGCTAAAAAAAAATAGCTACCTAGCTTTCATGTGGTTGGTTGCAGAGTCATGGGTTTATTATATAGCCTGTTATTCTTTTTGGAAGATTGAGCAAGTCAAAGGAGGAAGCTGGGAATTTAGTCTGCACGGGAGTCACGTTTCTCAGACATAGTTGTGCACTAATTCTGTACATATGGGTCCCATTTCAATAATTCTCTTTGCATTTGAAGCTAATCTTTTTGATTCCTGATCATTCAGCTTCAATCCAAAGTGCTGTAAGACTAAATTTTACCCTCAGGATAAATGAGTGTCCCACTCCCATTGACTTTATTGGGAATGAGGCAAACATATTTGAGGGGAGAATTTAGCTCCCACTTTGAAGTCTGAAAGAAGAACATTTAGACACATCTCACATCGCCACTCAGCATGTTCCTGATTTTGTGACACAGGACCAACAGGGTAAATAGGGCAGATAAAGACCTCAATTCCCAGTAACTTCACCTAGCAGAACTGTGCTGGATCAAGCCCATATTCATTTGCAAAAAATGTACTGATCTAGAGTTATCCAAGTGGCTAAAAAGGCCTCTAATTTAGTTTCAGTATATTTGTTCCATACTTTGCTGTGTTTTATAAAATGTATTCCACATGTAACAATGTATAAAATATACGGGAAGCGTGTTACACTGCTGCCCAAATTATGACATATGGGATTTGTTTAAGGTGCAGAGTACTATGCCATAACATATTTCAAAAAGGCTATTAATTTTGTAATATTTTAAATATATTGTCTCATTTGAAACATACCATCTGTGCAATAAATTTTATTATTGAACAGAATTTGGTTTTGAATAGTGCCTTTCATATTTAGGAAATTGTATGCTGCTTTCCAGTGTGATGGGTCAGATACAGAGTTCTCTAGCTAAATGCCGCAGTTATCATGCACTCATGACAACAATTGTCAAACATCAGAACCTGTTTTATCAGAGGAGGGAATGTGGGTCAGGGTGACAGGTTGGTCCTTTACCCTTTTTAGGGCCAGATTCTGTTACCCCTTCTTTAATTGAATAGCACCATTGACTTCAGTCGGACTACTCCTGGAGTAAGGGGCTACCCAACATGAGTATAGATATCAGAATCTGGCCCTTAGAAATGTGTCAAGAGATCAGCTCCCCATGAGATAGACAGCTTCTGTGCTTATATACCAGTAATGTGGGCCAACGCAGTTGCCAACTTAACACAATGCTGACTTCTACTGCAATGGAATATAGTAGGGATGAACTCTTACTGATGGGTTTCCAGATAAGAGAGCTCAGTTTAATGTCTAAGCTGAAGGATGGCACCTCTGCTCAGGTATCACTTATTCCCAGTACTGTTTATCCAGATGAAATGATAATTTTATATTTTTGTGGGAGTTTGAGCCTCTTTTACCCACTGATTATAGAGGAAACATTAATGGGGGGAGAGATTTACCCTTAGCTTGGTGGGCCATCTCTGGGCCCAACTGTCTGACTTCTGTTTGGAAGGCTGGCATCTCTCCATCTCTGTGAATTCCACTGTCCCTCAGTGTACATTGACAATCAGTGAAGAACTAACACTCCTCCCATCCCCGCGCTCATGATCCTCCAACCTCCTTCCCCAGTACTCTTTGTAAAGGTTGAGCCTAGATAGAAATAAGTTTACTGTAATATTTTAAATATATTTACAAGTGTTTATGGTGGAATTCTGTCACAAAGACTGATTAAGGCAAGCCCTGCTTTGATAATTATCTTTGACTGAAAACTACAGCCAGCTCCATAAAACAGTAAGTCTCTTAAGTTAGCAACAATATTTCCATCTTGCCAAGACAGATTTAGTTCTAGTTAGTATTTAAAAAATGTACAAGTCAGGTCAATCAAGTTATAATTGGCTCTAATTAGCACCCCTGCAAGTTGTGCCATTTTTACCAGCAGCTGAGTGGCACTCAAAACAATGTGAAATTTTGTCCTACCTTTGAAAATAACAAAGGCAATAAAGGAAATGACTTGAAACTTGCTCCTAACGACCAATTGCCCGGCTGGTGAATGTGGGTCATATTTCTCCACATTACTTACATTGAGTAGTATCTTACTCAGTGAGTAATTGGGATTACTTGTGGAGTAAGGCACAAGTAAGTATGAGTATGGACGGCAGAATCTAACCTCTGAGTGATCTGCAAATACAACACCAATAGAAATAGATTTTGGAAAGTAATTTTGTATTCAGAGAGCTAAATGAGCTCTACAAGTCATGCTGAGTAAAATCAAATTGCACCATCCTGGAATGGAGCCCATTTAATAAAGCCCTGTCAGAGGAACATATTCCCTGGCTCACATGTGCACGCACACACAAAGACAGCGAAGCACTTTACAAGGCATAGATGCTGATAAGTAGGAACTGAGTCATGAACTCCTTACTTAGGCAAAACTCTCATTGACTACAATGAGATTTGTTTTAACACACACTTGAGGATTGGGCCCTTTGCGATAAAAAGGTTTTCATGCATTTATCATGGAACTACCTCATGATGCTCTAACCGTAGCGATAGTGAGGAGGCTTGTGTGCAGAGTGCCCATGTGAATCTAAGTATATGAGGAACAGAGAGAATAACAGATGACTGATGCTGACAAGCACCCTCATGCTGCATTTGCAGAGGGTGGGGGGCGGAGTGGAGCCCATGTTTTCTGACGTCCACTAGGGCAGGTGTGGTACTTAAAATGGTGTGTTACTATTGGCTCTCCTGATGTCAATGGATGGAGTAGAGATGTAGGGGCAAGCCCCAAAGTGGTAAACTCACTGCAACACTGATGACCCAATAAACCTCTTGTAAAGATTCAGGCTAAGTATTTTGAACAAGGGTTGTTGCATCTGAGAGCTTTTTGCTGTGTCACTTTAATTCTTACACAGCTGAAATATTTAAATAAAGCAATACTGGTTTTAGAATGGGCAAACTTGTACATTCCGAGCTCCTTCCTTCTCTTTCAAGAACCCGAAAGGCTGCTGTGGTTTGTGCTTTACTTTTTATTTATTAGAATACTTTGATTATAGATTAAGTGCGCACATTAGTCATTAGTGTTTCACTTGCCTTGCAGTGGGAATTCTGGACTTTCATAAATGGATTGGAAGTTTGCAGTCAGCATCATTGTAGACTTTACAAATGACTCTGTGTCCCCTGCTGATAAAAATGCTCTTTTGTAATTTCCTTAGGTAATACTCAATCTACTGCAACTTTTATCCCTGTGCCTCCCACAACAGCAGTATGCTAGGGGGACTATTTATTGTTTATTCCTCTTTTTTCCAGTGGTAGAAGAACACCAGTATTGCAAAAGGCTAATGGAATTTTTGTGCACTGAAACTGTTAGTGTTTCTACACTGATATGGGAAGCTCTGAAGTTTGTGATTTTTCAAATTTTTAATTAACAAAATCATCAGTATCTTAAGATGTAATCACCTCCCCCTCTTCACCCTAATTGTTGAAACTCTAACTTGTACCAGGCGTCTGGCAGTGGTCACAGGCAGCTGGCAGTGGTTGCAGACATTGGCAATGATTGCTGAAGCATTGCCTGCTGTCGTCTTGTCCTGGGGCTGCCAGGATTTTGTGCCAAGCAATCTCTCTTGGCTCTGAGCTACTCAAACTCTGGAGCCGCTCTGCAGAGAAGATTCCTGAGAGAAACACGTGATTTAGTTCACTGAAATGGTTGGTCCTGGGTCCGTCAGGAGAGGTAAAATTATGACATTAGGCTCCTGTTTTGGTTTGGTTTGGGATATGTCTCTAGCAGATGTACAGCTATGACTTTGTTCCAAAAGAAAATTCAAAATCACCCAGGTATATTCAGGCAATAGAATTGCTTGAATTGCTAAACACACCATTGTTTTTTTTCTGAAGGAAAGATGTTCCTGTATGCAACATGACTAACATTCAAGCTGCTCAGTGACTACTTGAGTATTCTGCCTCTGGTCTTGACTAAAGCTGGATATTTCAGAACAAGGCAAACTCCCCCACTATAATGCACTACTATAAATGTATGACACTATAGTGTATGAAGGAGGGGATTATTTATTCCTGTTGCCAGTTTATATCCTAAAACATGAGGATTTAAAGCCCTTGAAGTTTAATTGTTCTCTGTGTAAATTCACAGTGTATTCTCATATAGGACCCGATTTTCAAAAATGAAGCAGTCAAAATTTTTGCACTTGTCTAACATATACATGGCAATCTTCTATGCGCATACCATAATCATAATGCATGGGCAGCTAAGCATCACAAGCAGTTGATTTACACACGTGCATCAAAGATTTGCAAACGCAAATTAGGCAAGCGCAGTAATTTGGATTTGTCTGACTTTGAAAATCTGGCTCACAAGGTCTAATCCTCTTTTGAATTTTACTGAGTTGTTTGCCTCAATATTATTCCACAACAGTTAGCTTCACAAGAATGTAAAAAAGCACAGGCGAGTAATTTTTCTCCAAGGCCATCATGGATTTTGTATCTAATTGACAAGAAAGTATGACTTTTTTTCCGGACCATACATAATTAGCTGTGTGCACAATTCCAAAGTTGCACAATTCCAGAAACGCACTGGGAACCAGGTACTTCCATATTTTAATCCCAGCTCTGCCACTGATGAACTATGTGGCTTTGCTAAAGTCACTAAGGACAAGATTTTTAAAGAGACTTAGGGATTTAGGGTATGTGTACACTACAAAATGAGGTCGAATTTATAGAAGCCCCTTTTATAGAAATTGGTTTTATACAGTCGATTGTGTGTGTCCCCACATAAAATGCACTAAGTGCATTAAGTCAGCGTACTGCGTCCACAGTACCGAGGCTAGCATCGACTTCCGGAGCGTTGCACTATGGGTAGCTATCCCACAGTTCCCTCAGTCTCTGTTGCCCATTGGAATTCTGGGTTGAGATCCCAATGCCTGATGATGCAAAAACAGTGTCGCGGGGAGTTCTGGGTACATGTCGTCAGGCCCCTCCCCCTCCGTCAGAGCAACGGCAGACAATCGATTCGCACCTTTTTACCTGGGTTACCTGTGCAGACAACATACCACGGCAAGCATGGAGCCCGCTCAGCTCAGCTCAGCTCACCGTCACCATATGTCATCTGGGTGCCGGCAGACGTGGTACTGCATTGCTACACAGCAGCAGCTAATTGCCTTTTGGCAGTAGACGGTGCAGTATGACTGGTAGCCGTCATCGGCTATCTGGGTGCTGGCAGACGTGGGGCTGCATTGCTATACAGCAGCAGCTCCTTGCCTTTTGGCAGTGGATGGTGTATTACGATTGATATCCTCATCATCATATTCCTCAATGAGTTCGGTCAGAGGCACCTGGGCAGACATGTTTTGTCTCCTGGAGACTCAGTCCTGCCGGCAGTCCTATTGAACCATCTTGACGATGATGGCTAGCAGTCGTAATACAGCATTTTCTGCCGAGCATCCAGAAGATGCCAATGGCTATCATTCATGCTGCACCGTCTGCTGCCAGCTTAAGATGTAAAAAATAGATGGACCAGATTTGTTCTGTATTCATTTGCTTCCCCCTCCCTCCGTGAAATCAACGGCCTGCTAAACCCAGGATTTTGAGTTCAATCTTTGGGGGGGCCCATTCTGTGTGACAGTTGTTTGTGTTTCTCCCTGATGCACAGCCACCTTTGTTGATTTTAATTCCCTGTACCTGTAAGCCATGTCGTCACTCACTCCTCCCTCCCTCCATCAGACAATAGTTTCGCGCCTTTTTTCAGCCCAGACGCCCGCTCAGATCACCACAGCAATTATGAGCACTATGAACACCACGCGCATTGTCCTGGAGTATATGCAGAGCCAGAACATGCCAAAGAAAAACCAGGCGAGGAGGCGATTGCAGCGTGGCGACGAGAGTGATGAGGAAATTGACATGGATATAGACCTCTCACAAAGTACAGGCCCCAGCAATGTGCAAATCATGGTGTTACTCGGGCAGGTTCATGGCATGGAACGTCAATTCTGGGCCTGGGAAACAAGCACAGACTGGTGGGACCGCATCGTGTTGCAGGTGTGGGATGATTCCCAGTGGCTGCGAAACTATCACATGCGTAAGGGCACTTTCATGGAACTTTGTGACTTGCTTTCCCCTGCCCTGAAGCACCAGAATACCAGGATGAGAGCAGCCCTCACAGTTGAGAAGCGAGTGACGATAGCCCTGTGGAAGCTTGCAATGCCAGACAGCTACCGGTCAGTCAGGAATCAATTTGGAGTCGGCAAATCTACTGTGGGGGCTGCTGTGATCCAAGTAGCCAACACAATCAAAGACCTGCTGATATCAAGAGTAGTGACTCTGGGAAATGTGCAGGTCATAGTGGATGGCTTTGCTGCAATGGGATTCCCAAACTGTGGTGGGGCGATAGATGGAACCCATATCCCTATCTTGGCACCGGAGCACCAAGCCACCGAGTACATAAACCGCAAGGGGTACTTTTCAATGCTGCTGCAAGCCCTGGTGGATCACAAGGGACGTTTCACTAACATCAACGTGGGAAAGGTACATGATGCTCGCGTCTTCTGGAACTCTGGTCTGTTTCAAAAGCTGGCAGAAGGGACTTTCTTTCCGGACCAGAAAATAACCATTGGGGATGTTGAAATGCCTATAGTTATCCTTGGGGACCCAGCCTACCCCTTAATGCCATGGCTCACGAAGCCGTACACAGGCAGCCTGGACAGTAGTCAGGACCTGTTCAACTATAGGCTGAGCAAGTGCCGAATGATGGTGAAATGTGCATTTGGATGTTTAAAAGCGCGCTGGCGCAGTTTACTGACTCGGATAGACCTCAGCGAAGCCAATATTCCAATTGTTATTGCTGCTTGCTGTGCACTCCACAATATCTGTGAGAGTAAGGGGGAGACATTTATGGTGGGGTGGGAGGTTGAGGCAAATCGCCTGGCCGCTGATTACGTGCGGCCGGACACCAGGGCGGTTAGAAGAGTACAGCAGGGCATGGTGCGCATCAGAGAAGCTTTGAAAACGAGTTTTGTGACTGGCCAGGCTACGGTGTGAAACTTCTGTTTGTTTCTTCTTGATGAACCCTCCGCCCCCCCCCCCCCCCCGTTCACTCTACTTCCCTGTAAATTAACCACCCTCCCCTCCCCCCTTTGAGCACCGCTTGCAGAGGCAATAAAATCATTGTTACTTCACATTCATGCATTCTTTATTAATTCATCACACAACTAGGGGGATAACTGCCAAGGTAGCCCGGGAGGAGTGGGAGAAGAGGGAAGGAAAAGGACACACTGTGGTTTAAAACTTTCAAACTTTAACACTTATTGAAGGCCAGCCTTCTGATGCTCGGGCAATCATCTGGGGTGGAGTGACTGGGTGGCCAGAGGCCCCCCCCTCACCGCGTTCTTGGGTGTCTGGGTGAGGAGGCTATGGAACTTGGGGAGGAGGGCTGTTGGTTACACAGGGGCTGTGGCAGCGGTCTCTGCTCCTGCTGCCTTTCCTGCAGCTCAACCATACGCTGGAGCATATCAGTTTGATGCTCCAGCAGCCGGAGCATCGACTCTTGCCTTCTGTCAGCAAGCTGACGCCACCTATCCTCTTCAGCCTGCCACTTGCTCTCTTCAGCCTGCGATTCAGCCCGCCACCTCTCCTCTCGTTCATATTGTGCTTTTTTGCACTCTGACATTGACTGCCTCCACGCATTCTGCTGTGCTCTGTCAGCGTGGGAGGACATCTGGAGCTCCGAGAACATATCATCCCGAGTCTGCCATTTTCTCCTTCTAATCTTCACTAGCCTCTGTGAAGGAGAAACATTTGCAGCTGGTGGAGGAGAAGGGAGATGTGGTTAAAAAAGACACATTTTAGAGAACAATGGGTACACTCTTTCACGTTAAATTTTGCTGTTCACATTACACAGCACATGTGCTTTCGTTACAAGGTCGCATTTTTCCTCTTATATTGAGGGCCTGCTGGTTTGGTGTGAGAGATCACTCACGCAGTGCCAGGCAACAGATTTCGACTTGCAGGCAGCCATGGTAAGCCACAGACTTTTGGCTTTTTTAACCTTCTTAACATGTGGGAATGGTTTCAAACAGTAGCGCCTACATTTCCCATACCAAGCACCCGTTGGGTTGGCCATTTAAAATGGGTTTGCAATGTAAAAGGAGGGGCTGCTGTTTCTGGGTTAACATGCAGCACAAACCCAACTACCCCGCCCCACACCCAATTCTCTGGGATGATCACTTCACCCCAGCCCCCTACCACGTGGCTAACAGCGGGGAACATTTCCGTTCAGCCGAGCAGGAACGGGCACCTCTGAATGTCCCCTTAATAAAATCACCCCATTTCAACCAGGTGACCGTGAATGATATCATTCTCCTGAGGATAACAGAGAGAGATAAGGAATGGATGTTGTCTGCATGCCAGCAAACACCGGGACCATACGCTGCCATGCTTTGTTATGCAATGATTCCAGATTACGTGCTACTGGCCTGGCGTGGTAAAGTGTCCTACCATGGCGGACGGGATAAGGCAGCCCTCCCCAGAAACCTTTTGCAAAGGCTTTGGGAGTACATGAAGGAGAGCTTTCTGGAGATGTCCCTGGAGGATTTCCGCTCCATCCCCATACACGTTAACAGACTTTTCCAGTAGCTGTACTGGCCGCGATTGCCAGGGCAAATTAATCATTAATCATTAAACACGCTTGCTTTTAAACCTTGTGTAATATTTACAAAGGTGCACTCACCAGAGGTCCCTTGGGTGCCCTCAGGGTCTGGGAGCACGCCTTGGGTGAGTTTGGGGCTTACTGGTTCCAGGTCCAGGGTGATAAACATATCCTGGCTGTTGGGGAAACCGGTTTCTCCGCTTCCTTGCTGTGAGCTATCTTCATTTTCTTCATCATCATCTTCCTCGTACCCCGAACCCGCTTCCCTGTTGCGTGATTCTCCATTGATGGAGTCAAAGCACACGGTTGGAGTAGTGGTGGCTGCACCACCTAGCATGGCATGCAGCTCCGCGTAGAAGCGGCATGTTTGCGGCTCTGCCCCGGACCTTCCGTTTGCCTCTCTGACTTTGTGGTAGGCTTGCCTTAGCTCCTTAATTTTCACGCGCACTGCTGTGCGTCCCTGTTATGGCCTCTGTCCTTCATGGCCTTTGAGACTTTTTCTAATATTTTGCCATTTTGTTTACTGCTACGGAGTTCAGCTAGCACTGATTCGTCTCCCCATATGGCGAGCAGATCCCATACCTCCCGTTCTGTCCATGCTGGAGCTCTTTTGCGATCCTGGGACTCCATCATGGTTACCTGTGCTGATGAGCTCTGCGTGGTCACCTGTGCTCTCCACGCTGGGCAAACAGGAAATGAAATTCAAAAGTTCGCGGGGCTTTTCCTGTCTACCTGGTCAGTGCATCTGAGTTGAGAGTGCTGTCCAGAGCGGTCACAATGAAGCACTGTGGGATAGCTCCTGGAGGCCAATAACGTTGAATTCCGTCCACACTACCCCAAATCCGACCCGCAAAGGTCAATTTTAGCGCTAATCCCCTCATCGGAGGTGGAGTAAAGAAACTGGTTTAAAGGGCCCTTTAAGTCGAAAAAAAAGGGCTTCGTCGTGTGGACGTGTCCAGGCTTAATTCGATTTAACGCTGCTAAATTTGACCTAAACTCGTAGTGTAGACCAGGCCTTAGGCTCCTAACACTTAGATCCCTTTTGGAAATTTGACATCGGCTCCTAAATCAGGTAGGTGTTGCAATACTGAGCACAGCAATGCCTATATATCTTTAAAAATCTGTACCTAAATGCCTGATTCAGTGATTTTCTTAAGCACATGCTTAATGTAGTATTCCCATTGACTTCATGGAGTCTCACTGACATCAGTAGAACTACTCATGTGAGTTAAGTGAAGCATATGTGTAAGAGTTTGCAGGGTCAGGGCTCAAAACTCTGTGCTTTATTACCCCATCTTTAAAAAAGGGAAAATAATAAATATTTACCTTTTATGGATATTATAAATAGAATTGGTTCAAACACCAACAGCAATTTCACAGGGGTTTCTAAAACTTAAACAAAAAATCTTTTGTTTTGTTTTTGGAAACAAAACCAAAAAAAAAAAAAATTCAGTGGAATTTGTTTTGTTTTTCAAATCAGCAATTTTTTTAAATGGATTTTTTCTGTTTTTAAATTGAAAAACTTCAAAATCAAAATGATCTGTTTGGAAATGATTGCATTGTGTGGCTTATCAAAATTGGCAATGGAAAATAAACTTTAAAAAATAAACAAGTCAAACTGAAAATGTCAAATGAAAGTTGAAAAATGCCAAACAAAATATGATAACCACATCAGAGAATAATTAACGTTACACTTTTTGTCAAAAAAAAAAAAATCTCAGAAAAACTTTGAAAAAGGAAAACCCAAACTGGATTTTTGAAAGTTTTCAATTTTGAAAAACAGTCTATTATTATTATTTTTTTAAAAAATTTTGTTCAGAAAATTTCAACCAATTTATTTTGAGCATTATGAAGTTAATTAGCACTTTGTAAATATGAAAAAACACTACCGAAATGAGTATTATTATTTATTAATCAGCACTGTTATTAGTAAGTGGCTAAGGGAAGCAGAAAAGCATTTAGCAAAGCGATGGGTAGGACAGACAAAACATGCATTATTTTTGTCAATTTGTGGCATTTATAGGAAATGGAAACAGGAGGTTAATTTTAATTTGATAATCAACTCTGATACACCATTCAAGCAACATACCCAACCTTTTTAAGTACAGGTCCAGCGGGTAGTAAGGCCCAGATCTTCAAATTATTTAGATTCCCAACTTCCACTGATTTCAATAGGAGTTACCCTGTGACTATAATTGCCAACAGTCTCTTATTACAAGGGACGCCCCTTATTTTTCATCTCTGTACAACAAGATTGGGAGTAACTGAGTGCTCCAAAAAGAAGCAAGAACTACGCCAGTGAATGTAGGTGAGTACTGATTATTATTATTATTTATTAATAATATCGGGAGGAGGGGTGGGGCGAGGGTGCTAAGAAAACAGTCCCTTATTTTTGAAATGCAATGTTGGCAACCCCCCCGATGCTTTGTTCCCTGCTACTGAGCTTTCTCCATATCTTGAAGACTTGACAATGGTGGGAAAGGATCTTAATACAGTGAAAGAGACAGCTGTAGCTAAAATTCAGGGTATGCAATAGCACCTTGTTCAGCACATTCCATTTATAGTACAAAAGTGATTTCAATAGGAGTTAGGCACCTAACTACCTTTGGGGATCTGTGCTTAGGTAATTAAATGTCACTCGTTTGCACTAAGTTCATGGTTGTCCCAGGATGCTGATTCATAGGGTTTTTCCCAGGTGATGTGTTGCATAAAAGGTATTTTATCCATGTTACATTTGTTGCCTTTAAATGTCACCAAGTGTCTTCAAGTATTTTTCAAATGTGTAGAGTTTTTAAAAAGTATAACATCTGTGAGTGCATAATAATGTTGTTAGGAATCTGAAGGAAAAATGGAGTAGGATGGCTTTGCATTTTTTGACAGTGTAATCCTCTGGTGCCGTTGTAATTGGGTTTGTGAAGAGCTGAGATGGTGGGCATCAGCAGGACACACAAACTGATGCTGTAGTACTACCCAGAAATGTGGAAGGGCCTGTGAAGCTGAAGGTTGCATGATATCTGCAACATATTACATGGCTCTGCAGTTACCGCATAGTTATGCAACTATCCCTTGTGTATCCCTTTTACATACTGTGACGGGTTGCATCACAGAAACCCCCTTGGGAGCTGCCACCCTATGTGCAAAGACTACCCCTGCTTCTGTTTTCCCTGCCAGCTCAGGACTCCAGCACCCTGTCTTGCTGAGCCAGACACTCCCGTCTGGCTCCAGACACAGACCCAGGGTCTGAATCTCTTGTCCCAAAGCTGCAAGTTACCTGAAAACAGCGTACAGAAGTGCGCTTGTCTTTAGCACTCAGATGCTCAACTCCCAATGGGGTCTAAACCCAAATAAATCCGTTTTACCCTGTATAAAGCTTATGCAGGGCAAACTCATAAATTGTTCGCCCTCTATAACACTGATAGAGAGATATGCACAGTTGTTTGCTCCCCCAGGTATTAATACATACTCTGAGTAAATTACTAAATAAAAAGTGATTTTATTAAATACAGACAGTAGGATTTAAGTGGTTCAAAGTAGTAACAGACAGAACAAAGTAAGTCACCAAGCAAAATAAAATAAAATGCGCAAATCTATGCCTAATCAAACTAAATACAGATAATCTCACCCTCAGAGATGTTTCAGTAAGTTTTTCTCAGACTGGACACCTTCCAGGCCTGGGCACAATTCTTTCCCCTGGTACAGCTCTTGTTGCAGCTCAGGTGGTAGCTAGGGGATTCTTCATGATGGCTTCTCTTCCTCTCTCTTCTCTTCCCCCCTTTATATATCTTTTGCATAAGGCGGGAACTCTTTGTCTCTCTGGGTTTCCACCCCCCCTCACTGGAAAAGCACCAGGTTAAAGATGGATTCCAGTTCAGGTGACATGATCACATGTCACTGCAAGACTTCATTACTCACTTGCCAGCACACACATATACAGGAAGACTCACAGGTAAATACAGCCATCTGCAGACAATGGGAGTCATCAAGATTCCAAACCAT
The DNA here is from genome assembly GCF_011386835.1 of Chrysemys picta bellii. Taxonomy (NCBI): domain Eukaryota; kingdom Metazoa; phylum Chordata; order Testudines; family Emydidae; genus Chrysemys; species Chrysemys picta. The sequence goes on along the minus strand of NC_088797.1, from coordinate 87,802,145 downwards.
CATTAATGGTCCACACTTTACACAATTACAATAGGCCCTCAGAGTTACATTTTATATTTCTAGTTTTAGATACAAGAGTGGTACATTTATACAAATCAGATGATCACACTCGGTAGATTATAAGCTTTGTAATGATACCTTACAAGAGACCTTTTGCATGAGGCATATCCCAGTTACTTACATTCACTTATTACCGTATTTTCTCTAAAACTATCTCAGTTACATTATATTGACTTATTATCAAGTTTTTATAAAACCATATAGACTGCACAACGTCACACATACGTGTATGTATATGGCCTAAATTTTGTAGGTAGCATACTCTTGGTAGACTTACTAGGTAGATCCTAGGTGGTGACCAGTGATTTTTGGCTGCTCAAGTGGACATCTTAAAGGGGTCTGGTTTTCAGAAAGTACTGAGCACACACCATCAGAAAATCAGGCCCCTTTAAGATGTCTCAGGTTGGCCACCCAGAAACTGAGGCACCCAGAATCACTAGTGACTTTTGAAAATTTAGGCCTAAATCTATAAAATAATAAAATTCGCCAGGGATATATCTTCCTTCAAAGAGTGGTACATTTGGGGGCCTAACTGGGTTGACTGTTCCCTTAATGAGTGGCTTCAGCACTCCTTGGCCAATAGGATGGTGAGTTCACACTATATGATCAAAGAGGAGGAGCTGGCTTGCAAAGGTGAGAAGCCCATCTCCAAACACAGCCTTTTTCAATAATAGTGTAGGGAGTACAGGAGACTATAGGGAAGGCAAAGATCTCTGTGTTAAATGTTCTATTTTTAAAGTAGTGAAGTAAGGAAAAGTCCAAGAAATGACATTTGTGTAACGTGGGCTTTGTCATTAAATCAATCCTATATAATGTTGAATGGTCAGTGGATGTTTCCATGAGAAAAGCACAATTTTCATAGCCAGGAAGAATATTTAAAGAGAAATGGTATTTTAGGCCATTGTTACGATCCTAGAACAACTAAATATACCTATTTTCCTGGAGAAAAACTTGTTTCCAAAAGCATTAAGCAGCTAATAAAACTGAAGTGGGGCAGGAAATTTGGTGGAGTACAAGCAAGCCAGGTTGGCTAATGCCACAATGAATACAACTGTACACAAATATGAAGGGAGTCAAATGACACAGTCAGCTTGGAAGGGCCCCAGATTTGCCTTTCCTGTCCCTTCTAAATATGTCTCCCAAGTCCAGTCATTTGTTTGTACTTCTTGTAAAACAGTGCTTTTCAATGCACTTAAAAAAAAATTCCAGTAGCGTAGAACTGATGTGTAATCCAGTATGTACAGCCCTAGCACTCATAGGCAATATTATAGAAACAAACCAGTATGCTCAGCCTGGTACTCACAGGCATTCATACAATAATAAGCCAGTGTGGACAGCCCATCATTCATGGGCAAGCCTGCAGGAACAAATTAGCATACATGTGCATGATGGAGGCCAACAACTTTCATAACATGACAGTGTTAAGTTTCAAACTCCTGAAGGAGCCTGTTGATTAATAACGAGGGGAAAAAAAATTTAAAACTGTGAAAGATATTTAGTCCTGCTGCTGAGTCTCCAAGGGCACTGTGATGTGTGTGTTGTGAAAGAACTTGTTTCTTGGTCACTGGATGAAGTAAAAGTGATATGATATAAGGACTTGGTGACCGCTAGACCATGGTACTTGTTTTTGCTAAAACTAAGTATCTCTCAGTGTGTGATTTCCTTTTGATTGCCTAAGGTCCTAGACAGCTGGAGTTTCAGTGCATAACTGATTTGGTCAATTTCAAGGTAAATTTAGTGGACACTTAATGCTAATTAAGAACATGTGGTAGCCAGAAAACATTTCTAATAACATTTGTTATTTCATAAATTTTTTCCTTGTCTGGGAGGTATTACTAGTCGTAATACTTTGTATTCATAAAGTGGTTTTAATCCAATGTTCTCAAAAGGCTTCATGGCCAAGGATGGTGATCCTCTTGTAGCTGTGAGTGGAGTTAATATGTTTGGTAGAATGGCTCATTTCCCTCTTTGTCCTCATCTTCTCTTCTTTGGGGAGGGCCCTGGAGGGTTGCTAGAATTTGAAAGCAGGAGTGCATGATAGATGATGGATCCCAGGGTGTGGATGAGTTAAATAGAAACACTTGTAACTGATCAAAAGAAAAGGGATTTTGTAACCACATAAGGAGCTTAGTTTGAAATTGTTTTTTTCATTCATTCCTTTTCCATCAAGAAGGAGAAGTTGAGGGACCTTTTATGACAGCCGGTGGTCAAGAGTCAAAGGAAATTAAACAGCTAAAAGATGCCCCACTCAGTCTGTCTTCTCTGATATATTGTCAATCAGTTTTGCAAAACAAATTTGATTTGAATAGATACCTCTCTTGAGTCTCCCAAGGAAAGTACTGCTACTTGGACTGATGGAAGGGTTGCAGATGAAGGCCCTTCATGGAGAGTGATGAATTGTTCCTATACACGTTACTGTAAGGGGAATAAAGGGGCATGGAAAACAAAGGGAAATTATTATTTGTATTGCAGTAGCACCTAAGGGCACCAGTTAAGGATTGGGGCTACCTTATACTAGGCACTCTACAGACGCATAGTAGGACAGTCCCTGCCCCAAAGAACTTGCGATTTAGGTTATGACAAGATGCAAAATGTGAATGATACAAAGATGCTGTCCAAGGCAAGACAGCAGTAAAGTGAGTACATCATTGCACAATAGGAACTAACCAGCTGTATTGTAGACATGACAGTAAAGGTATTTTTAAGGAGATATTTGAAGGAGATAAGGTGGAGGCTTTGTGGATCTTTTCAAGGAGTTTTTCCCACTCATAAGGAGTGGCATCAGAGGAAACATGGAGGTGTTTGAGAAAGCAACATACTGGCAGATGACAAAGGCTAGTATGTTGGTAAAGAACAGGTGGAAGTTGACATTATGGTAAAATGCATCAAATGGATAGGGCAGAGCTTAATTGTAAAGGGCTACAGATGGAGATAGCAAGCTTGCCCTTCATGTGGTGGAGAAGGGAGAGCCAATGGAGGATACAAGGAGGGGATATCTGCCCTATTGGGGCTGAAATGGGAATTTCTGCACAGTTTTGAGTGAACAACTCTAAATATTGGAAAGGCGTTTAAAATGGTTTTGAGAAGTATCTAAAGGATCTAAGGCAGTATCATAAGGATTATTCCAATCTTTAGGGGTTAGTATGTTTTTCTAAATTATCATGGAACATAAGACAGTGTTTTGGAGTAGAAACAACTGAATATGTCACTAAATTTCTCTCTTTGTTGATGTGCATTTTATTTTATTTTATTTTATTGCGCGCACAGGTGTACTAGCCTCTTCAGAGAAAATTCACGGAAGACAGGTCCCAGCTCTAAAGAGCTTATGCCATAAGGGACCAATACTGCCACACTCATGGTTGAGTAATACCTTTCTGTGCAAGTAGTCTCATCAGTTAATTTCCAAATTCCATGAATATTGGCAAAAATGTCTCTGGCAATAACGTGAGGTCTGAGAAGGGTAGGCTAACGAATGTGCAAGGGTGTACCTTTGAATTTAAGGTCATAAGTAAAATGAATTTGCTGACTTCAAATTATCTTGATTTCCATCACCAGCTGTCATTGTTGGTAGTTTATTAATTAAATACAGTATCCAAGTTTACTCTAGGAGTTGGCTGTTGCACATGAGACTTTTGCATTTTTTTCCTTTTTCTTTTTTTGCAGCGAGCAGTGATGCTCTAGTGTTAAAGAGTTTAATGCAAATTGCCTTGGTCCACACTATTATGGGGGTGGTCTTGTATTCTGGGGTTTCACTCCATGTCTGCATGTTCTCTTTAATGCACTCTTTTAGCAGTACCATGAATGTATATATATTTTCTTTCTTTCTTTCCTTTTCCCCTCTCTGTTTTGTGCATTCTAGGCTGGCCTGATTCGGACAGACAGTAGTGAATTTTTCATTGAGCCTTTGGAGAAGGGGCAGCAGGAGAAGGAAGAGAATGGGAGGGCACATGTGGTCTACCGCAGATCTGCCGTCAGACAGGAAAGAGCAGAATCACACAAGGATCTTCATAATGAAGGTAGGACTCTGTGTGTGTGTGTGTGTGTGTGTGCGCGCGCGCGTGTGTGTGACTGTTTACTACATGCTGCATGCACATGCTTCATTAGCTCTGGCTGAGCTGTGCTAGGGCACGAAATCTGATTGATAATGGGAGCTTTCAGCAACTTTTGTGTTTCTCTGATCCAGATGTATATTTGTCCATGGTGCTTCTTAGAGTACCTGGGCTGCTCTAGATTATGCTTGGCTACCCATAGCTCCCACGGAGCTTTCTGGTGGTTGACAATCACTGCTAGCCATGCTGTTTGCTCAGCCATGATACCTGTGCTGGGAAATGGGAGGAATCCTGGTGAAAATCCTTTGGAGCTCAGTTAAGCTTAATGGCCTCTTTATGCCCTAAAGCACCAGAGAATTTGGCAGCTAGAATCTCCTAAATCCAGTGAAAGTACCTTGGGATGAATCGGCTCCATAATTTTGTTCCAGTGAATGGAAATGATTTGTGTTTCATCTGTAGAAAAATAAAAATGCAGGTGACTGGGTGCAGAGAAAACCCCAAGTCTCCTCTCCTGGATAAACATTGAAATGGAGAAGTCTGCTGTCACTGAGTTCATTTATTCTCTTCAGTATGATAGGGCATGCTTTTGAATTCTGTACTGGTTTCAATGCAATTAAAGATCTGGTACTTGGCCATAATGCCGTAAGGATGCCTTTATTGGAAGACCAGTTTTAAGAAACCAGTAATGATAATAGTAATACTTTGCATTTCTATAATACCTTCCACCTGAAACTCTCAGGGTGCTTCATGAACAGTAACTGATTAAGCCTCACAGTACTCCTGTAAAGTAGATTTTGTTACCAAGACAGTTAAGTGACTTTCTCAAGGACACATGGGGTCATTGTCAGAGATGGGATTAGAAATTAGGTCTCCTGATTTCCAGTCCTTGTTCTAAGCACTACTCCCCCTGGATCCCTGTATCTCAGTGTGTCAATGGAGCTGGTGTCTGGGGATAACAAAGCTTATCTGGTTCATGGGTGTAATCAGTCTCATTTTCATTCAGTTATATTTGCAAAACTGGTGAGAGATCACTGTAACTGCCTGGAGCCCAGACTAGATCACGCTAGCCTCCAATATCTATAGATCACCATTTACCCTCAAACAGAACAGGAGTACTTGTGGCATCTTAGAGACTAACAAATTTATTTGAGCATAAGCTTTTGTGGGCTACAGCCCACTTCATCAGATACATAGAATGGAACATATAGTGAGGAGATATATATACATACAGAGAACATGAAAAGGTGGGAGTTCCCCTATCAACTCTAAGAGGCTAATTAATTAAGATGAGCTATTGTCAGCAGGAGAAAAAAAAACTTTTGTAGTGATAATTAAGATAGCCTATTTAAGACAGTTTGACAAGAAGGTGTGAGGATACTTAACATGGGGAAATAGATTCAATGTGTGTAATGGATCAGCCATTCCCAGTCTCTATTTAAACCTAAATTGATAGTATCTAGTTTGCATATTAATTCAAGTTCAGCAGTTTTTCGCTGGAGTCTGTTTTTGAAGCTTTTCTGTTGCAAAATTGCCACCTTTAAATCTATTACTGAGTGGCCAGAGAGGTTGAAGTGTTCTCCTACTGGTTTTTGAATGTTATGATTCCTGATGACAGATTTGTGTCCATTTATTTTTTGCATAGAGACTGTCCGCTTTGGCCAATGTACATGGCAGAGGGGCATTGCTGGCACATGATGGCATATATCACATTGGTAGATGTGTAGGTGAATGAGCCCCTGATGGCATGGCTGATGTGATTAGGTCCTATGATGGTGTCACTTGAATAGTTATGTGGACAGAGTTGGCATCGGGCTTTGTTGCAAAGATAGGTTCCTGGGATTCCTGGGTTCAGGAATCATAACAGTCAAAAACCAGTAGGCAACTATCTTCTTGGCAGATTTACATTCAGCATTGATTACTGTTAGGGGGTCCAATGAGAGTTAATGCCTTAGAGTTTGAAGTGAGGCTAAGGTACTAGTTAGGTTTAGTGTTTTCTGTAGGTTTTTCCTTTAAGTAAAATAATTGGATGGTTTGGTCTGTTGTCCAGAGAATCCATAATTGCAACATTTGGAACTGATTCAAATTTCAATTTTTTTCTCCCCCTTCCCCCCTAGCGGCAACAGGAAAAGGTGAGACTTATCTTTAAAATAAATTGATTTTGCTGTCAGCCACTTCTTCCCCTAGCACTGAGATAAAGAGACGAGGCCAAGAAGAATGGATAAAATAGACAATCTCACATCTTATGAGCTAAAGCACCAGGGTAAAATGGAGCTGGGATAAGGGTGAATTGAGGTTAGGATGGCTGGTTCTGTTTGTAATTTTGCAACTTTTTTGATTTGAAGACAGATGTGTAGATGCAGGTTTTTGTTTTAATTTAATATACTTAGTGAAATTAGGTGTTGATTTTTTCTGGATGTAAATAACAATCCCTAAATCTTCCTTTTCCTGAACTTTTGTCCTGTGTCTTGTCTTCTTTGTGTTTGTCTTTTCTTTTTTAGATTGTTAGGTCTTTTGGGCATGAGGCATGACTTATTTATAGCCCTGAGCCTGTAGACACTTAAGCATGTGCTTAACTTGACACACATGAATAGTCCTGCTGACTTCTTTACTTGCATGCATAAGGTTAAGTGTGTGCAGAAGTTTTTTTATAGGATCAGGACCAAAGTTTGTAAAGCACTGGCACTTTGTATGTGTTTGAGTAAGAATTAACATTCTTTAGCATTATCTCCTTCTTGTAACATCATACTCATTTCCACAGCTAAAAGTTGTGTTGTTATAAACACAGCATGGAATGGAGGCAGGAGCAAATACATCTTAACAAAGAAAAGATCCTATTAGCAACCCTATGTACTTCAGTAGTAAAGAAAGAGGTGAAGAAACACACCAAAAATGCAGCACATACCGGGAGGAGAATTACCTCTAAAAAGAATGGGATTTTAAAAGTCTTCCATGTGATGTCAGCTGCTCTTTAAGATTAAGTATATCTCATAACATTTTTTTGCAAAGAGTCATGAAGCAATAGGGGCAAAGAAAAGGTGATGAATGACTTATTGGGACTGTTGGTTGGAGATGGAGCCTTTCATGTTTGTTACTAGTTCTTGTTTAGAGGAGGCTGGAGGATTGGAATGCTCCAGAAATGTTGGTGATGTTGATGCCATCCAGAAATCACTCTTTCCTGTGTGGATTCAATCAGTCTGATTCCATTACCCTGCACCTTGTCTTATCATTTACACTACTGTAAAGTGGATGTAAATCACTACCCCATCAGAATGGGAATAAGTTACCCCCACTTTGCACTAGTAATAGCGCAGGGTGCAGAGGAAGGGGGAATCAGGCCCTGCAAATCACCATCACTTGTTGGCTATGTGGTGGGTAATCAAAGCTGCCAGTCAGACACCTTTCATGAGCACTAAATTCACTTTAAAAAGAAAGGCTTTACCATAGGAAGAGTGAGTACATTACCTGAGGCAAAGCCCACTGGCTGTGTTTACTTACTTGCGCTCTTGTTGGGTCTTTCCCATCTGTCTGCACATTCTATGCTGTAACCAGGCACCTGGCCAATGAGGACATCATGTAAGAGTGGATCGACAACTCTGGCGCAAATGTGTGATGTGTCTGTCAAAGCTTGCTCTGTAGAAAGGAGAGAGGATAAAAATAGAGAAGGAATTTCTTGAAACATTGTGACTGGATAAGTTATTTTAAAGGTGGTAGGATGGGGGTGTGGGGCCAAAGTCTGAGTTGTGGTGAGAGCTTAGCTTTTTGCTTTGCTATATTTAATGTTCTTGACCAATGTTAAATACAGTTTCACAGCTTGGGCCTCACAGTCTTCATCCATCTGCTTGAAAACGAACTCCTCATTGGCAAATACAAAAATTCCTGCAAGATGTGCTGTGCGGAGATCAGAGCTCTTACACCAGAAGAGAGAGATGCTTTATGTGACTCACTGTTTGGAGCAATGGAATTCTCTTAATGTCATCTAGCTTTATTTAGCTAGATGACGTTCCCAAATAGGGCACAAGTATCAAAGAATCACGTGGCTATCAAGAAGCTTGGGGGTGGAGAGCTTGCTCAGCTACTCCATAAGTTATTATTGTCTTCAGAGAACCCTTAAAACTCATTTTGGGGGCACTTACTCAGATTTTTGGCTTGAGTGGTGAATTTAGTGTTGAATTTAGTGAGGAGTGGGATTGATAATGGTCCTGCTTCCCATGATGTTAGTGTCCTTGGAAGTCATCTCCCTTTGATGTCTAGTCTTGTACCTTTCACCACCATGATAGTCACTTTTAAAATAAAACATGCTCCAAGTCCTTAACTCATCTTTTCTGGTTTTGGCAATGCCTGCTCTCAGTAGCCACTAAGAGGTGCTGCTTCCAGAAATGACATCTGATGGATTTTGGCTCAGCTCCTCAAAGGTATTTAGTTGCCTGTTTCCTATGCCTTTGGGGATCTGGGTCTTAACTTTCTGTTTCCTTTTGTCTCCCTTTGATCACTCTTCTCATCTCCTTTCGCTTTCCTGCATTCTCCTATATATATTGCCTGTCTATGGTCCTTCTTATGTGTATCGTACAACTCCTAGCACAATGGGGCCCCAATCCTGGATACAAACACTGAACAGTAATAGTGAAGGTGAAGATGCATTCTTATTTCTGTCATTAGAGATTTTAAGCAAGATAGTAGCCAAAAAATGTTCAGAATGTTGGACTTGCTGTTTTCCCATCAGGGAGATGATAACATGTCACTGCAGAAATAGAAAGCATCTGAAATAGCCACTTGTTCCAATGTTATTGGCAGAGGTGGGGAGAGAGTAGGCACAGTGTGGGGTCTCAAGGTGTATGCAGACATGGGGAGTGACATTCCTCTTGGCACCCAGGATGAGCAGTCCTTTGGGCTTGGAGAAGTCATGACTGCTAGAGAAAGCTGACATTAGAAATGGCTGGTTCTGGGCCTTGGAGCCAAAACTGCATTCCAGTTCCCCAGTGAATAAAAACTGGAGCACACATGCACCTTCTCCTTAAATGGAATAAAAGACCAGACACTGCAGCTTTGTTGCTAAACAGCCACCAGACACTTCTTTATTCCTCAGGCTGATAAAAACGTGTCTTTCCTCTCCCTCTCTATACCAGTTCATAAGCCGACCCCCTTCTCTGGTGCTTCCCTTTTTTACTACAAAAATTCAGCTTATGAATGAGTATATATGGTAACTATTAGAACCAGGAAACATTGCTAAAGCCACATTGTTCTGCATGAAGCAGCCTTGAAATCGCTCACCATTTCCTCTTTCCTCTCACCTTTCAGTTCCAAGCTTCAGTGTGGGTGAGCTCCCAAACTCACTGGACCTGATTGAAGACCGGCTCGGTGAAGTGGACAGGAAGAGACGCCACGCCAAGAAGGATGACTACAACATTGAGGTCTTGCTGGCAGTGGACGATACAGTTGTGCGGTTCCATGGGAAGGAACACGTCCAGAATTATGTCCTCACACTCATGAACATAGTGAGGTTTTCTTTTCTTTTGTTGTTTATAAAGCACTGGTCCTAAAAGGGATGTGGGAGGTTGCGGGGTTTGAGTGGATGCAAATAGAAATTGGTAGTGATAATTACTATTGAAAGCATTGCTTTGTTTACATACACAGTGTGTATGATTTCAAATAGTGGCAATTCTATAGCCAGTTTATTCACTAGCAGTTTGGCTGAGTTCTGAATATGAATAAGTCAACTAATCCAGGTATATTTCGGTGTGCCTTTGGAAGAGAGATGGATTTGCCTGATGAAGGCTGTTGGTTCTCCTTTCTGGACTTTGAAGAGGAATTTTCACACTGGGGTCAGACAGGAGACAGAAGGGGCCTGTGTACAAAAGTTTTATTTTTAGTGTAATTTTCCCCTCATTCTTGGATATTTGGATCAGAGTTCAGGGTGCCCTCCTAGCTGTAGGGTGTCCTGTAGTGAAGCCCTTATGCCCTGTTTTGCCATCACAGTCTTCTGACACAAAACTTATTGTGATGTCCCAAATCTATTGTTCTGAAAAACAAGCTTTGAGAAGGGTTGTCTTTGACACTTAACAAATGATGAAAAGTGGATATGCGGCAAAAATGGTTTTATACTCATCTCTGTGACTGTCTCAACCACTGCAAAATGGCATACTACTGGGGCATGGATCAGTGTTCACGTGGCACTCCCCGTCAGTACCCAGCCCAGGCCAGGGAAGCCATTGATTCAACCAGCAGACCAAACTCAGTGATGAATTCTGGTCACGTGCCAGCTGTGGCATGTTGCACATATGCTAAAAAGACTGTATAGTGTCCTCCATAATGTTACTAGTCTGTATTGATCAGTGGGTGTGGTTTTCTTAATTCACCGTAATCCAGTTGTGCTATTGCACCATCAAGCTGTATGTGCATTGTCACTGCAGCGTGTCTCAAAACTGCTTCCTAATCTGTGCCTCTTTTGTTCCTGGGAGTCCCAGGAAGGGGAAGTAGTAGGGTTACCATATCTAATAAATAAAAAAAAGAGGACCCTCCATGGGCCCTGGCCCCGCCCATTCCCCCACCCCTAGCCCTGCCCCAACTCTGCCCTAACTCCGCCCCCTCCTCCCTCCCACTCCCAGCCACGCGGAAAGGGCTGCCCGAGTGCTACCGGCTTCACGGTTTGCCGCGCAGCCCCCAGACCCTGTGCCCCCGGCCGGCGCTTCCCCAGCGCAGCTGGAGCCCGGGAGGGGAAGCGCCCAGCCGGGGACGCAGGGTCTGGAGGCTGCCCGGCAAACCGTGAAGCTGGTAGTGCTCGGGCTTTGGGCAGCCCCTATGCCTCCGGACCCTGCGCCCCCAGCCGGGCACTTCCCCTCCCGGGCTCCGGCGGCGCAGGGTCCGGAGGCACGGGGGCTGCCCGAAGCCAGTAGCACTCGGGCAGCCCGGCTCTTAAACAGAGCTGAAGAGTTGGGGAGGAGCAGAGCCACCGCGGCCGGAGGCTCTGCTCCTCCCCTGACTCTTCGGCTCTGTTTAAGAGCCGAGCTGCCCCAGCGCTACCGGCTTCGGGCAGCCCCCATGCCTCCGGACCCTGCGCCGCCGGAGCCTGGGAGGGGAAGTGCCCGGCCGGCGGCTGGGGTCCGGAGGCAAGGGGGCTGCCCGAAGCCAGTAGCGCTGGGGCAGCTCGGCTCTTAAACAGAGCCGAAGAGTCAGGGGAGGAGCAGAGCCGCCATTTTCCCGGACATGTTCGGCTTTTTGGCAATTCCCCCCGGACGTTTTATTATATGATGAACAACAAATACTACAAAAGTTGTGCCAATCAAGAAATGTCAACTAGTGATATTATTATGCATCAAGACTTACGGTATTACCTTTTCATCTTTGAGCCACTTCTTCTTTTGTATGGCTTTGGAAGTGAGCTCTGGACGGAATGGAACTCTGAAATGCTACCCTGAATTCGATGCACACGGTGATTCACAGTCTGTGATGAATGACCATAAGTTATATACAAGAATTAAAAATAAATAACAAAAAACTTTGAACGAGACACCTGAGCTTGTCTTGATGCGCAGAGTCATTTAACCCTGGGAGGAAATGTTATCAGTGCCACTCTGAGCTCTTGCTTCACTGACCTCAACTGCTCTCTTTGGTTGTTCTTGATGTAAGTCAGGCTTGAAAAATTTAACTTGCACAGGTTGAAAAGGGCAACAGAATGGAGATACTATGGTCAGAGATTACAGGATATTCTCCTCCCACCTTCAACCAGAAAGAGTCCCACGGCATATCGTGAAGCTTTATTTTCAAAATGTGATCCATCCTTAATTCAGCAAGCTGACCTTGAGCTGTTATTGTAACATTCTTAGCGCTTTGCATTGCAGAGGAACTGTAAGGATCTTGGACCAGTCAAAATCTTCTCTATTAATTGAAGGAAAATATTAACTGAATTTTAATTCCAGACTTTCCAAATGCTCAGAAACAACACTGACCAAAATATTGCCAGCAGGATCTGCTGCATTTGCCAAGGGGAACATTTCTATTGTTCCTTTTGCTACTTTTTCATGCCAGAGGGCTAACTTATACCTAAACCCATGCAGTTTATCCATGTTGGAGAGAAGATGCTCATTTCTACCTTGCATTTTCCTGTTCAGCTCATTGAGGTGGCAGAATGTATCAGACAGGTAGGCAAGCTTTGCACACCATGCCACATAAGCGATCAAGTCCGTGTACATTGATTTCTCCGAAGTTAGGACCATTATGATCTCCTCTCTCAGCTCAGACAAGCATGAGAGAACTTTTCCCTGGGAAAGCCAGTGTACTTCAGTGTAGAAAAGTAAACTCTGGTGCTCTGCTTCTGTTTCCTTACACAGCAAGGAGAAAATGCGTGATTTTAGGCCCGCGATTTTATAAAGTTAATTAGTTTTACTGCTCCATCTAACACTGAAGACATTTCTTCTGGCAGTGTTTTGGTGATGGGAACTTCATGGTGCAGGAAACAACGCATCATCAACACATCTGGGTTTTGTTCCCTGGCCTTGTTTACAAACCCCTTCACTTTGCCAGTCATGCAGGTTGCCCCATTGGCACAAACACTGATACAATTTTTCCAGTGAAGTTCTCCTTCCTCAAGGTAGGCTGTTGTCACACTGAATATATCCTCTCCAGTCACATGACCTGGCAGTTCTTTGCAAAATAAAAAAAATTCTTCGATACTATCTCCATCAACTTATCTTATGTTAGCCAAGAGTTGAGCATGGCCACTGATACCTGTTGATTCGTCAAGCTGAAATGCAAATTTTCCACTTGGTTTTAATTTTTCTTCGAGCACCATCTCAATATCACCTGACATCATCAATGCGGTGACTTATCTTGTTATCTGATAGGGGAACTCTTTCAATTTCCTTGATTGCATGTGCACCTAACATTACTCTCACGATTTCTTTGCATGCTGGTAAAATTAATGTCTCTCCGATTGTATGTGGCTTTTTTGCCTTTGCTACAAGTTCAGCAGCCATGTAGCTTGCTTCCAGTGCTTTGTCAGAAACAGTTGCACAGTGTATCACAAGTCATGCTTGCTTCTCATTCTGGTCCCTCAAATGTGTAAAACAAAGTGTGTCCTTCTTGGCAAGGGATGAATGTTTGCTTGTAAGGTGTTGTTTTAACTTATTTGGCCCCATGGCATTGTTTGAGAGATTCTCCCTGCACATAAGACAATATGGAAGAGTGCAAGATGTTTCCCCATATTGAGGATAGCTTTCACAGAAGTGTCGGTTCACCACTTCCACTTTCTTAGTTTTAGGTTCAGCTTCATCACTGCAAGCAGATGTGAAATTGCTAAAATCTTTTTTCTTTAAATATTTGTCCATTTTGGGGTCATAAATTCAAAATTCACCACTGTAACTTTTGAGATTTGTAAGATTTGAAAAACGCACTAACCACCACTTGACTCCCGTAACGTCAAGTTCATATAACCATAGTGTAATGTTGCATCTATCCTAGGCCACTCTTAATTTTGTCTCATGAATATTTATGAGCCAATCCAGAATGAGGCTAGTAGGGTTAAAATCAAAACAACCATGGCGGCTAATGTTAGATCGCGACCTGTCTTTTGTGCCAGAATTAACATTTTCAACAGTGGAAACTAACATTAAGGGGAGGGAGGGATAGCTCAGTGGTTTGAGCATTGGCCTGCTAAACCCAGGGTTATGAGTTCAATCCTTGAGGGGGCCACTTAGGGATCTGGGGCAAAATCAGTACTTGGTCCTGCTAGTGAAGACAGGGGGCTGGACTTGATGACCTTTCAAGGTCCCTTCCAGGTCTAGGAGATGGGATATCTCCATTAATTTAAATTTAAAGCTAAATGTAAGAACTCTGGACAAACGCATGCTCATTGGAGAAAGTGACCCACCCTTGAGAATAATATTTTGGGATGACAAGCAGTTAATAATTAATCATTTCTTCTCATTCCCAAAATAGTCTTCCCAAGTGTGTGTAACTTTCTCCGCCATTTTAAAATGCAATGTAATTAATTATCATGCAATCCCGGGTCTGGCTCATTCTGGCTTTTACCCCAAGTCAAATGTAAATATAAAACTTAGGCTTGACTTGTATGTTTTTTTATGTGCATCATCATCAAAGGCTCATTGCAGTGCATTGCATTCATCAGGGTACATCATCTTTGTTTACTGTTTATCCCTCTTAACCTCACTTTGGGGAATGGAACGTGATGCATGCATAATATTTGAAAGGGGCCTCGTCCCGCAGAGGAAAAGTACAGAATGCAATCTGGCTCTGACACTAATTAAAATAAAAGGGAAGGGATTTTTTTGTTCTCACATGTAGTTTTTCAGAAAATTCTGCTGCACACCTGTTTGGGTCTGATGGCACACTGGTTGGGAAACACTGCTCTACTGACACTGTCCTCATTGCAGGGAAATATTAGCAAGAATGGCATTGCTTTCTCTGCAAGTATATAAACAATTCATAGTTTTGCAGCACTCTTGACAGGCTGGAGCTGGGGGCTTATGACCTAAACAAAAAGCTCTGTATGAAAATCCCTATAGAGGCCTTGTGGATGATGGCTGCTGTCCAGAACACCTGTTTGACTGAGGGGCACTGAAGTTGGGTGGGTGGGTTGGGAGAAAGGGAGAGAGAACAAAAGTGTGGGGTTCATTCGCATTACCTTTTTCAGCAAAGACAGACCGAGAATGTCTTATTTGTTTTGGATGTTCCCAAGAGTGATGGAGAGAGAGAAATGTCAAATCCTTTTGCACCTCCCTGAAAACTGTCCCCCAAATCCCAGGAAATGCTGTGAAAGCTGTTCTTCCAGAATGAACAGAAAAGGGCCTATTGCATTTAGTTTTTTTAAATTATTGCTTCATGTTGACAAAGGATAAAATTTTCAGAGGCTCCTATGTGACTTAGGTGCTTTTGAAAATTGTGCTCAAAGAGCAGCTATTCATGATGAAAATCAGGAGCTTCTCCCTCATTTCGAAGCTCCTCTTTGGCAATCCTCAGCCCCTCTCCAGCAGTTCTGAGTAGCCTCTCCTGGTTTCCCCTGAACCCTACTCCAGAGCTTCCCTCCTACTGACCTGTAAGAATTTTCCTTTAACCATTTATTAACAAAAAAGAAAGCAAAATGTGCATATTCTGAAAGAGCTGGTTGACCTGGAAGACAGTATTTATTTTACTACTAATCGTTCAAAGTGTTTGCGCTGTTGAGCATTTGGCACCTAAATAGCTACAAATATGAGCAGTCTTCACAAAAGTCTTTCTCTCTCTCTCCCTCCTCCTCCCTCAGTCTTCACTTCCCTTCCTCATTCTCTCCCTGGCTGAATGTCTCATGCTAGGACAGAGTAGATGCAGTGTCTGTGCACCAGATGGGGCCTGAAGAGAAATTCCTCCTAACCCTGTTGTCTTTCCTGCTTTCTTGTTCGCTGCTTTGGTGTCTGGAAGCTAGAGACGTGTTCTGTGCTCAAAGCCCTATTTCTCATAACTGGGTGCCCAAGTGATGTCAGGTGGACCAGCTGAGATATGGAAACTGGAGAATGAAAACAGCTATTCTTCCTTTCATGCATTTTCCCTGCCTCCCTGTTTCAATTCTTTTCTGCAGGGTCATGGAAAGTGTTATGCAGGCATGACCAGTTCTGCAGTGACAAATCTATGAAGACTTTTTAAAATGTAGAAACCAAAACAGCATTAACTCGCATTGCAGCCGCTATGGTGCCAATCAGGCTGGGGGTAAATTATCAGTGTGAGATGTAAGGATTTACTTGTATGTCTCCCATTAATGTCAGTGTGAGTCAATCAGCTAGCTAAATTCCTAACACACCTGCTAGCTATTTACCTCCTGAAGTCTGAATTTTAAGGCATATCAATATAACAATAAAGAAATAGTAATGCTTCATGGTAATTCTTTTCTGTTAATTGCAATAAACATAGTTCTGACATGGCTAGATTACTGTGAACCTACAGTACTATGCAGTTCCTTAAGCATTCCTAATTGGCATTATCATCCTCCATTGCTATCTTGCATTATTATTTAACACTGTTGCCATCCCCAAATATACAAGTGGGCTTAAAATTACAGAGAGTTTTAAAACAAAGTATGTGAAATTTTTCATTCTTGTGCATTCACCTGATTTATTTATCAAGCACCAAGGGTTTGTTCAATGCTGCACAAGACACAAAGAAATATGAGGCTCCTGCCCCCAGCATTTAGAGCAGTGGGTCTCAAACTTTTTTACTGGTGACCCCTTTCACACAGCAAGCCTCTGAGTGGGACTCCCCCATATAAATTAAACTCACTTTCTAATATATTTACCACCATTATAAATGCTGGAGGCAAGCAGGGTTTGGGGTGGAGGCTGACAGCTCGTGACCCCCCATGCAATAATCTCGCGATCCCCTGAGAGGTCCCGACCCCCAGTTTGAGAACCCCTGGCTTAGAGGGTAAATAGACAAAGATAAAACTCAAAAATTCACTAAGAGCTCCTCAGCATGGTGGTACCTTAGGCCTTGATCCTGCAAACCCTTATGTACTTATTTAGCTTTATGCATGTTAATAATCCCATTGAATTCAGTTTAGACTAAGTTTAGACTACTTGCATATGCAAAGAATGTGGTAAATGTTTGCAGGATCATGGCCTTGGAGTGTTCACTATTATATCATGTTACTCTGTGTTAGTTTTTATTTCAGTAAAGGTTTGGGGCTGTGTTTTACAGGTATGGTTTATAGCATTATGAGCTTTATAGGGGAAATGAGTTTTTCAGAAAGAGACTTGAATAAAAAGAAGGCTAAGTATGAGGTGTACTGGACTAGAAAGAGTAGTCCAGGCATGTGGGGGAGGGGAACATGGAAGAAGGTGCGAAGATGAGAGCGAGAGAGAAGGAAACTAACAAAGCGGTGAAGCAGAGTGGTGAAAATCCAGTTCCTTCGTTACTTACCTGACAGAACCTGAGTTTGGGATTCCATTTCTCCCCAGTAGCAGTTGATGACAGAGCTGGGAATAGCTTGAGAAAGCTGGGTATCTGTATTGTCTTCAGCTGTTGCGGAAGAAATCTTGAATCTTGATCATGGAATTTGATAGATTCAGCATATGTGGGAAGATCCGATTTCCAGATAATTTATGTAAGGTGTAATTGCCCATTCAAAGATCCCGTAACTGATCAGGGACTTTACATTGCTTACTACACTTTTATGAGAGCTCTGCATTTCAACTTTAAGCTAATAACATCCAGGTTTGCCTGAAAGTCCACATGCTTCTCACTGGATTTAAAGTGAGGATTCTATAATGAGATCTTCTTAAGCAACCCCGAAAGAGACCAGCAGAAGATGTTTACTTGTTCTTTAACAAAAGGTCAGATGGCTTTTAACTACTGCAAACACTGGAGCTACTTTAAAGTGGTGTCTTGAGAGGTTTGCTTAGTGGAGGTGGAGTCCTCAGGGCAGCTTTCACGATTTTTTAAAATAACATTTTCAGTTCAAATGATCATTTTAGTTGGCTGAGTGCACGTCTCTTCCCAAAGAGACTAAAATATTTTTAATATTTCCCTGAAACCTTAAAAGCCAATTTATCAGGGGGCCCTTGACTTTGTCTCTGTTTGTGTGCTTAGTCATGGTAACAATTCGTTTGCTCTGTCACATCTGTAAAACACAGTTTGCCTGTGCAAATGGGTTTCATGTGCCTAAATCCTGTCATTTGCATGCACAAGAATTGAAAATGCAAGTAAGTTTCTTATCTGTTCAAGAACAGAGATTGGGGTGAGGCCCCTTAGAAAATTTGCCCCATTGATTTGTTTGTTAAATTGTTCTGAAATCAGGCGGGGAAGGGGTTACATGCTCTGACACCGGTCTCTCCCCACACTGCTGGTGTCACAGATGATGTCATTTTTTCAGCTTGGGGGACAGCATGGGAAGCTCAGAATTGTCAGTTTTAATCAAAAGCTTTATTTTCAAACACATTTCATGGTTTATACGCAGCGGGGAGTGCTTTTCACTGTGTGAATGTTCAGGATGCTATGCTGAGTGAAAGAGGGACAGCTGTCTTTTCAAATAAAGGGCCCGTTTGTGAGTTTAATGAGTTTGAAAGAAAAGATCAATAAAAGGGGAAAACATGACCCCATTGGGTAATATACAAAATGAATAGTTTACCAAAGCATTTCCCTTCAAGGAGGCCTTTTTCTTTCCTTTCTTGCTTCTGGCTCTGACGCATCTCTTGCACTCAGTGGGCGATACTCACAGTTTAATGGACTCACCCGCTGGTTATCCATCATTGTCTGGGACCCCTCTGAGCCTTCTCTTCAAGCCAGTTCCCCACCATGTCATGATGTCACAAAGGGCTACAGGATGTATATGGGGAGGAGGGGGGGAAGGTGTCTTGGTGTGGAGTTTTCCACATCACCCCCACTTCAGTTTGACAGCCTTGCTTCCATTTTACATACTGTTGTAGTAATTCCCTAAAGTACCGAATTCAGCAGAAAAAGGTTTTAAAATGCACTTGGTGAGCCAAAAGTGTGCCATGAGAATTACACAATATAGTCCTAGTGAGAAGACAGGTCATAGCAGTGACAAGACTGTCCTGGCACTGCAGAAGGAACACAAGAGTGTGCTGGACGGTAACATTCCTCTAGAATAGTTCTCTGTTTTTCCTTTTTTTAACTGAAAACATGTTAGTGGAATGTGCACTTCAGCCGCATAGTCTGTGCTTTGTGGTCTGGAGGACACAGGGGATAGGAGGATGCTTAGGGGTTCGTTGGGAAGGAGTGCACAAGAGGACGATGCCAGCGTCTATAAATCACAACCTGACCAAGACCACACAACTGAGTACTAATCCCATTAGTTCAAGGCAAGGCTAAAGAGGAGAGGCTTGGCTGGTATGCCATCAGGACTGTAACAAGGGAGGATTTAACAAGCTGGTAGCTCAGCCATGGCAAGGCTGGAGTGCGGTATGACTAACTAGAAAGAGTGAGGCAGGCTCAAATGAGAGCCAAAACTCCTGGAGTTTTAAAATCTAAATATATCCTAGATAAAGGGGTTAGATGAGCAATGAATTCAGAAGTTCATCAAGAAATGTTTGCAAAATTTAGAATCATCACAGCTCTTGGGAGGGCATAACCCCAAGAATCTCAACGTATTTTATGCCAGTGGAGGAGGGCTGGACTATTTATTCAGGGTGTTTTTTAGGGATTTCTACCCACTGGTGCTTTTAAACTGAGATGCAGGGGCTAACTTGCCACAAATATTTTGAAAAATCTATTGCCAGATGTCTACTCAACCCTTTTGTAAAGGAGGTGTAGTCAGACGTAAGACATCTTTAGTTTTTGCCCAGCTCCTGATTCTGAAAGTTCATAGCCTAAGAAGTACTTCTTATAACATATAAACAGAATTACATTTATTTATACCAGCAATTCCCAGCTCAGGATCAGGGCTCTTTCAGTGCTGCTTCAGCCCGGTGCAGGGTCAAAGGCCTCTCCACCACTGCTTTGCCCTTTCACAGTAGTTAGCTATTCTCAGTCACTGAAGAGCAACCCCCCACCACACTCCTCCCCTCTCTGCTTCTGTCCCTTATGCAGAGTCTTTGGGCGAGGGGCTTGATACTGTCTTGTTAACTGTGTTCATCTCCTTTACTGACGATGCTACCATGGCTGAATGCATCAGGGAACTACCACCCCAAACGCCATCATTCACAGATTGCTAATTTGTTGCCACTGATCTGTGACTCTGAGATAACATCCATGACCTCTGGGTGAGCTCAGTTCCATATTGCAACCTAGTCAGGTCTCTGAGGCACCAGTGGTCTGACCAACAAGAGAAATGTCCCTAAGACCTTTCCTGCCAGAGGTCACGCTTGGTTAACAACCTGCACTAAGAAGAAAGAGACGCTACCTTTTAAGACACTGTCAGAAGGCTAATTGAGCTGTTGCTCTGGCCAACTGAGTACTGTAAGAATGATGGGACGTCTGCCCTGAGGAGCTCACACTGAGGGAATTTGAGGTTTGTATCTGGATGCTGCAGTCAGGAGCATGCCGTGGGGGTTTCTGCAGGGCTTTGTGAGAGCTGTGTGGTTGTGTCCTTTTGTGGCAGTGCATCAGACGTATGTGTGGGGAGGGTGGAATTGCTAACATCTGTGGCTCTGCTTGGAAATGAAGGCAAATACTTTCTGTTTTCCAAGAACACTGTTGTACGAATGCTTGTTGAACTATAGTTTCATCTGGTGAACAAGTTGTTCATTGCTGTATATAAACACTGGTTTAACCCATTCCTCACCCATTTGGAAGTATGTTGAGCTGGCAAAGGTAAACAAAAATAATTTGTCAATATTCATATATATGCAGTTTGTTTTTAAATGTCAGGTGTCGTGTGCCTTCCCCTCCTGATCCCCTTTCCCCGCAAAAGCTGGTGGTTCATATTGTATGGACCACAGTAACTCCTCACTTAACATCGTCCCGGTTAACGTTGTTTCGTTGTTACGTTGCTGATCAATTAGAGAACATTGTCGTTTAAAGTTGTGCAATGCTCCCTTATAACATTGTTTGGCAGCTGCCTGCTTTGCCCACTGCTTGCAGGGAGAGCAGCCCATTGGAGCTAGCTGGTGGGGGCTTGGAACCAGGGTGGACCGGCAGCCCCCCTATCAGCTCCCCTAAGTTCCCTGTGCAGCAGCTGCCCAGCAGGCTATCAAGTGCTGGGTAGTTAAGGCATCTCTCCCCCAACTGCCATGTGCTGCTCCTGCCTGCTGCCTTGTGAAGTGGGTGGGGGGGAAGGGGGACAGACAGGGCTCAGGAAGGAGGGAGTTTGCTGTCAGCAGCTGCTGTCTCAACTTGTTGATCTACTTAAAAAGGCAATGTACTTAGAGTGGGGTCAGCATACTTAAAGGGGCAATGCGCGTCTCTCTCTCACACACGCGGTGTGTGTCTCTGTCTCTCCCTCTCCGTGTGTGTGTGTGTCTCTCTCTCTGGCATGCTGTGTCTTCTTCCTCCATTCGTGCTGCCTTGTAGAGTGTGAAGCTACATTAACAACAATGTGTTAACCCTTGAGGGCTCAGCCAAGTGCTAGTTCATCATTTAGCAGTAAGGCATTCCCCAGGAAATATCCCACCCTCTGACTTCACCACCTCAACCAAGTTTCACAATCATCATTATTGTGTACAGTATTAAATTGTTTGTTTAAAATGTATACTGTGTGTGTGTGTGTGACTATATATATATAGTCTTTTGTCCGGTGGAAAAAAAATTCGCTGGAATCTAATTTCCCCCCTCCCACACCCCTCAATTTACATTAATTCTTATGGGGAAATTGGATTCACTTAACATCGTTTAGCTTAAAGTAGCATTTTTCAGGAACATAACTACAACGTTAAGTGAGGAGTTACTGTACCTTTGCACGATTGGCTGTAATGATAATGGCACTTCACCAGTGCAAAATAGAAAGCCAACCAGGTTGCAGTAGTATGTCTAATGGTACTACCCCTGGTAAAAGAGTACAATAGAGGAAGCATAACACCAGCAGCCAGGCTGCACTGGGCCGTTAGCCCATCAGCTGTGTTAAGTAGAATGGAACTATATTTTTAGAGGAGGATGAAGGCAGGAAACTGCTGTGATTTGTCTTGTAACAGGTCCACAGTCCCCACAAGGCCGTGCACATGTCATTTTCTATCCAGCTTGGTTTGTCAGGGAACCTTTAGAAGTTTTGTTTTTAATGGATAGTCTCACATTGGCAATGTGAGCAGTGTCTCTTTAGGAAAACTGTTCCCAAATCCATTTTACTTCTGATTTGCAGTGTGCACCTTGGTTTCTCTACTCAAAAAATATCTTTCCTTGTCTTGTGCTGGGAGAGGGATGTGTGATATGTAAAGAGCCTCTCTGTAAGATAGAGGTGCATAAACATGCCAGTGCTTTATTCCTGGTGGCTTTACCAGCATGAGACTCTCTTCTTCAAACAGCTATTAATTCTGGAGGTTGTAATGGTGGTAAGGTGCCATTCTTCTTTCCTGTGATCAGGGCTGGCTCTAACTTTTTGCCTCCCCAGGCAAAAAAAAAGAGTGCCGCCCCGCTGTCACACCCCTCCCCCCCCCCCCCAGCGCCAGGCTGCGTCGTGCTGGGTCGCCGAAACCTCCGCCCCCCCGTCAGCGCTACGCCGGGGTGCCGAAACCCCCACCCAAACCCCGAGCACCGCGCTGTGCCGCCCAACCCCCCGCCCACTCCGAGCGCCGGGCCGCCCAAACCCCGAGCGCCGGGCCGCCCAAACCCCGAGCGCCACGCCAACCCCCGCACACACACCCCAGTGCCATGCTGCTGAAACAAAACCAACCAAACAAAAAACCTCAAGCGCCGCCCCACCAAACCAAAAAAAAAAACCAAAAAACCCCGAGAGTCCCCCACCACTCCAAGATTGGCCACGTCTTCCAAGGTGCCGCCCCAAGCATGTGCTTGGTTGGCTGGTGTCTGGAGCCGGCCCTGCCTGTGATGCACCCATTAGCAGTTACTGCTTGGAGCCTCATTGCTGAAGTGAGGGACATAATTTTAATGCAGGGCTTGTAGGTGTCAGTCTAAAAAGGGTTGGTGTCCTGATGCAGTACAAGCTTTTTGTGACAGTGATAGATATGTCCATTGCTGGTGCCTTCGTGTCCTATTGCTATAGTAAGGATGTTTCACCAAGAAGGAATCATATTAGAAGTTCCAAACACCATTTCAGCACAGGACACAGAAGCACATACCAAAGAAACAGTGAAAGTAGACAACTTTCCAATCCATATCTCAAAGTACCCAGAGGTCCTGTTTCAAGGCTGGTGAAGCTGTGATAATTATTCAGCAAGGAAAATTAAGATTAAACCATGATCTTGTGGCCAACTGGGGGGCCACTCTGGGCTGCTTTGAATTGCACCAGGCAGTCAACAGTCCAGGAGGGCCATTGCAGCCGCTGGGGATTGCTGGAGTACAGAGGCACCGTCTCATCCTGGCCACGCTCCCTTTTGGCCAGCCTATGCTGTGAGGGTGTAACCTAGTATCAGCTATGCTTTATGCCAACAGGGGTTTTCGTCAGGTCAGGGGAATCCTCAGCTGGCAGTTTAAGCTGGCTCCTGACCAGAGCAGTTTTGAGAATCAGGACCAGTATCTTCATCTCAGCCAGTATCAGCCAGACCTGAGAATCAGGCCCCATATATTTGCTATGACTCGTTGAATGAGTGTGTCATGCATTCCAAGACAAACAGGCTGGAGGCTCTGAAACTGCACTACAGAAATCCAAACAGAGGGAGAGAGAGAGAAGGCTCTGAGAACCTTCACCAAATAAACTCCCCAGCATTGGGCTTTCCAGACCTTGGGAAGAAAAGAGCTATTTTCCCACATGATCCTCTGCTTAAGGAATTTAGGCTACTCTCCGTGAGCCTGTTGGCTTTTCATTAGGAGGGCCCACTAGTTCCTGCCACCTTAATCTGATTAGAGGGGGAAAATCCTTCCCGTCAGATTCTCACACTGAGCCAGGTTCAATCTGTAACAGTTACCATTTGGCATTAACGAGGTGTCCTGATTACCCAGTGTCCCAAATGCTGGTTTTGGAAGTAA
Source organism: Chrysemys picta bellii (assembly GCF_011386835.1). NCBI lineage: Eukaryota > Metazoa > Chordata > Testudines > Emydidae > Chrysemys > Chrysemys picta. The sequence goes on along the minus strand of NC_088797.1, from coordinate 87,778,521 downwards.
ATGGAGCCATAAGAGGGAGGAGTTGGGAGATTGTCATGTATAGTACATAGGCTTTATTGTCAGCTTGGCATTTGCTGAGCTTAGTACAGCCCTGCTGCAGTTAAGGTTCTCTCATTGTCTCCTTTATCATGATCCAGTGGCCAACTGAGGGACACTTTAGGCAGCTCTAAATTGCACCAGGCATACCCTTTATTATGAATTCACTCCCAGATCAAACTTGCTGATAAATCGGTAGCCACTTGCTTATTTACTTTATTTAGTTGCAGATAATGGGGAAAAGTAGGGTGGCGGATTTTTGTTTGGCTTTGGGAGTTAGATGAAACACCTTACCTCCCCTGATTTGGTTGCCTCTTTGTGCTATTCTGATGGATTCCTCTTTGTGTGTGTGCGTGCGCATATTTATTAGGGGAGTGTGGATGATTTTCTTTTTAAACGGATGAGTTACTTAAATACTGAAAAGTTAAAAGTACCAGAGATGACCACCATTGAACATCTGTGGAAAATTTGGAAAACATAACATTTTAAGCTACAAATGGATTTTGAAAACTGATCTGTGGTGGAAGAAAAGTTGGACTTTTGAAATTTTGTGAAAAACAAAATTTGGAGGAACTCCAAAACCAGATGATTTGGAGGGAAAACATTGTTAATTTTTTTCTACCTGTTTGACACTGCACCAGGGACTCCATGGGAGCAAGTAGTAAATGAACAAGGAACAACTACTGACACTTAGAAATCCAGGATGTTTTGTAGTTCATGGAGAAATCAGGATAGACAGGAGGTCAGATCAGATGATCTAATGGTCCCTTCTGGCCTTAAACTCTATCAGACTGTGAAATAGTTATGAATATTGACTATGACCTCTGCTAATATTAACTCAGTCCTGGAAATTCCTCTTGCAACAGGAGCACAGATTTGTGAGACTGTTATAGATCATGTTCATCTTCCATGGGTCTGTACAGGAGTCAGTCATAGTTTCAAAAGAGCTCAGCGCCTCATGAATCCCATTGTTCTCAATGCTCCCATAATGTCCCTGAAACATTGTGCAGTGCTGAATATGAGGGGGAAAGTCCTTTTTGAGCCCCAAAGATGATTGACTAACTTACACGCAGAAGCTTGAGATTTGATCACCCTCAGTATCTTTGCCAGTACTGTATAGCTACAAATTTAAATTTTCCGTGCATGCACGTATTACACAATTAGAGCCAGATTTACAATAGAGCACCCAGCAGCTCCGTTGCTCGCTTATCTTATTGCATGATCCTTCAAGAATAATAGTGTGGAATATCTGGTAGTACATATCCCTCTTTCTCATCTTCATTCCATTTCCTTCTTCTCCCACAGTTGTCTTCCTCTTACCAGCCTCTTTTTAAAGCATTTTCTCCAACAAAGAACTTAGTATAAAGTTAATTATATAACTGAGATAAATTAGCTAAGTATAAATCCCTACATATGTCCAGAATGTTGTCATCTAGAGATAAATATTTGATTATCTGTATTGTTTTAAAGCTCCTACTTTGTAAAGTTTGTTGCCTGTGGGAAAAATAATATTAGAATTCCTGTTATTAAAACATTAGCATTTTCAGTGACTATACAGTTTGTGTGAGAGAGGCACTGTATGGGTGTGGGGTTCCTGGGAGTGGGAATTAAGACTATATCTAACACTGTTTGAGGGACAGAGGAGAGGAAATGTTTTGTATCCAGCTTTGCTTTTCAATCTGTTGTCATTCTGTTGAGCTCATGAAGAGGGAATTAACCAATTAAGACTGGGACTCTGAGATTCTAAAGCCGAGACATGGGAAACGTGATTTTAGGATTAAAGAATAATGCAAAGGAGTTGTTTCCTCCTTTTACCCCAGCATCACCATCCCATTCACTGTCTGCTGCTGCTACCGGGGTTCATATCATAGCAGTGGGATTTGGCCATCCCTCTAAATCCTTCTGAATTTCTGAAAGGTGGTGGGATGAGAATGGCCCATGCTGGGAGGTGAAAGGATGGAAGGTTGTCGGCTTTTTTCCCCTTCATACCCTTCCCCCAGTGGGACATCCTGTTCATTATATGAGGATTTTTTGTTGCATGTGTGCGTGCATCTTTAATCCCTTTAAGGAGATTTCATGGGGAACATTGTCACATAAAGGGTGTCATTTTGCTTTCTCCTCTGGAGTTCCCACCAGCATTTGTCCACTCACGCTTATATTTTTAATGATCAGGCTGGGCCCCACTCTGACAAAAGAAGAAAAGGGATTGCACTCAATACAGAAAATTGTTGGCTATGGCTCCATAAATGGATATTAGCATATATGGGCTGGAGCACGATTGCTTAATAAACTGCTCTTGAAGAAGCTTGAATAGCAAGGAATAGGAGTTGGGGGGAGGATTTGGGGTTTGCATTCAGGTTCTGATTTGGAGGGAAGGTTCAGGTACAACAAGAACCTACAGAGAAATTAAACAGATAAAACTATATTCTAAAAATACGACCTAACTCAAAGCAACCAGCCATGTTCAGGCAGAGGAGCCTAAGTGTTCTATGTGGCACAAGACCATAATCCATCCATAGGAGCAAATATTGGCAGCCGGGGAGCTACAGTAACTGCAGCCAAAGGGAATAGGAAAAATAAAGAGTAAGGAGTGTGAATTTATAACAGAGAAAACAGAGGGACATGGTAAAAAGCTTAATTCTGTTACTGTTTTGAACAAGGGTAGAGTAGGAGCCCTGTGGGACTCCCCAGCAGCAATCCCTGGTCTGTTATCAGATTTCAGACTCCTGTTCCCTTTTGATTGGCGCAAAGCATTATAAGGAACACAGCCAGAATCCTTCAGTGGAATTGGAATTTCCACTCTCCCCTAATCTGGGAGACGGTCCCATCTCGCCCAACAATCAGGCCACACTGGTTCCCTGTAAGTGCCCTTCAATTAGATTTTGCGGAGTCATCACTCAGTTTGGTTCTGATTTTGGAAGTTAAACACCCTTTTCATTTGCGTTCACTGCAGCATTTGATTTGACAGGTGTTTAGAGGTTTTACCCAGAGAGGAATCAATGATATTTCTCAACTCAGCACGGGAATGAATTGAAGATGAGGTGCAAAGTGATCAACTCAGGGGGTTGGATTTAGGTTTTATTCTAGATTCTGAAAGCTGCCTGCAGAGCTAATCCTAGGCATTCTTTCTCTCCCTGCAGAACCAATTCTGGACATGCTTTGTGCTCACAGAACTAATTCTGGGCATGTTATCCACCTGCAGAACTGACGCAGTAGGCAGAGTAGAACCAATATCATTAGATACAAAGATGGCGTAGCTATAACAGGAATTCTGCCTTCACTGAGTTGCTGGAAAAAGGGTTTTCATTTTCTGCTTCTGTGTAGTGGGGTGGGCAGGTAGACAAAGATTTCTTTCACTGGAACCAGACTGCAGCCTAGGAATTTTCCTATTGGTGTTTTCTCACCAATGCTCCGCATCTACCTATTAAGAAAACCTGGGTGATAAGATCTTTCCAATGAATTTGCTTGACAATACAAAGTTACTAAGTATTTTCCTATTGTTTTGGGTTGTTAACTCAGAGTTCTGCTAGAGGAGTGACTTACATCCTACCATTCTGTCAAGCATTTCATTGTTTGTAACTTCTCAGCAAAACAGAACTTTAGTGAAGCCTTATTTAGAGATTTTAGAAAACGCAAATTACTTTTAGGTGGAGATTATGTTCAAGAGAAAAGATTTTCCTCTGGAAGAATCTTGCTGGAGAAACAACTTCCTGTGGATTGCAGGTTTCTAACTCTGGAAAGGGGATTGCCACATTGGGGAAATTCTTTAGAACAACAGACTTGCACTTATCTTTTCATGTATTACAATTTTTCTTGACAGTCTTATCCAAGATATTGGTGTTTTACTGAGGAATGTTACGCTCCTCAGGCCATTTTTATTTTTTGCCTCGATCTTGCAGTCCAGTCACAATGATAGATTTCTGAGATCATAGTCGTTTCCATGATTGTAATATCAAAAGTCAAGTATTATCGTGAATACTTTGAAGGGCCAACTAGCTGAATGTGGTACTATATTGGGAGGGAGAAAGCTCTTATTCAAACACACATCTTCAGCCATGACAGGGTGAATACAGAATGTCAAAGCATTATGATTTAGGCATAACTGGTTGACAAATTTGCTTCAGCGTGAAAAGTCCCTTTTTAAAGCTGACATTGGGGCAAGAAGGGACAACTTGGTACAGTAACTAAGCACAGTGTCTGGGAGCCATCACTACAGTAGCCTTATTATTAGGAAGACTTGTTGCAAACAGCAGGGACAGTGTTAATCATAGTAGCACAACCAGCTGCATGTGAAGGGCTCGAAGGTATGAGCTACCATTTTTATTTCAAAGTTCATATATAGAGAAACTTGTCTTAAGTGGCCACCAAAAGGGACCAGCAAAATCATTTAGCCAGTTCTATGCCATGCGGGGAATTCATTTACATTAGGGGTATTCTGTGGTGGGCAAATCCAGCAGGGTTGCAGCCACTTGCAGTGTAAAGAGGTCCTAACATAACTTTCAACAGGCTTCTTTTGTATGTTGTAAAGTGGTTAACAGTGGGGGTTGCCGGTTTGAATATGAGGCTCTTCACACGTTTGTTGTTGTTTTGTTGAGGAGCCCTATTGTGTAGTGGGTAGAGATTGGTGCTAGAAGCTAGGAAGTCCTGACTTGCAGTGCAGTCGTGGACAAATTGTTCTGTGCCTCAGTTTCCCCATCTGTAAAATCTGGATAATAACACTTACCTAACTTACAGAAATGTTTGGAGAGCAACTTAGTTTGTGTGGCACCCAAAAATGTAAAGTGCTCTCTAGTATTAGCTATGAGTATACTTAGTATAGTAAGTAGTGCTTTTGCCCCCGCCTTTAAAGCTCCAGAACAGATTTTTCACAAGTCCATATTGGCATGGAAATTGGGGCAGAAGTTAGTTTGAGGTGAGCTTGCCAAGCTGAATCTGAGATCTGAGATTTAGAAATGTCAGTGATTTTGCTCATTTGGAAAATTCCATTTTTTTTGTCAAGTCATTGCTCAAAGACAGTGAAGTCTAGAAATTGCAAAATTGTTTTGTTGTCATGCAGACCTCTGGTGCCTCTTGCCATGATTACATATTAGTGATATGTGCTGTATTTGGGCAAGTACTCACTGTGAATTAGGAGCATCAGAATGCTCCCATGGTATGTGGCAGAATTGTAAGGTTCACCTCCAGAACTAGCCAGACTCAGAAAGGACCTGATGGAACAGGCAAGTTTATCAAGTGACTGACAGGAGAGATGGTATGCAGTATTTTAATGTTCACTTCCTTGTTTTACTGTACCAGCATCATCCACTGTGTCAGCACAGTCCTAGGAGCTTTGATGTTACCTACTGCTATACAGCCAGCCAGGGTCATACAGACTGATTTTTCTTGCTGTTGGGCACCTAAATCATAGGTAGACTCTAGGAATTAGCAATAATGTTGGTGATAAATTTGTTTATTAAATAGACATGTTGGTTTTGGAGGGTATTCCTCATCAGAGCATTATGAGGGCTGGGTATATAAACTATTCGATAAGTCTGATAATAAGAGTTTCACGCCAGCTGTTTTCATGTAGTCTGGTCCCTTTAACAGATCCATTTGCTGAGCAGGTATTTGCACAGAGGGATTTTCTTTTAAGACATTGACCAGCTAATGGTATCAGCAGAGGGCATGAAGAGTCATGCCATTCACTTAATGCTCCTCACATGGCAATGAAAATATTCTCTGGGGCTTGCTCCTAGAAACAAGTGCACAGAAGGTTTCCATCAGCAGTAGCTGCTCTGCTTTTCTACTCACTGCAGGCTTGAGTGTGTTCCAGGATATTCCAGTGTCTGTGTAACTGTATCTTTACCATTGATTAGAAAGAAAAGCGTATAACAGCATCTCCTGCAAAGGAAGAGTGGCCAAGGATTCCCTCCCTGCCCCCCTCCCCTTCTTGCCTCTTCAGCTTCAATCTAACTTGAAATCATAAGTGTATATGGCAAAGGATTAATCATCTTTGAGTTGTGGAGACAAGGGAAGGGATTTATTTCATGTGGTGGAGAGAAACAAACTGCTACCAATTGGCAGATTTAACCTAAAGTTTTTCATGATGTCGAGTTGCAGTTTCTCCCTTCTCTTCTCCACCTCCCCTCCCAAATTCTTGCTGCCCATCCTCTCTCCTTGCCCTCATTCTTACCTCCTCTCCACTCCAGCCAAGTCCAATCCAGTTGAGGGGGTGGCGTAAGCTGCCAAAATGCTTCTGAAGGCACTTCAGGTCAGAGCTGTCAGGTTCAGAAAGGAGCTGGCGTTTGGTGTGCTTTTGAAGCTCTGCCAGTTTTTCTCTAACTCAACAGGCACTTTAGCCCGAGGGCAGGAGGAGCTGGCCCCGTGCTGGCGTTCCTCCTAGAAACTCTTCCTGATTGGGGTCGGGCTCATCACACCAGAAAGCAGCGCACCCCTGTGCTTCTTGCCAGTGCAGAAACTTTTGATTTTGTTCAATCAATTATATAATCTGGATATAAAAAATATGCTGTGCAGTTTACCCCTTGGGCAATGCTCATCCACATGTGTTGTTTTTTTTTAAATTAACCTGTGAAAGTCATATTAGTTTCTATCAGATATGGATCCTTTAGTTTCCTACTAAAGTGTTGTAGAAACGACCCTGATCTCTATCTGGTGGTAGAGAATTAGATTTCTGCTTCAGCACCTATGTACATAAAAGGTAGGAGCTACTCTGTTGCTCTGTTAGAGTAACAGTCATCTGGGGGAGACTTCAGACTAAAGTTCTTTCTGCACATAACTGTCCAGGTGGGAGTTAAAGATCCCAAGACATTCCTTTAAAAAAAGAGTAGGGATGAAATTCCCTCTCTCAGTAAAATAGTTTCCAGTGTCCTACTTTTACATAATCTATTTTTGAGCCCTAATGGCTACAACCATTCCCATAAGTGTTGTGCTACTCTAGATCAAGTTTGAATTCATTGCTTTGTGAAACACATTTGATGTGTATGAACTTAGTATGAAAGGTGTCATACTAACTCCAGTTCTCTTCTACTTCTCAGTGCCAGAATATTTTTCTTGTCTGTAAGTAGCTAGTGCAGTTTTTGGATCACTGTGTTTCACATGGATGGATAGAACTGTTCTCAAAGAGACTCTCAGATCTTGGTGCTTAGATATTATGATGATGAATATGCTAGAAATTCCAAGATGGATAGATAACTACTTATGACTCAGAGAACCAAGCTTTCTTTTTTCAATAAGAAAGAATAAGCAAGTAATTACTAAAAATATTTCATTATTTTTACAAATTATACTTCAGAAGGCTTACTAACATGCTATGAAATATTATCACAGCTCCACTGAGCTACATTTGCTGAATACATTATCAGAGGACATTTTGTGATGTATTATCCTTGCTGTTTTGTTGGTCTTGTTTGCTTGCTTACTGCACTTGCTGAATAAGGGCCCACTTGTGCAAACTTTGCTTGCATGTGTGTAGTCAGTCTCACAGGAAACACTGAGACAAATCGTGTGAGTAAGGGCTGCAGGACCAGGCCCCAAATGTCTAAGGCTATTTGCAGTTTGATGCATGTGAGGAGACTGTATAAATGCACAGGAAGTCCCATTGACTTTAATTGTGTCTGCAGGATCAGTACTTAAATTACTCCTTTGCAAACATCAGTAATTCTTAGTAGCTGTATTAATCCCTAGAGAGATTTAGCAAGGTTGTACTGACTTACACTCCAACTTTTAATTACTGATGCCATTTCAAATACAAAATAAGTATATACATTCTAGGTTCCATACATTAAAAAGTATTAATGTAGTCTGGAAAACTGCAATTCTGGCTTCATATAACGTCTGTATGAATTTTTAAAGAATCCACAACTTTAGCCATCAAAACAGAAAAGTCCCATAAATCTGGATGACATATTTAAAATATTCTTATAGTCTGGAAATTTATGGAAGAGTAAAGGAAAAATATTTCTCTTTTGGATGAAATAAGGAAACTATTTAAGTTAACTTACCATTTTTACTAACATACTGTACATTTTTTTTTACTGACTGTAACTGACAGTTTTAAATATATTTCCTGATAGTTGGCAATCCAGTTCACCTTTTGGTTAAATCTGTGACGACTCCGACTTTTGTATTTCCAGTGGTTTAGTTGGGAGACTGAGGAACTAGCAAAAAACAACTCTGATAGCTTTGGAACCCTTCCTATCCTCACTCCAGCTGTGTGCCCCATAGCAGTGCTAACCTGATCAGCATTTGAAAAAGGCAAGTCTGATGTTATAAAAATCAAAATATTTTATAGACCAGTTTTTCTGCCAAATTCACATCTGTTTTGTGGGTGGTTGAGGGCCACAGATGTCTCTCTTGCTTTTGTATATATTTTGTCACTGGAGCTGCACGCACAGACTAGCTTTCTTGGCATCTGTGCAAGTGTTTTGCTTAGTGGCTGACTTCATTAACAAAACCATTTTAAAGAGCATTTTCAGTATTTCAAACTTTATTCTTTCCACTTTTCAGACAGCCCCCTTTGTGTTTCCACCAGGATAGTTGGTTTGAATGGACTACATCTCCCAAAAGCCGCTAGTGTGTTAAGGAAATTGTACTGGGATGGAAGTTATCACTGCTGGCAGATGTAGTTCATTAGTCTAAAATTTTATTTTGGGCATCTGTTTACTGTAGGACTCTACAATAGCTTCCAAAAGAAAGGACAGAGTAGGCTATTGAGGAGAATAGCAGTAGCAAGGTTTAAAAAAAAATCTTCAGACCCAGCCCTGTGAGGTCTGCAAGATTCGAGCTTCATGATCATTTTTGTTGGGCCAGATAATAAATTGATATTCTATCACGCAGAGATTATTTCATGAGATACATAGGCACAAAGAATACCTGCACATGTTAGTGCTCCTTTCTACTGCAATGACCTATTTCCTGTGCTCCTAAAGCTATCCCATAGCCTCTCGCTCAGTAAAATATTGCAAGAAAACCCTTTCTTGAATTATGGAAGGCAAGGACCAGTGGGAATAGCTGTAAGAATTCAGACCCTGGATTTGTCCCTCTTAAAGGTGACCTGCAAAGAATAAACCTTGGCTTTGTCCCTTTTCTCCATGATGTATAATGAAGGTTTGAGGGCCAAGATCTTTAAAAGTGACTAGTGATTTTTTGGTGCCCAACCTGAGACAATTTACAGGTGCCTGATTATCGGGGGGGGGGGGGGGGGGGAGGGCGGGAGGCACTGCTCAACACTTTCTGAATAGTGGGGTCTTTTAATGTGCCTCAAGTTGGGCACCCAAAAAATGAGATACCCCCAAATCACTCGAGACTCTTGAAAATGTTGGCTGATTTTTTAAATTATTTCATGCTTGTATTTACCTTAGAAATTCAAAGAATGTCAAGTCTTTCCCTCTCTGTTTTTGTTGGAGGTATCTGATATGTTTTAAGACTTTTATTAAACTTGAACTGTAAGGTGCTGGGTGTTAAATCTTAAGAAACAGATATTTTCTTCTGGCCATTTATAGTACATGATGCGTGAAACAGGTGTTAACAGAAAAAACAAACAAAACCTTTAAACAAATAGTTGTAAACAGTCTGAATAAAAATAACTTCCCCTCACTCAATCAGGTTTCACCTGCTTGTTATATGTGATGTCACGATCCTACTTGTTCTCAAGCTGTCCAGAGGGTCTTCTAGGAAAAGCAGGGTAGACAAGACCTGAATTTCTGCTTTTAAACATACGTTGAAGAAAAGTTTTTTTGAAGCTGATGGGAAAGACCCTTGCAGGCCTCCTTTATACATCCTTGAAAGGGGGAAGAAAACGGCACAAACCCATTTTTTTTCATTTGCAGGTTACCTTTAACTACAAATGTTGACACATCTTTTGTTCTTCCTGATGCCAGGTCCTGTCCTTTAAAAATGTATTGTCTTTTCCTTCGGATTCCTCCTTGGCATGTGAATTGGTAGGTCAGATTTAACAGGCTCTTATAGCTGATGTGGACTTTCAGGTGACTAATTCACTCAGCTTAATAAGATCTTGTATCTCTCTCTGAAATGCCATTTTTCTCCTTAAAATGCGAGGATATTAGGACATGAAACAGTTCCTTCCACTGGATGAGTTCAGACGCTCCGCTGGTAGTAACCACTCATTGCAGGATGATCTGAGGTTGATGCAATTGCCATGGGAAATTTAGCTGTTCTGGACTCAGTTGACGATAACGGGGATGTCATCATACAGCAAAGCGCCCAATCATTTGGAAATTTTGCTTTTTAAAAATGGATCATTTATTAAAAAAAGAAAGACACTAACTCTGCACTGGGCCATGCATGACTTTGTATATCAGAATCAGAGTGAGGAAAGGAGCAGGCGTGGGGCTAGGCAAGGCTTTGGGACAGTGTTTAAGTGTCACTATGGAGACTGTTCAAACAGACTATGTGTAGATGTGTGTGTGTGTGTGTGTGTGTGTGTGTGTTTTTAAATATTTATTTGGTGTTACATCTTTTGAAGAGAGTCTGTCTCTTGCCCTGTGTGGAGACAAACAGCCCACTATGTTCCAGAAATGAAAGGCGTTTTCATGTGGGTTATGTGATAGGCACCCCGGAAAGGAAGGATATTCTACCCTTGTCATCCTGCTGTCAGTTTTGCTTTACAGGGTTTTTCTTCTAATGAAGCAAGGGAAGATTATTTTAACCATTTCCTGCTCCCGTGAGGCATGTGAGTTAGGACTTCATAAGATGAATGCATAGCAAACATGAGAAAGGAAGGGAGGGGTGAAGAGCTGGGAGGAGAGAGAAGGTGAAGCGGTCTGGAGAGACCTCACAGAGCGAATCGGAACAGATTGAATGCAGTCTGCTTTGTTCAAGGACAGGGTGAGGAAAGGGCTTGTGTACTGAAGGGGGCGGTGAGAGAGAAGGGCGTTGAATCACATCTAGCAAGTTTCCTTTGTCTCTGTATTATCCTCTGGTGTCCCTGGGACATTTCTGTCAGCTGCCCCTCAAAAAGAACCTCTGATAGGATCTTTTGGCAGTGGCAGAAAGACAATTCTGCCAGCAAAACCCAAAACAGCATAGCTGGAAGAGAGACTCTGAAAGCTTTTTATTGGAGGCTTTTCCTGATCTTTTTTTTCCCCTTTTTGCTATGGGGGATGGGTGTGAAGTGCTTTTGGAGGGCTGGGGGTTGGCAGTGGCATAGCCAGGTTCTAAGTGCAGGGGGAGCAAACATAAAAAAGGCGCCCCCCCTTGGCTCCTCCTCTGGCCACGCCCCCCTTGGCTCCTCCTCCGGCCGCTCCGCGCCCCCCCCCCCCATGGCTGGCTCCTCCAGCCGTGCCACACTGCGCCCCCCCTTGGCTCCTGCGGCCATGCTGTGCCCCCCCTCTGAGGGGCTCAGTCCGGGGGGCCAGGCACGGGGAACGGGTGGCGGGCGGGCACTGCTTGCTTCTCCCGGGGGCTGGCGGGAGCGGAGTAGTGGGGCGGGCAGCAGCTGGCGAGATCCCCTCTCCCCGGCAGCTTCCTGCTTCCCTCAGCCCAGAGGAGTCATTGTGGGGGGCGGGCAGCAGGCGCGGCCGGAGGAGCGAAGGGGCCAGCTCCTCGGCCATCGCGCCCCACGCTCAGCATGGCCCCAGCATCGCTGCCGCGGCCACCTCCTGCGGCGGCTCAGGGCTCGGCGGCCGAGCACTCTGCAGCTGGCGGGCAGATCCCCTCTCCCCGGCAGCTTCCTGCTTCCCTTGGCCCGGGCAGCTCAGCATTAGCAAGGGGCGGGGTATTGCTGGACCAAACTCCAAAGAGAAACTGCTGAGCTCCAGTTCATTTGCAAATTTGACACCATCAGATCAGGATTAAACAAAGACTGTGAATGGCTATCCAACTACAGAAGCAGTTTCTCCTCCCTTGGTGTTCACACCTCAACTGCTAGCAGAGCACCTCAACCTCCCTGATTGAACTAACCTCGTTATCTCCATATTGATTTATACCTGCCTCTGGAAATTTCCATTACTTGCGTCTGATGAAGTGGGCATTCACCCACGAAAGCTTATGCTGCAATACTTCTGTTAGTCTTAAAGGTGCCACAGGACCCTCTGTTGTTTAGATCAATAGTCACGTGAAGAAAGCTAGCAGATACACTGTACTGTCATAGGATCTGGAGTCTTTGCTACTGTTATAGGCATGAGGACTTTTCAAAAGCCAGTTTTTTTTTTAAATAGTAGGGTTATTTTTAACTTTATTTTCTATTTTGTTTTTTTTTCTTAGGTGGATGAAATTTACCACGACGAGTCTTTGGGGGTTCACATTAACATTGTCCTGGTCAGAATGATCATGGTGGGCTACAGACAGGTAAATACAGGGCTGGAGTGAGCAGAAGATGCTATCTAGGGGAAGGGGACAGTCACAATATACAGCATGCTTCGGCTGAGGAATGCAATGAGCTTCCAGACTGGGTTATGTCTATAAAAACAACACCTTCAGCTAACTTCCCCGTTTGCACCCCCTGCTTTCAGATTGGTGTGTATGTCTGGGGAGATGACTTAGGATTCAGTCTAGTTATATATTAGTGTTTGCATTAAGAGAGCCTCTTCCTCACAGCCAAGCTTCTCCTTGAGCTAATCCTCTGTGCAGATGTATGTGGTATCAAAATCTGTTATGTAGAAATGATTGGGATCTCACAGGGTCAGCAATCAGCATTGTAACTTCAGCACAGGACCTGATAGAATGGAAAAACAAAGGAGCAAATGCTTTACTTTAAACGCAGATACAATTATTGTTGTTAAAAATAATGTATGCAGTTCAGTGTGGTAAATTTGCACAGGGCTTTACAAACAGTAGGGCAAGTTCCCTGCTCTGAAGAGCTATTTTTGATCTTTTGCTTAAGTGTGAAAGGCAAATAGATTTCTGTTTAAATATGAAATATTGGTTCCATTCCCTCTGTAAGCAGCTGTCACATGCTGTGGCTTTGCCAGACTGAATCGAAACGATCTTGAATCTCTCTGTTTCATGTGAGACTTGCTGAAATTCCTAGACTCCAAAGATTTTCCTTCTATAGAAGGCAGACATGAGGACATCTCTGCCTTACAGTACCCCTGTGTTTTTGATTGAGAACTCTTACCCTTCCCCCACTGCTGCTGCTGACTACAGCTCTGAGCTGGCTTGGGAAGGGGTAGGGCAGGAGGGTTAATCTCTCAGTAATTAACATCTTATTTGGTTAACTGAGGTTAATTTTTGGTTGCAGGGATTTTCTGTCACACCACAGTGCAGAGAAGAAGCTTTCTGGACTGGTTTTGTGGTGTTTGGTTTTTGTTTTGCTATAGCTGCACTCATTTTGAGCTCTTCACCAAGACAAAGAGCAAGGTGGAGGGTGCGTGTAGTACAAAGTAAGAGTCAAGGCACAATACTCCCCTGTCGCCCTTCAAAAGGGAATTAAGTGCACAGCAACAGTCTGGGTAGTGTCCACTAGCAGTAATAATTAGCACTTACATAAGCCCCAATGCAGGAAAATGTTGCTACTCAGGACAGGACTTACGCACATGCTCAAGTCCCATTGAATTCCAGTGAAGCATATGTTTAAGTACTATGGTGAATATGGATACACACTTAATTAAATGCTTTCCCAAATTGGGGCCTTCATGATTCACCTCTTCAAAGCAGAGGACAAGTGTTAACTAATCCTCACAACAGTCCCTCAGGTAACTATTTTAATTCCTATTTTACAAATGGAGAAACCAGAGCACAGAAAGGTTAGGTGAACTGCCGTAGGGGACAGAGTGAATCAGTGTCAGGGCCAGGATTGGAGTCAGGCTTAGTTTGCTGCTCAGTCCACTGGACAACATTTCCTCTCAGTGAGTCTCATGTGTTCAAATCCTGATTTTGTCACTTACTTGATGTGTGAGCTTAGACCACTCTGTGCCTATTTCCCTATCTGTAAATAGAATATTTAAATCACAGGGCTGGTCAGCTGATGTGGAACACTGAGATCCTCTCATTAAATGTGCTATAATGTTCAGCATAAGCCCAAAGTGTTGTGATGATGCTAACAAAATGGCATACAAAGCTTTCTCTGAGGTCTTGAACACCCTTAACACCTTTAAGGAGTCAAAGGATATGTCTGCCCTACCAGCATAGCTGTGCTGCCACAGCCCTGTAATGTAGACACAGCCTACACCGATGGAAGGGTTTTTCTGTCTGGTTACTGCTGAACTGAAGCAAATAGCCATTTTATGAGCTGCTGCAGATACAGAACACCAGCATTTCCTGGAAAATATCTGATTACAAGAGAAATATTCCTGGTGAGCAGAAACTGCGTGTATCCTGAAGGTGGTGATCATGGTTTCCCAGGTACATGAGGAAAAGATTTGAGGCAGCCCACATTGTGGCAAGCATCCCCAGGCAGGTGACAACAGAACATCATTTCCATCTGAGGAAGGAGATAGGGTTTCTGGCCTCTCAGCTAAGGTGTTAATGCCGGCATCTAATTGATGATGATATACTGAAGATGAAAACGAGGCAAAAGCAGAAGGTCTAAACATTGAGATGTGAACTAGAAGCCACAGGCTGCAATCCTGACAGGACCAACTCAGCCCTTCATCCTTCTACAGTACCTTGAGTTCCATGCAGTTTACTGTGTATGGGTTATCTGAACAATCAAGATCCTCTGTGCTGTGCTTGAAGATCTTACCTAGGTTTTCATAAGATTAGGCACTTACTTTGGGATCTTTGTCCAGCATTAGCCCTCCCCATACTGCTATTCCATTTACTGTGTGCCAGACATCCTCCATTTCTGGGGGTGCTGCATGTTTGTAATTTCTGGAGGAGGAGGGGCCAAGGAAGGATTTATTTTGCCCCAAATATATTCTGTTGTTGGGTTTTTTTTGTCTCCTTCCTCTGAAGCATCAGAGATGGCTGTGGCTGGAGATGGGACACTGGGAGGAGTGGGCCAGGTCTCTAAGGTGGCACAAAGCATTTTCTCTCTCTGCTTGGTTGGCTGGTTCTTGCTCACATGCTCAGGGTCTAACTGATCGCCGTACATGGAGTCGGGAAGGAGTGTTCCCCCAGATCAGATTGGCAGTGACCTGGGATTTTTTCCCCTTCTTCTGCAGCGTGGGATGCAGGTCACTTGCCAGGATCAACTGGATATATCTCAATCAGTTCCCTGCCATCAGATGGCCTTGGGCACTGGTGCACCTTGGCCCTCCTGTTCTCTCTCTGTGATACACAAGAGCTTAGTCTCCTGAGGGTTGTGATACATCTGTCTGATTTTGGCTGTTGGGTTTACTGTGCGGGGCTGGGTGGTGTTTAGTAGCCTCTGACATACAGGAGGTAAGACTAGATGATCTGGTGGTCCTCGCTGGCTTTAAGCTATGATTCTATGAAATTTAAAATACTATGTTTTCATTGTTAATGTCGTGGAAACTCTATCTGGGGATCTTCTGTACCCTGTACCTCAAAACTTGGGACAGGTTCATTGTCACCCAGTAATGCCCCCTCCTTTCTTTTCACCCCCCAGTCAGTCAGCCTAATAGAGCGGGGGAACCCATCTCGGAGCTTGGAGCAGGTCTGCCGCTGGGCCCATTCTCAGCAGCGCTCAGACCCAGACCATGCTGAATACCATGACCATGCCGTATTCCTCACCAGGCAAGATTTTGGTCCAGCAGGTATGCAAGGTACTGTATTCATCTCGATCATGTATGTGCAGTTTGCTGGGCTTGGGGGAAAGCCAGCAATTGGAAGGGATTTCCTGCTGACACAGTCTGTGTACTTACAGGCTGAGGTCCACAAAGGTCTTGGAAAAAGTTATAAAGATTAGAACTTAATAAAAGGAATGGAGAAAAGACAAAATTGAATCCCATGAGGGTTTTCTTCTCTTGACCTTTCCTTATGGTTCCTTACATTCTGTTAGTTTTTTTTTACTACCATTGTATATTGAGTAGATGTTTTCAGAGAACTATCCACAATGACTCCAAAATAAATTAGCTGTTGCCACTCAAGAAAGATAGACCTCATCATTTTGTATGTATAGTTGGGATTATGTTTTTGAATGTTCATTACTTTACATGTATCAACATTGAATTTCATCTGCCATTTTCTTGACCAGTCACTCAGTTTTGTTAGTTCCCTTTGTAACATTTTGCAGTGTGCTTTGACTTAACTATCTTGAGTAATTTTGTATCGACTGCAAACTTTGCCATGCCACTGTTTACTCCTTTTCCCAGATAATTTATGAATATATTGAACAGCACCGGTCCCAGTACTGATCCTTGAGGGACCCTGCTATTTATCTTTCTCCATTCTGAAAACTGACCATTTACTCCTACCCTTTGTTTCCTGTCTTTTAACCTAGGGTTACCATATCTAATAAATATAAAAAGAGGACCCTCCACAGGCCCTGGCCCCGCCCATTTCCCCACCCCCCAGCCCCGCCCCAACTCCGCCCTAACTCCGCCCCCTCCTCCCTCCCACTCCCAGCCACGCGGAAAGGGCTGCCCGAGCGCTACCGGCTTCATGGTTTGCCGGGCAGCCCCCAGACCCTGCGCCCCCGGCCGGCGCTTCCCCAGCGCAGCTGGAGCCTGGGAGGAAAAGCGCCCAGCCGGGGGCGCAGGGTCTGGAGGCTGCCCGGCAAACCGTGAAGCCGGTAGTGCTTGGGCTTCGGGCAGCCCCCTTGCCTCCGGACCCTGCGCCCCCAGCCGGGCACTTCCCCTCCCGGGCTCCGGCGGCGCAGGGTCCGGTGGTATGGGGGCTGCCCAAAGCCCGTAGCACTCGGCTCTTAAACAGAGTCGGGGAGGAGCAGAACCGCCGCGGCTGGAGGCTCTGCTCCTCCCCGACTCTTCGGCTCTGTTTAAGAGCCGAGCTGCCCCAGCGCTACCGGCTTCGGGCAGCCCCCATGCCTCCGGACCCTGCGCCGCTGGCCGGGCACTTCCCCTCCCGGGCTCCGGTGGCGCAGGGTCTGGAGGTATGGGGGCTGCCCAAAGCCCATAGCACTCGGGCAGCTCGGCTCTTAAACAGAGCCAAAGAGTCAGGGGAGGAGCAGAGCCGCCATTTTCCCGGACATGTTCGGCTTTTTGGCAATTCCCCCCGGACGGGGGTTTGAGTGCCGAAAAGCCGGACATGTCCGGGAAAAAGAGGACGTATGGTAACCCTATTTAACCAATTACTGATCTTGAGTTGAAATCCTCCATTATTACTGAGTTTTCTGTTTTTATAGCCTCTTTTAATCTCCTTGAGCATTTCACAGTCACCATCACCATCCTGGGCAAGAGGTTGGTACAGTAACTCCTCACTTAAAGTCGTCCCGGTTAACGTTGTTTCGTTGTTATGTTGCTGATCAATTAGGGAACATGCTCATTTAAAGTTGTGCAATGCTCCCTTCTAATGTCGTTTGGCAGCTGCCTGCTTTGTCCACTGCTTGCAGGAAGAGCAGCCCGTTGCAGCTAGCTGGTGGGGGCTTGGAACCAGGGTGGACCGACAGCCCCCTATCAGCTCTCCCTATCAGCTCCCCACTCCCCTAAGTTCCCTGTGCTGCAGCTGCCCAGCAGACTATCAATTGCTGGCAGTTCAGCTGTCCCTCCCCCCACTGCCATGTGCTGCTCCTGCGCTCTGCCTGGGAGCTGCTCCCAGAGACTCCTGCTTGCTGTGCCAGGGGGTGGAGGGAGACTAATGTCAGGATGTCCCCCTCCCCCCTGCTCCTGCACCCCACTTACCCCTTCTCCATATAGAGCAGGGTGGGGACACGGATGGAGAGAAACATAGAGAGCTTGGGGCAGCAGCTGCTGTCTCAACTTCCTGATCCACTTAAAAAGACAATGCACTTAAGAGTGGGTCAGCTTACTTAAAGAGGCAGTGTGCATCTCTCTCTCTCTCTCTCTCTCTCTCTCTCCCACACACAAGGTGTGTGTCTGTCTCTGTCTGCTATGCTATCTCCCTTCCCTTGTGTTTGTGCTGCCTTATGTGAGAGGCTACAATGACAACAACATGTTAACCCTTGAGGGCTCAGTCAAGTGTTAGTTCATCATTTAGCAGCAAGGCATTCCCTGGGAAATATCCCTCGCTCTTCCACCCTCTAACTTCATCTCCTCAACCAAGCTTCACAATCATCATAGCTGTGAACAGTATTAAATTGTTTGTTTAAAACGTATACTGTGTGTATATCTATATAATGTATAGTTTTTTTGTCTGGTGAAAAAAATTTCCCTGGAACCTAACCCCCCCCCCCATTTACATTAATTCTTATGGGGAAATTGGATGTGTTTAACATCGTTTCGCTTAAAGTCACATTTTTCAGGAACATAACTACAACGTTAAGCGAGGAGTTACTGTAGTATATTCCTACTCCTATACTCTTATTATTCAAGCATGGAATTTCAATCCATAGAGATTCTATAGGACAGTTTGATTCATTTAAGATTTTTACTATATTTGACTCTATGCTTTCTTTCACAAAAAGTGTCACTCCTCCACCAGCATGACTTACTCTGTCATTCCTGTATATTTTTTACCCTGATATTACTGTGTCTCATTGATTATTATGGTCCCACCAAGTTTCTGTGATGCCTATTATATCAATATCCTCATTTAATACCAGGTACTGAAGTTCACCCATCTTAGACTCCTAGCATTTGTATACAAGCAGTTATAAAATTTGTCAATATTTAGTTGTCCGCCTTCATGTGATGTAATTGAATGGTACTTTTTTTTTTCCATTTGACTGTTTTTCTTCAGCTCCTACCTCCTATTTTATCAACTTCTATTCTCTCTTCTTTACTAGAATATAGAGAATCCCTGTTAATAGATCCTCCCCTAAGGGATGTCCCTGTCCAAACCATGTGCTCCTCCTCATCTGTCAGCTTTCCCCAACCCTAGTTTAAAAACTGCTGTACAACATTTTTAACATGCCAGCAATCTGGTTCCATTTCAGTTTAGGTAGAGACAATCCTTCCTGTAAAGACTGTCTTTCCCAAAAGGTTCTCCAGTTCCTAATAAACTGAAACCTATCCTTTCGTACACCGCCATTTCATCTATGCATTGAGACCCTGCAATTCTGCCTGTTTAACTGGCCTGCGCATGGAACTGGAAGCATTTCAGAGAAAGCTGCTATGGAGGTCCTGGATTTTAATCTCTTACCTAGCAGCCTAAATTTGCCTTCCAGGACCTCTCTCCTACCTTTCCCTATGTCATCAGTACCTACATGTACCAGAACCACCAGCTCCTCCCCAGCACTGCACATAAATCTTGCTATGTGTCTCGAGAGAGCCGAAACCTTCACACTGGGCTGTCAGTTCATCATGTGGCTCTCCCCATCATCACAAACCCAACAATGACTGTGCTGGACGTTAGACACTTACATATCAATAATGTTCCAGGTACTGCAAAAAAACAAAACAAAAACCCAACAACGTAAAGAAAGCATAAAACTTCAGCTTTGCTCATTGTGCTCAGTGGGAGGACCTCTGCACACAAAATATTTTAAAATCTGATTTTAAAAGGGCCAGTTGCTTGGTCACCATAGAACTGAGAATGGGAACATTCCATGAACCCATAAAAGCCTTCTACCCTTGCAATTCCGATGCTCCTGTTGGCCCTCTGACCTTAGAGGCTGAGATTATATTGTGCATAGGAACTCAGAAGCTCAGATATCAGTGAATTTGATGAAGTGCCTTCTGGCATTTCGTTTTCATTTTGAAAAATGAATGTCTGTGGCCGGGCTTCTGTGGCCATATGAGGATTAATTCCTCTCTCTGTCTTAGCATGTTCCATTTTTTTTAATACCATCATCTTCACACGACTACTTCCAGACTTCCTTCTACTCATTCCCTCTGTGGTGACAATGTCTGAGATTTTTGATGAAGATAATGAAACACACCAGTAACTGGAACATTGCATAAAAACACATTCATTTTTGGCTTGAGTCATTCTTGTATGTGTGGGAAGGATGAGGGACAGGAAAAGAATCTTGAGCTAGCCTCTGTTAGCTCTTCCAAGAATCAGTCTTTAGCTGATAACAGGTCCACCCTTGCTCTTCATCCACATAAAAGACTGCAGAACCCGCAAGCCCATAGAACTCTGTTCCAAAGCAGAGTGCTTTAGTCTAGTACATAGTTCAAACTAACAAACAATAGGATCTGTGTGCTTAACTGACAGACTTCACATTGGAATAGCTCCTCTTAATTTCCTAGGACCAGTGAATTCAAAGATTAATTGCAGTAGACATCCGTAGATCATTCAGTTCTTCACATAGTATTTTTGAGTGAGCAGATGGGTGCCAGAATACAGCTTAGAGAATGCAGCAGCATGGATGGCTCAAATTGCAGGGAACAGCACTGAACCATTGACCTCAGAGTCTAGAACCATCGCATGGGGAAGTCCAACCCAATAAAACAAATTACAAGTATCTGAATTAGCTTAAATATATGGACTATGTGGCCATCCAATATCTTGACAGACGAAAGGAAATATGGCTCAGTCAGTCAGTCAATGGTGCTTAACAGTAATGTGGGAGAAGAGCCCATTGCGTGAGCGGCAGATCTTCCCACAGTGGCTACAGATCCATTCGCTGGTTGGAGCACACTCTACTTCCTGGCACGCCTGCAGGCTTCAGGCTGGGGTCTCTTATGGCTCTCCATGATGATTGCACCAGCCTTGACCTGGCTTCTCCAGACTGAGCAGGAGGCCGGGTTCTCCCAGTTGTCAGTGGGAATGCTGAATTTCTTGAGGCCTTGCTTGACCTTGTCGTTATATCAAAGTTTTGACCTTCCTCTGCATTGCGAGTGGTTCTTGAGTTGGCCATAGAGCACAGATTTTGGCAGATGATCTTGAGGCATACGTTCCTCGTGTCCCAGCCAGCGAAGGCTGTGAGTGTTCAGTGTAGTCTGCATAGACTGTAGGCCGGTTCTCTCAAGGATCTTGTTGTTAGTGATCCGTTGGTCCCAAGTGACTCCAAGGATTTTTCGGAGACAGCAAAGGTGGAAGCTGTTCAGTCTCTGCTCCTCTTCGGAGTATGTGACCCAGTTTTCACAGCCGTAAAGGAAGGTACTGAGGACACAACCCTGATAAACAGACAAGTTGTTCTTGCCTGTCTGTCAGGATGGTTATCATCTTTCGCTTTCAGGTTTGCAGTCTTTTTACAAATTGAACCAAGTGCCTCTTTGATTCCATCATAGGTACACAAAGGTCCCCTCTTTCTAAGCAGGTCTGAATCTTTTTGCACAGGTCTTGTTAATACTTCTGGGCACATTCTCTGGTGGCTTTCTGGACCGCAGTCTTAGCCTCTTTAAACATAAGAGTTCTGGACCTAGTTGGTAGTTGAAGTAAAGTTAAGTGATCTTGCTTCTTCTTTTCTATGAGTGGGAGCAGCAGATGTTCAGACCCTGTGAACCAGTCAGGTGTTTTTCCTTTGTTATTCCAAAGACATCCTTGGCAGTAGCTAGTGTCTTATTCTTGAAATTGTCCCACAAGGTGTCAGAATCAGGGGAATCAAGTTGATCATTTTCAGACACACACTCAAGCGCACATTGAAACTGAAGTATCAGGGGGTAGCCGTGTTAGTCTGTATCTACAAAAACAACTGAAACTGAAGAAAAAAATAATGTTTAAACTGAAACAAAATAAGATTCCCTCCCTCCCTCCCTCTGTAGCAGGTACACACTGAAGCCATTATAGTTAAGGTTGCAAACTGTGTCCATTATAGCATCCTGTTTTCCTATGCCCATAATTTTCCAAAACATTAATCTATTGGTTTGAAATTTTCCATGCCTGGTCTTTGTCTGAACATAGGAGTTATAATACTGGGTTAGACTAATAGTTCATCTAAGCTGGTAGCTTCCTCTGACAGTGACCAGCACCAGATGTGTCACAGGAAGGAGTAAACCCTCAATAATGGGCAATAATTTGATAACAGGCAGTTGGAGGAAGTTTCTTGCTAAATCCAGTTAGTGGTTAGCATGTGTCTGGAAACAGGATCATTTACGTTGCTGAATATTTTGTAATGCTAGCTGATATAACTTAGGACATTTTTATTATCCAGATAAATATCTCATCATATTTTGCATCCTACTGTGCTTTTTGCCTCAATAAAACCTTTTGTCAGTGAGGCTCACAGGCATTTTTTGAGTCTTTTTTTTTTTATCATTTTCAAATGGATTGTCCTTTTAATTCATTGGGTAGCCTCCTTCGTTAGTGGTCTTCTGTTTTGAGAGAGTAAATGGACCTTCCTTTCAATAAATGGACCTTCCATTCAGTATTGAACTCTAAAAAAAAATCTATTCAATCTCTCCTCATATAGAAAAACTTTCCATGGGTCTAATCATTTTTGTTGTCCCTCTTGGGACCATTTCTATATATTTATTTAAAAGGTTTGGCCAGAACTGAACCCAGTATTTAAGGTGTGGCCCATACAATGGGATTCTTGTACTTTCAACATTACTCTGTCTTTTTCTTGATTCAGCCTGTCACATCTTGCTTGCCATTTTGACCACCACCTCACCTAGAGCAGATGATTTCGTTAAGCTCTCAAAAATTGTGCATTGGTCTTTTTCTGAAGATAATATTTTTTGGTCTGAAAGTTTGAGTAAAAGTTTGAGTTTGAATAAAGTTCCTTTAGCCATTTGAGTTTGGAGAGGGTGAACATACATTTCCCATGTTAAAAAATTCTCACCATACTTGTTCAAAGAGAAGGCTACATTGTTAAGAACTTGACTTGGGTTGGTTTGAAAAAAAAAAGAAAATTGGTATTTTAAGAAACTTATGATCCTTTGAAAATTCCAGAGTAAGCAGGCTCTATAGAAAATATACATTCTGTTTCTAAGGACAATTGGCTGAATGTCAGAACAAATATTCAAACAATTTATTCACTTAAAATTGCTGGGTTTTTTAGCAAACAATTTAATTGATGAGTAGTATTACAGCGATTATTGAGCTGGTTGAATATCATTAAAAATTATTTGTTGAAAACCGACAAAATTGCCAAATAACATATTCACCAAATAGTTCTCAATCCAGTCTCTCAATAAACATACATAACATGGCACATACTCTGTGTGCGCATGCATCTCAGAAGGTGCACACTATTAAGCCAGAGTCAGAGGTAGCTACCAGAATTGGCCATAGGGTTTCTTCTGCAATTGCACCCTGAGGGCTCTTAAATAAGAGTGATTGAAAGTCAGGAGTAATCATTTGATAGACTGGTGCCTATTTGTATCATTGTTGAATTCTCCTTCTTAAGGAATGATTGGAAATCAGCTGTTTGGGAGACTGCTGCATATTCGCCAGCTATATGCCCCCCTTGTTGTCCTCCTGAAGTGTATTTGTGTTGTTTATGCGAGTCAAAGCCCCAGTAGCTCCTGTCCTGCTCCCCATCTTCCACTATCTGATTTCTCTTTAATGGCCTGGGGATTGTATTGCAGTAATTCTAGTGTGCCCAGCAGTGTGGTCATAAGTGGCTGTATCTGACCCAGAACAGCCCAATAAGATGGTCTCTTGTCGTTCCTCCGTCCTCTCCTCTTCCCTAGTCTCTTCTGGGCTCCATGTGGCTCAGTCTTTGAGCTGCCACTTTCAGACTATTTCAGGGAGGCTTCTTTTTTCCCTGTACCAAATCCCTGTTTAACAACGGTGGCTGCTAGGCTACCAACCATGGAGCACCTACAGGTGTATTACACCGTTGGCTCTCGCCCCAAATATGTAGCTTCTGTGACTCTCTCAACCTGCATTTCCAGAAGATCCCTGGAAGGGCCCTGCTTATTTACCTCCTTGAAATCCCTATTTACAAAAATGACTCTCATGGCCGGAACCCCAATCCATTGTCTCTGTAGGAGCCGAGAAGTCATGTCTTGTCCAGTTCCATGTTTGCCCAGTTAACTGCCTTACTTGTAACGGACCATTACTATGGGAATACTGGAACATAGTTGCTGGTCTTGGAAACTCCTTGTAGCATGAGGTAAACAGGCAGACACAGAGCACAAGTGTAAAGAATTACACAACGATTTAAATCAACTCCATTTTTCTTAACAACTGCCTTTAACGCAGACATTCAGTCCTATCATGGTGGCCATGGAGTCAACTACTGATGTCTTCAGGACCTTCATTTGGGAGAAGTGTTCAGGAAACTGTTCACTTTTGCTTATTATTTTATCATCCTGGGCCAGCTGTACAAAGTGCTGATCCACTCATTCATTCAGTTTATGAATTAGATTCACTTCCACTCACATCCTTCTGCCTCCACCTTGTTCCGGAGTAATTAATATTTGTTATTCCACCACCACTGGGTTTCTGGGGAACAAATGGCCTGGAAGATACATAGTACAGAGAAGTCACTGCAGTCACAAGCTTCCTGGAAAAGTGGCAGCATAGTGTCAATCTTCAAAATAGGGATACCAGCCAGGGGAGGGAGTCAGTCAGGCTGAAACAGTCGTTAGAGCACAGCGCCTATAGGAGGTCTGCTGCCTGTAGGAGGAGATGGGGTTAAATTGAACAATGGTGCCATTCTACACATGCAGTCTGGTTAGTCAAGATGCATTACCATTATGGAATGGAAAATATTAGGAATGTTTGGGTATGTTAGTGTAATATTAGCCTGTTCTTGGCACTGGCAGCCAAGATGATCTCACCGGAAACCATGTCCATGTCCCAGTGGGTACTGACCAGTTGAGGTATTTGGTAAACTCCTTGGCTTAAGTTTCTTTCTTGGTAGTGTTTGTTTTCCCCTCTTATCATCTACCTGACATGTTGCCCTCTTAGTTTTGCCTGCTGTGGCAGTGCTTCGGATACTGTCACTCACTGCTGAATAGCTAGTGCAAATTAAATCAACTTGTGAGAGGGACAGGGGAGAACTTCCCACTCATCCTTGATTAGTTCTCTCCATTTGCTCATTGCCCCAAAAGAGCCTGAAAGGCCAGGGAGCATTCCAGGGTCAGAGGGATTTTTTTTTTAAATTTAGTGCTGATGAAAGTTGCCACAGAGACTATCCCTTGTATAGCCATTGTGCTGACAGCTGCAGCCTACAGGCTGCTCCACACCACCCCTCTCCTTGACCTGGAAAAGCTGTGAAGGTAGATTGGCTTCCAGGCTGATTAAGTTTTTGTTTCATGAGATTGTCAATTGGTGTCCACCTCTCTACTATAAACTGGGCTGAGACTGCCAGTCCATTTCACATAGGCCAGTGGTTCTCAACTAGGGCTACACGTACCCCTGGGGGTATGCAGAGGTCTTCCAGGGGGTACATCAACTCATCTAGATATTTGCCTAGTTTTACAATAGGCTACATAAAATGTGCTAGTGAAGTCAGTACAAACTAAATGACTTGTTTATACTGCTCTATATACTATACACCAAAATGTAAGTACAATATTTATATTCCAATTGATTTATTTTATAATTATATGGTAAAAATGAGAAAGTACGCCATTTTTCAGTAATAGTGTGCTGTGACACGTCTGTATTTTTATGTCTGATTTTGTAAGCAAGTAGTTTTTAAGTGAGGTGAAACTTGGGGGTATACAAGACAAATCAGACTCCTGAAAGGGGTACAGTAGTCTGCAAAGGTTGAGAGCCACTGACATAGATTATCAAGCAGCCATCAAATGATTACAGTTTTCAGGAACTGTGGATTGGATTAGAGTCGAAACAGCAATCTAAGGGTGGAAGACTCTGTAACCCATGAGCAGTCCCTTCTGCCACCTAGTACAACAAGCTTCTGAGGAAAATTACAAGGAAACTACTATGAGATTAATCTAAGAAGGAGCTGGCAAGTCAGACATGCAGTCAGAGATGTGAATAGGTGCAGAAAGGGGCGAGGAGGCTGTCAAATATGTTTTCAATCCATCTGAACAGGTGGCCGTTGGATTACAGCAGTTGCTGGTGCATTTGTTTAAGATACGGACAATGTTCGCTGTTCCTTTAGTGTGAGAATGAGTCAGGAATGAATGCAACACAGTTATTGCAGGTGGCAAGGCAAGGTTCAAGCAGTGTGTAATTCTAATACCCTCCAAGCCCGTTTCCCTCCGTGAGCTATGAGCTGGTGGAACATATGATAGGCTTCATTTATATTCCCAGGCAGCTGTGGAGTCCGTGTCCCTCAGCAGGGAGCTGGGCATGAAATACATTTGGAATGGCTCTAGCTTGTGGTTTTTCCCTTCTCATGAACCGCCCCAGCTCCTTTCTCTTGCTTTGTCTTCTGTCTCGCTCCAGGTTATGCTCCCGTCACTGGTATGTGCCACCCTCTACGCAGTTGCACTCTCAACCATGAGGATGGATTCTCCTCAGCATTCGTGGTTGCCCACGAGACCGGCCATGTGTAAGTCATTGGAGGAGACAGTTGGACATTTTATCTTTTTTTTTTTTCATCATTGCACGGTGGCTCAGCAGGGTGTTTAGTCCCCCCAGGCTCAGCATTGCCATGTGCAGTGGACTTGCTGATGTATGAAAAGTTGTGATGTGATGAAATAATGGCCCTCCAAGTTACTAACATTGCTGCTAAAATGGGCAAATACAGGAGTGAATAAATCTCTTTGTAGTATAGTAAGTGCAGCAAGCAACTCAAAGGCAATCTCTGCCTTAGAGTTTACAGTCTACATATCTGCACATAGAATCATAGAATCATAGAATCATAGAATATCAGAGTTGGAAGGGACCTCAAGAGGTCATCTAGTCCAACCCCCTGCTCAAAGCAGGACCAATTCCCAGCTAAATCATCCCAGCCAGGGCTTTGTCAAGCCGGGCCTTAAAAACCTCCAAGGAAGGAGACTCCACCACCTCCCTAGGTAACGCATTCCAGTGTTTCACCACCCTCCTAGTGAAATAGTTTTTCCTGATATCCAACCTGGACCTCCCCCACCGCAACTTGAGACCATTGCTCCTTGTTCTGTCATCTGCCACCACTGAGAACAGCCGAGCTCCATCCTCGTTGGAACCCCCCTTCAGGTAGTTGAAGGCTGCTATCAAATCCCCCCTCATTCTTCTCTTCTGGAGACTAAACAATCCCAGTTCTCTCAGCCTCTCCTCATAAGTCATGTGCTCCAGACCCCTAATCATTTTTGTTGCCCTCCGCTGGACTCTTTCCAATTTTTCCACATCCTTCTTGTAGTGTGGGGCCCAAAACTGGACAGAGTATTCCAGATGAGGCCTCACCAATGTCGAATAAAGGGGAACGATCACGTTCCTCGATCTGCTGGCAATGCCCCTACTTATACAGCCCAAAATGCCGTTAGCCTTCTTGGCAACAAGAGCACACTGTTGACTCATATCCAGCTTCTCGTCCACTGTGACCCCTAGGTCCTTTTCAGCAGAACTGCTACCTAGCCATTCGGTCCCTAGTCTGTAGCAGTGCATGGGATTCTTCCGTCCTAAGTGCAGGACTCTGCACTTGTCCTTGTTGAACCTCATCAGGTTTTTTTCTGCCCAATCCTCTAACTTGTCTAGGTCCCTCTGTATCCGATCCCTACCCTCTAGTGTATCTACCACGCCTCCTAGTTTAGTGTCATCTGCAAACTTGCTGAGAGTGCAGTCCACACCATCCTCCAGATCATTAATAAAGATATTAAACAAAACCGGCCCCAGGACCGACCCTTGGGGCACTCCACTTGAAACCGGCTGCCAACTAGACATGGAGCCATTGATCACTACCCGTTGAGCCCGACGATCTAGCCAGCTTTCTATCCACCTTACAGTCCATTCATCCAGCCCATACTTCTTTAATTTGGTGACAAGAATACTGTGGGAGACAGTATCAAAAGCTTTGCTAAAGTCAAGAAATAACACATCCACTGCTTTCCCCTCATCCACAGAGCCAGTTATCTCATCATAGAAGGCAATTAGGTTAGTCAGGCACGACTTCCCCTTCGTGAATCCATGCTGACTGTTCCTGATCACTTTCCTTTCCTCTAAATGTTTCATAATTGATTCCTTGAGGACCTGCTCTATAATTTTTCCAGGGACTGAGGTGAGGCTGACTGGCCTGTAGTTCCCCGGATCCTCCTTCTTCCCTTTTTTAAAGATGGGCACTACATTAGCCTTTTTCCAGTCATCTGGGACCTCCCCCGATCGCCATGAGTTTTCAAAAATAATGGCTAATGGCTCTGCAATCTCACCCGCCAACTCCTTTAGCACCCTCGGATGCAGCGCATCCGGCCCCATGGACTTGTGCACGTCCAGTTTTTCTAAATAGTCCCGAACCACTTCTTTCTCCACAGAGGGCTGGTCACCTTCTCCCCATGCTGTACTGCCCAGTGCAGCAATCTGGGAGCTGACCTTGTGCGTGAAGACAGAGGCAAAAAAATCATTGAGTACATTAGCTTTTTCCACATCCTCGGTCACTAGGTTGCCTCCCTCATTCAGTAAGGGGCCCACACTTTCCTTGATTTTCTTCTTGTTGCTAACATACCTGAAGAAACCCTTCTTGTTACTCTTAACATCTCTTGCTAACTGCAACTCCAAGTGTGATTTGGCCTTCCTGATTTCACTCCTGCACGCCTGAGCAATATTTTTATACTCCTCCCTGGTCATTTGTCCAATCTTCCACTTCTTATAAGCCTCTTTTTTGCGTTTAAGATCAGCAAGGATTTCACTGTTTAGCCAAGCTGGTCGCCTGCCATATTTACTATTCTTTCTACACATCGGGATGGTTTGTTCCTGCAACCTCAATAAGGATTCTTTAAAATACAGCCAGCTCTCCTGGACCCCTTTGCCCTTCATGTTATTCTCCCAGGGGATCCTGCCCATCTGTTCCCTGAGGGAGTCAAAGTCTGCTTTTCTGAAGTCCAGGGTCCATATTCTGCTGCTCTCCTTTCTTCCTTGTGTCAGGATCCTGAACTCGACCATCTCATGGTCACTGCCTCCCAGGTTCCCATCCACTTTTGCTTCCCCTACTAGTTCTTCCCTGTTTGTGAGCAGCAGATCAAGAAAAGCTTTGCCCCTAGTCTTAGAATCTGTCACCTTTGTACCAGAATGAGTCTGGAAATTGGATGTCTTTGGATGTTGGGTTTTGTTTCTAAATATGAACTGTAGGTGGAGGTGCTGTAAAGTGGGCAGAAACATAAAATCTCACCTGCTACTCATGTATAGATGTAAATCATAACCTCCAAAGACCTTTAATTACCAGACACATTCTGGTATGTACAAGTGCTCCCAGGTTGTCTGACTGCTTCTCCTGTGGGTACAACAGCCTCTCAGTCGAGAACAGAGTGATTCAAGGGGCTGTAAGAGGGAATAATGGGATGGAATCAAGAATAGCAATATTTGGTGTCTACAGAAGGAAATATTTCCAAAAGTGAGAAACACTAGGCTCTGGACAAAGTGATAGAAAGCCCTATTGCTTGAATAATTTCAAACTAGACTGGACAAACATTCTGTAAAATATTGTAATGAACAATCTTGATATGAATAGACCTCTTCCATCTCATTTCTGTTCTTCTGTTCTTCTCAGGAATGCTAATGGGTGTATGAATATTTATTCAGTGGCAAAAAACAATCAACGTACATTAATGCAGAGTTACGGTTGCTTGGTGGTATGTCATCTTGCAGAATGCTGACTTGAGCAAAACTCAAACTTCTGAAAACCAGGAAATGCAGAGTCAAGGTTGCCTATGGAACCGTAACTCTTCCGTCTTTCAGCAATGCGCCAATGTGCCCCATTAACACACACATCTTTACTTTGCCAACCCCAGAAATGTACAACCTCTTCACCTCCTTTTATATATCCATTCAGTGTCTCTCACGGGATTCCATATAGCACTATTGGAGGATAAAATTAAAAAAAAAAAATCTGTGCCACTTACCCTCTGTTCCCCTGGACCTGGCAGTAGCCAATGGGAATTGTTTACATACACTCCAGCTGCAATCAGTGTGTTAAGTTTCATGGGCAATCTTAACTTTGCATTTTCTGGTTTTCAGACGGTTGAGTTTTTCTCAAGTCAGCATTCTGAAGTTCCTCTAAAGGAAAAATGCCCAGACTGAAGCCTACAGGCCAAATGTGACCAATAAAGTTCTGCCACAAGGTCTGTGTCTGTGCTCACGTTTAGAATTGGTGTGTAGCAGGCAGACAGTACATGTTCCATCAAAAAATGTTCCTTGTTTAACTCTGAAGGGGCTGTTAGGATCAAAATGGAGCATTATCTGCTAGGACCTGTAGTGTCTGCAATCCTTGAATTTCTAGCACATCACTACTCAGGATCTCAGCCGTGAAAAATTTAGAAGCCTCTTCTATAAGTTCCTGTCTTGGACAAAGACTTTTCTTGTGCCTCTGAGTTGAGCCTGAGCCATATCCTAGAGGCCGGTTCATAGTTCTAATAGCCATAGCTGGTAAGTTCAGTTCCTTGCATTTTATTCCTGCTCTGTCTCTGTGCAGACCTGCACTCTTACTGGTGCTGGAATTGCATGGAATGCTGGAAAAGGGACAACTATTGGTCCAACCAGTGGAAGAGACACAGTGAATATGCCTCCTTCCTCGTCCAGTTAAATAGAGGCTTTTAGAGGAAATGTCCTTATTCAAAATGCTACTGATAACTGTCTATCTGGCATGTCCCTTTGGAACACAACTCACAGGCTTTTTTAACAGGTTAGGTATGGAACATGATGGCCAGGGGAACCGGTGTGCAGATGAGACCAGCATGGGGAGCATTATGGCACCACTGGTGCAAGCTGCATTCCACCGTTACCATTGGTCCCGATGCAGCAAGCAGGAGTTGAACCGATACATACAGTAGGTCAATTTCAACAACTATGATTTAGACTAGCTAGTCTATGTTTTTATTGTACAAATGAATTATTGCATGCATTTGTATGAGCTGGCGTATGCATGGAAGAATGAGAGTGGAAGCATCGTATTGCAAAGATACATTTGAATAAGGAAATCAAAACCAAAAAGAATCTTGTGCAGCAGACACAATATAAACTTTGTCTTAGGGCCTTAACTCTGATTTCTGAACCCCGACCTTGAAAGATAGTGCTTGCTTTAGCTTCCCAGTTAATTCTCCCTTTCTTTTAGTGATATAATGAATTACACTGACAAGCCTCTGTTAATTTTGTGCTATGGACTGATGATCATTGCTGAATAGGCTCAGAACATACCATACTCAATACATGAAAAAACATATTGGAGGGAGAGCCCCTGGGCTTCTCCAAAGATCATGTTCATATCTTCATTGAAAAATGTTTATGTGAAAGTGACTTTTGGTGAAATGACCCTTATGATCACCTGGGATAGGTCTTGCCATTCAGAAACACACTAGAAAAATATGTGACCTTCTCCACGTGACCTGCCTTAACAAATCAGGTTCTTACTCAATGGACTGTGCAAATAGTAGCCTGAAAAAAGATGCAGATATCACTGAAGCTGAAGTTCACAAAAAATTACACACACACACACACACACACACACACTCTTCAAGTGAATCATTGCTATTTTGAGGAAACATCAAAGCTGATATTAAGTAATTTTGCAGTTTGAGTTGAGCAGTTCGCATGTTTCTATCTGCAATGCCCCTGCCTATCCTTTAGACTGGCCAGTGTTCTGCATCTTGCAGAGAGTGTAACACCCCAGTAAGTTGTGCATTTGTTTGAAGTAAAATTGAAAAAGAATTACCGGAGGGACAGATTTATAACCAGCTGAGTCTAGCCAGGATTTGGTTGCATTTCAACCTGTTTATTTTGGGCAGGAGAAGTAGCAATAAATCCTGGACTGGAATCTCCTGATCACCTTGAATGTGTTGTGACAACAGCACCTATTGCTAATGTAGAGTTTTTCCTTGACAGTGACAGTTAGGCACCTGGTAGTGAACTTGCTGGTTCTTCACTCCAAGGGAGGAGTTGTCAGCTAGTGATGATGAACACCAACAGAGCTGTTGTAGCGGAGACAATTTTTTTCTAGGAGGGTGCTGCTCCCAGCCTGTGAAGTGGCTTTGGTGGAGGCCATGCATCATCCTCTCCTAGCTGATGGAAAAATGCACATGGTGGTGGTGGCTAATGTAAGGGTTGTGGGGGATAGTCAAGAGAGTAAAGATATCTTAATGCAGGGGGGTCAGGGAAATAGGTAAAACCACAAAACAATAAAGAAGAAAGGTGTGGGGAAAGAGAGTAAATTTTGCAACATTCAACCCAACTTTGTCTTTACCTGATGTCACTCCAGTTCCTATGACTGCCTGCTAGACGATCCCTTTGAGCATGAATGGCCCAAGTTACCAGAGCTCCCGGGAATCAATTACTCTATGGATGAACAATGCCGCTTTGACTTTGGTGTGGGTTACAAAACATGCACAGCTGTGAGTATTGCTCCTATTAATAGGGTCTGGATTTTTTCTCTTTCTCTTGCTGTAGAATGAAAGGAAGTCCCCCTCAGTGATAGAGTGTGCTAAGGAGGCAGCGGGAGGGGAGTTGCGTAGTGATTCTGTGGGCCAAGTGTGAAATAGTCCTGGGTTTGGTAGCATCTTGCGATGTCTCTGGTCATTGTCTGGCGTGGTTTATTTAGCCACCAAGAGGATTTGGGAGGAGGGACTGGCTCCAGTCTTTTTCTTTCCCGCCCCTTCACCAGATTGGATCAGAAGTGATAGCACCCTGGAGGATGACTGCATCTTCTTTTTGCCCGGATGGAAGAGCTGCAACAAATTTCTGGACTGTTGGTTAGAAAAGTGACTTCAAAACGAAGGAGCTAGGATTGTCCACATTCAGACTGTAGGAGAGGGAAGGGGTCCAAGTGGGCTGAAAACAGTTGTTTGAAACAAGAGACGCTCTCAGCTCCACTTCAAAACTAATTTCATGAAGTTGCTTCTGCCCCCCTGGGTCCGAGTCTCTGCAATGGGAAAGGTTCAGAGTTCTTGACTCTACCTGCTCTCTCTCTCTTACATGCTCATAATTTCAGGTTGGGAGTGGATGAGGCTGTTAGACTATCTACCCGTTAAAATAACAGCAGGGCTCTTGTTTGCTTCACAGTTCAGAACCTTTGACCCTTGCAAGCAGCTGTGGTGCAGCCATCCAGATAACCCTTACTTCTGCAAAACCAAGAAAGGGCCCCCCTTGGATGGGACCGAATGTTCATCAGGCAAGGTACCTGTGGTAGTGGGCAGGATACAGACTGGATTCACTATTACTGGGAAATAGACATGACCCTCATCATAATGATACATTCAAAAATGTACATGCACATACATGCCAAAGCATGCAAATGCAGTGATACATGCACAGATATTTACTTACAAGTGCACACACTGACTCACACAGATCTAAGCACGTGCACACACTGAACGTACACCCTATGCTGTAAGAAAATTGTAAGTCATACTTAAATTACAGGCCTGGGGAAAAGAGGAACTATAGTCTCATGCATTTTGAAAAGCATATCTCTTTTTTACATCTGCTCTGTACCATATGTTTTATTCAGAAAGATTGGAATGGCCCATTCCTTTAGAGACAACAGTGAGCCTTTGAGAGAAGCGTCCATGCTAAGGATTACTGTATAATAACTCAGTCATAATCATTTCCACTTATGTGCATTCAACATTTTCCTCACTTAAAGAAGTACAGTTATTGTTGTTT
The DNA here is from genome assembly GCF_011386835.1 of Chrysemys picta bellii. Lineage (NCBI taxonomy): Eukaryota > Metazoa > Chordata > Testudines > Emydidae > Chrysemys > Chrysemys picta. The sequence goes on along the minus strand of NC_088797.1, from coordinate 87,745,014 downwards.
TTTCCCTAATTATCCAATACATCTATGTTCAGACAAGGGCTTTTCTTCCTTACAGACCATCTGCTCCAGCTGCTCGGTTCTAAAGTGAAGCCGCACTGTTTGCTAACTTTGTGATGTTACAGTTAATGCCATGGCAACAGGCTATGATGTCATAAATTCATGATTATGACTTCATCACAGGATCTGTCTACTTCAGGGTTTCCTATAATGTTCGTTACCACAGTATGCAAGTGCCAATGAGTCAGAAAAGCAACTGGAGCGTGGGACTCAGACATAAGGTCCCAGAGGCAATGACAGCAGAAAACTTTGCATTTTGAAGATGCTGCCCCCAAAATAGATTTATTTGAAGGGGGTGGAGAGGGAGTCTGGATATAAAATGTTTAGATGTTGTAGGATGAAGCTTCCTATTCCACATCATACCAACATTTGAGAATGAAATCTTTTCACAATGGATGAACGTGTTTAAAATAATGAGCAATTTCTAATAACATTAAAATAAGTCACAATGATCTCACACAAGATATTGCCTTATTGAACGGCTTGTCCTTAAATGAGCCCTGTCTAGAACTTCTAAAATCAGGTTGTTAATGTGTCTGTGCACGTTACAAATAATGGTGCCGAAATTGAAACGCCTGGAGACTGAAATCCATGGTTTATTCACACAACGGGGATCGCATGGGTAGCAGTGGCATCATCCTGCCAGTGTTTCTCAACGCTGACCATGAGCTGTCGCTTCTAGAGGTGAAAGATAGTTTAGTCTCCAGACCCGTTCATTTCCCTTCCTCTCTCCTGTGGCTGCCAAAAAGGGTCTAGTTCAGGGGTAGGCAACCTATGGCTCTGCATTTTAATTTAATTTTAAATGAAGCTTCTTAAACATTTTAAAAACCTTAATTACTTTATATACAACAATAGTTTAGTTATATATTATAGACTTATAGAAAGAGACCTTCTAAAAATGTTAAAATGTATTACTGGCACGCGAAACCTTAAATTAGAGTGAATAAATGAAGACTCGGCACACCACTTCTGAAAGGTTGCCAACCCCTGGTTTGGTTAATGCGAGTTGTGGTGGTGGTGTGGGGCTATGAATCCTTGTCCGCTGGGATCTGGACTGAGACGACCAACCCATTTAAAAAAAGGCCCTTGTAGAGACAGCTCCATGTCCCTACCTGGGCTGGATTTGAATTGGGGGACTAGATGTGAAAGCCTGTGCACTGTATCAAATTATTTGTTATTATTACAGTAGCACCTACTGATCAGGGGTCCACTGTGCCCAGGCGCTGTACAGACACAGACTAAGAGACAGTCCTTGTCCGAGGAACTTAACAATCTAAATAGAGAGGAAAGACAAAGGATTGCAGAGGAAACTGAGATGAAGTGACTCACCTAAGGTCATACAACTGTCTAGTGGCAGAGCTAGGAATATAGCCAATCCTGCTAAAATGCTTATTTGTTTTATTATCCCTATTTTATTGCCTCCTAACATTCCTTTTCCTAGTGGTTGGGACCTTTTCAGTTTGGCAAATATTTTTGGACATGATTTGTCAAGAAGCAAGCCAACTTTTTTATAAGTTACCAAATGCCTTCAAGATAAGGCAAGTCATAGAATCATAGAAGATTAGGGTTGGAAGAGACCTCAGGAGATCATCTAGTACAATCCCCTGCTCAAAGCAGGACCAATCCCCAACTAAATCATCCCTGCCAGTCATTTTCTATTCAAAATAACATTTTCTCCTTAAAGGATCAGATCCTGAAATTCATACTTAGTTTTTACTGTAGCAAAATTCCCACTGATTTCAACAAGCGTTTTGCCTGCAGAAGGGCCAAGGAAGCGCTTTGGCTGAATATTCTTATTTGATATCCTAAAGAACTCAAAAGTAAAAATCCAGAAAATGTAGAAAGCTGCTGAATATTGAATGCAAACACAGTCATCCTGCCTCATATGCAGACTACAGCACTAATGACAGGGGTTATTGACATCATCAATGCAGTGCATGCTGGAGTTTCTGAACAGATAGAAAGTTAACAGTTGAGGGAAAGCCAAGCCACAAACCCAAAAAAACAGTTTACATAAAAAAGGATCTTAAAGGGCACCTCTCGCATATGAATCATCTAATGATGTGTGTTTGTGCATTCAACAGCTTCTAGCAAGGTTTGTGCATTCGCAGGTAACAAACTTGAACTTGTCCTCCTGCACTTTCTGCCTTTGTCTCTAGAGCAGTGGGGCAAACATAGGATATTGTCATGAATAAACAGTGGCCGTTGTATCAAGTATCAGGGGGTAGCCGTGTTAGTCTGTTCCTACAAAAACAACAAGGAGTCTGGTGGCACCTTAAAGACTAACAGATTTATTTGGGCATAAGCTTTCGTGGGTAAAAACCTCACTTCTTCAGATGCAACACAGTGGCCATTGTGTTTTTCAGTTTCTCAGATACAAAGAGACGATTTAAAACAAAACAAAACAAAACCCCAAAACAAACCAGATTCAAGACCCTCAGCTGGTGTAAATCATTATATTTCCTCCTTCAGTTGAATTATGCTGTTTTACTCCAGCTGAGGATCTGGCCCTATATATTTACCAACTAGAGGATATTCTTCATCAGTTTGTAGCAGTTCTAAGGAAAGTCAAATTTTGAGCCTCAACTGCTTGACAATGTTCCTCTAAAGCATTATAGACTATTAGTCCTGGCCGCAGAGTAATTCTATGCCCTTGTGGCAAAGCCACTGGATTTGGATTGCTTCACTGTCTGTTTAAATGCGAAGCTGAGGAACACGTGCCATTCACGCTGCTGGATCTATGGGATACACCCTGCGGTCAGCAATAATTAGATGCAGTGTATCAAGCCCAAAACCAAAGTCAACAAAACTATGGCTCAAGTCCTGAGGTGCTGTGCTGCTACTTCACTGTTGTAATCTGGGCACGTAGCTAGCACAACCAGCCCCAGGGTGCCAGCATAATGGGTGTGGCTGAGCGAAAGGAGGCATGGCTAGGACATCTCTATATTCCTCCAGTGCTCCTGGTGCTGTATGTGCCCCTTAGAACCATTGGCAACCGTAACTTAGAGCAGCCTTTGCACCCCTTTCTGAACTGAGCTATGTGCTCTCTGGCTGTAGCTGAGGTTCTGGACCTAGGCAATTTTCATGGAGACAAATCTCTGTTTTATGGGAGATTTTGTTATAACATTTGTTACTGAATTTTGTGTTTGTGAAAGTGAGAAGTTTGTTGCACATGTGAGAACCAAGCAGAATAGAGGCAAATGCTGTGCAAGCTCTGCCAATGCACCTCAGTCCTGATCTGTGATGTCCTTTGCTATATTGGTCCTGGCACACAGAGAGCTGTACCTGTGCAGTGAACCCTGCCAATCCATTCCTAGCTGTCTTCTGAGCAGAAGTTTTACCTAATGTGATATGAACAAATGGGAACTAGGATGAAACCACCAAACCCAGCTCACTTTCACTGGTGACCTATGTCAGGTTTTGAATTTGGCTCTCTGGAGGTGATAGGCTAGTTCATTAGTCCACTCCTCACCACAGGCCCCTGAGACCTTTCTTTATTACTTTAAGGTTTCATGACTTCACAGTCACCACTGTCTGTCATGTCCAGCTGACCAATAGGAGTGGGAGACCTAGATTCCAAACCATGTTGTTAAGCTGGGTGCCCCTGTGGCTATAGAATCTCTCTCCTCACTAACACTGGACAGTTATGAAGAGGCAGGTGTTCCGGTAACCCCTGTTTCTTCTCCTGTTCCAGTGGTGTTTCAAGGGTCACTGCATCTGGAAGACCTCAGAGCAGCCTTACAGCCAGGATGGCAGCTGGAGTTCCTGGTCCAAATTTGGCTCCTGCTCCAGGACATGTGGGGGTGGGGTGCGCTCCCGCAGCAGGAACTGCAACAACCCACCGTAAGTTTGGCCTTCTGTAATTCTCTTAGTCCTTGCCGTATTGAAAGTGGCAGAGAACAAGGGCCTCCTCCTTCTTCCTCCAGTAGGCCAGTCACAAGGAAGGTGAGAGTGTTGTTCTGGACAGTTGAGTGTAAGCTGGAGAGAGGAAGGGCCATGCCTAGGCACCATAGCACTGAGTGTCAGAGCATTAAAGGGAACTCTCCTTCTCAGAGCCTAGCAAACTTTAGGATATGCTTGTTCATCCTTTCTTCACTTTGGCTGCTATAAATCATGGGCATCTCTTATGGTCAGATATGTAAGATGGGATTGTCAAAGGAGCCTGAGGGAATTAGGCTCTTAACTCCCATAGGATTTGTTTATCCTACTCCCTTAGGCTCCTTTGAAAATCCCAGCTGTAATCCCTAAATTTAAACACTGAGCTACAATTCATTTAACTCCTTCTCTCCACATGCACCTAATAGGATTGAAGCTTGACGTAATCAAACTGAGCCGGTCACCTTCCTTTAACCCAGAGGAGCACTAACAACAAAGAAGCACTGTCAAGGCAGATGGGCTCCAAATCGATCAAACCCAGCTTCTTGGCTCAGTGACCTGGTGATAGCAGCTAGCAGTGATGGCAATACACGTGCACTTTGTACCACTTCATTGCTCTTATATGCTGGCAGGGGACAAGAATCCTAACCTGTGAGCCATGTGTGCTCACATGGACTGTCAAAGTAGCACAAAGTTGGTAGTGATAGGTATGGATTGTGGGCTCACCATCTTTCACTGTTACTTTGGTGCTTTAAATGACTAACCTAATATAAATGACAGGTTTCAGAGTAGCAGCCGTGTTAGTCTGTATCCGCAAAAAGAACAGGAGTACTTGTGGCACCTTAGAGACTAACAAATTTATTAGAGCATAAGTTTTCATGGACTACAGCCCACTTCTTCGGATGCATACATATGTTTGTCCTTTAACATGATGGTAGTCTGGACTGGATTGTGGGGAAAGTCAGTCAAGTGAAGAGAAAAAGGTATTTCACAGAGACCTGTGGACAGTGTTTCTAGAGTTAAAGTTTTCATGGGACCTCATGCCATTGTACTAGGACATCCAGGCTTCAGAGAGGCAGTCATGAAAGCCTCCCTCACACACAATCCCAAGTAGAACTGTGCTGCGTCAGGTCTGAGTACCCCTTTCTGAAATAGTTTCAAAAGTCTTTATCCCCCTATTTATTTTCTAGTCCGGCCTATGGTGGGCGCCATTGCCCAGGTGCCATTTATGAGTACCAGGTCTGCAATACTGAAGAGTGTCGTGGACCCTACGAAGATTTCCGTGCCCAGCAGTGTTCTAAGCGTAACTCTTATTATACCCACCAGAACGCCAAACACACCTGGCTTCCTTATGAGCACCATGATGGTGAGTGGAGACCGCCCATTCGGCCAGGCAGTGCTCGTGTAGTCATTGACTGGACTTCTGTTTGCTTTGTGGGCTGCATACGTTCCCTGGGGACCATTCAGAAGAGTTTGGATAGGCTACAGTATGGCAATGGGGATAGCTCTTTCTTTGGACAGTTCTGGGATTGGTCCTGAGTTACTTGTGACCTGTATATATTTTTTTCCTTGCTATTGGAATGACACTGCTGCCACTGTTTGCCTATTGTAGTGGCTCCTACAGGTGTACGTGATTATGCCTTTCACGTTGCAAGGACACTATCAAAGACCCCCCCACTGAGCTGTCATTTAAAGAGAAAAAATTGAATTGGGTTTTATGTGACATCTTTCACGCTTGTATGATCTCAGTGCTCTTTAAAGAGAAAAGCTCCATATTCCATCACCAGCCCTTCAGGTTCCCCCAAATCACTTTCCCTTACCTACAGAAGCCTATGCTGAGGGTTTCCATTGCGAGCACTAAGAACATCACCAGCACCTGAAATACAGCAGGAAAATGCTCTTTGTATTATATGTGATATTGTCAATAATTGCAGGGGAAATAAAACCTCTGCACCTAGATCTAGGCAAGAGGAGCAAAACTGATTTTCATGTGCCACTGGTATTGGTTAATGCGGCCCATAAGTTGCTCTGACCTACATCAGGGCCAGGGACAGTGAAGACAAACCAACAGAATCAGGGAGCCATAACCAGTGCTTTGATATCTCCCCCAAATGTCTTTCTCCATTAGGATTTTTGATGCAGGAGAGAATCTGCTGTTTGTTTTAAACATAAATTTATCTGTCTGCACTTTTTTAGGTTGGATTTTTGTCACTATTTTACAGTCTTTTCATAACGCTGAGTTGCTTTACACAGCTGGATGATATGTTGTATTTGTAGCTGTTGTGGGACAAATTCTGTCCTCAGATATGCACAACTTTCATTGAATTAAAGGAATCAAGTGATTCTGTAGTACCAGCTGACTCAATGTGTTTGTAGTTGTGAGGATGTCACAGGGACTTGCACGTGGATATCTGCAGGCAGAATTTGGTGTTTCACTACATAAACAATCATTTCAGATTTCAACAAAGTATGAAAACAACTTGCCCAATCATGTACTTAGATCATTTAATTTGCTCTGCCAGAGTCAAATCTTAATATGTTGTGGTTAACATCCACCTCCCTAAGTTTGTTGTAAGAGAATATGGAGTACCGAATGGCAAATGTAGGAGGGACTTAGAGACAAGAAGGGAATGGTTCTTGAGAATATTCTAATTCAAGATAGCAAGTTCCTCTTATTAGGATATTTTGTATTGACTCCATTGTGTTTCCAGGAACATGGGTTTTTCAATGTTTATTTTGCTGCAGATGCTCAGAAGTGTGAGCTGATTTGTCAGTCAGAGGAAACAGGAGATGTGGTGTTCATGAACCAGGTGGTTCATGATGGTACCAGATGCAGCTACAGAGACCAGTACAGCGCCTGTGTTCGGGGGGAGTGTGTGGTACGTATGTAACTAATCATTGGGTCTGGCAGTTTTTGCTTGTCCTCTATTCAAATGAGAGGAAGAGAGAGAGAACAAGCACGGACATTTCTGGACTCAGTGGAATCTTAAACATTTTACATTTTTCATTGACTTTTCCATAGGAATCTAAAATTCCTTTCTAAACCGGAGCACTGTGTGAAGAGTAAATAAAGGTTTAGGTAGACTGTTATTTACCCAGGCTTCCCTGGCACTCACAATGGTAGAGAAGAGGTGTGTGTATGTGTGTGTGTAGGAGGCAATTCATGTGCATTCAACTAGCAATGTGTGGAAGCCCGTTAAATACTTTCCTCCAAGTTCTGTTTTATTATGTCACACTGTTTTCATAAACAGAGAATCAAGGGTGCCAGTAGAGAAGTGGCTGATTATACTGGTGGATGGTCTAAGACTTCCATCCAAAGTTGGCATCCAAGGCTGCACAGTTCACCCCTATAGACTCTTTCTGAGGGATGTAGGGGGACTTGGAGCTACCAGGTGGTGGTCAATTGTAGCAGAGAATTGAAGCAGGACAACCCTGAAGGCTTACATCAGCCTAAAAGCTCCCTAGCACCATAAAGGAAGTAGGGCACATGATATCAGATCCATCTCCCCATTTGTCGTGGGGAGTGACTGCTAGTGAGAATGATTCACCAGCTGACAGACTTTTTTGTGAGGGTTTGTGCTGGAAAGTCACTACCATCCTCCCCTGCCATACACATCTGCACTGCTGTCATACTGCTGTAAGACTGGAGGGTGGCTAAAGCCCAGCACAAGCTACGAGGTGTGATGCCTGCCTTGCATTTTGAGGCTCTACATATGTGACCTTTTTAAAATCTCTTTCTCTCCCTCTTTGGTGACAGCATGTTGGATGTGACAAGGAAATTGGCTCTTTGAAGCAGGATGACAAATGTGGTGTTTGCGGGGGTGACAATTCCCACTGCCGGACGGTGAAAGGGACTTTCATCAAATCCCCAAAGCAGCCAGGTGAGAGTCTGGCCCGGGAGTAGGGGAAGAGTATTCATATGTTGGAAGTGATTGCTTTAATGCACCTTTGCACGTAACAAATATAATCCATCTGTGGGCTGAAACCTACTCTTAGTTCTGCTTGTGTAAACCTATTCTAGAGTATCTCTGTTGAAGTCCATTGGAATTACTACAGATTTACATAGGTATTGCTGAAATGAGAATTTGGCCCTACAGATATAAGTACAACTACATCTCATAGTTTATCAGTAGTAGTAGTAGTAGTAGTATTTATTTGTATTATTATAATGCCTAGGAGCCCTAGTAATTGACGAGGACCCCATTGTGAGAAGCACAGTACAAACACAGAACAGGAAGACCATTAGAGTGATATTGCTGCTGAAATGAAGGCCATGTCTTTCTAGCCAGCAGTGTATCCACAGGCTCAGAATGCTTGCTTATGTTGCCTCTGGCCAATTGCACAGTACTTAACAGGCTATTACATACAGGTTTTGCATTTTGAAATTAAAACAAAATACTGAGAAAGAAGACTAGACCTTTGCCTTACTCTGCAGACCTTTGGCAAACAAAACGAAAGCCCAGAAATTTGATGTCCAAGTGCTGGTTGTGTGCTCAGATATGATGGTCATCAGGTAGCGTATCTTTACTGACTTCATTGGTGCTCTGCTGGTTGATATTACCTAAGGATATGCCCTCTATAACTGCCAAAGTGATAGCTCCCAACTGTGCTTGGTCTTCTGTTGGTTGAGCAAGGACCCAATGATTTAGACAGTTAATTACAACAGCTTATTTGTGGTATCTATTTCTTTCTGCCTATCTATTATCTGGCTATTTATATGATTCAAGCTATTGCATCACCAGGCTAGACCAATGCAGTGCACTGTAGGAGAAGACTATCCACACAGTGGATTACCTGCTACACCACACAAACTGGCACAACTATATCACACCACTCCTTTTCCCTTTGTGCCAGGGGCCTGATCCAAAGCCCATTGAAATCAGGGGAAGAAGTCCCATTGACCTCTGTGGGGCTTGGATCAGGCCCTGGTTGCCTATTGAGTTCAAGGTTGTGGTCCTCATCTAAAAAGCCCTTGATGTGCTGGGGCCAGGCTATCTCAGCTACAGCTTCCCTGTCTGTGCCCACGTATGGCAGCTTCATTTAGCTGACAGAGTCCAGGGCGTACCTTGTGAAGGTTATGGAGCTTGCTTGTGTTGTAGATCAATCAGCCTGAGCCCCCAACCTTGCCAACTTCAGTGCATGTTGCAAGACATACATCCTCATGTAGGTGTTTTGCTAACAGATGGGTGGGATCACACTGATGCCACTTGGAGTCTGATCCCTCAAGACACTATGAAGGAAGTGAGAAAGGAGAGAGAGCTTTGCTGAGGGCAGCGCTTTGCATAAGAGTAGTCAAGATACTACAGTATCTTTAGCAATCCATGTGAAAATAATGTCTGTATATTTACCTAAACTCTCACAGGGGTTAGGAGTAGGACAAAGTAGTGGAAAGGCAAGAGCCTTTCTAGAGAAACGTGGTGTTGCAAGAAGGGAGAGATGTGATAGGAGCAAGGAAGAGTGCAGGGGGTAGCCACAGAATGCTGGGAACCTGACCAGGAGAGGAGAAGGATCATGCAATACTTTTGCATGGGTGGGATCATCAGAAAGAGAAAGATAGGAAGCTCGAAGGCTCTCATTGAAGTAAGATTTAGGGAGAAGAAGAGGAGCCAGGAGGCTCTTAGGCAAATCTTGGGGCAGTTTCAGGAGAGAAAACAGGGAGTTATGAGAGAACTGCAGAATGGGAGGGCAAACAACTCATATTCATATACATTCCAGATAAGAATCCACATTTTTGGATGATTATCTGAATTGAATCACTGGATCTTTTGAATTTGACCCATAGTTAATAAAAACACAGATTTCCTGTTAGCTCAGTAAACTGCCTTCTAGTGCTTCTAGTATTTAGTATCTGCATAATTGGATAGGGGCTGATCTTGCAAACACAGAGTTATATAAAACCAGTCTTTTACCATCAGCAAAAGCACAAGGTAAAAGCACCAACCAAAATGCTCTTCTCCATTTCCTTTCTCTCACTGAAGAATCCTGTGGTTTCAAACCCTAGTGGGAGTGTTCCACAGAATTTAAACTTGCCTGCTTTGCTGTCAGTTTTGAGAATGCTTTACTTTTGTTTAATTTTCAGTGGGTGTTCTGAAAATGTTTGAGATTCCGGCTGAGGCCAGATACATTCAGATAGAAGAGATGGAGCCGGCCTCCCATAGCATTGGTGAGTACTGAACAACCAGAGAGCGCAGACAGACTCAGAGATGGGTGTTAGCCAGTTTGGCCTAATGTTGTTAATCAAAGAAGTTTTCAGGCTTGGGTTATCTTAAATAGATATGGTAGTCACACGTTCAAAATGTGTATGGAAGTGCAAAAGGGCAGTTGCATGCACAAAATATTCAGGTGCATGGATAAAATGGGAAACCGAGTGCAAAAGGCTGATTTATCGCCCAGATCCCAGTGAAATGAGTAGCTCTCAGCCCACTTCCTTGCACAAAAGTTAGAGAAGACCAACGGTTGTTCTTATCACAGAACTACCAGACAATTTAGCCCAGTTCTGTGTGAATATCAGTTGCTGCTTAGGAGGAGCCTTGGAATGGAATAGCAGAGGGTGGTGAAGAAATGAACTGTTTTGGCAGAATTGGGTGTGTGTGCTCAGGAGTGGAATAGCAAGACGTGTTCCATATCAGAATTGAGGTATGTTGGCAGAGCTGGGAGCAGGAGGCCAAAGAATTTGTACAACATTTGCCTTTGCTCATGGCGGGTGCTAGCCAATAATTCCATTCCTTTACTTCCATGAGCACTAACAGTCAGCTGAAAAAAAAGAAAATGTAGAGTCCTGGGGCCAAATCCTTGGGACAGGGCCTTCTGTGCCTGGCACAGTTTCAGAAGGGGAAGGATGTTAAGAGGTAACCTTAAAACCCATCCTACCCCACCCAGTCCTGTGGCTGCTGGGTGCCAAGTCTGTCCTGAGGTGCATCTAAGAGCATCCTCCTGGGTGTTCTAAGCTGCACTGGCTGGTAATGGCTCCCAAGGGACCTTACAACAACTGGGGATTGGCTAGATAGAGCAGCTCCACAGCCACGCCTGCCTATACCAGGAGCATAGGGGACAGTGTAGGAGCTGCTGTGCTGGCCTAGGCCACTTGAGGATTTCTCCACACTGGGGGAAGCCCATGTAGCTGGGTAAGCTAGGTTTACAGCCCATTTGTGCTGCTAGAACAGGGCCAGGGAGGCACAGCGGGGCAACATCCTGGCCTTTAAAGTCTTCTATAGAGTGATCCTTCTGTTTCTCTTATTCCGCTCTGTTTAAAAGCACATTGGAGTGAGTGGGTATTTGTGTGGGTGCGTATGACTGAGAGAGAAAGTTACTTGAAAATGACCAAGGAGTTAAGTTGGAGTAGTTGTTCCCCAGCCTCTTGCATCTCAATTTGCAGCTCTCCTTTTCTGCTGCCTCCAAAATCCTTCTTAGTGAACCTTCCAGTGAAGCTAGCCACTCGAGCTCTGCCTGTGTGATCCTGTAGTGAGAACTCACACAATGCTCCTCTGTGTGAGGTATATTCTCAGAGGGCTGGGTCTTGAAGCCAAATCTCTTCAGACATAGGAAGGGTGTGTATGTGTCTGTGTGTTTTCTTTCTGCTCAGAAGACCATTAATTCAAAGGATGAGTTGGAATGTCAGGAATACGGTCAAACCAGACTGACTGTTTAGAGAAGATGAAGAGAGTTAATGTTAGGAAAGCAGGGGGACCCTGGAACAATTGGGAAGTGGGATGGAGGGAGTGTGATTCTCTTAAAGGTTGGGGAAATAAGAGTTTCATGCCGGAGAGGCATGGTGCGGAGTGTGGGGTCATTAGATTTTACACATTTAAAGGGTTATTCCCTGCCAAGGCCCCTTTCTTGATCACCAGCCCTATATGCACATGCCTGTTCATTCAATGGAATGTATTCATGCTCTTCCATGAGCAGCTGCTCACAGCCTTGTTCTCTGCACCGCGGACACAAGCCCCACAAAGATGTATTTTCTTTAGAAGGGCTGAAAAGGGACACTTTCATCTGCCTGTGTGTCCCCTCAAATTCTGGGCCTGAGGCCTCTGCCAGGGCCCCTCAGTTCCAACCGGCAGTACACCTTGCTATTCCAGTCCTCGGCCTTACACAGCTCTGCCAGTGCATCTCACTCTTGACCTACAGCACCTCTGCTATCTCTTTTTTGGTTCTCCCTGTAGGGGTGTTATCTTAAACGGTCGGTTTGTGCTGTGGGTAAACTCATTTCGCTTGCCATTTAAGCTACTATTTGAGCCGAGATGTTTTTCTGTTAAGATCTAGTGCGTTACCCATGGCACAGTCCAGGCCTGCAGTCTCGTCCATGAATAACGTTACTTTTACCTTTCTGGCAGATGATTAGATCACAATCGAAAGACTAATAGGACTTGGTTTGCTTACAGTCAATAGTATTCAATTGTTAATATATAGGGCCAGAGTTGCAGGTGCTATTTTGGCACCTAAACAAGAGCCAGATTTTCCCAATTGCTTAGCTCCCAGCTGCTCCCACTGTGATATTTATGGCCAGATTTTCAAAAGACCAACCAGCTGAGCCCGGATTCTGAGATCTTTTTTATGACTATCTGGTCTGTAATGAGGAATATTTTCACCATGAAGGTCTATCCATACAATTCCCATCCATAGGGATTTCTTCTGGTCAGTTAAATTCCCATACATTATGCTCACAATTCATTTTCTGTCCCTAAAGTTCTTTGACAGGGGAAAATTACTTTGTGAACTTCTTTTCCCAGCTGTTAAGAATCAAGCTACTGGAAACTTCATCCTTAATGTCAAAGCCAAGGAAGCCAAAAGCAAAACCTTCATTGAGATGGGCTTGGAGTGGGAATACACAATTGAGAACGGCAAGGAGAGCTTGAAAACCAGCGGCCCCCTGCATGAAGCAATCAGTGTGCTGGTGAGTCACACTGTCTTGTCCTCTGGAGATGTGATGGGCACAATCATTCACTGAAGCAGAGCACACAGTGAAATCACTGTTACAAATGCTAGAAGAGCCTGATATACAATGTAGAATGGAGTGGCGGAATTTCATAGGGGTAGGACATATGGTGTAAATCCTACAAAACTCTTAAAAGTTATTTTAAAAAGTGAAATTAACTAGCCATAAGCTAATAGTGATTAAGATACTTCAGGATGTGCAGAAATACACTACGAATGCACTTCTCAGAACTCTGAATGTTTTTGACCTTGTACCTGACAACGTATCAAGGCCCTACCATAGCCTACCTTACACACCCTGTTCTGGCTTATCCCAGCATTAACAGGATCTAGATTCCCCATGGCTCCGTGGAAGAAAAGCTCGTCCTCCCTGCCCCCCCCCAGTGTCTTGGAATACGTGTTCACTTATTGGTATAGAGTGTTACAAACAACGCTTCTATGCCTCCTTGTATGTCTAAAGTTATAGTACAGTTTCCTATTTATGCAGATAAGGTAGAAAGTTCTGCGTATGAAGTCTAGAGTTTGAGCATATATTTTGATATGTCATGGGCATTTCCTGCACATGTGCAGTGGTCCAATACAGAGTATGTTCTGTGAGTATTTTAGAATCCTTCCAGTCATTTTAGATTAGTTGAAATATTTTGAATGGATCAAGAGTTCTTCATGTTAACTAAAAGTTTTCTCTTTTCTACCTATGGTACTTGTTTAATTTCTTTCTTGTGACTTTCTTTTCTTCTACTTTTCATGTTATGTGTCTATATGCTACATTGTCATTGTTTGCGTCCTCTTTAATTCCTCTCCTCTTTCCCCTCTCACCCTTTCCCACAATTTCATTCTCTTTTTCTCTTCCTTGCTCCCTCTACACTGTCTTTGTTCTTCTCTGATCCCAGGTTATCCCACAGGAAGATGAGTCCAAGAGCAGCCTGATGTATAAGTACATTATCCATGAAGACCTGCTGCCGGTGATTGGAAACAATAATGTCCTTCTTGAAGAGATGGATTCCTATGAGTGGGCCCTCAAGAGCTGGTCTCAGTGCTCAAAGGCTTGCGGAGGAGGTCTGTTTCTCTTTTATATGTCTGTTAAGCTGTAATACACGGTCACATGTATGTCGTGGTCAGATTTCTTGGACCTGTATGGCAGTATGAATCAAAGTAGACCTCTGGGTTTTAAATATCCATATACCTTAATTACCTAATTCTCTATTCTTTAGCAATTCCAAGCCTTAAATTCCAGCATGCTTGGGGAGTCAATCTAACTTCCTTTGGCAGCACTCTGATATACTGCTTTATTTGGGAGTCTGGTTTGACGCATCATCTGATGCTCCCATTTGCTTAAGATTTCTGTGGCTTCTTAGAACCTGGGATTTCCGAGATGGTAATTTGAGTGTCACAGGGAGATTGGCCCCTTTAGGAGGTTTTGGGGTGGTCCAATGCACTTGTGACATGTCAGCTGCTTCCCAATTGGATTTTAAGAGATGGGACCTGGGCCATATAAGTGGGAGAGCCTAACAACAGACCGGGTCAGTCCGTGGATTGGAAGGTGAGAGCTGTCAGAGATCAGGAATCTGGAGGAGGTTTCCAGGGAAAGCTGAAAAGAGGGAGGGCTAGTTTGCTGACTTTCCTGAGCCAGAGAGCCAGTGCTGGGAGGCTGAAAAAGGCTGAGGGCCAGGAAGCCAATGGAAGAGGGGCTAGCCTGCTGACCTTCGTGGGCCAGAGAGTTTTCATCTTTGCTAGAAAAGGCTGGAAAGGGCTGAAGGCTGAGAGCAGCAGAGAGAGATACCTGCTGGCTCGCTGAGCCGGAGAGCTGAGCTGGAGAGCCAGGAGAGGACTAAAGACTGGGAGAGGCATGGTGAGAGACACTGGAGCCATACTAGAAAGGTGAGCCTGGTGAGAGATGTTGGAGCTGTACTTGGTGTGTTCATAGACTATTGGGACTTGGAGACTGACTGTACTATTTGGACTGTGCTGGGGAATTCTGGATGATGGTTATGGGACTGTTATTATGGTTTATGTGCACAGGGCTTTATTTGGTAATAAACTAACCCTGCAAAGGCTAGGTATCCTTGGAAAGTCTTTGTGGACTATTTCTGGGATGATCCACTGAAGGGGAAACAGGCATGTGCATGGGATGTGCTGCGCAAGATGCTGGAGGGCACCCTAAAGGGCTGCCCCAGGACAGTTCTAAAGACCCTGGCAATTATTGCAGAGCATTCTCTGATGCAGCTCCACTCCAAACGCACAATGTCATATTTTTCAACATTATTTTTAATTATACCTGCAGAAGTTTGAGTGGATATCTTTTGTGCACACAGCATAGGTAGTTGTGCATACAGGTGCCATTTTTTTATGTGCGAATGTTGGTTTTGCACAATCACAAGGTGCACTAGCAGTTTTTGTAATCTCAGTTAGGAGGATCTCTGAAAATGTAACCAGGGTTCTTTAAGTCAGGTGTCTGCAGCTTTGCTTAAAAGCACAGACCCAGGCTCTATACAAATGAGAATCATCTCACTGTTATTCTTACAGATTTGGGGAAGGGCCTAATCATAGCAACTTAGAGAAATGGAAAGACCTGTAAGACCCAGTAACACTTCCACCTGTCATTGCTGGTTTGTTCCTGCTGGTACCTGGGTCATTCCCTACACTGAGAGACAGGAAGTGTGTGTGCAGGTTCTGGGGTGCTTGTTACGCAAATTAATGGATAAGACGCCACAGTTACACAAGTTACAAATCCTTATAGCTCCTGTTTCAAGGCAGGTGAAATCATCCTAATTATGGAGCAAATAAATGTAAACTCTATCCAGAGCACTGAAATAAATCAGTTTTTAAAACTCAATGCAGATCTGGTGGCTCCACCTTGTTCTCATTTCCTTGTAACTGTGATTTTTTTAAAAATAAATATTGGCATTTGGGAAGGTTTAGGGACAGGCAGAGATGAAACTGAAGTCCTTGTTTTAGCTACAAGCTGCTGCAATATGACCTTCTCTTATACGTGCTCCACCAATTAACACAATCCTGACATGAAGGGATCACCCTCTAGAAGAGTGAATGGAAGCTCATGCTTCAGGCTAGCTTAGCCCAGACCTGGTCTTTTTCCAAGCAAATGTGACCAGTGTGCCAAATTCTAACAACATTTTGGGGCTCTCTTGTGATGTGGATTCTTTTCTTTTCCATCAGGGGAAGTAAGCTCCAAAGTAAGGCCCATCAAACTCTTTTCAATAGCCACAAAATGCACCAGAGCTCAGGGGCTCATCTGCTAAGTTCACTTTGTGATCCCTGAGGGACCTTATGGCAGTGGCCTGAATTAGAGCTACTCCCTAGTACACTCACCCTGTGTCTGAGCAGAACTTGGATGCAATCAGGATGCAGTCTGGAATCTGGTCCTAGTTTTGCAGAGGTGAAATGGCATTTCCCATTGGCTACATAGCAGCCAGCAACCATATGGGTCAGGCAGGAAGATGGGAATGACCGGGGTATTCCAGACTTGAGTAGCAATATCTCACCACCACCTCCTTGTTGACTGCAAATATATTTGGTGCCTTTGTGTGTTTGTGTGTGTACAGCCTAGAGGAAGTATTGTCTGGCTGCATTATGGCCCCTTGTATGACATGCTGAACTCCATAGTTGGAGTGCAAAGTCATAGCAGAAAAGCAAGACGAGCTAGTTAGGGGTATCCAGCTAATGGTCATCAAGGTGGAGTTCCAAACCAAGTTGTGTGTATACTGGTGATTCCTTTACTCCCTGTGTCTTTTTCTTTCTGTGGTTCCTTCAGGCATCCAGTACACCAAGTATGGCTGTCGGAGGAAAAGCGATAACCGGATGGTGCATCGGAACTTCTGTGATAATGGCAAGAAACCCAAGCCTATCCGGAGGCGATGTAACCCGCAGGAGTGCTCCCAGCCAGCGTGAGTTCTCCCCCCTACGATCATGACACTCTGCTGTGCCTGCATGAATGTGCTCAGGGTTAAGGCAGGAGGCTCTGGTCATTTTCATTATTGGCATTGGTGCAAGAGCTAGCATGAGGCAGCTTTTCTCCCCCCTCCCTCCCAAATCAAAGAGGTGGAGGGAGCCAAATATTGCAAAGGGTAAGTTGTTTTCTTTTAAATCCCCGCCCCCCCATCCCACCCCCATCCTGAAAAGGATAAAATCTTGGTGACCCAGTACTGTCCAAATAAGGCAGGGACACATGTGAGGGAACTGACAATGACTTAAGTTATGGAAGGCTAATGGGTTATGCAGGCTGTCATAGAGGGACCAAGACAAACTTGCCATTGTTTGGTCTACTGGAGTCCAACACATTAGATCAGCACAAAACCCAACTGTAAGGCTCAGAGAGACAGGTTCTCCGCTTCTGTAAATCAAGTAGCTCCACTGAGTTCAGTGGAGTTATCCTGGTTGACACCTGCTGAGGATTTGCTCCTTAATCTGAAGACTATGCTACAGCTAGGAATATGAGCTCCACATCTCTTCCAAGGACTCTCAATCTGTGATCTCAAAGCTCCAGAAAGATAAGCCAATCAGAATCTGAAAAAGTCCAAATATTCTCCCCCTCAACCTGTTGACAGTGCTGTATTTTAATGATTCAGCTGGATGGCAGAGGAATGGGGAGCCTGCAGCAAGTCCTGTGGCAAGCTAGGAGTTCAGATAAGGGTGGTGCAGTGTGTCCAGCACCTCCTGAATGGCACAAACCGGACGGTTCACACGAAATACTGCACAGGAGATCGACCGGACACACGCAGGCCCTGCAGCCGCTTGCCCTGTCCAGCCCAATGGAGGACAGGTGCCTGGTCCCAGGTGCGTGAGCCCAGGTTCTGCAATGCATACGATGTTGGGACATAGTAAAGCTTTTATTCCATAGATGTGCAGATCTTTAATTGGTTGCTACCTGATTCAAAAACTCCAGAAAGCATGATCATCATACATCTCGGGAGCCTGCTGGCTTGCAAAAGAACCTGCTTCACTACTATGGAAAACTCACCAATCTTGGGTGATCGGTGGCCAGTGGCCATGCTGAGTAGCTGGGGGTTAGCAATGAAACCTCCCTTATTCTGGTGGGAGCTGAGAGCGTTTTCTCAGTCAGGAGGATATTTTTATACAGCACACACAGTGTAACATTATCCGGAGATATATTTCACTCTAAGTGCCTGATCCTAAGTCCAGTGAAGTCAATGGAAAGATTTCCATTGAATTCCTTGGGCTTTAGATCAGGCCCTAGAGGACAAGGCCTGTGGGAGGAACACATTTGCTGTGGGTTAATGTAAATCACCTAGATAGCAAATGAATTCTATAATGAACTAGATAATGGCATAGACGGCTGGTGACATTATTGTTTGGGTTTGTAGGAAGACAAGAGAAAAGTAGCTTTCCATGTAGTCCTTTTAGAGGCAGACGGGTGTGTAAATGTGAGCATGGTAATGCCTCTGTCCAGCCCAGAAGAAAGCTAAGTCATCAGTAGCACAGTAAGGATAGGGGATTTGGGGGGGCGCTTATAATGGATGACCAGTGGTATTAAACCTAGGGGGAAATGCTTGGTATGTAATTCACTTCAGTGCATTTGAGAAGCCAAACCTTTCATCTCCAGAAGTACCTTTATGATATAGAGATGAAAGTCATTCTTAGTTGGAAGGTTCAGCAGTATCCAGCCAAGGGGACAAATTTCACCAAAGCCAGGGAGATCTCTATCCATTGGTCTGAATACTAATTTGTGTGTGTTTATATACATAGTCTTGCACATGTGCACACACACACACAGAGTTCTTTTTGAAGCCCCTTGTTTGTAGCATGAGGTGCATTTTGGTGTCTCCGTCCCTGCTTCTCCTCCCCGGCACTGATAGGTGTATTTTTTCCCCTCCTTGGTGATTTGACACAGTGCTCAGTTAGCTGTGGAGAAGGCATCCAGCAGCGCCAGGTGGTGTGCAAGGCCAGTGACAATAGCATTGGGCAATGTGAAGATGAGAAACCAGAGACTGTCCAAGTCTGCAAAATGGCAGCGTGCCCAGGTGAGAGGAGCTGAAATGTCACTGGAGCAGACTCTCCTAGAGTCAGTCATGGAATCAAACTGAGAAACGGTCAGTGATGTGGTACCAGTTGGACTCCTTTGCATGTAGATCTATTCTACTGATGTGTAAGGCTATGGAAGGTGATGTAGTTTACATGCCAAGGAGCAGAAGAAGGTGTTACAAGATATAAGTTAAGGATTCAGGTTGTTCCTGAAAATCCACTTCCCTAGATACAGGTATTCACATATTCCCATTCGCTTCAATTTAAAACAGCCGCTGTTACTGTCTTGGTAGAGTACCTGCGCTGTGCTGCTAACTGTACTAGTCAGTAACCCCTGATGTTCCATCAGCTTCAGGGGAATGCTAATGACACAATGGCAACACAGCTGAAGTGACCTTGAGGACCAGCAAGGAAAAACGTTAACAGACAAGACTGACATTACGGAAATGTACAGCACTCTTGGCCTTTCCAGTCTTCGTCCTTTCTTTAGGACCAGAGATCATGTAAAATTTTCTGATAGTGTTGCGATGTGTAAATAATTGATGATTAAGGTGAGGCCATCAAATTTATTTTAATCCTTGGCCAAGATTTTTAACAGTGGTTTTGGATGCCTCAGTTTTGGATGCCCAAACTAAGATTCCTTACAGGGGCCTAATTTTCAGAAAGCTGGGCACCTGCTCTCAGAAAATCAGGTCCCTTTTTAAGGTGGCTCAGGTTGCACACCCAAAAATTGAGGCACCCCAAAACCCTTGTTACTTTAAAAAATCTTGATGTGTGTCTCTAGAAGACAAGGGCTAGTGCAAGGAACCCTCCCCACCATACCTACTCTCAAATTCTTTTGGAAATGCCTCTGTTGGGCTAATCTTTATGCCTAAACCTTCTGGCCTTGATCTACCTACAGGAAAGCTACCAAGTATTGCAGCAAAGGCAGACACCAGTGATCATGTGACTCCGAAAGTACAGTGGGTACCCCAGGATGGGCCCAAAAATCCTGTTAACAAGATATCTTCAAGTAAGTTTCCCCTCTTCCTAAGTTTGTTTCTTGGAGCAGAAGTCTCTTTACCTGCACTATTCAGGAAGAGATTCTGCTATTAAATGTTTACAAGCCGCCCTCTTCTGTGACTGAAGTGGAAATAACTTAATGGAGGACACCATTTTTTGAAGGCTAGTGGAGACCTTTCTCAAAGGGAGATCAAAAGGTTAATGCCCCATAATGGACACCAGAGGAAAATACAAGCTTAGCTTGATTGCAATCTGAAGTTGTCAAATGCTACTGTGCTAAGATGGGTGTGCTGGGAAGTGCCCCACCACCTCCCTATTTCATGCTCAGTGAGATTGAAGTTAGACCACTAACACTGTTCTTTGTCCTTCCCTACAGTCAGCATTCAGCACTCACCTGAGCTGCCTGTTCAGAAACCAGACCTTTGCGGCACTCTGTTCAAGTGTTATAGGTTCCCTTCCCCATTTCTTCCCCTGCCACTCTCCCTGCTCCCTTCTGTGGGTTTTGCAGTTGGAGACCGACCCAAACTCTCTTCTGAGTCTTTCCCTTGACAATTAAACAAGTCTCTGTTTCACTTTTGTATCTAACCTTGAAATTAGGGTGCCATCTAGTGGCCCTTGATATACAGTTGCAAGGATTTTCCTAGTATCAGAGGGGTAGCCCTGTTAGTCTGTATCCACAAAAACAACGAGGAGTCTGGTGGCACCTTAAAGGATAAAAGATTTATTTGGGCATAAGCTTTCCTGGGTAAAGAACCCACTTCTTCAGATGCATGCAGTGAAAATTACAGATACAGGCATAAATATATATTGGCAGATGAAGAGAAGGGAGTTACCTTACACACACACACATGCACAAACCCCAATATTTTTTGGCCAGTGAATTCCCTTGTAAATATTGTCATTATTTTTTAATGTAATTATTTTTGTGGTGGTACAAAGAGCAGTGATACGTTGGGTCAGATGGCCTTTTCCTAATCTTAGAGTTCTTGTGTTGTGTTAGGAAACTGGATAGCTACATGGACAGGGAATTTGTAACTTTTAAGTCATTTCAAATCTGACATAGGGAGGTAGTGACAGGAAGTTGTTATCATTTGATGGCCTCTCTGGATTAAGCTGATAGTCCCATTCTATTAGTGGGCAAATGTCAACATCACAACATGATTCTAACAAATGACTTTCTTGTCATTTTTATCTGTTACTGCCAAAAGTATGCCAGATTCTTGTCTAGATGTGAAGAAGACAAATTCCCTGTCCCAGGCCCCAGTTCAGCAAGGCATTTTAACACATGCATACAGAGTAATTCCATTCAAGTCAATGGGATGTATGCTAAAAATTATGCATGTTCTTAGGTACCTTGCTGTATCAGAGCTCCAAAGAAGTAGACATGAGAAGGATTAAGGGTCTGATCCAAAGCCCTTGGAATGCCTTCCATTGATTTCACTGGGCTTTGCATCAGGCCCTAAATGAGCCTGGAGTCTTTAATTAGCGTCTCTTCCCTAAAGATGATTCTTCCTCAGCAGCATTGAGGCCTAATGGCATGAAGGCGCTTCCACTGCTGTTGATTTTACTTCTTCTGTCCTGTGGGTGGGTGGATGTCTCCTGCAGCAATGTGACTCCAGCTCCTACCACTCAACGCTAACATCATCTAGTAAAATTAAAACAATGGAGTCATTCGGTTATGTTGGTTTGTAGTGACAATTGTAGCAATGTTTATAAGGCTGCATCTGGAGTCTGTAAACTCCCTCTGAAATGCCTGCCTTATTTGAACTGGTCTCCTAAAGGTGAAAGGTCCTACATCCTTTTGCTAATCCCCTCAGCCAAACATTTCACCATTTTGGTTCATTTAAGAAAACATTTGTGAATCTTTGCACGTCTTGATTTTGTTAGGAAGTGGGAGTACCAAAATACTGCAGAGAAGCAAGCTGTACCTTTGGTATGCACAGTTTTTCTAATATTATTAATAATAATAATAATTAATAATATTTTGGTACTTCTGTTACACCTTTCCTCTGAGGAGCTGAGTGCTTCCAACATGCCTGAAACCAGAAAGTAAAGATGTACAGATCAGAGAGGGTCACAGGAGAGTTCACCGTTTTCAATGCTTACACCAAACCTTGAATTTGAAATTTGACCAATGCTAAACATGATGTAACACCAAGTGTAATATGGCATTTTACTCTGACAGCAGCTTTATGGGATAATTTTAAACCCATGTATGCAGTGATTTTGGATCGTATTTCATGCACATTATTATTGTACATCCTGGTTATACTCACTAGCTTCTTTATAAATGTTTTTGTCACAGAAGAGCCTTGCCTTGGGGACAAGTCCATATTCTGCCAGATGGAAGTTCTGGCTCGCTACTGCTCCATCCCTGGCTACAACAAACTCTGTTGTGAGTCCTGTGGCAAAAAGGTCTCCACCACCAGCGTGCCGCCCAGTGTAGACCAAGGTGCTTCAGAGACTGGAACTCACGAGGGTGCTTTCTTTCCCAGCCCAGTCACACCACTGCCCTTTCATCCCACTGCCCGGCACCGCCCACATAGGATACAAAGCACAGCTGCCAAAGAGACAGATGCATCCCAAGCTGGTCATGCCCAGCCGCCCAGCACGGAAGGTTCAGCTGCCCATGGAACCTCTTGGGCTAATGCTGCGACCCAGTCTCGGGGCACTCCAGTCGATGATACTTCAAAAGTTGACCCCTCAAGACCACTACCTCTTAGCCGGCAGGCTGCAGCAGGGCCGAGTTCTGGAGAACTCTGGGGCAGCACTGCCTTTCGATGGTTCTCTCCCGCCTTGAACAAACCTGCTGGTGCACACAGCGAAAGCAATTCCTCTGTCCCCTCCCAGGGCGTAGCACGACGGAGAAGGCATAGTACAGGATCCGAGCAGCTGGGGAATAGTCTCAGGGCCTCCTCCCCTGTTGTGACATGAAATGTTTTCCCAATGTCTCTCTTGTCGACGGTTTACATGGGCAGAGCAGCCAAGTTTCCGAGCCACTTTCGGAAACGGATGAGACACAGATTTAAAAACCAAACAGAAGGCTACCGAAAAAACGGCTTCATTTTTATGACTTTTCAGCAGTGTCACTTTTTAATTCTTTATTGGAATAACAAAAAAAAAAAGATCAAATCAAAGGAAGAAACAAAAGGAAGAAACAGCACTGGCCACTGGATTGCAAATGAACCCCAAACAGTGGCTGAGCGCGCACAGGTTGTGTAGACCACGCCTGGTTACCTCAGAGAGTGGCTTGAATCAATCGGGCATTTCCTTCCAAGGTGCTACAAAGAGATTTTTCAAGCAATAAAACAAAACTCAACAGAAAGGACCTTTGACCCTCAGCTCAGTCCTCACTCAACTGCTGCTGTTATCCATGTGGCAAGGATCACAGTGGATTCTGAAATCCTGTTGGAAATGGTGCTGCAAATAGATTTTCTATTCTTAACCTCAGCGAAGAGCAGAGCAAGGGGCAGGGGAACAGCAGGCCAGATGGACTTGTACTCTATACGTGTGGATGGGGAGACTCAGTTTCAAAAGCCGGGTCAGGAGTGGAGCTGTCAGTGTCCTGACCCAACTGGGAGAGGGATGGTACATGGCAGGGGTGTTTGGCTTCTTTCGGGGTGTGTGTGTGTGTGTGTGTGTGTGTGTCATTGAACTGCACTGTGCTCACAACCTGTCTCCAGCTGCGTAGGGTGTCCTTTCAAGGCTAGCAGCCGGTGTTTGTGTCTGGAGGCTCTATGTAGTGAGGCAATGACAAGGTCAGTCACCAGAGAAAGAGGCAGAAGTGGGGGAAGAAGTGTGGCATTAACTGCAGAGAAAATGAGGGAATTCAATACATAAATATGTTGCAAATTCCTGTGTTTGTGAAAGAAGTATGTTGCCCTGAAGGTCCTGAGAAGAGCAGTCCCTGCGTAGAACAGTTGGTTAGCAACATGTGGCTTGACAATGCATGTCTCTTCATTTGAAATTTTGGCTGTGGGGGTGTGTGCTTGTCCTCTAAAACTGTTCTGTAAGGTGCTGTTTTGATTCCTGCTGAGACCCCGTGAGTGGGGAGGGTCCCAGAGCCCAGGTTCCATCCCAAGCATAAACATCTACACTGCAGTTAAACAGTCCTGTGGCCTGAGCCCTGCGAGCCCCAGTCAGATGACATGGGCCAGCCACTGGTGTTTAATTGCAGTGTGGACATACCCATCTAGTCTGACTCTATTCCTGCTCCCACTGAAGTCAATGGCAAAACTCCCATGAGCAGGATTGAGCCCAGTCAAGCAAGGTGCTGAACATCTCCTGAAAGGGCTGACTTCAGTGGGAGTTGAGGGCTCTCAGAAGATTGCAGCTGGTGTTCGGTGCTTTGCAGGAGCCAGGCCTAATCTGGACAAGATGGACACAAATAAGACAAGACAACAGTTCGGGCAAAGGCAGGTGAGGGATCATTGCAAATGAGAATAAGGTAGGCAAAATTGCTGAAATAGTAGGTGGGTTTGAAAGCCAGGCCTGGCTTGGCAGACGGATGTTGAGTCATGAGTCCGGCTGCAAATCCGTTCTCAAAAATACATTTTTCTGACATTTGTGTTTATTGTGGGCTTGCTTTTGCTCCCACTGAAATCAGTGGCAAAATTCCCTGCTGTCTTCAGTGGGAGCAGGATTGTGCCCCTGTAGTTGTCACTGGTGCAGGAAAGAATGTGGGTCAGCTGATTTGCAGCATGCCCTCAGTATCTAGACTGCAAGCCTCATGGAGTTAAGGAGTGTTCAGAGCTCAGTAAGCGTCAGATCCACCTCATGCCTCGTGTGAAGGGCTGAGTCCAGACCTCGTCTTGACTTGGCTGCTGAGGAAGTCCAGCCCTTTATAGGAGGTGCCCAGCATCCTGAAGGGGTGGGTCCTAGATAATCTTCCTCTTGTGTCAGAGACGAGGACGCTCACTTGACTCAGATGGATAGTGTAAAGAGAAAGATATTGTTGCCCTTTTTTGACCCGAGCAGCTAGTCAAATTTCAGGGCCTTGGGATGTTCCAGCTGGAAGTAACAATCGATGGAGTCTGATATTTTCTTTGCTGCAATCTTGTTTATTTACAAGGAATGTGCAAAGCCCTGTTTCTCTGATTGCAGGAGGAATCCAGAGCAAAAGGAGCATTTCCTTAGCTTACTGCCCCAAGCCTCTTTAGCCAACAGGCCCAAAAGCTTTTTTCCCACTAGTTTTGTCCAGGGTCACACTGTGCTCACAGGCTATTGCTTGGCTTTCTTGCTTTTTGCCTGCCTCTCTGTTCTTGTCTGTCTTCAGTTTCTGGGTGTTCTCCCCCCCTCCACCTACACAATCCAAAACTCCTGGGTGGGCTCTGTTAGGCCTTGTTTTAAGTGTGGTCCCTTAAATGTCTCTCAGCTATTTTAAGTGGAAGTCACATTCGTATGTCAGTTTCAGTGAGGTTTTAACTCAACCCATAACAAGGTGTAATCCAGTCGATACGCATATATTGTTGGTTAGTGCTTTTAAGGCTTTAATTTTAAATTATGTGTTTGCAAGAAGAAGGGCTCTATAGTATGAATGAAGTGTATATATACCAAAGTGACAAAAGGGGTAGAAATGCTCAAAAAAAAACCCAATAATTTGTTAAACTAGTGAAATCCTTTGGGGCCTTTTGGCAGGAATGGGGAGTAGTGACAAATGGTTCGTTCTTTCTTTACTGCCTCTTACATTTTTCTGGTTTTTTACCTTCTGCATTGGAAGGCTTGCTGTGATATTTTAGCCAAGGGCAAAAAATGCTGAGTGTCTGGGTTGGTAGTGACTCTCTGCACCCTCACATGTGGCTGACAAGATGGGTAGGGAACTATCTCTCTGAATCTGAGACAGGGGAGGGATAGCTGGAGTGCCCACATGTTTTGGGCCTGCGTGAGGTCACTGGTAGGCATGGAACTCAGAGTCCCAGCTATATGCTTCTGAAGGCTACATTAAGTATTTAAAGGCCAGTGTAGTGCTGGAGATTTAGCCCAAGAAAAGGAAGCCATGGACAGAGTGCCTAGTTGGTACACTGTGCATGCTGTATCAATAATACCTGCCTGGTCTGTTGCAGCTGGTTAGTTTCTGTTGTAAGGAATTTGAAGCTGTTGGAGATCAGATCAACCAATCCCTGAATGCAAACTGCTTGTGACCCTATTGTCCCTCCGAGACACTTTCCCAACCCTGAGATATACTGGTGTATAAAACGGGTCTAGTGAAAGCAGAAACCTTAATCCAGGTAGCTAGTGCAATTTCATGTCAGACCATCGCAGACCCCTTACCAAAATGTAACAAACAAGCATTCTTAAAACTAACAACACATGTAAGGAAACGCAGTAACAGGATGTCTGTGATAGAGGCATGCAGGTTTCTGGAACCATCATGGACCCTTTCATAGGTTTGCTGCAGACCTTGGGCCCAATTCTGGCAAGAGCTTCACCAATGTAAATCTGGAGTAACCTCATTGATTTTAATGGAGTTACTCCAGACTTACATGGGTGTAACAAATCAGAATCTGGCCCTTAGACGACTTCTTACTGCAAACTGCACACAACATTAGTGGCTTGTTTCTCTGATTGAAATATCATTATGAACTTTTTAAGGGAGTGCTTGAGTGTCAGTGTTTATTTATTATGCCAAAGATAATGCTTCATTTTGTGTGTTGTTTACTCTTTAAAGAGCATTCTTTTCTAAGTCTCTCACCTGAAGCTTACAGCTCCCACCAAGGTACATTACCTTGATAGCAACACCCACTGGGAGGAATGGGTTAGGAAATACTGCAGCATCCTCCACAATTACTGTCTGTAGCCAGTGGTCATCCCTGATCAGTATTGTGAGCAGGTCTGAGTGCCAGAATACCAGCAGCTCCACTTCAGCCCCAGCCCCTGGAGAGTGTGGGGTGGGGTAGGAACCATTCTCCATCTCACCAACAACTACTCCCAGTGCACCAGCGTGGCTAAGGTCTGGAAACCTGTCACATGTGGAGTCAAACTGAGCCCTGATTTCAGGGGTCAGGTTTGACACATTATATAAACATAGCACATAATTAATATAAATTATGCACTAAAACATAGTACGTAATTGTGATGACTCACTGCATCAGCTCCAAAGTCGTAACGTGAACTAGTGACTTGTAGGCTACATCTGCTACGACATTTACTTTGAATCCACAGGGAAAAGCTGAGAGGAAGGAACTGTTGCCTGGTGGAGATGGTAACATGCATCTCTTCTGCTGGTTCTGTGGCAACTCAATGGGATTAAGATGGACATAGGCAGTTCTTCAGCTTTTTCCCCCTGAAGCAAATAAGCTTAGCAGCTACACCAGTACACCCATTTCTGCCGCCTATGTTCCACAGTGCAGTGTGTCAAATTGGGAAATTACTCCAAAGCCCTCACTCCCTGCAACTATAGGATGGTGCTTCAAGGATCCTGGAACCCACTGGTACAACCAGGGCCGACGAGAGGTGGGGGAAGTCGGTACAAATTACCGGGGCCCGGCAGTCAGGAAGGGGGCCCGGCTCCCCCCCCCCCTTGTTGGCCCTGTTTATCCGGTCCGCCCTTGCTGGGTGGCCTGAAAAAAATTTTTCACCGGGGCTCGAACCTGCTCTCGGCAGCCCTGGGTACAACAGTGGTTGTAAGATTGTGTGTGGATGTACCAAGAGAGTTCTGCAAAAGTATTAATGTTGCAAGGACAAGCAACACAACAAACCAGTTGATGCGATTGATGTCCCTAAAATGGTTTTCTTGCTCAGTGTAGACTGATCTATAGTGAGTTGGGCATTTGTTTGATGTTGGTGAAGTCCTAATACATACGTGTTTTGCAAACCAGAGAAAACACTAGTCACCACCAGAGCTGGGCACAACAGTGAGATTCAAATGTATATGAAGGAGGTGCAGTTTAAGGTCTTGCACAGGGATGTACCAGTGTCACACCAGCTAATGACACTATGTGTATGGGGCAAGTCACATCACCAATCTCTCCATCCCACAGTAGTGAAGATTTGTCTCCCCCCACCTCTGCCACTCCCACCCACAATAAGATCGTATGTTAGCCGATACCTAACAGGGTGAGTGGAGCTGGGACTTGGGGTGATTTCCTATCTCCTCCTTGGCCGATGAACATGTCAAATCATTCCTGTGATGTAACCTTATCCAGTGTTATGATGTATAAAGTTTTGTACATATAAGATTCAGAGCTTTTTAATATTTATTAATTTTGTTGTTGGGTTTTTTTTGAAACTCTTAATGTAAAAAATCCACTCAATGCCCTCACCTTTTTCTGTTGGTTTATTTTTGAGGGCAGTGGGGGAAATATACCATGTGAATAATGCAACCTGTGTGTGGTTATTGAGAAGTGGGTTGAGCAGTAGCAGGGGTCCTGGGCAGTAGTCCCAGATTGTGTATCTCTGCACGTTATGCAAGAGGGAAGGAATGGGCAGGCAGTAGATTTCATTCTGGGTTCAGGAAGAATGATACGGGGAGGAAGATTATAAAAGTGATGGGAAAAGTCCCATCATTAGACGGAGTAGAATGCCAAGTGCAGAGGCCCATTGCATTAGTTTGTAGAGCACTTTGAGGCCCTTGCATGGGCCTCATCTCCACTGCCTTGCACCTGTTTAAAGTGAGTACGCAGTACTACTGAGTCTGGATTAGTGGAGTGTAACAGCCAAAGCATGAGCTTTGTCCATATTTCTATCATTAGGGGACTGTGTTCAATAACCCTTTCCCCACCTCCAGTTCACCTCTCTGGCTGGGGTGTAAATCAGAGGCAGGATCAGTTAATTCAGGCTTTAAGAAGAACAGTATTTCATTTCTTTATTTAACTTCAACAAATCCCGGACAGACACACACCTGGCTGGGTCCCATGAAAGCTGAGAGACATTTTGGCAGTGTTTCTGTTCAGTAAATGAGAGTGGCCCAAGAAACACACAAACACATGCACTTATAAATTAGCAAGCACACTGAAACGGCTGCAATAACTACATTTCATAAAAACCAGACAAGCCTGCTTGGTTCATGCAGTCTGACCCACTATTGCAGTGTTTGGTTTTAATTATGTTTCATAGTTTCTGTGCAGTGAGACTTGCGGCCATCTGTTTGGTGAGCAAAATGGGGATGGATTCATTCAAACAAACATCCCATTTCTAAGAAGGCCATGCTAGTTAAAGGGCCAGAGAAATTGCTCCCAGTGGTTTTAAGCTACAAATTTGGAGTAGTAAGTATGGTTTATCCTAGTTATAAATGTGTAGCAATGCAACCACCAGGAAATCCCATCTCATGGACAGATCATGACCCCTACTCACAGATTAGAATGTTACTGGAATACCTGGATGGAATCCAAGTGTATTTGTAACTCACTGCAATTCCATTCCTGTTCTCTGTATAGTTTAATTGTCAGGGCTCTGCCTTGATGGACAAAAAGCGTGTTACCTCATTCAACTTTGCTTAACATGATTGGAGAGCCCCATCAAGACCTAGGCTCAAACATTTGAAGCCATGTTACCTGGCCCTGTTTTAACCTAGGCTACATCCTTGGTTACCGCATAGCCTGCTAACATGGCTTCAAATGCGTTAGCTTAATAAGACTGGAAAGCTCCATCAAGACACCGGCTAACATGTTTGAAAAACACACCCTTTCTGCCAATCAAGACAGGGCCTACGGCTCTGGGGACTGAAGCTTCTCTCTTTATATCTGGTACCATCAAATTAGAGAAAAATAAAAATCAGTTTAGACTTTCTAAAGAAAAGGTGACTGCGCAGTTCAAGCCAAAGAACACCACCCAAGTTTTCAATGTCAGATGAAACTGACAACAGACTAAAGCAGAGAAAGAAACTCTGCTTCATAAATGTCAAACAGAAGTCAATATGAAAAAGTATAAAATACCTTGTAGGTCCTCTGGTAGGAGGTGACATACCACTGGAGGGAGCCAGACACCATATTACTGTTCTTGTACAGGAAGTGGTGAGCTCACAGTTTGGGGTAATCCTTAGGCTCACTAGGCAAGTGCCTTGTCATTTGGGCTAATGTCGTGCTAATGAGCAGAGATTATTTCAATGACATCCACCCACTTCCGAACACAGCACAGCAGCCCACTAACTGAGCTCCTGTTAGTGTTACACGCTACCTGGAACGCAACTTGTATGTTGCTGGCTGCTGGGGTCACTGCCCAGTCCAGCTTTGGGCAAAAAAGTGGTGGAGAAAGACATAAGTAGAGAGAAGCCCAAACCATCCCTATAGGCCCTAGCCCTACAGTGGGTGCAGCCCATGCGCCGCAGCTGAACACCCTCCAAGCTTTGGGGTGTTTGACGCCAGGATCAGAATTTTGCTTTTCAGCTGATCTCCAGTTGTAATGCCGCCTTGGCTGTAGCAGCATTTAAGTAAACATGAAAGGCACAGGCCTAGCCCTTGTTTCCTGCATCCTCCTCCTCCTCCCTTTATGGCAGCCTTGTGCTATGAGAGAGTCTATCCTCCCAGAAGCTCAGGGTTGTGCTGTGGTGGAAAGGTGCTGGCGTAGGTGTCTGATAAAGTCCGCTTGAGACTGAGGTAGGACACGGTTGATAATGGACTTGGGGATCCATCCCTTAAAAAAACAAAACATCTTTAAATAAGCGGGTCTGAAGATGTCAGTGCAACGAATTTGACAGCCTCAGTTCAGTTTTGGAGAGGGGGCTCCATCCATGTAGGTGTAAATTCAGGAGTCTGGCAGCCTGGAGTCCCTCCTGGGGAATGCACCTGCAGTGTGGGGGTGGGGGGCATGTGGATCGGAGGGAGGGGGACACTTTGCAGGTGCAGAACTGGCTGTGTCAGCTTTGTGCCCCCACTGCAGTAGCCCTGGCATTGGGGGTCATACAAGGTTGGACTAGAGGAGACAAGGACAGAGACCTGAGGTTATCGTGTGGCTCAGCAATTAAAGCTAGTCTGAATAATGGCGGTGCAAGATGCCTCCTCTCGGTCCCTGCCCCAGTGTTAGCACAGGGGTGAATCTTGCCCACATGGCACATCCCTTACTCCTGAGGGCATTCTGTGCCAAAAAAAAATTAAAAATTCTGTGCACAGATTCCCCCCAGACACAGACACAGCAGTGAGGTTGCACCTGACCGTGACACAGTGCAAGGACCAGGCCTGCCCCAGAAACACCCCAGGGCCCTGCCCCTCTGTACCAGGTGTGTGCTGGCAGGCAGGCTAGCAAGGCAGGATCCAAGTGTGGAGGGGCTTAGTGTGGGGGGTCCAGGTATGGGTTGAGAGGGTTCTGTGTGGGGCAATCTGGGTGCAGGTGGCTCAGTGGGGAATCCAGGTGTGGGGGGGATCTGGATGCACAGGGGCTTGTTGCGGGGTTCTGGGCGCAATGATAATGGGACTCTGCAGGGGAGTCTAGGTGAAGGTGGTTGGGGCTCAGCGCGGGGGGTCTGGGTGTGGGGGAGATAGAGCTCAGCAGGAGGGTGTGGGGGACTCAATGGGGGGTCCAGATGCTGGGGAAGCGGGGCTCAGTGCGGGGGGGATCCAGGTGTAGTTAGTGGGGGCTCAGAAGGGTGGGGATCTGGGTATGGGTGGCTCATTGGGGTGGTCCAGGTGCAGGGGTGTGAAGCTCATCGGGGGGTCTGGATGCACAGGGATTGGGCGGATGGGGGAGCAGCTCCCTGTACAGTGAGCTCCCTCCGTCCTCCTGCACCTGAGGCACAATGGGTGCAGGAAGCGGAGGCGGGGGGGGGGAGTTTTCTACAGCTGGGGGAGAAATCTGGGGGTGGGTCTGACCCAGCCCTGGATGCTGTGCAGGGGAAGAAGTCCTGTCCTCCCCAGCCCAGCTGGGACTAGCAGCTGAGCCCGGTGCAGGGTAGGAGTCACCAGCCGGCTTTTCCACAGTCCTGCCTCCTACCCCACACCGATTTACCTCTTTGCCAGTTGCCCTGGGCACCTGAAGCATACTTCTGGGGAAGGTTGCATGAGTGCTCGTGGCTTTCCTTTGCTGGCCCACAGAAAAATGACTTTCTGACGGGGAAGCAAAGAAATCTGCAGGGAACATAAATTCTGCACATGCACAGTAGTGCAGAATTCCCCCAGGAGTACTATGTGTTCCTTCCCTGAAACAAAGGAAAAGAGAATGCACCCATCCCAGGGGCTCCTGAGAGTATAAACAGCCTGGCTAGCTACCAGTATTAATGTGATAACACACCATGCTAAGGAGCGTGAAGTTAGTGTCTCGCTATTATTTTACAGCAATCCATTCCCCAGCTCCCAGAAAGGATCATTGCCTTAGAGTCCTCCTCATACTGCAAGTCTGCCTCCCATAGGTGCCAGGAGCAAAGTGGTCATATATCCTAGCAAGGCAGCATGAACTTGCCTTGAGGTCCATGCTCAGGAGCCAGGTGAAGCGAGTCTGACGTTGGTCACCCCCCAGCGGTTGCAGAACAATGCAGCTCAACCCAGACTCAGCCCTGGCGGTTGTGGGAGAAAAAGGGAATTTAGCTTTTTTCCGATGAGAGACCAACTGAACCTTCTGACTTGGACTCTAAAGTAGTCCCAGCTACCTCAGGTTTGGATTAGCACATCTGCTCACATTGAAACCTGCTTACAAGCTCTCCATGACATCCCTTCTTATTGGACTGAGCCAATTGTGCATGAATTAAATACAAATAGATTAAAAGTACATTTATTAAGGTCTAATAATAATGCCACAGATGGGTAGTTCTTCCTGGGGGAAGAAGTTTGACTAACCATTGAACTATACAGGCATCACCTCACTAGTAACATTTCATTTTAGATTCCTTGGCCCGGTCCTTCCATGACATCTATGCAGGCAGACCCCTGCAGCTAATGTGTCTCTGCGTGGCCACATGGGCATTCCTGTGCAGATGTTATTGTAGGGTCAGGCCTGTACTTTGTAAGTGAATTTAGTGCTCATAAACATAATGGAGTGTACCAGCGATGCAGGCTAGAAACCAGGCATAGCACTCTATACAGCCCATCTAATGCATCTCAGGCCTAATCTGCATCAGACCCTACCATTCCAGTCCTGCCCCCTCTACCAAGGCATCACATTCCTGAGCTGCACCTTATTCTGTTTCAGATCTTCTCCTGATTAGAGACTGATATTGGTGTCCATCTGTGCACTTGATGGGCCCAAAAGAGGGCTGGGATCTTCACTTGTAATGATGCCTTGTTAAAAATAAAATGTAAACACTCAATTATTTAACGCCTTACCTGCCTTGCAGTTGCTACATTTTATTTTTAATATGTTCAGAAGAGTGGTTTCTATGTGGGCCTAGATGTGTGTTGTGCTGAACATATTTGTATTCCACTGAAATTGTGCATTCATGCTCTCTCTCTCTCTCACACACACACCAGCATCTATAGGGAAGATGTACCTCTTGATTGCACAACACACATGCTAAAATAATGCATGCACAGATTCCTGTTAACATTCAGAGCCTTCACCTGACTTGCCCCTTTTGCATGGGCATGAACTCTGAGTGGGTTGCAGTGCCAACCAGATACACAGTTGTCTCCTTCTTCCAGAAGTGCCGTAAGCTGACAAAGTCCCTTTGACCAATGAGGTTCCCAGGGCGCTGAGCAGTGATCTCATGAGTCAACAGAGTGTCCTTCCCAATTCTTTGGAGGATCTTTAGCAAGAACACAAACCAAAGAACTGAATAGAAACTACTGGATTAGAAACTGCAATAACCACAGTCTGGAAAACATGGTCCCCTTCCAAACAAGCATAGGGGGTGGCAACAGCCCTTGAACCAGCTGGCCATTTTGTTCCCTTAAAGGCACTAATGGTTTTGCGAAACAAATGGTTGTTCTCCTTGCTGGCACCTTTCCATAGCTGTGGAAACCCACCTTTAAATGTATTCTTGGTACATCTTTGAGTAGTAGAGGTGGAATGTTCTAACCATCCCCCCATCTTTTTCCAAAGCTGCTATGATCAAGGCATATATACAGTAGCAAAGGCTGGATTTCATGTCCCATTTAGAACTTGTTCCTTCCTTGCCTATATAGGCTTAATGATTGGGAAAGTATCAACCTGTCCTCAGAGTTGGCAGGGTTGGGGTTAACACTATCTTCCGCAGCAGAGGAAAGATCACAGCTGCAAGTGCTAAGTGCAGGGACTGGCAGGGTGGGAAAGTTTGACCAGCTGCGGATAATTAAGTAATCCTCCCAGCACAGTATAAGGGGGATGTGCTCCTAGGAACTTGAGTTAACCAATATTAGGAGTGATAGACTGTGAGGGCTGAAAGAAGTGGTTAGTCCTGTTGACCTAAGAAGAAATGTCATTAGCTAGCAAGAGTTTATGGGTTAGGTACTTCACTTCCTTTAAAGAGGTGGGGAGTGTTTCTAATACTAGGGTGGAAGCTAAGCTGAAAGAGACAGAATGTACTGATTAGGAAATACTGTGTGATTCCACTAGCCTGCGTGGGAGCTAGCCAGGGATGTGCCCTGAGCTATAATGCAGCAGAGGTAACATTGATCTCTGACTAGCAAGTTACTAAATTTAGGAGAGCAGGAATTAAGAGGCCAAATCAAAACAAAGCAGAGAAACTTAATTTTAAGCTGCAATGCACTGAAAATCCACTCCCAGTGCTGTGTTCCCCCCTGCAGTACAGCAGCATCACTAGCAGTCTTGGGTCCTGAGAAGATCAGAACATTTCTGGGAAAACATCCCAGGGTAGGAATGGTCAGATCTAGTCTGTTAGCCAATGGGAAAATGCTGCTTCTGCTCTGACTAGTTATTTCTTTACTTCTGATTAGGTACTTGACCTCCTATTAAGGCCCATCTCAGAACCCAACCCTCTGTTGGTTTTGGGGTGGGGAAAGGAGGTGTGTTTCTCTATTTTATTGCTGAAGACCCCTTCAAAGATCTTTGTAGAATCAGTTTAATTATCCAAGTAGCTGTCAGCATTCCAATAGGTTTCTGCTGTACATCTGACTTGTGAACTTTGTGATTTACATGGATTTCATTAAATGACTCAGCACATACATTCATTTCACTCAGTTAATTAGCATTATCTATGCATTAGTTCATGGTCCCTTAACTTGATGGTCTTATAAAGAAACTCTGCACACTGATGTCTGCATGGGGGCATAAAGGCAGCAGCTTGTTTCTGTATAAAAACTAAACTATTCCAGTTTACTGTTTGCTGTGACCCAATGCAAATATCTAACAGCTGATCACACAATGAGGGGATGACCCTCCCGTTCTGAGTTCCAACTTTGGTCTCATGAGCCAGTCACTAATATATTGGCAATGATCAATATATGTTTCCTACAATCAGGTGCCCAAGGGAGTTGTTTTACTTCTTCTTTCTTGATGAATATTGTATCCAAAACAAAAAGCCCCCCAGTGCTCACACTCTCAAGTAAATCTTAAAATATATGTTAGTGTATCACAACTCCCTGCCCCACTTTAACACCTGCTCTTTTACTGCATTTAGTTTCATGTCCGTGTTCTCAGCAAGGTGCAATAGTTGTATGTAATAGGCTCCACTTCTTCTAAATAGCCTGAGTCCTTCTGTGCAGTTTTGTCTGTGGGTTTATATCCTGCCCTTTCAGGGAATGGCATTGACATTCAACACATTTCTCTCTTCTAAGATCCTATATAGGTTCCTGTGATCCTAGATTTAGTTGGTAGGTGGAGAATCTTACCACAAGTATATTCTGTTGGAGCTCCACTATCAGTATTGGCTGTCTGTGAGTTTTTAAGTAAGGTTTGAAGTGTTGGTTTTGACCTACAAAGCCCTAAATGGCTTACGTCCTACCTATTGGAGAGACCACCTCTTTCCCTGAGACACACTGTCACAGCTGAGATCAGCAGAGGCCCTGGAGTTGAAGCCCCACTGGCATATACAATACACAAAGGGGCTGCTGGCAGGGTGTTCTTGACAATGTCCCAATGGCGTTAGAATTCACCCTTCCCCTGGGCCTGAAATTGCCCCAGCCTGCTGACCTTCAGGCCATGCTGCAAACTTCAGCTCTGTATCCAGGCATTGGAAATGGAGGGGAGTGGCGGTGGGAAGCTGTCATAAATGGGGAATTACTTAGAGGGAATTGAGGATTTGAGCTCCTGAGTTGCCTAGCTTGCTGCTGGAGGGTTATACTGAAGGACACAGCTGCACTTTAGCTATATTTGGGTATTTAATTTGGTTGTGTTTTCAGTTCTATCAAGGGTCCTGAGAGCATTTATATAAATGTAAATAAATAACTGCAGGAGGCTTTGGGAGAGATTTGTGAGCAGGCAAACCAGTAGCAGATGAGAAACTGGAGGCTGTAGAATATCCAGACCCATCTCTCCATTTACCTTGACTCGACTAAGGGTAGGATTCCACTCAGGCATTTGCTCCAGCTTCTCAAACAGCTCATAGTATAGCTGGTCCACTGGAACGTCCAGCACTGTCTCCATTCGGAAGACTTTGCCGAGCCTGGGAAGAACTGCACTCAGCACCAACTCTCCTTTTCCCTGGGATGAAAGAACACCTGGCAGGGTAATCCTGACCACAAGAATGTAGGTGTGCTGCCATCAGGACCCAGGCCTATGTCAGTTAGCCTGCCTGCACTCCCTGCCAGGTCATCCACTGCGGGGCACTGAATCATTCACTGATGTAATGGGCCTTTCTAATAGATGATTTTGGTCCTTTTTCATCACTATTTGTTTTATAGATGAAAGTCATTATATTTAAATCATGTCACTACTATTTATTTATAAAATATTCACCACCAGAGGTTCATTCTGTGCTTTCTGTTTCCTTTCTAGCTAAAGGAAACTATCCTAGTAAAGATCTTAATATATAAACACATAAATAACAAAAACCAGAACACAGCCATGAGCTGGTATCTGTTAATT
The DNA here is from genome assembly GCF_011386835.1 of Chrysemys picta bellii. Taxonomy (NCBI): domain Eukaryota; kingdom Metazoa; phylum Chordata; order Testudines; family Emydidae; genus Chrysemys; species Chrysemys picta. The sequence continues at coordinate 87,708,324 of NC_088797.1, read as the reverse complement.
CTGTAGCATAAACATTCTGAACTTTCTCTGGGACTATGATTGACTGTGTTTTCCCCTCAAAGCCTTTTCATCTTGTCTATTTGTTTAATATATTCGTGCGTGTGCTTAGCCAATTGTCTGTCAGAAGTTGCACCTGTTTCCTTTTACATTGACCATAATGTAGAATGGTTTCCTGTAAGCACTCTTATCTACCTTCTTTTCTGTATCTTCACACATACCATGTGCCGTGGCAGTCACACCCTCTAGCCTCTCACACTAATTCACCCATAGTCCTTTCCATGCACAGACAGGTGGAAATGTGATAGACATTTTGCTGTTGCTCTTTTGACACTGGCCTTTTAGTCTTGAAAGGAGCTCTACGGGGGAGGGCATTGCTAGAGATAGTTATTAACAATAATAAGAGGAAGTGATCGAGACTGATTCCATCTAGCCCTAGCCCTTCCCCATTCCCCGAGATTTTCTCATCATGAAAGCTTTTTTGGACCACTAGAGTAACAAAAGCAACAAGTGCAAGGACTGTACCTGGTAGGTTTCTGTCTGCCAGCCATCTTGCTGCTGCAGTATCCCTAAAGCCCTACGCAGGGTGGCTTCTCCTTGATTCACATAGGAAAGCTCCATGTTTGAAAACCAGCTGGAGTTAACTTCAGAGCCATGTTTTTCACCCGCAGCTACAGGAGCAAGCGCAAAGTACTTGTTCATGAATGTTCCAAAGCCTCCCTACTTTGCCTATATACTCTGGCCTTTCATAAGGATACATGACAGATCTGTTGTTTTATGAGTTGTGTGTGGAATTACAGTGTGCACTGATGGGCCTCTCAGCTCAGGCCCAGGCCTGTAAGAAGATAGATCTGAATCTTCTCTGACTTTGGAGAAGTCCAGACCTGAACTCTTTGCTGGGGGGGGGGGGGGGGGGGCATCTCCAATGTAACGTACAGAGCAACATCCCATTGCCAGCTAGCCACTTAAGTCAGTTTTCCCATCATAGATGTCAGAAGGCTATGAGTCCTGGTCATGACATCACAACTGCGGAATAAAATATCTTTAAAGTAGAAAACCATTTAAACAGGTGACTTTTTAAGCAATAGCATTAATATCCAAATAAACTATCGCCAATATGCTGATTGGCCCAGTCACTTCACTTAGCATTATTCCACCGACTATAACAAAATTTTCCTGAAATCAAACCACGTATATAAAACAAAATGAAAGGCCTCTTCTACAACAGCATCACTTGGACAATAGCTCTCAAAAGCCCAGTGTTGACATTTAGGCACCTGCATCTACATCACAGTTTTTACCATTATAAGAAACTGTTTTTAAGTGCAAGGTATAAAAACATTTTCAGTGACCATAGTTGTATTGGTCAGTAGAGATGGGGCTTGATAAAATCAAAACCATTCGCAGGAGGCAGTTACTAGCTATGTGCTGACTTGCTGAAAAGTATTTTCAAAAAATTGCACTTAAAACTAGTTCCCAACAGTAATGTGATAGAAACTGAATGCCGATGGGGACTATTTAGTAGCATTACATATACCACATTGCCTCTCCAACCAATGGTTCAAAAGAACAGGACAGGTAGCTCCCATCTGCAAATCTTTAGGTAATTATTAGATGGGCCTAAAAACACTGTCTAGATATAACAAAACACTGTTGACTGGACTCAACCTTTTCTACAAGTCTTTGGATTTCATTTTGTGATGAGTTCATTTTGTCTCTCTTACAAGTCTCAGGATGAATATACCATTGGTTATTACAAAACTCTGGCCTCTAGCCAATACTGAGATGGTTATGAATTATTCAAGGTATTGAGACCTCTCATGTGAAGAGAATAACATTAATTCTGTGCTCCCTGCAGTATAGCACTACCTCTGGTTATAGATCAGCCACATTCAGAACAGTCTTTTAATACACATCCATCCATCCATGGGTTTGCAGGTAGCACACAGAGGCTGTACCAGCTGCAGTAGGAACCACCTATGGGAGATTTCTTAGGACGTGCAACATCCAAGCATCTGTGATAAACAGAACTCTTACCAGGGTCCTTCCACATTATCCTCCGAATATAATCAGGAACTGTAGAAGACAGGCAGTAAGATCCTTTTGACATGAGTCCTCTTGTGTCATGCCCAATAGCTGAGAGAGCCATTCTCTTCAAACCTAGAGGGGGACAAACATAGACAGCTATTAAAATGTATCACATTCAGTACGGAGGCGTGTTGGCCTGGAGATTGAGGCAAAGGTCTGAGAGCAAAGATACCACTAATTAGAATCACTCATTCACTGGATGACTGTGGAGGGCTTTTGGGCAAGGCACTTCACTGCCTTATGCCGTAGTTTATTTTAGCTGGAAAATAAAATTAAAAAACCCTCGTGCCTCATGGCAGGTGTTTTTTCCAGCCATGGTAGAGTAGCAATCAACTGTTTGGAGAGGGAAGAATCTGGTGAACTGCCAGAAAATTGCCTGGAACTGTAGAGGTGACCAAAATGTTTCAATTTTTTTTACCTCACAGAAAAGTGATGAGTTTCAAAATTTTTCATGCAAACAGGGATAAAGTTTACAGAAACATTTTCACGAGAAATGTTCCTATTTTTCAATCTGATCTAGCAGGACTCCTCTTGGTAAGGTGTGTGTTGGCCTCATGAACTGTCAAGGCCAAGTTTGTGATAATGGCCCAAAATAAGGACCATGAACCAAATATTCATATAGGAAACTTCAGATGCTGTGGGATTGCTTCTGTCAGGGTAAATGGTCTTTTTATAACCTCATTACTTATTATACTTTAGTTTAATGTAAACAGTTTTCAACAATAAAGGTAAGGGGACATCAAATTTGTGTGGAATGTAGGTAATTTGGGGACTAAAATTAGTATCATCCCTCAAAATGAGGGACGCTTAAGTGGTATGGTGAAAATTTCTAATGACACCACACTGCTGGTAGCTTGCAGAAAAGAATCAGATGTATAGAGTCCTAGAATTTAAGACCATTATGATAATATAATCTGGCCTCCCGTGTAACACAGGCCTTAGAAACTCATCCAGTAATTCCTGCATCAAGCCCATAACTTCCATTTGACCTTGGCTGTCAAAAACATTCCAGTGGAGGAATGAGGGGAGTTTGCCGTTTTCAGTTTTTTCTAACATTTTCCTGTCCAAATCATAAATTAAAGAAAGCTACAGTATAAAATGTTTAGCACAGTTCACTTTTATCCCAGGATGTTACATCATATTTCACTGAGCTGCTGCACATCATTGTAGCCCTGTCTCACTGCAGTTCTGCACCTCTGCTATAAATCAGTAATATCTGCTTCAAAACATACCCTATCCCTGCATCCTACTGTAATACACTGCACTTGACTGCTGCAAAGAGGATCCCTGTATCATAGACCAGGGTGTCTCTGCAGAACAGTGCAGCAAGGAACATGCTGTGGGGAAATCTGATTCATGGGCATCACAATGAATTGTTCCCTGGCATCAAAAATTTGGTTTGGAAGGATTTGATTTTTGATGATAAATTTCCATGGATGCCAATGTTTATTTCCAAATACTTCTAAGTTGATTTTTTTGCACTAGCAGGAACTACCGTCCCTCTCCAGGATACTAATAATTGTTGTTTATTCTGAATGTAATAGATTCAGGAACCAAGTCATTATTTTTGACCATGAGAATATGTAATGATTTGTTGTTGGGTCTGCTAGCGAAGAAGATACCTGTTGTCTACCAATGCAACATATCCTATGGGTCAGATCCTCAGCTGATATAAATGGTCTAAGGATTTGGCTCCATGTGTTTTCAACTTTCCCTCCCTATATATGTGATTATTAATGATCCCATTTTTATGCCATTATTTTTGCATAAAGGGAAAGAACAATTAGCAGCATTTACAGATTAAAATCTGACCCTTCCTAAACATGATATAGCAAAATAGGAATATATGCACTATATACATGTCAGACTGTTTATAAATGTGTCTCTCTGAGTGTATGTCTATATAAATACATACATATACAGTATATTTTATCTATAGAGTAGTGACTGATGCTATTTTCTGTGTGACTGAGAGAGTCCACTGTACAGGACATAGAGATTTATTGTGGTTGTCCTGTAGAATCACACCAGTTATTCAGAGGACAACACTTTTCCATGGTTGACACTACACGGAGGAATATATTTACATTACATTGTATGCTCTGCTTTATAGACCAAGGAGAGTTCTGCTTACCAGTCATCTTTCGGAGGTGCTCCTGTGAGATCCCACAGCACAGTTTGAAAGTTGCTGACAACATGGTGTGGAGGTGTCTGCTGCCTCTTGTATTCAGTGCAAAAGCTGACTGTGGCACTAAAGCATGCCTTTATAGTGATTTTGAAGGACAACACCTGATGATATGGGCCATGCTTCTAGAAAGCAGCTGGAATGAGGAGCATCCAAGGACAAGGCAACCAGAGGGATGGGCCGGAGAGAGGCACCCACAGTAATGAGAAATCACTGCTTTTGTATGTTTCTTTTTAGACCTTTTACAGTCAGCACTTTCCCTTGCTTTTGGACAGTCAGACTCATTTCTGTATTCCAAACATATCCATCAGTTACTAATCCTTTTCTGGAATCTCCTGACACTTTTTTCTCTCTCCAAACAAACTGCAACATACTGTGATGAGCAAGGACCATTCTGAGGTTAGATATCCCAGATTAAAATCTATTTTAATCACCCACATGCACCATTTCAGCTACTTGTGAACACCTACTTGATTTTTACTCTGTTAAGGCAGCTGCCCCTCTACCCACATCACCCTGAAGGTCCCTAGGGCTAACACCACATAGGAAACATGAGCTATGTTAAATTGTAGGTATCCACTGAATATTATGATGAAGGTTTCTGTGCACAAACTATAACAGACTCACTTGTATGTTTTTGGCTCTAAACAGGATGTGAATGTAGTTCCAGGCCTGTAATCTTCTGTAGTGTAGACTGTAAGCCTCTTGCTGCTCTGGTTAGAATGGGAAATGTGCACCCTTTGAACCCTTCCAACCATGGCAAAATAACACCGGATATAATTGGTTTGTTAGGAAGTGGATATGAATACTTTCACTAAAAATGCTGATCTGACTTGCCAAATGTTGGTCATTTGACAGTTCTCTGTTACCATTTGATTCCTGTTTGGTGCCCTTTGTGAAATGAGATAGTGAACCTATTCAGTGCCCAGAAACAGCTACTCGTCTGAAAAAAAAAAAACTATCACAGTTGACACCTAGTTGTCATACTGGTTAGCAGACTCAGACAGGTCAAGAATGACCTATGACGAGCTCAGAGGTAGGAAGCTTGCACTTTGCACTTGCTTCCCATTATGGACCTCAGTGTTCAGGCCTGGCACCTTTTGTAGGGTGACCAGATGTCCCGATTTTATAGGGACAGTCCCGATATTTGGGGCTTTTTCTTATATAGGCTCCTATTACCCCCCACCCCCTGTCCCGATTTTTCACACTTTCTATCTGATCACCCTAACCTTTTGCCAGTACTAATAGATTCACTCTTGAAAGAGTAACAATGATAAAGAGAGATCAAGCTCTTTACTGTCTAAAATCTGCCAGTGTGTTAGCTGGGCTAGATGGCTTCTTATAGTGCATTTAACTCCTTGCTACCTCTCCTAAGAACTTGGTGATTCACTGACTGCCTCTCTGTCTGCTTGTTTGCCATAGTGAACCCACCCAGGAACTCTGTTGTGGTACCATATGGTGAGGACAACAAATATAAGCCTTCACTGCAAGCATGCAAAATCACTCCTGTTTAAAGTTTGACCCTGGTGTAATAGGATAATTTAGCTCTGTAATTCTGCAATCCTCAGTATCAGAAAAAGGTCAAAAATTGGAGGTAATTCAGAGAAGTGGGGAAAAAATGTAAGGGTCATGAGGTTTTGATGTATAAAGAAAGAACTAAAGCTGTATAGCTTAACCAAAGAGTCTACGTGTACCTAAAGGGTGTCACGCGGAGAAGGAAAGGTCTGGAGGAAACAATCCTGCATTAATCTGTGTGTGTGTGTATGTGTGTGCGCGCTGAGGGTAATAAGTCTTTCTGATCTCTAATTTCTATGATCCTATGATTATACTGCTCTGCGTGTATTTCTGAAATATGTATATTTCGTCATAGTGTTGCCCCTCCTTAGGGCACCTTCCTGCAGCAGGCTGCTACACAACTGGTACATCTGCCTCAGTTTCCCCTCTGAATCCACCCATGCAAAGGAATATTGTTTCTCAGTGTCACAGCCAAACCCCTTTATTCATATAAAGTCCCACAATCCACAGATCCCTCATAATAAAAACAGTTCCTCTCAAATCCAACTCTTCAGTCCCTTTCAAAGGCCACCCTTCCCAGGTCACCCACCTGAGTTAACTACTCTCACAATTCCTTTAGCCCTTGCTGCCTGGCCCCAGGCCTGCTACCTGGGAATCCCAAGACCTGCTGCTCTCCCATGAGTCTTCTTTGATAGTTCCCAGTGAGGATTGCCATGACAGAACTCCTCACAGTGTTCCACTCAGCCAGGATTCCCTGCTTGTGAGTCCTACGCCGCTCCTGGGATCCACCCTCCAGTATCAACCCTCTTGTTTTGGGCTCAGCTTCTCTTAACTAGACTGGTTCTTCCCCTTCTTCTCAGGGGCCTCTGCACAAGCTCTCCTTTAACTCAGCAGAGGTTCTCCAGCTCTGACTAGGCCTCACCATCAACCTTTTGCTTTTCCCAGTGGCTCTCTGTACCAGCTCTCCTCTGCTTCTCTTTCTGCTCCTGTTTCTCCCTGGATCTCTTCTTTCCTCCTCCAGCAGCTCTCACCTGCCCTTCTCTGGCTTCCTCAGGCAGCTCTCTCTCACCAGGCCTGCGACTCACCCAGTCTCCTTCCCCCTAAGGCCTTGGTGCCTTCTTTTAAGCCCAATTGGGGTCACCCTGAGACAGAGTATCTGGGAGAGAAACTACAGTAGAGGATGGAGACAAGTTCACATGCTCCAGTACTGAGCCACGGGGGGCAAACATAATGTAATATGAGAAAATAAAGACCTCTGTTATCTCACTGCTCCTGGTTCATCTGCTCTCCAAAGTACTGAAGTGGCACTTCAAAGCCAAGTATGCAAAGTAACTAAAAAAAAAAAAAAAGTCTAAACGAAGGAGGTATAAAGTAAAGCTCTGACATTCACCTGACTTGATGAACCAAAAGTCCCAAGGGGGATAGAGAGATTTAGAGGACACCATCAAGAGAACTTCTCATCTTTTTGGAAATCCTTTATTTTATTATTTGTTTTTTTCTTCATCTATACTAACACTTCTAGAAGCTCGAAACTGAAGTGTCTCCCCTCCATTTCCCTCAGCTATACTAGTTTGTTGGTGTGTTTGTGGTTACCATCGCTCATCACGAGGTCTTAATTGTGCATACACTGGTTTGTTATTGTAGGGTTGTCCATGATTGTTTGATTACATTGCTTTATTTTTATAGCACCGTGTCTCCTTTCAGTCCTCCATCACCTATCCCCTCCTTAATCCTTAAGGTTTCTGTATGCCATTCCCATGATTCTGATCAGGTGTCCTAGGCAGGTACTGAGTGTTACTGTGATATGTGAACCTATTATTTAAATCAGCTTCTGTATCAAATGACTAGAGGATAGTTAATGTGACACCAATTTTTTAAAAGGGCTCCAGAGGACATCCCGGCAATTACAGGCCAGTAAGCCTAACTTCAGTACCAGGCAAACTGGTGGAAACTGTAGTAAAGAACAGAATTATCAGACACATAGATGAACATGATTTGTTGGGAAAGAGTCAACCTGGCTTTTATAAAGGGAAATCATGACTCACCAATCTATTAGAATTCTTTGATGGGATCAACAAACGTGTGGACAAGAGTGATCCAGTGGATATAGTGTACTTAGTCTTTCAGAAATCCTCACCAAAGGCTCTTAACCAAAGTAAGAAGTCATGGGATAAGAGGGAAGGTCCTCTCGTGGATCAGTAACTGGTTAAAAGATAGGAAACAAAGGGTAGGAATAAATTATCAGTTTTCAGAATCATAGAATCATAGAATATCAGGGTTGGAAGGGACCTCAGGAGGTCATCTAGTCCAACCCCCTGCTCAAAGCAGGACCAATTCCCAACTAAATCATCCCAGCCAGGGCTTTGTCAAGCCGGGCCTTAAAAACCTCCAAGGAAGGAGATTCCACCGCCTCCCTAGGTAACGCATTCCAGTGCTTCACCACCCTCCTAGTGAAATAGTGTTTCCTAATATCCAACCTAGACCTCTCCCACTGCAACTTGAGACCACTGCTCCTTGTTCTGTCATCTGCCACCACTGAGAACAGCCGAGCTCCATCCTCTTTGGAACCCCCTTTCAGGTAGTTGAAAGCAGCTATCAAATCCCCCCTCATTCTTCTCTTCTGGAGACTAAACAATCCCAGTTCCCTCAGCCTCTCCTCATAAGTCATGTGCTCCAGACCCCTAATCATTTTTGTTGCCCTCCGCTGGACTCTTTCCAATTTTTCCACATCCTTCTTGTAGTGTGGGGCCCAAAACTGGACACAGTACTCCAGATGAGGCCTCACCAATGTTGAATAAAGGGGAACGATCAAGTTCCTCGATCTGCTGGCAATGCCCCTACTTATACAGCCCAAAATGCTGTTAGCCTTCTTGGCAACAAGAGCACACTGTTGACTCATATCCAGCTTCTCGTCCACTGTGACCCCTAGGTCCTTTTCTGCAGAACTGCTACCCAGCCATTCGGTCCCTAGTCTGTAGCAGTGCATGGGATTCTTCCGTCCTAAGTGCAGGACTCTGCACTTATCCTTGTTGAACCTCATCAGGCTTTTTTTGGCCCAATCTTCTAATTTGTCTAGGTCCCTCTGTATCCGATCCCTACCCTCTAGTGTATCTATCATGCCTCCCATTTAGTGTCATCTGCAAACTTGCTGAGAGTGCAGTCCACACCATCCTCCACATCATTAATAAAGATATTAAACAAAACCGGCCCCAGGACCGACCCTTAGGGCACTCTGCTTGAAACCGGCTGCCAACTAGACATGGAGCCATTGATCCCTACCCGTTGAGCCCAACGATCTAGCCAGCTTTCTGTCCACCTTACAGTCCATTCATCCAGCCCATACTTCTTTAACTTGGCGGCAAGAATACTGTGGGAGACTGTATCAAAAGCTTTGCTAAAGTCAAGGAATAACACATCCACTGCTTTCCCCTCATCCACAGAGCCAGTTATCTCATCATAGAAGGCAATTAGGTTAGTCAGGCACGACTTCCCCTTGGTGAATCCATGCTGACTGTTCCTGATCACTTTCCTCTCCTCTAAGTGTTTCATAATTGATTCCTTGAGGACCTGCTCTGTGATTTTTCCAGGGACTGAGGTGAGGCTGACTGGCCTGTAGTTCCCCGGATCCTCCTTCTTCCCTTTTTTAAAGATGGGCACTATATTAGCCTTTTTCTAGTCATCTGGGACCTCCCCCGATCACCATGAGTTTTCAAAAATAATGGCCAATGGCTCTGCAATCTCATCCACCAACTCCTTTAGCACCCTCGGATGCAGCGCATTCGGCCCCATGGACTTGTGCACATTCAGTTTTTCTAAATAGTCCCAAACCACTTCTTTCTCCACAGAGGGCTGGTCACCTTCTCCCCATATTGTGCTGCCCAGTGCAGCAGTCTGGGAGCTGACCTTGTTCATGAAGACAGAGGCAAAAAAATCATTGAGTACATTAGCTTTTTCCACATCCTCGTTCACTAGGTTGCCTCCCTCATTCAGTAAGGGGCCCACACTTTCCTTGACTTTCTTCTTGTTGCTAACATACCTGAAGAAACCCTTCTTGTTACTCTTAACATCTCTTGATGGAGAGGGGTAAATAGTGGTGCCCCCAGGGGTCTGTGTTTGGACCAGTGCTGTTCAACATATTCATAAATGATCTGGAAAAAGGGATAAATGGTGAGGTGGCAAAATGTGCAGATGATACAACATTACTCAAGATAGTTAAGTCCAAAGCAGACTGGGAAGAGTCACAAAGGGATCTCACAACTGGGTGACTGGGCAAGAAAATGGCAGATGAAATGTTGATAATGTTGATAAATGCAAAGTAATGCACATTGGAAAACATAATCCCAACTATACATACAAAATGATGGGGTCTAAATTTAGCTGTTACCACTCAAGAAAGAGATCTTGGTGTTATTGTGGATAGTTCTCTGAAAACATCCACTCAATGTGCAGTAGCAGTCAAAAAAGCTAACAGAATATTAGGAGCCATTAGAAAAGGGATAGATAATAAAACAGAAAATATCGTAATGCTTCTATATAAATCCATGGTACACCCTCATCTTGAATACTGTGCAAATCTGGTTACCTGATCTCAGAAAAGATATATTAGAATTGGAAAAGGTACAGAGAAGGGCAACAAAAATTATTAGGGGTATGGAACAGCTTCTGTACGAGATTAAAACAACTGGGAATTTTCATCTTGGAAAAGCGATGACTAAGGGGGGATATGATAGAGGTCTATACAATCTTGACTGGTGTGGAGAAAGTGAATAAGGAAGTGTTATTTACTCCTTCGCATAACACAAGAACTAGGGTATCACCCAATGAAATTAATAGGCAATAGGTATAAAACAAGCAAATGGAAGTACTTCACACAATGCACAGTCCACCTGTGGAACTCATTGCCAAGAGGTGCTGTGAAGGCCAAAACTATAACAGGGGTCAAAAAAGAACTAGTTAACTTCCTGGAAGATAGGTCCATCAATAGTTATTAGCTAGGATGGTCAGGGATGCAACACCATGCCAGCCTTTGTTTGCCTGAAGCTGGGAATGGATGACAGGGGAATAGGGTGACCAGACAGCAAGTGTGAAAAATCAGGACGGGGGTGGGGGGTAATAGGAGCCTATATAAGAAAAAGACCCCAAAATCGGGACTGTCCCTATAAAATCGGGACATCTGGTCACCCTACAGGGGAAGGATCACTCAAGGATTGCCTGTTCTATTCGTTCCCTAGGACACTGTTGGAAGACAGGATACTGGGCTAGATGGACCACTGGTCTGATCCAGTATAGCCATTCTTACGTTCATATTTTCCTTCTATCCAAGGGCTGCTCATAATGCTTATCCCCAAATCACAGTAAATTCTGTACTAGTTTAAATAATGGCCTTGTTACCTTTTAGAAATTAGTGAATAAGGAGAAGAGCACAGTAATCCATAAGGTAAGTGGGATAATTCCTGTCTAGTCTAAGATGTAACATTCTCTTGCTAGACAGAATTAAATTTTAGTTAAAGTCTGTTGAGTCAAGTAAGGAAACTGCTGGGTTATTGTGACAGTTGCTATGTCAATGAAAAATTCTCCCATTGTCCTTCCCTTGGGCTTACACCCTGTATTTACACTGCATCTCTCCCGTTGATGATCAGGTGTGAAAAAGTCCCTGTTACTGTCTGAGATATGAGGGATGAAATCCTGGCCCCAATAAAGTCAGTGGGCATTTTGCCATTGATATCAGTGGCTAAAGGTCTTTTGTTGTACCAGTGTACAGACTATTTTCCAAACACAGCTTCTTAGAGTAAGCATATCTTTGTTTCTGTTTGTCTACCCACTGTTCCATTTGTATCCATTACTGAATGCAGCTCCTGGACAGGACAGCCTTTCAGATGGTTTCCAATTAACTTGCAGCCCTTTTTACAAATCCCTTGAACCTGGGGAAGTGTTCAGTGCAGACATTAAATCTATTGTTTGAAACTTCACTTATCACCTGTCCTTGTTACACCAAAACCTGTTTTTTGTTGATAGCCCCATTTGTCTCAGGCAACTTCTTCATTTTTCAGGCTGAATGGATGGTTTCACTCATTGCCTACAGCCATACATTTGAATGTATCATCCTACCGCAACACCTCTAATTGATCTCAGATGATCAAGCTATAGATTGGCACAGGGTTCCTCTGAGTTCTGGGTTTCGCTCTGACTGGTTTGTTTTGCAGGATTACACATCCTGGGTTTTGGGCTACTGGCGTTGGATTGTTTGGGAATGTTTTTTAGAAAGGAGAGCACTTTGCTTCTTTGTGCTTGTTTTGAAGAAATCTTCCTCTCCATAAGGAATGACATGGACTTCACAGAGAGTTATAATTACAGAAAGGTAGGTCAAGCTTGCTGCCTATCAAATTTTACAATATCTCCCTTAAAGAGCCTGGGCAAACCTCAGTTTCCTTGTCATTGCAGTTTGCCTTTGCTCCACTCCTAGTTCACATGCTTAAGTTTGCCTTTTATATTGTATTAGGAACTCAAACAGTAACACCTGTCCCTGGAGACTGCTCCATTCTCTACTTTATCTCGTGCTAGACTGCCACGCTTACAATCACACATTTTGATGGCTTGCCTTATGCCTCCAGCAGACAGGCCAGACCTTTGCATTGTTCTTCTACATCACATGGAAAGGGGCATGTCAGCTAGGATAATAGTCTCATCTCCCTTAGTTTCCCCCTGAAAGGATATCCTCATAGAAGCAAACTGGCTCATTCAAAGGCCTCCTACTTAAACATCCATAATGATGATCAAGGGGGCGGGGGGGTGTTGCAGGCTGCACTGAGCTTCCATTCTGGGGCTTGTATATAAACTCTGTAATGCTGAGTTCTTTGGCATCTTTATTTCAGTTGATGGGATGGGGTCTGATTCTCCTCTGCCCTACATCTGAAAGGTCATTTATACCAGTGCTATATGGGAACCCTACTAACTCAGGATGAGGTAGTGTTCTACACCCAGGTCGCAATCCCTTTGCATTGGTCTAAATGACTGCACAAGCTTCAGAGCTATGGAGAATTAGGTCCAAAGTGTTTTGTTTGATTTCTCTTTCTGCTGTTTCCCATGACACAAACCCCGAAAGTTCTAGAGCCATGTTGTTTCACTGTCTTCCGCTTCCCACATGTGCGCCCGGTTGTGCCAAATCCAGATTAGTGCATGTAACTTGACATGTCTGAGCAAATTTGCAAATTTTTGCAGACAGTTTTGGAGGGTGGCTGAAAATCTGTCCTATGGTCTAGATCCCTATGGAGTGCTGATTTTATACCACGCTATTTTTGTGGTCAGTGCTAAGTTAAGTGGCTGAGAGGGGACTGATCCAAACTTCCTTTTTATTTTGTTGCTTTCCCGGGGGCTTAGCGATTTTCTGAGGTTCAGAATTAACAAGGCAGCACTGATCCTTTCTGTTGCTGGCTTTGTGATACTATAAACACAGCATTCTGACTTCAGGAAGAGGAGTAAGTATCATATACAGATGAGCTGCTATGAAACAAAGAACCTGTTTTCATGCAATAGTCCCTAGTAATAAGGAACAAATGAAAAATGCCAAAATATTATTTAGAAGCAGAACTGGTTCTAAACAGAATGTTTTCCAAAGATTCCCATGGGATGTCAGCAGCTCTGTAATACCTGACCCATTTTCATAAGCTGCTGCAGAAAAACACCCAATCACTAGGAAAGGTCTTGATCTTGTTAGTGCTCCTTTCCTTATTCCACATGAAGTTAGCAGGAGAGCATTTACGTCCCAGTCCCCAAAGGATGCTAAACCAAGGCTATTATATCAACCACTAGTACTCCTGCAAATGTGGAATGGATACAAATGGCTACACCATGTGACAGATGACGTGCAAGCTTCCCATCCTCGCATCTCAACTTTATCCCTCCATTTCAAAGTCTATCTATAATGGACCTTGTATTCCAGTCCTGGATCCCTCCCCACAGTAGCAATGTCCTTCATATAACACTGTATCTTCTTATACCATTCCTGTCACTTCTTTTGGACATACATTTCTGTGTTAGTCTCTGCAGGAAGCTAATCGGCATTCAGATAGCTTTTTATCACCAGTCTTGATGGATGGAACCCATCTGTTGTCTTGCTCTTTACACAGTGTTCTTAAAATATTACTTCTTTTAGCCAGCAATGGAGGGCTAGTAGTAATGTACTATCACATGGGGTTCTGAACTTGGCCCTTTGCTTCCTATGCTGAACGTAGCTGGGGAAGAGGCAGTAGGGAGCATTTTCACTGTACTTCCATGAGAACTCCTGCTGACTAACCAAGAGCTAGACTGTGGTTATACCACAAGCCCTGAGTAAGGAACTCAGAGTTACACTCTGGTGCCTGATTTCCCGATTTGGTCTAGGAGGAAGCAATTTGCACCAGACCTATACATGACACAGGTTATTGACCCTCTGCATCAGTTTAGCAGTGCTGGCTGGCACATTGCAGGAGCACAATCTAGTCTCATCCACGTCTCAAGGTTTCTTTTCACTGTAGCCAAGATAGGAAGAGCACAGAACATCCTGTGACCTATCCGGTACTGCAAGAACTCATACCACTTCTCGCCGTACTGGATCAGTGCTTTTAAATGCAGCACTTGCAATGAAGAAGAGAAGGTGCTGCTTCCTCTACACTGCTTCATTATTGTGTGAAGAAGTAGTGGAAGCCTTCTTTGCCAGAGTACTTTAGTCACATCTCTAATATGAGTATTGCAATGGGCTACTTGTGTGGTATGCGTAGATGTGTATATATGTGAGTTAGAAGACTTTCCTCATTGCCTACTATCCATTACCTGGGAAACCTGGACTTCCCTGGCATACATTTAAATAGCCACTGGAGGTGTCTGAGCTACAATATATGAAGTGACTCTTGGAGAGATGTTTGGAAAAATTGCTTCCAGATGTCAGTCTCGTTTACAAAAAGCAATGCAAGGTTTGAAACAATCTTCTGGTAAGGTGCTATTATGTGACAGGCTTCATCCTTTAATATGACCTCACAAAATCCCAGTTAGATAGATGATTGCTGGCACGTAGCACCAAGCTAGGGATGGAGTCCTGCACACTTGAAATCTCTCTTAATTTTCAGTGCTAAATCTTTCTTCATGAAATAACTTTGCACTGAAATGAATGGGACCATCAGTTCTAATTGTGCAGATCAATTTAGTGCAAGTCATTTCTCAGCCTCTGGAGGACATTTTCTCATGAACTCTCCAAGGTCTCCTGAGGAAAGACAGTTGCCAACGCTGAGTGCAAAAGTGTGTGAATAGCATATCAAGATTTAAAACTAGAATCACTGCTGCTAATTCTTCACACCAACAAGTCGGTAATTAAAGTTGCCCATTAAAAATGTCATTCATTTAATGGAAAGGTAGATGTGGATTCCTTTGGTTTCTCCATTTCTTCTTGGCACCTCCCTCCCTTGTTTAATTAATATTGCAGGGTTCTAATTAATGACCTTTTTACATGTTAGTATCAGTTTATCCATTTGCAGTATACCACACAATGTAACTTTTACTGGTGATGGGAGCATGCATACTCAGTGGTTTCAGATCTGATCCTCTAGAGTTTTCTTTGGAACTTTCCATGACATTGGCAGTCTTGCTGGTGAATCCAGTTTTCCATAACCTCCCCACAAGGAAAAGTTAATGCACTTATAAAAGTGGAGCACAGACACTTTATTGGAGTGCAGCCTAACATGGGTTAAATTTTTGCTACTGCTCTTAGAGTGGTTAGTGGAAGTGCCAAACTCTGTGTATGCCTCCTGCTCTAATACCACAGGATATGATCAATTGGTATTGGGTGCACTAAGATATTTTATGGTATTTCCTCTTGTGCATTTTATTTTGCATGGTCAGGCCATTGGCCCCTCTAGTTGAAAAAGCAGCATGGAAGAGGTGATCCATTTATTGAATTCAAATGTAACATATAAAAAACCAGTAGAACAATTGAGGATCGAGAGCAGTACTTTCATCAATTTCTTTTATTGTGAAAAGAACAGAAGTTATATGACACTGGAAGACCCATGACTAGGAATTGGGTTTATAACATATTGTCACTTGATGAGCTGACCCTTTAAGGAACACAAGTGACACATGTTGACAATTTTAGGAAAAGGCCACCTGGCGGTGATAGATTGGGCCAGGTGGCCTTTTCCTAAAATTGTCAACATGTGTCACTTGTGTTCCTTAAAGGGTTAGATGCAAGTGAAGAAGTGAGGTTCTTACCCACGAAAGCTTATGCTCCCAATACTTCTGTTACTCTTAAAGGTGCCACAGGACCCTCTGTTGCTATGTTCACATAAGAATTCTTCCATCAACCTAGCTAGTGCCTCTTGGGGAGGTGGATTATCTAGGCAGATGGGCGACCCTCTCCCGTTGGTGTAGGTAGTGGCTACATTGTAGCATTTTAACTGTAGACATACCCTTAATGAGCACACTGCGGGGGAAGACTCTGCACCCCAGGAATCCTTTCTGGCTCTTGAGGCAGAGACAATGGCCTTTGGGTAATGTAAGTGGAGCAAAAAGTCATTTTTGTTATCCATTACTTAGGCCTGATCTACACGGGGGGGAGGGATCGATAAGTTACACAACTTCAGCTATATGAATAACGTAGCTGAAGTCGACGTACTTAGATCTACTTACTGCGGTGTCTTCACTACAGTGAGTTGACTGCTGCCGCTCCCCCATCGACTCTGCCCGCGCCTCTTGCCGAGCTGGAGTACAGGAGTCGACGGGAGAGCGCTCGGGGAATCAATTTTTTTCACGTCTAGATCCCCACTGCTGCCCGCCGATCTGGTTGGTAGTGAAGACATACCCTTAGGGAACAAAGAAAGCAGCTCCCTTTGATTCTGTGACTGTTGGGTCCCCAATCTGGAGGGCTGGAGATGCTGATAACAGTCTTTGTTTAATCCTGATCTGATGTAAAGGTAGCCATCTTACAGCAAAAAAACTTCAGGACCAGGCTTCAAAGAGAAACTGCTGAGCTCCAGTTCATTTGCAAATTTGACACCATCAGATCAGGATTAAACAAAGACTGTGAATGGCTATCCAACGACAGAAGCCGTTTCTCCTCCCTTGGTGTTCACACCTCAACTGCTAGCAGAGCACCTCATCCTCCCTGATTGAACTAACCTCGTTATCTCCCTACTGATTTATACCTGCCTCTGGAAATTTCCATTACTTGCGTCTGATGAAGTGGGCATTCACCCACGAAAGCTTATGCTGCAATACTTCTGTTAGTCTTAAAGGTGCCACAGGACCCTCTGTTGCTTTTTAGTGGTTTACCAGTGTTATACATACCTCTGTGACCAGAGGTGGTCATCTTGAAACTGTTACATGGGTGTGTGGCTAGTCAAGGCCTTAACTTTGCTATGGGGGTGGCTGTCTTAGGACAAGGGCAAGACAAAGTAGCAGGGAAAGTGAAGATGCTGCTGGGGCCAGTGGGACTCGGCAGGCTCTGAATGCTCTTTAGTCTGACTGCCCTGGCTCTAAAAGCATCAGTAACAAAAGGGCTAGAGGGGTTCTTCTCTTTTTGAAGTTTTGGCTGTGCACCGTGGTGCATAGCTGTGTCTGAACATCACCATTAAGGTCCAATCAGCCACTTAGAGCACTATTGGTGACAATCAGTGCCTCCTGCCATACTCCAATAGGCAGTGGCCATTCTTAAAACTTGCCAATTGATGCTGAGAAGTAAATAGCTTGACCTCGGGTTTTGCAGTTGTCAAGGTGTGCCATAAAGTAAGTATTAATAGAGAATGCAAAATACATGTTTAAACAGCAATTTAGCTGCAATCTTAACAACGCATTGCCAAGGATTGCTTCATAACAGGGAATACAGCAGATACTGAGGAACTGTCTCAATTTCCTTAGGGCAAAACTGACACATTTTTCTGGGTAACCACAGTTAAATTCTTCCAATTTATGAGCCCCAGTGTATACAATTATTGTATTTTTTAAATCCAAGAATGTGCGGCTGTGTATGTAATTTCCTATTTGACCCCAGGTAATACAGTTCCTCATCTGGGCCGCAAAGACCTCTGTAAATCCTAGGAGAGCACATGGGAAGTTAAAGGAAGCCAGGAAGGAGGTGAAACTCTGGGAATGTGCTCAAGTAGCATCTCGACATCTGGCAACCAGACCATTCTGTTCATTGGTTTGGACTAGTAGTGAAGGCGTATGACCGCTTATTCTGTTCTGATTTGATGGAGGTTCCAATTCTGAAATTGTCTTTCCCACCCGTCAGCAGCCAGGGGAGGGGGCAAAAGGGGCAGGGACGTTAAAGCGCTGCAGGGTCCTTTGCCTCAGCAGCGCTTTAACGTTGCTGTCGTCCCCCCGTTGGTGGCCCTGCCGGTACGGACCCTACTGGCAGGGCCCCTGACAGGGGAGGCAAAAGGGGCAGGGACATTAAAGCTCTGCCAGCGTTTTAATGTAGGCTGGGTATGGACTGGTGCGGGTTCTTACTGGTATGGAGTACTGGCCAGTACCGGCTCACTTTCACCCCTGGTGGTTACTCAGATGAATGGGGAGAAATGTGTGACTAACATGCCATTCTGGGTATCCTTTCTCAGAACACTTTCTTAAGACTGCCTGAAATTCACCTTTTGACTCTCAAAGCAAGGGGTCTTAGCTGTGAGGTTTATGGTGGCCCAGTTTTGCTTCTAAGGCTAGGTCTACACAACAGGGGGGGTCGACCTAAGATACGCAACTTCAGCTACGCGAATAGCGTAGCTGAAGTTGTGTATTTTAGGTCGACTTACCTGGCTGTGAGGACGGCGGCGAGTCGACCGCTGCCGCTCCCTCGCCGACTCCACTTCTGCCTCTCGCTGCGATGGAGTTCTGGAGTCGACGGCAGAGTGATCGGGGATCGATTTTATCGCGTCTACACTAGACACAATGAATCGATCCCCGATAGATAGATCGCTACTCGCCGATCCGGCGAGTAGTGAAGATGTGCCCTAAGGGACCATCCCATATGGAGAATGACCATCAGAGGGAAGGGTACATGATTATGAAAATTCTACCTCTCTCCTTTCTTGGTGTCCTAAGGATTCTCAAGGCCAGATCCAGAACATGTTAATTCTGCTGTTCCTTTTACTGTGCCAACTGGATCTTGCACATCTCAGAGCTGGCCCTTTACAAGGGACTTGCCTTGATGGACTCTAGGGATTCATGTCCCAACCACATTTGGCACCCTGATTTCAACATGTTCTCTTGCAATAGGGACACTTGTTTTTATTACAGTCAGTAAAAAGCAGACTCTTGTGGGAGCTAGAAAGGGTTCTGGGCTGCCCACATCAGTCCTGGGTCTGGCTCATGGATGCAGCTCACTGAGAATTTGGGACCAAGGAAAAAGGAGGAATAATAAATCCAGACCCAGCACACATTGATTCCTCTACTGCTCCTTTGCCTCTGTCAACAGGATCTTGCACATCTCGGAGTTGGCCCTGTGCAAGGAAAGTTCACGTCCAGCAATAGTGCCCCATCTCCCCTTGCGAACAGTGATGTTTTGGTTCAGTGAAGATTCGGAGATTGTAAAGATTTCTCTGTGGGGCAAAACAACAAGAGCAACAACGAAGTAGTTAGGAGACTTTAGAATGACACAAGATTGGACCCAACTTGTGTCCTCAAATCAGCATGTTCCATTCCTTAAAAGTCTGAGCTGTTAGACTGTTATGGCATATTCTGACAGGTGTTTTTCTTGACTTCTGTCAATAGGGATTTATTGCCCTTGAAAACAGTATACAGTTCCTCATCTGGGCCGCAAAGACCTCTGTAAATCCTAGGAGAGCACATGGGAAGTTGTATCCACGTTGTATAACCATGCTAGAGGCTGCTGTGAGTTTAATCTTTAGCACAGATTAACTAGCACACTTTAAAATAATTCCAACATTTCGCAACACTGGACAGGGTAATTTTGCTGATAGTTTCACCTATAATGTGGATGGGGCCTAAATGTTTCAGTAGGAGGATGAACCACTGCTGTCTCAAGTTATGCCTCCGCTCCCAGCAATTGACTGAAATGGGGAAGATTCTTAGAGAAAGAGTTGATTTCTGGCACCAGTCTGCAGAGCACACTGAACAGGAGATGGAGCAGACTGGACTTCCAGGAAAAGCTGTGTAGCAAGATTTGATCTGTGGAGAAATGAATAACTCCTCAAGAGTTTCACTCCTCAAAGGGGAAGGACCTTGGACCCAAGGGCTCCTTTCTCTCCCTGTTTTTGTGCCTGACCTGTAGGTGAAGTTCCCTTCATGTCCCTGATGTATCTTTGGGGTGGTTAGGAGGCCCAAGGCCTTTCTATGGGAACCTATCCATCTATTATTTGCAAGTATTTCGGACAGCTACACTCAGGCCTGGTCCACACTAACCCCCCACTTCGGACTAAGGTATGCAAATTCAGCTACGTTAATAACGTAGCTGAATTCGAAGTACCTTAGTCCGAATTTACCGTGGGTCCAGACGCGGCAGGGAGGCTCCCCCGTCGATGCCGCGTACTCCTCTCGCCGAGCTGGAGTACCGGCGTCGACGGCAAGCACTTCCGGGATCGATTTATCGCGTCTAGACAAGACGCGATAAATCGATCCCAGAAGATCGATCGCTTACATCCGGACCAGGAAGTAAGTATAGACGTACCCTCAGCCCTGTTAGCTTGAGTCAGCTAGTAAGTCATGGGAACAGTGCCAGGGTGTCTGCCTCTGATGCCATACAGCAGCAACAAACTGCTTGATGCTTATTTATGTCAAGAAGGAGCCATGAAGGGCTTGTCAGTAACAGCGTAATAAAATAGTGATGTTATGTCTGTGGCAAAATCAATATTGGCATTAGGACCAGCAGTTACAGTATAAAAGAGGTTTATCGCCACAATACTGTAAAAGACAGCCGAGCATTCTTCTGGGCACAGGGCTGTCTTAATACTCCTTAGGCTGGCTAACTCTCCAGCATCGTCCAAGGCTTCCTTTAACCTTTTACTGATCTCTCCAAATGGAGGGACTCAACAGAACCTGCTTTAAGTCAAATGCTGGACAATGAAACTCTTATCACATGCTACAAGAAACAGGGCAATAAATAACTTGCTTCTTAGTGGGAGAGTGAGAACTGGCTTTCATAATAGCCTCCCCTCTTGTATCCTGTAGGTTTCATATCCCTGGCTATCTCAGATGCTCATGATATTGTGGAAGGCCAAGCACGAGTGGAGTTAGGGAGCACTGTTGTTAAGGTTCTGAACTGAGCTCTAGTGTCAGGAGGGAAGAGGAAGTAGTGCATGATCTCCCTCCGCACCTTGCCCGCCACTGGGAGTCACAAACTAATGTCCCGGACAGTAGGCGTGTCCTAATCCCCACCCCGAGTAGAAATCCACACCCTGGTAGTCCTGGACTAGAATGCCTCAGTTTACCTGTAAGGGAGCTGCTCCTCCCTTAGCTGCAGACACATGAGCACAGGATTCCCAGAAAATCTCACCGCTGTATCAAAATTGATTGAGGCTTCCGCCTCTGTCTGGCTTTTCACACTGGCTTGAAAGAAAGGGGCATCGATTTCTGCTGTGAAATCAATGGCCAGTCCACCCCTGCAACAGGAGAAAGCATAAATCCTGTCACTGAACAATGCCTCCCAGGGGAACACACTGTCTATGCAATGCTGGCACTCTATGATTTCATTATTTCTTAATTTGTCAGCGGCTGTGTGGTGCTTCCTGATCCCAAAGGAAGGGGAGGTGCAGAAAAATGTTAATTAAACCCATCTATCAAAGTGAGGCTTTTAGCCTGATCCCAAGCACAGGCTATGAGAACCTAAAGACAATGATAAGTGATGGGTGTCTGTGTTCATGGGGAAGCAGATCTTTCAGAAGTTGCTAACTTCTTTTTGTGGGATCCTTGAACATACAGGTTCAACGGGGTAGGTTTAAAGGGGCGTGTAACAGATGTAATTCTCACAGCTGGTATAGAGGAATAGGAGACTCTATGCAACTCCCTCCACTCTTCCCCACACAAAAAAAGCCCTCACCATCCGAGCATAGGATGTACATTGGTGTATTTGGTGGGAAAGGCATGGCTGGAAAGCATGGGGCTCTAGTTATCTTTGGCCAATTATATAAAATAGCCCTTTGGGAGCTGTTACAAGTCAGCCTAAGTTGGAGCAGCCCTGAGTCTGTTCGAATGTTTGGAGCAGCTCTGAGGCTGTTCTAATTTACGCTAGTTCCTGCTAAGTCTCCTGAGTGTTCAGAGATTAAATAAGTTTTCACTCATTTACCTTGTTTTGACGCTGGTTCTTGATTCTTGCTCCCATAAATTCATATCAATGTTGGCTGAAATATCTAACCCAAGTGCCCCCTGAAGTTTAACCACTGTTTGCAGTCCAGACTGAAGTGGAATTGCCTGTAGAACAGAAAAGAGCGTATTTATTTTGGAAGCACTTTTCTTGATCTTAGGTGCTCATACAAAAATATTAGACAGCAGCTGGCCAGAGGGGACGCTGCCTACTTTGCACTCCCAACGCCTACTGGGCTGGGCGGGGAAGACAGGAACTGAAGCCAGGTCTCCCACATGGCAGTGCAGGACCCACCTCTAATGAGCCAACTCAGAAAACCAATTCTTAACATCCTTTGATCAATGCCATCCCATGGTTAGATTTGGCACCATCATGAATATCAGTCATGAGCTGATGGCTTGCAAGCAGGCCCCCTCCAGAATATTCATTACACTGCAGTGTACCATGGCGCTGTTTAACAGGCAGCTTGGATGAGGGAAGGTCCGCATATCATACAGCCATTACCTGTTCATGATCCATCAGCAGGACAGTCCCTTTGACCACACTGGTTGGCTCTCCGCTGCTTAAGAGAACCTTGGTCATTAAATCTGTATATCCTTGGAAGAAAACAATTGGCCGTAACTGGACGTCAAAGAAAATGGCAGACATCCCAGCCATGAGCTCCTGTTCCTCTTCTCCTTCAGGGTTACTCTCTCCCATCACAGATTCCAACCCCTGGGCTTCAATAGAGACCTAAAATACACAAGCAGAGAAAATGTGCTGCACAAGGCAAAGCTTCCTCAAGGGTTGACCTTCACTACTTCCACTAGGGAAAGCTGGATAAAGAACCTGCTGATGTACTGATAGAAACACTTGTATTGGGAGCAGTTGGTTGGCATCTTACATTACTGTACTACTGATTCAAGTAACATCTACCCATGGGCCTAGTGAACTGGGAAGTGATTATATTTAAAGCCCAGTGAGCCTGATACAACACTGGCCTATCCTTTGAGCAGTCATTTAAGTTGAACAAAGTGATTGCAAAACACTATTGATCTGATTTGGTATTATTTTACACCAATTTTGGATGAGTGTAAATGATAACACAGGTGGCAAAGCAGTGGAGAATCAGGTTCTAGTATTTGATATTGTTTATTTTAAGGATGTTAATTAAAGTAGAGAGGAAGGCTGTCCAGTGGTTAGGACACCAGCTGGGGACTTGGGTGACTGGGTTTAGTTTTCTGCTCCATCACAGTGTTCTTGGACATGTCTCTGAGCTCTCTGTGCTTCAGTTCCCCATCTGTAAAATGGGCATAATAGCAACTCCCTAATTCACTGGGGTGTTGTGGGATAAATACATTAAAGATGGTGAGATGCTAAGATACTACAGTGATGGGGGTCATATAAGTATGATAGATAGATAGAACAAAGATTCCATTTGCAATCAACCTTACAGAGTGATTAGCACCATAGAAATCGTAGAGGGGTTTCAGATCTCCTTGCACTGTGTCAAATGAGGATCAGACCATGATGTAAAATTGTGTCTCACACTAAGCATGAATGTGCGAGGAAAGTTTCTCAAAATATGGGGGCATTTAGCAGCTTCCAGATTTCACCCAACCTCTACTTGGACATTCAGGATAACAGTTATTAGAGTAACTCCCCGCTTAAGTTGTAGTTATGTTCCTGAAAAATGTGACTTTAAGCGAGCCCATTTCCAACAGCTGACAAGAAGGTGTGAGTATCAGCAGAGGGAAAATTACTTTTTGTAGTGACCCATCCACTCCCAGTCTTTATTCAGGCCTAATTTGATGGTGTCCAGAAATTAATTCCAGTTCTGCAGTTTCTCAGTGGAGTTTGTTTCTGAAATTTTTGTTGTTGAAGAATTGCCACTTTTAAGTCTGTTATTGAGTGACCAGGGAGACTGAAGTGTTCTCCTACTGTTTTTTGAATGTTACAATTCTTAATGTCTGATTTGTGTCCATTTATTCTTTTGCATAGAGACTGTCCGGTTTGACCAATGTACATGGCAGAGGGATGGCATATGATGGCATATATCACATTGGTAGATGTGCAGGTGAACGAGCCCCTGATGGTGTGGCTGATGTGGTTAGGTCCTGTGATGGTGTCCCTTGAATAGAATGTGATATATGCCATCATATGCCAGCAATGCCCCTCTGCCATGTACATTGGCCAAACTGAACAGTCTCTATGGGTTCTAGCCCACAAAAGCTTATACCCAAATAAATTTGTTAGTCTCTAAGGTGCCACAAGGACTCCTGGTTGTTTTTGCTGATACAGACTAACACGGCTACCACTCTAAAACCAGTTATTATCTAATGACTTTTGGGATGAAACCCTGGACCAATTCATGGCAAAACTCCCATTGACTTTAGGGGCCAGGATTTCACTCAGTCTTTGTAGTAGTAAATTTAAAAACATCAGTATAACAGCAGTGTCTCCAGGGCTGGCTCCAGGCACCAGCCGAGCAAGCTGGTGCTTGGGGCGGCAGCTTGTAGGAGGCGGCATTCCGCCCAATCCTAGGGCGGCACGGACGCTTTTTTTTGTGTGTGTGTGTGTTCCGCTCCAGCCGCCCTGTAGGGGGCAGCGGCGTGGAGGACGGGAGCGCCCTGCAGCAAGCCCAGCAGGGAAGCCAGCATCCTTCCCTCCCAGCTGACGGGAGCGGTGCGGAGCCCTCCCGGCAGGGGGCATGGCAGGAGGGGCCGCGTGGCAGCGCCCCGCTGAAGCCCTGGCCGTCCCCCTTCTCTATCTTCCCCCGCTCCCTTCCCCCACCCCCGCTAGTCGGGGCACATCTGCAGGGCAGGGAGTCCCCCTGCACCCTGGCTCCGGCCGCGCCACAGGTTTTTTTTTTTTTTTTTTGCTTGGGGCGGCCAGAAAGCCAGAGCCGGCCCTGAGTGTTTCTGTTCCAGTCTTTTTGAAGATGCCATGGGCTAGATCTTCAGCTGGCATAAATAGGTGCAACTTCACTGAAGTCAATGGAATGAGATTGATTTACACCAGCTGAGGATATGGGCCCATATATCCATAGATAGATGATGAATACAAATGTCAGGAAAATATTGACGTATGTGGGACATTTACCCAAGGTGAGCAACTTTCAGTGCAGGCACTCTTAAAACAGCAGGTTTGCCCTGGTTCTCACTTCAGAACAGTGAATAACAAGCAGCTAAGGTATTAAGCCTTCCTATGTGTGGCTAGATGCAGCAGATGTTCTCTGTTCTGAGGGCTTCTGAATGGGTACATGAAGTCATAGAATCATAGAATATCAGGGTTGGAAGGGACCTCAGGAGGTCATCTAGTCCAGCCCCCTGCTCAAAGCAGGACCTAAACCCCAACTAAATCATCCCAGCCAGGGCTTTGTCAAGCCTGACCTTAAAAACCTCTAAGGAAGGAGATTCCACCACCTCCCTAGGTAACCCATTCCAGTGCTTCACCACCCTCCTAGTGAAAAGTTTTTCCTAATATTCAACCTAAACCTCCTCCACTGCAACTTGAGACCATTACTCCTTGTTCTATCATCTGGTACCACTGAGAACAGTCTAGATCCATCCTCTTTGGAACCCCCTTTCAGGTAGTTGAAAGCAGCTATCAAATCCCTCCTCATTTTTCTCTTCTGCAGACTAAATAATCCTAGTTCCCTCAGCCTCTCCTCATAAGTCATGTGCTCCAGCCCCCTAATCATTTTTGTTGCCCTCCGCTGGACTCTTTCCCCAATTTTTCCACATCCTTCTTGTAGAGTGGGGCCCAAAACTGGACACAGTACTCCCGATGAAGCCTCACCAATGCCGAATAGAGCAGAATGATCACGTCCCTGGAACTGCTGGAAATGCTCCTACTTATACAGCCCAAAATGCCATTAGCCTTCTTGGCAACAACGGCACACTGTTGATTTGTATCCAGCTTCTCGTCCACTGTAACCCCTAGGTCCTTTTCTGCAGAACTGCTGCCTAGCCACTCGGTCCCTAGTCTGTAGCAGTGCATGGGATTCTTCCTTCCTAAGTGCAGGACACTCCACTTGTCCTTGTTGAACCTCATCAGATTTGTTTTGGCCCAATCCTCTAATTTGTCTAGGTCCCTCTGTATCCTATCCCTACCCTCCAGCATATCTACCACTCCTCCCAGTTTAGTTTCATCTGCAAACTTGCTGAGGGTGCAATCCACAGCATCCTCCAGATCATTAATGAAGATATTGAACAAAACCGATCCCAAGTCAAATATTAGGAACCCCCAGGCCTACAAGGAACGTTAAAGAGGAGCTATTCAATGTCTGCTGGCACAATGCAGGAGTCCTGGGTTCCCACATGTGTATCTGTTGTTCAGTCATCTAAAGTTTCATATCTAGGGACAAAACCTGATAGCAGACCTGAGCTGCCTGAAGCTGGTGGCCATGGCTTCGCAGCATGAAACCTGAGACACTCTTCCTCAGGAGACCACTCTCAGTGAATAGCAGCTCCAGACTGAAAGTGGACAGCATGTCATCAGTGACTGAAAGACAGAAAGAGACACCAACAAGCAGAGCTGCATAGCAGTCATCACTGGCAAAATGTTACACATCCATTTTTAAAACATTCCAATAATGGCTGAGGGGAGGGACACTTTGCAACTATCTCACTGGAAAATAAAGAGCTTGGCGGCCTCCCATGTAATATAATGGGAAGATCTGAGGATTCTGCCATGGGAATGCAGAGAACTCTAGTGTGGTCTTCTGTGTTCAAGGTGTCAATTTCAGTGGAATTATAACTCAAAGTACAGAAGAGCTCTGATGGGGGTGCAGGAAACATTACTTTGCTATATAACCTGTTGGGTTTCTGGGTAAATCAGACAAGAGGCTAGAGGTCTTTTGGTAAGTACTAACCCCATTCAGATCATATCATTATATTCAATAGCTCTTCCCTTCCAGGCTATGGTAGATGAACAGCACAGTCCCATACACTAACAATTAACAGTCTGACCAAGAAGCTGAAATATGAGGGAATTTCATCTCCGTCCAAACTTATAATAATCAAAGGATTAGCCCTAAAATGTTCCTGACTCCCATTTAGTTTGCCTCTGCATGCCCAGAATATCCTTTGGGGATATACAAAGGAAGACAATTAAAAGATAAAAGGGTGAAATTCTATGAATGGGGACAAAAATGGGAGCTGGAGGGTGGGGATAAAAATATTTGGGCAGATCATAAAGGTTGTGTAAATTGTCACAGCCATCAGCTAAGGATCTGCCCCTTTGAAAAGCTTATTAAAATACTCTAATGAATTAAGAAATAATCAGGAATAGAGCTAGTCTCTTGGCCTAGCACTAGCAGCAGTGTTCTATCACACAAGCGATCTACCACAGGTTTAGGTCCTAGATTTGGCTCATCTCTTGTGCTAGCAGATTCTGGGAGAACTGTGATACTGGCATGATCAGTGTTTGTACAAAGTGTGTGGGAAGAAGTACCACATGGTGGCACTGGTCCTTTAAGAGGAAGAGGCCAATGCACCTGTGATTGGTCAGCTGACTCCCCAAGTTGGGCTTAAAAGAAGGTACCTGGCTGGACCCTAGATATGGCATGGGATGGTGGTGGAAGGGGGAGCGAGCGAACGAGCATCTCTGACCCTGACCCTGACCCCAACCAACTTGGTGAGTTAGAGTTGGCCAAGTCAATCAGGAAAAGAATAGGTGAGAGCTGCCAGAGACCAGGGGGTTGTGGAAAAGTCTTGGAAGAAAGCTGTAGGTGGTTCCTGGGGGAAGGCTAAAGGCAGGAGCGCAACAAGAGTGGTTTTGCTGACTGATTTCCCCAAACCAGAGCAATGGAGCTGAAAGGCTGGAGAGAGCTGAAAGCCAGAGAGCAGCTGAGGGAAGTGCCTGCTGGCTCTAACCTGGAGAGCTGCAACTCAGGGCTGGAGAAGGCTGAAGGCTAGGGAGCAGCGGAGGGGATTATCTACTGGCACTTCCATCCTGGAGACCTAGATCTAGCAGAACAGTGAGAGGGATGGGGGAGTGAGGGATTCTCCCCTGGTGAGGATGACCTCCCAGCACAAAGGCTGTGGGGGTTCCTACTGGGAAGAGGTGGGGTTCCACTCTAGCTGGAAGGGCTGGTGTGGGTATCCTGGCAGAGAGACAGAAAAGGCCTGACAAGGAGCCTAGGTGTGGTGGAAGACACTGGAGTATGGCATGGAAAGACTCCCAACAAAGAAAGTGGTGTGGGAAGTAGCCTGCTGGGAAGAATGGGGTGTTAAGGACTATATACCCGGGGTGTGGTAGGGGTATTATTTAAGCGAACCTGAAAGGGAGTTACTGGGGCCTCTGAAAGGGGAAACTGAGACAGGCATTCTTGGCATGTTGTGGCTGTTACAGGAGGGTGCTCCAGGGTGGGGGTGCCCTTTGACAAACAGTATGTCAGAAACAGATGTATTTGGATGATGTGGTGTGTGTCTGACGTCACTCCACACAGCCAGCTTCAGAGTGGCACTGATACGCTTTGTAAAGAATCAAGAACAATGTCTCTGCTAATGTGTGACCATGTCTGACTGATTTTGTGCCTCATTCCATAAAGGAGTCATTTTACTCTCTACATGTAGAGCCAGCTTTAGGATTGTGGTGGCCCTACCACAGCAGTTTCTTTCTCTCACATATCCTTTCATTGCCTGTCCTTCCCCACTGCTTTTAAAGTACATGCAACTAGAGCTAATGGAGAAATAACCAATGTGCTTAGACATCTCAGGACACATACAGAGGACTCTTGCCACCTCGTGTTAAATTTGGGACAGTCACACAAGTTAGAGATCCCTTGTAACTCCCAGTGCCCCTTGACAATGGATTCCACAAGTAGGCTCTGCCTACAGGTACTTTCACTTGGTTTTTTGAGATGAACTTAAACATAATCTTGTCCATGCTGTCACCTGCCAAGGGTCCTGAGAAAGAAGAGGAACTGCCAGCTTTGGAGAGGTAGTTGTAATTATTGATCTGTGGATCTTTCAGAATTTCTTTCATTGCTTTCCTAGAAAAAAAAATAGGAAAAGGTGTGTATGGGTGGGGCAGAAAAAGAGGAAAAACTATTGTCTGAATCTAAATAGAAACCCAGAAAAGGCAGCTGCCATTTTGGAAGGTTTATATTTAACAACACGTTGAGAACAATTTAAATGGCATAAAACAGCTTTACTTAAACAAGCTCCTTTATAATCTTTCTCTTCTTTTGTATCTCCCAAAGGAGGGAGAAAATAGCTCAGCAATATCCCCTATGGCACAAGCAACTATTCATGACATGCATAAGTTTGAGCCTTAGTGGTGGTTGTAATTAATGGTTCTACAGCACGAGAGGGACAGAAGAAGAAAATGAGGGAGAGAGGGTGGAGCAGAGTGGAGTTGTGAAATGGTATAAAAGCCTTTCCTAGCTCAGGGTTTCCTTGGCCTGCGTGTAGTTTTAGTCCTACAAGAATAGAATGTGATGTGCTAGAGATGGCTGAAGTATTCACATTGGCCAATGTGGTCAGTAAACTTAATCTTCTTCTATTGGTGGATTATCTGCAAACTGACTGATTTTTTTTTTTATTATTATTTAGTCTGTTGTTCAGAATGATTTAAGAACTGGTTTGTGCAAACATATCCTGGCCTGTGAATTGCTTACAAACGATTTACCATGAGCACTGCTTTGATTAATGGCTATTTCTAATTTACTATTCAAGCATGTGATTGTAATGTAGGTGACCATGGTATTGTTTCTTTCTTGACTGGATGACTTCCAAATCCCCAAAGAGCTTTCAAGATGGTTATGTGAACACTCCTGTGAATATCTGTTCATTGGAGCATTACAACACTTTCCCTTTCAGCGTATATTTTTGTGAATGAAAAGTTGCTTGTTATGAATGTTCGCAGAAAATGAATGAAGAGGCCGTGAATACTTTTGAACTGGATTCACTTTTTTACCTGAATAAATGTATTCAAATACATTGGTGCGATATGTCATAGATTCTAAGACCAGAAGGGACCACTATAATCATCTAGTCTGACCTCTTGTATACAACAAGCCATAGAATTGCCCCAAAATAATTCCTGTTTGAACTACAGTGTATCTTTAACATAAACATCCAATTTTGATTTAAAAAATGCCACTGAGGGAGAATCACTCCCTACATGCCTTAAATAGTTCCAGTGGTTAATTACTCTCCCTGTTAAAAATTTACATCTTATTTCCAGTGTGAATTTGTCCAGCTTCAGCTTCCAGCCACTGGGTCTTGTTATCCTTTGTCTGCTAAATTAAAAAGCCCATTATCAAATATTTGTTGCTCATGTAGGTACGTACAGACTGTGATCACGTCACCCCTTAACCTTCTGTCTTGTTAAGCTAAATAGATTGAGCTCCTCGAGTCTATCACTATTTGCCTAGCTCAAAAACTTTTGCATTTCAGTCAGGTGTTGGGTTGGGCTTTTTTTGAGAATCTGGAGAGACTAATATCATTGCTCATACTTTATAGATATCTTGCAACCCGGGGGTTTAGCTTCCAAACACTTCTACAGTTTTTACACTGTCATTTTGGTGTTCCGTATTATATTGTTTACTGCCTTGAACTGGCAACCACACATGGAATACCACTGGATTGAGGCAACAAATCTGGGAACTTAAATCAAATTAGTTTGCTTAAGGGAAAAAACAACACAAAAGGAAAGATTAACAGATGAGAGTGAAGAGAGAGAATGTTGGAGAGAACGAAAGAGAGGAAAAGGAAGAACAAGGGGAAAAGGGATTTGGGTCTTAGAGTGACAATTAATACTTTCCAGTCTCCATACTCACCTGGCTGGGTGATGGTGAGAATGTAAACTAGTCTGGATTTTCGAAAGTAAAAATTTTGACATTTCTGCTTCCAGGTCTCTGGTGGCCAGCAGGATATTGGTGAGGTCCATGGGCAAAGGCTCATTATCCAACAGAATTTCAGCAGCAGCTAGTCGAGAGGTTTTTTCATAGTTTCTGCTTTTCTGATGGAAAATCCTCCTCATTGCCTTTTTCACCTAATGCCACAATATAGTTAAAACTTTACTTCTCACCATTCCCAACACCAAATATATAATTATGGCATCTCACACTACACTTTGGACTTTGAACAGAAGATCTACTATTTACAACTCCAGGAAAAAACCCAGAAGTATAGTCCTCACCAATGCTCTGCAGAGCTGCCTCCTGTACCTAATCTAGATGGCATCTCTTCTAGTGGTGGCAAGGCATGGAGAATGCTCTCTCGGAAAGGAAAGTTGAGAGACCTCTAGGTGTTAGAAAGACAGGCTGAGAGCTAGGGAACTACTATCAGATTTGAAAAGATTATCACATTTCCTACTGACTTGGGTAAAGGGAGTCTCCATTCTGGCTCCCCAGGTATGGCTAATGCCTATGAGCCACAAAGCTCCCAGTTAATTTCAGCTCCAGTAATGTGCAGAACAAGTCTCAGCAAGTCCAGTCATAACACAGAGACTCTGCTAATTGGATACATCCATCTAAGCACCATGGGGCAAGCACACCACTTATTTCCTTCTCAGTGCAGGACAGAGGAACTTCTGGGAATAGCAGCGAAAATTTAAGGAAGCATTATCTCCCAGATGCGAAAGATGGAGAATGCTGGTAGTTACAAAGTGACGTGGTGAGAATGATATCCCATACACTTCCTGGGACGCAGGTACCTGGGCTGCTTCATGGAAGGGTGTTTTAAACGCATAAGGAAAAGCTCTGATTCTAAGTAGGCTCGTTCCATACCTCACCAGTGATATGCTGAGAGGAGAACCTTTGTAGGGCAGATACTGCTGTACCTGAGACCCCTGCAGACCCTTCCTCTGCATAATGCAGGAGAGTAGGAATGGTTTCTGGGAGCAGGGCATTCTGCAGGGACAACAGGTAAATGATTATCTCAGAATTCTCCTTGGTGTCTCTTAATCTTCTCAGAACAGTTTCCATTCCAAGTCCTACTTCCTGTTTATTTGGAGGAGGGAGAAACAGAGCAGGGTGAAAAAGAAGCATGACATAATTTTCAGGCAGCTGTGGGGGAAAAAGGGGAGGGCTAAAAAGAATAACTGAAGCAATCCTGTCAGGAGACCCACCTGCAATCCACACAGCTTCATCCGGCACAGCTTGCCAACTAGCGAGCCAATGACAATTATCCCTGTTTCCCAGATGGCAGGGTCTAACTCCTTTCCATTCAGCTTGTCCTGGGAGAGTGTGTGTAACGAAATGAAGGCAGGACATGGGGGGAGAGAGAGAATATGTTTTAGTTATTACCCCAAAGGGTTTATTGAGAGAGTCTCTCTAGTCTTGCTTTCATCTGCCTGCGGGGGGGGGCAATTCATGGCCTAGTCCCACAATATTCAGGTTTCCATAACAGGCAATTAAGCTTTTATTGTCTATATCAGCTTACTGATCTAAAGCCATGCCACCTATTTCCTCAGAATGTTTATTCCCATTTCAAGTATTCATGTACAATAATAGCTTAAATAGAGGGATTTTACACAGAAATGAATTTTCCTCTCCCACCTTAATCCCTTTGGTGGGATTTTGCGTGTCTTGGATGGAGTCCTAAATATCCTGGCCAGCTTTTCCCTCCAGTATAAACCCTTCTTTTACTTTATGCGGTCTCAGAACTCTAGCTGAGGAGGGCTGCACAGGCTTCCCTTTGAAGGCCAACCCTGGGCCATAATTGGATTACTGTTGAGCAAAGGAAGTCTCTTTGTCAACAGAGGTGTAAAAACACCTTCCCTCCAAGCTCTCATAGGCTCCACTAGTGTGGACAGTATGAGGCTGTGCTCTGTCCTGAGGCCAGCCTGGAACACTCCTACTTGCCCACTGGTTACTCCAGAAATGTAAAAAGGAACTCCAACTTCATCTTAGGTTTGCCTTCCTACATAACAACATGGCGGCAGGAGATCATTCTCAGTGCCCCTCTGATCTCAGACTGCCCGAGCTAACCGTGGTTTTAGGGGTTGCTTCACAGAATTCCTCATTTCCCTTTCCTCCCTCCCCACTCCCTGTGGCTTTGTGTAAGTACAGTTATTGAGATGTCAACATCAACGCTGGCTGGAGAAAAGAGATTTGTAAAAAATGTTGCAATTTCAGAATTATTTCCACTTTGAGATCAAAATGAACTCATTCATTGTCTGAATTTTTTTTCCAATTGTTATTGACATGTTAATTAACAGCATTAGTGATTTTTTGTTGACTATCAAATCTGTTTTTCAGTAAGTTTAACATGTTAAAAACCATTTCCATAATGATTTTGATAACATTTTAATTGAAAAATAATGAAAAAGAGTCCGTTTTTCATGTAAAATTTCATTTCCCAAACAAACCATTTTTGATGGGGGAAAAAACCCATCTTATTTGAAAAAATTTCAACCAGTTCTAGTCAATACACCTAGGTAATTTGCTCCCTTTAATACAGGGCAGCATTTTGTCCAAAATCATGAGAATTGCTGCTGAAGTCCCTTCATTAAATGCTAGGATGGACAAAGGACATACTTAGCATTTTATCTTTCTCCTTTGTGAGGGCTTGATCTTGCTCCACTGAAGTCACTGAGAGTTTCTCCTTAACTTAATGGGAGCAGGATGAAGCCCAAATCCAGTAGTCGTATCGCCAAAGAGCAGAAGGGGAGTGAGGACATGCCTCTGACTTACTAGCACCAGGCGCAGAAGTTCTTTTGAGGGCCGAGGAGAGAAGGCTGCAGCATAGAGAAACTGCTCTAGCAGGGGCACCTGTCCTTTGTTGCTAAAATCCAGAAATTCAGAAAGAGCTGCCAAGGAAGCTGTTGACTGGGCAGCAACTGCAGCATCAATGAAGAAGGTACTGGAATGAGAGGAGAAAGCGAATTATGTGCACCATGTACCGCTGAACATGGAGAGGATGGACGCATTTGGGGCCAGATCCTCAACTGGTGTAAACTGGCATAGGTCCATTAAAGTCAAATGAACCCACACTGATATATACCAGCTGAGTATATGATCCCTTGTTTCTGTTTCCCCCGGTTCCAGATAAGGAAGTAAATTCAGTCCTAGATTGAAGTCAATGAAACTGCACCCACTTACATCAGGGCTAAATTTGGTCCAGAGGCTTTTCAAAAGTGTGCAGGGTAATTCCAGCTCAACTTACATTCTACCTATATAAACACCCTTTGCAGTTTCAATTGGATAAATTATAAAAATAAATAATTAGCTGCCATTTCTAGAGAAGCTTTCATCCATAAATGAGCTAATTTACAGCAGTTGCTGAACTGGAACCATATATATGTAATCACATATGGATTTCACCTAGCACTGAAATGCAACCACCTCTTGGGTGGAAGGCAGCAGCCTTTAAAAGCGCACAGTAACACCATGCAACAGTTCAGCATAGGAAGTGAAAAATGACATTGTCCTGGAATTACTGAATGGGACATGTAGAGCAGGGATCTGCGTTTATATGGGGCGCGTGTCTCTGAAAGGTTCACCAGAGCATTTACTCTAAAATGTGCTGAATCTGCAACACATCCAATTAACAGGGTGGTTAAACACTGGAATAAATTGCCTAGGGAGGTTGTGGAATCTCCATCTCTGGAGATATTTAAGAGTAGGTTAGATAAATGTCTATCAGGGATGGTCTAGACAGTATTTGGTCCTGCCATGCGGGCAGGGGACTGGACTCGATGACCTCTCGAGGTCCCTTCCAGTCCTAGAATCTATGAATCTATGAAACTTATGGTACCTTGTAAGAAAAGGCCAAGTCCTTAAAAAAAGTGGCCCTCAAACTTCTTCAGACTGGTCATTTGAGATACTGGGAATGATAATGTGCCCTTTTCGCGTCTGCCTGAATGAAATGTGGTTAAACATTAAAATGAGTCCAGAAACTGCCCTATGCACAGGTGTCTGTAAGAATGGCTGCCGCCTTTTCTGGACAGTCACTGGGGAATTTACTTACACTGTCTTCTCCGGAGCTTTCCTCAGCAGCTGGAGGACATCCCTCTTCTTGGCACCACGCAGCATCTGGATGAACCTGTGGAATTGCCAGGTTGTCGACACCTTGGAGACATCCATTTTGACTCTCCTGTTACCAAGAGTCCTCAAATATGTTTTGAGCTGAAAACAAATGCTCATATTATCAGTAAAGGCAATTTTATATAGATTCCATAGCATGGGACAAAATGTACACAGTATAAAGACAGGGATTATTTCACCCATCCCTTAAATGCAGCCATCTCTGGCATGGACATTGGCAGCCTTTCCACAGCTAGCAACAACATTAGATCCAAATATTTAGGACAGAAATAAAGAATAGCATGTCACTGTAAGGGGAATTTTGGTAGGCAGAATATTATGATCCATCTGGAATTTGGCCAGGACTAATATCTTTATTCTTGTAAAAAGTCCATGAGATATTCAATGACCACAGACAATCAAGATCTCAGTTGCCAGCTGCAAATTCTCCATCATTTCCCCCCCTCCCCTTGCAATACCAGACTGGGACACTGATTAAATAGTGACTCAGAGGGAAGAGTACTGCCTTCTGCATCAACCGCATTCCTTCCTTCTGTAGTGCCTTGTATTGACCCATTTCAACCTCACTTATATTATGTGGGCTGACAAATTCACAGAAGTGTGGCTCCAGGCTACTAAACACCTCTGCTCCCTCACAGGGAACATGGGTGGACTTGACGACTTTGGACATGCAGAAACTACAAAGCGAAGAACTACAGTGTGAAGAATGAGAAGTGGGAGCTGAATCTTGGCCTCTCTATTTGCAAAGCAAGTTACTCCTACTCAGCTCTCAGGAGTCTCAGACACCAGGTGTCCTCCTGCTGTAGTTTTCTCATCACCCTTTCAAAAAGATCAAGCATGGAAGTTAAAGCACCAGCCTTGAAAAGCTAATAATTTCAATGCCTGACCTTCAATCATCAAAGCTCTTAAAGAAAAGCATGTGAGCAGTGAACCTCCAGGACTAGTTACTGAGGCCAAACACCTGACAAAAAACTAGACAGTACCTCTGACCAATCAGGAAAGTGGGTTCATAATGGAGCAGAGGGCTATGCCTTTGGCATGCAACCTGAGATGAAATTGAAAACTTTGATGGCTAAGGTCAACTGTTCCATCCACAAAATCACAAAACCAGAGAAAATGCATTTAAATGGGCTGGTCTGCGAAGCATGTGTTGAAGAACAGACATGAGAGGGGAAACATGCTGTGTAGTGACAATTTAATAGCCCCAACTGGTACAATGAGGGCTTGAAACTCTATCAAGGGTCTGACCACTTTAATGAGAGAACCTGTACAAGGCATGGTCCAGTGGACAGTGCACTGGACTGGGAGTCAGAAGACCTGGATTCTGATCCTGACTGTGCCACTACACTGCCGTGTGACCTTGGGCAAGTGACTTCATGCTTCTGTTTCTCTTCTGTCTTGTCTATTTCGACTATAAGCTGTTTGGGGCAGAGGCTGTCTCTTACTATCTTTTTTACTGGGCTTTGAACAAAGGGGGTCTCCATCTCAGCTGGGGTCCCTGGGCACCACTAGAATACAAAGAATGTTTAACATGGGCATTGTTAGGGATGCTGTCCTTGGTATGAAACTTTCACCCACGGTTCCTTCTTTCCATCTCTGGTGGCTACTGTTCAGGTGCTATTAAAGAACCCATCACACTTCCAAAAACAATGGAGTGTAGCCCCAGTATCCTGGGCAATATTTCCTCTCTCAGTACAATAGTTTTAATGTCCATTGTTGAGTGTGTATTATTTCAGAGTATACAACAGCAGACCGGCTTACCACACTCCATGGGTTTACTCAGAGAGCCCTTTATTCCAGTGCTGCAGATGAACAATAACATTTTGAAAACTTATGCAGCACTTTGGGGACCCTGCATAACATTCCAATCAGACTGAGGAACTATGGAAAACTATAAGAATACCTGACGTAAGTGTTGCCTGGAGGAAGAATTTCTAGTTGCTTTTCTCCCTGTGGGCACACTAGAAAAAGTGTCTTTACACTAGTACTTCATTACTTTATGAGATGAAGCAGCCTTGTAATCATGAGACTTTGGTGGACAATCTCCCTACCTACTGCCCGGGTCAAAGTTAGCCAGGGAATTCTTTTGAGCCATTGTGTTTATTCTCACAGTGATAGATACTGGCTGTGTAGCTGCTGTTGGCCCTTCCTTGCCATTACAGTGTGTACTGATTTTCTATTTAAACTTCTCAGGCCCTTTGGCCTTCTCCAGCTAGATCTCACTTTGTTTTACATTTCCAAGTGTCACATTAGAAAGAGAATTCTTCTGCAAGCATTTGGTGCTACTCACTGATGGGCACTGTATGCAGGTCCTCTTGAAGGGCTCGCTAATTGTGCTTATAGGCTGGTGCTTTTCCAGTATGCCAGCCAGAGCTTCGTGAAGGCTTTGTCCAGGAGTCTCTGCAGGGCCAGGCATCGAAGAAGACACAAGTTCAAGCTGCTGTCTGATGAGAGAAAAGAGGCTGTTGAGAAGGATTTCATCTTTTAAACCTCCCTTTGCTTAGGGGTTGGTCAGGACATGTGCTGGTATCAGTATGGTCTATCTCAGGGATTCTCAAACTGGGGGTGGGGATTCCTCAGGGGGTCACGAGGTTATTACGTGGGGGGTCGTAAGCTGTCAGCCTCCACCCCAAGCCCCGTTTCACCTCCAGCATTTATAATGGTATTAAATATATAAAGAAGTGTTTTTAATTTATAAAGGGGGAATCGCACTCAGAGGTTTGCTGTGTGAAAGGGGTCACCAGTACAAAAGTTTGAGAACAACTGGTGTATCCTATGGTGAAGTGAAATGGATCTAATGGTAAATGAAGGGCATTTAGTATTTCGGAGGGCGCAAGGGGAAAATGAAGAGGAGGGGAAGAGCCTTCAAGGTAGCTAATTTTGGGGTGTATTTTGTACTCCTGTAGCCTGCCCTGGGCTTATGTAGGAGCCAGAAAATATAAATCCTCTGGGATGATTTTTTCAGTATGCCCAATTTTTATCTCACACCATCTCTCCACGGCCCACATCAAGACACAACAAGGACATCAAGCCCACACGGGAGGAGTGTATCTCTGATAGGCAGACATTGATCCC
The DNA here is from genome assembly GCF_011386835.1 of Chrysemys picta bellii. Taxonomy (NCBI): domain Eukaryota; kingdom Metazoa; phylum Chordata; order Testudines; family Emydidae; genus Chrysemys; species Chrysemys picta. The sequence continues at coordinate 87,670,206 of NC_088797.1, read as the reverse complement.
AATCCAGCCTACTCAGTGTATGCAAGCCCCTGGAACCAGCACAGCACTAACCTTGACATGATCTTGGTGCCAATGGAGGACTTCAAGGTTGGAGAGACTATGTGGCTTTCCTCCGACAGCACTGACTGGATGAGACTTCCTTGTACAGAGTAAAAGCTTCTGCTGGTGGGTTGCCACAGAACTCCAAAAATCTGCAAAAGAATGGAACGAACACATCATCTTTTTGCCAATCTATTCCTTTCTTGTTCTCCTTTCAGTGTTTGCTCTCCTTTTTATTTCTAACAAAAGTTGTGTCTATGCATTTGATAGTCTTACCCTGGAGCCTACTGGATGAAAGAACCACCTCATGACAGAACCACCACACAATTTGGCAGCTTTGTCTATTTCTGGTCATTAGGGAAGATGCCCAGGACTGAACTAGGAGGGGATGTTGTTTGTGGGTGCCCGGACAGATCTATGACTATAATAGTAGGAGGTCCTGCATCGCATATATTGGCATTATTGTGTGGAGTCCAGGACTATAATGACAAGGCATACTGTAACTTGGGATTGAGATGCAATAGCAGAACTAAGAGGTGGTTCAGCAGAGGGTGGGTCAGATCAGAAGTGAAGTACAGAGACAGAGCTATTTAGGAATCCAAGGCAGGGATATCAGTGGTTGTTGCAGGTTAAGACTGGTGTCTATTTGCTAAACTGAGCTGGGATCTAGTAGTAGACTATGGGGGACTGCTTCAGGTTACAGCTAAGTGCACTGAAGAGCTGGGAGGTGGCACAGGCTTGGAATAGCTAGAAAAGGAATGAGGAAGGCTGACTGAGCTGTGAGAGGACAGGAGTAGGACAGTTGGAGACGCTTTATCTGAGAGCTCAAGTGCATTGGAATAACTCTATGGAGTAGGGCCCAAGAATGGAACAGTCTAGTTCAGTTCCTGAACTCTGGGCTGGCAGAGCTGAGTAGGGCCATCTTCAACAAGGCTGGGGGCTGCGGAGAAAGGTTGTTAACTCAATCCTACCCTTTCATGAACACCAGATTCATCTTAAAATGTATGTAAGGAAAAATAAAGAAATGCCTACTCTATTTTCTATATCTAACTGTAGAGCACAACATTAATTGTTACTCTTAGGGCATTCTCTGGGCACCAGTAGGATCTTGCTAGTCCCTTCACTACTGCCAGAACGTGCATAACTCCCACCAGCAATTTTCTGTAAGTGGAACCAACAGGCTCTAAGAGGAACATCCAGCCTGCATGGGAGGAGTGGGTCTTCCAAGATACATCTGGCGCCATCTTCAGCACCAGAGCACTTAAACTAAAGAGAGATGTTTCCTGTCAGGTTCCCACGCTATAGCGGAGATTAGTGTGGAGGAACAGTGACACCCAGTGGAACGTTCCATGTATTACAAATTGTCATTGCCAAAGCCTTAGCTAAAGGGAAAAATAGTGATGCTTTCTCAGGGTGAAAGTATCAGGAAGGGATTTTGGACTAGGGGAGAAAGAATTACTGTCTGGGGTCAGCCAGCCTCTAATCACTCATGTACAGCACAGGACTGCACAAGTAGTGGCCCAGGAAAAGGCACTGAAGATGGGTTTTGATACATAATTTTGTGAAGTGGTTTTGTGCTATGGGCACATGTCCCAGGGACTATATTGAGCTCACCAAACACATTTCACTTTTGACTTACTCCATATTTGAGCCCTGGTCTCCAGAGATGAATAAGAAAATGTATTAACACAGGGCAACTCTTATGCTTTGGGTGCCTTGGCTGTTTCTTTTAGTCATCAAGAGATACACAGTGCTCTGTGCAAAACTAGCTAAACAAATGTGAAATGAATGCCTCACATGGCAATAGCAATGGATTCTGAATGGCGTTCCATCAGCCTCTGTTGACAGCACTACAGGTCTGACTGCCCTCAGCTCTCTTTCTAGGTAACTCCCTATTGCCTTTGTCTCATATCACACTCATTCTGGTCACAAACATTCAGACAATCTAGAGAGACAACTCCCATCCATACCCCCAATATCCTTACAATTAAGGGATACTCTTAATTGGGGGGAATTATGGTTCAGGGAATTAGTAACAGATGTTATAGATTGTTATAAAGACTAGCAGGTCACTATAACCATGGCTCAAAAATATCTATAACATCTTCTACTGTTGTGCTTATAACCATCTATAATGCAAACAACTCACATTTGTAACATCTACTATTTGTTTAGTAACCCCTTATAAACAATGTGTAAATAGATTCCTAATACAGAGTGTGACCAAATCATATTAAAGGGGCAATGTGAGGGGATCTTTTGTGGATAAAGAGAAGCTTCATTCTGCAGCAGTGTCAAGCCAGCAAATTTCACCAGCAATACCCTTACCCCCGCCCCTTAATCTCCTGTGAAAAAGGAAAGCACAGAAAGGGAAAGCCTCCTGGGTTAGTGTGCTTATTCACAAGGCCATTCACAAAGTAAAAAAGAGAGAAAAAGCACAAATTATCAAAAGTGAACCCAAGCCAAAAATGCTTGGCTCCCTTGCTGTGCTGCAGAGTGACCTTGCACGAGATTCTTTTGCTTTCCAAAGAAATGACGCACTTGCCGGACTTCACCATCACCTCTCTGCTGCCCTCAACTTCACTCAGAGACCTCGGATAACTTCAGGAGACGTTATCTGAGCACCTGGGCCATTATCTGGAGGATTCTTTATGAATGGGGAAGTCACAGGGGAAGAATAGAGCTGCAGGAAACTACCAGGTTTGCTTTGTGAATGTTTGTACATGAGATACAGTGACCCAGTTTACATAGTGAATTATAGGAGTAATAACACACAGCTCTTATATAGTGCTTTACATCTGTGGATTTCAAAGCACTTTACAATGGTGGGTCAGTATCATTAGCTTTGTTTTACAGATGGGAAAACTGAGGTTCAGAGAGGTCATACTACAGGCCTGTGGGAGAGTCAGGAATGGAATTCAGGTCTCCTGAGTTCTAGTTAAGCACTCAGTTCACTTGACCATGTTGTGTCTCAGCCCAGTGAAGGCACTATTGTCCTGATCCTGATCAGGACTTCCATTAACTCAATGGGAATTATTAGACTGAGTCCTAAAGTTCTACCACTGCCTTCAACCTTATCCTCACACACACATCCACCCTGGACAAACCTGTGTCCTCATGAATTTGGTCCTGGTAGAAATTCCATTATTTTCTGTGGGAAATGTGCCATGTTTACATTTAAATGGCTTTTTTATATAAATATTCCTATTAGGTCACCTATAGTGCAGGTTCGTTCCCTATAGTTTATTCTCTAGTGCTTTCAGTGAAATCTAAGATATGAGTCAAATCACTCTTGGCATAGGCAGATGTAAGGCCACTAGCATCATTAGAATTGTACCTAATTTTACCAGGTCGGAATGCCTGAAACCAGCCATTGGGGCTTCTGCCATTTCCCTTGTCACACTCTTCCACTTCCACAATCCAATTGATTTCACTATTAGCAAATATTTCTGGATATTCAGTCTCCTTTGCTCCTTTTGAGCATGAGGCTCAGAATGATCATTGAATCTGATTCTGCCTTAATTTTTCAGTAGCCACCAAGCTTTGGCAGAAGAGACCCCAAGGAGGCTTCAAAAATGAACTTTTCTTTCTTTTCAAAGCTTTCTTTAAGCCCTAGCATGAAATGATCATAATACACCTGAGACTGTTCACTCTGGGACCTCCCTGAAGTTACTGCCCCTAAGGTAAGATCTGGAGAAGTGTAGTACATTTAAAAGGGGTGTGACTGGGGCAGGAACATTCTAACCCACCACCACCAATGTAGGAATGGACTTGCTTTGTTAACGGAGGTGAATCCAAACTTTGGCCTTGTGCAGCTTTGCAGATCTTTTGTCTTTACAATGGAATCCTCGGAAACAACATATGTGACTTGACAGCTCCCAGAAACATCTTCCTGAAGCCAAACAAATATAAGAAATCATGTCATGAAATGACAATGTGTGAGTAGAACTTGTGGCAGAATAAAATACAGTTCACTATACACAAAAATAATTCAATCCAATTTGAACAGATTATGTAGAAAATCTGCACAGAACCAGATAAAGGGCCATATTTTGAAAATGAGGCTCAAAAACCACATGCCTATTCCAGTTAGCATAGTTACTGCAACAAACTGAGTGTATAAAATCAGGCAACTGCACACCCAAATGGGTATTTGACATTTAAGTCATTATAGCAAGTAGACTCAAAAAGAGCATGAATATAATGACAGAAATTATGAAAAACATTATTGTAACTGGCATTAATTAGCAATTGCAGAAAAGAAGAATACGTTTGGAGAGGGAAACATCCTCTCACTCCAGGGATGGTTTTATTGATGCACTAAGTTCCTGCATCTTTTTCTTTGGGAAAAAAAAAACACCCAAAAAACTATATTCTGCTCCTACCTCAGTTGCTGTCCCAGAATGTGGCTGGAATTGGAGGAGACTGATGAGGCCCTGTTTCAGATTCAAGGTCTGGGACCTTCCTCCTTTATCTCCGTAGATGCCTTCTACCTATGAGAAGAAATTTGATTTATGGGAGAGAATCCCAGACTCTGCTGAGAAAGGGACAAGAACTCAGCATGAAGGCATGGAGATAGCATGATAATGAGAGAATTGCCCTCTCTCCAGGCTCTCAGAAGGGTTTTCTAGACTGATCTTGCAGTTCAAGGTGGAGAAAAATTTCAGATGAGGGGGCAGTAGGGAGAACCTCAGGCATGGGACTCCATTCATTGTGTTGACACTGTACTAGAACTAGGTGACGATTACACTGCTTTGAAAGGCTTAAAAAAAACCACCCTGATATCCCTGACTAGCACGGGCTTAATTTCACAATACATTTATGGCCACAAAGTCTTTTTTAAAAGTGAGGCCTCTGCACTTTGTGCAAACCTTAAAGCAGTGGCAGTTCCACCTGTGGGTACCTGGAACACTGCTCTACTGAGTCGAAATAACATTCTTTTATCTTCATCCGAATCCTATGAGGCATCCACAGCTGTTAACTGAACAGTAAATGTAGGACCAGTGCAGGGGCAGCTCCTGTAGACCACCCAATTGTGTAATGTACGACAGAGCAGGCGGCTTTGTAGCAATAGCAGGACTTCAGAAAGAGTGTCGGTACCTCCCTGAACAACCTACAAGTCACAGCAGAGGCGAGACTGTCTGAGTAGGGAGGGGTGTAGGAGAGCTTTCAAGAGTTCTCTTAAGTAATCAGCTTCTATGCAGTAATAAGCAACACTCTCCCACCTAAAAATTTGACCTAGAGCCACCACTGCTAACCTAGACTGCTCAAGACTATTCTATTTTAACAGAACTATCACACCTGGAGCCCACTGGCTGACTCTATAGTCCCACAGCTGTGCAGGAGATCTACTTCCAAATTCTTTCATTTGCTCTATTCTGTTCTATAGAGGTGCTCATAGCACCTTCCTCACCATAATATTGGAGTGCCTTCCATTAGTGCATGAAGTGAAGTGACTAACTGTCTGGGCTGGCAGGTGTTTAGACACTGAAAGGCTGGGGTAGGGCACTTATTCCCAGAAAGGGAATGCCTTCTGCTACTCAACAGTCTCTCCCACTAGCCAGTTAAACAGCAGCACTGATAGCATCTGAGGAGAGGTTCATCTTGGGGTCCATGGCCAGAGGAGTGGTGCTTGACACATACTGAGAGTGGCAAGAATGTAAAGCAGGGAAAATGAGGGACTCCTCAGGGTTTGAATAGGGATGGGAGGTGCTTTTTGTGTGTCTGTGGGTAGGGTACTATTAACACACCTTCCCATTCTTCCAGTGGAGGAAAACTGGCAGCTGAAGCTCTTCGGTGTCCTCTTTGCCCAGCACAACCTCAGTGGATGGGTCTCCAGTAACATTCTGAATCTTCTTGTGTTTTGAATCATGGTAGACTTTTAGGTCTTGGATCTAAAACCACAAAAGACAGATGGAAGGTATGAGGGTATGGGTCACAGAGCATGTGTGTGTCCCACTTCCCAGCACCTCTGGCCATTTGACTTGAGGGGAGCCACAGAGTTCATTTTTAACTAGGGCTGTCTATTAATTGCAGTTAACTCGCACGATTAATTCAAAAAAATTAATCGCAATTAAAAAAATTAATCATGATCAATCGCAGTTTTAATCACACTGCTAAACAATAGAATACCAATTGAAAATTACTAAATATTGTTGGATGTTCTTCTATATTTTCAAATATATTGATTTCAATTACAATGCAGAATACAAAGTGTACAGTGCTCACTTGATATTATTTTTATTACAAATATTTGCACTGTAAAAGTGATAAACAAAAGAAATAGTATTTTTGAATTCACCTCATACAAGTATTGTAGTGCGATCTCTTTATCGTGAAAGTGCGATTTACAGTAGATTTTTTTTTGTTACATAACTGCTCTGTGTTACCCACATTCTGCCATATATTTCATGTTATGGCAGTCTCAGATGATGACTCAGTACATATTGTTTGTTTCAAGAACACTTTCACTGCAGATTTGACAAAACACAAAGAAGGTACCAAGGTGAGATTTCTAAAGATAGCTACAGCACTGGATCCAAGGTTTAAGAATCTGAAGTGCCGTCCAAAATCCGAGAGGGACAAGGTGTGGAGAAACACTCTGATGCGGAAACTACAGAACCCGAACCACCAAAAAAAACAACAACCCCAACCTTCTGCTGGTGGCATTTGACTCAGATGATGAAAATGAACATGTGTTGGTCCACACTGCTTTTGATCATTGTCAAGCAGAACCCAACATCAGCATAGACGGATGTCCTCTGGAATGGTGGTTCAAACATGAACGGACATATGAATATTTAGCGCATCTGACACGTAAATATCTTGCAACACCAGCGACAACAATGCCATGTGAGCAACTGTTCTCACTTTCAAGTGACGTTGTAAACAAGAATTGGGCAGCATTATCTCCCATAAATATAAACAACCTTGTTTGTCTGAGGGATTGGCTGAACAAGAAGTAGGACTGAATGGACTTGTAGACTCTAAAGTTTTACATTGTTTTGTTTTTGAGTGCAGTTATTTGTGTACATAATTCTACATTTGTAAGTTCAACTTTCATGACAAAGAGATTGCACTACATTGTATTAGGTGAATTGAAAAATAAAATTTCTTTTGGTTTTTTTACAGTGCAAATATTTGTAATAAAAATAAATATAAAGTGAGCACTCTACACTTTGTATTCTGTGTTGTAACTGAAATCAATATATTTGAAAATATAGAAAACATCCAAAAATATTTAAATAAATTGTATTCTATTATTGTTTAATAGTGCGATTAATCATGTGATTAATTTTTTTATGGCGATTTATTTTTTTAATCAGGCTGTTAATTATTTTTTAAATCGCTTGACAGCCCTATTTTTAACATATCTCATAGACTCTTCACAGACACCACTTATGTCGGAAACAGAAGATGGTTGGGATTGAATGTCTCCTGTGCCCACCAACTGAAGTTAGCATTGCTATGTGTTTATTCAGTGAAGAAACTCTCAGGCAAGCGCTTTGGCCCTAAACTGGCTTATTAATGTTTGGGTAAGGACAAGCCACTGGCCAGTTTCTCAGGTCAGCATGCCTGAGTAAAAACTTCATCTGCTTACATGGGAGGAACCAGTTGCTGATGGAGCCCAAGATGATCCAGCAGTAGTAGCTCCATCACTTGAACTAAAAGGAAATCCTCATAGCCTGTTGGTACTAGAAGCACCAATAGCTATTCTCAGGCTTGTAGGTACTAGGGGACAAAGCCATCACATACCTGGATCTGGAGAAGCTGCTCCCCTGCAGGATTTCTCCAGAGCAGGTGCACCTGAACCAAAGCTTCAGCCCGCATCCGACTTCCTTGCAAGGACAACCTTGAGACATAATCTAGCTGCACCTCCAGTGAGTAGCGGTATTGATAGAGGATTCCAGGCTGGAAAGATGGTGTCTCTAAGTTCCCTATGAAAGGAGACCAGAATTGAAGCCACGCACACACTTTCACATTCTTCAGTACCCATGATGGCTTGGATTCAAATTTATCTCAGCATATAGGTTAAGCGGCAATGAAAAGAATCCCATTGACCTCAATGGGCTTTAGATCAGAACCTGTCTGAGAGAAATACATATGTTTTCTTACTCTCCCTGGTCCTGCTGCTGAGGCCTGGGTTGGTAGAAAGAACCTCCACTTATCCTGCCTTTAGTAACTCCTATTCCTGGGCCCTTCAAAAAAGGGGTACAATTAGGAGTAAAGATTAGAAAGGACCTTGTCCACACCCTTAGATTTGACTGAGCTTTCTGAGAGCTTGTGTCTCTGCTCTGCTTTTCCCCACTAAGTGCCAATAACAGACTCACCCCTCACAGATGTAGATGTTTCAAAGACTGTGATTTGTACAAAGAGCCTTTAGGTGGAACCCTGCAAAAACTACCAGTGATTTATGACATTATGAGAGCTTTAGCCCAGTAATGGGTCTTGCACTATGAATTAAAATTTAAAAAGAGAAAAATCAGGCTAAATACTAAGAAATGCTTCCTGACCTCAAGATTCGTAGCCTGTGGCATAATCACCCAAATGGTGGAATTGCCATCCAGGGAGACATTTAGAATTAGACTTCATAAAGCATTAGAAACAATGTACAGAACAGGGCTGGCCAGCACTGGCCAAGTGACCTAAAAGGGCTTTTCTATTTCTAATGTCCATGATAATACCGGCAATGTACATTTGCAGATGAAGCCAGTGGAGTGACACTAGGGATGAAACTACTTCCATGTCTGACAGTCGTTTGGATTTCTCTCTGTCCAACTCCACTGACTCTGAAAGCTTGAAAGATTATATATATATCACCTTAAAAAGTTGCATTGGGTCATTTGCACTAAAGCCTAACCCAGTGACTGGCAGGGGAAAGAACATTTTTATGTTACATCAACAAAACTATTTGCTTTATCTGCCTGTGTCTTCCATTTTACAGTGTATCAACAACAGAGCCGAAAAATAAATGGAATCACTTCTAAAACTGAGAGTGAATTAGCAATATGTATTGTATCTAACCCAGAAAATTGAATTTCAAGGCCTGGATCCTCAATTAGTGTAAATTAGCCCAAACTTCAATGAAGCTACCCCAATTTACACCTGCTGATGTTCTAGCCTCAAACGTATATTTGGATGCTGCTGAATTGATGTGAACAGGGTGACTTTCAGGTGAGAAGATCAACCCAGCTTCTACAGATTCAGCTGGGAAGAGGGGCAGGGAACTCCCCTTGGCTCTAATGGATGCAGGGAGGGAATGTAAAAGGCTGATCAAAAGCTCCTTGATACAGTTCCATGATCAGATTGAAGGGTGAATTGGGATTGATTTCACAAACTCTGATGGAGTTCGCTCCCTTCTCTGCCAGTGATGACTTACCCCTTGGGCCCATGAAAATACTTCTGAATTGTATTGCTTTGCTTTTTGAAATAGACAATATTGCACCAATACTGATAGGTGGATACAATGAGTCTTTGTTAGAAAATGCTTAATTCCCCAGTCCCCCTCTTCAACCAATACAATTAGGGCACTACTACACTACCAATATTCTCACTATATTTTTCAGGAATGGATATACATTTCCAGCAAATGCACAAAAGTCTGTTTGCCCAGTGGTACTGGTTTTCTTTCCTGGGTTGTGGGAAAGTGTTTTTGTTTAAATGAGAAAATAAATGAATGGATTCCCTGATCCCACCTTCCCCATCTTATCACTCATATATCTGGGGTTTATCAAGGACTAAGGATGAAAATTTAGTAAGATACCTTTGTTAACAAAACCACTGCATGGAAGGGTTCAATGGTCTATGTAATTACCCAGCACAGGTCCATAGCAAGTTTAGCAGCCAAATGTGGGCCTATTAAAATTAATTATGTGCACTGTAGTGTCTCACCACCAGTTTGAATACACAGCCTGGAGCAAATCCTCAACTGGTTTAAGTTGTTATAACTCTACTGAAGTCAATGGAATTATAACAATGGAGCTATGACAAATTATATCAGATGAGGATCTTCTTCCACTCTCTGCTGTGGTCTCTGAGACCTTGGGTAAAGTTACTAAGCAGCCCTATCATTCACCTTTGAGTAGTGCTGTATGTAAACTCCATCCACTCATAATTTACTGGGAACCTTCATTCTATTTCTTAATCCCTTACAAACTGTTGAATTACAGATTGCTGGTATCCTAATACAATAACATTTGCTATTGTCAACCAGTGGAAACCTGTAAAAACTTTCTTAATTTGCTGCAGTTTTTTTCTATGTTATTCTGTGTAGGTTCTTGTAACACGCCCATTGCTGTAATATTTGAGTGTCAGGAGATCTTTTGATTGATAGGGTTGATAGTGGTTGATTCATTGGCCCATTAAGGATTAGCTTGCACAATTCTGCTGAAAGGTAAATAAAAACGGGAACCCTGCCGTGGGACTTCAAGACCTCAGATGGGACCTTGGAGATTAGCTCTCAACAGAAGACGTCAGTCTCTTTTTCATTTCCTACTCCTGTCCACTGCTGCCGGTGCCAGAGGTTTCTTTCCAGGGACTGAATTCTAGTCCTATAGCACAGTTCCATGGATATGTTCATGCTCAGCAAAGTTTGAAGAATTCTTACAGAGATGACCATTCATTCCATCCTACCTTGGACAACTTAGAATATTTGATGGTGAGGGAAGAGATGACATACTCCCCCTTTCATCCACAGTTTTGCCTGTTTTAAAGTAGCAGTGATGAGAAGTGCAGCTAAGTCATAACCCCCTGTCCCTAACTTAATCATTTACCTAACCACAGCAGGCTAGGATAAACTTGCTGGAGAGGCCTTGCCTCAGAATGTCTTTGTTTTTCTACCTCAGCCTTAGTATTCTTTAATTTTTCATTTTACGTAGTATGTCTAGAATTATCTGAGATCAATCTTTTTGTGTATTTTATACTTTGTATATACTTAAAGATTGACTCTGATTTTTGTGTTTGCTTTTGCCATGAGGAATAATCCGTTCAATCCATTATCTAAAGATACAATTGTGTTTGAAATTCTCAAAAGGACCTACTATTCTTCCAATTCATTGTGAATGTAGTAGGTTACTGAAATGTTTTGGAATTCTGTCATCTGATCCTTTATAATGACCAGCAAAACAGGTTTTAAAACTCTCCCCAAAGGATGCCAAAGTCTCCATGAAAGGAAAACTCCATAGTAGATCCAGGGATACATAGGTGTAAATCTAGCTGAATTCTTTAAACCATTCTCTGTGTATCAGAGGTAACTGGTGGTGGCTCTTTTACATGAAGTTGAACCTTGAAAGGCCAGTATTCCTGTATTTCCAGGCATCCAGAGAGAAGCTTCTAATCACGAAGCCTGAAACTAAGTTATAGCCAGCCACCTGTCCCTGAATTCTGGAGATGCACAAGCTGTTGTTACTTGCTATGCTAATAAATTTTCATAAAGAGATTAGAAATCTGAGCATTTTCAGAGCTTTCCTTCTACTTCCCTTCTTTGACTGTGGGACTATAATTTTGAGATCTAGAATTCCAGTAAGCACTAGGCATTATACAGAGTTTTGTGTAAGGTGTGACAAGCATCCTGTTTCTCAGGTCCACAGGATACTTTCCCATTTCATGTTATTTCAGAAGCTGAAGTGCAAAGTCACTTACCTTTTGCTGAGCTGGTAAAGAAAAAGAAAATCAGCCAGATATGTCCTGAAGCTGCTTGTGAATTCATGGTGGGGATTGTGTGTGAGCAAAACAGAGTGCTAGGGAACGAGGAGAAGGCTAAAGAAAAGACAGGGCAGGAAGCGGGGCAGGAGGAAAATACAATAACCCCCCTCCAGAGTGGCCAGAATTGACAGGATTCACAATGTCAGCTGACCAGGCCTGACCTTCTCCCTATCCCTGAATTACACATTGAAGGAGAAGCAAATCATTAATCCCTTGCTCCAACCCCCAGCAGCAGCAGCCACAGCAGCAAAAGAAATAAAAGGTTTGGAAATCATTTGGATTTGCCAAAGCCTGCAACAAGGAAATCAACAAAACCTGCAAAATTGATTTCTGGGTGGAGAAAAGGCAACAGTCTGGAGTCTGCCCTGCTGAATCTGCCTGGGGGTTCAGAAGAGTAGCTCTGTCCCCTGAAACATACCCGCTCTCGGCTCCTAGCCACTCCCCCCTCTGTACCAGAAAGAAAAGGGAAAGAAAGGAAGGAAAATTGACAAGAAAGTGGCCAAAAAAGCAGCAGCAGAATCATCCCTCTTCCTTCCCTTTTCAGGGGCTGAGGAGTTCCAGCCTCTAGGATCAGGTTACTTAAAGGGCCAGGCTGGAGAGGAATAAGAAAGCTGGTTCTGTGAATGAAGCTTATTGAATAGAAAACACAGACACACGCACACGCGCACATGCACACACAGAGGAATGCAAGCTTTCAATTAATCTCAGGCCTCTATCACAGCACTTCACCAAGTGTCCGTGAAAGATGATCAGAATTGTAATCTGTTTCAGAAGGAAATAATTCAGAAAAGCAGGGCATTAGGGTTAGGAGAACAGTACCTGTCAGAAGTGGTGTGCCGATTCTTCATTTATTCACTCTAATTTAAAGTTTCGCATGCCAGTAATACATTTTAATGTTTTCAGAAGGTCTCTTTCTATAAGTCTATAATATATAACTAAACTATTGTTGTATGTAAAGTAAATAAGGTTTTTAAAATGTTTAAGAAGCTTCATTTAAAATTAAATTAAAATGCAGAGTCCCCCAGACCGGTGGCCAGGACCCGGGCAGTGTGAGTGCCACTGAAAATCAGCTCGCGTGCCACCTTCGGCACGTGTGCCAGAGGTTGCCTACCCCTGTGCTAGGTGCTCTCCAAGCACAGAAGGAGGAATGTCCTTCACCAGGAAGAGCTTATAATAGACAAACACATAATCAAAAGGCTGGGGAACTGTGATCGACAACATATGACAGGTTGTAAGGTAACTGGCCATGCTAGATTACAAATGCTGTGATGTAAAATGAGCCTAAGTCAGTAGAAATTGGGTGTCTAAGTCCCTTAGATCTCCTATGAAAATTCCACCCATAATGTTTTAATAACACAATGAAATATTTTTGTATGATGTCTAATCTCCAAACACCCAATTCAGAGGGGCCTTAATCAGTTTGCATCTCTGAGTCACAACTGAAATGGGTTTTTGGGAGAGATTTGTATGTAGAGAGAGTAATGACCTCTGGAGAGGAAAGATAACTAAAGAATGCATCTTGCAGTGTGTTAGGGATTTGGCTTGAGATCAAAGGACACTCACTTACCAGCCCCATTGCTCCTGCTGTCCCACTTGCCCTCTCCCTCAGGAGCCTGTGTCTGACTATACCAAGTGCTGTGTGCCTCGCATTTCACAGGGTCTTACATTTCAGACAAATGTGTTGGCAGGGGAAGGAAGTGTGGTGCAGCCAGGGAAAGGAGGGAAAACAAGAGCTCTAACAGGATTTTTGTGAAGAAAGGTTTGACCTAATTTATTTACAAACACGCGGCCTGCGGGCCAGCCCACCAAGCTCTCCGCCTCTCCCCCACCCCTGAGTTATTTTATGTGGCAGTTAAGCAACCTGCTCCCCAATGTTTGGGGCCGGGTCTCGGCCCCGTCTGCCACCCCCACGCGTCTCCCCCGAGTGTCCCCGGGGCTCACTTGCTGCCCCTTCACTGCCCTGGAGCCTGCAGCTCATGCTGACTCCACTCCACTCTGCTGGCTTCTGGCATCACCTGCTGCCGCAGGGTTCTAGTGCCCCCATGCACTATGGCCAGGGCAGGCTGCCCTTCCCCTGCCCTTCTGCCCTAGTCCTGAGCCTCTCCAATGCCCCAAACCCCTCATCCCCAGCCCCCACAGCCCTCACCCCTGCACCCCCTCCTATCCCCAAACTTCATCTCAGAGCCTGCACCCAAACTCCATCCCAGAGCCTGCACCCCAGATCTCCTCCCCCACCCAAAGTCCCTCCCAGAGCCTTAGGCAGGTGGGGGTGGAGTTTGGGGGGGGGCAGGTTCTGGGCACCACCAAAATTTCTACAAACCTGCTACCCCTGGAAGAGGCGGAGCAGGGGTGGAGTGGTAGTGCAGTGTGGGGGGGGCTTTAATAGAAGTAAATCTAAGGCTAGGTCTACACTACCCGCCTGAATCGGCGGGTAGAAATCGACCTCTCGGGGATCGATTTATCGCGTCCCGTTGGGACGCGACAATCGATCCCCGAATCGGCGCTCTTACTCCACCAGCGGAGGTGGGAGTAAGCGCCGCCGACAGAAAGCCGCAGAGGTCGATTTTGCCGCCGTCCTCACAGCGGGGTAAGTCGGCTGCGATACGTCGAATTCAGCTACGCTATTCACGTAGCTGAATTTGCGTATCTTAAATCGACTCCCCCCTGTAGTGTAGATGTACCCTAACTAAGTGCGTGTTTTGTCCTTTGAGTGAGGTGCATTACTGTTGGTGGCGCTTAGCACTTTCCAGGAGGGAGAGGGAGGGGGAGGAGCAGGGATCCGCGTGCTCAGGGAAGGAGATGGAGAAGAGACGGGGCAGGGGCGGGGCCTCATGGAAGGAGTGGAGTGGGGGCAGGGCTGGAGGCAGTGATGGGGGGTTTCAGTGATGCGGCCCTCGGGCCAATGCACTAATACTCATGTGGCCCTCGTGGTCATTTGAGTTTGAGACCCCTGGGATATGGGGTGATGAACTGGTCATGCCCATTTCCCCACAGATTGCCCATATACAAAATAGGACTTTAGTCCTACTGAATCCTGCTCCATGGCATTATTCCTGGCTCTGCCACTGACTCACTGAGCTAGTGATTTAGGCCTTGTCTATATTGGGACTTTAGCCATTGGTGTAGGGTTACCATACGTCCGGATTTTCCCGGACATGTCCAGCTTTTTGGGCTCCAAATCCCCATCTGGGGGGAAAGCCCAAAAAGCCGGACATGTCCGGGAAAATCGGGACATGCCGGCCGGCGGTGCGGGTGCTCGGGGGTCGGGCCGGGGGCTCGGGGGTCGGGCCGGGGGCTCCGGCGGGGCCGGGTCGGCCGGGGGATCGGGGGCTCCACCGGGGCCGGGGGCTCGGGGGCTCCGGCGGAGCCGGGTCGGGTCGGCCAGGGGATCGGGGGCTCCACCGGGGCCGGGCCGGGGGCTCGGGGGCGCCAGCCGGGCCGGGGACTCGGGGGCTCGGCCGGGGGATCGGGGGCGCCGGCCGGGCCGGCGGTGCCAGGCCGGGCCGGGGGTGGTGGGCCGGGGGCCGGCACCCCAGGGCCGGGGACAGCCTGGGCCGCACCTCCTCCCCCCACACTCCCCCTTACCTGCTTCAGGCTTCCCGCGACTCAAATGTTCGCGGGAAGCAGGGGAGGGGGCGGAGACTTTGGGGAGGGGGGCGGGGCTGGGGGCGGGGCCGGGGCCCCGTGGAGTGTCCTCCTTTGGGAGGCACAAAATATGGTAACCCTACTTAAACAGAGCGGGGGCGGCTGGAGCCTCCAGCCGCCGGGGCTGTGTGTAACTGACACAGGGTCAGTTACACAGAGCCAGCCGCAGCCGCTGGAGGCTCTGTTTAAGAGCCGGGCTGCCCGAGTGCTACCGGCTTCGGGCAGCCCCCCTGCCTCCAGACCCTGCGCCCCCAGCCGGGCACTTCCCCTCCCGGGCTCCGGCGGCGCAGGGTCTGGAGGCACGGGGCTGCCCGAAGCCGGTAGCTCTGGGGCAGCCCGGCTCTTAAACAGAGCCTCCAGCGGCTGGGGCTCTGTGTAACTGACACTGTGTCAGTTACACACAGCCCCAGCGGCTGGAGGCTCCAGCCGCCCCCGCTCTATTTAGGAGCCGGGCTGCCCCAGCGCTACCAGCTTCGGGCAGCCCCGTGCCTCTAGACCCTGCGCCGCCGGAGCCCGGGAGGGGAAGTGCCCGGCTGGGGGCGCAGGGTCTGGAGGCAGGGGGGCTGCCCGAAGCCGGTAGCGCTCGGGCAGCCCGGCTCTTAAACAGAGCGGGGCTGGCTGGAGCCTCCAGCCGCCGGGGCTGTGTGTAACTGACACAGTGTCAGTTACACAGAGCCCCAGCCGCTGGAGGCTCTGTTTAAGAGCCGGGCTGCCCCAGAGCTACCGACTTCGGGCAGCCCCGTGCCTGGAGACCCTGCGCCGCCGGAGCCCGGGACGGGAAGTGCCCGGCTGGGGGTGCAGGATCTGGAGGCAGGGGGGCTGCCCGAAGCCGGTAGCGCTTGGGCACCCCGGCTCTTAAACAGAGCCTCCAGCGGCTGGAGCCTCCAGCCCCCGGGGCTCTGTGTAACTGACCCAGTGTCAGTTACACAGAGCCGCAGCCGCTGGAGGCTCTGTTTAAGAACTGGGCTGCCTGAGAGCTACCGGCTTCGGGCAGCCCCCTTGCCTCCGGACCCTGCGCCCCCAGCCGGGCACTTCCCCTCCCGGGCTCCGGCGGCGCAGGGTCCGGAGGCACGGGGGCTGCCCGAAGCCGGTAGCGCTGGGGCAGCCCGGCTCTTAGAGCCTAAGAGGAGCAGAGCCTCCAGCTGCGGGGGCTCTGCTCCTCTTCGGCTCTGTGTAACTTATTAAGTTACGCAGAGCCGCCGGAGCCCCGGAGGGGAAGTGCCCGGCTGGGGGCACAGGGTCCGGAGGCATAGGGGCTGCCCAAAGCCTGAGCGCTACCGGCTTCACGGTTTGCTGGGCAGCCTTCAGACCCTGCGCCCCCGGCTGGGCGCTTCCCCTCCCAGGCTCCAGCTGCGCTGGGGAAGCGCCGGCTGGGGGCGCAGGGTCTGGGGGCTGCCCGGCAAACCGTGAAGCTGGTAGCACTGGGGCAGCCCTTTCCCCCTGGCTGGGAGTGGGAGGGAGGAGGGGGCAGAGTTAGGGTGGGGGAAGGGGCGGAGTTGGGGCGGGGCTAGGGGTGGGGAAATGGGCGGGGCCATGGCCCGTGGAGGGTCCTCTTTTTTTATTTATAAGATATGGTAACCCTACCTAAGCAGGAATAGTTTGCCCCCCAACACATACTAAAAAGTGAATACAAGGTTCCCCTTGAGCCGCTCAGGGCCCCGAGCAATTGCTTAGTCTGCATATGCCTAGCCCTGCTGGCAAATCACTTTTAAATAACAAGAGATCGTTAAAATCCCAATTCAGATCTTTCACAGTAAGGTGTAATGGAGCTTAGCTTGCTTCATGGAATGGATGGTCATGCAATTGTCTCATCTCCCATCAGCCCCCATTCCTCTCAGAAGCATTGTCCTTTTCTGCACCAAGTTTGGAGTCACTTAGTGCACTCAGAAGCTGTTTTAGCACACAGCCAGGTGTGGGATGCCTGTTCATTCATTCATTTCCATGTAACCTGTGTTTGAGGCAAGAAAATGTATTACAGACCAGCAATCACTTTGGTGCATACACGCACCCACATGAATAATGTGGTTGGAGACTGGACTTACTGGCTTGTGGCGCAGAGGATTCTAATGATTTGGTCTATGGGCTTTGGACCGTAGAAGTTCAATATCTCATACCTTTATAGTACTGGGCACTAGATTGAGTTGGTATGGTGTAGGTGTTACATGCAGTACTACTGTATTCCTTTATAGATTTGCTCTTCTGTCTCCAGAAAAGCCAACTTAACATTATTCTGATTTGGAACGCTACTTTTATTAAGAAATAGAGTTGCATTGAAGAGATGTGTGGACACCATAAAGCACCTCAACTTGTTAATGAGCAGCTTGCTGTTGAATTCTCTGCATGTGCATAAAGTACCAGACCCAGCTTACTTTCTTGTTTGGTTCTGTGGCCCACTGGACAGAAGCTCTGTGGCAAGAACCTCCAATTTCCATGATATTCTGGTGCAAATGCGTGCAGTAATTTGAAATCTCGGTGGCAACATGAAATGGGGAATACAACATTACAGTGTTATGGCACCTTTCACCAAAGCACTTCAGAAACCCTAATTAAGCCTCTCAACATCTCCAGTTTCTGCTTTGTAACAGCGCTAGGGCCACTGCAGTGAGTCTGCAGTGCTGTACTCTGCTCTGCTTCTTCCAGACGCTTTAAACTGATCACAGAGTGGCAGGAGTCACGGAGATCAGCTGGCTACACAAGCAGATAGTTTATTCCTAAAGGGACCACAGGCAAATATTAGGAGTCATACATTCTTTATACAAGTAATTGATATGCAATGATGTCTTTACCAAAGAAATCTGCACATTTCAGTAACCAAGCCTGGTGGAGACAAAGACATGGAAGATTATTCTAAGGTCCACATTAGAAGAAAAATCATACAGCCATCTATGACAAAAGGAATTGCAGGCCACCACTGCTACCTGAGAAATCAAGAGCAGCAGTGATGGATCTAGTAAGATCAAGCAGCTGTGAGCTATTTTGCCAGAATGCAAACATGCACCCTCCATAGGTGGTGTTTCCACCCAATCCTCTAAATGCCTCTATGAACAAACATCACTTCTCTCTTATTTGGATTGAATTCCAACCAGTTCTTCTTCATCCAGATTGCTACCTCCTGGCATGTAGTGGGAAAGTAATGAGGCAGCAGCTGTGTTCAGTGAAAAGGAGCCAAAGAGCTGAGAATCACTAGTATACCGATGACTCTACCACCCAGAATGGCTCTGTCTCCTCCAGTGGCTTTAAAGAAGCACTGATAGGACTGATTTGAGTCCTTTGGAATGGTGAGCAATTGCTCAACGCTACCCATGGGATCTAAGAGGAAGGACTGAAATGTTTAATGGCCAATCTTTCAATCAGCGAGTCAACCCAGCCCATGGGCCATGCACCTCCTGCATCTGAGATCACTGAAAAAAAACAGCCACATTCTCTTTGTGATTCTGCATATTGAACCGAATACCCAGCCAGATCATCGCAGAAGCAGTACTTTAAGCATCTACAGGTATGGGGATGTTCATAATTTCACAGAGACCCATTTTACAGTATGACTTAATGTCTATGGCACAGTCATTAAACAAATTCTGTTTAAATTTCTCAACATACGATGTCAAAGTGAAGAGAGAGATTAGGTGATACTGGATATTGCATGCCTTTTCATGTACTCTACAGAACACTTTTTCACTAGGTGAGTAATGAGAGTAAAACACTGTAGCTATAGCAGGAAATGTGCTTGAGGTTCTTCCATCAGGAATGAGAGAAGATTCCATGTTAATTGGGTGGATCTGGCTGGTTCTGCTTTCCATCCTGGGATAAATGGAACTGGAGAACTTCTGCAGTACCCATATGCACTGAAAATGAAAAATAATTTGGGATGGGTCAATGTACATAGGCGCCAACTTCCCCTCTTTCCTGTGGGTGCTCGACTGCCCCTCGCCCCACCTCAACTCCACCCCTTCCATGAGGCCCTGCCCCTGTCATGTCCTTCCCCGCCCCCCTTCCAACCCCTTCCCCAAATCCACGTCCTGGACCCACCTCTTCCGCACCTCCTCCCCTGAGTGTGCCACATTCCCGCTCCTCTCCCTCCAGGAGCTTGTTAACACTGCCAAACAGCTGTTTGGTGGTGGCTGGGTGGGAAGCACTGGGAGGTAGGTGGTGGAGGAGTGGGAACGCGGCACACTGGGAGGAGGAGGAGGTGGGGCGGGGGGTGAGAGGAGCTTGGCTGCCTGTGGGTGCTAACCACCCACTAATTTTTCCCCATGGGTGTTCCAGCCCCAGAGCACCCATGGAGTCGGCGCCTATGTCGATGTGGGTCAACACCAGTTATCACACAGAGTAGCTAACTCCTCACCCATATGGATAACATTTTCAGAGCCCAAAGGCCAGATTTTTAAAGATTTTAGGCACCTACAAAAGTAGATAGGCACCTAGTAGGATTTTCAAAAGCCCCTACACACCTATCTCCAATTGAAATCAATGGGAGCTAGGTACTTAGTAACTTTTAAAATTCCAACTGGGTGCTTATTTGCATCTTAAAGCATCTAAATACCTATAAAAATCTGGATCTAAGAGATGTAGTCTGTGTCTAAGTGCCTAAATCACTTTTGAAAATGGGATGTAGGCTTGTAAGTCTCAAGAGTTTTTGAAAATGTTTCCCACTGTTTTGGGTGGTTATAACAATACACTTTATTTAGCTAGAAAAGACAGACAAAAATTGCTCATAGCAGAGTTCATTTCGATAAACGCCAAGACTTGGAACAACTGAACTGTGGAGGAAGTGCCAGGTTTGCTTATTTGGATTTGAATACAGTATTTTGTTTTTTGAAAACTGGAGCTCAGGAGAATGGCAAGTCGCAACATATATTACTCTTTAAAAATCTAGTTTACTTATTTCTACTGGCAGGGATTTATGATTGGGCAAAATCTTCTTATTCACTTTAGCAGAATTTTCACAGAAAAACTAAGGATGAAATTCTATCCTGATCCCATGCCCAAATCCCAGCCAGACTGAAAACTTTCATTAATGATCTGGAAGATGGTGTGGACTGCACCCTCAACAAGTTTGCAGATGATATTAAACTTGGAGGAGTGGTAGATATGCTGGAGGGTAGGGATAGGATACAGAGGGACCTAGGCAAATTAGAAGATTGGGCCAAAAGAAATCTGATGAGGTTCAACAAGGACAAGTGCAGAGTCCTGCACTTAGGACGGAAGAATCCCATGCACTGCTACAGACTAGGAACCAAATGGCTAGGCAGCAGCTCTGCAGAAAAGGATCTAGGGGCTACAGTGGACAAGAAACTGGTTGAGTCGACAGTGTGCTAATGGCATTTTGGGCTGTATAAGTAGGGGCATTGCTAGCAGATCAAGGGACGTGATCATTCCCCTCTATTTGACATTGGTGAGACCTCATCTGGAGTACTATCAGTTTTGGGCCCCACACTACAAGAAGGATGTGGAAAAATTGGAATGAGTCCAGAGGAGGGCAACAAAAATGATTAGGGGGCTGGAGCACATGACTTATGAGGAGAGGCTGAGGCAACTGGGATTGTTTAGTCTGCAGAAGAGAAGAATGAGGGGGGATTTGATAGCTGCTTTCAACTACCTGAAAGGGGGTTCCAAAGAGGATGGATCTAGATTGTTCTCAGTGGTACCAGATGACAGAACAAGGAGTAATGGTCTCAAGTTGCAATGGGGGAGGTTTAGGTTGGATATTAGGAAAAACTTTCTCACTCGGAGGGTGGTGAAGCACTGGAATGGGTTACCTAGGGAGGTGGTGGAATCTCCTTCCTTAGAGGTTTTTAAGGTCAGGCTTGACAAAGCCCTGGCTGGGATGATTTAGTTGGGAATTGGTCCTGCTTTGAGCAGGGGTTGGACTAGATGACCTCCTGAGGTCCCTTCCAACCCTAATATTCTATGATTCTTTCACTGTGCATGCATTACTGTTCACTCAGAGGCAACCACAAAAAGGCTATCTGAACTCCTGCTCTGTGTTACCAAAATATAGCCTGCAAGGAATTTGCTGTCATTTATTTGTCTATCTGTAGTATATTCTTACTCTCATAGTAAGGTGTGAATGTTCAGAAAGTCTGATCAAGTGGTTAGAGCATTGGCCTCGGGGCCAGGACCTCTTTGTTTCTATTCTTAGCTCTGCCAGTAGCTCACTGTGTGACTCTTGGGAAATCACTTAACTCCTCTAAGGCATCACCCATAAAATGGGTAAAATACTTCCCTACCTCAAAGGTCTATTGCTGCTTAATTAATTAATGTTTATAAAATGTCTTAAGACCCTTGGATTCAAAGGGAGTATGTAATAAATACAAAGTATTTATTTAATATAATATTTTTACCTGGCTTATCTTCCGCTGGAATGGGTTCTTGCTTCTGACTCTGAGACAATCTGTTATAAAGAAATGCAGAGAAAACTAAGTATTTTTCTAAATCTAAAATTCTAAATTTTGAATAAACCTGGTAGTCATGAAAATGAAAGGTTGCATTAGTCTGCCACTTTGCCATTCACTTCCTGTGTTTATGTGTATTTTTATTTTCTAGTTACTCTGCTCATGCTATTGACTGGAAGTCCACATACAGGTACTGAAATCCAAGCCTCTGCACAATTTTACCAGTTCACCTTAATCTCTGACCCATGTGCTACTGAAACAATGGGCTCCCATTGAACAACGTCTGCAAGCCATGCCATTGACTTAAATGGGCTTTGGATCAGGCCCTCAGTTAAACCAGTTGAAATGGGGAGAGGGGAGCTAAGTAGGTGGACAAAATCAGTTTTATTGCTTGTTTGATGAATCTCTCTCTCTTCTTGCTGCTGTATATGCAAACTAATGTATCCAACATGTCTCCAGCCCTCAGTAAGTGAAATGTTTCAGTTCTGTCACACTGTGAACATCCAATTGAATAGTTTTTGTGAAAGAACCTGGCTGGATGATTCCTTCCCAAGTGTTGCCCTCTGGAGGACAGGCCCACTGCAGTCTGGGACATCTGGGACTGAAGCCTCTTGTCCATGCTTGTGCTCAAGGATTGGGGCTCCAGTTGTAGGTTGGCAGTTGCAGTCTGCAACATCTTCATAACAAGATCCTTTTCTGTAATGAGAGGAAGACAAGTAGGCAGCAGAAGAAACAATATCTCACCTGTGACGAGAGAGAGAGAGAGAGAGATTCCAATCTGGAAACATGTGAATGTCATAAAATGATTTCCCTATGCCCTGGATTCTGTCACTTTCTGCATGTACTCAAGCAGAGCAGAGAGAAGTTGATCCATCAGAAGTACAGCAAGACTCCAGTGATATCCTGTTCTTGGGCGAGTGGTATGTGTAATGGTCTCTTGCTGCAATACAGGTCCATGGAGAAACGAGCTACAGTGCTACCTAAGATAGAAGAGCCACTCTAGCTCCCACTATTCCCTTTTTGTGGAAATAGGGATTTCCCCAACTCAACTGGAACACACCCAGAGCAAATACCCTTAAAACGAATACAATAAATACAATCTGACCAACAATATTTATCTTCCTACAGCTGCATTTTTATATTGGAACTCAATAGTGAAGCCTGAATTCAGCAGCAGCAGCACCTTCAGCTGCAGCCTGTAACGCAGAAGCAAAACATTCAAACATAAAAGCCTGAAGCTAGGCCTCTAAAGTCCTATTTAAGCAGATAAATAAGTGATTTGACTTTCACTGGTACTAAGCACCTGAAGCCCCCATTGAGGTCAATGGTCCTCAGCACGTGTGGAAATCAGGTCATTGATTTAGAAGCCTTACTTTGAAAATTTTGGCCTACAGCTTTTACATAGAAACAGTCCTTTACTCTAATGCTGGGCCATATTTAATAACAGTCAGTGACACCCAAAAGACAATCACTGGCAGGAAAGATAGAATGAAGAAAAAACTGAGACTAGAGAGAGACAATTTTTAGAAAGCCATGTACGCCATCCATCTGTCCAGATTCTATACCAATCCCATCACCGGAGCCTCTGAGTCCTTGAACACCAAGCAAAATTCATATCCTTAGGGTTTTCTAATGACCTGGTTTGCAGTAACTGGTGAAGAACTAACAGATTCTATATGAAGGAATCTTTCCTCCAGAAGCAACTTTTCCCTCATAGAAAAATGTGTACTCCACAATCTCAGGTTGTTCTGAAAGGCTGTAAAGTGTGTATTGGGAATAAACTTGTGGTTGCTGAAGTAGAGATAATTAGGGTGCCAAACTCTGAGAATAGAAGTGGGTGTCTATTCCTCTTGCCCAGGCACCAAGTTGAGGTTCCAGGTTCTCCTCACCCCTCTGACCAGCTGTGAGCAGCCATTGCTGAATAGCCGACAAGGAGTCTGTCTGCAGGATCTGACACAGCAGCTCCAAAATCTGTTGGCAGAAGAGCAAAGTAGAAAGTGACAGCATGATCAGGTCAGAGTGACACCGATTGTACCTGGAACACAGACAAACAGGAGGTCATTAGGGTATGCATACAGAGGCACCTTGCTTATCTAGACACCGTACAGGTGTGGACTTTGTCTTTCAGTTTTATGAGT
Source organism: Chrysemys picta bellii (assembly GCF_011386835.1). Taxonomy (NCBI): domain Eukaryota; kingdom Metazoa; phylum Chordata; order Testudines; family Emydidae; genus Chrysemys; species Chrysemys picta. Next base: position 87,646,289 of record NC_088797.1, on the reverse strand, counting down.
TACTGTTCCCTGCCCAGGGTCTAACCTACACATTTGAAAATATAATAAAAGAAGTAGAGGATGATCTATCAAAGCCTACTGTGCAAGGGTAAATATCCCCCTCTCCACCCCAACAGAGACTAGGCTAAGGCCCTGATCACGGAGTCAGTGTTTAAATTGGATTAAACTTGTTAGGACATTGGATCTTCTGTTGCACTGCATCTCACCCCTTCCTGACCAGTGTCCCTGTATACAGGCACTCAAACGCACCACATAAGAGTACATTATCAGTTGGGAGTGAACTGATGTCTCCATGTTCTGTGTTGTGTTTTTTCACCATCTCTTGTTTCCCTCTATCTATTGTGCCTATAGTTAGCAAATCAGGGGCAGGCCTAGTCACACTTGCTATACATGCTAAACTGGAACTTCTCATTCTCCTCCCAGCCTACAGAGGAGATGAATTTCAAAATGTTTCTTGGGCACTGCTGCAGATTCTCATGAATATCTCTTCTTAGTACCCCTTTCAGCTGCCTTTCTGAAGGCAGCTGAATTAACCTGGTGCTGTCTACTGTCACTTCAGCCTTTAAAAACAAAACAATATCAAATCCAAGATATGGGAAACAAACCGACTTCTAGTAAATAAACTTGTATCCGGGAGGGAGGGAGGGAGGAAGGAAATGACTCCTACAAGAGCAGTATTTATTCCCTTCCCATTGTTTACACATGTCAGTCCTCTATTCCCTGCCCACTACAGCCTGTCATCAGTCAACATTTTTATTAATGATCTCGAAGTAAATATCAATTTTTTTCAGCCAAAGATGAAGTCATACATCTAGGAACAAAAGAATGGCTAATATGGTCTTTGGATGTATAAACAGGGGAATAGTGAGTAGGACTAGGGAAGTGATTTTTACCTCTGCATATGACATTGGTAAGACTGATATTAGAATACTGCATCCAGTTATGGTGGCCACATTTTTAAAAAGATGTTGAAAAATTCAAGCAGGTGCAGAAAAGAGGCACAAAATTATTTGAACGTTAGAGAAAATATCTCTAAGAGCTCAATCTGTTAAGTTTATCTAAAAGACTATTGAGCGATGACTTGATTACAATGTACAAGTACCTTCATGGGGAGAAAACACCAGGGACTAAGTGGTATTTTAATATAACAGAGAAAGGCAGAACAAGAATCAAGGGCTAGAAGTTGAAGCCAGACCAATTCAAGTTAGAAATAAGGCACATAGTTTTAACAGTAAAAGGAACGAGGAGTACTTGTGGCACCTTAGAGACTATCACATTTATTTGGGCATAAGCTTTTGTGGGCTAAAACCCACTTCATCAGATGCATGCAGTGGAAAATACAGTAGGAAGATATATATACAGAGAACATGAAAAAATGGGAGTTGCCATACCAACTCTAACTAATCAGTTAAGGTGGGCTATTATCAGCAGGAGGAAAAAAAAACGTTTGTAGTGATAATCAGGGTGGCCCATTTCAAACAGTTGACAAGAAGGTGTGAGTAACAGGAGGGGGAAAATTAGCATGGAGAAATAGTTTTTAGTTTGTATAATGACCCATCCACTCCCAGTCTTTCTGCAAGCCTAATTTAATGGTGTCCAGTTTGCAGATTAATTCCAGTTCTGCAGTTTCTCGTTAGAGTCTGTTTTTGAAGTTTTTGTTGTTGAAGAATTGCAACTTTTAGGTCTGTAATTGAGTGTCCAGGAGGTTGAAGTGTTCTCCGATTGGTTTTTGAATGTTATAATTCTTGACGTCTGATTTGTGTCCATTTATAAATAAATAAATAAATTAATGGAGATATCCCATCTCCTAGAACTGGAAGGGACCTTGAAAGGTCATTGAGTCCAGCCCCCTGCCTTCACGAGCAGGACCAACTACTGATTTTGCCCCTGATCCCCAAGTGGCCCCCGCAAGGATTGAACTCACAACCCTGGGTTTAGCAGGCCAATGCTCAAACCACTGAGCTATCCCTCCCCCCTTTTTCTTTTGCATAGAGACTGTCTGGTTTGGCCAATTTACATGGCAGGGGACATTGCTGGCATATATCACATTGGTAGATGTGCAGGTGAATGAGCCCCGGATGGTGTGGCTGATGTGATTAGGTCCTATGATGGTGTCCTTGAATAGATATGTGGACAGAGTTGGCAAAGGGCTTTGTTGCAAGGATAGGTTCCTGGGTTAGTGTTTTTGTTGTGTGATGTGTGGTTGCTGGTGAGTATTTGCTTCAGGTTGGGGCAACCTGAAGCAAATCTGTAAGAGAGGACTGGCCTCTCCCAAGATCTGGGAGAGTGAGGGATCGTCCTTCAGGATAGTTTGTAGATCCTTGATGATATGCTGGAGAGGTATCACGCCACACACCCCAAAATGGCGCCCACTCCCCCAACGGGCTAATCGGCCATGCAGTCCCACCAAGGTGGGTTACTCTATTGATTCTGGCCATTAGGCCAAGCTGCCCTGCTTTACTGACTCCAGCCACTAGGCTGTAGTACCATGTTTTATAGTCAGAGTCATGAACACAGGACCTAACGGGGTGCTGTACAGTTTTTTTCCATACCTGACCTGGCACACGGGATGGAGTGTACCTACACTGCGACAGTCCTAAAGGAAAAACAGTCACACAGAGGAAGTGAGCAGCAGGAAGTTCCAGGTGTAGCTACTCTTTCTCATTATGTTCTACTTACTACCAGCTCTTGGTCCTGGAAAGACAGGGCAGCATCTTTGCCTTTGTTCTTCGCATTATTCCGGCACAACTGTTGGGATGTATGGTGGGCTGTTGCCCGAGAAGAAGGTGGGATGAGGCGCCCAGTTTCTGCTGAGTACTGTGTTGCTCTCCGGGGCTCTTCTGCCTGTTAAAATGCAAATGCACACATGCTTTCTGATTAGAGGGCTGAGAGTGGGACAGGGGTTGCACAGGAGATAAAATGTTTAATACAAGACTGAGTGTAAAAAGGCTGTGACAAAAGGGGAAATCTTCATTAAAGAGGTGCTTGGCTGTTGCAAAAAAATATGAATGCACCCGCTGCTGTTAAAGTGAAGCTACTGTGTGGTACTAAAAGTTCACCTGGGAGCTGTGTTTCTCTCCAGCTGTGAACTGTGCACTGATTTTGCAAACAATGTTTTATTTAAAATTGAAACTTGTGCACCACCTACTGCTGTCAGAAGAGACAGACAACTGAATGGTCAAAACCCAAACACTGCATCTAAACCCATAGCTATCCTTACGCAGCTATAATCGTTTATAAGTTAACACTGACATTATCTGGTCCCAGTATTAAAGAATGCTAATCCAGGGTGCCGAATCTGGTGCTCTTGAAAGTGAATGACTGATAGCACTCACTGGAGCGGATACAGTGCATGCAGAGGTTGTGTAAACTTCCTGTACACAGTGCTACATATGCACCTCAATCCTGATCTGTAATACGCATTGGTATTCTAGCTCTGCCCTCCCCCCGCTCCCCCAGCACTGCCAGTGTCCTTTGATCCTGACCTAAAACACCTCTGCTGGGTCCAGCCATGATCTTTCATGGCTCCATAATCTTGACCTGCAACATCCTGTAGGTCCTGATCCTCCCTCCACTGGAGATTAACAGTTGTGCCGTTGTGCGATTGTTTTGTGATGTGCTTTTACAAGAGTTTGAAACCAATTTCATCTGTACCCTAAAATAGATTTGAGCCTATGTGTCAAGAGGTGAAAAACTAGTGTTGACCCACTTCTCCTTTTGGTGTGGTCCCTTCTGTGTAGTTGTTAAAGACTCAAACTACAAATTTTGGCTCCAGATATTAAACACCATAGAGAATGGGATAGTAGAGATCCAGAAGTCATGATCCAGCACATTATAAAAGCAAAGAAATCATCTGCAAAATTTGGATCTGGGTTCAGATTTTGGTCAACCTTCAAAATTTGGGGATCTCCAGATCTGGGCATGGGTCACATTCCATTGCACATTTTGCCTTGTTTAGATTAGGAATAAGTAGCTTTAAATTATCTTTACAAAATAGATTTCCACATGACCCTTCAAGTCTTGATGCTGTCACTAACAGACATGGGCCACATGACTTACAGTAGTGATACAGCAGCCTCATGAAAAACTCTCTTTTTCTGCTCCCTCCCTTCCATTTCTTTATGTTATTCCAGGTGTTGGTTAGATGACACTCAATAGCAAAGCAGCCGTAAGTGTCATGCTCACAGTATGAAAAACTCACCACTTCCTTGTGCTCCATTTCAGTGGAGGAGGAAGCACTAACTCTGGCAGCGAGTTCCCTCAGTTCTTCTCTCCATGCATCTGACAACGAGCCTGTGAGAGATAGGAGACATGTGAGAAAGCTCAGTACAGTAGCACCACTTAGTTCCTCAAGGCTGATGGGAGGGGGGGAAGCCAGTACAAATTACCGGGGCCCAGCGGTCCGGAAGGGGGCCTGGGGCCCGGCTTCCTCCCCCTCTCGTCGGCCCTGTTTAGCCGGTCCGCCCTTACTGGGGGGCCCGAAAAATTTTTTTCACCGGGGCCTGAACCCACTCTCGGCAGCCCTGCTTATAAACCCTGCATATATCTGAACATAGACCACACCTTGAATTCCTCCCCTTAGGCATCCATGACTTCCTATTTTCACTGTGGAAAGGAATTTGCATGGTCTCATCCTGAGGCCAACAGTTCCCCTGCAGAGCTTGGATGGAAATAGATGCAAATAAATGGTAGCTACAACCACTGGATACATTACAATGTATTATGGGATGTAGTGTATCTTGAGCAGTGATACTCTTTGTATGAGAGTGAGTGGAAAGGAAGGTTCCCATATTTCACACCATGAATAGCCCTAGAAGTAACACAAACATGCACGTGCAAACGTCATAGTATAATACAGGAAGGAGATAGAGGCTCATACAGGAGGGAGGGTTGTTGCAGAGCTGGATGAGAGGATGAGGAGGGGAAGGAAGAGGGGAGAATCTCTCAAATCTCTGATCTTTTCCACTGTTAAAACCTCCTGTTTGGGCTCTGGGCTCTGCAGGGAGGATCAGGGCTGCGGGGGTACAGAAGGCTAAAAACGAGACCACTAAAATCATGGTGAGAGCCCTGTGCTCCACAGCCTATTGCTCAAGATGGGCAGTTCAGAATCAGACACACTGCCCCCTCCTTGGATTCTGTTGTATCAGGCGGTTGGTGCAACACCAAAGCATTGTGCGTGTCTGAGGTCTGATGCCTTCCAGGTGAAGGGAGAACCCATGGCTTCATATTGCCAAAAATAAAGCTGCTGGAGAATGGGGAGGAGTCCAGAACAAAGGGGCACTCTGCTCACAGTGATATCTCTGAAAGATGGGAAAGGACAAGCAGGCACCTCTAACCCAGTGGCTCTCAACCTTTCCAGCCTACTGTACCCCTTTCAGGAGTCTGATTTGTCTTGTGTACCACCAAGTTTCACCTCACTTAAAAACTACTTGCTTAGAAAATCAGACATAAAAATACAAAAGTGTCACAGCACACCATTACTGAAAAATTGCTGACTTTCTCGTTTTTACGATATAATTATAAAATAAATCAATTGGAATATAAATATTGTACTTACATTTCAGTGTATAGAACATAGAGCAGTATAAACAAGTCACTGTCAATATGAAATTTTAGTTTGTACTGACTTTGCTAGTGCTTTTTATGTTGCCTATTGTAAAACTAGGCAAATATCTAGATGAGGAAGACCTCTGAGTACCCCCAGTGCTATGCGTACCCCTGGTTGAGAACCACTGCTCTAACCTAAGAGGCTTTAGGATTAGGAAATAATTACTCACTCCATTTATTTGAGATACTGTTAATTAGGTTGTTTGCAAGGAACCAATTTAAACCTGATGATGATATTTAATGGCATGGTCCATCACTTAATTGCCATGGTAATTCCACTTGCTTGGGATACGTGCAAGCGATTAAGTGGTTCTCAAATAGGGCTATCTGGCCCTTGTAAAAATGAGACGCTGATGGTGCTTTTGTATGCAACAGGAAGACTTCTGCCAGGGCAAAGCTGTTTTTCCACCAATGCTGTGTGGCAATACATGATGTCTCTGAAACCTGGCATTATGTTCCTCTGGTTCAAAACCACTTCAGCTCAAAGGGGCAGGAAAAATAATCCGGCTGAGTCTTTTGTCAAAGTAAAACCTGAGCTACCTCCAGTCCTGTAGCAAGTCAAAACAAGTGAAGTCATTTGAGAACCATTTCAGGTACAGCATGATTAATTCTGTTAATTAAGGAATTCCACTTAATTGGACAAAAGGCCATCTAACAGGGCATCCCGATCAAGCAGTCTACTGCACTTGAGTGTGTGAGCAGCACACTAACCTACAGTTAACCTGGGGACCAGATTACTATGTGGATCTCCAATTGGCATCTGAGCCCCTGGTACTCCCAATATGGTAGTAGAAAGCTGGCCTTTTATCATTGGATGAGGTGACAGAGGGGTCAGCACAGACCACCCGTCATTAACCATACAGATGGGGACGCCATTTAAGCCTACAAAAGAAAATGAAAAGAGGCAAATATCAGTGAGTAACTCAATGGAAGAAGCACACAAGAAAATAGCACACAAGGTGTCTTTCACCTTGCATAACACACACAGCATTTACAGTTACTTTCTGCCTGAATAATAAATCTGTAGGTGCATGAGTTCTGCTGTGGCATACATAGATCAATTTTCCTCCCCTGCCCCAATAATACTGAATGGATTCCTGAAGCACCTCTGTTTATAGATCTCTATTTAGTCAGGGAATATACAATTTGGATGAATTACACTACCGCCTCTATCAACTTTAAACAGGAAGCCAAGCATGGGATAAATTCTTAAACTGCAAATACACAGCTGGGATTATTTTATCCAGATGATGCAGTAGCTGATTTTCTGAACTAGGTCCTGGGATGGAGCAAAGACATGCATGGGATTAACCTAAGGAGTCTCAGATCATCACTGCTGCTCAGAAGAATCACCAGGGCAACACTTAATCTAGAAACATTATGCAGTCAGAGTTCTACTACTTTCCTCATATCCCACTGTGCTCTACAATCAGGCCTGTGCTGAAGCATTACATGGATTTTTCTGTTTCCTCCCATCCCATCTGACCTCTGCTCCTCAACAAAGAAAGGCCACATCATTAATGCCTTCAATTCCTGTTTCCTGCCCCCCATCCTAAGGCCATACCTTGGATGTGGGTCACTCGGTGAGGATGGGGGTTGTGCCGTGAGAAGAAGGAATGGTGGCTGAGGTTGCCAAAGCGAGAGTTGTTCTTTGACTGGGGTCTCATGGCCTCCATACTAAACCGCAGTGGCGTGTTCAGGGCCACGTGTTTGAGTTTCCCTGCTAATGCTGTGATGTCTTTTCCTTTGAATGGGCCAGCAACTGGGCTCCTTAGCATCTCCATCTTCTCCTTAGCAGATATACACTTGGTTCTTGGAGAAAAAGAGAAGAAAACCACTTATCAGCATGCAATCACATTTTATGAAAATGTCTATATCTTAGGTACAAGTCCAGTTCATGAAAGGCAGAATAAGAGTCCATTCCAAGTGCAGGTTATCTTCCTCTCAGGGATTTCACCCCAAGTCCATTGTGACCAGGCAGAGAGATCCACCATCACCTATTCTTTTCCTCCACATCCCAAGGGATTGCAGCAAACTGCGGGAATCCTCTCCCTTATTGACATTGGAGCAGACTTTGTTAGAATGTTTCATTTACAGAAAGGGAAATCTTGGATCTGAATTTTGTACCCACCTGAAATGCTCTTAATGCTCTAGACAAATTTACTGAGGAAAAACAGCTTGAATGAAATACCTGAGTGAAGAGAAGCTGATAGGAAAGTTTGCTGTGTGTTGAACAGGTCCGTTCTGTATTTATGGGAACACTTTGTTGTTACCTGCAGGCCAGCAAGAGCTCACCTGAGTATGGAAGCTGAGAAACAAGCCCACACAGACTCCTGGGTTTCTGCTGACATGCAGAAAAAGGAGCCTTCTGAGGAAACCCCCATGAAAACAACTGAGAACTGCCCCAGCTGGCAGCTTTGATGGGTGACTCAGAGTCATGGCTTCCTAATCTGTCATCTGCTGAGACAGGCCAGGTTAGAAGTTCAACTTTACCAAAGCACTGAGAACACATTCTCAAGACTGACAAAAACTCCTCCACTCAGAGGATCGTTAGCTGGCGTTTCATCAGATGACTCCCAGCATTATCAGCATCAACGCTAATATGAGGAGCAGGAGCCATTTGCAGCATCATGCTCATGCTTCACTGCATTTCTTAGCTAGAAAAAAACATCATCGTATTTTACTGGAGTGTCTGGCTCAGTGTTCTGTTTCCTAGATCAGAAGCAGAGGAGACCCAGGAATATGTGGGTTCTGATTTTCCCCCATGATCATCTTAACTCAGCTCTGATCCTTTTGAAGTGCTACAAAAAAAGACCATTTTAGGACTCCCCACATACTTCCCGATGGCAGCCCACTGAGTGTCAGAGTGCTCTATGCTTTGGCAGGAACAAAGTTTTCAAAATGCTCTCTGTTGCAGCAGAAGAATGATGAGCAGGGAAGGTTTCTTTGGAAGTGATTTGCAGGCCCAGGCAGTATTTCAAACAGGGGCTATTAACTGCTGAGTAGAGCTGAGTGAATGCTGAATTTTGCCTGAATATTCATTGAGCCCTTCTGTGTTTACTTTACACATGAATACAAGTTGATTGACAGCCATGTTTGTAGAAATGGCATGTTTTCAGGCAACTCTTGTAGAAAGTGAATTTGAATTCATTACCATAAGTATTAGCACCAGAAACCTGATTCTAAGCATTGTGCTCATCCAATCAGGGAACAGAAACATACTCTGTGTACTATGGGCAAGACTTGGGGTGTTGGGAAAAAGGTGGTTTAGAGCAGGAATGGGCAAACTACAGCCAGCAGCCGGATGTGGCCCCTCAGGGCTTTGGATCCAGCCCGCGGGATTGCCCACCCTGGCACCGTGGGCCCCGTGCCGCTCTCAGAAGCGGCCGGCACCACTCCCTGCGGCCCCCGGGGTGGGGGGGAGAGGGCTCCGTGCATTGTCCTCGCCTCCAGGCACTGCCCCCCGCAGCTCCCATTGGCTGGGAGCGCGGAACTGCAGCCAGTGGGAGCTTCGGGGGCGGTACCTGGAGGCGCGGCAAGGGCAGCGCATGAGAAGCCCTCCTTCCCCCCTCCCCCAGGGGCCGCAGCGCTTCCTGGAGTGGCGCGGGGCCGAGGACAGGGCAGGAATGCAGGGAGCCTGCCCTGGCCCTGGTGTGCGCCGCTGCCACCCTGGAGCCGCTTTAGGTAAGCGGTGCCGGGCCGGAGCCCGAACCCTGCCTGCATGCCGCCCCCCACCCCCTGCCCTAAGCCCTCTGCCTGCACCTCGCACTCTCCTGCACCCCAACTCCATGCCCTAAGCCCCCTCATAGGCCCCACACCCCTGCGCACCTAACCCCCTGCCCTGAGCTCCCTGCTGCACCCTGCACCCCTATGCACCCCCTCCCGCAGTCCGCATCCCTCCTGCACCCCTGCCCTGAGCCCCCCTGCATTCTGCACTCTTCCTGCATCCTAACCCCCTTCCCTGAGGCCCCTCATAGACCCCGCACCCCTCCTCTGCCCCAATCCCTTGCCCTGAGCCCCTTCCTCCACACCGCATCCCCTCCCACATTCTGCACTCCCTCCCACACCCCAACCACCTGCCCCAGCCCTGCATACAATTTCCCCACCCAGATGTGGCCCTCAGCCCTAAAAGTTTGCCCACCCCTGGTTTAGAGCCACCTTTGCACCCTACTGAGGCTGGGGGCAGCCAGGGGACAGTTCATCCCCTCCTGTAAGTATAAGAACAGCCTCAGGTTGCTGTAACCTTCCCCAGCTATAATAGCCCCTTAGATGGCTGTTCTGCTGTCTGAGAATTACTCCAACATGCCTTTTCTCCCTGACGTGCCCCCTATCTTTGGAGCAGGGCATGAAGAGATGGCATACAACTGGCTATTCGGCTTCTATACCAGCCTGGAATTCACCTACAAAAGGGGAATCCTGTTATGCCTCCTTTGTCCCAAGGACAGTGTAAAAGGGCCAGCTCAAATATAGAGACTCTAGCCCTGGACATCCAAATAAAACAGCTCACTCTGAAAGCACTGAACATCCCCAACAAACTGCTCATAAACAAGCCACAGACCAAGGATTATCAGCAGAAATTAGTGAATAATTTCATACCGCAAATATAGTTCAGAAAAATGTTCTCTTTTTGCAAACAAAGTGGGAACAGGAAACATGGTGAAATTCATTGTGAATTATTTGTTATGAACAATTCACCCAGGTTTAGTTCTGGGAATGGATGCTGCCTCTGTAGTTATTCACCCATGGTTTCAAAATGAAAACCAAAACCAGACTTTTTAATGGTATGTCACTCAGTGTTGTTACCGCACAATGTAACTTGAACTCTGCTTATGTCACTGCACAGGAAACCTGGTGTGTGCAGGTTTATTAGCTAGAAAGCTAACACTCAAACTCCAAGCAGAATGTTTCTTTTGTCTGCCTGATGGAGATGGGCCCAGCAGGCTTCCCTCTGTCAGCAATGAAACACCTATCACCACCCCATATGACCATTTTTAAGTCAGAAGCCCCATCAGCTCAGTTACTGTTTGCAGGGGTACAAGCTGCTGCTTTCCCACCTGCTCACTCATGGCATTGCTGCTTAGGTGTTTCTTCCAAATGTAGGGAATGGCACTTGGGTACTTACTCCAGCTGCTGAAGAACAGGTTCCAAGTTCTTTATCTCTGTTGCCATTTTAGTGATTCTATGACAATACAGAAAAGTTGGTGATTATTCCAGCATCCGTAGCTGCACAGTTCAGGTGGGAATTCAGACACATGGATTCTATGTACATGTACTATATACACCTATGGAGAAACTCTCCATCTATTGTGTGGGGAGACAGAAACTTTCTTCACACAATTGCTATAATTTAAGGTACATTCAGGTCCTAAACTCACTTATACCATGGTTTGAGAGGTGTTGAGCTCTCACAACACTCAAACCATTGACCTCTCTTTGTGTCTGTTTCCTCACCTGTAAAATGGGGCTAACAATATCTACCTCACAGGGGTGTTGTGAGGATTAGTGAATGTTTATAAAGCATTCTGCAAGGGGGGAATATTATTAAACCACGCTGTTTTGGCAGGTGCTTCCTGAAGTAGCATTTACAAATAGAAACAAAGAGGTACTCCCTCAGGGCTTTAATGGGTTCCCTCAGGAAGCAACGGGCAGTGAAAAACACCCACATGACACTGGTCACCTTGTGACTGCACAATGAATCCCTAAATCACACAACAGGCCCTGGGTGTGGGTTGGTGCTTAGCATGGATTAGTGGGAGTCATTGCTCAGTACCCATGGACATAGGTTTGTTTCAAACACTCCACCCGTGCTAACAAAGAGCAGAACAAACCACAGGAAGAAGCTTTAGGCGCTATCATTTCCCTCTACCCTCTGTTTCATAATTCACCAATTCAAATGTAACTAAAGTGGAGCCCACTGGGGAAATCATTGACATACAGTTTATCTGTGTTTGCTTGAGCATTTCTTTAGCTAGGAGCTTAGAAACTACAGCTTTTTAAAGATCAGTGCCTGAGTATCTGTTTGAAAGCTATTTTGTCCATGCCCCACCTAGGCCAAACCACCCACCTGGCCACCCCCACGCTAATTCTAAAGAATGCCTGGTGCTGAAGAGGCAGCTGGGCAGCAAGCAAAGGAAGTTTAAAGAAGTATTTTGCAAACCTGTAGTGTGGATCTCAGTGACCAGGTCTAGGAGGAGATTATGATACCCACCTCATATTCAGCAGCACCCCAGCAATGCAGTCACATGTAAACAGGGGCCCGTAAGAAGTCCAGCCAGCCCTCACCAGTCATCAGACAGATGACACCTTAACAAGTCACTGTGAGTTATTTAATTAAAGTTCATTTAAATAAATCCTCTGAAAATAATCATCTCCCCAGTAACTTGGGGCTGGTTCTTCCCCTTGTGAAACAGACTTGTGGCAGTTTCACTGTTGTGATCCATCTACCATATGAATCAAAATTGTGAGCTGTATACATATAGTTGGTTTCCCAGCTGAGGTGTACAGGATTGGTATATTTTGTACTTTAATTAGATGACCTAATCAATCTTTTCACCCCTCATTTCTATAACTCAGTGGTTCCCAAACTTGTTCCGCCGCTTGTGCAGGGAAAGCCCCTGGCGGGCCAGGCTGGTTTGTTTACCTGCCGCGTCCGCAGGTTTGGCCGATCGCAGCTCCCAGTGGCCGCGGTTCGCTGCTCCAGGGCCAATGGGAGCTGCTGGAAGCAGCGCAGGCAGAGGGACGTACTGGCCGCCGCTTCCAGCAGCTCCCGTTGGCCTGGAGCAGCGAACCGTGGCCACTGGGAGACGCAATCAGCCAAACCTGTGGACGCGGCAGGTAAACAAACTGGCTCGGCCCGCCAGGGGCTTTCCCTGCACAAGCGGCGGAACAAGTTTGGGAACCACTGCTATAGCTCTTTGAAAACTCCCTAAAAATGTATTTTAATTCAGATGAAACCTTCCTAACAGTAGTATGCCCAGAAGGTAGACTGCAATTTAGCAGAGCTAGATTCAAATCCTAACTGTTCCACAGATCTCTTGTGTGACCTGGGGCAAGACACTTAATCTCTCTATGCTTCAATTCCTCCACTGTAAAATGAAGATAAACAAATGATGGGAGAAGATAAGTACCATTATCTTATCTATTTACATAGATTGTAAGCTATTCAGAGCAGGGACTGGTTCATTCTACATTTATGTACAGCGACTAGCACAATGGGGCTCTGTACCTGGAGACCCCAACCAAGATCAATGGTAATGCAAATAAATACATAAAATAATGCCAGCAGAGACTCTGCTAATCATGTAAATAGTCAGAGCCAAGAAACAAAACTAGCCTGACCTTGCAAAATGCTGAGCACTCTCAACTCCTTCTGAAACCAATGGGAGTTGAGAGTCCTGAATACCTCATAGGCTCAGGTATGAGATAAGAAAAACACAAACAGTAATAACCAAGGTAACGTGGGGGCGTGGACACTCAAACATGAGGGCTATAAAAGCAGCAGCACTAAGTCTTAGACTTTGGGAATTATGAAGCTACCTACCTGCCCATCCCAGCCATTTTATGTGCAAGAGTACCTTTCTTTTCACACACAGGTGGCCCGGGACCATAGCTTGTTTGTACATATTTGCATAAATCAGGGCTACTTGCTAGAAGCTCCCTCTCCCCAGCTTCCTACATTTCAGAGGGCTGCTGTTTCAAAGGGAAAGTTGGGACTGTGATATTTGAACAAAGAAAAGCAGTAAAAGCCAGAAATGTGCCTGTTATTAAATATATATAAAGGACCTACTTACCATTTACACTGCTACCATAGCTTGGGGAATGAGTCCCCTTTGCTCCCACGGTCTGGAGGGAGACGTGCAAAGTTACCTCACTTCTGTTAAAAAGTCTGTTTACTTTGTGCCTGATTGTGTTCAGGTTGCTAGGTTACACTTTTGGTGACAGCAGCCAAGCCTCCCCCCCCCTTCTCCCAGTGTTCAATTTCCCCTCTTCCTCCACCCCAAACGGGGCTGTCAAATAACCCCCCTTGCTCTTTACCTTACTAATCTTATTCTCCATTGCTCTCCATAGTTACATCTTGAAGCTTTCAATGTGAGAGGCAAGTAAGATCAGCTTGGGTGTGTCAAAGTGGTAGAAGCAAGTTCCAGCACTGTACATCTGAAGCTAAGTACTCATAGATCTAAACAGACAGACTCACAGCCAAACCACATATGCCTCCTGTAAGACAGATAATCTTGAGAAAGGACTAGGCTACTTGAATACCTAATGAGATTTGTTTTTCATTCTGTTGTTAATTTTCTCTTCTGGGAGCAGTGGCGTAATCAGTACTTCAATTCTATGGGGGCAAAATGTACTTCTTGAGGCTCGGAACTTTTCCTGCTAATTTAAAAACCCTAAGGATGCAAAGTGTAATGCATTTTCTCTGGAATTATTATTGCATATACACATTGCATATAAATAGGAAGGCAGATATTTAAACAGATGAAGCACATTCTACCCTGGACAGCTGCCACTGTAGAGAAGTATATATTCCATTAAGAGAATGTGGCATGAGGTGTGTATTCAGTCATACTTACCTTCACCAAACAGTCCCAATATGTGCATACCTGGCTGAGAAAGAAGTTCATGGTGCCTATTGGAAAAACAGTAAGACACTGAAATCTGGAAATAAAAGGCCTCCAGTAGGCAGAGATTTGGAAGTGATCTAGTGGGAGGCCCTCCAGACTCTGAACAAGGTGTTTAAGAGTAAATTATCTTTACTAACTTTTTAATGATTGAGAGAAAATAGGATTCTCAAGCAGAAAATTTTCACTAAGTGAGTACTAAACATATAGCAAAAATTGTCATAGGAGGCCATCACAGCAAAGACTAGGCATGAATTTAGGATTTAGAATCTAGACTTTTACTGCAAGAATGTGGGCTGAAAGTTACATAAAATGTAGCAGACTTGTTAGGACAAAATATTTTTTCCTGTTCCTAAAATCGTATTATGTTCCAACGAGCTAAGTTCCTTCATGTCCTCACGCTATATCAATTGGACCAAAAATTGCACAAATTGTGGATACGCTCCACTGCTTTACCTGCAGTTATACAAGCTAGGATAAGATTTACATCAGCTACCAATCTTTATGCTTCAGTGCATGAGCTGATCATCAGCTGCAATGAGGAAGAAATTTCCCCACCAACTCAACACAAACACACCACACAGCTACACATTTGGGCATTTTCACCTTTTTCTGCAGCATTCAGTAGATGTTCCTGTCAAGGAGAGAACACAAAACTAGATGGAATGTTGATCTTTCTTGTGTTTCTGCTGCTGCATTATTAGCCCATGGCATGAATATGTATTGACATTCATCTGTTTTGCATGCTACCACTGTGTTAAAGTCTGCCAATTTGAAACATAGGCTCAGTAATGCACTGTGAAGCTGTAGAAAGCATTAGGCTTTTATTACAGACTGCTATTATTACAGACAGAAGGGAAAAGAAGCCAGCAACAGGGAAACTCTGTGATCCAGTGAAGCTAGAGTGGTGACAGTATTAACTGGGACATCACAGTAACAGCCCAACACAGGCCACACAGAAAACAAAGTGGCACCAGGCACCAAAATCAAAAGCAGAATGTCTGTAACTTGTGTCATTAGACTCCATTTCTTAGATGTCCCGATTTTATAGGGACAGTCCCGATTTTTGGGTCTTTTTCTTATACAGGCTCCTGTTACCGCCCACCCCGTCCCGATTTTTCACACTTGCTGTCTGGTCACCCTATCTACCACACAGTGCGGCGACTGGGGCAAGCTTGGGATGAAGACATAGTCTCTTAAAAGAGTAGTATTTGTGAACTGCAGAGTTCACTACATTTCAAGCTATTCAAAATCCTCCATCTGTAACAATATTTTATACCAAAGGGGTAGCCGTGTTAGTCTGGATCTTTAAAAGCAGCAAAGAGTCCTGTGGCACCTTATAGAGTAACAGATGTATAGGAGCATGAGCTGTCGTGGGTGAATACCCATTTCTTTGGATGCTTGTAGTGGAAATTTCCAGGGGCAGGTATAAATATGCAGGCAAGAATCAGTGTAGAGATAACGAGGTTAGTTCAATCAGGGAGGATGAGGCCCTCTTCTAGCAGTTGAGGTGTAAACACCAAGGGAGGAGAAACTGCTTCTGTAGTTGGATAGCCATTCACAGTCTTTGTTTAATCCTGAGCTGATGGTGTCAAATTTGCAGATGAACTGAAACTCAGCAGTTTCTCTTTGAAGTCTGGTCCTGACGTTTTTTTGCTGCAGGATGGCTATCTTTAAATCTGCTATTGTGTGTCCAGGGAGGTTGAAGTGTTCTCCCACAGGTTTTTGTATATTGCCATTCCTAATATCTGATTTGTGTCCATTTATCCTTTTACGTAGGGACTGTCCAGTTTGGCCGATGTACATAGCAGAGGGGCATTGCTGACATATGATGGCATATATTACATTGGTGGACGTGCAGGTGAATGAACCGGTGATGGTGTGGCTGATCTGGTTAGGTCCTGTGATGGTGTCGCTGGTGTAGATATGTGGGCAGAGTTGGCATCGAGGTTTGTTGCATGGATTGGTCCCTGGACACACAATAGCAGATGTAAAGGTAGCCATCCTGCAGCAAAAAAACTTCAGGACCAGACTTCAAAGAGAAACTGCTGAGCTTCAGTTCATCTGCAAATTTGACACCATCAGCTCAGGATTAATCAAAGACTGTGAATGGCTAGCCAACTACAAAAACAGTTTCTCCTCCCTTGGTGTTTACACCTCAACTGCTAGAAGAGGGCCTCATCCTCCCTGATTGAACTAACCTCGTTATCTCTACACTGATTCTTGCCTGCATATTTATACCTGCCCCTGGAAATTTCCACTACATGCATCCGAAGAGGTGGGTATTCACCCATGAAAGCTCATGCTCCTATACGTCTGTTAGTCTATAAGGTGCCACAGGACTCTTTGCTGCATCTATACTTCACTATAGATGCATTAATAAGTATTGGGGGTGGCTGAATTGGTAGCGTAGTGGCTCCATGATATGGGATACAGGGTTCAGTCCCTCACTCTTTGGGCTAGCAGGGGCTAGAAGGCAGTCTATTCTTTGCTATTGATTTGAGATCTTGATTTAGTAAGAGACTGTTTAACAAGATCTTTACAATGGATTGTTAAGGCCCTTCTGCAAGGGTGAGAGACTAGCAGTTGGCTTGGGAAGGTATGGTTGGGAGGAGGGGACAAGGAAGGGAGAAGTCTTACTATGCGATTTCCTTTAAGTGTAGAATACTAGACTGGAGACAGTTTAAAAGCCAAGTCAGTGTAAAACTGATGGTCAATGAAGCTTAGGCTCCAAAGTACTTAGGAGAGAGGATGCAGACGGTGGATTGTCAGGGAAGTAGGGAACAACATGGAAAGCTCTGCTGAATAGATGCGCAAAACCTACTGAAGTGTTGAAGAACAGACCTTCATTGGTAGATTTTTTTTTTTATTTCAGCAAAAACTAAACCTCAGCTAACACGTACAGTACTGCTACTGCACAGCACCTTTTGGGTTTTAAATAGGTAATTGCAGGAAGAGCAGAGGTGCTCACCTGCTCTCAGATATGCAGCTACTCATCCCCAGCAGATTTGCCTCTTCATATATAATTGAAGGGTCTTTCAAGTTTAACCTCCTTCTCCTGCTGAACACAGAGAATAAAAGTGTTTTTAAATAGGACTTGAATAAGCAGGATTTAGCAGAATAGAAAAGGATGTAAGTGTAACTGACACCAGAATTGATATTTCAGGATCCTAAAGAATATTTTAAAAATATAATGGGCAATCCTCCTTATCTCTGAGGTATTTTTGGATGATTGACATTTCTCTTCCCCATGAAAGACCTACATTTATTCTGCTCTCCACTTGATTTTCTTGTGGGCAATTTTTTTTCTTTTAGGTACTTATATCATTGATTATCACAATTTTTTTTTATTATGGGGGCCCAAATACAGACTACTTCAAGGGACCTCCTTTCAAAAAGCACTGAGCACCTATCATTTGAAACAAATCAGGCCTTTTTCAAAGGGCACCCTATAGCATGAGTCACTTTGGAAAGTCTCTAAGTACCAGCTAAAGGAATATACTGTTTTTGGTGTAGCCCGTGGAAAAATGCTTTTTTGAATGTCAAAGTAAAAGACTTTTGTGTTTATATTTTGGTGTGCCACATTTGCTAGTGTACACTGTTCCTTTAACTCTAGAAGTCATTGGGACAGTCCATTAGTCCTGCTATTAACAACATGTTGGGGCAACTAGATGCGAAGATAGGCGTAATTGGAGAGCATGTAAACCATCATGTCTGTGCATGTTTTACTCTTTTTACACCCCGACTTTTCAGTTGACATGCTACCATCAGCACTGCATTTGTTTACAGCCTGTGCTCTAATCACAAAATCGATCACCCCTTTGTGCTTGATATAATGTTACTTGCTAGGGAGGACATCCTAACAATCATACAAGATGCTCTATCCACCAGTGTAATCTATACTCACTGTGTGCAGATGCACACTCCAGTAACAAACGCCAAGACAGCCAGAGAAGTCAGTGCCAGAATCATTTTTCATTTGCCAGTGCGCTCTCTTATCAAAAGCAGAGCCACAGGCTGGCACTGCCTTCTCATGACCCCCGCCAGACAGCTGGGGAAAGTGAAGCTCACATATGACAGGCTATATACAGGGGAGAGAATTACTTCCAGCCCTTCCACCCAAGTTCACTGCTGCTTTGGACAGTTCCCTTCCCACCTCCCCGACTACCTTCTTCAAATGGAAAAACAGCCTACTTTAGCAGCTCTCAGTCCATACTCCATGATACTGTATATACACTAATGTAGGGTACTGTATGGTGATACAGATTTCCTCTCTAAAGTAGAACAAGGAAATGGTCATCATCTGATTCCTCATACTCCAAGCTCAATTAAATGTCCCAAGAGTAAAGTTTCAAATAATAATTGTTTAGTCAGCTGCAGGTGCATAGTGAAAGTTTGTTATTTTTATAAATCTACAAGTTTCTTAATAGGACGGTTTAGAGATGCACAATAAGAACACTGTATGGCTTTGTTTCAGATAAATTGGTGGCATAGTGGTTAGCATAGATGATCTTACAATAGATAAAATTTTTCACCCAGCTGAGCCTTTCTACCTTTTTAAGAGGAAGGATAGTATTATGTTTAAGGCACTGGGCTGAGTCATAGGAGATATGGGTTTAATTTCCTGCTCTGCCATTTATTTCCTGTATGATTAAGGACAAATCACTTAATCTGTGACTCAATTCCCCATCTGAAAAGTGGGAATAACAAAGCTTCTTTTCTCCCACCTTTTATCTATTAGATTGTAAACTCTCTAAGGCTGGGACTCCCTTACTGTGTGTGCACAGCACCTACACACGTCTCAGTTGGGATCTCTAGAGATTGCAACATAGTTTTGTAAGTGCTGCGTTAGCTTGGCAGATAGGCCTTCCAGATTCTTCTCTTTTCAACTTCATAATAAAACTCTTCTCTGCTATCTGTGGTAAATATTGCCATCTTCAAGCCTCCATGGGATCATTTTAAGCTTTGAGTTCCTTGTGTTTTACACAAAGGTTCATCAGCCTCTGACAGCTGATGTCTAGTGTCTGAACTTCTCATTGGCTGAAGGGTAGCTGGGGGTAAAAAAGAATCAATTACTTTGAAGTAAGAGTTTCCACTCCAATAGCAACCTGCTCCAGGTGATTTCTGAGAGATGGGCAAAACTGGGGAGATTTGGATGTGGGTCACAGTTTTATCTAAACATCCAAGTTCAGGAGGTAAGAGTGTTTTAGGTAGAAGTATTTATCCCTTTGTATGAAGGACAATGTGCCATGTTTCCTCTTTGAGTAAAAGAGGGAGTTCCTGCAGCTATTTTAAGGCTATGTCTACACTAGCACTTTTGCAACTGCAACGGTATAGCTGTGCCACTGAAAGGTCTGTTTTACAGTGAGAATTAAATTTGAAAAGCTTCAAATGCAGTTACAAAAATTCTTGCTCCCCTATATTCTGAAGAATTATGAGAGGCATGAGTCACCAGTCCAACTCCCACTGCATTTTATGTATATTTTCACAATTAAACAAGTTGATAAGATTCACATAAAAGATAGAATTTGAAAGCATGTTAGGCAGAATCCTTTAAATATCTTTGGTAATTTAAAGAACATCAAAACAACAGTTTACAGGCGCAAGATTAAAGTAATCAACATAAACATGCTTGTTGCCATAAGTGTCTCCACTTTAAAAGTAGCTTGAGCATAAACATTCATTTAATTCAAGAGCTATAGAGTTTTACAAATCCTCATCTGAACTATTGAGACTATTCCCTGTCAGATCTCTTTCCTGTAGCTACACCAGCAACAGCAATTAATCATATATTAAGAACGTGTTCTTCCCTAGTGAGCACCTACAATTTAGCTGGAAATGATATCCAATTACATTAATTCTCATCTAAGAAGCATTATCGTCATCTTCTGTGCATGAGTTATATCTGCTATATTGGGAAATGGGGCCAGTATTATTTGCAGGCTATAGTCAACGAATTTTGTGGCTCAGAATTTGTGCATTTTTTGAAAAAATAACTAATATTTGGTGATAAAGCCCTCAAATATGTGAAGTGTGTATTTAATCATCACTACATGCCATTTCATCTTTAAGCACTAAGACATAAGAGCTGCTAAAGTAAATGTAAGGCACAAACGATGATTATTTTTAAGTATTTATGAAATATTGTTCCAATTTCAAAATACAATAGGGATAAGCCAGTTTTTCTACTCCATTAGCATTGTGACAAGGTGTAAAGGCTCTCTGGCATGTAAGGAGTTACCAGGTTCCTGCCTATCAGATGGTTGATCTGGGCAGAGTTATAAAAGGAAAAGGGAAGGTAGGGTAGGGGAAGTTACCATAGGGTAGTGACTTTCAGCCAGGGGTACATATACCACTGGGGTACTCAGAGGTCTTCCAGGGGGTACTCAACTCATCTAGGTCAGTGTTTCTTAACCTGGGGGTTGCAGCCCTCAAAGGGGTCACAGGACAGGTTATAGGGAGTCACACGTGCATTAGGAGGTGCCAAGCAGGTAAATGGCCTGGGGTTCCACACCACGGGGGGCCCCGTGAAGCTAAGTTACATGCTTTAGCCCCACTGCCTGAGGCTCAGGCTTCACACAAGGCTCACAAGTGAAAAACAGGCTCAAGTATCACACTGAAATGTAAGTACAATATTGATATTCCAATTGTTTATTTTATAATTATATGGTAAAAATGAGAAAGTCAGCAATTTTTCAGTAATAGTGTGCTGTGACTCTCTTTTGTATTTTTATGTCTGATTTTTGTAAGCAAGTTGTTTTTAAGTGAGGTGAAACTTGGGGGAATGCAAGACAAATCAGACTTCTGAAAGGGGTAAAGTAGTCTGGAAAGGTTGAGAACGACTGCCATAGGGAAAGGGCGTGTTGTCTCTTTTCCCAGGTGGCAAGACCTTGGCTGGTTATTACCTAGTAATTGGAGTTGATTTATTCTGGTTTTTAGTTTGGGTTTTGGGAAATAAAGGAAGCCCAGAAGAAAGTGATGTGGAAAGATTTGGAGTTGGGACTTTATTTTTCCATCCCTGGCTGGTGAGTGCACGCTGCTTTATTAGCACCCAGAAGTCTCTGTTGGGATTGTGGCCTCCATACAGTTGTATAGAAAGGTGTGCTTCCTGCCCCAGAGAGCTTGCGGTCTAAGGAACTGATACTGCAGAGGGGCTTTGCGAGGGTTGGCCCCATTGGCTCCAGTGGGGCTTGTTGCCATGCAGAGTTCATTGCAGGATCAGGGCCTTAAACCAGGTGTAAAAAGTGTGGTTACTACACAGGAAGATGAGGGTAACCCTGATAGCTGGTTTATAACTACATTCTTCTAAGAGTATCAGCTGATAGTTCTAAGTCTCTTAAGGTTTTTCTTAACTACAACAAAACCCAACAACTTAACAAAAAGTTCAATCTCAGCAATCCTCACTGGCCATCCACCTAGCAGCATGTAACCCTAAAAAACTGCAAAGACCACTACCTGTCAGAGTGAAAACTGCAAACATTCTCCTCACTCTTCTGCTCAGGCTGTGCTGAGCTGCAATGAAAACATATGCATTCTGCATAGAATATTCCACACACACCAGGTATGTCTAGAAAATGCTGGATTGTTTTGTCACAGTATATTGTATTATGTAATAGAATAGTGATTGCTATGCTGCCTCTTGCTGTTGGTATTCTGAAATATAGCTTTCCATGTTAGCTCCAATGATGCTGCAAAATGCTTTCACTGGAAATGGAGCTTTTATGGAAAAAATGAGTCTTGCACATAAAGCTGGACAAAATAGCAGGGATCTATGGTTCTTTTTCCTCTTGTCACTTTAAATTTGGAACTGTCTGCTGCCAGGCCAGCTCAGCTCTGGAGAAGTAGCACTTCCATGCTGAACAGTTTCCCCTTGCTTCCTGAAAATACACTATTAAAGTGTATATATTAACACCATGTGTATAATTAGCTAAGCAATGAAATAGTGGTAGTGTAGTGACTGTAAGCCAGGATACTATTTGCTATGCACAAAGTAATAGCTAAAAATATTGTTGGCTGTTAAAACCCATTTTCCCTAACTCTTGAGTAGGCCATAGGATCTTTGACTTTCACTTGCCCCACAAGTGGACCACTGGGTTTGCAGGGGGAGGGGCCAGCATAGGTCCACTTACAGCAACCTTGCCCACCTATGGCTGATGTTGGGGAAAGGTCTCTCCAGGTCCCGTGTAGGTTGCTTACAGCCCCTGAAGTAATGGCAGAATCCCATCATTTAGTGTCTTTGAGTGAAGAATGACACTTCAAACTGTGCTACCCTCTTAGTGCAATATTGCAGTTAGGATTTGCTACGATGCCAAATCCTGTCATGGGACTTCAGCTCTCAGATTTATTCCTAAAAGTGACTTCACACTCTAGAAAGGCAGTTTAGAAAATCTGGCTTCCAAGGGAGGAAAAGAGTTACTCATCCCACTTGGCGCTAGTTCCTTTGAGTGACCACCCATCTTTGACAAGAATGAAGCAAAATAAAGCTACCAATTTTGCTTGAGTGTGAGGATGGAATAAGGGATGACTTTTTTGACATATTGTTTGGTCCTCATTGTTCATATTCCTTTTTAAAACACCTTATTCTAAAATTTGGTAGTACCACTAGAGTTAAGTGTCTATCAGCATTTCTGTTACAAACCTCTCTCTTGCAGGTTAACTCAATTAGAGTTGGGCATGTCATGTTCCTCTGAGAGAGCTCAATAAGTTGAGTTTAGCTGTCCTTGAGTTACATCAGTGGGAGCTAGAGCAGAAGTTTCATACACTTGTACAACCAGGTGTTAAAAATGAAGTTCCATAATCTGCAGTAGGAATGTGGTCTTAAAGCTAAATTAATTTGGGGTTAATATGACTAAACAATAAAATCATTACTGTCTTTAACTGATCGGAACCCTTGATTTACAAAAATTGCCTCTGACACCCACCACTATCACTCCTAGCAGAGGATGAGAAGGGAAGATGATGTGGCTGCAAAGACCCAATCCATACCTTATAGGAATGTGTACTGCCTCTGTAGTGTTCCCAGCCCATGAGTGAAGAAGAGGGCAGGTTTTTCGTTTGTCACTCATGTGACAGGGCATTGCCAAACTAGGCCAGACCTAGTGTTGTACTTTGGAATCTGACCTACTGTTGCACTGAGTGTAACATTAGAGACATTCCATCATGCTTAGACAAACAGATAGAAGCAATGATGGTTTGAGTATCTACTACTAGTGCAGGCAGGCTCATCAGAAACCACATTTTCCAGTTTAACCAAGTGTTTTGGAGAGTCAAGCAGGATCATTTGAGAATCTGTTCCCAAAAAGCCACAGATCGCTGACATCACAATATTAGAAATGTGAACACTCATGACTCTCGCCTACAGTTGGAATGCATTTTGTACGTTAGAGGTAGATTCTGTGGACAAAACTAAACAGCTAGTCGGCTACTGACATAATAGGACCAAATCACATCCAATTTCATTTGCTTTCTAAACAAGACAATGATTTTCCTGTGCTAGAGTAAAGAGATCTAAACTACCTGACCCACCACTTACTTTTGGAATAAAACTCCTAGTTGGTATTTCTGTAAAAGACAGATGGCGAGCGCCTCTAAACCAATTTTAGCCAATTATATGATCCTCTCAGCCAATCACATAATTCCTTCTAGTCAGCTGATGAAGCCTCCCTGCACCAAATACTGCCTCCAGCAGGTGAGGGCAGATTGCTGTCCTTAGGTTCTGCTGATTTGTTGACATAACTGACCTAGGCTATTGTTGCATTTACTCTTCTCAGAACATGGAAATTTGTGGAATTATGCCAAATTGCATCAGATCAGGAAGGGTATGAGAATTGGATACTCATCACAATGAAATGCCACTTATAGCTGGGGGTGTCTATACAGGATGGCCACTCAGTTAACTTGTAAGAATGAATAATAGAGGTGCAAGAGACCAACCCAAACACCTCTGACCTGACCTATTTCTGCACACAGGCAATTACAGCTGTGGAAATCAGCTGTGCCATGTCAGCCACATGACCTGGAACCTGGGTAAGATGCTCTTTCACTGTAAAAATCAGCTTAACTTATTACTTCCAAAAGCTCACTTGTGGCTTCTTCTCTCTGGACAATTTATCACTATGACTGATCATGGCTGGAATTAGTCTGCAGTGCCAGGGTTAATAGTTTTTCTTTTTATTGTGTGATCAGGAGAGTTTTTAGAAAAAGTGTTTTGATAAGAAGTATTGAAGAAACCATGGGGATGGAGTGGAGATTCTGATACTGATGACTATTTTTAATAAATGGCAGTGGCAGAAGTCTCTCAATCAATATTCTATAACAATCTGAGCCCAGCTGTCAGGGCTTCATAATTAACAAGATTCTGAGCTTTATGGCGTTAGAACAAACGACCAAGGGTCCACCCCCATCCACCTATCTAAGAACCCCTCCCTTTCCCCCCCTCAGTTGATACCTTGAATATACAAAAGGTAATACTGTATGGATAAGCTGGACATAAATGTCAAAAACTGACTAAGGGTCAGATCTTTCTTTACACCTCCCATAGATGCAAAGAACCCTGATCACAGCAGGACCAGTGTGGTTCCATTGTGGGCGAGTGCCCAGAACATGGGGGAGCAAACACAGAGAAGCCAGAGATTTGCAGGGGATCTTTGCAACCCAATGTGTACAAGTCTTTTTGGGGGGCAGTGAAGGTGGAGCCATGACAATGAAAATCCATGGGCAGTTCCACTTGTAGAACAGAGTGGCTCCGCTGTTGCTTCATGGCCTGGTTACTCAGGCTGGGAGCTGAGAAGATAATTTGTCTGTGTTATTAATTATGGTAGTGCCTAGAGGACCTGGTTGGGGGGGATCAGGGCCCCACTGTTTTATATACTGAACACACATAATAAAGAGTTCCTGACCTGGAGAGTTTACAATCTATATATGTTTCCATTCTATCCTGAGAGATTGTGGGAAAGCTTCTTATTGATACAAAGCTCTGAAGAAATCACTGGGAAAAGTTACGGTGCTGCATTTTAAAAGGTGAGAGTGACAAATGTGGCATCATTATAAATTCAGAACCACAATACAATTTTTGCAACAATCAAAGTGTATGTTTCTAATCACAGTGTTTGTCTCCAGAATCCTGTGCTTTCATGTCAGTGAGGTTAATGTCTCCAATACCATCAAGAAGAGGATGTGCTTTTATCAGCAGAAAAAAGTTGAAAACGTGAAGTGAGTTCAATCTAAAGGCTCGGAAATCAGAAGGTAAATACAAAATATCCCCAACTCTATTATTTGAAAAACAAAACTTCATGTTTTTTTGAGGGCCTGACTCATGAATTTTGAATGCTTGGGGTTGACAGTGGTAATATTCTCATCAATTGCATAGCCATGTAGTGGAAAAAGAGACAATGGCAAAGAGACGAGTAAATCTAAACCCAATTCACTTTCTCCATCATTGATCTGCTGCAATTTACATGGCTCATCAAGGGCTGACATATCATTAAATGACGCTTGTTGCTGAGCACCCTGGACAGCTTAAGGTGTTGAATCCTTTTTACTTTCATCTCCACACTTAATCATTTTGCAAATTTTTACTGTGTGTGTATTTTAAAATGCTTTGTCAGTGCTTTGCTTCTGTTGTGTTTTTGCACTTGTCAGATTGTCATCTATTGGAAACCAAAGGCAGAAAACTTCTTCGAGAAGAGATGCATGTGGCTCTAGGAAACTGAGCAGAGATTTTTTTTTTTTAGCTATTTTTTTAAATCAGGAATTAAACTTACAACTATTTTGTCTTTTCCTGGTACGTGACTATAATCTTTAAACCAATTCAGGTCTTAAATTCTGAGGAAATATTAAAATTTATGATGACCTTTTAATGTCTGGGGACTTTAAATATAAATATTTGATCTACCTGAACGTTGTATTGGTTTTTAATCCATTTTTGGATGAATCTCATTTCAGCACTTTGAGCAACTCATGAGTCCAGAACAGTGGCACAAGGAGGAAAAACCTAACTTGAAAGCCTCAACCTTTTAAACAGCCACATTTATTGCTGTTTTAATCACCCCCCAAATATGGTTACTGAAATAAGTGGAATTCAAACTGTGCTAATACAGAAAATAGCTATAATGGTCTGTTTGTTTTTAGTTATAAATCAAACACCAATCAGTTGGAAGATTGTAGTTAAAACAGACTGAGTGTTATTTGCATTGTTGTGTTAATCAGCCATAGATTTTCATGAAGTCCAATTAGAATGAGTCCTATCTAATGTAGGGTTACCATACGTCCTCTTTTTCCCGGACATGTCCGGCTTTTCGGCAGTCAAACCCCCGTCCGGGGGGAATTGCCAAAAAGCGGAACATGTCCGGGAAAATGGCGGCTCTGCTCCTTCCCAACTCTTCGGCTCTGTTTAAGAGCCGGGCTGCCCGAATGCTACCGGCTTCGGGCAGCCCCGTGCCTCCAGACCCTGCGCCGCCGGAGCCCGGGAGGGGAAGTGCCCGGCTGGGGGCACAGGGTCCAGAGGCATAGGGGCTGCCCAAAGCCCGAGCGCTACCGGCTTCACGGTTTGCTGGGCACCCTCCAGACCCTGCGCCCCCGGCTGGGCGCTTCCCCTCCCGGGCTCCAGCTGCGCTGGGGAAGCGCCGGCTGGGGGCGCAGGGTCTGGGGGCTGCCCGGGAAACCGTGAAGCTGGTAGCACTGGGGCAGCCCTTTTCCCCTGGCTGGGAGTGGGAGGGAGGAGGGGGCAGAGTTAGGGTGGGGAAGGGGCGGAGTTGGGCGGGGCTAGGGGTGGGGAAATGGGCGGGGCCAGGGCCCGTGGAGGGTCCTCTTTTTTTATTTATGAGATATGGTAACCCTAATCTATGGCCATGCTCATGCAAAGACTCTCACATTTATTTAACTTTATGTGCTGCAAGGAGTCCCTTCGACTTTGCAGTACATAACTTAGGCACAAGCATAAGTGTCTGCAGGATCAGAAGGACCTATATTTGCTTAATCTGAATGCATAACAATTGTGTAAAGAATTAAGCCGTAGTCCTGCAACTGGTTGCCTGTGGACAGTGCACTCACCAACACAGAGACCCATTGACCTCAACGTGGTTCCATGTAGTGTGGCAGTCTGTGAGGATAACAACACAGGATCTGAATCATAGGGTGGAGGAGAGAATGAGGAGAAGAGCACCAGTGTATCTTGCTCTTTCAATCAATTACTCCTACCTCCTGTCTTCCCCAAGATTGCATAATCACACTGACAAAACAAATAAACTACAGTAACTCCTCACTTATCGTTGTAGTTATGTTCCTGAAAAATGCGACTTTAAGTGAAACGATGTTAAGCAAATCCAATTTCCCCATAAGAATGAATGTAAATGGAGGGTTAGGTTCCAGGGAATTTTTTTTTTTTTTTTTTTTTTTTGCCATACAGTACAGTAATATAGTTGGGAGGTGCCCCCGCCTTACCCCACACAGGCACAACCCACTGGCACTGGAGACAATGAGGCAGGCAAGGAGGCTGAAGGTGCTGTAGGCTAGGAGAAGCACATTGTGCAGCGGCAGCTTCCCCTGGTCTGCAAGCACCAGGGGCGGGGCGCTCAACCCTTGGCCCGCCCACGCCCCCCTTCTTCCAAGCCCCCACCCTTAACCCGCCGAATCCTCGCTCCTCCCCCCTCCCTCCTGAACGCCACAAGCCAGCTGATTGCTGCGTGGGAGGAGGGGGAATGTGCTGATCTGCGGGGTCTGCTGGCGGGTGGGAGGTGCTGGGGTGTGTGTGTAGGGGAGCTGATGCGGAGGCTGCCAGCTGTGGACTAAGCATGCAGCCAAACAACGTTATAGCGAAGCATTGCACAACTTTAAATGGAGCATGTTCTGTAACTGAGCAGGGACGTAAGATCGAAACAACCTTGAGAGAGTACATTGAGTGGGGAGTTACTGTAAATAATAGGAGAATTGCAGTGTTTTGAGTTAGGTTAGTTGGATTGACTTCATATTGCGAACATTCTATTCTAGATCTTGCAGTGCACAATTCATTCAAATTAATTATGTTCCTTTATCTTTCCTGAATTTGTCACTTTAAATTTAATCTAGTACTTGAAATTATTCAAATAACTATATAAATTATATTGCAGATTTTTGTGAATAAATTTCAGCCTATGAATTGTTTACAAACATTGTCTGCCCGAGGTGTTCATTAGCACTTTGGTCACATGATATTGTTTTTGTTCCTTGATTGGATAAGTGAAAATGTTATAAAGGATATATTTTGTGAGAGATCTAGTCACTGGGCCTTTGATTTTTCTCAGGAAAATGGGTCAAAGAGGTTCAGAGTATCTGTAGGCCTCACCTGAGGCAACACTATGAGGCAATATATTTTAATATTGGCTCAGGTTAAACTTAAAATGTTTTCTTGTGGTAGTCAAACAAAATAATTGTGTGTGGTGCCAATTGTAAAGTGGGTGTATGAACTATTTAACTGCATCTATGCCAGGGTTTTTGCATGATCCTAGTTTTGAAGGATGTAATTACATACTCTTGACTTCTCATTTAAATATTAGTGCAAGGGATTTAGCCAACACGGGGAATTCTTGGAGGTCCAGATCGGCTGACTTTACAGATTCTTTGTGCTACCAGAGTGGCTCACAGTGGCTGTAGCTGGGGTGGATCACGCCCAGAGCCACATACACTGTAATTTTAGTCAATCAATATGGAGTAAATTAAAAGGAAATGGGGTTGGTGTAACATATGACACACTCATAATGTATTTTAAAAAGCCAACACATTCCTCCTCGCATCTCCTACAGGCTATCATTAGTTGAAGTAAAGGTTGCAATTCCTGTTTGTAGTCAGATTGTGGAGCTGTTTAGCACTGGGAACACGGGGTTGAGGAGTATGCATTATGTTTTGAGAATTAGGCTCGGATTTTGTTTACTGATGTCTTACTTGTTGATTCCCATTTTTTAATGAGTTAGTATTATGTTTAGGTTAGCAACATTTAACTTTCTACAGTACTGTTTTTTGTTTTTGAATTATCCTAAATTTGACTTTAACCAACATTTGTTTCTAATTGTAGCCTGAACCATTTGATGTTTGACTGATGTAATTCCAATAGCTTTGTTGTGAGACCTGATGTTGCCCTCAGTAATTACTATTTATTATATATCACAGTAATGGCCAGAGATGCCAGCTAAAATTAGGGCCCCATCATGATAGACACTATATAAACACAGAATAAGAGACAACCCTTGCCCCAAAGAGCTTACAATCTATAGAGATGAGACACCTAAAAGGTGGTGGAGAATCGGACACAGAGAAATAAAGTGATTTGCCCAAGGTCAGTGGCAGAGCCAGGAATAGAACTGGGGTCTCCCAATTCCCAGTCTAGTACCCTTTCCACTATACAGTTGTCTTCTTTTTTTTTTTTTAAATCCATCCTTATAGATTGAACAACTACACATCTTACTGCTTGCCACTTCTCTTTCCTTTTTTTCTCCTATCTTGACAGATTTATTTCTCATTGGAGTGAGCAGGTTACCTCTGATATGGGATCTTAATGTCACCTTCATGATATTCTTCAGCAAACTGAAGTCCTACATACAATCTCAAAAGAATGGTAGAAAGATCAAGTGTTACTGAAATTTCCAGTTTCAAAGTCTTTCTTCTAAACCTTTCTTCTTATAACAGCATTCTAAAAAGGGAGAGGGGTATTGTGACCCAATAACCTGTTGCTACCAACTGGCAGAGGGCACGGGGAATGCAGGATTTTAAAGGGATCCTCTGGGTCAGATATATGCATAATAGTTCACTGGTTGTCATAATCATAGTGAAATGTATGTTTGGTTAATATTTAAGGAATTATATATCTAAACTAAAAATTACATTCTTAAGGTCTGGAGGTTAAGAAAGATCACTAGGAACTGTCATACCTTGGACATGTTCCTTTTAGACAGGAGGCAACAGATCCTTACCTCTGTGCCTGGCCCTGAGAGTATTGTGTATTGTCTGCCTCACAAGGATGCCTATTTGCATATTGGCCCAGATACCAGTTGAAGGATTGCAAAATCCACAGGAGAAAATTGACAGGAAAACACAATCATCAGGGGAGCATCCTCTTTATGACTAAAATTAAAGGATTAGTCTAGTGCAGAGGTAGGCAACCTATGGCACGTGTGCCAAAGGCGGCATGTGAGCTGATTTTCAGTGGCACGCTCACTGCCTGGGTCCTGGCCACCAGTCTGGGGGGCTCTGCATTTTAATTTAATTTTAAAGGAAGCGTCTGAAACATTTTTAAAACCTTAGTTACTTTACATACAACAATAGTTTAGTTATATATTCTAGACTTATAGAAAGAGACCTTCTAAAAATGTTAAAATGTATTACTGGCATGCGAAACCTTAAATTAGAGTGAATAAACGAAGACTCGGCAACCACTTCTGAAAGGTTGCCGACCCCTGGTCTGGTGTATCAGGGAATGCAAAGAAACACAGGATCCTTCACCGAGGAGGCAAAATGACAGCATGTTGCGTCTCATAAAAGCGGGGTCACAGCCAGCCTGGCTGTAAAGTGCTTGTGAGGAAAAACTTTATTAGTCATGAGAGTATCTTGTTAACATGCATTCTGAGCCTAGACTTAATTATGATTTTATTTTACATTAACCATTTGTTTCCAATACATTTACTTTGAATCCCTATGCTTTGTTAAAGAAACCTATTTTTGATTTCACTGTAAACATGTCTAAGTGCTGTGTGGTAAGTACAATGGTGATCTGAATTGGAATTTGTAAGCTGGGGTGTGCTGTGTCTTTGGAAGCAGTAGATCTTTAAATACTGTAAGTGTCCAGTGGAATAGGGTCTGGACATTCCAGGGAGATGCTCAGGGTTTGGAGTATGCTTATTGTTAACCTGTAGAGAGATGGCAGGGCCTCCTTAGGCCTATTCAGGAGTGCTTGTGGTGCCAGTGGCCGGTGAAGTTGGGGAGCTGACACCCCACTGGTATAGACAAGGCTTCCTCCCCTTAAGGGCAGGTGGTTGCGAGGAGCCTCAACCCTGGAGACCCTCTGGAAGTGTCCCAGATATCATAGGGCAAGTGCATGACAAGAGTTTGATAGTTAAATCCATCCAGCACCTTGTTGCAGTGGGATACCACTGTCTTCTAACAGTAGTCCCAGCTACATGAATTTAACTAGAAAGTGAAGGAACATGTCTGGTGATGTAGTTTCCTTTCAACGATTTAGTAACAGCAATAAAATAAAGTAGGGCTGAAAGACAAATCAGTTCAGGTCACCTAAGAACTTCATCATTCCACCCCCCTCCTAAATGTGTCCCCCCCTCCCTTTTGGGGGGGAATCCTTCTGTACTTCTGAAGCCTATCCATGACCAGAATTAAAGTGTTGAAATATCACCCAAATGTTCTCATCCTGCTATCAGATTAATGTGGGTTCAGGGTCCATTTGTGCAGCGCTCATGGCAGGCTCAGGGCCCAAGTGTCTGAGTATTGGTAGCCCCATCCAGGGCCGGCTCTAGGCACCAGCAAAACAAGCTGGTGCTTGGGGCGGCACATTTTTAAGGGCGGCATTCTGGCGCAGGCCATGCTGCCCCTAAAAATGTGCCCCGGCCGCCCTAACTCACCTCCGCTGCTGCCGCTCGCGCACCGCTGCTCCCCCTCCCTCCCAGGCTCTCAAACCCGGAAGGGAGGGGGAGATCCTGAGCGGCTGCGGCGCACGAAACAGCTGATTCGTGCGCCACAGCCACTCGGGATCTCCCCCTCCCTCCCGGGTTTGAGAGCCTGGGAGGGAGGGGGAGACCTCGAGTAGAAGCTGCGCACGCGCTGCTTCTCCCTCTCCCTCCCTCGCTCCTAGGCTTGAGAGCCTGGGGGGAGGAGGCAAGGCTGGGGATTTGGGGAAGGGGCGGAGTTGAGGCGGGGCCGGGGGTGTGGTAAGAAAAAAACGGGGGGGCGGCCAAAATCCTAGAGCCGGCCCTGGCTCCATCTCAACCGTCTATCTTCCTGTTAGCTCTGCAGGGATGTGGAAACAGACAGGAAAGGGCTAAAAGGTGTGGCGCACATGCATATTCTACCAGACTCAAAAGCTGGGCACAAAAGAAGGAAGTAAACTGTGGAAGCCTGGGTGACTAGGCTAATATTTGAAAGAGGATGGATAAAGTCTGAAGAGGGTACTATAGCTATCTCACATCATAAAACCCTGGTGAAGGTAAGGGTATTTTTGTCAGAGTATTCTATTGCACACAACTGAGGGCTAGTTTGTTTTCATTTGGGTGTAGACTGCTCACACCTCCAGCATGTAGGATTGTTAGCAGCACTGTTATAGTGACATACTAAGGGAACAAGAGGTGAGAGGCAGGGAGCTTCGAGAAGAGGCGGTCACATTAATCAAGCTGTGAGAGAGACTCTAGACCTAGAACAAGAGCTTTAGCAATGAGGCTAATAGGGAAAGGGTGGATTTAGGTTAAAATAAAGTATTGACAGGATTGTACAAGAGGCTGGATAAAGAGAAGAATCAATACTGACACTAACACGAATGTGGGAGACAGAAAAGAGGTGTTGAGAAGGGTGGGGAGGAGGCAGATAATGGGGTCCCCTCCTGAGCTGGACAGAGAAGCATGGTACAGGCCAGGCATGGTGTATGCACAATGACCTTAAGCAACCCCTGTGCTCCCTGTGTATCTATACCAAGCCAGTGCCCTTCCTGATACTGCTTTAGTGCATTAGTCTAAGTGGGCTGTTTTAAACTGGGCCAGCCGCCTGTATCCCCCAGGAGCTGTGCCGGCTGCTGGAGTAGAGCACCCCTGAGGAAAGTCGGCTAAGTTTGTCATCAAAAACTTGAACTCCCCCCCTCCCCCCCAACCAGCTGCAACCCCCGGTAGCCTCCAGTCCCCTGCACATCTCCGCACTGGCTGCAGGAAGAAA
This sequence comes from Chrysemys picta bellii, assembly GCF_011386835.1. Lineage (NCBI taxonomy): Eukaryota > Metazoa > Chordata > Testudines > Emydidae > Chrysemys > Chrysemys picta. Next base: position 87,613,164 of record NC_088797.1, on the reverse strand, counting down.
GAGTAGCCTCTGACCTGCTGTGCTAGGTGAGGAGCCCTTGTGCAGGGAGAACCCGGCCTGGGGGGCTGGTTGCAGGGGAGAGGTGACACCAACCCACCATCCCTTCAAAGCAATGCCAGGCTGAGGAGCGGTAGGTTCTGCCCTGCCTTGGGCCGAGGGGTTAACGGGGGGAACCCCGCAGGACCGCCTGGGGTCAATTGGATGCCCTGCGGCGGAGTGTCGTCGGATCAATTCTGCTCCAGCAGGGGGCGCTGCGGCCGCCTCCCTGGGGGCGGGCGGGGCCATTTTCTCTGAGCTTAAGGCAGCGGGGCCGGGTGATGGGGCCATTTCCGGGCCGGCAGCACAGGCACAGGCGGTGGCGCTGCTCCCAATCTCAGCCTGGCCTGCGCGCCGGGGCCAGCCGCCGAGCCGCACCGCACCGCACCGCAGCGCCCGGGTGGGCTGAGTGTGGGGCGGGCCCGGGGAGGAGGCGAATCCCGACCCGTTCCGAGGGCCCCTGCGCGGAGCAGCCGGGAAGGCGGCGAAGATGGTGAGCACCGGCCCTTTCCCCCGGTAGCTGGCGGCGAGGATCGCTGTGAGCCGGCCCGGGGCTCCCGCTCTCCCGGGCCGGGCCCGCTCAGGCTGTCGCCTGGGCTTTAGAGGGGGTTTCGGGGCAGCCCCGGCCCGGTTGTCGTAAGTGCCCGTGTGTCTCTTGCGGGCCCGGCGGTGTGACACCCCCGCGGAGCGCTGTGCCGCGCCCCAGGGAGAGGGGCTGTCGGGGGGAGCTAGTGGCGACCGTGGAGTTAACCTGGCTTCTGAAAGGTGGTGGTGTGACCGAGAAGCTAAAGACGCTAAGAGGTTATGCAGTGAGGTTGTGCCAGCCGAGATCTTGTCTAGACATAGAAGTTGTACTGGTTTAGTGGAAATCTGGCTTTAGTGAAATCGCTACGAGTTTTTGTGTATCTATGCTCGCTCTTACATTGTTTTAAAACAGGATGTATTGGTGTACCTTGCACTTGAAATAAACTGGGTTTAAACCAATATAAGTATGTCTACCCGTGAAGTTGCATAAGTATAAATTCACAACTCTTGTTAAACGAGTGCAACTTTGTGTGTAGCTATGGCCTTAGAAGAGTAAAACATATTGGACAAAGGCAGTCCTGTCCTATTGCTAGGGAGTGATTTCACATTCTGATGAGGATTTGCAAACTACCGTTCTTGTATATTTCACACAAGGCACAGTCAACCTGTGGAACTCTTTGCCAGAGGAAGTTGTGAAGGCCAAGATTATAACCGGGTTCAGAAAAGAACTAGATCAATTCATGGTCCATATATGGCTATTAGCCAGGATGGGCAGGGATGGTGTCCCTAGCCTCTGTTTGCCAGAAGCTGGGAATGGGACATGCGATGGATCACTTGATGTTTATCTGTTCTAATCATTCCCTGTGGGGCACCTGTCACAGGATAATGGGCTACGTGGACCTTTGGTCTGACCCAGTATGGCCATTCTTAGGTTCTTAGATCCAGGAATGGGAAGTCATTGAAACTTCTGGGGCTTGTTAAATGTGTGAATAATTAAGTCATGCTTTGTGAAACTACTGCCTCCAAAGCACTTCTAGTGGTGGGCTTAGTCAGTAAGGAAGGGGACCTGTCAGAGAGAATACATCCTGTGTTAGAGTTAACTGGGCTGGGACCCCTGCCATCTTCCTCTGTCTCCAAGGGATTTGCTTCCACAGCGTTTTCCCCTGAATAGATGTGTTTGCCCATCTAGACAATTAACACAGAGAGAACTGATCTTTTTCATCCATTGTTCCCCTTTTGTCCCCCACACCAGTATATATATATCAGTGAAACTGATCTCTTTGAAGATTGGTTCCTCTTTATTACAGACACACATGCACCTTCTTCATATTCTAGTTTTATTTACTAAGTGTTGTGGGATAGTAAGCTGTCATAGAATCATAGAATATCAGCGTTGGAAGGGACCTCAGGAGGTCATCTAGTCCAAACCCCTGCTCAAAGTAGGACTAATTCCCAAAACAGCTGTCATTTGTCCATGTCATGCATTGCTCATTTCTATGGCTTGTTGTGTGTTTTGTGTAGCTAATTATTTAAAACGTGTAATTTTGCAATGTTCCTTTATATTAGGCTCTCTCAATCTGACTGCTCTCTTGGGGCTGTGTTCTGCTGCTATAAAAATGAACTTTTTCTATAGCAATAAACAAAAGGGTTTTTGTGTGGTGGCCTGGGGAGGATCAGCTAAGATGATATCCAGAGGAGATTAAAAGCAGGGATAGAATTTGGGGATTGGGGCTGAAGAACAAGCATGTAGGTTGTTTATAAACCTGATTGCCAGGAACTGTGTCCTAAAACTCAAAATCCCATCTTTCCAAAGACAGCTATTACTTCTTGAATGTTACTCTGTTGTAGTTCAACTTATTTTCACATAGGGCTTCTCTACACTTAAATTTTATAGCGCTCTAACTTGCTGGCTCAGGGGTTTGAAAAATCACCCCCTTGAGCGCAGCAAGTCTAAGCACTTTAAAGCGCTAGTGTAAACAGGCTACGAGCGCTGGGAACTAAGCCCTTTGTGGAAGTGGATTACCAGGAGTGCTCTCCCAGCGCTCATGCGTGACCACACACTTGCACCTCAGAGTGCTGCTGCGGGAGCATTCCCGCGACAGCACTTTGAAGTTTCCAGTGTAGCCATGACCATACTCTCTTATATGACTCTGATTTCCTTTTCTGTATATAGGATAAATATAGTGATTGGCAGACTTGTTTGACATTAAGAGTGGGATGGCTGGTTTTACCTCCCCTCAGTTACGCTGGGCAGCATCCTTAAATGCGAGTTTTACAATGTTCTAGGAAGAGTGTTTCTGAGAGAGTGAAAATGCTCTGCAGAGTTTAGTACAGTGATTCCCTTGGGTAGATTGGGGATGGGGAACTATATGCAGAAAGCAAAGAGCTCAGATGTATGTGTGTATGCATGCAAAGGCACTTGCTACGCAAACTACTTACCTTTTAGCGAAGGTTGAAGGATTGTGGAAAAGGGACGTCTGAGAGACAATGTGGGATTTTCAAACACCTAAATGATTTAGAAGTACATGTCATTTAGGTGTGCTTGAAAATTCAATCAGCTGTCAAAAATGCATTACACAGTAGCTGTTCCCTCAGTACTAGTGTTCTGATTGTACTGTATGTATACCAGAGTATTTTGCAATAGCAGTGTCCTGGGTATGTATTTAAATACTAGACGCATGACCAAAGGTCATCTTAAACCAGGTTACCATGCTCTTATTTTTTAGCCACGGGCCCTTTCAAGATCAAATATAGAGTATTACAGAATGTGGAACAAAAGATGTTATGGTGGCTGATATGATCCTACTTGTTCATTCTCTTCTCTCTCTCTCTCTCCTCGTCTTGTGATCTGGTGGTCGGATCTACGTAGCAGGGGAATGTGACTTGTGGTTTGTGTTTACTGTTAGAATTTCAGTGAAGTAATGTCTGGTGTTGCCTATATATCCATTTATAGGATATGAGCAATACCACATTATATTGAGGAAACTTTGCAATAGTGAGGGCTGACACAAGTCTGGCATGTGCAAGAGGTCACTTGACAGAAACAGAACCTATTTTTTCTTTTGCCAAAAGCGATGGAGCAAGTAACTTCACTGGTTAGGCTGCTTTTGAATCAGGATCTCTTGAAAAATTGCTAGGTGTAGCATATTACTTACAGATGGGCATACATCTGACTCTCTTCAAACTTGTAATACGTGGACTCTCTTCCACGGAACTTGCATTCTAATAGAAGAACAGTTTTTAACTGTCCTGCTAACTTTTTTTTGAACTACATAAACACTTCACAATATGGCCAGGGTGTGATGATCTAGACTGGCCTTGTGTTCTAGAAGCCACACTGCATGATCAAAGTCTGTTTTGATCTTAGTCTCTTTTTCTGAGAGTGCATTGAGAGTACCTTGTCTTAACTTGCTCTTGAAAAGGCGGGACAGAAAGGACAGCGAGGCTCTCATTCTAAATGCCCATGAGCAGATAATAAAAGTGGTGGAGGAACAAACAGAGATGTTGAAGTCCATAATCACGCTACAGTCAGAACAGATGCATGCTTGCCGCTGCTCCCCTCCCTCCCAGCAGGCGATACAGAATTGTTTTCCATTCCCTCCCCAAGCTTCTCTCTCACATTCCTTGCAACTTTCCAGAACATTTCGGTATCCAGTTCATTCCATTCCTTCAGACAGCTTCCAAAATGATAGTGGGACTTATGCACAGCTATGAGAGCCTCCAGTGCCCTGCACTGTTGCCTCTCTTCCCACCAAAGCTTTTGTGTGTGTTAATTGGTGTTTAATAAAAACAAACTCTCTGAAAGATAATCAATCTTTATTTGTGTACTACACATAGTGATTGCTGCTGGTAGTAAAACATACATGCAGTTTAATCAATTGCTTTTACAAATCCCACTCAGGAATCATCACAAGTTTTAGGCAGAATAAGATAAATGAAATTAATGAAGCCTGGAAGAGTTCTGTCACATTACTGGTGCTCATTATCAAAATGTTGCCTCAAAGCCTCCCTGATTTGAATTGCCCCCCCACCCCCTCGTTGCACCCCTCTAATAGCCACTGTATAGGCTGCTCAAAATCAGCAGCCAGGGGACCAGCCTCAGCATTCCACTCCTGGGGCAAATTTTCACCTTTAGCCTCAAAAGATTATGGAGCGAGCAGCAGGCTACTGTGACCATGGGAATGTTTTTGTCATTTAGATCTAACCTGCTGTAAAGGCACTGCCAGCGCGCTTTTAATCTGCCAAACGCACATTCCATGGTCATTCTGCACCTACTCAGCCTATTGTTGAAGTGCTCCTTGCTGCTGTCCAGGTTTCCTGTGTAAAGCTTCATGAGCCATGGGAGGAAGGGGTATGCTGGGTCTCCCAGGATCACTCTGGGCATTTCAACATCCCTCACTGGACTCTTCTGATTTGGAAAGAAAGTCCATGCTTAGATTTTCTGTACAGGCCAGTGTTCCTGAAAATGTGTGTATCATGCACCACCTTGGACCACCCCAGTGAAACACCCCTGGTGATCAACAAGCACCCGCAATACCCTGGAGAAGTACCCTTTCCATTGATGTACTCAGTCGCAAGACGGTCCAGAGCCAGAGTTGGAATATGCATTCCATCTATCGCCCCGCTGCAGTTAGGGAATCCCATTTCTGCAAAGTCATCCACTATTTCACACACATTGCTGAGAGTCACGGTCCTTTGTATCAGGATGCAATTAATGGCCTTGCATGCTTGCATTAACACAGCCCCAACACTTGACTTTCCAACTTCAAACTGATTTGCAACTGACCGGTAGCAATCTGGAGTCCCTAGCTTCTATGCTCAAAAAGAACAGGAGTACTTGTGGCATCTTAGAGACTAACAAATTTATTAGAGCATAAGCTTTCGTGGACTACAGCCCACTTCTTCGGATGCATATAGAATGGAACATATATTGAGGAGATATATATACACACATACAGAGAGCATGAACAGGTGGGAGTTGTCTTACCAACTCTAAGAGGCCAATTAAGTAAGAGAAAAAAAACTTTTGAAGTGATAATCAAGATAGCCCAGTACAGACAGGTTGATAAGAAGTGTGAGAATACTTACAAGGGGAGATAGATTCAATGTTTGTAATGGCTCAGCCATTCCCAGTCCATAGCTTCTATGCTGCAGTCGCCAGGTGCTTCTCCACCTAGAGGGCTGCTTTCATTTTGGTGTCCTTGCACCGCAGGGCTGGGGCGAGCTCCGCACACCATTCCAGGGAGGTGGCTTCCCACATGGGAAATTTCTGTAGTCTCTGTTCGTCATCCCAGACCTGCATAATGACGCAATCCCACCGCTCTATGCTTGTTTCCCGATCCCAAAAGCGATGGTTCACCATGTGCAGGTGCTCCATGAATGCCAAAAGTAATCTGGTGTTGTTTCTTTCCATGGCACACAACAGTCAGGCAACTCTGATTCCTGTTCATATTGGGAGCTCACGATATAGTGCATGACCATGCGCGATGTGTTAACAGTTACCACAACAGTAGAGAGCAGTGCGGGATCCATCCTTTTGCACAGAGATGGCGGGTGCACAGTAAACGGGCTGTTGGAAAAATGCTGCGAAAAGCAGTTGGAAATCCATGGAATGTGGGGACAGAAAATAATACATCATGGGATGTTGAGCCCACACCCATGATGCACTGTGTTTCACTCCGCCTTCCCACAAGTCCTAGCTGCAGAAGATGGCAAGTAGCACAGTGGGATAGCTACCCACAGAGCACTGCTCTCATTGCCGATCCTAGAGCACCAACTGTGGATGCACTCGGTGGGCAGAGGGAGCATAGTGTGAACATGCAATAGTGATGTAATTATGGCACTTTTTGATCAACATAAATTTTGTTGACAGCTCGGTGTACAATGCCTTGGTTATTTCTGCCATTACAGGGTGAAAGCAGTGATTCTCACAGGATTATTTTGTTCCTTAGAAAAATCTTTTAAATTGTTGAAGTGCTGCAGAACCTAATGAAATCAGCATAGACATCTCCCTCTTCCTCATACTGCAGAGCCCATTTTGGAAGTAAGACTAATTTAGGAAACTTAATTAAAAAACTTATACAACATAATCTCTCTGACTTCTTATGTGTTTCCCCATCTCTTTGTAAATAATAGCATACTCACATTATTTTAATTCTTTCCCCTTCTCCTAAGAGATTAAAGAAACTCTTTAAAAAAAAAAAATTGCCAGTTTTGTTCTAGGGTATTTAATGGCCTGGCTGCTCTTTCTAGAGACTAAATGCTCTCATGGTCTTTCTATCAAATGGGCTCTCTCAAAGAACTATAAGCAACACTTTTATACTTTCTTCAGTTTTATAATGAAGTCTGTGGAGTGGAGAAACTGAAATTGAGGCTTCACAAAATTGGGTGGTTTTTTGAGAACAGCGTATGGCCTGGCCTGTTGTTGGCAGCTGGCATGAGGTTTTTTTAGTGTCTTGTTGTTTTGTTGTTGTTGTTGTTTGTGAAAGAGCAATGAAATTCTTATTTCATAAAATGTGCCTGCAAATATAATTGGAAGTTTTGCATTTTGAGACTGTGTCCCTTCAAGCTGACCAAGAATGATCCATGTATGCAAAATGTCAGTAAGAGCATATGACACCTTCATTGAGGTATATTGCAAAACCTCTTGTTATTATGACAGTATCGGTATTTAGAAGGGAAGATTTCTGTGTTGTGATTGTCACAGAGAAGGTGGATCCTTAATGTGTAATAGTTTCATTCAGTTAGTGATTATATTAATGGTTTTGCGTAACTGTACAGTAGTGCCTCAGGGTTATGAACACCACAGTTACAAACTGACCAGTCAACCACACACCTCATTTAGAACCGGAAGTACACAATCAGGCAGCAGCAGAGACCGCCCCCCCCAAGCAAATACAGTTCTTTGTTAAACGTAAACTACTGAAAAAATCAAGGGAAAGCAGCATTTTTCTGCATAGTATAGTTTCAAAGCTGTATTACATCAACATTCAGTTGTAAATTTTTGAAAGAACCATGTTTTGTTCAGAGTTACAAACAACTTCCATTCCTGAGGTGTTCGTAACTTTGAGGTGCTACTATATTGGCTAACTGTGCCGGGCCTTGTGCTAGAATTCAGCAAAACACAATTACAATGGTCTAATCTGCTTTACAATTGTCTACTACTAGATTTCAGTATCTAATGCTGCTGATACCTTTGCATGGTGCTGCATAAATGGTAGAGAGTTTTATGCTCTAGAGAGGCATGAGAAAGTACATTATGATCCACAACACGCAAAGTGTAAACCAAATCAGTCAATGGATTTCTACAGATAAGTCATAGAAAACCAAAACTGAACATACTGGTGTTCTGTATCAGGAGAGTTTTCAGGTCTCTGCTCTTCTGTGAACTGGGAGAATGGGTTCACTTTGGGAATCTAGAGGTAAAGTCAATAGCCCTTAAATCAGTCCAGAGAGTTAGCCTTCTATTGGTAAGAGCTGCCACCTGGAAACCCATCAATTTTTTTCTTAAGAGACTGGGGGTAAAATTTTCAGAACTGCCTAAGTGACTTTGGCTCCTATGTCCCTTTTTCAAAAGTGAATTAGGAGCTTTAAAAAAATGTTACCAAGTCTGTTGAGAGAGGATGTGCCACCTAGAAAATCATTGCCTATCAACATGAAGCTGAGTCCCATTTTCATAAGTAATTTGGGCTCTGTCCTTTAGGTGCTCTTGAAAACTTTACCTCTGAGAAATGTATGTTTTTGTAAATGCAGTTTTATTTTAGCAAATTAGCATACACAGCAATTTGCCGATAATTCAGAGTAAATGCTGTCACTTTGCAATTGGAGTGTAATTCTGCTTTATCTAAGGCGGTCAGTATTTAGTCTCTTGTCAGCTTTCTAGCGGGGACAACTGTAAGGGCTGACAGGTTTCTGGGGTTTGACTTCTTGATCAAAATCTTTGGTTTTGCATGTGAAATCTAAGCCTTTACTTATCTTTGTCTTGCTCTTGGGTTCCCTTGGGCACTTCATATAATTACACATTCTTTAGGACGTGCTTAAAGTGGGCCCCTGTCTCGCTTTTAATGCTTTTGTTTTTCCTTTGTAAAGTGGAACTTAGAATTCTTCTGTTTTATTCTGTTACTGCTCTGTTTATTCTGCCTTAATATATTTTTGTGCTTGATCTATAATAGGCCTTTGCATAGCCAGTCATCCTGATTTGCTGGAGCGGTTGGTACATATGGGGGTTCTTTCAGTTTCTGTACCTTAAATTCTGTGCTAGACTAAAGGTAATCTGGCAAAGAAGTTTTTCTTTCTAAATGATAGCTTTTTATATTCATTTCAGTGTAGTAGTTTTGGGAATAAATTTAACATTCACGTAACTGAATAAGTGTTGGGCATAAAATCTAAGATCAGAAGAGACCACCAGATCACCTAGGCTGACCTCCTCTATATATCACAGGCCACCAATACACCCAGCACCCACACACTAAACCAGGGGTGGGCAAATTTTTTGGCTGAGGACCACATCTGGGTATAGAAATTGTATGGCAGGCCATGCATGCTCACAAAATTGGTGGTTGGGGTGTGGAGGGAGGGTGAGAGCTCCAGCTGGGGGAGCAGGCCCTGGGGTGGGGTTGGGGGATGAGGAATTTGGGGTGCAGAAGGGTGCTCCAGGCTGGGACCTAGGGGTTTGGAGGGTGAGAGGGGGATTAGGCCTGGGGAAGGGGGTTACGGTTCAGGTGGGGGCCCAGGGGTGCAGTCTCCGGGTGGTGCTTACCTCCAGCAGTTCCCGGAAGTAGCGGTATGTCCCCTCCGACTCCTATGCGTAGGCCCGGCCAGGCGGCTCTGCGCGCTGCTCCATCTGCAGGCACCACACCACAGCTCCAGGGCCACAGTTCCTGGCCAATGGGAGCTGCAGGGGGCAGCATGCACAGCCCCCTGGCTGCCCCTACACATAGGAGCTGGAGGGGGGACATCCCACTGTTTTCGGGAGCCATGCAGAAAGCACCCAACTCCACTTCCCGGCAGGAGCTCGAGGGTCAGATTAAAAGTTCTGATGGGCCGGACATGGCCCGCGGGCCGTAGTTTGTCCACCCCTGCACTAAACCCAACAATCAAGACCAATGTATTACAGCCCACAGGAGACTAGACTATTATGTACCACAAGCAGAGAACAGGAGAGACCGAGGAGCACCAGGGCCTGAGTCTCGCACAATGGCAGCAAAACGAGTATGAGATATACCCAGGTAATTCTGGCAAGATACCTGCACCAACATCTGCAGAGGAAGGTGAAATATTTCCCAAGGTCACTGTCAGTTTGATCTGGGGGAAAATTCCTTCCCAACCCCACCTAGGGTGATCAGTTAGACCCTGAGCATGTGAACAGGAACCAGCCAGCCAAGCACCTGAGGGAATGCTCATTGTCACCTCAGAGCTCTGGCCCACCCCCTGAATGTTCCGTCTCCAGCTGTGGCAATCTTCTGATGCTTCAGAGGAAAGAGATTTAAAAAAACAAAAACATCCCTCTGAGAATCCATTGGTGGAGGCAGGAAAAATCCCTCCTGACCCCTGCTGGGGGCCAGCTGGAAACTTGAAGCATGAGTTTTAGTAACACAAACTGAAAGTGACCAGAGTTGTTGAACCCTGCCCCCTACCATCACAAACAACCCTGTCATACAGTTTCACTCATAAATTTGTCCACCTCTCTCTCAAAATGAATTAAGTTGTTTGCCCCCAATTTCTATTGGGAAGCTGTTCAAGAATCTCTCTCCCCTGATGGTTAGAATCCACCTTCTGATTTCCAGCCTGAATGTATTCATAGCCAGTTTATATCCATTTGTTCTTGTGCCAGCATTCTCCATTAATGTAAATAGCTCTTCCTTCTCCCTAGTGTTTACCCCTGATGTATTTATAAAGAGCAATCCTATCCCCTCTCAGCCTTATTTTTGCAAGACTAAACAAGCTTAGTCTTCCAGCCTCCTCCATTCTCCTGATCATCCTAGCAGTTGTTCTCTGCACCTGTTTAAATTAATCTTTCTTGTACACAGCATTCCAAGTGAGATCTTACCAGTGCCTTGTATAATGGCATTAATATTTCTCTATCTTTATTGGAAATGTCACGCCTGACACATCCAAGGATCGCATTTTCCTTTTTCACAGCTGCATCACGTTAGTGGCTCATAGTAATCCTGATCGACCCACACAACTAGGTCTCTCTCCTCCTCTGTTGCTTCCAATTGATTAGCCCCCAGCTTGTAGCAAAATTCTTATTAGATCCAAAGTGCATGTTCTTGCAGTTTGTACTATTGAATTTCATCCCATGTCTGTCACCCTAGTCTTCAAGGTCATCCACATCTTCCTATATGATGTTCCAATCTGTCTTTGTATTGATGATGCCTTCCAGCTTAGTATAATCAGCAAACTTTAGTAGCACACACCTACTTTTTGTACCAAAGTCACTAATAAAAATATTGAATAAGATTGGTCCCAAGACAGATCCTTGAGGACCTCCACTGGTAACTCCCTCCAGACTGATAATTCTCCTTTCAGCACAACCTGTTGCCTTCTCCCCTTACACATCTTGTACTGATCCCCATCTTCCCTAATTTAACTATTAACTTCCCATGTGGCACCATGTCAAATGCTTTACTGAAGTCCAAGGATATTAATCTATTGCATTTTTGTTATCTTGAAAAATCAGTAGTTTTCTCAAAGAAAGAGATCAGGCCAGACTAACCTGATTTATCTTTTGCAAACCCATGTTGCATTGCATCCCCCTTTACCATTTACTTCTATGAATTGAATTATTCTGTCTTTAAATATAGGCACAGTGTTAGCTATTTTCCAGTCATATGGCACACTGTTTAGAGTTAGGTGGCACGTGCGCATGCTTTTCCTATCAGAGTTGCTTCATTCCTGGGGAGCAGGGGCCTGACATACCAGTTTTACCTACAACATGTAGCCCCAGAATTAGTCTGCTGAAGAAGTATTATTCTAACAAATGTTTAATTATTAGTTTTTATATATTTAAGATATTGCTTAATTTCATTAAAGACCTTGAGTAGGCACAGGAATACAGTTGTTACTCAGGCATAATTCAGTGTAACATGTGCAACTCCCTTTGGAATAGCAGACTGCATTGAACAATCATTATTCTAGTTTTATACGGTTAAGTTCTTGCTGTCTGAGGCAGAGAGTCTGAAAATCTGGTTAGGTCAGGTCTTGACTAGCAACACTTCACTGGTATACTGTACTGGCAGAGCATTCCTCCTATGGTTGCTGCTTACATCTTTTGCCAGCATTGCTTATTCCAGGCCTCCCCAGGGCAAAATCAACCATAACTGCAGTTTTGCCAGTATAAGCTGTGGCTAAACTCTAGGGGCTTTTGCTGGCACAGCTGGTCAGTTAATCGCACCCCTGACCAACACAGGTGTGATGACAAAAACTTGTAATGCAGACCTGGGCTTATTTTTTAGCTCTAAATAGAGGTCACCTAGCTAGTAGGGTCAATATTTAGGCCCGTATGTTTTAAATTCTTATTCTGAGTAGTCACATCTGATACAATGTCTGTCTAAAAATCAAGGCTTGTTAAAGTGAGACACTAAGAGGAACGTGATCAACTTAAATCTTAATACTCAAACATAGAAATGTCTGATCAGTTAATATATAAGCTTGAAAAATAAGTGAATATCATTTAGCCACAGTTCATGAAATAACTACAGGGTCTTCAACATTGATCCAGCTCTGTTTGCTGCTGACACTCATTGGCAGCAGCAGATAGCTTGATGTGTAAACAAGGCTTTCCTACTTGAAAACTACACTCCGAGCATTTAAATTGGAGTTTACAAGTTGACAGGTGAGTAGCATTTTCATTCCTGTCACGTGTGAAGAATACGTCATAGTTTGTAAACAGTTTAAACTTTTTAAACTGTCATGACCAAAACTATTTCTACACTTGCTGTCTTTAATTTAACCCCAAGGAGCCCAATGACATTGAACTGAAAAATAATAGCACACCAACCAAATAAAGTATGCACAAAGTCCTAGGTATTACACATGGTAACATAATCAACTTAAGGCATAATGTTTAACAAACACTGCTTCATACAACATTCATTAGATAAAAATGAATGCAAGCTAACTAAAGTCTGTGTTAGCCATAATGTCTATTGAAACCTCAGAAAATATTCAGTTCCTGTTTTTCAATGTTTTGAAGAAAAATTCATCAGTATTTTGAGATGATTGTAGGAATTATAAATGGGCGCTAAGATGAGATGACTTAAGTATTCTGTGTATGCCAAGCCAGAAAATGTGCCTCCCGAATGCTGAAATTGTCATTCTATCATATTGTCACCCACATCTCAAAATATGTATCTGTAAAATATACAATTTGGACTCTAGAAGTGGATCTAAACGTACCCTTAATGATGTGATGAGCACAGAATTTCTCTTGGTACTTAAAATAAATCTATATTTCCTTAAAAAGCTAGTCTTAGTCCTCAAACAATTTTATTGATCCTACCGGGGGGAATCCTGTTTCCTTAAGAGACCTTATTTTTAGCTCTTCCTATAAGTGAATTTAATGTTAGTAAATGCTGTCATTTTGATATCCATGGAAACCTACATTCTAGTTATTCACTGTGGCAGCGCAAAGCAAGGTTCTCCACATTATCACTTGTGTGATCTGTTCATCTGGTGCACAGGGACCTACTGAAGTTTTAAACTTCGTTGCCAGGAAAATACTTTTCTGGCACAACTATGATGTCCAGTCTGGTTAGCTTTGGCTCAGACGTATGATTTTCTTTTGATGGATTTTTACTGTGCTGTCTGAATATAATTCCCTTTGAGGTGGAAGATGGTAACAGTTGTTAATATTAATATGTTTGTGATGGCATGACTGCTACACCTGGAACCAACCCAGCCAACTAATGGACTTTAAAAAGCAGGATCATCAGGATGTCTTCCCAATCTTTATTGATAAAAGCTCTTCAATTGCCCAGGTTTCTGAATGCATTTACATTAAAAAAATGTGAATATTGCAAGTCCTAATGATGTAAATAATTGAATGTTTTATCAAATATTTGGATCATTCCTTCTGGAAGGCAGGGAATAAATGATCTCATGGTGAATTTCTCCTTTAGGGGACTGTTTCAGTCAATTAGAAACATAAGAACTTATCAGTGTACTCGTGAGTTTTGAGTGACTGACTCTCACCCTCAAATATAAGGCCTCTTGTGTTGCTCCCACAACACGCACATCTGGGTAGAACAGGTTTTTGTTTTTTTCACAAGGTTTTATGGTTATATAAAGATTGATTTAAATTCTGTCCAGGCCACTAAGTTTACCCAGCCTGGAGAGTGGGTGCTGGAGGAGAAGAGGGTCGATTGACTTCTGTAAAGCTAGAAATATGTTCCCTTTAAGCACATATGGTCAGTAGTTCCAGTGTTGCTGGAGGAAGAAGCAGCAAGACAATAAATGCAACCAGTCTGTGAACAAGATTACAAGGGAGGGGATTGTTATCTCTTGTATTCAGGCAGAGGACTGTGGTTTGCAGGATTTAATCAGTGCGTCTCTGTGCTAGTGTCCTGAAAATAGCAAATGATACAGTTGTATCTGAACTTTAACCCTCAGTAAAAGTAGAACTTGACTTATTGCTAAGAATACAATTTAGTCATGGAGGTCATGGCAGTCATGGATTCCGTGACTTTACCAGACCTTTGTGACTTCTTTGGCTGTCAGCAACTGGACCTAGGGCTGGAGCTGTGCACCTCCCCTCCCTTCCAGGGCTGGGGTCAGGGCCGTGTGCCCCTGGCCTGTGGGTGGCTGTGCAGGCTCTCCCACTCTCCCTGTGGCTGAGGCTGCTGGAGTGAGGGCTGTGCGCTCCCCCCACCCCCCATGGTGGTGGGACTCCAGCTGTCCTTCCTCCCCCTGAACCCTGTTCTCCCCCCCCCCCCCCCCCCCCGGTTATTTTTAGTACAGTCACAGACAAGTCAGGGGCTCCTGTGAATTTTTGTCTATTGCCTGCAACCTGTCTGTGACTTTTACTAAAAATAACCATGACAAAATCTTAACCTTAGTTATTGCATAAAAGACAGAATGGAAGAGACACAGAATCATTGTCTAGGACCTGTGCAAACCTGCCTCCTTGTATGCTCTGCTCAGAGGAAAGTGAGAAATGTGTGGGACTCACCAAGTGTTGCAGAGTTAAAAGGGCTGTGTGGATCAAGCTGTTTAGCTAGCATTGCTGCTAGGAAACAGGGTGTAAAACTATGGTAAGGTTGAAAACAGCATTGCTACACTGACTTACAAACAATCCAGTGCCAATTGGAATGAATTAGTGTGGACTCTATCTTTCTTTTTTATACTGTTTGGTTTTATCCTATTAAACTCTAAAATTAGTGATCCATTCTCATTTGCTGATTACTTTTGGGCAGGGAAGCCCAATCTATTATCAGTTGACATGTTAAAAATGCTCAACACTTTACCATCCAAGAAGCTCAGAATTAATAAATAATGCTTGAATTACTTACTCCATATCCACTCCCTCCCCATCCTGGTCTCCACCTGCCTTGTGTTTTTTTTTTTTTTTTTTTTTTTTTGTCCCCTTCTCACGGTTCTCCTGACTCAATCAGCATTTCCTTCCTGAACTGAAGTTACTTTTAAAGGTAGTAAACCAAAGGAAAATGGTTGGGGAGTAGGGGAAAATCCTCTTTCCCCCTCCTCCCCCCAATACTTGCTACCTCATTGCAGAGCGATTATGGACAACTAGTTTTAGAAATGGAAGAAAATCTTGTGTGAGGTAAGGTTAACAGAATAAATATTAAGTATTATAGTTGATAAAAATAGAACTGGAAGTGTAGCTCTGGATATACTGTCCTGTGACAACGCACTGTAGTTTTTGCAGCAAAGTACCACACCCAGGCATGCAATTGCTTATAATGAGTTGAAGTAGGTTGAGAGTTAAAGAACAAGTCTGAGCTGTGGAGCAGAGCACGGACTTGCTTGGCTATGGTAAAGTGGACCAGAGGCAGTGCTGAGCAGGCCTTTGTAGCATTTTTGTGTATGCCTGTAGCCATTCTACCACTGACAGTGATGTCTTTCAGTATTGTGAGCTCATTGGTGTAGTACCTTGTTAATACTTAGGGCTGTAGTGTAGACACGCCCTAAGTCGGTGGCTGATGTCCATACGCACCCTCCTTCTGTTGGTGGTGCGTGTCCTCATCAAGAGTGCTTCCACTGACTGAAGGGGGATGTGGGGGGAGGTCCTGGGAGCCAGGACTTTCAGCTCCCCGGTGGGAGCCCAGCTGCCCCCCGGGCTCTTGGCTCTCTGCTCCTGTCTGGGAGTGGGGGAAGGAGGGCAGCCACCCGGGTTTCTTGACTCCCTGAGCAACCCGACTGGGAGTGGGGAGCCAGGCTCTAGCTGTCCTGCTTTCTTATCAATTTCATGGTTCCATGCTATATTACAGTTCCAATTTCACAGTTCCAGCATGGAGCCGTGAAATTGACAAGACAGCCAATGGCCGATGTAAGTAACATAGTGTCTACACAGACACTGTGTTGCCCTACGTACGCCTACGTAAGCCCTATAACTCTTGTGGCGGTGGAGTTATGTTGGTGTAGTAGGGCACTTACATTGGCAGGACAAGGCTGTAGTGTGTATACTGACATAATTAGGTTGATGTAAGACAGCTTATGTCGACCTAATTGTGTAGTGTAGATCACGCCTTAAATAGAGAACTCTAATCCTTCTCGCTCCCTGAAACTCTAGAGTACTGCAGAATGTGGTAATTTCAGTGGGAGTAGCTAGATGTTCGATGCTTTTGAAAATTAGGCCACTTAATGTTGGTGCCTAAATATGGAATTAGGAGTTTAACTTTAGACTCCTGTTTTGAAAATCTTGGTCTGTGTGAGGTGAATTTGCCACCAGAAATTGTTCCTCCCATCGCAGGCTTAACTGCTCTGGTTCTCTATGTGTAGTCACTAAAGTAATCTGGAGTTTTCCCCAAAGAGCTTTATGTAGTTACTGGTTCCAATCTGCGTTATCGTAAAATGTTTTGTCTCCTGAGAAATAAAGCTGCTGATTGTGGAAACTCAAGGCTTGATGTCAGGCAAGCTAACATAATTGGAGAACATTCTGTTTAGATTCCACTCAATACAATTTGATATTACTGTATTCACTTAGTGAGTATCCTTGGTTCTAAAACCTCACTTAGTTTCTGGTGGAACTCCAGCATTCTCTTTGTTAAGAGTTTAAAATGGCAATCAAGAAACTAGTGCACTAGCAGCTCTTCCTCCTCCTCTTAATGGTGTTCCAGACCTATGCAATTTTCATGCACCAGCTACTGGACAATAAACCAAAAGCATCAGTGTTTGTTTCTGTTCTGTTAAAAAATCCCTGAAGGGGAGTAGATGTACTGCCTTCTTGGAAATTTGAACAAGCAAAGTAAAAATTAAGGATTTATGCCTTTACACTGTTAGTTGCACAGAAGATGAGATTAAAGGACACCTTGATTTAGCTCTAAGTGAAGTAACAACTTTATGGGAACTTGGATAATGTGAAATGTGACTACCTTCTAAGAGGCCAATGGTAGTACTTCTAGCCTTTATCACTAATGATTTAAGCTACCATCCTTGTTTCCCTGCAGGGACTCTTGATATGTCTATAGTTTGTTCTTTGTCAAGCAAATAGATGTTAATTCCACTACTTGTAGCTAAATGCAGCTTTTCTGAAGCAAATAGAAACCATTCAACAAAACATTCTCTCCAGCCCACACTGGAAAGTACATGTGCATCCCCACATTCCATCAAGTAGCTGTGGTGGATTCTTTTGTTGGGATGGTATGGTTTTGTTTGAGCTGATTAAACATTTCTAATCCATTTGGTATTGTATTTGCTGCACAGGTTTCCAAAGTATGGTAAATGTACGCTAACGTTGCTTGCAGGGAATCCTGTCTTCCTTCAATGGGAGTCTCGCAACTAGAACAGGATGGAAAATGGTTTCCTTTCCTGTGAAAATTTGAGATTTCAAAAATGTTCCTGTTCTGTATTGGAATGAAAGAGAGCTTTCCTAATAATAATAATAATAATAATAATAATTAATAATAATAAAAAACAATAGAGAGCTAGAGCACCACCCCACCCACTGCAGAGTAGCCAATAGTCTGGCACCAAACTAAAGACTTGAATTTGGGTGTCTCCATATCCCAGGCGAGCACTCTAATCATGAGGCTATTGGGTATTTTGTGGTGAATGGGTAGCTTTTTCATTTTAATTGCTATTGGGCCCAATAGTAAGATTTTCAGGTAACACAGTAGAAAAAGCATGGTCCCTAATACATACCCATAGGCAGAATGTTGAAGTCATTGGGAAGTGCTCAAACAGAATTTTACTATTTACAGGTCAGAACTGCTCAAAACTTCTTGTTGAAGAGTGCTCCAAAAATTATTCTTTTTTTTTTTAAGGCTTAACAAACTATCATATAAACGAACCTGCTTATGATCGAGTATATAAGCTGACTCCTTTCCCCCCCCCCCCCAAGATGGATAAGGAAAAATGAAAATTTTTTATAACCTGTTCATAAGCCAACCCTATAGTTCAGGGGTCAGCAAACTTTGGCTCCCGGGCCATCAGGATAAGCCGCTGGTGGGCCGAGATGGTTTGTTTATCTCGAGCGTCCGCAGGCACGGAGGTAAACCTAAGTAAACAAAGTGTCCCAGCGCGCCAGCTGCTTACCCTGACGGGCTGGGACAGCAACTGGTGGGGAAATTTGGGGGGGGGGGGGAGTAGGGAGTCAGGGGAGTAACCCCTGGAACCCCCACACTTTCCCCTTCCCACCTTATCTGGGGAGGGCCAGGGAAGGATATGTCTGGCCTGGCCGGAGCTGCTCCGGCAGGCTAGGCAGCGTGGCCACAGTCTGATCCGGCAGGCCAGACCGGGTGGCGTGGCCACAGCATGTTCCAGTGGGCTGGGCCAGGCGGCGCAGCCACAGCCCGCTCTGGGGGGCGGGGCTGAGCGGCACGGCTGCAGCCTGCAAGCCCCAGAGCTGAGGGGAGAGCAGCGTGGCTAGAAGCGGAGAGACTCTGGCCCCGCCTCTTCCTTTCTGGCTCTGCTGCCTCTCCTTGCTCCCTCTGTTGTGCGGAGGGGCTGTGTCCCACCTCTCCCTCTCCGTACCCGTTCATAAGCCGACCCCCTTCTCTGGTGCTTCCCTTTTTTACTAAAAAAATTCGGCTTATGAACAAGTATATACGGTACATATTCTAGCACTTGCTCCTCCTATGCTAATCAGGAACACAACTCATGACACTGCCTGCCTGTCCTGCTTGTGGGAAGTATGTCGCAGTATTGCCAACCCCAAATGTTCCAAAATCATGAGGGGGGCTTTAAAATCATGAGATCATGTAAAAATAATAGATTTGGTGTTTTTTATTTGCCTTCTTTTTGAGCCTTAGGGTGCACCGGGGTCACATTTTGAAGTTTTCTCCACAGCCACAAGGGCTAGAAACTTACTTTTTCTTTAAGAATGGAGGCTGAAATCATCATGTATCCCCTTGACTCTAGGAGCTGGGGCTTTAAGGAAAACAATAATTATCAAGAGACTCATGATAAAATTCTGAGAGTTGGCAACACTTCTTTTCAGTAGGAGCTCTATGTAACTGGGAGGCAGTTCAATGTCTATTTTAGGAACAACTCTTCAATGCCCTTATTCATAGTGATTTGAAAAGGTGTAGGGTGGACTTACCTTCTGTAATATGTTTGTTTTTTTCCCCCCCAGGACACCTTTGTTCCTTATAAGGAAATCATCCTCATGTATTTAGAAAAAGCAAGGACCTTTGTGAATGGACAGTGTGCTGGCATTGAACCCTGGCAATTGATTGGCTCGACATTTGCTTCTACTCTGGTGGTGGTGTGGCTGCACGGTATCCTCTTCCAACCAGAGAGTGAGTACCTTGGCGCGTCTCTCTGGAGTCGGGTTTTCTAACACGCTTGTGGGGACAGTTATTTTTCATGTAAATATTCTTCTGTTTATACATTTGTGACTGGGATCCCAGTGAGGGCCAGCTGAGGTCATTCAATTAGGGGTGGCCTGCAAAGAATGGGGCAGACAATCCCCAAAACTGGTGGATATTTCAATACTTAGATTTACCAAGCCAGCACAAAACAGTGTCTTTATTACCTCACTGGTTGCCCAGAAACCAACAACGCAGTTCCCTTAAAGTGACCCAGTCTCAGGCCTCCATCCAGGTACCCAAGTAAAATATAATGAAGATTTCTGAAAATCTTATTTCATCATATAAAAGAAAAGGTTCTACCAATCCCAAAGGATCAGACACATTACCTCCCAGGT
The DNA here is from genome assembly GCF_011386835.1 of Chrysemys picta bellii. Lineage (NCBI taxonomy): Eukaryota > Metazoa > Chordata > Testudines > Emydidae > Chrysemys > Chrysemys picta. The sequence continues at coordinate 87,593,279 of NC_088797.1, read as the reverse complement.
TAATTAATATTTTAGATCTTACCCAAATACACGCTTACAGCTAATTATTATTAACTAAACTAAAATTTATTTATTCATACACACATGAGTTCAGTTCTTGAGGTTCAGATACATAGCAGAGATGGTGAGCTTTGTAGTTACAAAGAGTTCTTTTAGAATTTAGTCCATAAGTTATAGGGGCAGTCCTCGGACTTACGACACAATTGGTTCCTGATAATTGCGTCATGCATCCGAATGTCGTAACTCAGAACCACAATGCACTTCATCGCGGACAGAGCGTCGTAAAGTCGAAACCAGTTGTCGTAAGTTGAATCAGGGTGTCAATTCAGAAACATCATAAGTGCTGTTTGTCGTAAAGTCGAGGACTGTCTGTAGTCCAATGTCCAATATTATATTCAGGGTGTTTCCAGCTGAACTGGGACCTCAATCTTGCAACTCAAACTTCCCCTGATGAAGCTTAAGCAGATCTGAGATAAAAAGGATTGGGACCCAAGGATTTTTTTATACAATTTCAGGCCTTCTTTGACAGAGTTGGAGTCCCTCGGGGAACAATAGGCCCCCATTTCCTAAGACTCATTGTTAAATTATTCTCACAGATTAACATAAGGCAATGCCTGTTTCTCCACCATTCACAGATGATTTGCTATACATTTCAAAGAGATGAATACAGTGATCTCCCATGTTTACAATTCATTTAAATGCTAGGATGTTCTTTTGATCTCTGAATTATCAGAATACAGCATAGACAGGGTCTGTTGATTACATTGTTGACCACTACCCATATTTATGTAAAAATACACTAAAACACAAACATTATCTCCCCATATGTCTTTAAGGGTTGAATTTAAGTCCTTCATCCTGTAGGATGTTTAACCCTTTCTGGCCATGCATCACAACATTATAAACAGGCTTCTAACATAACCCAGAATGTACCAGTAAAATCTCTGGTTATCATATTAAGGTCAAGATGTGGCAAAGTTTCAGTAGCTAAACCATTCCATATTAGGGAGTGGTGGAAGACAGTCTAGAGTGTGCCTGTGTGATGCAGAAAAGTTGCCCTGCTCCTCCCCTCCCATTGGACTTTTGGTTCAACACTCATTTGCTGGTCACTCCTGTGGATCAAAAGTCAGAAATCGCACAGAACTCAAAGGTGACTCTGGTGAGGTTCATGATGGGAAATCATGATACAATAGCGAAACATCAGGCCTGGAGGATTGTCCGGAACACATCTTGGGCTGAAGAAGGGGGCTCCCTTTCCTTTCCATTAATCATACATATTTACTGTCTGAGAGTCAGTTATTTAAGGTACATACCCACATGTTTTCATCTGTTCTGAGCCTTTTTCCTTGTTTGAACTGTAAAAATTAAATTGGATCTCTTGGTCTATTGCCGTGCATTCTTCTTTATTGTGGCAAGGTGGTGATAAAGATCACTGGACCTATCTGAGAGAGGAGGCTGTAGTGCCCTGTGAGTCCCATAGGAGTATGTAGTAGTTTCTAGTGGCTGTTATTAGGAGTAACAGCATATTAATTTGATGTTTAATTTTATGCTTCTCCCACAGTTTCCCAGGGGAGGGAAAAGTACATTTGAATAGCTAAAAACACTCTCTTTAGCAAGAATAAACAGAAGATTTCTTGGCTCTGAGTTTCAAGCTAGAACAGTACTAGTACCTGAGTTTTCTTAATATAATTTGTTTTTTAAATACTAGCATAGTGTTGGGAAATCTTACATAAAATTCAGGATGTTTAATCTAAGTATACAGTAAAAATTGAAGAAACTTGCATTCCTAGGAACGAACGAACAAACAAACAAAAAGCAGATTATTGACAACGCATGCAATACAAATTATTTCCAAACTCTAAGCTATTAAGTATTTACTGCAGAACATTAGTGCAAAGTTAGCTGAGTTTGTATTCTCCTGTTGGTGTCTCAAGATTGCAAGATAGATAGTATGAAGAAAAGAAGCAAAGTAAAGGAGTCATACTAGTATCAAAGATAAAGATTATGAAGTCTCTAGAGTGAGATTTTAAAATAGTTTCAGTTGTTTCTTCATGAAAGTGTTATCTGTAGCTGCCAATGTTTACCTAAGTGTGTGTAGTGTATGGGGTCTTTAATTCCTCTGATCTAACCTCAAGTCACTTTTCTGTGGCTAAAGGATCTGTGGCATCCCTCTGCTGGATTAAATCCCGATAGCTGTCGGGAGACTGCCTTCCAAAGATGGTATTGAGCATAGCTAACCCTATCATTGCTTCTCCAGCAAAGGTCAGAAGCAGAATCTGGATTTCAATGAGATTTCTACATAACCCGGATGGAAAATTGGATGTGTGTGGCACAAATCAGGTGACTTTGTCCACACCAAAAAGGAGATAGTAGTAGTTTAACCAGAACACATGTACAGTATTCTCCTGGTACCTGGCCACTTGCTTTGACCATTTGCAACAAAAAGCAGAGATTGTGTTGTCAGAGTGCAATCACTGGCCAGTAATATTCTGCATATGAAATGGAAAAATGCTTTCAATAAACATCTAATTCTTTCTCTTCTGAATAGTGGTCCTCATAGAAGTGAGCTGTCTGTCTGTCTCTCTCTCCTTTCCCCCCAGTATTTAGAACTCTACAGACAGGTGATGCAGGCTGGTGCTATTCGTGTTTGTTCTCCTCCTGTCTCACCCACGACATGCTGGACACCTGAGGTGAAATTATGACTCCACTGGAGTCAAGAGAGAAACTCCCATTGATTTTAATAGAGCCAGAATTTCACCTCTGGTATTCCTCTTACAGCTTTCCTGTCCAGAATGCCAAATAATGCAAGAATATATGTATATGATGAGTTAGACAAATGCCTACTAATGACTAAACAAGGATCTTAAATCACTTTTGCATACTAAACTCTAGGGGTTTTTTTGGTTTATTATTTCGGAGCAGGTTGCTCAATTTTGATTTTTGTTTCTTGTTTATCTCAGGTTTAACATCACGAAGTAAAAAATGGTTCTTTAAAACTCTAAGAAAACTGCCTTTTGTTGGCGCCATAGTAAGTATCTGAACAGCTTTCCTTAACATTCAGCCAACTCTCTGTCTGTCGTAATCTGTATTGCAATAATGCCCAGGAGACCTTTGTGCTAGGCGCTGGACAAACATGAAGTCCCTGCCCCAAAGAGCTTACAGTCCAAGTAATCTTTCTGTAGCAGTATTGGCCTCAGAAAAGGGAGATGACATTTTCATTGCCAGTAATACCAAGCAGCTGAGTTTCCCCAACTCCTTTCTGTATATTATCAGACTTTCTGAAAATAGCCTTAAGTGGTGGATGAAGGCCACAGAGTTTACTCTGGGTTATTTCTCTGCCTAACTTACCATTCTGTTTGTGTCCTCCACATGTAGTTAACTGAATGTGATAACTGAATCTTGTGTTATGCAAGAGGAAGAGGTTATTCTCCTTGTCTTTGATTGGTTTAGAATTCCTATCTGTGTTAGGAATAGCTTGGACTCTACTCTTAAGAGAGCAGAAGCTATGTAATCATTAAAACAAGAAATACAATGGAGTTTTTTTTTTTTTTTTTTTTTTTTTTTTTTACTTAAACCTATTTACTACAAGATTCAGCAATTATCATGAATTCTTACCATCGAGAAGGGTATAACTTCTTTTAAAATGTATTTGGTAATGACAATACTGTGTTTGGTGGCATACAAGGTATAGTTCCTGCCCTGAGGACATCAGTCACAATAGATAGACTAAATAAAATGAAGGATTCGGGGGCCAGGTTTGTCTTAAGTTCATCTTTTGATGCAACAGACGAATGGTTTAGCACAGTGGTTTTCAACCCTTTTTTTTTTTTTTTTTTCCCCCCTCATTTGCAGACCTCTAAAATTTTTTTGAATGGAGGTGCAGACCCCTTTAGGAAATCTTAAACATAGTCTGCGAATGCTCAGGGGGCTGGGGACCACAGGTTGAAAACCACTGGCTTAGCATGATAAAGAATGCTTTCTCTCCCAGATCTTCTCTTGGCATTATTACTGATGCATGGAACTAGTTTTGAAAGCTTTTATCCAGCTCTTATAAGCTACAAGTATCTCCCTGTATGCTGATGTCCTGACCAATATATTCCATCGTTTGACCTGGTTGTCATAACCAGTGAGCTATGGCAGATTAATTTATAACTTAATATTATATTCCATTTATGTCTGTTCCTTGCTTATTGGCAAAGGAGACACAAAGTAGTCCTGGGCTCCCTACAACTATTCCTTATTTTTACATGACCCACATTTTCAGGATAGTGCTACTGAGATGTTGGCCCATTGCAAAGAAACGGTTTAATGTCTCATTTGCCTAGTGCGTCCACTGATCAGTAGAGTCTGACACACAAGCCTATCATGTTGCTTACAAGAGGCCTTGATGTCCAGGTATTCCAATGTTCAAAAGTCTCTGTTACTGATGGTATCTCAACAGCTATATTAGATAATGCTTCTGGGAGAGAGATCTGTGCTGCTGTGAGGGCAGACCTGGGCCTTCAAACTGTAGATTGGGGGAGAAGTGAAAGTGTCCTAATCTTATCTGTGTGTTCTTTCATTGTGTTACGTTATTGTGCAACATAGATATTTTTTCAGAGTTTTTAAACGTATATCTGATTTCTGAAGCAAGATGGTCCATAAAGTAATTCATCTTGAAACTGTAACTGGTATAAAATCAGCTATTTATATTGTCATGGTCTTGAACACCATAAAAACGCTGGGGTGGAGGGGAGCCCAACATCTTGCTTTGCTACATTTGACAAACAAAATCATTTTCAAGATTCTAAATAGGCATTAAAGGATGAAATTAACATGCACACTATTTGACAGTATCCGTTTAAGAAGTTAACACAGTTAAGTGTTGAGCTCACTGTTCCAGTCATTAGCACTGAATGTTCTGTGTACCATAAAATGTGTGCACCCTATTGTTGAAGGCATTTCATTTTCTTTTTAGATACAGAAGCAGTTTAACAAGGCCTTGGATGATGTAGCCTCTGGTTTGCACTTCCTGAATGACGGAAAGGATTATATCAAAGCATTGCCAGCGCAAGGCATGAGCCAGCCTGTACTACTAGAGAAGATGAAGGAGTACAGCTCTATGGGTATGATAGTGAGCATATATTGGTATATATGCAGGCAGAGGCGCTGTCTTTCTCAATTGCCGGGAGGTGCTCGACCCCACCCCCCCAGGCCACGCCCTTACTCCACCCCTTCCCACAAGCACCCACCCCCACCCTGCCTCTTCCCAATCCCTCCCCTGAGCATGTCCCACCCTTGCTCCTCCTCATCTCCCTCCCCCCACCCCCCCAGTGCCTCCTGCATGCCGTTGAACAGTTGATCCATGGGAGGTGCTGGGAGGGTGGGGGAGGAGCTGATCGCAGGGACTGAGCACCCAGTGTTTTTTCCGGGCGTGCTCCAGTCCCTAAGCACCCACAGAGTTGGCGCCTATGTATGCAGGTCTACTTCATAGGCTTAATATTAGAATTATGCTATATGTTTACACACCTATAAAGGTAAAATGGACTCTGGTGACTGCTACAAATAGTTTCAGCTTAAATATTTTTCTTGATGTTCATCAAATGTTAATTGGTGCTGTCCTGTAAATGACTAATACCAATCCTCATGTTTCTAGTTAACTACAATTATTAACTAATACTCAGGCATCCCATAAAAAAACCTCAGGTGCCCGGTGTTCTAATGCTGAAGGTAATGGAAAAGTAATTCTGTTCCATCATGGTAGTGATATATAATGCAGACAATCTGGGTTTGAGGGTAATGGTTACAAAGGTAACTGGAAAGTCTTTATTCTGTTTCACTGACCAGTCTGTCACAGTAAGGAGGAAAGGATAGTCTCCTGGTTGTCTGAGGTGGGGATGGGCCAATTTGACCACTACTCTTCTGGGGATCTTTTTTCCAAAGCAGATGCATCCATGCACTTTCTTCCTTTCTCCTCCACCTCCAATCCTAAGGGAAATAAATCAGCGGCAGCAGTCCAGCTCTGATGAGCAACCCCACCGCAACAAATCAGTGAGCATGCAATGGGGGGGGAAACACTTTAACTGCCCTTATTGAAAGAGTGAGGTCTCTTTTTAAACTGTGCAGTGTCCTAACACTAAGTCTTTGGCCCAGAAAAGCAAGACAGTTTCTTCTTGACTGACACTTGTAACTTGGAAAATATTTTGGAATATTTTGGAATATTCCTCATGTAATTTTGTTATTTTAATGGTAGTATGGAGGAAATTTAGTGCTAATCAGTAACTGAGAGGATCACGCTTGTGGTATGCATTGCTACTAGGATAGATGCTATTTTTTGCACTTTTGGGTAGCTTTCATATCAGGATGGTTGCTTATGCAAACGTATGCTGTTTATGCTTTTTATTTTTCAGGTAAAGTACATTGGGAGGATGGGAAAGTCTCTGGGACAGTATACAGTGGGGAAGAGAAACTCACTCACCTGTTAGTGAAGGTAAATAAGTGTTCAAGAAGTATAATTTATATGTGATTCACACAAATACGTTTGTGGGATGAAGATCCATAAACACCTTCATTCCCTATTTATAATTCCTATTTATCTTGTCTTGGAAGATGGTAGAACAAAGAATGTTGGTCTGAAGTCAAAGGAAAAGACTGAGATAGATATGGCTGAAGGAACGAGAGTATTAGCAAAACATTTGCGCCATGGAATAGATGACCAAAGGCTGTGGCTGTCAAAGCACTGTCACTGTAGATATTCAAGAACAGATTGGGTAAAGCATTTGGAATGATAAAACAAGTAACAAATTACAAAGGAATGAGTAAACTGACATGGGCTGACTACCACCTTGAATCTGGCCTGCAGCTACCTATTCCAGGACTAGGCTTCTGTGGAAGTTCTGACTGGGACAGCCTGTTGAGCTGGGCCCTGCAGCCAAGGCAAATGAACACTTGTAACAAATTGTATAGTGCAGCCAATATTCTGACGGTAGTAAAATCAGAAGGCTGGCTTGCTTCATCCTTTTTCATGAGGAGGGTGGTGAAGCACTGGAATGGGTTACCTAGGGAGGTGGTGGAATCTCCTTCTTTAGAGGTTTTTAAGGTCAGGCTTGACAAAGCCCTGGCTGGGATGATGTAATTGGGAATTGGTCCTGCTTTGAGCAAGGGGTTGGACTAGATGACCTCCTGAGGTCCCTTCTAACCCTGATATTCTATGATTCTATCCAAGTCCCTGTTGTGTCGTAGCCAGAAACTTCTCTCCTTGGGAAGGTTGAAAGAGTTCTAAACAGCCCAAAGACCTGTTTAGATGCCTAGATCAGAAATTCTTCTCCCAGGAAAAAAGAACGTCTTTCCCTTAGTTAGCCCTCTTCTGGGGGTAGCCTTTTTAGTAATTGAAATGAGCTTCATTTGGGTACTTAACTCGGTGTTTGATTCCTATTGCCTGTTAATTTTCCTTGCTTTCAGGTGCTTGAGTGTATAAACCCCATCACAGCTTTTCTTCAGGAAATCTTGCTAAATTCTTTGGTTCTAGATAGGTGGACACTTGTTCTGTATTTTGGCTGATTACGCTGTCACTGACTTCAGTAGAATTGGTTCTGGCGAGTGGAGAACAGAATCAGGCCCGCACTAGCTTTTGCTTGTCATGTAAAGCCATGGTTGCAAAATACTTTGGTATGAAATGGTAGCTTTTGAGAACACTTTTGATGCATATCAGGTGGACAGTCTTACTGCTTCTAAGAGTTTGTTTTCCCAGCTGAACCATCTGCCTGTAGTTACTCCAGAATTCTCCTGTGGCCACAAACTTGTCTGTTACTGTTGTAGATCTCGTTCTAAAGTTAATTATTCAAACAAACGTATCAACTGCTTCTTGTACTAATGAGAGTTTTAGTCACTTATTTTTTTTTAAAAAGAATAAAAACTGGTACTTGTAAAAGTTAATCTTGTAAAGCAGCCATTTGTTTTCTTTTAATAGAGGTAAGCTGAGAACAGGTGTATTTGCACCTTATAACTTATTTAAACAACATTTGTTACTGAAACAGGCCATTCCTAATGTCGTTGTTGTTGCATAGTCGTACCACGGGCCAAATGTGCCCTAGGGTAATTCTGGAGTTAGCCACAGTGGGTAGACCGTGTGAGTGTCTCCGTCACATTTGTAGCTTCAATTACTTGTAGAAACTCCTACTACAGCTAAAGTCTGCAAAACACTGCTTTGGGCTGCCTAAGACTTGCAGCTGCTGCTGCTCCATGCTACTGTGGCTGAAAATAGTTCATTGAATTAGCTCACTTGTCATGCTGTCTGTATTGCCACCTTTGATTCCCATTGCAGAACTTGTTAAACAATAACCCAGATCTTGTTCTGCAATATATCAGTGCAAGACAGACATGCTCGTTTCTTTCTGAAGGTTTATGAGGAGTTTGCATGGAGTAATCCCCTTCATCCAGATGTATTCCCAGGCCTGAGGAAGATGGAAGCGGAGGTGGTGAGGATGGCCTGCACACTCTTCAATGGGGGACCTAATTCCTGTGGAGTAGTAAGTAATCTAGAAGCTAAATCAGCGCCCGCCTTAAACATATGAACTTTCCTAATTTGACTCTGCACACTTCCTTTTCTACTAGTTGTGCTAAGATTATTCCTGTATATCGTGTTAAGCTTTTTCTACACTTAAAAAGAATTCTGCCAGTATAAACTGAGTCTCCATTAGGAGGCTTTACCAGTGTAGCTATACTAGCAAATTCTTTCATCAGTATAGTTTTATACCAGTTCCCTGAAAGAGAGAAATTACTCTGGCATAGCCACATAGCTATGTCTTAATGGGCATATGTCTTCTGACATTGCTATACTGGCAAAACATTGTAAGCGTAGACCAGGCCTTAGATGGGGGAAGGGACACAACCGACTCTAAAATGTAACTGGCTTGGGGTGGTGTGTTTGAGGGCGGGTAGGTTTTCTTTAATTTTGCTCTAATCTAGAAAGCTATCAGGCCACAACTAGGATTGCAAACAATTCCGGCTGGTTGGCTTGGAGACCACTAAGAAGCAGTTGAGGGTATTAAATGGCTTTGATCAATAGGGTATGGTACATATTATCCTTGTCCAACTTGTAAGCTGTCTGCACAAGTTAGCTTGCATGGTTTTAAAGCTCACAGGCACTGAAATTAACAATTCGAAAGCATTGATTGAATTAGTTACTTGCAAAACGAGTTTTAGTCCATGTCCCTCATTTCATACTTTCTAAACAGTCACACTTTTTGTTGCATTAAGAAATGGATCCTTCCCATAAAAATACAGCACGTATTTTCTTATGCTCCTCTTGTCTCAAAGTTAGATTGTAAGCTTCTCAAGGCAGGGGCTGTTTGTTTGTTTATTTATTTTTGTAGTTGTGTGTGTGCAGTGCCGAGCACAGTGGCATCTAGTCAGTAATTGACGTCTCTTGGCACTACTGCAATACAAGTAAGAAGTAGGCTGTGTTTGTAAGTTGTAGAGAACTAATTCTATCGTGGGCATGGTACTGGTGGCAAATCATGAATTAAGTTGTCAGAACCTGCCACATAATTGCTGCTGGTGACTGTGCTGGTGTACTATATGGCCAGTTGAAGGTGTGTGTTTAAAAAAAAAAAAAAAAAAAAAATCTTTGTGTCTGAAAGACATTTACCCCCACCTCTTATCAATACTGACTTGCAGTTGCATAGAACACTGACTAAATTATCTGAGGAGGGTAGCTTGGATCACACCAATCTCTCTCTACAATTGTGGTTTTAATTGGTCTCTAATTTAATAGTTGTCATGTACTTAGCAGAATTTTGCAACACTTCTCTCGCGTTTGGAGAACTTCACTCACAAACTCTCAACACCTAAAATGGTTAAAATGGGTTTTTTGTGTTTTTAATTGTTCGTGATAGCTTTAAAAAGTGTCTAGCTTTCGGTCTAGCGCTATTATCTAAATGAAAATACAAGTCACATATAAGGTAAATAAAAATTTCACCAGCTGCTTCTCTCTTCATAACTAGAAAATAAATTATAAAAATGACAGCCCCCCAAATACCCCCTAATAAAAATACCAGCACATGTCCTTCCCCCTTCACTAAAGCCTGAGTAATTAAACGGGCCTTGCAGCATTCCCTGAAGCTCTGCAAATTGGGGTATAAGGCATAAGTTCTGCTGAGGTTCAAGCAGAAGGTTCCATGCCACAGTCAGGGAAGTGTTAAATTTGATGTGGAAATTACATACTACCTTGTTGAACAATTACCCAATATGCAAGGCCAGTGGGAGAGTTGAAATGGTTAGCCAGAAACTAATAAAATTGACCTAACCCTGTAATTAACTTCCTGAAACTAGCCTTGCAGGTATTGAGTTCCCCCAATGTACAAGACAGGTGCTTTGAAACAGCAGATTTCAAAAATGGAACTAGCAGTTTGTGACTAAGGGACCTCACGATCGTGCCTCACGATCCTGGGGAAGTGTCAGAGGTAAAGGAAGGCCCCAGAGAGGTGATGTGGAGGCCAGATGTTTTGAGCACATAGTGTGACAGACTGTCTCAAAGGGTTAGAAGTGGACCATGATTTCAAAACAGTAACTTCTAGGTAAGGTTTTGTACCTAAATATTTCATCAAGATTTCTGATGGCTCAAATAGTCATTCCAGAGAGTTGTGCCAAACAGTTAAGGAATATTTCTTCGAAGACTTTTCAGACTTGCATGTTTCCCCCCCACCTTCTGTTGTTCAGATTAACACCTAAGATCACTGTCTCTGAAGGGCCAGGGAAAAAGCATTTTTATCTGTGCCTTCGCTTTGTTTTTTCATGTATTTGACACTGCTGACCTTGTATGGGGCAGTCAGCTTTCCCTCTGTGTGACTCTTTCAGACTTTAAAAGAGAAACATTTGAGGCGGTGTGTGAGGCAACAAAATGAAGCAGACCATGGACAGCTGTAGTGCTTGAATCTACTTCTGTGATTTTTTTTTTTTTAAACAAATTTGAGTAGTCTGAAAGTTGTTGTCCCTTTTTAATGTATTAAGTCTCTGATTTACTTTTATTCCACTTACAGTCTTGTACTTTAAAATATACATTTGCTCCTGAAATTGTTGGCCATAACTGCTGTTTTTGAGACATATAGTCTGGCCATGTCTGGAGACATTACTGTCTGGTTTCTTTCATTCTGGATGAGGTGACCACTGTTGTTACTAATCTGAATTGGGACTGTTGATACAATTTCAGTAATGCCCCCTCAGTGGTCTATTAAGGCATGTGGAACATATTGGATAAACATAGTAAAAATTCAGTGTCCAGAGTGCTGGGGAATATATAGGAACAGGTTTTTGTTTCTGTAACTGCTTTCCACTGAGGTCAAATTTATTTCCTTGTTACTCTAGAACTGGATTTCTCTCAGGATTTCTTATTTCTTAATCATGTATGACTTCTTGCAGCATTTTGAATGATACTTATGCCTTGGACGAGTGTAAAAACAAAATAGAGTAAATTATCAGTGTAGTGAATGTTAAATTAGATGCACAACTTTCATTATTTATGGGAGTTGTCTTCATTCTGGACACGTTCCTAAAACTGTTCACCTTATGTTTAAATACTACTATTGCTAATCCCTTGTAGGAGTTTTCAACTCACCTTTTCCCCCCTGAATTACTTTTTACGATGATGCTCATCTTTCTGGAAATATTTCAAGCTAGCCTTTTCCAAAAGGAAAACGTGTTTCCAGTTTTTTCTTAATCAGTTCTCTTTTTTGCGGCCCTTAATTTTAGGGGGCAGTAACAAGAGACTCCAGATGGAGGCTTACAATCAGTTCTGAATCATGTAATGTTCACTGCATAGTCTGGGGATTTCTTTCTCCTATGATGTGGAGTGGAATTGGATTCTCAACGGCAAGCTTTCTCTTTTTGTAGACGTCCTTCTGAGAATGTTTATGGATTTCCCCTGTAATTCCAGTGAAGAGGGGATTTTCCATGTAACTTCAGTTAATGAATTTCCTCACCCCCCCCCCCCCCCCGTTAGTCAGCAAAATCCATGACATTTTAAAGACTAACACCTGGTTTGAGTGCAGTGTCATTGAGGAGAATGGAGCACTTTAAAAAAAAAAAAAAAAAACCCTCTCCATTCCTGTTTCTCCTCGTGCCCACCCTGTCCTCAGCTGGAGACAAGCAGTCAACTCGGAGCTCTTGCTGACTTCTGTGTGCACATGCTTTTGCTACCATAAAGTCTTGGTGTTTTTTCTCTTTAAAGCTTTGCCTGTGTCTTTCTTAAGTTATTTGCCTAAAGTATGTACATGAGGCAGAAAGAGGAAAGAAAATGAGTCACCCCTGTATCTTCTCTAAAACTTGGCATGTTTGTTACTTCTGCCATTCTCCTAATTTCCAGTGCTTTGAACTTTTGTCAGGTAGCTAGCTTCACGTTGGAAGTCGGCTTTTAAACGTGAAATGTGAGCACCATTCTTGTGGACCTAGACTTGCCCTTTTGCAGGTCTGTGGGTTTTATCTACCAATGATGAGACTGGATCACCTTGTGAGGTGTAAGTAGTGGGATTGACAGGAGGTTGGCTTGTAGCGGCCTTGTGTGATGCTGCCACCATGGAATAGCTGTGCACTGGATTTTGGTGTACATGCTTCCCCAGCAACAAACTACAATTTGTTGATATCATTCATGGGGCTAGTACAACCTGGAAAATCAAGGATTTTTTGCCAGCTTTGTCTCCCATCTCTAAAGGTTTTATTTCCTAGTCAACAATTAAACTCTGGAATCCACAATTCTGCGAAAGGCATTAAGATAGGGGTTGGATGGGTTTCTTCTTTTTAATGCAGAGGTAAATGGAAAAGGGATATGTTTAGGGTGGTGGTTCATAGTAACTTGTAAGGACCCATAAGCTTTCATTCCCTTGACAAAGAGACAAGGATAGAATCTAACTCTGGTTAAACATCACATTTTCACTTTTAAACGCTAACTTCAGATGTATAAAGAGGTACTTTGAAGTTCTGAGGGAATTCATAAGGAAACAACTGACACAGTTTTAGAAAGGGTGGAGGGATTCTGTTCTTTCTTATCCTCCATTTCCCAAAACACACTCCTGTTCTTGATTTTTGCATGTGCTTTTCTGTACTGGCTTCTGAAACTAGAGTACTAGGGTAAGAAAAACGCAAAAGCAGTGTCTGATTTTAATCCTTTCAACTTCTGTTACTGTTGACTTTCCTTTGAAGGGAGCAGAGAGAAATATCTAAGAAGGCTGTGAGCTGGTGCTGAATCACCCTACATTGGCCAGTTGCCTAGCTCACCGCAGACACTAGAGGAAGAGAGATCCTATGACATGATTCAGGTCTTGTGTACACAAGAAATGGTCTGCCAATATAACTATATACTGGCATATCCTCCTAGTGGAGGCACAGCTTATACCAGCAAAAAAGTGCTTTTGCTGATCTAGTTTATAACAGTTCCCCAAACAAAATAAGCTTTATTGGCAAAAGGATGTTCTCACTGGTATATCTGCATCTACACTAGGTCTTCTGCTGGTATAGCTATGTTGGTTAGGATCATAGAAAACCTTTAACACCCATATCTGACTAGCTGTGCTGACAGAAATCTTAAGGACTCTGTGGCTGGCATATCGGGTGCAACAAGCTAAACTTCACAGCAAATAGGTTTCTGCTCAGTTTGTCAGTGGGGGTGTTGTCCCGAAGGTGAAGGAGAGGCTGAAGCAAGATTGGGAGTTCCTCAGCGAAGCACCAGGATCTGGTAGCGTAAACCACTTAGCATCTAATAATATAAATGGAAGATTGTGGTAAATAAGTAGCAGAATGTAGGTGTTTCAATAAATAAGTCATGTTCATTTAAATACCACCAACTAATAATAAAGAGGAACAATTCTGTTAGTATTATACTACATTAAGTAGGGAGGTCTCCAAATGTGTCAGCAGTCCCCGCTTCTCCCACCTCTCCACCCCCCCCTACAAAAAAAAAAAAGGTTAAGGGCTTGGAGAAGAATTTGGGAATGACTGACGTGGCTTATAAAACATGTTTATAATATTCCTGCCACCACCTGCTTGCTTAACAATAAATACAGCGGTTTCCCCCTCCCAATTTGAAGCTCTGTTACCTCAAGCCTTTCGGTTGCTGCTTTTGCAAATTATGAAGAGCACAGTTTGTTTTCAGATCCCTGGTGTGGATACGGCCTGAAGCAGCTGTTGCTGCTTGGCACAAAGAGCAGCAGGAATAAATACAGAGGGATTTTTTGTTTGTGACCTTTATTCATGATATCTGTATGTGTTTAGTCACTGTCACACATTCGCACTTCCACTTAGTTTTGCAGATGTTGCTTTTTGTGCTTTTGTAGCAGACCAGCAATACATCTTAAGGCATAAAAACATTGACCGTTACCTTTTTTCTGATTTACCTTATGTTAGTGGTGCTTGGATTGGCAAGCAGGGCTGATGATCCAAATATAAAGCTCTCCAAAGGCAATTTAATTATGAACATCTAGCCCAGTTAACTGGAACCTTTAGGCCACCCCTGACCCCAGGGTAGCAGTGACTTTATATGCAGCAGGTGATCAGCAAATAACAGCTTACAGTCTAAGATGAAAATTAAATGGTTAGTTTTTCTCACAAGAGCACCCTGGAATGTTCTCTTTAAAGCTTTGTCTATGCTTTTGCTCTCTCATACCTATGCCTCTATGCTCCAAAGTTAATGGAGGCAGAATCAACTGTATAGATAGCTGTAGTTACACAACAATTACTGGTCTGTATTAAACACTTTTCCCATATGATTAGCTCTTTCTCCTTTGTAAATAACTGAAGCACTCTAAAAAGCTCTTTGTGGCATTGGTGTTGGTGATATGAAGATCAGAAGTCTGTAGATTTTTGCTTTCCTGTATTGTGATCAAAAAAGCACCACTCAGGTGCGCTATTGCCCTTTGTAGTTTCATTTGTGATAAAACCATCTCTACCAACTTGTGAATGTGCAACCTATTCTGCCACCTGTCTTCAGAATGAAGACAACTTGTGTTTTAGATACACATTTTGTGTTGTGATGGTCCTCAAGCACTAGAAAGCTACTTTAATCTTTTCTTTGGTTTCCAGTTCACTTGTAGAACTGAGCCTTTCTTATGACGCTCTGGCCTGAAACCTCACTCAGAGCATTGGCATGTTAACCTCTCAACTCCTCCCTTCCCCTCCCACCCCTATTTCTGCAAATGTACTTTGTTTCATTTGTTTCTTCTATTCACAATAGATGACCTCTGGTGGGACTGAGAGCATTTTGATGGCCTGTAAAGCCTACAGGGATCTAGCCTACGAGAGAGGAATCAAGCACCCAGAAATGTATGTAACTACCTCCATGGCTTGTTTTTTCTTTCAATGATTTGTCTGATTTTATTGTTCCTGAAAAATGATCACCTCACAGCCCTGGCTTGGGGCAGGTGGTGTGCTGCATTCTTCTCTCATTTCTCTTAATCTCTTACGTCCCCCTCCATTCATTTGTTAACTTTGAGGGCCAAACCTAGGACAAAAACCCAAACTGAAAGAAATAATGCAAAATAGTACAGCAAGCTTTCAACAGTCTGAGATGACATTAACATGAACAGCATTGCTCATGATTCATCCCTTCTAATTTGAATTTGAATGTATATGTTCAGGGCATAGGCACACTTGAATCTAAAATTAGAGATAGGTGAGAAGCATCTCCACTTCTAAGCCCCAAAAGCTTTGCCAATACCTAAATGCTCGCCTACAAAACCCAGACCATTTCAGCTTTGGACCTCTCTGGAGCAGAGTTTAAAATGTGTTGGAGTTTTGATTTGCTCAAATAGGAGGGCTAGACTAAGACTACCAAAATACTTCTTGCATATGATTTTGAGCTGGAATTTGAAAGGCTATTGTATTGAGCACTACATCATCAAGCTCCAATGATTTCTTCTTCATACAGTGTGTACTCTTTTAAAGCTCATGAAGCAACAGTAAGCGTTTCTTTGGTAAATTGCTTGTGGAGGAAATATTATAATAGAGATAAGAACAGTGTTCTTTTGTCTGATTCCAAATTTCTAAGCCTGAAGGAAGGAGCTCTCTTCCTAACATTGTTGCAGACTGCTGAACAACTGTGAAGCATCATGAATCCAAGTTAATTCATCTTTGGTTAATCTTTCTGAGCCTTCAGTCACTGCCATCTATTGGATTTACTATAGATTGCATGTTACTTTCCTTTGGTGTACTTGCATCCCCACATGTTTGTATTCTGATGTGCTCCTGCAGAGCAAACCTCAGTGACATTGCACAATTTTCAACACTTTTTTTTATAAACAGGACTTCATTTTGGAAGAGATGAGAGAGCTTTATTTTAAAGAGCTGGAGAATGATGAGTTTTGTATTTACTTCATATAAGTCAATACAAAGAGAAATAGTCTTTTTGAAGCAGTTTCCTCTAACTATCCCTTTGATGTTTGAAGTGAATGGTGGAACATTGTATATTTTAGTTCAGAAAAGCACAGGGCCTGTGTGCCCAAAATAAGCTTTGGCCCGCATTTCCTGTTTTTTTAAATCGTGCCAATAGGCTGAGTATCCTGCCTGCAAGGGATAAGGTGTAC
Source organism: Chrysemys picta bellii (assembly GCF_011386835.1). Classification (NCBI taxonomy): domain Eukaryota; kingdom Metazoa; phylum Chordata; order Testudines; family Emydidae; genus Chrysemys; species Chrysemys picta. Next base: position 87,576,732 of record NC_088797.1, on the reverse strand, counting down.
AAATGCCTGCGGTATGAATTTTAGCTTGCACCTGGATAGGTATTCAAATTCAGCCTAAACATTCCTTGGTTGAAGTATTGCCTTTCCTTCTTTTCAGACTGGTTCCAATGAGTGTTCATGCAGCATTCGATAAAGCAGCTCATTATTTTGGACTGAAGATTGTGCACATACCGTTGACCAAGACCATGCAAGTGGATGTTCAGGTATTGCTCTTAGGCAGCACTAGACACCTCTTCTGTGGGAAACTTTCAATAGTGTTCCTGAAATAGCAGTCGTCTGCCCATCAGGGATGGGTTGATAGGTAGACATGGTGGTGATGAATCAGAAACAGCAAATAAAACTGTAGCAAAAATAATTGTTGCATTCTACACTGGGCCATGCTGTAAACAATTTAGATTTAAACTGTTCCCTTTGGCCTAGCACATTAATTTAGAATTGAATATATCCTTGTGTCTAGGCATTGCAGAAGCACTTTCAATTGGGTTTCAGACAAAATATTAGAAAACCTGGGATATAATCTTGAACTGACAGGGGCTGGGTTAATGGACTTAATTGGTCTCTTATGTCTATAATTGACGTGCTGAGTGTGCTACTTCATTACAACAGCTATGAAATTGAAGTGACAGGATACAGACTACTCTAGTTAGAGTTCTTACAGAAAGCAGAAATGAACACCCATCTACAGCCTGTGCACAAAGGTCTTCCTATATACACTGTTCATAAGCTCTTGTGTTTTGGTTTATCTTAAATCTAGTAGCTTCATTTTTTGGCAGGGTGGAAATTGGAAAATGGCATGTGATTATCTTCTGTCTTTAAATCTTCAGGCAATGAAAAGGGCTATTTCAAAGAACACTGCGATGCTGACCTGTTCAGCTCCCCAGTTCCCCCATGGAGTTATGGATCCAATTGAGGAGGTGGCAAAGGTAGAGTGCCCCTTGAAGTATGTGTTTGGAAGGGAAGAGGGGTTAAATAAAACTTGAATATTCTGGGCAAGTGTTTCCTTTGTAGAGAAGGATGTAAATGCAGAATTGTGACACTGCTGAATGAATCTGGTAGAAGGAGGAACAAGCTAGTGGGAAATAGAGCAACTGTTTTGAAGCAGATCAGCTGCTAATCAATAGTGATGAGGTTGGGAAGCAGTTGGGGGGGGGGGATTATAGGATTCTCAGGTTTTGGTATAATTTATTATAGATTAGTTTAAAACTTGCCCCAGTAGTGCAAGATTTAAGTATTTCAAATGACAACTTGAACTGTTTCATACAGTGATATGTCATGCTGATGAGGATTCTTGCAAAATTGCAAATTTTAAATGCATGCTTCTGTCTTCAAAAGTGGAATACACTGCCAGTCTCTTGTATCTTCCTTCTTCTGTTGCTGAAGATGCTTTATTGTCAGGCTATTTCACAATTGTTTGGCACTAGACTTCTTCACTGCAGGGCCAAGTCTGGGGAGAGCAGCAGGAGGTTGAGCTGGGGTGGGGGGTTGGAGGAGGAACAAGTTCATAAGTTCATGGTGGGAGGAGAGAATATTGGATACATTTTTGATTTATTTTTCACTTTATTTTTTATGTTACAAATCTGAGGGACTCTAATTTTTTTTTCTTAACGTGGACCACGGCCTAGTAGTGTATCGTGGACACCTCCTTCCATTCAAGTCACGTTACGTTCCTATGTCAATAACAGGACAAGTAATACATTTTTAGCAGTCTCATAGTGGATTTTTAAATCTAGAAGCAAGAAGAAACAACGTCATATGATCAGCCAGATCTTCTGGACCCCCCACCAAGTGCTCCACTGCTTGAGAATTGATGCAGATTCCTTCTGGAGATTCCAAACGTTGTCTCAAATGTGAAATACAAAATTAACTCAGCTGTCCCAAGAACTCTAATAAATTTACTTCTTTGGTTTTGCTTGAGTAACTAACTAGGACCTCTTGTCTCTGTTTAGCTGGCACTGAAGTATAGAATCCCCTTCCATGTGGATGCCTGTCTGGGTGGCTTCCTCATTGCTTTCATGGAGAAGGCAGGGTTTCCGCTACAGCGTCCATTTGACTTCCGTGTGGAAGGTGTGACTAGCATTTCTGCAGATACCCACAAGGTGAGAAGGAGAAGCCGTTGGGGATATCTATCTAATTAAATGGTATTGCTTGCACCAGATCCACTTTCTTTAAGAAATTATAAGAGACGGTTACACTTCAAAAGTGGAGTAGCCAGGCCTGCCATAATGGACATTCAAGGAAGAGTTCTAATGTCAACCCTGTCCTTGGCATTCCTATAGCACTTTGTATTGCTTCCATTGCATTCCACTAGAATTGAGCTAGGAGGAGGATGTGGCAGAAATACAACAGGAATAAAATTGTGTGTGGCTGTGGGAACTGCCAGGGAACCAACGCACATGAATGAGCATCTTAATGCTCTGTATTCTTGCTGGCATTAGGGGTTGATTTTTAGGCATCTGGAGTAACATTTTTCTGCCTGGGTGTGGTCCAATCGTACTGTGTTGCAACAGTATGTATTTAAACGTCCCCTTTTTTTTATGGACCCAAATTCCAAAGCAGGTAAGAACATCTCAGATTCACTGCTGAAGTTCAGAAAATATGTGCTTCATGATGGGTACAGTAAGTATTTAGCCCCCTTTTCAGCCCTGTTCCTTAACACAAAAAGAAGCTATCAATGAAAATAAAGGGCAGTCCATTTAGGATAAAGAGAGGAAATTCTGCTTTATGCAGTATTTCATCATTCTGTGTACTTTGTGTTTGAAGCTGGATTTGAACTCTTCTTTGTCCTCTGAAAATATATATATCTAGTACTTGTAATTAGTATATTTTTGTATATTGTCATATCTTGTAAATTCAACAGGTAGAACGAGAATGGACAATTTTATGACCCATAATACTATAGCTATGTACTAAATAAGGGGAATATACAACATCATGGTTCAGAGAATAAGTTGATTCCTTCCTGCTATGCTTTGGCATTTTTCCCCAGGCAGCCTGAGTGATTGGATCTCTGCCAGAGCTTGTCAAAATTTTTCTGGTGCCACCACTGTACCATAAAGTAGCATTGATATCCAGGAAAGGCAGGGGAAGGGGAGATGTTAAAATGAACTATTTCTATATTTGGATACTTCAGAACATGAGAGAGGGTGGGAATGTGGATGCCAGTAGTGCTTATCTAATGTGAACTTCAATTTATCTGTAGTCTTTTACCTGTGTATGTGCTCATACATACCCTTTGCCTGTCGTCGTGTCTCTCTTGCAGTATGGCTATGCCCCAAAAGGCTCTTCAGTGGTATTGTACAGTGACAAGAAATACAGGCACTATCAGTTCTTTGTTGCACCTGACTGGCAAGGGGGCATCTATGCCTCCCCCACCATTGCTGGCTCCAGACCTGGTGGCATCATTGCAGCTTGCTGGGCAACCCTGATGTACATGGGAGAAGATGGTTATGTTGAGGCTACTAAGAAGATCATTAGTACTGCACGGTTCATTGAATCAGGGTATGTTTTTTGGCTTTATTTTTGTCATCCCTCTTGAGCCTTTCTGGAGCTTAAACATAGAACCCCTCCCAAAATTCCTTAGCTCCCACCCTCCAGACTGAAGAAGCTAGAGCCCAAAGTCCAGTGTTACTCGATATGCTATGGGCTTATCCAAACACCGACTAGCCATAAGTTCGTGCAAAGGATGAGGGTGAGGAGGGGACCAGGTCTCTGACCACGAAGTTAGCAATAATGCCTTGGTTCAAACCCAACCCTTCCCTGCAACTTACAGTTTGGGGTGGGGGGAGGGGAAAAGGTGTAGGAATTTCTACCACACTGCTGTCCCTGAACCTTGCTTTGGGGGTGTTGTATTTTGTATCAGCCACTAGCTAATGGGTTATGAAATGTGAAACTTTCCACTCCACTGGCTGAAAGAAGGAGCAGCTGTTCTCTCTGAAGACAACCTTGGTGCTTTTTGGCCCCAAAGGGCTTGTGCTCTTTGCTACCCCACTCTCTTCACAGCCTCTATTTGTCCGAGCACTCTTGATTGTTGGTCTCATAGCTTTCCTGAGTGGTTAGCTGCAGCAGCAGCAGTGTAATTCTAGACAGTTTTGTTGCTACCATAGGATTTGTACTGATGCTTTTGGCAGCGCGATGAGCAGCAAGCACAGGCATTAAAGCTGTCTGTAGACTTACAACAGGAAAATAACATGGCATCTTTGTTCAGCAGGTTGCTGTTAACCATTTGAGCTAAACTTCTTTTTTAAATGAAAGGTTTAAATTTTCCAGAAACTAATGTCTTGCACCAGTAACGCATCCCATGGGTGTCTCGTGAGTGACCAAGTTGTTCCTGACTCTCCATAACATGCAACTTCCATAGTGAATTGGCTCCCCAATAAGAAGGCTTGAGGGCGGGGTGGGGAGGAAATGTCTGCCCTTCAGTAAACATTGTAAATACACAAGTTCATTTCCCCCACAAGAAGTGGCAGGGAGATAATCATCCTTATGTACCTGAGACTCTTGGGAAACATGATTGTTTTGGGTAAGTGGGGTTTGGATAATCTTGGTTCTATTCTGTTGGATTTATTAGGAACACTTGATAATGTAGATCACTAAATCTACCTTTTGTGGGCATGGGTTAAGTTTAGGCTAACTGGCTGTGTCCTAGTTACATACTGACTCCCTGAACTGTTTCCCATTCTTGAGGGATTTTGGTGCCATGGATACTGTCTGTATCTTTCACTCTATGCTCCAGTGCTAGTTATCTTCTATTACTATTGAGAAAATAAATTACTTTTAACTGTTTCAAGGTTGCGGAAAATTGACAACATCCAAATCTTTGGGAAACCTGAGGTGTCTGTCATCTCTATCGGATCAGATGTTTTTGATATCTATCGGCTGTCAAATTTGTTAAGCACTAGAGGATGGAACTTAAATGTCCTGCAGTTTCCGTCAAGGTGAGTTGACTGCCAAAATGGGAACTATTAATTTAGGCCAATTGTAGCCTAGCAGATGGACAAATACACCTGTGGTCAAGAAATGCCTTTAGATCCAGGAAGAGCAACTTTACAGCACTTCTTATAGCCAGTTCTCCCAACATCCCTGTGCAGGAGGTAGATAAGTAGCACCCTCACTTTACAGATGGAGGGAATCAAGTCAGAGAGGTGATGTGGCTACCCAAGGCCACACAGTGAGTCAGTGGCAGTCTGGATTAGAACTTGAGTTCCTGAAACCCAGTCACATCTATGTGTCTCTACACCATGTTGACTATCTGTCGAGATAGATCTCTGGTTTTCAGGAGATTGTAGTTGTCTACAGTTCTTAGCCAAGCGTCTCTGAAAGTAGACTTCTAAAATGTGTTCATAAAAAAACAACCACAACCAAACAAACTGCACAACACAGAGAAAAAAAACTCACCGAGGTGCAAAGTTGGAGGGGAACCTAAATTATGGTAGTTCCTAGAGTTTTCTGGAAGCCTAGAATGTTGCAAAATTTTGTGGGTTTCTACAATATGTAAATATTCCCATTTAGCCTACTGTGTTTGAACTGTCTGCATAGCCTGACTAAACAAAATGGTTGCTTTTTATGTCCTATGTATGAAATGGCCCCTCTTGCTTTGTCAAGAGTTGGTTATGCACATCTGCTAACAACTTGCATTTAGGCCTTGTCCTCACTGCTCATCAAAGCATGGACATTAAAATCTTAAGGAAGACAAGGCAGTTCATAGCTTGAACATGAGTTAGGTCAAGGTAAACGCTGGGCTTCCTACTACTCTCCACCTCAACCTGCTAATGTGTGAAAACTATAAACTGCCTTGTCCTTGCTAGTATTCTGTCTCACGTTAGTTAACATGTGTTGGCTAACACAAAGTAAGTACACACTTCCTAGTGAAAATGCACACTAATTACAGAGCATTTGAGGGTGCTTGTGTTAAAAGTTGATTACGTACAACAATCTGCTAGAACTTGGTGAGTATTTCCCAAAGGGTGGGGCACATGCCCCTCAAGGATGTGAAGCAGTACCTGAGTGGGGAGGCAAGGACAGACCTCTCACTTGTTCTCCAGATTCTCAGTTTGCAATTAAAAAAAAAATCGCTTTTAAAGAAAACCTTCAAAACATGAGGCTAAGGTAGAGGTGAGTTTGTAGAGAAGCTGAAACAATAGCTCTGAGGTGTGAGCTGCTCCATTCATTTCAATAGGTGCTAGCTCAGATACTAATAATAGTTATCAGAGTTGAGATTTTAAAATATTTCAAAGCATGTAAGAAAGTAGAGGGAAGTATATTATGAAGATCCACACAAGCATTTCCTAAAGTGTGTGTGTGTTGAGGGAAAGAATGAAAGATTAACTAGAGAAGGGTGGGATGTTGTAGTTACATGTATTAAGATGCGTGGGTCTTTAACATGTGGTGAGGTTACAGAGGGAGGTGTGACTGCCATTTCTGTAAAGAAGGGCTCAGCTTTCAAATGTCTGGGAAACACTGTTTAATGTGTATTCTCCCTGGATTTATTGTATTTGAAGGGGCAATAGCAGTGAGTTACCTGCTTTTCCTTTTTGAAAATCAATCAATCTGATTATTCTTTAGAACACCTACGTATGGGTGCTGGCAGGCCCAACGTGTTATATCTTAAATTTTCGAAGGGGCCTCATCAGTCAAGGGGAGTGGTATGACTTAAACCCTCCTAATTACTCTGAAAATGTAAGGAATAGTTTTCTGCCCTTTCCATTGTGAAATGGCTTAGCTTTCCTCTCCCCTTTGCTTGTAGCATCCATCTCTGCATTACGCTGTTGCACACAAAACCTGGCATTGCAGAACAATTCTTGGAGGATGTCAGAGACTGTGTCTTAGAGATCATGAAGGACCCTAAAGCCAAGACCACCGGCATGGTAAGGAGACCCTGTACAATAAGAGTGAAGTTGTATTGAAATGATTAAATCTCTAAATTCACACATCCCTGTTGGGATAGAGTTTTCCTGCATAATAATTTATTCATTTTTTAACCATAGGGTGCCATCTATGGAATGGCGCAGTCCATCCCAGACAGGAACATGGTATCAGAGATTTCTCATGCATACTTGGACTGCCTCTATAGCACAGACATCCCTTCCAGTGACAAACACATGAACGGTTCTCCTGGACACTCCTGAATGTAGTAACTGGTACTTTGCCAGCCAGCTCTGAGGTGGTATTCTGAATTCCTGGAGGAAGGAGATCATACTAAGCTACTGTCTTTGATCCTGCAAATGCAGGCGGCAGCTTTATCTACAGAACTTTCCTCCCCTTTCTCTTTGTCTCATTCCTCTACTTTCTGAAATCAACTTTTGAGTAATTTCAGCTGTCTTTGTCACTTCTCAATAGTTGGTTTAGTTTTAATTTTTCTATTGTATCACCGTAGTTAGCTACCAAGACTAGTCCTAAAAGTCTTGGGTGGAATGGCATTGTTATGGCAATTGAATGTCCATTCCACAACCCCCTAACTCCTCAGGTATTCTGTCTTTGTTTATTCTGTACTATTTTTTTTTTCCTGTAAGAAAAGCTGTGGATCTTTTATTTAGTGAATGCCCCACTAGGATTTGGGTTCTCTGTAATTGTCTGAAACATAGACATTGAGGCAACCTCCCCAGAAGTTGGAGGTAGAAAGTGAATTGAATCAAGTATTCAGTGACTCCTCCGTCGGTACTGCTAACTACTGTAGGAAACCGTGTTTAACAAATTGTGTGATGGGGGGGGGGAATTATATCTTGCTAACTCTGAACATGATAGTCTTTCCTTTATTGATTCACCAATCCAGTCTTTGAATTCTCTACATATGGAGATCCAGTTAGATACAGTTGTCAATTTATAGATAGTAATTTCTTTGGATGACTTTCTTAATGTAAGCAACTCTTCCTGAGCCTTGTATAAATTGCAATAGAAGTAGAAAATTAATTTTAAACCAAACGGGTAGGATAGGGGAAAGAGTCTGAAGGTACTTGGCAAGAACCACTCTTTATGCAGTATCATTGCTTTCCTGCCTCTTGTTCTAGAACTTTTACATTACCACCCATAATGCTGTTGTATCTTGCACAACTCTGGAGGAGAGCAAAATGATTATTTTATTGTATGTAACTTGAAGGTTTTGCACTATCCTAAAATGCTGCAGTGAAGTCAGTTGAGCCTTGCTCTGTGTAATGGCTTGGGATTTGTGCAAACATATGGCACCAAAGTTAACTTTTTTTACACCGTCGTTTAATATGAAGAGATGACTTTTGTAAAAGAAAGTAGTGGTTTCTGTGTGCTCTTTGCACTGACTCTTTTAAGGCACATTTTCAAAGGGCATTCACCAGTGTGCCTTGACACTGCTCCAGCTTTTCCTGAGACGTCAGGAAGAGTATGATGGATCAGCTGCTGACTGTGATGTGGCCATGGTCATCTCCTTATGGTACTATGTTGAAAATAATCCATAGCAAATTGGACTCAGGTACAGTACACTCCACCCTCAATGTAATAGTCTTATTGAGCCAAGTGTTTTCAGTGTTATAAAGGTGTTGATATAGTGCTGAGCGTGAGGTGTTATGGTGGGATCTAATTAATATTGAAAATATGAAGGTCTTGGTTCTGAGGAGGGGGGTCTCTATCAAGAATTAGCTTACTTTGTCCTTTATGCAGACTGCATTGAGTAGACTTGTAAAATGGTTGCAGCCCCCTAAACAAACTAGAAAAGCTTTTGATGCTAATCATTGGTGTAGTTAGCCCTGTAGAGCCTTATAATTAGGGTGGAGTGCATTTTCCAATACTCGTTCTTTTGATCCATTTCTGCATACTACTAGACACTTCAAATGCAAACAACTCTCACAAGAGGTGGTTGTGTTATGCAGTGCTTCCTGGGGGGGGGGGGGGGGGAGAAATGCTGTAAATCTTAAAGGAGGGCCCCCTTCACCTCCAGTACTGGATTTGCTTGCATCCAAACTGCTCCTGAGTGACTCAACATGTCTGAAACACACACTTGCACAGTAGCTATGCAAAGTGAGAGTGAATTACGAGCCATTGCTAAAGCAAGCTTAGTGCTGTGTTCAAAGTCTGTGGATGAGGATATTCTCTTTTTAAAATATATCTACTATTCTGAACTCTGAGTCAATACAGCGTAGCCATCTTATAGATTTCAGTAAGATAAGGTGGGCACATGTCTACTTACTCAAAGAATTCTTTTCAGCCCTCTTCTTGAAACATTTAATTCAAATTGCCAGATACTCCATTTGTGTCTTGCTGACTTAGTCAACATGTATTGGACCTAATCATTTGCATCCTGCCATCTGAGGATCACTACATCTCTCACAGTATACTGTGCTTTGGAAAGGGATCTTCTGTATAAATTCCTGGCTATTTTGATAGTTGACTTCCAACCCAGACCTAAAAAAAGGGAAAAACAGTTCTAAAAAACCCTCTCCAATTCTCCTTACCTTCTTCCCCAGGAATTACATGGGGCTAACAAATCAGTGTTTCAATTCACTTTTTTTTTTTTTTTACATGTACTTGAAGAGGGGTTTGTCTCTGTGTACTCCATTCTGGGCTTCATGTACTGTTGATGCTTGTGACTCTTTGATTATGTTTTATGTACATTTGATCTATACTGTAAATGTAATCTGTTCTGCACACTGTATGTTACTAGTATGCAGTTTTTATTTCCCTTTGCCATTTTAATATAGAATCTGTATCTGCTTTATCATGCATACTGTTTTTAGAAAAATGGTGACATTAATACATTATTTACTGGGTTTTAAACTCTACAGGGTGGATTGTAATCTGAAACTTGATGGTACTTTTCTAGGGGCAGGAGGTTCTCAAAATATCAAATTCTATTTTCCTGTAAGAGTTTTTCAAACAAGGTATTTAAACACTGGCAATGTTTCAGGGTGGAAAGGAATTAATGTGCCTGTGAAGGGCTCACAAGGAAGGTAGCTGCTTGCAGATGTTTGACCTTTATTTGCCAAATGGAACACTATATCCTATGTAAAGTGTCAGGGTGCAGTGGATACTGCTGAGCCATTGATTCCATCTGCGCTTTCTTGATGCTTTCAAGAAGATTAAGATGCATATAATGAGACTATGACACACATTACATGTGCACCCATTGTTTTTAAGGGGCCTCCAGGGCAGGATTTGCTCTGATGGTGAGATTCTGTAACATTCACTCTCGCTTATTACTGGTTAAAACTCTGTAGACTGAAATTATTGAAGAGATGGTAAAATGCTGTAGTGGGGAGTCCTTTTTGTATTAAAATGGTTCACTTAATTATCCAAGCCCACTGTATTTATTGAAGAAGGGTTTTCTAAACCACTAGCCGGAATCCTTGGTGATCCAGCCATGATTTTGCAGGGAGGTGGTGTCTTTTCAGTGCTGGTACGTAGCCTAGGCCACCGCTCCTGGCTTGTGCGTTGGTGTGATTTCCTGTTCATTAATGTGAATTACAGCTTTGCAACTGCTTTTCTTCCTGCTGCTCAGATAAGGGCATTGACTCTGACTGCTCTTAACGTGTGGTGTTTAAGGGTATTAAAGGAAGGCTATATTAAGGAGCTGTGGATTTTCTATAGTGAATTCTGGCGTTAGACAAATATAAGGGTTAGACCTGAGTCAGCCACTTGTTAGAGCTCCTCTTAGACTGTTGGTCTTGTGGTTTTTGCCCTGACAAAATCAGATACCCATGTTATTGCATCCATGAGAGGTGACGGTACTACAGTGCCAAAATACCTTTTAGGGGAAGTCTATGCTGGAATAAAAGTCTCCCCCCACTCACAGGGTCCCAGAGCTTGGACAGCAGCACCTGAACACGATCATCTACACAGCAGTTTTACAGCCCTGCAGCCGGAGCCCCACCAGCCTGAGTCAGCTGAGCCGGGCCAGCCATGGGATTTAACTGCTGTGTAGACGTACCCTTAGAGTCAAACTGCTTTCATCATACTCTGGCTTAAAGGCAGAGTGCCTTTCTACTTAACACTGCACTGTGCTCTTTTACATGTTCTCCTGTTTTTTGAAGTCCTACCATACCCACAGTACAATCTTGAATACTGACTCTTCAAACCCTGTGAGCCAAGGATACCTTTCCCTATTTAGAATGATTGGATATTTATTACTACTAGCTTTACCAGCTCCGTTTCATGGATGTCCCCTTCTGGACCCTGTTTTTTGACCACTTTTCTTTGCGGTAGAGACGTTTAAAAGCACATGCAACTGCTCCAGAAGTTAGTTATGCCTCAGGAAGGCTTCCCCATGCAATGACCTGGAGACATGTGGAGTGAATTACAGGAGGAATGGGAGGAGAGAGTAAATATGAATAACTTGCTTAGTTTTTTCAACTTAGTTTGTTCAGTCAAAACTATGCAGTGAATGCTCCCTTCAAACTGACAACTGGTATGTTATGAGAACTTTATTGTAAACACTTAGATATTTTCAGCTGACATTCCTGGCTCCCAGCTCTGTATTATGGCCAGTTGCAACACAGGTAACCCCACATACCTCATATAATACTATTTGAACAAAGCTTACAAATGTAACCAAACTGCACATCACAGATACTGGTCTGCTAACAGAAGAGACCAGGGGACATAGGCTTCACTGTAGACAAAACAGTATAATTGTAAAGTAAGAAGCAAGCACACAACTGTCTGGGTAACAATAAACTCAAACTGCTTGCACTGACAGTTGTATAATATTACTCTCTTCCGCTAAAGGCCAGATATACCAAAAGTGCCAGAGGTCAAGCAATTTTACACTGGTAGTCACTGGACCAAAAAATAAGGCAGCTTTCGTCCTGGTGACTGAAAAGTAGGAAATATTTTTACGCTAGGGCAGCTTATTCCCTCTGAAACTTTGAGCTGTGGTGGAAGAGGAGCCAAGCATAGCATTGTCTTCTGCCTGGATCAGGAACTGCGTGGAACCAGCAAATGGTTCTAACTACAGTTTTAAGAATGAGAGAGGAGATGGTGGCTGTTCAGCCAATTCAGGCTTATGTACTCCCAGCCTCGTTCAAGACAGAGAAGCTGCAACTTGCTCTATGAAACTGGCCAAATTGATATCCCGCTCGGATAAGCCTGCACACTCGTGTGTGCTCAGGATAATGTGAACCTAAAACAAAACAAAAATACTTGCAGTTGATGGAAAGAGCAGCCATATTCTAAACTTAGACAACCATTTACAATGTTGGTATATCTGAAGTAGTGTTAAGTACTTCCATTACTTTTCCCCCAGCAGTATCCATAAAATCTCTAATAGTGGGACAGCAGAAACAAGAGATGGGTGCAAACTTCATGGCACTCCAACTTTTGTGAGTTGGATCCACCACTAGAGCTTCATGGTGATGCTACAATACTATTAATGGGGATAGGCATGATTTATACAATTGTCTGACAGAGTGCAAAAATATCTTGCCTCGCTACATGTAAACAACCTCCTCACTCTTAACAGAAGGAACTGCTAAGCATTATCTATTTGTACTGCCATAGCACCTAAGGGCCTGAGTCATGGCCCAGCATCCCATCCTCCTAAGTGCCCTACAAACAGAAAATGTTATACTGTTTATCCGTTGTCAAACCTGAAGCACCTTCCATGTTATGAGATCTAATCGCTCACTGCCATCCTTTACCTTGCTGTAAACGTTGAACCATTCAGGGTGGTGGTCCAGTTTTTCTGCCTGCAAAGCGACTCTGGTCATGAATCCAAAGGCCTGCCCAGAAGGAACAAAAGACAAGTTAGTTGGAAGCCAACTGTAATGGTGGCTCACAATTATTTATAGTTGGCATGTCCTTGATGGGAATTCCTTTCCTTTTTGGGAATCCAGGCAAACACAAAACTTGCCTAACACTACATTGCCTTTGCCTAAGATTTCCACAGACGTCCACCTCTCTGTGTGGGAAAAGTTCTGCAAAAAACACTGACTGACTCGTTGAGTAGTTGGATGTCTTCAGTAATCGATGCTCTTACTCAGCCAGAAGCTTATGAACTGGATGCAGGAATTACTGGGTTAGATTCTATGGCCTGTGTTATGCAAGTATTCAGAACAGATGAGAATGGTCTCTTCTGGTCTAAACATCTATGAACAGAGGAAAACAGTTTGTTTAAAATAAGCATTAACTTCCTGGATGGGATCCCTAAACTGACGTGCAGACCACTGGCAGTATGGACGTAGGTGTCAGTTTCTGTACCCGACTGAAGTCCTTGAAATGGAACTCTTTGAAGATGGCATCTCTCCCTTCCACCTCATTCCATCCTACAGCTTTCAGGTTTGGCAGCAGTTGCTCCCTCTCATCAGTGCTCAACCTGTGGGCTTTTCCTGCCTAGGAGAGAAATAAAAAGTAGAAGAATGGACCAAGAAGACACAGGCTGTTGACGTTTGCTTGAGCAGAAGTAATGCTTCCTTTCTCTGAGTAAATAGAAAGTGGGTGCTCAAATCAGTGAGGCATAGATAAAGTATACATGCAATGAGGCTTTCCTTACTTCTGTCATGAGCTGAAGCACCCACCTAGTAACTTAAGCCCCTTAGGCTATTTTACGGTTACCAATGCTTATTGGTCACGACCTGCAGCACTCCAGTGCTGTGCTTGCCTTCACCATGTACTACAAACTGGGCTAAAATGAGTGATGGCTGTATGATGTGAACCATCTCTGCTATGTACTGCTGAGAAGCTCCCAAACAAGTATACTTTAAACTTCAACTAATACTAAAACTAAATTATTCAGAGGGATAGATATTTACGAGTTCTGTGTAACTGAAACATTTCCAGAAGGCAAGAAAAGGGCAATCCAGCATTCTCCACAAAAGGAGCTATCTGGACTGCAGCTTTGGTACGGAATGCCCCTTTCAAAGTTAGGGGAGGGAATCCTCAAATTAACCAAGATTTATTTACTTTGAAAGCTGGCTGCAATATGCCATCCTACCCAAACTGCAGTGTTTTCCTTCCAGGAGGGTATAGGAAAAGTTGCATGAATGGACAAACCATTTCATAGTAACAGATTTATTGCTCTGTTAATGTTTAAGCAACTGCTTTCCCCACTTTGCTGTCCCTGGATGTCTTTGGATCTTGGGAGGAACATTTTGCGATTGGTCAGATTAAACCAGTGCTTAAACTTTTCCATATTATGTGCCTACATTACAGCAGAAGTTTCAGAACACCTCTTCCATCTAACCACTAAATAAAGGGAGGCTATTTGTGACCCAAAATTGAGAGGGAGGAGTGATTATTTTGCATTGTCTTTAATTATTGTTGGCTAGAGCTGTTCCTGTTATAGTTTTTTAGAATACTACCATTCTTCATGACTCAGTTTTACAACACATCACGCTTGGGTGGAGTAAGTCAGCCAAGATAAACTGGAGCATGATTCAGTTTAAGATGAGCATAACTGGATAAGTGGGAGTTGCCCAATAGCACCTATCCTGGGCCTATTGAAGAGGGCAGGAGCAATAGGTGAGCTGGTGTCAGAGCCTTATTTCAGCAACACAAATCCTTGCAGATTAGATGACGCTCTGTTTTATAATGGGCCTTTTAAAAATCCTAGCTTCACTGGGGCTGAAGTTGATGTATTTTTGGAATTGCATACACACACACTTATGTGGAATCTTAAATGGTGAATAGCCAGGATGCCTTGGAAGTCTGACTTTTGATAGCTGCTTAAAATGATGCATTTTGTGTGGTGCTACTTTGAGCGTGTTATTCAATCTAAACTCCCCTCTGTCGTCTTAGTCTTTGGTCAGTTATACTAGTATTTATTTTCTGAAACATCTGGACAAAGAAATAGAACCATGGTTTTCTCTGATTCAGGTAGTCTGAGGATGCAGAGCCCAAAAGGCTGGTCATTGAGCAGATACTATTTCTCTAGTATTGTGGGTTTCTCTTTTTGTGTGTGTGTTTTGGGGAAAGGGGGGGGGGGGTTGTGCTCCACAAGCCATTCTGTATGGAAACTCTGAATGCCCATGTTTAAGCACACTGAACTATAATTACACATGTAGGCAAAGGCACACTATAATCCTCTGCTAGACAGGATTTATCATAAATGTACCCACTAACCAGTTATGATGAGGTACAGGTATGTGTGCCCTATAGTGACACCTAAACTTAAGTTAAAACCAGTGGATGGGCTCTGGATAAACTGTATCCGAGAGATGCAAGATGAAACACTAGGTTAAATGTGATGCTACTGAATTTTTCTCTTGAGATACAGATCAATGTCAGGTATAATTTAAGGTGTGTGATTCATTCAAAGTGTATTTTGTGAAAGCATTCCTTGTACCTGTCTACCAACAAGCTAATTCTAAACACCCTCCCTGCTCACAGAAGTATTACTTTTTAATGGTATCCCTGTATTTCTGTTGCTCACTTCAGCCCTGTCCCCCATCAGGCTGCTTTGTTGTGTGATCTGAGGCAGAGATTTTTTTTTTTATTAAAGATGCAGTGTAAACACCGCTCAGCACAGTAAAACCTCAGCCAATGCCCTTTGTGTGATCTCCAGATAAGCTTATTCTAGGTATCTTAGCAACCAGGATAAAGCGGGGTGGAAGCTGACTTACCATAACGCCATCAGAACCAGACACTTTCTCCTGTGTGGCATAGACACTAGCTAGAAGGGAAAAGCTGTTAACACACCCCATATGCTGCATGTTTGTGAGTGAGGCGGGGGGAGAATCACTTAGGTTATTTCAACACTTTGAAATGTTTTCTGGCTGCCCGGTAATCTAGAGGTTAGGGCTCCAGGCTGCCATGCAAGAGTGCAAGTACGATTCCTCCAAATTGACTTGCAACAGCAGAGGAAGAACAGTCTGGCCAGTGTGTGGCTCTGATTAGGCTATTGCTTTCCTCTTGGTGTGCTATAAAATGGCTAGAGCCACCTGAATGCCTGAACAGGTTAACAGTCCAGCCACTGTCACGATGGAAGTGCGTCAGGCTTCTAGGCAAGCAGTACAGGGGGGAGGGACACTGATGAAAACAAGATAAGCTAGTGATGACTAAGCAGGGGACAGGTGTACTTTCCCCTTTATTATGGGAACATGACCCTTATGGTCTCCTCACGCATGCGTCCCCTCCCCCACTGTGCAACGGTCTCTTACAAAACAGCAGCTGTTGTAACAGAAACTGCATCACCATAAAATGCACTGTGGTGGCTGTAGGATGACAGGCCCTCAGTTCTGCAGGTACGTCCTAGCTGCCTATACTGCAATGAACCGTGGTCCTGTTCCAACCTGATTGGCTGACTTTCCCATGGGCTACTAGTGTATCCGAGCCTGGCCGTTCTCCCTCCACCTGTGACTCTGGCTCAAGCTGCTTCTGCACTGGAGCTTCACTTCCCTATTGAATTAAGAGTGTAATGAAGCCATGGGATTTTCTAAATCCCAGCTTCACAAGTGGGAGTACCCCAGACACAATTGCATGCCCGAGTAGCTCAAAGCCAGCGTGAGGGGCCATAGCAGGTTTGGGCAAAGAGGCAAAACAGTAAAGCCGGCCTCCCTCATCAAGGCTAGAACTTGCTATAGGATAGGGCATAGCCTTACGTCAGTCCCAGTAATCTTTAGCTTCTGAATCCTCTTGCTGCCTCCCATCATGACAGGCACACAAACTTGCCCTCCTCCCAGTTACCAAAGCTGCCTGAGTTCTCTAAACCCAAATGCTCCTGTGCAGCCTCCTCTCCCCCTTGGACAGTATTAGAAGTGTCCTAGTTTTCTGTCCTGAAGTCTGGCCCCACGAGGCTGCTTCTTTGTCAGTACTGCCAGCTAATGCCTTCCACATGCTCTCACTGGTTAAAACATGTTTCCCATTACAGCTAATTTAATAAATCTTAAAATGTTTTGCTGGATTTTCCAGCAGCCATGTTGTTGTTTGTTCCTGTCCGAAACAGCAGACTTGCCATACAATGGTGCACAGAAACCAACTCGACTAGTCTTTGCAATTTCATCTGAACCATAAAAAAAAAAAAAAAATTGCCATACACAAATCCAGCAATTTCCTTTTAGAGTTTGCTTGGTGCTTATGAAAGTGAGAAGCTGCTATTATTGGCTAGAGGTAGATATATTGCAAGCAGGGCTGCAAATGACCAATGTGACCAAAGCAGTGCATCTCAACCCTGACATGCAGCATCCTCTGCTATTGTAGTGCTCTGCCTATTCCCCTTAGCCCTGATCTGCAATTTCTGTTATTCTAAGCCTGGGATCCCATGGAGCTCTGTTAATAAGATACAAGTCCAACCTGCAGCATCCCTGCTTTAGCTGTACCAGAGCCCTGGCCCTATGCATCTGGGAAAAAATGCAAACGTTTTCTATGCAAGAGTCAGTGGGACTATATAGTGAACCAAGCGGTGTTATAAATTTGTACCAATGTGGTTCACAAGATAGAGTGATTGCAGTGGATGTTGCATCTCTGATGGAGTGTTAATGGGGACTATTCATATTTGTAACTGCTTTGCAGAAAGGGAAGCCCAACAACACCCCCCGAGAGATTCCCATTGGTGAACACCCACTTAAGACTGGAGTAGCTGCCTATAGGTTGCCTGGGTTAGTCATTACTAAAGAATAAAGCTTTGTTCTTTTCTCCCTCCTCTTGTACAATAGAGCAGCTGGCTTAAACCTTTCTGCCTTTCCAAATAGCATAGCTGTTACTTGCAAAGCAAAGTCTGGCCTTCGAAGCCGTGACTTACCATGGCTGTAGATTGCCTGTGGACTCAGTAACTGGTATTCAGATGCAGCAAATGCATGTGTGTATATATACGAAAGACCAGATGAGCAACAGGCAGAGGCACAGCTTGTGTCTGAGCTCTTCTTGCAGATGGTAAGGCGGAGGGGGAGGGGGGAGAGAGGAGGCGTGGCAAGTGTTTTAAATCCACCCACTACAAACAGCTGTAACTGTTGCCCAGGTCCTAATGATTTACCAATAGTAGAATCAAAGGGCAGAGATTGCTTGTTTTCTGCCGCACTCTGTCATGGACACAGCAGGACCTATTGGCTGTCTATTAAGGTATGCTAAAATTGCTCTGTGTTTGCATCTGTTTTATGTAGAAGCATCAACGGTCTGTGTCCACCTTTCCTTTCGCAGATGGAGACTAACCGTTTCTGCCATCCCGGGCGCCTTGCTGAAGCAAGAACAGGATAATGATTAAAATAGAAAGCTTACATGTACAGTTGCTGGTGGGGATACATTTGATTACATAAGAGGGTTGTTCGACTGATCACAAGATGGTGTGATAACATTTTATTTACCCTTCCCTCCTGGGATTGCACAATACAGTTTCTGAAAATTAACACAAATGAAAACTTCAGGGGTGAGGGTTCAGATGGCAATAGGGGCCAACCTCTTTAAAAACATGTAAATAAGTTAAGGGAAGAGTCTGCAGGGTGAATAACACACATCCATAAGGCATTCACTTCTATCACCAATAGAGACTGAAATTATATGCACTCAACTTCATCCCACTAGTGATCTCAACAGATCCTTCATGGCAACCTCAAATGCTCTTGTTTTGGCAGATCCACACACAAGAGTCTCACAATCTGTTCGTTTGGAAAGTTATTCTAACTCAATGTTGCTGAAGCCACGAAGGCTCTAATGAAATACAAATAAAAATAACAGTCTTGGAGTGTTATGTACAGCTCTGTGTATACTTATTGCGCAGTTTTTCTAAAACAACATGCTTGGACAACTTAAAACACTTCCCTACCCTCCAAGTAAACTTGTGTGTGTGTGTTGGAAAAAGTAGAGCTTGAGTTAATCATTACATCACCCACTACTGAAATGCAGTCATTCCTGGTGTATAATGCTGCAAGTGTTTGACTGGATAAAGCAATGTTATATGATGATGTAGGCAAGAAATAAAGAATACAATATCCTATTAGATGGTAGTTTAAAACAAAATGGATTTGACCAAGGCTAAAATCTGGCTCTTGTGAAAAATGCAAAGGAACTTCTGACAAAGACGAGTTGGGGCATCTGTGGGTATGTCAGGGTTAGTGAGACTCAAGTATGCAGACTGAGTTTGTAAGCCTACGGCTGGAGCATCTCCACCCATAGGTGACCAAAGGTTTACAGTTTCTGGACCTGGCCCCCAAACCTGGGCTCCAGCGTCCCCATGCAGATCCAAGTCAAATTACCATATCCTAGGCTTCCTAGCATTCTCCCCTGCTGTGGTCGCAGTAGGCCTTGGCTCGTGGTACAGTGTAGGAAAACTTGACTCTCCATCCTGCATGTTACAGGAAATTGTTGCAAGCTGCCAACACATCCTGCTGAGCCCTCTTGAGTCTGCATGCTTGTGGCTACCAGAGCCAGCAACGTGGAGAAGTCACCACTTGAGGGCGTCTCTTGCTTGGGCTTTCCACTTCTGTTTCAGGAAATGGGCAGATCATCCATGAGATGCTGGTGGACATTCCAGTGGCCTTCTCTGATCTACCAAAGGTTCCTGACAGAGGATGAGGATAATACAGGCATGGAAGACTTGAACTGGCTGATGCTGTTTGTAACTCTTGGTATAACTGCTGATGCCCCAGATGTAGACTGGCGCTTCTGTAGCGGGGCCACACGCACAGACTGGTGGGATCACATCAGCATGTGGACCTGGGGCGACCAGCAGTGGCTCCAAAACTTTTGCATGAAGAAAGCCACATTTCTGGACCTTTGTGACCAGCTTGCCCTGACTTTCCAGCATCAGGACACACATGATGGCAGCCAAATCGGTCCAGAAGTGGGTTTCTATTGTTGTCTAGAAATTGTCTACCCCGGACTGCTAAGGGCCTCTTGCTAACCAATTTGGCATTGGAAAGTCAGCTGAGGGTAAGATGGAGGGGAAGGTTTCTCAGGCAATCAGGTGTGTGATTCCACCAAAGATGGTGGGCATAAACAACAGCCTTGAAGTAACTGCTGGTTTTGAGAGAATGGGGTTTCCAACTGCATCGGAGCATGAGTACATAAACCACAAATGACACTACTCCATTGTTATTCACAGGCTGATTTATGGACACCAATGTGGGCTGCACTGGAAAAGTTCATGATGCTAGGGGCTTTCTGATGGTTTGTCTACATTCCATGTCCCACCATAGGACCTTGTCATAAACAGAGTTACTGTCCCCATTGTTATCCTGAGGGACCCCATGTACCTCCTTTCACATTGGCTAATAAAACCATATCCTGATCTCAAGAGGTGCAATTACACTCTCAGTAGGTTCAGAATGGTGCTGTTTATGGACTCATTTGGATTGGTGTCATCAATGCCGTCTGTATTATTGTGGCTTGCTGTGCTCTTTGCAATCTTTGTGAATCCAAAGATGAGCCATTTGCCCCTGAAATGGAGCTATGACAGCAAAGGATTGCTGAACCAGTACGCTCAGCCAGAAAGTGCACCCATCACAGCTGGGGCAGGATGCACCTGGGCAACATAAATCAGGGCTGCTCTGTGCTCCCCCATTATGGAGTTGCATTGACCAATAGTAGAGGGAGAATACTATGTTTATGATTGTTACTGCAATGTTTATAGTAACTGACGCCATATCATGCAAGAAAATGGGTGGGGAGAGTTGACTGCCATGCATTATACTTATAGATGATATGACTGCTTATAAACATGTGTATGTGTATTGAGGGGGGGCTTATTGCCATCCATTGTCATTGTGGATAACGATCACTTATGCAGTGGGGAGGAGGACATGTGGCAAAACGTGTGGATTTACACCATGGAGTATAGATAAAAGTACTCAGAAATTGTTTGGCTATTTCTTCCCAGTTGTCCCTTACTGTATGTTTATTATTTGAAATACACATTGTAATATGATGATGATAAACATCTTTAATAAAATAAGTCTTTATTTGTGAACATGGATATATTAAAAAAAAAAAAAATATTAAACCATGGTCAGGTAGGCCAGCTACCATTGCCACACCAAAACACCATTAAGAAATCAACATCAAAACCATTAATAAAACAAAGTGCATAAATCAAACATTGAAGAGTGCCAACAAATACATCCCCTAATGTTTGTGTCTCCCCATTCTCCTTTATCTTCCTTGCACGTTTATTGTAACTAGTGCCACTCCACATGCGTGAGGGCCTGCACTGGGCTGGAGGACTGTATGGGGTATATTTGCCCTATCCAGCTGCTAAGTCTCAGTTGCATAGGCCACCCAACCATGGAATTGTTCAGAGTATTCCTGGGCTGCAGCCCATGATACAATGGTTGGGAGTCAGGCCATGGTGTAGGTGCAGTAGGAGCCAGAAGTCTGGCGGCCATAAGTGTAAGCAGCTTCTCAAACAGATCTTTCTGCTGCGCTTTATCTTCCTCTCTCAACTAATGTTCCTGCTCCAGAAACTGCACTACAAGCCTCCCCTCGTGCACTGCATTTCCATCGTCCTACTCTGCAGCCTGTTTCTGTCTTTCCACGGGCCGCAAATCCTTCTCCCTCTTGTATTGCACCTGCTTGTTGGCCCTGTCCAGAATGTCCCCCAGAAGTTCATAATGGAAACACTTCTACTAGGACCGGTTCGTAACAGTTCTGAATCCGAGGGACCTGCTGGCGTGTGCTGATGCTGCTGAGGTCAAAAGGCCTAAATGCAGACATCAAACAATGCATTAGTGTCTCAATTACTTCAAAACAGGTCTGTGCATCTGCAGACAAAAGTGCCTTGGGGAATCTCAAGGCCAAAAAATGATACCATAAAACTGAGCTTCAGTGTACTCTGAGAGGAATGCTTCAGTTCCCAGCAGCTCGGTGGATGCAGCTGAGCTAACCACAGTGAAAAGAATGCACAAAAATATTAAGTTTAAAATGTATTGTTGCTTTGTTTTAAAATTGAAGACCAGCTTTGCTGAGGGGGAAATCTCTGGCAGGGGCAAACTTATTACCAAAGCTTTCTCCATATTTTCAGGCATTCCACATTCTGGAGGACATGGCCATTCAGGAACCTTAGAATTGTTATGGCATATTTTACTCCAGGTTTCTGGTGGCACACCACTCACATGTGCCACAGAGGTTTTCAAACTTACGGACAGTGGAGTGAGCTGTTGCCCTATAGCGGTTTTTAGTCTTCGTCTGCAGCATGGGGCACAGGTGACTTGCAGGTTTAAACTAATGTAAATGGTAGATTCTCTGTAACTTCAAGTCGTTAAATCATGATTTGAGGACTTTTGTAAGTCAGCCAGAGGTTGTGGGTCTATTACAGGAGTGGGTGAGGTTCTGTGGCCTGCAGCATGCAGGAGGTCAGACTAGATGATGACGATGGTCCCTTCTGGCCTTAAAGTCTGAGTCTATGAGATGGGCTTGGAAAATACACCCTTACCTGATCTGCAGTTCCTTCTATGGGGAAAGTTTGTGGCTGCCAGCAGCTAGAAGTGGGGCAGAATTCATGGGGAAAATCAATGGGATGCTGAGTTAGTGTCTGCATGGATTACTGTCTCCCTACATCTCCTGCCACAGACCGCTCTGACTGCATCTACGTAAGGGGTGGGCAAATGTTTTGGCCTGAGGGCCACATCTGGGTATGGAAATTGTTTGGTGGGCCAAGAATGCTCACGAAATTGGGGTTGGGGTGGGGCCAGAAATGAGGAATTTAGAGTGCAGGAGGTGGCTCCGGGCGGGGGTAGGAGGTTGGGGGTGCTGGAGGGGTGGTGAGGGCTCTGACTGGAGATGTGGGCTCTGCGGTGGGGCTAGGGATGAGGGGCTTGGGATGTAGGAGGGGGCTCTCAGCTGGGATCAAGGGGTTTGGAGGATAGGAGGGGGAGCAGAACTGGGGCAGGGGGTTGGGGCATGGACTGGTCTCAGGTTGCAGGCTCTGGGCAGTGCTTACCTCAAGCAGCTCCTGGACGCAGCGGCATATCCCCCTTCTGGCTTCTATGTGGAGGCGTGGCCAGGAGGCTCTGCTTGCTGCCCTATTCGCAGGCGCCACCCCCACAGCTCCCATTGGCTGCAGTTCCTGGCCAATGGCTACTGCGCGGGTGGCACTCGGGATGGCGGCAGCGTGTGGAGCCCTCTGGCTGCCCCATGCGTAGGAGCCAGAGGGGGGGGGAAATGCCACCTCCTCCAGGAGCCGCGCAAAGTGGATCCCGCTCCCGCTACCCGGCTGGAGTGTGGGAGCAGGGCAAGCCCCAGATCCCGCTCCCCAACGGGAGCTCGAGGGCTGGATTAAATTGGCTGGTGGGCCGTAGTTTGCCTACCCTGGTCTACATACAAACACTCATGATAATACAGACTGTCAAGGAACACAGTCATTCCCCCGCTGCTCTCAGCACATTTCTGGACTACATACAACTCCCCAGCCATTCTTCAGACACTGATTTAGTCATGCTGGACTACATTTAACCTTCTTCCTTCTCACCTCTTCCACCTCCCCCCCTCCCCTGCACAATTTACTGTTTACAGGAGGGTCATTAATTTGTGGTGTGGCTTCTTCTCAAATTGTGGACACCAGAACTGGACACAGGAGCGCTGGACACTCCTTAGAAGCAGGAGGGGCCATGATCACCTGAACTGGGGCCCTGCCCTCCCACTCCACCCCTTCCTCCCAAGGACCCGCCCCTGTTCTGCCTCTTTCCCTGAGCCCACTCTGCCCCTTCCCCCCCCCAAAGGTCCTGCCCCCACCATGCCTCTTTCCCTGAGGCCCCACCCACAGAGAGGAGTCTCTCTGCCCCCTCCCTCCTGTCACTTGCCATTAAGGCAGGTAAAACAGGATGGAACCATGGCCCCCAGCCCCCCTTTCTGTTCCAGCACCCTGGCTGGACACAGTACTCCAGTAGTGGTCACACCAGCGACAAATACAGAGCTAAAATAACCTTCCTACTCAATGTTCCCCTGCTTATACATCCAGGAATTACATTAGCTCTTTTGGCCACAGCATCGTGTTGGGATGTTAGGTTGATAAGACCTATTTGCCATAAACCCATGCTGAATGTGATTAAATTATATTACCCTTCTTATGGAGTCTGTGATGGGGTGCATGTCCACACTGACACTGAAAGGGTTAAATGAAGCTGGAGCGCTCAGGTAGGGCACCTGGTGGCAACTACAGGGCATGTCAGGCTCAACTAAGAATGAGACCCAGCTGGGTAACTCTGCCTTGAAGCCCTTCCTTTATCTTAAAGAAGCAGGAAGTTCAGGGGAGAGTAGGGTTAGGGATGCTCTCCCAAGAGGGGAACTCTGGTATAAGTTTAGGAAACAAACTAAGAAGTCATAGGGGTAGAGTAAGCTCCTAGGGTGAACCTTGATTAAAAAGTCAGGAACTGGTTCTCCAGGAAGAAAGTCCTGGGCAATGGTGCTTGCTGCAAGAGCCCACAAAGGGTCTGGGGAAAAGGGCCTAGAGACAAGGCTAGGTAGGAAGTAGTCCAGCAAAGCAGCAAGGAATCTGAGGAAACAGATCTTAGCTACTCGTCCCTGGACTGGGAACCTGAGTACAGGGAGGGCTTGGCTTTCCCTAATGGCCACTGAGGAGGGTGGTGTGAAACACCTTGTTACAAGGGGTCAGGACTACTGAAAGCTCAGAGACAAGGGGTGTAATGATGACTGGGCCCAGAGCTGAGGGCTGAAGACCTGGTGAAAAGATCACTGGACTATAATTCAGGGGACTGTCACCTCAGAAGAGGTGGGAGTGAATGTGACCTGGATGGAGGACTGCATCAGGAGAAGAAGCAGAGCACTGCAGGGCTGGAAGGGCTGCTCTCAGTGGGTGTTGGAGGACAGCCGGCTACATCATGCCTAACTATGAGGTGAGTTACACTCCTACAGAGTCCTATAGCAGCTGTAGTATCATTTTGCCTGGTTTTTATGTCAGGTTGACAAGTCTATAATTACCTGGGCCATGCTATCTTACCTTTTTAAAATATTGGTACAACATTAGCTTTTGTCCAGTTCTCTGGAACTTCCCTGGCATTGCAAGACTTACTGAAAATCTGGACTAGTTGTCCAGAGAGCTCCTTGGTCAGTTTTTTTAAAAACTTTTGACAGCAAGTTATCTGCAGCTGCTGTTTAATATCTCCCTGAGTTACTGTTGGTATGGAAAGTATTTCATCACGTGATAGGAATACATTTGCCTTTTTCCCAAATACAGAACAGAAATATTTATCGAACATGTCTGCCTCTTCTGCATTATTACTGACAATTCTGTCTAGTATCTACCAATACCTTCATGGCTGGAAATCCAAAGGAAAGGTTGATGCACAATGCCTCCCGGAGCTCCCCCTGGCATCCAACAGGCCTGCCCCTGTCTGGCATAACATAGTCCCAAGTGCTGATGAAAATAACAATTTTCACTAGTTCAAACCCTAAGTAATATACAATTGATGCTGCTGTTGCTATAGGGAATAGAACTTCTGCCAGTTTCCCACAGGATCCCCTCCTCTGATGATGTAACATGGTCCATACTCACTGATGTTGACATCTGCCAGACCTGAAAGGGTGAATGAGTTATTGTGAACATCAGTATCCCTGAATATTTCACACTGCATTCCAATGAAGCTCCGAACAGGGGAAGGACTTTACATTATACTAGTTTAGCTTAGCTCCCCATTGTGAAAGCTCCCAAGATGAGGTGACATGCACTTTCTACTGGGGATGAACTGTAAATTGTATTTGAAATCAAATACTTTAATTAAAATGGACATGCCTGGCTCACCTCTCTTCCTGGTGAATGACATTTGTGACTCCTGCAGGAAAAAGGTCCCGATATTTAAGATGATCAGTTACCCACTTTTCATCTGTAATCCTGGTTTAAGAATCACATGGAGTATTTTGCTGTTCAAATTTGAATAAACTGTTCTCCTTGTTTGAACAGTATCATTCTTTTCCTAGTAGATGGTGTTTGTTTACCAAAACCCCCTTCAAATTCCCTCCATTTTGTGAGGTGGAATAATAATCACACTTTGCTTCAATCACCGGCCTTGAGCTAGCTGAGGCAGTGAGGGCAGTGGGGCTATTCTCTGTGCACAGAGGGGGAGTGCGTTTCTGGGTGGGAGGAAAGGGTTGATATTTAGGACTCTATTCTGCCTTTGGTTTGTCCATTTGAGGGACTGCAGCTCACATGTTGAGGGGAGAAGAGAGCTTTTAGTCAGGGGGATAAACAACCTCTACTAGAGTCTCAAGAACTGTATGTGTGCGCACGTGCATTTTCAAAAGTTATTGCTACATTAGGACCTTTCAATAATCAATGTCCATAGAATGGAATTAAGGCCATCGGAGTTAAGGCACAGCATAGGCAGCAAAGATACAAGCTTCCCCTAATATACCTCAATACCGACTTGGAGGGGCTACTGTTAGAGAGGTGTGGGTAGCTTAGTCTCCAGGTGCATTTACCTTTGACCCCTCTGCTTGTATTTGTAACTGAGATATAATAGGTTTAATTGGAGGACTTATTTAGCTTTGGGGATTTATGGGAGTTGTGACAACTTTACATTGACCAAGGGGCCAGATAAACGGAGATGAATTGTTAATTTTCCCTGTGAGGCACTCTTTTGTCAAGTCACTTCACCAAAGTCATTGAGGACTCAGGATTCAGGTCAGAGCAATGAATAAAACAGCTTGGAAACCCATACAAACGGGGACTTCTCTAGTCAACTCACACAATGTGAGTGTTAATTTCAGACAGGGGGGCTTTGCAGTGCAGGGGGTCACACCATCAATTTGTCTTTCCCCTGGGCAAAACTAGATTTAATATATTGTGTTAAAGGGGAATACAGCTGCAAGTGCATAGAGGATGTTAACACCAAGGGTGGAGAGGAATTGATTAGGGCTGTAAAAGGGATATAATAAAGAGTAAGAAGATGAAATGAAGCCAAGGAATCTAGACTGAACATTGGGGGGGGGGAGGGGTGAAGAAGGGGAACTGCTTTTCAATGGTGGAGTAGTTTTCCAAAGGAAGTGGTGAAAGCACCATTCCAGCACACCTGAGACTATACTGAAAGGGCCATTCCTACCCAGGCAGGGCACGGATAACATGTTCCAATGGATCTTTTCTAGAACACCCATATTTCCAAGACTTGGCGTGAGAATGAATTTGGTGCCCTCGATTCAGTCTTTGCTGCCCACAAAATGCCACTCTCAGTTTGGTATACTTTCTGTTTTGTACAAAAGATATTTGTAAAATCAGGGTGTATTATCCCCATCTCCCCCCTTTTGGGATCCATTGATCAACATACGAATGTGGGTGGAGGTGGTGTTGGCTACTGTTAGGGGTTTCCCAAAGGTAAAGTCAGTTGTGTAGGAATGCCTGTTGGTGAGATCACAAGGTCTGCCTTCCTCTCCCACCTGAGATAACCCTGGCTCACAGACTAGCTGGGGTGTTGCTGTCTTAGACTCAGAAAATTTAGTTTTGAAATCTTATGAAGATGAGCCAAGCCAGAGTAAATGTCCACTAGGTCATATATTTCATCTTTGTTCCCTGGACTGAAGAAAAAATGTCCAGTTTTAAATGAATCGAATGACAAGACTTCTGCTTCCCTTGAGAGACCACAATGCAATCTAATAGATCCCACTGTTAGGAAGACGTTTCATATTCAGCCTTTGCTTCATGTCAGGCCTCTTCTGTGGAGATCAGAGATTATAGGAACAGAGTTTGTGAAGGTAGCACTTGTCTGAGTGCTGGGATTTAGTATGTTTCCTCACTCCATCTGTAAAGGTAAATATGAGTAGCAAAATAGAAATCTAAGAAATGTAGCTCGCTTTCTTGTGAAAAGTTCTCATTTAGGTGTTGTAATGCCCTCTTCTTGTCACCAGGGGTCAGAAAAACACTAAGAAGTTGGAGAACTCCCTGAAATTTTGTTGTGTATGTGTGCAGAGAGAGGCAGTTTTAAGAAACAGAGTGCAGCTTTAATGTTAAAAGTGACAGCTAACTCTATCAGTCCAGTTAAGAATTTAAAGAGTAGTTATGCTCAGAAAACTAACGCTCGGACAACAGCCCCTTGTTACTGTCCGGATCTGCTCCCAAAGGGTCTTCCGAGTCATCTCTTTTGGTGGCTGATAGATTAAAATGATTTATTTTTTTTTACTACACTCAGTACTGTGGAGACTATAGAGCTGTAGTAGTTAAAAAAAAAATCATCAGTTCTAGTCTGCCTTGCCATATCATCTTCCCGTATATTCTACTTTCCAAACCTTTATTGCTTGAGACTGATGTAGGATGTAGAAAGAATCCAACTTGAGTTCTTCCAAACATCAGGCTGACCTTGAGGTGCCTGCTGTTAGTAAAAATGACAGCTTGGGATCCCATGTTTATTTCCCTGTCCTCAACTACGTCCAGATCCAAAGCTGATTCTCTGGTTTGCTGAGATTGTGTGGCAAAGCAGGAAGGGGTGGTGTGAAGGAGGAGCTGGTTATAGTGATTCTCTGTCCAGTAGGTAAGAACAGCCTGGGAGCTGCTCTGAATTGTTCCAGTTGGCAATAGTTCCCAAGGGAATGCCCAGTAGCTGAATATAACTCCATTTCTACCCTGTCCTGGTGAGTTTATGTTGCCTTTTACAAACTCAGTTAGTATGTAGACCACACTGCCTCCATGGTTCGTCCAAAGCAGGGTAAAAGTAAATTAGAAAATACATATGGTAACATTAAGAATCCAAAATATCAGTATGGCTTTCCTGCAAGGGGTTGTAAAGTAAATAGCGTCCAATATCAGATTATGGGGACAAAAAGGCCCTTCTACAAGTCTGACAAGATAGGAGGAATTAGAAACTCTACTCTGGCATCGGCAACCGAGGAGTCATAGTATTGATTCTCTGGATGGACTGGGAAATGTGCTTACCCTCTACAGCACAGTGGTGCTGTGCTAGTTTCTACTAATTTAAGGTACCCCCTCCCCTCCTGTTACCACAGTATCTGACTGCCTCACAATTTTTAATGCATTTCTTGTCAACATCCCTGTGAGGCAGGGAAATACTATTCTCTCCATTTTACAGATGGGAAATGGAAGCACAGAGTGGTATTAAGAGCCTTGTCCAAGATCAGACAGGAAGGCTGTGACAAGTTCCAACCCAGGGAATTAAACCCTGTTCTCCCAAATCCTACGAAGAACCCCACGGAGAGGCAGGTCAGTCGGCCTTGGACCACGTAAGGTGCCCCTTAACACCCCCCCTCAGCCCGAGGCTGGGAGGTAAAACTCTGATAAACTTTTGAACTCTGGGGCTGCACTGACCAGGGACAGAGACTTTTGGGGTGTTGGACTTTTTGAACTTTGGGTTATTTCTTTTGGGTTGGTGGACTTAAGACCCTGAGGGGAAAATGACACTGCCAAACTTGCTTGGGGGTGGGTCTTTTGCTAATGGTTTGTGTTATGAATCCTCTTTGTGGTGTTTCCCCAACATAATGCCACATTGCTTCCCTTCTTTATTAAAAGGATTTTGCTACACTCAGACTCCATGCTTGCGAGAGGGGAAGTATTGCCTCTTAGAGGCGCCAGGGGGTGGTATGTAATTGTCCCAGGTCACTGGGTGGGGGCTCAAGCCAGTTTTGCATTGTGTTATTAAACAGAGCCCCTAGATACTGAACCCGGCCCTTGGTGCTACCAACTCAGATGGGCAGAAGGGTTATACCAAGTTAAACTATTCAGAAGGGTGGTGGTTGCTGAGAGTTCTACATACTTAGAGCAGAGTGGAAGATATTTGGTGGTAAGAATTATCTCGGGAGTTAGCTAGGTGGCACTAGAGCCTCCCATATTGTGGTTTCTATACTAATATGACTTTGGGAGTATAATCTTTCTAACTGGTTTGAAGGTCCTGCTGTAAAGAAATAGTTTTTGCTGTATGTTACTGCAACTTTCTCCATATACAATGCAAGCCTGGGGAAAGTGTCAGAAGCCATAGTTCTGGGAAACAGTGTCTCCCAGTCACAAAGAGGTGATTTCCCTGGGCGGTTCACTTAGTGCTGAAGGAAGTGAAATTCCAAGGCCCCTTTGAAACAGAAACTGCCCAAAGGATATAGGGATAAACAACATCTTTGGGAAGAGAATTTTCCTAACTGCTAAGTAGTTTTCTGTGGCTATCCACCCTGGCAGGCCCTCAGGTTGAGGAATCAGATTATGTACCTAGTGCAGAGGGTGCAGTGTGGGCTAACCAGGTTATTGGACAGCTTTGAAAGTAATGGATTGAGGAGTTAGTGCCTAAAAGGGGAGAAGGTCGGTGCCAAATTTCTTCCACTGGTTCTTTGCTGCCTGACTGACACCAGAGGAATGGAATCACATCCTTACTAGTTTGCTAAGCCTCCCAAAACCCATCAGCAGATGAGAAATATGGTTTACTATCATCTTGGGAACTCTGTCATACACAGTATGTCTACAGTACAAAATTATGTTGACCTAAGTTAATGTGAGCAATGCAGTGTCTATACTGACACTGCATCGACCTAGCTACATCAACACTGACTCTCTGCCTCTTGTGGAGGTGGAATTATTACATTGGTGTAGTGGGTGAGTTACATTAGCAGGAGCGACATTTTAGCGTAGATGCTTAGAGTTAGGTTGACATAAGGAAGCTTATGTTGACCTAATTCTAATCTGCCACAGACTACCAACCTCCCTAGAGAGGCACAAGACATAGTCCTGACAAGAAAGGCAAAAATACCCACCCTAATTCAACTTACTCCTCTCCACGTAAGTGTCAGCAGTGGGACCAAGAGGTCAAAGGAAGGCATGCCTTGGAAGTGGGCTTAATGGAGCTCTTGGGAAGGGCAGGGGCAATAATATCAGATGCTGGTGGGGAAAGGAAGGATCACTGAGCTAAAGGAGAGGGGCCTGATAGAGAGATTATACACCCTTAGAACAGCTACTGGCACAGATCTAGGAAAGCAGCGAGTCCAGGATTGAGATGCTGATATACTAGCTGTTCCAGCTTAACTGGGAGGTTCCTGGTATCTGAAATAGTAATGGCATTTCTGAGCAAGCGCTTCACATTTTAGCAGGGTTAATGACTCTTGTCAGGGTCATCATTCAATAAACAGTGTGGAAGCTCCCACTCCTGTCTGGAGTATCTGTCTTCAGTAAGCAGCTGTTGATCGATAATCTACAATAGCTCAGTAGAAAAAGTAAATGAAATAGATATTGATGAAATGTCTGTCTGTACCCATCTATCTATGTCTGTACAACCATGTGTCTTACAACATTTCAACCTTTGCTTTCAACATGTGATCAAGCTGGCAAAGTTGATTTCAGTTTAGAATGATTACAATTGTCAGTTTAAGTAATTAATTTGTGGGTCATTAGCTCCTTTGAGATAGGTCCTCAGTTTTGCCGCTGAATTTGCCCTCCGTGTGCCCCAAAGCTCAAATTTGACCTAAGATTCCCCATGTTCTATATGCAGTAGCTCTATTAGTGCCAAGCTGGAACTAACTTTTTCAAAGTTTTTTCTTGGCATACAGAACGTAGCATAAAACTAGCATGGATCCTTCAAAGTGCCTTGACTTGGATAAAGAGATGCTATTGAATTTTACATCCCTTTTGATCTTGTAAACAAATATCAGATTGGGGGGGGAAATGCAATAAGTTTATGAAAATGTTTCATTAACTTTTTCAAGGTGCAGATTAACTTTTTAAATTCAGCAGATTCCAAGTTGTAGGATCTGGATAAATGGATGGCAAATGGGATCCCAGAGAGATACAGCAAGTGTTATCCCTACAGTGCCAGAACTGATATATAATGAAGTCTGGGATCAAAATGGTTTCTCCCTGACCCTTGATCTGGGGGACTAGTGCTTAATAAAACTGACTGCTCTGCCAAAAATTGTTTCTTGACCTCCAAAGTGTAGGTAACACTTATTCTCATTTTAGAAATTAAAATTGATTGTAATAAATTATTAAAAACTTTGAAAAGCTTTAGTTAGTGCCATAAGGGTTGGATACATTAATGGGCCACATTTTACATGCAACTTGTTGAAAACAAAGGATTCATACCAAAGATGAATTTGGCACAGTGTTTGTATTGCCTCTGTGGTACTCCCTCCTAGTGAAATCTGAGAGGCTGCATGAGTTCTGTTCTGGTACAGCAACCCAATTAAATTAAGAGTTGGAAATCAGTAGTGTAGTTGAAAGTAAACACCGGTGAACTCTGTTTAAACTCCATATTCTCCAAATGAGAAGTGGATAGTTGTCTGATAGCTCACAAGCTACCATCACTAGAAATAAATGCAGTGTACTAGTGGAATGCTGAGGCTATATCAGTTGTAAGGAGGTTTGCATGTCTCTCCCCTTCTGACAGGGTGGAAGGCCACACCCTCTCACTGCTTCTCAAGCGAGGTGCAGCTCACAGCTAGTGAGTCCAATTAGTTGGTGATTAGTCCAATTAGCAGTTAGTCCTTCTGCCCACCCCCTCAATCAGGGCAGTGAGCACTTAGCAGGCCTGGCCAACAATCACCCAAGGTCTTAATTAGCCTTTCCACCCCTCAATCAGGGCACTGAAGGACTGTCTGGATATGTGGACTCCTTACTCAGACCCTACACCACCAGCACTCCCAGCTATTTCCGTGACACCACTGATTTCCTGAGAAACTAAAATGCATTGGTGACCTCCCAGAAAACACCATCCTAGCCACCCTGGATGTAGAGGCTCTCTACACAAACATCCCACACACAGATGGAATACAAGCTATCAGGAACAGTATCCCTGATGACGACACAGCACAACTTGTTGCTGAGCTCTGTGACTTTATCCTCACGCACAATTATTTCAAATTTGGTGACAATATATATACCTCCAAACCAGTGGCACCACTATGGGCACCCACATGGCCCCACAATATGCCAACATTTTTATGGCTAACCTGGAACAACGCTTCCTCAGCTCTCATCCACTCATGCCCCTTCTCTACCTACGCTACATTGATGACATCATCATCTGGACCCCTGGGAAGGAGACCCTGAAAGAATTCCACCATGATTTCAACAGCTTCCACCCCACCATCAACCTCAGCCTGGACCAATCTACACGGGAGGTCCATTTCCTAGACACCACAGTACAAATAAGCAATGGCCACGTTAACATCACCCTATACCGAAAACCCACCGACCGCTATGCCTACCTTCATGCCTCCAGCTTCCACCCCGGACACACCACACGATCCATCGTCTACAGCCAAGCGCTGAGGTACAACCGCATCTGCTCCAACCCCTCAGACAGAGGCCAACACCTACAAGATCTTCACCAAGCATTCTCAAAACTACGATATCCACACAAGGAAATAAAGAAACAAATCAACAGAGCCAGATGTGTACCCAGAAACCTCCTGCTACAAGACAGGCCCAAAAAAGAAACCAACAGAACTCCACTGGCCATCACCTACAGTCCTCAGCTTAAACCTCTCCAATGCATCATCAGTGATCTACAACGCATCCTGGACAATGATCCCTCACTTTCATAGACCTTGGGAGGCAGGCCAGTCCTCGCCCACAGACAACCCGCCAACCTTAAGCATATTCTCACCAGCAACCACACACCGCACCATAACAACTCTAACTCAGGAACCAACCCATGCAACAAACCTCGATGCCAACTCTGCCAACATATCTACACCAGCAACACCATCACAGGACCTAACCAGATCAGCTACAACATCACCGGCTCATTCACCTGCATGTCCACCAATGTTATATATGCTATAATGTGCCAGCAATGCTCCTCTGCTATGTACATTGGCCAAACTGGACAGTCACTACGCAAGAGGATAAATGGACACAAGTTAGATATCAGGAATGGCAATATACAACAGCCTGTAGGAGAACACTTCAACCTCCCTGGCCACACAATAGCGGATGTAAAGGTAGCCATCTTACAGCAAAAAAACTTCAGGAACAGACTCTAAAGAGAAACTGCTGAGCTCCAGTTCATTTGCAAATTTGACACCATCAGTTTAGGATTAAACAAAGACTGTGGCTATCCAACTACAGAAGTAGTTTCTCCTCCCTTGGTGTTCACACCTCAACTGCTGGCAGAGCACTTCACCCTCCCTGATTGAACTAACCTTGTTATCTCCATACTGATTTATACCTGCTTCTGGTAATTTCCATTACTTGCATCTGAAGAAGTGGGGTTCTTACCCACAAAAGCTTATGCTCCCAATACTTCTGTTAGTCTTAAAGGTGCCACAGGACCCTCTGCTGCTTCAATCAGGGCAGTTCACAATTTATATCTCAGGCTGAGACCATGCAATACAGCCCAGCTGTTCAGGGTGGGGAATTAGCTACCCACTGGAAGCAACAACAAATGCGCCTGGCACCCTAGCTCTAGCAGGCACCAGACCAATTCAGGCCTCCTGGCCTATTAGTGGGGAGATCACCACCCTTCACAGGTGGGGTTCCCAGGGTAGGAGAACACAAGCCCTCCCACTTCACTGCATCCCAGCCCAGGGCCCTATTAATGGCAGGATATTGCACCACTAAATCAGCAGGGATCCACCCACAACATGCTGGCCAGTTCACAATAACTCCACAGCCAAACCCTATTCAGCATCCCTGGGCTCCTTCCTACCCTCCCCAGTTTGGGGTATCTGGGTCATCCTCAGTCTCCCTAGGGTAAAACAGCCAACAGCAGTCCATTGGTGTTGTTGGTCTCCAGCAATTCAGGTAACTCCTCTGGTCAGAAAGCCATCTCCTTCAGTTCCAGACCCCCAGCAGCAAGGAGAAACATCCTGCTCCTCCAGCAGCCCTCTCCCTACTGAGCTAGGAAATTGGCCTTTTATAGTCCAGCTTCCTGTCCCACCCCTCTGCTTCCTTCCATGCCCCAGGTGGCCTGGTTCTGCCCACCAGGGGGCAATCTTGGGTCTCTCCCCTTCTGACAGGGCAGGAGGCCGCACCCCTCGCTACAGTTTTCTGTTGCCATATTGCACTGTATTCTGGCCTAGGCAGCAGTGAGACAGCAGACCTTGAATCTGACTAGCCCGGTCCATCAGACCAGCGGGTTGATTTTAGCAGTGGTCCAGGATTAAATACAGCAAGTCCTAAATCTTGGGCCAATACAATTTTCAGTGCTTGGAAATAGCCCAGTAATACTTTTTATTGGTGTGCATGTCCCTGACCTCCCATCTGTGTGGTCTTTGTTTTAACAAAGAAGCGTGTGTATACATTCTCTCTCTCTCTAGAGAGAGAGATTTTGTTGTTTGTTCTCCTAGGGATGCTCATCTTGGATACAGCACCCCTTTCTCAGGGATTCAGTTCATTGTTTGTATTGCAGTAGCACATAAAGGCTCCAGTGGAGAACAGGGCTCTGTTCTTCTAGGCTCTGTGCATAAACAAAAAAAAGTTCCTGCCCCAAATTGCGTATAATCTAAATAGACAAATTGGAGTAGAAAAAAAGGAAATGTCAATTGTCCAAACTTTACAGGTGGGACCTGACACAGAAATTGTCTCACATAGGGCCCCAGGCAGACCAGAAACTGAACTCAGGTCTCCTGATCCCCAGTCAGGTACCTTAGCCACAAGACCACTCCTCCTCAAACTTTCATTTTGCTTTTATCCAGTTTACCAGCAGAGTCAAAATGCAGTTGAGTGCTTAAACCTAGAGCATCCAGGGATGCCCCCAGCATTGAAACTGGGCACCCACCCCTTTCCTCTAAGCACTTGAGCATATAGCTTCCCAGATCCAAACTCTACATTAAGTGCAGGGGAGGCAGCAATTTATCCTGTGCACATCACTTTAAAGCAGGAGGTCAGAAAGATACAGATCTGTTTCCTTTGTTACTTGTAGAGAAGCTGAGCTGTGATCCTGCAGTTACATTTTCCACATCTTTATGGCTATGTGATCTGACTCTATTAGTAGTGGTTGGGATGCCATTAGATTCTGTCTCCTCCCTTCCTTTGCTAATTAATCAACTCTCCCAGTGACAGCTCTTGACCATTAAATAATTTTCATTAGTATCCAGGGACCAACAGCATGGATGAGTCCATCTGTCTTCATTAACCCTGATTTCAGCACCAGGAAGAGTCACCTGAGTGACAGAAACAAGTCAGTCTCTTTCCTAGTCCCCACCCCTTCCTTGTTTTTTTCTTAATGAACATTGACCATTCTGATGGGTTTTTTTATTGTATGTTTTTAAGAAGGAGACAGGGGGTAAGTAACTCTACCTTCTCCCTCTTTCCCCAAAGAACTTCAGTGTACAGCCTTAAGAAAAAAAGAACTGCATCCTTTTTAAAAGTAGATAAATAATGCATAATTGCCCTCATTTTGTCAGTAACATAAGAATGTCTGTCCAGGTCAAGAAGGAAGAAAGGAAGATCAATATTTATTGATGTCTGAATTATGTTCCTCCAGACTAAAAATTAACTTCTTCTGTTGTTTATCAGAATTCACCTTGCAGGCTGGCAGATCCTGGTGCACATTGCCAACCCAGGGAAGGAGCTGTTGGATTTCTTGGACAGTACGGCTACCTTTCCCTCAACCATGCTAAATGAATGGTGAGAACAGATTTGCATATATTTGATGTAACAATATAGTCTGAGAGGACATTAGTGGCCTCACACATCACTCTTTGGTGTAGCAAACACTCAATTATGGCAATTGAGCATGACCTTGGCTACCAAATACTTTTGCAGCAGGTGGAGGAAGTAGTCTATTCTGTTCAGTCACTTCTGGAAGGCATGCAGTTTCTCTCCTTCCAGATGGAACAGCATTGATACAGGTTCTTGCTCTCCCAAGAGTGAGTGCGTTGTATGCAGGGCTTTGAAAGGAGGTTCTTAAAAGAGCTCTAAAATGAAGAGCCAAATGAACATCTAGTGGACGGTGGTTTTATGTGTCCAGCTACATCACAGATGGAAGGAAGATGTGGTGGGCTAGTAAAGTGGCCTAAAACTGGAGTGGGAAAGCAGTCATCCCCTTTTTATCCACTGCCTTGAGCGAAGGGAGAGGCTGGATGGACTTTTTAGAATTGCTCTGAGGATAAGAACTGTTTGCCTGAGAGAGATTATGACATGACATAGGGAGCAGAAGCATGGCCTTTACCAAGAGGAGGAGCAAGAGCTAACTGTTGGGCAGCAAAACATAGAAAGGCCTTCTTGCCTGCATGGAGAACACGTCTGGGGATCAGGTAGCAGAACCATGCGACATTATAGCCCCCAGGTCATGACCCTGTGAAGGAGCCCAGGTCTACCATTCATCAGGTCTATCCCTCCCCCCGCACGCACACACTTCCAGCCCCTGACATCTGCTTGTCTCACAGGTGGCCTACTACACTGACGTGTAGTAGGCCACCTGCTCTGGGTGAAGGAACTCTGTACCACTGTGCTGCTGCTCTGCTTGAAGAGCTGACCGGTTTTGAGCCTGAGCTAGGTTGTTGCTCCCAAGTTGTCCCCTCTCTTGGACTTCTGACTTTAGGGGAGATTTACCCTCCATTATAGGATCCTACTCTCCTAACATGGGGGAACTGGTGGGACAATCCCACCCCATGAGAGATTTGGGAGGCTAGGGCTAGCAGTAGGGAGATTTAGTGGTGACTTTAGTCTTAGAGCTACCCATGTTCCTTCTGCCTTTGGCTTCTGAGCTCCGTGCAGAACACCAATGGAACACAGAATCTGACATCCTGTGCATGTTCAGTGCCCAATCTTCTCACAGTACTTTATTGATGAGAGCAGGTTTTTATATTATTCTTTTCTCTTTGGTTCTGCATTGCTAACAGGAGTAATGTCATGCTGGAAGAGTGAGCTGGATTCTAGTCCCTCTCCTGCATAACCAACAGGATTGTTAAAGAAACTCTGATTGCAGAATCTTGTTTATGGTGACAGTGGCTGAAATAGAACAGAACTCAGCTTCCAGCTAACAGGCTGTGTTTTCAAGTCTGGCAGTCATGTGTGGGGAGAGGGAACATTTTACAGATAGGTAAACAAGCACAGAGAAGCTTAGGTCAAAAGAAACCACTGGATTTTTGGGCACTCAATTTCAGACAAGGGGCTAAATACTCTGATGCAACTCTGTTAACTTCAGTGGTGAGTTTGGCCCAAAGGGCACAAAAACTGAGACTCCTAGAAGAAGTCACCAATTCTGAAAATAACCTAAAGTGATTGGCCCAAGCATGCAAGGCAGGTCCATGGCAGAGCTGTGAGAAGAACCCAGGATTCCTGGTTCCCTATCCCCAGCTTTCAACACAGGCTCACATTCTTTACTAAAACTTCTAACCTGTGTGTTTGTTTATGGAATTTTTCTCTTGCTTTAACAATTCTGGGAAGCAGAGGGAAGGAAAGAGGATCTGAGATGGATGGGGAGGGGTAATAATGGGAAAAGAAGTAATACAAGTAAGAAGCACAGGAGCTGGGGGCGGAGGGGATGAGGATGGGGAGAGGGGAGGGCGGAGAAGAGGAAAAAGAGTAGTGAATGGCTGTGAGACCGACTCTCAGGGGAAAATGGTGTATGTTCTGTAAGAGGTATGCAGCTGGCTGGGTCATAGGGTCAGTGCCCCTGCCTGACCCTTGTCAGCGCTAATAATGTATTATCAAGTGCCCGACTGCTCACTGAAGCTTGTTAATTGATTGACAGAGTAAAAAGGAACACAACAGTTTCACTTCAGGTAACCACTGAACTTTACATTGTCATCCTGTCCCTCGGAAACATCTGCCCTCCCTCTCATTTGTAAGTGTTTACTGTCCTCTCCTCCATGCTGTCCCTGCTGTTCTATCTGCCCATAAACTGTAAGTTAATAGACACTGAAGTCAGTTCTTTGGCCCTTAGTTTAAAGAACTTGAAATTGGGAGTCCATCTAACAGGACCCTGCTTGCGTGAAGGGTGAGACCTGTGGTGAATATGTGCCAGGAAGAACGACAGGGGCTGCTGTACAAGTATGTGCTGTAATTAGATAATTAAGGTGCTGGAACAATTTTTATAGTGGGGGTGCTGAGGGCAGAAACCATGTATTTGAGTTGTTCTTATGACTTCAAGCCAGGGGATGCAGCAGCACCACCCGCACCCACAGTTCCAGCACCTATGATCCTTCTGCATGTTCCCTCCTCCCCCTTGTTAAACAAGAATTTGTTAGACTTTCCTGTGGCTGAATCTTATCTGGTGGTGACTTCTAAATTAAAATCTACCTTTGTCTAAGTGGTGGGATTAGCACATGCTTCCATCATCCCACCTGTCTCATCGAACCACTCAGGGGTAGTCTTCTCCTAGGTTTAAGCAGGGAATTACTATTTGGCTCTGTACCACTGCTGCGTGCCATGACTACATAATTCTACACTACCTTGCTCAGTATTCCATTATATGGCATAGGGAAAACAAGTAGTTTGCTTGTTTTCTTATCTAGAACAGTGTCCCGGGTGGATGTTTCCTGATGCACCATGCAAAGGAGTATGTGCTGTCTGTAAAGTTCAGAGCAAAGGACTGTCTCTGAATATATTGTATTTAATTCAGTCCCACTTCTTCTCTTGTTTTACAGAATAAAAAAACCAATCACTCAGCTCTCGAATTAGTGAGTAAGTTCTGAGAAGGTGTTGTTTAGTTGTAGTAAATCACAGAATGGAACCATGCATTCATAAAACATTTTATGCATCCATACATCAATATTTCAACATGGAACACAGACATCAACATTTCATTTTAACTACATTGCAAATTTCCCTGTCAGGAAAGAAAGTTGAAATCTTCAAGCCAGCCCAAGACAATCTCCAAGTCCCATTCTCCCACGGGGTCATGATGACATCATATTAGCAGTTCCTTCCATGCAGTCTTCTAATGATATGTGAGACACCAGGCCTGCCTTCAGCCTCGTGAATTTCCATTGCAGCCCATGGAGTTACACAGGGAAAACCTGGCCAAGTTTTGTCCTTGTATAAACTTCTCTTTCCACAGGCTAAAGGGAGGTCTAAAAGCCATGGATGAAAATATGCTTATGGGGGAAATGTTGCCATAAAAATCTCCAATGTATAGGGGGAAAGAGCTCAGGAAGATCTAGCAAAAACAGGTGTCTAGAGATGGGCCATGACAATGATTAGAGGCAAGGGAAGACTTCCATCCTACAGTGACTGCACTAAAATAAAACCTAAGAAAGGACAGATTTAAAACATACTAAGATTATTTTGTTGAGAGACTAGAAGAACAAGGGAGCAAGACAGAGGTACAGAAACTAATGAATGATTATAGGTGAGGTTAATCAGCATCCCTGTTAATACTTTTTATAATATAAGAACAAGGAAACATCCAATGAAATTTGAAAGGCAATGGCTTTAAAACTGATAAGAGGAAATATGTTTTTATATAATTATCTTGTGGCAAGGAGTTCCACAAGTTATCACTGAGTGTAAGAATGTCTGAAAAATAACAAGAACATCTGTAGTTACATCAAATAGGATAAAAAATACAAGGGACATAAACCCATAACCATTTAGTTGGGGATTGGTCCTGCTTTGAGCAGGGGGTTGGACTAGATGACCTCCTGAGGTCCCTTCCAATCCTGATATTCTATGATTCTCAACTCCAGGAATAAGAAAGAATTTACCTAGTGGTTAAGTTTCACAATAATTGACACTTATGGGGGTTTTGCACATTCCTTTGTAGCATCTGTTGTCTACTATTACTTGTATTATTGTAGCATCTAATGGCCTTAGTTGTAGACCAGGACACCATTGCATTAAGCACTGAACAAACATCTGGTAGTAAGCATTATAGACAGGATACTAGAGTAGGTGGACAGTCAGTCTAATTCAATATGACAATTTCTATGCTCTTAATATGGGGAGAAAATATCACTTTTGATATTTTTAATTTTACAGGAGTAAAGTGGACTTCTCAGTGGTAAATGTAGATGGTGGACACTTTGGTAATCATTTCAACAATACTTAAAAAATCATCTTCAATCATTTCTTCTTTTAAACGCATAGCTCTGAAAGAGATTGAAGGGATTCTAAACAACCCAGGAATCATCATAGAACCAAAAAAAGTAAGAGTGAATTGTGGGTGAAGTCTACTAGAAAAAAATGTGCAAGGTTTAGGTCACCAGCAAGTTTTTCAGCTGATTTCCTCTTTCGTGCATATCATATCACAGGTTCTGGGATTTGTATCTATAAGGATGGGGCAAGGAAAGGCTAAAACAAAGCTGGTTTCCTTTTGTTGTTTCCATAAAGTGAGAGAAGTCTGCATGGGTGTCCAGACCAGACTATTCTCCAAACCAGAGGGCCCAGGAGGCTCATCTAAAACGAGCTGCAGGACCAGAGTGAGTGTAGTCTGTTTGTAGGGATTGGGGGAGCAAGAGGTGTTCCTTGCTGGCTGCAGGAGTAGAAAGGGCCTGGATAGATCAGTCTGCTAGCAGGGACTGAGGGAGCAAGAGGTAGGTGCTCCTGGCTGGCTGCAAGGGCTAAGACAGGTAGTTGCTGGCAGGGACCAGGGAAGCGAGGGAATAGCTTCTGGCTGGCTGCCAGGAATCACTTCAGACAGGCCCAGGGAAGGGACTAGACAGGCCCAGGCAAGGGACTATCTGTGAAACTATTACCTCCTGGAAGGGGCTGATCTAGACTGACTCAGCTGGAGAGCTGGGGTCAGAGAACTAAAGGGCAGGCAAAGAGCCTCCAGGAAGGAAGCCCTGGGGGTGCTGCTCCAACCCAGAGCAGGAACCTTCACCTGTAAGCTGGCCAGCTAGGATACTGAAATAGGCCCTATTGGTCAGACTGAGGGCCGGAGCCCAGGGAGCGCTACAGGACATTACTGAGGGCTCTGAGATAAGCTTGGTTAGACAGTGTACCTTGGAAGGGGAGACAGTGTAGGCGGCAAGACCTGTTGAGAGATCCATTGGCCCGAGGGGGTGCTCGTGAGAGATGGGTGCCACCCTGCTAAAAAGAACAGAGATTGCAGGCACTATTGGCCAGAGAAAGGAGCCACTTGCGAGAGGTAGGTGTTAACCCTGTTACAGGGTGATAATTTATGCATTTAAATAAATAAATGCATTTATTGAGTTTAATGCATTTAAAAGCCAAGTTATATACACCATAGACCAGTGGTTCCCAAACTTGTTCCGCCGCTTGTGCCGGGAAAGCCCTGGCAGGCCGGGCCAGGTTGTTTACCTGCTGCGTCCGCAGGTTCAGCCGATCGCAGCTTCCAGTGGCCGCGGTTCGCTGCTCCAGGCCAATGGGAGCGGCGGCCAGTATGTCCCTCGGCCCATGCCGCTTCCAGCAGCTGTATAATCACAAAGCTGGCCCATCTTTATTAATTCATACATCTAATCAACAGACACGTTTCCATAACAGTAATATCCTAAATAAAGCTAGACTGGAGACTTAAGCACCACTCTGTCTCACTCTCCTACACAGGGCCAGGTCCTGGGGTCTGGCTGCACTGTGGTTGGTGCAGGATCTCAAGGGTGTGTCTGAGTGGAAAGAACAGGTGCTTTAAGCCATCTTTCTGCTTATAGGCACAACTAGAGGCCTGAACTGCTCTAAATTGTGCTAAGGGCAAGTTAAGGAACCCCTTGGGACCACCCCACTTGCCAGAGATCACTGGAGTTCATCAGTGACTGGTTCTACCCCTTCCCAGCCAGTCCCTCTCTCCACTGAGGAAGGCAGCCTACACCAGGTGGGAGAAGCAGATAGCGGACAGCTGATTAAGATAGTTAAATATTGTTAGGAGAATCTTCAACAGCCTTGGCAAAAGAGCACCCCATGGCCTCTGTGCTGCCAGAGTGGCAAAAAGGGAATGGAGTTTGGGGCCAAGACCTGGTTCCAGGAGGTTTGTAAACCTGAGTGCTCTAAACGAAAAAGGAAAGAATGCAAAAGAAAGTCCAGTTTAAGTAAAAGTCCTGGCTCTAACATGACCCATGCTACACTTCTCTCTTCAGTCACAGTAATTTCTGTTACAGCCCAACCTCCCCTTGTATCTTGTCTAAGTAGGCGGTGAACGCTTTGGAGCAGGGCCCTTTATTCTTCTATTCTACAATGAGCCTAAAGTACTATACCATGGGCACTAAATAAATGATAATAGCAATACCTCATCGGGGAGGGGGAAAGGGGGAGAAAAAAAGACCTTTGTGCTTTCTTCTGCAATAAATGAATCTAATTATATGGCTACAGATCTATTCTATCCCTATCTTATAAAACACACTGCATCCCAGGGTTAGTTTGAAATAAACTAGGGAGTCATTTGTCTAAAGGGTGTTGCTACTACCGCAATGTGGGACGTGTTCCTGCCTTTGCCTTCTCTGGCAGATATCACATTTCATTATTTTGATGAGACCAAGCAAATTCTTCCAGTTGTGTTAATTTGCCCCCAAGCCAGTTTGTGTCATGTTTGCAAGAAGTCTGTGTGACATTTTTTAGCCTTCTCTGTCCCTCCCGGTTTTGAGACCTAAAATAATAATTACAGCACATCCGATTTCAGTGTATTGTTTCTGAAGTGGAAGAATAGTTGGCATGTGGAGAACAAGGCCCTCGGATGTAGTGTAATATAACTTACAGCAGTAGCAACCCACCAGGACCCTGAAGAGACTTTCCCTCTGGTCACATGGGAAATCAGATGTGCTCACCAGTGGGATGGGTGAGCAGCAACACACCAGTACAAAGTGCGTGGCTCTTTCCTTTCCAGGCTGAGTGGCATATTTCTCATTCTTGACAGAAAGGTCACTATGTAGAAGAGCCCTTTGGGGGATGGCAACTAGGGGATGAGTCTTTGAATGACTTTGATCTCCCCAGCCAGCAGACCATGCAATGGAATAAGTTGTGTGTGGGGGGGGCAGAATGTGCTGTCTTCACTGGCACATTCCCACGTTGCCCACTGCTATGATATTCACTATTCCTGCATGAATATATATATTGAGAGGCTATTTATGGATCTGTTAGTACTTCCTTGGTGCTCTAGGTCAGTGGTTCACAACCTTTCCAGACTACTGTACCACTTTCAGGAATCTGATGTGTCTTGCATATCCCCAAGTTTCACCTTACTTAAAAACTACTTGCTTACAAAATCAAACATAAAAATACAAACGTGTCAAGCACACTATTACTGAAAAAGTGCCTTCTTTCTCATTTTTAGCATATAATTATAAAATAAATTTATTGGAATATAAATATTGTACTTACATTTCAGTGTATAGTATATAGAGCAGTATAAACAAGTCATTGTATGAAAATTTAGTTTGTACTGACTTTGCTAGTGCTTTTTATGTAGTCTGTTGTAAAACTAGGCAAATATCTAGATGAGTTGATGTACCCCCTGGAAGACCTCTGTGTTCCCCAGGGGTACGTATACCCCTGGTTGAGAACCACTGCTCAAGATGCATGGTTTGTGTAGCACAATGGGATCCCTCTGTGAGACAATCACTGCCCAAATGCTCCCAATTTGTGTCTGTGTTTCATAGTGCATATGAAACACAAGGCTGAGTTAAGAGCAACAGAAGGTCTGTGGCACCTTTGAGACTAACAGAAGTATAGGGAGCATAAGCTTTTGTGGGTAAGAACCTCACTTCTTCAGATGCAAGTAAGTGAAGAGAAGAAGTTATCTGT
The DNA here is from genome assembly GCF_011386835.1 of Chrysemys picta bellii. NCBI lineage: Eukaryota > Metazoa > Chordata > Testudines > Emydidae > Chrysemys > Chrysemys picta. Next base: position 87,532,397 of record NC_088797.1, on the reverse strand, counting down.
ATCCTGAGCCTGGTGCAATCCCTGCCCCCCCACCCTCCCCTTCAGTTTCATAGATTATATTTCTGACTGCATTGGCTATGGGTGAGACTCGGAACTATTTTCCAAAATTTTAGTACCATGCCATTATGTAGGATGGGCTTTCACCTATATTCTTAAATTTATTCCTATTTTATTAAAGCTTTTAAAAATAATGATAATCCTGCTTTTCTTCAATCAGCATTTTTGCAAAGGAAAAATCTGTCTTAGTTGTTGCATCCCAGTCTTTAACAAATGGTTTTTGTGCTAAGGACAGGTGTGAATAGCACAAGGAGTCAAACTAGGTATGCTAGGAGAGAGAACATTAGACTGATTATTTTTAGGAGACATGAAAATGTATTTTCAAAATACTTCTACCATGAGAATGACACCCATCATTGTGGGCAAAAAATATCCTAGGAAAGAAAGCCAACAGGTTTTGGGAGCATTAGACATGATTTATGGTCTTTATTGAAATATGCCTTTTCTATAATGATTGCTTTCCCTATTTATATAGCGGGAGAGGTGTGGCTCAAACATCATTTTGAATGTGGGGAAATGCTTCAGATTCAACACAAAAGTGCCTTGATTGCACACAGAGGAGTCTTACATTGGACACAGAAGACTCATTGAAGAAGTACCTCAGGCTAAACATGAAGAAGACTTAGAATGAACTTGGAGGTATCACAGACTGATTGGGGGAGAGGGGGTTCTTAGACAAAGCACAAATAGCCTTAGACTGGACATAAATATGTGTGAAATCAAACATGAGGGGTCATAGCTTGAACATACACAGATCTCACAAGCAGTCAATTAGCAAGATCAGAATGTAGAAATTCTGAGGAAATGACAAATAGTAACTTAAGGTTTTGGACTCTGTTAGCTTAAATGCTTTAAATTTAGATCAGATGAAGAAGTAACAACTTTTGTATGCACCTTAACTCAGTTATACTTGGACAGATGAGAATTTAGCTGTGGTATGCTTCCATCCAGGGCAGTCCTGCAGATTTGTGTCCTTTCTTACAAAAGAGTATGTTGAAATCAGGTGAGACAATGCCTATGATTATGTGGCCTAACACTGCCAATCCTCCTTTTACTCCTCCTCCATGGTGCATAAGCAAAACCTTTGGCATTCCCAAGAAATCTGGCATCTAAGGGTAAACACAGCAGTCTCCTTGAAACCAACTGTGATGAACTGGAAATATTTATATTATTTTTTTATTACTATAGTTCAGGTCTCTGTGTGTTTCTGATGGGTTAGTTGCTATGGAGTTAGATCAAAAGGGGTTGTTAGAGGAATCAAGCAGGAAAGGCAAAACAAGGAGACAGATCAGAGTGGGGAAGCAGTTTATTGGGAAGTACGCCCTACCTGGCTCCATCTAGGCTGGAATGGTTTATTCTTCCCAAGGGTAAGCCTAGATCAAAGGAGGCTCCTGCACCATGAAAGGATCCTGGGCCTAGAAAAGGGATGGGGGTTTGAGTGAGTTGGGAGAGGCTGCTCAGGGAGTGTTATGAGAGCTGACAGGCATGCAATGAGACCCAGAGTATGGCTACACTACAATCAATGGGGGTGATTGCAGCTCATGTAGACACACCCAACCTAGTTTCAGTCTAGCTAGCTCTAGTAATGGAGTGGTGAAGCTGCAGCTGCATTTGCTTCAGCACAGCCTGTTCAAGACCACTCAGAACCTTGCCTAATTATTCGCAGGACTAGTCTGCAGTGAAGTGTGTGCTGCTGCAGCTTCCCACCTCTGTACCTGAGGTAGGTAGATTAAAAGTACCTTGGGTGTCTCTACATGAGCTGTAGTGGCACCTCTAATTGCCATGTAGACATATCCACAGAAAGAGAGAGAGATGCAGCCGGGCACCATTTGCTTCTCCCAGCCCAGAGGTAGAGGTGGACCTTTGTACCCTTTGCTCTATGTGCTTTGTATCTCTGGGTGAATGAATAAGCAATTTGAAGATGCTGCCTTTGAGTCACTTTAGTCAACTTTCTGGTCACAGTTCCCTGGAGGTGCCACCCAAAGATCCAGCCCTATAACTATGACACCAGTACATATGTAATCACTACATAGATGGGGTTGGAAGGTGGGAACCCCAGTTTGAATCTCATGGATGCTGCTTATCTCTAAACTCTCTAATGCTGAAGAGAAACAGCTTCGGTGATTTCTAGTCTGAGAGGAAATATCTTTTGCCAGCATCACTACACAGCACTTTCTATATACTGAAATGATAACTCCCTGTGTGAAGAAGAGATTGTTAAATAAGCCTGGTTCAGTTTTGCTTAAAACAAATGAAGTTGATTTAATGGATCTATAGAATGGCCATGTACCTGTGTTATTTAAGAGTATTGGGACTTTGGAGGTTGAGTACTAAAAGCATTTCATTTTTATTTGAGCTGTTAATTGAAAATCAGTTGATTTGCACTGTTCATTCAGCAGCTCCTCTCCTTCTCCTTGTCTCTTCTTGCCTGCCCTCCGCCATACAGATACAATAACAGCTGTTAATGCAACATCCTGAACAACATGTTAGTAAAAATGTGGCCTGGGGCCAGATTTTCACTTGTGGTTTATTGATTTAATTAACCATGTCTTGCAAGTACTCTGGAAGTCTAATATCTTTGGTGAAGCAGAGATGAGAAAGAATCTAACATCTCATGGGCTGGATCCTCTGGCGGTCTTTAGGCACCAGCCGTAAAACTGGGGTCATATGATTAACTTTGGCTACATAAAATTGTGTTTTGGAGTCACATGATCAGCCACCTTGTGAGTTGCCTTCTTTTACTCTTTTCTTTAATTTCTTTCCCCTCTCCCGTGCAATAACAGACAGTAGCTGATGAACCAGGGAATAGGCTTATTAAAAAGCTGCTGATCTGTCATGGAAAAACTTCCCACTTAGAATGAATTTTCTTTCCATATTTCCATTGTTCTGTTCTCTCTTTTACATACACAAACGTTTGCATGAAAATAACAACTTAGGAGTTGCTTAAAGGTGACCCTAACCTAAGGTTATTTTTAAAATGAATTAATTGTATGATGACATTAAAAATCTTCCTGTGTGCCACCTCAGGATGTCATCTTGTCAGTGCTCATGAGCTAAGCAGTGTCAGGCCTGGTTTATTCTCGGGTGGGATGCTTCCAACAAAAGGCAAGGGTGCTGCTAGAATTGGTGTTTGGTGACTTACTGTCGTCTTCCCTTTGAGTCACTTCTGAAGTGAAGGTCCATCATGATATTAGCAGGCACTGTTCTGTTGAAGACATTATGTAGTATTTTGGATGAGACATAAAATAGAAGCCCTGACCACTTGTAGTTATTAAATATGCTATGGCATCTGTTTAAAATAAATCCTATGGTACTTTTCACAGGAAGAGAGAGGCATTGGCTCCAGTGTCCTGGACAAATTGCTTTATGGGAGGAGATTTTCAAAACCACCTAGAGCAGGGGTAGGAAACCTATGGCACACGTGCCGAAGGCGGCACGCAAGCTGATTTTCAGTGGCACTCACACTGCCCGGGTCCTGGCCACCCGTCTGGGGGGGCTCTGCATTTTAATTTAATTTAATTTTAAATGAAGCTTCTTAAACATTTTAAAAAGCTTATTTACTTTACATACAACAATAGTTTAGTTATATATTATAGACTTATAGAAAGAGACCTTCTAAAAATGTTAAAATGTATTACTGGCATGCAAAACCTTAAATTAGAGTGAATAAATGAAGACTCGGCACACCACTTCTGAAAGGTTGCCGACCCCTGACCTAGAGGATTCATCTGGATGCCTTAGGTAGTTTCAAAAACCTCAGCCCTGTTGTAACTACATTCCCAAATGCCACTGTGGGATACAGATAGTTAACCTATTTGTTTCCTCAAGAAGTTACAATGAGATTCTTTAGTCTTCTCTATCTCTCTTGCTGAACTGATATCTGGTCTCATTGCATGCCTTCACAGAGTTCCTGAGATCCGCCTCAGAGGAGACTGTTTTACTGGCAGGTGAAGCGATTCCTCTGCATAGATTGTAGTGGCCTTCAGGGTCAAAGATGGTACATTAATTAATGCCAGATTTCATTGAAGATTATCATTTTAATTTATCACTATTTTGTTTCAATTCTCCTGAAGTCATAGACTTGCAGCTCCTGTTCCAAGCATTCACTATTGTAACAGCATGGAAATTCTCTGGAACACGGACTTGGCCTTTTAGGGGGATGGGAGGGCCTGGTCTGGTAAATGCCATTGTTTACCATAACTTGCAGTTTTACAATGATGTTTAATAATTATGTTTTAAAGCAAAGGGCAGTGGCTCATTGTGGTATTATATGTTCAGTTTCTGATGACTCCAGGGAAGAGTGGCCAAGGCATTGGTTATTCTATTGGTGGTCTGGTAAAACATCATCATCTTTTGCCCATTGCCATCAATAGTGTGACCCCTAGAAGTCAATGGGTGAATGGGAACGGAAGATGGCTGGAGCAACCATGATGGAAGGCTAGTTCCAAGCCTGACTGACTATGATATAAAGCATGGTTGAAATCTGAACCAGTGGCTGTGTAGGAGATGCAGAAAGGTTTCTTCTCCCCTAACACAGCATCTGTGAAATTTCAGTCTCCAGAATTGCCTGGACGATGAATAATCCAGTTAGTGAAGGCTCTTTATACAGTAACTCCTTGCTTAATGCTGTAGTTATGTTCCTGAAAAATGCGACTTTAAGCAAAACGATGTTAAGCGAATCCAACTTCCCCATAAGAATTAATGTAAATGGGGGGGGGGAGGTAGGTTCCAGGGAAATTTTTTTTACCAAACAAAAAACTATATTATATATACGCACACACACAGAGTATAAGTTTAGAGGGTGGAAGAGGGTGGGATATTTCCTGGGGAATGCCTTACTGCTAAATGACAAACTAGCATTCGGCTGAGCCCTCAAGGGTTAACACATTGTTGTTAATGATTGTAGCTTCACACTAACCCTCCCCTTCGAACTAAGATACGCAACTTCAGCTACGTGAATAACGTAGCTGAAGTCGAAGTATCTTAGTTCGAACTTACCACGGGTCCACACGTGGCAGGCAGGCTCCCCCGTCGACTCCGCATACTCCTCTTGCAGAGCAGGAGTACCGGCATCGACGGCGAGCACTTCCGGGATCGATTTATCGCGTCTAGACAAGACGCGATAAATCGATCCCAGAAGATCGATTGCTTACCGCCGGACCCGGAGGTAAGTATAGACATACCCTCAGTTTCACACCCACCTGCTGACAGTTTTAGACATAGCTTTCCATCTCCAGAGCAACAGAGACATGTTTAGGGAACAAACATAGTCGTCTCTTCTTGAGTTTCATCCGTGGCTGTCATTAAAGTTCTGAGATGCTAGGAGAAGTTTGGTTTGTGACTTGCGATTCAGTGAGGAAATATAGGCTACCTTATCTGAGATAAGCATTATTGTCAGATGAGCATCCAGTTGGTGCAGCTGAATGATTTATCAAGTGCCTGTGGATTGGATGAGTACTAGGTGGTTGAGACTCAATCCAGACATGACTGAAATAATGCTTATTTGTTGGTGGGAAACAAGCAGAAGAATTGGATTCCTTTGTTGGGGGTTTGCATGTCATTTGTGAGAGAGGTTTGGTAGCAGCCTTTTCTTTTGGATGTGGACCATGTCTTTGTCACCCCAAGATTAGATTATTGGCATGCACTCTACATGAGACTATATCTGAAAGTCATTTAGAAACTTCAGTCCGTATACAATTTGGCAGCCCATGTGTCTGGCACTTATTTCTAAATGAAGTACACTGAAACTCTGTTGTGATCTGCATTGGTTGCCAGTTTATTTCCAGGTGCAATTTAAGATATTGAATTAATCAAGTTCTAAATAGTTTGGGACCTAGCTATCCTAGGAGATCACCTTTCTCCTTGTATGATACTTCAAGAGTTCAGATCAGGTAAGGTACTTGAGTGTCTCCAGTCCCTTAGTTTAAACACAAGGGGCTTGCGGGAAAGGGCATTTTATATATATAGATCCACTTGTTTGGAACTTTCTTTCCCTTCTCAGTGCAATGGAATCTACTAACCTCTGCCATATAGCAAGTTCTATCTGTTTTTTCAAGCTTTTGAGGAAAAGGCAAGTACAAGAAAGGGTATTCATGATAGGATATAGGGGTAAAGATAGTTCATAATCAGTAAGTGTAAGACTTGTTGTTGTTCTTAAGGTACATGCAGATAGGGAGGAAGGATAAGTATATTTTTAGAATCCCAAATAATCAAACCATTAAAAAAGTCACTTGCCTTATCCTTAATAAGACAGCTCCTTGGCTCAAGGGAGTCATAATGACACCAGATTAATGCATCCAGGAGTGCCATTCTGAACAGCATCTGGAGATCCAGACAGTTAGGGTACCTAAAATGAACAGAAAATATTTGCAGTCAGTTATGTGCTGCATTCTCCTCGTAACCCAGCAACCTGGGATGTTCAACACATAACTATAATTAAATTAAAAATATATTGCAAGTCACCCATAAGAAACCCTTAAGATGCTATTTTCATGCAAATGTTCCTGTATACTAAAGTGAGTTTAAGAACCACAGAAAATACACTACATGTGGGGAGAATTCTTTCTAAATGTAAAAGTTTCCCATGAGATGTGAGCAGCTCTTTAAGAAGTGTATTACCCAGTTCCTTCAGCAGCTTCTCTTTGTGATTGCTGGGGAAGATACAACATTTACCAAAACTGAAAAGATTCTAAGTAGTTGTTGCACTGAAGAACAACTCTGGAGAAATGATAATGGAACAATGACATTCTACCGTCCTCTTTTTTGGTTTTGATGATAATCAAGATGACAACAATATCTGAACTATTTTTCTATCTCCAAAATAAGACCAACCTCCCTCCCCCCACTTAAATGGAATGTTTCATAAACCAGAGTGAGCCACTTCTCCATACCACACAGAGTGTTCACATGATACCTTTTTCCACTGGCAATTGAGTTTTAAATGTAGGTGATTTATCCCTTGGAAATAGAGATGGTCAAAGACATTTTGAAATTAATAAGATAAACAGGAACATGCTGTGGGAATTTTGCCATTTACTTCAGTGGGCCCAGGCTTTCACCCACTGGAAATCCTTTTAGAATTTTAATTTTGTTTTTTCTAAAGTTGGTTAGAAAACCTGGGCACTGAACACAACATATAGAAAACTCAACTGCAGTGGAGCACCTGACAGGTGCCATTAGCATATCCACAAATGTAGCCACGATGAAGAACTTTCCAAACAGGTGTAAAATTGATCACTGTTAGCCATTTAGCCACATGCATTCCTGCTCCTTAGGATACTTTTATCTGTTGAAATGAATTTGGGACATTTACAGCTGCATCTTTTTCTAGCACCATGTGATCTGTATTTTTATGTGGAAAATCTATTTAGTCCTCTGATGGATGAGGTAAGAAACTCGGGTAACCCTCATTCTATTGCTGGATTCTCAGCTTGCCATTAAAAATATTACTCTTTTTCCAGAATATTAGCTGTAAAACTGTGCCTTGTTAAAGTTACAATCAGAGGGTGCAATAAATGGGTGATTCAAGCATATATTACAGTGTAATGCTTGTCTCGGGGCACTTGCCTCTTTGACTCTGCTGCCGTGTGTGCAGCCCAGCAATCCCACAGCCACTGCTGTGGTGGAAAACACATAGTCCCTCACTTAAATAATATATCCCCTCCTGCTCCAGCTCTCCTTTGGTACAAAGACAGTCCCTTTAAAATTTAATCAGTAGCTTTATCATTGCCTGCAGGCAAATGGTACCATGCAAAAGTGCCTTTGGAGCAGAGAAATCTAATGGAATTGTACCCTCCCTCCCTTTCACCTTTTCATTTAATCTTCATAAAAATGATAAGAAATAGTACCAAAGAAAGGGAGGGGAACTAGAATGCTATTGTCATAGCTGAATTCTACTTCTCTGGTGAACGTGTCTCAGTAAGAGCAGAGTTCTTAGCACTTCTGCTGCGAGTACAGATCGGGTGAAACTCAAGCCCTCTGCCCCAGGCAATTTATGAAGAAACAGGCACTACTCTTTGCCCCAGAAATGCAAGCTCTGAGTGACTGAGAATGCACCCTCTTGTGTGTGTGCATGTATGTTTTTATTTTTATCACTAGCACAAAACAAATCAGTTCTGAAATTTCAAAATGGCATTTTTAAACCATTACATAAAGATATTCCTGGAAGATAACCAGGTGCAAGGTAAGTGTGTGGGGAAAGGTTTGGAGAAAAAGTTGGAAGGTGGGAGTTTAATGAACAGTCTTCAGCTGGTGGTTGTGTACTTTATTCAAAAGCCCACTGTTACATTTGAATTGTTTCTCAGAGCAGAATTCAGCCAGCCACAGGCAAATGAACGTAATCAAGCACACCATGAATATAACAGCTGTGGGAAATGGAGTTGGGCGTGGGTCACAGCATAGAAGACCCTGGACCAAAATCATTGGAAGAACCTGGGATGGGATAAGAAAAGAGTTAATTTCCAGGAGTGGTGTTTGGCCGAGAGCAGTGGTTCTCAAACTTTTTTTTCCCTCAGACCACTTGAAAATTACTGAGGGTCTCGGTGGACCACTTAATGATCTTTCCAAATGTTGTTTGTACTGTTAGCTAACTATTGTAAAGTGCTTTGGATAAAAGCCCTATATTTAAAAAACCCTGAATAATAATTAACGTTTTTTTGTTCTACAAATAAAAGCACACAACTCATATTTTAATATCAGTAGTCTGACCTTTCTAATGTGATGGATTTGCCCTCTCTCCCACACTGTGGCAGCCCCCGAGCTGGGGCTGGGAAGGATGGGGGTCTCTCCCCCACCGCGGCAGCCCCAGTGCTGGGGAAAGTTGCCTCTTTCTCTGGCCACTGCAGCCCTGCACATCCCAAATTCCCCCACCCCCTCTTCTCACCCCATTGCCCCCTCCCACCTACCCCTTATTCCCCCCAAGGCCACCAGCTCACCTTACATGTATGTCTTCTCCAGGTTCCAGGCACCTAATTAATGGAGCCACGCCTGCGCAGTTCCACTAATTAGGTGGGTGGCCCTTCCTGCTCTTGTGTGCGGCTGCCCAGGCACGCACCTTAGAGGAAACTATATGCAGACCACCTGAATGGAGCTCATGGACCACTGGTTTGAGAACCTCTGGCCTAGAGCTTACCCTGCCATTCAAAGACTGTAGGCATTAATTCTTGCTTCTTGAATGATATTTTGCCATTTAGGAAAAAAGTATAATTCTGTGAGTGCATCTTCTTCAGGTTCCTCTCGGACTTCTAGTCACATGGACATAAGAGGCTTGTGATTCTTTAATGCAGGGATCGGCAACCTTTGGCACGCGGCCTGCTAGGGTAAGAGCCCTGGCGGGCCGGTTTGTTTACCTGCCGCATCCGTAGGTTTGGCGATCACGGCTCCCACTGGTCATGGTTCGCCATCCCAGGCCAATGGGGGCAGCGGGAAGCGGCGGTCAGCACATCCCTCAGCCTGCGCCGCTTCCCGCTGCCCCCATTGGCCTGGGATGGCGAACCACGTCCAGTGGGAGCCACGATCTGCCGAACCTGCGGACGCGGCAGGTAAACAAACCCGCCCAGTCCGCCAGGGCGCTTACCTTAGCGGGCCGCGTGCCAAAGGTTGCCGATCCCTGCTATAATGCATATACCTACCCTTATATAATCCCAGACAAAGACAGACGGACAAACACAAGGTAGGAGGACCAAATTCTGCTGGCAGTTACATGGATGTGGCTTTCCTTGAAATCACCTCAAACAGTCAGTCACTCCTACCCCTTTATGTGCATATACAAACACATTCATACATGTAAACATGGTCACTCACCATACATGCATGTAGGCTTCCATTACTTTCTCTCCAAGACACCCGCATCCACAAAGCCTGAAATATAGAAGGCAAGCTTTTCCTGATTTCCTGTGTGACTAGTACTCTCTGAATAGATCCCCCAGAGGCTCTGGGACTGTGCCATTTGGGGAAAACATTTCAGGACAAGTGAACATCATTCATCCATTTGGGATTTGGGAAATGCAAATAGTCTATTGAGAATACTGTTGGTTCTATCCAATATGTACTAATGCACAATGTTTTGTTGCTACTCCTGTGATTTTTTTTTTTATTTTTTGCTTTTCTAGTAAATGTTTATTAGTTTGATTGGTACTATCTGTACTGTGGGTCTGTCCTTTCATGATGTGCAGGCTGAAAAAAAATACCACTTTTCTACTTGGAGACACACAAAAATGATAGTTTAATAGTCAGAGTTGTGGGGCACCTCTAGCCCTCTAATATGTGGTACTATTTTTTCCTCTTGTTTTTTTCAAAAGTGTTGGTGCTTTAGAGGGATATTTACAGGCAGACATGCAACTCAAAACTGATACGCATATAAAAGACACAGGTTTGAGGTAGGACAGTTGTGACGGGATATACAAACTCACCCTGACTCAGTCAGGCCCTCCCCACTCCCACTGGTGCCAGGCTCAGTGGGAAGAGTTAAAAGTGGAGAGCTCAGCTGAGAGCTAGCTGAGAAGAAGAGCAGATCTCTGGCTGTCACTGAGAGAAGCCTGGCTGGGGACAGGAAGTGACTAGAGGCTGTTGCCTTCCTTACCTGGTGGTGCTGAGTAAGACAGCTGCAGGTGGTGCCTCGCCTGAATACAAACCTCTTTGTCTTTTGCACCAGTCCAGGAACACAACAGTGGCTTGCTGGAAGCCCAGGGGTGACTCAGTCACAGTATTATTATATACAGGTAAGAAAATATGTATTTGGTGTAATAGATTGATAGAGCTACAAGTAGCTAGTGTAGAGTTCTTATACATAGACAGGTACATAGGGGTTTGGTGCAGAACTTTTATATGTGGCTTAGTGTGCAGGTATCTAAGTATCTAAAAGTGACTGACATCTTTAGAGCTCTATTACAATATAGTATTAACTTGAGGTCGTTATTCATCTTTTCTTGCATGTTACAAGTAGCCATTGGCTGAGGCCCAGAGCTCCTCACACTGGCTTAGGGAGTATCTGAACCATGCTGTGATATCTTCCATCTCACATACGTATCAGATTTTGTTTAGCCTCATTGTAACTGCAGGGTTTTCTCTTGTGTGCTGTAATGTGAGAATGCATTTCCTTGCTGCTGCTGTTACCAGTATGAAAAACTTTCATTGTGGTTGTGCAGATTTGAGGACATATGTTCTAGAATATAACAGCCCTTTAAAAAAGTCCAGTTGTACGTCAGATTTTCTGTCAGCTTTTATATACGTGTCCAAAATGTTTGTAACTGCCGGTAGTCTCAGAAAACATGCATATAGTGACCCACTTGCCCACATCTCCAAGAGAGTTTGGGGCTATTTGAGTTCTCTTTGCTGGTGGCTACAAGGATTTAGAAATCTGTGGTTATTTCATTGGAGTTCTCTGGCGAGGAGGTAACATTATGTGCATATTGCAGGGTGTCTGCCCAAGAGTTGTGACCTATAGCTCTTGGAAATTCTCATTGCCATGTTTATGTGCTGCACATCTATTTCAGCAGGCTTCAGAGTTTCATAGAGAGAAACTTGTTTGAGATATAAAACACTCACGGTGTTAAGTGTGTCCAGTGGAGTTGTCTCTTTCTGGTCTACACAGGCAAACTAAGATAGTGATTAAAAACAAAAAAAAACTTAACTGAATTTTCTTCTAGATTCCCCCTCTACCTGTGATAAAGCTTGAAAATCCTTCCACAGTTGTCCCCACTTTACTTCTCAACCTTCATGGCCTCAATTGCATCTACCATTCTTCCAGCCAAAGTATAAGTGATGGGACTCGCTTCAGCTCCTGTAAACAATGCCACCTGTTTGACTGGAGGGGTTGCTGAGAACAAATTTAAAATGTTTCTTCTTTCCTTCAACCCACTGGCTGAACCTGCTGTCTAAATTATGCTGGGCCCCTGGGCAGTCCAGAATCAGAAGGGCACATAGGTGACTTAATTTAGCTTCCCCTCCTACCAGGCTGTGAGTTCACCCTTTGTGTTTTTCATATTCTGCGTGGAATGCTTTTTGTGTTATAAAGAGAGGAACCTGCCGCCATAGCATGAAGATTGCTTTTTCAGGTCATCATGTGGTCATAGAATTCCCTTCCCCTCTGTGCTGCAGTTGCATCACCAGAGTCCATTCTAGATGAGCACAGTATTCCAGCTCAGACCTTCCCTCCTCTCAAGAACTGTATTCAGAGTCAATTCCAGATTAGCACATAGATACTTTCAGAAAGTGAGTTCAGAGGGAACATGATTGGCATGGATGCTGGGCAAATAATTTATATCATTAATTTATTTAATTTAATCTCTTTCTGTGGGTGAACTGTATACATAAGGCAATCGCGATGTCATCAAATATTTTATTAGTAACTATTTGCTGTACAATTTCTGCAAATAATTCTTGGACTGTAGATGGGTTGTAAGCTGCTAATTGAGAGTATTTGATATTCAAAACTTGTAGTTTGAAACATTTGCTAGTTTTGATAGGACACATTGATTCTGTGTTCCCTTATTTGAGAAGAGTAACTTTGTTGTTAGAATCAGGTTTATAGCATGAAAACCCACTTTCATAATTCGCTCTGTGAAGATTCTTCAACTTTTCCTTAAAATGCACTGTTTCAGTAAATATTCTTTTGCTAGAGCATTCACAGCAGGGCCAGCTCCAGGCACCAGCGAAGGAAGCAAGTGCCTGGGGTGGCCAATCGAAAGGGGCGGCACGTCCGGGTCGGTGGCGGCGGCACTTTGGCGGGAGCTCAATCGGTGCGCTTCAGTGTTCTGCAGCAGTTCAGCGGTGGGTTCTTCACTCCCTGTCTTCCTCAGCGGCATTTCGGTGGTTGCTCAATCGTTTTTGTTTTTGTTTTTGTTTTTTCTCGCCACTTGGGGCGGCAAAAAAGCTGGAGCCGGCCCTGGTTCACAGACATTGAACATAAAAGGGAAACAAACCACCAAAGTGATTTTTTTTTTAAACCAAGCCCCTGAAGGTATATTTGTGGAAACTGTGTTCAACATTCACCCAGCTCTGGGGAGGACATGCTTACTGTACTAGGTGTGACAGATATGGCAATTTCCTGCAATATCCTTGGGAGACCTTATAGAATTAAGTTTAAGGATCTTTGGGGTCCATTGTCTTAAATGAATGGTTTATGTATTGTGGTTGGGATTATATGTAACCTTTCGAGGTGGGGAGATGTGAGATCTGGAGGCTCAAAGAACTATATTAAACCATGTGCCAGACAACAATGCACACTTGAAACAAAATGCGTGAAGCGTCTTTCTTAGGGAATATCCATGGGGCAGTTAATGCAAATTCCTCACCCCCACCTTTTTGAAGCTGTGCCCTGAGGAGTGGGCCACTGGCTGCTGATCACCTGTTACGTGAGGCCAAGACTAAGACCTGAACTGTATAAAGGAAGAGAGAGAACTATTCCTGGTTGTTCTGGCTCTGGATCTGAAACAGTTATGAACATGTAAGCATGGGGAAACCTAGCTGTGGGTTTGAAGGATTGACACCTGCCAGAGCCTGACGCTGGAGTTGGGGTGACCTCCGGTGATCTTTTTAGGGCATTGTATTATTGTTTTCAGTATGTTTTCTTGGTAATGCTTTTCCTTTAAGAATAAATGTGCTAGCTTAGAAAGAGCAATGTGGTAACATAACTGTGGGCCGTTACACTATTAATAGCCTTAGAAGAGAAAACAAAGCACAGAGGATGGCCTAGTTAGGCAGTTTGGCTTGCTGGGAATATCACAGTGTAGGCAGCAAACTGTAGAGCTTGGAAAAAACTCTGGTCAGGCGGGAGAGAAATATGGGTCTTGGCCAAGGAAAGGTGAGAGCTGAGGAGCCAGGAGCCTAGGCTGGGTCCCCTTAGTGTATCATGGAGGGGAATACAGGTGCAGCTGCCCTGAACTGAGACTCCAAGTGTATGGGGCAGCGCTGCATTTACGCCATACACCTGGAATGGCAGGCAGCACTGTGAAGCAAAGTTCTTTTTGTGGTAAATCTGGTGAACATGGAAATCTGCTTCATTTTCTTCTCTTCTAAATGCGGCGCAGAAATGCCCATCTGCACACAGAAATTGTGAATTTGTTACTGAATTAAGCAACATTGATGTCAGCTGCTCTAAAATCAAGAGAAGTGTCTTCCCAAGGGCCTTGCAATTCTTTAACTAAATTGAACTAGTTAAATTGGTACAATGTCAGTGTGTAGATCAGCCCAAAGGCTGTTTGATATGGACAAAAACTCAACCCAGGATTCTCTCCTCACTTCCACTGACTGAGGGATCCCTCTCCCTGTCTGATACTAATTCACACACCCTTATCTAACATTTCACAGATGGCAGTCACCTCTAAATCCCAACCTGGAGCTCTAAGCCCTTCTGTTTGTTCCAGCTGTGGTGTTAGTTCCTACCAGCAGAGTGTCTCCCACACTGAGAAATAACTGCTTAGCACAAAAACAACAAGGAGTCCGGTGGCACCTTAAAGACTAACAGATGTGAGTTTTTTTCCCATGAAAGCTTATGCCCACATAAATCCGTTAGTCTTTAAGGTGCCACCGGACAACGGATTTATGTGGGCATAAGCTTTCGTGGGAAAAAAACTCACATCTGTTAGTCTTTAAGGTGCCACCGGACTCCTTGTTGTTTTTGTGGATACAGACTAACACGGCTACCTCCTGAAGCTTAGCACAAAGTGCCACTGATATGCAGGAACATGATCAGGGCCCAGGTTATATAAGATTCCAGCTATTCCGCTATCAGAATAAAAGGGCTGAGTCCTGAGAAAGGTAGGGATGGATAATGTATTCCAAACAAGATACGGAAGGTGGGGCTTACTCTCACCACAATCTGTGGGCACAAGAATATAGCATGGCCATTCTGGAAATGTAGTGCTTGCTCGCATAGGCATTGATCCGACAGTCTGATGTACACAGACTGACCCTTATGCCAGTATGCAGTCCCACTGAAGTCACTAGGGCTCATATGGGGGTAGGAATCTGCTCGTGTGAATCAGATTGTAACATCCGGCATGTAGTCCCCATTGAAATAGTTTCAGATATGGAGGGAACTCCAGAAGTGAAGTATGAGGCTAAACCAGAACCCGGGTTGGATTCCTGTGCCCACCAGAACTCTATTCTCTCTCTGCCCCTAAAGGCATGTTTTGTACAGTACCTGAAGAAGGGCTACCTTGCGGACAAAGCAATGCAAGTCCAAAGATCTAGGTTTCATTTCCATCTCTGCCACCGACTCACTGAAGCAAGTCACTTAACCTTCCTGTGCCTTCTCTTCTGCATCTGTGCAATGGGGGGCTACCTCCCTCCCTCAAGGGAATGTGTGAAGCTTCATTCATTAATGATCATAAGGTATTCTGAGATCTTCAGAGGTAAATATTATTACTCATAGGTGTGAATACAAACTATAGTGTAACCCTGGCATTGTGCCACTCAGTCCATGTGTTTACAGCTACATTCTGGGCTGTACTGCTCAGCGGGATGGGACAGAAGGCACCGCAGAGTAGGAGAGGGGGATGAAAAGTGGATTTAAGCCATTTTTGTGCCTTCCAGATTCTTCCTGTTTACAGGCCAGTAGTTTAGGCTCCCACCATACATTAGAGCAACTCCAGGGTCTGCTGTAATTTATGGCGGCATCTCCCACAGCTGCCTGTGGGTGCTCTATGACAGAGAACAGCCACAGTGTGTATAGCCATAATGCTGGTGGGTGGTGGTGGTTGCAGTATTTGGGCTGTATACACATCCCTATGCTGCTCCTGCACTTAGAAAATTCACGTTGGGGGTTGTTGCAGCTTCTATACAGCCCTTGTTTGCCAGTAGAACAGTGTACGGGAGCTGGAGCAGTCGCATCTGGTCATTGGTCACTTTGTCTGCTGCAGCTGGGGCATATAAACAAGAAAGTCTTCCCTTTCAATTCATAGATTCCAAGGCCAGAAGGGACCATTGTGATCATCTAGTCTGAACTCCTGTATAACACTATACAGCCCTTGTTTAGGCTCCCACAGGCCATAGAAGTTCCCCAAAATAACTCCTAAAGCAGATCTTTGAGAAAAACATCCAGTCTTGATTTAAAAATCAGCAGTGATGGAGAATCCATCTGAGGCCTCGAGTTGCTTCTATTAATCCTAAAATTTACCATAGCCCCTAACTCCCCTTCCCCCATTCCAAGTAATGGAAGCTAACAATGATCTGTTTTTTCACACATAGCTTTCCCATTTAAAGTGATTGGAGGAGATGGTGGGAGACTGTGGGATAATAGATTGGAGGGGTAGCGGGCTGGTGGGGAGTGGAGTTAGAGGGCAGGTGTCAGAGACAGACATGAAGTGAAAAGCTGCTCTGAACTGCTGAGCTAGTGTTTGGATCTTATGAACTCTTTGGCAGTCTGTCCCCCAGCCGGAGATGTAGTTGGTTGGCCTGAGGGAAACTTACAAAGGTGTAAGTAATGCCAATGCTTGTAGGCATTCTATTGTGTTTTGCCCTTTGCTCTATAGGCTTTGTACCTTTTGAGGAAGGAAGTAATAATGCTTTGTTACAAACGTGCTGTTTGTGTCCCTGCAAATGAATGCTGTCCCAGACTCCCAAATGGAAACGCGTACCTGTGCCAAAACTGAGTTGGAACCGTGTGGTTAACATGTTGGGGACCCAGGGATCTCAAAGATCCAGTCTAAGTGGCTGGACTACCTGGTTCTACCCAGAGCAAGGTGAGGAAGCCAGGCTTGTCACTGGTAGGGTGCACTCTAGGGGGACTAAAAGGAGTTTAAGGCATAGTCCTCCCTGTGTCAATGGCAGGACTAACATACCTAACAAAGTTCTTATCTCACGTCTCTACCCGGGCAGTCCATCCACCCATGCCCAGAGCTGAGGTTCTCCGTGAATTCCCTTCCCCCTGATTTTTTGAGCTAAGAGCAAGGGTTTGTTAGCTCAATAAACATTTTTCAGTAGTAAATGACATGAATAAATCCATTTCCTCTTCTCCATCTAGTTCATTATTTAAGGGGAGCAGATGATTAAATCTAGTACAGCTGTTTTTAATTTTCTGTCAGGCAGGAAGAACGCGCCAAGCGGGATCTGTCAAGCCTTGGTGTTTGTATTTATCAGCATCTTGTGGGAAACAGAGAAGCCAGCTGCATGGAAACATCTGTCTTCTCCTGCTTCACTTTCTCTATTTTTGGATAATTTTAGTGCTTCTAATTATGGGGGATGGATCTGGTATAGGGAGCTGTTGCTTTTCTCATTCAATCCCTAGCATGTATTCACCTAACAGAACACCTGGGCACCACCAGGGAAACGGGATTTAGGCAGGTCCTCTTCAGAACAATATTGGTCACTCAGATGTTTCTGAAGTGAGCAACCCCTTTTTCTGCACCCCTCGTTGCTTTCTGTCAGCCAGCACTGTCTACAAAGACAGTTTCAAAAGAGAGGGCCAAATTCTCTGCTGACTCCACTGAAGTCATTAATTACACTAGCAGAGAACTTGGCCTGCTGGGTTGCTCACACTGTCAGAGAGGAAAAGGGGTGGGCCCCTGGAGCAGAGAGAAAGATAAAGTGCTTCCTTGCCTTCAGGTGGTACTAGGCTCAACTGTGTGAAAACAGGAGATGTTAGTTCTATGGGAGCTTTCTGAATTTAAGAGACAGTCTTGGGTCAAAAAGACAAAGATCTCATTGCTTTGTATTTATTAACTAATTTCTCCCTCCGAGCATGCTAGCATGCCTAGCCTTTTACTTTTGACATCAGAAGACAAATGACCTTTCTTCCTTGGTAGCAGTGTTGGGAAACAGTTTGTCATTGACTGGGTCATGCTGCCCACCCATCCCCCAATTTCCTAGAAGGTCCAGTGTGACCAGAAAGATTCTGGAACCTTGTAGAATACCCGCTAGTGTTTAAAGGAGATCCAGATAAGAGGGTCTTGAAGTTGTACGATGATGCAGTATTGAATCATCCTGTGAAGATGGGATGCACTATGGCAAAGAGAAGTGGGGCACGTATGTTTCTGAAAGGAGTTTCTGCCCCCAAGCAGGCTCCTAGCCTGCCAAGCAAAATGAAGTGTGTATGTGCAATGGGGCCATGTATGTTAGGGACAAGAGGGGGTGTTCTCCTCACCCCCTTATCTATAAATGCTGCCGTTGAGACTTGACTGAAGTTGAAAATCTGGATTGATGATAAAAATGGTAGGTTCATGGCTGTTCCCTGGGGAAAACATGTAACAATCAGTGTCATTTCCAGCTTTTGAGATAATTTTGGAGATGGTTCAGAAGCAGGAAAATAAAAGCAATCGTATTTAAGGAGCTAGAGGGAAGTTATATTCTACTGAAATATCAACAAATGTACATCAAAACTAGCAGGCTCCATTTATAAAACCAGAGCAGGCTCCCTGTCGTAGAGCAACCCCACCAGGAGCAACCCCCTGCAACAAGCCACGGCATGACAGGCACGACATGTGAACCCTGCCTCCGTTTCCCCTCTCCTGTAATCCCATAACTGCACTTCAGGTCTTCTCTCTCAGTACCCATCCTTGGGGCTCACTTATAAAACTTGCACAAAATAGTCCATAACAAAAGTCCCAGCATAAAATCCATTCCTCACACCCCATGTAAATAGTCATTAAGATCACCCGACGTCTCATCCAATGACAGCCGAAATATCAGACTCTTTGACTATGCCTGGACTCTGTCAGCCCCCTCCTGTCCTTGGACAACCACCCCAGCTCTTCCAACTGGAGTGCAACCTGCGCTCCCCACTAGGAACCTCTACCACCTCTCTGCTGGGATCACGTTTGCTGGGAAGCATCCCTCACTCCCCCAGCCCTCTCACAATTCCTCTGGATCCTGCTCTCTGGCCCTGGAGAAGTCAGCCCAATTCATTGACCAATTTGCAGTGTACTGAGAAGGCATGGGACCACTGGACCTGTTCCCTCCTCAACGGCCAGTGTCCCCTGTGATATTACCCCACGTCTATACAAAGCAATATTGGGGCTACTGTCCTCATTTATCTAAAACAGGCTCTCTCAAGCTCCCCTCTTCCTACCCACCCATGTCCCCCGACATCAACATCTCACTTTAATAGGTATTTTATTGCAGTAATTTGACACTAAATAATAAGGATGTTTTTACTTGTGCTTTCAAAGTTTTCTTTGTCCATCCTCTTCCCTCTGTCTGCCCCTCTCTTTTTCCCTTTTCCCTTGTGGCTTCCCCTTCCTACCTCTAAACCTCCCCACAGCTCCTCCTACATTCTCTCAATTTCCCTCCTTCCTTTCTCTTCTCTTTTCCATCATCCTCATTCATTCCCATCTGGCTCAGTATTCTCCCCTTTACCTCGCCAGAGAGTAGCAGGCAATAAATGTGGAGATATTTAATGTGTAACTTAAGCAGGATCAGAGTTGGACTCATTGGAACTACTTTGTTTTAAATTGTTTCCATACTGAGCCACTCTTTTTAAAGCCCAGCATAAGGAGGAACTAATTAAAAGTTTGGGTTTCATACTAATGAGTCTGATATACAGAAAAATAATTTGCATGCAAAATAGTTCAAGAAGTTATAAATAGGAAGGTTTGGGATGATACAATCAGGTTACATTGTCCATTGTTACTCATTCTGTAGATCCGTGACACTCAGACTTAGGCTCAGGAGCTGCAAGTGGCTCTTTAATGTGTCTCCTGTGGCTCATTGAACCACATGAGATTAAAACACTGTGTGATTTAATTATTGACCCGTCAGGATGCTTTTACCATGTTATTAACCAATCAGAGTTGGTAAAATAATACTTGGTCAGAATAACTAAGAAAAAAAGATATAAATAGTAAATGAAACAATGAATTCACACTACTGCGACTCTTTTGGGTAATGTCGATCACTAATTTGGCTCCTGAACCACTGAGGTCTGAGTATCACTGTCCTAGATGCTTCTCTGATGTACCATTGGGATTGTGATCCTGCCTGAGCTTATGAAAAGCACATTCTACCTTTGTTTCACTTATAATCCTGTGCCCTGCACAGCAGTCTGTCTGCGAACAGTCAGTTGCAGGATCAGGGCCCTGCATAATCTATACTGCATGCCACCGTGAGCAAACAACCAATTCCGTGTTTGCCACTTGAATAGCCTTAATAAAATGTCCAGAAGACCGTAATTAATTCTGTCTCTCTGTTATTACAGCCATAACTGGCCCCTAAAATTAATCTGCCTTTTGGGGATAGCCTTCAGACAGAAGGGAACAAATCTTACAATAGGTCAAAGAGGAGAAGCACCAGCCTGTTCCATTCAGAGCAAGGATGAAAACTGTTCTGACTTCGGAAAAGTGAGGTGCTATCCCTGTCTAGATGGCTCCCAATGACTTGTCAGCCAGGGGATTGTAATGCCTCAATGCAATTTACCCAACTGAATGTAGCCGAACCTCTTAGGAATTGGTAGCTGATATTGGAGTCTCCAAATGGATCATGTTGCTTATAACATTTGGACATCATTTTCTTCTTATAACTGTTCCTTACATGCATGTAACCTACAAGGTGGTAATTTATAACCTTTGCACATCTTTAGTGATGACCTGTGTTGTGTTCTGTGGAGGCTCACTAGTTACAGATGGGCAGCCTGGACTTCTGGTTTTGGTGGGACAGTATTGGTTTTTGGATGGGGTTGTTCTGGAAGGCATGAAGAGCATCACAAAATATCTTCATTGTCACAATGATACTAATTTCAACATACTATTGCCATTGATGGTTATGCCGCAACATGGTGATGCAACACACACATGTCATGATGCCACTTTGTCTTGGAAGAGAGCCTTTACTTTATTCACTCTGTACACTTATAAAACATTTTTTTCCTGCTCACTCATGGTAAGCACTACCTTCACTGAGTACCTGTATAATGTTATGGGTGTTGCCCCTGTCCATCATCCTTTCCCCTTCATACTACCTTGTTACTCTCTTCAGTGTATTCTTTGTATTAGCAGACACCTCATGTACTTCAGGCTGCTTTTGAGATGATTAATAAGGCTGCACAGAGAGGCATGCATGATCCCTTTCTAGCTATGCAAGCTGGGCTGTGCAAAATCCCTTTCTCCCAGGGATGTGGTGAGCTAGCATTCTTAGGGTTAACTGACAATTTCTTCCATACTTCCTTCTTTTTACCCTGGAAAGGCAGAGATGCTAAACCACAGCGTCTATAAAAAGATTCTCATCAGAACAAATAATAAAATAGGGCCACCTTTGAAAAGGAATTGCCTTTAATTCCCTAAGTGAACAAAAATGGTGGGTTCGGTTGAGAAGGCAGGTCGATGTGTATCCAACAGTATCTCCCCTGACCTAGTTCCAGGTGCCTGGCAAATGGAGGACTGGAACTGGCTGTAGCATGGAGGAACTACCAAAGCTGCCGATCTGAAGTAGTTGGAACTTGTTGAGTCACTGTGAGCTTTGTCAGTTGGAAATGCCAACCTGTCAGTAAGGAGGCAAATATTTAGTGGAAGCAGCTGGTGTGAGAAGTGTGAGATGCTCCACTCCACCCATCCTCACAGGCACAGCCTACAGTAGGCAGGAAAATCTCACTTCAGTCAAAAACTTGTGGAAAGTTCTGGGTAGCTGTAGCAGATGACAAGGAGCCTTCTGGACTGCAGATAACTAGTCACAGGGTGCATCCTTTCCCCAGGCAAGTTGAGAGATTCACACCAGAGGAGCCTTATTCATTAACAGTGTTCAACCATTCTGCAGTGGGTGACATCCATGAAAAGGTTAATTTGGAAAAGATAGCTTTCAGAAGCTGTTGGAAATGGTGGTCTGCCTCCAGGATCAGCCATTCAGACTTTGAAGCTTGTTTCATTAGCTGAATGTGTGATCACTTAATAGACTGCTGCCTAGTTTGGGGGTGGGATTCTGGGGAAGCTCAGAGAACTTTCTCTTCTCTGTATGTAGTTCAACTAAACTCTTTTTCATCTCTACTGTTACATTTCTAACTCCCCCCTGGATTCCTAATGGTTGTGATTGCTTCAAATGCAGCACATTTCATGAACTTCTGAAATGATTTTTCAGACTCTCTTTCTCGCTGTGTCTTGAGGATCATTAAAGATATTGCTCTTTAAAAGTAAGGTTTGCTATCCTCACCATCCTGCTTCTAATCCGGTTATCCTGCAAAGAAAAACAAATGCTGAATTTTTGATGTTGCGTTAATTAATATTCTCTTGTACCAACATGCTTTGATATCATAAACATGGGAGTTTGGCTGCACAGCTGGATTAAGGAGAGAAGGGGGTGGAGAGGGGAAAAGCTCTTTAAAATCCAAACCAAAATACCTGTGAGAACTAAGGAACCAGAAAATTACTCACAAAGTAAATTGTTTTGCTTAACTGCACTCTCTCTCTTTCCCTTCTCCATATTCTCCACTGAGATGGAATTGTTACAGTCTTCTAAATGACGCCCTGGCCTAATGACACCCATTTAGAGATTCCTCAAGCTGTCACTGTGTCTCTCCATTGCACATGATGGAAGTCTGCATCTCGGCTGCTTTTCAGTTTCTCTCTTGCTCACTCTTCTATCAATCTGAGAAAATAATGGGCCAGATTGTGGCATTGTTACTAATACGAGTAGTGCTTTTGACTTCAATAGGACTACTTACCTGAGTCAGTGTTCACCAGGAGATGAAGAGCTGCGTAACCTGGCCCATAAGATTCCTGCATGGAACGTAGAGGGTATAACCGTGGCATTGTAGCAATATTATATGAGCAGTAAAAGTAGTTTCTATCATTGAAATGTATAAATCGCAACTACTCTGTCAGCCTCATCCTACAGCAAAAACATTTCTGTACTTGGGCTGAGTAACAGATGTCAGTTGAGCTCCTGGCAATGGCATATGGCTGCGACCACAGACAGTACAAGACCACTGTGTATTTCTATATGTGGAGTGCCGCAGCAGCCAGGGGCAGCTCTCTGTTTTTTGCCGCCCCAAGCACAGCAGGCAGGCGGCTTTCGGTGGCGCGCCTGTGGGTGGTCCGCTGGTCCCGTGGATTTGGCGGCGTTTCTGCTGGAGGTCCGCCGGTGCTGTGCCATCGGCATCTCCAACGCCGAATTGCTGCCAAAGCCGCGGGACCGGCAAACCTCCCGCAGGCATGCTGCCGAAAGCTGCCTGCCTGCCGCCCTCACAGCGCCCGGCAGGCCACCCCACGTGGATTGCCTCCCAGGCATGCGGTTGGTGCGCTGGTGCCTGAAGCCGCCCCTGGAAGCAGCTAATGAGATCACAGTAGCCAGATGAAAAACAAGCACAATGTTACAGATAAAGACAAGTTTAGCCTGTGCTTCATGACACTTCAATTGTCTGACACGGGGATGGGGTGGTCTCCTAACCTCCTAACTATCAATATTTATCACAAATGTTCAGCTTAGCCTGCTGGCTGAAGGTGTAGCCTTCCCACTTCATAATTATCTACAAAACCTGGACCAGGAAGAGGGCAAAGAAGTTGGCCCACTGAATTATTCTCAGGCAGTAGTGAAGATATTACAAAAAGTGTCTAATTTCAGTGCAGGTCAAATACTCCTTAGCAAATATATGATTTAATGAATCTTGTGAGTTTTCATCAAATAATTTATTCCATGAAAATTGTTTTTTGCATCATTTGACCAACTTGTGAAGCTGATCAAATGCTAGTCATCCAGCATGTTACTTGAGGAATAGTGGCAACATCCATTAATAACTTATATGATATATATATATTGCTATTGTTTAAATGCAGAATAGGATATTTCTTCATGGATGGGTCTGTGATGTACTTTTATTTGTATAGTGCCATCGGTAAGGAAGGTATTGTACAGACAAGGGCTCTGGTTCAAAAGAACTTACACGCTAAATAAACCCTAATTCAAATCTACTGTGTCTTTAACACAGTATCAATAGAATTTAAAAAAAGAGCTGTCTGCTTGTTATGGGTTGGGAGGTATTCAGGGACACAACCTTGTCTTCAACTTCTCCAAATACGCATTTAGGGAAAATTGACACTGGAAAAAGTGCAATGCGGGGAGGGCCAAGGAGGGATTGATGTGGAGAAAACAAGGAATTAAATGTGTCAGCTATCTCTGCATTCCCCAGTGCAGTACATCACAATCCACTCATGTCTAATGCACCTTGCCACACATGGGATTGTACATGAGCTCGGCAGTGTTGATCAGAAGAGACAATAACTTTTAAACACTGAATGAGGGAGTTGCCTGAGTGTGAAGTAGTGGAGGTTACAGATAGAAAAGGATAGACTACCAGTTCTTTCTTTGCTAGCTGGACAAAAGCAGGTGCTAGCTTCTTGAGTTTTAAGTAACTGCCCCATGAGACCTAGTGGGTAATGAGGTCTGGGGTATGCAGATCACTGAAGGCTTTATATGAAAATGATTAATCTTTAAAACCATTGTGCCTAGCTCATCCTGGATGTAGCTTCATTGATTTCAGTGGAATTATCCCACGGATGACTTTGGCCCACTATGTTGAAGCATTGGGATTCAATTTGGAGAGGACAGGAAAGGGGTGATGTGACCAAAGGAGGAGCCAGGAGTTTGGCTGATGTGTTTCGGATCCACAAAAAGGAACTTGGACCATTTTCAGGAAGCAGGGCAGAATCATGAGTGTGGAAGTGACGGAGCCTCTTCCTCCTGCTGGTGAGGATAGCATCTTAATCCCAGCAAAGTTTCCTAGGTGATGAGAAGCCAATGGACTGGTTGCTGAATACATTGACATATGCTCAGGATTCAGATTTGCACCATGATCCTTGCACACTAATGTGCAGAATAAAAGGGCATTTCCCTGGGAAATGCTGGGCCTGATTCTGCACTCTTTATTAGGACAATGCTCCAAATGAAATCAACAGGAGTTTTTCCTGTGAACTGTGGTGTCCGCCCTCTATGATTTAACACATGGCCATATCCTGCTCCAACATGTGTGCAACATGGTAGGTCTGAACAGTACAGAGCCAGATCATCAGAACAGTGATGACATGGTAAATACGTGGCGGCTCTGTAGGCTCTTGTGGTAATGTAGGTTAAGTTTCGCATTACCTGGTGTTAACAGAGGAACTAGATTCATGACAGCATAAAACAGCTGACCCATGAAACTCTGTTTATTTCCTCCATATGTGCCTGCTCACCTCTGGATATCAGACTACTTCAGTACTCAAATATCTCTATGGAGCGAGGGGAATTCAGAGAATCACAAGGCTATCGTACTAGCCCACATCATTTGCCACACACGAGGTGAAAAAAATAGGTGTAAAATATTACAGATGTCCTCCATGTTTAATCAACTGCATTGTAAAAGCAATGTAGCGCCTAATCCAAAGTGTACTCAGGTGAATGGAAAGACTCCCTTTAAATTCCAATGGGCTTTGATCAGGTTCATGCTGTATATGCAACTACATAAACATTGCAAAATTGGCCAGTTTTATAAAACCATGTTATGACACTATAGTGAGGCCGTGTGGCTCCCTGCCGCCCCGGAAGGGGAAGAGCCCATCTGGAGGCCGGAGTGGGCGGAGCTAGGGCGTTCTGAGCCCGCCCCTCAGAGGGTCAGGCGGCGACCCGGAAGTATAAAGCCGGGCCCTCAGAACTCAGTCTGGCCCCAGCAGCCAGAGAGACCAGACATCTCCAGTCTAGCTCGGGGCTGGGAAACCTCCGTGGACCGGAGTGACCGCCAGGAGCCGCCGGGCCTGCCCTGCGCCTCCTATCCGGAGGAGCTCCCGGACTTGCCAAACGATCCCTGGCCGGACGAACCCATGCTTCAGGATCCGCCCGAGGCCGACGCCAGCATCCAAGTAGGCCCAGAGGGGGAGTCTGGAAGTAGCCCGGGGGCAGCCGACCCCAGTCTGGCTGCAGCACTGCCAGAGCCGATGTCAGTGTGTTGCGACCAGGATCCCCACTGACGAAGCAGTGGGTCTTCTGCCGCTGCTAGGGCCCCAGGCTGGGACGCAGTGGAGTGGGAGGGCCTGCGTCCCCCCTGCCACCCAACCTGTGGGTGGCAGTCTCCCCCTCTCCCAGGCCTGTTGAGGCTCAGGCCTATTACTGTGGCTCAGCCCTGCCTGAGGGCCTGAGCTTTGCCTCAGCGTTTGTTGCCCCGCCCTGACCTAGGGCCTGGGCTAAATACTTTGTTTACTGTTGCTCAATCCTGACTAAGGGTCCGACCCCCGACCTAATGCTGGTGCCCGCCCTGAGCCGGGGTCGGGCTTCCTGTATCTTTCAGGACTGCAAGGGCTGCCGGTCGAGACCCGACCGCCAGACAAAGCACTCAAGCCCCAGCAGGTAGTGAGTCGGTGTGGCTCCCCGCCGCCCCGGAGCGGGTCGAGCCCTGGCAAACTCCTGTACAGACACAATATTTTTTTAGACTAGAAAAAGTTCAAGCATATTCTGTTACCATGTATAGAATTTCAGACATTCTAAAATTAGGACAATTTTGTGAGAGTTAAGGGCCAGATTTTCAAGTTCTCAGCTAAGAACTAGGCTGGATTTTCTAAGGAGTTTAGTATGTTGAATTGAATGAGGCTTCTCATGTGCAGAAAGGGAAGCATGTGCTTAAGTGGTTGCAAGATCAGTTATAAGGCTCTCCTTTTTATCTGTCCATATTTTTCTGCAATGAGAGGTTTTGTATATCATTCTAATTATTTCTATTTTTTTAAATTAAAGTTAAAATTAATGAATGTTTAAATTAATAAGAACATAAGAATGGCCATACTGGGTCAGACCAAAGGTTCATCTATCCCAGTATCCTGTCTTCCGACAGTGGCCAGTGCCAGGTGCGCCAGAGGGAATGATCAGAACAGGTAATCATCAAGTGATCCATCCCTTGTCACCTTTCCCAGCTTCTGGCAAACAGAGGCTAGGGACACTATCCTTGCCCATTCTGGCTACTACCCCTAATAATTTTTGTTGCCCTTTTCTGAACCTTTTCCAATTCCAATATATCTTTTTTTGAGATGGGGCAACCACATCAGCATGCAGTAGTCGAGATGTGGGCGTACCATGGATTTATATAAAGGCAATATTATATTTTCTGTCTAATTACCTATCCCTTTCTTAAAGATTCCCAACATTCTGTTCGCTTTTTTGATTGCCGCTGTACATTGAGTGGATGATTTCAGAGAACTATCCACAATGACTCCAAGATCTCTTTCTTGAGGGTAACAGCTAATATAGATCCCATCATTTTATATGTATAGTTGGGATTATGTTTTCCAATGTGCATTACTTTGCATTTATCAACATTGAATTTCATCTGCGATTTTATTGCCCAGCCACCCAGGTTTGTGAGATCCTTTTGTAGCTCTTCGCAGTCTGCTTGGGGGACTTAACTATGTTGAGTAGTTTTGTATCATCTGAAAATTTTGCAATCTCATTGTTTACCTCTTTTTTCAGATCATTTATGAATATGTTGACTAGGACTGGTCCCAGAACAGACCCCTGGTGGAAACCACTATTTACCTCTCTCCATTCTGAAAACTGACCATTTATTCCTACCCTTTGTTTCCTATCTTTTAACCTGTTACCAATCCATAAGAGGACCTTCTCTCTTATCCTATGACTGCTTACTTTGCTTAAGAGCCTTTGGTGAGGGACCTTGTCAAAGGCTTTCTGAAAATCTAAGTACACTATATCCACTGGAATGTACAGCCAAAATCAATGTATATCCTATCTAAACGGAATTAGTATGGTGTACAGCCTAATTAATAAGTACTGATTTTTCTCTTTGGAGTGTCTTTAGGTGTATGTATTGTATAGCGGATGTCTTCTAAACTCCCATTATCATTAAGGGTGTGTCAGGACTTGCTCATAAGGGTCTGAAAAAAAATGTAAGGCCAAAGTTTTCCATGTTGTTTGCACAAGGTTGTTTTGTGTGTGGGGAGTTTGAACACAGGAAACTACTGCAACAGACAAGGAAGTTAAAGGGAATTGGAGAAACTTGTGCTGACCTTTATGCAGGTGTGGAGTCCGTGGGACGCTATACAAATGTAAGGAGCCTAGTGGATGGTGCCCCTTTGCCAGATGAGCACCTGTTGGATTCAGGGAGAGATGAAAGTAACAATAACAAATAGGAAGAGGCTAAAGAAGTGCTGTGAATTAAGTTTGAAAATACAAGATTTTTTTTAATTTTGGGGACGAAAGCAGGTAACCTGGGAGGAGAGGTGAGCTGTGGGAAAGTAGTGAGTCTGAAGGTAAGATTTGAAGGCAGAGTGACGATGGCTTGAGGCCAGGGAGAGGGAGGTCTCACAGGCAGCTGGGGCAGCATGAAGACACAAGTGGGAGGAGACATGGCAGAGTGTGGGTCCTGAAGTTTGAAGCAAGGATGTACCAAGGCTCAGTTGTAGGCCCGGGCAATTGTGCAGCATCCTGAAAATGATGCAATTTATGGTGATGTCCCTCAGCGTTGGTAAGAAACCGGATCTGATTGTAACAAACACGAAGAAGATTCTTTATCGAGGCCACTGGACACAGCCAAGGCCCTATAGTTCTCTTTGGCTTTCTAAGTTTCCGGACTCAATAAATATAGCCTGTAATATCACCACACAGAGTCTCCATAAATCCCGGCCTGGTCTAAGCACTCATGGGGAAGGACTACTAAGGACAAGGAGTTCAGACTTGATGCAGAAAGGGAGAGTTGGCCAACGAAGGTACAAACGAAAGGAGACGAAATGGCCATAAGAGTGGGTGGAAAAATAATCACTTTAACTGCAGCACATAGGAAGTATTGAAGAGGATAGTGTTGGGGAGAGATTGTATTTTGTTCATTTAGATGTACCAGTAATCATGATATAAAATCATACCTAAGCATTGCTGTGAATGATCCTTTGAATGATTGTATGATTAAATATGGGACAGAGAGAGAACTATATGGACTTGATATGGGGTGAGGTACACTAGGCACCAAAAAAAGGATATCCCTTAAAGGGACATTCACACTAATAACTGTGGACTTTATGGACTTTCATTCACTTTTTCCATATTTTGTTAATTAATGATAGAGGTTTGGGACTTTTTGTTGGAGATGCTAATCTTGGCTGTGTTTTTAAATATACTTTAAAATACTTTAAAAGGTGTATTTTGTATACTGGGAGACAGTGTGGCCTAGTAGATAGGGCACTGGACTGGGACTTAGGAGCCTTGGCATCTATTCTTGGCTTTGTGAGCGGCCTGGGAAAATCACTTAACCTCTTTGTAACTCATTTTCCCCGGCTATAAAAAAGATACTTCTTTGTAAAGCACTGTGAGATTTACTGATGAAGAAACATAAGACCTAGCGTTATTAAAAATAACGATTATTCTTAGATCTGTGTGTCATATGAGGCAATACATAATGGGCCACATTTTCAAAACATCTTTGAGCATTGAGTGCTGGGCAATTTTGAAAATCTGTCTGGAAGTGTCATAGTGGGAGTTGAGCACTTAGTAATCTGGCCCCTGTTTTAGTGCCTAAATGGAAATTGAGCTCTTTTGAAAATCTGGCCCCATTTGTAGGTGCTGAGCACCTAAAAATCTGATGCTATATGAAATATACAGAAAATATATAGGTTTTTATTTTATATATGGGTCTTTCTGCTTTTAGAAAGGCAGGCACATTTGGTCTCAAGTCTCCAAAGTGCATTGCTGCTCTGAGAGCTTTCAGAATGGAAAGGAAATCAAAAGCTGTTTCAATTATTTAAAAGAAAATATTTATGATTATAACTGACCCCATCAATCTTTCTCTGCTCTGGCAACCTTAGCAAAGCTGGAGAAGTAAAGCTGGTATCCTGCAAGAGTGAAAGGTACTGTAATTCAAGGGAACCTGAAAGGAGCCCAACCTGAAAAGAATCATTTACCCTTGCCATGGCTCAGAGGAAGTGGAAGGGTAATTCACTTAGCTTTTTCCTCCCTGGAGAGCTGCAGCCTAGCTAAAATAGAACCCTCACAACACAGGGCTTTCTCTACTGGCTAGTGCAGGGGAATGTGAATCAGGACTCATAGGTTCTACTCCTGTTTCCACTAATAATTCAAAGAGTGCCTAATTCAAAACCCTCAGAAGTTAATGGGAATCTTTCCACTGAATTCAGTGGGCACTAGATCAGGGCCAAAGCCCCTCTGTGCCTCAGTTTACCCATCTGTAAAGTGGGTAATATACAATTTCTATTCCTCACAGGCAATTGAGAGGCTCAGTTAATTAGTGTGTGTAAAGTGCTTTGAGACCCTCAGCTGAAACTCAGGACAATCTTTCAGCTAGTGTGAGGTTTTCCTCCTGGTTTGAAATCCCTCCACACCCCCTAGACAGACTCCACCTGGTCCCAGTTCTAAACAGGAGCTATTACTTTCATTACACTTGAAGCTAAAAACTTCACACAAAGCTGACTCCAGGCTGGACCAATGCTTAATGCACCAAGCCACCTGTTTCCCGTGTCTACAGATCAATCTCTTCAGAAAAGAACCCTTAATTCTTTTATATGAATATTTTATGTATTGTCTACTATAAATTAGCAAAATAGAAGAGACATCAAGCCCTGGTTACGACAGTGATCCGTGTACATATGAGTCGGCTGCTAAATGATTTAGCAGACTTTTGCCTACTCACTCCTTCCTCTCTGCGTAAAGTGAGGGCCCTAGTACTAGTCAATTCTCCCTTGTTTTGTTAATTACTATCTGAATGTTTGTTCTAATTCTTATCTCTAGATGGCAGCAAGTGTTAAAGCTGTTAGAATACAGAAACCCTGGCAGAGAGCGTAAATCTTACACACGCTCTCTCTCTCTCTCACACACACACACAGTAGTATAAAGCTGGCATTATAAAAGGCTGCTGGAGCTGCAAAATGTGTGGAGAAGTATGTTCATAGCATGAATCACAGCTTAATAGGAAGATCATCTTATAGACACTTCCACTCCCATTCACAACCATTCAGGTCTCTTCCCTTCCCATTTGTGATCACATAACATCCCTGTGTCAACTGCAGCAACTGCTTATGTGGAAAAATTATATTAAGAAAGCATCTACTGTATTTTTAGTGGTTTTAATCCACTTTAGCAGCTGGAAACTAGGAGAGTCAACACCATGTGACACACCCCTCTTTCCATGGGCCCCCAACAAATGCTCCATGGAGCACAGTTTGAGAACTTCTATAGTATAACGGCAAAGATTGGGAGTTGGATTTATTCAGAGCTATGAAATTCTACTCAGAAATATCTTACACAATTAATAACATGCTTTAAAATTACACCTATGCCTGGGGAGAGGTGTGGGTAGCCAGGGTGAAGGTGTCCTGTGACGTGAGTCGTTGATACTGTTTCTGAACATTCCCATAGAAGCACAGGCACAAGGTGAGATTTTTACAGCAGTGCAGGGGATTTAATTTTGATAAATCTGTGGCTAAATTCCCTGCACTGCTTTGAAAATCTCAACCCATCGTAAACAATGCCAATGCTGAGACCTCACGCGAGGAGATTAACTTCGAAATGACATAGTCTAAGGGATGGGCACACTCACTTTGCTTAATTTTGAACCCACTTGAGCAATGTGGGTAAAAAATGTGACTCAAATTTGAGCATTTAGGAAATTGTTCCAGATGGAGAGAGACTGTGAAACAAGAAAGAAATGGGGGAGGGGAGTACAAGAGAAATTCTAATAGATAAAATGGACCCAGTGGGCCAGATTCATAGATCCACTCTGCGGTGCCGTAACAAGGGTGAGGTGAGTGAGGCACTTGCCTTGGGCGCGCAAAGCTGAGGGGCGCAGAAAAAGACAAAATACGTTTTTTAATACTTATTATTTTATGAAAAATTATAATCACATAATATGTACATTGCGTCATGACAAATGTACAATGTAAATGGAAAATGAATAGAATACACCCTACAATAATTATAAAGCATTGGTTCTCAAACTGGGGATTGCGACCCAGTTATGTGGGGGGTAGCAAGCCCCAGCTGCAGGTTGCGAGCCCCGACCCCTGTGCCGGGCTGTGAGCCCCGACTGCGACACATGGCTGCGAGCCTTGACCCCGACCCCGGCGCTTGACTGCGAGCCCCGACCCCTGTGCTGGACCGTGAGCCCTGACCACGACGCATGGCTGCGAGCCCTGACCCTGACCCCGGCGCCGGGCTGCGAGCCCCGACCTTGATGCTGGACTGCGAGCCCCGATCCCTGCGCTGGACCGTGAGCCCCGACCCCGACCCTAGTGTGCGGCTGCGAGCCCTGACCTTTGCGCCGGACTGTGAGCCCCGACCCTGGGCTGTGAGCCTTGACCCCTGCACGCGGCTGCGAGCCCCGACCCTAGTGTGAGGCTGCAGCCCTGATTCTGGGCTGTGAGCCCCAATCCCTGTGCCGGGCTGCGAGCCCTGACTCCGACCCCCACAGGTTATGATGCACACCTTATATGTATTAGTTGATTTTGTACGCGGATCTTATGATTAAAACAAATAAACGTTCTATTATCATTATTATTCTTATTATTTACATATTTTTCTTTCTTTTTTTTTACAAAGTAACTACTATGAAATTATATGGAGGGGGCAATTTTATATTTTATATTCTTGCCTCGGGCGCAAAAAGAGCTAGTTATGGGTCTGCCACTCTGCAGCACAAAGTGGCTAGAGTCTGGGTGTAAATGGACAGCTGAGAATTCCCAGGTCAAGGCAGAGGAGCCATTTCCTGCCTCAGCCCATCGCTGCACTTTGGCAGAAGGAATGTGCCGGGGAAGAGAGTGTAAGGGTGTAAGAGGATGTAAGGCAGAGCTCTGGTCCACTGTGCTTACCCTCCATTTGTGCATGGCCCTTTAGGGACTATACACCAATAGTGTGAGTGACAGAAGCCCGTAGGCTGCTCTCACTCCCGTTGGGGGATGGAGTGGCACAGAATGAGCCATAGAACTGGGGAGCTGTAACTGACTCCTTGACATCTGCCCCGCCCCCACATTGAGTGGAGTGTGGCTGCAAGGAAGACCCAAGCCAGTATATACACTGTGTACAGGCTCCTTTCTTGTGGCAGCCCTGCTTTTGAGCAGTTCTTCTCTGTCCTACAGCACAGGCTTCCCTCTTACTAGACAAACTTTAAATTAATTTTTCAAAATTGATTCATATTGGTGAAAACCCCCATGGTTCTAAACAGGAAAAGTGTTTGTAAACCCAAACTGACTTTGCAGTCCCAGAAATAATTTGTAGGGTTCAATGCTTCAGCTCCAGAAGGGAGGCCAATGGCAAGTAATATCACTATCTTCAGCACATGGAATGTGCAGGGAATAAATGTTTTTTTTTCCTCTGGAAACACCGAATCTGACTTTAAACAATATCAACACTAGCACAGTGCCATGCCAGTGAATTCCATCCTGGAATGCTAGGGAATCACGGGCTAATTTCCATGTGTAAATATAATTTGTAGGTCAGATTGCTCATTCTTACCCACTGGTAGGGCACTGCTGTTAAAAGCCAAACTGCAGCTGCAAACCTAGGCGCTAATTAGGCTCAAGCGTTGGGTGTCATATACGAGGCCCTGGTCGAAACCCAGAAACTGTTGGTGTGTGGGGAAAATATAATAAGATACAAACCCACCAGCCCCTCACATTTGGGATGTCCCAGTGCTCTGAGACAGCAGGGAGGAGTTCTGGCTACTAGTTCAAGTAGCCTTTTTGCCAGCATGTGTCCTCTGACCCATCTCTCCCTGTGACAGCCGCCATGAACAATCAGGGCCGGCTCCAGCATTTCTGCCGCC
This sequence comes from Chrysemys picta bellii, assembly GCF_011386835.1. Lineage (NCBI taxonomy): Eukaryota > Metazoa > Chordata > Testudines > Emydidae > Chrysemys > Chrysemys picta. The sequence continues at coordinate 87,498,688 of NC_088797.1, read as the reverse complement.
CCAAGCAAAAAAAAAAAGAAGCCGCGATCGCAATCACGATCGGCGGCGGCAATTGGGGGAAAAAAAAAAAAAAAGCCGCGATCGGCGGTGGCAGTTCAGCGGCAGGTCCTTCGCTCCTAGAGGGAGTGAGGGACCTGCTGCCCCCAATTTGCTGCAGGTGCCACCCCTCTCCCTTGGCCGCCCCAAGCACCTGCTTGTTAAGCTGGTGCCTGGAGCCGGCCCTGTGAACAATCCTGCCACTGTTCCCAGATAAACTGTTATGGGAGCTGCAATATTTGCACACGACAGAGGTGAGTGAACAAGCAAAGTGGCAGCCTTAACTCTGGATTTCTTGATTTCTTTTCCTCTGAGTTTTCAGGCAAACATAGAAGTTATTTGTATTTATCATGTAATATATAAGCCTGCATAGATCAAGATGGTACTTGTGCTTCTCCAGACCCTTGCTAACTAAGATTTCCTTTTGGACTGACAAATATCACAGCCTTTGTGTCTCAGGAGCCAGTTCTTTAAATCAGCAACTCAGTGATGTAAGCGTGGAAACCCTTCTCAGTTTTAATGAGACCATCCCTGTGCCCTCACGTATAGTGAGATTACTAATACAGGGCACAGACAATGCTTTCCTGATGTAATTTCTTTGAAGTATATTTAATAAATCCCATACCAGAGGGCAAAATAAGCTGCAATAACGAACCATCATTGGGTACTTAAGGCTGTTTTAATAGGTCACATCAATGTAATTTAAGTGTTTGCTATTTAGAAGATCACATTCACACACACTATCATTCATGTTTATATCCGAGCGAAGATACAGCGGAGATAGTTGAAAAGCGGATTTCCCCACAGGCTCTGCTGGAAAGGGATTAACATATCTCTGAGGTCCTGCGAGGAATCATAAGAAAACTTTTAGTACAAAACAAGGGACCCTCACACCCTCAGCGGTAATACTGTGTCATTAAGCGTCTTTGTCCTCATTACATAATTGATCCAAAACCATACATACTTGTGTGCACGAGAGAGTTTCCTTACCTGCCTATGTCCAGCTTTTCTCACATTTCAATCATAGTCCTGGGTGACATGTAGAGGGAGTTATGGCATACACAGAAAACATTGCAGAAGTGGCAACAGCCATGTTGGCTGACCTAAAAGATGAGGGGAAAAAAAGAAAGTTTGAGGTGCAGGTAGATTCCAAACTTGTAGACAATGGAGGCAAATGGGGGGTCAGAGTTCAGGAAAGGAAGAAGAGAATTGCTTTTGAGAATGTTCCTGCTGCCCAGAAGAAATACTCCTGTCTGTGAGAAATGTAACTGCAGAAAGATAAGAGAGAGAGAGAGGGTCACATGCTCATGCGGCAGCAAGTGGCAAGGAGACAGGGAACCATCATTAAAGGTAACAAAATATAGAACAACCTCCTCCAAGCTTGGACAAAGGGACAACAAGGACTAAATCTGGATAAATAATTTGCAGTAAATAATTCAAAAAATTTTGACTTTTCTTCTGTGTGCAAATTGTCCCTGGCCTGCTTGCAATGTTTGTGAATGTGTTCAGTACACTGGATTATTTAATAAATTAAAGGCCAGACTATGAGCCCCTCATTTTCACTAGTAAGCAGCTATTTGGGCGAATGGTTCCATTGAAATCAATAGGATTAGGCATTAGAGTAGATGCTAAGCAATGTGAGAAAGGGACTCACAATCTGGCCCAAAGCAAATGATGCCTCTTTTTGAGATAATTCCCAAGCAAATATTCAAAATTTGAGCCAAGTTGGTTACTTTGCTTGGACATATAAGGTCCATGACATTGTGTATATCCACAGGTTGGATGAGAATCAGGTTAAACAGTGCAAATATGCACATTTTAATTTTGTTTCCATTATCTTTTAAGGCAGCAATATGTACAAATACCTACTGTACCTCATACCTTATCAACCTTCCTCTTACTGTTTTGTATTTTACTTTCATTTTTGATACATATTCAAGGAAAACAATTTGTTCTATCAACAGTTCTGTTCAGCTTTAATAAATGTTAGTAAATAAAATTAGCTGGTTTAGCACGTATTCCACAAATCTACATATTGACTGGAATACTCGTCAATGGCAACACAAAGCAGAGTGAATACAGCTGGTGAGTCTTTGAAATTTTTATTCTAGCAAATATTTGTGAGGTTTTGTTTTTCTTTTTGACTTATCCATTCAGGCCCAATTCAAAACACTTATGCATGTGTTTAAGTCCCATTGACTTCTATGGCTTCAACTGACTGCCTGTTTCTTCCGCTAAGCCTTTCAACAATGTCTCCTAATAATTGTCACCACTTTGAACTGTCCTGTAGGTCTCACTCTGTAACTAACGAATGTGTGTATATATATGTGTATATAGATACTATCTATAATATAAATAGAAACTTCTCAGGGAGGCAGATCAACACACATCTGCTTATGCAGGGTTTTCTGCATCTCTTTCTGAAGCATTTGATATTGGCCAGTGCTGGAGGCAGAACACTGGAGTAGATGGGCTATAGATCTGATCTGGAAATGCCTAAGTACCAATCACCACAGCATCTAGGGTTTGTATAAAATAGACTTTGAGTGTAATGTGTGTTTGCTACTGTAAAATTCGTTCTCAGACCTTGGGACAGGGACCATGTCTTTGTGGATTGCCACGGGCACGCAGGGGCGAAAGAAAATGCAGGCCTGTTATTTACCAGGCTGCACGTGGCAATAGACTATATTGGTAAGGGATGCAAGGAGAGTATGGGTCACGATGCAAACTGCACACACACACACACACACACACACACACACACACAACTAAAATTAATCAATTTAAAGTTTTATTGGGGATAATTACAAGGGGTAAGGGAGCAGCGTTTGATTAGCTAATAGAGTTAATGAAACTTAAAACACACAATGACTAAAATATCTACTAACAATATTTATAAACAAAGATGCAGCATTTAGTAATAACTGATATTTACAAATACAAACCAACGCATAACGACCGGCAAACATAGAAACTCTGTTTGAAACACGTGAGCTGAGAGAGAGGCTTCGAGGTGATCAGGCTCGGTTACGGGTGTACACAGGATACACAGGATTCGTTTTTCTTTCTCCTCTCCCTGCCTGCACATGGCAGGCAGGCCCATAAAGTACCAACTATGACATCATAGAAGTGTCATAGGGGACGGGGCCCAAAACCTGTTTGTGTTCGTTTCTGATTGGCACAAGCAAAGTTTACACCAAGTAGGGGAGCAGGTGCCGCAAAGTCTGGCTTCGCCCCCAAAAGGTGAGGAAATGCATATTGCTTTAGAATGCGTGCGACACTGAATGACAAAAGAAGAGGCCAGGGCAATACCCGTATGGGCAAGTTTTACAGGATGCAGACAGGAACTCATCTCAACAGGCTTATTAAATGTATGAAGAGTGCAGAGCAAACTATCATCAGTGAGAAAGTAAAGAATAATTGGCAGAAAGCTAATGCAGAGCTTTTGGAAACGGTTTGGCAAGCAGAATGCTGGAGAGTGTTCTCAGTGTTAGAGACCTGCCCAGCTGCAAATACCAAAGGGAATACAAGAGAAATCTCAGCAAACAACAAGCTACAATATTCCTGCCAGCGCTGGATAAAGGCTTGTAGCAGAATCTCAGCAGCCCAGCGCAATGGGATGAGGTGAAGAAGCTGAGCAAGTTCCCTGAGATGATAAAGGGGCAGCTACACAGCCTGGTGGAGGTGAGCGTGAAAAGTGAGCTCCCAGTGAAGTGTGACTTCAAAAAGACAAGGGAGGGAAACGATACTAGATCTTCAGCCTAAGTAACCATTAACCCTCAGGGAAGTATCAGTCCCCAACAGGAATGTGGGAGGGAGGCAGATCTAACCAACAACAGGCTAATAAAAGGGAACTATGTTGCACACTCTGATTTGAAACAAAACTCAGCAGAGCCATTCTGAATGAGATCTAAATGAAATATTATTTTTAATCTATGATACATTGACAGTTACTAGCTTTTCAACCAAATGAATGCACAGAGGGATTTATTATGGAGGTGCTAGTAGTGATTCCATACTAAAGGTTGCATTCAGTTCATAACGTACCCATTTCTGCTCTCAATTACAGTACGGTGAATCTGGCACAACTCCATTGCCTTCAGTAAACCCCACCATCTCCTAAAGCTTTAGCTCAGAACACATGCCGTATCCTCAGAATACCAGCATGTCTTCAATCACTTCAGAGGGCTTTGATGCACCTCTGCCTTCAGAACACTTTAAACCATCTTCTCCTCTCACTGCATAGGTACAGCTCCCATTAGTGTTTCCAGTGAGCAGTAAAACTGTAGTGCTTGCAAGAAAATTGCTGGTTTGAAGAATTAAATGAAAGAAGACCACATTTTGCCTCGCTTTCCAGCGAGAAGATTCATGAGGCAGGCAGGTGAGTTTAAGGGAACTTGCAGTCTTTTATCGCATTGATGGGTAAAATGGATTTTGTTTCTTGGAGTATCTTTTAAGACTTTAATTAAGTCAGGAGTGCACTCTCCACCAGGGCTCCCTGCTGCTTATCAGCCTCTTAAGGCCTTGATTCATTACCCAGTATTATTTTTTTCATCCTGAAAGAAGCTTTAAAGACTTGCTATTGAAGAGATTAAAGTTGCATCATAAATAAACTCATATGCATGTTGTTTTCATGCAGAAGATGCTTTTAGTATCATATTTAATGTTCCAGGCACAAATGTTGCTTATTGTGAGCTTTGCAGTTTCAATGCCTTTGAAAGGACAGAATTGGCCCGTTTGATCTTGTGCTTCTTGGGCTTTTTATTTGCATTTCATGGCTGTCATTTTGTAAACAAAGACTCCTTTATACATCTGTACATCAAAATGACACTCATCAGGCTATGTGAAAATGGAAAACCATTCTGGAGGGTGTAGGACTAAGGTTCAGGGGCATATGGAAATCAGAGATGAAAAAGCATATTCATCTCAAGGTTTGGTTAATCATAGCAGTGTTGTATTTAACCAGGGCAGGGTTCTTTTCTGTTACAGCAGATATAGGGCAATTCAGGGCTCAGACTACATTGCTAGTGCTTTTATTGTGGTGCCTTTAAGAGTTGGAAGCCCTGGCATATTCCAGCCAATTTACAAACAGATATTTCTAAAACTCTGTTACACTTTAACACTCATTCTGTAGTTCCTTTCCTGACGTAGCTAATTATCACATTTGTGTGTGTATAGAGAAGCATCTTCTTAGCTAGTCAGCATGCTGCTCTTTCCTGATTCTCCAGGGTGAAATCCCACTTGCCTAGCACAAGTGGTTGCCCTGATTTCAGAAGAAGTATTTGCATGAGCAATGAGCCCTTGCCTGATGAAGACAAACAGGATTTAGCTGCATGTGTTGGCAGAATCCATGCATAATCTTCCACACCGTGTGCTATGACCCCCAGCCCTTACATGTTGTCTTGCTAACTCTGGAGAGGACCAGGGAGAAAACAGTTGGTGGGCAGAGAATGAGTGTGTCTGGAAGGACATGTACTTAAGTATGATCTTCAGCATGAAGATAGGGTGGTTAGCAAGCTACACACAGGGCCGGCTCCCGGCACCAGCTGAGCAAGCTGGTGCTTGGGGCGGCAGATTGTTGGAGGCGGCATTCTGCCCAATCCTAGGGCGGCATGGCCGCTTTTTTTTTTTTTTCTTGTTCCGCTCCGGCCGCCCTGTAGGGGGCGGTGGCACCGAGAACCAGAGTGCCCTGCAGGGCAGTTCTCTTCCTTCCCTCCCTGCTGACCGGAGCGGAGCCCTCGCAGCAGGTGGCAGGAGGCGGCACAGCGGGAGGGGCCACGTGGCAGCGCCCCTGCTGTAGCTCTGGCTGCCCCCTTCTCTTTCTCTCCCGCCCGCTCTCTTCCCCTCCTACCCCCCAGCCGGTCCCCCTGCACTCGCGCTCCGGCCGCGCCGCAGGTTTTTTTTTTTTTTTTTTTTTTGCTTGAGGCGGCCAAAAAACCAGAACCGGCCCTGGCTACACACAACCCTTTCTGGCTTTACTTCTCCTACTATTTGTTATTTTACAGCACACATAAGTGTATTAGGTGCTTCATAGTAAACAAATACCCCCAAATCTAAATGATAGGCTTGGCAGGTAAGTGGGGCAATAACATAGGGAAGAGAGCGGGGGAAGCAGGCTAGGGATTGTAGAAATAATATTGCACAATTCCTCATTTTAGGACTCTGTGACACTTGGTGATTCAACTGTTGTTGGTTGTGCTGGTGCTTTTAAAAGGTAAACAGTTGTTTGTGTGTGTGGGGGGGAGGGATGCAGCATTTTTAGGAGAGATGTGAATGAGGTAAGGTTGGAGGATTGATAGAGGGAGAGAGGCTTTGGATTGATGCTCCATGCACATAAGAAAGTAGGCTACAAGACCGGAGTAACTTGGCAGCTGTGCAGCAATGCTCTCATTAATTCTGGATCAGATTTGCTTGTGCTTTCTATCCTGCTCATTATAATTTATTTTGCACACACCCCAACAACTCCGCACTTGTTAGTGGCAGACAGGATTAAGCCCCAGGGGTCCAATTTTTCAGAAGTGCTGAGCATCCACAACGCTAACTGAAGTCAAGGGGAGCCGCGGATGCTCCGCACCTCTGAAATTCAGGCCTTATGGGTATATTAGTTAGAGATGAGTCCAGGTGACAGAATTTAGATTTGGATCCAAATCCAAGTTTGCCCAAAGTTTGAGCATGTTCCGGGCCAGTGTTTTGGTTCGGGTCTCTCTGTATTACAAACATAACAGCTATTTCATAGGAGTGAGCTACATACTCAAATCACCTGGTACTTGACTGGATCAGGATTGTATATGGGAAAGATATTGTAGTATGCGTACCTCTTGTTTCTGTAAAGTTTATACAACTAAATAATCCCACTGTAACTGTCCTACCGATCGTTGCCTACCCACTTGAAGAACTCTTTCAAGGACTGATTTGTGAGTGACTACGACTAGAGAGGAAAACGTTTTTTTTTAAAGTGAGCAGAATGTGTAAGTCTGAGAACATGTCTTGAAGATGTATTTTCTCTTTCTGTTCCCAGTATTCAAAGCTGATTAGGAAAAAGCAAAAGCTAGCCTTTAATTTGGGGGAGTTTGTATTTTGTCTCTAAAGCGTTTCCCATCAGAGAAAGGATTACTAAGCAGCTGAATGCATTAAGGGGGGAATAATATCCTAGGTACGTTGACCTGATCCAAACAATGTCACTGTATTAGGCTCACAGGGCATTGGTCGTTTATAGCCCCAACACTTGTGATAAAGAAGCAGGCAAAATTCACAAAACGTAGAAACCGACGGGGCTTGATTCTCCACTTGGTTAGGCCAATAACTCTACGGAGTCAGTGATACCTAAGTCTGTGTTTCAAAGGCCTGAATTTCAACGGTCCTGAGCACCATCACCGCTCCCATTCACTTCATTGGGAGCTGTAGGTGTTCAGCAATATTGCTAATTAGGCCACTCATTTAGGTGACAAAATATGGATTTAGGTCTCTTTGGGCACCCGCATTTGAAAATATTGGCCCTAAACAATTGGTGACGGTTTCCCCATGTGAAAAATGGGAAATATTTACCAACGTATCTTTCTCACGGTTGTGCTATGATTAATAAATATTTATGTTTGTCCGTAGCTATCAATATAATAGGTGTCTTAGAAATGCCTGAGATCAATTTCTTGTTTAGATCCTGGGCTGCAGCTCAGGAGTCCTTATTGCCTGGCGGGAGGGATGGTAGTGAGGATACAGTCCTTGATCGTGGGGCTGGCTGGATGCTGGTCCAATCCACAGTAAGCATTAGAGCCACATGGATATGGCAGTCTATAAAATGCATATAATAAATGTCATGTAACATCTATTCTAAATTCATAACAGTCCATCATTGTAATATTTCAATAGATATGGTTTGTTGCCACTGGTGTGTTCTCTCTTGCTTAATGCACTGTATGAAACATACAAACATTGCACACAAATATAGATAGAATAAAAAATTAGACACTGTGTCTCTTTTTTATAAAATTCTTAGTAACAGATCTCTCTATTTCTTGCTCCATTCCTGATGTCTTAAATCCACCTCTCATTGTATTTGTTTCTCCTTCAGGTTGGTGTTCACTTGTTTATAGATGGGGAATATGCTGCCTATAAACCACAAGCATATCCCTCACCCATCCAGTTCTGTTTCATCACCACAGAGAAGACCTTTACAAAACTCTCCGGTCACTGGTCGACTCATCATTGACCCTTGAAAGCTTCAGCTCAAGAGGAAAATCATTCTACCCAGGAATGGTTTCAGCTCCCCCCTCCTCGCACAAACATGCTATACAATAAATTCTAGTACTGCGAAGGAAAAAGCAGCTAATCTTTCTGCTCACTAGATTTAGCTGTGCCATTAGCTGGATCCTGCACATAAAACTAATTTTATAATTTGTAAACGTAGCTGAGTGGTTTTTATTGAAGAATGTCGGGAAGTGATAAAATACCATCAATAGATTTATAAAGAAGTTTAATGCCAATGGCTTTTCTTCCCCTGAGTCACGTACAACAGCAAACATGTCCAGAGTCAGGGTTTTGTGGCCGACATCCAGGCCTTTAATTTTGTTTTTACAAGACGTTTTTACAATTTTGAGAAGAATGGGAAAGCTGCAAGCACTGCATGCTCAGACCCCTGTTCTGCTGGAGAGCTTTGGATAGAATCCAGACAATTTTTGGCGGCAAAGGAAGATAAGATAAAGGTCTTTTAAAAAATCTTCTAAACAGAGCCTATCCCTGTAACTTACAAGTGTTGGAGGATGACATGGGTGGAGGATGCACCTCCCTGGAGCACCAAATGCTTGAGGATAAGTTTGGCAGCACAAGATGGTTGGCTCAGAACTGACTTCCTGAGCCTCTGGATTTCTTCCATTCATTCCTGTTTGAATTTTCCTTTCACATCTCCTCATTATATAATAAAAATGCAGGGATTTTTTTTGCAAAGGGTGTCCTGATTTCCCGGGAATGTGCATACCCGGCAGACTCAATTTGCCTTTAGACAACGGGACATATTCTGTCTGGCACCTGCAATCAGTCATAATATCCCTCCCTACACAGGAACTATACTGGTGGGTGGGGGTAGAAACCTAGAAAGATAGATTAGCTGGACAGAAATGGGCACATAAGTAGCCCTAATGTGCATCATTATTGAAGTTGAGACCAGCCCTGCACTCAGCTCCCTCAGGCATTGTGTACCTGCCAAAAGTAGAAATCATGTTGGTATGAGGATCTGTACTAGGGCCCTAGCTGCCTGAGGCAGTCACACATACAGGGCATGTCCCCTACCACTCCCCATTATCTCCCCAACAATCTGGGATCTGAGTTACTGGTTTAACTTTCCAAAAAAGCACACTCTGACTTTCCAAAAAAGGCAGAAAAGAGACAGACTACTTCTCTCGTGCGCTCCCTTTGTGGGCTGGATATCTTGGGTGTGAGCAGTTAGATAGCACAAAGAAGAAGTTGGTTACTAGAAATTCAATCCCAGACAGTTATCTGAATCTGTGACTAGCATGGCCATTATCTGGTGCTCAGATACCCACTGGTGCTGGGCACACCAGAAAGTTCTCTCTGGGTAGACATTGCTTACCTATATAATAAAACTATATTTTCCATATCTTTGTCATATATTTAATGAAATAATAACTTCACATATATGCTATATATAACACAGGCAAGCAGTACTATAAATTGGACAGACCATAAGGTCCCAAAATGTTACTTATCTAGGGCCTGTTCCAAATCCCATTTGAAGTCAAATGGAATAGTTCCCTACTTCGGGTATGTGAAGAATATATACAATTAATAACAGGGTTTAATTCCTAAGGTCTCGTGTATGTATGATTTTTCTGATATGAACCCAAGACAGTTTTATCTAGGGTTAGCTCTTTTATACACATATGTTTGATATATGTATATGTGAACTACATGACAATGTATACAGTTTGTTTCCTTCCTTATGTGGAAATCTGTGTGGGAGAAAGACTCACTCCAAAATGCAGAGACAGGACCCACAGAAATGATGAGAGCTCAGGTATTTATTGGTGCAGATAGAGGAATCAAAGATGTTGCTTAAAGCAGTGATTCCCAACCAGGGGTGTGTGATCCCCTGGGGCACGCAGAGGTCTTCCAGGAGGCACATCAACTCATCTAGCTATTTGCCTACTTTTACAACAGGCTACATAAAAAGCACCAGCGAAGTCAGTAAAAACTAAAATTTCATACAGATAGTGACTTGTTTATACTGCTCTATATTCTATACACTGAAACGTAAGTACAATATTTATATTCCAATTGATTTATTTTATATTTATATGGTAAAAATGAGGCAGTCAGCAATTTTTCAGTAATAGTGTGCTGTGATATTTTCATATTTTTATGTCAGATTTTGTAAGCAAATAGTTTTTAAGTGAGGTGAAATTTAGGGATATGCAAGACAAATCAGACTCCTGAAAGGGGTACAGTAGTCTGGAAAGGTTGAGAGCCACTGGCTTAAGGCATCCTCTGCTCCAGTGGTTCTCAAACGTGTGTACTCGTGACCCCTTTCACATAGCAAGCCTCTGACTGTGACCCCACCCCTTATAAATTAAAAACACTTTTTAATATATTTAACACCATTATAAATGCTGGGTGTTGAGAAGTTGAAAGTTAGCTGTGAGGACACTTCCCCCCCTACTTCTCTGAACAGAAGCAAACACTTGCTGGTGAATGTGGCTAAAAGTGCCCCCTGTATCCCAATGACACCTCCTTTATGACATGGTGTCTGAGCCAATGGATTAGCTAGCTTGCTTTCTTAGTTCTCTACTGAGTGCTGTAGAGTAATCCTGCCCTGTTACAGACTCTCCACGGGTTACACAAGACCTGACTTACGGAAAAAGTTCCATAAACCAGAAATAGGATTTTTGCATAACGTACGGGTATACGTTTCCGACTTATGCAAAATTCGAATTATGCAAGGCTTTCCGGAACGGAACAATTGTGTAAGTTGGGGGGCGTCTGTATTTGTATGGAAGAGGTTTCTTGTAAGCTAGGCCCCAACCTTCTCTGTACATGAGCACAGTAGAAGGCAGGATTCAGCCTGTAGTAAATAAGGAATGTTAAGCCAATGCACACATAAGAAAGCAAGGGCCTTGAGGTGGTCAGAGTGCAGAGGAATTGCCTCAGTGTAAATCTCTGCTCAGTTTAGTGCTGGGAATGGTTCCCAGTTAGGGCTGTCCCCTAATCTTACTGCGGCTATATTATACACTGAGGAAGAAAAAGGACAGCAGTTTCCTTTTGTCTAGTTAAATCTTCAGCTGACTCAATATGAAAGTCAGTCATGCTGCAGCCTCCAAAGCTTTTAAACCTTCAAGTAAGAGAGTAGAAGAAGAGTCATAGGGAAGGAAATAATTTGTAAAGGCACAGAGTAAAGAATCTCCTTCCTTTAAACTTGCTATCTGTGTTCATACAGATCGCGCTCTCTGATCTTTTTTTTTCTCATCTAGTATCTCTTTTCCATTATCTCTGCTTCTTCCTGCCTTTGTATTTGTAGCACTACTTTCGCTGGTGCATTTTGCCCCAAGAGAGTTTGAATCAGGTCACTAAAGCACAGGGACTTAGAGGCTCAGTTTATTGACAAGAAATCATTACTAAAACCTCTTAATGCATCTTCTGTAATTGATACAGGTATGGGGGAAGGGAATTTCTTTCAGATGAAAGGTTTTTATGCTTTAAATGCATGGAGTACAATGATCTTCAGTCATTTCCCAATGGGTTAAAAGGTGCGGTTGCCATATGTTTTTGGTTCTGTAAATACCGTCCTCTCTGCTATTTGCAAATGCAAAGGTGGGAGGCAGCTGGTGCCCACGAACTAGATGGAATTAATCACTTTCCATCGAAAATGCACAGGGTGATGTTCATGGCAGAGGAGAAATCTTATCCTCTGGATGCTCATCTGCACACTCATCTGAACTGACCCCAGCTTCACAGTCACTTGCACCCAGCCCCACACTCATATACACAGCTATTTGATCTGCCACAACATACCCACCTAGTCACACACTAAAGCACAGTTCAAATGTGTGGTGCTAGGGAACATAAAAGCTGAACTATTCCTTTGGATGCGGATATGTATGCTTCACTCTCTGCTGCTGGCCAGCTCTCTGTGCTGATGTGGAGGGAAGACAGAACCAGGGCCCCAGTATGCCCTGCCCTCTTTTGGGCAATTTACATCCTATGCTCAGCATAGGGACTGGGATCGTCCCTGGGCCCTTCATGCATAATCCACCAGACAGTGTGGGTTACATGTCCTCTTCTGTGCCTGACCCACATAGGATAAGAGTCGGGCATATTACCCAGCTATTGGGTCTGGCTTTTTAGCTCAAACTTTAGATTCATGTCTTTAGCTCTGCAGATCCCTGGCTCAATCCCCAGTGTGTCAGCCAACATTGCAGCCATCACACAAGGTACATAGAAAGGGCTGTAAGGATCCCTGTACCTGTGATCTCCATTCCATGCAAGAGCCAAAGACAATCTGACCCATAATGATATATATGTCTATGCGCATACACAGGACCACATACCTGCTCTCACATGAACATACTCATGAAGAATACATACAGTACATGTTTAAGTGACTCTCACTTTTATCTATCCCTGCTCATATATTTATCTATTCCCTGCAAACTTTTTGACAAAGACTTCAGCCCCTGGACATATGATTATTTGTTTCAAATCAAAGTAGGGATCTCCCTACCTGCTGGGCTTCATTTCAGAATCCAGTTCAATCATAAAAGAAAGGGCTTGCTCTGATATGTGCACAACCGCATGCTGTACTGCTTTCTTCCTGATTTTAGAAATGGGAAGTGTACTGAGCTGAGATACTGCAGTGATAGGCACCAAAATAAGAAGCTAGATAAGAAAGTAGGTAGATAGTATCCCAGACCCTCCTAGATGGTCTGATCTTGGTCCCCTGCTATAAATGTACCTTACTCATGCTTTTATTTGTCAAGCAAACTGTAAAAATTGTTGTGAGCTGTTTTAGAGTCTTGCAGACATTTGTTTGTAAACCAGCTTCCACAGCTATAGAAGCAGAACAGGTGGTCACCTAGGGCAGCAAAATGTTTAGTGGCTGTTTATTGTGTAAGTGACATTTTCCAGTTTGCCTGGGGAATCAAAAAAACTCAAGAGCTGGTGCTGACCTACATACATGCACAATTATGTCTGCCTGCTCCCATGCGCGTGCGCACACACACACACACACACACACACACATTGACCCCGCTTCACAAGTTAAAGGTAGTGGATTGGGCTTGGGGTGATGATATGCCAAGATGAGAAATAGCTATCATGGAGTTTTTCTGAGAGAATGCCAGACTCTGGAGACTTTGGCAGATGGGGGAAGGCTAGTGGCGAGTTCAGAGGAGACATACTGTCACATTAAGCCAAATGCCTATTTATTCACCATCAGAGTGAGGAATGCAGCTGATTCTGTGGTGAAGAAAAAGCAGCCTGGCCTATATCTCGAGGGACCTCCGATGACCTCCATTCATTATTAATCAACTAAGACTGAGAGACACCCAGATTTCTCAGTGCTGTTTCCAACTGCCGACCTTGAAGGGAAGTGTGGCCATTGGCCAAAGAGCCAAGGAGTCTGGATAACTCCCGGTCTCACCTCTGGTGCTCTCTCTGATTTATAATTTTCCATATTTCATTTCTAGTGTAGCTCTTGGCTTCTTTGTTTGATTATTTTTTTAAAAAACATGTCATGCTTTTAATTTGTTGTTAAAAATATGTGAGAGGGGAGGGGTTGGTTCTTCAGTTTGATTTTTATTTTATTTTATTTTATGTCGCTCACCTTCCTTATTTAGTAAAGAGAGGTTTCTTCCCCTGGCTGCTGAGATTAAGGAGGCAGCTTTCACTGATGCATGGAGGCCTGCTCGGGATATTTCATCATCTTCCCATCTGAAACCTCATGCTACCATTTGGGTTTCACAAGGTGTGTTGTTATACGTAATATACTCCCAACAAAACTGTAGATTGTTCTTGCTCCAAAATGCCCAGTAAGTGCCCAGAGGCAATTCAGAGAAGTGGAGAGGAGCCTGTCATTTGGCAATTTGTGATTCTTAACAGGGCGTTGGACTGGGGTGGCAAGTACCTGGAGGGAAAGGAAAGATGACAATGGTCTGGGTCAGGCCAGAGATAATTTCCAATCATGAAATAGTAATAATGACAATAATTATAATATTTTTACTACTGTCAGTGGCTAAGACTCACTCCTGAATTTACACTGGCACCATTTAAGGAAGCTGAGAATTGTGCTTTTTAATATTTAGAAGAATTGGCAACACTTAAAACTATTTCCAGGGCACGTTTGCCTAACTAGCCAGGACTCTGTGAATCACAAAGCTGGTGGCTGCCAAATGGTTGTGCTTGGATCCTGGTGAACCTGAGTTGGGCATATGAAACCTTTACTGATCCGACAATGAGCTATTGAGCTCACATTCACTCACCACATGCAATGGAGTTAAAGAGGAGAGGGATTCAGCATTGGGTAATAGGGGAAAGGGAGGAGAAGGTGGGGCCATAGGAGCAACAACAAGCCCTCTCTATAGTAAGATACTGCAAGTTTTCAAACCAAACAATACAAACGACTCCCTACCCCCCCCTTGTGTGTTCCCCTCATAGACCATTCAGCCACTCAAACTAATTAGCTAAATCAATCACCCAGCAAAATCCTCTCTCCCTCTCTTAACCTCCTTCCCACCACCCCCAGGCAGGCCATCCATCTTCGCTTTCATCTTTGCAGGATGGAGGCAGCAGGAGGTGTGTGACTGAATTCTAACCCCCTCCCAAAGAGGAGAGAAGGGACTGAAGGAAGCCTGTCGAATGTCAGCCAGTGTGTCTCTTCCATTAGACCACAGTCAGTTTAACAATGACATTTATTGCTAGGGCCCCTCCCCTTCCCCTCACAGTGGGTCATAATTGCCTGAACCAGTGTCTCGCCCCCACCCCTCGTAATTTAGATGGGCTGACCTTAGGCACCCCATGGGCACAGGGCTGTTGTAGGTTACATTTGATAGGAGAATGGAATGGGCTGCAAGGAAGAAATGTTACAATTAAAAGACAATATTTCAACAGCATTAGACTCTGCATTCTCAGTATCGATATTAATAATCCTCTTTTAGCTAGCAGGCATGTGTGTTAGATCTTGTTTCCAGACATAAGAAACCCCATTACAAGCAACTCTTGAGTCTCAGTAACAGACACTTCTCTCTTTGACACAAATTGTTTGCTCAGGGAAAAAAAAAAAAAGAAAAGAAAATTACAACGAGAATGAGCTGTATTACAGAGAACTTGATAACTTTTTTATATCTATTTTTAATGTCCAGTCTCTCTAAATCCCCACTTAGATGTGCAGAAATAACATTTCCCGTTTATTTTCACTCCTGCTAACTTTGTCGTTTTGACAAATATTGTTCGAGTGTTGTTTAAATATTGTTGTTTCTAATAGTTCTTGAAGTTAACATGGCTTTTTTTGTGTATCCTTGCACCAGCATTACTTGTGATAGCAACATGACACTGGAAATAGTGATGGGAGAGAACGACTCCTCCAGACTTAACACAAGGGGGATTTCTTTTTGGTCTCGTGCAGTTATCATCTTGTCTATTTTATTTCGTGGCAATATGGTTACATTTTCTGATTTAAGGGACGGGTTCCTCTGGGGTACCTGCCATTTTCCTTCTCCATTTTATTTTCTCACGACCACCCTCTGCATTCATGTTGCAGGGACTCTGTCTCTTGCCACTGTAGCAATCTTTACCCATTTTGATCAGGAATATCCTGTCCTGCTTGTGGGATGTTCAAAAATGATTTTTGGAACCTGTGGAACATCATTAAGTTGTGAACTGACATAAAATGGAGATGTCTTAATGCATCATCTAGTTAAATGGTGACATGATAACAGTTTGAGGTAATGTGCTATTTTTAATTGTCATTTCATGTTGCATCATGAGGCAATGCCATGTTGTCATGGGTTTCAAATTTCAGGTGGTTACTAGACCTCTGGATGTGGTATCCTATGGAGTCCGCCAACACTGTTCCCAGCGCTAGAGATTGACATGGAACACTGCTTCCACACGCTGGCTGCACAACCATCCCACCATCTGCTGGCGAGAGGAGGCTGAGATGGAGCTCAGGATTTGAACCCAGATTCTCACATGTTGTTGTAAGGAGCTGCCGTTAAACCAGTAAATTGATCTAGGCCATTTGGAAAAAAATAGATCTCTAGGATCCAGTGGGTGTTCTCCACCAGATTAACATTTTTGTTTTCATTTTCTTGTTGGAAAAGCAAAACACACAGGGTTCGATACTGAGAAGTGCTGAGCACCAGAAATTCCCATAGGCTTCAGTTGTATGAGCTCAGCTCCCCTGGGAGAGCTGAGTCATGGTAATTTAAATCTGAGCTCCATGAGATGTTGCGTATATGGAGATCCTTCTAGGAACGAGGAAACTACACACTGTAGAACCCTTCAATCCAATTTTAAATATTTTCTCCTCAGCTATTTGTATCAAATTATTGCGAATTGGACTCCTGTCCATGGCTGGTGAAATCTAGCTGACACACTGTTAGGAAAGAGAGAATGGATTTTTCTGGGTGTGACGTTATTGACATAAACTGGGACCATATAGATCATTGTTGCAACCAAAGTCCTGTAGTGGCACCCAAATCTTGTATAAAGGGGGTCAAATGGGGTGTCTAAGACAAAGTTATGGTTTACTGGTTATGATTATGCTGTCTATATGTGTGTATCAGTTTTGTAGTTGAAGTTATGAATATTGGCTCTATACTGTCTGTATGGCAAACTTATGCTATGCTTCTGGGTGACATCCCAGACAAGCTGGGATTAGCTCTGCCTAGCCTGTTTGATGGCCCATTAAGGACCATCAACTATACAATGGACCCATTGAGAGAAGGCAAATATGCCTTCAGACTCAGCAAAGTCTGCAGGGACTGGCCCATGTGACTCCAGGCTCCATTTTGCCGTAATTTTCCACAGTAAGAACAAAGAGGTGTTCTTACACCTGGAAAAGACTATATAAGGCTGATGCCTCATCTCCATTTTGTCTTCAATCCTGCTTCTTACCTCTGGAGGGACTTTGCTACAAACTGAAGCTCTGAACAAAGGACTGAGGACCCATCCCAGCTGGGGATGTACTCCAGAGACTTGATTTGAACCTGCAGTTTATTCCATCACTGCTACAAGCCTGAACCAAGAACTTTGCCATTACTGTATGTAATTGATTCCATTTAACCAATTCTAACTCTCATCTCTATCTTTTTCCTTTTATGAATAAACCTTTAGATTTTAGATTCTAAAGGACTGGCAACAGCCTGATTTGTGGGTAAGATCTGATTTGTATATTGACCTGGGTCTGGGGCTTGGTCCTTTGGGATCAGGAGAACCTTTTTTCTTTTACTTGGGTAGTGGTTTTCATAACCGTTTGTCCCCATAACGAGTGGTACTGGTGGTGATACTGGGAAACTGGAGTATCTAAGGAAATTGCTTGTGAGACTTGCGGTTAGCCAGTGGGGTGAGACCAAAGTCCTCTTAGTCTGGCTGGTTTGGTTTGCCTTAGAGGTGGGAAAACCCCAGCCTTGGGCTGTAACTGCCCTGTTTGAGCAATTTGTCCTGAGTTGGCACTCTCAGTTGGGTTCCGCCAGAACCGCATCGTCACAGTGGCGTAGTCAGCAGGATCCACAGAACCAGGTCAATTAAGCTTTGGGTCAGAACCCCACACTATCCAAATTTGAATTTTGTGATTGAGAGTTTTGTTGGTTAAAGAGCTGCTGCAATGGCTGAGCAAAGAGCATATGAGGGACTTGGCAAAAAAGCCCTGGAAAATTTGTGTTCAGAAAAGAGGATAAGCTTTAGAAAGAAAGCTACAAAGGAAGAACTGAGAAATCTATTAATAGCCAGTGATCAGGGAGCAAGAGCACAGCCCTTACCTGAGGCTACAGAAGATGCAGAAAAAATTAGAGTGCAAAAGGCAACAAGTAAACTGCAATTTGAGCATGAACAGAAGCTAGCAGATCTTCGATTGCTGGAGAAGCAAAAAATAGCAGAATTAGAAAGAGAAACTGATCAAAGAAAGAAGGAGGCTGATGAGAGAGAAGAGAGAGCTCGTAAGAGGCATCTAGAGCTGCTCGCTGCTGAACAGGAGACTCACAAGATGGAACAGGAGACGGCCAGACTTCAGCTCCAAGTAATGGAAGAACGGAGAAAGTCATCCCCACCTGGTACTCCACTTCCCCACCGCCATGAGAAAAACTGGGAAAGGATGTGTCCCATTTACAATGATACTGTGGATATAGAGGAGTTTTTGTCTACCTTTGAACGCCTCTGCAATCTGTACCAGATCCCCGAGGGTCAGCAAATGCCTGTCCTGCTGACCAGACTGACTGGAAAAGCCAGGGAGGTTTTTAATGAATTGGGGGAACAAGAAGCCTTGGATTATGGGTGGTTTAAAGATTCTGTGTTAAGGCGGTTCAAGATTACTCCTGAATCTTACAGAGTTAAGTTTAGAAAGTTTAAGATGTCTAATGGTTGTACTTTTGTAGAACGTGCTCATAAGCTGATGGGTTTTGTTAAAAAGTGGGTTGTGGGAGCCAAGGCGCATGGGAGTTTTGAAAAACTGCTGGATTTAATAACTTTGGAACAGTTCTTAGACATTGTGCCTGACAATGTGAGAGCAGCTGTGTGTGATAGGGACCCTGAGTCAGTCCTACGGGCAACAGAGATTGTGGATGCCCATACCCAAAACAGGGCTCGAGAAGGGTGTAAAACCCCGGGGAAAACTAATCACCATTCTCCCCAGTTCAAGAGGAGGGAAGGATTTAAAAGTAAACCTGACTCTTCTAAAGGAGTTCAAGGGGGCCCGGAGGGTAGGAACTCACATCCCAGGACGGAACAGGTTACATGCTATCACTGTGGTATGCTGGGCCACATGAGACCAGGCTGCCCGACACTGAAGGGCAGCCCAAAACCAGCAACCCCAAATGCCACGGCAAATGCTAACCCTGTTGTTATAAACTCACAGGCAAGCCACACAGAGCCCAGCATTGGTGCCCTGTGTGCAAATGTTGTTTCTGTGGTCTCTGAAGAATTTGACCTTAAAACTCACATTAAAGCTAAATATGGGGGAAATAATGCAGAGCTTATTAGCAGTGCAGAAGTGAATGGAGTAAGGTGTATGGCATGGAGGGACACCGCAGCAGATATCACTTTGGTTAAAGCAAGTCTTGTCAGGAAGGAAGATTATTTGCCAGGTGAAGATGTAACTGTTGTAGCCTTATCTGAGTATTTTGTCAGGGTGCCTTTGGCTAAAATCCACCTGAAATGGAAGGGATTTGAGGGCACCATGGTTGTGGGAGTAAAAGACACAATCCCTAAGGGTATTATGATTGGAAATGATATTAAAGCTATGGTCAGTCAAGTTATCACAAAAACAAGGCACAGGAAAGGATTGATCCTAAGGTTGTGTCTATGAAGGGTTTCTCCAAAAGTTTGTCTTTGGAAAGTAGCTGTTTGGCTGTGACTGAAGTTTCTGAATGTCTATCTAATGTCTCAGAAGTAAATCTGGAATTAGATCAAGCGAAGGGAGAGGAGAACAAGGAGATTTTGGATGAGCCTAGGCAGTCTTGTGAGCTGATGGCTTTATCTAGTCAGCAGTTTGGGAAGGCAAGGAAAGTGGAAGATGAGTGTCCCTATACCTTACCTGTTTCCTGTGTGAAGAATAGTGACAGTGAAGGAAATGTGCCTGTGTCTGTCAGGGGTATTGACTTGCCTATGGAGGAAGCTA
The DNA here is from genome assembly GCF_011386835.1 of Chrysemys picta bellii. NCBI lineage: Eukaryota > Metazoa > Chordata > Testudines > Emydidae > Chrysemys > Chrysemys picta. Next base: position 87,478,818 of record NC_088797.1, on the reverse strand, counting down.
CCCCAGTCTCCAAGCAGTTGTCTGTGAACAGCCCGGTGTGCTGGGACAAGGGAAATGAAATCCCAAACTGTATGTCTAGTAAAGGAAAATGTGTCTCCAACTCTTTTTTGTCTGTGGAGCAGACAGAAGGGTGCCTTTCAGCCTGTGATGGTTGAGAGTAATTCAGTTGTCTCAGAGTTGGTTCTGGATTCAACTAAAGCCCAGGAAGGGAATGGTCCTAAGTTTGCGTCTGCTGGGGAGAATGGCACTGTAACTAGGTTGCATCCAGTTAGTGTCTTAGCAAAATCCCAGAGACCAGACAATTCTGGTGCTTGTATTTTGCCTGATGCTCATGTGTGGTTGGAGAAGGGTGTAACAACTCTGTCTAATCAGGGTGATACCCTAGCCAGGGCACAAGGAGAGCAGAAAGGTAATTTGGTTGTGGTACCTACGGACAGTTTAACAACTTGTAGCAAAAAGGAAAAAATTCCTAAGCTTGTGTGTGGCAAAGGAAAGGAGAATGCTTCTGACCTTTCATCTAGTGAGTCTATGGGTTTGCCTGAAAGGGGATTGTGTAGAAATCTGCCTGATGGGTCAAAGGTGATCCTGAATGTAAGTAAGACCCAGACAGAGTCTGTTGTTGCTCAGGAAAGTGTTCCTTTAGAGCAAGCCCTAAGTGAAGAGGGTAAGGGCAGAATTTCTGTGAGGGGTGAATTGCTGCTTAGAAAAGCTCCTGGGGAAAGGAATCCTCATGGTAATCTGTACAAGCAGTTCACTGCAACTGAAGGGTGTGAGAGTGATTTAATCAAGGAAGTTTCACTTTCTAGCAACCAAAAATTGTCTGTTGTGAATGGATCTACTGACTTTCCTTTTAAAAGATCCAGTGTGGGTAGCTTTGAGAAGGTCTCAGAGGAAGTAAAAGTCGTTAAGGAATTGAGGCAGCCCTATAACTAAGCGGCTGTGTGGAGCCAACTTGTTGGGGAGACAATGGTGTTGGAACAGGAATGTCTCCATTCTGATTTTTTAAATGATCAGTTTGTGCTTCAGGGTTTGAGGACAGATTTGGTTACTGATGTGTCAGAGCAGAGCAGTTTTATGGCTAAATGCTTGAGGATGCGGGGGAGAGCAAGCAAACTCTCACCCTCAGACTCTTTAGATTTGTGTGGTATCTCTTTAAGACAGAGTCCAGCCTTTGAAATGATAGCAGTTACGAATATGATAACTGGTGGACTGGCTCTGGTCTGGGGTAGTGCAAATTACTTGCCTGGCTGGGAAAGGAAGGACTTGCTAATAGCTGTTAGCACAGAGGGCCCACCCCATCAGCCAGTGAATTCTGTTAAGCAAGAGAAATCAGGGTTTGATCCTGCAGGACAAGGAGGAAAGAGAAAACTGAATTTTGCAAAGGGAAGCCACAGGTTAACCCTAAAATGCCCAAACTCCAATGGTATTGAGCCAAAGGTGTGGCATGACAAACATGATTGTAGATGGACACTTGCAATGAACTTGTTGTTATTGCTAATGGTAAATTTTGTAATGAATGTGTTGGTATTGCCACAAACTGTAAAATTGTACAATGTGCCTAATCTTTTGGAGAATCCCTTGAACATGTTAAAAGGAACACACGTTATGTTAAAAGGCCTTGTTACACTGATGTTTCACAGTTAATGCCTGTAAACAATATTGGAACTTTTCACACGGGAAAAGACATTCCAGACCTAATGTGCTGTATGAAAAGGAAGCTGAGGCACACTACCATATTGCTTTCATGGCTAAATGCCAAGATTCCTGTACTATGAAGAACATTAATATCTGCATTTATTTGATGTTAATTGGGTTCCAAACATTTGCCCGAGCTTGTATGGATAAAGTAGCTGTTTTCTTTAGCTCTTGGCAAGATCACATGAGACATACAGGAACCGTGCTGCAAGAGCAGATCCAATCCACTATTGTTCTAACTAAGTTTTACCTTGAGTTTGTAAAGAGGTTCAATCCTGTTGTTGAACATGACTTTGATAAACCATTTCTGTTATACACTGGTATGGCTTCTAACCCAATACTAGCTGTAGTGAGACAGACCCACCCAAGGATGGGGAGCTCTTGGGATTCAGTCAGTGATGTTTGTGTCATCCCTTCCTGCATCAATTTTGTGTTGGGGGTGTGACGTTATTGACATAAACTGGGACCATATAGATCATTGTTGCAACCAAAGTCCTGTAGTGGCACCCAAATCTTGTATAAAGGGGGTCAAATGGGGTGTCTAAGACAAAGTTATGGTTTACTGGTTATGATTATGCTGTCTATATGTGTGTATCAGTTTTGTAGTTGAAGTTATGAATATTGGCTCTATACTGTCTGTATGGCAAACTTATGCTATGCTTCTGGGTGACATCCCAGACAAGCTGGGATTAGCTCTGCCTAGCCTGCTTGATGGCCCATTAAGGACCATCAGCTATACAATGGACCCACTGAGAGAAGGCAAATATGCCTTCAGACTCAGCAAAGTATGCAGGGACTGGCCCATGTGACTCCAGGCTTCATCTTGCTGTAATTTTCCACAGTAAGAACAAAAAGGTGTTCTTACACCTGGAAAAGACTATATAAGGCTGATGCCTCATCTCCATTTTGTCTTCAATCCTGCTTCTTACCTCTGGAGGGACTTTGCTACAAACTGAAGCTCTGAACAAAGGACTGAGGACCCATCCCAGCTGGGGATGTACTCCAGAGACTTGATTTGAACCTGCAGTTTATTCCATCACTGCTACAAGCCTGAACCAAGAACTTTGCCATTACTGTATGTAATTGATTCCATTTAACCAATTCTAACTCTCATCTCTATCTTTTTCCTTTTATGAATAAACCTTTAGATTTTAGATTCTAAAGGATTGGCAACAGCCTGATTTGTGGGTAAGATCTGATTTGTATATTGACCTGGGTCTGGGGCTTGGTCCTTTGGGATCAGGAGAACCTTTATTCTTTTACTTGGGTATTGGTTTTCATAACCATTTGTCCCCATAACAAGTGGTACTGGTGGTGATACTGGGAAACTGGAGTATCTAAGGAAATTGCTTGTGAGACTTGCGGTTAGCCAGTGGGGTGAGACCAAAGTCCTCTTAGTCTGGCTGGTTTGGTTTGCCTTAGAGGTGGGAAAACCCCAGCCTTGGGCTGTAACTGCTCTGTTTGAGCAATTTGTCCTGAGTTGGCACTCTCAGTTGGGTTCCGCCAGAACCGCATCGTCACACTGGGTGACTGTTTTAATGATGCAGTTGGTTAGCTCTCCCTATATCTTGCTGAGATTGGGACTGGATTGGGGTTTGACCTGGATAGGACATAGGAGATCTTGGTTGGTTTGTGGAAACCACCAGAAGGAATGGCAGAGATGATTGCCCCCTCAGCTGAGGGAGTTTGCTTGGCTTTTGTTATCAGATTTCACAACATGGAGTTTTGCTGGATGTTTGGCTTCTGGATATTATCTAAAAGGCTGCAGAAGCCAAGAGTATGAGCTTTCGTCTGTCTTAGGCCAGAAAGTTACAAAACTTAATTTCTTGCATGCCAACCTTGCCACACCTATCCAGGCCTTTGTCACCTGATTGGAGTATCACTGTATTGGGGCTGCACCTGAAAAGCATTTTGAAACTTCAGCTAGAATAGACTGGTCTGCTTACTTAGTGATGATTCCCATGAGAAACACTCTACATGCTGCAGAATCTGCACTAGTTTCTTATTTATTTCCAAATGCAATTCAAGGTGTTGGATCTATAATGCCTTTTATGGCTTAGGTTCTGCAGATCTTAGAGACACCACTTCTCCTGTTACCTCCCAGCAGTGGAGACCAGTTTAGTTCAACAGAGCCCTAGTTTGTTGGTCTGTCAGTCACAATAAAAGGCCTTGTGTTCTGGGGGTTTTTCTGAACATGTAGGCTGTGGAGATGGGTAAGGACATGGAGTGGGGAGGGATTTACTTGTTCAGGTTTGGTGGGAGGGAGTCTTTTATGTGTTGACACTACATCAGTCTGAATCTTCTGCATGCGTATTTTATAACACAGTGAATATATTCAGAAAGTTTCGGAAAGGCACATAAACCTGAATAAATAAGAGAATTAAATGAACTCTTAATAAGGTGGGGTCCCTCTGGTGGTCAAAATAACACTTCTCCATTCTAACCAAAATCTGTAGCCCAGTATGTATATTTACTGGAGTAAATTTATACAAATCTTTTCAGCCTTGTTGTTTAAGGCTGGGATTTTCAAAGGGGCCTGAAGGGCTTAAGAGCCCAGTGGGATTTGGGCATCTAATTCGCTTATGCCCTTTGAAATCCCACCCTTAATACAAATTCTGAATGCATCTAGTGCCTGGTAAGAACTAGTGAGTGCCTCCATTCTGAACATCAGACCCCATTCAACTATTTGTTCATTTTTAGCTATCGTTCTCAATTTTGTATCAGACTGATGGGAAAATATGGAAATTCTTAAGTAGTCAGACAAACACCTCTGCATTCAGATGGACTACAAAGTGAGGAAGGGCTGTCACTTCATATTTCAAAGGCAGATTGTTCATATCCTATAAAGGTTGAACTTTTATGAAACTTGGTTACCCATTTTCCTTTATTGTGGGTTTGGAGTAATTCTCACTGTTTTTCCATTAAAACAAAACAAAAATAGAGAAGATATTTGGTTGAAATCACATTAAAAAAACAAAGCTATGTTAATAAAAGAAAAGTCTGGACACAAAAAGGTTTTTCATTCCCTTGAAACACCAACACATAATTGACAGCAGGTAAAGCAAGATGAATCACTCATGACAGAAGAAGGACTAACTTGACTCTCAGTTCAAATGCTCAACTGAACAAGAACCTTCTGAGTATTCAGCTAATAGTTAGGACCCTAGTATATTTATGGGTGTGTTTATTTTTTTTTCCAACTCTGCCTGACTTGCACTGCCTTATAATGTTTGCCCCAGGTCAGTCTGGCACAGACGCATGGGAGTTTTCACCTTTCTTTGCAGAATGGGGCCACAGGTCACTTGCTGGTTTGAACTTGAGTAAATGGTGGATTCTCTGTAACTTCAGGTCTTTAATTCAAGATTTGAGGACTTCTGTAACTCAGCCAGAGGTTATGGGCCTATTACGGAGTGGGTGGGTGAGGTTCTGTGGTCTGCAATGTGCAGGATGGTCCTTTCTGGCCTTAGAGTCTATGAGTTACTCTCATTTTAATCCTTAGGAGCAAACTCACCCAATATCTTGTAGTCATCTGGGTGTTCTGCCCACATCTATTATTCAGAAATTATCCTGTCTTTCTCTTGCGAATCCCAAACAAAGTTCCAGGTTTATTTTACTTTCATCCTACACTGACCTGCTTCCACACCAACCATCAGTGATGGACTTCTGAAGTGGTGGCTCATGAACCAGATTTCATTGACATTTTGTCTTAAATCCAGCTAATCTAACATCATTTCTTGTTTCCTTCTTTCCTATTCCTTTTTGTGCTACTTCTGTTAGGTCTTTGTCCCTATTTTAAAAGTTCCATATTTAAGCTAGACCTGTGTTGAGACAGAACAGAATCTTCCATAGTTACTTATAGCATGCTCCATAACCCCAGGGTCTCAAAGTTCTTGGGAGCCACAGAGATTGTCCCCTTCCACCGCAAGACACCAGGGGATACTGCAGCATGGGTGTCTTTGCACAGGCAGCTTCAACCTGCTCAGGAAACATACCTCATGGCTCTTCAGTTATACTCACTACTTTGAACTCCAATTTAGCAGAAAACAAGGCTGCACTGAAGGTCTCTTTCCTCTCCCTTCCCCCACTCTCTCTCTGTGTGGTGGCTTAAAGGAAAAACATCATGTTAATTTTCATTCTAAACTCTGCTGAAAAGTTAACCTCATTTGGATCTGTGCCAGGTGCTTAAAGCAATCAGTGAGACACCAGAGTGATTCATGTGTTGGTAAGACTGGGGGTTGGATTGGTCATGTTTCAGAAACAAAATATCCCTCACAGCTGGGGGCTCCAGCCGGTGCGTAGGCAGGGTTTGTTTTCATGGATTTGATTCCATATTCACAGCAGGGCCAACTGGAGCATTTTTGCTAGTCCTGCAAAATATGCCACCATCCACCTGTCCTTACTGCCCAAACTCTCCCCCCTCCAAAAAGACTCCAGTCCCTCCTTTGCAATAATAAATATTAACTGACTCTTGTCCACCATGATCTCACCCCATAGGACATTAATATGAGCAAGGAACACAAGCCCAGTTCTTATAAACAAGCAAGGTAGCCATGTGTCCCAGAAAACCAGGAATGTCTTGTTCCCAGGGCCTGATGTGGTGTGTCTCTTTCGTTTTACAGAAAATGGTGTTTTTTGTAAACCCCAGCAGACTGGCCATCTACTAAGTAAACTACCCATCAGCAGGTTGAGTGGGCAGGTTGGGAGGGCTGATATGCACCACAGTCACCATCTTTCGACTCTTGCCAGTCCTCCCAGTGAACACCTCCTTCAGGCAGCCTTCCTCTTCAGGTGGAGTCAGAGCCATGTGGAGACAGACACCGCTGATAGTGCTGAGACTAGCCATTCAGCTGCACTTCCATCATTTGCAGCCTGACTCAGACAGGGGGCTGCCACCCACGTTTCTGCACCACAGGTAAGCACTGGATTGTAGCCGGTACCAGGGGTGGGGAGAACGGGAGGGAGGATACAGTGGGATGATAGGCTGACAAAGTGTGGTAGAGAGAGAATGAGGAGCAGATATGAAATGAGAGATGGGGAGGGAAAGTGAAAAGGAAATAAGATGGGAGCAAAGAGAAAGTGAGAGGAGGAAGGGAAGAAAAGATTAAAAGAAACCTCCCAAAGCATAGAAGAACAGGCACCATTGTCTGTCCTCCCTCCTTTGTTCCTCCAGCTACCAAACTCTCCTGTACACACTTCCCTGACTCTCAAGAAAACCACCCTCTGGGACGCCTCCTCCCCCAGGGCAAGTATCGTCTCTTTTTACCTTAAACATCTGGTCACCCCATAAATAAACTCATTATTTTCAAACATAAACCTAAACCCTTGCTTGTGATACCAGCCTCAGCCTCCCCATTGTTCACTTCTCCCACACCCATCGTTGCACTTTCTCCCATACCACCCTCCCTGAACTGTGATCTTTAGGGCCAATCCCCTCCTTTTCTCCTCAAGATGCACATCTATCATGGTGCCTACAGGAAAGTAGCCAGCTAATAATGGCCAGGCTGGGGGATAACTAATATTTAGAGAAAAAAAATTTGGCCAAGTTCTCTGTTGGCTTAACTCCATTAGCTCCAGTAGAGTCATGCCAGCAAAAAATTTGGCTCATTGTCATGTTTTATTACTCTGACCTGCCCTTTGCTTTTTGTCCCAGTTACAGGGAATCCGTGCCTTAGACCCCTTTGAAATTCCTCTTGAGTGCACCCCTCAGGTGACAGGCTTAGCTTCCTTCATCTCTCTCAACAGGGAGGATGGAGTCAGTGGTTCACCCACTCTTACATTGGATCTCTGAGTTGAACCCCCAGCCCACCCTCTTTTGCCAGTTGTGTTAACTCAGTTGTATTTGGTGCCTGCAAGAAACTTCCCTCCAGGAGCCTGTGACTAGTGGCTGAATAAAGTGACTCAAACCAGCTTTTTCAAAATAAACATTGTTTATTCACCCAGAGGTGCATAGGAATAAGGGGAAATGGTCAAAGCATGGTTAAAAATGGCAAGACCCTACAAGCCCGGGTCTTACTTTAAGCTTGCCATTTCCCTCAAATCTTTGGCAAACCTAGCTGCCTCAGACCCATCCCACAGTGCCTTGGTCACAGTCTGTCTGCTCTCCGTGAACAGCTCCCTGATGACAGAACCACCCTCCCTCGCTAGAGCATAGATGCTGGATGGAACTAAGAGTGTGGGGGTGCTGTAGCTGTGGGTGTTCCAGCACCCCTGTGCTAGAGTGAGAGAGAGAGGGAGTTTTGAATTGTTTAGTGTCCTTTTGCTCTTAGGCTCTCAGCAAACCTGCAGTGTAACTTTGGCTGGTGCCTGGAAATAGTATCTTCCCAAATAATGATCTAGCCATTGTTCTCTTGACTCCCTGGAAGTTATTTCCAGAGGTGTCTTATCTCTGGCTGTGATTTCATTTCCTGACTGCTGTTCCTAAAAGCTCCTTTTGATTTAGCTTCCTGTAGTCAGACAGAATAATATCAAGCAGGTAAACTGAGGTACCAATAATAGTCACAAAATGGAATACAGATATCTCCCAGATTCTCAGCCTATCTTTTTAGATTGTGAGATAAGAACATAAGAACATTGGGTCAAATCAATGGTCCATCTAGCCCAGTATCCTGTCTTCTGACGGTGGCCAATGCTAGGTGCTTCAGAGGGAATGAACAGAACAGGCAATCATTGAATGATCCATCCCCTGTTGTTCACACCCAGCTTTTGGCAAACAGAGGCTAGGGACACTCAGATCTTTGGGGAAAGAGCTTGAAGGATGAATTTGGTCCTCTGTGCCTTGTTTATCTCATCTGTGAAATGGTGATGACATTTGCCCACATTGTGATCCCTGAGTGAAGCACAAAGCACATTGTGATCCCTGAGTGAAGGCTGCAATTTAAGCACATATAATCATAGTTAATTCACTTTCTAATTTCTGCATTTTAAAGGTTTTTATTATTTAATAAATGTTTAAGGTGGTTATTTTTTATTTTCAATATTAAGTACCTCTGTCCCCATTCCTAGATAATGACAATGGAAAGGTCTAACTGACATTGTATCAGCATGAATTGCCTCTCACATTTTGGAAGAGGCATTAGAATGTTTGGACACATTGCTGATGTGATTGGCTGAAAATTCTGAGTTACTTTGTCAACTAAGGGACTGTCTTTCCAGGCTATGTATATATTGCCCAGCACAATGGGGCTCTGATCTCCAACTGGGGCCTCTAGGTGTCACTACAATATAAATATTACTCATAATACTATTTTAAAAACTAGAACTGTATCTGAACCAAAGCCCTGGATCCGAACACCTTAGGTTTGAGGAAATCAGATCCGGATCCAAATTTTACAGCTTGATCTTCTCTCTGCTTAGAGATCTATATTTTGTTTGCTTGGTGTATTGGTCTCCAGCCCTCTAATTAGGGTTAATATATTTCCCTGCTCCCCCTTCCTTTCTTTGCAAGTTGTCCACATCTGTGAATAGTGTTAAACTGCCCCCATAGCTCCTTCATTAAGTGGAATATCATTTTCAGCACCTTTTTCCCCCCCCTCTTTCTTTCACAGCTATACATTTCACTGCGGCTGTGAATCAAAAGCTGAGTTCATACAGAGGCCACAGTGACCAGTATTGACTGAGAGATTGGGTACTACTGCCCTCTTTGACTAACTAGAGATGTCTTGTTTTTTTTGTTTTTTTTTGTTTTTTAGCTGTGCCTGCAAACGGGTGTCAAAAGCTTCTAATTTTGAAAGAAGTAAACTTTCTTTCCCCCTTTCTGCTTGTGATATCCAGTGGAATGCTCTCCTGAGGTTTCTCTCTCTTGTAATGTGCTCACTCCCTGAAAACTACTGGTGCATTGGCAGTCAACTGTCTAAACCTTTCCTTTGCTGCCACAATGCCTTTGCACATTTTTCCTGGCAGCAGGTCGCTACAGAATGTCCATTTGGAATGCTGCACTGAGAATCATTGCATTGACATTAATGCTACTGTTATTTTCCTTAGCATCTCTGCGAGGGGTTGAGAGTGCTCGTCCTCACGGTCAACTCTCCAGTTTCCCCATTTCAGCTCCCCATTCCAGCCATGCTTTTGGATGAGGAGGATAATAACCACATAGTCCTGGAGAGGAATTCTCTCTCTGGTACTGCTTAATCAGCCAGGGAGGCTGCTTGTTCAGTGATATGTGTCGCTGTCTCTGAGCACATGTCTGTGGCACTCCCAGAACCTGCTGGCTTGAGGAGTGTAGGAACAGGATGTGAAGTGAACCAAACTGCAGCATGTTACCATTAAACTATCAGGCTAGACAGCTTGTTTTAATTGTAAGGAAGCCAACATACATATCAAGTGGAAATGCAGGACTCAGTGGAACTCCCTTACTGAGGGCTACATTTGCAAAAAGATTGAAATCTGGCCTCACCTTTCACAGGGACAACTTGAGTCAGTAATTTTGCACCTATTAATGAACTGCAAAGTCCTTGCACCTCTAATTCCCAATTTGCACCTGCTATTCAGTTCCATGTGAAAATATGAGTGGGTAAATCTCACAGGTACAGATTATATCCATAAAGGGAAGCTGCCTTTTCAAAATATGGCCCTGAATGTTTGGAACCTGACCATGTTCACTAACTTTTGTAACTCTGTGATATAAAACAAATATGAGACAGCAAATCTCATAGTTCCATAGGATTAGAGAATAGCTCATGTTGTACTTATATTTAAGAAAGGGAAAACAAATGATCCAGGCAATTACAGTCCTGTTAGTCTGACCTTTGCAAGGTTTTAGAACAAACTGTGAAGGAAAGAATAATTAAATTTATGGAGGTAAATGGTAAAGGGGGATGCAATGTAACGTGGGTTTGCTAAAGGTAGATCATGCCAGACTAACTTGATTTCCTTCTTTGGGAAAATAACTGATTATTTAGATAAGGGAATAGCAGTAAATCTAATATCCTTGGACTTCAGTAAAGCATTTGACATGGTGCCACATGGGAAATTATTAGTTAAATTAGGGAAGATGGGGATCAGTGCAAGGTGGATAAGGAATTGGCTAAAGGGGAGAAGGCGCAGGTTTGTGCTGAAAGGTAAATTATCAGTCTGGAGGGAGGTTACCAGTGGAGTTCCTCGAGGATCAGTCTTGGGACCAATCTTATTCCATATTTTTATTAGTGACCTGGATACAAAAAGTAGAAGTGTGCTAGTGAAATCTGCTTATGACATTAAACTGGGAGGCATCATCAATACAGAGGAAGGTCAGCACATTGTACAGGAAGATGTGGATGATCTTTAAGACAGGAGTGTCAGAAATGGATGAAATTCACCCATGTTCAAGAAACATGACTTTAAACTGGAACAGGTGCAGAGAAGAGCTACTAGGATGATCAAGGAAATGGAAGGCCGATCTTATGAAAGGAGGCTGGAAGACCTTGGCTTGTTTAGTGTTGCAAAAAGAAGGCTGAGAGGGGATATGTAACATGCCATTGGGGACACTTAACATGCTGCTGGGGATATCGAGAACTGCGAGCCACTATGTTACCTCTCTGCCTCAGCAAGCATCACCTTTGCTAGAGATAGAACTGAGTGTCAGCAGTCTGTATTCCTCACCAGCAAACTTCTCAAGGTTCTTCCAGATCAAACCTTGCCTAGCAGGTAACAATCAGTGAAATTCAGTCCCCGAGCTCCTCAGACATTTTTCTCTACAATGCACATTAGCTATCACTGTACACTAACAGAAGATATTAATTTGCTGCTCTGTTAATGAGTCAGTACATCACAGTTTATTAATTTAACTGGGGTAAATATACCCTTCCCTTCAAACACAGAACTGAATTGGTTTATAGTAAAAGTAAAACAAGTGTATTAACAAAAGAACAGGTATTAAGATATACCAAGTAAGAGATAAAGGTAGAGATGGTTACAAGCAAATAAAAGTGAAAAAATGGATATAAAAGTTTAAAACTTAATCTTAGCAGAATACAAGCTTTGTTCAAAATTGTTTGTCACAATCAGTCTCCTTTGCAGCTTTTTACTGGCCAGCCTGGCCAGCACCCATCACAGAGATCAGCTCACTTGGTTTCTTTGTATCCTTAAAGTGAAGGATAAAAATGGAGTCTTTTGCTGTTCCTTATATTCCCAAAGGAATATCTTTGTCTTACTTCCCAGGAAGGCCTCCTGGCCTTTGTTTTACTTCCCAGGAAGGCCTCCTGGTAATTCAGTCTCCTGTGTTGGGATCAGGATAGCCCCTGCCAGTTATGCTCAATGGCTTTGTTTAGTGCTAATATGTAAACTGAGGAAACCCACATTCCTTTGTCTAGGACACCTGTACTGGGGTGTGTGGGGGGTGCAGAGCAGAAGGCTGGGGTGCTTGGCTCGTGGGGGTGCTCCCAGCCCCCTGCCCGGAGCGGCTCATGGCAGGGGGCTGGAAGGGATATGCCCTGTTCCACCCCCTTCGCCCAGGCTCCGTCCCTACCTCTCTCTGCCTCTACGGAGCTGTGTGCACGCTGCCGCTCTTCCCCCTCCCCCTCGCTAAGGCCATCAGCTGATTGGCGCAGGGACGGAGAGGAGGAGGGGCAGGAAAGCACCGCTGGGGGAAGAAGCAGGAGAGGGGGGAAGCTTGGCTGCTGCAGAACCAAGCTTCTGCCTCCTGCTCCCGCAGGGGAGAGCGGTGGGCGGGGGGGCTGAGTGGGGCTGGGGGCCGGGACCGCGGCAGGGAGCTGCATGCCAATCAAAATCAGCTCACGTGCCGTGTTTGGCACACGTGCCATAGGTTGCCGACCCCTGGTGTAGGGTGTGAATACAGAGTGCCAAGGGTCAAGGTATATGATTGCTTTATATAAATACCTTCAGGGGGCAGCAACAGGGAAGGGTGAAGAGCTATTTAAGCTAAAGGAGAATGCTGGCATCAAACCAAATGGATGTCAACTGGCCATGAACAAATTCAGGTTGGAAATTACAAGAAGATTTCTAACCATCAGAGGAGTGAGGTTCTCAGACAACCTCTCAGCCTGAGTTCTGGAGACAACAAACTTAGCTAGTTTTAAGAGAGCTGGACACATTTATGAGTGCAATTGTATGACATGGTTGTTTGTGATGGTAGGAGTCAGGGCTCAACAGCCCTGGGGCTCACTTCTGGTATATGTCTTATGTTCTTAAAATTCATGCTTCAAGGTTTCAGCCAGTCACTGGCAGGGGTCAGGAAGGGATTCCCCCTCCCCCCCAATGAATTCTTGGAAGGTATTTTATCTCCTTCCCCTGGGCATGGCCACAGCTGGAAATGGTACATTGTTGGGGGGCAGGGCTCTGAGACAGCACCAAGCATTCTGACTCTCAGGTGCTTGGCTGGCTGGGTCTTGCTCAAATGCTCAGGGTCTAACTGATCACCTGATGTGGGTGCAGGAAGGATTTTCCCCCATGTCAGACCTTGGGGGTTTTCACCTTTCTCTGCCAGCTGTTGGTTTGGATCACTCGCCAGGATTATCTGGGTAGATCTCAATAATTTCCTTGCCATTGTGGGGGACTTCAAGCACTGGTGCGCCTTCGTTCGTCCTCTTTTCTGCCTGTGCCTGTCTGGTCATAGACTCATAGACTTTAAGGTCAGAAGGGACCATTATGATCATCTAGTCTGACCTCCTGCACAACGCAGGCCACAGAATCTCACCCACCCACTCCTGTAACAAACCCCCTGTAACCTATGTCTGAGTTATTGAAGTCCTCAAATTGTGGTTTAAAGACCTCAAGGTGCAGAGAATCCTCCAGCAAGTGACCTGTGGCCCACGCTGCAGAGGAAGGCGAAAAACCTCCAGGGCCTCTGCCAATCTTCCCTGGAGGAAAATTCCTTCCCGAACCCAAATATGGCGATCAGCTAAATCCTGAGCATGTGGGCAAGACTCACCAGCCAGCACCCAGGAAAGAATTCTCTGTAGTAACTCAGATCCCACCCCATCTAACATCCCATCACAGACCATTGGGCATATTTACCTGCTAATAATCAAAGATCAATTAATTGCCAAAATTAGGCTATCCCATCATACTATCCCCTCCATAAATTTATCAAGCTTAGTCTTGAAGCCAGATATGTCTTTCGCCCCCACTACTCCCCTTGGAAGGCTGTTCCAGAACTTCACTCATCTAATGGTTAGAAACCTTCGTCTAATTTCAAGTCTAAACTTTCTAATGGCCAGTTTATATCCATTTGTTCTTGTGTCCACATTGGAACTGAACTTAAATAATTCCTCTCCCTCCCTGATATTTATCCCTCTGATATATTTATAAAGAGAGCAATCATATCTCCCCTCAGCCTTCTTTTGGTTAGGCTAAACAAGCCAAGCTCTTTGGGTCTCCTTTCATAAGACAGGTTTTCCATTCCTCGGATCATCCTAGTAGCCCTTCTCTGTACCTGTTCCAGTTTGAATTCATCCTTCTTAAACATGGGAGACCAGAACTGCATACAATATTCCAGATGAGGTCTCACCAGTGCCTTGTATAATGGTACTAACACCTCCTTATCTTTACTGGAAATACCTCGCCTGATGCATCCCAAGACCGCATTAGCTTTTTTAACGGCCATATCACATTGGCGGCTCATAGTCATCCTGTGATTAGCCAATATTCTGAGGTCCTTCTCCTCCTCTGTTACTTCCAACTGATGTGTCCCCAATTAATAACCAAAATTCTTGTTATTAATCCCTAAATGCTTGACCTTGCACTTTTCAGTATTAAATTTCATCCTATTACTATTACTCCAGTTTACAAGGTCATCCAGAGCTTCCTGTATGATATCCCGGTCCTTCCCTGTATTAGCAATACCTCCCAGCTTTGTATCATCCGCAGACTTTATTAGCACATTCCCACTTTTTGTGCCAAGGTTAGTAATAAAAAGATTAGATAAGATTGGTCCCAAAACCGATCCCTGAGGAACTCCACTAGTAACCTCCTTCCAGCCTGACTTTTCACCTTTCGGTATGACCAGTCTCCCCTTAAACCGGTTCCTTATTCTGATACCGGTTTCTTTCAATTTTCATATTGATCCCCATCTTTTCCAATTTAGCTAATAATTCCCCATGTGGAACCGTATCAAATGCCTTACTGAAATCGAGGTAAATTAGATCCACTGCGTTTCCTTTGTCTAAAAAAATCTGTTACCTTCTCAAAGAAGGAGATCAGGTTGGTTTGGCACAATCTACCTTTTGTAAAACCATGTTGTGTTTTGTCCCAATTACCATTGACCTCAATGTCCTTAACTACTTTCTCCTTCAAAATTTTTTCCAAGACCTTGCATACTACAGATGTCAAACTAACAGGCCTATAGTTACTCGGATCACTTTTTTTCCCCTTTCGTAAAAATAGGAACTATGTTAGCAATTCTCCAGTCATACGGTACAACCCCTGAGTTTACCATTTCATTAAAAATTCTTGCTAATGGGCTTGCAATTTCATGTGCCAGTTCCTTTAATATTCTTGGATGAAGATTATCTGGGCCCCCCAATTTAGTCCCATTAAGCTGTTTGAGTTTGGCTTCTACCTCAGATGTGGTAATATCTAACTCTATATCCTCATTCCCATTTATCACCCTACCATTATCCCTTAGCTCCTCATTAGCCTCATTAAAGACTGAGGCAAAGTATTTGTTTAGATATTGGGCCATGCCTAGATTACCCTTAACCTCCACTCCATCCTCAGTGTTTAGCAGTGCCACTTCTTCTTTCTTTGTTTTCTTTTTATTTATATGGCTGTAGAACCTTTTACTATTGGTTTTAATTCCCTTTGCAAGATCCAAATCTACATGGCTTTTGGCCTTTCTCACTTTATCCCTATATGCTCTGACCTCAATAAGGTAGCTTTCCTTGCTAATCTCTCCCATCTTCCACTCCTTGTAGGCTTTCTGCTTTTTCTTAATCACCTCTCTGAGATGCTTGCTCATCCAGCTTGGTCTACAACTCCTGCCTATGAATTTTTTCCCCTTTCTTGGGATGCAAACTTCTGATAGTTTCTGCAACTTTGACTTGAAGTAATTCCAGGCCTCCTCCACCTTTAGATCCACAAGTTCTTCAGTCCAATCCACTTCCCTAACTAATTTCCTTAATTCTTTAAAGTTAGCCCTTTTGAAATCAAAAACCCTAGTCCCAGATTTATTTTTGTTTATCCTTTCATCTAGTTTGAACTGAATTAGCTCATGATCACTCGAACCCAGGTTGTCCCTTACAACCATTTCTTCTATGAGGTCCTCACTACTCACCAAAACCAAATCTAAAATGGCATCCCCTCTTGTTGGTTCTTCAACTACTTGGTGAAGGAATCCATCAGCTATTGCATCCAGGAAAATCTGAGCCCTATTATTATTACTAGCACTTGTCCTCCAGTCTATATCTGGGAAGTTAAAGTCTCCCATGATCACACAATTCCCATTAGTGTTTACTTCATTAAAATCATTAAAGAGGTTTCTATCCATATCCAAATCGGATCCCGGTGGTCTGTAGCATACCCCAAGCACTATCTCAGGGGAGGCTCTAGTAGCTTTCTTCCCCAATGTGATTTTTGCCCAGACAGACTCTGTCTTATCCATTCCACCACTTCTTATTTCTTTATAGTCTACCTCATCATTGATATACAATGCTACTCCACCACCTTTGCCTTTATTTCTGTCTTTCCTAAACAGCACATAGCCTTCAATACCTGTACTCCAGTCATGACTACTATTCCACCATGTTTCTGTTATCTCTATAATATCTGGTTTCACTTCCTGCACCAGTAGCTCTAGTTCCTCCATTTTGTTACCTAGGCTCCTCGCATTAGTGTACAAACATCTTAATTTTTGCCGTTTGTCTTCACTGACATTCTTTACCCGATTAGGCACAGACATTCTACCACCAGTATCACCTATTAGACTGGTATCTACACTACCCTTCCTCCTTATGTCCATTCTCATACCCATGGCTGTATCCTTTCTTACTTTGTTTTCTTCCCTCTCAATGTTAAATTCCGGCATGGAGATTACCTGGACATCTCCCAACCATCTCCCCCAAATTCCTAGTTTAAAGCTCTTTTAATCAGTTGTGCCAGCCTCCATCCCAGAACGCTATTTCCCTCCTTACTCAGGTGAAGTCCATCCCGAGAGAACAGTCCTCGGTCCATGAATGCTTCCCAGTGGCCATACCTCCCAAAGCCTGAGCCATCTGTTGATCGCCATAATCTTGTCACACCTTTGTTGCCCTTCTGTAGGAACAGGCAGAATCCCACTGAAGATCACCTGAGCCTCGATTTCCTTAAGCGTCTTCCCCAGCCTGGCATAGTCTCCCTTGCTACATTCCAGTGAGAATCTAGCCGTATCATTTGTTCCCACATGAAGGACAATCAGCGGATTCTTTCCCGCTCCCATTAGGATCCTTTTCAGCCTCAGGTCCACATCCCGTATCTTAGCACCCAGCAGACAGCACACCCTTCTGTTCTTCGGATCAGTTCTAGTTACAGGCCTGTCTATTCTTCTCAGTAAGGAGTCCCCAATCACGTAGACCTGCCTTTTCCTGGTGATGGTGCGATTCTCCGGTCTATCCCCTGTTCCCTCTGGCTGCAAGTCCTCTCGATTTCTATTGTCCCTTGCAATCCTCCGCAACCCATCCCGTATCCTTCTGGGGCTTACATTTGGTGTTGTTATCTCCATTGACTCTTTCCCTCTTCCTATAGGACTAGCTGCTCTTCTCTTCTTCCTTGCCCTCTCACCTTCAGCGACCACCTGCTGTGCCCCTTCTTCATTTTCCAACTCCGCAAACCTGTTCCTGAGTTCTATTTCTCCTTCACTAGCCCGTCTTTTCCTCTGCCTGGTTCTCTTAGTCACATGCTTCCACTGTCCACTTTCCTCACCCAGCAGTGTCCCCTCAGAATTCTTTGGTCTTGCTTCCATCTGCAAGTCTGAGCTTTTCCCTTCAGCCTCCTCATGTCTTTGCTCCATCATCTGCTCGAACCCCCTTCTAAACTCAACCAGAGTTTCCACCTGCATCTCCAATCCTCGGATCTTTTCTTCCATCAGCTCTATCAGGCAACACTTCATGCAGACGAAACTCTTTTCAGGAACCCCCTCCAGGATCATGTACATGCCGCAGCTTCCACATCCAGTCATCCTCATTGTGTCTTCCACTTCTGTATCGGTCATAGACTTCTCCTCCAACAGAACTCCCACTGAAACTCCCCTGTTTACAGCTCTGTTTGCTGGCTCCTGTGCTGCTGCAGTTGTCTTCAGAGAGTTGTAATACTTTGGTCTAATTTTGGTTATTAGGTTAGGATGGTGTTGTGGCCTGCATATACAGGAGATCAGACTAGATGACCTAGTGGCTCCTTCTGGCCTTAAACTCTGTGACTCTAAAAATCCCTTGTATATGCTGGTCCTGCTTACGATAGCCGAGGAAATCTTTAAATTGAATATATTCAAGTGGAAGATCTGCTGAACAATGTACATTGTATTAATGAATAGCCCTAGCACTGTGCTGTGATAGATTCCCCATGGAGTATTGTCACTGAAGAAAGATGCATTCATTATTTTCTGAAGAAAAGACGCAATCTCACCTCATGCACTAAATTAGTTTAATTAAATGGCAGGAAAGAAGAAAAATTCAGTACAGTGTTCATTTCTCTGTGTGTTTGTATGTGCAGTGGGTGAACTATTCTACAGTTCTAATCTGGCCTGGATGAATGAAGTGTCATCTGAACTGCATTTTTTGCTGAGGTGCATCCATTAGGAGTGCATAGATCCAAGGGCTGGGTTTTAATTAAAAAAATAAGTTTTATGTCAGTATTGTATTAACCAATAGGATTTCCACATGCAAATATATAAGGCAAGAGAAGGAGGGGAATCATTGGCTGACTTGCACCTGATGTCAAAATCCCACTGGGGAGGAAAAAGGGAGTAATAGAGGACGCACGGGAGGGGATGTTTACCTAATTTACTTTTAGTAACAGCAATGAGCTGGGAGGGAAATTGGAGGATATAGAGACCAAGGGGATGGGAGGATGGAGAATAGATTCACAATCTTACCATAGGGCAGCAGTAGGGGGATGAATTGGAGCAAAGAGAGTGAAGGGCATGGATCATGCCTATCTCAGGGCTGGTAATTATCTAGGTTACCATTATTATTTACTACAACAGAACCTAAGGGCCCCTACCAGGACAGGGCTCCCTTGTACTGGGTGCTGTGCAGATAATACGGTAGAAGACAGGCCCTGTCCCAAAGAGTTTACCATCTAGCTCAAGACAAGACATAATAGGGGTATGTGAAACAAGCAAACAGGAGGAGTCATGGTGGATAATTGGCAGAACACAAGCCCCCAGTGCAATGTTGTGACCAAAGGGGCTAATACAATGCTTTGATGTATAAACAGGGGAATCTTGAGTAGAGAGAGGTTATTTTACCTCTGTATTTGGAACTGGTGCAAATGTGGCAGGCATACTGTGTCCAGTTCTGGTGCCCACAATTCAAGAAGGATGTTGATAAATTGGAGAGGGTTCAGAGAAGAGCCAGGAAAATTATTAAAGGATTAGAACACATGCTTTACAGTGATGGACTCAAGGAGCTCAGTCTGTTTAACGGAACAAAGAGAGGGTTAAGGGATGACTTGATGACAAATATTTAGTAAGGCCTCTTCAGTCTAGCAGAGAAAGGTAGAACACAAGTCAATGGCTGGAAGTTGAAGCTAGATAAATTCCGACTGGCAATAAGGCATCACTTTTTGACAGTGAGGGTAATTAAGCAAGGGCCTTGATGGGTTCTCCACTGACAATTTTAAAATCAAGATCGGATGTTTTTCTCAAGGATATACTGTAGGAGTTATTTTGGGGAAGTTCTCTGGCCTATGCAACACAGGAGGTCAGACTAGATGATCACTGTGGTCCCTTCTGGCCTTAGCATCTGTGGATCTATGAATCCTGTCTGCTTTCAGGAGGGTGTGAGGGACTTAGGGTGACCAGACAGCAAGTGTGAAAAATCAGGACAGGGGTGGGGGATAATAGGAGCCTTTATAAGAAAAAGACCCCAAAATCGGGACTGTCCCTATAAAATCGGGACATCTAGTCACCATAGAGGGACTGGATGACTCCTGAGCCTTTCACTAACAAAGAATATAGGAGAGCAGGAATAATAAAAGGGAGGGATGTGAATGGAGTTAGGGAAAGAGCATAAAATGAGTTGTGGGCGAGAGAGGACAGGATAAGGACAGGAAGGGAATGCCGAGTGAGTTTGTTAAGAAACAGCTACAAAAGGAACAACTCTCTCCTTTCCAGTTTCAGTAACAACCCCAACTGCTTAAAAATCCTGAGTCGGGCCCCAAATTAAAAAGAACCCAATTTTTTCTCTTTTTTTATTTGTCTTCTGTTTCTGAGCCTTTAGGTTACACTTAGGTCATATTTTCAAGCTTTTCTCTGCAACCACAAGGCTGCTAGAAACTTACCTCCCCCCCTGTTTAAATGAAAGGCAAGAGTCTCATTTCATCAAAATCCCACCAGGGATTAGGGCTTTAAGAAACGCATCAAATATTGCATGAGTTGGCAAAACTGCTATTTATTTCCTTTGATACCTGCTATTCTCATCTTTTCTTCTGTCAAAAACTTTCCTTCCATCTTTATCACAATAACTTTCCTCAGTAGACATCTTCCCTCCTGCTCCATGTTTTTCTATAACCCCCTTACCACTCCCCATTAAGAACGCTTTTCCTTTCCCTCCCTCAATAACCCAAATTTCCAGTTTTGCTTTCTGCATTTACAGGTTCCTTTACTCCGCTCCCTTATTTTTCAGTGCTTCAGTCCCTAGAACACTCCTCCTTTACAAACCGCCCTTTCCTGTCTCTATAATTCCATTATTAGCCTACTGCTTATGTCCCTGTCTTCCCTCTTTGCCCAACCTACCCCTTATTCATTCTTTCTTTTCATAGATGCTGGATTCTTCATTCTCTTGATAAATAGTAATATTGAACGTCATGCTGTGACAAACACACAGCAGAGATGTGCTTTGGTAAATGTCATGTTGTCAAATACAACTAGCCCTTGTAACCAACTCCCTTACATGTTAATTACATGCCTCATGTCCTGCATAACCAGTTATATAACATCCTCTGTGCATCATAATGGAATGGGATAAAATCTCCCTGAAATTTGGAAATGAGTGGTAGTGGTAGTATCCCAAACTATCTGTGTTTTCTGAGGGTTAAAATAATTCCAAGTCAGAGCTGAACAGGAACATCCAGTACTTGTTAACTCTTCCTTTTTCCCCTTCCACCTTTTCATTTGTCTCTCTGCCCAAACAGTGGACTCTTCCTGCGGTGGCTCACTTTCCAGCTCACACATGTTCCCTGCACCCTGCTGAGTTGATGGAAACTCTTGAGTCCCAACCCAAATTGCAGCAGCATGACCCTGTTTGACATAGCGATGCGCCGTGTTGTCAACATCTAGTTTTTCTCTTCATAGCTCTGTTAAGCCAGGATCACAGGTCAGATTGCAAAGCTTTCCCTGATTCATCCTCCTCGGCAGACCTTGCTGCACAGGAAAGGTTTCCCAGAGCAGGACTGCACTTCTTTAGTGACACAACAAATAGAAGAAACTTTGCTAGGGGATTTTAACCAATTTAAAAAAAGGTGCAGAACTTTGCGCAGATGGGTTTTAGATGCTAAAAGCTAATGAAAGGCGAGCTTGTGCCACCCTTACTTATATTAAGCAGCACCTAACTATGAGTAGCCCAAAAGAAACTAATGGAATTAATTGAAAGCAAGGTACTACTCAGTATTAGTAAGGGCAACAGAATCTAGCCTAAAATAATTCCTTTAAACTCTGCAAAGGGGGGGATACAATCAGCCAGGCAGAAATCTTCAGAAAATTGAGGAACCCACCAGAAACTGCTTTAGATTTTAATCCTTTATACCCTGGAAGAATTGTCCCCTAACCTCTCCCCATTCCTTTTCCCTTCATGTCCTCACATATGTTTTTTTCCTTCACAGTCAAGGTTGAGGCTCTTGCAGAGAGAATCTTTCCCTGTCTGTTAATACATGAAAACTGATTAGAATAATGATTTCACCAGAAGTACTTCTAGTCCCCAGCACTCTGTAAAGCTAATATGTGGGATGTGCACGCAGGTGTTTGTGTGTAGGAAAGCGAACCCCAATAGAGAAAGCTGCCTCTTTCACTTCTCCAGAGTGCAGGGAGTTAATCCAGTGCCCCGTCCAGACATCTCCCAGGCAGCGAGCTAACAGGTTTGTTCTTTCATTGAGGAGAATAATGCAAATAAGCTCTTTGAGGCAAGGGCTGTCATTTGCTGCATGTCTGTACTAGGCACTGCACAGTCTTTGCATGTTAAATTGAAATAATTCCCAAAGATAGGGTTACCATACGTCCGGTTTTTCCCGGACATGTCCGGCTTTTCAGCAATTAAACCCCCGTCCGGGGGGAATTGCCGAAAAGCCACACATGTCCGGGAAAATGGCCGGCACTTCCTCTCCCCCTGCGGCTCTGCTCCACTCCTCCTCTCTCAGATTTACAGAGCCAAGCTGCCCGAGCCAGCGCTACTGGCTTCGGGCAGTCCCCCCTGCCTCCGGACCCCGAGCCCCCAGCCAGGCACTTCTCCTACCCGGCTCCAGCTGAGCTGCTCCCGCGGTGCAAGGTCCGGAGGCAGGGGGGGGCTGCCCGAAGCCGGTAACGCTGGCTCGGGCAGCTCGGGCAGTTCGCTCTGTAAGTCTGAGGGGGAGGAGCCGAGCAGCTCAGCTGGAGCCGGGGAAGGGACGTGCCCAGCCAGCTCTGGGTCCTGAGGCAGGGGAGGGCTGCCCGAAGCCAGCAGCTCGGCTCTTACATTCTGAGAGGGGAGGAGCAGCTCAGCTGGAGCCCAGGTAGGAGAAGTGGGGTCCGGAGGCGGGGCTGGGGGGTGCTGAGCGGGCCGGGGGGGACCAGGGGGTGCTCAGCCAGGGTCCGGGCCGGGGGGTGCTGAGCGGGCCGGGGGGCCGGCGGGGCTGGGGGGGTGCTGAGCAGGCCGGGGGATGCTTGGCTGGGGGTCCAGGGACTGGTGGGGCCAGGGGGTGCTCGGCCGGGTATTGGGGGCCGGGCTGGGGGGTGCTGAGCGGGCCGGGGGGCCGGCGGGGCTGGGGGCCGCTGAGCGGTCCAGGGGCCGGCAGGGCCAGGGGGTGCTCGGCCGGGGGGCGGCCTAGGCTGGAAACGCCGGGGGGGGGGCAGCCTGGGTCGCTCCTCCTCCCCCCACACACCCCCTTACCTGCTTCAGGCTTCCCGCGAATCAAATGTTCGCGGGAAGCAGGGGAGGGGGCGGAGTTGGGGCGGGGACTTTGAGGAAGGGGCGGAGTTGGGCGTGGGCGGGGTGGGGGTGGGGCCGGGGTCCGGTGGAGTGTCCTCCTTTTGGAGGCTCGAAATATGGTAACCCTACCAAAGACCAAGACAAAGCTTTGAAGGTACAAGGGTCTCCTGTCTGCCAGCGTTGGATGTTGGAGAGAGAGACGAAAACCTTCTCGTGGCAACTCCTCATTGCTGTTGCTGTAGGGCATGATGCAGAATAACAGCATGGACCAGTTCCTGGGTAGACCAGATGGCTGTGACACATCAGACAGGTGAAGCCCCCTTACTTATTCAGTGCTAACGACACTGAAAGCATTACCGTCTCCCTACTCTACATCCTCTGAAGGTGTTGCTGGTGGTGGGGGTGAAAGGAATTGCATGGTAGAGAGGAGCCATGGTTGTCAGTGAAGATGTAACAAAAGAGTCTAAACTTTGGAAGCTGTCAGGACAGATGTGCAAAAGTTGCTGCTTTCCTGTGATGCCTCCTGCCTCCATGTTCACACTGCCCCTTTCTATTACTGACATGTTGCTTGCTCAATAGCAGTAGGGCAAGAACTGCAGCCTGTGCAAGAAACCTGGTCTTGCAGCTTGGCTTCTCACATCACAGCAGACTAATGGCCAAGAGCAAACTTCCCTGTTCTCTAAACTCCAGTCAGCGCACCATCACCAATGCTGACAGGAGGGGATCACTTTATCTGACCCATCCTCCCACCCCCGCACAGAGACTGAGCAAACAAAGGATAACATAAACTGCTCTGTAGAGCTAGAGACTGCCCAAAGTATGTGTGTTGGGGGCGGGATGGAGGGGGATGGGGTTTGGTTTTGGTTTTATACAGTGGAGCAGATACTGATGCTCAGATTTTAATTGAACAGTTAGTTTGATATTAAAGTTTAACAAGCCAGTTTGTTTTCCTCTGTCTCTTGTTCAAGGTAAGGAACATTAAATAGCGTGAGTGACTGTATTCCTTGCTGCAAATGGCTCCGTTCCCTCACACAATCCCTCCATTGCCTCCTAAGCGAGGCTGGATTCTACCACACAATGTAGGCCTGAGTTCATACAATGCCCCTTACAAACACTGTAGAGGAGGTCATGCTCCTGCCCACCCTGCACGGGAGCATGAAAATGACAGCCTGAGATTGAGGTACCTTCCTCCTCCTGTGCTGATGGATTGTTTATATGCCTAGGGCCAGCCCCTTCCTGGAGCAGTGTGTGCTGCTCCTAAGAAGTGATTCATTCGGCTTAGGCGGGTGGAGGAGCCGGGAGTGTTTAGGCAGGGGTGTATAGTTGTTATAATCTGGGGGATAACCAGTAGGCAGTGCAATAAGTATCCTGCTAAGCCTTGCTCTCTAGGTTGAATGGTCTGATAATACTATAGCCATGCAGTCAGTGCTGAGAGATGATTAAGAAGCACAGTGGTGGACAGTTTGTGTCAGACCTGTCTCCCCTAGTGCACTGTTTGTAGATGTCTGGCCCCTTGTTTTTCTTTTTAAAACAGTTAATGTCTGAGCAGTCAGAACGCCGGCTAATTCACTACCAGTTGAATGTGGATCTTGGAGCCTTCATGGAAGCTAAACTTATTTGGCATGTGGGCCACAAAGCCAATAGAAATGGCGGTTCCAGACCCCAACTGTCCTCGTGCTGCCACTGTTCTCTTTGTCCCTCCTCAGGCTGCTGACTGGCTTTCTGCTTGCCTGTGCAGCATGCCCCTTTTGGCCCCAAACACTCCATTATTTCCACTTTCTGCTCAGCCTGTCTCCTGCCCCCTTTAATCCCTGGCTGGAACAGGAACAAATGGAAGCACTAAACAGGTGACTGCACTTGGATGGCCTGCTGTGGAACAGCTGATGTGCAGAGGCTTATGCAGAGCAACATGACTACTGTTACGGGAGCGGAGTGCAGTGCCGGGACTATGCCAGGAGCACGGCAGAGCCCTCCCATCAGTCACCCAGCCATGTTGCGAAGTTTGGCACTGCTTTGCTTTTGTAATCTCTATAATAGTCTTTTAGCAGAGAGATGACGCTTGGCTGGGTCAGTTTATGGCCCTTTCCCATCTTTCCTTAAACTGGCTTTAAAATAGGGAAACAGTCCTGAAAAGGTTAAATAGGGAGTCCCATCAAAACACAGTGGGTCTCGGGTAGTGACAATGAAAGCATTTTCAGGTGGTGCATTGATTTGTGAAAAAGAAATAAACAAACAAACAGACCAAGTTTAAATTCTGCACCCACTATAATCCTTATGTTTTTAATTGGGAAATTGATTTTAAATCGAAGTCTCTTTAAAGAAAGGATCAATTTCTTTTCTTTGTTTTAGAGTAAAAGCCTCTCTGACATGCTTTACTAAGCAAAAGGAGCGGGGGAGAAAATAATTTTAAGTTCTGCTGCAGTCTTGTTGTGAATAATATGAATTTGGCTTGTTCTGCCTCCATCCCTGCTTATGTCCACAACACCTGCCAAGTGAGTGAAGTTGCACGGGCAAGACCGTGACTGCCAATTCACCACCACCAGAGTGGAGGAAAACTCTGTGGTCCTGGTCTGAGGGTTTGTGGAAAGCTTGTTTTCATTTTCCATTCATTTGGGGTCCCATCTCTGAGATTGCTTTGAGTTACATTACAAGCCAGACTCAGTCACTAAAAGTCAATGGCAGCGGCTCTGCACCCTTAGTGCTCATTATAGGAACGGGGCCCTGACTCATAACATGGTGTCTGCACATGCTTTGACTCCTTTCTCCGTGTATTGGGCCAGCTGTAGTCTACACTCCTCTCACTTTTATAAAAAGAATACAATGTTATTTGAACTGAAGTGAAGATAGAGGGGGGATTTCAGTGTCCCTGATATAGTTCATTTCCCACATTGGATACTGCTGAATTATTCCTGTCTGGGATGACTTTTAACCCTGGTTCAGATACTGCAGAAGAGTAAATATGCTGCCTTGAGAATACAAAATGCCATCCATTTTCAAAAATCATTTTTTGAGGGAAGGTTACTCCCAAACCTCCCTTGCAGGGTTTTTCTCCTCTTTCCTGTCTGCAAATGACTCACTGTGAACATCCAAAGACTATAATTGCTGATTCTGTGATGGGAAGATCCATTCCAGACAGTAAGATAGAAAACACCAGGGCATATGCTCTGTTCCCAGTGCTGTTTGGGAAGAACATGAGGTGTCCTAATTACAGAAGCTCAGTGCTTGGGGGAGAACCTTCTAAAGCGGATATGACATACTCCTGGAGAGGGCATTGGGTTTTGTGGGGCCCAACCTGATGGGAGGACAGAGCTGGTCAAATCCAGGGATAGGTTTTGATTTTGTTGTTTAAAGTCAACATATTGCTGCGAAAGCATGTCAGACTGACATCACTGGAGACAAAAGCT
Organism: Chrysemys picta bellii; assembly: GCF_011386835.1. Lineage (NCBI taxonomy): Eukaryota > Metazoa > Chordata > Testudines > Emydidae > Chrysemys > Chrysemys picta. The sequence goes on along the minus strand of NC_088797.1, from coordinate 87,452,477 downwards.
CTCTTTCCAATGACTAGCATGGCTAGTGTCAGTACAAGCTTAACAGCAGGGATGAGAAAGTAGTGTAGTCTTCATGCCTGTTTGCTATTCCTTTATTTCAAAGAACTGTAGTAATGGTTGACAGCAGTGTAGTAGCCCCATTGTAATTTGCAGTGTTCTAAATCATTATTACTGTAGCATTTTCTTTCTAAGTGTTCAGTGTTCACCTCCCTACTGAGACTACAAACAAGATGTCTGTTAGACTGAATGCTTTGGTGATGGGGTCACCTGCTTCTCCAAGGACTGGTCCAAGATCACAAATAATTCACACCGGCCCGGAAGAGTTGTCAGAGTAATGGCTTTTAGTCTCTGCTGACTCTGGCTGTGTTCTAAGCAGTGACCTAGAGAGGAAAGGATCCATGTCCCATCACTAGTCTTCTGAGCCATTCAGTTCCTCAAACGGGTATTGTTGCTGGACCAGTGGGCCTGATCTGGGCAAAGCTTTACCTCTGCAATGCTGGGTGCAGACAAGGGCTCAGCAAGATAGTGGCACAGTAACCACGTCTCACTTTTTTGGACTCCCTCAGTTGATCAAGTATTGCACAGCTCCAACCACATCAGAACTATTTCTGTTTCCAGACAATGCCAAACAACAGCCTGCAAAAGGCTGGAAGATGCCCTGCCTGCCAAGAAGGAGCATTTCAAACTAGTGAGAGGCTATTCAGTCACCCTCAAGCTGCGAAGATGACATATCAGCTGCATAAAATTAATTTATTTAGTTAAGGGAGGTGTTAATTAAGAGATCTCATTTATTGTGTCTTTGCAGACAGCTCTCAGGGGCCTTTGAATTGTCAGCTCTGGTGACAGCAAAAGCTAATGGTGTCAGAAGTTAATAATAGGATGATTCATGTTTAGGAGTAAAGTAGAAGAAGAGACTGTATAAAAGGTTGGAAGAAAATGAATAAGACACAGATAGTAATCACTGTGGAGCTGCTCAAACACACCTTACAGAAAGTAGAGTGTGTTAAGAGAATGTTTTGTGTTGTCATTAAGGGGAATTATAGTGCCAGTTATAGACTCCAGACTGACAATCCTGCAGCTGCTCCCTGCAGCGTGCAGGTAGCTCCCATTAATTTAATTTGTGATTAATGCCAATCCTGCTTGGGAAGATTCAAGTTCACGGAGTCTGGTGTCCTCTACTAAACTCTTACCTGGAGAAAACACCTCAAAAGATGAGACTAGTTCAGTCTCTAGGGGCTACTTGGTCTCTGGGCTCTCTGATGAAACTGCCAGCAAAGCTGGGTGTGATGTGGAGAGTTATTCACTAGGAAGTAGGCTGAGCCTGCCCATGTATTTCACATAGGCCAAGGAAGAGGAAGATGTTTCTCATACCGCCCCCCAAAAAATCCATGAAAGAAGCACAGAGAAATCCTCTTAATGAAATACTTCAATCAGGGTAAGGCAGCAGGCTGGTGTCACCCTCCCTGGAGGCCCTGTGGGGCTTGAAATAGTGGATTTTGCAAGGAATCAGTGACTCCGTGCGTTGTATTTATTGTTTACTGCTGTTTTTTATTATAGTAATTATTGCTTTTATGTATTTTATGGGGAAAGCTGAATGGCAAATAAAATCCAGAGACACGTGGATCTGCATTGCCGATACTTTGCAAACTTGTCAGCACACTAACCAAAGCTGCACAGCTGAGACCTGGATTGTCCAGTTAGATAATCTGTTTGTATCACAGATTAATGCGAGCCTTCAGTCATTATTCATTATCTGTTGTTCTCATCAATGTACAGAACGAAGAGGACATATGAGCCCTGCTTTCAAGGTGCTTACAGTACACAAACTCTCAATATTAAGGTGAAGAACTTTCAACTTCATTTAATGGCTCCAGTTTTGCTGGAGATGTGCATGAAACTAACTGGTGCCCTGGTGTCCCTGCCCAATGATACAGTGAGGTGTCTTGTGTAACTCTCCAGAACTGAATCTTCAAGCACAGTCTCTACTGCAGTTGTTCCAAAGTCCTGGACCACAAAGAAGAACTGCCTAGGATTTTATGCACTGTCTGAGCACTGGTAACTGGGGGCATGATAGAAAAAGCAAGAAAAGACATATCAGAGGGATAGCCATGTTAGTCTGAATCTGTAAAAAGCAACAGAGGGTCCTGTGGCACCTTTAAGACTAACAGAAGTATTGGGAGCATAAGCTTTCGTGGGTAAGAACCTCACTTCTTCAGATGCAAGTAATGGAAATCTCCAGAGGCAGGTATAAATCAGTATGGAGATAACGAGGTTAGTTCAATCAGGGAGGGTGAGGTGCTCTGCTAGCAGTTGAGGTGTGAACACCAAGGAAGGAGAAACTGCTTCTGTAGTTGGATAGCCATTCACAGTCTTTGTTTAATCCTGATCTGATGGTGTCAAATTTGCAAATGAACTGGAGCTCAGCAGTTTCTCTTTGGAGTCTGGTCCTGAAGTTTTTTTGCTGTAAGATGGCTACCTTTACATCTGCTATTGTGTGGCCAGGGAGGTTGAAGTGTTCTCCTACAGGTTTTTGTATATTGCCATTCCTGATATCTGACTTGTGTCCATTTATCCTCTTGCGTAGTGACTGTCCAGTTTGGCCAATGTACATAGCAGAGGGGCATTGCTGGCATATGATGGCATATATAACATTGCTGGACGTGCAGGTGAATGAGCCGGTGATGTTGTAGCTGATCTGGTTAGGTCCTGTGATGGTGTTGCTGGTGTAGATATGTGGGCAGAGTTGGCATCGAGGTTTGTTGCATGGGTTGGTTCCTGAGTTAGAGTGGTTATGGTGCGGTGCGTGGTCGCTGGTGAGAATATGCTTGAGGTTGGCAGACTGTGGGCGAGGACTGGCCTGCCTCCCAAGGTCTGTGAAAGTGAGGGATCATTGTCCAGGATGAGTTGTAGATCACTGATGATGCGTTTCACCAAGCATTCTCACAACTATGGTACCCACACAAGGAAATAAAGAAACAAATCAACAAAGCCAGACGTGTACCCAGAAGCCTCCTGCTACAAGACAGGCCCAAAAAAGAAACCAACAGAACTCCACTGGCCATCACCTACAGTCCTCAGCTTAAACCTCTCCCACGCATCATCACCGTGCCTTTAGCTCTAGCCCGGAGCAAGGAGTGATGTCCAGATGCATTGTGCCTCAGAGACCGGCCCTGAGACATGGTTCCCTCCCTGCTTTCCCCTTGCTCTCCAAGATAGCTTTCCCCTTGCTTTCCAGGAGGCCAGCAGCAACAACGTACAACATCCTCTCCCCCACGGAAACCTGGGCTCAGCTGTGCTGGTTAGCATGCCGAGGGGCAGAGCCAAAGTCCCACACATTCCTTATCCCTCCCTGCCCAGCTGTGCGGGGAGGAGGAAAGGGAGGTGTGTGAGAAGGGATGGTGCCTACCTTCTCCTGTGCGCCTGGACAAAAGGGCTGGGTAGCCCATGCTGAGATGTAAATGGGATTCTTATGGCCCCTTGTGCTCCTGCATGGCCAGGTAATGCAAGTCGATGCAGCCCTTAGGGAATGCTCTTTGGGGGGTTGCTCACCAGAGGCCTTGCTACACCTTAAGAAAAGGTGTCACTTGCCCATCCTGCAGCGCTGCCCTCTTGTGCTGCCCATGCCTTCAAGTCAGCTGACACGCCCCCTCCTAGCATCCTTCCCCACTGACCCTTGGGGTATGCTGGCTGCAGGAATATGGCCGCCTCCTGCATAGGAGAACTAGATGGGGAAGGAGCTCCTTTTGCCCCTTTCTGCCCCTCAGTACATCCCTGCTGGAGCAGTCCTAAGCACTGGATTGGACACAAGAGACTGGGCTCTATCCTGGCTCTGCCACTGGTTTGTTGGTCATGCCCCTGCCTGAGCCTCATTTTCCCCATCTGTAAAATGGGGATAATTTCTACTAGCCTCCTTTGTAAAGCACTTTGAGATCAATGGATGAAAAGCACTATGTAACAGTTGGCACTATTATTTTATATCCATTTAGCCCCATCGCTCCCCCCAAGGAAAGAGATTTGTCAGTGGGATCGTTTCTGAGTTGTTTCTTCTCCCCTCCACAGCATCACCACAAGTTTCTGCTTTTAACAGTTATTTTTTGTAAAGGAAAATAAATAGAAGTTAGTTTTTAAAAGGTGCTGCTGTCACTGATATTGCAGAGGCCAGCTCATCCCTGGCAAGATTGGGCTTCAGAAAGCAAAGCTGCCTCCCCACTGTCTCTGCGTATGACAGCTGAGTTCCACCTTCACGCTTGAGGAACTCTAACCCACACAGTGAAAAGCAGGGGGAAATGTGAAACCATCCCGATAACTTTAAAAACAGCGGCAGCGCTCCAGGAGGCTTTGAGAATAGGCCTGAGGAATCCCAGCAGAATGCTGCAATCTGGCTGGCTGAGACGTGTTACCCATTACTGTCGCTGTTTGATGCCCAGGAAGAAGGGTAAATTCAGCATAGCCAAATCTCTGGCAAGCTGTGTATCTGCTATCACTCGGTCACTCCATGGGGTGACTGAAGATAGCACCAAGGTTGCTGCAAGTTTGGCAGGAGAAGGTGGTTTGGGACTGGAAAGATGGTGTGTTTCCTGTAGTTTTGCTTTTTGTTTTACAGTGTGTTATAAATATAAAGGGAATGGTAACAACCTTTTGTATACAGTACTATAAAATCCCTCCTGATCCTTTTACCAGTAAAGAGTTAAAAAGCTCAGGTAACCTAGCTGGCACCTGACCAAAAGGACCAATAAGGGGACCAAGATACTTTCAAATCCTGGGTGTGGGGGGGGGAGGCTTTGTTTTATCTGTTCTGTGTGCTTGCCGGAGACAGATCAAGAAAGCAAGCAATCCAACTCCATTAGTATTAGTAAGTACTAGCGAAGGAATGCGTTAGCTTACTTTTATTTTGGCTTGTGATTCCCTTTGTCTAAGAGGGAGGTTTATACCTGGTTTTGAAATTTTAAGGTTTTGCCTAGAGGGGAGATCCTCTGTGTTCTTGAGTCTTTTGTTATTCTGTAAAGTACTTACCATCCCGATTTTACAGAGGTAATTCTTTTACCTTTTCTTTAATTACACTTCTTCTTTTAAGATTGATTTTTTCATTGTTTTAAGATCCAAGGGTTTGGGTCTGTGTTCACCTGTACCAGTTGGTGAGGATATATTCTCAAGCCTCCCTAGGAAAGGGGATGTAGGGACTTGGGGGGATATTTGTGGAAGGTAGGGCTCCAAGTGGCCCTCCCTAAATGTTTGTTTAAATCACTTGGTGGTGGCAGCGTTGCTTAATCCAAGGAATAGGGGAGTTTTTAACCTAAGCTGGTAGAAATAAGCTTAGAGGGTCTTCATGCGGGTCCACATGTCTGTACCCTAAAGTTCAGAGTGGGGAGGGAGCCCTGACACAGTGGTAGGTAAAGTGTGGTTTAAAGAAAGAGAGGAAATTTGTCCAAGAGCCCCTGCAGGGCTTTAGTCCAGTAACATGATGGGGAGTCACCTCCATGCTCTGAAGTCCCTGCAGGGCATGCTGAACTTTACCCCAAAGACCAATGCTCAGAATTTCTCTTTGTCAATGTTGGGCAGGAAGAAGAATATGGCTTTGGCTTGCTTTAGCTTTGATCACACCTCTAGCTTCACTTTCATTCTCACTTATTCCTCTCCTGGTGCTGTTTCAGTTTACAGCAGAGAAGACAGGGAAAGTGGAAGGAAATAGAAAACATACCTTATCCCATCCATGCCCTCTTCATTCCCCCCGCCCCCCAACAACACACACACACACACACACACACTGTGACAATTTGGGAAATCTGTCAATGAACTTATGAATTGTGTTTGAGATCATGAGTTCTCTGTGTATATATATCGATCAGACTGCAAACTCCACGTTGAATGTGGGGCTTGTCTGCCTCCTCTGACTTTTTACCTCCATGGTGGACTGGAGTTCCAAGTGGCAGTGAAACGGGGCTAACAGTGGACGATTGTTAAAGCTTGATGGTCCTTTGTTCACACAGAAGCACTCTTGGACAAAGATTTAGCTACCACCCAGAAGAACCAAGCTGCCCAGGTGAGCTTGTAAAAGGGAGGTTATTTCCCTGGCCATTTTGGAGAGCGGGAGGAGAGACCAGAAGAAGAAAGCTGATTCCAGGAGTGAGAGGAGACACCATGTGCAAAAGAGCAGGAGGACAGGAAAGATTCTGGACTCTCTAAAAGACTGACCTGAGCCCAAAGAGCATTTGAGTGGTGAGGAAACTGAGGTGGTGAAATGCATGTAGTGTTTTATTATTTTGTCTGGCTCTGTATATCTTTTGTGCTATCTAAAGTAATTGCTTTAGAATTCCTTTCGCAAAGCCTATTTGTTATGTGCTTAAACCATCATCTGCCCAGGGAGAAGTAAAGCAGTGCTTACACGCGCGGAGCTCTGGGAAAGGGTACGTGTAAGCTACTGGGGATTCTGAGGGAGCCGGCACTAGTCTTGTGGCCTACTCAATTGGACTGTGGGATTTCAGCTCTCAGAAGGGAGCGCTACACAGAGGAACTGCATCCTGGGAGTGTGCTTAGAATCCCAAAGACAGAGGCAGTGCCTGGGCTCTGCTCAGTCTTGGGAAGCCTAAAAGCCTTCAGGCCCAGTATGTGTAGGGTTACCATATTTGAACATTGAAAAAAGAGGACACTCCATGGGGCCCCGGCCCCGCCCCAACTCCGCCCCTTCCCCTCCCCCGGTCCCACCCCTTTCCCCACCCCCGGCCCCGCCCAACTCCGCCCCTTCCCTGCCCCCATTCCAACCCCTTCCCCAAAGTCTCCGCCCCCTCCCCTGAGCACCCCACATTCCCCCTCCTCCCTCCCAGCCACACGAAACAGCTGCACCAATTCTAAAGTCAGGCACTCCACTAGTATAGACTCCCATGACTTTAATGAAGCTGCTCAGTGGAGGATCTGCCCCGGCGCTCAGTTTTTGGGAGCGGTCAGGACACGCAGCTCACACTGTTCTGTTTCCCAGCTCCCCAGATGCCTTGGAGCACCCAGTTCTCCTCCCTGCCCGGTAAAATCCCGGACATTTTGAGCTATTTAATTCTTTAATTCTAAAACGTAATTCTTTATATGTAGTGAACTTTGTATTTTCGTTTTGGCATTGTGTTTGCTCCTAGGATCAGGGGCAGCCAGGGTCTCCACGTGCTGGGCCCGCCACAAGCCAAGCTCAGAGGCTCCCATTGGCTGGGAAAAGCTCCAATGGGAGCTGTCGGAGCCAGCCCCTGCAAGCCCTGCCCCCGCAGCTCTGATTGGGCAGGTATTTCGCAGTGATCCACCACACTGCTGTGTCTCATCACAAATGGGGAGCTGAGTGCCATACAGCACACCCCAGCCCCAGGAGCTCTGATCCACTTGCAGGCAAGGCAGCCCGATGCCCATCGCAGCCAGAGCTCTGATCCCTCTGCACACTCCTGCCTTTTTCACACTGCCCTCCCCTCCTCCCCCACCACAGTCAGTGCTTTTTGGCGACTCCCCGGAGCAGCTCCCCCAGCGCTGCCCCCCACCTGTGCAATCAGCGGCGCATGGTACTCCCAGCTTTGCTGGCATCCCTGGCTTACCTTAGAGCAGGCTCTGGCGACTGCTGTTGCTCCCTGACTCTTCGGCTCTGTTTAAGAGCCAAGCTGCCCTAGTGCTACCGGCTTCAGGCACTTCTCCTACCTGGGCTCCAGCTGAGCTGCTCCTGCCAGCTCAGACTGTAAGAGCCGAGCTGCTGGCTTCTGGCAGCCCTCCCCTACCTCAGGACCCAGAGCTGGCTGGACACGTCCCTTCCCCAGCTCCAGCCGAGCTGCTCGGCTCCGCCCCCTCAGACTTACAGAGCAGAGCTGCAGGAGCCAGCGTTACCGGCTTCAGGCAGCCCCCCCCCCCGCCTCCGGACCCTGCACCGTGGGAGCAGCTCAGCTGGAGCCGGGTAGGAGAAGTGCCTGGCTGGGGGCTCGGGGTCCGGAGGCGGGGGGGGTGCTGCCTGAAGCCAGTAGCGCTTGCTTGGGCAGCTTGGCTCTGTAAATCTGAGAGAGGAGGAGTGGAGCAGAGCCACAGGGGGAGAGGAAGTGCCGGCCATTTTCCCGGACATGTGTGGCTTTTCAGCAATTCCCCCCGGACGGGGGTTTGATTGCTGAAAAGCCGGACATGTCCGGGAAAAAGAGGACGTATGGTAACCCTAAGTATGTGGGGCCCAAACACAGCAGCCTGGTGCACATCCAGGAGGGAGAGCTTTTCTAGGGCTGTGACACACACTCTATCTACCTATCTATTCCCTCTGAAATCAATAAATAAACTCAGATTGACTTGAATGGGAATCGGATGGGAACCTTAGTGAAAAATCAATGCCCATATGTCTAATTATAGATTTGCTAAAATGTTAGTCTAGTGTGGTCCAAGCCAAAACCTCATTTCTGAGCTAATTTTAAGAAAGTCCCTAATTTTGAGAAAGTCCAGCTCTAGATCTGAACTTCTCAGTTCAGACCACATCTATATTTACAATAGAGAATATCAAATATGGCTGTTGACTAGGATGACCAGATAGCAAATGTGAAAAATCGGGACGGGGTGGGGGGTAATAGGAGCCTATATAAGAAAAAGACTCAAAAATCGTTACTGTCCCTATAAAATCGGGACATCTGATCACCCTACTGTTGACTAAACTAGTTAGCTTACGGAATATCTAAAATAGTCAACTGAGTTGCATCAGGAATGAATTTGACACATATATAGAATTTCAAGGGACTTCACCCAGCATTTAAAATGGAAAGGAAAGGGGAGGGATATTTGTGCCTGAGCGAAGACACGGATTTGTACACACAAACTTAATTTGCATGTGCCAGGTCTGGCCAATCACCACATGTAGTGGTGTTTTATGTGTGCAGAATGTAGGCGCATAAATTATGCCAACAATTTTAGAGATTACTGTTGAAAATGTTCCTGTCTGTGTTAAACTGAATGTTATTTTAAAACAAGAAAATTGGTCAGTACACCTTTTTTCTCGGGGGGTTCATGGAGGATTGTAACCTCTGCAGCCACCCTTAGTGTCCTATATTGCAGTCAGAAAGCTGCTGGCAAAGGTTGACCAGAGATGAGTCATTTCTGGAGTACAACAATACAGACAAAGCTTTCAGGGTCCAAGGCATGAACAGGTGATACCTGACACTGCCCCCTAATGTGTGCAATAAACAGTAGAGGGAGAGGCTTAAATGGGTGAAGTATTAATTCTATTAATATATGTTTTTTGCATAAGGTCATAAACAGTAGGCAAGCCCTAAGTTCATTTGGAAGAGGGAAACTGGGGACTAAAATGACAGATGGAAATAGTATGAGGGACAGTTGAGAAGGTATGAATACTGCTCTTCATACACCAGAAGGGGTTGCTGTTGAGCAAAGAATAGGAACGGGGGGAAATGAATGAGGCAAGATCATTTGGGATACATTTTCACTATCGTGTTGGATCTTGTAAAGCTGAGGACTTCTGCATATTTCCATATTTATATATGAAAATCTCACAAAGTGGCTTAAAGGCAACTGAAATAAAAACAGGGCTGTCAGAGCTGGAAAAGTGCCAGCAAATTTCTAAAAGCCCATTTAATACAAATGTATGGATTTGAAAAAGTTCTGAGCAGGCAGAGGAATATTGTGTGCAAAATGCTCACCAAACCCACATTTGGAACCAATTAGATCTCGCTGCTACTGAAATTGGGTGGTGCATTGGGCTAACATGAGTTTGCAGGCTTGCTGTCCTTCAAACCTGGCTTAGATCACAAGTGCAATGAATTTGGGGCCTCCGCTTAGATCCTTATGATTCTTTGCATCCATTACAAAAACACTATGCTGTTAGCAGCCTCTACTTAGAAAAGACATCATATTGATATAGCAGTAAATGCTATAGGTTAGGAATGAGAGGCACTGGCAAAGCTGTGTGTGGGCCCAGTCCTGGAACAGAAGAAGGTGGTGGTGCAGGTTGGGACTGATCTAGGGGTTGGAGGGAATCTTGTACAGCGCCCGTCCACATTGGTTCTCATCAGTGCTACCTATTGTGAGCATTACCACACCATGAGCCAATTTCATAACTTTACTGTTAAAAGTATGTGCTATGACTATCAAGATATCAGTATAATGTCTCTATAACTGTGAGCACTGGGGGCCAGCTCCTCCGCCCCGGCACAAATCCCAGAGGAACTTGCTTTGCACAGAATTTTCCATGGGGCTGAGCTACAGTAGTTGCCCATGTCCTCCTTTTCTGTAATTGTGTACTCACTGCCCATGCTTTTGCCCTTCCCTGCACCACTCCCAGTCTCTCCACATTGCTATGAAGGGAGCCACAGCAGAACATTGCTCCACATATTGCAGGGGAGTAGAGTCCCCCAGGGGGGCATCTTTGCAGCCAGGGCTGGCTCTAGGCACCAGCAAACCAAGCACATGCTTGGGGCGGCACAATTTCAGGGGTGGCCTTCTGGACATCTTTTTTTTTTTTTTTTTTGCTTTGGCAGTTGTGCTCCCAGAGTTTTTTTTTGTTTTTGTTTTTTTGCTTGGGGTGGCAAAAATCCTAGAGCCGGCCCTGTCTGCAGCCTGCTTCACTATCTATACAGCAGATCCCCATCGGTCTGCTGCGTTTAGGGACCTCCCTGCCCATAGAAAGGGTGGCAAGGGTTCACCCTCTGATTTCACTGAGAGGGTGATCCAAGCTTAAGATCTGGATTGAATGGCTTGGCAGTTACAACTAAGGAAGCTCGTACACACACTGAGCAACTCTTGATATGTTTCTGTTGTATTCATGGAATAACAGGGAAACCTGCTGCAGCTAATTTAATACCTGTGAATTCCCACAGCTGGTAATGTGCGATCATGTGGCAGAGTAGGTAAAGTGTGAGGATTACACTGCAAAGAGAGTGAATTCACAACCTACTAAGGTTGCATTGTTATCAACATTTCTATTTACTGTTCTCCGATCCAACTCTATTGGCTGTGCCCTTTCATATCCAATTTTTGGTTATCAGTCAAAATAGAGTTCTAGAATCACTGGTCTGGATCCTCCTTTCGGGCCTCCAGGTTTTTTTTTGTGGGTCTGTTCCTGTGGATTAATTTGAAGAGTCACTACAAAGGGCTATAGTCACATTTGATTCTAGGTCAAAGGCCTATTGCACAGGCCTGGAACAGTATTGCAGGCTCCAAAGCTGTTATTTCCCAGATAATCCCTGCCTCCTTGCTCTTGACTCTTTTTTGCTTCCTTGCTCCTTCTGCTCTGCACCACTATGGTACCTACCCCTTTGTGTCTTTCTCCCACTCTGATCTTTGTACTTATTACCATTCAGCCTTCTGTGTCAGAGACCTGGCCCTGACTCTGCCATGCTTCAACCCACTTCTCATTCAACTCCCTCCTGAAAATGCATGCCTTCCAAAAGACCTAGCCATCACCACACAGAAGGTTCGTCTAATGAGTAGGACACTAGAAACTTGATGTAAATTCCTGCCTCTGCCATAGACTTCCTGTGTGATCTTGGGCAAGTCAATTAATCTGCTGTGTGGCGCTGTTTCCCAATTGTACAATGGGGATAATACTCCCCTACCTCACGGGGGTGTTGTGTGGATAAAATCCATTAATGCTTGTGCTCAGATGCTATGGGGATGAGGGCCGTATAAGTACCTAGATGGACAGAGAAGTGCTAACCAGCTGAAACTCCTAGAAAATAAAATAAAAAAGCCTGCCATAGCCCAAGGAACCACGGGCAAGCAAAGCCCTCACTATTTAACTACACTCCCATTACAGATCCTTGCTCACCTTCATCTGTATTTTGGCTTTTTAGGCCCTGATCCTCTGTAGGGCTCTGCATAGTTTAGGGGCCATGCCTGCATGGTTCTCAATGCAAGATCAGGGTCTAGATTGTATGGACCTGGGATCTTGGAATGACTCTCAACCTTCATGTGTATATCAAGGAATGAAGCTGTGGAGAAGGTTAGGGTATGTGTTGCATTTATATTATTATAAGTACAAGATATGTGGGAGGTAAAATATGTAGGTAGCAGTTAGATAGTGGTTTGTGTCCTAAGGCCTCTGAGGGCCCTTTGGGCACCTATGGGCCACCCTGGAATGTTGGTTTGAAAGTCAGTTGTGGGAGGGAGTGTGGAGCCTTCCCAGATGGAGCTGGTTCAGTCCTGGCTTGCTGAAGTTGCCAAGAAAGGTCTCCCCAACTGAGATTCCAGAGACTGGTCCATCAGGGATGGTGGAGGACTGGGCTGTTGAGAAGGTAGCAAAGGGACCAGATTGGGAGAATATTGGATTCTGTGGCTTATGAAAAAGAAGCCTGAACTGGGATATGAGACTTTATGAGCCTTAAAAAAGTGAGGGCACATCCAGATTGGTTCTGGAGTTAATGCATAGGTGTTAATGGCAAATAATAAATGACAAGCTTGTTAACTGAGTCTGGAGTAGAGCTGTGGTGAATGGGGATTCTGTAGCAGCTTTGGAAGAACATTACCCTCTACAGGCAGAAATGAGGTCACCAGGACACAGAAACCCAGCAGGAGAAATAAAGGGGGCAAAAAGGACTTAAATAATAATGGTAAAGAGTAAAGGGATGTTGACCCCACCATGTAATTTGACTGGTGTCAAGTGACTGAGGACAGGAAATAATGTCAGAAGTAAACTGAATCTTTGGGAGAACAGGAGCAAATAAAGCCACCTGAGTCATATGCTCCAGGAGGACATCTGGCAGTGACTGGAAGGAAGTGTTTCAGAGTAGCAGCCGTGTTAGTCTGTATCCGCAAAAAAAACACAGCCCACTTCTTCGGATGCATATGCATATGCATCCGAAGAAGTGGGCTGTAGTCCACGAAAGTTTATGCTCTAATAAATTTGTTAGTCTCTAAGGTACCACAAGTACTCCTGTTTTTTTTTGGAAGGAAGTGGTTGTTTGCAGCACTTCCAGATTTCCTGGAAGCCAGTGGTACTGCAGGAAAATCAAAGAGGGTGAAATCTTTCTAATGGCAGGTCCACAAGCACCACAGACTTACAATTCATACCAGTGGGAATGGGGAGGACAGTGCATAGTGCTAGAGAAATTCATTACATTTCAAGAATATTGTGATCAACACTACAATGACCCTTAGGAAGGCAAATATTTTTTTACAAGAAACAAGCTGCCAGGTGAGACTACTGACCATTATCTCACAGACTGATGTAGTTAAGTCATGTGGATATGGACAGTTAGACTAATTAGAGAGCCAATTATTTGTGGTATAATTGATAATCAATGCAGAGTACAGTTATTACAAGAAATGGACTTGACTTTCAAAAAGAAAACTGGACGTTTGCCAGGCTAGTGAAAGCTGCTTCTCAAATGAATTTTAGCAAGGAGTGAAATAACTGAAGTGTATCTTAGCATTGAGAATATTACAACATACCAATGTGTTGTTATGATCACCATTTCAGAGACTATGCAATTCCCAGCAAAGTTATCACCAGCCCTGAGGGTCAGCCCTACAGGGGAAATGGAAGATGTCTAAACAAAACCAAGGACATTGGCTGTCTGTTTTGTGAGGTTATTCAGAATGTTACTACGGGTGCACATGGGCTGACACATACCCACCCAGCCACTGATGATGAACTATACCAGGAGCAGAAAATACAGACTTCAGGTGGCAGATCCTCCTCAGTACCGGAATGTGCAACTGCAGAAGGAACAATTTTGATAACAAGAAATGGCCATAGGCTCAGGAAGCCACTGATGATGTTCAGAGATAGTAGTTACTAACAGATGTGTAATACAAAGCAAAATAATCCACTCATCTGTTAAGGGAATACAAGTCACCGAACCGGATAGTCACCCGAGAAGTCTTGGAGTACTTTATTAATTTGCTATATTAGTTACATTTTATTTCAAGAAATTGTTAGAAAATGATGCGGGGGGGGGGGGGAAAGAAGTGAAAGAAATGGCAAATATGTTTGTTTCACTTTCTTGTTGATGCTTCATTTTCCTCCAGAGTCTCTAACCAACTCTAATTATTTATTTGATTTAAAAGAAACAAAGGGAACATGTAACAGCTGCCACTGGGTAGCGGTGCAGATATGGGATGGGATTTAACCAGGGGCTACAGCAAGAGAATAAATTAAATAAATAAATAAATTAATGGAGATATCCCATCTCCTAGAACTGGAAGGGACCTTGAAAGGTCATCGAGTCCAGCCCCCTGCCTTCACTAGCAGGTACTGATTTTGCCCCAGATCCCCAAGTAAGTGGCTCCCTCAAGGATTGAACTCACAACCCTGGGTTTAGCAGGCCAATGCTCAAACCACTGAGCTATCCCTCCCCCCCAGAAGTATAGTTTCCCATTCTTGTCCTCAAAGGAGAGGGGAGCAACACATCCTGTCCCTGAGCTGGGAGAGGAGTGCTCCTCCCCAGCTCCCTCCTCCCTGGCTGGTGCAATGTGAGTTCCCCCTTCCGTTTCAATTTACTTTAACTGCTGGGTATAACCCTTTGTAACTCTGACCCATGTCATGTGATTGAGACACAGTCTCTTCCACACACTCCTCTGTGTCATTCCTTCACCACAGTCATATAAGCACTTACAGCCCGCTAGGTTCTTCACAGACAGGTATAAAAACAAGAGGCCTGATTCTCCTCTAAATTGGGGTAGCTCCACTGTCTTCTGTCACAACCCTGGGTTTCCTATGACCAGGTCTCAGTTACCTGCTGCCACCACCAAGCTTCTCACTTGGAAATTTTACCTCAGGACACTTCTCCCTCTCTGCTCCCTTGTTATAAAGACTCTGTCCCCCTGCGCAGGGGTCCCCCGGTAGTGATGTCAGTCAGTGTTACAGAAAAGGGCAGTAAAGAGGCATTCTTTTCCCACCCCAGGTTCTTATTTCTGCTGCAGCACTTCTACTTTGTGCCAACCCAGAGAGCTAGGAAGTAAACTCGGATCCTTTGCATGGCAACGCACTACACTGGGACCAAATCACTGGGGCAGCCCAGCTTATGGTACCATAGTTTTTGCCTCTAAGTACCAAGGGCCATTTGAGCAGCAATAATCAGAAACCTAAAATATGGTAAATAAAATCTTCTCTGGTTTGTGTGGTGCTTGGGAAGCAGCATCTGGAGAGCTGCTTGGGGTGAAATAGAGGTTCTGTCTGTACCGCTTCTGAATTGTGGATGATTTTATGAAATTGTATCATGAAATGACTGTCATAGAAAGCCTATGTGTATGCGGATCCTCCCCCCCCACCCCGCCCGCCCAAATGAGCTAGCAGGGTTGTGTCATGTCTCTGCCAGGCCAGAGACAACAGTGAGTGAAGACACTTCCTCCTCTCATCTGAAGGGATTGGGAGCTTGAGAGTAGTGGAAAGTTACCAGGAGCAGAACAAAAGAATCAGTTGACCCATTGCAGGATCTATAAAGGGACTCGCAGAGGGGAACAGGGACAGGCATTTTGCACCAGATTAAGATGAGGGATGTTGCTGCAGGGATAGGGTGACCAGATGTCTCAATTTTATAGGGACAGTCCCGATATTTGAGGCTATTTTTATATATGCTCCTATGACCAGCCACCCTCTGTCCTGATTTTTCACACTTGCTATCTGGTCACCCTATGCAGGGACAGGGTAGTAAGGGGGTGGAGGACCATGCTGGCCTGCCTGCATGACTGACTGAGGGAACACAGTGAGGTTTTTACTCACGAAAGCTTATGCCCAAATAAATCTGTTAGTCTTTAAGGTGCCACCAGACTCCTTGTTGTTTTTGAGGGAACACAGCTAATCCCCAAGGTCTCCCAAGGATGAGCTAGCGAGTGTGTTTTATTATTTTGTGTGGTCTGTGCTCTGCGCCTGCAGGGGCTGGACAGCTGGACTGAGGGCTCCAACTCCTTGAGGGGGTGCTGGGTAGAAGTCTGCACTCAAAGTGTGTCTAGGGACACCACAATTGAGAGCAGTGAACATAAGAATGGCCCTACTGGATCAGACCAAAGGTCCATCTAGCCCACTATCCTGTCTGCCAACAGTGGTTGGACTCCAGTCAAGCTCTTAGAGCTTGAAACAACTTGAGAATCCAGAGTGCAGGGGCTTGGATTCCCCTCCCAGAAGTCCTAGCCGGTGGCAACGAAGGGGTGCTCACTAGGATCGGTGACACTGATAAATAGTGTGCAGCATTTCCCTCCTAACTGCCATGTTTGAATCTGTCTCCATTTGACAAATCAGGCTACTTATTATAAGTGATAATAAATATTGCAGGCATTCATTTTACGTCTGGGTATCCAGATAGTAAAAGCTGCCAGAATCGCCCCCTATATAGCAATTACTGTCCATGGGCTTTTCCCTCTCTCCTCCATCAATTGAGAAGGATATCAAGGACAAGATGGAGTATAGGGAGATTTCCCTCTGCCTTAGGTTGAAAGATTTTTCCATCTGAAAGGCATTTTTAGACTAATACAGCACTGGCCCAGGCAGTAGCACAGAGGGGCAGGGCTAATTTCTCTTACTTAGACAACATCTCCAGTAGCTAGCCAGGATACCACACTACTTTTCCCATTCACATTGCAAAAGTCTGTCTCTTGTTGTTAGCTTTTTCTTTTTCTTTAGCAAAATGGGTGAGTTAGGGCCTTATTCCCCAATGTTTGCATCTTGTGTAGTCACTTACATCTGGGTAAAGGGAGTGGAGAGAGGATATAAAGCAGTACCCATTCCTAGTGGTTGCATTTTACACCCACTTTTCACTCTAATTTAGATGAATACACAAGGGGCAAAGCAATGGAGAGCTAGGGCTCTCAGTGCTTATAAAAGCAAGGGGCTCATACAGGGTGACCAGATGAGAGGAAGAAAACATCGGGACACATGGGGGGGGGGGGGGGGGATGTTCGCCGGCAGAGCAAAACAAAAAACAAAAATACCAAGTGCTGCCGCGGGACAAACACCTAAATATTGGGACAGTCCCGATTTTATCGGGACGTCTGGTCATCCTAGGCTCATAGAATCAGCTAGAGTGCAAGGAGACATTGTGCAGGCTTATCCCATGTGCATGTGCAGCATTGTCAAGGTTTCATTTGGGCTATTCCGCCTCTATCCTTTGCGTATCTACCATGACTTGGGTCACTCTTTGCTCTTCTGGTCCAGAGACTTCTCCACAGAGCTGTCTATACACCTGGAGGACCCACTGCTATTCCACTCCTAGATTCATAACTTTGCCAGTATGCCTTAGTCCTAACTAGTGCTATTGTGGGTCTCCTGGGCAGTCATGTCCAGTTGTGCAGTATTATTTTTTCCCACTATGCACAAATAGTCACTAGAGAGTAGGTCAAGCCTATCACATTCATTTCAATTACAACCAGATACTATGGTGGTCGGGGGAGGGAGATATGCGATTAGATAGATAGATAAGCTTTGCCTTTTCAGGCTTCTCAGAAGGTAAATTGAGACAAGGTTTGGCTGCTCTTTATTTTTGCCCAGAGGTTGGAGAAGTTCCAAAAAGCATCTTAATGATCACTGTGACACTATACATTGTAAGAAAAGAAACCCTTCAGTGATATTTGTGTGTGGAGAGTGTGAGTGTTCATGGCCCTGCTGCTGACTGGTTGTTATGAAGGCACGTTTTCCAATACAGGTATTAAGTGCTTTTTTTAAAGTTAATTCTGGGATAGTCATTTTATTACAAAAGATTTCTTCAGCTCAGGCGTGTCCAGACCATCTGGTTGGAGTTCGCTATGGCGCAGCCCTCAATCCATGGTAACAGGCACAACACGGTTCTAGGCGACTGACTATAAGACAGAAGATGCAGGTTAGTACAGCAGTGGGGAAGACAGAACACATTCCATGGAAAGGGCTTTTTCTGGCAATCAACATATTTACTAATACCAGTAACTCCTTTTTTTAAAAACAACCTTCTGTCCATCTACTGTTTGTTGTTCTGATTTGCAGCCTCAGCCCAGCAGTGATGTTTTGTGGGAAGTCCTGAAAAATAGATCACAGAAGTAAGCCATACACAGAGAACCAGTAGGTGTCACCACTAGCACTATGCAAAACTTGGGGGATTTACCCCTTAGAGGCTTGCATGGCTGTTTCCTTTGATTCTCATTCCTTGAGTTTTGCTTAGAATTTCAAGCCCTAAAATCTCACTGCTGTGAATTTTACATTGTTTTGATGTAAAACCATAAATTTGGCTCCCATTTTACTTAAAATTGAGCCAACTTGCACTCAAAAGTTGGGCCAGGGCTGCTAAAAAAAAGAGTGTGCACGTTTCAGTGATCTTTTATGACACTTTTTTGAGAAAGCCTTTTATAATTTAATAGTGATATATTTTCTATGGAATGTTTAGATCAACCTATAGAATTTTATAATTGAGATATGTATTTTGATTTAAATTCTATAGGATGGCATATTAAAAAAAACTCTCTCTATTAAATAGAATTATTTCTTAGAATAATTTCTCTAGATGCCACTTTAATTTCTATAGAAGCCTATTGGTTGATTTCCTGTAACATTCTGCAGGCCTTTTTCCTAGGGGTGTTTGTGGATAGATAAGACTGTCTCAGAGCTTCTGGTTGTCCATAGAATGGTGCTATATGAGGCAGAGTTAAGGTTGTTTGGGTTACATTACCTGCATGAATGGTTTGTGTGTTTCTGAAAAGTGGAACCCTAATCTGCAGTTTCAAGGCTTTCTAACATTTTTGTTTTCTGAGAAAACTACAAAGTCCTATGTTCTCTTAAAGTTTTTTTAAATTAAGAAAGTGACAGATTCTTTCATTTTTAACTCCAGACTAACAAAGATTTTCTCTTAGGCTTATGAATTTCTGAGAGACAGGAGCCCCTAAAGACCATTGCAAGTTGCTCAGGCATGGACTCCTTCTTTCCTAGACATCCTTCAACCTCTACTTGTCGCTTCTTCCCTCCTATTTCTCATACCAAACCCTTTGTGACTTTCTCTCTTTTACTCTTCCCAGACAATTCCCACTGGACAGATGTGCTTCCTGGCCATCCATTTCCTCCAGTGTAGCTGTCTGCATTTGTGCTCTGCACATTATTCAAAGCATCCATGAGGCCATGCACTCTTGACTAAGTGTGCATCAGATTGATGCATGTGAAAACTGGTCAAAAACTGGGAGTTTGGGGCTCAAAACTTGTCAATGGAAGCTCAAAATTTTCCATAGGAAGTAGATATGTTTTATGAAAAAAAATCATTGTATCAAAATCTAATTTTCCATAGGACATCAATTTAGACAAAAGATTTTTGACCAGTCCTAATGCATGTTCTATGAAACTATGAAACTGCTGTGTTTGTGTATGTGTTCAATACACAAGTGTTTACACGTCAAAATATACACAAGTTTTGTATTCTCATGATAACCTCCACAGTCCCTATAATGCAGCCCTCAAAACCTCCACAGTCCCTATAATGCAGCCCTCAAAACCTATCAAAGGGATTTGTACTCATTGGTCACACCTGCAGGAGTGAAAATTGATGTTTCCATGGCCTTGTCTACAGTGGAGTTGTTGCACTAGCACAATCCCCTTGCATAGCCATACTTCATTAGTGTAAACAAGAGTGCATTCAACTGGGGTAAGCCATATGGCCTCAAATTAGTTTGCATCCATGCAGCCCCATCTCCACTAGGGATTTGCACTGGTTTAGCTGCATTGTGCACTAAAATCCCTGGGGTAGACAAGCCCTAAATTAATCTGTTTTGGGCATGTGATGAGGCAAGGAAGTTTTTTGCAAATCTATGAAAAGTGAAGGATGGAAGCTTTTAAGTGAAGCTCCTGTGAGCTGTGTGACTTTCTAGAAAAATCTGACCTTGGAATGAGCTGTGCTTGTATCAGTCTGTTTCTGGTAAAGCTGTGGATGGCAGGGCTAAATGAAAATTGGGTGTAGAACGAGAAGCTAGCTACAGCCTGAACTGTACAAGGACTAGCACCCCTTTGTATTATTTACTTCATGAGGATTGTGTGAGAATGTTAGATGAAAGGTGCTGTACAAGTGTGGACTAGTTTCATTGTTAATAGAGTAAAATCTATAAAGAAAGAACTCACTGAAAATTACTACAGTGGTCACTACATCTACTACAGTTAAGGTTGCAAAGTAGTTCCAATTATAAATCAGATGTTCACTTTACAACAGGATTTCCCTTTGGGGATGAAACTTTTCATTCTTTGTCTCTGGAGGTGTGTTTCTGTTTTGATAGCTTCAACAGTCTTTTTGGACTGTTGTTGAGTTTGGTGATGGAGAGACTGGAAACTATCCTTTTCCTTGTTTAAAAACATTCTTACCACAATTTTTTGACCCGGGGCAGAGGCAGAATGCCTGACATCTGAAACTTGGCAAGGACACACCGTCATTCTCCATGAAATGTGCTGGGTATGAGGGGAGAAATTTTTAAATAAAGAAGCTATTGGCTACTGAAAAAAAAGCATGAGCTTGATCTGTGGATATTGGCTAAGATTCACTGTTTGTTTCCCCATTTTCTTATGTTAGACTTGACCTTGAGACCACACACATATTCCCGCTAGACACACTAATGGATTAACTCCTGCTTGCAAGACCACTACTCTGGTGATCAGGAAAACTTGAAATGCAGCACAGAACAGAATGTTTTCCTTTCGCAATGTTTCAGCCTCCTGAAGTTTCAGGATAAATTTCATGCCTACCTCAAGGTCATCTGAGGGACATAATTCCTCTAGTGTGGTTGCCTAAGTAAGGGAGAGGGGGGATTTTCTGGATTGTTCCAGGGCAATGTGTGTCTAAGACATGGGTGTGAAGGAGGGAAAGAAATGTGTGTGTGTTTGTTGGGGGGGGGGGGGGTGTCCGAAGACAGGAATGTGCCGAAGTAGTAAGGACACTGAACCAAGCCCGTTCTGTGCTTAAGGAAGGAGGATAAAGTCTTCAGAAGGGCAATGTGTGTCCTGCAGGGCTGGGGGGTGAAAAGAAATCTGCTATGGTGTAGGAAGCTATCAAATTCCTGTTCTGCTTCATTTGGAGCAGAGACCTGAACCCATGTCTCCCACATCCCATATAATTGCCAAACCACTAGGCTATTTTGGGATGGGTGGGTCTCTCTTGTTTCATTAAAAAAAAAAAAATCCCTGCTAGTCACCCTAAGCGCCATCAACACTTACATTCTGCTAGACTGCCTCTGGAGGTGCCAGTGCTGGAGAAGACAGAAATCAGGTGCTAGTATTCTGTTGGATCTGCGCTGTTGTAGCTGCAGGAGGAGAAGGAAAAATATTAATTGAAAGTGTCAGTGTCTATACTTCATCAGTTAAAAATTGCCTATAGCCACCCAGCTGTGTCTTTAGTGTCAGCTGGAAGATGTCTGTACCAGAAGGGAACATTTAAGAGAGTACCGAGCATGTAGTCTGGGGGTTTTCCCTCATGGCAAGCAATTTTCCAGTGGATAAATGGATAAGAATATTCTTGATGTACACATGGGCTAACCAAGGTCTACCTTTGCCTCTATTTTTCCTGGATGTTTTTCTCAACAGGTGGATGATTGGGATAACTTGACTTAATGACACTTTTTCAGCACTGATTTCAGTGGTGACAGTTACAAACAGTTTCAAGATAAGAAACAGGTGTTTCAGCATGGTCTGTCGGGCAGAAGAAGAACAATGCCCTCCCCAATGTCATTGTTCATGATGTATTCAGTGATTGCTACTTTCTGATGAAGATTATGTTCAACTTTTTAGGTAGCATTCTATTTAGTATGCATATTTTGGGTGAGCTGTTGGAGTAGAAAGTCTTTAATTTTTTTAATGCAAACACAAATCTCACAGGCTCTCATCAAGGGATTAGAATGGCTGCAGTTCTTTCATGCGTATGTAGGAGTCACTTGATGGTCCCTTTGCGGAAAACCATATGTGATAAAATTACTACAGAGAGCAAAGCAACAGGGTGGAACTGAAAGGCTTGAGTGTGACCATTGCCATGCAGTGAAGAAGCCACACGTGATCTGAACAGTAAGCCTCCGGTGCTGGTTTTGAACGCTATGTTGTTAGTAGGAAACATGCCATAGGGAATACAGCCACGTTTTCAGGGTCTGCTGACAGTTTCTCTGCTTGTCCAGGAATATAGCGGGAGGGGAAGCTGGTTTTGGATGCCAGACCCAGAGGCAACACTTGAAATTCTTCCAGATGAGATCTAAGTGTCCTAATCACTTGTGGCCTTTATCCCATGGCGTGAGATAAATTAATTGAAGGTTGTCAGGCCATGGGTCAAGTTAAACTCCAACTTCGGTATTTATATTCTGTGCACATACAACTCATCCTGTCATTTCAATTGGATGTATTGTATTATTTTCACTTCCCTCTGAACAATGATATACATAATATTGATCCCATCTACATTTTAGAGATGGATAACATGAAATAGGTAGGGCTCGAGTCTCATGCTGAGCAGAGCTTGGCTGCAGCCAGAACCTGAAAGGAAGGGGCGAACTATGGTTTATCTTTGTACCACATCTATTCTGGGGTTGACCAGGGGCTGCTTTGGGCCACTCTAGGAGCCATTGGAGCATCCAAGAATTGCTGGAACACAGCTATGCCTCTTTTTCCCTGGCCATGCACCCTGTGCTGAGGGAGTTGGTGCAGATGGAGTAGAGTTGCACACTGGCTCTTTGTCATGCAGGGATACCTACTGGGGAATTTCTCTAGCATAAAGTTATCTACTAGCTATATGATCCCTTTGTATTGGCTTAGCCAGAATAAAGGGACCATAGCAAACACCAGATTAAGTTCATATTCTGATAACACTTTAGGATCCTTCAGGATGAAAGGTCCTGTACATTATTATAAACTGCTCTCATTCAAATTGCATATTCTCAACTCACACATGGCGTGCAAAGTCCATACACAACAGCAAATAAGTACACCTAGAGAAACACAGATACTCACATACACACACAAGCTAACATAAATTCACAAGCAAATAAATTGCACACACACAGTATGGATGCAGAGCTCTGCACATACCCAGGCGTAGTTGTGAGTGGTATGTGTGGTATTTAACCCATTGGTCAGTGTGTTACACATCTCCCTCTATACCTGAGCCACATGGGATGTGAGGCTGTTACAGTCCCAGCTGCAGAGTCTGGCTCTTTAGCTCAAGCTTGGCCGATCCTTGGTATGCAGGCCAAGATGGTGGCCCTGACATGTAAATACTGCCACCTGCAGTGCATATTATGCACTTCAGACACAGACTTACACAAATGCATAACTTCATATACTATGTGCACACACAGGCTGCTGTGGAGATTATTAAACACTTTGTGTGCATGTACTTGCACACACACACACACACACACAATGGAATCCAACCAAAGGGAAGGCAGAAGTAACATAATTGGCCATTACACAGATTTGCAGGAGGAGGCTGTAATAAGCCTTTCATCCCCATGTTGGAGCACACCAAGGGCCACACTTGCAAGCTGTTCATTTGGGTTGGTGGGTAAGGGATGGCAGTGTAGCGACTTCTCCTTCTATACTTCCTGGGGGACCCGCCCAATACCCCAAAAGACTGGGAAAAAGTGAGGCAATGATTCTATCGCCCCTCTCCCTTGCACAAGCTGGCTGAGTTGGTTGGCAACAGAGGGGAGCCAATGGCACACCAGGAAGGGATGTAGCAAACGGCTCACTGCCTTTGCATAGCAGGAGCTACAGAATGCCTCCTCATGCTTTCCAGGGGCAATGCAGCTCTGCACTGCCCCCAGTATAGGGCTCTGAGCCCTTAGAGCGTCATGAAAAATGAGAAAAAAGATTAATTGGTGAAAAATAATGTATTTTGTTCACACCTAAGGCTGTCTGGCCTCCAAAGTGTTCATTTCTCTGGTGACAAGGAGCTCTGTGTTAATAGCTATTTGTCACCCATTGTGGTGCTTAAACAGGCCGAACGGAGCAGTATTCAGCTAATACGTCAGTGCCACAGGCAGATTTTCCCATTATTTTTTTTCAAAACCTTCTCTCCTGTGGTGACGGTTCACAGCAATTATTAGAACTGAAACAATTAAGACATTAAACATCCTCATTCTGGGAGAGCCTAAAACAAAACTTTCATGAGAAGACCAAGAGAGACAGGAAAATATACTAACCTTTTAAAATCTCCCATCCCTCCCAGGCTGAGTAAAACTGGAAGCAATAGTTACCATTATAATATTTAAATGAGAGTTAATTACCATAAACCATTTGGAGTTTAATGTCTCCTTCTGTACAGTATATAAATCAAGGCTAGAATGGCTCTGTGAGTATGCTTTGGTCTTTTGATACTGTGGATATAAGGGATGATTTTAAGTGCTGGGTTTTAGCAACATGAGCCCAACGTTAATGGGTATAATGTCATTAAATCCTCATAGACTTTAATCCACAGTGAAGATTCTCCCGACCCCGCATAGCATTCAGAGATTCATAGCTGTACAGCAGCAAGGCCAGGTTGCACTCAGATTCCTGTTCATGCTCAAACACCTGGAGATGCCCCCCAAATGTAATCTGAATTGAACACTGAAATGGCTCAGTGGATCAGTCTTGTATATTCTACTTCCAAGGTGGCCCACCACAACCCAAATAGGTCTTTACAAAAAATTAAGGAAAGAAGCAAATGATTGTGCAAGAGTATTTGTTTTGACTCTCAGAATACAGGCAACCAGATGAAGTTCCTAAATGACTAGTGCTAAGTCACTTAGGCATGTCTGAATATCCCACCATGTGTATGCAAGTGCATGAAGGTTTCAATCCCCCTAACGTTAACTACTGGTCTCATGGTTGGTAATTCCTTCTAGATCTACCAAGTATCATTACCCTCTAATTTTGGGGGGCACGTGATGAATTACAATACTTAGTTCTTCTAATAGCACCTTTCATGTGAGGATCTCAAAGCCCTTTATAAACATTAATTAAGGAATCTCACACCATTTCTGTGAGGTAGCTTTTATTGGTAGTCATACTGGGTTGTTACAGTCCCATAAATTCCATGCCTTATAGGCATCAGCATCAGAAACATGCAGAGGCGGCGAGTTGTATGGGCCCATGGTGCCTGGGCTCCAGCAATATTCAGGGCCCGGGGGCCTGGCTCAACCAATGTTCGGGGCTGGGTCTCTCCCCTGGCCCCGCCTACCACCCCTACATGCCTCCCTTGAGTGTCCCCCCGGCCTCCACTTGCTGCCCCTTTGCGCCTCCCCAGGGCCCCGGAGGAGAGCGTCCCTGTGTCTCCCCTGCAGCTCCATACTGTCTCCCTGCATCAACTGCCACCACGGGGTCCTAGTGCCCCCCAACCACTACTGACAGGGCAGACTGACCCTGAGCCTGCCCTTCTGCCTCAGACCCTTTCATTTTCCAGCGGGACCCTCCACCAGCATGGGGTGGGGGGGCCCTCCGCCCGCAGTCACTGCTCCTGCCCCATGCTGGACAAGGGGCAGCCCCACCCCCAGTAAGGCTACAATGAGGGGCAGCAATAGGGGAGGAGGTGCACATGTTATGGCAGGCCCCCCCTCCCCGCAGAACCCATCACGGGAGTCCAGGGGGCTTCCTGTACCTGAGAGGGGCCCTAAGGGCACATGCTGTGACAGTGGTGCGAGGTGAGTGTGGTGCAGGGGGGAAGTGGAGGGGGCTCCCCATAAGAATTAATGTAAATGGGGGGTTAGGTTCCAGGGAATTTTTTTTTGCCAGACAAAAGACTATATTTTATATATATATATATATATACACAGTATAAGTTTTAAACAAACAATTTAATACTGTACACAGCTATGATGATTGTGAAGCTTGGTTGAGGTGGTCATAGGCCCCAACTCCGTGGGTGCTCCGGAGCTGGAGCACCCATTGAAAAAAATTGGTGGGTGCTGAGCACCCACCAGCAGCTCCCTGTGGCCCCGCCCCCCTGCTCCAGCTCACCTCCGCCTCCGCCGTGAGGGCGCTGCTGCGTCCTGCTTCTCCCCCCTCCCTCCCAGTGCTTGCACCGTGAAACAGTTGATTAGCGGGGCAGGGATGGAGGGGGGAGAAGGGGGAACACGGCGTGCTGAGGGAAGAGGCGGGGCCGGGGCGGGGATTTGGGGAAGGGATCCAATAGGGTCAGGGAGGGGGTGGAGTTAGGCTGGGAACTTTGGGGATGGGGTTGGAATGGGGGCAGGGCCATGGGCAGGGATGAGGTGGAGTTGGGGCGGGGCCAGGGGCAGGGGAGTGTGGGCACCCACTGACGCCGGAGAAAGTTGGCGCCTATGGAGGTGGTGGAATCAGAGGGTGGGATATTTCCCAAGGAATGCCTCACTGCTAAATGATGAACTAGCACTCAGCTGAGCCCTCAAGGGTTAACACATTGTTGTTAATGCAGCCTCACACTCTATAAGGCAGCATGAATGGGGGGAGGAAGGAGGAGTGGCCCGGGGGATTAGCAGGGGGCCGGGAGCAGCCCGCTATGCTTCCCTTGCCCCGCCCCAGCCATGTTGCTTGGGGAAGAGGGCTTGGGGGAGCCCCCCCCCCGCACTCACCGACAGTGGCGGGAAGCGGAGCAGCCTGGTCCCAGCCCACTCTACTCCGCCAGCTCCCAGCCACGGCACTCCAGTGAGTGCGGGGAGGTTGGGGAAAGGATCCCCCCCCGCACTCACCGGCAGCGGGAAGCGGAGCGACGCGGCCCCAACCTGTTCCGCTTCCCTTGCCCCGGCCCCAGTTGTGTCACTGGGGGTGTGAAGGGGGCCTAGGGAAAGGTTCCCCCTGACTCACCAGTGGCGGGAAGTGGAGTGATGTGGCCCCAGCCAGCTCTATTCTGCCAGCTCCCAACCGCGGGAGCTGGCAGAGTAGAGCAGGCTGGGGCCGGGCTGCTCCGCTTCCTGCCGCTGCTGGTGAGTGTGGAGTCGCTGGGGGAAGAGGTGGAATGAGGGCGGAGCAGGGGGGAAGGGTAAGAGGTGGGGTGGAGGGAGTTGTCTGGGACCCCATACCCCCCCCTAGGAACGGCCCTGCCCCTTGCAGTGGGCGCAGCCCGTGGGGATGGGGGACAGCCAGGGGATAGGGCTGGTCGCGGGGCTGGTGCTGCTGCCCCAAATTTCATGGTGCCCTACGCAGCTGTGTATGCTGCATATGCTTAAGGACGGCCCTGGTTAGCTAACGGTACAAACAACATTTGGAAAGATCATTAAGTGGTCTGCCAACACCCTCAGCAGTTTTCAAGTGGTCCATGAAAAAAAAAGTTTGAGAGCCACTGCTCTAATTGATCAGCAACATAGCAATAAAACAGCATTAACCGGGACGACTTTAAGTGAGGAGTTACTGTATATTGGCTTACAAGGCAGGTGTGTGGGGGGGCGGGACTTGGACCTGTTCTGGGCACCACCAAAAATTATACAAACCTGCCGCCCCTGGAAACATGGTGATGCAGTTCTTGCCTTGTGATGGCAGTAGTATTTTTGGGAATTATATCACCGCATGGCGGTTGGGTGTGATCCTCTCTCCCAGCCAGGGCCAGCTTTAGGAAGTGCGGGCCCAATTTGAATACCCAACGGCGGTCCAGGTCTTTGGCGGCACTTTGGTGGCGGGTCCTTCACTTGCTCTGGGTCTTCCAGGGCACTGAAGGACCCACCGCCGAAGACCCAGAGCGAGTGAAGGACCTGTTGCCGAAGTGCCACCGAAGACCCGGACCGCCTCGAGTGAGTAAAAATTAAAAAAATTAGGCACTCTTTTTTAGGGCGTGGGGCCCTCTTAGGTGCGGGGCCCGATTCGGGGGAATCGGGGGAATCGGTCTAAAGCCGGCCGTGCTCCCAGCTATCTGGATATTTTCTGAGGCTAGCAGTATAGCAGCTACTTTATATTCCATCTGGTCTGTGCTCCATTATCACCTATCTCACACTCAGTTTGCTGAACTTTAATCTGATATTGGTGCCTTAACCCAGATTTGTCTCCTGCTTCCACATTCCTCATTTGTCAAGCTGTAGCTGCAAAACTCAAGGTGGACAGAAGGATGTCTTCCTCAAAGAACCCAAATGCCACAGTTGTCTTGCGTATCCTCAGGGGGCTTATGACTCTTCCCTGGGCCGTTTCCTTCCCCCTCCTGTGAGGACCCACTTTGCCTTGCAAAGTGGTGTGATTATAAATGCATCAGACTCTGCCAGTATCACACATGCAGCCTTCATTTAGCCCTCCAAGCTCAATTACATCCACTGATGTCTTGGGGGTAATTAAGTAATATTAGAACCTTGTCCTTCCCCCCCCCCCGCCCCCAATGCTGTTCAAAGCATAAGCCTGTGTGCTCACCCAGTGGAGCCCACTCCTCTGAGTCTCTGAATCCTCCCTAATGCACCTCACCGTGAATGAGGGCTAATTACATTTCTGAAAGATGTCATTAGCAGCATATTTGTGCTGGATTTCAGAAAGCTGGCACAAAGCAGGAAATGCTCCCTTAGTAGGTGTCTTGCTGCTTTAACATCTTCGGTGCCACAAGTGGGGAATGCGGGGGGTTGGGGTGGGGGAAACCAACATTTTCCAAACCTGGATTTTGGACACTAGACTGAAGAGGAGCTCAGTCTGGAAAGAGGACACTGGGATGTCCTGGGCATTGCAATTAGTCTCTTCTCAAATATTTTGCATCTTTCATCTGAGGACTTCATACCAGTTTACGTATGATAACTAACTAAGCCTCTCAGTGTCTTTGTGAGATAGGTAATTATTAATCCAGCAGTGATGGGCAAATCATAGTACAGAGATGTTAAATAACTTGCCCAAAATTGCAGCAGATCAGTGGCAAATCCCAAAATAGAAGAACCAAGGAATTGCAACACTCAATCCCATTCTCTATTCATTGGACAACACTCTTTCCCTAATATGATGAAGAACCAGCGGTAGTAAATCAGTAATAGGAATGACAAACATGCACACAGAAAGGTATTACTCTATTAGAATACACCTCAGCATGGGTACAACCAGAAATTCAAGGCCACCTGAACACTCCTGTGACACTGTTGGAAGTCTTTATGGACTGTCAGCTGCACTCTTCGTTCCTACTCCTGTGTAAATCCAATTAATTCCATTGACTTCAGGGAGTTACTTGACATTTTCACCAATGTGACTGAGAGCTGGATTTGGCCATTTGAACTGTCCACTATTATAACTGTGCCTCAAATTCATGGGAAATTAGCTCCTGAGGGAGTAAATGCTGCATCATATATACATATATATATATCTCACACCAGTTTTACAGTGACATAACTCTACTGTTTTTTTCCGGTGTAAGCGAAATGAGCCTCAGGCCCAAGGAGTTTAAGTTTGGTGCTCTTTTCAAGGGGTAATAAATACCTGTCACAGATTCACAAAGTCTAGCCTATGCCCCAGCCTATAACCAGGCCCTTGAGAGTTGACCCTGTTAGTGTGCTGGACCCCAAGGATCCTCACAGTTCCACAGGAGCAGGCTTGTGGCCTTCACAACTCTGGAACTGGGCTTCGGAGCCAGCAATCCATCTCCCTCTGTGGCTCCCTGCAATGAGTCCCACCAAGCCAGTCTCTGACAGGGGGCTTGCTCTTTATCTTTTCGGGAAGCAATGCTCTCAGTAAGCATCTGCGCGGTGACACCAGGCAACCTTTTCAAAATAAGGTAACAATTGATTAGTCTCCTGGCATACAGAATTTGAAAGTTGTTAGGTCAGCATAGAGACGCTAAGGCAAAGCACAGACTAGCCAACTCCAGGACACTGTTGAGCCACGATCCTGCAGGAACCATCTTCACTTCCTTTTGCTATTTCTTTGTCGTAGTCCCAAATCAGAGTCCTGTGTCTCTGAGAGCTCAGCACGTAACACAGTCAACCTGACACCTTTGCCCTTTGACCTCCAGCTCAGGGCCTTTGCTCTGCTTCCCTGCAGAGAGGTGGGGGGGGGGGGGGGAATCTCCTCCTCTTGGCTGTTTGTCGCTAGATGTGACTATCCTGGCTTTTGGGGTTTCTTCTGATCCTCCATTCACATGTGTAGGCTCTGTTCAGTTTCTAAATGACTCTGGTCTCCAACCAGGCATCTGTGTGAGTCAAACAACTTGTTCCTTCCCTTTATACTCAGTGGATAGCAGTACAAAACACAGAGGGAAACTCAGATGTGCATAGGAATCATAAAAAATATCACCAACATTTCCACATTTGTCACAATACCCATAAAAGAACCCAGGGAATAGTTGGGGAAGAGCATCATCAAACTGCACTTTTACTTTGTATTGTATTTTGTTGCATTCATGTATGTCTTCCTGTGATGGGGGTCTCTACTCACTGCTGGATGGCCACGCCTCCTCGCAGTTCTGGGGATTAGCTGTGCCATGCTGATACCTCTTCCAGTGGTCACACTCCATCACTTTGTCTCTTCCTCTCTCTGCAGCCCCTCTTTAGTTCCAAGAACTGCAGCCTCCTCTTTGTGACACATCCTTCAGTCACTATGTGGCTTCCCCTTCCGGGGGCACCAAAGTCCTTCTGCAAGAATGGTCTCAGGCAGTCTTCTCCAGCACTGTCCTGATGATGTCACTTCCCTAGTGGCTGGTAGGGGAACCTGGACCCGCCCACTACTCTGGGTTCCAGTCAAAGGGACCTATACCTGGCAGCTGTGCTTCCTTCAGATCCTGTTGCTCCTTCCCTGGACTCCTTCTTACAGCTTCTGGTTCCCCTCCTCTCTGGGTGTATCAGCTCAAACTCCCTCCTCCAGAGAGTAACTACAGATTACTGAATGCAATAGCCTCAGACACACCTCCCTACTCCCAGGGAGTGACTGCAGACTACTTCCCTGAAGCCCCCTGCTACCAGCTTCCTCCCCACCCCAACCCCCCTGGACTTCATCAGACAAATAGGCTCTAGCACACCCTGGCTTTCCTCCAGGTGAAGCAGACTATTGGTTAATTGGCCCAATTTACCCCTTCAGGCCTTGTGTCGGGTGGATACCCCATCACACTTCCCCACTAGAGCCATTCAATTCAAATGCAGTGGCAAGAACAGGTTCATGATTCTGATGGTTTTTTCGCAAATAGTGGTTGACATTCTCAGAGGACTCCCTCCGAGTGCAGTCGAACTTTATGTGTATTGACAGACTTATGTAAGGCTCAGGGCTGGAACAGAAAAGGGTAGTGCGACATAGCACTGAGGTATATAGGTGAAGATGTATTTGGGTTCATTACTGAAATAACACAGAGCACTGCATTTCTGAATTGAGGTGTGTTGAAAGACTTGTGTTGTAGGGCTTGGTAATAAAATACTGTAATTAAGGTTGCTACAGCAGAGTACTGAGGTATGTTATCAGGTTGTGTTAGTTAGGGAAGTTTCCACACAGTCGTTCACCGTGTGTTTGGTGCTAACCACTGCTGCCCATCCCTCACTTTAATGAGCATTCAATTTTGACCCACTTTTAGACACTTATCATTGATACTGTCACGTTCCCCTGTGCAGAAGGGCAAAATGAAGGGCTGTCCACTGTATCACACATACTTATGGATTTTTTATTGCAGGTATATTTTTGGCCAAAATTATGAGTAGGAACCAGAAGGAAATAAAAGCCTGTTTCATTTCAGGTAAGGATGAATTGCAAAGCTTTTGTGAAGATATATGCTTTAAAAAAATGGTTTAAAGATCAATCAATGACAGACTTTATGGGCAGCCTTTAAAATATATGTAGGGGAAGACTTTGGCTCGAAGCCACTGCCTGAGTTGTAGGGAGGGAAGATTGTTCACTGGTGACTGGTCTTGGCGGCATTATGCCTGAAGCAGGTAGACAGTTCCTTGGCTGGGGTACAGTAGTGTAGTGCCATTGGATTTAATGGTGCTATGCTGATTTTCACCATGTGAGGATCTGGACCAGTGCCTCTGAGAACTCTAGGAGAGCATGGGCCTTAGTGGCCTCTACTGATTTACAGGCTGTGCTGTGGTGGCTGGGTGCAGAGTAGGGGTTTGGCCATAGTCCTTCCCTAGCCCTCTGAGGAATCTAGCACCACAGTCTGCACTAGATTCTGCTAGCTCTTGTGCACCAGGACCATGATTTTGCCAGACAGCTGTGCAAGAGCACAAGGTGGAAGAGATGGCATGCCAGAAAGGTGGCAACTGATTATGCTATTCCCCACCTGTGCCTAGCCCTGCATGGGTGCACAATCTAGCCCTTACATTTACAAAAATCCTTTCTTCCTCCTCTCATCAGCCAGGTTCTGAATCCAGGGGTCCAACTACTCCCTGTAGGTAACAGAGCAAAAAACACCAGAGGCATCTGTGATGTTCCCATCTATGACAATGGAACCTGGAGCCCAGAACCTCCCAATTCCACTTTGGAAGGACACAAACATGAAGTCTGGTGCGTGGTTAGAAATTAGACCACTCTTGCAGTGCATACATTCAATGTGTACTTAGGTCTCTGTTTGCAGATTCCCTGTGGGACAGACTTTGTTGATTCATATACTTATGTGTATTTTAAAGAGATTTTATCAAAAAGGTTGCCTAGTAAATGCTTTCCCATGGCATTAGAAGATCAAGGAAATTGCCTAACTTTATGGGGTCATGATGACCTCCAATCTTTTTAATAGCTTTATGGAGCAACTGATTGTCAGGCATATGGGAATCCTAGTGTTTCCCACACCCTCCTTGCCTCTCTGGCTGTGCTTAAGCTGCCAGCTCTACTTGTAAGGTTGTCACCACCCCCTGCATGAAAGGGTAAATCTGCACTCAGTGTAGCCATTAAATTTGGTCCTGGGGTAGTTAGCTTGAGTGGTGACCTGTCTGGGAGCTGAGGTTGTGATTTGCTTCAGGACAAAGATGAGACCCAGAATGTAGACTGGAGTGACTTCACTGAGACTGTCAAAAACCTTACAGAGTAACCAATGGGTGGAATCTCCATAAATTAAGGCCAGTGTTTCAAGTGAAGATGAATTCAGTGACACCATCCAGTTTCCAACAGGCATTCCAAAAACTGTGGGGGCTTAAAAATTTGTATCATTTATTTCAGATGACCGGAGGGTTGGATCCTAATGGAAAGGCTGGGACCCAGGAAAAATGTAATATCTGACTGGCTGGTTGGGAAATTCAAAAATATCTCATTTCAATATATCCCAGTTTCAGCATACTGATATGAACCACTAATGTCTGGGTTCCCTATGATCTGGATCACTCACTCTAGTAATGGACCCAAGTGGGCTTTGTTTTAGCTCCAGATTGCTCCAACTGACTCTAGGGCCTGATTCTCCTCTGACTAAAACTGGTATAAATCGGAAGCAACTCTGCTGAAGTCAATCAAGATATACCAATGTAAACTTAGTGTAAGTGACAGGAGAATCAGGCCTTTAATCTAGCTCCTGATCCAAACATTCCTAGAATAATACAGTTTATTTTACTGATTGCAAATGTTATGTCTTTACTTGGTAATCTGCATATTTGGTTATATTAAGGATCAGTGAATCTGCTTTGAAAACCTCCTATTGACTGCAGTAGACTTTGGAACAGGCTCATATTCATTTTCATGTACTTTGTGGGCTGAGCCAGGACTGGATGTAGAAGCATAAAAATACCACAAGAAAGGTTTGGGGATCTGGAAGCACTATCAACATGGGAGAAAGCCACTTTTCACTGTTGAAGACCAGTGTTTAGACCAAAGAAGTTTAGGTAAACAAGAATCTTTGCGATGCTTATCTAAACATAATTTAGACAACTTGAGGTTGCCCTACTCTGTAATTACGTGTTCCTCAGAGATTACTGTACATAGTAATTACTCTTCATAGATCCAAAAGTTATAATTACCCTGTAACCCACACTTTGAGTTGAAAGGTAGAAATAACTATGGTAGTTACAATCTGTACCAGCAAAATTGTTAGATCACCTGATGTGTTTGTAAAGTCCATTCCAGGGAGCAACAGAAAGCTAGTTCAGGCTTTCCCTTCTCCTAGGAAATACACTGAGAATCCATTCTGGGTGAAGAGAGAAATCTAGTTCAGGTTTTGCTGCACCCAGCGTTCATTTCCAAATGGGCATGGAAATCCAGTTCCTTTTTCTTAAGAGGTATAGCTCCTTCTAGTCAGCTTTCCCTGTTTCTTCCCTTTTACTTCCACTCAGCTTTCCTCCCCTACATTTTCTTCTGATCAAAATAACGTATTTTAGTTGTTGAATTTTTCAGGTTTTTCCAAAGAAGTTTGGTATCATTTCCTGCATCTAATCTATACACAGTTAATATGCAGTAACTTTGTCAACAGAATAATGAAGAGGCTACTTGTGTCTCTCCTGGGCTGTTAGCATACAGTAGCTTGTGACTGAAGGTCAATGCAGGCTTGACTATGAATGATTTTACTGTCTTTGGGCAAAATGCAAACGTTGTAAGGCTTAGACTCAATGCAGGGCATAATGGATAACACTGTGCAAACTATCATGTAGGTAGTACAGCTGAATTTCTCAGCAATACTACCCACAAGAGGTTTTTGCTTCTAAACGCTCACTGTCATTCTCTGGAGAAAAGAGGGATTCCATGTGACTGGAATTATCCCAAAGGGCTTGATGTATTTCCTGACAGATGTTATTCCCCACAATAATATGGGGAGTGGGTGCCTTGACAGCAGGTGAAGCTAGTTCCTGCTCAGTGAGTGAGGTAAAGAGCTCCATTAGACTCCCGTAGGGATTCCAAGACAATTCTGTGGAGACAGACTGCATGGCGGAAAAAACGGGCACCTCTCTTAACCTAAATTCCATTGAAGCTTGGTCTCATCTGTCTCCTGTCACTTTAGATTCCACCTTCATCTCTTCATCATCCCCTGAGCTGCTGCTGAGGCTGGTAATTAGGCATGGGGCTTATTTCAATTCCTACTGGCCAGGGAAAAACAAAAGAAAAAGAGACAGAAACTGAGGAAGAAGGAAAAATTATTGGGGAAAGAAAAAGTTTCCTCGGAAGTGAATACTCAAACTTTGCAGTGCGACACAGATAATTTACTAGCATTCACTAATTTCTGACCTGAGCGACAAGAAAAAAACCAACAAATGTAATGCATGTATCCAGCTGTGCGTGAGTGTCCCTATTCACTGTGGCATTAAAAAAAATATTGGGGCAGATCCTCAGGTAATTTAAATTGTTGTAGCTCCACTGAAGTCATTGCTGACGATTGGGCCTGTTATGTGCGAGTTTAGTGTTGGGAGAAGATGCCAAATAGACAGAGTCTGAAGCGTGTCCTACATTTATCTACAAAATCAGTACAGCACAAGCAGCAGCAGTACAAACTTGCCTCACCCTGGCTATTCAATTCTGTACAAGTTCTCACACCCTAGCAATCCTTGCCTCAGTTTTGCTCTTTCATGGTTGAAAGTTACTTTCATCTCCAGATCCACTCAAGTCTTGTCCTTTCTGTTGAGACTACCCACAAATAGCACCCATTGGGATCGAGGCTTTTGTCACGGGGACATGTACTTGCACACGTGGAGTTCGTCTGAGACCACCCCAGATTCATTTCCGATAGTTGACTAAATGCTTGTGACTTAGGGATGTGAGAACAGCCAAGGATATACCAGATGACATGCTTAACAAGCAAGGAGACATGGAAGCACAGCCATTTAGCGTATTATTAATCATTTTTAATGTGTAGGTTGCTTTAGCTTTGATAGTTTAAAATATCTGTCAGAAAGGTTACCTATATAATTATATACATAAATTTCAAAAATGTTCTTGCCAAAACAAATGGAGCGTCTCACACTCATGCCAGGGATGAATCCAAAGAAGCTGTAAAAAGGATTTGTAATAATGGACAAAGGAATCTGCGTCCATAATCTCCATGACCATGCTGAAAACAGCTAAGTAAGCTTCAAAAATGAATGAGATATTTATATGGATATGAATAACTTCTGCATTACCCTGAATTGGATAAAATGAGGGGCTATCAATCCTCATGCTTCTAGATATCAATTGATCACCAGCTGGGATCAGGACGACGTTTCCCCCACAGTGGTCTAGCATCACAGTTAAATAGACAGGTTTTGAAGTATGTGACGTTGGCCTTCCTTGGAGACAGGATGCTAGATGGCTAGATAGAAAATGACCTGTTCTGGCATGGCAAATCCTCGTACCACCTGCTGCTGCTCATTCTTATCACTGGCAGCAGTGTTGGAAATGCCCCAAGTACCCTCCTCTTGCCATTGGCTCCATCAGTTTCCATCCTCTCCAGTTTCCATCCACTGATTCATGTTTAGCTGTCACAGGTGTTGGCTGTGAGAGAAACTGTGCCAGTGTCTTTGGTGCCAGTCTCTGAAGTAGGGATGTATAGAAGTGCTGCATGTAGTAAGCATCCTTGTTGATAGGGCAGTAGCCATGTATCATGTTGCAAGTTCACTTGGTTGTGCATTGAAGACTCACAAGGCACCCGCTTGGATAATCTTAACAAAATAGTTAATTTTTATTAAACATAAATAAGAAACTCCAAAGAGAATGCATTCTAAGCAGCAGTTTAAACTGCTTGGCAGCCAGCATGTAAAAGTTCTCAGAAATATCTTTAGATTTAGTTAGAGGTGCAAGCCAGAACATTAGTTGCAACAGTGTATTATACTTTGCCTGCTCTTAGGCAAGTCTGGACAATAGGAACACAGCAGGTACCTCGTGGTCTAAGTAACCCATGTACGATAGATTAAAGGATAATTAATTTTTTAGATGCTAATTTAAGATTGTGCAATGCAGATACCATCTAACACCATCTTCTGTAGGAACATCTAATTCTGTTGCTGAAGGAAATAGAGGGTGGACATATTTGCTTAAGGGAGCTTGTGAGTGCCAAGAATCTTGTGTGGTTCTGATGTAAAGATGTAGGCAGGTTGAAATGGTCTATCAGTTTATATGGCCCTCCATTACTGTGGGAGCCTGTGAAATCAAAGGGAGTTCAGCGCCTAGGCACTTTTGAAAATCCCACTAGGCACCCATCTGCATTTTTAAGTGTCTAAATACTTTTCAAAATCTGGCCCTTAGAAACCATCTTTCTCCTTGTGTGATACCAAAGTAGCTGAGACTATCAACCTCCTGCCCCCAGTTTAATCATGAGGGAGCTGGAGGCAAGGTGA
Source organism: Chrysemys picta bellii (assembly GCF_011386835.1). Classification (NCBI taxonomy): domain Eukaryota; kingdom Metazoa; phylum Chordata; order Testudines; family Emydidae; genus Chrysemys; species Chrysemys picta. The sequence continues at coordinate 87,415,520 of NC_088797.1, read as the reverse complement.
GGGTCCTCAGCTGTGGAATTCTTTTCCCCACCTTGTTTCAGCACAGCCCAAGTCTATTGATAATCAGGTCAATCAGCTAGGCCCCTTTGTTCTACCAGGCTTTTTTGGTGAGGAAGGGAGAGCTGCTGGGTTGGGGGAGAAAGAACAAAGAATTTTGTGGAGACACTGCTTTGCATTGTCGTTTGTGCATGTGCCCAGAACACTGCATTAAGCACATTTTACAAAGATGAAATAAATAAATAAGGCCCAGGCACACCAATATGTTAGAAGTAAAGTATGTGCAAAGTATTCTGTATTAACAAAAAGAAACACTAAAGCCTTTAGTAATACTGATTGCTAATTGCAGTATACACTGATTGCAAGTAATCTCTTTGCATAAACTCCAGTGCATATAATTACATGCGCTGTCTCTCACACACATACACACACATACACACACACACAGATAAGAATAGCAAGAAAAGTGCATGGGAAACAGTCTTGAGAAAACCATGACAAATATCTAAGCATGAGCTTAACACTCATTTTGAAATCATCCCTTCCTCTCCATGCTATCCCAGTTAATCACAGAACATTATAAAATGCCTCCTTGACATCACACACCTCTGCTATGTTGGTCCAACTTTCTAATCAGTTTTATCTACAAATTCAGGCCATTCTTAAATAAAGCTGGAGCCACACAAAACTACTTCTTCCATCTCCCTGTACACTAGTTCTATATAATGTAATTCCCTTATCCCTTTATGTAACTGAATCAAGTCTTTGACACGTACAGCACTCCCTTAGGGAAGCTATTGAATTTGAACTTAACAGGGATAAAACCAACAGTATTCTATAGAGCTTCTCTGAAAAGCTGTACAAGTTAAAGGACAGCAGTACCGTTTCTGTAGGTCTTTGAGCCATCCTATAAAATTCTATGATAGGTTGGAATTTTCTACTAAATTCTACAAGACTTTTTCATAAGGACTAATTAGGAGTAAACTAGCCCTAGCGCTCTTTGCTGAGAAACTGGAACTGAGTAAACTTTTTAGTCCTGGTTTTCCTCTCCTTCCCCCACAATGGGCAGATGTCTCTGTCCTATGTCCTTCTTCCCACTCATTCCCCTATCAAATGAGGCTCCTCCAACTTTCCTAACCCTTCCTTAGCCCCCCACTGAGGATCCAAAAGTTGTGTCCTACTGCATGTTCCTTGGGTATCTTTTCTCTGCCACTAGTTCATCTCTCTGCTGCCCTGCAATGTTGGCTCTATGCTGATTCTTTACTCCTCTTGGCCTAAACTCTCACATTGAACTGCTTCCCTTCTATGAATCTTGGTCTGAGGAAGGGGTTGTGAACTAGCAGCAGGGGGAATATGGGTCACAATGGAATGCAAACTTAGGTAAGAGTAGGGTTCCTAGCTGGAGGAGGCAGTACAGATTGGGATTGACACTTCATGTGCCTCAACCTGCTTTACCAGCCTCTCAAACCAGAAAAGTCTCCTCTCGTGTACATCTCCATAGTGACCTCTAGACCCTGAAAACCACCTATTCCATAAACTGTTGAACTCTAAGGATAAGTCAGGCTTCAGAGTAGCAGCCGTGTTAGTCTGTATCCGCAAAAAGAACAGGAGTACTTGTGGCACCTTAGAGACTAACAAATTTATTAGAGCATAAGCTTTCGTGGGCTACAGCATCCGAAGAAGTGGGCTGTAGCCCACGAAAACTTATGCTGTAATAAATTTGTTAGTCTCTAAGGTGCCACAAGTACTCCTGTTCTTTTTAAGGATAAGTCAGTATCCTACATTTTAAGGTTACACAAAATTTTACATTGCTGAAGATGATAGTTCTCTTCAGTAGCAAGGGGAATGCAGCAAAAAGTCTGTGCAAATAGGCAAAAGAAGTGAACATCATTCTGGGATGTATTAGCCAGGAGTGTTGTAAGCAAGACATGAGAAGTAATTCTTCCATTCTACTCCGCACTGATTAGACCTCAACTGGAGTATTGTGTCCAATTCTGGGTGGCACATTTCAGGAAAGATGTGGACAAATTGGAGAATGTCCACGAAGAGCAACAAAAATGATTAAAGGTCTAGAAAACACGACCTGTGAGGGAAGATTGAAAAAAATGGGTTTGTTTAGTCAGGAAAAGAGAAGACTGAGAGGGAACATGATAACAATTTTCAAGTATATAAAAGTTTGTTACAAGGAGGAGGGAGAAGAATTGTTCTTCTTAACCTCTGAGGATAGCACAAGAAGCAAAGGGCTTAAATTGCAGCAAGGGAGGTTTAGGTTGGACATTAGGAAAAACTTCCTAACTGTCAGGGTGGTTAAGCACTGGAATAAATTGCCTAGGGAGGGTGTGAAATCTCCATCATCGGAGATTTTTAAGAGCAGGTTAGACAAATACCTGTCAGGGATGGTCTAGAGATAATACTTAGTCCTACCATGAGTGCAGGGGACTGGACTAGATGACCTCTTGAGGTCTCTTCCAGTCCTATGATTCTTGTGAATGCAAACTGACAATTTACTTTGAGGCTGTTTGAGATCCATTCTATTCACATATATTCAGACAGCCTTTTTTCCTGAGGGTATGTCTACACTACGAAATTAGTTCGAATTTATAGAAGCCGGTTTTATTGAAATCGGTTGTATACAGCCGATTGTGTGTGTCCCCACATAAAATGCTCTAGGTGCTCTAGTCGGCGGACCGCGTCCACAGTACGAGGCTAGCGTCGACTTCCGGAGCATTGCACTATGGGTAGCTATCCCACAGCTATCCCACAGTTCCCGCAGTCTCCGCCGCCCCTTGGAATTCTGGGTTGAGATCCCAATGCCCGGATGATGCAAAACAGTGTCGCGGGCGGTTCTGGGTACATGTCGTCAGGCCCCTCCCCCCCCATCACAGCAACGGCAGACAATAGATTCGTGCCTTTTTACCTGGGTTACCTGTGCAGACAACATACCACGGCAAGCATGGAGCCCGCTCAGCTCAGCTGAGCTCACCGTCACCATATGTCCTCTGGGTGCCGGCAGACGTGGGACTGCATTGCTACACAGCAGCAGCTGCTAACTGCCTTTTGGCGGTAGACGGTGCAGTAGACTGGTAGCCTTCATCGGCGATCTGGGTGCTGGCAGCCGTGGGGCTGCATTGCACCAGCCCCTTGCCTTTTGGCAGTAGATGGTGTATTACGACTGTTAACCGTCCTATTACAAGTTGGGTCATCGCACATTAGCAGAGTCTTCCCCGAGCAGCAGATCGTGCAATAGGCCTGAAGACCATCATAATACACTAACTGCCAAGCGCCCAGTATTTGCTGCCAAGCACCCAGAAAGATGCCGAGGGCTATCAGTCACGCTGCACCGTCGTCTTAAGATGTAAAAAAAATAGATTTGCTCTGTATTCATTTGCTTCCCCCTCCCTCCGTCAAATCAACGGCCTGCTAAACCCAGGGTTTTCAGTTTAATCTTTGGGGGGACCATTCTGTGTGACAGTTGTTTGTGTTTCTCCCTGATGCACAGCCACCGTTCTTGATTTTAATTCCCTGTACCTGTACGCCATGTCGTCACTCGGCCCGCCCTCCCTCCTTCCCCTAGTCCGTCAGATACTACTTTCGCGCCTTTTCTTTGAATGATGCAAAACAGTGTCACGGGCGGTTCTGGGTACATGTCGTCAAGCCCCTCCCCCTCCCCGTCACAGCAACGGCAGACAATAGATTCGCGCCTTTTTACCTGGGTTACCTGTGCAGACAACATACCACGGCAAGCATGGAGCCCACTCAGCTCAGCTGAGCTCACCGTCACCATATGTCCTCTGGGTGCCGGCAGACGTGGGACTGCATTGCTACACAGCAGCAGCTGCTAACTGCCTTTTGGCGGTAGACGGTGTAGCATGAGTAATAGCCGTGGGGCTGGCAGCCGTAGGGCTGCATTGCACCAGCCCTTTGCCCTTTGGTAGGCGATGGTATATTATGACTGGTACCCATCGTCGTCGTACTGGAGTGGCTGTCAATCATGGCCACCTGGGCAGACATGCTACTGTTTCGATGATGATGGCTACCAGTCGTAGTATACTATTTTCTGCCAATTGCCCAGTATTGTCTGCTAAGCACCCAGAAGAGGCCGAGGGCGATGCTGGGTGCTGGCGGACGTGGGGCTGGCAGACGTGGGGCTGCATTGCTACACAGCAGCAGCCCCTTGCCTTTTGGCAGACGATGGTATATTATGATTGGTATCCGTCATCATCATACTGCAGAGGCTATCACTCATGCTGCACCATCGGCTGCCAGCTTAAGATGTAAAAAATAGATTTGTTCTGTATTCATTTGCTTCCCCTTCCTCCGTGAAATCAACGGCCTGCTAAGCCCAGGGTTTTCAGTTTAATCTTTGGGGGGACCATTCTGTGTGACAGTTGTTTGTGTTTCTCCCTGATGCACAGCCACCTTTCTTGATTTTAATTCCCTGTTCCTGTACCTGTACGCCATGTCGTCACTCGGCCCTCCCTCCCTCCCGCCCTCCCTCCTTCTCCTGGTCCATCAGATACTAGTTTCACGCCTTTTTTCTGACCAGGCGCCATAGCTAGCACTGGGATCATGGAGCCCGCTCAGATCACCGCGGCAATTATGAGCACTATGAACACCACGCGCATTGTCCTGGAGTATATGCAGAGCCAGGACATGCCAAGGCGAAACCCGGACCACCCGAGGAGGCGATTGCAGCGCGGCGAAGAGAGTGATGAGGAAATTGACATGGACATAGACCTCTCACAAGGCACAGGCCCCAGCAATGTGGAAATCATGGTGTCACTGGGGCAGGTTCATGCCGTGGAACGCCGATTCTGGGCCCGGGAAACAAGCACAGACTGGTGGGGCCGCATCGTGCTGCAGGTATGGGACGATTCCCAGTGGCTGCGAAACTTTCGCATGCGTAAGGGCACTTTCATGGAACTTTGTGACTTGCTTTCCCCTGCCCTGAAACGCCAGGATACCAAGATGAGAGCAGCCCTCACAGTTGAGAAGCGAGTGGCGATAGCCCTGTGGAAGCTTGCAACGCCAGACAGCTACCGGTCAGTTGGGAATCAATTTGGAGTGGGCAAATCTACGGTGGGGGCTGCTGTGATCCAATTTGCCAGGGCAATGAAAGACCTGGTGATATCAAGGGTAGTGACTCTGGGCAACGTGCAGTCAATAGTGGATGGTTTTGCTGAAATGGGATTCCCAAACTGTGGCGGGGCCATAGACGGAACCCATATACCTATCTTGTCACCGGAGCACCAAGCCACCGACTACGTAAACCGCAAGGGGTACTTTTCAATGCTGCTGCAAGCCCTGGTGGATCACAAGGGACGTTTCACCAACATCAACGTGGGATGGCCGGGAAAGGTACATGATGCTCGCGTCTTCAGGAACTCTGCTCTGTTTCGAAAGCTGGAGGAAGGGACTTTCTTCCCGGACCAGAAAGTAACCGTTGGGGATGTTGAAATGCCTATCGTGATCCTTGGGGACCCAGCCTACCCCTTAATGCCATGGCTCATGAAGCCGTACACAGGCAGCCTGGACAGGAGTCAGGACCTGTTCAACTACAGGCTGAGCAAGTGCCGAATGGTGGTGGAATGTGCATTTGGACGTTTAAAAGCGCGCTGGCGCAGCTTACTGACTCGCTCAGACCTCAGCGAAAAGAATATCCCCATTGTTATTGCTGCTTGCTGTGCGCTCCACAATATCTGTGAGAGTAAGGGGGAGACCTTTATGGCGGGGTGGGAGGTTGAGGCAACTCGCCTGGCCGCTGATTACGCATAGCCAGACACCAGGGCGGTTAGAGGAGCACAGCAGGGCGCGGTGCGCATCAGAGAAGCTTTGAAAACGAGTTTTGTGACTGGCCAGGCTACTGTGTGAAACTTCTGTTTGTTTCTCCTTGATGAACCCTCCAACCCCCCCCCCCCCCCCGACCCGGTTCACTCTACTTCCCTGTAAACCAACCACCCCACCCCACCCTCCCCTCCCCAATTCGAGCACCGCTTGCAGAGGCAATAAAGTCATTGTTTTTTCACATTCATGCATTCTTTATTAGTTCCTCACAGAAGTAGGGGGATAATTGCCAAGGTAGCCTGGGATGGGTGGGGGAGGAGGGATGGAAAAGGATACACTGCATTTTAAAACTTTAAGTCTTATTGAAGGCCAGCCTTCTGATGCTTGAGCGATCATCTGGGGTGGAGTGACTGGGTGGCCGGAGGCCCCCCCACCATGTTCTTGGGCATTTGGGTGAAGAGGCTATCGAACTTGGGGAGGAGGGCTGTTGGTTACACAGGGGCTGTAGCGGCGGTCTCTGCTCCTGCTGCCTTTCCTGCAGCTCAACCATACGCTCGAGCATATCAGTTTGATGCTCCAGCAGACGGAGCATTGACTCTTGCCGTCTGTCTGCAAGCTGACGCCATCTATCGTCTTCAGCCCGCCACTTGCTCTTTTCATCCCGCCATTCAGCCCGCCACCTCTCCTCTCGTTCATATTGGGCTTTTCTCATGTCCGACATTGACTGCCTCCACGCATTCTGCTGTGCTCTATCAGCGTGGGAGGACATCTGCAGCTCCGTGAACATATCGTCCCTCGTCCTACGTTTTCTCTTTCTAATGTTCACTAGCCTCTGCGAAGGAGAAACATTTGCAGCTGGTGGAGGAGAAGGGAGAGGTGGTTAAAAAAGACACATTTTAGAGAACAATGGGTACACTCTTTCATTACAAGGTCGCATATTTCGGCTTGCAGGCAGCCATGGTAGGCCACAGTGTTTTGGCTTTTTTAACCTTCTTAACATGCGGGAAAGGTTGCAAACAGCAGCGCATTTCCCATATCAAGGATGAATTGGGTTGTCCATTTAAAATGGGTTTTCAATGTAAAAGGAGGGGCTGCGGTTTCCCGGTTAACATGCGGCACAAACCCAAGTAAACCACCCCCCCCCACACACACACACACGATTCTCTGGGATGATCACTTCACCCCTCCCCTCCACCGCGTGGTTAACAGCGGGGAACATTTCTGTTCAGAAGAGCAGGAACGGGCGCCTCTGAATGTCCCCTTAATAAAATCACCCCATTTCAACCAGGTGACCGTGAATGATATCACTCTCCTGAGGATAACAAAGAGAGATAAGGAATGGATATTGTCTGCATGCCAGCAAACACCGGGACCATACGCTGCCATGCTTTGTTATGCAATGATTCCAGACTACGTGCTACTGGCCTGGTGTGGTAAAGTGTCCTACCATGGCGGACGGGATAAGGCAGCCCTCCCCAGAAACCTTTTGCAAACGCTTTGGGAGTACATAAAGGAGAGCTTTCTGGAGATGTCCCTGGAGGATTTCCGCTCCATCCCCATACACGTTAACAGACTTTTCCAGTAGATGTACTGGCCGCGATTGCCAGGGCAAATTAATCATTAAACACGCTTGCTTTTAAACCATGTGTAATGTTTACAAATATTTACAAAGGTACACTCACCAGAGGTCTCCTGTGTGCCCTGAGGGTCTTGGGTGAGTTCGGGGGTTACTGGTTCCAGGTCCAGGGTCACAAACATATCCTGGCTGTTGGGGAAACCGGTTTCTCCGCTTCCTTGCTGCTGTGAGCTACCTACAGTACCTCCATCCTCATCTTCCTCGTTCCCCGAACCGTCTTCCCTGTGTGTTTCTCCAGTGAGAGAGTCATAGCACACGGTTGGGGTAGTGGTGGCTGCACCCCCTAGGATCGCATGCAGCTCCGCGTAGAAGCGGCAAGTTTGCGGCTCTGCCCCGGACCTTCCGTTTGCTTCTCTGGCTTTGTGGTAAGCTTGCCGTAGCTCCTTAATTTTCACGCGGCACTGCTGTGTGTCCCTGTTATGGCCTCGGTCCTTCATGGCCTTGGAGATCTTTTCTAATACTTTGCCATTTCTTTTACTGCTACGGAGTTCAGCTATCACTGCTTCATCTCCCCATATGGCGAGCAGATCCCGTACCTCCCGTTCGGTCCATGCTGGAGCTCTTTTGCGATCCTGGGACTCCATCACGGTTACCTGTGCTGATGAGCTCTGCGTGGTCACCTGTGCTCTCCACGCTGAGCAAACAGGAAATGAAATTCAAACATTCGCGGGTCTTTTCCTGTCTACCTGGTCAGTGCATCTGAGTTGAGAGTGCTGTCCAGAGCGGTCACAATGAAGCACTGTGGGATAGCTCCCGGAGGCCAATAACGTCGAATTCCGTCCACACTACCCCAATTCCGACCCGCAAAGGCCGGTTTTATCGCTAATCCCCTCGTCGGAGGTGGTGTAAAGAAACCGGTTTAAAGGACCCTTTAAGTCGAAAGAAAGGGCTTCGTCGTGTGGACGTGTCCAGGCTTAATTCGATTTAACGCTGCTAAAGTCGACCTAAACCCATAGTGTAGACCAGGCCTGAGACTTTTTGTAGTTCTCACCAACATTGTGAATGTACTTTTAAATATTTGCACAGTAGGTTCAAACATTACAATTTAATCACAGTTTATGGATATTAACAGACTTCTGTTTTTAAACACTTAGGTCATCGAATAAGGAAATAGAAACAAGTGAGTTAGGTGACCAATCGTCAGCGGTGGCTCCAGGCACCAGCACACCAAGCGCGTGCCTGGGGCCAGGGCCAGATTAACCTTTTGTGGGCCTGGCGCCAAACATATTTGTGGGCCCCCATGGAGGCAATGGAGCATGGCATGGGGAGGTCAGTCCCTGGAGCAAGGGGCAAGCCAGAGGCAATGGGGCATGGCATGGCAGTGGCCCACCCAATGCGAGGGCACTATTTACAAACCGGCAGTTGCCAGAAGCACAGTGGCCTGCCCGGCCCTGTGCTACCAGTGTGCCCGTTCCCCTCGGGGGCAGGCCCATGTCACGCCCCCCCCCCAGCCCAACACCCCCCGATTCCCTATGGCTAGAGCCCCCCCAGGACTGACTATGCCCACCGCCCCCCCAGACTCACCACACAAATGCACAGTGCCCTGCACAACACCATCCCTGCCCAGTGCCCCCCTGCCCACAGCCCCACCACAACTGCCCAGCACCCATCATAGAACCACCACTCCCTAGTGCCCCAACACACACAAATCCTCCCCGTCCCTTCACAGCCCAGCTCCCCCCAGACTCTCCACAGACCCACTCCCCCAAACCCTGCCTCCCGGCCGCACTCACCAGCCTTGCTGGGAGGCGACTGTGTCTGCCGGGCAGAGCTGGCAGCACAGCCAGGGCCTGGAATTGTTCTGGCCTCTCGGGAGTGGTGCAATCAGCCAGGCCAGGACCTGCCCTGGCCGGGGTCCGTCAAGATGCACTTGCCTGGAGGGGCCCTGCCAAGCCCTTCACACTGTCTCTCCCCCTTCCCCCCCCCCCACACACTTGGCTGAGACTGGCCAGGCTTCTGCACCAGTCCCAGACAACTCAGCTCCAGGGAGACAGGTGGGACCCCGCAGGTGGTGGGAAGCCGAGACTGCCCAGAGCCGGAGGTGCACTGGGGGCTGAGAGGACCAGAGGGTGGAGCCAGGGAGTGGAGAGGAGCCCTCGGCCAGCCGGCGGGCATGCCGAGAGGAACAAGTGGTGGGCAGGGGGAGCCAGTGGGGTCTCGGGGGGCACTGCAAGTGGAGCAGGCCGGGGCCCCTTCTGGGCATGGGCCCGGCTCCATGGAGCCACTGGAGCCATTGTAAACCTGGCACTGCCTGAGGCGGGAAGCTGCGGGGGGGGCGTCCTGCCATTCGCTCCCAGGGCGGCAGGCAGGCCGCCTTTGACGGCATGACTGCGGGAGGTCCGCTGGTCCCATGGCCTCGGCAGCAATTCGGAGGCGGGTACGCTGAAGGCATGGGACTGGTGGACCTCCTGCAGGCATGCCGCCGAAGGCGGCCTGACTGTCATGCTTGGGGCGGCAAAAAAGATAGAGCCTCCCCTGCCAATCGTACATTCTGATTAAGTGAATGACTAACAGTGATCATGCAGATTTGATTAGATTAGGTGCTCTGTGCCTTGTGACACATGAGACAACCCAGTGTTTCCACCTCTCTCTCTAATGCCACATTTCTTGCTTCTTTGTAGTCTATTTCCATGACAGTTACATTTTTCTCAATGGTTTTCTTATATGTCATCTGTTTACCCCCTTGTTTCTACCTTCCACTAAGGACTTGTCTAGGAATTTGTTTTTTGACATCATACCACATCTCCAAACCACTTCTGCCTTCCTTCTCAGATTATGATTCCTTCTCAGAAGTATGGGCTGGATGAATGGACTGTAAGGTGGATAGAAAGCTGGCTAGATCGTCGGGCTCAACGGGTAGTGATCAATGGCTCTATGTCTAGTTGGCAGCCGGTTTCAAGCGGAGTGCCCCAAGGGTCGGTCCTGGGGCCGGTTTTGTTTAATATCTTTATTAATGATCTGGAGGATGGTGTGGACTGCACTCTCAGCAAGTTTGCAGATGACACTAAACTAGGAGGCGTGGTAGATACACTAGAGGGTAGGGATCGGATACAGAGGGACCTAGACAAATTAGAAGATTGGGCCGAAAAAAACCTGATGAGGTTCAACAAGGACAAGTGGAGAGCCCTGCACTTAGGACGGAAGAATCCCATGCACTGCTACAGACTAGGGACCAAATGGCTAGGTAGCAGTTCTGCAGAAAAGGACCTAGGGGTCACAGTGGACGAGAAGCTGGATATGAGTCAACAGTGTGCTCTTGTTGCCAAGAAGGCTAACGGCATTTTGGGCTGTATAAGTAGGGGCATTGCCAGCAGATCGAGGGACGTGATCGTTCCCCTTTATTCGACATTGGTGAGGCCTCATCTGGAATACTGTGTCCAGTTTTGGGCCCCACACTACAAGAAGGATGTGGAAAAATTGGAAAGAGTCCAGCGGAGGGCAACAAAAATGATTAGGGGTCTGGAGCACATGACTTATGAGGAGAGGCTGAGGGAACTGGGATTGTTTAGTCTCCAGAAGAGAAGAATGAGGGGGGATTTGATAGCAGCCTTCAACTACCTGAAGGGGGGTTCCAAAGAGGACGGAGCTCGGCTGTTCTCAGTGGTGGCAGACGACAGAACAAGGAGCAATGGTCTCAAGTTGCAGTGGGGGAGGTCCAGGTTGGATATCAGGAAAAACTATTTCACTAGGAGGGAGGTGAAACACTGGAATGCGTTACCTAGGGAGGTGGTGGAGTCTCCTTCCTTGGAGGTTTTTAAGGCCCGGCTTGACAAAGCCCTGGCTGGGATGATTTAGCTGGGAATTGGTCCTGCTTTGAGCAGGGGGTTGGACTAGATGACCTCTTGAGGTCCCTTCCAACTCTGATATTCTATGATTCTATGATTCTATGATTATTATATTTACAATATTTTGGTTAGTCCTTTGTAATACACCAGCATTAGTTAATTTATCCCACCAACGCACACCAAGTATTCTCCACAAGCATCTTCGATAGAATACATTCAGTTTCCTATTGGGGGTATCTAGCATCTGCTGATTTTCAGAAGCATATAACAAAAATGTGGGTATCACAATAACACTAACTTTGTCTTGGTTCTTGTGTGAATCTCCTTGTTTTTTCAAATATTTGCCAGTAACAACAAAGCACCACTTGCCTTCCCAATACTTGCTTTCACCTCCTTTGGGGGTTGACCATCAACATTAATTGTGCTTCCAAGACAAACAAACTCGCTAATCATGCTGTATTCTTCACTGTCAATCAGATATACAGCATCACTGTGGACTCCTCTTTCAACAATCATGGCTTTCATTTTCTTTTGGCTGATTTTTAATTCTACTTTGGTGACCTCAAGTTTGACATTGATCCTTTTATTTTCATGGTATCATCTGTGTCCAATGGAACAATATCACCTGAAAATTCCTTCTACTCTATGTAATTCCTGTGTCTTCCTTTGATGTTGCTCTTCACATCACATAATTATCACAATACAGAAAAGAATGGGTGATAAGATCCAACCCCCCAGCACACCCATCTTTCTGTCCTTAGTCAGTATTTTGAACCTTGATACAGCATCTCGATCAGTGACACTATCTTTCCAGCAAGCCACTATCTTTCTAGCAAGCCCTCACAAGATTTTTCCATAGTGACGCTCTATGAATATATGCATAGTGGCCAGACTGCAAACAAACTAAAACCTAAAATCTGTTCACCCAACTATTCGTTGGCCAATAGTAAATGTTGCAACCTGTTCATTGTTTATTCATGAACTGAAAAAGGCTAACTTTACTGGATAATTTACTCACAATAAATAATTGAACCAGATCCATTCATTTATTTCACAAATGTAATGGATAGAACACATAGAGTTTATTATAAAAATACAATTTCCCCTTGATCACCAGAAAGCATTTAAAGTTATACTATTTTCAATCAGTCAAATTACTACTGTTATAAAATCACATTGCTGTTTGAATATGATGTATAAATTAATGATGGGAAGAAGCTACAAAAACCCTCTCTGGATCCAGATTTTGAACATGTCAATGTTAGTTGTGGTGGTGGTGAGGGTTTTGTTTTTGTTTTTTGCCCATTATAGAAATACAGACCAGCTGCAAAGTTTCAATCCAAATTTGAGTTTGGATTCTGAACTACTCTCCTCAATGAAGGGTAGGGTTGTTTGCTCCAGATATTTTGACTAATCTCTAGTGTAAATCCAAATTTCTCAAATAGTAACTTGCACTTGGAAGTTAGATGTCAAAGGAAACTGGCTAGTGGGACACAATGTTTCACTTCTAAAACAGTTTGTTAGTGAACAGATGTCTTCACCGTCTGAAAACTGCTGACATGAAGGGCACTGATTGGGCATCTTTGTGGACAGTCTCAGCGTAGAGACCAAGGAAAAGTTTCTGACAGGATGGAATGCTTTGTTTCTTTCAAAAGCTCTTTCTTGTCCGATAACTTCAGAGTAGGTGCATTTCTATAATAGCATGTATGTTTTTAAATAAATATCTGACTGTGGTTTAAAATATGCAGTATATCAGCCAAAAAATCAGCCATATACATGATATAACTGTAAATATAGGTGCAGCATATGCACACCACACACATATGACTTGGTTCTTTAGATACCTTTCAGTCCCAACATGCTCTGTAATAAAATAAGGTTGTTATACCTTGGCTCTCAATTGCATTAACCTCCCAATCAGAAAGTGCTGGCTGAATGGACTCAGACTCATAGACTTTAAGGTCAGAAGAGATCATCATGCTCAGCTAGTCTGACCTCCTGCACATTGCAGAACCTCACCCACCCACTCCTGTAATAGACCCACAACCTCTAGCTGAGTGACTGAAGTCCTCAAATCATGGTTTAAACACTTGAGGTTACAGAGAATCCACCATTTACTCTAGTTTAAACATGCAAGTGACCCATGCCCCATACAGTAGAGGAAAGCAAAACAAAAACAAAACAACACCCCCCCCCCAAACAAACAAACAAACAAAAAAAAACAAACAGGGTTTCTGCCAATTTGACTTTGGGGAAAATAAACCTACACTTAGCCTGCAACTCTTTTCCTTTGAGCAAAGTTCAGGCAAGATGAAAAGGACTTCAGGATAAAGGTAAGCATTTGCTGTCTTGCCCAAACTGAGGAGATGACACAGCAATAAGGAAAGGGGCTTTTGCTGGGAGACCTTATTAATGTGTCTTAAAGCACCACCAAAATATTTTCTCTTTTTAAATTTTATCTTCCAATATGAAAGGACCAAATTCAGCCCTTTGTTTAGCAGGCACATCTCCCATTGAATTCTACAGGGGCTGTGATTTCTTATGCCAGTAATGAATTTGTCTATATAACGGATCTTTTGTTCTGAACAGGATGATGTTCAGAAATGATATATCAGACATCTGGAAGCTGTGATCCTGTTTCACCTCCTGGCTAGTCAAGATTGGGCCATGGATCTGGTCAGCAAGGGAGAGTCCAGATGCCACTGGAAGTGAAGTTGGTGTCTCGGATGGCATTCTTCAGTCTGAGGCAGTAGAGTATGGTGGCAGGAGAGACCATGCTGCTGGAGGTGCTACCTTTTGGGTGAGATGTGAAACCAAGGCCATTCATGATCATAAGAATAGGATTTTTAGCCTGGGTACCTTGGCTAAATTCCAACTCAGAAAACTGCATCCTATATAGCACCTATCTACATTTCAATTGAATAAGTTATTCTTTATTTCTTGCTCCAAACAGGTAGCAATGCTGTATGGTGGTGGGAGAAAGGGGAGAAAATGTTTAAGTGATTTAGGAATCCAGGTGGATGAAAGAGCATCAGTGTAACTTGAGGTGGTCCTTCCCACTCTTCCTATCATCACAGGTCTGTCAGTGCCATATCCACCCTCTCATTACTGTGCCCGCAGAGGAATGTGCAATAGAACTCAAAAGTCCAACCTGGAGCTTCAGTATTTTGTGTTTCCAAGGCAACACCAGCTTTAACAGCCTTGATAATGACATTATTTGGTTGAAATGAGCATGTATGATCTTTTGATTACCACTGGAAGTATGAATTGGGTTACTCTCTCCATCCCCTTGAAAAATAAATGCACTGGGGGGAAAAATTCACAAGAGGGTAAATGGAAAAATCAGTTTTTACATTTAATGGAGTCCTCAGTTCAACATTTCTTCTCTTTATAGATTTAGATAACATGTGTTCATCAGTGATATCTTAGTTTCACAGAGCAAAGAAATTAATTACTTACTAATGTGCAATTCAGAAATTAATTTGTTATCAATATCATTTTAAATATGTCATTATTAATCAATGTAAACAAAGCAGCCTATAAACTGGGTGCAGTGTAACCTGATTTGTGCTGAGGCTGCAGGTTATCAGCTCCAAGGAACACAATGACAGTGCCGTCACTAAGGAGAGGAGGGGCATTCCAATGTCAAACACAGAAAAAATAATATTCCACACTCCTTGCAGACTACGGAAAATCCCAATCATTACAATGGTAGAGTGGATGGTGAAGTGGCAAGGTCGTGATCTTGCTGCACAATATTTTCCTAACACACTCCGCCCCCAGCCCCAGCCCCAACCCCCACCCCAAGCTAAAAGTTGGACTGAGTTGTTTTTCTTCCTAGTGGACCACACAGAGAAAAGTTCCCCCTGGTCCCATCAACACACTAGCACAATGGAGTTTGGGTCAATGACTGGGGATTCTAGGTGCTACTGCAATACAAATAATATGTTTTACGGATAAGAGTGGTTACAAGAACCACCAGTATGGACCAGACAATTATTTTCATAAACATCTCGCACCCTTATCTGAACACTGATCCAAAACTCCAGTATGGTTTTTTTTCTGTATTCCCCTCTGTCAGAGGGGCAGAGGACAGTGTCCATGTGTAAATTAACAAACCTGTACTATCTGACTGTGCCTCAGTCTTTGTGAACATCTTTTTCTGTATATGATTGTTAAATTTAACGCCTTGATAAAGTGTTTGGGCTTGATTTACCCCATTGTTACAAACTGTACCCCAGCAACAGCAGTGGGTGGAGAAAGCCCTGCAAAGGTCTCTGGGGTTTTGATACATATAGTCACATGTAACAAATATGTTCTCATACCTTGGTATTTACTAGGGTTGCATAACATTGCAGAAAAAAAGTTTGCAAGCATATTTGCAATTTAAAGCTCTGCTTTAACAAAGTATTTAAACATGTGCCTAACTATAACCATTTGAGCTGTCCCAAGGGGCCTCAAGATCAGGACCAGTTCTGAAGATTTACCTTGACTTCCTTGAAAGGGTTTCATGGAGTATAATCTAGGGCAGAATTTGGCCAGTTCAATATATGGTATTAGCCACAGCCCAGCATGCTCAGATTCTTTATGCTGTCACAATTCTCTTTCACATAATTAAAACAAATTGATATGGTTCCTCCCTCTTCCCATTCTGCTGTGTGGCCTGCTACACATATGTGCGTGAGAGAGTTTGTTTGGATGGATAAGAATATACCTAAAAGTATAAAAGTGTGTCACCCGAGGAAGTCTTCAAATAAAATACATAATAATAATAATAATAGTAATGATAACTTTTAATATATAATTAATATATCCATGAGCATTCCAAGGATCTCAAAGTGTTTTTCAAACATAAGTTATTCAGACTCCTGGTTGGTATGTAATTCTATTCCTCTTTTAAAAGATGGGTAAATAGAAGCACAGAGAGAGATGATATGGCTTGCCTGAGTTACAGGGGTGGTTCCAGGCACCAGCGCAGCAAGCGCGTGCCTGGGGTGGCAAGCCGCCGGGGGCGGCGTGCCAGTCGCTGTGAGGGCGGCAGTCAGGCGGCCTTCGGCGGCATGCCTGCAGGAGGTCCACCAGTCCCGCGGCTTCAGCAGTAATTCGGTGGGTACGGCGAAGGTGTGGGACTGGCAGATCACCCACAGAAATGCCGCTGAATCCGCATGACCAGCCGAAGGCTGCCTGACTTCCATGCCTGGGGCGGCAAAAAACATAGAGCCGCCCCTGCTGAGTTAACTTGCTTTCCAGTGGTGACGTCTAACATTTAGCCCAGGGATCGTTGCTCTCAAGGGTAACTATAATGAAAAGAAAATTGGTATTTGATTATGAACTAAAAATATTCTCCTGTAGCCTGAATAGGAAGGATAGTGATTAGGATGCTAGCCTGTGACTTGGGAGTCATAAGTTCAATTTCCCATCCTGCTACGGGCTTCCTTGTGTAATCTTGGCCAAGTTGAGGGGTTTTGTGATGATAAATACATTAAAGATTCCATGACTCTCATACTATCTGGGGACCATATAAGTACATTAGGTAGAAAGCTGGGTCCTATGATGTTTAAACTGAAGAATTTGAATCAGCTCCATTGCTGCAGGGGAGCAATTCAAGGATATGAATTTAGCCAGTCTGGTACACTTGGCAACCTCGCAGATTCAACTAAAAGTAAACAAGCTGTTGGGGAGATAAGTAACCCCAAGAGTCACATTAGGAGGACAATAAAAGTTAAGTAAAATTTTGTATTGTGTTTATAAGTGAAAAGCTAATATTTATTCTGGCCCATTTACATTTTTTGTAATAATAGTGCATTCAGCTCTCAGGCTGAGAAGGCGGACACCACTGCTGTAGAGCAAAATCACAAGTTAAGCTGGGCATAGAACTCAGAAGTCCCAGTTCTCAGTCCCCTTGAAATGTCTATGACTTAGATGGGTGTTATTAGTTTTAATACTTGGCTACCAGTAAGAGGCACAGGCAGTGAACAGTCTGACTTATTAGTTTACACTACTTACTTTATTTACTAGTGCATTGGGATATGTTTTGATCTTCTACATATTTCTCTTCTGTGTGTTCTTTTGAGTAAATGGTAACGCTAATGTTTTTGGAAGACAATTTGCCGAATGATACTGTATTATAAAATTCCTTCTGAACATTTACACTTTTGGCATAAGGGTGATAGTCAATCCTTTCCTATAATGATATATTGTCATGTTAATTTTGATGATATCACGCTGTAAAATAGAGGGGTATGAAAGTCTGTAATTTGCAGGCCTATATCATGAATGCATATTGGTTTTTTTGAAGTAATACATGCATTTTAGCATTCTGCTGTACCTATAATGCTGCTTATTAGGTATGAAGAATTTTAACATGTGACAATAGTAAGGTAAAGCTATTATCCAGCTAACAAGATTTCAAATTAGTTTCATACTCTTTCTGGATGCTTTGGTTTTCAAACCAATTACTGTCCCACTACCCACATCGTGCAAATTTCATGCTGAAAGTTCTCTTCATCAGGCTAGAGTAATGCATTCTTCTCTAAAAGCTAAGCAGGAAATGAAAAGGGACAAATAAGCAGCAGGTTAGAGAATTAATCAAGAAATAATTGAAAGCCTGAAAATAAATACATATATTATAGCTGTATTTCTTTCCTTGCTTGCTTGATTGCAAAATGCTGGCTTGACAGCACAGCACTGGACACTGAAGTCTTATTTTCCACATCATGGGCAGCAGCATTGAAATCTTCATACCCCTTCCTTTTCCACAACTCCCTGACCCTGACCAATTTGTACAACCGTAATGTAGAGAGGGATCATCTCAAGGGCCAGGATGGTAGTTCTGTTTCCATATCAGTTTGTTCTTCTGTTGTCTGGGGCTGCTGATTGTGACGGTAGAGAGACAAGGTGGGCGAGGTAATATCTTTCATTGGACCAACTTCTGTTGGTGAGAGAAACAAGCTTTCAGGTTTATATACAGAGCTCTTCTTCAGGTCTGGGAAATGTACTCAGTGTCACAGCTAAATACAAGGTGGAACAGATTTGTTTAGCATAGTTAACAGTTATTTCAAAGGAACATTCAAGGTGAAGTAGCCAGTTAACACCTCAGTGTTTATAGGAGGAAAAAAAGAGGTGTGTGTGTGTTAGTGGGTTATAGAGGATTGTAATACGCCATAAATCCAGTGTCTCTACATCTATGATTTTTAGTGTCTAGCAAAGTTATGAATTAAGCTCCCAGGCTCATCTTTTGAAGGCATTGTGCAGCTTTGCTTGGAGGATCAAGACTGAGAGGTCAGATATGGAGTGATCACTTTGTGAAAAGTGTTCTCGCTCAGGTGATAGTGTTTTTGTCATTTATTTTTGTGTGTGAGTTCATTCAAGAGTATAGTGATTGTCTATTTTTGCCCACATAGTTATTGAGGGCATTTAGTGCATTGGATGAGGCACACCATGGGTTGTGATAGGCATGTGTAGAACCCATGGTTTTCAGAGGTGTGTTGTGGGCTGTATTGATCATCATATCCATGGAGATATGTCTGCAGGTTTTGTATCTGTTATGGCAGGGTCTGGTGCCACTTTGAGTTGGTGTGTCCAGGTCTGTGAGGCGTTTGCTTCTTATGATGAGTTTGGAGAGGCTGGGGAGGGAGCAGTTTGAAGGCCAGAAGAGGGGATGCAGGATAGATTTCTTTCAGGATGTGGTCCCCATTGAGTATGGGTCATCGTAATTGTTTAGTGATACCCCATATGGGTTCCAATGTCAAGTGACAACTAAGGGTGTGTGGTTGGAGGGGTTTTAATTCTGTATTGAAGCAGGTTCTCTTGGGGTATTTGGGTGGCCTGTTCCATGATGTGATCTACTTCTCTGGAGTGTCCTTGTTTGGGGAAGGCAGTTGTAAATATGTTAAAGTGTGTATCCTGGACTTTCTCTTTCTCTCTCATATTCTGTGATATCTGAGTGCCTGGCTGTAGATATCAGATTCCTTGGGTGTTTTGGGTGGCTTCTGGATCTATGAAGGTAGGTGTGGTAATCTGTGGTTTCTTATATATAGTTGTCTGTAGGTTCCATTGCTGAAACTGATCATGGTATCCAGGCAGTTGATGTTAGTGTGGGAGAGTTCTAGAGAGATTTTAATAGATGGTTGGTGGTTGTTGAAGTTGTGGTGCAAATCTCAGAGAAAGTCTACTTTCTGTCCACAGGATGAAAATGTCATATCAGGTATATCTCAGGTATATAATTGATTTTGCAGTGCATTTGTGAAGAAATTCTTCCTCAACGTGGCCCATGAAGAAGTTGGACAACTAGGGAGCCATCCTAGTATCCATGGTCTGGAAAAAGTGATTGTTGTTGAATGTAGAATTGTTACAGATGAGGATGAAATGGATGAGTTTGGCGATGTGTTTGGGGTGGATATTTGAGGGTTGTCCATTGTCTTATAGATATTTGTGGCAGACAGCGATGCTGTCATTGTGAGGGTTGCTAGTGTACAGGGAGGTCAGATCAACGGTAGCAAGGATGGTATTCTGAGAGAGGTTGTTAATGTTGCAGAGTTTCTGGAGGAAGTTGATTGTGTCCTGGAGGAAGCTGGCCCTTTGTGTGGTGAGTGGTTTGAGGATGAGTCCTGATATCCCTTCAATAAGATTGCTGTGGCCAGATATGATGGGTTTGCCTGGGTTCTCTTGTTTGTATATCTTGGGCAGTATGTAGGAGGTCCCTGAGGAAAGTTCATGGGGGATGAAGTAGTAGAGTTTCTCTTGGAGTTGCCCAAGGAAGGATTTGATGATATCTTTAAATTCCTGGGTAAACTGTGGTGTGGGATCTTCTTTGAGTTCTTTGTCATAGGTGGGGTCAGAGAGTTGTCAGTTGATCTTATTAACGTAGTCATCAAAGTTGAGAAACACGATGTCTGCTGGTTTGATCACTATCTGACGGTTGGATTTCAGGGGATGTATAGCTGTCCTCTTGGTGTTGGAGAGACTACGATGGATGTGATGTTTGGTAAGGATTTCACATCAACTTTTTTTCCTGAAACAGTGAATGTAATGATCAAGTGTGTGGTTTTATCTGTTGTGGTGTTCCAGTCAGAGGATTGAGATTGTGTTATATGTGATATGAATATTTGCTTACAACAAACTAGACTGAGACTGTCCACTCCTGTCATATTGGCCAAAACAAGCCTTTATTATCATTTGTATTTCAGTAACACCTAGGAACTCCAGTCAAGGATCATGCCCCCATTGGGCTAGGCACCGTCCAGAAAAACAACAGTGCCCTAAAGAGCTCACAATTGATATGTCAGAAAGGATGCCACAGGTAAACAGAATGGGGTGGGGAGAAGCAGGTGGAAGAGCTAGAGATAAAATAAACAAAGAGCAAAAAATTAGAAGTCCCAGATGGCCACTTGCCTAACCAATCCCAGATGGGAGCAATTTGCAGGTTTTAAAAGATGTTACCTGTAGATGGTAACAAGTCTTAGCCACCACAGATCTGCAACCTAGTCAGCCTGGTGATGGAGAGGTGAAAGGTTCCTCTTACCCATCTCTTGAGCCAGCTGGTATCCATATGTTATAAATGTAGTGTTTTGATTACTATTCTTTTCAGATAAATTTTTTCTCTAAAACATAGGGCATAAAATAACCTTGGCAGTGGGTCTGCTGACTGGACTCTGGAGGGTTTGATGTAGAAGCCAAGCTTTTATTCACTGCCAGTGTAAACAGAGTATAAAATGCTAAGCATATGAAGCATTCAAAGGGCTTTTGCTTTTTCTGTTGTAGAGACTGGGAGGGAAAGATAAACTCAAGTTAAAAAAATACAACCTTAAGATGTTTATAGCTGATTTTTTTAACTATTTCCCAGAATCCCCTCCTGTCAGGGCAAGGATGAAAAATAGATATTCAGGGTATCATTTCATACACACTTAATAATTCTAACACCTCCAAGGAAACCCTTTAGATAAATAAATATCTTTCCGCTACCATACACTTGCCTTCGATAGACGTTCTTCATCTTCATCGTCTGCATTAATTGTAACTTTGTAAACTCGGAGCTGGATCCTGCTCCCATTCAAGCCAATGGGAAAACTCTTGTTAAGACGGTGGATCAACTCCTAACTGCTTTGGTCACTTAAATTGTCTACTTCACCCTCACACTGCTGTATTAGCACTCTACTGCATCAAATAACTGCATCATAACACTGCTCAGGTGATATTCAGGGCATTGACCTGACTATACCTCATCAATTTAGCCAAAGCAAAGTCACTAAGTAAAGATGCATAATATCTATGAATTACTGTACAATAGACAATGTAATACCCTCTAGTTAAGTAAGACCTCAGTTTATTACCTTCTTTTTTAAATGGACAGTCAAGGTTGCTAGGCCTAAAACTGCTTTTGTTAGATGCCTCAAACTGATGCTCATCGCTTAAGAATTCCAGCATCATATTTTATTTTTGTAAACTGAACCATTTCTGCAACTCAGACTCTTGAGCTCCTTTATATCCCATTATAAACAACCCTGAAAGATGAGCTTGTACCTCGATGCCTACCTTTTCGACAAGGTGAATAATCCAGCCTTTTAACTCTAGAGCTCAAGATTTTTTTTTCCAGAACAAAACCATGCAGCAAAGATGAGAAAGAAGGGGGAAGATTCACATTTTTGTCCAGAGAAGTCAAGCTGCACTGTGTCACATACCCAGTAAGCTCATACCATTTAGGTGTTTGAACAATTAATCCATTAAAAACATACTTATTATGACCATGAAGATCTCTTATTCCAGTAGAACTACCTCCGATTATATATCAAATTAAATCAATATATCAATTATCTCACTGGACAAAACACATCAGGAATAACACTAATTTCAGATACTCATTGTTATAACAACAGATCTTTTTATCCCAGATTCCTAGAGGTGCTTGGAAAAGGCATAATTATGACCTCCATTTTACAGTTGGGGAAATGGAGGCACATTACATTTAAGTGACTTTGCTCAAAGACACATAAGTCAGTTATATGGCTGAGAATTGGATCCAGACCTGTGAGAGTCTTATAAATGGGGTTCAGAGTAGCAGCCGTGTTAGTCTGTATCCGCAAAAAGAACAGGAGTACTTGTGGCACCTTAGAGACTAACAAATTTATTAGAGCATAAGCTTTCATGGACTACAGCCCACTTCTTTGGATGCATACCAAGAAGTGGGCTGTAGTCCACGAAAGCTTATGCTCTAATAAATTTGTTAGTCTCTAAGGTGCCACAAGTACTCCTGTTCTTTTTATAAATGGGGCTTACCTAAATGCTAGAGTAGGGAACAAATTGAACTGTGGTGTCACTTCATTGGAGTTTCAATACCTATACTAGGACTATATTTTCTCCTAAAACTTGTTAAAATTTTGGAGATATCCTATCTCCTAGAACTGGAAGAGACCTTGAAAGGTCATCGAGTCCAGCCCCCTGCCTTCACTAGCAGGACCAAGTATTGATTTTGCCCCAGATCCCTAAGTGGCCCCCTCAAGGATTGAACTCACAACCCTGGGTTTAGCAGGCCAATGCTGATAAAGACTGTCACAGTTCAGGGCAATGGCACCTGTGTTCCCCCACCGTAGTCCCTTGAAGGCATATACCTAGGCATCTGGCTCCTCAGTCATCCCCTCTCTTGGGCAGAGACCCGTGTCTCTCCCCCTCCTGACTGGGTTTTTTTTCTAGGCTGCAGAGTCCCTGTCTGCACTGTGATATTCCCAGGAAGCCAGACTGCCTAAATAGGCTTGTGTCTGCACTTTGCTTTCTTTTCAAAGGCTATAAACAGTGCAAGTGCCAGCAATTATAACTTACCCCACACCTCTTTCTAATAAGCACATTGATTCTTAAAATGAAATAATTACTGGGGGGAAAAAACCTATATTAAAACAATAAAAGAACATACATGCATGCTAAAAATCTTACCAGAGATCACCTCCCAGCTCCAGCAAGGGCTCCCAGTAGGAGTCAGTCCTTCAAACCCCACAAAGCGGTTTTTCTGTGATTACAAGTTCATAACAGCATCAGCTCAGAACTAGCACACCCATGAATAGTTCAGTCTTTCCTTTATACCAGTGGTCCCCAACCTTTTTCGTCTGGCAAGCGCCAGTCGACGAGCCACGGAGGACTGTGGCGGCGGACGAGCATCCGCCAAAATACTGCTGACAAGCGGCAATGTCAATAGGCGTCGCCGCCAAAATGCCACCGAAAATCGGCGGCATTTCAGCGGCGACGCCTCTGGATGACGCTGCTTCTCGGCGGCATTTCGGCAGATGCTTGTCCGCCGGCCAGTACGGGGGCGCACTTAGATGCCCCGGTAGGTGCCATGGTGCCCGCAGGCACCGTGTTGGGGACCCCTGCTTTATACAGTTTGGGCCTTTGATCTTGAGACTCTGGAAATAGGTAATCAGCAGACAATGGATCCCTCCTCAGGGTATAGCCTCAAAGGGCTGGGTTTTTGTATACCCGAAGGTAGGGAATTTACATTCATCTCCCCCTACAGATTCCCTAGGCAAAACACATGAGACAGTCCCAAAGGTCCATTCTTGTCTGGCACATTGCTCAGTGTAGTCCTTTGAAGTTCATAACACTTCCCAGGGTTCACATTCCATTTCCCTCCCAGAGGGAGGTTCCATACAATCCTGGCCCACAATAATACATAAGCCATTCGTTTCACACAATGACCCTAAACATGAGCAAGCTTAAGGCTACATCTACATTAGAGACCTTCCAGTGGCACAGCAGTGCTGCTGTAAGATCTCACGTGTAGCTGCTCTGTGCCGACATGAGAGAGCTCTCCTGTTGACATAACTAAACCACCCCCAATGAGTGGCGGTAGCTCTGTCAGTAGCAAAGCATCCTGTTGCCCATTGCCTGGAAGGTAAAGACCCTTTCAAAGGAATCCACTGGGACTGCATTACATTTCTACTGTTGCAAGCCAGCTTGCTTATCCTTGGCTGCAGGCTATATACTCTTGGGCCCTATAATGTCCGGGTATTTGAGTATATCTGGAGTCAAAAATTATGGCCCCCATGGTTGTATTGGAACCACACTGTGGAGCAAAAAGGGGCTGAACTAGTTCAATACAACCATGGGGGCCATAATTTTTGACTCCAGATATACTCAAATAGAGTATAGAACTATATTTGCACTAGGTTGGTCTGAGCAAGAGAAGACCCAGCTTGTAGTATCCACTCAAAAGTCAACGACTGTCCCCCATAGCTCAAAAGGTGGCTGGCAAACACCAGACCAAGACTCAGGTATTGTGCCCAGCCTCATGCTAAAGGGGTTCTCTAGCCCTGTGGTGACAAAAAGTCTTGTAAAATTTCCCCAGATATGATGGGTATCCATGTTATACACTGTACCATAGTAATAACGACAGTAACTAATAGATGATAGATTAAATAGTGATTTGGGGAGCAAAAGCCAAATAGAGGAAACTATAGACATGTTCTGAATGCACATAACCTTTTCCCCTTCCATCAATTATTTTGGGATGCTCAGATCCTTCCTAGTCCTCCCTTTCCATTCACTAGTATCTGATTCACATAATATATTTCTGTTCACATGATACCTACTTGGCCGGGCTCACACTTACGTTTGATTGGCTGGACTGACTGCCAATTGCTCAATCTTCATTTACCCATAGATAATCTCTATTAAAAACAGGAAGCTTATAACTTGAGCCAATTCACCTTTTCATAGCGCCCATTAAAGTTCAAACAAGACTATATGCAGAACACCAGCTTTACATTTTATAAGGTGCTAGGCAGATCTCAGACCACATTCATTTTATTTGGAATGCACAATTATCTTGAAGAAAATAAAAACACATTTTAAACAACTGCAGCATGAACTGCTTTGTTCTTTAAAGAGCACTAGACCAAATTCAACATCAGGGTACTACCACTGGCTTCAGCAAAGCTACATTGGTGTGAATACGTTCCACTATCTTTATTTTGCACAAACTAGTGTGTATCTGCAGGTTCACAGATCCATAAATGCTGTCCTCCTATCTGCAATTTGGATGGGAGGAAAAATCAGAGGCCCATCCAGAAGTAATTGAGAAGGGGGAGGAAAGGACAAGGAGATTGCTTTAAAAAGGTAGAATAAGTTAGACCAAACTTTGAATAAGGCAGTTCAACTGGAGCACAGCTATCTTTCAGGTTCACCCATCTCTAGTGATAATTCACCATCCAGGCAGACATTTATGCCACACTTGATGTCCCAGGTAAAGGTGGATTTCAGGAGAGGGTTTTGTTGTTCAGTGTATTTGACACACCTTTAATGATTGTATTACCCCAAACTCCTGCTCTCTCTCTCGTGTGTGCGTATGGTGTAACAAAAGCTGCCACATGTGTAAAGGAGCAGATTCATCCCTGGTATAACTCCATTATCTGTGGAAAGAGGGGGGAATTGGGCCCAGCTACTTTAAATGTGGCTCACAATGCCTTTTGTTCCTCCTGCTTTGTAGCCTAGGCTATCCCCCTTTTCACATCCTCAATGCACTCTACTCAACTGCACTTGTTTGCCAGTTAAGCTACCCACCTGCAATTGCTTTAGCACAAGCTCACTGCACTGTAGGCATAATCTTATCCATAGAAAGGCAATCACATATAAATCAATGGCATTACATAAAGAATGGATTTGGGCTACCAGCATGTACAGCTATGGACTCCACCATTTAGGAAGGACATAGAAAACTAGTTAAAATATCAATTGCAAATGATACCAGAGTAGAAAATACGAGAGGGGATCTGAAAGAGCTAAAACTGACAGAGCTAGTGTAGAGAGGGGAAAATCCAAGGGGACAAATCACCTCTAAATAACTTTAAGGTAACAATACAAATGAAGAAAGGAGATTATTCTCACAAGGAAGTTAGAACAAAGAGCAGCAGCCTAAAGCTAAGGAAGGAAACTTGTGTAGCCATGGCAAGTATTAACAAAACAGTCTTAAATGTAAATACAATTTGGTAGCAGAGTAACTAGTTAGTACTCAGCTTTTTAATTAAAAAAAAAAAAAAAAAAGCAGCTTGGTCCACTTATATAAGGCGTCTAATTGGGCCTAATTGGGCCGGCGTCATTAGATGGCTCAGTCTACCTGTGAGTCATTTGGTATCTGCCTGAATTTATAAAAGCCTCAGTGAGAAGGCATTGCCTAGAAGCTTCCTCCCATGGAGTTTCTTTCTCTGTTCCCCAGTAGACATGTTTTATCCAAAGGTTTTGTCTCAGAAGTTAAAGGCGGAGGGAATTTTTCTTTAGGATGGGCTAGGAAGGAAAAAAAAGTTAGGATCTTTGGCTAAGGCTGTAGGAGCTGATTGAAGCTAATTTGCTAGGGTTTGCTGTTGTATTTGGAGATTCCCTTTCTTACTTCTACTTCTGCAGTAGAGGTGCTGGAAGTAAAGGAACTTGTTTATGTGCAGTAATTTGTGAATTCTTTATCATTGGCTTCAGATTTTGCATAAATAAATGTCTGCATAGAGTGGGTCCTTGTCTTAGGACTGTCTAACCATGTCACAAGAGGAGACTAGTGTCACTGCAGTGTTTCTAGAAGTGATTAGATAAGGCATTAGAGAAGATATTTATTAGGTGAAATAATACCTTTAAAATACCAAAACTGCCTTGAATTTTAAAGGGTTCTTCAGTGTACAGAAAGCTCCCTCTGGCAGCCAACCAGTAAGTCTGAGTTCAAAGATAAGGGTGGCAGGCTGATGGCCTCTATGGTGGCATATGGAAGTCTTTGGGGCACATACTCATATTAGTTTCTCTTTAATAGAAAATATACATGAACAATGTAAAACTCTGCTTTTCCATGAATATTTTAGAAAGTGGATTTAGGGCTCAAGAGTAGTGACTGCTAGATAGCCCTAGTGATTAGTCCTTCATTTGTGTATCCAACAAGTACAGCTGGGAATGCAAGTGTTTGCACATTATCATGCTAGTATGCTTTAGGGACCGGACTGATTTCACCAAGTAATCTTGAGGTCATGGAACATTTGGTCACTAGATGAGACATAACTAGAACTCCATGTCTGAATCACTTCAAAACTTTTTAGGGGATGATTGATCCAGAATTGAATCCCCAGATTTGAACCTGCCTGCACAGTTTGGAGCCTCTAGATTGGATCTAAAACTAGAAAGGGTCTATTTTCCAACTGAGATCTGTTTGATATTGTAGGACTCTACAACGTTGGGCCAGAATTGTAGAAGAACAACACTCAACATTTCTGCACCATTGGATCTAAACTAAACACAGCCTTGATCCAAATCCAAAAACTGCTTCCAGGTCTGACTTCAACCCAGTATTAACATGGCCTGGTTGATAATCAGTTGCTAGTTCAAAATCTCCTGAGCCAGCCAGGCCCTCCCCATTTATCTTTGCATTATTAATGAATTGCATGGAGAATCAGTGTGTTTTCTGGAGATGGTTCAGCAATAGCACTGTTAAGAGCAGAAACTCTTCTCTAGGGGCTGTTTCCCTAGAACAGTGGTTATCAAACTTTTCTTTGCTCCAAATCTCCCCTCCAGTTATCTCTTTCATACCAGAAATCTTTCTAACTAGCCTTTTGTTTAGCTATATGGAAAAAGCAGGGTAGTTGTGCATGGAGCTAGCCTGAGGATGGCATTCCATTTCATGACAACTTTTGAGGGTTTAAAATTTGGTTTTGTTCTTCTTTGGAATGAAAAACAAACCTTTCAAACACTTTCACAAAAGAGACTTGTGTCAAAATGTCCATTTTCTAATGGAAAAAGCTAGGTTTTCTGTTTTGGTCTCTTTCATATGCATCCGAAGAAGTGGGCTGTAGTCCACGAAAGCTTATGCTCTAATAAATTTGTTAGTCTCTAAGGTGCCACAAGTACTCCTGTTCTTCTTTTTGCTCTCTCTAGACGCTGCTGACCAGAGTGTCTTGGACCTTGGCAACCTTCATATTTAAAACTTTGTTGAAATTGATACATCTCTACCAAACATTTTGGTTTTGATGAAACCCCATATTTCAATGAAAATACATTTAGTCCAAAATGTTCCAATCAGCTCAAGCCATGACCAACAGGTGGAGAACACATGCTAGGTATGATGTTTTTTGAAGATATTAGATCCCCATTTTGCCAGTTCAGTAGGCCATATTTCATGGCTATTCCATTGAACTGATGGAATAAGTGTTATATGATGAACACTTCCTAGATTATTATTATTTTATTATTTTGGTGCAGTGTTCTGCCCTGTAAAGACCTCCTGGTCAAGGGGTCTAAAGCTCTATTTTAAACAGTGGGCAGCGTGTTCTGTTTTATCCTTTGACTATGGTCCAATGTGAATAGGAAAACTTGGCTTGAAAGCAGTAAGCCACCCTAGAACATTCCTAGATAAAAGGAACCAACAGTCTTGAAAATACACAGCTATAAAAGGAGAATATGGGTCTGAAGAGATTTCTATGGATATATGCAAGTGGTCGTGTCATCTCAGTGCACTTGAAGTACAGGAAAGAAACAAGGGAGAGCAATTCTGAAGAAAAGCTAGAGAAACTTTATTCAAGCAGAGATGTGCTAGAGAGCTAGGTAAAAACATTAATCTTTCACGCATAGGTTTATATCTGGCCTGGATCACATTTACAATGAGGCTACCATATTTGTTTGCTAATCTACATCTAGTAAATACTTGTCTATACTTTATAACAGGAAGGAGCCATCCTGGCCTGGGGAATTTTAATCCCCTTTGAATTTTTTGTATTAGCTTCTAAATTTTGGAATATCAAAGCATTTGATATTCATATTCTGTTAAAGAACTTGCCCCCCTCCCACTTGAGAATGGGGGAGGAGAACTAGGGAGATGTGTGTATGAGATGCAGTTCTGAGTCACATTCTGGATTGTCAGTCAAGGAACTAGTGAGTGCAATCTCTGGCATTAACAGTGATGGATTTGGAAGGTAGTATGACATTAGAGGGAGAAATTGGTTTGGGAGCCACAACTTACTGCTTCTGGAATACTTGACCACTATTCCATTTCTCAATGGATATTTCTCTAGATTTTACAAAGAACACAACCATGCTGAGACTGATGGCAAATGGAGAGATTTTAATGGAAATCCCCACCACCCCTGACACTAGTAACATGGTCAAAGGCTGAGTGTTTTTACTGCTCCTGGAGAATTAACTATTAGGGCTGACCTAGAGGGCAAAAGTGTCAACAGTAGGCATTTCCCCTTTTTTGTTGCATGTGAAAACAAACAAGTTGGTCTAATTTTAAAGGCACTTCTCTCCTCAAACTGAGGATTGAAGGAGCCCCAAGAAAAAGACTAGTATTGGAAATGATTGGTGCAACTCAAAAGGACAACTCTAAGACAGAGATGCTGGAACAATGTTTATAGTGGGGGTGCTGAGAGCCATTGAACCAAACTAAAAAACCCTGTATATAATGGAAATGACTTCAAGCCAGGGGGTGTGTCAGCACCCCTGCACCCAGCTGTAAGGGAAGTTTCAGGGGATTTTAGAAAAGGTGGGTTTCATGGAGAGTAACCCTCAATTCCAGACAGTCTGACATGAGGACAGGGAGTTCAGGGGACAGAAAGAGGAGCTTTGAGGGAAAATTTGAAATGCCCTTATTGCTACAGAAGTCTCACAAAGCTTTCTTAGTAACAGACTAAGAAGTAAAAGTCCTAAAAGGACAGTCTTTCCTCCTATTATTCACTTACAGTATGAGCCTATGTATTCAGTTATTCACTAAGCCAACTCCTGGGCCTGTGATATCCCCTTTTCACTGCTGCAGTGGCTATACTAGCCAGGCAGCTATGGATTCTTCCAGTGTGTGGGGGAGTCCCTGGTGGCCTTCAGCCATTATAACCAGCTCTATCCCCCCGTCGCCATGCCTAAGGAGTGTGTGTGTGTGTGTGTGTCAGGGGGAGGCGGGGAAGATGGCATGGCTGGAACACCTCTGCATTCTGGAAATATCCTGTTGCCATATTGCCCCCTGAGGCTGCTGTAACTTGTGCTGCAACTTGAGGATTTGACTCATCTCAATCCTCCACTTGACGAAGATGGAGAAGGGTAGGGAGAAAATATATTCCTTCCTAATGAGCCCGAGCCCAAGCAGCATGACATATAGTGGGCCTGTGATTTGTGCAAAGCAGTACAGAGGCTACTGAATACAGTGGACTGGCTCTTGGACACTGTTTCAGACCCTTTGAGCCTTAAAGCTGCTGCAAATTGTACTGGGGGATTGGGCCACTATAAAGCCACTTTGACACCCACCCACCCACACCAATCACTGCTCCCACATAGCAGAAGATGGAGTCCAGTGGCTAGAGTGACTCTTCTGAAGACCTTCCTAAGTTAAAATTGGAGGACTTATGTGGTGCCTAGTCATCACAGACCCTAGAAGGAAATCCATTACAATTACTTGTGGCTGGGTGCTGCTCTGACAAGCTGAGCTTGTGATTTTGCTCATTTCTTCTCAGTGTTTCATTTTTTAAAAGTTTCCCTTTTATTGAACGTATAAATTGAAAATCTATGCGATGGCTCCTGTCTCTAGCACCTGGTGGCAAGACATTGGAGTGGATTGAACCAACTGGTGGAGTCTCCCATCTAGTGGCTGCATTTGCTACCTGCACGTTACTGCAGCTGACTTGAACAGAGGCACATGGGGTCACTCAGAAGCTATTTTAGATGGTGAGCACATGGGGATCTTGCCTCTAGCCAAGTCATTAGCAGCTGTGTTAACTGGAATTCATTCAAAATAGGGTGTAAGTGGAACTCATGTGGTACATCGGCTTTGTACTGGCCTTCTGCACAGGCAAGCTTATCAGATGGGTTTCTGTATCGTAAATGGGAGTCCCATAATTAACACTGATGATAGGTCTTAATTGCCAGCTACTTTCTGCAGTTTAATTTAGAGAACCTTACTTCTACCTCTTTCCTGCCCTAGAATTTGCTGTTAGGCTCAGCTGCGTTTTCCTATATCAGCTGTGCTTTGAGCAAACAGGTGTGCAGGTCTCTTTTACCAGGGCTAACTAGGTCAGGGGTGTGGTAGCTCCCCAAATGTGTGTGTGTGTGGGGGGTATTTTTAAAACACCTGCATCTCACACATGACACTGTGTAATAAAACAAAACCGAGGTACAGCTTTGGCAACAATAACCTAATAAATTGAGTTTTCCTGCTGTAGCAGGGATACCTTTCAGCCATGAGGATCAGCCCATAAGATCACCCATGTAATTCCAGCCATAGAAAGTGATCTTCAAAATCAAAGAAGATGAAATCCCTTAATTTAAAATAACCTGATTAACTACTGCATTCCCCATGCCAAAAAAGCTCTGAGAATCCCCTGCTATACAGATCTTTGTTGGTTCACATTACCTGGGGCAGAGCTTCTAGAATCAATCAGTTATTTTATTTCTTTTGGTTTACAAGGGCTCATCCTCCACTCTGGGCACTTTCCCATTAGTTAACTAACAATTAATAAACCAGATAATGGACTGCTTCCCCACAGAAATAAGTACTCACTTCTATTAAATTACTGCAATACAGGATCTTCGATCTATTCAGAAACTGTGGCTAATGCAGAATTTAGCAGCCCACTTCTAAAGTGGTGTTTCTTCCTGTTGGCATGTTACACCTGTGCTCTACTGTCTACTCTAGCTGCTTATTGGTTTCCAGACTGATTTTAAGATGTTTGATTTGACTTACAGAATACTAATGACCTACCTATCAAAGAGACCTTCACTGTGACCTACTGCTACAGTTTCAGTCAGAGGAGGCACCTGAGCTGAAGCCTTTTTGGGGTGAAGGGGAGGGCTGGTGTAATGGTCTCCATGTAGAGCCCTGGGTCTTTGGAATTCATTTCCTCCCCAGGTCTGTAACAGCCCAAGTTCCTTAGCCTTCAGCTATGCTTCAAACCCCATATTTTTTCCTTTGTCTGTGAGGAGACAGGTGTTGGACAGGGCTTGGCAGTGGTGGTGTGGGACTCTGGGCATTGTGTATGGGATCAACTCATTTCAGTTGCTACTGTGTAGTTGAGTTAATCTACAGGAAGTGACCGTCTGTTTTAATGTATTTTCATCGCCAAGGGCACCCACAGTATTGGACGGGTCCTCTTTTATTATCGTTGGAATAGACTGAAATACATATATCAATAAATGCAAATGTTAGCTACTGAAAAGCCTCTCACAGAATTCAAAGCTCCCACCAGAAGGCATCTTCTGCCAGATCTCAGCAACCTCTCCAGTCCTTTCCTCTTCATCCCCTCCCCAAAGGTCCTAGAGAAAAGATGGGCTTGCAGCACATTCAAAAAGTAGCATGTCTGGGCTCTGAGAGGCCAAGGGGAGAAGTGCATTCTGGGACTGATGGGACATCATAGAGGAAGCTCCACCAGCAGCTCACTCTTGTTCATACTAATCAAGCTCAAGCTTGAATGTCTCTTGTAATCACAACTGCAGTAGCAAGGTTCAGGGAAGAAGTCTGATAGGTTGGTCCCAACCCATCATAGCCTTTAAAGGTCAAAAACAACACCTTCACTTCACCCTGTAAATACACAGCAGCCAGTACAGCTGCTTGAGCATTTCTCTTTTATGGGATGTGGGTGTGATGCTGCAATTAATAGGTGAGTCATTGCAATTTGCGCTTGTTTCAGTTTGAGTGGTTTCAGTATGTCTGTCCATATAGAGCCCATTCCAGTAGTTTAGCCTCACGGTCATGAAGACATGGGTCAATGTAGCAAGGTCCACATCCAATAGAAAAGGCTGAAATTCACCCCAAGTAAAAAATACTCTTCACTACAGCTGCTACTGAATCTCTTGCAAAAGCCTTGGGTCCAACCACACAACTAAATTGCAAACCTCTTTAAACCTCTGCTGAGCTACCACAGTCAGGGATGCTGACAAAATCTGACCAATTCTTGTGGCTGCTTTTCCCAACCTATCAACATTATCTCATCTGATCCGGTATGAGCTTTATCCTGCCTCTTCCTCCCCAATGTAATTCATTGAGGTAGAGCAGAAGTTATCAAACTGCTGGGCAGGCCCCACTGGGGTTGGGGGGTGGAGGGGCATGGAATGTATTCTGTGGGGGAGCATGAGAAGTTTTAGGGGGGAAAACACTTACTGTGCACATTTACCCACAACAATGATTAACTACCAAAGCTGATTCCTCCAAACATATCAGGTCCTCAGATGACACTGTGCATTTTGACGGATTTCTGTTAAGCTTGCATAACATTATACAAAGTCGTTGCCATCTGTACATTAATCCGTTTACTACTATGCAGTGCACACATTTAATTGTAGGTATGGTGTACAATTGCAGTTTTGCTGCAGAATATCTCATATTATTTAAGGGTTATCGTTGTCTAGGTTTGTAGAGAGCAAGAAGGTACTTCAAGGCAGAGAATGAGTGAAGAGAAAGATGCATGAGCACAGCCATTCATGTGTTATACATCCTTTTGAAATGTGGCCCAGTTTAAATGTTTTAAATTAGTTATATTCATGCTGTGTGCTTCTGTGTATAGCACTTCCCATCTCCAAAGCAGTGCACAAACATAAACTAATTTCTGCAAGATTCCTATGAGGCAGACAAGTATTATTAGTCCCATTTTACAGCTGGGGGCACTGAAGGGAGACAACCAAATTCATTTTTGGTATAATTCCACTGAAGATGAATTTGGCCCGGTAACTTTAATAACTTGCTCAATGGCACACAGTGATTCAGTGTCAGAACCTGGATTGTGCTCCAGTTACTGGGTAACCTTGTCATTTTCATTTACAAGCTATACTCACTCACTGTACATAGATATATGATAGCAAAAACTTACCCGTGTCTTGTTATAAAATAGTTTATACCATTACAGTGACAGATCCAACTCAATAACAAGTTGGAGCTAACTGACAAGCAGGAAAAGGGGACCGATTTTTACTGCTACCTTCGATGACTGCAGAAAGAAAATCATTTAGTCAGAATAACTAAGTTGATAAGAAAATAGAAAAACAGTATTTAAAATAATTGAACATTTTCCAAAATCTCCATTGACATGAACTGGGCAGCTGTGCGACCCCAGGGGGCTCTCACTTTAATGATCACTCCAACAGAAGATGCAGGCTGATGACATGTATAAAGGCAGAAAAATCAAAGCTGCAGCCAGAGGCGCATGTCACAGCAGGGGGTTTTCACAGCTCTATTTTAGAAGAAATGTATTTTTTCAGTAAATTTATTCACTTATTTTGATCTGCCTCACACTGTGATGCCGTGGCATACAGGTGCATTTCCTGGCTGGTGGTATTCCCATCTTGGGGAAACCCAGATGAGTCTCATTGAATATTAAATAGAATAAGGTGCCATGAGCCAGCTATATCTAGGAGAAGGGAAACTTTCATGTCTAATTGGGGCAGGCAAGGCTCACTTAGCCTCTTTAGGCAAGTCTGTCTAGGAGAAGGAAACCTGTCATTTCAAATCCAAGCAGTCCAAGCTTGTTGGCCTTAAAAGGCAAGCAGGCTAGGGTGGAAATGCTGATGCCTGTTCCTAGCAGGCCTGCAGGTTATGACATGGCATTCTCATAAGCTGGCTAGGGCAGGTTGGTCTAACAAGCTATTACATCCCAAATGTGCTTGTTATAGAAACAGTACAGCAAGCCAGACTGACTTGTACGGATTTTGACCCAGGCCTATCAAGCCTAATAAATTGAAGTGATCATGCATTTTGGATAACAGCTAAATATCTTACATGTATTGCAAGCTGGAATGCTAGAAATCTCTTTGCTTAGGCCCAAACTGAACTGGAGGAGTGAAGGAAGTTACAAGTTTCCTTTGCTGCCATACATGAGACACATTGGACAGGGAACAGGAGAGACCTCAGCTGGAAATTATATTTTCCTTTATTCCAGACATTCAAGTGGACAGGATAGAGATAGGATTCCTATAGCAGTAGACAAGAGAACAGTTACTTCAATGAGCAGCTGGAAACCGTTGTTTGAGCAGTTTTCTACTGCCTACAATAAACTATGCATAGCTGTGATCTGCTCTTATGCACCAACAGAAGCAGTAGATGAGGAAGAGAGACTGATTTTATCCATAGTTGGATAGCATTGTAGGTGAGATTCCTGACCATGATATGATATTGATAGTAAGAGAGAGGAATGCAAGGGTTGATAGTGGACATGGTAAGCAAAGGAATAGTGTTGCACCACAAACATTGGGACAACAAATGATAATGGGGAAAGGTTAAGAACTTTCTTTGAGATGCACAGTTTGATTGTCAGTACTTCTTTTCCTCACAAAGATGTGCACAACGTTACATGGAACTCATTAGATGGTCAAACCAAAAATCAGGTTGATCACGTTATCAGTTTCTATTGGATGTTCCTCTATAGAAGTGGTGAATGTGCCAGTGATCGTGAACTACTAATGGGAAAGAATAAGATTAGTTAAAAGTCCAAGAAAAAGATGGGTGCAATTGGAGCCAGGTTTGATCTTGATAAGTGAAAGGATAGCTTTGTGAGGATGGCATCAAAGGTGATGTCTGGAGGGTGTTTCAGGCCATTAATTTGCAATGATGAAGAAGACTCACTACAGACTGAATGGGAAATATTCAGGGAAGTGATACAAAATACAGAGGTGAAAGTTATTGGAAGGCATAAGCAAACAAGGAAAAGCTAGACACGCAACGAAACAAGAACATTACAGGAAAAATGTAAACAAGCCAACACTGCTGGAAATGTGGAAAATGTAGAAGTGTTGTACAAAGTGAAGAAATCGCAAACACTGCACGAGCAAAAGTTCTGGAAAGAAGAGGCTCAATAATTAGAGGAGGCATCAAGAAAACAAGCTATGAAAATGGTTAAGTTGTATGGAAACCCAATGATGCAAGTAGTCAGAACAGCATTTCACCAGTAGCCGAAGAGGTGCTGGAAGTATGGAAGGAGCATTTTGACCAAGTGCTGAGCCCTGTAGTTCATCAGATGCAAGCATTCTAGCCATGCTAGGTGAACAGGGCAGCTTGTAAGGTGGAGTGTATATCAGCACTGAACCATCATCAAAGGAAGAAATAGAGAGATCAG
This sequence comes from Chrysemys picta bellii, assembly GCF_011386835.1. Classification (NCBI taxonomy): domain Eukaryota; kingdom Metazoa; phylum Chordata; order Testudines; family Emydidae; genus Chrysemys; species Chrysemys picta. The sequence continues at coordinate 87,379,287 of NC_088797.1, read as the reverse complement.
TGAAACAGTTAAAAATGGGAAAACTGCAGGAATAGACCATGTAACAGCTGAACCGCTTAAAAGTTGGCAGCACAAATTCTATCAAAGCATCAGGAAAAATATACAGGAGCAAGAGGAGGTACCACATGGCTGGCTAAAGGGAATAGTTGCATGAATCTTGAATGGCAGAATTTCCTATCTGAATAAGTATAGAGGTTTAGGCTTATTATCAGTACTAGGAAAAGTCATGAAAGTAATTGTCAACAGATTAACATCAGGTTTAGAGGAAATAGTAGGTGAGGAATAATTCAGCTTCAGACCAGGCCAAAGTTTCATTCATCTGATATTCATGATTTGACAGTTGGTGGGGGAAAGGCGCAAGAATGCGGATTGGTATTTTTCATTGACTTCAGAAATTTGATTTGGTTTGGAGGGAAGCATTTATGGAAATTGTAAAATCATATGACATTCCAGATAGGATAACTACAGTATATACAGGTTTCTGTAGAAAGACTCCTGTCATGCTGTAAGAAGTGGTGGAAAATTAAGCATCTTGGTCAAGTAAAAGTTTTGCCATGGAATCACCATCACTTTTCATCATGTTCTTAAATTGGATTCTAAGAATGGTAGATGAGTTGGAGGGTGCGACATTGGGTAATCTAGAGTTAAGCATTTTAGTTTATGCAGATGACATCGTACCACTGGCAGACATGTTTAAATTAATGATAATACTCTATGCTACCTTGGAAAATTGGCTTAGTTGTCTAGGACTTATAATAAATACCAAGATGAAGTGGTTGCACCTTGGAAAAGGGAGAATGAAGTGTTGAAATGCAGCAGCAAAGTGATAGAACAAGTAAAATCTTGTGTAACTAGGTAGCTTGATCAGTGCCAATGGTTCTGTGATACTGGCAGGCCAGGTGCTAGCTCATGCCAAGGCCAACTATGTCTCAACTGGACACTAACAGACACACAGCTGGAATCTGTCTGGCTCACTTGTGGGTTAATACTGATAAAACAGGTATTTGAATTATAAGAAACTGCTTCATGTTTAGATTCTATTGAATGCTTATGACTTGCTGAATGCATCACTCTTACTTATAATAACTGTGTCCCATATTGTAATGTAATGTCTGAGTGATTGTACTGTGAGCCGCTGCGACTGTATGAATTGCCATTCATTAGTGTGAAGAGCTGCTCTTCTACAGAAACTGTTATGTCCCTCCTGAAAGAGAGACCCACCGATATCAGAGAAGCTATGGGAAGATCTTACAACTGGAAACTTACCACATCTGGATTGAGAAATCATCAACAAAAGGACTAAAGGCTTGTTTATTGTTGTTCTGCTCTCCTCCCTGTGAAGATGAGTCATGCAGATAGACTCCTCCAATCACCAGAGTTTGCAGCTCAGAGCACATGACAGGAGGGGATAAAAACCCCAAACAAACGGAACTAAGTATTTCTATGCTTCTTGGACTCTGGGGGGCAAGGTGTTGCTAGGCTTAAACAAGAGATCCCCAGCTGCTTAGCCTAAGTTAGCCCTAAAGGTCAAGTAGAGCTTGTTGATTATAGAAGCCTTTGATCAGGAGTAACCTGAATATTTCTGTGATTATTGGTATAAGGGGCCATTTATCACAGAGATATGCTCACCCGGGTGACAAGACAGTCTGGAAAAAGAACAGGAGTACTTCTGGCACCTTAGAGACTAATAAATTTATTTGAGCATAAGCTTTCGTGGGCTACAGCCCACTTCATTGGATACATAGAATGGAACATATATATATATATATATATATATACAGAGAACATGAAAAGGTTCGTGATCTGTGTGTGTGTGTGTGTGTGTATATATATATATAGAGATAGATAGATAGATAGGTGGGAGTTGTATGTTCTCTGTATATATATATATATATATATAAGGTGGGAGTTCCCCTACTAACTCTAAGAGGCTAATTAATTAAGATGAGCTATTATCAGCAGGAGAAAAAAAAACTTTTGTAGTGATAATCAAGATGGCCCATTTCAGACAGTTGACAAGAAGGTATGAGGATACTTAACATGGGGAAATAGATTCAATTTGTGTAATGACCCAGCCACTCCCAGTCTCTATTCAAGCCCAAGTTATCTAGTTTGCAAATTAATTCCAGTTCAGCAGTCTCTCTGAGTCTGTTTTTGAAGCTTTTCTGTTGCAAAATTGCCACCTTTAAGTCTGTTACTGAGTGACCAGAGAGGTTGAAGTGTTCTCCTACAGTCCGGGGTACCCAAGTGGATTGACTGTGACTCTGGGTTAAAGCTGTTAAAGTGCCTGAGAAGTTTGCACTTGGTGCAGTAGGCTGGTGGAATCTAAGTTTAGAACTCACAACCAATTAGGAGCTTGTGCCCTGGTTTTTAAGAGTCTGCCCTGAGGTTGGTACTCATGCTCTTGCGTCACTGGGAATGTTACAGGTTCCATCAAAGATGAGGTTACAAGATGTGCTTTAGCTACAAGTGGTCCACAGAAGTTAAAATATGGACTAATAAAAACTTTAAGTTTTGTACCAAAGTAAAAATGTATCAAACAAGTGTACTAACAGTATTATTCTATGGTCTGAAAGCAGCTGCATTAAATGAAACAGACTCCAGATGGCTGGAGGCAGTAGAGTTGACATTCTTTGGAAGATGGCAGGTGTAAAGTGAAATGGTTGTAAGACAAATGGAGAAGCTAGAAAGAGAGTACGACGTGAAATAGGACGTGGGTATGGGATTGACTGCAATAAAAAAAGATTATGATGGTGAGGACACTGTAGAAGAAAAACAAATGATTGGATGCCAAAGAAAATAATGCAAATGTGGCCAAGGTTAGTGAGACCTGGAGGCTAACTACTGACTAGCAGGGACATGACCAGGCTGGGCTTAATGGCGGAAGAAGCCAGGGACAGGAATGAATGGTGATACTGTACTGCTCCCTGTGTCTGCAAAGATGCTTTGAGATGAGAAGAGAGGAATTTTTATTTATTGCTTTTGGTCATGAATCCTAGAGAAAATACAGAATTTACCTAAAAAAAAAAAAAAAAAAAAAAAAAAAATCTGAAAATCCACTCTCATCCCCTGTCTCTCTGGCTGTGATTCTAATATTCCTGCCTTGATGCATCATTAGGTTGGCAATGTGGCTACTTCCTGCATCATTATTTCATTTTATTTAACATTTTATTTCATTTTTAGACATTTTAAAATTTCAATGTTAAATAAATAATCAGTGATCTAGTCATGTTAATATTTGATCAGGTGATTGGAAACTACTTCCTATTACACTGTCATTTTCCCTTTAAGACCATTTGACTTCAAGCTTGTGTTTGCAAGATGTCACTTGGGAGTTTGAACTCTCATTAAATTTAACACAAATGATTATTGGCCTGAACACTTGTAAGACAAGTGTGCTGGCTGAGATTTGCTATTTTCCTATTTGAAACTTTGTCAAATCCAGAAGCAGAAACAATACCATGGATCTTAGGTGACCACATTCACAGCACAAATGGCAAGCCATTAAGAAGTACCATATACAAACAACCCAGAGTCTGAAAATTAGTTGTCCAAACTATGTGAAAGCTTGTGTATAATGAATACATTCGAAGAACAACCGGGTCAGTTTGTGAACAATTTGCTAACACAACAGGAGGACCAAGGCCTGATTTAGCCTGAATAGGGATGCACTTAAGTTAAGAATGTGCTTAAGTGCTTTGCTGAATCTGTGCCAAAACTCCTAACAAATGTTATTTGTAATGAATCGAATTGACAGACTCTAAGGAACGGTAAAAACTGCAGATAGATTTAGAATAGGTTAATACATTAATCTTTTGACTCTGTCCACTTGTTTCTCTTTGAAAAGGGAAATTCCTTCTACAGCTTAGACATCAGAACTCCTAAGAATATTTAGACTTATGTTTTCTGCCAACTGGTGACTGTGCACTCCAAGGGAACTTAGACCAATGTAGCCCCCTGTATCCAGGGTTTCAGCTTGCTGTGTGACAGACACAACATCTCAAATTGGACTAAGAGCCTCAGCCCACCCTTTCCACAGGCAGAACCTCTAGCAGGTGAGCTAGAAGGAGCTCAGACAAGAAGAGCTATGCTAAGACTGTCTTAGCTGGGGGTTACTCTCCTATACATATCTTTTGCCTGTAAAGGACTCTTGGACAAAAAAGCCCCCCTCCTATGCAAGGCAGTGATAATCTGGATGGTCCGGAGAAGATGAAATAATTCATAAGATTTGGTTAACTGTTCCCTTTTTCCTACAGCTGCCACCTCCCCACCTTCTGTCACTGTCGCCCAAATGAATGTACAAGAAAAAGAAAATAGTTCTCTCTAATGTTCTCACACAACTGAAACATTCAGCAAAACAAAAAGAACATAATTGATTGCAAAAGCAACCCCCTTATGAGACAGTCTGAACATTTATCAGGAACAGTCTGAGAGGAAGGGGGTAGGGAATAAAACCAGACTGGAACAACAAATGTAGCATTTATGATAATTATCCACATTTAATCCCCATTTCCAACCAAGCATTCACTTCCTTTAATTAGTTCTCGATTAGAGACAGATTATCTAATAAATTGTACAAATAGAGAGAGGGTTATCTTTGCAGTGTTCCTGCACACACAGTTCTGAACTGACAGGGCCGCAGAGACAAGAGCTGAGATGGGCCAAAACAGTGAAACCCATGGTTTACTTTTCCCTCATCTCTCCCTCCCCACTTCCCATCTCCTTGTCTGCAAATATTGTCCATCTCTGGCATTAGCAATGCAGCCAATGAAGTAAATCCATAATTAAACTGAATTAGCATGTACCAGTAAGTCTAGCACACAAAGAAGGTTCCTGCTTGGAACATTTCCAGTATAATTTGTAGGAAAAGGGTTTAATGTGTTAACTTATTTTTTAAAACTACAGCTTTGAAAAGAAGAGAACATTTAAACCACACAAAGTACTTTGCCTAGGATGTGTTCTGCATTTTTAATCACACAGTATATATACAATTTAATTTGGGGTTTCGGAATGAATGGTTGGACCAGGAGTCCAACTAGGAGTAGACGGTCATTGCAAATGTCACACCAAAAGTCATTTCCCCTAGATTTACCTGTGGTTCTTTTTGACCTTGATCCCTTGAGCTCTCTGTTCAGGTAATGGACACGCAGGCAATGTAGTTGGTTTTGTGTAGGTTGTTAGAATTGCGTTAATTTACACTGACAGAGTCACTCAGTAGAATCTGTTAATCTCTAAAATGCAGTTTGTTTACAATGAATATATCTATGTCTCAGACAGGGAACTCTGCTAAATACTATCAGTGGATATATCTGAATAAGAACTTGTTTCCCTCAGTTTCTCCCGCCTGAGGCCAGTTGGAAAACCATGTTGATGATATCACACTCAGTTGGAAATGGCCATGATGTCATAAATTCAGCAGTCACTGACGGATTAAGTATGCAGGGAGAATGCAATTGTATCCATTGAAACAATAATTCTATCAGATCCTGGTCTTATTCTCCAAGTCTGTCTCAGAAAAGATACTGCAGAATTAGCAAGGTTCAGAAAAGGGCCTGGAAAAACTCTCACAAGGAGAGATTGAAAAGATTGAGATTGTTTACCTTAGAAAGGAGGCAAATAAGAGGGGACATGATAAATGTATATAAAATAATGAAAGATACAGAGAAAGTAGATCAGGAGCTTCTTTTCTCCTTGTCTCATAACATGAGAACAAGGAAGCATTTGTTGAAATTCAAAGGTGGCAAATTCAAAACTGATAAAAGGAAATAGTTTTTCACACAATGCATAATTGTGTAATTATGCTGTGTAACTCATTGACACAAAATGAAGTTGAGATCAAAAACTTAGCAAGATTCAAAAAGGAACTTAGCAAGATTCAACAAAGGAATCTTTTTATTATCTTATCTGGATAACAAAAATATCCAGGATTAAAATAGTTAATGTTAACAGATTTTAGAAGAGCTATTAAACTTCATGCTTCAGGGTTTAAGCCAATGTCTAGCTATTTGGGATTAGAAGATGATCTAAAGTGAGGAGAAATTTATGCCACAACTACCTAATGCAGTGTTTCCTTCACCTCTCCCTGAAGCATCTAGTGTTGGCCACTGTAGGAGACAGGATTTTGGGTTAGATGGACCCACGGTGTGACTCCATGTGGCAATTCCTGGATAACACCTTCCATTGCCTTACCTTACCTTCCTTGCAACTGTCTTTCAAAAGCTCCAGCAGAACCTTTCTTGCCAGGCCAGGAGTGAAAGCTGGGTTTCCACCCTGACCTCCATTATGTAAAAAGTTCTAGGAAATGATGCCAGCTACTCAGGACACACCTTCCCTGGAGATCACTAGAGTTTGACCTCTGCTTCTGGGATTTCCCTGGGCTCTCAGGGTATGCCTAAACTGCAATGACACCCCCTCAGCTGGCCCTTGTCAGGTGACTTGGACTCTCAGGGCTCGGGCTGCCCAGCTATAAAATTGCAATGTAGCTGTTCAGGCTCAGGCTGGCCAGGAGAGGGAAGGGTCCCATAGCTCAGAGTCTAGCCCGACCCCGAACATCTATACTGAAATTTTATAGCCCCATATCCTGAGACCATCAGTCCGCTGGCATGAGCCAGCCACGGGTGTTTTATTGCAGCATAGACATACCCTCAGAGAGCTTTTGAGAGTCTCCCAGAAGTCAGTGCTTCAAGGAGTTCTGCCAGGAACTATGGGCTAGGCACCCAAAGGGCAGTATTGTACAATGCAAGTGGGTGTGGTTATTAGGAGGCAAAATCCAACATGACCCTGATGAACCCCACTCCACGATTAAGGACTAGCAGACTCTCCATTGTAGTCTGCCAGTCTTGCTCCTTAATTGGCTGGAAGGAATGCTACTGTGGTGTCTGTCTGAATGGCTCCTATAATTAGCCTCTTCAGTACTGCCTAAATATGGCTACCTGACATCATATAAGACAGAATTATCCTTATCCCTGTACCATAGACAGAATTTTTTGTCCTTTCCTTTGCAAGAGTGTTTCATTTTTCCTTTGACTTTCAAGGTTGGTGGAACTCGGTTATTCCCACGTATGACTTCCTGTTTGTGCTTTACAAACACTAGAAACAGTAGAAATTAATTGCTGCCCTGACAAGGAGGTAGATGGATGCTCCCTGTCAGCCAGGTGGGGTTTATTTTATTGGGGAATTCAGGCATGCAGGGAGCGTGCTGGTAACAGCCTAGCACGAGGTGACAGCTAGATGCATATCCTCTGTATGGGTATGTGTGACTATCGAAATGAATCGACTCAGCACAGGACTATTATCTCCATGGTTCGGCAGATTTGGGGCCCTGAGTCCCGCTCTGACTCAAGCTGGGGATTCCATTATGGGATCAGAGAGAGAGCAAGAAATCTGAAGAAAGACAAGAAGCAATAACCTGAGCCCTGAACAGAGAGCTCAACTTGTATGATTCCAGCATCACCACAGTGGCTGTTCTGAAATTGGAGCCTTTTGTCCTAGTGGCACAAGCCAGGAGAGCTAGTGGTGCTGTCCTTGAATTCTGAAAGGGCAAACTTATGGGCAAAAGGAGAATTGGCTTTGTCTTCCCTGTGGGATCAAGCAAGACAAATCCTGTGATCTGAGCAGTGGTGTAGGGATCACTTTGTAAGTGCAGGACCTCCACCCTTACCCATTGTTTAAAGCAGGTGACAGGGAGTTAGAGCTGGGAGAAGAAACCAGATCTCCTATCATGCACTTGAAGTGTGATTTTGGTTAACTAAGGGTATGGCTACACTTGCAAATGTAGAGCACTTTGAGTTAAACCAGCCTTCGTAGTGCGTAGTAGGGAAAGCGCTGCAGTCTGTCCAAACTGACAGCTGCAAGCGCACTGGCGTGTCCACATTTGCGGCATTGGGAGCGGTGCATTGTGGGCAGCTATCCCACAGAGCACCTTTTCCCATTCTGAGGCTTGTGGGATGGGGGCGGTGGGTGCAGGGCATTCTGAGTCCTGTTCCAACGCCCCGTGATGCATCGGTTCGCATCCCAGCAATCCCTCTGCTTCTGTCCACAATTGGCACCATCTTTCAATGCTTTTTGTACTGCACACCCTGTCTTCCCTTTTGGTCTGTGGGAATGGAGCCCGAACTGCTGAGGAATATGCTGACGAGTCTCACCAGCATGTCACATTTGGCAGTCGAGTTATTCCTTAAGATCCAAAGTGACGGTTAGAACTCCGACGACGATATCGACTTGAGTAATGTTGTTACGGACTCACAGATCGTGCCCACTCTCGGTCCCGTGCGGTCCGTGGGGGGGTGCCCCTTTCAGTGAGACAGCCCTTCTCGGGGGTCCACTCTCCCTCGGGGTCAGGCCCCTCCACCTCCTGGAGCCGCACCTCTCGGAGCCTTAGCACATCTGTCTCTCACTGTGGGCCTCCTCAGGGAGTCCGCTCGCTCTGGACTCCCCAGGCCTCCACCCCCGAAGGGGTTGATGCAACCCTGTTCTCTAGACCAGAGTGACTCTCAGCCAGCGTAAAACAGGAGGGTTTATTGAGAGTTGAACACAGCACAGGAAACTCTCAGGGCCTCAGACCTGGCCTTCCTCAGCCCAGCACATCCCAGTCTCCCTGCATCCAGGTGGGCTCTGCCTGCTCCCCCTCTCCAGCCCAGAGCCCCCCTGCTTCCCAGCTGGGCATCTGAGATCACCGGTCCCAAGCCCTGCCTCTGTCCATTGTCTTCTCTCCAGATAAACCGGGTCGTAAACTGGGGCCTCCTCTCCTCTCCTCTGTTCTCTGGCTGGAACCGACTGGTTAGGTCACTGGGTCCTCTCTCTGCAGCCCATTGTCCTCCCACTGGCCAGAACTGGCTGCGACTCCTGAGCTGGGCCTCCGGGTCACCAGGTCGCTGGGGTATCCATCCTCCAGGCCATTGGCTGGGGCCCCAAGTTCCCTCTCCGGTCCTCTGTAACAAAAAACTCCCTCTCCCCTCCCCTCCCCTCGTTAAACTAGTAACACCCAGGGAAACTGAATCCCACCCCCTCCGCATGCAAACTATTGGAAACCCACAGAAAACAAGGAAATCCCCCACTTTGTCACAAATGCATACAACACAAGATTGCTTGTAGCATTCATGGACACGCTCACCACTGTGGAACAGCACTTTTGGGCTCGGGAAACAAACACTGAGTGGTGGGATCACATTGTCATGCAAGTCTGGGATGACAAGCAGTGGCTGCAGAACTTTCGGATGAGAAAAGCCACTTTCATGGGACTGTGATGAGCTCGCCCCCACCCTGCGGTGCAAGGACACAAGATTGAAAGCTGCCCTGACAGTGGAGAAGCGGGTGGCTATTGCAATCTGGAAGCTGGCAACTCCAGACAGCTACTGATCTGTCGCTAACCAGTTTGGAGTGGGGAAGTCGACCGCTGGAATCGCGTAGATGCAAGTTTACTCTGGGTAACATGTATGACATTGTGGCTGGCTTTGCTCAAAAGGGTTTCCCTAACTGCGGAGGGGCGATAGATAGGATGCATATTCCAATTCTGGCACCAGCCCACCTAGCCTCTGAATACGTTAATCAGAAGGGCTATTTCTCTATGGTTCTCCAGGCGCTTGTGGATCACTGTGGGTTTTTCATTGACATTAACACAGGCTGGCCCGGAAAGGTGCATGACGCACGCATCTTTTGGAACACTGGCCTGTTCAGAAAGCTGCAAGCCGGGACTTTTTTCCCAGACCAGAAGATCACCGTAGGGGAAGTTGAAATGCCCATTGTGATCCTTGGAGACCCCGCTTACCCTTTAATGCTGTGGCTCATGAAACCCTACACAAGGAGCCTTGACAGCAGCAAGGAGCAGTTGAACAACAGGCTGAGCCGGTGCAGAATGTCTGTGGAGTGTGCTTTTGGCCATTTAAAGGGCCGCTGGCGCTCTCTGTATGGGAAGCTGGACCTGGCCGATAACAGCATCCCTGCGGTTCTATCCATGTGCTGCACCCTCCATAACATTTATGAAGGGAAGGGTGAAAGATTCACTCAGGCATGGAACTCGGAGGTTCAACACCTGGAGGTTGAATTTGCATAGCCAGAGAGCAGGGCTATTAGAGGAGCCCAGCGTGGGGTTGCAAGGATTAGGGATGCCTTGAGGGAGCAATTTGAGGCTGAAAGCCACCAGTAATGTCTGGTGCCCTGCACGGGAGTGAAGTGCAGTGGTTCCAATGTTAGTAGGAATCTGTGTTTGCTACGTATGATACACTGACTTGCAGTGCCTGTTGCTTTCCTGGGCTAAGGTGTCTTTTACTTTATGCAATAATAAAGAATGTTTTCAAAGCAAAAAAATCCATTTATTGAAAGGAAAATGCATTTATTGAAAAGAAACACAACTGCTTGGGAAACAGAAAGGGCAAGGGGATGGGGTGGGGAACGGTACAATCACAGGTTTGCATATGTCCTGTTATCATACTCAGCCTTCCTGTTTGGAGTGCTGTGCAAAGAGTGCAGCACTTCAGGATGGCTATACTGCATAGTGATGGGGATTGAGTGCAGTGGGTAAGGGTTGTAGTTTTCAGGGCTGGGTGATGAAGCTACAGGTGTTGGAGGCAGCTGATGGTGATAAGAATCTGGATGTTAGGGAAAGTGGGTTGGAGGTGACATGGGGGCACACTGGAAAGAGTTTTGGGACAAGGGCTGTGGAGGGGGGGGTGGGCGCGGTAGTGCTCCGCCTGCAGCACTAACAGCATCTGGATCGAGTCCACTTGGCACTCATGATGCTTATGGGCCGCTCTGTGCTTTGGTGCCGGTGATCTGCATTCTGCTGGCGGACCCTCCTTTCACTCTCCCGCCACTCCTGCACTTTTTGATTTTCATTAAGGGAGTGCTGCATGACTTCATGCAACATGTCCTCTTTGCTTCTACATGGCCTCTTCCTGATTTTTTGCAGCCTCTCAGCCGGTGATAACACAGACAGCTGAGATCTCAAGGCTGCATCTGTAAAGGCAAAATGCAACACTTAACAGAGGCAGCATTGTTTACACTAGACAGAGCAATGATTCCCCCGTACTTAAGGAGGGCAAGCACAGTCTACACAATAGCATAATTTTCCCATCCCAAAGTGAGCGCACATAACCCGTGGGAGCCCCAAAATGGTGAGTAAGCACAGGGTCAAGGGGGACTGAATGTTTCATGGCTGTACTGTCCTCTGGGTTTCTGTAGCTTGGGGAGAGCCAACAGCTGCAGGGGGCCTCTATAGTGAACACTGTTCCAACATTTTCCACAGGAGTTTGTCCTGGAAGATATCTTCCTGCTGAGGGTGACCTGGGAAGCAAGGGAGGGTCTTCTACTACAATGTGGCTTCCGCCCTGGCCCATATTCAGCTTGCCTGTGTGCAGCAATGGACCCCTCCACCCCTCACGGCACAGTGGTGTGGACATGTTAGCCTGACTGGGACAAGGACCACAGTGACTCTCCCAAGAAACCTGCGCAAGCGCATTGCCCAAGTTCTGGCTCAGACCTTTTAAGAGATCACTTAGCCCGATTAGAGCGATGTGAGAGAGCACATCAACGCCCTATTCTGCATCTAGGCATGCATGCAGCCCTAACCCTCCTCGACCCAATAGCCCGCACCGAATAACTTCCTTCCCAAAATAAAAGCCACTTACGGGGAACATCCTCTGGTGTTTGTCCTTCCCCAAGCACCGGCCACCACGACTGGCTACCTTCCTACTGGCTGCGTGCATCTAGGGATGCTGGGGTATCTTTCTCCTCCTCAGCACCCTCGCTCCCGCTTTGCTCCTCCTCCCTCTCCTGCCTTGTTGGACTGGGCTCTGAAGTGTCCATGGTCATACTCGGAGTGGAGGTGGTGTCACCCCCAAGTATCGCGTCCAGCTCTTTGTAAAAATGGCATATTGTGGGGGCAGCACCGGAGCGGCGGTTTGCCTCGCGGGCTTTGCGATAGGCATTCCGCAGCTCCTTCATTTTAACCCTGCACTGCAGAGCATCCCGGTCATGGCCCCTTTCCATCATGTCCTGATGATATCTGCCTGTAGGTATCATAATTCCTACGGCTGGAGCGCAGTTGGGACTGGACAGCTTCCTCCTCCCAAACACTGATGAGGTCCAGCACCTCGCCATTACTCCATACTGGAGAACGCCTGGTGCATGGAGGCCTGGAAAGATTTGCTGAGAGCACTCCATGCCTGGCTGAGCAAACAGGAAGGGGATTTTCAAAATTCCCAGAAAATTTAAAGGGCGGGTCTGATGGTTGGTCACCTGAGGGCAGGGCAGTAGAGTTCAAACGGATGACCAGAGTGGCTAGAACAGGCATTGTGGGACACTTCTGGAGGCTGATCAGAGTGCATTAACAGGCCAGGGCATCCACACTGGCACCGTGGCACTCCAGTGGGGGTGTGTAATAGGTCCTTGCCGGGGCTCGACCCTTCCAGCGGGAGGGGAGCCACACCGACTCACTACTGTTGGGGCAAATAGTCAGTTATTTCAGCAGCTCCGGCCTTCCGGTGCAGGGACTGAGCAAAACCGACAGCTAGCTAGGGAGCCCAGACCCTGGATCAGGGCGGGGCCCACACAGTTCTAGCCCAGGCCCGTAGAGGCGGGGGCTGGGCGGGCAAACAGTTAAAGAACCCAGGCCCTGGATCAGGGCGGGGCAAACACCGTTAAAGCTCAGGCCCTTAGTTGCAGGGGCTGAGCGAGTAAACAGTTCAGGAGCCCAGGCCCTGGATCAGGGCGGGGCAAACACAGTTAAAGCTCAGGCCCTTAGTTGCAGGGGCTGAGCGAATAAGCAGGTAAGGCACGCCTAGGCTCCTGTAGCCGGGCGTTGGGTGAGGGGGAAGCCTGCCACCCATGAGCGGGGGTGGCAGGGGGGAACGCAGGCCCACCCACTCCACTGCGTTCCAGCCCGGGGCCCTAGCAGCGGTTACTGCCGCTGCTGGTCAGTGGGGTATCCAGACCGCAACACACTGACATTGGCTCACATTCGTTTGCAGCCGGACCGGGGTCGGCTACCCCCGGGCTACTTCCATGATCCCCCTCAGAGCCTACCTCGTTCGTCGCACCGGGCTCGGGCCAGTCCATCTGCACGGGCTCCTCTCGGCCAGGGCTCGGTGGCAGGTCCGGTAGCTCGGCCGGGAAGTCAGGCCAACGGCACTCGGGCAGCTCCTCCGGGTAGCAGCAGGGGCGGAGGGGTTCTGGTGCAGTCTCGCCCTCAGGGTTAGTGGGGGGGGGCTCCCAGGGATCCTCCCAGCGACGGGCGCGGACGGGCTCCGGCGGCTCCTCCTCGTAGCGTGCCCGGGGTAGCTCAGGCCAGTTAGGGCCCAGGCCTCTGGCCTCAGAGGTCTCCTGGTCGGAAGCTCCCGGCCGCACGTCTGCTCCCTGTGGTGGCTGGCCGCCGACTGAGCTCTGACGGCCGGCCTTTATACTTCCTGTCCCGCCCCTTGACTTCTGGGGGGCAGGGACAGGCGGCGGTGGCTCCACCCACTCTGGTGCCTGCACGTGGGCTCCCTCTTCTGGGCAGGAGGGGAGCCACACCAACTCACTACAGGGTGCATCAAACGTTATTCCACTCGCTGAGGTGGAGTATCAGGAGCGCTCTAGCCACGGAGTAGGAGCGCTCTAAGTGCCTTGCCAATGTGGACATGTCGTGAGTTAGAGCGCACTGGGCTGCTTTAATGCGCTGTAACTCGCAAGTGTAGCCATGCCCTTAGTGTTAATCTTACTATACCTAAGTTACCCTTCTGCAAAATACCCATCTTTGTAATGTGTTTGGTATCTGCTTATGAAAGGTAGACATAAGTGGATATTATTAACGTTTTATCATTATTTTATTAACATGAATGGGAGGTCAGAGACTGCTTAGCTCCAACATCTTCTGATCAGGTCAGAAGCGAACAATGCCCGTGCTTAGTCTTCAGTATGCTATTGCAGTTCCTAGTCTTTGTTGAGCAAAGACTGTCAGTTACGTGATAGGTTTGTGATGAGGACAAGTGTCATATAGGCAGTTAGCCCCGAGACCAACAAACTCTTTTTCTATGTGAACACATCAGATTTGGAACACGAGGCTCCAAAGGTGAATGACTTCTGCTCTTACCCACTTTGTTCCCTAGCCCCTCTTACTTACAGTTGTTTCCAACCTAATGAGTTTTGTCTGCAATTTAGAGATAATGAGTAACAGGGCTGGAAGGGGTGGAAATCCAGGCAGAGTATTTCAAAAATTGTTTGTTTTCTCCTCATAGGTTGCTGTTCCCCACTCTTGAAAGGTGAAAGGTCAGGCTCATATATTTTGTTGTTAGATTAGTACCCTCTCTCTGGTAGGTAAGTGGTTGAAACTTTCTAGACAGAAAGCTGTTTTCTGTGCCCCATTTAGTGCAGGTGGCCTGCTTACTTAGAGAATCCTTCAGAAGTTTATCAGCTTTTGAGGGAAAATGAAAGTCATGAACAATAGACTGGTGAGAAGGGAACACCCTTTCCCAACGCTAAAATATAAAGGGATGAGATGTTTACCTGCTCCCCCAGCTTTCTGGGGAGCTGATGGGGTCAGAGCATTCCATCATTCCCCCCAGAACGATCCTATTGTGGAGGATCTCAGAATAATAATACCCAGAAAAAAGAAGAACTTTAAAGAAAAGTGTGTGTGTGTGTGTGTGTGTGTGTGTGTGTGTGTGTGTGTGTGTGTGTGTGTGTGTGTGTGTGTAAAAAAAGAGAAGGGGGGGCATGGGGAGTAGGTGTGAGGTGGAAGGGGGTAAGTGTCTCTCTGTACTCTGTCAGTATGTGTATTTCAGTCAAGGACACCTCTCACTTGTGTATCTGCCCAAAGTGACCTCCCTATTGATTAAAGCAGTCAATAGACCACTACTTAAGAATAAAGTTGCTTTTTATTTTCTTATTCCTCCTCTTCTTCTTCTTCTTCTGTTTAATTATCTGAGATAGATAAGCAGCTGTAGGCCAATTAGAAAACAATTACGCACTGTAATCAATGCTGGCTTGGAAGGAGTGGGTATTGGCGCTAGAGGAGGTCTTGCAACATAGAGCCGAAGTAACACTGTACAGCTCCATTCTTGACAGACCTTTGTTTTAACTTGTCCAAAGTAAAAACCAGAAATGTTACTGTACGCCTATGAATTTCAGGCAAAAAATTGGATGGACCAGTTTGGCCACCTCCTGAGCAAATGGAGACTGCCCAGGGGCACGGTGAGTCTTTCACTTTCTAGAGCACATGTATTGAGAGACTGCATGGTCTAGTGGCTAGGACACCTACCCTACTCCAGCTGTTGCACTGACCTGCTAAGGTGATCTTTGGCAAATCACTTCACTTCCCTGTACACCTCTACCCCGATATAACGCGACCCGATATAACATGAATTTGGATATAATGTGGTAAAGCAGCGCTCCGGAGGGGCGGGGCTGCGCACTCCAGCAGATCAAAGCAAGTTCGATATAACGCAGTTTCACCTATAATGCGGAACGATTTTTTGGCTCCCGAGGACAGTGTTATATTGGGGTATAGGTGTACCATTCCTCTTCTCCACGCCCCCACCATCTTTGTCTGTCTTGTCTATATAAATTATAAACATTTAAGGGAAGGAACTGTCTCTTACTATAGGTTAGTACAGTGAATAGCACAATGGGATCCTGATTGTGGGTAGTGCCTATAGGCACTACTAGAATTAAATAATAAATAATAGAATAATATTTATCCTCTTTCTTAAGGCAGGTAGTTTGTAACGTTTTAGATAGGAAGTCATTTTCTTTGCCCGTATTTTCTGTATTCCCATTGATGCTATTGCTGATATAGATATATTTATAAGTGTTTTTCTGCATCCTTCGTATCCCATCCTTGGCATCCTCCTGCAACAGCAGTGATGCTATAATGGTGGTTTTTTGACATCATTGTCTATTACCATAGCAACGAATGGAATGTCACAATCTCAGTGTTATGACTTCACTGTATGTCTAGGACCAGCGAGGAAAATAAGATGAGGAGCCAGGGCAAACCCTTGTTTTCATACAGATATATTTTGTACAGTTAGCATGCAATTATCTGCTACCTCATTACAGCAAATCTGCAAGCAGCTGCCCTCAGTAAGTGTTAGCTGTCTGGGTGTGACCCAATAAACTGCTAATTTTTTAAAAGCCCACTTTAAACAACAGCAACAACAATGCTAGTTTTGATTAGAGCTTTAAAACATTATTTGCAATGAAACCCCAAGCACCTTGAAACATGCCTGATTTTGCATTTTATTACAAACCTTTGAAACTCACATCAGGTTAACTGAAATGTTTTTTAAGGTCCATGTTCCTTTCAAGCTGAACCCTAGCTGCAGTTTTGAGGTAACCTGGCCTGATTTCTTGTTTCACTACGAAACAAGCACATTTTACTAATACATAATACCTTACCTAGCGCTTTTCAGTCATAGATCTCAAAGCGCTTTACAAAGGAGATTATGAAAATGACATGTTCAATGACATGTTCCTATCAGCATTTCACTTTGGATTTATCACACTCCAGAATAAACCCAGAATGTAAATAAATGCATGTGACACCAGAGAAATTGTTTGCATGAATCCCTGTGAAGCAAAATGGTTACTTTTCACACCTCCCAACTCTTGTAGTGATTACAAACTAATTCTTTATTGCTGTTCACACATTTTATTATCCTTTTGTTTATTAGCAGTCCTCAGCCTTGGTCTAATGAGTCATTTTTTGTCTTGCTGCACATTTTTTTTTAATTAAATCTTGGGACGTCTATTTAACTTTTCAGATTGCATCTCAGTATGTGTACCTTGCCTTTAACCATGCCCACTTCTTGACAGATGGGCAGCTGAATATCTTTGGCAATAAAGCTATAGACTGTGTCCATGAAAGGCAGCAATGGAAACAGAAAATGTGATGATTGATACAAGCAATGTAACACCCTCACAGTTCCAACAACCATTATGCTACATGACAGAATCCAGTTGAAAGACCCAAACATTCCATTATTCACAGAATGGAATAAAGAACTTGCATCTACACTCATAATGGGTAGGAAAACACAACCTGGATTTTGTCCCCTATCCAAAAAAATTATCACAACTTCTCATGCCCATCTAACGTCAATTAACGCTACCCAAAAAGGCAGACAACTCATTGTGTCCATCTGATATCAGAACCTAGGGTTGGGGAAAGTATGGGAATGCTTCTGAGATATAAACCAATAGAGAAGACAGACACTAAGGGCGCAGCTGACTTCTCCTGAGAGATTTCCAATACCTATGTAGGCAATGTATCCAACAAAACAGCTCAAGACCGCTTAGCCTCATAACTATAAGCTTTTCTTAGGTTGTCCCTGGCTCTGTCCATGTTGTGGGACGTACACCAGAATTCACCTTGGGTTTGAGGTACTTTGGTATTGTGGCCAGCACATGCCCCTCCTGGACAAGACTGAATCTTCCTTAGAATAGAGATGAAATAGATCCATCCAACTTAATTAGTTCATCCCTGGAAGCTCTTCACTCTGAAAAACTGCTGGAAGACCTAGAGGAAAAATCCACTCACTCAGTGGATCATGATTTCCTTTAATGAATTAATTATTAGGAAAAAATATAGTTTCAAATACCTTACTATATGAGATTGATAAGGAATATCTGAAATTTGAGCAGAGATACGTCATGTTCTAAGATGCTGTTTCTGTTCCCTGTCTAGATTGGCATGCATTGCAGTTTTGTTGCAAAAATTTGCAAGAGTTAATTCAAAAGTTTGGGTTTTGTGAACCTTCAAGCCTGCAATTCAGAAATTGCTTTCCTTGAACATTTTTAGCAGTAAAACTTGAATGTTTGAATGTTCACAAGACTAAAGTAAATTCATGAAAAAATGTGAATGTATATTAGCAGAAATGTTTCTCTCTTATTATTTGCACAATCCTAATAATTATAACCACAGTAAACAATAGAATTTAAATCCATGTCTGTTCCCAACCAGTCCATGCTGTCCATTGCTTTTGGGAAAGAAGGGACACAATAAAGACTTAGTTATGGTGTTTTGTATGTATTGCACAAAGGTAATAAGGATGGAGGGCCGGCTCTAGGTTTTTTGCTGCCCCAAGCAAAAAAATTTGTGGCTGCAAACCGCAGCTGCCCCAGGGCGCCCCTGGTGCAGGACGCGCTGCTGCTGCCAGGGCTGGCTCTAGGCTTTTGCCGCCCAAGCGCAAAAAAAAAAAAAAAAAAAAAAAAAAAAGAGAGGCTGGCTGGAATGCCACCCCTGAAAATGTGCCACCCCAAGCACCTGCTTGGTTTGCTGGTGCCTGGAGCCGGCCCTGTAAGGATTATACCAGCTCTAACAAGAAAAGAAACAAGACAATGCAAATTAATCTGCTAGGTGTCTGTTCTGAGAACTTTCCGATCTGTTGCCTGGTTCACATTTTTCAAGAACTTGTGTGATGCCTCCGCTAGTGATTTGTCACAATATATAACCCCCAGTTTATGTACATTCATCTCTACATAAACTTATTTTTTATTACAGTCAGTATGTGCCTTTTGCCCTGTGTAATAGGGCTTAAATATTGGAAAAATAAAAGTTTGGCGTCTTCCCATTTTATTTCTTATTTCTTCTCTTTAACTGCATGTGCTATCCACGTACAATCATGAGTTACAATAATGGTCCATAATATTTTCATTCTCTGCCTCTTCCTTTCATGAAGATACAGTACAAATGTTCAACACATTGCATATAGGGTCCTTCTCAGCATCAATATCTGATACACTTAGGTATTAAGCCGTTCTATAGATTTTATTATGTGATTTCCCCCTTTCTTGGCTGAGGTGACCAGGATCTTCCTGTTGTCTTAGTGCTGGTGATTTCTTTAAAGGTATAGGTCTTTTTCCATTGCCACGCAGCGTTTAGTAAAGATTTTGAAGTCTTTATTTTTTGAGTATTCAGTCCATGCAGCTTCTGTGATGGTTTGCTTCCCAACTCCCTCAAGCCACTGCTCCTTATTTACCTTGGTCGCACAAGATGCCTTGGTGCTTGGCAAATGGTCTGTTTTAGAATGCAGTGCTGCTAAAACTGCTTGTGAAGAGTGCAGCTGTGGAAAGCCTGCACCATGCACGTGAGAAGGCATCTTCTGTACTGCCTGTGGCACAAAAATCCGGCTTCCTTTTATTTTTACTTTAGTTGGGCATTCTGAAGAGGGCTCATTATTATTATTATTAGTGCACATAATGTGCCATTCACGTTAGAGACCTAAAAAGACTCAGAGGCCAATTCCTCAGCAGGTGTCAGTCAGTGTAGCTCAGCTGAAGCCAATTAACCCCAGACGAGGATCAGGTCATAACCCCTACCCGAGGGCGCTTACAATCAAGATAGACTATGTATTTTTGATGTTCAACCTAATGAACGTTGTCCTCAAGCGTGGCCCGGAGATGGCTGTTCCAGGGGAGATGAGTGCATAGCCATTACAGCAATAACGTCATCAAATGCCAGTCTTGCTCGCCATCTCTCACCAGGAATACCTCCATGGCCTCACCCCAGCTGAGGTGCCTCTCAAAAGCCCCAGTAGAAACTTTGTTATGACACCAGAGCAAAAGCTGAGCATTCATCTTGACCTCCTTGATGGGAGGAATAGGAAATGGTGCCAGCCACTGCAGACTTACTGGAATTTCCCAGGAGCTTATGGGAGTTTGACTTTGAGTTCCACTGTGTTCCCGTGATATCTTTCAGAATCTCCCTAAATCCACCGCTGCAGAGACTTGTGGCAGAAACTGTGGGATACGTATCCAGAGGGCAGCACAACTTCAGTGATAGCATGGATACGGGGCAATGCTACAACTGAAACAATATGTGCTGTTGTACTTGCCCCAGCGCTATCCCCAGTGGCTATGTTCTCCAGCGCAGATGCAGCCACAGTGGCTGCTAGGACAGGAAAGTTGATTTATTACAGATAAGACTCATTTCACCCACAGCAGGAAGCCTGGAGTTGTTTCCCTTCAGTCCAGCTCTGTGCTCCCCTTACTTGTATCCGTACACTTGACTCATTTTCTCTCCTCACCTCAGCCCTCCCCCACTTTCCCCACTCTTGCAGTGATTCAGCTTTAGCTTTTTCCTCCTCAAAGCCCTCCAGAGTCTCCCTCCAGCTGGGAACCAGCAGTGAGAAGACTCTCTCCTTTGACTTTGGCGTGTTAGAGTGTAAAAGAGCTGACCCAGCCAAGATCAAACTTGACCCCAAAGTGTTAAGGAAAAATGCAGACAGTCCTGCATTCCCCTCCTCCCTCCTTCACAAGATCGGAGAATGTTACCTCTGATCTCCTGCAGCAATCAGCCTTGCTTTCAACCAGGCACCATGTCAGTACAGTGGGTATTAAGATTTACTGTACAATTAGTTATGCTGGATAGAGAGTGACTAACACAAAGGGCAGGGATTTTAAAATATTAATAGTAAAAGGGCACCGTCAATGTACTTAAGCCTTACAAATCTCTTACTTTCAAAGCTGCTCGTTATAGTACATCATAAGTTCCAGAGTCCCTCTCTGCTTCCCCCCCCCACACACACACACGTATGCCTGTAGCTGTGAGAAATGTAAAGCACATAAAATGAACCTCATATATTCCTTCTTTTGCATCTTGTACGTGTCTCAGTGGCACTGGTGTAAATCCATTGTAGTTACTATGATTTTACACAGGAGTAACTGAGATCCAAATCTGAGCATAGAGAACTGTGCACATATCAGTGCAACATTATTATGTCCATACTTCACAAGTGGTTGGTTGGATTTTTTTTTAAACTTCTCACAATTAAAAGCTCATCAGGGAACACCAGTGTTTAAAATTGTTAGGTATTAGACTTTTGTTCTCTTATGTGGCTTTGGAAATCTCAGCCTAAAAGATCATTGCTGGCAAATCAGTTAATTCTCAGGCTTGCTGTAGCAGTCGTGAACAGTGACCCCATTTTGCTTAGTTCAGCAATATGGCAGTTCAGGGAGGAAGAGGAATGTAGCATCTTATAAAAGTATAAAAATTGTGATTTTTTTTTTGTTCCCCTATATTTCTAAAAGTGAATATAGTGCTTGTGAAAAACAGCAAATTGTCAGCATTGGAGACTGAAGTCCTCTTTGTTCACAGATTGGATATCGTATTGGTATTTGCAATATAAGATCCCTCATCAATATATTCTGCAAACGTTTCTTAACTCTGATTCGAAAAAACTTCTGTTAGGAGTAAGAGCGTTAGTTCAGTCTTCATATACTTGTCACTCTGATGTGACAATCAACAAGGGTATTGACTGGTGCCTTGGTCATTTTGATGAGGATAGCTATTAGAGAACAATCATCAGAGAGTAACTTTGGTCAAATCTGAGTATATGACATATCTTATATTTATAGAGCACTTTTCTCCGAAGGCACTTAATAAACTATATAGGGACCACTGCATCTACCATGAAAATACAGCTGCCTCTAGGATTGAATGCAACTGCTGTTTAACAAAACACTGCATCCCTGTAAGGCATTTGAGAACAGCAAGTGAAGAATACTGGGTGAAATCCTGGCTTCATTGAAGTCAATGGTAAATGCTTTCAATCAAAACTGCAAGGAGGATTTTAGGTAGGCAGAGAGTAACTACCTGAATTAGAATTTTCTCAGGAGACCAAAGACACTTTCTACTCTTGCAAAGAATGTGGCAGGGTCTTTCATGAACACAAGTGGTCAGGAGGACTTCACTTTTACATCTCAGCCAAAAGGCAGCAGAGTATCCCCTATTAACATGCGAGGGAGGCACTGGTTCAATACATGCAAAAAAAAAGAAAGAACCTTACAGATTCACTAGCCCACATATATGTTCCTTATAAGCCCCCCATCCAAATTGTGATCTAGCCCATCCCTGCATAGACAGTGAAGTGTGACAGGATGAGAGACTAAGATGGCCTCATAGTAGACTCAGGGGTAGAAGGCTGTGTATCTCCTCCCAGTCCCATAAGTTATCCAGGCACCACTGTGAAATGTATTTAACAGCTTTGTCATGTACTCTGTGTTAGCAGCTTCTGGTGGTGGTCACTGTTTTGCTGAAAAGTTACATGTTTTGTGACAATATAGGCAGAAGAGGCCAATATCAGATTACAAACCATTTTTGAATGGAGCAGCAGGAAATGCATGTATGGTATATCTGGATACCAGTCATTTCAGTGATTTTTGCAGGATGTACAGTCTATTTCCTAAGGCAATGAAGGAGTTAAAAACACAATGTTCTTATTTTTTCCTTGTTCCACTGAAATGCTGTAGGGCTTCCAACTCTCAGATCTTATGGCAATGTCCCCATAACGTGGTCCCAGCTACCGTCTTCTGGCTGCTGTCTCAGCCCAGGCCACCCTGTATTCCCCAGAACTGAAACAGCACTTTCTCCAGGCAGTGGAGTGTTTCTGAACAGGCCAATCACCTCTGAGCTTGCAGGGCTTAGTGCCCAGTTAGGTCAGAGAAGATGCATCTGCTGGCTGCAAAGCTTTCCCGTTAAAATACATTAAAACAGGGGAAGGAGCAGCTGATAGAAGAAGAAAGAGGAAGAGTCAAGACTGGAAGGGTTCCCAAGGACAAGGAGAGAGCCTTGGCTTCCCACTGCAACTGAACAAATCCCTAGAGACATAACAGAATGAATGTCCACTGATCTGCCACACAACCTACCCAGTGCAGTTTCCTCCATCCTCTCTGATGTTCCTTATTAAATGCTGGACAATATAAAGGTTGCAGAGAGCACAACGCTTGTTGCAGAATGGTAGCCAGAACTTTGGGTCTGTCATAGACCAAGATAATTATCCCCACCTCAATCCCCTGCTAGGCAATTGCAGACATTTTCCTTCCCCATGTGTAGCTCTTTGCAGGGGAGGCCAAATCTAATATCTTGGTCCTCGACGGAATACTGTACTGGAGCAAAGCAAAACAAAACAAACAAAAACCCACCATAAGCCATTGTCAGTGTAGCTATGAAGCTAACATTTATATATCAGTACACAGCCACATTCAAATGAAGATCATATGTCATTTTGGTGGCAATGAATCCACTGTCTTGGGGAGTAGACGTGAAGTTGCAGCAAGTAGCTGCAGAATTCTGAGGAACATAATTTCAACATGGTTTGAATGTATAATATTAGTTCTGCGCAACTGGCAGGCTAAGCTTCTTCATGTTCTGATGTACTTACAAATTCTTTCCTCTTTTACTTACACTTCCCTGCTAAATGATCTTCTGGAATATGGTAATAAATACCTCCTGATATTTTCCAAGGTTTCTATCCAAAATCTGCCTCACCACTCATCATTTGCATGTGCTGAGTCAGTCAGATACTGTCACCTTACAACGTTGTCTCCTTGTGTCAGTGTCAGAGGGATTTTTCTTTATATCAATCAGTAGAGGTTCCTCGGTTGAAATCACAAGAGACATGGGTTCTTTACAAGCTGTGTAGGACACATTCGATACAAGAATTACCCCGCAACAGGTTACCTTGTGAAAAAGAAAATTGGAGTGCAACGTGCAAATGTTCCGAGAGTTTAGATACAAGCCTAATTATGCAAGAGCTATGAGCTTTAGAATTCCCACGTCCAATGCTGCCAGAACACCTGGATTTTAAAGTGAAGCAGGATTTACAGGGCCGGCTCCAGGGTTTTGGCCGCCCCAAGCAGCCACAAAAAAAAAAAAAAAAAAAAAAAAAAAAAAAAAAAGCCGCGATCGCGATCTGCGGCAGCAATTCGGCGGAAGGTCCTTCGCTCCTAGCGGGAGTGAGGGACCGTCCGCCAAATTGCCGCCGATTAGCTGGACCTGCCGCCCCTGTCTGGAGTGGCCGCCCCAAGCACCAGCTTGCCAAGCTGGTGCCTGGAGCCGGCCCTGAGGATTTACTTCGGTCAGATGGGCAGTTCTGTTATAGCTTGCTTGGGTAACTCTTGTGTGACTTATAAATAAATAGAAAAAATAATCTGGGGTGAAAAAGCACTCAAGTGAAATAACAATCAGCAGAGTAATTTTTAAAAGGGATCTTAAAACTTTGAACAAGACACAAGGAGCTTGTGGAAGCTGTTAAGTGATTCTGTTGGGTCTCTAGATGGGTTCTTTCAGCTCTAGCAATGTGTCCATGCTGAATTTTGACTTGATAATCGTACACATGCACACACACCCTTTACTTTTTAATCAACACCTCCTCTGTGGGTTTTCACTCATCCCTTCTCCCCTTACCTCAGCCCTCTTGGCTGGAAGCCACCTGCAGCAGGGAGGTAGGAAGCGGGTGATGAGGGGGATTAGCCTTCGTCCATGTGGAGTTTTTTCCTCCTCATTATCTCATGGATTCCCTCGTTTGCACTCTGTGCTTTTCAAAGGCCCCCATTATTTCCAATCTCCTTCACTTGTCAAAAGTAATTTGGCGACTTATTATTAAGACGACACGGCTCTCGACCCTCCACCCTCCGTGGGGGGCCCCTGGTTCCTTTCAAACTTTTATCCTTATGTTCCATTCCAGCTCCCTCCCCTCTTCCCCTTGCCTCTCTGGGCAAAGCTGCTGAGCTGACATCCAGCAAACAGAAACAAGTCCCAATTAGCTGCCTTCTCAAAAGGACAGGAATTTTAATTAGTAAACCAGTCAATTATATCAGTGGACAGCCTTCACCCCCTACTCCTTTGCTTGCTCACCTCTCTTCTGCTCTTCAACCACCCTCCTGCATCCCCGATCCCCAGTGCCTTGCACTGTCTGTGGTTTAGCTCTCCCTCCCACCCCACCTTCAACCACCCCCAATTCCTTCACAGATACTGGCAGCTACCAGTAGGACCTATCACTTATTGGGTATGGATCCATACAGCAGCCAGGGCTGGTGCCTCTTTGCTGAGGCTGTGGCTGACTCTCCTTGACCTCTGTATGAACCAAAGTTCACTGCATTCCCAGGCTTGGCCAGTCACTGACTGCTTGAAAAATAACTGAATCAAATAGAAAAGAGCCTTAGATTGGTACATTTGAAGGTTAAGACTTGTGGGGTTTTTTTTCAGTCTGATGTAGGAGAGGGAAATCAGATTTAAAAGTTTTGAAGAATTAGTTTCTTTGTGTGTGTCTCTCTTAATGCTAAATCTGGTCATCACCTCTATTATAAGATGGCTTTAGAAGTTTAGGCAGAAATGAAACTTTGACTGTTAATATGGTCACTCTCATATCAGGGCAAATCCTTTAGAAATGCCCAGGTCTGCTTTGTTTTTTCTCGTTATTTACCCTTTCTAAAATGGCTTTCTATCTCCCCATTTGAGCAGCAGTGTCCCAAGGCAGTATTGAACCTTCAGGGGAGCTTGAAGTCCCCTTGTACTTGGCACTGTGTCTCAACCCATGCAAGGTGTGAAATAGCCTCCCAAAGTACACTCTTCCTCGCATGCTATTGATTAAATATCGCCTAGATTTTAGTTTCTTATTGTCCCGCTGTCTGGAGTGGCTCACGACTGTTAGTGCCTATCCCAGAGCAGGCTGTCAAAAGCAGGGCAGCCACCCCAAACTGGTGGTGTGTTCTATAATTAGATTTCACCAAGCCAGTAACAAATGTGAACTCCTGGATTACTGGTAACAGTCTTACCATGGAGTCACAGACAGTCACTCCCTTAGACTCTCCAGCAGTGTTCCTTCTAATTTATCCTACCCATGTGCGGAATGAATTTTGTTATGTGCACCAATATGGAGGTGATATGTGACATATCACTTTCATATTGGTGCACATAACAAAATTCATGTGGTGGGAGTGGGGCCAAGGGGTTTGGAGTGGGGGAGGGGGCTCAGGGCTGGGGCAGAGGGTTGGGGTACAGAGGTGTGAGGGTTCTGGCTGGGGCTGTGGGGTCTGGGGTGGGGCTGGGGATGAGGGGCTCAGGGCTGGGGCAGAGGGTTGGGTGCAGGGGTGTGAAGGCTTTGTCTGGGGATGCGGGATCTGGGTTGGGGATGACGGGTTTGGGGTGCAGGAGGGTGTTCCGGGGCTATGATTGGGAGAGAGGACTCCTCGCAGCAGCACCTGGGCTGAGGGGAGAGGTGCCTGTCCCTGCCATGGGCGCTCTGGGGCTGGGACTGTAGGATAGGCGCCCCTCCCCCGGCCCCATCAGGTCCGGGCCAGGGGAGGGCTGCCCAGGACTGATCTGGCCGCGGCTGGGTCTGGCAGCTGGGCCCAGTGCTGCCGTGGCTGAGTCCGGGCTGCGGGCTGAGTTGGGGCTGTGGGACGGGTGCTCCTCCCACTGCAGTTTGCGGGCCGGGCTAGGTGGGGGCCAGGGAAGATCTGCCCCTCCCCCAGCCGTGGCAGGTCCCCGGGCAGGTTCCTGGGGTGCCTACGCGACGCTAAATAGGCTGCTGCACAGCCGCATGGCTGCACAGCTTACAGGGGACTTAGCTCTCCAGTCTATCTTGCCACCCAGACAAACTTGACTTGGGAATAAATGATCACTTACACCAAAAATCACACCACATTCCAGTCCCAAGAGCCCAGTCACTTATTCCAGATCAGTTGGTACTCTAGATCCTACACCAAAGACAATGTCTGTAGCCAATCCTGTAATAAACTATCTAAAGGTTTATTAATTAGGAAAAAGGAATGAGAGAGTTATTACAGGTTAAAGTAAGCAAACATATACACACCAATGAGTTACCATCTAAATCATAAGAGTGACAGAGCTGTAGTCATCTGTCTATTCAGAGTGTCTTTCAGGGCAGACCTAGAAAGTAGCCCTTGGCTTCTGTTTAGAGTCTTTGGCCCTTCAAATTCAAATAGCCAAAAAGATGCAGTTTCTTCTTGGGGGCGGGGTGTGTGTGTGTTATTCCCTTCCCCCAGAGTTCAAGATGATGGGATGAGTTCACTTGCACTTCTCCTCTTCATGAGTTGGGGAAGCAATCAACAAAGTCTTTTGTCCTCTGATGTTCCACCATGGTTTGTCTGGTGTCGATGGGCCTTCTTCTGTTGGGTGGGAGATAACACCTTCTGTGGCAAACTACTATTTCACACTTGGTAATGTTTCTCTCCTGACTGGGGGTTTAGAGTTTCAATGCAAACACTTAAATATTACCTTATAATATGGGATATAGATGTTATAAGTGAGATTAATACATGCAGTATTTCATAGAGGCTAAACCCTAAATACATTTCAGAGTGGTAGCCGTGTTAGTCTGTATCAGCAAAAAGAATAAGGAGTACTTGTGGCACCTTAGAGACTAACAAATTTATTTGGGCATAAACTTTTGTGGGCTAAAACCCACTTCATCGGATGCGTGCTGTGGAAAAGACAGTAGGAAGATATATATACACAGAGAACATGAAATTTCATCCGATGAAGTGGGTTTTAGCCCATGAAAGCTTATGCCCAAATAAATTTGTTAGTCTCTAAGGTGCCACAAATACTCCTCATTCTTTTTCCTAAATACATTATTATATGTCTAATACCTATTGTGGGCAAAACTAACATACAGGTGACCTGGTCTGGACTGGTCTCCAGCTGCGAGGTTCTCAGTTTTTACGTAATGCCTGCATCCAGGGCAAGAGCTAGCATCAGGCCTGCCAGTGTCACACTTATCACATAACTTTAATATTTATGACTCTTTCATTGTAAGAGTAGAACAGATTAGAATTTGGTTTCATATGATTCCATATGATTCACACTCAAGGTACCTCAAAATGTTTCACAAAGCAATGAGTTTGATAGCAGGACTTCACATACTCCGAGTAAATAAATGTGCACTTCATAGCTCACACTCATTAGATGCTGTTCTCATGTATACTATAAATGCAGCATATTTGGGGGCATGGCTGCAACACAGTTGTCCCCTCGTTAAAGCACAGTTCCTTTTTGTCCTGTGGATGGGATCTAACCATGTCTTAAGATTCTCACTAAAGCCTCAGTGCTGTAAAGCTGAATTCAAGACCTTTTGGCAAAGAGGTGTGAGTGCTAATAATTGACTGATACTGACACATGCTGATTATATAACATAGTAATTATAAGGTGTTTAACAGAGTGTCCGGCATCACAGACAGTCTCTTGGCCATTGGAGAGGGGAGTCCACTTTGAGTGGATGGATGTTCTGGATTTAGCACTGGAAGGTATTTAGCACTATGATGTAGTTGAATGTGAATATTCATACACAGGTGTACAGCATATGCAGTCGTTACAGTAGGTCCCTTGTTCTACTTTGCAGAGGCTATTATAAATCAGTGGCAGAAGAGAGATTATAGGAAGCTGATGCTACACGAGGGGTAAAACCAGCTGGCTGTACTAAGTGTGATATGGGTAACGTCTGGTGGTCATGCATTAAAACAGGATTATGATCAGAAAAGTGACTAAAAACATGGCATATTGATGACCCACATTTATTACTCTTTATTTGCTGCCATATCCGATGTTCGCAGGTTACAAATCAAAGCAAGTTTTTTAAATCAAATATGTACATTTTGATCTCTAACTATTTGAATGCAGTTCCTCATGCAGAGACAGACATTATTATTGTTGTGATTTATTATTTATTCATATTACAGTAATGCCTAGAGGCCCCAACTGAGATCAAGGTCCCAGGTGAAATAGCCCCTGCCCTGAAGAGGTTGCAGTCTAAAGAGACAAGACAGACAAAGGGTTGGAGGGGAAATAGAGGCACAGAGAGGGGCAGTGACTTGCCCATAGTCACCCAGCAGGTCAGGGGCAAAGGCAGGAGTAGTAGAACGCCAGTCTCCTGGTTCTCATGCCCATGCTCTATCCACTAAACCAATCTGCCTTCCATCGGATATGCCAAACGCACATACCACATACACATGGCAAATAAAGACTAGGTAAAACGTTACAGGTGAACACCTAATGAAATGAAATAGAAGAAATGACTTGCTGAGGCACAAGGTGAGTAAACTAGACTGTGTTCCAAGAAAATTACATACAGAAATACACAAGATGGGGGGAAGGCCATAACTTGTGGGGGAGGGGGGAGTTAACAGTTATTAGGTTTACTGTTAGTTATTTTTTTCCTTAGTGAGTAATGAAGGATTACCAAGTTAAGCATTCAGCAAACCTTTCCCTTCTGGAATTTTCCATAGCACATGCATCTCAGATCTTCATGATCAAGTGCCCCTGCTACCTAATTAGCTTTGTTCCTTCTGCTTCCATCATCTCCAGCAGTAAATATTCTAGAATTAGAATTTAACTGGCAATTTTGTTGCTGATGCGTGAAGTAGAACAGAATATACTTTTGTTCTGCCATGGCAATATTGGCTCTGCTTGGCTAATAGTAGTAAAAAGTTGGTTTTGTCATTAAACTAAGCAGATATGACTCATTGGGATTAGGGATGGGCAATAAAAAGGGGCATTTTACAGTGTCTGTTCTGACTGTATGTTAATCACATGCTTAGACCAATGGACTCTACTTGAAGCTGAACTCCAAAGCAAGAGAACATTTTTTTCCTTGCACCCTTAGAGCGTATACAGAAGCTCTCAATACTTTTTTAAAGGTATATTTTTCTGGCTGTTTTTACATTTGAAATGTTAGGGGCCTAAGGAAGAGAGTGTATTGAGCTCTCAGGATTCAACCTCAAGCTGTGGTGTCACCAATTCCAGGGCTGGCTCCAGGCACCAGCGTAGCAAGCAGGTGTCTGGGGCGGCCAGTGAAGAGCGGGGGCGGCACGTCCGGCCGTTTGGCGGCAATTCGGCGGCGGGGCCGTCACTCCCTCTCGGAGCGGAGCGAAGGACCTGCCGCCGAATTGCCACCGATCGCAATCGCAGCTTTTTTTTTTTTTTTTTTTTTTTGTGCTTGGGGCGGCAAAAACGCTAGAGCCGGCCCTGACCAATTCCAGTCCTCCAATAAAAAGAGGCAAATCAAGACCTGCTGTTAGTAATGGGAGAAAAAACCCCAATCAAAACAAACAAATGCTAGGAGGTTAGATTTATGTACCTTAACAGAACCCCAAAAGGGCACAAACATTTCTTCCCTTACCGTAGGGCAGACACATAGGACCAGATTTTCATAAATGCTCAACACCCTGAGCCGGGGCTAGATTTTCAAAAGAGCTCTATGCTTATTTAGGCACAATTTTCATCAGAGCTCAGCACCCAGCGGCTCCCAAGGTTGTTGAGCTCTTTTGACAATTCTGGCCATAATGGCTGTACTTAACAATCGGCTGCATTAAGTTCAACATCCAACCGGATTTCTGATTGTCTCCTTCCCATTTCCTTTTGCCTGTTGTGGTTGTTTGTTTGAATGATGGATTATTACACAGTCACAATTATTTGTCATTAGTCACTAATCTTGAGAGCATCAGATTTTTCCAAGAACTCTTTCTACTTTCCCCTTCCACAGTTACCAGGGTTCCCATCTCTCAGTTTAGCAAGTTTTGTACCTCCCAACAAAGAAATGGTTCTGATGGAGGAGTAAACAAAGCAGAAAATATGTTGGAGAGCTACAACTGCAGCTGAGGCTTTCTATTCCAATAAGCTGTTGACTCCCCACTTGTGACCCAGGGGCTTTGTGCATCTAGGAGAGGGGTGGTTAGTTTGGGTTTTAAGCATTTCATTTCATTTTCCGAGTCATAGAGCTGAGAAGTGTCTGCCCCTCTCTCCCTAGTACTGAGTATGCTGACTGTGTGCCCTGTCTGTGGCATTCTGAGTCACATCTGATGACAGGAAGGGGTGCTGGGCAAAGGGGGAGAGAAAAATCCCTTTGTTTTGTGATCACACTTTTTTGGTGCCTGAATCCAAGCATGACTCATACTGACATGTCACATGTTTTGACAGGGGCCTGGCATGACCTGGAGTGATGTGAGGGCCCCCCAGCAAGAGACCGTCCGCTGGCTCCTTCATTAGGACTCCGGGGCTAGTGTTGGCTGTTGCTGTGGCTGCCGCTGGTGCACAGAAATTCTTCAGCAAGGGCTGTCACTCACTGCAGAGGCCACATCTAATTAAAGGCTGGGCAGATGGTTCTGATCCACAATCCTGGTGGAGGAAAAAACAAAACAAGCCCAGCGTGACAAACCCAGTGGGCACTAAGACCAAGATCTGAGAGGAGAGAACAGTACAGCTTTTTATCCCTGCACTTAGTCAGCAAAACTTGCAAATGCAATTCCTGGCCCTAAGTGATGTAAAGTAGCGCCTAAACATGTTAGACCAGATCCTCAGCTGGTGCAAACCAGCCTAGCTCCACTAACTTCTATGCAACTATGCTGATTTACGCCAGCTGAGAATCTAGCCCTCTGAGCTGAAATCACTACAGATGGCTGTGAGTTGTTAGCATCTGAGTATTAAAACAATAAAATATACCCAAATTGTGCTTATTGTAAGGGTTTTATTTGTATCTCAAGGCATTCTGGTAAAACTCAAATTTTGCTGTCATTGTTTAGGAGGTCACTATAGCTAAAGTGCTGTCGTATATGAGATAGAGTGTAATTGTGGCTGCCTGTTAGATATTGCTATAGTTAAGATGATGTAGGGATATTCAGATACAATACAATATATATTCACATGTGCAATGAAGTTAAGAACGCACTCCTGAGATTCTGGAAATTGTCTAATTTATTATTGTATTCTCTGTAAGAACTAATTTCGAGTCAGATATGGAGGGAGAGGTGTTAAAGAAAGAAAAAAATGTTTATATTTGAAATTTCATAGTTCCCAGCTGTTAAGCTTGAAGCTCATAATATGTCCAGTTGTAGGCTAACGCTAAATACTGTGTAAGGTACTCAAATTTTGTATATGCAATACTTGCAGTTGTATGCTTACTTCAGTGTTAGTCTATCAGCCTGGTAGGTGATTATCTGGCCCCCCACTGCCATAGTATTTGGGTACCTTACAATCTTTAATGTATTTACTCTCACAACACCTCTGTGAGGCAGAACATTACTATTAATCCCATTTTACAGATGAAGAACCGAAGCACAGGGAGACTAAGTGACTTGCCCAAGGGCACATGGAAATTCTTTGGCAGAGCAGAAAATTGAGCCCGGGTCTCCCAAGTCCAAAGCTAAACCCTTAACAATTGGCCCATCTCCCTCTCCACATCTTGTTACAGTGGCATCCCAGTGTCACTCAGGAGTATATTTGTCACTTCTAGGTGGAGTGCTAACAGAAAGTTCTAGGGGAACATCACCACTTTTAAACAGAAAAGGTTGAAATTTTCAGAGTTTGTTGTTATTGACAACAAACCTTTTTTGAAACCCAAATTTTTCATGAAAAATCATAAACGTTGTTGACGTTTTTGTAATATGTTTCTGGCTTTTTAATTTTTTCCCCCAAAACCATTTTATTTTGCTAAATGCTTATTGAATATTTTTGTTAACAAAACTCAAGTTTTAGATAACAATTTTGAAAAAAAATTGAAGGAAAATGGGTCAGTTGTGAACACTTTGAAACAAAAACAACTTTGAAATGTCAGAATTTTGAATGAAAATAGTTTTACATAATTTGAGCAACTCTGCCTTTAAATTCAGTTCTTAAACCCTGTTTGTTTTCACATAGGAAGTGCACTCCATCTAGGACTGGGGGACAGTGAGTGAGGTCTCCCCAAATGCCACCACCAATACCTTTCAGTAGGCCATGAACTCCATCCACACTTCCTCTTGACACAGCCTTATAACTTGCACCCTGGTATTAACTCGGTGATAGTCTCCACAAATGCAAAGTGCAAAAAAGACCAAAGGGCCTCTCCTACCCTGGAGTTTCCAGCTCCTTCCATTCTCCTCTCTAAGGTCCCTCCAGTGGTGTTCCTCCTCTTCTTCCCCATCTCTAAAGCCCTCACACTGTTTTTGTCCAACATCGAGGGCTCACTCATTACTCAAGGTTCCACCCATGTCTTGACTCCTCATGAGGAGGTGTAATAAGTGTTTTTTGCCTCTGCTGCTGATGGCCAACTGCTTGTGCACTTTCCCCTGGCTTGCAGACATGCAAGGCCTTCTCATCTTCTCAGTCACTGCAGCAGTGTGGATATGTAGGGCAGGAAATGCACAGGAGTGGAGCCAGGTAGAGTTTGCTCTACACTCACTAGCTGTTGGCAGGGGAGAGAAACAGTCATCCTGCTGTCCTCCGTCCCTCACTAGCAGCTGGGGACAGTGGCTCCCATGAGCCAGAAGGAGAAAATCTGTATAGAGCTTTTAACGTGGGAGAAAGGAAGGAGGTGAGAAGGAGGAATGAGACAGATGCCTGACACTCCTGCTGGAGACTTTTCAGCAAGCCTGGTTAATGGTAGATAAAGTATTTAATTTCTGTAAAAAGCAGCTGCTTGAGCCATCCATGATATTAATCATAAATGAATCAAATCATTGGCCCTGGGTCTGTTCTGTCCCTCAAGCAGTGATTTGTAGAGGATAGGGAGGGGAGGGGAGAAGGGAGATGAGGAAAAGTTGAGTAATAAAAATAACCTATTTTTTCTACAGGTAACTTGTCCACTATCATTGTCCACTATCAACTGAGACAGGAGGCCCATGTGACATTTAAATGCCCCAGGTCATGTGATGCAAGGGGTCCTTGATGTGACCAGACAGCATAAGATATTCATTAAATGGAGGCCAACACTTCTTAGCAGATGGAGCATCATTTCACTGGTAGTTTATAGGGACATGTCACATCATATAGGTTCAAAACTGCAAAACACCTAACCTAACAGACTAAGATATTTGAAGTCAGTAACAAAAGACAGACCTGCTGGTTGAAGTGAGGAAAGCCAAAGTATGTGTCACCACAATGGAGATTTCAGAGTAAGAAGGTACTTTGGTTTGCTCCTTGGGCTATTGGAGAGATGGACAGTATCACAGAGAAAGAGGAAAGGAGTCAGAACCTCTGTGGGAGAAGAAAAAGGGAGGGTGAGGGCTAAGAGAGGGGAAGGAAATGACACAAAGATGTCAGAGATGGGAGCATCTCCCAAAAAGATAGTGGCAAGTAGAGGGTGCTATGACTCATTGTGAGGAGGGATAGTTGTGAGGAGGAGAGGTCATGAGTGTTGGTGCAGGACCTCCCAAAGTTCAGACAAATTTCAACCAAGCACTGAGTATCTGGGTGCTTCTCTGAACTGATCCCATACACCAAACTTTCTGAGGCTCTTTTCTTCCATCATTGACTTCACATGAAATTTTGCAGGTGTTGCAATTTAATTTGTGTTTCTATATATGCTGCGTCATTAGTGACAAAATAACATTGCATACAGCATTGTTGCATCATGATGACAAATGACATGGGGACAGTTTGCTGCTTCTTGTCTTGAGTATTAAAATTAGGAACGAGAAGGAGGAAAGAAGAGGGCTATTTTTTAAAGATAATGTAGGACTAGGGAGGATTTAAAATTATGCCAAATCTTCCTCAAGCGCCAAAAATAGACAAACTCTACTTTTTAAATTTTCAAAATGACAGACCAGTGACTGTTCATACTGTTCAGCTGTAGGTTCAACTTTTCATGTTAGGTTCTAAGTGTAAGGATTAGAGTTGCACTTGAACTTTTAAAGGTAGGTTTAACATGTACATGCTGATTGCAGAATTGTGTTCAGATCTGGAAGGAAGATTTGGGGGATTAGGAATAGGTAGAATTTTTAAGATTTGGGTTATATTTCAGAGGTAAAGTTGAGGGCTAACTTGTTGGATTGAGCTAAATAATATTTCTGTAGTTAGTTTGACTATTTTACTGTAAGCACTAAAAAAGTCATATGACATGGGCCAGATTCTCTCCCCTAGCTCCAGCCCCATATGTGTTGCCTGAACAGTGGGAAGGGGATGGAAGTTGACTGCAGCTACCTGGTTGTAAATTCCCACAGTTGAGGGGAACTCTCAAATCACCATAAGTCAGCAGAACTGGCTCCTACATCAGCCATACCCTGTCCTAGTGCAGAGGGCATGTCTGGGGAAGGGTGTAAGGAAGGGATGAGGAGGGGTTGGGGCAGAGAGCTGCTCTCCTCTGACAATTCCAGCTGGTGTATGGTGCCTTAGGGATCATAATCAGCTAAATTAGAGCAGACCCTAGGCTGCTGTAACATATGCCAGAGCTGGGGCAACTTTACAATCAGGGCACCATAAACAACTCTGTGGCATGCCCCATTCCTCATGTGAAGAGTAAACCTTGCTTCAGTTCACTGGCCCAGCAGCAACTCTCTGAGGTTGCAGACTTAGGACTTTTAGCTGACTGGTCTGATGTCAAGGCACAGGCAACTGTCAGATCTCTAGCTCATTTTAACTCTAGTTTGCTGGGCTGATTTTGAGGCATGATCAAAATAGAGGATAAGGGCCCACCCATTGAGGGGTTGTGTGATCTCATGGTGATTTGATGCCATATAGTGAATTGACTTTGCATCTTGTGTGAAGGTATGTGGCACCAGAAAAAAAATGAAGACAATTGATTAAATATATCTGAAGGATTCCATGTCCCCAAGCAAGCACTAGCCAGCAAAAAAGTGTGTGTGTGTGCGCACACGCATATGCACTGTGCACATACAATGTGGAGCTGTGAACGGAAACAGCCCTTTTTCTCTGAACCATCTCCATAGCCAGAAGGAGATGACGGAACTGAATGGGCAATTCCACTCCACCTGGATTCTGTTTGGGGGTGATGACAGCTGTGGTAGGATCTCCCCCTTTTATTTTTTTTTGAGGGGTGGGAGAGCTGGAAGCCACAGATTTTTCCTCTCTGCTCTGTCTTCAGCCCCCAAGAAAGTAGCAAAGAAAGAGCTGGGAAAAACTGGAAAGAAACAACACAGCGAAAGTGCACCTGTAATGAAGAGGTACAGCAAGTCCTGAATTTCACAGCTCACGCACCTGCCCTGTCTTCCTGTCTAACAGAAATCAAAATAACACTAAGCCATAAAATCACTTTGTCTCATTTTCAAAACCATCTCTGGCCCGAAAATAGCCTTCAAATAAGTATGAGAAGTTAAGAGCAGTTCAGTGAGGAAGGGCTGGCCAGTTCTTCACTGGGGTTTGTTTGTGTGCAAAATGTATTATTACATATCGTGGGAAACAGATGACATTATATTGTTTTACATTTGTGCTCTTTTCGCTTCAAGGCTCCAGGATGATTTGTGATGGCGGGGCCAGGGGAAGATAACAAATGGCTGTCGAGAGGTGATGAAAAATGGAATTTTTTCCCCTCTGTTATTGCATTAAATAGCTATTTGTATTACAGCAATTTCTGTTTTGTGGCGTGCTGAGATATAAAACTTTATTTGTTAATGCCACATTATTTAATTTAAACAGTCTGAAGGATCCCTTTTAATAAATTTGCTTCCTAAAAGAGAAAAAATTACAAACATGGGACACAAGAAATTTTTTTAAATGAAATCTGACAACACAGAAAGTTAGAGCAGTTTTATGACAGCACTCTGTGATACAGATGGGGACCAATTTCTCTTGGGAGATTATGGGCTGAATCATATAGTCCTTTGGCTTTCCCTGTTCTTGGACCTAGGTTCTTGCAGCATTTCTGTGACTCAGAGATCTGATGCCAACTGGCATTGGGCACATGGGTGCATAGGATTTTACAGGGATCCTCGGGGTGGGATATATGCATAATGATTCACTAGCAGGTGGCATATGAGGTCTCTATCAAGAGCCAGTAGCCTACTGATCATCAAGAAATGTGTAGATGGATAATATTTAAGGAGTTATGTGTCTATGCTGAAAATTATGTTCGCAGGGAAGGTAACCAGGAGCTGACCTGTCAGACAGGTTCCTTTCAGGCAGGAGGTAACAGATCCTTCTCTCTCTGTCTGATCATTGTATACTGTGGGCTTCGCAACGTATGCCAGTTTGCACACTATGACAGACACTGATGAAAAGATTGCAAAATCTACAGGAAAGAAGCATACAGGGAAAAAGGCAACCAGCAGGGGGGGTTCCTGTTTATGAATAAGGACAATGAATTGACCTGATATATCTGGGGGTGCAAACAGATTTTTCACCGAGGCGGCAAGCTGATGTCGTGACTTGTCTCATGAATGGACGATCAGTGCCAAGCCTGGCTGCAAGAGGCTGGAAGGACTTTGGAGGAGCACTGCTCTACAATATGTCTAGTTAAGTGAGTTTAGGTTCTAGAGTGCCTGCTATGATTTTATTGTATATGTAACCATTTGTTTCCATTATTACTTCTTGCTATCACTTGACTCTAGCCTTTGTTAAATAAAGTTATACTTGATCTCACTATAAACATAGCTAAGTGCTGTCTGGAAAGCAAAGGGTGATGTGAGTTGGCTCTGGTAAGCTGCAGTGAATGTTTCTTTGGAAGCAGTGAATCTGTGAATATTGTGACTGTCCAGTGGAACAGGGGCTGGACACTCCAGGAAGATGCTCTGAGGTCTCAGGGGTTGGAGTGTGCCTATCGCTAACCTGTAGAGTGACACTGGGGCCTGCAAGGCCTGGAGGGGAGTGCTTGTGTTGCCTGTGGCAAATGGAAGTGAGAAGCTGACCCCGGCAGGCACAGACGAGGCTTCCTTACACTAAAGGCAGGTGGTAGCAAGGTGCTTCATAACCCTGAGTACTCCTAGGAAGTGTCACAATTGCCTAGTACTGTAGCTCCAGTTGGGATGCTGACTCATTGTGTGACATTATGGCACCACTGAGTGTCTGGCTTTAGGATCTGCACAGGGCTGTAGAGGCTATGCTGCTGAAAGGACCATTATACCAACTAGATGAGGGAAAGGGACATCTCAAGGGCAGTGAATGCATGACAAGATTAAGTATTTTTGGACTGATACTGAGGTTACCCTAACACCATTCTGTGTCCCGCTAGATCATCACACTCTACAAACACCAGCACATGTTTAGCTAGGCCAAAGAGAAGCCCTGCTAATTGTGCCTGGGGGATAGTAATAGACACTATTCAAGTTTGATATTAAAGCTATGTATGTTGGAAAGAATCTACCTTCACACAAGGATGTTCTTATGGTTGATGAATTAATGATGCTGCCATGAGGCTTTCAAAACCACAGGGCCATCACATCCAATCCCTTTGCCAATGGTGGTAATTGGGCCTTGCATGTGTTCCTCTGTCAGAAGAGTGGGGTTTGTTTCATGGTTGCTTCTGAGGTTACTACAGGGACCTGAAAAAGCAGTGGGTGTCAAGCAGTTGCGTGTGTGTGTTTGAAGTGCTCACACCACTGCTAGAAACGATTGCTAGCATAAAGTTAACACCTGGTTCAGGGATAGACACTATAATTGGACAAATATTAAAGAAAAGATGGCCAAAGCAAATAGATGGACGAGACATGATGTGAAATAACTCAATTTTCCCATTTCCCCTTAAGACTGTTGGAGAGTGTCAAGGAAAATGGAGCTCCATCAGATAGCAGATACCATATTATCCTAATGCAGAAAACAAAAACTTCAGAGATTAAAAGCCATAAACACCATTTGCAGGAGCAAAGAGCTGACCAATGTGTGTCCAGGTTTCCACAACAAATACGTCACCAGCCAGGTTTTGTCTGAGTAAGAAACACCAGAGATGGGCTTAAGATGGAAAATGTGATTCCAGATCTTCTTCTGAATGGACTCAAAGTTTCTTGGGGGTATTTTGGAACAGGGTTGGAACAGGATGTAGGCCCATCTCCAATCAACACCCACTGCTACTTTTTTGAATATTGGCTTTCTCCTTAATAACCTAATTCCTCCTGCTACTGCCTGATCTAGCAGTTAAGTCACAGAAACCCAAATTTATGATATCATGATATACTGTTGTGGCAAATATCATCAGAGGCTGAGCACTATGGTTTCATTGAAGACAAAGGCCTGAGAACAACGCAGAAGAAAATGTAAATAAAATGTATGAGTAACCACTGTGGGCTCATCCCTGGTGTAGGCCCATTGAAGTCAACAGAGTTACACTAGGGGTGCATTTGCATAGATAAAGAATAAAATGGCCTGAACTGACTAATACTGTAGAACACCAAAGCAGATCATTGCATTTGGTTTTCTGAAAAAAAAATCATCCATGAGTGGGATTGGGAGGAGAAAGTTTGGTGAATGAAAAAGTTACTTGGCAGGACCCGTTCATGAGGCAGGATTTTGATTGGCTGATCTATTTAACTCTGCTATAATCCACTGCTGTATATGAGCCTCTTCCACACCACTACCTTTTTATATAGTGTAATGCTGGTGACAGGGACTTGACTGTCAGTCCTGAAAAAGAAGTCCTACATTTATCCATAGGATAGACAACAGCAGTGCAAGTTTCTCTACACCATTCTTGCAACATACCTCAACCCTCACCGGAGGGGCCACCATTGGGGGTGAAAAGGGTATTTCTGTCTCCAGACCTTTTTGTTTGTTGGCCTCTTCTGTATCTGGCAGAAAGGGTGTCATTGTAATGGTGGCTTTGTAATGAATACAGCTCTCCACTGGAATCTGGCCACCAGACAGCTATTAGAAGTGCTTATGTCTCCTTTTGCTGTTAACCTGGATTTAAACGGATGGCCTCTGGATCCCATTATGACTCACCTACATCATGCTGTCCCCTGACCATGTGGAGTTGTCCCGTGCATGATTCTTAATGAAACATCCTAATGGGGTTTCAC
Organism: Chrysemys picta bellii; assembly: GCF_011386835.1. NCBI lineage: Eukaryota > Metazoa > Chordata > Testudines > Emydidae > Chrysemys > Chrysemys picta. Next base: position 87,339,855 of record NC_088797.1, on the reverse strand, counting down.
CATCAGCAAATCTGCAGAGCCAACAAAAGCAGCTCATCAAACACACTCTTCCCCAAAGGGTAAAACATTTTGCAGGTTTGTCTGTAATCCTTTCACTAGTTTCCATGAAAACAAATTGCAGCTTTCGCAAGCATAAACTACCATCTGGCTCTGAAAAGCTGGTTGTTATCTCCCATCAACAGAATTTGCAAGTTGTCAGGGACATCTCAGCAAAGTGGAAATGGATTGTTTGGCGCTGCTCTGCTAAAATCTCTGATCAGATCCCAAGACCCTGTGTACTGCAGGGCATTGTTACTGAAGGTTGAGCTGTCTTGGCTTTAGCAAACAATATCTCACATCCCCAGACTTATTTCTCAGGAATGTTTGATAACAGGGACACTTCACCAAACTTTTTGCTCCAGCCTATGCAAAAACCAACTCCACAACCAACCACCACCAACCCTTCCCCAAAGAACACAATCATCTTTTTTAATCTCTTATGATTTCTTCCAAAGCTTTCGTTCAACCATGATCCAATTTGTAATGCATGCCTGGCACCTTCTGCCTTCACTCACTTACAGATATGAGTTTGTAAACCTGCTGGAGTCCCAGGCACACATGTCTCAGGAGTAGAGCTAGAGACAAGAGCCACAGGCTGTCTATTGGTCAAAACTGTCATTCTCAAACCAATTAAATCATTCAAGCCCCCTCACCTCAGCTCCACTAAACAATGCCATTATCAGCACTCCTATTAAATATTTAGTTTGGCTTGTACTGTTACCCTATCTGAGAGAAGCCAAGAGTTGTGAGAAACTGCTGTAGCAGTTCAGACAAAGGCCAGAGCAGATGAAACTAGATGATTCAGGGCATGGCTGTTATGTCCCAGGTTGTTATTTGAGGGGCTACTTAAATATAATCACTGAGATTTTAATCATATAAAATTCACATCTATGAGCTTTACTGGCCATGACTGCACTGTACATGTTTTTGCACAGCCCACACTCATCAGCTCCCTTTCCCATCATACAGTAGCTCAGTGTAAAACCTTGGATGAATTCTATGAGAGGAATTTCTTTGTTCAGTCCAATGTCCTGGTCAGGAATCAGAATAGGATGTCCCCAGGACATTGCAGTGGATGAAAAGGACATTTATTGAGCTAGTTGACTGAGAGGAAGCATAAAGGAGAGTTTAGAGAAGAAATGGTTTACAGATTTTCAGAGTAATGGAGAACAAAGGCAGTAGAATAAGACTGCAGGTGTCTATGTATATTCATAGCCTGTCTGTATCTGCTGCAATTGATCTAACTGAGTAAGTTTGAAGATAGAGCAAAGTCAACAGAAGAAAGTGGGTCATTGAAGTTAATGTTCACTGACAACCAAAACAGACTGAAGGATCTTTACGGTAATTGCAACTTTCTCTGAATAATATCAGAATAATGCCTTTGGCTTTGTTCATCTCAACCTCCTTTATGAACAGAGAACTTAGCTAGAGATACACTTGAACCTCAAGAGCTTGCCCACCTCCAGCACATACAGTTTTTCTGTATCACATTTTAACATGATGAATTTGAGCCAAAGATTCTTCAGCCTGGGTGCTGTGATGTAGACACCTGGCCCTCACATGCTGCTCTGCTCTTCCATAGCACATTTCATCCAAGGATCTCAAAATGTCTTACAACTATGGAGCCTCGTTCTGACTTCTCTTACACTGGTGTAACAAAGCTGGAGTAACTTCAGAGGAGCTTATTGATTTACTTGGATTTACACCAGTGCAACTGAGATCAGAATCAGTCCCTTTTAACTAGACTTGGCAGAATTTTGATTTTTATTTTGTTTATAATTTCAGTAGATAGGATCAATGTTTATTTTAAGCATTTTTATTTATATCAATTTAAATGTTCACAATTGTGGAAAACGAGGAGGGGACAGACAATAATTATTTAATGACGGTAGCATTAAGGTTCCAAAAGTTAAAGATTTATAACCATTAAAACACAACTGTAAATATCACATGTCAAAATATACAATTAGACACTAAGTTCTCAAGTAGTGTTTTTATTACTTTGCCTATCTGTCAATTTTGATGATTATTGATGGAAATATTTGTGTGTATGATGAAATCGACATTTACTGATAAAAATCTAATCCTTCCAAGTCTACATTTAACTAATTAACCCCCAGAACACCATCATGAGGTAGGTAGGGATATCCAGAGGTCATTTGAGCCACCACTGAAATGCAGTCATCTCTAGGATGGAACACAACTACTGTTTCAATAGCACACGACAATGCCGCATGACAGTTTAGGATCTCAAATTCAAAGCACTATATCCATTTCAAACTGCAAGAGGAATTTAAAGAGGCAGAATTCAATTCACAGTATCTGCATGGAGCTTCTGCTGCCACTGGGCAGATTCAGATGAAACGTTGGAATCAACCAGCACAGCAGAGCTGATTTGTACAGCCTCAGAAAAAAAGATGGTTACTGCTGTGCATATAGGGAGGCTTGGATTATTAAGGGCTTTGCATGTTACGAGCAAATCCAGCTGAATCCACTGTCTTACCCACAGAACAAACTGCAATTGCCCAAGACAGAATCTGGCCAGAAGAATGGAGTTAACACTGCTGCTCTTGCAAACAGTATCATTAATTATTGGAAGTGATCAGGACCTTGTTTTTATATCTCATTCAATAAGTGGTACCTCCAGCAGCATAGTGCCTCCCTACCACCATGCGGGGGTATTGCTGCAATACGGACTCAGAGGGAAGAGTGCCACTCACTGAACCACCACCATTACTTCCTTCAGGATTTAGGCATTCCTTAGAGGTCTCCAGTCTGAATTGTGATTCTGTACAGCCCTTCTCAGCTTATGAGAGCCGACAGAATCACATCAGGAAAAGTACATATTGTAACTATACCTAAGTGCCCACATGGTTCTATACGGATGCATGCAGTTCACATCTAGTACTACACCTAAGTGCCCTCATAGTGTTGTGCCTATAACTATAGATTATAGTGCTCCTGGTGTCAGAATCTGATCCAATCAATACCCAGTACATTGTCATACTTACTGCTCCTGGTTGCCAGTACATAGCAAATGAAAGTCATTCCCTCTCGATGTAAATGTGCTTAGAATTCAGTGCTTTCTATATTTATAGCCTAGGTTACTGTGCCAACAATTGTGGTTTTGTACAGCTAAGGGAAATAGAAATCCATAGGCTCTGAAAATCCAGCTCTATACACACACACACACACACACACACACACGTTACATCACAGATTTAAGCATACACCTTTTCTTTCATTACACCCTCATGAAATCAGCTGAATTTGGCACCTCCTGTTGGCTGAGGAGACACATATTGTAGCAAATGGCTGAACACTCACTTCCAGCAACATTATCAACAGTTACTAGAGAGGCAGCTCTCCCTTTAATGCTAATGGGGAGAAAGTGAGGGAAAGATGGACAGTAAGGATGACAAGGGTGTGTGAATTAGCAGTCCACACAGCCAGGAGAGGTTTGTAGTAACCTCCTTTATTGCCTGTTCTCTCACAGGGATATCTTTCTCTGCCACCATACAGAAAGATTTTTTTAATCTTCTTTTTAAAGGGAATCTTTGCAGGGGAAAAAAGCCAGCTTTTATGAGGCTGTTCTTTCACTTATTTATTTGCAAATTCTCAGATATTGTCAAATCTAAGATTAAAAAATAAATAAACACCAGAAAGGTGACTCTAAGAAGCCAGGTACTTTTTTCCCTCACCGTGTTCTACAGAATGAAAAACTGATGTTTTACATATATATAAAAAATAAGCATCTGTAACCTACCAGTATTGAGATGTAAATTAGGGAACAGTGGGGATTTTATCTTATTCAGAATGAAATACAAGTCTGTAGTCTACATGAAGTTTAAAGAGATCTCTTTGAAGCTCAAGGCACAGAGTCTATATTGAGGCACAGAGCAATATTAGAACACAGTAATCCTGATTCCATCCCATCGCACAAGTCCCACATCTCGTATGGGCTTCAGAATCAAAGCGCATGAAAGAGGCGTGACCAGGGCTCCCTATCAAAATAACAGAAGGGAGGAGAGGAAGGGCCTATGTATTATTGAAAAAGAGGTATGTATTATTCTGCATGAAGCAGAGGAAAGTTGATCCTTATCTCTTTCCCACACCGCGGTTCTTTTTCTTTCTTTCTTTTTTTTTTCTGTGACAAGGATTGATGGCAGAACTTGATACCAATATGAATATTCTGGAGCTGCCTCTGTTTGATACCTGAAAGAATACAAACATACCCAGAACTCCCAGTGTAGTGGCTCATGATTTGCAGTCTGCAGGGATTTATCATGAGGCTTTTAATCTGCTCCCTTACCCCCCTGCATAGGGTCCCTCCTGCAATAAATGGAGAGGGGGAGATGCGTAGCACATAGAGATCTGTCTGGACATAAACACACAGAACTCTTCCTAGCATTCTCTTTCTTATTTTTTACATGTCTGCACAGCACCTAGCATAGGAGGGCCCTGGCCCTTGACTAGGGTCACTAGGTGCTGCTGTAATAGTAATAAAAATAAATAATTTTACATTTTGGGGTTTGGGAGCATCCAGCTCCCACATTCTTTTCCTCCTGATGTTGTGGATATTCGAGAGAACTTTGTACTCACAAATCCCTCTAATTCCCTGTTAAAAGTTAATATACAATGGACTCAGCCTGTAACACATATACAAGAGTGCTTCACTCTCTATTTATGTTTTCAGTCCTAGCCTACAAGTGAGCTCCAGAGATTCTAAAGTCCAAGATCCTATTTAAAATGGCACTGTCAAGTACATTAGTCCTAAAGTGCCTCCTCTCTTAAAAGTATTTTAATTTGATGAGGAGTGTCCTTGAGAGCCTAACCACTTTTATTTATAAAACAAATTCACTGCATGATCTCTGATAAAACTGCATTAAGGCAACATTAAGGCTGCACAGTTAAGGATTAAAAACAATCAGGAAATGACAAAAAATAAGGTTGAATGCCCAACATTAACTCTGCCCTCTTTAAGAGTATGTATAACACTTAGAGCCAAGCAAATACTGCCAAAAAGATGTCACTGACATTTGTTTGAACAGTCATTTCAGTATTATAGTTTTCGGCAAACATTTGAACAAATGATTTCCTTCAAAAAAATGTGCATTGAAAAAGGAGTGTTATGAATAGTTGTGCAAATATACTTGAAGTGCTCAGCTGGCCATGCTGATATATCGTTGAGTTTCCCCCTCTTGTATATACAAGTTTCAGTTGTCCAATCAGGGAGCAAAAGTAATACCATGTGACTTAGGCAACCTGATCAGTTATACAACGAATATCAAATTGATATAGCTGAAAAGTGTAGTTAATGAAACCCATATGCTGAAATAGATTTGTATTAAGTGTTCATCAAACAATGAATAGATAAATAAAATATTTGTAAAAATCTAATTCTCTTTGTGGATAATTCAAAACAGAAATAATGGCTAAATTAATTGAATAAATTCTTAGAATGGAAGGCTGGTCATGTGGCTACGGTACAAGGGCTAGGGCTTTGGAGATCTGTGTTAATTTCCTAGCTCTGCCACAGACATCCTATGTGACCTTGGTCAATTCACTTACTCTTTCTGTCCTCATCCATAGAATGGGGATAATACTTCCTTTCTCCTGCCCTTTGTCTTTCTTGTCTAAATAGATTGTAAGCTCTTTGGGGCAGGGGATGTCTCTTATTATGTGTTTGTACTATGCCTAGCATATTGCTCTCAGTTAAGACCTTTAAGTGCTACTGTAATAAATAACCATTATGATGCTATAAATAACTCATTAATCTCTAATTATGAAGCAACTTTTAATTATATGATGGGAACTAAGTTACCATGCACACATGCCTAGAGTATCATTCCTTAGTTTCATTCATCATTAATGAATTTATTCAAAAGTTCTGCTGTACATGCTTAGTTTATTTCAAACACTCATAAATTGGTCAAATCAAACCAATTTTCCCTAGATGAAGGTAATGCCTGTTCTTCAATGACGAGAGAGATTGGGGCCCCACTATATTAAAAGCAAGTCAAGTATAAAGTAAAAGAGTGACAGTCCTTGTCCCAAAGAGCTCCCAATCTAAGGTCAGAAGCTGACATCCTTGCTCACGTTGAACACCTTACTTTGCACAGTCCTACTGAAGTCAACGGGACTTTTTATGGAGCAAGATACTACTCAGCATAAGTAAAGATATCAGAATTCAGCTCCTCATGGGTGAGACAGACAAAGGAAGGGAAAATGGAAGTGTCATTATCACCCTCGTTTTACAAATGGAGACCTGAGCCACAGAGAGATTGAGGACCTGATCCAAAGCCCAGGGAAGTACACAGTGGACTTTAGATCAGGCCTTTAATAACCTGATTAAAGTCACAGGAGAAGTAATCAGAGAAGTCAGCTTTGATCTCCCGAGTCCCTGCCCCAATCCCTTATGTACAAGGCTGTGCTTCCTTCCTCTCATACTATATTTAAGATCCCACAGAATGAGGGAATGTAGTGTTCCCCCTCTGTGTAGCCTGTTCCCAGAGCAGTGCTGAAATCAGGGTGGATGCTGGTACCCAATAAAGGAAAAGACCAAAAAGTAGGCCTCTGTACTTCAGCTCCATTTGAAAGAGAAAAAAATGGAACAAGATTTTAGTATGAATCAGTAGAGTGAGACATTTTATCTTCCAATTTCTACAATAATATCACCGAGAACAGAGTACAAAAATTACGTTGAAAAAATACTTGACAGTGTCCTTTTCACATTGCTCAGACAATGGCCTTACTTTCCAATGTCTCCGTGGCAATTTGCATGCTATTACCCATAATGCCTTCAACGTTAATGCTATTACATCTTGGCAGTCTCTCTAACTTAATGAAGAGAAACACTGCAGTATTTCTAATTTACTTTTTCCCCAAAGTACCCAATATTTTAAAGAGATGTTTCTGGTTTTTCTACCTTAAAAAAAAAAAAAAAGCCTCTGGAGGAAACTGAAGCTTATGATAGCATTAGACAAGGACTGTGTGGACAGGTGTTACTCAAGTTTCCCACACACAGCACTGCCAATGTACCAGAATTCTGACCTTCGACAGCTCTGCTTTTGCATTCAGAGGCTTCCACACAACTTTGTCAGCACACCTCAGTCCTGATTTGCATCATCTTCTATGGCCTGCTTCTGCCCCCGTTAATAGCATAACTCCCATTGCCTTCAGTGGTGCAGTATCATGTCTCCAAAGAGGAAGGATGGTCTTGTGGTTAAGTCACTAGACTAGGACTTGGACATCTAAGTTCAGTTCCCAGCTCTACTAATGATTTCCTGTGTGACCTGGGCAAGACATCTGCAAAATGTGAATAGTATTTCCTTTCTCCCACCTTCTGTCCAGTTTATTTAGATTGTAAGCTCTTTGAAGCCAGGACTGTCGCATATTCTACGTTTGTACACTGCCTAACATAATAGTTGGAATTTTTAGGTGCTACTATAATAGAAATATTAACCCTAGAGTCTTATCTATATGTCCTATGTCTGTCCTGACCTGTAACACCCCAACTGTCCCACCCCTGGTTCCCGATACAGAACTGCTAAAGCACCTCAAAGTGCAATATCCCTGGCAATTACATTATATGGTCTTTATATAGTTCTGTTAATGATTTTTAATGCATTGTTCAAGGCCTGCATTCACACGCAGTTCTATCTGAGCACTTCAGTCCTTGTCTGAAGACCAGCTTGTCACCATATGCACCTCTGTTTTCACACCCTGCACACGATTGTAATAATCTTTGTACAAAATATGCGTTGTGATGCATCATTTGAAAATTAATAACTTGCTGGTCAATGATATCATGGTGAAATGTATATAGCAATATGATGTGTAAAGTTATGAATTCCCCCGAATGATGTTGGTTGCACATTTTCAAACCCATGTAGCCCTAATCAGGAAAAGCTGGTCAAGCAGGCCTATCTTAAATAAAGGAATGTGTGTTTACCTCAATTTACCTCAAGTACTAAACAAGGTCCTGGAGATGGAAAGAGAGAGACAAGGCAAATCTGCATTTTAGCAATCAACAGCATGACACTTCTTTCACCACCAGACTCTTTGTCTCTGTCTTCACACCCGGAATGAACTTTAACTAGCGGTAACCCTCAGGAAAATGCTTTTCAAAGGGTGACTGAACTATAAAAGTGAGGGGCAAAACCACCCTAAATTATCTTTCCCTACCCATCTCGTGCCTTTTCACCTAAGAAGACAAAAGAAACGATCTTTGGACTTTCGGAGCAAATCCTGGCCTGAGAATTTGGTCAGCAATGTTAAGGGGAGCCTATTGTAAGAACTTCACCTTGAACCAAGTCTAGTTTGCTAAGTTTAGTACTAAGAAGCGTTTTATCTTTTTTTCTCTTGTACCCATTTCTACCTTTAATGCCTTACACTTGTACTCAATTAAACCTATCTCCTTGTAGTTAAATAAACTTGTTTTATTCTTTAATTAAAACTAATCCAGTGTTGTGAATTGTTTGGGTAATTTCATTTAAGGTACAAGACTGCTGTATATTGACCCCCTTAGAAGGGCAATGGACCTAATATGTCTGCACTGTGGAACAAGGCTGCAGAGTGCAGAACCCATGGCTCTGGGGGGAAATCCGGGACTGGAGTGTTTTGGGGTCACCCTGCAAGTGGTACCCAAGGCTGTTGGAAGCCAGAGTGTGGCTGGTGTTTGCTGACAGGCTGCTGGGGTCAGAGTTGCTGGCCCAGGGCTATGGCTATACACAAGCACTCAGGGTGTGACCTGCATGCTGGCAGGCTGTGTGTGAGTGGCCCAGGTGGGAGCTACAGCAGCAAAACATTGTGGGGCACCCCAGGTTGCGGGGCAAGGGTGACACAGTCTCTCGCTGGTCTGGACCACACCCCAGAGTGTCATACTGCTATTCCAGTCCTGGACTTTTGCTGAGTGTAGATTGATGACGAGGTGGCTATGTTTGGTAATTTGGGATGTTCACAAAATGACATTAGGATAAGACAACTAAACTCAGTTTAATGGCTGATTGATCAGGTTTTGGGTGGAGCTCTAATGCACTATTTCCTTGGATCTCTTTTCTTTCTGACCCTTCCTTGCTTCCGCCAACATGCCTGCAATGAAGAAAAAGCATACCAAAGTGATATGGTGAGCAATTCTGGGGGTTGAACGCAGTTTCTCTTTCTGTTGTATTGTATTGGTGACTGGGAACTGTTGTTTGTACATGTGTAACATAAGCATAGAAATCAATATGCTGCTTATTCCAAGGCAAAGAGCAAAAATCTTAGGTCTTTACTAAGGCAAATTCCCATTGATGTGACTGCTATGGTCTAGCACTCAGTGGGTATTTGCCTCAGTAAGGACCTCACGATTTGGCCACCAGTATAGACAAAGGCACTGAGCGCACAGCCATGTTGTTAGGACACACACAGTAATGTCAGACGGATTGTGGGTTTGGGGGCAGTAAATGTGGTCGTTTTCTCTGGAAAAACAACAATTTTCATTATCTTATTAAAACAAACAGAATTTAAGTGGCTTGGAACAATAAACTCAATTTCTCTTTGAAGCAAAATTAACTTACTGCACAGAACAGCTGTTGATTCAGCCCAGGTGGCCAATGACCTCATGGATATCCACAAGCTGAAGGCAATTCTCCAGGGTGTCGGGAACACTGGGTATTATCAGAGAGGGCTGCTTACCTCTCAGATGAGCCTACACCCTGTGAAATGCCTTGTGTGAATCCAGAATATGTTTGTCCCACCTGTCTAGTGAGAATTGTCTTCCAGACAGCACAGCTCCTTTTCAGTTCTGTAACCACTGCACTTGAGTATTTTTAAAATGTGCATTTGGGGTAGTATTTGGTCAGACTCTCGTTGGGCAACATGCATACACAAAGCACTTTATTTTCCTCTCACTTGCACTGGTTTTACACCAGCAGAACTCCACCAGATGAAGATATTAAAATATTATATATCATGAGCCCAACATTGACATATAATCTGGCCGAGGGTAACCAAAACACAGTCAAATATAAATTGATCACATAATCAGTTTTTTGTCTGATCAACACCCAGTGTTTCAGCAATATTTTAATTGGAGCCCTGCCATTCATTGGCACAGAGCAGCCAATTGATGTTGGACATGTTCGTCTTGATTTCTTCTGTTTCTGCGTCCCCCTCAGTTAGCTGTTTCTATTACAGAGGGGCAAAGGCAGTCACAGTATGTGCAGGATTATAAAGTGTGCAAACATAATATTTACATCAGTAAGACTTTCTGTGTTTGACTAGCAGCTAAACAATTTAAAGGAAGATTGATTTGTATGGTAAAGGGTAAACCAGGTCAGGGTTAGGAAAAGACGCTTTCAATACCATTCACAAAAGCAACATAACCAATCCCCAGAATACTCTTTAAGTTCTGGAACTGTCACAGGAAGATAATTCAAGTCAATGAAAAGCACTAGAAGTGCAAGTAGCACTGCTAGGGTCTCTGTTTTCAAGGTCTTCTTCATCAAGTTTCATTGTAGAGCTGGTCGGAAACTGAAATTTCTGTTCTGTGGGGACAGTTTCTAAATTTGTTTTTGTCCTGAATCAGGATGCAAAGCCAGCATTTTGCAATTTCCTGTGAAATGAAAATTTTCAAAAATTTTGATGTACAACCAGCAAAATGTTTTATTTTGATAATGTCAAAAGGTTATAATATAGCATAAAATACTACATATAATATAGATTATATATTAAATACATTAATGTAATACATAATATAAAAGTCAAAACAAAATGAATTGCAAAGTCAGAACAAAATGTTTTTATTTTATCAAATTGGAATGTTTTGACATTAGCAAAATGACACAAGAAAGTAAAAATGATTCATTTTGACTTTTTCCTATCAAAAGAAATTCAGCACACGCTCATGAAATGTTTCAATTTCAATGACACTGCATTTCTGATGGAAAGCTGTTCCGTCAACATTTTTTGACCAGCTTTTATTTCATTATAAGATCCTTGGGAGCTGTATTGTGCCTTATACAGCACACAGACGAAAAACATCATCCATGACTTTTGACATCAAGAGATCTGTGTCTGAGTGCGTGGATGTGAGGGGAAGAGATGAGCTCATTTCACCGAGAACCTTGACAGCTGCCACGGTTAAAACCTAGGCTGCATGGGAAGCTAGCAAAATGCAAGGCCTCTCAGAGGTAGGGGCTAGCGATGTGTTGGTGGGGTCCAGGGATGTCCTTGCCCTAGTGTAAGCTGATGGAATGACTCAGCAGAAAAATCCCAAGCCCGCTGTTGCATGTTCTTTTCCATGGTGAATAACATTTCTCACAATAAAATAAGTTAACAAGCAATAAAGGAAACTGAAAACTCCCCAGCATGGATTTCAACTCAGTCCTGTGGCCTGGGGTGCTGGGCTTGACCTTCCCAAACACACACTCCTGCTCTCTCCTCCAAGCAACCACTCTAATAGCCCTTACCCAGAGCAGCTGTTCAGTGGGAGGGAGAAGCTGGGCTGATGCTGAACCCTTCCCCCCCCCTCCCCCCGGGACCAGCTATTCCCCCTGCTCCCTGTCACATGAGGGTGACTTTGGGGGGAGAAAGTCACAGCACTCTCAAGGCTGCTACTGTAGGGCTCTGTGCAGCACATCTGCTCCTTGCAAAGACAGAGGCAAGAATGCAGTGCTGAACCAAAGGTGTCAGGGGCTTTCTCCTGCTGCCCTCCTGCATTGCTGCTGCTGCTGGGTGTGAAGTTGATTTTACACGACTAGTGGGATGGATTTATGTAAATGGATTTATGCTTTATTCACAAACAGCATATGTGGATTGAACAATGGTAACCAGTGGCTTTTAGAATTTTGTGCCTTTTTTCCCATAAGCAGACCGTGACGTTTCCTCACAGAATGAATCATGACAAACCACTAGCCCAAACAGTAAAAGTACCAATAAGACCACTGATTCAAGAATACTATGCTACGGCCGCTATCTTGGTGGAGCGGCCAGCACAAGACCGGTGTGTGCATGCAAGGATTCTCTTTGTCAGGTTGTGTCTCTGGCCATTAGCTCTGCTGCCCTGGAGATACAGCCATGTAACTCCCAGCAAGGTGCCTGATAGTGGGATTTGTGCACATGCGTTTGGGAGCGGAATTTGACCCATTCTCTATTGGTGTAGTGCATTTGTCTGGCCTAATAGCCTCTATCTAGCCAAACACTCTGGCTCACCCTGAAGATTTCTACCCGTCCAGTCCATAATGTTGTCTGGCTCTGAAAGCTCCTGTCGGTCTGTGCAATCTGTTTGTCTGGCCTTAAAGGCTTTGGCCTGTCCAGTCCTCACAGTCTATCAGTCTGGCTCCAACAGCTTCTGTCTGTTATTGCATTCTCTCTATATATGACATTGAAGCCTGAGGGCTTCCATCTCCACTTGAAATCTCTCTGTGCAGTCTGTCGTTGTGTGGTCATTAAAGGCCTCTCGATGCTGTTCGTCCATGCAGCCTGTCTGTCCACAGCAGAGCTAAGGCGATGCTGAGACCCAGCAGCTCTATCAGGAGTGAATTAATTCCTCTCTCTGGCTCTGGTTCAGCACTAAAGTCATCCCTAGCCCCAGGTGCTAATCTGTGGCTGCTGCCCTTTTCATTCCCAAAGCTTCCCTTTCACTCAATGCAAGGGAGACGAGACAAGACTCTCATGTGATGGTTGATGAGCCTCATTCAACATGAAAGGGCAACTGGGCGAACAGCCTGCTGGTTTGATATTCTACTTGCTTTAGAAGGATTTTTTCCTTTATTCCGTGTTCATATGGAAGGAGGTGAGGGCGTGGGAAGAAGTTGAATGGCAGATGCAGAGAATCAAAGTCTCTCTCCCCTTTCTTCTTTGCTTTTTCCCCAGGTTAGCACTGTTAGCCTTCATGGTTCAGCTGCTAGAAACTGAGACTACTGAAAGCAAAACAGACCCCCTACATGGAATATGGCAGCAGTTTCTTTAGGGGGCTGCATCCCTGCTGCTATTTATCCATCCAAGTCAAATAAGGTAATCGTATCATGGACTGCACTAAAAAGCTAAGGATCCTTCCACGTTGTCACAGCAGGGAGTGCTGAGTGAAGGCCTGGCACCTTAGCATAGGCAACTGGCTGTGTGAAGTATACTGGATGCTCATGAAGGCGAGGGGCTGATGGCACTAGCTACAGCTAGAGATCATGGAAGGAGGTTCTCTACAGCGTTCACATAGACACACATTCGGGGTGAAATTCTGCCCACTCTGAAGTCAATGAAAGTTTTAGGTATGGCCACAATTTCACCTCTGGAAACCCAGAACTAAAACCGAAAAGGGCACTTCCGGCTGGCACGGAGATGCAGAGGCAGAGTTGTATAGTCTGAAGAGCAGAGCAGCAGCAAGTGCTGCCACTGGTTATGAACTGCCCTGGCAGAGCTGTGGAGTGCAGAAGGAAGTGAGGCAGGTCAGAACTGAGCTGCATTAGCAGAGCAATGTGGGTTCCCAGCACTGGACTAGCAGGGGCACTGCAAGTTGGGACCGAGGTGCAGTGGCAGAGCTTTGTTGGAAGCTTTCAGCCTTTGGCTCAGATTCACACTGAATTCTGCCCATGAAACCTTTCCTAGGGCTCCTGATGGCAGAAAGTCTGGTAAAAGCAGGGCGTTGTGACACCAGCTTCTCATGATCCTGCTCCATCAATGCAGGCAAAGTTCCAAAAGTGGATAGGACTGGCTTGGGCGGGATGGGGCAGGCTAACTGGGAGAAGTGCAGATGCAGTGCCTTTTCCAAGAAACTCCCGTTGGAGGGTGTGATGTTCTGTACCTCATGGGAACACCCTACACCCCCATGTTCATCCTTGTAAAATGTTTGTGTGATATCTAAATGCAAAGTTTGTCATGTTGGGTGTCTTCGGAAGGCTCGTGATGTAGTGAGCATTGTTGTTACGGTAATATTATAGTAATCGTTGTCATAGTAATGTTATAGGTTGTAATTTCATGTATATAGTTATGAGGCTGAAAATGTGTCTTCATGGCTTAAAGCAAGCCCAGGCAAAAACTCTCCAGAAGCAGAGGGGCAGTTCACACCTCATCAGGGCATGTATGGGACAAACCCAGCCCAGCCTCACAGGAACAAAGGACACTGGCCTAGGCAACAACAAAGGATCTGTAGGACGCTCAAGTGAGTCACCTCCCTTCCTTTGGTCAGTTTAGAACTGCAATGAGGTAATGCTCACCTGACTCTGAAGGTGGGGGAGGGGCAAAGCCAAGAGGGAAGAAAGGATATGATAAAAGGGAAAGATGTTTGCCACGCTCTTCCTCTCTCTTCCACCTACGTCAACAGACACCACACCAAGCGACTGAAGCACTGATCAAAGGGGAGAGCCTGGCTGAAGGGCAACCAGCCTCTCTGTGGTGAGAAGCATCTAAGTTTGTAAGGGCACTGATAGTGTTAAGATCAGCTTAGAATGCATTTTGCTTTTTGTTCATTTGACTAAATCTGACTTGTTATGCTTTGACTTATAATCACTTAAAAATCTATCTTTGTAGTTAATAAATCTGTTTGTTTATTCTACCTGAAGCAGTGCGTTTGGTTTAAAGAGTGTCAGAGACCCCCCCTTGGGATAGCAAGCCTGGTACATATAAATGTCTTTGTTGCATTGACGAACTCATATAAGCTTATAGAGTCCAGCGGGCATAACTGGACACTGCAAGACTAAGATGCCTAGGATTGTGTCTGGGAACAGAGATATTGGCTAGTGTCATTCAGTTGCACAATCCAAGGAGCAGCTTACATGCCAGAGGCGGTGCGTGAACAGCCCAGGAGTGGGGGTTCTCACAGCAGAGCAGGGTAAGGCTGGTTCCCAGAGTCAAGGATTGAAGTGACCTAGCAGATCACCAGTCCAGATAACACCAGAGCGGAACATCACAGAGGGGCTCCTATGGCGCCCTGGCAAGGATTTCAGAGGAGGGCAGTCGGAGCCTCTGGCACAGCTGCCCCCCTGGTTGCACAAGGTTGCAAAATGAAAGTGAATCTGCCCCTTTATCTGCCCCATCCCAGGTTCTAGACAATGTTCTCAGCCCTTCGCTTTCACAAGCACCATTTAAAACCAACAAAACATGTTCACTCTAGGCTTCGCACCCCTGACCTGTTTGTAGGCATTTAAAAACCTAGAGATCACCTGAATGGGGTTAATTCAGGCACATGTTCAAACACTGTTCTGCTGACTGGAGAAGCCCAGCATCTCTGCCAACCTCCCTGAGTGGAGCTGGGAGCAGTGAGCCTTTGATGGAATGATACAGAGGATACAGGTAATGTTCGTGGCTCCTCTCTGGGAAGAGACAGGCGTCCCCCATCTCTGCCACTAAGCATCGCCGTCTGCTTGGCGATGTGACAATTAATCACTTTGTAAATATCTTCTGTTTTATTACATAAGCAATAAGCACTTTGTCGGAAATTACATAAGTTATAATGCAATTAAACAATAATTACATTGTAATGGCTCTGTAACTACGGCATTAATTAACTTTTATTGCCCTGTAAATTAACCATGGTATTGATGTGGAGTTCAGAAAAGACAGCTGACTCAGACAGAGGAAGGGGAGAGAGGGGGAGTCCCAAAGATGTTGCTTTGCAACTCTGATTCCAGGGGGGATTGTGAGAGTTGGAATCATATCAAGCCCACTGTGTGAAGGAAAGAGCTCTTTTGTCAAAGACTCATAGATTTTTAAGGCCAGAAGAGGCCTCTATGATCATCTAATCTGCATAACAGAGACCATGGAATTTCACCCAGTGATTCCTACATCAAACCCATCATTTTTGGTTGAGAAATATTCTGCTCAACATTCCTACCCATTGGGGAAGCCAGCACCATCGTGTAATCGGGCATGCCAGGAGTGAGGCTGGTCCTCCACCTCCTATTACCAGGCTCTCAAGGAAGGGTGTGAGTAAGTTAGGTTAAGGTACTTATAAGAGAAATGTTACCACCAGAAGTTTGGAATTCATTTATGGTTTTGCAGTTATAAGTTTCATTGCATTCCTTATTTTTATGTTAATGGCAATAAAGATTTTGTCAATTTGGTTTTGTCCTCAGTATACGCGTTCTTGCCAAGCACCCCGAGAGTCCTCTCCCAATATTGAACTCTCTGAGTTCTTGAACTCTGTAGTCTGAATTGGACAAGAACCTGTCAATCTTCTGGTCGGATGCGATCAGTGGCGAGCCATAAAAACTAACCCATCAAATTCAGGTCAACAAGATATTTCACTGAAACATAAAACAGTTAATTTCTGATGAGCTCTGAACTAGTAGCAAAGAACCCTCCCTCACCTCCAACACCCAGACAATTGTCAAGCCATATGTAGGCATTGGAACGATGATGCAGAAGAGTCTGCGTTCGTTTGCCAGGATGCCTGTGAGCATTCAGTGAAAGATTATACAGAAGGGGAGGCTCACAAGCCGCCTTATCCTTTTCTTGTAATATGTGAATAGATTTTTTTTAAATGTTTGAAATCATGTTCTTTTCAACTACAAGACTGGGCCATATTCATTTGTGGGCAGTGCCAGTGCAAACTCTGGCAGAAGTCATCCACTGGGGAACAGTGAAAAGCATATAGGGCCAGAACTGTTAAAAAGATTGGTAGCGTTGGACAAACAAGATCTGTGGCCATTGTGGTCAGATCCTCAACTGATTCAGTGGCTCCCTGAGGCAGCTCCCACTTGCAGGGCAGTTATAGAGCTCCAGCAAGTAGGTTGTCCATACCTTCTCCTCCCTCCAGCAGAACTCCCGCAGAGGGTAGTGGTAGTAATGCTGCCTGTTCTCTACAGGAGCAGATCCTTCATCTGGTGAACAGGGCATTGCTGGTGAGGAGTGATGTAGCTTATACTTCTCTATGCAACCCTTGCTGAATGTGGCTCAGTGACTGTTGATCAGTATGAATGGTAGAGCCAGCAGACATACATTCTCATGGGCACTAGGTGATATTATGGCTAAGGGAGAGAGGGCTCTAACAGTGGGGGGTACTGAAGGTCAGTTCTGAGGTGCATTGGCAAAGCTACATGGGACTTGAAAGACCCCAGTCACAGTGGTCCCTCCTCCATTACAGAAGAAAGGCTAGTTATGGGGAACTGGTCTTTGGGTTGAGCTGGAGACCAGAGCCACTCTGGAACAAAAGGCAAGAACATGTGTGAGACGTTCATCTGCATGGATTCTGATTGCAGGAAGCCTTGTCCTTGCAGTTTGAGAGTTTAGCTGTGGGAAGTTTCGTCTGCAGATTTTGAATGGTCACATAAATAAACCCCTTTTCCTGAACACCCAACTGAAATTCCAACTGTAGAGCTCCCATTTGGGCCAGTCACCACTGCTGTTGTGAGCTGGCATGCCCACCTGTTGCATACACAGTCCACTGTTCAGTGCGGACATCTTCAGTGGAGCTGAGACAAATTGTGAGAGCCTCGATATACCAGGTCATCAGTTGAAAATAGGGTGACCAGACAGCAAATGTGAAAAATCAGGATGGGTATGGGGGGTAATAGGAGCCTATATAAGAAAAAGACCCCAAAATCAGGACATCTGGTCACCCTAGTTGAAAAGTGCACAGTAAAGTCGTGCCAACTGTCAGAATTTACATTGGAAGATCCACAAAGTGCTCAGCAAAGAGTCTTTGTTGTTTCACAGAAACCCAGGAAATCTTTCCCAGAAATAACACCACAGGATCTATCAGCCTTCTGCCAACCGCGGTACAAAGATCCAACACTTTCAATTTGCTGCCAGCTCTATGCTGCCTGAGCAAGAGAGGGGCCACATCCAGGAGGCTCTCTTCCCTCAAACCATGTATTAAAGGAAACTATTCTGGGGATACCCCTGCCTGGAGAATAGAGAGACACTGTACTTAGTGTTTAGGAGAGGTCTCCTTTTTGAAACACACAAAAGACTCTTCCTCCCTCCCTCTTTTGACATGAACTTGCATACACATAGGGCTTGGCTACACTTCTGAGTTAAAGCACAATAAAGGAGTCCAGGGCACCCTAGCTCACTCCCCGTCCACACTGGTAAGGCACGTAGAGCGTTCTGACTCCGCAGCTACAGCGCTGCTGGTACTCCACCTTGGCGAGAGGAATAACGTTTGCTGCTCTTTGGCTACAACGCACGGGCGTCAGTGTGAACAAGGTGTTGGGTTACTGCGCTCTGATCAGCCTCCGGAAACGTCCCACAATCCCCTTAAGTCAAGTGGCCACTCTTGTCATTGTTTTGAACTCCTGTAGGAATGCGGAAATACCCTTTCAAAGCTCTGTTTCTGACAGCCAGCATGCAAGCCATTACTGTGGAATGCTGTGTGTGTGAGAGAGAGACGGGGGAGAGGAGGGTCTTCTGCCATCTGAACTTACAAGACAGCATGCTGACATGCTCTCAGCCCCCCAAAACCCCACTCTCTCCCCCCAACATACACACAACACACTCCCTGTCATACTCCACCCCACCCCCCATTTGAAAAGCACGTTGCAGTCACTTGCATGCTGGGATAGCTGCCCATAATGTACTGCTCCCAATGCCGCTGCAAATGTGGCCACACCAGTGTGCAAGCAGCTGTCAGTGTGGACAGACTGCAGCAGCACTTTCCCTACTGCGCTCTCCGAAGGCTGGTTTAACTCACAGCGCTCTACATCTGCAAGTGTAGCCATGCCCATAAACACACACAGCCATTTATCAGTCCCCAGAGTGTGGCTGTTTCTGTAAAGTGTATAGGCTCTACAGGTCAAGAATTGGAAACTCTGCTTTCAGCATAACAAAACCCAAACCCACTGGGCCTTACTCCGCCTTAGTCTCTGCTCCCTTCAGTTCAACTGGCTCCTTTCTTAACCCAGCAGCAGCAGCTGTTGAATGACAAAATTCTTCCCACATGAAAAGAAAGAGAAGCATGATAAGAAGGAAGAGGATGAATCAGTTCTTCAGGACTTTGAATTGCACATCAGTTAGATGCTTGGAGCAGCTTCTGCAGTGCCAAATGTCGCAGGGCAGCACCAGTAATCCAGTCCACCTACAGTTGGTTGTTGCTTCTTTCAGTCCCTGTGCCTAAGGGCCAGATTCATAGACTCATAGAAGTGTAGGACCGGAAGGGACCTCGAGGGGTCTTCAGTCCAGTCCCCTGCACTCATGGCAGGACTAAGTATTATCTAGACCATCCCTGACAGGTGTTTGTCTAACCTGCTCTTCAAAACCTCCAATAACAGAGCTTCCACAACCTCCCTAGGCAATTTATTCCAATCTCTACTTCTCTTGCTGCAATTTAAGCCCATTGCTTCCTGTCCTATCCTCAGAGGTTAATGAGAATAATTTTTCTCCCTCCTCCTTGTAACAACCTTTCATGTACATGAAAACTGTTATCATGCCCCCCTTCAGTCTTCTCTTCTCCAGACTAAACAAACCCAATTTTTTCAATCTTTCCTCATAGGTCATGTTTTCTAGACCTTTAATCGTTTTTGTTGCTCTCCTCTGGATTTTCTCCAATTTGTCCACATTTTTCCTGAAATGTAGCCGCCAGAACTGGACACAGAAGTGTATTTGAAGCCTTATTAGTGCAGAGTAGAGCGGAAGAATTACTACTTATATATTGCTTGTTAGGATATAGATATTCAGGCCTGTCTGTAAAGGCCTATACTTTAAGAATTTACGTGTATGCTTATCACTTAGCTAGTTATAGAGGTATAAAAGAAAGAATCAAAATCATTGTCTGTCTGTGTAAGGGACAGTCTGAGGCTCTGTTCTTAGGCTAAGTAAGGCCTTTGGCTAAGCAGCAGAGGCAGCCATAAGCTGAGAAGTGAACAGTCACATCCTCACATCCCAAACTAGTCACATGGAAATAAGGTGCTCTTGGGCTGTTAGGAATATCAGGGCAGAATTGTATTCCTATCACCTCCAGAGAAAGGAAAGAGCCTAGAAGATGTAAAAGGAAACTTAGTTTGATAGCATCCTGTCTGGCAAGAACTCACTTATCAATAGCTGGGACGTGAAATCCTCGCTTCTGTATTGTTTTGTATGTTTATTTGCAAGGTCTCTGTATGGTTCTGTAATTGTTTCTGTTTGCTGTATAATTAATTTTGTTGGGTGTAAACCAATTAAGGTGGTGGAAAATAATTGGTTAAATAACCATGTTACAGTATGTTAGGATTGGTTAGTTAAATTTCAGTAAAATGATTGGTTAAGGTATAGCTAAGCAGACTTCAAGTTTTACTATATAGTCTGCAGTCAATCAGGAAGTAAGGGGGGGAATGGGAACAGGGAATGGGGTTGGGGAAATTGGAATCCTGTTTTGCTAAGGGGGGAATGGGAACAGGGATGGCTCTGTGGGGTCAGAGCTGGGAAGGGGGACACTGAGGAAGGAAACTGGAATCATGCTTGCTGAAAGTTCACCCCAATAAACATCAAATTGTTTGCGCCTTTGGACTTCGGGTATTGTTGCTCTCTGTTCATGCGAGAAGGACCAGGGAAGTGAGAGAGTGAAGGAATAAGCCCCCTAACATTGCTTACAACACTCTTCCTAATACATCCCAGAATGATATTGGGGTTTTTTGCCAACAGTGTTACACTGTTGACTCATATTTAGCTTGCGATCCACTATAACCTCCAGATCCCTTTCCACAGTACTCCTTCCTAGGCAGTCATTTCCCATTTTGTATGTGTGCAACTGATTGTTCCTTCCTAAGTGGAGTACTTTGCATTTGTCACATCCTATTTACTTCAGCTCATTTCTCCGTTTCTGCCACTCCTATTCTTGTTGAATAGCAGTTTACTCTACAAGTAGTCCCACTGAAATTAATGTGCCACTCAACATACTATTACTCAGCTTGGAGATAAGATATACCTCTACCTCAATATAATGCTGTCCTCGGGAGCCAAAAAATCTTACCACGTTATAGGTGAAGCTGTGTTATATTGAACTTGCTTTGATCCACCGGAGTGTGCAGCCTCCCCCACCCCCGGAGCACTGCTTTACCGCGTTATATCCAAATTCGTATTATATCGGGTCGCGTTATATCGAGGTAGCAATGTATTACCAAATGTGAGTAAGGGTGGCAAAAATTGGGCCCTAAGTGTGCTGAGTCAGGGAGGAGTATCTTTTATGACTGACTGCTTTTTCATGAGTGGTCTTAATGGGGGATACCCAAGGGGAGTCCTGGTAGGTCTGACAGCAAACATGCAAAATACTGTAAGAAAGGTGGCTCTCAGAATATCAGCAATGCAATCATAAGCAGGAAATACCAGAAATCCTCCAACTGAGGAAGCTTGTACTCACTACATTTTCAGCCCATCTTTGCAGAGTCCATAAGGTGCAAATAGATTGGATAAGCATACAGATTTCTGGGTACCTATTCAAACTAACGTCAGGCTCTTTAGAGGTTTGCCCACTGTAATGTTTAATAGCATTCAGGAATTAGATTGTCAAGAAATGAGGCATTTGTCTCAGTCCAAGTCTGTTTAGGCTTTAGAAATACACCACTACCTCGATATAATGCGACCCGATATAACACGAATTCGGATATAACACGGTAAAGCAGTGCTCCCGGGGGGTGGGGCTGCGCACTCTGGTGGATCAAAGCAAGTTCAATATAATGCGATTTCACCTATAATGCGGTAAGATTTTTTGGCTCCCAAGGACAGCGTTATATTGAGATAGAAGTGTATTTCTTTTATGCTGGGCATGCTCAGAGGTGTAATACAAGTCTTAGCATAGTCACTCCTATTCTGTCATTACATATTATTTGCATAGGCACACCTGTATTAGTAACCAGGTAAGTACCCTTTCACAGTGTCTAAAACTCCTAGTTCTCTAGAAAGTAACTAGATTGAACTGTCCTGATGCTCTATTATAATATCCTAATCCCCTAAAATTCTACTCCCTATTGCATAACCACGTTGGCCGGGGGAGGGTGGGGGGGCAAATCGAGCTGTTGCTTGGTAGCACATTGTTCTGATATTTTTCTTAAGACCCACATTGTTTTCTGCAGAATTCAAGCTTTCATTTTAAAAAATGTCTAATTTTTAGAAAATCATCAGACCTGCTAAAGCACTGTTATCCTGAGTCTGTAGACTGGAGGATGGAAACTGTAATTCCAAGAGTGAATTGTGTGAAATGCCCTGATTCACCTCAGTAGAGAGATAACAATTTAACTTTAGCACAAACAGCCAGCTGCTCTACAATTGTGCGTAGCACGTGGGATTGTAGACACAGCTTTGATAAAATACTACCACTTGAGTTGTTTTCCATTTGACCTCTGCTGCCAGTCCTTCCAACATTCCCAGTCTGAGCTCCCTTGTGGCATAGCAAAACTGATTACATTGAATGGCATTGAAGGGTTTGTGTTATGTAGATAATAGTGTATAAAATAATTACAAATCCCTGCCGCCGTGTGGCAGTTTACTGATTTAAGAGGGACCCATCCAAGCCCCTGAAATGGAGGGAAGAATGCTTAACAAAAACCTCCCAAACAGATTTTTGAACCTCCATAATAATGGAAGGAGGACAGTTCAGGGGGAAGCCTCCAGGTGGAGGTGGGAGACTTTAAGCAAGACTCTCTTTTGAATGGATTCCTGTGTCCAGCTCCATATCAAAGGCCCATCTTCCAGAATGAATGAGAGCACTGTGAAGGAACGGGAATGGTTTTAACCACCAAAATAATAGCTGAAGGAGACTTGCAGACAAAAATGAGGAAAAAATAAGTTAGCAGAGACAGATAGAGGTGAAAGCCACTGATAGGTGGCGGGAGTGCCATCCATCAACCTCACTCTTGTCTGATGGGAATTTCCACTCTCTCTTCAGCATGCGTGCATGTACTGTGACAGTCCTGGTATTCATTTCCCCTGTGTCCTGTCCTATCTTCCCGGGTCAACAGTCCATCTTCTATTGCTTCAGCATGGACCAACAGCTACACCACAGGGCTGCCATTCTGAAGGTTGGGATCCAGAGAGAGAGAGCAGGCAACTGAAAACCTTTTCATTTTTTTTCCTATTAAAGGGCTAATGATTCCACAAGAAAACTGTATACAGCATTCTATAGAAATAATTCTCCTGTCTACAGTCTCACATATATTTTTTATTTCTCTTATTTTCATGTCAACTGGATCCTTGTTTTTAAGAGTTTGTCTATCCTGGCTGCTTCTGCCCCACTGGAAGTTGTCATCCTCTGTTTGTGGCATCATGATCATTTCCATAGCAACCAATTATGATGTGACGAACAGGATTCTGAATTCATGTGGGGAATAGGCAGTGGGACCAAGTAAACTCTTAAGATCAGAAATCTGTTGCACACAAATATCTCCAGTGATAAAATAAAAAAAAAGGAAGAGAAATACAGAGACTATACCAGCTTTAAATAGTATATAATGAAGAGCTGCTAAATGAAGTGCTTTCCACAGTTGACCACGAAGCATCTGCAGCTTTTTAATGCCAGATTTTTATCCATCCAGCTATTTTAAGATGTGATAGCTCACACACACACCATTTGGAAGGGTTTGATTCGCCCCTGCTGGTGGCAGGATGTGCAAATTGCACTCTCCTGTATCAGTAGAAGCAGCTGTGGTCCAAGGAGATTCACCCACAGGGGAATGGAGGCAGTTCTTTCACTGCCACCCTCCCGCAGGAGTTCTGCCTGGCAAAGACCAGGTTTAAATTGCTCTTGGGGCTCCACAGACACCTGTACCAGTGCTGTGACTCGCCACCCTGTTGCGTCACCCAGTGATGTGCTGAATCAGGTGTCCTGGCAGCAGTCTCCATAGCCAGCATTGTTCACATTTGGGGCTGCATTGATGGTTTGTGAGAATCATGCACTGCCACATCTCCCCTCTAGATGAATCTTCCATCATCTTCAATGGCCCTGTGCCCAGAGGTGTTACTCAGGGCTGGATTAAACCTCCTATCTTTATAGGACCTAGTCTTTGTGCTCACATAGGGCATGTCTACACTGCACAGTAAACCCAGCTCTGACTCAGGTTTGAGCCTGGGCTCCCGTTCCATCCGCACACAAATCAGTCTGACTTGGGTCAGGAGCTGGGCCTAGGATCCTCCTAGGGGCATGGGTCAGAGCCCGAGTCTTTCTGTAACTTGGGTCCAAGCCCTGTCATTTTGCAGTGCAGATGCAGCTCAAGCAGCAAACCTGAGTCAGAAGGTTTGCGCAGTGCAGTATGGACGTGTTAGCATGGCTGTAGGACCCAGGTCCAGCAACTGGAAGCTCAGATTTGACAATGCAGTGTGGATGCAAAAGCATGGGCTTGAAAGCACCAAGTCCTCAAGCTGGGGTCCCACAGACCAAGTTTGCAGTGCAAGGTAGACATATCCCTAGGGCTCAATCCTGAGAGGTACTGAGCATCCGCATCTCCCACTGGCATCAGTGGGAAGTGAGGGTGCTTAGCTCCTTGCAGGATTGAGCCCTTATATGTTTGTCTCTATCTAGGTACTGCGGGGTGTCTGTGATGGTGTTTTATTTATTTTTGTTCTTATGTGTATTACAGTGGAGCCGAGAGGACCCAGCTAGGATCAAGGCTCCATTGTGCCAGGCATGGTATAAACAGTTAGTGTCCCTGTTTCAGACCTCGCAGCCTAAACAGACAAAAGGTGGGGAAGGAAACAGAGACACCATGAGGTGAAGTGATTTGCCCAAGGTCACCGAGCAGGTTAATGGGAGATCTGGGAATCCAGGTTTCCAGTGGCCTATCCACTGGACCATATGCATGTGAATATACATGTATAATAGGTATGTACTGTTCCACAATTTATCACATTGTTCTGCAAGGTATGATAGATATTAGCACCACCGAGATACATACATAAGATATATACCCATGAATAGGTATAACACATACCCATACAGAGCAGATTTCCATTTCTCTGAATCTTGTCAATCTGAAGTGTCCTCCTCTAAAATCTGGCAGTATTCCCCAGCATGAATCACTTGCATTATAAATCCACTGTTAGATGAAGCTGCATAGTTAACTGAATGATTCTGATGTCTTCAGAACTTTAAACATGACTGGGGTAGTACTGTGTCATTCTAGGAGAATGGTAACACTTAATCTATAGCTGGCCAGACAGATTTTTTTAAAGAAAATATGTCGTTGACAAAATTGTTGAGAAATGTTAAGGCTAAAATCAGACACAAGACAAGAGCCTATTCGTTTCCATGAATTCAGATGTGCCATTTATAAGAACAAAGGGAAAGAAAAATGAAAGTGTGCGTAGAACTCGAACAACCTAGTTGTATGTGAGCCGTAAGTGCACACAACCCTTTGGAAATACACTTCTGGACACAAACTGCCTTCATGCAGCTGTTCAGGGTAAAGAGACTCCAGGGCTGATTGTGCAGTGTAAGGAACTCCAGCAGGTGGAGTGCCTCGTGCTGTGCTTAGAACCTTGCTAGCTACCACGAATGACTGGGAGTATCAATGGACCTCATTAGGCAATCCTAGCTCACATTGGGGAGCACTTACTCAAAGAACAGTCTCATTGGCTTCAATGGGAGGGCTCTTGTGAATAAGAGCTCCTCAGCATAACGGTTGAACAATCCATGAATTATTGGATTTTTCTAGCTGACAAGTCAGGGCCTGACCTTGATCCCAATAAAGTCATTAGCAAAATGTCCATTGACATAACTGAGATCAGGATTGGCTCCTAAAATCCCAATTCAGCAAAGCATTTTAGCACAATCTTAACTTTAGGCATATGCTCAAATTCCACTGACTTCAATGGGATTTATGCCCAGGCCTAAAATTGAGCATGTGCTTAAGTGCTTTCCAAATTGGGGATTAAGAGACAACAATTTTTTTTTAAAGCAAGGGCAATTATTCATAAAATATATTTTGTTCATTTATTTTAACAAGTGTAATTTAGTTTAAATTATCTACGCTGATAGTTCATAATTCACTAGAGTGTATTTCATCAAAATAATGAAGTCTCAGTAATGTGAGACCGCACTGTAGCCCTAGTAAACCATTGCTGAAAAGTGGGATGAGACGGCCTTTTTTTTTTTATGGCAAATTAATAATGTGTGCTGATTAGCGAGATGCAGATTAGCAAGGTTCTCCTGTATGCTTTGTTTCTTCAACAGAAAGTTAATTAACAGCCCTCTTCCTTCTGATAGGCATTTGCACAACAGCACTTTTAGCACCGCACAGAACTTCATCTTAGATTATGGCTTTATTTTCTTTAATTTTTTGTTACTATTATCTATCCCATATGAATTGACTCAAGTTTTTTTTTCACAGAGATCATGTCGGATGAGTTCTGATATTTGTAATATTATAACTTTCTTTCTTTTGATGTAGCACTATATTGTTTAGATCATTGTGCTTTCTCTTCTCACATGGAATTATTATTTTTGTTAAAGTTATATGCAGAATATTGGGAGGATGATAAAGATAAATGAAACTGATAAGAGTAGAAAATGTAATAAGACATTTGAGACAGAAAGCAAAAGGATACAAAACATTTTTAATAAAAATACAAGCCTTAATAAGATTAGAACTTAATAGTTTCAGCCTATAAAAGACCTCAATTTTTACCACTAAGCTATGAAGTCTTGGAGCCTGATCCCCAAACTCTTCTTACCAGGCATAGTGCTTATTTCTGGGACTAGACTTGTTGATAACAATGGGCAATAAGCGTTATCAGATCCTGCCTTTGGTTAGTAAATGGCAGAATGTGCAAGTGTTACTTTGGCCACTAGGGGAGCTGCTATTGTGCCATGGACGTTCTAAAAATATAGAGAGTATTGTTAACAGAAAGTGATAGTGTGTTCCTTAGTTCATGTCACTTGCTTATAAACATTTCTCTTAAATTACTTGTTTTTTTTTCCTTCTTTCCGACAAATAATGCAAGCAATAAGGAATTATTACTTGTTTGCCTGTAGATTTTCCTAGAAGTACTGCACCTACCATGGAAATATTGTGGCTGAGATTTTCATAGCTGAGATCTGAATGCTTAGTTCCCATTAAAATTAATAGGAATTGGTAATCCAAATACAGTAGGTGGCTTTGAAAAATCTCAGCCATTATGAATAATGTGAGGCATTAGACATCCTATAGACCCACATGCACACCAAATTCTAGTTCAGGGGAGTGTCCACATGACACCAAGATTCATCATCAAGTTGTCTTGCTATGAAAGTAACAAAAGTGCAGCTTTGGACCTGACTCCTGTGATCCAAAATACTCTTTCAGATAGGATACTCCTTGGCGCCATAACCAACATGTGTTTAAAAACCACTAACAACATGTTCCATCACAAAGACAGTACAAAAGTTAAATATGGTATGAATGTTATTGCCCTTTGATCTTCTGTGTAGTGGTAATAACTCATGTGGGTTGACAGAGGAAAAAACCCAGTAATTAAAGGGAACAAAGAAAAAGTTTCTAATTAAAGGGAACAAAGGAAAAGTATGTGGGCATGAAGGTCGCTGCAGCGCAGGGCAGGGATATTTTATCTGGCCAGGGGGCATGCTGCGTCAACACAAAGGAGAGACGCTGCAATGATGGGGAGTGAGTGAAAGAGCATGTGAGCAATGAATATGCTGTGTCACTGTAAGAGGGAGACGGCATCCGTGGGGGAATGCTACGTCACAGAGGAGGGACACTGCCTCAGCGCCGGTGGAGTGCTCTGTCAGTGCATGGCATGTCTGAGAGCAGGGCGCCAGTGGCAGGAAGGCTACAACAGTGCAGAAGGGCTTTTGTACCAGCTAAGGGGAATGGGATGTATCCTTAGATTAGAGCAAGAGGGGATACTACATCAGCACAAGTAGAGGTACACTGGCTGTGCAGGGGGCAAGGAGTATCACTGAAGTGGCAAGCATGCTGCATTGGTGGCAGAAAAATCCCTTTGCATCAACATAAAGGAAACACTTCTCCTAGGGAAATGGGAGGGAAACTGCATCAGCCTGGCCCAGGCCACTGCATCAATGCAGGGCTGTGTATGTTGCACTAGTGTGAGGTGATGGCAGCATCTTAGAATGGAAGGAGAGTTATAGGTGCCCTTTGAGTCAGGTGACTAATGTATCAGCACAAGGGAGGATGGACACGGCATAATGTAGGAGGGATTGATGCTACACAGCACAAGAG
This sequence comes from Chrysemys picta bellii, assembly GCF_011386835.1. Classification (NCBI taxonomy): domain Eukaryota; kingdom Metazoa; phylum Chordata; order Testudines; family Emydidae; genus Chrysemys; species Chrysemys picta. The sequence continues at coordinate 87,311,758 of NC_088797.1, read as the reverse complement.
GTAGAATGCCACATCAGTGCGGGGAGGATGAACACTGCATAAGCCCAGGAGGGCTAGACGCCCCATCAGCCCGGACAGTGAGGGATGGATGGCATATCTGCACAGCTGATGGATTGATTGTGTGTCAGTGCACGTATGGGACTGACACCATGAAAGCACGGGGGGATGGACGCCGTGTCAGCAGGAGAGATGGATGCTGCATCACTGGGGTGGGGAGGCATGGGGAGTAGCAAATGAAACCAGATCTTTATCTTCTATAAACATGATGTCACTAACTACATGTCAGCTATGAAGCTTTTATCAGAAAAGGCCATTTCCCTTACAGAACAATTCTGACGAAGCTTTCTGGTTAAAGCTGCCTATCTCCCCCTTATCTTCTGTTTTCAGTGCATTTAAGATCATTCTTTCCCTCTATGGCATCCATAGTAGAGCTGGTGAAGTCATTGGTTGTAAATGCTCATTGCGAATTTAGCCCTTTCTTCTGGCTGTGAATTGTTTGGCTCTGATTTCCGCAAATGGCTCAAGTGCTCATAACTATTAGTGGTTGTGATGTGTGATAGGGAAGAGTGAATAACAAAGGACAAATAGCCAACTACACATATTTCAGTGTAAATTTTCAGGCAAGCAGTTCATACCAATATTCATGAAGTGGTTGGAATTGTGGACATTCTTGCCAATACCTAGTGGCTGGCCAAATACTCATGAACAGTAAAAAAATATAACTTTCAGCTCCAGAAGCACAGGCCTCTGCCACTTGAGCCAAATTATTAACTGCTAACTGGTACTAATAGCAGGTTTTTAACTTATTTGTGAAGCAGCTTCTAGAAGGGGACATGACCTTTATTCACCTTGCTACATGTGTATTTGCAAAGCACACTGGGTAAAAGGAGGAATCATATTGGCTAGCAAGGATTTTAAATGGTGCTCATGTACGATACAGCCAAATGAGTTATGACTCAGTTATGCCCATTATCCTCATTTTATAACCCAGAGTTTTTATACCTCGGATACTAAGGATACATGTCAGAGGCTGAAAAGGATGGCAGCATGTGTACACGCTCATTCGTGTATATACATGTATATGTGGCCTGGGAAAGTTAGCTGCTCCTTTTGCTGTGCAAGCATTGCCTCTGCTCGCTGCTCATGCTGGAACTCATCCTCTGACCTAAATGATCCATAAGGACTTTTAAAGGTTCAATAGAAATGGATTTTATTTGCAACTTAACCGTGCAGCTTTCACTTATGAGCCATCCTGCAGCTTTACAGTACAGTGCCTTCCAATAATGTGACTAATACCCACTCTAACAGACTTAAGTTCACATGCTCATTCTGTTTGTCAAGTTCTTGCTGAGCCAACTGCCTCCAGCCAGATTCCCTCTCCCCATTGCTGGTGCAGGTGAGCACATACACCGGGTATGCCACCATGTAGCATTTTTAATTTCCTGGAGGGCAACATTTCTTAGGGGAAAGAAAAGGAGTGTTATTTTATTGGTTGGCTTTAAATACCTGGTCTTTCCTTTCATTAACACACAGCTCGATCTCACTCCTGTACCTGGTGTGTAGAAACTGTACAGCATTTTAATGGCGGGTCTGTCTTAGGAGGCTATAGGGATGCTGTGGCCAAGTATCAGGAATGAGCTAGGCCTGGGATCAGCTAGCTAACTGCAGCTGAAATCCCTAATTGGCCAGATCGCTTGATTGGCTGAGTGGCATTGCCAGGATAGCTCTTAAGCTCAGCAGTAGCACTAGACCAGCAGCTGCTTATGCCTGCAGCTATTATTGCTCCTGTGCCTGCCTTGTTCCCAGCCTTGCTCCAGCCCTGCTCGGTCTCTGACTCCTTGGTCCTGACCCTCTGCTCTGACTCCTGGATCTTGTCTGCATCTCCAGCCACTAGGCCAGACCACCCCGTCTCCAGCCACTAGGCTGGACCACTCTGGCAACTAGGCCAGACTACCCACACCCTAGTCTGTGACAGCAAGGGCTAAATAAATCAGATGGGTGCGTGCATACAATTGAAGTTGCTAGCTATGCCACCGCTCCACACAGTCCCTTGGAAGAGCCTTTTGGTATGTTAACAATGCAATTAAACACCCGTGGCTCTCCCCTGTCCCCTGACTCAGGCTCATGGGGCTTGGGCTGGGTGGCTGTAAAATTGCAGTGTAGACATTTGGGTTTGGGCTGGAGCCTGAGCTCTGGCACCCCATGGGGGGCAGAGGGAGAAGAGTCCCAGAGCTTGGGCTCCAGCCTGAACCACATGTCTACACTGCATTTTTACAGCCACCTAGCCTAAGCCCCAGAAGCCTGGGTCAGGGGACAGGCCAGCTATGGATGTTTAATTGCAGTGTAGACATACCCTTTATGTACAACTAGCCCTCCTGGTACTACTTCCTCTAATGGGCCAGGAAATATATTCCTGGATCCTTAGGGCCCTTATAACAGTACAAATCAAAGTTATTTACGTCTTACGTGTTGGGTACCTGGGTGCCTGAATTTATGCACACTGCATGTGTGCAGCTATTTCTTTAATTACTTGCTCTAGATCTCGGAAGCTGTCCCAGGGCATAGCAGCATATCTGCCTTCTTTCTACCATTCAGCCCAGAGGCACTTTTTTTGTGAACAATGGTGAGAGATCCCTGAGTGAGGCTGCAGGCTGTCTGAGAGGCACCTTCTTGGCGGGTTCTTTGGCATGCTTCACTGTGCGTCGATTATGTGCCTGTCTCTGGTTTGCGAGGATCTTGAGGTTCAGCTGGATTTGTGTTAAAAGAAATCTGACCTGACAACCAACAGGTCAAAAAAAAGCATAAGGATAAAAATAACAAACAAGAGTTGGCAAAAGAAAGAAAGAGTTGGAGGGGCAGGAGGGAGAGCGAGTGAGACACAGCGCAAGATAGGTACAGGACGGAGCTCAGCGAGAGCTAGCTCAAAGTGAGCAGGGCAGCAGGCTGAAGGAAAAGGAGGGGACGTCAGATGGGCCTGGGGCAAGAGTTTAAAAGGGATCTCTGGGGAAGCTGGGAGAGAGAGAGAGAGCGGAGCATGGAGAGACCCATGGGGAAGCTGGGAGAGAGAGAGAGAGAGAGAGAGAGAGCTGAGCATGGAGAGACCCATGGGGAAGCTGGGAGAGAGAGAGAGAGAGCTGAGCATGGAGAGACCCATGGGGAAGCTGGGAGAGAGAGAGAGAGAGAGAGAGAGAGAGAGCTGAGCATGGAGAGACCCATGGGGAAGCTGGGAGAGAGAGAGAGAGAGCAGAGCATGGAGAGACCCATGGGGAAGCTGGGAGAGAGAGAGAGAGAGCAGAGCATGGAGAGACCCATGGGGAAGCTGGGGGAGAGAGAGAGAGAGCAGAGCATGGAGAGACCCCTGGGGAAGCTGGGGGAGAGAGAGAGAGCAGAGCATGGAGAGACCCATGGGGAAGCTGGGGGAGAGAGAGAGAGCAGAGCATGGAGAGACCCATGGGGAAGCTGGGGGAGAGAGAGAGAGAGCAGAGCATGGAGAGACCCATGGGGAAGCTGGGGGGAGAGAGAGAGAGCAGAGCATGGAGAGACCCATGGGGAAGCTGGGGGAGAGAGAGAGAGAGCAGAGCATGGAGAGACCCATGGGGAAGCTGGGGGAGAGAGAGAGAGAGAGCTGAGCATGGAGAGACCCATGGGGAAGCTGGGAGAGAGCATCAGAGGGGCTCAGCAAGAACTAACTAGAAAAGAGATGTCTGAGGGAGGAAGACAAATGAGACAGATCCTCTGTTTGACTTCAGTGGAGATAGGCCAATATACACTAGCAGCATGTCTGGCACAGTGTCTTCAACAGCTGACTCAACCAAACACCACCCATGTTGCATCCCCTCAGCTCAAAGTAAGACACACTCCAGCCACCTCACTTTGAAAAATTGTCCTGTTCTACCTGTCTTGCCATTACAAATAGAGGAGCATTAAGAACCATTAGTTTGTAAGGGGAGCTTAAATGCCCATCTATGAGTGGTGGGGGAGAAAAGGAGGGGGAGGCCAGTAAGGATTGTGCAAACAGCAAATCTACCTGCCTCCTTGGCTGTAATTAACCTCTATCCTAATGAAGTGAAACGAGACAGCTACCATCACATGACGGAATACTTAGCAGGAACAGTGCTGGCTAATGAGGACATTATGGGCTGATCTCCCCCTTGTCCCCTTCTATTGTTTTAATATTAGGCTAATTTCACTTTAATGTAGATTAATCAGCACCTTCCTGCCAGAAATTTCTTGGATAGTTTTCTTCAAATGATTTCAATTTTCCGCCAAACCCTGGATGGTTTCCCCTGTAGGGGAGTGAATCTCTCCTGGGGCCCAGAAGCAAGGATCAAATGGAGGGTGTATAGAGGAAATGAAGGAAAAACAATTCCCCATATTAAATATGTGAACATTTAATATATGCAAGGAGAGCCATCCCCCTTGTTAAACCCTCATCGTTCATTTTTTGCCCCAGATGGGCCTGGTTTGTTTTTCACATGATGGAAGGGCAGAGATGCAAGAAGCAAACAAATTTAGAAAAAAAACAACAACAGCTTAGCACTGATTTTCCAGAGAGAGACTGCAAGGGCCAAATTCACTATTTGTGGAAGCAGCTTCAACTCCTTTTCCTCGAGTGGCGTTTGCTCTGTTTTCCATCAGTAGGGGATTTAGCCTGTCCTCTATTTACACAGCACGAGCTGCAGCAATGCAAGCTTCTCCTTACCATCTTGCTCTTGTGCCATAACCCCGGTCAGACAACTTGAGAAAGGTAATTGAGTGTTTTCAGTCTCTGTGCTGAGACTGTGTCAAGTAGGGCTCATTTTGGAGATATGGAAAGACAGACCTGAGACCTGCAACTCATTTCACAGAGCCATTGGAGTAACAGTAGATAAACGAGTTCATGGCAACCCTCTCGCCTAGAGCCGGAACAGCAGCCTAAAGAAACAAGGAAGTACAGATTAGCATCCTGTTAGAGCTTTAGGGTGCACCTCACCCAATGCTCCATGCTGCCCCAGGGTGCTCCTGTGGAAAGGAATGAGCTCTGGCAGGGAACGTGTACACTATTAACCTATTCATTGCTGCTTGACTGTGGAGAGACCTTCAGAATCATTCAAAAGGAACATTGCTCAAATAAATGGAAAGGCTGGAGTTGGGTGCACACTGGGTGCATTGGGATGCACTAGACAAAGATAATGGTTAGCATTTATCATGTTTATTATGGTAGTGCCTTGGGTCTTAACAGATCCCCATTGGGCTGGGCACTGTACAAACGGCATAAGGACTAGTCCCTGCCCTGAGGAGCTTACAATCTAAATAGACAATATGGACAAAAGATCAGGAAGGAGGTTCCAAATATAGACCCAGAAATCAGAGTGGAAGGAGGAGATGAAGGGGTTGGTTAGTTGTCTTGGGTCAAGTAAAGGGAGCAAGGTAAGGAGTAAAAAGAGATAAATGCAGACAGGCGGGAGAGGGTGGGTTGCTCAAGATTCTCCTATCAATCCCTTACTTTAGGGTATCAGATTAAGTCTCCTATTGGTAACAAAACCCCTTCACCCCAATGTGTGGGAGTAATGCTTTTAGCCTGTGTTGTACTTGAAGTCAGAGTTGCCCTCTGGGCTAGCTCAGCTAGCATGAAATATGGAGCAAAGATTCCTCCTATGCCCTCTTTGTACTAGGACCTACCAAGGGACCTGCTGTAAAAGATATTTTCCAATCCCGAGTATGTAATTTCTAGGTAACGTTTCCCTTTAATAAGCAGACATCTGTAACCTTGGAAGTTCTTCCTATTTCTCATTACTGGTACCCTAATCATCTCCCTGGAAGAAAGCAGATCCTTTTACACCTGACTAATTTTGCTGCTGTTATTCAGTGCTGCTTTCACACCACTTCCTAAAACTGCCAAGACACCCTTGAACCTGTTTAGAAAAGGTTAGGATGCTAATTAAGAAAAGCTATTTTTTCCCCTAACCTGAGGGAGAAAACTAAAAGGTGCATGGGTTGGGCTGAGTTATTTTTTTCCCCCTTTTAATAAGTGAATGCCCCCACTTTCCTCTTGGGAGTGCAATGTTCCTGGAGGTCCTGTGTGCTAGCATGAATATGGGATGAGAGGTTAATTTGCAGCTCTGTGATGCACAGTCTCTCCTTTTTGCACAAATATTGATCTAAGGCTGCTCGTGTATCTATTCTGTCCATAATAACGGCAGCATGATATTGCTGCTGGAGATATGCAAGGGCATCGGAGGGGAAAGGAATAAAAAAAAGGAGGGAGTGTGAGAGGTTTTGTGGGAGCTGTGTTCTACCTGCAGAGGTGGCCTTCCATGTTCTACACTTCCTCCCTTTTCATGTTAAATGTCTCTTTATTGACATTTCCCTCACTGCACTGAATGATCTTTAAAAGAGGAGGAAAACAGCAGCTTTGTTCCACGCTGGGCATTCATCACAAGATACCATTTCACCAGACGAGTTGTCTGAGCTGCCTGGGTGGAGTTAGGAGAAGGTTAAATATAGCTGTTGAGTCTTAAGGAAGTAAATCTGTTTGCCAGTTTAGGATTTTGCCAGACAAAAGTCTCTACTCCTGACACCCCCTCTGATTGCTCACTCCAAGAGAGGGGAATCGTACAGTACAGGAGCACCTGACTTTTTTGGAGGTATGGAAATGGGGCATGCCTGGCCCTCCAGCTGCACCAAATTGGATCACATGAGAGGATGCGCTCAGAACCTGCTTCTATATTCTTGAACATGCTCAGCTTTGAGCAAAATTCCCATTACCTCTGCCTGCTGGGTTGGTTACATCCCATTCCAAACAAAAGTCACCTAAAATTCTCTTTCAGTAAATAAGAAAACTGTAAATTAGCTGATTATTCAACTCCCCGTACTCATTTCTGCTTTCTAATGTCATCTTGCACTTGATTCTTTTTTGCATTTCTCTGAACCTTCGGTTTAAAGAATAAGTAAGACACGCATGGCTGATCTGAGATCTTATCCTGCTTTGATCGCTTTAAACTTACACGACTCATCCATGTAGAGCTGACATGCAGCCGACCTTACAGAACTTCTCTCTTAGACTCTTTATGTACTTTACCTGCTAAGTCAGGGAAATGTGATTCTCCAATGAAAACTTATGTAACCTTCCCCACTCCACAACTGCGGCTGCTGTCTCCACCCATTAAGGTAAAATCCATCCTCAGGCCTTGGCTACAGTTGCGAGTTACAGCGCAATAAAGCCACGTACAGCGCAGTATCTCACTCCCCGGCCACACTGGCAAGGCACATACAGTGCTGTATCTGTGCAGCTACAGCGCTGCTGGTACTCCACCTCCCTGAGAGGAATAAAGAGCATTGCGCTGCCGCTGCTGTGCTGCGGCACCAGTGTGGCCGCCCAATGTGCTCTGATTGGCCTCCAGAAGTATTCGGCAATATCCCACAATGCCTGTTCTAGCCACTCTGGTCATCAGTTCGAACTCTACTGCCCTGGCCTCAGGTGACCAGCCATCAGACCCGCCCTTTATATTCCCCGGGAATTTTAAAAATCCCCTTCCTGTTTGCTGAGCCAGGCGTGGAGTGCTATCAGTGAATCTTTCCAGGTGACCATGCCTCCACGCGCCAAGCCAGTATGGAGCAATGGCGAGTTGCTGGACCTCATCATTGTTTGGGGGGAGGAAGCTGTCCAGTCCCAGCTGCGCTCCAGCCATAGGAATTACGCACCTTCGGGCAGATATCAAGGGCCATGATGGAAAGGGGCCATGACCGGGATGCTCTGCAGTGCAGGATTAAAGAGAAGGAGCTGCGGAATGCCTACCGCAAAGCCCGCAAGGCAAACGGCCACTCGGGTGCTTCCCCTGCAACCTGCCAATTCTACAAAGAGCTGGACGCGATACTTGGGGGTGACCCCACCTCCACTCCGAGCACCACCATGGACACTTCAGAGCAGGGGGAGGAGGAGGAGGAGGAAAGTGGGAGTGAGGGTGCTGGGGCGGGGGGAGACACCCTGGAATCCCTGGAGCCATGCAGCCAGGAGCTCTTCTTGAGTCAGGAGGAAGGTAGCCAGTCGCAGCAGCCAGTACTTGGAGGAGGACAAACAGAAAAGCAGGTTCCCGGTAAGCGGCTTTTTTTTTCGGGAAGTTTTTTTTTCGGGAAGGAATTTTTTCGGTGCAGGCTCTTTGGGAGAGGAGGGTTAGGGCTGCATGCATGCCTAGATGTGGAATAGCGCATTGATGTGGTCTATCACAATGCGGTAATCGGCCTCAGTAATCTCTTCAAAAGTCTCATCCAGAACATGGGCAATGCACTTGCGCAGGTTTCTTGGAAGAGCCACTGTGGTCCTTGTCCCAGTCAGGCTAATGTGTCTGCGCCACTGTGCCGTGAGGGGCCGGGGGACCATTGCTGCACACAGGCAAGCTGAATATAGGCCAGGGCGGAGCCGCATTGCAGTAGAAGACCCTCCCTTGCTTCCCAGGTCACCCTCAGCAGCGAGATATCTTCCAGGATGAACTCCTGTGGAAAATGTGGGGACAGTGTTCACTATAGAGGCCCCCTGCAGCTGTTGGCTCTCCCCAAGGCACAGAAACCCAGGGGGCAATACAGCGTTGAAACAATCAATTCCCCTTACTCACCATTTTGGGGCTCCCGTGGGTTATATGCGCTCTCTTTGGAACGGGAAAATTATGCTATTGTGTAGACTGTGTGCCCTCCTTAAGTGTGGGGGGAATCATTACTCTGTCTAGTATAAACAATGCTGCCTCTGTTAAGTGTTGCATTTTGCCTGTACAAATGCAACCTTGAGATCTCAGCCATCCGTGTTATCACTAGCTGAGAGACTGCCAAAACTCCGGAAGAGACCGCGAAAAATCAAAGAAGACATGCAGCAAGAAGTGATGCATCAATCTCTTAAAGAGAATCAAAAAGTGCAGGAGTGGAGGGACAGCGAAAGCAGGATCCGCCAGGAAAATGCAGTGCACCGGCGGCGAAGCACGGAGCACCGTCAGCAAAGCACGGATTGGCTGATAAGCATCATGGAGCACCAAGCAGACTCTATCCAGGCGCTCATTGTCATGCAAGCGAAGCACTACCGTGCCCGCCTCCCCCCCCCCCGCAGCCCTTGTCCCAAAACTCTTTCCCTTGTGCCCTCATGTCACCTCCAACCCACTTTCCCCAACATCTGTGTTCTTACCACCACCAGCTGCCTCCAACACCTGTATCTTCACCACCCAGCCCTGAAAACAATGACCCTTACCCACTGCACTCAACCCCCATCACCATGCAGTGTAGTCATCCTGAAGTGCAGCACTCATTGCACAGCACACACGCAAATCTGTGATTGTACCATTCCCCACCCCACCCCCCTTTCTGTTTCCCAAGCAGTTGTGTTTCTTTTCAATAAATGCATTTTCTTTTCAATAAATGGATTTTTGGCCTTTTTTTTTTTTTAAATAAATGGAGATATCCTATCTCCTAGAACTGTAAAAGACCTTGAAAGGTCATTGAGTCCAGCCCCCTGCCTGTACTAGCAGGACCAAGTACTGATTTTGCCCCAATCCCTAAGTGGCCCCCCCAAGGATTGAATTTACAACCCTGGGTTTAGTAGGCCAATGCTCAAACCACTGAGCTATCCCTCCCCCATGAAAACAGTCTTTATTATTGCATAAAGTAAAAGATACCTTAGCCCAGGAAAGAAACAGGCACTTCAAATCAGCTTAGCAAACACAGATTCCTACTAACACTGGAACCACTGCACTTCACTCCCGTGCAGGGCACCAGACATTACTGCTGGTTTTCAGCCTCAAATTGCTCCCTCGAGGCATCCCTAATCCTTGCAGCCCCACGCTGGGCCCCTCTAATAGCCCTGCTCTCTGGCTGTGCAAATTCAGCCTCCAGGTGTTGAACCTTGGCGGTCCATGCCTGACTGAATCTTTCACCCTTCCCTTCACAAATATTATGGAGGGTACAGCACATGGCTATATCCGTGGGGATGCTGTTTTCGGCCAAGTCCAGCTTCCAATACAAAGATCACCAGCAGCCCTTTAAATGGCCAAAAGCACACTCCACAGTCATTCGGCACCAGCTCAGCCTGTAGTTGAACCGTTCCTTGCTGCTGTCAAGGCTCCCTGTGTAGGGTTTCATGAGCCACGGCATTAACGGGTAAGCGGGGTCTCCAAAGATCACAATGGGCATTTCGACTTCCCCTACTGTGATCCTCCACTCTGGGAAAAAAGTCCCAGCTTGCAGCTTCCTGAACAAGCCAGTGTTTCGAAAGATGCGTGCATCATGCACCTTTCCGGGCCAGTCTGCGTTAATGTCAATGAAATGCCCACGGTGAGCCACAAGCGCCAGGAGAGCCATAGAGAAATAGCCCTTCTGATTAATGTACTCGGATGCTAGGTGGGGTGGTGCCAGAATAGGAATGTGCGTCCCATCTATCGCCCCTCCACAGTTAGGGAAACCCATTTGTGCAAAACCAGCCACAATGTCATGCACGTTACCCAGAGTCACGGTTCTTCTGAGCAGGGTGCGATTAATGGCCTTGCAAACTTGCATCAACATGATTCCAACGGTCAACTTTCCCACTCCAAACTGGTTAGTGACCGATCGGTAGCTGTCTGGAGTTGCCAGCTTCCAGATTGCAATAGCCACCCGCTTCTCCACCATCAGGGCAGCGCTCAATCTCGTGTCCTTGCGCTGCAGGGTGGGGGCGAGCTCCTCACACAGTCCCATGAAAGTGGCTTTTCTCATCCGAAAGTTCTGCAGCCACTGCTCGTCATCCTAGACTTGCATGACGATGTGATCCCACCACTCAGTGCTTATTTCCCGAGCCCAAAAGCGGCGTTCCACATTGCTGAGCATGTCTGTGAATGCCACAAGCAATTTCGTGTCGTACGCCTTACGTGACTCGATATCATCGTTGGACTCCTCGATATCATCGTTGGACTCCTCACTGTCACTTTGGATCTTAAGGAATATCTCGACTGCCAAACGTGACGTGCTGGTGAGACTCGTCAGCATTCTCCTCAGCATTTCGGGCTCCATTTCCCACAGCCCAAAATGGAACACAGACCACGCTGCACAGAAACTGTTGAAAGATGGCGTCAAATGGCGCCAAATGTGGATGGAAACACAGGGATTGCTGTGATGCGAAGCGATGCATCACGGGGCGTTGGGACAGGACCCAGAATGCCCCACACCACCCGCCCCCTTCCCACAACCCACAGCTCCAGAATGGGAAGAGGTGCTCTGTGGGATAGCTGTGGGATACCTGCCCATAATACACCGCTCCCAATGCCACTGCAAATGCTGCAAATATGGCCACGACAGTGCGCTGGTGGCTGTCAGTGTGGACAGACTGCAGCGCTTTCCCTACTCAGCTGTACAAAGACAGGTTTAACTCACAGCACTGTACAGCTGCAAGTGTAGCCATACCCTCAGTATTTCAGACTTGTAGTGGTTGTCTACTAATCCTGTGAGTTTCAGGTGTTCCCCCTGAGTCCAGAGTGTGGGTGGGCACCTATGGTCCAGCTGAATCCTGAAACTAGTGAGATGGTAAGACATCAGCAAGAACCCAGCAAAGGGTTGGATCTTGCAGTTGTCTCCTCCTTGTGTCCCCCTTGATTATCACTAAAGATACAAGGCCTGTTGGATTTACAGAAATGAGACTGGGGGAGCAGGAGGCCTGTTGGGGGCTGGGGAAAGGATGTTACTGAGGGGAAAGGGATATGGTTGTGGCAAAGGGAAAGAAGACTGGATAGGGGAGAAGAGGGGAGGGAGAGGAGAACCTGAAAATGCTAGCAGTAACCTCCAGATAGCCATTTTGGATGTGACTCTGCTGTCTTGCACCTTGTGTAGTTATTTACATCTCTGCAAAGTGGGTTTAAATATTAGTAATCTGCTCTGGTGTTTTATACCCACTTTTCACAGTTATAAATGACACCAGTGAAACACACTGGAGAATCAGACTTACCTGAATGGATCATCTGTCTAATCCATCTATTTGTCTACACCATGTAGCCAGTCGTCTAGGGGAATATCTTCACTAGGTATAAAGCTAACACAAAATAAGAACACACCTTTTTTCCTAGGCTGTCTTCACTGGCCGAAAGGTATGTGTTGTTGCTGGATAGCTAAGATGCATTAGCAGTCCCACGGTTTAAAAAAAAAAACACACACACAGTGGAGACAAGAAAATTTAGTTTTAGGGCTTGTCTGCACAGGGAAATTGATTGGAATGACTATTTAACTTCTTGTGTTTACACTCTGTTCTGGATATAAGTGATTTTATTCCAGGGTAATTACTCTGCTTTGGAAATGCACTAATTATTCTGAAATAGAGTAACTTTTATTCCAGATTTCAGAGTAGCAGCCGTGTTAGTTTGTATCCACAAAAAGAACAGGAGTACTTGTGGCATCTTTTAGAGACTAACAAATTTATTTGAGCATAAGCTTTCGTGATGCATCCGATGAAGTGGGCTGTTGCCCACGAAAGCTTATGCTCAAATACATTTGTTAGTCTCTAAGGTGCCACAAGTACTCCTGTTCTTTTATTCCAGAATAGCATGTTCACAGAGGGAGCTATTCCAAATAACTATTCAGGATAATTCCCCATGGAAACAAGCCTTCACTCTGAGGTAAACTAGGTAAGGTTAACCACAAGCAGGGGTTATAGTGCTGACCTCACTTAGCAACCTCATGGTAATCACTACAAGTGCCTTGTTTCACAATGGGTTTTACAGCAAAATAACTATCACACATTACTTATCTCACTGTAAAAACCCCACCATTGTGCCAGTGAAGACAAGGTGCTAGTTCTTATACTGTGCCCAAAACATGGTATTTGACCACCTCTGAAATGTAGGAGGTTCGTTATTGGTGGCCCCAGCTATTGATGACACAAGTTAAATTGGTTATTGTGCCAATAACCTAACGTAAGGCCTTATGTTGGCAATGAAACTCAACTTATGCCACTACTACTTTGCAGACAAACATCCTTGTGAAGAGCCCAGCAAATTACTGGTAAACTGGCCCATCTGTGGTCAGAAGGGGGAATTCCCCTCCTCCTTCCATCCTTTCACATTTGTTCATGGAAATGAAGTCTATGGCACAGGCGCTTAAGCCAGACACTTGAGACTTCGAAGTCCTTAACCACATTAACAGCTGGAGGTCCATTATTATTCATTGAATCTCTCCAGGGCCGATTGGAATCCTCCTTTTAATTGTCTGCACTCCCCTCTGTCCCTTTATCACTAAAGAAAGGAAGAAAGAGGGCAAGAGACACTGCAGTTGGGTTATCTCATTACAGATCCTGGCCCCAGAATGGGAAACATACTTGAAACTGTTCTTTCCCTGCAGGGAAGGGAGGGATAGCTTTTCCTATTTTACATATTAATGATAAAATGACAGCCCCCTCTATTTTTGCATATCTCCCTCAGCATGTTTCAGTTAATAATTCACATTTCATTAGCGTGTCCGGATGGCCTTCCCGTGTTTCTTTTCTATCGATGAAGAGATGAGGGAAGGCTTAAAGGGATGGGAGGTGGGGCAGGACAAGTGTAAACAGCTTTTAAAAACAATCAAACTGGATGTAAATCAGAGAGCTTTCTGAGTAGGGGAAGTTTCTGAACTTCCCAGCTTTTTACCAGTTCAACCTCAGCAGAGCAAGAGAGCCAGAAGTCATGGCTTCTTGACGGCCGTTAAAGAAAGAGAGAAAAAAATAAAATAAACAAGAGATACAGAAAAGTCTCACTATATTCTCTCATTAGCTAAATGGGTAAAACAGATAAAGCAGAATGGTTACGGACATTCAGAGCAAGGTCAGAACAGTGCCTGGTTTGGAATTTACATGGTAATAGAAGTGATTACATTAAAGAGCATGCCATGGCCTGGTGCTGCTCTCAGTATACTTTCAAACGGGGGTACATAGGTGACTGTTTTATTCAGAGTCTGCTGCTACCTCTTGTGATCCAAATCTGAAGGTGCCAGCTCTGCTGCAGATGTATGTCGAGAATTGAACTGGCACACCTGCCCTCCCACCACTGGGATACACTATTCTGAATAAGGCGGCTCAAGGAAGTATAAGCTCTGAAAAGAAGTGCAACCAGGTCCAGCTGACAGCTTAAAGAATTTTACATAAGGAAACTTAGTTTCCCAGTGTCTGGTTTTACTATGCACTGAAACATTAATCAACTTTTGAACCATGTACTGCATGAAATATTCATATCTCCTTCCAGTGAAAAACAACACAAACCCCAGCTAGTTTATAAAGCTGTCGTATTCTGGACCTTCAGGGATTACTGTGTCATTTCCACCTAGGTATGTTCCATGAGTGCTTCTTTCCCCTTAATGTGAGACCAGGGAGATGTGAAAAACACTCTAATGTGACTCTTCCAGTGTATCTAGGTTTGGGAGCCAACTGGTCTTGGCTTGAGGTTTGTTGGACACAAAGGCTGGTTAGATTTCCATTAAGGAGAGAGGGATGGGGTTTAATGTCATTTTCAAACCTAATTTCATGGGCAGCCAATTCTTGCTGTGATCCAATGGCAGACAATTTCATTATTAAAACATTTTGAAGAGAAAGCATCTTAGACCAGCCACCCTTGAAAAGTGTAGAGCCCATTCCAGCAGATCCCCGAGGAAAAGTCTGTTACTGTTCACTGTGCTATTTTGCAGGATGCATCAGGATTTTGTGACCTGCCGGCATCGTCACACAGTTTGCATAGATTGCTGAACTCTGCCATTATCATTTCTGTTCTCCTCTTGACATTATCATTGTTTATTATACTTGAATTAGGGCTTTGTTCCTTAATATTAAATTGCACATATAAAGGGCCTTGCATTAGAAGATGTCAAAACACTTTAGAACAATTAATGAATGAGGCCTCGCAACACTATTGTGGGGCAGGCAAGTATTAATATCCCTATTTTACAGCTGGGGAAACAAACCCAACCTGTACTTCAGCTCGATCTTTCAGTAATGTCATAATCCTAGAATTATTATATCTTTGTTATCATGGAAATAACTGTGATTTCATAAAGTCTCCATAATGACTTTACCGCAGGACCCACTAGGTCAGAGAAGATGAATTGTGAAGGTTGTTTAAAACAAGAGTTTTTCTAAATATATCTCAAGTATCTAGCAAATGTGGCAAGGGAGAAAGATGGAAATACAATGAAAAATAAATGGATCCATGCTGTCAATGTGACTATTGCCCCAACCAGGGATCAGAGCCCCATTGAACTAGGCACTGTGTGCTCATAGAATGAACAGTCAGCCTCTGGCCCCAGAGAGCTTCCAGTCTCCACCTGCTGTCAAACTCTGAAGAGAATATTCCAAACAAACCTTTGATGTATAGCTGATCTTCCAATCACTTTCAATAGTGATTCCACAGAAAGTTATCTACAGGGAGAGAAGCACAGACAGTCCAGAAGTTAAGAAGTACAAACTATTGGCCATCCAGGAAGGAAACACACCAGGCCTGGATACAGCAACACAAAAACATCCATGGACACATTTTATCTGCTCATTCTAGAAAACCTGCTCAGGTTATATTATTTCTATAATTTATTTATTATTTATTTGTATTACTGTAGCACCTAGGATTCCTAGTCATAGGTCAGGACCTCATTGTGCAAGGCACTGTGCAAACACAAGAAAAAGACAGTCCCTGCCCCAAAGAATTTACAATCTCAGTATAAGACAGGAAACAACAGGTGGATACAGACAGACAAGGGAGTGCAAGGATGCAATGAGACCACAAATAGAACTTTTCTAGCGGCGTTCTCCATATGTATCGAGTGGGAGCTCTGGGAAGTATCTCCTGCAGAGGCATTTACAGGGACTGTCCAGGAGAGGAAAGGGATGCTGGAGCTGAACATATCACTCTTGGAGCAGTTCTACTGGCTCACACAAAGATCAAGGAGGAATATGCGGAACAATAGAGTGGCAGAATCCCTCAGCCGCAATGGGGGTGAAGGGGAGGAGAAACAAACGTTAGAAACCATACGAAAGGTTGTTCAGACTATGGCACTAGGATCAGAGTCAATGAATCCCACTACAGTTATTAGAGAGAGAAATTCTCATTATTACTTCATACAATGCTTTTAAAAATGCAATCAAGTTGTCAGGCCTGATTCTCCCCTATGCTAGGATGTACTGTGCAGCTCTGGGCATGTAAATAGGCAGTCAAGCTGGCCTGTCCAGCTACGGGATTCTCCTAGTGTAGAGGTCTTACTGAGTGGCATAGAGCTCTGTGTAACCCCTCTGACATCACCCACCCTGGTATAAGGTTTGTGGCCGGAGGAAACTGTATGTGGCTGGAGTGCTTCTGAATTCCAGCTACTCCTGGCTACCAGAATGACCCTTGCAGCCATTGGGAGCTGAGTGTAGGTTAGAGCAACTCTGAAGCTGCTCTAACTAACTCTAAGACCCCAAACTGACCCCAGTTTTGGGTAGATAAAAAGATGGCTTACAGCTATGTGTGCCTCTCTCTCTGGAGTTCTGTCTCCAGCACAGCTTCGCTGGACCCAAGAATTTGGACAATTGATTTTTCAGTGCACTTTCTTTTGGGAGACATCTTGGGTTTGATTTTCCTCTTATGTATACTGGAGTTCCTTCTTATTCACACCAGCATAACAATGAGGAGAATCACTCCCCTACTATCTCATGTTTAACAGCACTGCAGCTAGGGCTGCCAATGCCTCCAATACCTCCCAAACTGCAGACTATGCCCATGTTTGAACAAAGCTCTACATTCCAATTTCCGGTTTTGCAGGACATAAAAATCAGAAACCGAAGCGAGCACTACAGAGAGCAGTTGAAAACAAATAGTTGCCAGAGCATCAGTTATAAGTAGTGACGTGCAGCCTACGGACCAGTTCGCAATGCATTGCTGGGAGTGCAGGATTTTATGAGAGATTTTGTAAAAGGCAGTTACTCCAATAAATGATATATCAGGGCTGTAAAGAAGCAAGGGAACAGCTCCAATGGTATTTCAGAGAATCACAAAAATATATTTACAGGGGACTGTAAGAGTCCCCAGCTCTTTCAAAACTTTTTGTAGCAGCTAATCATCCTGCAAGACACTTCCAAATTGTCCGTAACTGCAGCTGGCTCCGGTGGATAGGGCATCGCTTTACACCCTCCAGCATGCATACTGACTGACTGCTGTGAATTTTCCTGCAACGTGACACAAGAAGATGATTAAAGGCCTGGTGAAAGGTCATTGCTACCCAGAATAAGATTCATGCATCTCTCAGCAGACTGGGCTTGATATCAAAGCTACACTGGGCTAATAGTTAATGCATGAGGTAATTCCTACCACGGCTTGTTCTCTGCAGGAGTCCTCTGATGTGGACAGTGGCAAAAATATCTCTCTGCCTTTCTGCTTTCTTTTGGAAAAAAATGTCTTCTTGACATTTTTTAAAATGCCATAAGAACATTTGGTGCTCATGAAGGTGAGAATCTGATATCACTGGCTAGATCCACCCATAGGAGAGGAAGGTTCTGAGCATTATTACAAACAGCTCTGTCAATGGTTTCAGTTTTGACCTGCACAACCTCCTTCTGAACCAGACCTGAGTTCCCTAGTCTGTCTCACTCTTGGTCTGAGACATGGTTGGCAATCACTGCTCAGGAGAAGCACATGATTTGAATAGCAAAGAATACCAGGGTGCTGGAGGTCAGGACTGAGATACAAAAACAGAGATCTGAAGGGAAAGTGTGGCACACCTGGATGAAGTTGCTCACTTTAGGCCCAATGGCACAGGACAAGACTATCCTTCAGCTTCTCATATTGGTGCTCAGATAGTGCTAACAAACTCCCTGCAAAGATTCAGCACATCCAGGGTTTTCTTGACTAGATAAGCCTGACCTAAACTTGACCTTCTTCCTAGTGTAGACGTGGGATAACACCAATAGCTTGTTTTAGTTGGTCAAATTGTAGCCTATGCTCATGCTTCCATATGTTAGCTAAGTCTGATGTAAATGCATCCACTTTTCCTAGTTCACAACAAATCCCTCTATTGCAAACCTGGTTATTGTCCAATGACTGCGCCCATCCAAATACATAATTCCATAAGCAATTCTGTAATAGCGTATCATGGGACTCTTGTATATCTAGGCCACAGTTCCTGGCATTGCTTTCTGGAGAAGATATAGCATAGGAGCAACATCAGCTTCTGTGCAATAGAAGTCCTAGTCATAGACTTTACCTGGTCCATGAATCTCCATGTGAGTCCTGAAGGGCTCCTAGAGGTTCTCTTGCTGACCAGGTTCCTCCTCCTTCACACACACTTGTACGCAGAATCATGTTCTGCCTGTTTGCAAACTCCCCTTGGCTTTGATGACATGAATCCATTTCTCACCTGTTTGTGAGACTCCAAAGCCTCTGCATGGCTTGGGAAGCTAGAAGCAGGGAGCCAAAGAACATATTCTTACACGGGGAGAGTAGTTTGGGAATTCAGTCTATGTTATAGTCACTGTGCCCAATCAGATGGACTGGAAAGCAGGGATGGTGCTCTCATCAATGGGATGGGTGTGGACATGTGGTGCAGGGACACTGGAAGAACAAAGTCCTATGACTGCATGTGTCACATAGGACTCAGGCTGTCGCCACTGGTGAGTCATAGGACAGGTGTGGATATCAGGAGAGTTCTATGAATTTCAGAACTTGGAGGGTTACCAAAGTCTCTTGCAAAACAATCAGCCATAGGAAGGAGATGAAAACAAGTCTGGCAGGCTGTCTGTCTTCTCGGTTTCCTGCTGCCATGCTTTCCAAGCCTCACTTTTCAAGGTGAGGCCATGACCCTTTGTGAATAAACTCCAGTGACATGGAGCTGTTGTTCTGGCTCATGGTCACACAGCAGAACTTCCTGAGAAATCACTGTCACCCATATCACTTGCTAGGTGGTAGTGCTGAAAACCTTGGGACTCTGGCATTCCCCATTTCATTTCACAAACAGAGCCCAACATACAAACTTCAGTCAGCAATGCCTTCCCCACTGAGAATGCCTCACTATCCTATGATTCCCCTCTCCTATTAAAGACAGATCTACTCTACCAGCCAGAATAATGTGTCCTCAGGCAGAGCACTCACATGCCTCCCTTATTGTCTTGCAAAGGGGTGGGGAGGAGAGGGAAAAAATACACAGCTATTATTATTGTTTTATATATTCTAGAAAGAAAGCCTAAACCTAAGCTGACGTGTCCTTGCTGTGCTATCTACTCTGAGGAAAGGGTCAGGCAGGGCTGAGTGCAAAGCTGCTGTGAAGTAAAGCAGAAATAACCAATCTGCCTGATGTGGTTTTACTGCCCAGTTAGATTTCAAGAAGGTGAAAGGAAATTAGAAATCTGGAAGCCATCTGTTTGGGCTCTCTGACAATTAAAGGCACATTGCCTTGTTTTCTGGATTCTGCAACTTTACACTTTCCTTGTGTTATACACAACTAAGGGTTAGTTTTTATTTTAAAATCAGTTCTTCAATCATATAGTCTTAAAAAGAGTAACCATATGGGACTGGGGTGAAACTCCATCATCACTGCATGTTATCCTGCTGTATTAATCATGATGATCTTAATCAGTTGTAATTGCTAAAATCATAGCTGACTGTTGTCAATCCCATGACTTCCATCATGATACTGAGTGGTTTTGAGAAATAAAATAGATCTGCCTACTTTTCATTATTTATTTTTATTGCTTCTTTCATTTGTAGTCACTACAGATCTCCTTGTACTTCTCCTAAGCGCAGGGATATTAATCTGATTGTTGTGGTCAAATTCTAATTTTGGCAATTACATTCTGCCAGTCTAAGTTCACCCCATACTTTCAACCAGATATAAAACTGTTCTCCCCTTCACATTGTGTATATATATATATAAGGATGCTGTGTGCTATGAAATAACTCATTCCATGAAAAGCTGGCTGCATTTCAGTGGTGGGTGAATTATGGAGCTGTGGTACCGGCTCCATAGTAATTAGTGTTGCAACTAGCTTCTATTATATAGTAACTCAATTCCGGCTCCCCTTCTAACTTCCAAATTATGTTAATGTTATATTTATGTTAATGGCATCTGTGGAACCTTAATTCTGAGTTTCTTGACTTTCAAACATTTAGGTTTTTCAAACTGCCATGGCCTAATGAGGTCCTTTTGGTACAAGGCACATGCACTGTATTTAAACCCTTAACTCTCTCTTAGGGCCTTATCCAACCCCATGCAAATCAATGAAAAGAATTCCATTGACTTTAACGGGCATTAGATCAAGCCTCTAATGAAGTTTTTTGTTTGGGATGTGGTGAAGCGCTTAGGGATCCTTTGGGATAATAGGTCCATTAGGAATGTAAGTTACTATTCTTATAAATCATGACATCCTCTTATTTTGCTCTAAGCAACAAAGAGTCCTGTGGCACCTTATAGATTAACAGACATATTGGAGCATAAGCTTTCATGGGTGAATACCCACTTCGTCAGACGCATTTTGCTCTGAGTGTATTCTGATGAAGTTCTCAGAAAATAAAAATATATTGTGACTGGCTGCTACTGGTATGCAAGTTTTCCTCTTGCTAGAATGTTCTTTTATTAGAAGGATGTTTTCATCTTTAACAACAAAAATCTTATGCTGAAACTTGCAAAGACTGCTACTTCTACAAGTGGGACGATGTATCATAAATACACATCTGCCAGCAGGGTGGGGTTGTGGGATATGTTTTTTATGGGTGCCCATCCCACTGTCAACGTGAAATCCTTACACCATAACAAGGTATCCACAATGCCAGGAATCGGAGTTAGTTTCTCGTTTAGTCATTCATAGTATTAGCAGCCCTGCAGGCCCCGAGTTGTTCTACCCAGGATATAAATATGCAATATTTTGACAAACTGCCAGTGTTTGGGAAATGCTCATCTCTTACTGAGGATGCTGGGATCTCTGCCAGAGTTGTTTTTTAAAATATTTTAACCGAACTGTTTTAAAATTAGCACGGTGCATTCAGCTAAGTTCAGAGAAACAGATCATTTGTGAGGAGAATGTGTTATTTACCATACACAGGTTACTTACAAATACATTCCTGTGGGCCCAAACTTGTTTTAAAACATTTTAAATCAGGGGTTAAAATCCCTCCAAAGAGGAAGTGGAGCCACACAAATGTGGGTATCTTTTTATGTGATATTTGTATTATGCCATCACAACATTTGTGTTGCAATGTAGCAAAGCACAACACAACTAGGGTGACCAGATGTCCGGATTTTATAGGGACAGTCCCAATTTTTGGGTCTTTTTCTTATATAGGCTCCTATTACCCCCCACCCCCGTCCCGATTTTTCACACTTGCTGTCTGGTCACGGCCTTCGCAAAGCTCAGACAGGTAGAGGTACTACCTGATGCCTCTTATAAATGGGGCAGAGCTATACTCGGCACTCTGTAACTCCCAAGTTAAATGGATTAGGAGTGTCAGGCTGCAGAGTACCCCACTGGAAGAAACAAAAGGCTCCTTTCCCCATAGGCAGATAGATGACAAGTCTTGCAGGACAATCCATTCCTAATTCCAAAGACACAAGTCCTGTCTTCCCACTTAGCATTGCTTTGTCACTAACAACAAAGGCTAGATCTCTAATAAACACAGACCGGAGTGTGTGAAGGGGTATGGGGAAGAGGACTGTGGGAGGAACGTTTTTCCTGAGGGAGGGAAGGGTTAAAATAGCTACAAGGGCTTGTTCACTCCATCACATTTTTTTAAAAAGTTCCCATTTTCATTCAGCAGCTGCCATGATATTCCTAGTGATGAGTAGGATAAAAAATCATCGTGGCTGGTAGTCTGCCTTTCCATTCCAGAAACAACCTGAACACTTGAAAATGCAGCAACGACTAAACCAGCAGAAAAGGAAGGGTGGGGGAGGAGAATACAATGTGGATTTCTCCCTGTTGTGTCAGTTTCCCTTGGCTGTGGGCCCACACGCTTGTCTGATAATGTTATTTCATTTCCTCACCTAACTTGACATCCAGTTGCTCCAAGCACGTCAGGCTCAGTGAGAGTGGCGGTTGTCCGAAACCCAACGTGTAGCTAACAACACTCTGGATCAATTGATGGATCATTCTCTCTCGCTCTTCTTGCTCTTGGGGATTAAGAAAAAGGGTATGTCCCACTGAGAATTATTGACAGGCTAAGCCAGGGGATGGAGGGGAGGGGAAGAGAGGAAGGGAGAATTAAAAGGAACTATTATGAGTTATGGTCCAGCTGGTCCCTCAGAATAAAAAGAGAGATGGAGAAAATGTAACCAGATTTGAAACAGAGAAAGGATTTGAGCATTATTTTGAATGGTGAGCAAGGTAGATAACGACCAAGATACAATATAATTCACAGACTTTGTATTCAAATGGGTTCCATCTTTTGCTATAAAGGATAATACCTAAAAGGCTGAATAGCCCAGAATTGTACAACAACATATTTACTGCTTCAATAAAAAGGCTGCTAGGCTCCCACCTCTTTGTGACACAGGACAAAATAATAGACTCATGCTACTGCTTATGGAGCCTCAGCATCTGGCCTTCATGGCATTGCATCAATGTATGAATATGACATTCCAGTGTCATGATGCCGCAGCATCACTTTGTGATGCTGTGTCGCAAGGTCATGCCCCAACATCACAACGTGAAGGTGCTCAGAATTATTGTGGGGCTCTCCAACTGCTCTCCATGCTAGGACTGAAAAACAGAGAGCAGACCTATGATAAATTGGGATGTCTTCATTTCACGGCAGAGCACACCACTAAACAAAAGGTATCACTTTCTACTTGGTCAACTCTCACCTTTGGACCAATATGACTACAAAAATGGTCTGTGCATTGTTTATTCTGTTCTCGCCTCAAGTCTTTAGCAGAGAATGTGACCAAGCTCTTGCATTATAAGAAATAAATGAACCAAAAAAAGCTATTTGATCTGGGATTCCCCTTGGTCAGAATTTCCCTTAACTTTTAGCTGCCCACTTTCGCCCCTGAAGAAACTACAGATTGTTGATGCTGTATGCACTTGTATATAAAGTGTAAAGTGTTCTGAGATCTTTGGGGATGACAGGCTTATGTTACTGAAGATTGCTATTATGTTTACACTCTGTTTTGTTATTTGAGGCCCATTTCTCCAAGGTCCATGTGCATTTGTGCATGTGCAATTGCCTGCCTATTTTGCCCATGCAAGTTCTGCAGCTGCACATGCAAATCAGGTGTTTGTATGCAAAGATGGGTATTTGGACTCATTTTCAGGTGCAATATCCAGTTTGTATGTGCAACTTCATGTGCTTCAAATGAACATTCCAGGGCCTGTGTTATGCAGGAAGTCAGACTAGATCGTCAAAATTGTCCCTTCCGACCTTAAAATCTACTAAATCTCTGAAACAACAGTGTGATGGGGTGTACCAGGCCTTTGTGACCCCCTAGTGGAGGCTCCACTGCTCTGTTGCACCAGCACCTCATCCCAGGAAACAGTTGTCTGTGACAAAAAGACCAGCCATTTTGGGAACCAGTGAGATCTGATCTTCCAGTGGCCAGAAGGTCTGGGGATCAGCAACAGTCAGTCAAGGCTCAGCACGCTGAAACAACAGGAGCTGCCTGATGTCAGCAAGTCAGTTCCTGGCTGGAGCCAGAGGAATGAGGAGGGATGCTCCCTAGGCTACAGCCAGAGAAACCGAGCTGGGCCAGGGCCCGTTGTTGGCCACACACAGGAGTCCAGATGGAACCCTGTGGCTTCAATTCCAGAGAAGAAATTTAGCCGGGAAAGGTGAGAAACTATTTTGCTTATAATTGGCCCTGAAAGCCAAGGAACTGCTTCTAATTTGAGTTCATTATGGAGGTTTGGACTCTGCAACCTGGGCACAAGGCCAAGGCACAAAAGCCCTGCAGAGGCTAAAGGAGGTGCTGGGAGCTGAAGAGAATGGCAACGTGGCGCACAAATATCAAGGAGGCACTTGAGGTGAGTGCAGCCCACTGCTATCAACCTTGAACTTGAGCTTATTGGACCTGAAGCTTAAACTTCCTGAAAATCAAGCCCTCCCTGTGACTTTTTGTAGGGAATATGCACTGTTCTAGTGTGCATGTGGCTCAATAATAGTCCAACTGAATGAGACATGCCTCTGATTAATCTGATATACTGTGAATGCTCCCACCCTCCACCGTCCCCTCACCAGGAGGAGGAAAGCCTGCGTTTCTTGGTAAGGGTTCTGCACCCTTAATGTGGGTCCATCTTGACATTTCAGCAGTTGGTCTAATCAGGCAGCTACAACGCAGGCATTTCTATAAAATAATCATCTCTCCACAAATCCACTTGAGACTCCTGTAAGTTGGTTCCATGACTACAGCCCATGTGGGGCCTGGAGAGGGGAGAAAGAACATTTTGATTTTCTTTTATAGCTTCTGCACAGAAGGTCAAACCCTGCTCTAATATTTCTAGAGTCTAAAAGTAATGGCAGTGCAGGATTACTCTGCCAGTACTAGAGATGCTTTACAGTGTTTTCCAATGCAGTCATTTTCCTTCTTATTTTCCTTTTTATTATCATTTAAGTGCAGAAACAACTGGTGTCAATTTAGGAAGGGTTACAGTCCAGAAATAGAACAGTCTTTTTGCAATATTGCTCTGCTTCCACAGCAAGAGAGGGGGGAATAGTGCCACTAGGGATTTGATGTTGTAAAAGGCATAGGGATATTGTTAGTGATTCATGTGGAAGAGTGTTTCTCTAAACTTACCAAAGAGGAGTCAGAAAAAAACCCTACAGAAGCTACTACAGTTACAACTAAACAAGAAACTTGGGTTCATTTATCAAAACTCTTGCTGTTTCCACTCCTGGGAAAGCGAAATTATAGAGAGCAAAGTTTAAGTTGAGCTTTGTCAAGAACATGTTGTTCAATAGCTTTTAATTAAAAACAAAAAACAGAGCAGCCCCATAGATCTTGAATTTGCTTTTAAACTTAGTGTTTGGTGGTCCCAGAAGTGGAAAGTAACTCTTTTTAGCTTGCCATACTGACTGAAGGTTATACAAAGGGAAATTCTCACCCCAAGAAGGCCTGTCATGCTCCCTCTGTCCATCTGAGCCACAAATTTGGCCTCCAACTTCCCTGAAAGCCATTAAATAGTTTGGAAATAGCTATTACAGGTGCAAAACTAGAGCTCTCTTCATCGACTACCAAGCATTCCATTGAATTCTAGGGAGAGAGCTCCTTTCTAAACAATACACTGAGGTGTAGGGGAGATTCCCTCTCTGAGCATCTCAGGTAGCTCTAGGCAAAGATACCTCTTTGAGTTGTAAGTAGTGATGCGTGAACCTCAAAAGTACAAGGTCTTCAGTGTGCTTTGGATAAATCTTGCAAAGTTGAGTATCAGAAGCTTCTATAAACAATCCAGCCTTTGAAAATTTCCTCTTGCACCAACCCCCACCTTCATTCTCCCAAACAGCTCCTTCCCGTCTGTCTAATCCCAGCTCCTTGTCCCACTTCCTCAATACAGCTCATGATTCGTTTCCCTCTCAAATACAAGTAAGCTCTATAACCCATCCTCTCTCTAGGTAATCATCTGCTGTTCCTGTCTCCCCAGGCCCTGGAGCCTTGTTGATCCCACTGCGAGGCCTGGCAGCCTCTCTGCTGAGCCTAACACACTGTTTATAATCAAATAGCACATGGTCTGGGACCTTCCCAGAAAGGAGTAAACCACAATATGTTGAGGTTCATGGCAGTTCATATTTCCAAGCATCTGCTGAATTTGAGAATCAAACTTGGCATCTTGTGTATATCCACCCAGGTGCTATCATAAACCATAGTCTATTGTTGAATTACTATATGCACAATAGAGGAGAAAAGCTAACTCAGAACATACTGACATTTTTATTGAAAGAGAGGGTGAAAATTTAGGGAAATATATTAGAACTGAAGCGTAAGGAAGGCTTTGGAAAACAATCCCTACTTTCTGATGTGGAAATGTGCCTAGCCCTTCTTTGTTATCTGCTCCACAGCTATCCTTTCTAGCTGTAGTTCATCGGGGGGATCCAATCAAGTCGTCTTTTATGTTGTCGTTGTTTTACATTTCTAATGCGCAGCAGCACATTATGCTGATTACTAAGCGTCACATCATGTTAGGTTACATCACGTAACGAGGCAATGTGATGGGATGCATGGTAATGTGATGTGTCATAATGCAACATGATCCATCAGACCCATCTCCAGACATTCATCCAGAAGGAAATGGCAATCTCCAGTGGAGGATTGGGAGGAGCCTCAAATCTGTCCTCTAAAAACCAATCAGATTTCATAAAGAAGGTAGAAACTGAAGAACATTTATTTACAAATAACATCTGACAATGTCTTGGTCATACATTGAACCAGCATACGCATTGGTTCAGAATGTTATAATGTGCCTTTTAATACAAGGATAGCAGCTCAAATATATTGTTAATCATTACCAAGCAAACAAAAAACAACAACCCCCAAACACTGATAATTCAGCCATTGCTATCAGAATCAACCTGTGAGCATGAGGAAAGAGAGACATCATCAACATGAGTAATCAAATTACATCAAGAAAAGCTGCTCAGAGGGTAGCTAATGCCCTTCCTGCACTTTGTGGGACAGACACTATTTCACCAGGTCTGTTTTGTGTCTTGCAAACACAGCTTGCTGGGCAATTAAAGAGTCCCAAATCTATTCCACATGCTGTGATTTAACTACATTGGCTCTTCATGGTTCCATGTTGCCTCGATATATGATGGTGTGTTGAGTCATGGCATGGCAATGCGGTATCATCATATATGATGCAGAGATCACAGTATCACCATGAGATTATTTTGCCTCTAGACAAATATAAACAGGTGGGCACCTAGCACAATGCTCCACTATTTTGGTCCAGAATAGAGGGCTCAGATATTCTGGCACAACCACTCTAGTGACATTTGAAAGAAAGAATGGTGGGATAACAAGGGTTCAAAGTTGTGCAAAGATTCAATCCCACCCACTATATAAACCACTTTTAATACTAGGTCTATTTTGAATCAGGGAGCTATAGTTCCAACCTGAGGGATTCTAGTGGCTCAAGCGTCACATATGATGTAACTAGAACCCCTCAATGGAATTTATAGCCCCATAATTCACAACTGCTTGTTACCTGATCCTCTGTACATAGCAGCACCTGTCAGGAATTTATTACTAATGCATTTTTATACCAGACTTTATAAGAAGTAAAGAAAGACTCCAGCTGCCTCCAGTGGCCTTTTAATCATCTAGGGATGAATTCAGTTAAAAGCTCTACAACCGAGGTGACAAACACCCAGCCCATTGGCTGGATCCAGCTCTCTTGATGTATTTATGTGGCCCATTCCTCAAGGCTGTGAAGAAAACCTTCCCAATATGAGCTGAGTCTAACCAATACGGCAATCAGGTTTCAGAGTGGTAGCCGTGTTAGTCTGTATCAGCAGAAACAATGAGGAGTCCTTGTGGCACCTTAGAGACTAACAAATTTATTTGGGCACAAGCTTTTGTGGGCTAAAACCCACTTCATCAGATGCATGGAGTGGAAAATACAGTAGAGAGGTATAAATACACAGTATATGAAAAGATGGGAGTTGCCTTACCAAGTTGGGGGTCAGTGCTAATGAGCCAATTCAATTAAGGTGGAAGTGGGCTGTCAAGGCTGCTTCCCCACTCTGAACTTTAGGGTACAAATGTGGGGGCCTGCATGAAACTTCTAAGCTTAACTACCAGCTTAGATCTGGTCCGCTGCCACCACTCCCAAAGTGCTAATTCCCTTCCCTGGGTAGCCTTGAGACTCTTCACCAATTCCCTGGTGAATACAGATCCAAACCCCTTAGATCTTAAAACAAGGAGAAATTAACCATCCCCCCTCCTTTCTCCCACCAACTCCTGGTGGATCAAGATCCAACCCCCTTGGATCTAAAACAAGGAACAATCAATCAGGTTCTTAAAAAGAAGGCTTTTAATTAAAGAAAAAGGTAAAAAATCATCTCTGTAAAATCAGGATGGAAAATAACTTCACAGGGTAATCAAACTTAAAGAGCCCAGAGGAATCCCCTCTAGCCTTAGGTTCAAAGTTACAGCAAACAGAGATAAACACTCTAGCAAAAAGGTATATTTACAAGTTGAGAAAACAAAGATAAAAACTAACATGCCTTGACTGGCTGTTTACTTACAAGTTTGAAATATGAGAGACTTGTTCAGAAAGATTTGGAGAGCCTGGATTGATGTCTGGTCTCTCTCAGACCCAAGAGCGAACAACCACCAAAACAAAGAGCACAAACAAAAGCCTTCCCCCCACCAAGATTTGAAAGTATCTTGTCCCCTTATTGGTCCTTTGGGTCAGGTGTCAGCCAGGTTACCTGAGCTTCTTAACCCTTTACCGGTAAAAGGATTTTGGAATCTCTGGCCAGGAGGGATTTTATAGTACTGTACACAGGAGGGCTGTTACCCTTCCCTTTATAGTTATGACATGGGCTATTCTCAACAGTTGACAAGAAGCGGTGGAAATCACTTTTGTAGTGCTAATGAGGCCAATGTAATCAAGGTGGCCCATTTCAAACAATTTATACCTTCAAGTCAGCGGCACTGCTATGTGTACCCGTATGGCCCCACAGTATGCCAACATTTTTATGGCTAACTTAGAACAATGCTTCCTCAGCTCTCATCCCCTAACGCCTCTACTCTACTTGTGCTACACTGATGACATCTTCATCATCTGGCCCTTCAGGAATTCCACCAGGATTTCAACAATTTCCACCCCACCATCAACCTCAGTCCACACAAGAGATCCATTTCCTGGACACTACAGTGCAAATAAGCGATGGTCACATAAACAGCGCCCTATACCCGAAACCTACTGACCGCTATACTTACCTACATGCCTCCAGCTTTCATCTAGACCACATCACACGGTCCATTGTCTACAGCCAAGCCCTAAGATACAACCGTGTTTGCTCCAATCCCTCAGACAGAGACAAACACCTCCAGGATCTCTTAAAACTACAGTACCCACCTGGTGAAGTGAAGAAACAGATTGACAAAGCCAGAAGGGTACCCAGAAGTCACCTACTACAGGACAGGCCCAACAAAGAAAGTAACAGAAAGCCACTAGCCCTCACCTTCAGCCCCCAACTAAAACCTCTCCAGCGCATCATCAACCTATCCTGAAGGACTATCCCTCACTCTCACAGACCTTGGGAGACAGGCCAGTCCTCGCTTACAGACAGCCCTCCAACCTGAAGCAAATACTCACCAGCAACTACACACCACACAACAAAAATGCTCACCCAGAAATCAAACCCTGCAACAAACCCTGGTGCCAACTCTGTCGGCATATCTATTCAAGGGACACCATCATAGGACCTAACCACATCAGCCACACCATTAGGGGCTCATTCACCTGCACATCTACCAATGTGATATATGCCATCATGTGTCAGTGATGCCCCTCTGCCATGTACATTGGCCAAACCAGACAGTCTCTATGCAAACTCCCATCTTTTCATATGGTGTGTATTTATACCTCTCTATTGTATTTTCCACTCCATGCATCTGATGAAGTGGGTTTTAGCCCACGAAAGCTTATGCCCAATAAATTTGTTAGTCTCTAAGGTGCCACAAAGACTCATCAATGCAGCAATGTCCTTCTGGGTCAGATGCTTGTCAGGTCACTTAAGCACCTTGGGAAAGCACTCAGATACCATGGCGATGGGTGTGGTGTAAGAACAGATAAGCAGAAATAATGCCTTTAGAAGGTTTAAATTCCCACTCCTCCACCCACCCCCTCTAATCTTATTGTAACTGGTGTTGACACTTTACATGTCATCACTTATCTACTTCATAGAAAGTAAATAGCTTGCTTCAAGCCTGTTCACCAGGTAAACCCTGGGAAAATGGTCTATCAATATACTCTGCACATCCTCAAATGTAGGTTTGGTTGGATCCAAGCTGTGTGGAGTAGGTTCCAAGTGTAGAGACAAAAATCCTGCCTTGGAAACAGAGCTATAATATTTTATTATTTGTGTTAGGACAGTGCCCAGAATCCCAATCAGGATCGAGGCCCCAGTGAACTAAGTACTGAACAAAAAGTGGCTGGGGAGAGAGTAAGCATGCCGCAGAAATAACAGTGGTTCAAAAGCTGAGGAGATTTTCACAAGCAATAATGACAACAAAAGGGGTAGTTACTACATGCAGGACCCATTCTAACCTGGATTTCTAAGCAAATTTCTCACTGACAGCACTGGAAGTTCTGCTGTGCCTTGAAGGATGGATGGAGCCTTACATTTATGGCCTGGCTCAAGAACCATAATAAAAACTGGAATTCAGCATTCTCCAAAAAAGAAGTGTGACACCCATATCCCTTGCCTATCTTTTGCCATTTCAGAGACTCACCACTAGACCTGGTTGGAAAAATTTTGACAAAACATTTTTCATCAAAATTTGCCAATTCATCAAAATTGCAACATTTTGTGGAGATGGCTCAATGTTGATGAAGTTCCCCTAGAAGCCAGGCAGATTTCTGATAGAACTCTGCCTGCTTTCCTGCCAGCTCGCACGCCCAGTTTCTCAGCAGTTCACATGGCATTCTGGTGAGCAGGGCCGACGAGAGGGAGGGGAAGCCGGTACAAATTACCGGGGCCCGGCAGTCTGGAAGGGGGCCCAGGGCCCGGCTCCCTCCCCCCCCCCGGTCGGCCCTGTTTAGCCAGTCCGCCCTTTGCTGGGGGGCCCGAAAAAATTCTGGGCCCGGCTTTTCCCCCCCCCCCCCTCGTTGGCCCTGTTTAGCCGGTCTGCCCTTGCTGGGGGGCCCGGAAAAAAAATTTCACCGGG
This sequence comes from Chrysemys picta bellii, assembly GCF_011386835.1. Lineage (NCBI taxonomy): Eukaryota > Metazoa > Chordata > Testudines > Emydidae > Chrysemys > Chrysemys picta. The sequence goes on along the minus strand of NC_088797.1, from coordinate 87,280,975 downwards.
GCCCGAACCCACTCTCGGTGACCCTGCTGGTGAGTCTTGCCCACATGCTCAGGGTTTAGCTGATAGCCATCTTTGGGGTTGGGAAGGAATTTTCCTCCAGGGCAGATTGGCAGAGGCCCTGCAGGTTTTTTGCCTTCCTCTGCAGCGTGGGGCACGGGTCACTTGCTGGAGGATTCTCTGCACCTTGGAGTCTTTACATCATGATTTGAGGACTTCAATAGCTCAGACATAGGTTAGGGGTTTATTACAGGAGTGGGTGGGTGAGATTGTGTGGCCTGCGTTGTGCGGGAGGTCAGATTAGACTATCATGATGGCCCTTCTGACCTTAAAGTCTATGAGTCTGAAAACACTGAGAACCCCAGCTCCCAGGTTCATGATTCCTCAGCAACCGGGGCTGCCAGGCTCTGGGGCAGCCTGCCAGGTGGACTGCATCAGAGAGGGGGCTCGCTATTGCTGGGTGGAGAATTTAAAAATCTGGTGGGGGGGGGAGGGTTCCTAAATAAAACAAAATTAATTTTCAAAAGGGTCAAAATCCTCCTTGAAACAGAATTACCATTCTCCCACAATGCTTGTAACACCCCCTCCCGATATACATATTTCTGAGCCTTTTTGGTTGCTTTTAAACTGTTGTAAACAATTATTTGCTCCTGCCAAAATATGTAAATGAATAATATCTAGCTACTAAACCGCACTTCTCACACATACATCTCAAAGCACTTTATAAGGGAGTTAGGTATTATTTATACCTATTTTATGGGTGGGAAAACTGGAGCAGAGGGAAATGAAGTCACTTGGCCAAGGTTACCCAGCAATGTGGTGGCAGAGTTGGGTTTACAACCCAGAAGGGTCAAGGGGCCGGGTCAATACCCCATATTCATATTGGGACAAAGCATAGTGCAAGTCTTCTATTAACTTCAGTGGGATTTAGATCAGACTATTAACATTTTAGCAATTCTAAAATGCAATTGCAGCAATTTCTTTGCATTCTCAGTGGCCTTTTTGGCTAAATCCCCTAAAAACTAGTGCTAAGGGAATCTCTAAAGATGTTGCATTTCATTTTAGTATTCAGACATTCATGTCACTATCCAAATTTCAGTGGTCTGGAAATTGCCTCTCTTCTGAGATTTCCAGTACTTCCTGGTTTGGGATGGGTTGGCAATACCAAAAAAACGTTTCTTTTTGTGTTTCTATTTCCTGACTCAGGCTCTGCAAAACTGCAGGAAATGTTGGATGATATTTCATTTTCCATTTCCTCATGCAATCCTGCAACTCTAGTTTTTGTGGAATTTTAGAAACTGTAAATCTGTTGTGAAAATATGAAAAATGGAAAAATTTCCAGTGAGAAAAAGTTTTGCTGGAAAAATGGGCCTATTTTAGTGTGAAAACTTTCACAGAAATAGGACATCTACACAACTAAAGGCATATTCTGAGCACTTCTAATTTTGTTGCCAATATTTAATGCACCTCTATTCCCAACCCAGTGGAAACCAGAGTTGCAGGTCCGTGCTGAAAATATTTGGGGTGATAGTGATGAGGAAGTTAGCAGTGAACATTATAAACTGCAAAAACAGTCTTCAGTTTGGTTTACACATTGTGCAAATGTTCAGCTCAGTTTGATTGTATTCAAACTAGTTTGCTCAGTTATTAAAAATAAACAGCGAAACAACCACAACGAAAACTTTTTACCCCTAAAATACATTGCTACTGAAAAGCTAATGCATAAAGAATATTCCACTGATTATAAATTAATTGATGCACTGGGACTCCTCAAAGATAATGAATAGTCCTTATATATACATTCTTTTGGGACCTGCAAGACTGGAGACTTGAATTCTCCTGTGACTTTTGACACACAATTTACATGAATTTCAGGGACATGGAAACCACAAAAATAGATGGAGGCTAAGTGGCTCCTGGATCAATCCAAACAGCAGGGTGGATCCTCAGTGGAGTTATGACATTTTACTTCAGCTGAGGACTGGCCCCAGAGACTCAAACCTTTCTCACTCCTACTGACTTCTGGGAGGGAAGCATACCTCTCCTTTCCTGGCTGGTGGGAAAGGGGAACAAGAGGAAGAGGAGGCAAAGGTGGTCCTTCCCTCCTGGCTGCTGTGAGGAATGCATGCTTTCCCTTCTCTGCCCCAACCCTTAGGTAGTCAGGGAGGTTCTAGGACTTCTTGCCCTTCTCTCACCTTATGGTTAAGGGATGGAGAAAGCTTGATGAGTTCAGTGCTGCCAGGTCTTTCTGCTAAACCCCAAAGACCAGGTAGAGCTAATGAAACACTGTTCAGTGTACAGAGCAAACCCTGCAATCCACTAAAACCAGGCAGTGGGAGCCATGGGGGGACAGATCAGCTGATCTGTCTTTAATCTGCCACTGAGGACCTACACATAGATTTTAATGAATCAGGGGCTTACCAGTAATGTTATATTAATTGTTAATATTAATCAAGTCAATACAAAGAGTGTTAATTCAAAGTGTCGATAAAAGACTATGGCATTAGAAGGTAATATCAGCCCAGCAATTGGCCCAGTTTCTCTGTCTGAAAAATCGTGGACTACTTATTAACATTTGTACGGATCCAGGAAAGTCTCTGAAATCAAGGAATAAAAGGTTCTAATTAGCTTGAAATAGAGAAATTATTTGCCAGAGTAATATTTACTGAAAGAATGAACACTGGCTTTTCAAATTCCCACTTGCCAAAGAGAGAGAATCTTTGTCTGCACTGGGAAATGAGTTGGGCTAGAAAATGTTAAACTGTACAAAGAGAGTTGTGTGTAAAAATGTGTTATCGACTGTGGTTAACCCTAGGCCAGCTAACCATGCCATATTTTTAAGCATGATTGGCATTGCCTACACTAGGTGTTAGATGGTATGGAACAACAATGTGTTTATTTAAAGCAACGTGGTTTCTGACAACTCATTTTCCCACTGTTGTGATTTTAAAGGACAGCTCAAATAGCTGGCTCTGCAGACCCACACCATTCTGGTCATCAGTGTTCCCCTTTCCACAGCATTCCCTTTGGGGTGAAATGTAATGTGCAGAATCTAATCCCAGGAGGGAGATGGGGTTTGATCCTTCAATGTGCTGAGCAGCGAGCAGCAACCCAAAAAGTGGTGATGCCTTCAGCTCCCATGCATGTGAGAGACATCACACAGAATGTGGCTTGTGGTCTGCTGTTTCTTTTATCTTGGCACTTCCCCCAAATGCACTTCATTTTGTAATGCATATGCACATACAGTGCGTGTGTGCATGTGTGTTTCTCCCAAAAGGCCTGGAAGCGGTGGAGACTTGCCTCTGTGATAGCATGGAAGATAGAATTCTACATCAGTTCTTTTTAAAGAAGGATCCTATTGTTATGTGGCACTTCTACTCCATGGCATTTTGAGGTCTGACTGCTGTGCTCCGATACACAATATGCATCACAACATGTCTGCTGGAGGAAATCAGCTACTGACTTGGGTGTGTCCCAGATATTGCATGTGGTGATGCAGGTTGCAGCAAATTCAAGGCAAAAAAGACTCTTTTAAAAGGTAGACTAAACCCGTGGCTAGATTTAAAAAAATATATATATATTGGGAAAACTGTTTATCTTTGTGTTTCAGAAATGACCTCATGTAGTCGCTCTGTGGCTTCTGGCACTATAGCCTGTTGTCAGTCATTTTATCAACCTGCAAAAGAATAATTGTCCACTTTAAAACTTAGTTATTTATATAGACGGTATCGATCTACCCACACTAGAGATGAGATCCCAAAACTGAGATCCAGATTTCCAGATCCCCAAAATCCAATATTGTTTGGTGGTGGGAAATTTAAAGGCGCTGAAGGGAGTTAGACTCCCAAATCCTAATGATTTTCAATAGCAGCTGAGCTCCTCAAACCCTCGGGCTTTTTTTTTTTTTTTTAATCCTAGCCTCGATCCAGATTGCCCCTGTCTTTATAATGGGCCAATCCAAAAATTCACAAAATTCAGACCTGGATCTGTATTTTGAGTTAGAACACATGTTCAGATCCTGGTTTTGTTAGGGTTACCATATCTAACAAATAAAAAAAGAGGACCCTCCACGGGCCCTGACCCCGCCCATTTCCCCACCCCAGCCCCGCCCCAACTCCGCCCCTTCCCCGCCCTGATTCCGCCCCCTCCTCCCTCCCACTCCCAGCCATGTGGAAAGGGCTGCCCGAGCGCTTACCGGCTTCATGGTTTGCCGGGCAGCCCCCAGACCCTGCACCCCCGGCCGGCGCTTCCCCAGCGCAGCTGGAGCCCGGGAGGGGAAGCGCCCAGCCGGGGGCGCAGGGTCTGGAGGCTGCCCGGCAAACCGTGAAGCCGGTAGTGCTTGGGCTTCGGGCAGCCCCCTTGCCTCCGGACCCTGTGCCCCCAGCCAGGCACTTCCCCTCCCGGGATCCGGCGGCGCAGGGTCCGGAGGCATGGGGGCTGCCCGAAGCCGGTAGCGCTCGGCTCTTAAATGGAGCCGAAGAGTCGGGGAGGAGCAGAGCCGCCGCGGCCGGAGGCTCTGCTCCTCCCCTGACTCTTCGGCTCTGTTTAAGAGCCGAGCTGCCCCAGCGCTACTGGCTTCGGGCAGCCCCCATGCCTCCTGACCCTGCGCTGCCAGTGCCCGGGATGGGAAGTGCCCGGACTAGTTTTGTGTCAGGCCCCACTCTAGCATGCTCATACACAGAGTATCCTGCTCTAGTATCCATACAACGTACTCTGGAACGTCATGGTTTTTGTGTTACTATGATTCTCTCCATGCACAGCAGGAGAGGGAAGTATCACACAGTCATTGATTATTTTGATCAAGCCTCCTGCTGAAAGCAGTAGATTTTCAGATGATAGAATAAATGGACAAGGAAACATTGTCATTTCAAAAGCAACCGGGCACAATGACCAGACCTGATGTGGTTCCTAAGTGATCAATTGATGGATCCCACAGGAGCAGGCAGTAGGGAACTGGGAAATATGGAGATGACTTGTACATTATTTTTAAAAAATCCTGCATTGAAAGAGAGTAAGAAGTTGAACTGAAAGGACCCTATCTCTGTGAATGTATGCAGGAAATCCTGACACACTACAAAAACACTCCAGAGGGATTGGATCAATTCCTAAATGAAATCTCAGACAAAACAGTTCATTTCATATGAAGATACTTTTTGAATGACCATTTTGGCACCTTTGAACCTGCAGGCAACTCTAAGAAGCTAAAAAAAAACCCCAAACTTGTTAGTTTTAAACTTCCCTATTATTAAACAGCTTCCACCCTGTCCAGAGAGCTTGTATGACAAGAATAAAATAAAGATCTCACTCATCTGAAATCTGGGTAGCTAAGAACATTTACCTTGTCAAAATCTGGACACTGGGTTGCATCCTGAACTATTTTTTAGATTTTAAACCCTTAATATTGGGGGAGTTATAAATGAAGTGCTGCTAAACTCTAACAACAAAATCACAAGTGGAAAGCAATCACACCACTACGAGGCCCACTGGAGAGTGGTGGGCCGGTTGCTTTACACAGTAGCTCATTCTACATTTAGGAGATAAAGGTTTGAGTGAGTGACGGGACTGTATGCAGCCAGTAGAGAAAATCAATTAAAATACCAAGCAGCTTAGAAACAGGAGCTTTAATTACCCCATAGGCAAGCCTTAAAGGAGCAGTTATCCATCTTCCATGGGAATGCTTCCTCCGGCCCCACTGCCTTGTGATGATATGGGGGGAAGTTCTGAAAAGTGAATGGTACACCAGTATTCACAAAGATTACAGGTTAACTGCAAATTAACAGAAGCCATTTCTCTGATTCCTTGCAGTTTCACTGAGATGAGGAATGCTGAGGCATTGCCCTCACTAAGTAGGAGGCCATCCCTGCCAGAGCCCAGAAGCAAGTAAACAGATCTTTAATGCTAAAGCAAACAGCTTGCAGTCCCTATATACAACTATTCCTGGAGGCAAGCTTTGTGTTGTGGGAAACTGTTCATCTAGATCAGCCTGGCCTGATAAGAGATTCAATGACAGAATAAGTCTTTGACAAATACAGAGTAGGTGGTATGAAGGGGGAAAGGAGTGCTTTGTTGTGCTGTTAAACGGGACTTCCAGTTTGAAGGAAGCTGGTAGTGATAGTTAAAGTATGACCTTAGCAGAACGAAGGCATCTCTGGATACCTCTGAGGGGAAAAAATAAAATAAAATAAAAAATCAGTTTCCACAATGTTTTCATCCTCACCTCTCACCTTCCATTAACCCCACTGCGAATGATGGGAGTCAGTAGTGCCACCTGATTCCTCTTCAGTGGCTTACTGTCTATGAAATGAGTCCCAGGTATCCAGGTCACAGCCAGCACCTTGTCAGCCAGAAACCCGAGGATTATGTGGGCACAGAAGACACACTATCCTCTCATTCATAGAGGTGGGCCCTTCAGCCCATGATTCAGACACATTGGAGGGGTAATATATAGAAGATTGCTCTATTGTTGCCCAGCCTGCACCTGTGCTGTGAATAGAGCTAATTTAAAATTTTTGCTCAAAATATTTTCTCAGCAAAAACCATCACTTTTGTCAAAATGGAAATTTCCATGGGAAATATCCATTTTTAACTATGGGGAGGTGATTCCCAAAAAGAAATCAAACATGAAAACTGAATTTTCTTGAAAAATTCATGGGTTTTGATAACCAAACATTGAAAAATTTTAACTGGAATTGAAAATTTCCAATACTCTCCCCCCCTCCCCCCAATTTTTGCCTCCGAACTATTTTGTTTTCATCAGTTTTTCATAGGAAAAAACCCATTTCATGAGCACGATCATATGAGACTAAATTGAGGTTTTCGTTCTTCTGGACTGTCAGTCGATCAATTTTCACAAGAATCAAATTCACAAAAATGAAAAAAATCACAAAAATCAAATAAAACGAAGACAGCTGCCTCAGCATGTGATGTCATCGATGGTGACAAAAAATTCAGGGATCGGGATAGAGGCAAAAAGTGGTGGCCTTCTACTAAAGCAATGTTTCCCTTAAATGGTTTTAATAAGGCAACCCATTAACTGCATTTTCTCTTTTTCTGTGCCCCACCCAGGGCAAATTTGGGGTGGGGGGAGCAATTTCATAAGCTACTGCTGTCCTCCTCCACCACTGTCTCTTCCTTGCCCCACCGAGGGGACACTGACCACCTGCAGCAGCATCCTCCAGCCCAGCACCACAACCCTGAAGGCCCATAGGGTATATCCTGATGAGCAGCCAGGCCAAACCTGCAGCACCACTGTACAGATCACTATGCCCAGTCCTTTGGAACAGGAGTTGTCGCTGTGGGGGAGAATGCAGAGCACACTCGCTCTCCACCCCCCTCTCAGGGTATGTCTACACAGCAAAGAAAAACCTGTGCCAGCCTACTCAGGCTCACTGGGCTTGGGCTTCAGGGATGTTTCATTGCTGTGTAGACTTCCTGAGTCAGGCTGGAGCCTGGGCCTAGGACCCTGCTAGCATGAGCCAGCCATGGGTATCTAGTTGCTGTGCAAATGTAGTATCAGGGGCTTCCCCTCCACGCTGGCCCTGTAAGTCATCCAGAATCTTCCCACAACCCGCTAGTGGGTCAGGACCATGGGAGACACTGTACTAAAGAATGATTCACTATCCAAAAATATTGATGTGTAAATTATCCTTAGTAGGGTTCAGAATTAACATCACATTAAGCTGATTGCGAGAAGGGTAACACACCTCTCCCTGACTGCTATTTTTTCAGTTTCTGTCTCAAACTTGATAAGATCTCGTGTTATCTTTCAACACCCAGAAGGGCTCCATTTTATTTTGTTCTTTAAATCTTTATTTAAGTTGAAACTTACGGCACCACCAAACAGTATCAGCTTAATTCAACCCCTACTAAAAACAGTATGCTATGCCCCCAAAATTACCGTGCTAGAAAACGTCCCTCTGTCAGACACACGGTTTGATGGGAGATGTGGAGATTTCCTGCATGACACCATCAGGTTTTTGTTGTTAGACCATTAGATTCTAATAATGCAGAGTAGCTGCTTTCTCCGAGCACTCTGTAAGTGGTTTTGGAAACAAACTAACCAGAATGGAACAAAATTTAACTGCCTGACTGCAGCAGAGTTCAAAATCCAGCAATGAAAAAAGGCAAGTACCTTCTGCCTTCAGGGGAACAATGAAGCTACATGTACAGTCCAGGGAATTTGTACAGTCTAAGCAACTGGAGCAGGTACATGCTATGCTGCTTCTCTCAGTGGGAGCTGAGGAAAAGATAGCATCGGAGGGGGTAGAGAGGGTAAGACAGGGAGATGAGATGGAAAGGGATGGAGAGAGATACTAATGATAGACTACTTGAACTTGTCTCCACAGCTCCACAGTCTGGACTATGCAGGTGTGATTTGTAGAGCTCTCTAACTGCCTAGTGTGGTGCCTCTCAATTCTGTGGATTTGCCAAACAAACACCATCCATTCTGATACCATGGAAACTTTGGGTCCTGCTATAAATCTTACACACTCTGATATGTTTACTTAGGGTTACCATATCTAATAAATAAAAAAAGAGGACCCTCCACGGGCCCTGGCCCGGATGGGGGTTTGAGTGCCGAAAAGCCGGACATGTCCGGGAAAAAGAGGACGTATGGTAAGCCTATGTTTACTTGCAGTATATCATTCAGCAACTATATGTCCCTGTGTGCTGTATAGAGTACTTGGCAGGGCGTGGTCTTTGGTCAACAAATCAGATTGAGTTGGAACTTGAGCTGTGTGGAAGTCTTCAACCCTCCCCACCCCATCTAGCTGTAGTTTTCTTTCTTCTGTTTGCATCTGTAATTCCATATATCATAATGTATAGTACAGTGCACTGCTGAGTCAGGCCTAGGGACATGCAGTGTGCTTGAACATGGTGTCTCCTTTGCCTTTGGAGCCTCTCCTGCAGTCAAAGCACTGGAGCTGGAAATGGTGACAGAGATGAGCAGCTGGAGCCTCTTGATAGGCAGAGGGGAGGTGGAAACTGAAGAAATCAGCATACGATAGGCCATTCTTGCTTTTCCTATGCACAAGACCAGCCTGCCGCAATAATCACAGATGGCATGACACCTAGCAGATTATGCATGTTGCTACTAGAGGCTCAGACATGAAAGGGATCAATCAAGGGCATCATTTTTTTTCTTAGAAAAGTTTTAAGTTTCTTTTTGAGGGAAGCAGCACTCCTTGAAAATGGCATTTGAGTACATCATCTCCCTGAAGGCTACTGCATCGTGCTGCTGCAAATCACTGTTGACCACATGGCAGTACATGTCCTCCAAGCTCTGAAACCAGAACAACAAAGCATGACCTTCCCTAAAATAGCTGATTTACACGTTAGCACTGACCCGATTCAGTGGCTATTAAGTGAAATAGAGTCACAAGCAGGTTAATAAGTCAGCCCAAACAAGTGTAAATAGATTTCAAGTGGCAGAAAAGCCAGGTAGGCAGTGCTCCTTAGCATTCCACCCCTCCCAGGATTGTAGAGGCGTTCCTTTATCCAGGGCCGGCTCTAGGTTTTTTGCTGCCCTCCGTCCCAGCCCTGGGCTCCTCGCCACACCCCCTGCCACCCCAGCCCTGGGCTCTCAACCCCCCACCCGCACCCCCTGCTGCCCCAGCTCTGGGCTCACCCCTACCCCCCCACCATTGCCCCCCACACACACCTCCTGCCGCCCTAGCCCTGGGCTTTCCCACCCCCCACCCCCACCACCTGCACCCTCCTTCGGCCGCAGCCCTGGGTCACTGGTAACTCGCTCCCAGGGCAGGTCATTCAGCAGGAATTTTAGGTGTGCACAGAACACAGACAGGATTGGTTCCCATATGGTTACAGAACTGCAGTAAAGTGGAACAATTTTCAGCTTGTGTGATTGGAGCATATCTGGATGCATATTATAAGACTGTCCTACATAAATGAGGAAAAATTGAGGTGCCTTTATTATTCTTTTGTTCCACTCTTTCTTTCTAAATTTGCCTATGCAATATCACTGACTTCCTTTTAAACAAACAAACAAACAAAAAAGGCAATGGCTGTTGAAAATAGCAATTCCAGTCCTAATAACCACTGGGAAGCATTTCTTGCTCAATTTTATCCTACTTTTCTATAGCAAGTTACAGTGGATCAGTATATTTGATTTGGGAGAAATGAAGTAACAGCCGCCCAAACTGAGCTTGACCACTCCTTAATTTTGAGGTGTTCAAATCTGGAAGGCAGGTGCGGGGAGAGTGGAGGGGGGCTGTGGCTCCGCAGGGGAGCACAGTAGCATGTATGCAGCATGGTCTGAGTGGCACGGTAAGGGGGCTGGAGAAGGGGTAGGGGGTTCTGGGGGGGCAGTCAAGGGACAGGGAGCAGGGGTGTTGGATGGGGCGGAGGTTCGGGGAAGCAGGGAGAAGGGGGGGTTAGATGGGTCAGGGTTTGGGGGGCAGTCAGGGGACAGGCAGAAGTTGGATAGGCATGGGAGTCCCAGGAGTTTGTCAGGGGACAGGTAGGGGGTGGGGTCTTAAGGGGGAAGTTGCGGGGGTCTCAGGAGGGGCAGTTGGGGACAAGGAGAAGGGAGGCTTAGATAGGGAGTGGGGTCCCAGGAGGGGGCAATCAGGGGACAAGGATCAGTGGGGCTTAGATAGGGGGTGGGGTCCTGGGGGGCAGTTGGGGCAGGGGTCCCAGGAGGGGGTGATCAGGGGACAGGGAGCAGGGGGGTTGGATGGGTTGGGGTTTCTGTGGGGGGTAGTCGGAGGGGGTGGATGGTGGCAGGGTGGGGCTACCCTCCCTCCCCGTGGAGTGTCCTATTTTTTAAATGTTAAAATATGGTATCCCTACTCACAGTGCAGCTCTCCATTCACAGCAGGCTGCAGCGTGAGGTCTCAGCTTCCTCACTCACTCCCCCTCTTTCCTGTTGGTAGTGGCCAAGGGAATGCTGGGAAATGTAGTTCTTTCCCTGCTCCAGAGCTGGCTCTATAGGCAGGGAGCTAACCAAGGAACTACAGCTCCCAGGGTCCCCTGTTGGTTCTAAGCTTCCATGCTGGATCCCTGCAGCCCCTGCAAATGGGCTGCCCCAAGCACGTGCTTGCTTTGCTGGTGCCTAGAGCCGTCCCTGCCTTTATCTATAGTATCATAGAAATGTAGGGTTGAAAGGGACCTCGAGAGGTCATCAAGTCCAACCCCCTGTGCTGAGGCAGGACCAGGTAAATCTACATCATCCCCCTCCAATGATGAGGATTCCGTAGCCTTCTTTGGCAGCTTATTCCAGAGCTTCGCGAGTTTTTCCTACTATCTAACCTAAATATCCATTGCTGCAGATTAAGCCCATTACTTCTTGTCCTACTGTCAGTGGATATGGAGAACAGTTTATCACAATCTTCTTTATAACAGTCCTTAACATATTTGAAGACTATTATCAGGTTCTCCCTTACTCTTCTTTTCTCAAGCCTAAACATGTCCAGTTTTTGTTAAACTTTCGTCATAGGTCAGGTTTTCATTTTTGTGACCCTCCTCTGTACTCTCTCGAAGGAAAGAAATTAGGTTGGTTTGGCATGAATACTTCTCAGGGACAATGAAAAGTTAAATATATGGGGGACCTAGGCTTGCACTCAGTCAAACATGATTTTCAGACTACTCAGTGACTGATATGCAGAACTTAATCCTCTGGTTTAAGAATTGCTCCTCTGTGTAGGGGTGTGTCACAGGGAGAGCTTTTCCAGGCCCTCCTTAACTCAGTGTTGCCAATGCTGTAGTCTCACAACATTTTAAGGCCCTAGCTCCTAGAGTCAGGTGATTACGTGAGAATCTCAGCTTTCATATTTGCAGAGAAAAAGCTCCTTTAGAGATCCTGACAGGTAGTATGCCCCATCACTATGCAGTAGAGTTATAGCTCACGTACAGAAACACCTGACCCTCTTGTGAATAATTTTGTAACAAATGCTTGGTAAGGACTGAACAGGCCTTGGGATCATCACTGGTTATCACCACTTATTGATCATACTGACCACTTCTTGTTTTGTACAAAGAAGAGACGTGAAGTTATGCTGAAGCCAGCCCTTCCTTTATTCATTAGAGCATGAAAACAAAGATCTTCTGTGGGATTAAAAGTGAAAGTCATCTCTCTGGATGCTTGTAAAGCATCCAAAAAGATAATCCCAATTCTCATCCAAAGATAATAGAGAAAACATCAGTATGGAATGGGGGAGCATCAGAATAGAACTTTGGATCAATTAATAACCAGATCATTACTGCTTATCCCTTCTTATTAACTCTGGACTTCACCACTTGATTTAATTTTAATATTGTCTTAGTAAGCATATGTGAAAAGTTATTTAATCTGCCCATGAATCATATTAGACATGGGGTTGAATTAATAGTATAAAGAATGATACATGTTCTTCCCATTTAAAATCAGACTGTGCTATGGAAGATCATCACCACCACCATCCATGAGAATTAACATGCCAAAGCATAGGTCATTAAGACAATCACAAACTGCACTCAGCTGTTTGGGGGCTGTGAATGCTTATTGGAGGTGATACATAAGAACATAAGAACGGCCGTACTGGGTCAGACCAAAGGTCCATCCAGCCCAATATCCTGTCTACCGACAGTGACCAATGCCAGTATCCCAGAGGGAGTGAATCTAACAGGTAATGATCAAGTGATCTCTCTCCTGCCATCCATCTGACAAACAGAGGCTAGGGACACCATTCACCAATATGTGAAGGTTGAACTAGAACTGCAACCATTACTACAATATGGGACTGGAATTGGGGAAAGGCAATGACTGTGGTAGGAGATACACCAGGAAACACTGCCCTTTGCAGGTCTGGGATCTAGTAGGATAACTAGTCAGGCATGCGAGTGAGGACTGAACGTGTAACAGAACGGCAAATGAAGAGAAAACAAAAAGAAAGAGGCTGTCTACGCTACAATTTATGTTGGCATACCTTATGTCACTCCAGTGTGTGAATAAATCATTCCCCTGAGTGATGTAAGTTACACCGACATAAGCGCCATTGTAGACATAGCCCCTCCTATCAAGTGTGTTGCATGCAGGGCTGCGCGATCCCATGGATGTATTGGAAATGCCAAATGACCATGAATAAGAATGGAGTTAAGGTACCAATATGGTTGAATTCAGGGCTGGATATCAGTCAGGATCGGTCACTGATTCCCTGTGTGGCCTTAAACAAGTCACTTAACATCTCATCTTACAGCCAAATCATAGAGAAGGGACATAAAACACTAAGGATTCATTGGGGACTCTGACGTTCAAACTGGGTTTGCCAGGGAATGGATCAGGCAGAAGCCAATGTATGGTTTATTGTACCACCCAACCAATGCCTTACCTTCCATCTTCAGCTGGTAACTACACTCTTTTCTGACTTTGTGGGTAGTAATATAGTATATAGTATAGTATAGAACCCTGGTCCAACTATTATGGGGAGAGCAGGCTGTAGTGTTTTGGTGGCCTCCATTTCAGTAGGAGGACCAATCTTCTCAGGGACAGGAAATGTAGAGTAGTCAGGGGGGGTGTTAAACTAATAATAAAAAGAGGGTAAAAATAGGGATGATTTGAGCACTCAGCACAAAATGGAGATGTTGAGAAGAAAATTAATCAAGGAACCAAAGGACATGAAGAGAAGAAATTCTTTAATTGCTAGCAGCCTGGTAACAAACCAGAGGAATTGGAATTGCTCATTTATAAGTATAAATTTCATCTAGGTGAAAACTGGTGCAGTGGTTCCCATGATAGAAATGTTAAAATCAATTTTTATAACCTATTTAGGAAGGATTGAGTGGGCAAAAAGGGAATGGGAGTAGCTAGGGTGACCAGATGTCCCGATTTTATCGGGACTGTCCCGATATTGGCTTGTTTGTCCCGCGTCCCGACCGATGTGCGGTCGGGACACTGGACAAACAAGCAATTTTGACGTCCTGGAGGGACTCTCGCCCCCTAGGCTCACTTAGGGTCACCAGGGCAAGCCGCTTGGCTTCACCGCCGCCTTCAGGGCCCGGGGCCGGGAGTGCAGTGCGGAGGCTGCTCCAGCCCTGCAGCCCGCGGGGCAGTGCGGTGGGTCGGAGGCGGACACGCTCCTGCCGGGAGGGGCCGGGCCCGGCTACCTGGTTCGCCCCCTGCCCAGGTCCCCGAGCTCCCCGCGGCTGGAGAGGGGCTGTCCGGGGCTGCGGGGGCGAGTGTCCCAGCCCTGGCGGGGTGGAGCGGAGCAGCCCCTGCTGCGGGGCCGGGGCGACGGAGCCCGGGAACGGCTGGGCAGGGAGCTGCAGGAAGGGCCCGGAGCGCGGCTCGGCTGGGGGGTGCTCCGGCCGTTTTTGTTTTTTTTTTCCCTCTCCGCCGCCGGCTTTTTTCTTCTCTGCCCCCCTCCCCCGCGGCCTTCCCCCCCCCCCCCCCCCCGCGTCCCGATATTTAATCTGTGGCATCTGGTCACCCTAGGAGTAGCATACTATGTCACAGATCTTGGGAGACAGACCTGTCCTTGCTTACAGACAACGCCCCCAACCTGAAGCAAATACTCACCAGCAACCACACATCACTGAACAAAAACACTGACCCAGGAACCTATCCTTGTAACAAAGCCCGATGCCAACTCTGTCCACATATCTATTCAAGTGACATCATCATAGGACCTAATCACATCAGCCATACCATCAGGGTCTCGTTCACCTGTACATCTACCAATGTGATATATGCCATCATGTGCCAGCAATGCCCCTCTGCCATGTACATTGGCCAAACCGGACAGTCTCTATGCAAAAAAATTAATGGACACAAATCTGACATCAGGAATCATAACATTCAAAAACCAGTAGGAGAACACTGTAACCTGTTTGGTCATTCAATGACAGACCTGCGGGTGGCAATTTTGCAACAGAAAAGCTTCAAAAACAGACTCCAGAGAGAAACTGATGAGCTGGAATTGATATGCAAACTAGATACAATCAACTTAGGCTTGAATAGAGACTGGGAATGCTGGCGCCATTACAAACATTGAATCTATCTCCCCATGTAAGTATTCTCACACTTCTTATCAAACTGTCTGTACTGGGCTAGCTTGATTATCACTTCAAAAGTTTTTTTTCTCTTACTTAATTGGCCTCTCAGAGTTGGTAAGACAACTCCCACCTTTTCATGCTCTCTGTATGTGTATATATATCTCCTCAATATATGTTCCATTCTATGCATCCGAAGAAGTGGGCTGTAGCCCACGAAAGCTTATGCTCAAATAAATTTGTTAGTCTCTAAGGTGCCACAAGTACTCCTGTTCTTTATGTCAAAAATGGTATTACTTGTTTCTGAGACACTGATTACTTGGAAGAAAATGATCTTGAATGTTTATGGATCAGCGTCATAACAGATAAAGCACATAATGGAGTATTAGTTGGTGTATGCTATATACCACCAAATGACAATAGGGAACAGGATGACCAGTTCTTTATGCACCTATCTATAATGTGTAGCGGGGGGTGGGGGGAAATCTGTGTGATCATGAGGGATTTCAATTTGAGTGACACATGCTGGAGGTCGGATGCTGCCAGGTCTAAAACATCCAGGGAATTTCTAAATATTATAGATCATAATTTCCTACCTCATCATGGATCCACCATTTTTTGAGGAAATTCTATATTAGACCTCATCTTGACAGAAAGAAGAATTGATTACAGAACTAAAAATTAATGGTAATTTAAGTGCAAGTGATCATGATTTGATCACATTTATAATGTGTAAACAGAATGAAGTCCAGACCAGTGTGCGCGCGCACACACACACACACACACACATTCTTCTTGAAAAGGGCCAGTTTCACAAAGCTGAAAACAATTATGACCCAGATCAGCTGGGAGGAAGAATGTAATCAGAAAATTCTGAATGATCTTTGGGAATTGTTTAAGAACATTTTACTAGATGCCCAAAAAGCCATAATCCCACAGTCAAGGAAAAAGGCTGTATTGGTTTAAAAAATGAACTGGTTTAGACGGGAAGTGAAGGTAGCTATAAAAAATGCCAAATAACAAATGGAAGAAAGGGGAAATTATAAGTAATTAATATAAATCAGAAGCTACACATTGTATAAAATTGATAAGGGAAGCAAGAGGACACAAGGAGAAATCTATGGCTAGCAGCATTAAAATAATAAGTGAGTTCGAGTATATTAGGAACAAAAAGAATCCAAACAATAGTATTGGAAGAATTCATAATAATGGAGAAAAGATATCAAATTAACATAGCACACATTAAATGGATTAAAAACTGGATAACTGTTAGGTCTCAAAACGTATTTGTAATCAGGGAACCATAATCAAACAGATATTTCTAGTGGTTCTTGGCACTATACTATTTAACATTTGTATTAATGACTTGGAAGAAATCATAAAATCATCACTGACAAAGTTTGCAGATGACACAAAAATCTGGGGAGTGGTAAATAATGAAGAAAACAGGTCACTATTACAGATTGATCTGGATCACTTGGTAAGCTGGGTGCAAGCAAACAATATGTGTTTGAATATGGCTAAATGTAAATGTATACATCTAAGAATAAAGAATGTAGGCGAGGCTTATAGGAGGGGGGATTCTATCCTGGGAAACAGTGATTCTAAAAAAGATTTGGGGGTCTTGGTGGATAATTGGCTGAAAATGAGTTCCCAATGTGATGCTGTGGCTAACCCTTGGCTGCATAAACAGGGGAATCTTGAATAGAAGAAGAGAGGTTATTTTACATCTGTATTTGGCATTGGTGCAACTACTGTGGAATACTGTATTCAGTTTTGCTGTCCACAGTTCATGAAGGATGTTGATAAATTGGAGAGGGTTCAGAGAAGAGCCATGAGAATTGTTAAAGGATTAGAAAACATGCCTTATAGTGATACACTGAAGGCGCTTAATCTATTTACTTTAACGAAGAGGAGATTCAGAGATGATTTCATTACAGTCAATAAATACCTACCTGGGGAACAAATATTTAATAATGGACTCTTCAATCTAGCAGAGAAAGGTATAATATGATCCAATAGCTGGAAGTTGAAGCTAGACAAATTCAGATTGGAAATAAGTCATACATTTTTAATAGTGAGAGTCATTAAACTTTGGAACAACTTAACAAGGGTTGCGGTGGATTCTCCATCACTGACAATTTCTGAATTGAGATTGGATGTTTTTCTAAAAGATATGATCTAAAAATTATTTTGGGGAAGTTCTGTGGTCTGTTATGTAGGAGGTAAGACTAGATAATCACTGGGGTGTCAGAAGTACAGAGCAGACACAGCTGCAGGGCCTTACTCCTGACAAAAGATCTCTTTTGACCTTGGAATCTATGAATCCATAGTGTTCATGACACTAACTGCCAAAGCTGACAACAGAAGCTGAAAGTGGCAAACTTTATTTAATCTGTGCTAATGAGAGCCAGAAGCCTGGGTTTCCAAAAGCCCTAGACAGTGTATTATTAGCTCTTCAAAGTCTTTTACTGTGTGTTTGTACAACATCTAAAAAAGGGGGCCCAACCCTATCTCCTGGGAGTTATGGGTGCTACCATTATACAAATTGTGATAGACCCAGACCAGTTGGGAAGAGAAGAGTAGCAGAAGGGAGATATACTGGCCACTGGATAAGTAGTTTTCTGTTCCCTGAGTGACCAGAGCAGGGGCTGCTCCAGGCTAATAGAACACCTGACTCCAATTAACCTGCTAAGAGTCAGGTGAGGCAGTTAAGCACCTGACTCTAATTAAGGCCCCTCTGATGCTATAAAAGGGCTCACTCCAGTCAAGCCAGGGGGAGCTGGGGAGAGGAAGTGAGTGTGAGGAGCTGAGAGGGTATGGGTGTGCTGCTGGAAGACCGAGAAGCACAAGTGTTATCAGACACCAGGAGGAAGGTCCTGTGGCGAGAATAAGGCAGGTGTTTGGAGGAGGCCATGGGAAAGTAGCCTAGGGAGTTGTAGCTGTCATGCAGCTGTTACAGGAGACACTATAGACAGCTGCAGTCCACAGGGCCCTGGGCTGGAACCTGGAGTAGAGGGCAGGCCCGGGTTCCCCCCCATACCTTCCAACTCCTGATCAAACCCAGGAGGACCTGAACTATAGCTTCTACCAGAGGGGAAGGTCTCTGGACTGTTTCCTGACCCACAGGGTGAATCTGTGAAGCGAGCAAATCTGCCAATAAGCGCAGGACTCACCAAGGTAGAGGAGGAACTTTGTCACAAAATGTGAATAATTATATTTGCCCATAGGCAGATGTCCTGCCACATGGTAATCCTGAGCTCCCTGTTCCCTAAGTCAGCAGAGAGCAGCTGGCTGATGCATGGACACTACAAGTGAGACTCTTCGCAACAAGGGTTTAATCTTTTATTTGTCTATAAAACACTGTACACACTTTATCATGCTATTAATAATGATATCAGCCATCCAGATGACAGGGACTGTGCCATCACGATAAAGAAAGGGGCAAAGGGACAGGTAGTCAGAAGCCCCATAATAAAATAATGAGGTACAGTCCCTCACTTCTAATATTCAGGCTCCCATGGCTCTCTAGAGCAGTGCTTCTCAAAGTCGGGCCACCGCTTGTGTAGGGAAAGCCCCTGGTGGGCCAGGCCGGTTTGTTTACCTGCCACGTCCACAGGTTCAGCTGATTGCGGCTCCCACTGGCCGCGGTTTGCCGCTCCAGGCCAATGGGGACAGCGGGAAGCGGCGCCCAGTACGTCCCTCGGCCCGTGCCACTTCCCGCAGCCCCCATTGGCCTGGAGCGGCGAACCGTGGCCAGTGGGAGCACGATCGGCCAAACCTGTGGATGCGGCAGGTAAACAAACCGACCTGGCCCGCCAGGGGCTTTCCCTACACAAGCAAGGGCCCAATTTTGAGAAGTACTAATCTAGAGCAAGCAGGAGATTTCCATTGGGCATCTCCTGTTTCTCCCCTTGTCTATCACAGTGCTCTCTGTTGTGGGAATTGCAAACACAATACACAGAGGCACCTCATTACCCCCACAATAGTCAGTGTGTCTGCAGATCCGCAGCATCCCAGCTTCACATTGAGTGTTTCCTTTAAAGAAACACCGACCACCTTCTGCTGGCACACTTTCAGATACTCTTAATTAAAGTGCGCTATTGATTAACTCTCATTTGCAACTAACGTGTATGTATTGGCAGATTCTGCATTATGACCCTGGAAGTGCTTTCCAGATGCCCCTTCTTTCTGCACAACACCCTCACTCCAAAACATACACATCTGGGGCCCAGTCCAACTCTTTGTGCATTCAGTGGGTATGTTTCTATTGACTTAAGTGGGAGAGGAATTGGGCCTTTGGCCCTTATCACCACACTGTGACCAGAACTGCTTTCACTCCCTGTTCACAGGAGTCTTGTCTCCAGTAGCTGTCTCACCATTGCTATCACTTGGGCCCCTCTGGGGGTAGGAGCACTAGCATTTTAACCACTTACTGTCCAGTCCTCCTCTGACCAGGGTTAGATTGCACAGTATTCAAAAAATACCTATGGGAGCACTACAATTGCACAACACCTTGCTTCAAGGGATAGTAATTTGCTGCTGTGCTATACCTAATTACTACCCTTCCCCTCCTCATGCGGACTCAGTTCTGCTCTACTCATTCCTCTCACCCAGTCCTCATTCAGCAGCCCTGGCTGGGGGATAAACAGGTGTATGGCACCCCTGACCCTTGCATATCTGAAGCAAGGTTTCGATAGCCCAAGCAGGAATGCAAGGGTAGGGTGTTTGCCCCTCCTCATACTTCTGTGGGAATGTGGCACACAACCTGAGTCAAAGTCCAGCCCACGATAAGTTTTGCTTTAAAAATATTTTATGGCCTTAAAAGGGCCATAGATCCTAAAACACCTGTCCCCATAAAGCTCCTCCTGATACTGCTCCTAAACAAGGATTGCAACACTCCAAGGGCTGAGGTGGCGTAACCCACTACCCAGCATCCACGAGCACTGTGGGAAGACAGCTTCAGCAGAGAAGTAATGGACTGATGGAGGACTTAGAATGAGCTCCCTTCTCCCCATTAGGCATAGGCCTCTGGGTCAGGTCTGAGGTACATTGGCAGAGTGAGGTAGGGAAATCTTCCCCAGCTGCTGCCCATGATGGGCTGCACCTGTTTGGAGGATAAAAGGTTTCAGGATACAAGGCTGT
Organism: Chrysemys picta bellii; assembly: GCF_011386835.1. Classification (NCBI taxonomy): domain Eukaryota; kingdom Metazoa; phylum Chordata; order Testudines; family Emydidae; genus Chrysemys; species Chrysemys picta. Next base: position 87,260,845 of record NC_088797.1, on the reverse strand, counting down.
CACCTTTCATGAGCATTAAATTAATACAGGGTGCTGGGTTTGTTTTGGTTCCTGGGCATGAACATTGCATCATCCATCAGCTCTGTCTGCTGGCCGATAAGAACTGAACCCACAGGCTGAGCAGAGCAGAAAGTCTAAGATGCAAAAAAACCTCATAAACTGGTAAATCTAATTTCAAGTCTCCCAGCCCCTCCAGTTACCCTTTACTCTCCAGTTGGTATGTAATTAACTCTGAATAACATATCCTGAAAATATATAATCAAATTCTATTGCTCTGGCAATCTCAGGCAATATGAGCACAGAGCTGCTATGACAGTATAGTTGACTAGATGACCTGTATTTTATGATGATCCCTGCATTGTGAATAGCTCACTTGATTTAATTCACAGGAAGTATTGCTCATCAGCAGACAGACAGCAAGAATCCTGCTTGCTCAGTTAGGGCCAGATTGTCGCTCATATTTACATGGCTACAAGGGGGCATAAGAGGGAGTAACCCCTCCCCAACAAGCCTCTACATGGCGCCCAAACACCTATACACTTCCTTACTATGCCTTGGACATGGGTGGGAGAGAGTAGGGGTTGCTACTCCCACCGCCAATGTCCAGGAAAAGGTGGAGAATTGGTGAAGGCTTCGCTCCATGCCCCACAACCAGCCAACCAGCAGAGCTTGGCCAATGCAAAGCATTGTCACAAATTAACTTCCCCTTAGACTAAGGAGGAAACCAGGGAATGATCTGTGTCTTAGTCAGTCTTCCCTACGCTGCTCCCTGAGTGATGCACCTACACTCCGCTCAGAACATGGGCCATTGAGCTAAGGTTCAGTATGGCCCTTACTTCCGTCTGATGTAATAAAACAGAAATAGGTCTTGGATTAAATGCATCTTGCTCCACAATTCCATCACTTCCCTTCTGCACGGTTCAATATAGAACACTGGAAGTAATGCTGAGAACATGCCACCATTTGCAAAGCATCCTGTTGTACTTATGAGGTAATTAGATAACCACTGCTAACAAATACTTGCATTTAATAAGTATGTTAATTGATATTGACTAGCTTGCCACAGGTACTTTGTCAGTGCCAATTAGATGACTAAAATCAACTTGAAAAATGGGAAGCCATGTGTTTTTTGTGGTTGGATTAGACCTAAGAGTTGGGATCCAAGAGATATTGGCTGCTAATCCAAGCCAAGTCCTTACCTCACTGTTTGACCTCAAGTCACTCAAGCTCCTTAAGCCTCTGTCAAACCAGAAAGAGCAGAAATTGCCCTGGAAACTGGGTGCTACCTCTAAATTGGGAGTCCCTACTCCTAGGGCAAGCACAGTGATGGGGAGTCAGAGACTGGGTTTTCCTAAATCCATACCCAATATGTGAATATTATAAATACAGAGCTGTAAAGAGAAAGTAGGGTCATGCCTATAAACTCTTCTTAAAGCGTTACGGGACTTTGAGAGACAGAGCAGGAAAATAGCAAATGCTTTGAAAAGGAGGGGGCCATATTCTCTTCTGTGTTTCAGCCCTGATCTGGACCACAGCTGGGGATTCCTTTGGGGTGGCAGAGTTCCCAGCTGGCCTAGAGACACAGAGAGGCCGCAGGAAGGGTAGCACAGGAGTTGCCTGACATAGGGGGCATGTCAGGGACAGGAGGGGGAGGGCCAGAATGAAGCTATCCTTTGCAAGCTCCTAAGCCAGGCAGCATATTATAGAGCGGCCCCCAGGCAATGTAAACTCACTCCAGAATCAGAGAGATGGAACCAGCTCCTTGTGCTCCCTACCCTCAGCCACACCCAGTGGGCACAACCGAGAATCAGGTCATCCTAACCCATTTCCCCAAATGTAATTCAGTGAAGATGGAATTATTACACGTATGGCAATTTACAAAGGTTTGTCCTAATGTCTGGGGATTAGATTTCGCTCTTGAATGCTGCCGAAGCTTCACAATCCTTCCTATGGTGGTTCAGCAAACGTGAAATTTGCAGAAGCTCCATGCATATTTTAAGTTAGCACAGCAATGCAGAGTGCCAGGAGGCTCACAAAGGAGATCTAGCAGAAATGGACCAGGACCAAGTTGTTCGGTACCAATCTACATTTCTTGGAGGTTATTTGTCAAACAGAACAAGACATCCATCACCCATTGTAGAGGGAGGTTACATCAGTGGAGGGTTTTCAGGGTTAAAAATGAAGGTTAGCAAATGCAGCAAAGTTTGGTTTTAGGTCTGCCTGTTTCCCATACAGCTGAGCAAACTCAAACCTGACCTTCCACCTATGCTGTGGATTAGGTGACCCTACATCAGGTGGCATTAGAGGATAGCAAGCAGGGCAATTGCTCCAGGGTCCTATGCCACAGGAGGTCCCGCGCAGCAGGGTTTGGGCTTCGGCTTTAGCTCCAGCTCCACGTGGCAGGGCTCGGGCTTCAGCTTCAGAAACGTTGCAGAAATTCAATGTGTCAGCAGGTAAGGCAGGCAGGGTTGGGCCCCACTCCTTAGTGTCTGCCCTAAACCCAAGAAAGTCTAACACTATCCCTGCATGGCAAATTCTGGAGAATGGAGTCTTCTGAACCAGCATCATCCCCCTTCTACAATCTAACGAGGTTGGTGCCTGGGAATCTTTTAGGCTGCAGAACTGCTTCTCTATGCAATTCCCATTTCTCTTCCCCAAATGGGAAGTCAGAAGTATCACTGTGACATGACATCCTCAGGATGTGGGGCTGCACCTTCTTCATGCAACTGTCTAAATAAAGAAGTCTCTTCTGGGCTAGCTACATCTTGTTCTGTTTGTGTTGCAACCGAGCATCATATAAAGGTAGCACCGTCTAATGGTTTAAGCCTGGGACATTGATCCACATCTAATCCGGACTCCACCTCTTCCTCACAGTAGGTCCTTAGACAAATCACTCAGGGCCTGGCTTTTCAGATTTGTGTTACACCCACAGCTCCCATCAACTTCAATTGCACTTCTGAAAGTCAGGCTCTTCACCTCTGTGCCTTAGTTTCCCCCTCTGTAAAATAGGGATAACTGTGTAACAAAGAGTTTTTTTAAGAGAGTAACTCATTAATGCTTGTGCAGCACTTTGAAACTGTAAAAGTGCTATACATTATTTCACAAAGGAGTGCAAATTTGCAGTGTAGTTCAGCAGTCTCAAATATGGCTGGGTTGGATAGGAACCTTTGATTTCCATCAGAATCAATTTTCCACTTTGAGTTGAATTTCTGAAGGCAGGAATTCCCTGCTGCAAAAAAAGCAATCGGAAACTACTGATGATTCTGCCAGTTCTCTCCAGTTCACAATAGGTCCTCTTATCAGTCTCTTTCTTACCTGAAGCTTCAGTGGGCATTGAACAAAGGAAAAAGCTTCTAGAGGGGAGACTAGCACCTAACATTTGAAATGAGGAGTGTCTTACGATCCTTGTTTAGAGAGTGCTGACAGCCTTCAAGGCTTAGAATTGAAATATAAGATTGCCTCTTAGCAGGAAGGCTGTAGCTGATACACTGTACATAAAGACAGACTCTTTGGCTTGTGGAGGGTGTAATCGTTTTCACCGGGGGGCCTACTCCTGCTGCCCATACCTCACCCTGCAAGCAGACTCATTGGGCCAACTCATGGCTGGTCCTAACACAACCAGGCAGGGGTGAAAGGGAGTAATAGTCCTCCTCACCCATTCTCCCTGTACAGCCTGCCTGGACTTTGGGGCCAGATACAGGGAAGGAGATCAGAAGTGTGAGTCTGTTGTTCCCCACAAAGCAGGTGCAGGTGGATGGGGCAAGGACTCACTTTGGCTTGGCCATGCCCAATGCACTAGCCACCAGAACGGAGTTGGTGCCGGATGGTAATAATTTGCTGCTTGTATAGGCAAGCAGCAAATTGCTACCTTCCTAGAGCCAGGGTGAAGCAAGGAGAGAATCCCCGAGCCACAGTCCTTTCCCTGGGATGCTCCTAGGGCAGTATAGCACATGCTGCTCCTTAGTGTGGGCTGTGTCCTTGTGGTGTATAATGGGTCTTGTTTTGATGTTACGATTCTGCAAATGAAAAATGTTGTATAAGAAAACAGCAGGAAATTCAGACAATAGAAACAAATGGGTCATTAAGCAATAGAATGAAAAACGCTTTCAACATTTGTTAAGATTTCGGCTTTGTCATTTTGTTTGGTTTTTTAAGTTTGCTGGTTAGAGGGAAATGAGCAGGTCACATTTTCCCCAAAATTTAGTTTTTGTAAAAATAAAAAAAAACCTAAGAGCAATGGAAATGTGTCCATGGTTTTTTAAATCCCAATTAAAAGTTGTTGTTGTTTTTTTTAAAGAAGCAAACATTTTTCCATAGCCTTCACAACTCAGTTATTGCTGCTTTGGCTGTCCCTATGAGAACCTGGAAGTGAAACTGACTAGAAACAAAGGTGAAGTTGAGTAAGTTGTTTCCATTTTGTTCATCTGGAACACAGAGAAAGGTAAACAAGCAGCATATGTAGTGCAAAGTAAATTAAAAAACAACAATTCTTCCTGTTTTAACAATTAAAGGTGTTCTTAGTAAGACGAGTAAGGTAATATTTTAAAATCAGATTTTTAACATGAGATTGTCCCCTTAAATAATGAATTGTGCTTTGATGCCTTTTGCTCAGGTCTCAGGCAAGTTACCACTGATACATAGCTGTTCTGGCTTGTTGGAATGGGTTTCTAACTGTATGAATTTGGAATAAATGATAATGGGAAACTGCCTTACTGTAGCTCACTTTGTCCAGATTATTCTGAAATGACTGAGATCTGGTAAACATACCTTGGGATAGAAATAACTCAGTTAACCAGTGAAGACAAACTCATGTCCTTCCTTGCCAACAGTAGATAGGTAACACCAACTCTTCCTCAGTAAAGGGAGCCTCAGTAGAGGCACAGGGCACATTGCCTGACACTAAACAGGCATGGCTGTTGCACAAAACACCATTACCCCTTGTAATGGCGATTACCAATCTAAATGACCAGAGGAAGGGTTAGAGGGAAAGGGGAAAAGGAGGGTGACACTGAGGCCACAAAATTGAACAGTTGATCAGTGAACCAATGGCATCACCCTATTTTAAGTAGCAAAGGTGTGGTCTAGCTACACTAGCCACCCTGTTTCTCTGAAGCACTGCTTCATGCCCACCCTAGTCCATTGTTGTTGCACTGCACTCTAACACCTAAGTAGCGTAGCTGCAGGGGGAGCAGCCACTCCCCCACTGACCACATGGAGCCTTAGTAGAAAAGGTCGGGGATTCTCACCTCCTCCCCTTTCCCCCATGCAGAGTGCGACACTGCAGATTGGCCGCCTGGGCCGTGTTGAGCCGCTCCCTCCAGCAGCCGGCCTTCCTCCTCCCTCGCCCCCCGCCTCAGCACGCCGCAGAGGCGGGGCTGTTTGCTGGCAGCATGTTTAACTTTGGCTCCAGGGGCAGCTAGCGGCTGGAACTGCATGGTGGTAAGGGGAGTCCTGGGGGGCAGTCAGGGAGCAGGGAGAGTGTTGGATGGTTGGGGCGGGGGGGACTTTTTGGGGCTGGGGGTATGGAGAGGGGCTGGAAGATGGATCCTGAGTGATTCAAAGGCCCCAAACATTGCTGATTTTCATTTCCTGGGCCCTGCTACCCAATGGCAGCATGGGATCCCCTTGGATCTTAAAACAAGGAGAAATTAACCATCCCCCTCCTTTCTCCCACCAACTCCTGGTGGATCAAGATCCAACCCCCTTGGATCTAAAACAAGGAAAAATCAATCAGGTTCTTAAAAAGAAGGCTTTTAATTAAAGAAAAAGGTAAAAATATCTCTGTAAAATCAGAATGGGAAATAACTTTACAGGGTAATCAAACTTAAAGAGCCCAGAGGACCCCCTCCCCCAGCCTTAGGTTCAAAGTTACAGCAAACAGAGGTAAACACCCTAGCAAAAAGTACATTTACAAGTTGAGAAAACAAAGATAAAAACTAACATGCCTTGTCTGGCTGTTTACTTACAAGTTTGAAATATGAGAGACTTGTTCAGAAAGATTTGGAGAGCCTGGATTGATGTCTGGTCCCTCTTAGTCACAAGATCGAACAACCCCAAAACAAAGAGCACAAACAAAAGCCTTCCCCCCACCAAGATTTGAAAGCATCATGTCCCCTTATTGGTCCTTTGGGTCAGGTGTCCGCCAGGTTACCTGAGCTTCTTAACCCTTTATAGGTAAAAGGATTTTGGAGTCTCTGGCCCGGAGGGATTTTATATTATTGTACACAGGAGGGCTGTTACCCTTCCCTTTATAGTTATGACAGAGGCAATGGAGAGTAAGTATACCAGCTGCACTTGTGCAGAACCAGAAACTGATACCTGCAATTAATGGGATTTGTGCTGCAAGTTTTATGCTCCCTTCCCTGTCCCCTCCCTACCACTCTCCATCCCTGGAGTAACCAACTCCATGCACTAGGATGTTCACTGGGTGGAGCACTGCTTCTGGATCTAGAACAGAGACTGGAAAACCATAAAGGTGGTCTCAACACCAAGATAGTTAGCAAAACATCTGGACAAAAAGATTCGTCTAGCAGCATTTCCAGAATGTGGCTGGGGTCAGGATTCGATGTATTTCCATTAGAAGCAAATACAGAGGCATGGATCTGCAGAGAATAGCCCTCAACCATGGAACATTTACAGTAATTTAAGCATTCCTGACAAGTGAATGTTGCGTGGTAGATCAGAAAGGGGGATGTGGTTTCTGAGGAAGCTGGGCCTAAATCACTTAGAGCTTTGTAGATGCATATGGAATTGGCAGCAATGTAGGGTGTGCCAAAGGAGTGTAATATAGTCTTGCTGGTACTTCTTCGCATAAGGGCAGTTGTATTCTGCTCTAGTATTTCTGAGTGGTCTTCACAATTAATCACGGGCTCTGCAATAGTCTAGCCCAGAGGTTTTCAAACTGTGGTCAATTGATCACTAGTGATATGCAGAGCAGAGCCCTTCCTGGTAGTCCACAGCATGAAATATTTTTATAACCAGGCAGTGCAGGGGTTGGGAGAGGAGGTGAGCCCATTAGAGGATCTTGGTCTTATAAAGTGGTTGCAGAATAAAAGGTTGGACAGCCCCCGGTCTTGGAGAAAAAACCCAGCACAAAGTACCATAGTGAGGTTTGTATGAGAGATCTACATAGGCTAGGAAAGTGTGCACAATCTTTTAGCCATCTGAAGATGAAAGAAGGTATTTGTGGTCATCTGAGGATCCCTGAGCTGAGACCCTCAGATTGCAAACTGCTCTAACAATGGGTGGGGCAGGTGCCCCTCTGGTGAAGGAGCGGTCATAAAATTAATCAATCCCTCAAGAATGCTTTTCTTTGCCAAGCAGCGTAACCTCTGTCTTACTGGGACTGAACTTAAGCCAGCTGGCTTTCATCCAGCTCCACATCTCTAGCAGACAGGGAATCTGATTCTCCATTGCCTTGCACCTAGGGTATTCATCATTTGCACTGTGCAAAGGGGATGTAAAAGGCTGCTAGGTCAGAATGACAGCCTCTTAGATCTACTTTGCACTGGTGCAAGTTACCAGGCCAGGTGCAAGGCAGAGGAGATGACACCCTGAGAAAACCAGGAGATTTCTCCATCTAGGTCTCTGGAAAAGGAGACAGAGCTGAGTGTTAGAGCAGCATATTGGAGTTTTGCCTGAGTAAGGCTGTGCAGGTTTTAGCCCTTAAAGAACAAAGTCGAAGGCAATACATTGGTTTACTCTCATTGAGTATTATAAAAATTCAAATAAGTAAATAAGTGTCTATTTAAAGTGTGATTTTAAAAAGCCAGATGGCTAATTTTAGCCTCTCATTATTTTTAAAGCACAATGGCTTAGTGTGCGAGGTCCATTTATCAATCCCATAAGCATGCAGGGACTTGCCTACAATTTCATTTGTTCCATTGTTGTTTACAGTGCATGTGCAGTTTGGAGGGGAGGGGGGAGAGGAGTGGACTGGAGGACAGCAGACTTTGGGGGCTAAGTGTGTGAGTGGGAGAGAGCCATGACAGATGAAGAATCTCATGTTACATCTGCACATGTGTCATTATGGCACTTTCTGTAGGTTCCCTGGAGCTCTGAAGAGGAAGAAGGCTGAGGGCGAGTTGACCCTGGGAAGGTTTAGAAAGATAATGTGAGGAATATAAATTTTTTCCTTCTGTAGAAAATGTCTTGTAACTATGTCCTTTATTTAGGGACAAAGTTACTTCTAAAATCCTTTCTTTCTACCACCACCCTCTTCTTACCTCTTTCAGAACAAGTCATTGGCAGTGTGTTTGTTGCAGGGCAGATCGTTGCTGTGCTCTGGTGACAACAGGCTCTCATCCCTTCCCAAATGAGTAGGGAGGGTGATGAGCCATACACCTCTTGTCTCCACGCTGAAGGTAGAGTATGTGCTACAGCACCCCCCACTGCAATGCAGCCGCCTTTAGAGAGGAGAGGGGACTTGGCAGCTGTTTAACTGCACGCAGCAACGCTATGCAGCAATCAATTCTTTCAGAAAGTACAGCTTGCCCTGAGATGCTAAAGATGTTCTTGTGCAACAGACTGAGGGCCAGAATCTTCATTGAACTCTGAGCAATTTGTGCCACTCAAGTGGGACAAAGAAGAAAGATTCTAGCTATAAACGGCCAGCAGAGACTTCATCTGGCAAAGTGCGGGACTCCCCATTGGCATATAGCCAGATCCAGCCCCAACTGCACCCACTTACCGCTGGTGTAAGGGGGTATGCCGAGGGAAGGAGGGGCATGCTAGCAGCATGGTGATGCTTCATTCCACCAATCCTTCACTGACATTACCCCGGTGGGGTAAATTAGAGAAGACCCAAAGCTGCCTTAACTCACTGGTGCTGGTCCTGGTGCAGAATCGGGAAATGGTAAGTGGCTCCCTGACGGCCACCCTCCCTCCTGCACCGAACAGAGGGACTGTCAAACCCAAATTCTTTTATCAAAACATTTGTAATGCAGAAAATATTTGGAGGCACATTTGACTCTCTGTAAAAATAAGACAAGGGAGAAACAGTGACAGCTCATTATATAATAATAGTAATAATACTAGCTAGCTCTTATAGTGCCCTTTCATCAGCAGATCTCAAAGTGCTTTACAAAGGGAGGTAACTGGAGCTCTGATCCTGCAGCCCCTGCTCACATGCGTAGTTCCACTGAAGTCCATGGGAATTCTCCTGTGAGATGGGTCTGCTACATTAGGGCCATATAGAGTAATCATAACAATACCTTATATTTGATATCCTTTTTTGTTCATAGATCTCAAAGCACTGCTGCTGTATACTGCAAAGAGGGGCCCATTTTTACTGCAGAAGCTTGCGTATTCTAAGCTATAGCGTGTCAGTCCCAGAGAACCTTATCTACCCTGTCAATGATCTATTGCATTCTTCCTTCTATTCATTTAACAGGTTTATTCCTTTGTCAGCCATTCATTTAAAAAGGCCTCCCTTTCCTACATTCTCTGTCTGGTGCAGAAGAAACTGATTACTTTAGTGGGTCTGTTCCTCTAGCTCTAATTTACAGTGGGCTCCACTGCACATACTGCTAGATAACTGGGACAAGAACCGCCCATCGGGGCGGAAAAGAATCCCACCCACTCGTAGAAATCACTGATTGGACACTGTGCGGTCAATCACTCCAGCAGGCAGCAGTTACTAACTGCTGCAGAGGATTGCAGTCTGCCTCAGGCTGACTCTTGTTGGTGGCTAAAACTTCAGGCCAAACCCAAGGAGTGAGCCTCACCAGAGAGTGTGTTTTTAGGATTGCTGGTGTGGGCACAAAATACAGCTTCCTGGTGGCACTTTAAGAAGCTGCCCAAAGTCTTAGGAAACCTGCAGATTTGGCATACACGACCCACTGTGTCTGACATGTGATCGATCAGCGGATTACCTGTCTGTGGTATTAATATGGTGCCCACTACAACAGTGTCTCTAAGTCTGTGCCAGATCATACCTTCCTGCATTAAACATCATGGGAGGGGCTCTGTGGGAGGAAAAATCTCCTGAGGATCCCCTTGTGGTGATCCTTCCCTCCCCCGATATCACCCATCAGGGGCTGGGGATTTCCCCCCTGCAAAAGAGGCCTGCCCCCAAACCTGGTAGATCTGAGGGTGAGATTCCCCTAATTCCCAGGCACCTTGGTCCCCCAGAACCCCCTGAGAGGCTCTGCAGAAAAGAGAATAGCCTGGGGCTTTGTTACTTTTCCAGGTAAGCTCTGTGGGGGCACAGTAGGGCTAGTATGCATCCCTGGTCCACCCAGTCTGCTTCCCCTCCCCTATGTGGATCCCAGACCATGTGGGAAGGGGGGATGGTGCTGTGGAGGAGACTGGAGGAGAAAGGGAAGGCCCACATGAGAGAGTCCGCCTCCCTGCAGACAATCTAGCACTACAATCTAGCACTGTGTTATCAGTGTCCTTTCCCCAGAGTAGCTTGTTGGTCAGTTCTCACCCCCACGCCTAGCCAAGTTAAGCTACAAGAATGTGTATGATTCATGTTCCCTCTGAGCTTAGAAGTTGAGTCCGACTCCCATGCAAAGCAGCCAGGGTGACTGTAACCGAATGTGTCAGCAACAGGCTCCCCTGAAAGGTTTCAATGTTCTCATTTGCCTGGATTGCTTTTATTTATTGCCATCGTTAATTAGTTTTGTTTGGTAGGAAGGACAAGTCCCCCGAGAATGTCTGTGCATTAGAGACCATTATTCTATTGTTGTCTGGAAGCTCAGGCAGGCAAAGCCTCTCACCGCTCAGCCTGGCACAATTAATTAGCCAGTCCCATTAGTGAAGTTGCAGGCCAGAGAGAGCATATTGCCTAATGCAGACGGAGGTTCTTCCCAGTGTGCTGCTTCACTTGACCCACATCAAGTGTAGTGTGACTCTGAGATAAAGGTGGACAGGCTGATGTGCAGCACAGGATCATGGTCACTTGTTCCTCACTGGTGGTAACATTCTCTAAGAATCCATAAAGTGAAACTCCTTTCCCTACAGAGCTAACGGCGCTCAGCAGCCATCTTCTGGGTTCATGCCTGATGGAATCTGTCAGCTACTCACAAACATACAGTGATAAGGTTCACAACAGGCATGTGACAAAGTTACAAGTGTCATACTGGAAACCTTTGAAAACTGGGTACTTGGGATCTTTTAGTCCATGCCCCAGCCATTGTGGGATTAGGCCCCATCACATACAGCCCATCAGATTGAAGCCATCACTTTAGCTAGATGACTAAGGAAGAGCTCAGTGATGGGCACTGTTGTCTCTGCCAAACAAGTGCCTAGACACAATGGACGATGTCAATAGCAAGTGAAGTCCTCCCAGCTGAGGGCTAAACCTAGTGTTCATTTGTCTCTTACCTATTACTGCGAGGTCTTACAGTCAGATTTGATGGTATTTCTCTGTTTGTCCGTTTGAAAGCAATGTGATAACTTTTGAATGTCACATTTAATCTATACTAAAATGTCAGGGAATGTTCTAGGCTTCAATGGCCACGACCTCTTGATTTGGGGGGAAATGGGAGACATGTGGAGACCCTGCCCTCTGGTTTGTACAGCACAGCTTCGAGCAAGTCTGCAGTTGTCTAAAGACCAAAGAAGTGGTTGATGACAGCCATTAACACCTTCCAGTGTGACAAGATCCTATCTCATCTCTGCTCATCCTCCCCTTAGAGTTAAACATGTTGACACCCTGCCTGACCTTTCTCCTTCTGTCTGGGTGAGAAAAGGGAAGGGGTGAACGGGGGAAGGAGGGGCACACAGAGGCCTGGCAGTGGCATGGGGTAGAGGTTGGGAGGGAAAGGGGATAACAGAAAACCCCTGGCATGGAGAAGAGAATGGGGGGCCATGGTATGGGGGAAGGAGGGCACACAGCATCACTAGAGGGAGTGACTGGTGACCCCCTGATATGAGGAAAGGGAGAAATAAGGGTGTAAACTGACCCTGGCATGGGGGCTTGGGGGAGACAGAGTGGCCCAGGCAGGGGTGAGGGATTGCAGAGAGTCCCTGAAATGGAGGGGGATGGGAGGGTGGCACAGAGGCATGGGAGAATTCAAGGAGCCCCTGATATGTGCAATGCACTCGGCTGACCGAAGCAACGAAGTGTGCAACCCTCCAGCTCTATATATCTAGTATATCATATTTCCCAAAGATCTTCCAATGGAAAAACACAGAGAATTGACTAGGGCACAGTGTATGATCAGGCAGCAAAGATGTGTCCTCTCACCAGCTCCTGGATCACAGCAGCAGAGATGGAGTATGTTATTTTCTTTTGCTGCCTGGAGTGTACTTCTCAATAATACGATGACTGAATTTTACTTTTATTGATTTTTTTAATAGCATAAAAAACAAAAACTGAGCTCCTGGAAGAACAAAAATATGTGCTCCAGATAGATTTTAAGTCTTGAAAAAGTTAGAAGCCCAGACTGGGCCTGATCCAAAGCCCACTGCTGTCCATGGCAAGATTTCCCCATTTGAGTGAGGCTGATGGACAAGGGGCCTAACAAACCTTAAAGGAACAAGAGTGGGTGCAGTGTGTACAAACTGGATAATATTCCAGTAAATGGGTCACAAGCCCTTAGTGGCTTTCACTGTTTTCTGTGTTTCAGTAGCCTGCCAGAGCAGCAATGTATCTATGTAGTGAGGCTTCACATGCTGGATAGTTAGTAAACATGGTTATTTGGCCCCCACTGCCTGTGTGCTTCCTTCATATTACATTTGAAGGCACAGCACTTTGAAGGGACACAAGGAGGATCAGGAGAGGAGAGGTCAGGTCATAGGGACTCTTAAAGGTTTGATTTCTATTTTCTAAGTTGCTGTAAGATCCTGGTGAACATCTCTGTCACCCTGTCACCCAGCACAGCATTACAATATCCAGAGGTGTGGGAGAGGACATGCATTCGCTATTTACTTGGCCTGCCTAACAATATTCAATTTCAAACCAATGACCTAGAATTTTATCTCATTACCAAGCCCATCACTTGAGCTATCCAGTCTCCCTAGTACACTAATTTCTATTATTACCTTTTCCTTCCCTGGAATAATATGTAAAGTTTAAATAGAAAAGCCACAGCACATTAGGCAGAGCAGTTTATCTGACAGACCAGCACTCTCTTGAGAAAAGGAACAAACAGAATTTGTCTTGTGGTCAGGGTGACACTTTGCCACAAAGGGAGAGTGCAGAGAAGTTAATTAAACCCTAAAGAAGCCATTTATTAGAAAAGGAAAGACAGCTATAGCTGTTCTTCAATACTGGGGAAAGGTTCATTATAAAGGAAACCCTTTCTTTAGCAGTTAATAAACTATTTTAAAGCTACCACGTAGCTTTGAGGAACGGATAGTGGAGTATCTGTGGCTCCATGTGCAACTGTCCAAGGCATCAGAGGTTCCATGGAATAAAAAGGCATCAAGTTTATAAAACAGTTGTTTGGGGAAACTGGAGCTCTCAGGAGTATAGTAATGGGATATAGAGCCTCTTGCCTCTAGGTCATTGGTTCAAATTTGTCCCTAGGTACAGTAATTACTAAAACTACTTCATGTGAAATGCACGAGTGGGCTCTGTGTGTTCCTGGGGCTTAAAGGTGACCCTATCACCAAGATCCCTGGGGCTAGCTGGCACCCTTGTTGGCAGGCTCAGCAGTGAGGCCAAAGCTTCGACTGGAATCCAGGTGAGGGATGAGGTAGATTGGGATTGGGGGTGTGGGTGAGGGAGAGGGGCGCAGAAGGGAGACTGCAGTGTCCCTGCTCCGGCTGCCAATCTAGCTTCTTTGACCATTCATTTCACTTTAAAAATTATTTATTATAGATGAGTGGGAAATGCTGGTTGCTCGGTTGGATCAAGACCATCGGCTCACTTACACTTTGGCTCCAAAGACTTTCCATTCCTTGGCACAGGATGACAAAGGGCCAAGAAAAACCCCATATTTTCTAACTCCAAGTAAAAAAAAACAAAATCTCCTCCTTATTCAGACGGTGCATCAGCCCTACTTCTCTCTGCAGTCTTAGTAGTGTCCAAGCAGCCCAAGTCTCCTCCTTGCTCACCCTTTGAAATGTGGGGAATTAAGGGATCCCCAGGAGCTAAAGGCAGAGACTACAGTTCTCACTCATGCAATATGGGTGAGTTGGGCGGCCTGATAGATCTTATGCTCCTACTGCTGGATGGCAGCAGAGCATAGCTTGTACTGAAAGAAAAGAACACGAGTTTTGGGAAGGAAAAATTCCTTCTACTTCTGCTGTCAGAGTTCAACAGCATTTGCTTCCATTAGGTAACGGACATCCAGTCATCACACTAATGCTGCTAACCCAAGAGGTGTGCCACCTTCAGGTAAGAGCTTACCAAAAGAATGGAAAAGACAACGTAGTTTAGACAGGGTTTTTCAGAAAAGGCCAGCTATGCTAAAATTCATCCAACCATATTATCTATAAACCAGAGCATACAGCAGTAGAAATTATTGTCCTTGTTCTGCAGCCATACTCCATAGTAGAGGATATTGGCTTTGAGGGTCTTAAGCTTAGAGCATATTGAACCATGATATTGCCTCCTAAAGCGAATACTGTTCTCCACCCTGTCATGTTATATATTTACAGTAGCTTAGCCATCAAAGGAAGGTACCCTGTCAGACAAGCAGAGGGCAAAATCATTCAGTCAGCGATAGGTGGAAAAGCAGCCAAAGAATTTCATTGCTATAAAACTATAATGGGTTAGCTTTGAATCTAAAGAAAGTGGGGCGCTTATTGTTCATTCTGCCTCTGGGCCTGGCATCAGTATATTTGGCACCTCTAACGCTCAGCAGAGCTATGCCAGGAGAGCATGCTACAAAAAAGAATGAAAATAAATGGCTGAGCTCCATATTGAACATTTCCTGCAAACACACATTTGTGGACATTCAAAGCCATTTGGAATATCTAGTTAGCCTCTGGATCACCTCACAAGGGCTCAGACAGCTTCTCTTATGATGATGATAACTTGAGGATTCTGTGCTCAATTTCATCCACTGCTTCACCAGGATCTTAACTGGACCCTGTAGGATTTCCTTGACAATGATCTGTAAGTGACAAGCCTGCCAGGAGCATTACACCAGGTTTGCACCCACTTTAATCACGAACACAAAAAGCATGTAAAGCTCTTGCCCAATTCAGCTGGGGAAAAACTTTCCACCTTGTTGCAGAAACACTATTCTCCGAGATGGAATTCTGCCTACTGCCTGACTGGACATGTTCGTCATCATTAAGGGCACAGTTGTGACCTGTATTACACACCTGTGAAGGGGAGTAAGGGGGCATAAGGTGCTCCCTTACTCTCCTAGGTGGGCTCCCACATCATGGGATCCAGCATGGAGGAGAGAACAGTCTTACAGCTGCTCTCCCACCTGAGCAGGAGGTGGGCATGGGGATTGGGTGGATCCTTGACTCCAGCCCCAACTCAGCAGCCAGTTCAACTGAGCCAGCAAGGAGAAGCATCTGTTCTACATTCGATACAGCACCAGCACAGATTATTTCCCCCTTGGTGCAAGGAGGAGGTATGTCTACACTGCAATTAGACACCAGGGGCTGGCCCGGGCTATGGGGCTGTTTAACTGCAGTGTAGATGTTCAGGCTCAGACTGGAGCCCAGGTCCTGGGATCCCAGGAGGGGGGTGGGTCCCAAAGCCCAGGCTCCAACCTGTGCCCAAACAATCTACACTGCAGTTATACAGCCCGGTAGCTGGAGCCTGCTGACACGCCCAGCCATGGGTGTTTAATTGCAGTGTAAACATACCCTGAGTGACAATATGCATTGCCCCGTACTCAGAGCTTGTGGGTAAGCCACAATGTTTCACCTAAGTGTCAGTCATTCAGTCCTCGTATGCAATGACATTGGCATAAGCATTGTCCTTCATTCTGGCTGATTCTAAAACATCTCTTCCATATCTTGAAACTTTTTACCACTTCAAATGCTGACAGCACATTAAATCATAGAATGTCAGGATTGGAAGGGACCTCAGGAGGTCATCTAGTCCAACCCTCTGCTCAAAGCAGG
Organism: Chrysemys picta bellii; assembly: GCF_011386835.1. Taxonomy (NCBI): domain Eukaryota; kingdom Metazoa; phylum Chordata; order Testudines; family Emydidae; genus Chrysemys; species Chrysemys picta. The sequence continues at coordinate 87,244,861 of NC_088797.1, read as the reverse complement.
ACTAATCCCCAGACAGATTTTTGCCCCAGATCTCTAAATGGCCCCCTCAAGGATTGAGCTCACAACTCTGTGTTTAGCAAGCCAATGCTCAAAGCACTGAGCTATCCCCGCAAATCAGGTTCTTGTTGGGGACAAAACACTGGTTAAAACAAGAGATCACCCAGCTATCTGCCATACCCACACAGTCAACAAACATTTGTTGGTCACTACTCCTCCCCATCTACTCAGTCCTTGTGATTTAAAATTGGGTCCAGTGCTGTGGATGGACTTCAAAGGATCTGGTTAAAGGCATGGCAAAAAGCAACATTTCTAGTTTTGCATGAAGAAGGCAACAAACAAACATCACACTTCATGGAATAAGCAAATTGCTACAAGCCTGGGCGGGGGGAAGGGAATTGTTCCCTTCCATAGATAGCATTACAGAACTGCATAGGTGCATTAGGGTTTCCACACCTCTTTCTCTAAATCACCAGGTTTTGGTCTACATCAAAGGCAGGACTGGAGGGACTGGTGGTCTGATCCTGTATGATACAGTCGATGTTCCGCTATTACTTTAAATTGCTTTCTTAAACCTAAAATCTACATGTGCTAGAAAGGTTTGGCTAGGCTTCCGCAGAGTGCACTGCAAGTACATACACTGCTTTCCATATGTACGGAAAACGCAGTCCCACCCTTGAGAAACAGGCAGATTACAATCCTATCCTGCAATTGCTAGTGTGTGGCTGCTGGTGCTGTGCCCAGCTAGAACTTTCCATGGGCCTGTCATCCCACACGTGTATTGTCTGCTCTAGCCTTGATGCCTAGTTCATTCAGACACATAATGTGGTATCCCTAGTCTGGCAAAGGCTACAGGCTTTATAACTTGGTTATGTGTTTGCAAATATAGTATTCCTCGGGTGCGTATAGTGACTCTTCAGATTTAGAGTCCAAAAGAAAGAGATAAATAGTCTATCCAACAGTCTACCTCATGGCTATGCAGGCAAGTCTGAGTTCACGGCTATCATTTTCCTAGGAATATTAAATATGCATTGTAACTGCAATAAATATTCTGAACAATGACAATATCTACTGTATCTCGTTTTCCCAGAAAAGCTTTAAAGATAAAGTGGTAGGATTTAAATAGCTCAAAACAATCATTTTAAAGCTTGCAGGACAATTCTCTCCATCTCCTTCCGGGGTTGTCCATACTGTTCCTGCAAAGCAGAATAGCAAAGGGGACAATTAGATATCATTGCCACTGTTAGTGTCTGCCTAAGAGACACCCTGGAGTGGACTAGTAGGGATTGCTGCAGGTTAAGGCTAAGGGTCATTGGCAGAGCTCTGTGGGAAATGCCTGGACAACATTTATCCCCACTCACTATTGCTGACTCTAGTGGGTTGCATCACTTGACTGGGTTCTAAAATTACACAGATTGGCCCCAGAGTCACAAGGCGTTTGCTACATGCAACAGCAGTTTCCTCTTGTTTTCTAGAGGGCACTTGTTTTCCTGAATTGTGCATTGTCCTTGTGCTCAGGAGGCTGCGCTCAGGGCTTCTAGTCCCAAGAGTGAAATTGACAGAGGTGGTAATAAAGCTCAGTTTTATCATTTCAGGGAAGGCTCTATGGGCTTGGTAATTACACACAACTCCCACGTCTCCTCCCATTCCCCACATCCTACCTTCATCTAATGCCCCTGATACTGATTAAAATAACATGAGCTGGTATCTTATCAGTTACATGAAATCAAAAACCACTTTCTTATATTTTTCAGTTAAAAGAGCTTGAATAAAAGGGGGTGGGGACCAAACTATAATAGCCAATCAATAACTCTTTCTGTCCTAGCATGCAATGGGTCAGTGAGTTAGGGTTATTTATCAAATCACCTTCCTCTTCCTTCCCCCCTCCTCTCCTCATCTTTCTACATTGCTTTTAATTTCTATACATAATCTAGTCTCTTAATGCACAACAAAGACACATATATCTCATCCCTGTTCCTACAACCACATATGGGTTAAGTCACATGAAAAAAATACACTCCCTCTGAATCGCATCATGTCCAGCTAGTGACACTTGTTAAAAACACACAGGCACCCACATTATTGCACAGTTGACTAACTGACAGGCTGGCAGGGCAGCAAACTAATGTTTGGGGAGATCCCTGAGTCAGGGAAGTAACCAGCAGGGAGAGACTCCTGTCCCCTGGCCCAATGCAAATTGAAAGTGCCATAATTGCTCTCTGAGGATCAGAAGCATTTGTTAGTATTGCCATATTGGGGGTGTTGTATGGCGCCTGTGAGCTTATTTTGTTCCCTCCCCATGCTAAAAATGCAGCACTGATGACAGGCTTTGTATGAAACATTACATCTTGCAAGTTTCCACACCTGTCAAGCCAGTTTTCTGCAGCAATGACCAGAATTGCAAGAAATATAAGGTAGTGGGGGTCAGAAGAGGAAGAAACGAAGCAAAGCCCAACAAGACAGAAATGAGAAGATGCACCGTATTGGGACTAGGTATGAATCTGCATAAGATTTCAGTGGCTTTCCCATCTCTGACCTGAATCTCTGGGACAGCCAAGACTGACAGCTGGTGCTATCCTTGGAAGAAAGCCCTTTGCCATCCATGCCATGGAGGAGAGGAGAAAGGCATTTGTAGCAGAGAGAGGTCAGTGCTGGAAAGCATGCAGAAGTGCGGCATCTTCTGAATGCAGTTGGTGAAACAGGCCAATGACTGTGATCACCTTAAGATATATTGGCAGAGAGACACTAGTGCTGAATCAGTGGTAGCTGGGAAAGATTGAGCAGGCAAATGAAGCTGGCGGCAGGCCTTGTGGCCTAGTAGTGTGCACTAATTTAAGCCACTCACTATGAGTCAAGAAAATCACTCAGCCTCTTTATATTTGAATCACATCAGCTTGAAAACTGGGTAAAAAGCAATAGGAACCTCACTGCACAGGGCCCACTGCCTCCGACCCTGAGCTTCCATGCATGAAATAGCTATGTTAGAAAAGAGCAAAAAGCTCTGTTTTTGACTCTGATCACTCTTGCACTAATGGTGAGTTAGTGATAGGAAGAAAAGATGTCCAGATAGTATTGCAGAAAGGGGTTTATACTAAACATATACTTGATGGCAAAATTGTAGCTCCAAGAAGTGGATGGTATTTGTGACTGGCATGGGATCTTTCTGTTGTCTAATTGAATAAACACATTAGACTCCATCTTCACTCAGTGTTAATCAGCAGATTTTTATTGAAGTAGATGGAACTAAGTTGTTTTACACCAGCTGAGGATCTGACCCGTTATTTTAAATGTTTGATGATGAAAGGGCTCCAGTCCTGTAATTCTCAAGGTTTGAGCATCTGACTCATAACCTGCACCTGTTAGGATCTCTGCTCAGAACCACACTGCAGAGCCTCTATGTGGTCAGCTCTGAGTCTCTTCTGGGAGATGGCACATAGGGCTCATGAGCCCAGAACTCATGAGCTGTCAATTCTGATCAAGTTTTCTGCCACATGGAGCTGTCACTTTGTCTTTGACCTGGCCAGTATCGATGCCTGAATCAAGGTCCTTTCATCCTGAGCTGAATCAGTGCTAAATTGCTGTGACCTCCCACCTCATTTCAGGAAAGACGTCACTCTTCTCCATAAAGGCAATAAGCTTAAGAGCACTGAAGTGTTCTCGTTGACCAGAAAGACCCCAGTTATCAAATCCTGACAGGGAATCTGTTGCCGGTTGTAGGTCAGTCCTCAACAAACAATAGCACATCCTGAGAGATTGCTCGTAAAGAAAGCGTAGTTAACCCAGCCAATGATTTTCTAATAATTCCTTTTACACTGCTTCCTGATGATAATGCTACATCTGCCTCCTTTAATACCTCTGCCTGCACATCTCCCAGCTCCCTTTCTCTCGCTCTCCTTGATAACTGGGCTTTGTTTATATAACAAAAAGCCTCTATTCTGTTATCTCTTCCTCCACCCCGTTGGCCTCCCATCTTCACTCTTCCCCCAGCTGTACTCTGAGGCCTGAGGCTTTAATGAGTTAAAAGAATCAGGCCTCTAAGCACACATTTTTATCTGCTGGCATTCCTGCCCCTCCTGATAAAGTCACCCAGGGATGAAGGGGAAGACAGGGCAGACTGAACTAGCTGGCTTGGATCTTCAAGGTGACAGATAACTATGCGGGCCCATCCCAGGGAATTCCCTGTAAGCCCAGACATTTCATCATGCATCTTTTCCCTGGATCACAGTACCATGCCTGGACTGCTCCCCTTATAAATTGATATTCAAATCAGGCCATAGGAAAGACTTAAGCCCCCTGCCACACAGGCCTTAAATTGAGGTACGAAATCACATTTAATTTCAGCTAATGTACAGTTCCAGCTATATTAAACTACTTTCTGGCATGCTTTGGCCAGTTAGGGCCTAAAAGTCCATTTCTTTACCAGACCCCATATAAATTGGAGGGAAAACGACCTATTAAATCATCTTGTACTCTCATCATGCGCTTGCACTTGAATATTCCCTGCATTGTATTATCTGGAGCTTTATCCAGTGTCCTGAGCACAAAAAGAAATAGAGGCCACAAGGCACAGTGTTGCTGGTTTGTTTGGGATGTTTGATTTCACCCACGTAACCATATTTTTAATAGTAATCCCAGACTCCCTTTTGTTGCGCACTGTGTGATTCCCAAAGAGCAGAGCTGCGTGCATACATACATACAGCGGATGCCTATTAAATGAATTTGTAACACTGAGGCCCCTTCATGCACAGTGCAGAGGGAATCATTAAGACCTCATTTGGTCTTTGTGTGAATGTCACAAGTGCTTCTGTAGGTCTGCCACAGAATTAGCTGATAGGCACTGACGTGTTCCCCTTTGTTCCCAGCCTGGAATGGGATGGATGCATAAATCAGTAGGTACAAATTGGCAAGTTCCTTAGTCATGGGTTATTAATATTGTAATATGTTCTATTAATTCCTATGCCACCTCTGAACTCATGTCATTATCAGACGCAAGTTGACCTAACCACTCTTTTCTGGAGGACTGTATCAGACATGAAACGTCTTCCAGGCTGTGAGTGGTTGGGAGAAAGCCTTGGAAAGGTCATGGTGGTGTATATTTTTTTGCCTACAAAGGCTTATACTGTGAATTCTAACCCTAGACTGTGCCCTATGGACAATGCCTCTGAGTCTGATTCCAGGCCTCTCACTTACACTGGTGCTAATCAGGAGTAACTCCACGAAGCCAATGTTTTCCACTGGTGTAAGTGAGAGCAGAATAAGCCGCCTTATGCCAATAAGCCAGCACCTACATATTTCATACACCTAAAATGGGCACCATGTTGGGTGCTAAGCTGGTGCTGGGGCATCATTGCAAGTGCCAGAGACAGCAACAGGATCTTCACCAGAAGGAGCCAGAACACAGCCAGGTGCCTCGAGATGGCACTGGTGGTACCTGAGACCAGACTGATGGCATCACCGGGACACCCAAGATTCTTCTGGGAGTGTCACTGTGGCCACCTGAAAATTGTGCCAGAGAGGTCTCTGCAGATGCCTGAGATAGCCCCAGGGGTGCTACTGGAGGGTACCCTAGACTATAAAGGTATGATATTAAAGTATTGCCGCTCCTATCGATGTTTCACAATTTGTCACAGAAGGAGTTCAACAGTAATACATTATTCTTATTGTAATTAATGCCGAATGCCACACAATTATGTACACAGTGCTACAGATGTTCATCGGGGTCAACATAGAGGGCTGGTCAAAAGTTTTACTTAAAAAAACAAAACCGTTTCAATGGAAAACTGAATTTTTGACTAAACACTAAAATATTTTGATTTGGAAGTACTGCAGTAAGGCCTCATGGGAGCTGTAGTTCAGTTGCTTGCTTAATGTCCCTATTCTTCTCTGTGGGCTGGGCTCCCCGGCTGAACTACATTTCCCATGAAGCACCATGGGGAAGGGCATCTATGATGAACCATCTCCACTCTCTAACAGGGGAGACCATAGTGCACCTGGAGATATAGTCTGACCAGAGAGTGGGAACATAAGGAATACAACTCCCAAGATGCACTGTGACAGCATTTCCAAATTGAAATATTTCAGTTTTCAGTCAAAATGTTTCAATTTTCAGATGAAACTTTTTGGTATTCAAATTTCTGCCAAAAAACCCCTGAAAATTTCTCATGGAAAAATAATTTTCAATCAATTCTACCAACGTGTTTGTCTCTTCTGTCACCAAATTAAAGGAGGAGAAATGTCATAATGCAGGAGGAAATTAAGGTGTGGGCATGACCCTAAAGCATCCTAGTGCAAGAGGGCAGGGGACTCGCTGATGTAGTAAGGGTCAGCTGGCCTGACCAGTTAACTGTACCCAAGCTCACTAATGTCATAGCGTGTAAGATACCAATAGAAAGTTAATAACAACAATCAATATTATTGCATGGTATATGGATGGAGGACAAATTCAAAATTATGAACATATTGGGCATTATGTTACAAAAGTGAGTCTTCCAAGCAGGACTGAAGTTGCCCCACCCTAGACATAGGAATGTGGTTCCAGCACCTTGAAGGTATTTCCAAGGTACATTAAGAAACAATGGGAATGCATTTACATAAAAGGTAAACAAAACCACCAAACCAACAAGGGGAGGAGGTAACCACTCAACATCACATCAAGGGGAGGAGATTGCAGGAGCAGATAGATTTGCTCTTTGACATACACCAGCAGGGGAAAAGACCAGCATGGAACTTCCTTCACCACCAGATTCCATGTCTGCTTCCTCACAGCTTGAATGAACTTTACTTTGGGGGGTAACCTTCAAAAGAATCCATTTCAAAGGCTATAAAAGAGAGGGTCAAAGAACCCAAAGTTATCTTTATCTAAGAAGACAAAGGAACCGAGCAGTCTGGTCTTTGTGGGAAATCCTGACCTATAGCCATCTTGCTGGAAGGTAGGATTCTTACCACATTAATTTGAACTAAGACTTGTAGTTTTATTAAGTCTTAGTCTCTAGAAAGCAATTTTTTCTTTTATTTGCTTGTAACCAATTCTATCAATATCCTTTGTATTTGAGCTCACTTAAAATCTTATCTCCTTTTGTTAATAATCTTGTTTTACTTTTAATCTAAACCAACCCAATGCTGTGTTTGAACTGAAGTGATTGTTAACTGCAGTTAGCGTGATAAACTGTTGCATTTTGTATCTTTAGAGGGCAGATAAATCTTATTATTCCCCTGAATGAGCCAGGCAAGAGCTGGACATTGCTGGGCACAGAGTTTTGGGGAAATGCAGGACTTGAGGGTGTTGGGGTCATCTTGCCAGATGTAACCAAAAAGATGGTTGATACCAGAGTGTAACAAGCAGGCTGCTGACATCAGAGTGGTTGGTCCAGGGTGGCTTATCACACAGACACTCAGTGCATGTGTGTATGCTGGCTGGGAGCACCTGGACAAGGAAACTACTGCAGCAGAGCATTTTACAGCACTCAGTGTTACAGGACAGTCAGTGACACCAGCCATCATTGGTCTGGATTACACCCCAGAACAAGACAGTGGGACCGAGATGGCTGGTATGGAACATCCACAGCACTGGGGACTAGAGATCCTTAACTCTACTCCTGACTGCCACTGCCCCATTGTGTGGCTTTGGGCTAGTCATTCACCTCACTGTTTCAGTTTTCCCCTTGTAGGTGGGGCTACTACTACCTATCCACATGACTCACCAGACTGTTGTGAGGATTGAATGTCTGTGCAGTGTTTTGACATGTAAACCAGCGTACTCTGTCAGAACTAAGCATCACGGGTGTCATGAATTCTACCAAAGGTGGCAACACAAGCTGGAGCCGTGAATATATTCACGAAAGAACAGAGTCAGACCAGCACTTACAGAAAAGAGACGTTACAGAAGATACAAACCTTAGCAAAGTAAGTGGATAGACCTAGATGGCCCATTTGCCCTTCTGTTACTGTGCAACTAAGTGCCACTTATTTATAGCTGTATATATTATTACTGGAGGATGATGGGTTGACAGTATCTGTTCTCCATGGGGAAAAGTAGCTTTTCTAATTTTAAACACATTTTTGAACAGCATTGATCAGATTTCCTCTAGCTGTTCCAGTTAGGGCAGCTAAACAGAAGTGTGAGTGGGGTTTAGCATTTGTGGAGGGTTTTTTCCCCCCTTTACACTTTTCACTTAGCTCACTGAGTCATAAACTGAGCTGAGCTGAAGTTATTTTATACAGTGGACAAAGGCAATGAAATAACAGAAATTAAATATTTTCCTCTCATAACTGAGTGTATTGTTTCTTATTTACACAAAGAAACACTTTTCAAATCATTTTCAAATTCATCTTTGGAATGTAGTAAGTGCTAATTCAAAATAAAGCTGCCTGCGTGATTCATGGTAAATAATTTATCCGGTGAACCCAGCCCTTTTTTCTGTTCAAAAATTATCTGCAAACAGACTCGTAGATATGAATTTAGGCTCTGATCCAGAAGCATGTGCTTAACATTTATCACATGAGCAGTCCCAGTTAAATCAATGGGATTACCCATGTGCTTAAAGTTAAGCAAGTCCATAAGTGCCTTGCTGAATAGGGGCCATATTCATTATTCAAAATTATCAAATGAACAGCTCATACACACAAATTTGAGCCTATGGATTGTTTGTGAACTGATCACTCCAACTATTTGTTATTCATTATTCATGGTGGTTGACTGATCACCTAAATTACAGTGTGCTGTTTCTGCTCCCTGATTAGATTTCTCAAACTTTTGAAGCAGGGAAATAATAAATGATGACACATAAGCAGAGAATAAAAGTTTGTGGATAAAAGCCCTTTGTTTGCATATGAAAATGGGTATTTGTATGAAGTCACCTTTCCACAAATGTTTATACTAATAAAAATATTTGTATATTTTCTACTAGTGAATAAAAAGGAGCACAAACATGGTTGGCACAAACAGCAGTTTGCACTATGAGTGAATGTTAGTAAACAGGGTTTGCAGTATTTGCCCAACTCTAAATAGAAGTTTGTTTGCAATTCCTTTTAAAACATCAGAAAGGCAAAACCCAGTACTTCTTGGTGATAAAACCATTTTCTGCTTTGAATGAAACAATCTCATTCTACTGTGTAACAGCAAAAATTCGACATCAACACCATTTTGAAAGCACATCAAACATCCAGCGATAGTGATTAAACCCACAGAAGTCCAGCAGCAATGGTAAAGTAGATTAGGTAGATAACTTACTGCCCATTCTTGCCTGTCCAAAATTTCCTGGTAGTCTGTATTGGAGACGTTTTTAACCTTACTTCTCCTTTTCAGTGTTGGCTGTTATATTCAGCCCCACGGATAGCTGTACTCAGTGATGGAAGAGAGATCCTTTAACATATTTTACCTGGAATGCAAATCCTATCCCTATTGAAATCAATGGAAGTTTTGATATGGACTTTAATAGGGCCAGGATTTCACACTGGGATTTTGACATGGTCTTAATTGTGCCTCCTTTTCAAAACCTACAATTTTACAAGCACAAACAACTCAATATTGGGTGCACAATTATTTGACAATGGAAATTACGAGATTTAGATGCATAATTCCCTCACTGCACCAGCAAATCAGGTACTAGGAGGCCTACGGGTCCACTGTGATGCCCACTGAAGTCAATAGGAGTCTTTTTGTTGAACTTCAGAGGATTTTGGATTGGCCTCAGTAGTAGTAAAACTGTGCACTTGGTTTATAGGTATAAAAAGAGGCTAATTTTCAAAAATCTGGCCAACAGTCTGTAGAGGATTTTGAGATCCTGCAGGATGAAAGATACTAGGACAATGTAAAGTTAACAATAAAGTTGTTGGGCTCATGCTGTGTGGACGGCCTTCCAGACAGATCTCATGGAAGACTCGCACAGCCCTTGAATATAATTGGTTGAATAATTCTTGGAGAATGAAGGCACTACAAACTCTGACAATTTTATCATTGAATAATGATTCTTGAATAAGTTTTTCTATGATTCAGCCAGCTCCAACACTGACCCGGCTTCACTGATTTGGAGTGCAAAGTTCAGAAAACAAATAACCTTTTTTTTTTTTTTTTTTAAGACAAGCTTGAACAAAAGCCTGGGTTCTGTACACCACTGAACTTTGGAAAAATTTGGATCTGGATCCGATCCAAGATGCAAAGTTTATGACTAGCCCTTAATTTTCTAATGAGCCAAACCCAGTCTCCCCACTTCTCCCGATCCAAACACAACCTATTGGAAATGTTCAGAACCAGATCCAGACTTTGCAGCTTGGGCCCATCTCTATTTTTTGCTGGTTCTGTTCTGTGAGGTTTTGCTATAAGCTAAAGAGAAACCAATAAAAGTGACCTCAACATTTGGAGAAGGCGGTCTCATCGGCCTGTGAAACTTTGCACTATAGGGAGGGATGAAAATTTGGTTCCTTTGCAGACATCACTTCTGTATCTATAACCAGGAAATGTAACACACACAAAAATATTGGACGGTAGTGAGTGCAGTAGTCAATGGGGTCAAGTAGCTAACATTATTTCCATGGCTATAGCGCATTATCTTCCCTCTCTGAGAGGATGCTTGCCGAGATTCCTTTCCTCTCCGTCCCTCCACTGACGAGAAGAACTTCAAAAATTAAATCCAATACCAAAAAGGTAGTGAGGGAAATGTTTAATTGTCCTGACACTGCAGAAGTCAGATAAGGTCGTATTGATTTTTTGTAGGAAAGTCTCCTGAGTACGAGCATGTATATGTGTGCGTGTCTTACACTTACTCCATTTCTAATCTCCCATTGAGTTGTGAGAGCCTGACATTTCCTCTGCAAAATGGCCACTTAAAGAGGAATTTTTTCTCCCTCTTTTCCCTTTCTCTGGTCAGAGATAGATTTCACCCTGTCCAAAATGATTCCATTCAGAATGAGCAATTTATCTCTTAATCCAAACTCTTTCCTCACATCCTACACTCACCCTTTTCACTCCCATAAGGGAACAAAGGTCCTTGACACTGAATCATAGTGTTGGCCATTCACACATCTATCCATCCATCTTTCCACATCTGATCAGGACAGCCTTGACAAAGGATCAATCTGTAAAAGTATGGGTCAGTGGGTGGCTGAGCTCTGAATTCAAACTTTTGTCACCATCATAAGGCACAGAAGCATATTGGGCTCTCACAGTAGCAACTTCAAATCTTTCAGTGCTTCCAAATTTTCAAAAATACAATCCCGGGTAATGCCCAGTATAGGCACCTGGTACAAAAATTACACTAAACAAGATGTCAGGGTGGCATGGGCCTAACACATTTGTGCTGCAGGCTTGAGTAATGAGGTTCATATGAGAGACAAGGCACAGCACTTTATTAACTGTTCCCAGCCAACAGGAATTTCCATAATTTAGTGAAGGCCCCATGTAACAGGGTGGGACTCACCACCGTGGTGCCTCCTGCTGGTCGTTCTGGGAATTAGCTCAGTCTTTTCACAGGGCACCCTCCTCCGGTGGTGTCTCGCCACCGTCACTTCTGCTCCAGACCCGCATTGCCTCAAGGATCACGGCATCCTCTTCAGGACGCAGCCCTCCGACCGTGCCCCATTCCATTCTCCCCCTGTTCCAGGGGAACAGCAGTCCTCTGTGCAGCCAGTCACCTTTGTGGCCAGCTGCAGCCCATGGTTCTAGTCACTTGCCTAAATGGCAAACTGCAGCCCTTCACTGTCCATTCCCCTCCGTGGCAAGTGGGGGAAAGGGGCGGGGGAGGAGACCCAGGCCCACCCATTACTCCAGGTTCCGACCTAGGGACCCTCTAGGCAGCAGCCATGCGCTGCGTCTCCTTCAACCCCCACCATCCATTTCCCCAGGGCACTTCCCCGTAGCCCTAGTCCCTTCTCTGCCCCGGTATCAAGGCTTCAGACTTTCAGCCAGTCAGGCTGGAGCTCCCTCTCGCTCCCCTGACCTGGCCCAGTAAGTACTGCTCTGTCCGGGGTGCTATTTGTGTTAGCTTCCTGACACAAATAAAGGAGAGTCACAAAATAAGCCCACTCCAGTTGTGGAGGTGACCTAGAATCAAAACTAGGAGCAGGCTCAGATTCACAGCGTTGACCCCTTGAAGGCCACTCCTCAGATTCAAAGGTTCCAGACTCTGCCACTGGCCCATTTCTAAGTTATAAGTAAAGCCCTGAATGAACTAATATGGATATAATAAGAACTAAGCTGACCCTTTACCCAGAGTTCAAACTGACTCCACAGCTGAGATTCACAAAAAGTTTAATTATCTTTTTCTTTTCCAGTATTTTGTAGTTTCTGCATTTCTATGTTCCGGCTGAGGCCAGAAACAGAAGTGACAAACTAAAACAAGAAAAGGTGCTCTGGTCAGATTTACAGCCCATTTCTGAGACCCAAGAACTCCAGACAATTTGGACGAGCATCTAGAATTTTTGGTGTTTATCTGACCTGAGCCACCAAATCCACAGAGGTTTGCCCATCGCTATAATTATAAGGGCATCAGTCTGTCCTCTGTGATGGAGAAACGCCCAGAGCAGCCAACAAGGAGACAGGCAGTCTTAAAAGAAAAAACCCAGCCTCCCTGGAGATGTAATAGGCTTAGCAGCCCTGCTTGACACATGTCGGATAAAATAAAAAATAAATAAATAACAATGTTTATAAGAAGATTATCTTGAACATGGTGAAATTTCTCTAGGGAACCTCCATGGCTGAAGCTCAATACGACAGCTTCCAGGGCCTTATCAGAGTAATGAATTCCCACCACTTTGGGCCATTAAAAATTCTCCTCCTTCCCAGTCTCCCCCATCCCTTCCCCTCAAGCAGCTTTGATTTGGGAGATTGAAGACACATCTGCTGGGGACACTCCAATTTTCACCATGTGTAACCATGTCTGCTGTCCCCTTTCCTCTGGAGGACAGAGGTGAGGCGTTGGGAGTTAACTCAGCGGAAGTAATGCATTGTGACTATCTAATTTGTGACTGCGACCCCTCCAGGAAAAAGACGTGTCTCTGAGAAGCAGATTATCCTCAGGCCTTTTACTACATTGTTCAAAAACAAATCCTTTTAAGCTTATGTATATATAACGAACATCCCCCAATCATTTATATAATACTTTAAATTATACATATATCTCTCTAAATACTCACACACCCCTATTAGATACACACACGGGTATTATATGTGGATACACAGAAAGCTGTGCTATGGTCTTTGTTGTAACAGTGAAACTTCCCATAGGGTTGTGGAAAAGGTGCTTATGCCCTTAGTATTGAATACCAATCCCCCAGGCAAAGCTCATGTAAATGGGTCTTGAGCAGGAAATACATAGTGGGGATGGAATCCTCTCCAACTGCCCAGCCATACAGACCTGATTCTGCACAGTGTTGAGCAGCCTTAACTCCCCTTTAATTTCAGTCCCCATATAACCATTACCACTACTGTATCTCAGGATTTGTCACAGTGGCCAGAGCCCCTGCACATGCTGTTCTGTCACTGTAGCCTCATAGCTGATGGTGTTCTGCAGCATGCAAGGTTGCACAATGCCTGTGTGGCTTCTTCTCAGCCTCTGTAAGGACTCATGGACTAGAATCCAGACATCACCTCGTCTTCTGACCCCAGTCTGACTGACCCTAACTCTTGCCTCCTGACTCCAGCCTGGTACCATCCCTGATCTCCAGCCCCAGCCTGACTCTGACTCTTGCTTGTTGAACCTGGGCTCTGACTACTGCTCACTGACTACCATCCCTTACGTGTCGACCCCAGCCCAGCTATGACTGCGAGGCCAGACTGCCTAAACTGGTCCCTTTTACAGCCTGTCCTCTCTCTGTCAGACAGTGAAAACATGCTCATTCCACTCCATTTTGCTCTCCCACTGGGAGGGGTGTGGCAAAGGGACACAGTTGGGCAGCACATAAGATCTGATCAGTATCCCATGGAAGTCAGTAGAAGGCTCCCGTGGACTTCAGTGGATTTGGGGCCAGACCCTTAATATTGTTCAGTACCTGATATAGCAAATAGAAAGTGCTATAAAAACAGTGCACATTCAAAAAAGTATGGGCCTTATGAGATGTAAATCATTTTTCATTTCAAGTGCCTCATTCAAGGGATGGTGGGAGGGGGGAAGGACTAGAATCAGATGGACTGGGGTCAGGAGGGTGTGTGGGAAAAAGAAAGAAGCAAAGACAATTAGCAGAAATTAGGAGCATCAATTTTTTTATAACTGGTTTATACTAAATAATATACCTCTAAAATGCACATAGGCACATTGTTTGGAGGTTTCATGGCAATATATCTACCCATTTTAAAAACAGGTGACTGAATTATGATGCTGTAATTCCATCAAGGAGTTCTGATGACTTGAACTTCTCCTCAGTGATTTATGATGCCACCAGAATCTCCTTGATGGAATTACCAGAGGCTTGCTCTAGATATATTGACAATAGGTGGAGATGGGATTCCCTGCCTCTTTGGTTCGCTGAAATGCACACCAGGCTCCTTTGCGCTGACAGCAGTGATACTCACAGAAAGTGCTGCAGCTGATGCCCAGAGCATCTTCCACTGTCTGCCTCTCCCATTCCTCATCATTGTTTCTTTGCCTCTCCTCTTTTTCCTCTTTTTGCTCGCTCTCTCCTTTATTTCCTATTTTTGTTCTTTCTGTGATCACTCTGGCCGCATCTACCATGGAAAAATAGGCCACATTTAAAACCATTAAGCAGGTTGTTAGTTCTTGACCATAGCCAGCTAACATGTTTTGAAACACCATTTGCCCTTATCTAAACATATATTGCGAAGTCTTGCTTAAAATTGCCTCAGTTAAACTGCGCTAGCCAACACGTTTTAAAACACAACCTATTTTCCTAGCCTGGACATGGCCTCTAAGAGCTGCAGAAAAGCCCATATTTTGGTCAGAGTCCCCACAAACCCCCTTCAACTTTTAAAGATTTCTGCCCTATTTGCACAGGGCTAGAAAGTAGATTTTCTAATAACATCCACATCCCAAAATCCACCATCAGTAATGGCACCAGTTGGTCCCCTTGTTGCTTTCTGGCAGTCTCTGTAGAGAGACAGGCAAGAAGACTGAACTACCCTCCCTTTGCACCACATGCTCACACACTTCTTCCTCCCTCCCCTCTGTTCCCTGGTCTCCATGAAGAAAAAAGAGGCCAAATTGCTGGCATAAATTGGCACAGTCCTTTGAACACAGTGGAACTGCATCAGTTTTGCCAACTTAGCTATTGGTGTCAAATCCTCTACTTCAGTACCACAAACGCTATCTTCACGTGGCTTGTACTGTGCTTTGAAAACACCTCAGATTGGTCAGGCTGGTCTAACATGGTATATTTGTGAGGGAAATGACTGTCCTGCCATGTTTTATTAATAATCAAGCTTAGCTATTATGTAACACTTTATTTACATTAACTAATCCTTACAGCATCCCAATGAAGTAATATTATCCCTTATTCACACATAGGAAAGCGGAGGCAGAGAGAGAAGGTGAAGTGACTTGCCAAAGGCCAAAGAGGGGAGTGAGTGCGAGAGTCAGGATTAGAAAACAGGAGTTCCTGGCTCTGTGTGTCCTCAGACCAATAGACTGTGCCCTACTTCACAGTAAAGATTCCCATGGGGAAAGACAGCTAGTGTGACATCTAGGAAAGGCAAAAAAAAAAAAAAGTATCAAAAGATATTCTGCATCATCTTCACCTGCAATAAAACTTCCTCGGCTCAATAGATTATGTCCTTTTTTTGCCTCTTTTGGGTTTGTCTCTTTCTTATGAGTTATGAGTTGCCTCTCCCTTGTCATCTTGCTTCTGTGCCATGGTGAGAATATTATTTATTTGGAAGGGGAGGGATTGTTAAGGTAGATGGATTGTGGGTGTCTACTTTAAATACAACAGGCATAAAAAATCTTCTTTTTTTCAGATCCACCATTGGATTTTGCATTAAATTCCTTATTTTTCATTCAAATTGAAGGGCTTTTTTTTATTTCTTTACAAAAATAAGCATTAAAAGTTACGTGATGAATAACCTGCAAGCAGATCCTCAAGGGTGTGTAGAAAGGGCTGGCACAGAACATTGCAATTGAAATGAGGTTGAAAGAATAAGTCAGTAATATGTGTGTAACTTAAAGGAGGGAGGGTCATTCATTCCTATTATGAAGAAGTACACTACCATTAATAATCACTTTAACAAGAGCTGGCCTGATGCAACAGCTCCATATTACCTTTTCGGGAGTGAATTTTTATTTAATGGACTACACTATGCATACAAATTCACCCAATATTTATTATTGCTTCACCTGGCTTGAAATAGAAGCATTTATTCAGCCAAATTGTATTAAAGGAATATGCATACTGTATTTCCTTTGTTATAAACCATTCACCTTACAAGGTACTTTTGTAAAAACCATGCAATGATCACTTTACAACTATGTTTTTTTGACCTGTAATAACCCAGGTTCAGAAAACAGGCACAACCTGATTAGGAGATTAGACTTTCCCACAAATACTAACTGGGTAATTTTGAACTGTTAGAAGCCGTTTTAGTTCTGGGTTGTGGAAGCTCTTTTTAAGACGAGAGAGTGTGAGTGGAAGGGAATGAATATAGCTCTCATAGGCAACAAGGCTATGCCTGGGCTTTGTATACATGACTGTTCTGACTAAGGCATATTTCCATAACACTGGATTTCTTGTAAAAAAATATGGAACGAAGATTCAGAGTTTGGGCAAAATTGAAAAATTCACTCTGAAAGATCGTATAAATTAGAACATTAGTTCCTTTTAAAAGAATAAAGGAATAAAAATCTGTTGGTCTGTTATGAAGAAGCCATCAGGAAGAAAGGTTTTTATCTTATCTATTTAAGAGAAAAAGAGAATTAGCTGTTAAACAGGAGCCACTAGTCCAACTTACTTTTAGGAAACAAAGTAGCAAGGAGAGCTGAGTTTAAGGCAGTGGTTCTCAACCTATATTCCATTGTGGGCCTCATATGCAGCTCTCTATGTGTTATGTGGGCCACATCCACACAATCAAAGGTGCCGACTTTCTAATGTGCCCAGGGTGCTTGACCCCCCCGGCTCTGCCCCAGACCCCGCCCCACACTCCACCTCTTCCCCCAAACCCCCACCCCTGCCCTGCCTCTTTCCACCCCCTCCCCCGACCACATCTGGCCCTCACTCCTCCTCCCTCCCCCTCAGCGCCTCCTGCATGCCACAGATCAGCTGTTCCACAGTGGATGGGAGCAGGGCCGGCTCCAGGCACCAGCAGAGTAAGCTCGTGCTTGGGGCGGCAGATTTCAAAGGGCGGCATTCCATCTAATCCTTTTTTTTTTTTTGGTTTTGTTTTGCGCTTCACCGCTTGGCCGCCCCTGCAGGTTTTTTCTTTTTGGTTTACAGCTCCCGCCACCCTGTAGGGGGCAGAGCAGGGGAGCGCCCTGCATCAAGCCCGGTAGGGCAGCCTGCGTCCTTCTCTGCCTGCCGAACGGAGCGGCACTGAGCCCTCCCAGCAGGCGGCGCAGCGGGAGGGGCTGTGTGGCAAGCGCCCCGCTTAAGGAAGCCCTGGCTGCCCCGCTTCTGTGGCCCCCCCCCCCCCACCCGCTAGCCGGGGTTGCACTCCGCTGCCCGGGGTCTGCAGGGCCGGGAGTCCCCCTGCACCCATGACCCATGCTCCCACCGCCCCGCAGGTATTTTTTGTTTGTTTTTATTTTTTCTTTCCTTCGCTGCTCCGGCAGGCGGACCAATTTGTCGTCCCCCCTGCCTGCCGCTCCGGCCGGAGGCAGGTTTGTTTCCCCCCCGTTTGCTGCACCGGCTGGGGGCCGGTTTGTTCCCCCCCTTTGCTGCTCCGGCCGGCCGGCTTGTTCTCCCCGCTCCCCCTTCGCCGCTCTGGCCGGGGGCAGGTTTGTTTTCCGGATTCCCCCCCCCTCCCCCTTTTGCCGCTCCTGCCGGTTTGTTGTCTCCCCCCCGCCTCCAGCTGGGGGCAAGTTTTTTTCCAGCCCCCCGCCCCCTTTGCTGCTCCGCCCAGCTGGTTTGTTTTCCCCAACACCCCTTTGCCGCTCCTGCCGGGGGCAGGTTTGTTTTCCTCCTCCCCTCCCTCCCCCTTGCTGCTCCACCCGGCTGGGCATTTTTTGCTTTGGGCAGCAAAAAAGCCAGAGCCGGCCCTGGATGGGAGACACTGTGATGAGAGGGAGGCGCTGATTGGCAGTGCCACCGGAAGGCAGGAGATGCTGCGGGGGAAGGGAGGAGACGGCTGCCCGTGGGTGCTCAGCACCCACAGAGCATCCACGGAGTCGGCACCTATGCACACAATATATATACTATCTGTATGGCCATGAGGATGTTACATGAGATGCAGCTGTGTGCTGATTGGGCCGCAAGTGGCCCACGGGCCACAGGTTGAGATCCACTACACTAAGATATCCGCTCTGACACAAGATGTCAGGGCTACAAAACCTCTGCCAGTGAGGACAGGATGGCCAAACTGCAGGAAAGGCACAATTTTGGAAATTTTCCCAAATGTGATTGTGTGGACTATGAAAATAAGAACACAAGAATGGCCATTCTGGGTCAAAACAATGATCCAGCTAGCTCAGTATCCTGTCTTCCGACAGTGGCCACAGCCAGATACTTCAGAGGGATTGAACAGAAAAGGACAATTATCATATGATTCATACCCTGTTTTCCAGTCCCAGCTTCTGGTAGTTGGAAGTTTAGGGACACTCAGAACATGGGGTTACATCCCTGACCATCTTTGCTAATTGCCATTAATGGACCTATCCTCCATGAACTTATCTAATTATTTTTTGAACCCAATTATACTTTTGGACTACAATACATCCCCTGGCAATGAGTTCCACAGGTTGATGGTGCATTATGTGAAGAAGTACTTCCTTTTGTTTTTTTTTAAACCTGCTGCATATTAATTTATTTGAGTGATTCCTAGTTCATATGTTATGAATAGGGGTAAATACTACTTCCTTATTCACTTGCTCCACACCATTCATGATTTTATAGATCTCTATCAAATGCTTTCTTAGCCATCTCTTTTCTAAGATGAACAATCCCAGTCTTTTAAATCTCTCCTTATATGGAAGGTGTTCCATAGCCCTAAACATTTTTGCCTTCCTCTGTAGTTTTTCCAGTTCTAATATCTCTTTTTTGAGATGGAGTGACCAAAACTGCACACAGTATTCACGGTGTGAGTATACCATGAATGCATATAGTGGCATTATGATATTTTATGGTTTATTATCTATCCATTTCCTAATGGTTCCTAGCATTCTATTAGCTTTTTTGACTGTTGCTGCACATTGAGCAGCTGTTTTCAGCGAACTAACCACAGTGACTCCAAGATCTCTTTCCTGAGTGGTAACAGCTAATTTAGACCCCATCATTTTGTATGCACAGTTAGGATTATGTTTCCAACGTGCATTACTTTGCACTTAGCAACATTGAATTTCATCCGCCATTTTCTTGCCCAATCACCCAGTTTTGTGAGATCCCTTTGTAACTCTTCACAGTCAGCTTTGGATTTAACTATCTTGAGTAATTTTGTATCATCTGCAAACTTTGCTACCTCATTGTTTACCCCTTTTTCTTGATCATTTATGAATATGTTGATCAGCACTGATCTTAGTACAGATCCTTGAGGGACACCACTATTCATCTCTCTCTCCACTGTAAAAACTAATCATTTATTTTTACCTTTTGTTTCCTGTCTTTTAACCAGTTACTGATCCATGAGAGGACCGTCCCTCTTATCTCATAGTGCTTACTTTGCTTAAGAGCCTTTGGTGAGGGACCTTGTCAAAGGCTTTCTGAAAATCCAAGTACATTATGTCCCTGGGATCACACTTGGCCCTCTCGAAGCATTCTAATAGATTGATGAGGCATGATTTCCCTTTACAAAAGCCATGTTGATGCTTTCTCAACATATTGTGTCCATCTATGTGTCTGATAATTCTGTTCTTATCTATAGTTTCAACCAATTTGCCTGGAACTGAAGTTAGGCTTTTGGGTCTGTAATTGCCAGGATTACTTCTGGAGTCTTTTTAAATATTGGTGTTACATTAACTATCATCCAGTCATGTGGTACAGAAACTGATTCTACCTACCACAGTTAGTAGTTCTGCAATTTCATATTTGAGTTCCTCCAGAACTCTTGGGTGAATGCCATGTGGTCCTGGTGACTTATTACTATTTAATTTATCAATTTGTTTCAAAATCTCCTCTACTGACATCTCAGTCTGGGACAGTTCCTCAGATTTGTCACCTAAAAATAATGGCTTAGGTGTGGGAATCTTCCTCCCATCCTTGGCCATGAAGACTGAGGCAAAGAATTCATTTAGCTTCTCCACAACAGCCTTGTCTTCCTTGAGTGCTTCTTTAGAACTCTTTAGAAATACAGAAAGTCCAGTGAACAAGCCTTACCATGAGCCAATACCCAAGAAAGGCTGCAGTGCAGTTTGGAGGCCTGGTAAGCATTCCCTGTCATTACAAGCCCCTTTGAAAACTGTTTCTTGTAAAGAACTTAAAATGAGAGTTGGGACAAATCTGGTTGTTTTCAATTCTCATAATGTCAGTCATGTTTTTGTAGTACAAGCAAAATTTCACCTGGTTTTGAGTTAGCATCTACGGCCTGCCTATAGAACACATTACAAAGCCCCCAAATATTTTTAGGCAGGAAATATAAGGAAGGTTACTGCCCTTCTAACAATCGGCAGACACAGGAATGTGTTTAAAGGAAGGAATGGTTCAATGTACCTGTCCAGTACTCTTATTTTGCGCTTAGCAAACTGAGCATGACTGAGTTTCATGATAAAGCCTTCCAAGGGAAATGTGAATGTTTTATCACTTGTTTAAGGTTTCAAAAGTCCTGAAAGACATTGGGCCTGATTCTCCACTGCCTTGCATCTTGTGTAGCAATTTAACCTATGAAAAGTGAGTGACAAATGCTACCAAAGCAGAATTATCCACTCATTTACATCAGTGGTAATGTTTTAAAACTACTTTGCATTTACCTTGCACAAGTATAAATGACTATACAGGTGCAAAGAAGTGCAGAATCAGATCCTCTAAAATTATGTTTGAGGGGGCTTGTCTAAAAGAAGTATAGAGATAAGCAGTTCTGTAGCTAATGAAGATCACTGCTTTTTAATGCAATCCATTTGCTTCCTGAGTCACACATGGAGTGCAAAAGGTTCTTTTTCTCAGTGTATTTACAAAACAGATTACTGTTAGGTCAAGATAATAGGAACATTCTCCTGGGACTTGAAAATGTCTACATATTCTGCAAAAATATCAAGTTTTATAATCTCACGTTGGTCTACAGATAATTGATGAATTCAAGATGTAAACATGCTTTCAGGGCCAATTCTGCATGTCCGCAACATAAAATTCACACTTAAGTGTTGCATTTTTGTATCTGCTTCTAGCTTGTATGCACCATAATAATTTAAACTCACCTTCATAGCCAAATAGTTACTTTAGTTGTTAGTGTGTTACAAGGCACTTGAGGTTAAAATTTTTGGTGTATTTTTCTCTGGACAATGCCTACCTGGGCACCAGTGTCAAATTTTAATCTAACAAGATGAGAATCTGGGCCCGAGAGGACATCTGTAAAAATGAATCTATGAAATACTTGGCTTGGGAATGATCTCTTGGTTTCTTTGGCATGGTTACCACTGACAGTATCAATGAAAACTCGTAGTGGTCAGAAACATTGCTTCCTACATTCATATGAACTGCCTTTGCAAAGTGACTACATTTCCTACATTTTGCATAGTGATGACAGTGATGGCCTTTTTCAGGGAAAGTTCCAGCACTGTAAATTTTCCTCCACATCAATTTAGGGTGACCAGATGTCCTGATTTTTGGGTCTTTTTCTTATATAGGCTCCTATTACCCTTCACCCCCATCCCGATTTTTCACACTTGCTGTCTGGTCACCCTACATCAATTGCATAATTACTGTGCCCTTGTGATACTGCCACTGTTTATCTGTGGGTGTGGGGGGGTTGTCTAGCTTCCTCTGTTTTTTCATTTTGTCTGGTTTTGTCTTTCCTTTCCCCGCTGAATGAACAAACATTTTTAGCACCTTGCATTCCTGAAGTCATTACTTTGAGTTGTGTGAGAGCTGGCTCATGGCTGGAGTTGGGTATGGACAACATGGTGATGGCACCACTCTCATTATTTAATGATGATCCGCTTATTGTGGAAGAAAATCAAGCATCTTTTCAGATTCCATTAGATCGGCCTATGGTCTTTAATACTGCTGCAGCATTGACCCAGTGGTGGACCCTGGCAGGGATTGACAGGGATTGAGTTGTGTTATAAGGAACCAGTGTGCCTGGCTGAGGAAGCCGAGCAGTATTGGGTGACTGCACATGAGTCATGCTCTATTCTGTCGCCCCCCCTCCCCCTTTTCAATATGAATGTGAGGTTCTTAGGGGAAAGGCTGATGCAATCTGAGCTGCATTGTTTTCAATATGTAAAGGGGACCCTGCTCTACATCTGTGTTACATCAGATCTATAGCTGCCCAATTTACCCAGGGTCTGGCTGGGATCAGGGCTGAGATGAAGGCAAACAGGCTGAGACTCAACCTGGATAAGCAGGAGACTTGGTAGAGGTCAGATTAGCTACTGCAACTGACGGGGCGTGCCCACCTTTTGTTTGCAGCCTAAGGATTTTATTCATCTTTTGCTGCTTTTGGAGAGCTAGACAGCAGCAGCAGCAGGCAGGAATGCTTTTTATTAGCTACATCTGGCTAGGAAGTTGCAAATCGTTACAGCTCACTACAGTAATCCATGACTTTGTCACCTCCACACGTTCTACATTGTGCTGTACTTTAAGATTATCCAGAGACTGTGACTAGTGCAGACTCTATTTGCTCACTGGTTTAGTGGTGATTCGTGCAGTGCTCCCTGCTCTGCATTGACTTCCAGTTCATTTGGGGGTACAATTTAAGTTATTGGTTCTACCTTATAAAGCCCTAAATGGTTTAGGCCATGAGTGCCTCACTGACCTCCTCTGCCCCTGCCTAATACTATGGAAATTAAAACAACAAGGAGTCCTTGTGGCATCTTAGAGACTAACACATTTATTTGGGCATAAGCTTCCGTGGGCTAAAACCCACTTCATCAGATGCATGGAGTAGAAAAAAACAGTAGGCAGGTATATGTACACAGAACATGAAAAGATGGGAGTTGCCATACAAAGTGGGAGGGGGAAAGTGCTAATGAGACAATTCAATTAAAGTGGAAGTGGGCTATTCTCAACAGTAGAATACCAAGGGAGGAAAAATCACTTTTGTAGTGGTAATGAGGCCAATGTAAACAGGGTGACCCATTTCAAACAATTGACAAGGTGTGAGTAACAGTAGGGGGAAATTAGTATGGGGAAATTAGTTTTGTAGTGACTCATCCACTCCCCATCTTTATTGAGGCTTAATTTGATGGTGTCCAGTTTGCAAATTAATTCCAGTTATGCAGTTTCTCGTTGGAGTCTGTTTTTGAAGTTTTTTTGTTGAAGAATTGCCACTTGTCTCATTAGCGCTGACCCCCCACTTGGTAAGACGACTCCCATCTTTTCATGTACTGTGTACATATACCTGCCTACTGTTTTTTTCCACACAGTGCATCTGATGAAGTGGGTTTTAGCCCACGAAAGCTTATGCCCAAATAAATTTGTTAATCTCTAAGGTGCCACAAGGACTCCTCGTTGTTTTTGCTGATACAGACTAACACGACTACCATGCTGAAACCTATGGAAACTAAAACACTTAAGCTACCCATCCCCTGGTTTAATCAGGGCATGGTGGCTGGAGGGCAGGGCATTTTCATAATGGACCATCCACTGTTGAACTGGCATTGCCCATTGGCCCTCAGTGCCAAACTTTGTTAACCTTCAGATCATACAGAACACTCATCTTGTCTCTCTCGCTTCCCCCACCCCTTTCTGTGAGGAGAGAGGAGCTGAGTGGGCACCACTCAGTGGTAGGTGAGTGTCCCCGTTGGGTGGCTTCAGGGAAGTTCATAGTTTGCACACTGGTTCCATTTTGTATCTGAGTTTTGTAGGCCAATGCCTCAGCTGGTGTCAATCTACATAGCTCCAGACCAACTTACACCTACTGAGGAGCTGGCTGCGTTTGTGTACCCAGAGCCTTCTGATTGTCATCTTTTTAAATAAATATAAAGAAATGATCTGTAAAACTCCAGGCTCTATTGCTGTGCCATTCCACAAGGTATGAACAGCTTTAAAAGTGGGAGCTCTGCTTATGGGCAAAGGTAATGCTGCAGGGTTCACCCAGGTTAGAGAATGTACACAAAAATATATGTTTATTGTTTTTATTTACTATTTGTATTGTACTAGTGCCTAGGGGACTCAACTGAGATTAGTGCTCCACTGTGCTAGTTAACAAGTGGTCCCTGCCCAGAGGTAAGACAGATGGAGGTGGGAGAACAGATACACTGTTGTTATTATAGTATATACATCACCAATTCAAGATCCAAAGAATTATGTTCAGCAGAAGACAAAGATTGTATATATTCTATGATTAGATGCTAAATACCCCCATTATCTTTAATCTGATTGTTTGCTCTGTACTTTGCCCTTTATAGAATGGGAACATTAGTTAAATCATGTAACTATACTTTTATAGGTGCTGTGTTATATTACCATAATATTGTCATCTACTGTTTAGCAATCCACAACCTTGTATATAGAGAGTTCAGGACTGGATCCTCAAGTGGTATAAATCAATGTAGTTTAAGCAGAGATACTCTGATTTACACAGCTGAGGATCTGGTCCTTATTGTTACTTGGTAAGAACTGTCATAACATACAAAAGCTTGGACCAAGTGAAAATGTAGTAGACAAGCCTTTGATACAATGTACAATAGTTACTCAGATCTGGACACAACTATTAAATACTGGGAGGTGCCCATATTAATTTTACAGTGCTGACAATATGGTGACAAGTTAGGGTTATACTAGCTAATTTGCTTGGTGTAATATAAGTTCTGTTTGAAACACCAAAGTGTAACATTTTGTTAAGTTTGACATGTATATATTGCCATTCTGATCGTGGTCAGCCAGTCTGTCTAGCAAGTATATTTTTTATTCTATAAATGTGATAGGATAATTAATATGATATCAGTTCTAAGTGAAAGATTGATACCATATATTGAGAGCTATTCCAAGACTGGAATGTTGTTCTGTTCTCAGCTGGGCAGGTGTGACAGTGTGCAGGGAATGAGTAGGTGAGCCAGTACTCTGATCACATTGATTAGTGCCCCAGGAGAAGTTGATTGGGGTAATGATCTAATCAGGCTAGTGGGCTGGGTGGGGGTAAACATTCAATTGACCCCATTAGTCCAGGGCTGATAAAAGAGGCACAGGAAGGCTCTGTAGTGGAATCACAAAACACCATCATCAGCTAGGGCTAAGCTAGTCTTTTGTTATAGGAAGGCCTCAAACAGAGATCTCTGTTCCTTTCAAGTCCTGCTGAGGGGGGCCTAAAGCTTGGCAAACATTGTAAATAGGTAGGAGCACAGGGGACTGTGGTGATAGTGGTGAAAAGGAGTTGAAATAAAGTTTTACTGAGAGCACATCCAGGGGAATCTGTGCAGTTTCTGCAGGGAAGAGGATAGGGTGGAGAGGGGCACCTGTTGCAGCAATTTGTAGCCTAAAGGATAATAGTAATTGTTCAAGAATAGATTTATTGTCACTAAATAAATCTCATCTTAAGATAAGTAGTTTGTTTCCTTTGGTGAAACAATGTTCAGCATAACTTTCTAGGCCAGCATGTTCAAAGTAGGCTAGTGATTATGGGTGTGCTTCTTCAGTGAGGTATATATTTAAATGTTCTCAATTGTAAAAATGGCAAACACAAAACAAACTACCAGTAACTATCCATTTCAAATAGTTATCTTACAGGATAGACCGCTTGCTGTTAGCCAAGGCTTCTGCTGGCTGTTTTGATACCTACAGCCAGTGTTGCCAACGCTCACGATTTTATTGCAAGTCTCATGATATTTGATGTTTTCATAAATCCAAATTTATGGAGTTATGTGAGACTCTTGTTTTCATTTAAAAACAAAAAAGTTTTTTAGCTCTTATGCTTGTGGAGAAAAATTTGAAAATGTGAATCAAATGTACCTACCAAAGCTCAGAAATCGAAAGACAAATAAAAAAGAACCCATATTATATTATTTTTGTCTTTATTTTAAGCAAATGCCATGACTAGGGGGAGGAATAGCTCAGTGGTTTGAGTATTAGCCTGCTAAAGCTAGGGTTGTGAGTTCAATTCTTGAGGGGGGCCATTTAGGGATCTGGGGTAAAAATCTGTCTGGGGATTGGCCTTGCTTGAGCAGCAGGTTGGACTAGATGACCTCCTGAGGTCCCTTCCAAGCCTGATATTCTATTATTTTTGTGGCCCAACTCATAATTTTTCATTATCTGAAGTCAGCAATACTGTAGGACTGAAGAGACATGTAGAATAAGTATACATTGTACAATCTCTAGCAGTTAGCTGCTGTACAAATGAGAAATATGGCATCTATGCATGAGTACACAAATATGATAGCAGGCACATAACAACTGACTGAATATATTAAACATATATTGATTAGATAACAGAGCCCCTGTGTTTAGCATTTATAATACATGGAGGCAAACACAACTTAAAAAACACAATGGATTTGTGGTGTGATTTTTCCATAAGAATATAAGAATGGCCATACTGGATCAGACCAAAGGTCCACCTAACCCAGCACCCTGTCTTCTGACAATAGCTAATGCTAGATGGTTCTGTGGGAATGAACAGAACAGGGCAATTACTGAGTAATCCATCTTCTGTCAGCCAGTCCCAGCTTCTGGCAGTCAAAAAATAGTCCAAAAATAGCCAAAGTGGCGTAGGAGCCTACAGCACTACCTAAGAGCAAGTGAAAAAGACTCTCCCTCCCTACATAGGAAGTGATTACCTGTAATTCTCCACACATAAAAATTAAACTTTTCCTCTGAATTAAATGAAGCAAACAATCACCTCCCGTGTGCTACAAACAGAGCAGCTAACTCATTTCACCTTTCAATAATAAAATTATCTTAATCAAACCAGGGTGTTCAATGATCACACTGAGCATGAGAACCTGCCACATGACTGCTTTATTCACTGTCTAAGTTCTAACCAATTGACATATACCGATCAGTTCCACTAGCTCTTGCCGGAGCCCTTTAAAGGTACAGTTCCCCACACAAACTGCTTCCTTGAAGGCATTTCCTGGGGCCTTGACACTGTTACATGCAATTATAACTTTCTTTTCACTGTGGCAGTCTTGGCTTTCTCAGTGCTCTCTTTGGTTCTGCTGGGACACCCAGCAGTGTGTATTTGTGCACAATGTCATTCATTTTTCTTTATTAACAGGGGCTGTAATTAAAGGCAGAGGATATTTTAGTTTGTTTCTCTCTTTCTTGCTACCCATCCCCATCTCTTTTTTTCTCTCTTCTCTGTTTCTCACTTTCCCATCTATTTCAAATTCCATCTTCTACCCTGCTCTCTTTCTTGGGTCAGAAATTTTGGAAAGTCAAATCTCTCTTGTCCTTACTGTAGATGAAAAGATAGTATATCACTGGCAGGACAGGCAGGCCCCTCCCAGAGCTAGAGCTTTAATTAATGATAATCCTTTAATCTTAAACTTGTACTACAGATCCCTCTGCCCATTTCTTTGATCCTGAGTGGAGAGAGACGAAAGGCCCAACACAACACAACTGCCTGTTTAAGACTGAATGAGGGATTGCAGCTTCTTCTGTCACTGCCTATATATGAGTAATGGATTTTTTTGGGGGGTCATATTCTCTTCTTTTTTCCTTTAGGTCCATATTTTTTTAAAATTCTGTTTGCTGTTAGACTGTCTTTAGAACTTTTTTACAGATGTAATTCATACAAGAAAAAATAGCGAGAGTCACCACTTAATGAGGATTTTAAGTGGATTTTAACACTGGTTGGGAAATGTTGTTCCCCCCCCACAAGGTCAACATTTTTCTACAAAATTTTTTGGGATTTTCATTGAAAACCAAAAACCTGAAAGAAAAAAAATAGCTGGCAACTAAAAATCAGCATTTTTAAAAAATGGGAATTTACTAAAAAATTTGACCCAACTGGTCAAGTTTTTCAGTTTTCTGTTGCCAAAACATTAAAAAAAAAAAAAAAAGTTCAGAAAATGATGGGGTTTGGTTTTTCAACAAAAAAACTGATTTTTTTTGTTGAAAACATATTTCTCCCAGAAATGTCCAGTTTGATTAAAAAGCCATTTTTGTTTTTTTTAAAAAGCCATTTCAAGCTAAACATTTTGACCAGCTCTATTTTCTTGGGGTGCATTGAATTTTCTGAGCTGCACAGAGGCTGTAGGACCAGGAATTCAGCACTCCTTCTGAACACCGGGTTATCCAGTGTCTCCCAGTGGTGCTGAGCCTGCATTAGGACTGTATTACAAAGTTACCATCCTGCAGACTTGTTTTTGTTTTATCCTGCTTTTCTCTCTTTTCTCTCATAAGACACTAAGAACAGCCATACTGGGTCAGACCAAAGGTCCATCAAGCACAGTATCCTGTCCTCTGACAGTGGCCAATGGCAGGTGCCCCAAAGGGAATGAATAGACAGGTTATAATCAAGTGATCCGTGCCCTGTCACCCAATCCCAGCTTCTGGCAAACAGAGGCTAGGGACACCATTCCTGCCCATCCTGGCTAATAGCCACTGATGGACCTATCTTCCATTAATCTGTCTAGCTCCCTTTTGAACCCCGTTATAGTATTGGCCTTCACAACATCCTTTGGCAAGGAGTTCCAGAGGTTGACAGTGTGTTGCCATGAAAAAATACTTTCTTGTGTTTGTTTTAAACTTGCTACCTATTAATTTCCTTTGGTGGCCCCTTGTTCTTGTATTATGAGGAGGAGTGTTTGATGATTTGCACAGGACCTGTGCGTGAAAGCTTTTGAGTGGTAGAGCCGTTGCACGGGAGCAATACCACTCTCTCGACCTTAGAAGCCAGAAACCAATGGTATGAAAAATCGTCACGACTGGTAACTTCTTTGGTTGCAGTGGATGGCCTTGATGTCTTTTGTGCCTCGTCAAGTCCTTTGCTTTCCAGAAAGCGTTGCAAAACCACCTTCTGGGCCGTTGGATCTTAGTGATCTCTTTCGCCCAATCCGCCGGAGCTGACGTTGCATGCGGGGTAGGCATATCCCAAATTCACTGAGGGTTTGAGTCCCATCAGTTACACTCACCTGGTTTGGCCGGCCTGTCGAAGCCGTTGCCCGGGGTGTGGCCGCTGCGCATGCTGCAGCTACTTGGAGCCACAGGTGAGAGCTGAGTGACAGGTGGGGACTAAAGTGGATGGACTACCCCCAAAGGGTACGTCAAGTCGCCCCATCAGAGGTACTACCCCTCCCTAGGCACCCCATACATCCCACAGCATGATCATCAACATCTGGGAGGATGAAAACATACCACAGGACCTTCACAATGCTACTATTGTCTCTCTTTTCAAGAACAAAGGCTGCAAAGCAGAATGTGGAAACTATAGAGGCATAGCCCTCCTCTCTGTTGGAGGGAAGATAATTGCCTGTGTCATCTTGAACCGCCTAATAGCCAGTATTTCCGAGGCAAAACTACCTGAAAGTCAATGTGGTTTTCGACCTGGCCGGAGCACAGTCGACATGGTGTTTGCTGTCAGACAAATACAAGAGAAGTGCATTGAACAGAACATGCACCTGTATGCTGTCTTCATAGATCTGACAAAGGTGTTTGATACCGTCAACAGGGAAGCCCTTTGGACCATTCTAACATGACTTGGCTGCCCAAGAAAATTTGTCCAGATTATATGCCTTTTTCATGACAGCATGACAGGCGAAGTATTGTCTGATGGAGCCACATCAGCCCCCTTTAACATCACCAACGGCGTGAAACAAGGATGTGTTCTCACTCCTGTCCTATTTAACCTGTTCTTTGCATGTGTCCTTAACCATGCACTGAAAGATCTGGACCGAGGTATATACTTGAAATACCGGCACAATGGTTCACTTTTTGACCTCCGTTGCCTGAATGCAAAGACTAAGACAGTGCAGAAACTCCTTCTTGAGGCACTCTTTGCTGACGACTGTGCCCTTGTGGCTCACACTGAAAATGATCTTCAGCATATTGTCAACAAGTTTGCTGAGGCCTCGCAACTTTTCGGACTATCAGCCTCGGAAAGACAGAAGTTCTCCATCAACCTGCACCTGGATCAAATGCTTCTGTCCCGAGTATCTCCATCGACGGCACTCAGCTGAAAGTAGTGGAGAACTTTAAATATCTGGGTAGTGTCATATCCAGTGAAGGATCACTGGATAATGAGATCAATGCATGAATATCCAAAGCAAGCCAGGCACTTGGCTGTCTGCGTGTCAAAGTTTTAAATCACCACAATATCTGGATGTCAACAAAATTGCTTGTGTACAGAGCCGTTGTTCCTTCATCTCTTTTGTATGGGTGAGAAACATGGACACTGTATAGGCATCACATCAAGCAGCTTGAAGCATTTCACATGCGCTGCCTCTGCAACATCATGAAGATCCACTGGCAAGACAAAGTGCCCAATCTCGAGGTCCTCGAGAGAGCCCAGATGACAAGCATTGAAATGATGATCATGAAGTCACAGCTATGTTGGACCGGTCACGTCAGCCGCATGGATGCCAACAGAAACCCCCCCCCCCCCCAGCTTCTGTATGGTGAGCTCTCTCAGGGCATCCGGCATATAGGTCGTCCACGGAAACGTTACAAGGACACCATCAAAGCCAATCTGCACTACAGCAGTATCAAACCTAGGGACCTTGAGGATGCCGCCAGCGACAGAACACAGTGGCGTGCAACAGTCAGAAATACCTGCATCGCCTTTGAGGAAGACCGCTGCCGGTGTCTACAAGAGGCACGCGAACGGCGTCACAGAGCATCAGCAGCGCACAATCCACTGACCGCGAACTTCCCATGCACCATCTGCAGCAAAATGTGCACCTCTAGAATTGGCTTGTACAGTCACCAGAGGGCACACCGTAAGACCAACAACTGATGATCTGCACAGATTTGTCATCATCGGATTCGATGGACTACCAAGATGAGGAGGAGTAAATAACGCTTCCTTATTTACTTTCTCTATACCACCTATGATTTTATAGACCTCTATCATATCCCCCCTTAGTCACCTCTTTTCCAAACTGAATAGTCCCAGTCTTATTAATCTCTCCTCATATGGAAGCCATTCTATACCCCAATCATTTTTGTTGCCCTTTTCTGAACCTTTTCCAATTCCAATATATCTTTTTTGAGATGGGGTGACCACATCTGCACGTAGTATTCAAGGTGTGGGCGTACCATGGATTTATATAGAGGCAATATGATATTTTCTGTCTTATCTATCCCTTTCTTGGTGATTCCCAACATTCTGTTCGCTTTTTTGACTGCCGCTGCACATTGAGTGGATGATTTCAGAGAACTATCCACAATGACTCCAAGATCTCTTTCTTGAGTGGTAACAGCTAATTTAGACCCCATCATTGTATATGTATAGTTAGGATTATGTTTTCCAATGTGCATTACTTTGCATTTATCAACATTAAATTTCATCTGTCATTTTGTTGCCGAGTCACCCAATTTTGTGAAATCCTTTTGTAGCTCTTCGCAGTCTGCCTGGGACTAAACTATCTTGAGTGCTGTATATACTCGTTCATTAGCCCGTTCGTTTATAAGCCGACCCCCCAAGATGGTTAGGTAAAAATAGCAAAAACTGTATGACCCTTTCATAAGCCGATCCTATATTTCAGGGGTTGGCAAACTCTGCCTCCCAGCCGTCAGGGTAAGCAGCTGGCGGGTCGGGATGTTTTGTTTACTTGGAGCATCTGCAGGCATGGAGCCCCTCAGCTCCCATTGGCTGGGAACGACGAACCGCGGCCACAGGGAGCCGAGGGGCTCCATGCCTGCAGACGCTCCAGGTAAACAAAAGGACAATGTATTAGATATTCAATTCAATGATTCCATAGAGTTTAAAATCAAATTTTGGTGTAGCCCCGTTTATAAGACGACCCCCGCTCTTTGATGCATCACTTTTTTACCAAAAATATTCGGCTTATGAATGAGTATATACGGTAGTTTTGTATCATCTTCAAATTTTGCCACCTCACTGTTTACCCCTTTTTCCAGATTATTCACTCAAAGAGAAACCCAGCCCTGTGTAGAGGGCCCAGCATCAGGCACATGCACCACAGAAATCCCATCTAAACCCTCTAAACAGAGCTTAGACCTTATGTTGGCTACTTCCGAGGGGTGAATTGTACCCTCAGACAATTTCCACTTGGAGTTGTAAATGAGAAAGGAATGCTCTCAACTGCTGGATGAAGTTCTGCCCATGCTGGCTGCTTGTATGATTTGCCATTCTAATCAACTGGTCAAATAGCTTCTTTTCACTCATACATTATATGGACAGGTAACAAATGGCAAGTTCCAGAACATGGTGAACTGGGAAGTGAAAAGGAAAACAGAATGGTGCCAAACTTTGCTGATGTGTTTCCCCCCAGTCTCACAGAACTCACTGAAGATCCACAACTTCCCCAATGATGCTTGATTCAGAATCCCCCCTCAGATTCACTGTTTTCTGGGCCTGCAAAAAGTTTGCCTTCGAATCATGGCAATTTCCCTCTCTAAGTCGCTAGGAATCTCCTTTCAAGCCTTTGCTTTTCTAATTTAAGGTCCACAAGACCCAATCACAGAGATAAGGTGTAATTTTTGAGTTAAAAGCAACTGACTTGCCATTTGGATAGTGGTGAACATAGATTATCCAGTGAGATGTTCCGAAGACAGATACAGAATAATAGAAATGATTAGATGGCTTGCTAAATCACATCTCCTTCATCCCTCGGGACTCAGTGCAAGATCCTCCTCTACAGTCTGTTCCCAAATATTTTATCCAGTCTGGTGTTACATGATGCAGGCAATCAGGTTGCCATCAATTCTTTTGAGACACTACTCCACTGTCTATATGGCTCACAACTAGGGAATTTGCTTTACTTCCAGTCATCTTTAATGTGGGCCTGCATCCAAAGCAATTATATAATTATGATACCAATGGGAACTTTCTGGTAAAGTGAAGGAGAATCAGAGATGCAGTGGAGAGAGGGGCTTACTGGACACCAACATTTCACATTTGGGTTTCATTCCTGTCTGGGACACAACTGAAATGAGCTAATCCTAGTCCCTAGTGTGTATTTCCCCTCAATTTAAAACTACCACAGAATTGGTCATTATAGCTGTCAGTCTCTGCTCAGTAGAGATCCTGGACTGGAAAAATATGAGGAGTTGATTTTTACCCATTGGTGGAGCTGGGGGTGGGGAAATCAGGGCTGAACCACTAGGGGGTAATGAGACCTGATTATCTGGTTATTCTTAGGACACCTCTTGCTAAAGATTCCCCAGGTGAGGCTAAGTGTACATAGGGGTGCATTGGTAGAATTGTGTGGATATCCAAGGATGGGCTGCAGGGTGTGTTATGTGCACAACTAAGGTACATTGGCCCTGTTATGGGGAGAATTCAGTACTGGAACTACAGTGGATGAGGCTTGTCCACTACTCCTGTATATAGAGGAGAGGGCCAGGCAAGCACTAAGCAACTACTTATTAAGAGAGGGTTAAAATAATGCTGGTATATTTTAAAACATCCTCTAATCAGCCTCCCCTCCTTGTCTTGAGGACTGGTTTTGGTTACATTTATGGAAGGAGTGGTCACTGCTTTTCAAATCAATGATGTTTGAGAGCCAACCCACCATCCCAATGGAGCTAGCTGGGTTTCTTGTTGTCTCACTGTGGTGCCAAAGCAGCAGTTGGTTGGTGTTTGGTGGTGCTCAGAGTCCTGTGACCGTGGAGAATAGCCATCATTTTCGCTAGATATATACAGGAAACAGAGGGCTCACTCTAAATCAATGGATTTTTGCCCTGTTTCCTTCTGCATGTAGGATTTTGGAGCAGTTTTGTTATTTCCCAGCATCAGCAGAGTGATAGGAAAATAGGAACCCTGACTACAAATTAAAAATGGAAACTAATAACATTCTTATATATGCCATTAAAAAACTGCTGGGATAAACAAACACCACATATTTACATACACCCCAGAGTGCTGTTCTTGCTCTAATTAAACCATTTTCTCTAATACAGAAGAAAAGTAATATAATTACATAGCACTCTCTCTCAAACAAATTCTTCTCTGTTATAAACATATAACCATGTGACTGGGTGTGCTACCCATCTGAGTCCTATGCGGTCTCTGAGTAATTGAGCATTGGAGCCACCATTTCTCTACCCTCTGTCTTCTGGTCAGCTCTATAGAGGTGTGAGAGCAGACAGGAAAGGCTTAAAAGGTATGGAGCACATACAGCTGGGCGGGGTATAAAAAGAGAAGCGCTCTAGTAGCAGCAGTAGCAGTCGTTGTCGTCGTCGGGTAGGGGAGAGATCAGGGTTAAGGGTGTGGTGTTTTGGCTTAGTGACCCCTTCCTGAAAGGAGTAAACTCTGCAGAGTGATGATATTTACTATCTCTTAGAAAGAGAAGATCAATTTCTATTATTCCCTTTCACAGAAAGAGACTTTGAACCTACTACTCTTCTATTTTGGTAGCATTTTACACCCACCCTGTGGAGGTGTCAGTCACTACACAGCATGCAGAGCAATGAAGAATCAAACCCCTGGTTAGTTTGTGTGTTAGCTGCTCCCTCAGCTGGGGAGGGAGAGTCCACTCTGTGATGAACCATCAACGCATTTCATGACAAAATGTTTTCCTATCTGTGATTCTTCAATTTTTCTGTCTTCTAGCATCTGGAATACACCCATTCTTCCTGAACTAGATGTGTGGGAAACTGAATGGTTAGAATTGCCTATCGTTTTCAGTATCATATGCCAGGTGATGCATCTCAGCCACTGGTACTGGAAGAGCTGTAATGCTGTGCATGGAAAAGAAATATATTAAGCCAGAAGGGGGTCACTACACTAGCATGTTCTGTATGTGTAGCCTCAGTGTAATAACTATGATTGAAATAAAACGCCTGATGGATTTAGCCCTGGTTTAATGTTAACTTGGGTGGGTGAACCAGGAAAGAAATGGAAAAGGAATCATAGAGGCATAAAAATTAGAGATGGAAAAGACCTACTAGGTCATCTAGTAAATCCCCTAATGCCATGGCATGATTGTTCCTAGACTAAAATTTTTGTTCAGCTTGAGTTATGGCAGAGAATACATTAACCTTTAAAACACTAGTATTAGAATGTTGGGTTTTTTTAAACCTCGACGTTACAAACTCAGGAAATGTGCAGCCCAGATTTCATCTGGGTGAATGCTCCCCCAGGAAATGTTTGTGATTTTTCTTTAATTAAAAATAGTTTGTGGTTCATTTCAGCCATGTTCTACATTTAAGCATATCTGGCCTTGTTTTATACAACACTACACATGATAGGTCAGGCCTTGCCCATGGGCCAAAGAGGCTGAAAACTCTGCCTCACACCCAACTAAAAAAAAACTTTTGTCCCTAGTAATGTGTTGCTGCTCCCCACCCACCTTCAGTTAGATATGTGGAAGTGGCAAAGTAAGTCTGTTGTGGTCCTCACAAAAGCAATTCTGAGTTTCCATCTCTTTCACTGAGACCTCTGACTGTTTATTTTTAGCCCCACTGGGTTCAGTTGAATGCTACTACCATATGGGGCTAGGAGGGGGAGGCATAGTTATCCCTCTGATACAGGGGCTCACAAAGATATAAATATTTTACCACTAGTTGAAGATTCCAGCTTATGCCCTGCAGTATGATGTTGAAGATCCCACTGCCGTAGAGCAGCCGCACAGTGGAAGGTACTTCCTGCTGCCTTTGAGAGAGACCTATCAGGATGGGAGAAACAGGGGCCTCAGAGGCAGGCAGCCATATTTCAAAAGTGGCCTCTGATACTGGGTGGCAAAATGTAGGTACCATGGACATGAATTTCAGAGGTCCTGAGCACCTGCAGCTTCCCCTGACTTCACTTGTCTCTTGTTGGCAACCTGAAACAGGGTTCATGGAGAACAGAGAGATCTACTTCTCCAGCTCTCCTCACAAAATGGCATGGGGAGTGGAGGAGGGAATGTGTTTCTGGGACAGCTTATTAGTGGCCAAAAGTGCCTGCAGAAGATTAATATTAAACATGAAATAATATTTAGCATGTCTATAGCAGCACTTCATCTATGGATCACAAGGTGCTTTTAAAAGATCAGTCAGCATTTCTACCTTCTTTTTACAGGTAGGGAAACTGAGGCAGCTTCGCCCAGGGTATCTCAATGCATGACAGAATAGAACAGAATCCCCCTGACTCCCATTCGGGTGCCCTATCCAATAGTTCTGTATCCATACTGCTTTTCCCAGCCTTCTATAACACGCTTCCTGCCCCGCCACACACACACATGCTACCTTTTGCACGAGGATTCGGTCTCCTCTAGTAGGAGTGCTAAGAAGAAGTAGCATCTTGGAAAAAGCAGTGAGCACTTCAGAGAGAAGTCTGAGTCAAAGATTACACCCAGGTTACAGCCTGAATGACTGGCAGGATAGCAGTGTTGTCCACAATAACTGAGAAAGAAAGTGAGGGGAGAGCTTGAGGGGAAAAGATTAGCAACTCTGTTTTAGCCATGTTTAGCTTCAGCTGACAGCTAGACAACAAGAAGTAAATATCAGAGAGAGGCTGAGATTTTAGTTTGGACAGAAAGAGGCAGGTCTGGAAAACAGGTAGATATGTGAGTCATTAGCATAGAGATGGTAGTCAAATAGTGACATTGAGTCTGGGTATATTCTAAGTGTAATTTGTTTTATTTACACATATACATGGGGCCTAGAACTGGAATGGTTAAAGGAATATCAGCCCATCACAAGTTGCCTGTTTCCCAGAGAGCAGCTCTGCCTCCAGAACAGACTCTACCTTGACAAAGCAGAAAGCAAACCCTCTGCTCGCATAGCTCGCTCAACACAGAACCATAATAACAAAACTAACAAAAACTCAGGATGTCTTTCCAAGTCTAAACATTTGCTTGCACACTAAGAAAAATAACTTGGAACACTAACGGTAATGGCATCACCTGGTGACACCTGACATAAAACTATCTGCGAGTTGGACAAAAAAGGAACATTTTTTTTAAAGATCAAAAACATTTTTTTCAAAATCTCAATGACTTAGAAGGGGTTTTCTACATATCTACTTCTTCCTTCAAATCTAGAAACATTTCTTATAAAATAAAAAACACGAGTAATATAATCAAAAGTAGTATATCTCTCCCTGCTCTCCTCTTCCCCGATGCTACATGGCACCATTTTGATCAAACAGAATTGCTCACTGGATCAGAATTGGAGGGGGCTATTTTTGATTTTCTCTTCATAGAGTGTTTGCTTCTTTTCTTAGTTGTTCTACAAGTTGCAACACAAAGAGAGATGTATTATTACTATTGCTGGTTGTTCTTCATAAGCCTTTATTGATTTTATGAAAGCAATAATAAAAACTTGCACAAGGTGCCCGTCCAACAAAAGACATCCTCCAATACTCATCTTCAATCACATATATAGAAGTACAATCCAACCGAGAAATCTACAGGCAAATACAAAGCATCAGCATTCAGTATTTCCATTCACTGTATTGGTGGAATGGAACTGGGCCCACACCTCATAAAGTCCAGCCATTCAAGAGGAAAAAGAGATTGCCCCCACAGTTGCTGCAGCAGCATATCTAAACTTCTTCACTCCAGTGCAAAAATGGGCCCAGGCACTGCATGTATGTTGCCAGTAGCAGGATATGTGCATCCAAGACTTTATGCTGCCTCTGCCCTTATTTGCTGGGTGTTTATCACTGGAATCCAGAGTGGATGTGGCTGGCAGGTATTACAGCCACATAATTGCAACAGATAGGGATTTTTGCCTACAGTAGCTTGAATACACTGGTAAATTTGCCTTGGTTAGTGTTGCCCCAACCAAGCAGAACTAGGAGTTTGGAGGGGATGAGAAAAGGTTTAATATGCATGTGCTCTCAAATGACTGTCTTCATCTCAGATAAGAACATCACTGGCTTTTATCAATCAGGGGGCTATAAGGTAGAGACGGAAATGTAAATAGAGATCTTCTCACATAAGTGTTCTCTGTACCCTGGATGAGTCTTCGATAATGCCAACAATTATACAGAATTTGTGGCATTGCAGTTAAGGATGAGGAACCAGTTTAGATAACATTAGACTTCCTCTGAAACTTTACGCAACCTTACCTGAATCTAATTGGAGGTTAGGAAGGGGCTAGTTATCTTTTTCCTTTACATGTAACTTTGTATATTCTAGTGTTGATTGGGATCACACCAAGATGTTGCCTAAAATACCACAAGAATGACTGTTCTGGTACTTCAGGCCTGGGTGTTACCAGAAATGAACAGAAATCTTTCAAGAAAGCTTGCTCTTGTGAGGTTTGTTGCCTGATTCCTACACCAAAAAGGTTCATGTAAATACAGAGAGATTCAGGTAAATGTTGGGAGCCAAATTCATCTTCCCATTGACTTAAAAGGAATCCTTGAACTTCTGAATGTTTCAGGAAATAACAGAAATCCTTAATCACAGCCATTTCTCCGCTCTTAAATCTTTCCTTCAACATAACACCACCCCATAGAGCAAGCCTCTTCACTGAAAACAAAAATGAAAGCATTTTTTGGTTTGATAAGATCCCTCCATGTGACCAGAGTCAGTGAAAAAGAGGATGAAAGTGTGAGTGCCTCTGGCAATACCTCCATCAGGCTGTTTGTCATCCTGGCGAAAGAACAAGCTGAGCACATACAAATATTAAACTAATATCTTTGGTGCTTGGGCAGTTTTGATAGTCAGCTCCTAGTGCCTCAGGCATCAAACAGGAATGAGATACAGTATCCTTAATCTTCATATTCATGGCAGAAATTACATCCTTTTATATTTTATATATGTATGTATGACTCGCATTCTTGCTATTTATAGCTCTTTTGAAAGAGAGAAATGCTAATGATAGCCAGTGGCAGACCCTAAACAAGACTGCAAAGTCAGGAGGCAAAACAGCAAAACAGACACAATTATTCAACAATTTTTTGATCTTTGGGATAAATCTCCAGTTCATCAGATACTAAACTGATGATATGGCATTTGTCTGCTCTAATATGAACAGAGATACTGCTAGGCAATCTCAATAGCATCTGATCAGTCTCCTCTTCCTTCCTTTCTCTTATGTCTCTACAATCCAGTGTCAATACCATGACAGATATCATTCCTGAGGAACTGGGACAAGATGAGCAAAATGAACCCCGTCCCCTGGGTAATCAGCAAGGGTGTGCTCAGGCATATAGAAGGAGCCCATGAAGTTTAAATGAAATTTCTGTGAAATAGCTTTTTTTAATGTGCTCCGTATCACAGAGGGTTATTTTAAAGGCAACTCAATATCACATTTTCTAAGTGGGGTAATCCTTTCTTGGTAGATGACAGTGCACTTTCCCCATACTTCATAGAAAGCAGCTAAGGTCAGGAGTTCAGAGATCTGGTTCTGCCAACTTCTGTTTTCATTCATTCATGGAAGTGAAGATGTGAAGATGTAGTGTCTGTCTGCATTGTTGCCAACTCTCATGAGTTCATTGTGAGCTCATAAAAGCCTCTACTACTGGAATCAAGCGATTGCATGAGAATCTCAGCTTTCTTTAAAAAATGGAAGTTTCCCAAGCCTCATGACTGCAGATAAAAGCTTGAAAATGTGAACCAAGTGTACACTAATGGTTCATAAACCAGAAGGCAAATAAGAACTGGAAATTTATTATTTTTAAAAAATCTCATGATTTTTGGCAGTCTGACTCATGATTTATGAATGTTTGGGGGGTGGCTAAACTATAAACTCCATTTTGTTTTGTGAGTCCCATTTTGGCTGTGAGGCTACCCAGTACCTTCCCTGTTGTCTTTTTGCCTCCATCTTGGACTGAAATTCCAAGAGGTTTTGGCAGAGGGCGAACAAAGCAGGGTGATCAAGATCATTAATACTGAATGACTTTGCTCCAGCAATACAATGGGTATGCTAAAGAGGATAGTCAAGCTGTAGGAAACCAGTTTTCCAATCTGGACTTCATGTG
Organism: Chrysemys picta bellii; assembly: GCF_011386835.1. Taxonomy (NCBI): domain Eukaryota; kingdom Metazoa; phylum Chordata; order Testudines; family Emydidae; genus Chrysemys; species Chrysemys picta. The sequence continues at coordinate 87,204,705 of NC_088797.1, read as the reverse complement.
CGCAGTAACATAGCACCTGATGGGGTTTTAAGGCTGACCAAGATGATCACATGACAGAAAGGACAGGAAAGTTATAAAAAGACAATGGCTGCTCTTGAGAGCTCTCCGACTGACCAGAAGCTGAAGTGTGAGCAGCCAGAGAGGAGGTCCTTGGGACTCTGAAACTTAAAGGTCTCTCAAAGTGGTGAGGACACTGAAGGAAGCCTTCGGCTTTATATGCAGTAAGAGGTGCTGGAAAAATTTGTATAGTGGGAGTGCTGAGAGCTATTGAACCAAACTGTAAATCCTTTATATAATGGAAACCATTTCAAGCCAGGGGGTGCGGCAGCACCCCTAGTTCCAGCACCTATGCATGCAGTTGTTTATAATTTGTGCTCATACAATTTCTCAATGAGTAAAGTGCATGTGTCTTTAGAACTCCTTCGCAGAGTCCGAGTGGTACTTGCTTTTGCTGTCAGACAGTCTCTGAAGAGGGAAACGGTAAGTAAACCAGAGGGTCCCTGGCTTCTGTGGAACTCTGGGCACATGCAACAGCTATTGGAGAGGTTTGGGGGAGCCAGTGCTAGCTTCAGAGCCTAAGCAATTGGAATGTGGGGTCACCACATGCCATATACTGCATCTGCACTTGGAGTGTGTGCTTACAGGGCCAGAGAGACTATGCCTAAACTTCATCCAGCCCCAAGCCAAGAGCATGTGGGCCCAGGGTTTGCGTCCAGTACAGCAGGCTTGTGAGCATCCAGCAGTGGGAGCTCACCAGGATTGTAACAGAAGGGAGAGAACTTGGTCGGAGTAGTGATGGACATCCTAAGAAGTTCCAGAGGTTTGTTAATAAGCCAAAAATCCCAGTGTTTATCCAAACCCCCAAGCTGTGGGAGTCCTTGCTCTGATCTCCGAGCCAGATCTTTGCAAACCTCCTGCTCTTACAAGTCTGAGAGACCCTTCTCCTTCTGTCATGCATGACCCTGACCACACACACTCTTCTCTTTCCAGGTCACTTTCACCTTCTCCCCTTCCCACATGCACCTGGACCACAAAGCTTCTCCTCTTTCCCACACAGCCCTATGAGACCTTCCTCTCCCTTCCAATTGCATGATCTCCTATTCAACTTGCTAAATGACTAGGAAGAGTCAGAGGTACTGTGAGGAGTTATTGGACATGAGGGCCTCCTGAGATCTAGAGGAGAGGCAAGACCAGTACACGTGGGGAGGAGGTTGTATGGGAGGTGGAGTTAAGAGGCAGGCTTCTTAACAGATCAAACATTATATAGGATTTTTTTTTTTAATTGATTTAGTCTGGTCTCAGTAGGTTAAGGCACTGACCTTTCATGCCTGGAAGACCTGATTTATAATCATCACTAAAGTGAGCCTGGTAGCCTCACCTTGTCCTTATCACAAAAAGCACTGAAAAAGCTGGTATGACTGCCAGTCTCGGGTCAGGAAAGGCCTAGAGGGGAATGCTGTAGGTTGTAACGGAGGAACCGCGGCAGAGCTGTGCAAAGCTCTTGTACTGGGGACACGGCAGGTCAGAAGTGAGGTGGCTTGGTAGCAACGTTTAGTGAGGAAAGCCCACACCCTGTGCTAAGCTGGTGCTACCAGACCCTGACTTTTATGAGCACAGACATTTTCCTTAGAGAAAACAATGATCAATAAAAAGCTTGTGAACCAGGGACCCTGCTGCAGGGATAAGACCGCCTCTTGCACTCAAAGCATGCGGCATGTCAGATTATGTACCTCTGTCAGAGATTACCAATGATGTGTTTTTTATAGAGCTGCGTAAGTGGTGTGGGCAGCACTGCAGCCCAGTCGTTACATCCCTGAATGCACATGGATGAGAATAGAGGGACGGGAGAGAAAAAACATTCACTGGTAAACTGAACTCACCCAGAGTATAATTTAACTCTGTCCTGTAACAGGCCCAGCCTCTGGGAGCATCAGGAACGAAAGGCAATTGCCGTGCACTGCACTGCTACAATCAGTACTCCATAACCCTTTGTGTGCTGCCTTCTTGGAGAGATCTTACCCAATGAGATCATATTCTGTTCCAATATACCTGGCAGTGGATCATTTGGGGAAATGCCAGAGAGGTGGAGTAATTCCCTCATGTCATGCTCCTCACTCAAGTCTGAAACAAAACCACCTGCCTGGTGAAGAGGGGAAAGGACATAGATCTGGGCTTTATTCCTTTTGTTTGGCTTCATGTTTGTGGGCGAGAGCCACTCTGACCTTTTCCTGTGTGCCCTGCAGCCCTGCCTTGCTTCACTGGCTACACAATTGCTGCCAGCTCCTCTGGCTGAGTTCAGAAAGGGAAAAACATGCAAGTATTTGCTTCACCTTTCGTCTCATCTGATGTAGTTTCATATAAGGCTGTGAGAGTTCCAAGAGATGGAAGAAGCAGAGGGGGCAAGAAGGCAAAGGATGATAGATACCACGGCGATGGGTGTTGTAGAACAGAATAGAGCAGATGGCAGATGAGAGAAAAATGGAGAGTTTAGAATGGAAACGAGAGAAGAGATGGAAAACAGAGGTCTAATGATTGCCTAATTTTAACATTTACATGAATTTCAAACAACTGGAAACAATATGCAGCTAATCTAAAGCCAAATAAGTGGACAGAGCAATAAATGACACAGTCACATATGCTGCATTTTGATCTTTTATTATAGCAGGGATATTAGTAATAAAATCAATACCAATAATTATCTAGGCCTAATAACTACACAGATCAAATCAGCTTAGTTTGATATTACTTTTCCTAATAACCTGCTATTGTTGCTATCACACACTAAGAAGAGAGCATTGTCGATAGCACATCTACTTTTAATTAAAACAGGGGTACTGGAATTTTGGATCACCCATAATGATAATTGAAGATGGCTAGTCCCTTTTCTTAGCAATTAAATCTGATTTGAAATTATTATTTTGTAAAATAGAAATCATTGTTTTTTTCAGTTTTATTCTAAAGTAATAAAGTGGAATAATGCACTCAGGGAAGACTGAAGATCTTAATTGGAATTCTCTTTTGCTCATGACAAGTTCATGATATTGACCCTCAAGAATTACAATAACTCCATATGAAATCATCCATGGTTTCTTCTATGAAAAGTCTCCAGAAAGTGGCAAAATTATTCTTTTAAAACACAGCTTTAGAGTGGGAAATGAGACATGAAGCCTCACAACAGACCATGGACTTGACTCAAAGCCCATGACAGTCAGCTGAGATCACCAACATGTCTCACTTTGGTCAGAGATCCAGTCACACAGGACAGTAGATTAGGGTCAGTGCTTGGATGAGAGACCTCCAAGGAACACCTAGGTGCAGCTGTTTAAATGAATCACTAAATAGTATTCTTTCCTCTTAGTTAGTACTAAACTAACACAGCTGATCACTATGTGGTGTTGAGTCAGCCCACTGACGTTAAGGTGAGAGACATGGTGCAAGAAATCCTCACCTTGTTGAATCAGTGGGAATTCTGCCTAGGAGCAGAGAAACCATAGGACCAGTGAAGCCTGGAGAGGAAATTTGAACTGATCTTTGTTATCTCATCGGTTTTCTTGTTGTTAAAGCCAAGTCCCATGAAAAAGAGAATACCCAAATTACTTTCAGGCTCCAAGGGGGGAGCTAAAATGATGCTGGCCTAGGCACTAGGCTAAGCCACCAGTTCCCCGCATTGTGTGTGTTGCTTATAGGACATGGGAGCATATACAGAAATTCTGTCCTATGATCAAATGTGATTTTGAGGAAAGATGTGGGCTGGCTGAGGCCATGACTACAAAGAATGGACCACCCAGATGCTGTGTAGTGCGTGTGTGTGTGTGTGTGTGTGTGTGTGTGTGTGTGTGTGTGTGTGTAGGGAATGCAGCCATAGTCAAAGTGTTTACCCCTTTCCCAAGCATGGTAATGAGGAGATGTAGTCTAGACAAGGCCCAGGGAATGGGATTACCAAGGGGTGTAACATGCCTCATTCATGGAAGAGGAATGGTGCCTGGCCTAGTAAACGCAGGTTGTGCCAAATATTGGTGCAAAAGGGCTCGGTATAAACTAAGTACCTTCAGGCCACAGAGCCAATTCAGGACACCTGTGGCCAAGGAGACTCAGAGACCTACCCTTTGGTGGCAATTCCCCTGCAAATGGATAATCAGAGGGGCCAACTCCAAGTGAGGCTGGCTGGCTCATTGCTTCTGTGTTAATGTGACTGGTTACACTTTCCATTCTCTGCTGGAGTCCCAGAGGTATGCTGGAGTTGTGAGACAGATTCATGCTGATGGAAAAGGACACACCACAAATGACAGGTCTTCTGGCAACCACAACCCAGACAAAGTCTCTCCTGGGCATGGTTTTAATGGGTGCAGTAAGTAACAAGAGGAGTGTTTGCCTGAAACATGCCTCGCAGGAGTTGATCCTGCTGGGAAAAGGTCGGTTCCCTAAAACAGACATTGTTATGCCCACCTGCATATAAAGGAGGTGTGTGGGAGTCTCTCTCAGGCGAGAGGATCAGAGTGTGGCCTGAGCAGTCCTGACGGATGAAACCCTATGAGCAGCCAATCCTGAGAGAGTAGATTTAATATTTGTATTACCCATGTGACAAATGTGGGGGTGCTCTTTAATAATGACTAATATTATATTCAGTGGAATGAATATTTCCCCCTAGGGGTCTGACTGGGTAGCGGAGCCTACCACCTAGGGAAAGAGGGAGGAGGCCCTCTCTCACAGTTGTCTACCAGCTTACACTTAAGGGACAATTCTTGAGTGAGTAGCCTTAATAGCTCTTACCTGCTCTCCCTGGTGTGGAGAACAGCAAAAACAGGATGGGTCACCCTCAGGAGAACCAACTGAGTCACACTTAACGCTGCAATAAAAAGCCCAGGGCACTGAGACTCAGAGGCCGGGTCAGCTGACTCAGCCTCATGGGGCTTAGCTCAGGTTTCTGAGCTATAAAATTTGGGCTTGGGCTGGAGTCTGGGTCCTGAGCCCCACCCCATGGGGAAGGTCTCAGACCCTGAGCTCCACCGTGATCCCAAACATCTACATTGCAGTTTTATAGCCCTGCAGCCTGAGCCCCATGCACCCTACTCAGCTGACCTGGGCCGGCCATGCAGTGTAGACATAGCCATAGAGACATAGGAGGATGTAGGCTTATTAGGAGAAAGTAAATTGGTTCTGTTTCCTTCCAGTAACTTGTCTAACTTAACTTATAGTGAAGCATAAGACTAGATGAGACTAAATATGCATGTAGCCTGCTTGTTTTTTTAATCCTTTTTTTTTTTAAATGCTTTGATCCAGCAACTAAATAAAAATACTTTGTTGAGCAAGGTTGGTTGATCAAAATCGCTGGTCACAAGTCCCCAAAGGAAAGAAATGCAGATACCTGAAACCAGTCAGACCTGCGAGGTAATAAGCAATTGATCCCACGCTAAGAGTGGAAGAATTGTAAGATTCCATCCTGCGACAGGCATGGACAAGAGGCCCTAAAATGAATGCACTGAGAAATCAAAAAGGGGACAGAAGGACAGCTAATCCTGTAATCGTGATAATCTTATTGTTGCTTTCTTTGTAGAGACAGGAAGGCGGTGAGTTTGGAATTTATTTAAATGTATTGTTGACAGTATTTGTAGAGCAGGTTGTAAAAGGCATCTGTTCACAGTGCATCAGGTATTCAGTATCTGAGATGTCAGGAAAAAGTACCCCAGAAGAATTTGCACTGTCCTGATTTCTTCAGAATTAATCATCTTGGCACAACCTGCAAGCAAGCAAAACGAAAGCAGCAATAAACACCTAAAAACTGCAAATCACCCATATAGCCAGCAGTGAAACACAGAGACAGACACCCACAGACACACACTTGAACATACGTTAATGGCCTAATACCACATGCAGAAACACACAAAAACATGTGAGATACACAGAAGGCAAAACACACTCATCGGCCCAGGAAATAAGGGCAATAAAACACTCAGATGAATGCATGCCATCTGCTATGAAAAAAGAGGCTGTTAGAGTGCTTCAGAGAATATTGATTGTTTCCTAAGATGTGACAAGTTTTCGGCACCCTGAAATCTCTCTCCTATTTGTTGAAAGCTTGTTCTAAAGAGAACTAATGCAATTTTTAATATTAATTAAAATATTGCAGTGCTCCCTGCTAGGTGGATTGAGGTTACCTACAGAGGTGTGAGATGTATTTGTCATGTGAACTTTCAGGTATGATTTACTCTAGCACAAGGGTCTCAAGGTGGAAATTCCCCTTGGAGGAGCATTATAGCAGAGCAAGATGTTGGCCTCCCTCACTCTAACAGGTCAGTGGCTTCGACTAGAGATTGGCTGGAGAAGAACAATTCCATTTCATGACCACTTCTGAGATTTCACCGTTTTCCGTCTGTGTTGGAACAAAACCAAAACCTTGCAAACGTTTTCATAACATGGAATTGTGCCAAAATGTCCATTTGGGGATCCTAAAGGTTGGGTTTTGATTCAGCTCTCTCTCTCTCTGGTCACTGGAGCTCAGAAACCTTCCCATTGAAAATGCAGTCAAAATCGATACATCTCCCTGAAAGAATTCAACTTCAGTGAAACAGCTTATTTCAGTGGAAAAACATTCTGTTGAAAATGCTCCAACCAACCAGCTGTCTCACCAGCAGCAATATGCCCCTTTCACAGCTCTGTGTAGTATCCCAGATTCTAGCTGTCAAGCTTTCTGCTCTGTAGCCATACCAGCTTACATCGTTATTGTTCATTACGTTTCCACTCCCGTTGGACATATTACATTAAGCAATTAAAGAATTTACAAAGACAAAGATGTCAGGTTAGTTCAGGTGTGAAGCATGCTAAGAGTTCAGTTGTGTCTCATCTCAGAATCCATTCACATGGGAACAAGCAACTCCAGTCCAAATGGGGTAGGCAGTAGCATAACAGCTAAAGTTGATCCTGATGCAAATAAGTGATTGAAAAACTTGTTTCAAAAATCCTTTTTGCTCTCACTGCTTCCTGAAAGGCCAGCTATCTCCAGGCCACCTCAAGCCAATGTGCAGGGAAGAAAAGATGAAGTGATACCTGCAGGAGAGCATAGAAAGGGCCTGATTCGCTGTTAAGTTACACCAGTTTTATGCTGGTGTCTCTCGGTTGCAGTCAGTGGAAAGCAGAGTACTCAAGTTGGTGCACAGAGCCCTACCCACCCAAAAGGGAAGGTGAATGCAGTGATTCCTCTGGGGAGTGCTGCAGGGTGGTCCTGGCCTTCTGCCAATGATACTCTGTTTGGGGACTGGTACCACAGACACTGGCATGGCAGTGATGGAAACACTCATTCACTTTGCTGTAAGGGTTTCTCACAGTGAGTGACTGTGTGGTTTAGCGGGCAGGCGGAGTCGGTGAGTGCAGGAAGCTGCATCCGACCGACACAGCCTCATTGAGTCAACTTTAACAAGTCACTCTTGTCTTTTATTCCTTCCTTAAGCAAAATAGAGTTGTTTCAAAATAAACCAGCAGAAGTACATTCCCGGAGTGAGAGTTCTCCTCCAAACACCTCCTTCACACTGCTCTTCGTCACGTAAGTTGTGGCTCCTCTCTGGTGTGGCTTAGGGAGGTGTCACACAGCAATAGACTGCAGTGCCGGGATGTTTGATCCCAGCTACACTAGAACTATGATTTAATTCCAGCCTGGGGGGAGGCAACTTGGGCAAAGTGAGATAAAAACCTGAATAATAAAATCAATTGCCTGAGAGAGGGGTAAGACAGACATCTCCCTCACATCTATCAGGCAGCACCACTCTGCAGACAGAGGAGCTGCGGGAAGGAGCGACCCGCATTGGAAAAAAATGACCACGCGTTGTGTTTGGATCAGAATCGCCTGAGGCCCCTTTACTTTCGAGCATGCACGGGGGGTACCAGTGAACTGGCAGTTCCCCCCGAATACAGATTTTTGAGTAGCTTATATAGCAAAAAACCACAATTAGTAATACATACTTTCTTATCAACATTATTGCCATATTTGGAATACATTTTCCATAAAAGGGAATATAGCATAGCAAGCTTTCCTGTTATTCTCAGTTTGCCCTTTGTGGTTACAAGCTTCCCCTAAAACTAGCAGTGGGCAGTTACGAATCCCAAGCTTTGTGATTATAGATAGTTCTGCTTTTGTACTTTTCCTTCACCCTGCCTTAAAAAGTCCCCTTTCTCCAAAAAACCCCTTCTTCTAGTTAACTTGACTAATGCTCAGGTCTGAACCAAAGTTCAGGCCCGAGTCAATCAAAGTTTAGGCCTTAGCAATTTTTCCACTACAGGTGGTTATGAAGCTCCCCTTTGCATTTCCCTCTCTCAGCAGTGCCTATGGAAACCTTGCTTTTTGGTTTTGGTTTTCTTGTTGAGCTGGAAGAGAATAAAACATTAAAACTGCCCAGGAGGGAAAGGGAGACACTTTGAATTTCTTGCATCCAAGCAAGACCTTCCTTAATTTTATCTTTTCCTTTCTTTTTCTGCTTTTGCTCATTTCTTATTGAGGATAATTCTGCTTTATCTTTGGTCACACAGCCACCCAGGACCCCTGCGAACAGCCTCTTGTAGCAATGCGTGATGGGATGCAAGAGTGTGGGTGCTGACGTAACCACTCTCTGTAGAGCTGAGACCCCTCCTAGTTCATTTTGGTGTGTTCGGCATCTCCTGTCTCACTCCCAGGAGCCCAGTTGCTTCTTATTGATTGCCATGAATTCAGTCCGCCCCTGCTCCATTTCTGAGTGTTTGGCCACTCCTACTTTGTTCCATCAGTGTGCTTGCTCTGGCTCCATTTCCACTTCTAACTCTCCTAAAACTTGACATTACTGTGCTTTGGGGTTCTTTGGTCTTGTGAAAGATCATTTATTTTTGAACCTGGCACAAAGAAAGTTTAAATTTGGATTATAGCTGGGCAGCAACTCCCTCATGTCGTGATCCTATGTGTACACAGGCCATGGAGATCCCAAGCACTGTTGGGTGAGGATCCCACTTTTTCATCTGTCAAATCCACAGTTTTTAGCAGGTCACCACGTGGTGACCTTAATTTAGCCCTGGATTTGAACAATCAGTGATCGGCTGCTTATAATCAAAATCCTTACATGAGGGAGGTGAAGGAAATAAACTCTATTCTCTCCCCTGCTTTAGTGTTGGGATGGCAAAGATAGAGATGGGGGAGTTGTGTGTTCCTTGCTTTTTTTTAAAATGAGGGAGAGAGAGAGAGAGAGAGAGGAAAACAGAATGGATAGGAACAATGGGAATGGATGGGAATGCTACATTTTTTTACTTAATGTCCCATGGATGAGATCAAATTCATTCTTCAAGTTCAAAAGTGGCCAAAGTTTTAATTACCCAGCCCTTGATCAGGGAAAGTGTGCAAAGTAATTTGGAAATGAAGAGCACCATATAAGTGCTTCATATTTATTATTAGTAGTAGTAATTTGTGTTGTTATTTTGTCCAGACTCCGTGAAAATGGGATTCTGCTCTGGAGGAGTTGTGAAGGAGCATCCCAGTGAAATGTTCTCAGGTGAGGACAGGTCTCTGCCTGTCAAGGGTGCAGCACACCTGATGTGTGAGACGCCAAAAAGAGCCTGACCTTGAGCAGGGGCGGCTCTATGTTTTTTGCTGCCCCAAGCACGGCAGTCAAGCCGCCTTCGACGGCGCGCCTGCAGGCGGTCCGCTGATCACACAGATTTGGTGGCATGCCTGTGGGAGGTCCGCCGGTGCCCCGCCTTTGGCGTCCCCACCGCCGAATTGTCGCCGAAACCACGGCACTGTCGGACCTCCCGCAGGCATGACGCCGAAGGCAGCCTGACTGCCGCCCTCACAGCGACCGGCAGGCTGCCCCCCATGGCTTGCCGACCCAGGCACGCACTTGCTGCACTGGTGCCTGGAGCCACCCCGACCTTGAGTCGGTAGCTCTCAGTGCCAACAAATGCAGTAGATGTCATTACATTGACTCCTGAGGTATGTATGAGGAAAGGACACAAAGGAGAAACAGTTGCATAGGCAACTGACACAATAGACTGCAACACTAAGATTTTGGCCTCAGTGCCTTCTCAGTTAAATGAAGTCTGAAAATGTTATTCTCATTCTCCTTTTCTGTAGCAAGGAAAGAATTAAAAACTATACTTACACCCAATGCTATTACAGTCTGTGCTCTCAAACCATAATGCACACACAAGAAATGCTTGCACATAATTAAATGCACATAAAGCATTCCTACAAACACACAAAACCCCACTCTGGCATGCATGCAGATACATACACATATACATCTGCTACACACAGGCACTGATCCATAGACACTTGTGAACACACACACACACACACACACACAGGTCTTCACTCCATCTCTGCCACAGCTTTTTAGCAGCCTGCTATCCAGAGGCCACTGGCAGAGCATCAAACCTAAAAATAAAAAGACAGATTGTCCACTTCAACTGTAATTACCAATTGAAAAGGCCCAGTGGGGAGAAGAAGGGTAAAAGAAAGAAACAAATCTCTGAACAGGACATCAATCAGCAACGCAGCCTGCTGTGTAAGGTCCCCGTCTACTGCCCATAAGGGTATGAGTGTGTGTCTCAAACAAGGAGTTAGGCCATCCTGTGGTTTCTTTCTCCCTCTTCAGAGCCTCCTCCTTACCTTCTACCACCCTTCTCACCCCCAACAAAATAAAAGTCCAGCACAGACTTGTGCAGCAGTCACAGCAGCATCTTCTCCTGTCTGAAACACCAGTGTGGCTGAAGACTTAAGGGATGTGGAAGAAACCAGTAACAATCCCCAAAGCCAGCACATGGAAGTGTAGAATACATCTCCCTAAGCCAGCCTATCCCACTGCATCCCAGGAGAAATTCGCCCTAGAGAGAGGGCAGGTAGTGACACTCCTATTGCTGGGCCTCTGGGTTTTCCGCTGGGAGAACAGCTTCAGTGTGTGGCTAGAGCTTCATAGAAGTCCTAGAAATGGAAGATGCTGAGAGGATGAACTGAATGATGCCCCTTCTCAACCAGCACCCCTGGGATGTTTGTCTGGGCTTGGACTGTGCCCATGGATGGAGCCTTGACTCCACCCTCCAACACATCAGCCTGTGCTACTGAGCTGGCACAGAGGGTGGGAAGTTATTACTGACATGGACCAGTAGCAAATGATTGTTCTTCTGGAGTAAGGGGGAGCAGAGATTCATTCCTCTCTGAGGCTTTCTTCTGTCCCTACACTGCTCCCAGGGGAGCCGTGCCAATGTGCTGCTGCCTCTCCTCTTACACAGAGCATCAAGGAAGATGAAAATGTATCCCCCATCCTACATCCCATTCCCATTCATTGTCCCTGTCTGTCTCACCAATTTGCTTTCTCAGAGTCTCCCTCTCTTGCTCCTTCTCTCTCTGTCTTTGTCCTCTGCATAATCCCATGACAGTGTTTTCTCTGACTCTAATCAAGATAAAGTTACCAGGCCTGATTCCAATCTCACTCATGCTGCCCTGGAGTCGCTCCATTAAGCACACTGGCATTCCTTGGCTTTAAAACACCTGTGAAACACGACTCAGGCCCTCAGTTCCTCCCCAGACCAGCGCTCACTGGAGAAAGCACAGGGCCACCACTTCCTCGTCAGAAATAGAACAACTAACCAACCATGCCTGGCTGTAGCTTTCATCAGAAATTTTCATGACTCCTTCCAGCCCCACCCAGGCAAATTTGTCTATGTCCCCATCTCCCACTCTGCCATCCTGAGGTCTTTAGTATCATTTTCCCTATCTGGATCCTTTCTTGCTGTATCTGTCTTGCTGATTTGAAAAGTTGATATTCCTTAACTGGATTGAGCAAGGCATATTCAGAGCAGAGAAAATGCAGAGCTCAGTTCCTAGTGGCTCCATTATCCCCTTCCTTTCTGCCCCCCACACCCCTCCCACTGGTATCTGATGATGAATCCTAGGTGTCAGAAACAGTGTGTGATAAATTAGCTGGGAAAGCAGAGTGTGATTAGGGTGACATTCCCAGAGTCACTGACATTTCTCAGCACTGCAGAAATGTCTGCCACGTGTCACAGGCAATGCTGGTTATTGTGAGCTGCTGTGTGCAAGGCAAGCCTTACCCTCAACCCCACCTCTCAGCCTTCAAATCAGGTCTCTGGAAAGATGGAGTAGATTGGCTAATTAGTCACTGGCAGTGGGATCCTCTGTCTAGATTTAGGGAAAGTTCACACTGGTCCAGAGGTAAGTCATGGAGTTTGTGTGAGCCTGTTTTCAGTAACAATGTGTCGGCAAGCACAGAAATGGTGTAAATTAACAAGGGGATTAAAGGATAAAGGCAGACACATACCCAGAGTCATGTGGAAACACCCAGAAAGGCATGCACACGCTCAGCTCTATGCACACATGGGGAGGAGAAGGCCACATTCTCCTTGTGAGCATTTATTTATAGAGACATAACAAACTTAGTCCTGGCAGGGGAAGCTCCTCACAGGCTCCAGGGATTCACGGGAATTCAAATCGCCATGCAGGCCACCACTTTGTAACAAGCCTCCACTGCATGGGATACTTTCCGCTGAAGAGACTAATTTCCTGATGCTAAGTATTTGATGCCTTAAATCAATGATTTGTGGAACACACTAGAGTTTAAGATATAGAGACGTTACAAAGCTGGTTTCACTGGTACGAACAGTAGCAGCTGTTGGAATAATGCTCACTATTACTCATTCAAACTGAGAGTTTGAAGGCATCTTTAAAAAGATAACATCCATGTGTGTGTCCATGGATCCTTGAGTGAATGCGTCCATCCATATGTGTTTGTGATGGGTGTGAGCATAAATTCATCTGTGTGCCTCTGAGGATGAGGTTTGTGAAGGGTGGGGCTGGGGTGTTGCTAAATCCAGTATTCCATGTTGGGAGTTGTAGTCTCTGGGTTTAGAAAAACTAACAGGAAGCAGTGTAAGTGTGTGGGTGTGTGTCACGGTTGGGGCCAGGGAACTGCTGCTGGCACTGCTTCTGGAACTGCATGACTGCTAGCTAACTAAACCTTGTTGGATTTCACCCTGTCAGTCTCGGCCTCCATTACTTACCAGGTCAGCGTTCTGGTGTGTGCAGCAATCCCCACCGTGGGATAGAAGAGAAGAGAGAATCTATGACCTCCACTGCTTGAGCTAAGGGCTATCTCTTTTAGCTCAACCTGTTCTTTCATGCTGAAAACCCCCCATTCTATCCCTGCTCTCTTACCATCTTGCAGCTACTGCTCGCTCATTGTTAATGCCAGGAGCCCTTACAGCCCAAGTGCAGACATTCACACAGCATATATGCCATGGCATGGCATTGTAGTGGAGAGAGCATTTAACCATTGGTATTTGAGGGACTCCACAATAATACCCATGAACCTATTGTCCCACAACTTTACTTCTAGAAGTGCCAAACTGAGTCAGTCAATCCACCTACAAATTGGAACCAGTGTCCTAGAAGTGAAAGGCCCTGTCTCCCATATCCAATATCCCAGTCTCCTGAACCAGCCAGTCCCCTGGACTGGGGCTGGTTTGGATTGGAATTGGCACCCTAGAGATGAAAAGACCTGTATTTCTTTCCCCACTCCCTGAGCCCTCCAGTCCCCGCAGCATGAGGCCAGATTGTAAAGACCACATAAAATTCAGATTCCCTTGGAGAACTAGGAGTTCCCTTGGAGACTGGTCATACAGCTGGACCAAGACAGAATGACGGATGGAGATACACATACATACCCGTAATATACAGTGCAGGTGACATTTGTGTGTTCTTTTTTTAGAATGCCAGCCATGTCCTGTCATTATCAGCTAATGCCCTCTAATGGGTCCATTAAACAGCTCTGTCTTTGCTGTTAATTTCCCCTCCCCCATTCACAAACCAGCAACATCACCTGCTTCAGGAGATATTATTATATTACTTTATTCATTCTGCATGACAGAGCCAAGCATGCATCAGGACCCATTCACCCTCACACCACAAAACAAAACCCCAGGAAACAGAGGTGGTACATATTTCTCATTCTCTGTGCTCACTCTGGGCTTTTCATTCCATTCCAGGAACAGAAATCAAACAAAGGACTTTCAAAAAGGAAACATAACAGTGAAAAGGTGATAAAGAGCCAGCTGGAGTGACCTCTCCTTCAGCAGAACAGAGATCCATGCTAATGCTCACTTACTGCTTACCTGTTTGCTGAAGAGCTGCAGCGAAGATAGCCTTGTGGACATCAACATATAATTACATCAGATTTTTCCATTTAAGATGTAAGTTGTTTAAACAAACAATATGTAGTCACTATCTCCCCATCCACATCAGCTGTTTCACTGTACTGAAACATCAGCTGTTTCACCGTACTGCTGGGGCAAAGGCCCCCTCAGCACTGCCTCTATCCATCCATCCATATCATCCAACTCTACAAAGCAAATGACACATCAGTACTACGCTTGTCTAGTCAGCCATATCAGCCATTTTCAGCCCACCGCGGGGCAAAAGGCTTCCTCACTCCTGCTTCTGTCCCTCCAGCCAACCTCAGCTCCTTCCTGGGCAAAGTGATCCAAGCACGCCTTAGTCCTTAGCATTGTCCCTGCATATCCGTCATTCTCGCCATGTGGACAAGGTCCCGGCTGCCTGCTGAGAATAAATAGTGACAGACAATAAAAAATATTGTCTGTCTAGCATGTGCTGACCTGTTAAAATGCTAAATAAAAGAGTGACTGGTATGACTCAAGTTTGACAGTGAGTGTTTAATTCATTACATTGCTGGCTTTCACTAGAGTTTAGGGATGTTTTAGTAATGGTAATTATTGATAACATGTCACTGGGAATGTGCATCGCACTTTTGCCATGCAAATAGTAAGAATACAAGGCCCCAGAGAGCTTACAAACATGGATAGCTTCAGAGCAGTTTGGTGGCGTCAGGATTTGCGGAGCGGAGACCATGGTGGACCAGAGTAGGAAGAATTCTGAGGAGAGATCTGGAGCAAGAAATGAGAATAGGCTCAGCAGTCAAACAGTGAGAGCCTGGAAAAGGTTTGTAGCTGACAGCTGAAGAAGTCGTGATAAGGCCTGGGACTCAGGAGACCTGAGTTTTATTCTGATCCCTGCTATGGAATTGCTTTTTGACCCTGGACAAATTGTTCACCTTTTCTGTGCCTGGGTTTCCATCCCTGTAAGATGGGGATAATGATGCTTAACCACTTTGGTAAAGCACTTTGAGATCTCTGAATGGAAAGCACTATGTTGGGATTAATGATTATTATTTAGAAGGAGACAAAGGGAAGGATGAGAAGGGAGGATTCACAGGAGCTGAGTGGGGAGGGAGAGAATGCACAGTTATGCCCAGAGATGACATATATAACAAAAATATCCTTTGAGACAATATAGCCTTTTCTATAAAACTACAAAGTATTTTATTATTTAGTGTCAGTCTTTATTCCTAATGACCACTGATGTGATTTTAATGACCATTTTGTTTTGTCATTTTCATGCTGTGTTGGGGGGGAGGGGTATTTTTCTGGATTGTTCTGTTATAATGTTATGCTGAACTGCTAAAAGCCTACTGTAGTTATGACACATGATTTCATAGAATCATGGAATCCTGGAAGATTAGGTTTGGAAGAGACCTCAGGAGGTCATCTAGTCCAACCCCCTGCTCAAAGCAGGACCAACCCCAACTAAATCATCCCAGCCAGGGCTTTGTCTAGGTCTCTCTGCTTTGTATTTGACATTTTCATGAGCACTAAATGCACAAATACAAATTTTGAAAGGAAAAGATCCTACACTCTCTCCTTTTTTGTATGTTAGCCCCATTTCAGAGCTGATGAGAGATGCCAGATTGACTGCGTTTGAAACTGAAGCCCTTGGTTTATTCACAGAACAAGTACAGCAAGGGATGTAGGAAGAAACAAGTACAGCAAGGGATGCAGTACTATCCAATGCTCCAATAGGCCTCACCCCTAAAACTGGAGAGACTAGATCTAAGAGGGGAGTCAAGTCTCTGTAGCCATAGTCTTTCTGCTGAGATTGCCAACTGGAGCACATAACACCAGTGCTCCATTGTGTGCACTGGCTGCCCATCAGTCTCTGAATGGGGCTGGATTTAACCTATGAAGCCTAACTGTCTTGCAACCTGGTTACGTGAGACACAGCCTGTCTCCTTGTGCGGACAGTACTGCTGCACTTACAATCAGCTCAAGATGGCAGGGCCACCAGCAGGATGTTCCCACAAGGGGTCATAAACACTGGAATTCACTCCCCTTGGTCCATCAGAGCCTAGATTTGTTAACCTTTCAGCCATTTCGGGAAGAGAAGAGATAAGGAATATAGAGTGTGCATGAGCCCTGGGTACTCTGCAGAATGTTTTATGTTGGAAAAATGTCTTCTTGACTAAATGGAAACATTCACCACTTTCCCCCCTTTTTGTAAAAAAAAAAAAAAAAAGTTTGTGTTGTCATCAAAAACAGAACATTTTTCAGTTCAGTTGTCGCTGAAATATTTCCATGGGAGGAGAATCATTTCCTGACCAGCTTTATAGGGCATAGGAGAGGGAGTCAGGATCATTGTGGGGAAAAGAAAATGGAGTGGAAGAGTTTAGTGGTGTAGATACCTGTCCACTGGGACCTCGAACTACCAAACATATTTCTCATGGACCCTGAATAGCCATTACATACTGATAATGATCACTTACCACTGGCGGTAGGGTTTGTGAATGACAACGAAGAACATTTCCCCTAGCTCCACATAGCCCACCCTCCTTGTCCCCATTTTCCAAGACAAAATGGAATGGATGGGACTCCCTGCCGGTGCTGTTTCTTAATCAGCCTGTGGTCATGGTTGAGTGAGTCCTGGAACTGCACCCACCGATCTGCCATGGCTCTTCAATTTTGTCCTACAGCAGTCACTGCCATTCCAGTTGAGGGACTCCCCAGATAGCTCTGGCAATTAACCTTGTTCCTGACTTGCTGCAATTTCTGCCACTCTGGTCCTAGAGCTTTCCTCATGGAGACTGCAGCTTGTTCTGAACTCTATGATAGCTTTTGCAATATGGATAAACATCTGCTGAACATTAGAACAGTACTGCAGAGGCTGTTGCAGGTCAGGGCAGAGGTGCATCGACTGAGCTGTATAAGGCCCAGGACTGGGAGAGCAGGGAGTGCAGCAGGACAGGATTAAAGATGCACAGAAGTTAATGCCATCAAACTCTTTTCACCTCGGACCTAAGTCAGGATCTGAAGCCACATCCCTGGAGGTGAAAGTGCCACCCCAGCCCTGTGAAAGGTGTCAGGGAAAATTAGATTCTTCTACAGCAAAGAGAGATTTTGTTCTGCTGCCACATATAAAAATCTTGTTCATTTCAAAAGGGTATTGAAGAGAATGCAGATAAAACAAATGTGGGAGATTTCTCTGGCACCCTAATATTATTTTCTAATGATCCTGTTCGTCATGACAACATGTGCTCCACTAAAAAGAACTGACTAGTTACCTCAGCATCTGCACTCATGACAGATGCTTGGTGGCAAAAGAACATCTGAATTCTTGGGCTGAATGGACAGGCACATGCCACAGCCTTGGAAACAGTGCATGGACACACAGAAGTTTCACACTGACTTCCTGGTTTATAGCACAATCCATATGGGTATTTATAATGCAATGCAGTTCCGTCGATTGCTGCTTACCGCCATCAGGGAGCACTACAGGGGCTCAGGGGCTTTATTAGGGGGGAGAGGGAGGGATTAAGGGCTTTTGGATTAATATTCCTGTTACAGCAAGTGGAAAATCTCTTCCAAAAAGCTGGCTGTGCTCCTAGGCAGACATCCCACCAAGGATCTGAGGGGGTTCAGGTAAGGGAAGCAGCTGAGGGGAGAGGACAGAGTGACTTTCACAGGGGAGGGGTTGCAGCTATTAAACATACATCTCTGGTCAGCAGCAGCCTATCCTCTGATCAGCATGATTTCCAAATACCACAAAGGTCAAGGCAGAGAGGGACACCATGTAGACAGCAAGGAGAGGGAAGGGCCAAGAGGTGGTCAGTTTCTTATCTCCAGTGATTAGTCCCTTGATAAACACTTATGTTGCTCCGTTTCAGAAAAGTCTGCTAGCAGTGTATAGCTCTCAGTAATGCACCTATGGAGAGATATCTGCTGTGGAAGTCCGAATCCAAATCCTGGTTTAGGTCCAGGTGAAATTAGTATGTTGGTCTCGGGTTAGGGCCTGATCCCATCTCCCCTGAAGCCAATAGAAAGACTCCCATTAACTTAATTGGGAGTTGAATCAAGCCTGTAGCCCCTAATAAATTTTTGTTCCCCTTGCAAAACTATCACTCAGTTTTTTTGCAGGAAGAAGGCTGTTCTGCAGAAAGACCCAGACATGACATAACAGAGGTTGTTACTGTAAATCCAGACTGAAGGACATCAACCGTGAGGCGTGTGGGCCCCAGCACTAGAATTGCAGTGGGCGATAACGGGGCAGAATTAAAGATGCATTGGCTCAGCTTGGAGTGCAATGCCTATCCATATGATGTCTGGCTCTAGCCCATTTTATCATTCCCTTTCTTTCATTAGAACCAAATTTACCCACAATAAATAAATAAATAAAATAAAGGCAACAAACAGGAATAAAGGACTTGAAAGATGCATCCTTTCAATTTTAAGGAAATAATTTGAATGGAAGACTTGAGTGAAAGTGTCAACAGATGCATCATGTAATAAAATGTGAAACCTACTATTAAGCTTTCACTAAGAGAGGACAAAAACTGCAGGCATCTGAGATAAACACACACGGAGTTATGAAGCTGCAATATTTAATGGTTCACTAATCGTGTTCTCATCTCCAAGGTACATTGCCCTCTAGCACTGAACTAAATATAGCTTTTATTTACCTTTTTTTTTTAGCACAATATTGGGCTGTAGCCCTTCAGTTAGGAAAATGCTTCCACTTCTCACTTCTGCATCAACTTGCTCACTTTATTTAGGCAGTTTTGATCAACACTGGTTCAATATTGTTTTCTACCCACTTTGCACTCACTCCATCGAGGTGTAAACGACTCCACAAGGTACAAGGCAATGGAGAACCAAGCTCTGAAGAGAGGTGGTTCCCTCCACATTTCTGTGTCAAACATTCATTGCCCAAATGAGCTTTTGGCTACCTGCATGTCCTCACAGAAGATGGACCCAGAATAGAGGCCAGGAGGAGAGAATACAATACCCAAGTGTGAGGAGGGGAGGAGAGGAGAAACATGAGAAGGTAAAGATACAGGGTAAAATTATCAAAAGCACGTGTGTGACTGAGGAGCATAAGTCTCAGTGAAAGTCAACGAACGTTGGTTCCTGAGTCTCTTAGGCAATGTCTACACTACAATGACTACAGCGGCATAGCTACAGCACAGTAGCTCTGCCAGCATAACCCTGCTATGCAGATTTTTCACACCGCTGGGCATCATACCTATGCCAACATATATTTTAAGCGTAGACCAGGCCTTAGTCGCTTTTGAAAACTTTACCCACAGGCCAAAATTGTCAAAAGTGACCAGTGATTAGGGGTGCCCCCCTTGAGACATCCTACAGGGCTCTGATTGTTGGAGGGAAGGTGCCGTGCACTTTCTGAAAACTAGGCCCCTTTAAGGTGTCTGAAGTTCGATGTCCAAAATCACTAGGAACTGTTGACGGTTTAGTCCACAGTGTCTCCAATCCTTCTGCTTAGTGGATCCCCCTCCTAACCTGCCCTAAGGATTTCAGATGTTACTGACATGTGGTGTTTTCTGCATATGGTACAGGATATGAGTACCATACTTATACATCTCCGTATTTGGTACCTGTGCACTCTTGTCCCAAGCACCGAAATGGAGTAAGTGAGAATCAGGCCCTTTGACTAGGGGCGACATCATCCAAAGGCAGTAAATGGGCCTGGTGGCTGTAGAAGGAATAACAGCAATAGCACACCCTCCAGCTGAGTGTCAATCGATGATACTCGGAACAGTTTAGGGCAGCAGTGCCTACAGCACAGAGAGAGGAACAAAATGTGAACTTTGACAATGATAATGACACATGAAAAGGTTGTGAAGCAAAATGAGAGTGTTGGCAGCCAGCACTGTTCAAAAAATGCCCTTGTTGCCAAGAAGGCTAATGGCATTTTGGGCTGAATAAGAAGGGGCATTGTCAGCAGATCAAGGGACGTGATCATTCCCCTCTATTCGACATTGGTGAGGCCTCATCTGGAGTACTGTGTCCAGTTTTGGGCCCCACCCTACAAGAAGGATGTGGAAAAATTGGAAAGAGTCCAGCGAAGGGCAACAAAAATGATTAGGGGGCTGGAGCACATGACTTATGAGGAGAGGCTGAGGGAACTGGGATTGTTTAGTCTGCAGAAGAGAAGAATGAGGGGGGATTTGATAGCTGCTTTCAACTACCTGAAAGGGGGTTCCAAAGAGGATGGATCTAGACTGTTCTCAGTGGTATCAGATGACAGAACAAGGAGTAATGGTCTCAAGTTGCAGTGGGGGAGGTTTAGGTTGGATATTAGGAAAAACTTTTTCACTAGGAGGGTGGTGAAGCACTGGAATGGGTTACCTAGGGAGGTGGTGGAATCTCCTTCCTTAGAGGTTTTTAATGTCAGGCTTGACAAAGCCCTGGCTGGGATGATTTAGTTGGGAATTGGTCCTGCTTTGAGCAGGGGGTTGGACTAGATGACCTCCTGAGGTCCCTTCCAACCCTGATATTCTATGATTCTATGAAAAAAGGGGTGGCGCTGGGCAGAGAGAAGTCATTGCCAGTATATCAAGAGAATGACACACTGATTCAACACATCTCCAGAGTCTTCGCTGACAGGGTCCCTATGGAGACAGGTCATAACTTAAAGTGTCTCCCCTACACAGGACGCTAACTATTCCCACACAGGGTGAGTTGTGTCTGGGACATGGGAATTCAGAGGGCAAAGGGAGATGGCAATTACACCTCCTTGTGTCAAGTTCTGTGAATCTGGCCCATTATTATAGGCACCTTTGTTGAGCCCCAGGAAGGGGAAGCACAGTAGTTAGGAAAGCCAGAAATACCAGGGAAAGCACCTCTGTTTTTCAGTCCGGTCCTGCTTTCAGTTCCCCATTACCACCTTATGGAAAAATCTGTGCTGAAACATTCAGTTTTGAAACAGTGCTCTCTCTAATATTTGCAGAAATTTGTGTACTGCTCTTTCCTCATTCTTTGTTACTTAGAGACATTGATATGCAAATGGGCTTTCAGTTTTTAAGTGTTCACCTGCTCTGAATGCTTATTCCCCACCTGAATCCATAACCCTCTGCTTGGTGGAGACTTTACTCTGACGTTACAAAGAGAAGATTAAGAGTACGTGATCCTGCATTCCTTGCATGCCCCAAACTCTCACTGACGTCAATCGGGGCTGAATGTGCACAAGTATTGGAGGATTCGGCCATGTTCCTAACTAACGAAGAACGAGGGAACAGCAACACAGCAGTGGGCAATAAAAACAAGAAAAAGGCAAATTCTTAGAAAAGTACAGTCCTGTTCACCATTTAAATGTAGAAGCAGCAAAGAAAGAGAAATACAAAAAAATACATGGCAGAAGCAAAATTATTCCTAAATGAAATGATTCACATCCACATAACCTCTCTCTTTGCATGCCTCCCCAGCTACCTTTTCTCTGTTCCATCAAGCACAAGCTGCTTGTATTCACTTCCAAGGCCCTTCATGGACTATCCCCACCCAACTTATCATCGAATGCACTATTGAGATGTCAACTCCCATTTCCAATCGGCTAATGATCCCAGCCTCCAGTGTCCACTTGTTACATTTTCAAACAAGCCCTTTCATGCTTTTTCTCCCATACTGCCCCTCCTGCTTGGGAGGAGCTCCCCGTACACAGCCGCAAAACTATCTCATTAGCCTCCTTCAAATGCCTGCTTAAAGCTCTCCTTTTCCTTAATGCCTATAAAAAACTGGAGCGTTTGGCCACTGTTTGCTGAGACCACTGCTTGTCAGGCTGACCAAAGTTCTCATTTTTTCCTGTCTCTCTGTACCTACCTCTTGTCACATGTCTTTTTGTGTTAGTACAATGGGGTCTGTGGTCCATGACTATGGCTCTTAGGCATTATAGTAATATAAATAATAAATAAGAAAAATGAAAAGTTATTCAATTTAGGAACAATTCTTCTTCGCGTTTTCTGTGGGGGGTTGTTTGCTCTTTAATAGTGTTTACATTTGTGTAAAGCACGTTGGGACTCTCTGTGAAGGAGGCTGTCTAAAGCCTGTTTGTATTGTATCTAACATGGATGCTTGTAGTCCTTTCATTCCGCTTTTTCTTGTACTTAGATTTTTCTTTGGAGACCTTTTCTTTCTTTCCACCTGCCTATATTAGCGCAGAAGTGACGCAGCACTTGATCAATACTTCTGGTAGTTGTCGGTACTGTACAGTCACTGATGGAAAGACAGGAGGGAATTATTCATGTGAAAGCTTCAAGAAAGAAATCAGTCAAGGTAAGGTTGGTTGGTTTGTTTTAAATCTCCATTGTTTTCAGAAATTAAACACATTGTTTCACACACTGTTCACTCATCCCATGTTATAGACTCAGCTAGGCATTCTCATTTCCTTGGGTCTGCAATGTCTTTAAGAGGAAAGCTGAGGTCATCTCACAGGACAAATTGCAGGAATTTGCACTCTTGAAACCCACCAAATTCCACAGGAATGAAAGTCAGTGTGGTATAGTAGATGGAGCATTGGACTGGGAGTCAAGAAAACTGGGTTCTAGTATGTTTTCTTCCATATTGTTGGTCTAGCTTACTCTTCCTGTTCTCCAAACTAGCACCTCTCAGCTAATAGTACAGAGCTCTTAGGAGCCCTTTGCTAAAATTCTGGCACCACCATGCTGAAATTAAGTTTGAGGTGATTTCCCTGCTTTTCTTGAAGTCTCCCTCCACTGGGGTGTAGCAGTTGAGCCCGGGCAGGAAAAGGATAATGGTCTGGGGACTGCAGTCAGCTCCAGCTCACACCACCTACCAGAAATGTCATTCCTGCAGTGAGCAGCAGGAGAGGAGTTGGAATTTGAAAGGGGAAAGCAGGCTTTGGGAGTCTGGCTGACCTGTTAGAAGCCAGGTAGACCTACTCTGGGTATTTTGGAACATTCAAAGTTATCTGGAAAAGCAAGTCTTTAAATTTTGGAATGGATCAGATTGCACCAAATCACATACATGTAAAGAAACTTCCTAGGGGAGGAGCTACCCCCCCTCTCCTATCGCTTTAAATTATGAGTGGGATACTATGCTATGCTCTCAACAGATTTCCAGCAAAGCACAGCTTAATACGTTTGCTAAGGGTTTCCCTCCTTTCTTGGTTAAAGTTTTGAAAAAGCATTTCTGTTTCAGTGGGGAAACAAAGGAGTAGATTCCCTTGACCCTTATCCATCCTCTCTTCAGATAAAGGTGACCTTGATAATCAGGCAAAAAAGGGTAGGGTGGAATCTTTTGGAGCCCCTTGTTTTAAAATATTGGCAGCACAACACTGCCTTGGCCTGCGAAAATGCAATTGTCACCCAGAGGCTAAACATAACATTGAAAAACTTGACAGTCCAGGTGAAACCAGTCACAAGTGGTGTATCCATTTCTCCTCATGGGTGAAGATAAATGTCATAGAAGATCAGCCATTGTGGCTTATACAATGCACATTTTTCTCTCTCCGGTGCTGAACTGAAACCATTTTAGATGAAGTGATGGAGAATGAAAAGTACTGGGAATATGAGAGGTGAAAGAGAAGGTTCTGAATCCTGTTACACTTTTAATGTCTTTTGAGTTGTTCTGTCAATGATATAAAAATGTGTGTATACAACTAGGGAAAACAAAGCACAAAATATCTTTACAATCAAAATGAGCCCAAACCAGATTCTTCTATCCAAAGTTTGAGGCTGGAGAAAACGGGACACAACTCTGAACTCCTGACCCCTGTTGGCTTTGCTGAACAAACCCCTGTAAAACAAGATATTGCAAACTCTAAAGCATCTATGGATTCTACCATTTATTTTGGAAACAGAGATGTGCCAGCACTGGAAGCATTAATCTTAACTTCTTTTTACCCACTGAAGTTTGGTTGCAATCAATGTTACCTAAAGAATCAACCCACCCATGATTTACCTCTTGGCTTTCAAAACCAAAAGCCAGCATATGAGTATTTCTGCAAAGCCAGACCCGGCCCAGTTTTGTAATTCTCTGCAGCGTATACACATGTGTGAATGCATGCAGATGTACTGAAGGTACACTGTCACTGATTAAAGACCCTACCTTCTTTCCTTATGATTTGTTTGCGAAGTCCATAGAACCCTTACATGTGTTTCTTATTCTCAGAACAAATGCATCTGTGATCTATTTTCTAAAATAAATTAAACCAGCAACTAATGGACAATCCTGGAGCAACAAGCCAATGTGCTGTAGGGAGGAAGGAGGTTAGAAGTGGGAGAGGCATCAACTTTCCCTCCCAGCTTGCAGGTTTTAACAGCTTAATGATGAAGAAACAATTATTGTAAAACATGTTAATTTCACGTCACTGTCATTTTATACTGAATAGGTCAAGAAAATATTTGCCCTTATTTATGTCAGAGTTCTGCTGCAAGGAGTTCATGGGGTTGGGGGTGGGGGAGAGGGATGTTAACCCCAACAGGCAGCGGTGTTACCTACACTCCAAATTCTAGTTGGAATGATTCCCCTGTAGTTTCAACTGGATATGATATGATATGACCGTCTTCTTTACCTCTTCTCTTAAACTGCTGTTTATTGTTGCTGTGTCTTCTTCACCAGGGTTAGGAGAAGTGATTTTTATATTCTAAATTGTATCACTTGAGGGACTAGGTTTCATCAGCAAATGGGGTGGGGTCATTACTTACAGTGCCAAATCAACCAGACTTTGATTTTTATGAATTCCTTTGTTGTTCAAAATTTTTGAGCACTTCATATGAACATACTTCAGCCTTATGGGTTTGTTTGCAGACAGCCTGCTTTGATGATGCTTTGAAGAATCATTGTTCATTATTTATGGAAAGTGATTGGTCACCTAAGTCACACATGATATTATTTCTGATACCTGGCGGCAATGTTACCAGCTTTCACATTACTTCGTGTTCTTCCTGAAGCCTCAGGTCCTGGAGTCAGCTGATTACATGAGAATCTCAGCTTTCATTTAAAATAAAAGGCAAGTTTTTAGTCCTCGTGGTTGTGAAGGAAAGCTTGAAAATATGATCAGAGTGTACCCTAAAAGTGCAAAAACCATATGGCAAACTTGAAAATTAGCAGTAGTATTATTTTAAAATCTCAAGATCTTTAAGCCAATCTCATGATTTTTGGAACCTGACTCATGCTTTTTGTATGCAGTGTTGGAGTCATGGTGCTCCCAGAATACTAGAGACACAAGGTGGGTGAGGTAATATTTTTTATTGGACCAACTTTTGTTCATGATATTTGAAGATCTGGGGTTGGATGAAACATTTAAAAAGGGAATCAAAAATACTCCCAGATGGCTCTGCAAATATTTCTTCTGTGGGAGAACAGACTCAGAGTACTCTCTTTCTGCGACCATTCTTGTGAACAAAAGATCAAAAAGATGTTTGCAGCGAATGAATGAAAACAGTTGCAAATACCAGCAAAGTGAATGTGTGGTACTTTTCAAACGAACACTTTTTCCAGCTCTGTTCATTCCCAATGTATGATAAATATCAAAAGCACATTGAAATCACAGCACCTTTTCTGCTGAGTCATGCCATTGGCTTTGCACTTTTAATGTTTTGATTACAGTATCAAAGGGACACTGTCATAAATGAAGTTCTGCCCAGTCTGTGTAACTGAGAGCAGACTTTGGCCTTCAAGGTCAAAAAGGTATATAACAGGTTTATTATAAAGTTATAGTAAAAGAGAAACTGTCAGGTCATTAAGACCAAGATTTATTTCTTGGAAAATCAAAGAATTTTACAAAACCAAATAGTAATAGCAATATTTTCCTTGGTTTCTTTTATATATGAGAGAGATTAGCATTGGGCTAGTGCTTGAAAACCACAGAGCAAGATTAATGTGTCCAAGATTAGTAATATTAGTTGCATATGCACCCTTCCCAGGCTTCAATCAGTGGGTAAAGGTACCATATTATAGGCAACAGTGAGACCTCAAGCTGGAGATCTGGGACCCTTGGAACCTTGTGTAGACTCTCCACTACCAGATTTTAGAATGTGAAGTTTCTCTATTTCCCCCACATGCAGGAAATCTTACAGGGAACCCCAGAATAAGCCACTTAAATTAATGGCAGCACTGGGGGGAAGGGTCAGCTTTTGTCCTGGAGTCACTATTGCTTATGGGACTGGCCTTACAAGAACATCTCCTTCTGGAGTCACTGTAATAATTGAGACTATGCTTACATGTGATCTCCCCTAGTTCTGCAGGGAAGAACTGTCAGGGCACGCAAACAACAGGGGTGTCTGTACACAGACGTGGAAGCTTGTCTAATAAGCATGGTGTTAAATTCTCCTCTAAGTTACACGTCATTCACAAAAATCAATGGGTTTGAACCAGGATAAATGAGAGGAAAATATAACTACTGAACAAAACTCAAAATAACCTTTGGAGGTAAGAGGTTTCTGCAGTATGTTGGCACAAGGGTGTTCATTAGAGATGGATGAACTGAATAGCCACCATGATCTGCCATCTCAGTATGGAAATAATAGAAACTAGGGTTTTGTGTGGTTATATAGGGGAGAAAAGTACCATGGTTTATTAACCTGCCTGCCTAGGAATTGACAGGATAGTTGGGGAGAAAGGCAATGCCTTTCACCTCTAGGGTGCCCCCAGGAGCGCCGCCAGCTTTTCTGCCGCCCTAGGCGGTGGAATGTCCCGCCCTGAAATGCCGCCCCCCCGCCCCCGCCCAGAGGCGGCAGAAGGTCCCGCCGCCGAAATACCGCCACGGTCGCCGCCCCCCAAATTGTAGCACCCTTGGCCACCGCCTAGGTCGCCTAATGGGTTGCGCCGGCCCTGGGTGCCCCTTGAGTCCTGACCAGGTCAGAAGTAACTTGTGGTTATCACCACTGCATGACTGAGTGATGGTCTATTTACATGACTTTGACGACTCAGTCCAATTGCCAGCAAACAGGTATTAACATCACAAAAACCACCACAGCAATTGGCCACTGCGGTGGCAGTCTCTGCACACAAGCTAAGGGCTTAGAGGGAATGGAAAATAAATGTACTTTGCAGCGGTCCCTCCATGTCAGGACTGAGCACATGATGGAGCACAGTGGGACAGTTAGCAAGGTTGCTGTTGCCCAGGGTGCCTCTGTTCTGTGGATAAATAGTTGAGTGACAAAGCAGGGCGACAGGGCCCTGTAACTAACACACATATGAACATTCCCCTCACAGCTAGGACTACGAATGTACAAGTACTTACCATGTGTGAATGCAATGCAATATAATTAAGTCTAAATTATATTTATGACCGCAGCCATTTTTCCTAGGAATGATGCTTCGTGAAAGACCTGGTGGGCCCAGTAAGTAAAGGTTTAAAAATGTTCTAAGATTCTCTAATCCTGTTTATCTTCTACCTCTCCCTGAGAGATTCAAAGCCCCGGAAGCTTCTTCAAGCTTCTTCTCTGGATTATAAATATTTGGTAACAGAAACAATGCCCTTTGACTTATGTGACTAATCAGAGCTAAGTAATACAGTTTACATTTTGAGTACTATACTGTATTACTAATATTAATACTAATGATTTAGTAACAAATTTTAAAATGTGACTAATTTCCAATAACAAGTAAATATGAGGACAACACAGGTCAGACAGATCCCTCACTCTCACAGATCTTGGGAGACAGACCTGTCCTCGCTTACAGACAACCCCCCAACCTAAAGCAAATACTCACCAGCAACCACATATCACTGAACAAAAACACTGACCCAGGAACCTATCCTTGTAACAAAGCCCGATGCCAACTCTGTCCATATATCTATTCAAGTGACACCATCATAGGACCTAATCACATCAGCCATACCATCAGGGGCTCGTTCACCTGCACATCTACCAATGTGATATATGCCATCATGTGCCAGCAATGCCCCTCTGACATGTACATTGGCCAAACCGGACAGTCACTATGCAAAAGAATTAATGGACACAAATCTGACATCAGGAATCATAATACTCAAAAACCAGTGGGAGAACACTTTAACCTGTCTGGTCATTCAATGACAGACCTGCGGGTGGCTATTTTACAACAGAAAAACTTCAAAAACAGACTCCAACGAGAGACTGCTGAGCTGGAATTGATATGCAAACTAGATACAATCAATTTAGGATTGAATAAGGACTGGGAATGGCTGAGCCATTACAAACATTGAATCTATCTCCCCTTGTAAGTATTCTCACACTTCTTATCAAACTGTCTGTACTGGGCTATCTTGATTATCACTTCAAAAGTTTTTTTTCTCTTACTTAATTGGCCTCTCAGAGTTGGTAAGACAACTCCCACCTGTTCATGCTCTCTGTATATATATCTCCTCAATATATGTTCCATTCTATATGCATCCGAAGAAGTGGGCTGTAGCCCATGAAAGCTTATGCTCTAATAAATGTGTTAGTCTCTAAGGTGCCACAAGTACTCCTGTTCTTTTTGCGGATACAGACTAACACGGCTGCTACTCTGAAAACAGGTCAGACACAATCTGGTTACAGAACATCTATGAGCAGAAAGAGACTTCAAATTTACTTAGTAAATTATCATGCTGAAATATTTGCTCAGCTCTAGTCACAAATCAAAGAGGTTTGGTGACCTTACTCTAGTTCTTAATACATGTTTGTCTACAACCCGAAGTCTCTCCACAGTTTGTCATGATTGTCCTTCCCTACTTAGGAGAGGGCCAAAACAGTAAAAGCAAGGGTCGCTGTAGATCAGGACTGAGATGTTTGGGCAGAGCTGTGGGTGCCTACAACTGGAATAGAAAGGATGCTACAGGTAAAGATTGTAGTCTATAGGTAGATGTTTGCTGAGGCTCAGGACTGGAAAAGAAAAATCTGCTAGAGGTCAAGAATCTGTGCATTGGCAGATCATCATCTGCACGGACTATATACAATCCTTGAATATTGCCACCAGTGTCTGGCTTTCAGAAGAGACAAAATTACCCCAACAAACTTATAAAGGGAAGAAAACTTGAGAAATAATAATCATTCCAGGTGGCATTTTGTTGTTGCCTGTATGTATGAGATCTCAGCTAGCAGCAGCACAACGCTACTGTGGTAGAACCATAGTGAAAAAGGAGGGGTGGTGGAATACTAAGTCACAGAAACAAAAGTGGTAAGTCTTACAGTTAAAAGCTATGTTCTTGAGACCACCTCTCTTCTTGTGCCATACCGCCATGTTGGGATGAGCAGAGGTACTTGAGCTGAAACCCTGGGAGGGGACAGTGGCTGGGAGGGTATTCTCTGAGGGGACCCACAGCTTCAGAATTCATTCCACCATCCATCTGAAATAACTCAAGTCTGATTACCTGCAGGACATGCTACAAGCTCATATTTTTATCCTGGAATTTGAAAACAGAGAGGAATCATAAGAGGTGGGGAATTATTGGAGTGGTGGGGAATTTGAGATTCTGGTTTGCAGGTGGTTTACAGAGATACTGAATTATCCTGCAATATTGGGTATTAATTTGATTGTTCAAGTTACATCAAGGATACCTGGGAGCGTATGTGTAGATACGCTTTTTAAGCTTGAGTCTAAGTCTGAATAAATAAATAAGGGGCAAAATGGGGACAAGTGAGTACATACCTGTTGTGTGGCAGGCTGTGCCTTACAATATCGATTTGTCATGCATGCCCCATCCTCATTTTGTTGCACAGAAGACAAAAATAGATAAATAAAAATGAAAACTATAAACACCTCCCCTTCTTCCTCCTGGCAAGACCTTATGCAAAAGAATTGTCAAATCAAATCAGCAACCATAACTGATCTATCACTTTAAACCTCATAACTCAGGATGACCACGCAGAGTGCTCTGGCAAATTGTTCTCGTAAATTGCAGTTATGTCCAGGGCGATGAGGAAGGGAAAAGCTGCTGTAAATGAGAAAGCAATATCTCCTCCTCTGACCTTAATTTGTTCATTCAGAGCCTGGGCCAGCTTGGCAGCCACCTCACTAGTAGGGAGTTGGGACTCAGGAGTTTGGGAGGCCAGGCCAGTTTGTTTACCTGCCGCGTCTGCAGGTTTGGCTGATCGCGGCTCCCATTGGCCCCGGTTCGCTGCTCCAGGCCAATGGGGATGGCGGGAAGCAGCAGCCAGCACATCCCTTGGCCTGTGCCACTTCCCGCAGCACCCATTGGCCTGGAGCGACGAACCGCGCCCAGTGGGAGCCGCAATTGGCCGAACCTGCGGACGCGGCAGGTAAACAAACCGCCCCAGCCAGCCCGGAGGGCTGCGTGCCAAAGCTTGCTGATCCCTGGTATAAAGTGAACACAAAAGGGAGGGGCAAATATAGCTATACAAATTAATGTTTCAATTTGCGTGACTACCAGCAGACTACCGTTCTCCTCATTTCTGAAATCAGGATTTGGATTTATGGTGTTGCCAATGCTTGCAGTTATCAGTAGTCTTGCAATATGTAATGTTTTACTTAAAGCCCCAGCTCCTGGAGTCATGTGAATATATGAGAATCTCTATTTTCATTTTTTTTTTAAATGTAAGTTTCTAGCCATTGTTGTTACAGGGGAAAATGTGACCTAAGTGCACCCTAAAGACTCAAAATCCAGAAGAC
Organism: Chrysemys picta bellii; assembly: GCF_011386835.1. NCBI lineage: Eukaryota > Metazoa > Chordata > Testudines > Emydidae > Chrysemys > Chrysemys picta. Next base: position 87,173,982 of record NC_088797.1, on the reverse strand, counting down.
AAATAAAAAGAATTCAAAATTTATTATTATTTTTTAAATCTCATAATTTTAAAGCCAACTTCATGATTTTGGGGGGCCTTACTCATGATTGTTGAAAGTTTGGGGTGGCAATACTGATTCAGAAATGAATACTGTCTCCAGAAATGAAAGATCAGTGCCACCAAACCTTTATTAAAAATGTCCCAGTGCTGTGTCCTGAGGTAGGACCATTCAGTAACAAAGACCCAATCAGCTGATTTACCGTCTTCTATCATGTGTATGGCACATGATCTAATCCAAAGGCTCCAACTTCCACCCCGTATCCAAAATGGTCTCTTGATTTAGGCCTCAAATTAAAAGTGCATTTAATGGAAAGTGCCATGTTTTTCCCCACTTGGTGGACCTAATATGCAGATGAGGTCTGAAGTTCCCATTAATCAGTCATTCCCCTATAAATAAATTGAATCCATGCCTTTCACTGGTTGCACCTTTCCAGTCACTGTCTTGTCTCTCCTCTAACTCAGTGGTTATAATTTTAGGTAATATGCCAAGCACAATTGCCTCACCCCTGCAATGCCAGAAAAGCCCCTTCTGCAGATTTACAGGTCATTTTCCTGCAGATGCACCTCCAGACATTGCTTGTTTTCACTGAGGCCCTCACACACAATACAGGTGACTTAAACATTCTCCTCTCTTCACCTAGTGTCTATCTCTCTCACTCTCCTGTTCTGTGGTCCTATTCAGATGATTAGCTTATTACAGCACACTCATTCCTAGCAATACATGCTGTTTCTATCAGTGCTCATGGTGCTAGCGCAGATTTCGGTCAGGCAGAACAAAAATGAACTTGGTCTGAACCATCCCTGAACAAGCATTAGCATGGCAGCAAGCTGCTCACACATTCAATACAGCAGGTCAAGTGTGTTCTGGAACATAGTGTCTGGCTGGATGCATGGCCGCTGCCTTGCTAACATGCCAGGTCATGTTCACACCAGGTTCCTCCTTGCCTGAGCGTCTTTACATGAAGGCAGCGTGTCAGAACCTCAGGGAGTTGTTTGAACACCTGGGAGGTGAGCTATGTGAGGTGTATTTAGCTTTAATCAATTGGTGTAAAGAACCCAGGGTCTCCCTTGGGGTGATAGGTGTCACCGTTATCTGGGGGTCATGTTACTTTGTCATGGCAGTGGTAATTTCTGAGGTGTTTCTTCCACCTCTCTAATTCTAACCCCCTCGTCAGCAACATTTGCGCTGTAAACATTTTACATGTGTGCTGAGCAATTCTTGCTCCCCTCTCATGTTCCCCGTAATCCTTCCCTCACCATACCCCACTGCCCAGAGACCCTTCCTCTCCCACTTCATTCCATGTACCAGATAACCCTTCCCACCATCCTCCCATATATCCCAAGTGCCCAGTAATCCTTTCCCAACCATACTGATTACTCCCCTCTGATGCACCCCAAATAATCCTCCTCCTCTGTTTCATGTATTACTATTCCCCTTCCCCCTGTATTCCGTGTTCCATAATCCTCCTCCTCCTATATGACATGCCTCTTGGATTCCCTCTCCACTTGTATTGTATGCCCTGTCATGCTGAGATTTTCCATGTGTGTTCTCTTCATATTAGTTAATAACCTTCCCCTGCTACAGTAAACTTGGCCCTGTCTTTCTCAACACAGCCTCTTTCCAAGTCACAGCTGTCTCCATGTGGTACCTTCCTTTCTGTTACCTTGCCATGTGTTTGTTTTAAGTGATAAATCCCAGAGGAGGAGAGTTCAATCATGACCAGCAGACACCCTGCTTAAAGCACAGCTTTCGCTTCATGTATTTTTTTGTCTCTGGTTTACTTGTTATTTTACTGCCTCTGAGGGCATTGGCTATACCATGCCTTGTGCTGATGTATGAAAGAACAGAGGATCCTACTCTGATGAGCAGCAAGTTTTGTTTGGAAGAAAACTATCTTGGGGAAAATCTAGGGCTGCCTTTGTCGTTACAGAAGCTGTGAGTGGCAAACCCCTTGTATAGACACTTAGACTTGAGCAAACAGAGGGTTCTGAGTTATTTACAGGGAAAGGATAAGCTAAGGCGTTTATATAAAACACATTAATAATTTCACCCTTTCCCTCCATATTTACTAAATTGATTTTTGAACTGCTAGCAGTCATATTGCAATAAATATTGTTGAAATCCATTGCACATAATGGTTTATAAATTGTAAGTCATAATTCAGCAAGAGCCTGGGTGTTGGGTTTTTTTTCCTTTCCTTTCCTCCAGCCCTTAATCCGGCACAACTCTAGAGCAAAGTAATAAATTGGGAATAATAAAAGCTCTGCTAACTAAATTTCACTTGTCAGCTTTAAGATTTCATGCTGTGTGTTAAGTTCTTGCAAATATCACAAAGTAAAAAAAAAAACCAAAAAAAAACCCCCAAACCAACAACAAAAACCATTATACAATTCCCTGTGGCTGAAAGGCCTTTGTTATCAGATTGTCCCGGAGGGCCAAAGGGCTTCATTTTTCAATTCCCAATAGGAACATCATTTTCTCCCCCACCACAACCTGACTTGCTCACCTCCAGAAGCACAGCCACGTTGCCATGGGAACTGCTCCCTAACACCTGTAGGGCCCTGCATTCAGGGCCATCCCTAGCTATTTTGGTGCCCTAGGCAGCCCCCCCATCCTGCAGGGGGGGTCTGCATGGGGCCCCAGGCCTCTGCGGGGGGGTGGTGGCCACTTCCAGCAGGAAGTGGAGTGACCTGGCCCCAGCCTGCTCCGCTCCCCTGACTCCCAGACTTGGGGGGCAGGAGGGAACCGCCCCCCAGCACTCACCGGCAACGCAGCTGGGAGCCAGGGGAGTGGACAGGCTGGGGCCGGGTCGCTCTACTTACCAGTGAGTGCAGGGCCGACTGCCCCAAATTTCCTGGTGCCTTATGCAGCTGCATACTTTGCGTATGGGTAAGGACGGCCCTGCCTGCACTGGAGTGAGCAGGAGGTAGACCCCCTAACCCTTTACTGGAGCATCAGGAAGCCCCTGTCCCTGCATTAGAGTGAGAGAAGAAATAAGCAGGGAACACTTTGTGATTGGACATCTCATCAGAGAAGGAAGCAAGACCATCCACCTGCCAAGTGGAAGTAGAGCTGTGCTATGCCTTTAATAATTTCAAGGAGATATAGGAGAACTGACAGAAGAGGGAGCTAAGGGGCAAAAGGTATTTGAAGGCCATTGCCCTACAATGTTGTTTTTGTGGCATAAAAATCATACATTCAGATCACAGTGTTTGAATATTGTTTGAAAGCGAATTATTATCTGTCAACTTGTTCTTAGTATTTCCTTGGATCTGGATTGCTGGACATTTAGGCATCAGATAAGAAGCTTCCATTAAAATGCAGGATGGGTGGTTACCTAGAGCTGGGAGACATCTGTTTGTCTCTCTTCCTGCAGACCAAGACAGGAGGAGATAAGCCTCCCCTGCCACCAGCTCACCAAAGGTATGGTCCAGGAGAAGAATTGGGGTCCAGATAACAGCTGCAGCTGACAGTGGCACAGAGGAAGCAATCAGGATGGGTTGAAGGAAGATCACCCTGGAGGGACTACTCATGTGCATAATGTGAGCCTTATGCTTAAGAGCTTTGCTGAACTAAGGCCTAAATACTGCCGCTTCAGGAGATTATGGAGCATGATTTACGGGCCCACCAATGCCATTAGCCAGCCAGGAGGTGACAACAGCAAGAGGCATTCAGCAGTACAAAGGGGTGATGCTGAGGGCCTTCAAGCCTCAACCACCTTTGAATCAAAAGAACTTGGTGCAGGGCATACCTAAATACCTTTAAAAATCGGTGCCTTAGGCACGTCTGAAAATTTAACCCATGGACTTTCCTACCCTTAATTTCAGACTGTGATTTTATAATCCTTTCATCCTAAAACCATGAAAATAACCTCTAAGAACTTCTAAATCTCTTTTCTTTCAGTCCTTTGTCTCCCTTCCACAAAGCACAGTCCTTCTACTGGGCTGCTTTTGGGGTCACTGCAATAGAAATTCTTTGTACAAACACCATTTCTAGGAGGACACTTGCATCCTTTTATCTCTGTCAGCTCTCAGTAAGATCCCTTTTCCTTTGGACATCCCCTCAGAGTGGCTTGCTGGGAATCCGCCTGGTGCTTGAGTCTGTAGGATCTAAGATTTGAAGCACCGTCAGTATTTGCCTTCTAGCTCAGGCAATACGAATGGTCTTGCCAGTGCTTGTGGCTTTTCAAAAGGGAGTCGGGGAGCAGGAGAAGTGGTCAAAATAGAAAATTAACCACCTGGAAAAACACAAACACAAAGAGCTCAAGAGAGACTTTTGGAGAGCTGAAAGCACAGACAAGCCAGGGAGAGCGGCACACTGCAAATGGATCAGGAGGCTCTCAGGGTTCCCATGGTTTTAGTCAGTTTCTCAGCTGACATGCCTGACAAAATGTCACCTTCCCCTTGTCACCACAGACAATATTTTCAAGGCCTGATAGCTCACTTGGGGATCTTCAAGGGCAGTAGTGGATTTACCATGAAACAAACCATGTGGTGGCATGGGGCCCACAATGATAGGGGCCCACCAAAATGCGGGACAAATATCTGAGAACCTGCCCTTGAGTCCCGGCCAGCGGCACAGCAGGGCTCAGGCAGGCAGGCTGCCTGCATGCCATGGCCGGTGGCCCCATGCCGCTGCTGGAAGCAGCTGGCTGCTGGCACATTTCTGCAGGCCCCTCTCCAAGGGGCGCACAGAGACGTGCCAGCAGCAGGGCTAAGGCAGCTCTCTGCCCACTCTCCCTCCCTCCCTCCGCGCCGGAAGCAGCCGGCATGTCCCTGCGGCCCCTGGAGGCGGGGATGTGTCCGCGCTCTGCCCCCGCCCCCAGCGCTGACTCCACAGTTCCCACTGGCCAGGAACTGCGGCCAATGGGAGCTGCGAAGGCGGCACCTGCAGGCAGCAGCGCATGGAGACCCTCTGCCCACCCCTGCCTAGGAGCTGCTGCCGGAGGGGTGCGTGTGCCGGTCACTTTGGGAGCCGTGCCGCCCAAGGTAAGAGCCGTACCCCTGCCCCCACCCAGAGCCCACATCCTGCACCTAACCTTCCTCCCAGAGCCCGCACCCCCTCCTCTGCCCCAGCCCAGAGCCCGCACCCCACACCCAAACTTCCTCCCAGAGCCCACACCCCTCCTCCCACACCCCAACCCCCTGCCCCAGCCCAGAGCCCGCACCCAACACCCAAACTTCCTCCCAGAGCCCACCTTCCGTACCCCCTCCTGCACCCCAACCCCCTGCCCCAATCAAGGTACCTCACTTTATTTTCATTTACTTCCCATTACTTATAAGATAGGAGGAGGATGAAGAAAAAAAAGAATGAAAAATGGGGGGTGGGCAAGATAAGAGAGAATGTTCTTTTTCTTGGCTGTGTCTCAAGGGGGGGGCGAAAATGAAGCTGTGCACAGGGTCCCACTAACTCTAAATCCGCCACTGTTCAAGGGACAGCCTTAGCAGCCATTTCCACTGGAATCCGTCATAAATAGCCCTTTATAAAGACACACAACCCCCTCTGCTGTAACCCAGAGCTCTCATCTCTCACAAACCGACTTGCTATAAAATGCAGCACTAAAGGCCAGATGCAGAGGAACCAAAACGTTTCCGCACTGCCTGTGAAATCTCCCTTGGGTGCAGAGACAGAATCTGAGTTCAGCGCAGTGACCATACAGGAAAATCCATAGCTTCCATAGATTTGTTATCTGTGGCATGAAATGTAGTGTAGATATTTTTAAAACATAGGACCATTAAACTCTCAAAATTGGCCTGCTCTCCTGATATTTAAACGATACAGTGTGACACCATATATTTTAAATATATTCCTTCTGGACTTGTTAACTATAAACTGTCTCATCCCATTTATTGTAAATGTCATGAAAATGGCCACTCTTGTCACACTGTAACCATTTTACAAATTTTTACTGGGCACAGGAAATTTAAGAACCAAACCAGGGACCTGAAACTCTCAGGAAAATGTATTTGTTAGAAGCTGTAGTATTTACACTGGTTGTAATTGTTCTAGTCTTTTCTTTTCTTCCCTCTGTCTTGATTTGTGTTTATTGTGATTGGAATCACCATATGAACAAACTCAGGTCCTTACTGTGCTTGTGATTTGGGGGTGTATAGCAAGTATTAGTCACCGGCCTGCTGGTATCATAAATTCAGGCAGATGTAACGAACGGCCCAGTCCTTTGCTGCATGGAAGGAACAGGCGAGTGGTAATGAAAAGTGTCAAAAAACAAATGAATTATCTCCTAATTACAAAGACGTCTTTCCGTGGGATTTGTGGGGCAAACTGAATGGGTTGCCTGCGTGTATCTGGGAGAATAGGATTGTGTGTGATCACATATGAATGAGTGCATGTACTATACAGCATGTGTGAGTGCCTAACTATGTATTCTATGTGTGTCCATGAGGACAGTAATATTTAAAGGTGTATCTTGGCAGCAGGCTTCCTGGGCATTTCAGGGTGTTAAAAAAAACCTAAAACCTTCACATCATAGACATTGAACAAGATTGTGCACGATCCTTCTAAGAAGACCTCTTTTCAGAGATACCAGATGTTCAGCTTCTGCATCACAGGTAATAAAATGTCCATATAGCACCCTACAAAAAAGGTACGATAAAATGGACAAGTACAATGTTACAAGGATGACACTGACTGTGCATATGTTAACCCAGGAGTTCTCAAACTTCATTGCATCGCAACCCCATCTGACAACAAAAATTGCTACACGACCCCAGGAGGGGGGACCAAAGCCAGAGCCCCACTGCTCTTGGGGATGGTGGGGGGGGCAAAGCCAAATCCCAAGGGCTTCAGCTCCAGATGGGGGGCCTGTAACCTGAGCCCCTCCCCTCAGTGCTGAAGCCCTTGGGCTTTGACCCCAGGTAGTGGGACTCAGGCTTTGGCCCTGGGCCCCAGCAAGGCTAATGCCAGCCCTTGGCAACCCCAATAAACAGAGTTGCGACTCACTTTGGAGTCCCAACCCACAATTTGAGAACTGCTCTTATTGTGCACTCAGGGCCAGATTTTCAAAGGACTTCAGCACCCAACAGGTCCCATTGTGAAACCCCTCGACAGATTTTCAAAAGAGCAACGCATCCAACATATTGAGCGCTTTTGAAAATTGGTGCTTTGCAGAAGCCTGAGCAACCTTACTTTGAAATGGCTGGTCATGGAGTTAATAAAAAAGTGCTTGGCCTTCTCTTCTCAGAAGTGTGATTCCTGAGGGCTTATTAAATATTACAGCCCAGCTCCTCAGTTGGTGTTAATTAGTGTAGTTTCATTTATTTCAATGGAGCAATGATGATTTACCCCAGCTGAGATCTGGCCCTTTGGTTATTTGCATAGTCATGTATTTGTATGTTTGTATGCTGCCAGGTGCTGTGTGTATATTTGCCTGCTTGTTTGCGTGCATCCTGCTTGTCTTGTTTGCCTGAGTGTGCATGTGTGTGAGGTGCCTGTTTGTATATTGTCTCTTGAGGGTTAAGCCAAACTGATCAATTTTGATAACATCAAAGCACTGCAGTCCTTTCTGGAATGGTTCTCCTGAAATCTCAGCTACCAAGTACCTGGCATGTCAAGAACATCAGCTCTCAGAGGCAGGATCTGGCCCGTTAACTGTAGGCTCAAGTCTAACATGCACACAGTGAGAATTGCAGTTGGCATACAATGGTGGAAGTCATTGGTCACATGTGGTGAGGACACATTAATTAATGGTAGATTTTGTCATGTGCCCCGAATGGTGTTTTCACAGTGTTCTGTACAATAGAGGCAGGTCTCTGGACACATACCCATTTCAGAGGCCTTGCACCAAAAGCTCTCTCCTGAAAAGGTTACTTAGGTTTTAGGGCAAAATTCAGTGACTGCACTGCAGCTGAGCACAGCTCAGATGCTTTTGTAGTTTGGTTCCATAGTGATGTAAAATAGCTGCCTGCACATAGGACCATTTGAGGGATAGGAAAAAGATGGAGGCTAGGTGGCCCCATAAATATGGAGGTCCCACAGGTGATCCTGGGAAAGCCTGGGAAATAAACACATTAAAAGTAAAATCTGCATCTTGGAATGCTAATTATTTCAGTCTTTCATTTAAAAATATTCATAATCAGGAACTTGCTTGTAGACCCAGCTGCGGAAACCTTTCCTGCAATGCAGAGAGAGAGAGTGTCCAGCCACTTTCACATGAGAAAGTTACTCATGGGCCTAGCCTGCCTCTGGGAAAGAGTTGGGTGAGCATCTTCCAGCCCAGAAGTTTTCTTTTACCTTGTATTGAACAAAGTCACAGTGCCACTGGTGAATTATTGACCTGTTGACTTTTTGGGGGAGTGGGTCCTAATACCCATTCAGCTCACTTTACCCAGGCAGATTTGTACCACTGGGTACACGTGGCCTATGCTGGTGAAAGGCAGAGCAAGTTTGTGGCTCACACTTGCATTTAAGGGTGGTTCTAGGGAGGATTACTGGATGGGTTAGCAAAGAGAAACAATGTGATGTAAAGGGAAGTAATGGGGAAGGAAAAACAAGCTGTCTTCTGTCTGGGAATTCATTGCTGGTAAAGGGAGACTTCCCTGCTTCTGCAGTAGCAAAGTCACTTGGTCTGTGAGTTATTTGTTTACAACTTTGATAAAACCTGAGGCGTTGTGTCGTCATTATATATCATGACAGAACAATGTGGTACTTTCAAAAACTATAAAGAAAAGCTTGTATATGAAGCCTCAAGGGATAAATAATGAATACCATGTCTTTTCCCTTAAAAAAGTCTTTCACCTGAATCAAATCCATCCCAGGTTTTTAGTTACCAAATATCATTACCACATTGTGGTTGTTACCATGTTATGCCACTACTACATTATGGCTACTAATAATAGAATGTCATTACCTCATTATGGATCTATGTGAAAAGAGTCATTGGACTCCTTCCAGCTCCTAATGGGAATGTCTCCACATTACAAAAGGCACCGTCACAATGGGTACTAAATGCCACACTTGTTGGCAGCCTCAGGGGACAGACCAAGGATTGAATGAGCACAGAAAATGAACTACTCTCATACCTAAACTACCCCAACTAAAACCTCTCCAGCGCATCATCAGAGATCTACAACCTATCCTGAAAGATGATCCTTTGCTCTCACAGATCTTGGGAGACAGACCTGTCCTCGCTTACAGACAACCCCCCAACCTAAAGCAAATACTCACCAGCAACCACACATCACTGAACAAAACCACTGACCCAGGAACCTATCCTTGTAACAAAGCCCGATGCCAACTCTGTCCACATATCTATTCAAGTGACATCATCATAGGACCTAATCACATCAGCCATACCATCAGGGGCTCGTTCACGTGCACATCTACCAATGTGATATATGCCATCATGTGCCAGCAATGCCCCTCTGCCATGTACATTGGCCAAACCGGACAGTCACTACGCAAAAGAATTAATGGACACAAATCTGACATCAGGAATCATAATACTCAAAAACCAGTGGGAGAACACTTTAACCTGTCTGGTCATTCAATGACAGACCTGCGGGTGGCTATATTACAACAGAAAAACTTCAAAAACAGACTCCAACGAGAGACTACTGAGCTGGAATTGATATGCAAACTAGACACAATCAACTCAGGATTGAATAAGGACTGGGAATGGCTGAGCCATTACAAACATTGAATCTATCTCCCCTTGTAAGTATTCTCACACTTCTTATCAAACTGTCTGTACTAGGCTATCTTGATTATCACTTCAAAAGTTTTTTTTCTCTTACTTAATTGGCCTCTCAGAGTTGGTAAGACAACTCCCACCTGTTTATGCTCTCTGTATGTGTGTATATATATCTCCTCAATATTTATTCCACTCTATATGCATCCGAAGAAGTGGGCTGTAGTCCACGAAAGCTTATGCTCTAATAAATTTGTTAGTCTCTAAGGTGCCACAAGTACTTCTATTTTGCACACATGAGTGCAACTTGCACCATCCCTCCATTCTGCCCAACAGCTTTGTTCTTGTGTGTTGGCAAAGTATAGAAACATACAAGAATCCTATACCAGGAAGCACTCAGAGACCAAGTTTCTCATTCACACATCCTCTCTGCTCACAAAAACAGAGCAGGCATGGGGACTGTGTCATGATGTACACACCCACATCCACCCACACACACGTGCACACTGAAGCAAGAACTGAAGCAAAGCTGTGTTTATCAAGTGTCCCTTTAAAAGTAAGCCCACCCAAGCACTGCCCCATATATGAAAACAGGAAGTCTTTACAATGCATCAGAAATAGCATGTTAAAAATTAACATTCATAGGGAGAGCTAAATAAAAGTATGACAGACCCCAGAAAAGCAACTGCAAAAACCACTACTGAGCCAGATTTAAATATGAAAAAATTACAAAGTGTAACCCCTTTATCATATCTTCATGTGTGTCCCTGCCCTCAACAATCAGAGATTTTGGATCTGATTCTCCACTGGCATGCACTTCAACTAACTGCTTATACCTAGATAAATAGGTAAGAATTGCTATCGTATCAGAATGATAGTGTTTTACATCCACTTAGAACAGGTGTAGACTATACACAGAGCAAGGTAGAGGAGAATCAGACCTTGTGGAATTGGAGAAAGAGGGTCCCGGTTCAGGAGGTCCTAGTCCGGTGTGACTCTAGGGTTTAGGAGTGCAAACACCTGTCACAGGGTTTTATGTATGTTTAGTGTTTATTATTTGTTTGAGAACAATGAGGAGTCCAGTGGCACTTTAAAGACTAACAGATTTATTTGGGCATAAGCTTTTGTGGTTAAAAAAAACTCCATTTCTTTGTTTAAGGGTGACAATGTGCTTAATGCTGTACATAAAGACAGTCCTTGCCCCAGGAAGCTTTATCTTATTTTGTAATATTATTATGAACTTGCAGTTTGTTGTCAGAGAAGAAGAGGGGTTTTTTAGAGAAGGTGAGGGGACTATCTTGGCTAATTGGTTTTGGGAAATTATGGGGCTCAGCATGGAGACAGGAGTGGGGAAAGGAAATTAACAGTGGCCCAGCTCCTCAGCTGAGTTAATGGAGCTACACAGATATAAACCAGATCAAGCTCTAGCCCCAGGTGTCAAGAACAGCCTCTTTGGCAGAGCAGTGGGGTGTGAGGAGCTGTGATAAGAGACACGGTCTAAGGATGAAGTTGCGTAAGGCCTTGAAGACAAGGATGAGAAGTTAAAATTTGGGGCTCAGTGTAAAGGGAAGCCATTGGAAGGTTATTTAGTGAGGATGGGCCACCTGTCAGAGGGGCTAAGTAGGGAACAGCAAAGGAACTGAGACCAAGTTTCAAAAGAACTAAGAATTAATTTCTGCTTCTCCTGCCATTGCCTAAAGACCTATATGAATTTATTTTCTTATAGCAACCCAGTAAAAGACAGTTGATTATCAAGTTCTGCTAAAATGGAAGAGAATGTACACAAACAAATCTCCGTGCTCCAGCCTGACTCCGAAGGGCATGTTCTCTATTCTGAATGCTGAAGGTGGTCACTTTCCCACACCAGGGCCTGACACTGGCACAGCTGGACACCTCTATGTCTCAGCCTTATTTTATTTTTCAGTACAAATTCCTGGCAGAAAGCTCTCCGCAGCTCTATTAAAAAAAAAAGTGTTAAAATTAAAGCTAACCTCGCTTGGAAAGCCTGAAAAAGTAGCCGAGAAGAATATGAACGACTGTCCAGGAAAGATAATCAGTTGTTAAAACATGCCCGCTGTTCTAATTATAAAGCAAATGAAATTTGGTTTAAATTGGAATTAATTGGATGCCCCCTTATCCTTTCTATCTATCTTGCACTCCCCAGCCCTTCTGAACAAGCTTGACGGAACGAAAAAAAAAGGAATCTCATTTTCTCCGGAGCCCCTACTCCCTGAAGATTGCCCCAGAGGCCTCCAGTCTGTAATCCGTTTAAACCATTCCAAGGAGCACAAACAATTGGTGTTGACCAAGCCCCACCCAATGCCTAGTCTCCCTCTGACCTGCCTCCTCAGAGCCAGCCTGCTTCAGAAAGAAGATGAAAGTGGCTAATCTGGCTGTCGGATGCTGTTTATCAGAGGGGATTTCCTCCGGGGCATCTTTGGGAATGAAGCAAGCACCAATTGATGCGACTGAGTCCATTTGCCCATAACTGTGCTAGGAGTTTGTGAAAATATAAAAAAAAAGAAAAGAAAAAAAAAAGAAAGAAAGAAAAATCCAACATAAATTAGATGGACAATATGGGAGCCCCTTTCTGTTGAGACAGAGATGAGCAAGAGTCACTACCAGGGGTATAGACCTCAAATCAACTAATAAGGCTTTAGTTTCCAAAACTGGTGGCTGTATTTGCTAACCTCTAAGTGAAGCTGCTTCTGCCTGGCATGTTACAGTGTCCCACCAGAGCTTGGGAGTGTACATGTGCCTAAATTCTGGTGGAGCCATTGCCACAAACCTCATGTCCTGGCTTACGTAACTGCATGGAGACCCAAATGCTAGATGGCTGAGTACATGGTTTCACTCTAGCAGCTGGCATTATCTGTTGGTGTCTAGGGCATAAGCAGAAGTGAATACTGTACTCTCATAACAGTTGTTTCAAGTTAAAAAGGAGTTCCTGTTTATTTAGGTTTCTTCTTTACATCTGTGATATGCAGTCCTGGAGGAGGAAAAACAGCTGCTGGCTTTAACTCAGTAGTTTCTCTGCAAAAGCAGATGGAAGCCTCAGAAAGAAACTCCTAAATACAGTGTACCACTAAGGAATTCCAGTAAAGCAACTGAGGATATGGAATGGCTGGTAGGCATGAAATGAATCCAAACCACATACAACTATCACTGAGAGATTTGTATCATTTGTAGCGAAGGGAAAACCATCCCCACTGGGAGACTTTGCTAAGGCAGTGGTTCCCAAACTGGGGTTCGCAGAACGTTACAGGGGGTTCGCCAGAAAAATTTCACTAATGGTGGACAGAGGACCCCGGGCATTGGAGACAGCAGGTGGGACCCGGCTGCAAGGCAGACATCCCGAGCCCCAAGGAGAGCGGGGCTGGGCACTTGGGGCCAGCAGCCCAAGTCCTGCCCCCATCAGCAGAGGAGCCGGCAGCCCAAGCCCCAGGGAGAGTGGGGCCGGGCAGTTGGGGCCGGCAGCCTGAGCCCTGCCCCCGTCAGCAGGGGAGCCGGCAGCCTGAACCCCAGCGCTCCGCGTGGGGCTGGCAGCCCAAGCCCCAGGGAGAGTGGGGCCAGGGCAGTAGGGGCTGGCAGCCCGAGCCCTGCCCCCATCAGCGGGGGAGCCGGCAGCCCGAACCCCAGCCCGAGCCCCAGGAATTTGCCAAATCTCATCTAAAGCCAGAACCACGGCCCTCCTTGTTACCACCAGCCACAACCTCACCTGAAACTAGAGGTGGGTGAAAAATACCACGCATTTTTCACAAAAAGTTTTGAATTTTTTTCACATTTTTCAAAATTCCCCAAGAAAATTTTAACAAAAAACTGAAACGGAAAAATGGTCCATTTTCAAAAACTGTTTTCATGAAACATTTTCTGATTTTTGAAAACCAAAAATGAATTTATTTTTATTAAAAACCATTTTTTTTAAAACAAAAGCCAAAAAAACATTTTACAGAAACATTTTTTGGTTTCTGGTTTTTCTATGTTCGTTAAAAAAAGTTTCAATTAAAAATATTTTTCAGAGGTTCATAGATTCCGGGACCCGGCAGTTGGGGCATCCATCACACTGAGGAAATTTAAACTTAAATCCCTGAAAATATTCATTTTTAGGAGGGGGTTCACGAGATTTCACAATTTAGTGAAAGGGGTTCACGGGCTGTTAAAGTTTGGGAACCACTGTGCTAAGGTGAAGGATGTGATTTTGGGGGTGAATGATGCAAGTAGGTGAGATCTTTATTTGCAGTTTGTCGAATACGCCAGGGCCTATCTAGTTTGCATTAAATGCAGATTTCAGCCACCTTTATCATTCATACAGAGAAGCAACTTAAAGAAAGTACAGGCTCCAGCATCTAAGGACTATTTTGCACCAGAATAACTACATTGATTTTCACTCATGTTGTTTGCTTCAGTGGAAGTCTGTGTGTGGTCACTCAATGACTTAGTAATTTTGGTGCAAGTTTTGGTAAAGATTATAAGTGATATACAAGTTTCAGAGTAACAGCCGTGTTAGTCTGTATCCGCAAAAAGAAGAACAGGAGTACTTGTGGCACCTTAGAGACTAACAAATTTATTAGAGCATAAGCTTTCGTGGACTACAGCCCACTTCTTCGGATGCATATAGAATGGAACATATAATGAGGAGATATATATACACACATACAGAGAGCATAAACAGGTGGGAGGTTGGTAAGACAACTCCCACCTGTTTATGCTCTCTGTATGTGTGTATATATATCTCCTCATTATATGTTCCATTCTATATGCATCCGAAGAAGTGGGCTGTAGTCCACGAAAGCTTATGCTCTAAGTGATATACAGTCAAGCTGTATGTGACATAAGGCTGGATTTTTATCTCTAGGGACTTTGGTGACTCAAGATTTTCAGCTGTGATTTGCACAGTTGTCACTAGAACCCAATTCCCTCTCCCTGAGATAGAAACAATGGATAATGTTCTACATTCGTTCTTTCTTAGTAGGTTTTGTCACTGTGAGTGAAATTCACTCCCATGCACAGAGCCAGAACAAGGCTGCTGCACCATTTAAGTTCCACTTAAGCCCTATTTTTGTGGGCTTCCAAGCTGCTCCTGGCTGGTAAGGTAGCAGCAATAACCAAGAATGGTTTGGCTAGAAGGTCCTGGCCTTTTTCTTTTTAGTTGGACCTCTCTAGAGTTATCCATCCCTTTGTCACCTCATGTCCGGATTACTGCAATGTATTCTATTTGGGCTGCACTTGGAGACCATTTGGAAACGTCATAATGTCATTGCCTATGTGCTTAGAGGGAACACAGCACATCTGTGCTCTAGGATCTGCACTGGTTTCCAGTCCACCTCAAACCCTAAACATAATACATTCCTCTCTATTCTGAGTCAGCTATCTGTAAAGCCTTAGCATAATGCCTCCCTATCCTTTCTTGTTCACCTGCAGCCATGTCTTCTCTTCTCTACCTTTGGCATGGGCTAATATGTGAGGAGCTGGTTAAAAACTAACTGTGTCTGTTGTGAGCATGCAGGTCTAGATAACTCGTACTTTACTTGTTTCTATTTTTAAAATTATGTTGTAACTAAATAGCAAGTCACGTGTCCCTTTCAATTGTATTGTATTTGTATTTCTGATTGTTTGCCATATAAATTAGGTGCTGAGCAAGTGAAAATGGCACTCTGCAAACCAGCTGGAGTACAAAGCTGAGTGGAATGCTGCACTGGTGCAAAGGCTATTTGTGACTATTCATTCAGATTCAGAAGTGACTTTTGATTCAACCATATTCATGACGCTCTCATGCAGGACTGGATTAATCTTTTGTGGGCCCTGGCACTCGAATCATGGCCTGGGCCCTGGCACTCGGATCATGGCTACAGCCCTGCTCCAACCCAAGGGCCTGCACCTGCTCGACCTCTTCCCTCCCACCCAAGGCCTTGCCTGCCCCTGGCATGGGTGGGAGGAGAAGGAGAGGAGCGAGCAGGAAGCGAGAGAGGAAGGGGGTGGAGAGGACTGAGTGGCGGACAGGGAAGGGCCGTGGGGAGAAGAGGCTGAGTGGGGACAGGGCTTTGGGGCAGAGCATAGGGTTACCATACGTCCGGATTTTCCCGGACATGTCCGGCTTTTGGGGGCTCAAATCCCCGTCCGGGGGGAAATCCCCAAAAGCCGGGCATGTCCGGGAAAATCGGGAGGGCTCAGTGGTGCTCGGCCGGGGCCGGCGGTGCGGGGCCGGGGGCATGGTGCCGGGCCGGGAACCAGGGGCGCAGTGCCGGGCCAGGGTCACAGTGCCGGGCCGGGCACGGGGCCGGACGGGGAGCTGGGGGCGCGGTGCCGGGCCGGGAGCCGGTCAGCCGGGCCCGCGGGGAGCCGGTCAGCCGGGGAGCCGGGCCCGCGGGGAGCCGGTCAGCCGGGCCGGCGGGGAGCCAGGGAGCCGGGCCGGCGGGGAGCCGGTCAGCCAGGCCGGCGGGGAGCCGGTCAGCCGGGCCCGCGGGGAGCCAGGGAGCCGGGGAGCCGGTCAGCCGGGCCCGCGGGGAGCCGGGCCCGCGGGGAGCCAGGGAGCCGGGCCGGCGGGGAGCCGGGCCCGCGGGGAGCCAGGGAGCCGGGCCGGCGGGGAGCCGGTCAGCTGGGCCCGCGGGGAGCCGGGCCGGCGGGGAGCCGGTCAGCCGGGCCGGCGGGGAGCCGGGCCGGCGGGGAGCCGGTCAGCCGGGCCCGCGGGGAGCCGGTCAGCCGGGCCTGCGGGGAGCTGGGCCCGCGGGGAGCCGGGGAGCCGGGCCGGCGGGGAGCCGGGGAGCCGAGGGGTGCGCCGGGCCGCCGGGGGCCGGCAGTGCTGGGCGGGCCAGGGGTGGTCGGCCGGGGCCGGCACCCCAGGGCCCGAGCCGACCCAGGCTGGAAACGCCGGGGGGCCAGCCTGGGCCGCGCCTCCTCCCCCCCTTACCTGATTCAGGCTTCCCGCGAATCAAATATTCGCGGGAAGCAGGGGAGGGGGCGGAGACTTTGGGGAGGGGGAGGGGATGTGGGCGGGGCCGGGGGCGGGGCCGGGGGCCGTGGAGTGTCCTCCATTTGGAGGCACAAAATATGGTAACCCTAGCAGAGCAGAGTGTGGACCCAGTGCCATGGTGCCATTGTAAACCTGGTACTGCTCTCACGCTATCTAGCCGTGAACAGGTAGGTGCTTGATACTCACTAGCGTGAAAATGCACAAAAAGTGACTCTAGCTCAAATGCTTGAATTTTCGCCTTAAGCCAATTTTGAATTGCAGAATTAGTCAATAACTGTGGATTATTAATTCTGAATGGCAGTTTTTACACTGGAAAATGCACTACAAAATACAGTGTGGTCTTGGTTAGTTTTAGTTATGTATGTTATCCAAATCTGGAAACAGGAACAATACCATGTAACTTATGGTAACTAACCATCAAAGCCCACACTTCAAATCATCACTCTTGGTGAACCATCTGCAGACTAATGAATCTGAGAATTTGTTCACAGAAAATTTGGGAACAGAAAAAGAAGCAAATTTTGTCTGAATTACTTGTTCTCTGTTATTTGCCCAGCTCTACCTTGGGATAGGATGGCTGTGTTAAATTAGAAAGCTTGTATTAAGACGGTGGAAGTGGGATCTAAATGAATGATTTACTTGTAACTTCATGTATTCCTTCTCCAAGGCTTGTACATCTGAGTGGACGCAGAAATCCATTTCACAGTCTTCCCTTAGGAACTGTATCAAGAGTCCATTCCAGACAGGCATTAATCCAGTCCCAGTTCTTCTTCTTCCCAGTGCACTCACCAACAACATATCCTTTACTTATTTGACAGTTAACACTAATACAGAATCTCAGCTATTTTTTTTTCACCCGTCACAGACACAGGTAAATCCCAGCCTACAAGAGCTGGAGAGCCAGACGCTTAAGATACAGGAACATTAGCCACCTGGGCACTTCAGTGTTTACCAAATAATCAGCAATTTCTAATACAAGCTCCAAAAATCTATAACACTTCAGAACTAGAGCTGGTGTGCTGGCCAGGTTAGAAAAAGGTATTGATGGAGAGGGACAAAGAGACACTCTATCAAGTTAGGCCTTTGGGTCTGCTCTTTATTGAGCATGCAACTATTAAGAGCTAAATTGTGCCAGTTAGACACAGCCCAGAGAAGAGGGGGTGTTTGTACTTCAGAGAACAACAGTCCCTCCCCACAATCCCTTGTGTACAGAGAGACTCTGCAGGCTACATCATAGTCTACAGCAGGAGTAGGCCACCTATGGCATGCGTGGCATGTGATCTAATTTTCAGTGGCACTCACACTGCCCGGGTCCTGGCAACCGGTCCGGGGGACTCTGCATTTTAATTTAATTTTAAATGAAGCTTCTTAAACATTTTAAAAACCTTATTTACTTTACATACAACAATAGTTTAGTTATATATTATAGACTTATAGAAAGAGACCTTCTAAAAACGTTTAAATATATTACTGGCACACGAAACCTTAAATCAGAGTGAATAAATGAAGACTCGGCACACCACTTCTGAAAGGTTGCCGACCTCTGGTCTACAGCCTGCTCACTGTAGAATGCCTTGGCCCAGCCTCATGTCTGCTCCTTCCTGCCCCCCGGCATGCACGGAGGGAGCAATCTCTCTATTCTCACTAGTCAGGGACTAGTTGTGACTGACTGTTGTTGGAGGGGCAGTGGAGACTCTTTGCACCCTTCTCCTCCCCTGCACACCTGCAAAGTGCCACCCATAATTTGGCGTTAACAGGGGACCACTCTCTCCAATGCAAAATCCAGAGGGAGGGGATCCTGTATGGAGGATACTCCCCAAATGGTACCATCTAGGGGAGTGTGGCTGTGGGCCAGAGCACAGATTGCATTCAGCAGAACAGGCAGCAGTTCAGTCCCTAAACCCTGCCAGTTCCTGCGAGATCCAAACATTGCTCGCAAAAATATTAGTGGAAAAACAAACAGAAAAGGGTGTGAATATGGGTGAATTGGAATGTAGTTCAGTGTTCACAAAATGCTACTGGACGTTACGGTCTGAAGGCCATAGTTACCTGTGCCACCCCATTAACCTTCAGTGGAGTGGCACAGGTATAAGCTAGGCATCATTTGAAGTCAATGGGTTTTCACAAGTGTCACTGATGGCATAATTCAATGACTATAGGGTAGTACTGGTGTCACTGCAAGTCTTATTTGGCCTACAGAATCCAGGTGAAAGCCTTACAACAATAACTATGTTTAAATAGGATTGCGAAACACAGTTGTGTTATTCTTTCCTTTGTGGACAGAAAACACATTAACGAACTATATTTCAGCCTAGGTTTCTACCAGATTCAAAACATGGATTTCCAAACATGGATTTTCTGTTCAAACGGGCAAGGATGAAGTATATTTGTAACATGATTTGGCCCCGATTGTGCTGAAATGTGGCTCTTTTTGTAGTTTGGATAAGGCCCCAGACTGCAAGGTTGGCAGCTGTTTTTACTGAGCAAATTTGACATGCAAGTGTGGGAGCGGCAATAGACTGGCTAATGCCCCACCATGCCATTTCGCAGAGCAAAACACTACTTCAGGGCTATGATGATGAAGTATAGCAATCCTATAACTGGCCACACCCATTGTGATGTAAAGTATAGACTCCAAGTAGAAAGGGTTGGATTAGGTGGCTCCTTTGGTTCTGTCCATCCAAAAACATTCTGTTTCTGACTAGTGTGTTTTGGCTTGATTTTTTCTCTGTGCACGTTAGCTCCTTTCTCCCTTTTTGTACTTCCCATTCTTCTTTGTCTCATGTGAGCACTGTCTCTCTGGATCCTTCTAACTTGGAGAAAGTGACATGAAGCATAATAATAAAGCTTCCAGGGATTCTGTCATTTAAAGGACTGGTGGAGAGATGGTTTTTCCCACCTTCCTCTCATGCTGACCTAAGGGCCTCTTTTTTCCTTTCACTTCCCTCTGTTCGATTTGCACCAACACAACTGTCAGGCATTTGAAAGAGTCATTAAGCTGCCAGTGACATTAGATTACTTGGAGTCAATTTGGCAGAGTGAGAATGAGAAATCTCCTGTTCTGTCTCCCATCTTTTCTTTTCCTCCAGCCCTCTCTCTCCTGGGATCCCAAGTTTAAAACATGGTTTGTGTTTTGAGAGGTCCTAGAGTGAGGTCCTTCTGGGTGTGCTTTATTGACTTTAACAAATGGTTAGCCAGTGAGAATTTCTGTTTAATAGTCTGTGCACATGAGCTGGTATGAAGAATTGTAATGTTAGCTTGTGATAGCCTTTGTTTTACAGATATATTTAGTGCTTTGTGCTCTCTTGAACTGTGCTTACTAGCCTGAAATGTCATTTCACAAAATTGTTCTGTTTTGAAATTTTCTTTGTTTTCTTGTAAATCTCTGATTTAATACCGTGCCAGGATTCTGATACTTCACATGAGAAGCTCCCTACACTATCTGGAGAAAAATCCTGTATACTTTGGTCATACAGAGTTTTTTCCTGGGGCTTCTATGATTGTTTAGCTAAATACCTACCCTGTTTCCTCACAGTCCCAATCCTGGTTCCCCAATCAGTCCCTCAGGGCTTGAATCTTGTCTGCAGACTGATCTGCCCACATAGGTATGTCCCTAGTTTGGGGGTCATGTTATGGGACATGGTCAGGGGAAGTAGGTGTGGCCAGACACTGTTCTCTCTGTAGTCTAGCTTCAGTCATGATCCCCAGGCTGTGCTAACATACATAGCAAAGTGGGCAGGTGTAGAACATAGGGAGGCACAAAGCTGGCATAAAGCTACCTTCGTTTCACTCTTTTATTCCTACTCTGAGTGTAGCTCAGGTGGAATGGAGAACCCGGCTGTCTGACTAGCTTTTCCTTTCTCACATAAGAAACTTGTATCTGCCATTGAGTCTAAGAGTGGTCAAGAGCCATCTGGGATAGGATTAAAAACTCTAAGAGAGAGGATAAGATGGACAAAGCATAAGTGTTGACAGTGTTATTTATATACATCTCAGGTCTTTTCATCCCTGCTTGTTCTATTCTTTTCTTTTGTCTCCTCAAGTGTCACACCTGATTTATATTTCTCAGCAAGCTGAGTGTGTCAAGCTTTTCTGAGCTGCAGGTGGAGATGCTCAGCTCTTTGATTGCTTCAGAAATATTTTTTCATGTTTTAGAGTTCCAAGTGAGAGAGAGATGGAGGAGGGAATAAAACTCCTTAGCACCAAAGGGCTGTTCTTTGACTGAACCTCTATAACAGGCTTTTGAAACAGCAGGAGGGCGAATCAGAGTAATAAAATGTTGACAGCCTCTCTCCAAATCCAAGGCTTACAGTTTGATAGGGCTTTGATTGGGAGTTCTTGAATGTCTTAGGACTTATCTGCAGATGGAGTGGTTCCTGATTAATTGTTCTTGATTAGCACTGTGTGGACACTCTTATTCTGGAATGAGTGTCTACGCATGATGGTAGTCAGGAGTAGTTAATCCGGAATCATTCCATGTGCATCAGTCAGGCCTCAAAATCATGACTTTTTTAATAATATATTTCAGGCTCTTTTTTATTTTAGATTTCTGAGGTTTTGGGGCCCACTCAGGTAGTGTTTTCAATTTTATCTCTGCAGCCTGGAGAGCGAGAAACTTTTTTCTTAAATGGAAGCTGAGATTCTCAGTTAATCACTTGACTCCAGGACCTGAGTGTTTAAGAAAAAAAATCACATATAACAAGACTTGTGATAAAATTTGGAGAGTTGGCAGCACTGGTATGTGTCGATATTTAATAGAAAAAGCACCATGTTGGCACATTAAAATATGTAGCTCTGTTCCCAAGTTAGCAGATGCAGTAAAGTTATTCCTGTTATGCACTGCAAAAGGCTTCCTGAGTCCAGCTCTTAAAAGATCCCAAAATGGGCCAAAAAAGATGGCGGTCTCTGTGGTGGATTGGCGCTTCTAAGGTGAGTCTGATTAATTGATTGCAAGGAGGTACCATAAAAATACTTAAACACCGTGGCTGAGCACTAAAATTTTGTTACAAATGGCTGAGAGGAACAAGAGAGGCAATGTTTCTTTGAGACTAGGTTAGCATGGGTGTTTGGCAAGTACTTTGTCAGGAAAGATTATTTATGGTGAGTGGTGCTGGAGTAGTGGAGCTCTGCAAACTTTCTCCTTTTGGGGACTTTGCAGGACAGTGAGATAGGTTACCCTTTCAGCCTTGGAATAGCAGAGGGTTGTGAGTTCCAGATCAGGGTACATTGGCAAAGCTGTGAGTGGGAGCTCAGGATTGACGTAGCAGATGACATGACAGGACAAGAATAAGTTGCATTGGTAGAAGTGTAAAGAGACGCTTGTCCAGTGCTTTTTGCATGCTCTGCTTGAGAATGAGGGTCTGATTCTCCACTGTCTTGCACCTTGTGCTGTCCTTTACATTTGTGCAAAGTGGGTGCAAAACATTGCTGTGTTCAACTGGTAGCATGTTCCACTTTGGGCCATCGTGAGTGGTTACACAAGTGCTGGGCAGTTGGACAAGCCCAGTGTTATAGGTTCTGCACTTTCATGAGCAGTAGATTTCCCCAGTTTATACAAGTGAATGGGGGCGGGGGGGTGGGGAATGCCAAAGAAGCTTTCTCTAGTGATTACCCAGTGAGAGAGAGTGAGATTCTTTTAATCTGGTGATTTTTCTTCAGTTTCTGCCAGAGGTTCCTGTCTGTTCTGAAATCTTTTCATTTCTTCTCATTTAAATATTTAAGCCAATGTCAAGACTTAATGAGGACTGAGATGATGAATAGTGTTTAATAAATAGGAAGGGATTCACGAGGCTGAAGACTTCTCCGGAATTAGTGCAGCAGCCTTCAGAAGAGTCACCTTTTTTAGGCACCCAGATAGTCTGCTGGGGGACAGAGGGCACCGGTCCAACAGCAAATGAAGATGGAGCTCAGCAATAGTGGACCTGATCGTTGGCCCAACTACAGCTACTTTGCAAGGCAGTGGTAGTGCTGACCTAACCAGCTTGTGGGGATTTTGCCCTGAGGTGCTTCAGAGCTGTGGGAATATCTCTTATATCATTTGCAGCCTCCCTGTGTAGGGGTTATGTCCAGGAGAATAGGACCATGGCCAGGGTATCTATATACCCCAGAAATCGCCGTCTGCTGGAATGACACACAAATTAGCATAGCACAGCAGATGGCTCCGTGATTAGGGTGCTTGCTTGGGACTGAAACCTGCTTCGCTAAAGACTCTTTGCGTGGCCTTGCAAAAGTCACTTAGTCTTGCTGTGCCTCAGGTCCCCATCTGTATAGTGGAGATAATAGCACCGCCCTACCTCACAGGGGGGTTGTGAGGATAAATACATTAAATAGTGAGACTTTGGATACTATGGGAATGGGGGAGCAGATAAGTACCTAAGACATTCTGATAGATTATATCAGGGATCGGCAACCTTTGGCACGCGACACGCCAGGGTAAGCCCCCTGGCGGTCCGGGCCAGTTTGTTTACCTGCCGCGTCCACAGGCTCAGCCGATTGCGGCTCCCACTGGCCGGGGTTCACTGTTCCAGGCCAATGGGGGCTGCGGGAAGTGGCGCGGGCCGAGGGATATACTGGCCGCCGCTTCCCGCAGCTCCCATTGGCCTGGGACGGCGAACCCCGGCCAGTGGGAGCCGCGATCGGCTGAACCTGCGAACACGGCAGGTAAACAAACCAGCCCGGACCGCCAGGGGGCTTACCCTGGTCGGCCGCATGCCAAAAGTTGCCAATAGCGGGACTATATGCTACTTATATTGCAAGGGGAGGAGGATGCACCTAAAAGGCTGTTAAAAGGGTTCTAAAGGAAGGAAATATTGACAGGAGACAGCCTCTAGCTCTGTCATTCAAGCTCACAACTGAGAGTCAGCAAACCTTGGCTACACTCCCTGGCTCTGCCTCAGATTTCTTTTGTGACCTAGGGCAAGACACTTAGCCTCCCTCTGTCTCATAATACACCCCCACCACACATGCACCCACACACCGCTGTACAGTGAGGTGTAATTCATTTAATCTAAAGCACTGGAGGAACCTCCGCTACAAGGAACTATTGGAGGTCAAAATATGATCAGACATTGTCCTGCTGCCTCCTCTAAGTCCTGCTGGAGATGCACTTGCTCAATGGGGTAGAGGAACACATTTTGAAATCCAACTAGGGTGCCAGTGGCTAATATGTTTGTGGAGCATTACCCAGGGTAGCAGCAGTGTGAAACTAGAACACAAGAGGGGAAAATAATCAAGCTAAGGGGAAAAAGCATACCAATGTCCTCTTCCGACATAAAAGCCCTCCTCCCTCTGCAGGAAATAAAAGCCAGAATGAAATGAAGGTAAATGCCAGAGGTTTAAGTACCACACTGCAGAGTGTGTTTTAAAGGTTACCTTTCAGGGGGTTGAAGACAGAGCAAGCGACAGAAAGGGAAAGAGAGTTGGAGCACTTCCCATGGTGAAGATCACTCCAGCTCTTAATGGATTTTTAGATCCCTCTCTGCTTTTCGTGACATTATTAAAATTGCTTATTTTTAATATTTTTTCTTCTTCTTGGTTTTGTTTTGAGAGGGACCAACTCTGTTGCCATACCAACCGTGCAGCTGCAAGAAGCAAAATCACATCAACAGTTTGGAACAAAATTGAAGTTTAAAAAAAAAACAACAACCCCACACATGCACACATGAACAAAAGTCACAGCGTTTAATAGCGGGAGTGGGAAGGTGACATTTTCTGTGCTCACCTGCCTAGGGTGAAAAAACAGGGAGGCAGCCAGTTCTGGGAGAGTCAAAAGGCTTGTGTAGAACCGTCATTCTGTGTTATACACAGTGTGTTTGTAAATCTAACAGATAGAGGAGAACTCACAAAAATGATGCTAAGTTTTACCTCTCATTCATAGCAATTTATGTTGCATTCCATTTATCTTCTGTACATTGTCTGCTTAATTGTTAGGTCTTTGGGGCAAGAGTCTTGTCATCTTAGACCAGGACTACACTATACATAATAAACATACATCAGTATAACTATATCACTCAGGAGTATGAAAAACCCACACCCCTGAGTAACGCAATTATACCAACCTAACCCCCAGTGTAGACAGCTCCATGTCGGCAGGAGGGTTTATCCCATTGACATGGCTACTGTCTTTCATGGAGGTGGATTAACTACGCTGATGGGAGAAGCTCTCCTATCAGCATAGTAACATCTTCACTTTTAGCCCACGAAAGCTTATGCCCAAATAAATTTGTTAGTCTCTAAGGTGCCACAAGGATTCCTCGTTGTTTTTCCTAGTGCTTGGTGTGTCTATCTTCCCCTTCCCCACCTCCTTGCTCCTCTGTTCACACTCTCCATGTATTTGCTTTTCACTTTGCTTCTTCTGTGCCCTCTTTTCATCCTATCTTCTTGTTGGATTTCTCTGGCCCATCTCTGCTCAGTTTTTTTCATCAGAATGCAAACCCCGTCCTGCCTGAGGGGGAGCTCTAGATGAACTTTAGAACCCATTGTGGTTGAATGAGCTGACCATGAGTTTGCCCATCCCTAAAGTACCACATTTATGAACAGTAGTTAAAAACAGATCCAAAACATGACTGAGCAGCAAGTGAAGATGGCCTTTATCATGCTACTTAGGTGCTTCTATGGCCCCCATCAGGGACCTATCCCAGCTCCTCGCATATATTAAAGACTTTATCCTCGCAATACCCCTGTGAGGTAGGGCAGTATTATTTTCTCTGTTACAGAGGGGGCACAGGGAAACTACAGGTTTTTCTACACAATTGGGCAATGTGCTCTACAGGGAGGTGTGATCTCTAAAGCATAACATGTTGTGCATTAATTGGGTCATTTAGACCCTGCTGGTGTGCTTTAACATAGTGCTGTTTGAAACAGGACTATATTAGAGCACACTAGGGAACCTTTAGTGTGCACCAGCAGGATCTACACAGATTAATTAATGCACAACATGTTATTTGCCTATGTTCACACAGGAAGTCTAGCAGAGCGAGGAATTGATCCAGTGCCTTTAAGTCATAGAATCATAGAATATCAGGGTTGGAAGGGACCTCAGGAGGTCATCTAGTCCAACCCCCTGCTCAAAGCAGGACCAATCCCCAACTAAATCCCCAAATCCCTAAATGGCTCCTTCAAGGATTCAACTCACAACCCTGGGTTTAGCAGGCCAATGCTCAAACCACTGAGCTATCCCATCCCCACTCCAGGGGCAGACATGTCTTGGGGAATGAATCAGGGCAACAATTTCCCACCTAAACAAGGACAAATCACTGTAGATAAAATGGGAGGGAAAATGCCCCACGTTAGAGAAGATTTTAAATTGACATTTGAGACTCGTGGAGAGAACGGGGGAAATCAGGGGAGATAAGAGAGCTGATCATTTGAGGGGAAAGGGAGGAATCTTCCCGGATTTTATAGCCACGTGTGAGATAATGAGAGAGAAAAGTCCATTCCTTAACCACAAGATCATCCCTTCTCCCTGGCTCAATAAGGACTAAACTCTAAACAACAGGATTTGAATCATTGTCTAACTTGTTCAAAGCAGATCTATATCACACAGTGCTTAAAGCACTGATTGCTGGTGGTGCCCAATCTACACTAATATTCTCATCTGGGGGTGGAGCTGGATCAGTGGTGGCAAAAATGGGAAATGTTAGTGAAAGAAGCCTGGCATAGGCAGCCTATGAAATCCTGACCTTCAAAAGGTCAGCGTAGTATATTTACTTCACAAAACCAGCAACTCTCTCCATCCATCCATATTCTTTCTAAGGATCTTTTCTACCATACCAGCGGTAAACAAACCATTGCTCCATGTCATCTCACTACTTTAGATTAATCCTGCCCATGGGCTGACATGAGGTATCACCTGCCTTTCCCCAGCCCGCAATCCTAAAGTTAGAATTGGCTCGAAATCTGTTTTGGAAAGTCAGACTCGGAGGATAAAGAAAAGAAGAAAGAGAAAAACCTGAACAAGGAGAATCTCCTTCCCCACAGGTCCTGCCTGCCACTCAGGGGGGATCTGAATGGACTCTTGTGGGTGTCAGATGGCCTTGTGGAAACAAATTATCACCTTGGCTTGTGAGGTTAATGTGATTTCATGTGCTGCGTCTTTTAACAGTGCCGCTCTGTGCACAGAGGGAGCCAGGCAATGATGCAGAGTTGATGCTGGGGGACAGCAAGCCGAGATGATAGAGGGAAGCCCTCGCAGAGAGCTTAATTTTACTCCCTCAGACAGCCTGGCTTCTGTGAAGAGGGATTTGCCTTAATAACACACAAAAAGAAGAAAGTAAGAAAGCCCTCGGCGCGGGCTCACCTTTCAAATGGCAAATACTGTAATCAGACTGGTAGGGTTTCCATGAGAGGCCAGAGGGAGCCAGCTTCCTACGGGAGTCCCAGAAGAGAAGCCATTGCATTTATTATTCAATGCCACTCCAATATGCTGGTTTTTCACCCCTTCGTGCCAGCCCTGATAGTCCAAGAATCACTCAAATCCAATAGTGTTTAAAAGCAAACGCCACCTCTCGGTACCAAGTATTTAACATGGCAAAAGGAAAAGCAGGCTGGACCTTGTAGTTTCGTTTCATCCCCACAGAGAAATGTGCATATACATACCCTATACACTTCACTTATGCCTTTACCAATGCCATAAAGACAGTTTGTAAAGTACCTAGTACTTATGATACCTAAGAGCCTAGATATACACACATCCAGTCACATGTTCACAAATATACACATATGCATTTGCCTTCACACACCCACAAACTATAGTGCATATATAACATACATAAACATACAGGCATACCTTTCATATCCAGTAAATACTGTACCCTGACCTTGTCATATATATATACACATACATAGCTGCCCTGCATCTATTGGTTTAAGTATTACCATGCCGTTGTGAGGCATTAGACTGCATTCATGAGAACAACAACAAAAGCCACACACACACAAAAAAGACAGAAAGAAACTATGAGCACTTATCTGGGAACAGAGAGAATACACTCAAAGCATGATAAAATACGAGCAGCTATATCTGTGCATTTTGTGTGGATATATCCTGTAAACAATGCAGTATATTGTTACACACCATTATATCATGTGAAGTCATATCTTACAACCATTACAAGACATGATGTCTCACTGAGCTCCATTATTTAAATGTAATTCCAGTGTAAATCGAGATAAGTCCCTAGATTTATTACTTTATCTGGGACAAAAGAGTTTTAGCTAAATTGTTCAATAAAATTTTAAAACTTTTCATTTGATGTCTGTATTTTTGTTGGTAGACACATATTATGTCTAATAAAATGAACCCAAACTGTACTCCAAGGCTATATTTTTTTAGCTGCAGGGGTTCCCGTAACTGCAGCTTTGCTCTTATTTCTTTTGCTTTTATTTCAACAGAAACCCACAGTAAAAATACAGTGAAAAACACTTGTAGGAAAGTAGTTGCACAGGCCTGTTATTATCACAAATATTTGGGGCCAAATTTAAAGAAATGACATAAAAGTTACAAGGTGATAAGTTGGCATAACTGGGTCAAATTCTTCTGTCAGCAACAGCAGTGAAAATCTGGAATAATTCCACTGACTGAGATCAGAATCTTGCCCTATGAAGGAGAGACAAGGGGATGAGGGAAAGAGAAAAAAGAGAAGCAAACATCAGTGAAATAGAGTAAGAGGGAAGAAATGAATGCTACCAGAAACATCACTTGCTTTAGAATCTATGAATCACTACTTTTCATTCATATACCAGAGGCAATGAAAGCTGATTCAAGCATTGGAACTGATGGAGAAAGATTATATCAAATTTTCAGGGGAATTCTTTGACTCTTCTCCACTTACCGGGGTACAGTCACACACCTACAGTTACCTGCAGCAAATTTACCTACTTTCTTTTGCAGCTTTCTTCCTCTCTCCCCCCTTACCTGTCACTTCTGTTTTATTCTGAAATGCCTGCAATTAGAGAAGGGCCCCAAGCAGACGCCTCATGAGCTTTCCCAAGTTTGGATCTAGGTCCAGATCAGAGTTTGACAACTCAGTCTCATTCCCTGAATCCAAACAACCCCAATCCATCGAGAAAGTTTGGATCTTGGTGTGGATCTGACTTCATCACTTGGGTCTATTGGTAGCTGTTATGCTTATGCCTGCTTATAGGTTCCTGCCCCACATGCAGAAGGACCAATGCTGTCTTTGAGATGGGATGTCTGCAGCTTCCCATGCAGTGCTACTCACCGCAGCATGGAGTCCAGTAAAATGCAGCTGCTAGAAGGGCAAAGTGGCAGCCGAGGCAGCCACCGCATGAATGTTTAACTTGTCAATCCTCATGACGCCAGGACCCTCCCCAGTCACCACTATGCCAACGTTCAGCAAAGGAACACATTAGGGCCGTCAATAGCGGTTCCCAGCAAGTACTTCAGGCTTAGTGACTGGCACTCAAAGCTCCTCCTTCTCTTCCTCAGTAATGAGCCTGTGTGCTGGGCCCAAACACACTGTTGCTGTTTGCTTCCCAGTCATTTGCAAGAACTCTAATTGGTAATGGAGCTTTGCCAGCTGCTGGAGCATGCAGAGGGCACTGCACAAAAGGGGCAGTTGCTTGAAAAGATTGTGACGCACTAAATCAAGCCACTTCCAAGCCAGCTCTTTCACAGCATTCTCAAACTAACTGGCTAACTGGAATCAGAAGTGTGCAACTGTTTGCCATAGGACCAAGTCCTGTATTGTTAATGGCTAAGGGTGATTCTCAGGGTAAGAGCCTATTCTTTCAGAGCAGGAGGATCTGGGTCAGTGGGAAGTTCCAAGTGGCCATATAGTGACAAATGTGGAGTCTCTAGAGGGTCATAATTCTGTTATAACCTGTATGTATCACAGAGGGGAAATTTCATAGAAAGCTGCTTTTGGCCTACATAAATGTATGTTTGTTTAGCTGGTCTCTTCTTTCAGCTTCAGCTGTTGTTCCAGGCAGCAGAATGAATGAAAGAAGAATTGCAAAAATGGGGAACAAAGTTATAAGAAAGGCAAAAACCTTAAATTCTCTATGCAGCCTTCCTCAAATATACTGTATGTGCCAGCATATATATTTAGTTCTCTTTTTCCGTCTCCTGTCAGTCTGGAGATGGTACCCAAGAGACCACTGCACAGCACTGTATGCACAGGAAGGGAAGCGTGATGCTCTTGGTGATTGCCTAATTTGGTAGTCATTTGATTAGAGCTGGCTTTTATTGGCTTTGTTGATAACTCCTGGTACAATGGGGAAAACGCGAGAGCGAGGAAGAGATGGGGATTTAATTGGATAATTCTCGCTGAAGCATCCCCTGTTTAACCAGCCAGAACCCCACCTGCATCTTTACATTACTTTGCATGTTAACAGGGTCTGTATCCTGCGGAGCGGTTGGTGTGGAGTGAGGGGTTATTAGAACTGGTGACACATCTTCTATTTATCCTCCAGGGTAATTAAAGCGTTATCTGAACCTTAGGCTAGGGCAGTTTGAATCACCACAGCTGCACACATCTGTAAGTGCATGTGTTTGCTCCTGTCCATTCAGTCAGCACTCATTGAGACCCAGATACACTTTATTGTATTATGCCTTTCTTAGTGTCACATATACATGGAGCTGGATCAAACTCTTGTTCTGACCTGTTGGGGGTATCCTCCTTTCCATTGCAATTTATGAGCCACAAAAATACTAATGTTCCTTATTCCAGCCCCCAGTCCAGGCAGGCTCCCCTCCATCTCATAATTGGCAGGTGTCTTCATATCTCAGTCTAAAGTCCTGTCTACACTATAGTTGGACTCCCAGAAATGTAGCACTGGAAGGCATCTTAAGAGGTCATCTAATCCACCCACATCCTGTGCTGAGGCAGGACCAAGTATACCTAGACCATCCCTGGCAGGAGTTTGTCTAACCTGTTCTTAACAGCCTTCAATGATGGGGATTCCACAACCTCTCTAAGTCACTTATTCCAGTATTTAATTATCCTTATAGTTAGAAAGTTTTTCCTGTTATCCAACTTAAATCTCGCTTACTGCAGTCATGCTGCCTCAACTTTAAACACACTTCTTACTAGCAAGATTTGAGTACAGTTTCCCTTACCAGTAATACTCACAACTGTACCGTGCCCATGTTTTAGAAGAATGCTATAGATTGCCCAAGTGGATAGTCTGTAGCATAATTTGATAGCATGATTTGCAGAAACAAAATCCTGGCTACATTGATCAGGGAAACTGGGCTAGAACCTGACTAGCAACAAGCCGTGATTAAAAGCATTTGTAGTAGCTCACTTTCACTCCCAGCTTGGATAGGACATTAGTGTCTCCATGGTGGGGCATCTTCCACTTCTCTGCCCCTGCTCCAGCATGGGAGAGGGAAGAAGTGTGAATGAGGGGATTCATCTACCCTTACCTGTCCCTGCACTGGAGTGAAAAAGCAGGAGGCACTACTTCATTCTGCATTGTGCCCTGCACTGAACTTTCCAAGAATGGGAAGGGTGATATTTTATTTTCTCAATGTAAATCAAAACAAAAACCACCACCCCTCTCTGAAGGAAAAAGTAACCAAGATACTCAGGATTTCTAAAACTAGGAAGAGGAACAATGGAGTAGAAAATGCTGAAACACTTCGACACTGAGTGAGTGCAAGTAGGACACCTGGACACCTTAAAATGTCTAATTCTGTTTGTTTTCCTAACTAAGTTAGCCAAAATAAATTTGATGCTTGGCATTCCCTTCTCCGTGGGCTCGGAAGCAGCATAAACCCTCAGCTGGATGGGTGAAAATTTCCAGGTGGCAGCAATGTGCAGATGCTAAGAAATGTCACCATCAGCATCTGGAGTTTTTCCTATTGCAGTCAACGTGTCCTTTATTTTTGTGACATATCTCATGATTCAAATGGGCCAGCCCCAAGCTGGTTTCCGGTTAGAGACAGACCAGACGCACAGAGGTTCTCACGCCAGACTCTAGCAAAATCCATATTAGACTTACATTGTCTCAAATGGTTTTGTTCTGCATGATTTTTATTTACCTCAGAAGCAGCATTTGGCTTTCAGGGAGGTTTCCAGCAAGCTGCCTTTTTCTCTGACCATTAGACAACATGGCCTCCATGATGTCACTCCAAGGGAAGTTAAATGCTTTATATTGATAATGGATAAACCAATTTGAGGGAAACAAACATCAGGAAGGTGGAAGAATGACTCAAACTCTCCAATCTCTGGCACCCATAAAGACCTGCTAACCTACATTTTGGGGCCCCAAACACACCTAAAGCCCTACCACCAGCCCTGACCATAATGACCATGAGTACAAACATGAACAGTCGCTCTTTTAGGATAGCAACAATTTTAGTGGCCAGATGATTAACCTGGTGGCCATATTCTGTAAGATATCCTACATAAAGCACTTTTGTCAATGGATTACAAAGCTATCTCAGAAGACACATAAGGAGAATCATTCTGTCAAAAGGGTTTTGGTGAGAGTTTGATCTGCCAAGTCTTTTCAAGGGTGCACTTTAACCTGAGAGACAACTTCATCCCTGGGGAACTCCTCTGAAACTCATGGAATTACACAGGAGAAGGCATTGGCCCACTATGTCAATTTCTGCTTTAAAGGAACACCGCTTATTAGAAATTAAAATGACTCTCCCAGGAGATTAGCCCCAATTTGTAGGTCTCAGTGAAAGGTGTGTGTTATTTTTACCACACACCCTTTGCTTCAGAGCTAAAATGACCAACTACCCCCTCTCAACTCCCCCCCAAAAAATTCCACTGTTCCTAATATAAGCAAAAGAGTGCCCGCCTATATGCCCTGAGAGGAATAATCAGACTACTTCATGCCCATTCCCCCGATGTAAATAAATCAGATCTCACCAATGTGCCCCACAGTGGGGACAGGGGATTATGCACCCTGACAAAGCTATACATGTCAGTCCCAGACATATGCCCTGATACTGGTAAATAAACTGCTGGTTGTGTTTATGCCCTGACATTGGTATAATCAAACAGGTGCCTGTATAGGAGATGCAGCATGTGCAGCAGTGTGTTCACTAGTGGTAGGTAGTAGGTCTGGGCTTTTATGGTTTTCTTATTTAATTTAGCACTGAACTAAAGACCAGTTTTTAAAATCTAAACACTTCTGAAGTGCATTTGGCTTTGCCTCCCTCGCTCTCTCTGTTTCAAGTCTGACTAATTCTCACCACTTTCTCAGTATCCCTTTGAGAAGTTCTGTTTAAATTCAGGGCCAGTGTGACCTGCTGAATAATCCATTCCACTTTCATTTCCTCATCTTTATATCTCCACACATCCTGTCTCCTTCCTTTCGACCCCATGCAGGTGTCCCAGCCATTCCCAGCCTCAAATATTTTCAACTCTGAAGTCATGTCCTGTTGCACCGCAATACCATCAGGTTCTGACTCCAGGCAGGAGGCCAGGAGTTAATTTTTTTTCTCCTGTATACAGCACAGCGTGGCAGTTAGGTTTTCTGATGTCAGTTATGCCATGTAGGTGACTGGTTAGTGCAGCAGATGCATCCTAGAAATAGCTTTTTATCCACCAAATTTGGATCTGGAAATACCTTTCAGACTCCCCAAAGTCAGTGATCCACACATGGGTTTGGATTCTGCCAATCTCGAAAGTTCAAGGAGTTTCAAATTAGAATTTAGGACTGAGCCCAACTCTAAGATGCTATTAAGTCAGTGCAAGTAGGAAATCAGCAACGAAGATCCCAATAATAGCAATTTCCCCATCCTTACTAACGCACACTTCTCCTTGCTGACCACTCCTTGTTAAATATATTCCATTCTGATTTTCAAGGAGGGGAAAAGACGAACATGCAAATATGCAGCATCTCACTCACACATTTCAACAAACAGCAATTCAGGAAGAAGTTAAAAATGAGACCCGATGCTGGGTCTCCTGGAAAGCGCCAAGCCACCAATCCTACAGCAGTAGACACTTCCAGTATACTCACAACACGTGTCCTTGATGTCCTGCTTCGGCAACCCTAGACACAGCACATCAAGGGATGTGAGAGAACTCCCCTTGCAGTTTCAGGTACGGTAGATTTTTGTCCACACAATCAGCACACTCACCTTCCAGGCCTTTCACAACTCTACACTTCCCTAGTTAACCATTATTGTCTCTTATCACTTCCTCCCTCTCCCCCTTCACTCATACCAGGCTAAAATGCCTCTCTTCACCCACAAACAGCTTCACGCTGCCCATTACACACACTGCACACTCCCTGAACTGATCCATACAGCTGCTACCCTTCCCTCCATCAAATCGGTCCTTCAGCCCCACTCTTGCTGTGATGTCTACATTCTGTAAGTCAATTCATAGTGGTGAGGTTAGGGAGGCCTTGTATTATTTATTTATAATTGCATGAGTGTATTACTACCATCCTCCATCCTCCCTGCCCTTCCCTCCTATTGTTCATTGTGTCTTGTTTCAAATTAGATTGAAAGCTTTTCAGGGCAGAGACCATGTCTTCCTATACGTTTGTATAGCACAATAGGGCCTCAGTCTTGATTGGGACCTTTGGCACTATTGTAGCACAAATGAATAATAAAAAGCAATAATAATAATTAAAGCGCAACCTTGACTCCATAAAACCCAGTTGCCATGGGCCTGAGCCAAAGCTCATTGAAGTCAACTGAAAGAAAGACTTCCTTTGACCTAAGTAGGCTTTGAATCATGCCCCTAATGAGGTTAAAAATTACACTAAGCTACACAGCCAGGCTGAAATTCCCAGTTCTGCTGTCACGCTCCCTCATCCTGCAAAGGCTGGGAGTGCATTGGAGACAGTATTTTCAGCCCCTGCGGGGAAGAAGTGCATCATGTCATCTCAGTCAAGTGGGATCATTATGGCCAATCATAAAACATCGGCGATGAGCTTTGAATGGTGTCAACCAGTCATCGTCAGCTGGAAGAAAGGAAGATGCGATGTGGGGCTCTCTGGAAATAGAAATGCATTTGGGTGGGCTATCTGAGCACTTACTCTTTCCCCTCCCTCTCTTTATGATTCATGGGATTGTATCTCTGGCGGATACCCCTTGCCCCATCTGTACACTCAGCTGCTTTTAGTCTCCGCTGTTGGCAGGTATATTACGGCAGGAAGCTTGACATTACCTTGGAGAACACCCTGTGACATTGAACAAAGGATGTTTCCCAGCACTGGGCAGTGACACACATTGTTAACAGAACTGGTCTGAATCATGGAAAACAAGTGAAATGACAATCACTGATCAGTCGTTCCTCCTCCTCCCTCATAACTCTGTCAACCCTTTCAGCAGGATTGTCAAAATATGTTTGTCACAGAACAATTCCTAGCTCTTTTTTTTTTTTTTTTTTTGGTAACAGACTGTGGCTGAACTCATCCATTTGGAACAAAACCCAATATTCATTTCCTCTCTGGGCGGTTTATCTTATTATTGGCTCACCTGCTCCTGAAGTTGAAAAGCTGTGAGTGTAGCTGATTCTTCAAAGTAAAATTCTATTTTATTTCCCAGCCTCGCACATTTGGTGGCTGCAGGTTATAAACAGGAATTTAAAGACCCTCCTGGTAAACGGTGAGAAACATTCTGTTTAGAGTAGGACTGAATGAGCTGGAAACATCCTTCTCCCAAACCCCACTCCAAGTCAGAATCTTTCCTAAGTCTCAGACCTGCTCATCTCAGGAAACCCTTTACCCCACAAGGCTTGTTACATAATTTTTCCAACCTCATAGACATCTCTGGGTAGGATTTTCAGAAGCACATATCATTGACCTAACTGTGCTCTGGTTGAAGTTTATGATAAAAATCCCATTGACTTCATTGGGAACAGAGTTAAGCCATGCCATAGCTGCAACTCTCCAACATGCATATAGGCTGTCTTCCCTTTGAGAAGCCTGTCAGCAGCTTTTATGCTTGGTCTTAGGTACTACTGTATTCAAATCTCATGTCTGCTCTTTGAGATGTCTTTTTCCTTGGGGAAAAAGTATATGAATGCAATGGCATGAGATTTAGCATAAAGGCTGTCAGACTTGCCAGATGTCACTGTGGGATCTGCAAAGATAGCAAGGAACTCCGGGGCCTACTGGAAGGTCTTTCAGGGTATCAGGGTGACATCTGGGGTGATGTGAGAGGAGAGTAGCCTCAAGAGACTTGCATAAGCATTGGAAATTTTGCTCATCAGAATGGAACCTCTGAATCTTTGGGGGTTCAGTAATTCAGAGACAGTTTACTGCTTATATACTTTCTGTATAAATTGGGGGATTTTTAATGTTTTGCACTTCCAAAGCACCTACACTCCAAGAATTCCAAAGCACTTTACAAATATCACTTAATAAAACTCACAACTCTTTTCTGAGATAGGGGATGGTATCCTCATTTTACAGATGCGGAAACTACGGCCCAGAGCAGCTTGGCCAGTGATCTGTAAGGCCATGGAGCAGGGCTGTGGCAGGAATAGAATCCAGATTTCCTGAATTTGTGCTTTGCAGACAAGACCAGGCTTCTGCCTCCAGTACAACAATCCCTACATTGCTTTTTAAACATAGATACATTTGTATTAATAACAGGAGCTTTATTTCATAAGAGTTCCTCTGCTTTCATTGTATGGTGATCCCACTCCAAGATTTTCTAGTGAAGTGCCCTGAAAAGACTAAACAAGGTTCCCAAGACAGGAGCCAGCCTGATGGTTCTGAGTCCATTAGTTTCAAGAAGTAACTCCCAGACCCCTTGTCTTTTCTCTGCACTTGGCATGTTAGGTCCATTGATCTCATTACTATGATATATCGATTTCCTATTTAACTCGAATTCCCTCTGGAAAGCTATGATGGTGTCTTTCAACTGCAGACAGATTGAGTGGTGATGTGCTAGTACCGGCTGCCAGCACTGCACAGTATGAAAAGATTCTGGGCTGGCACTGTAGAATTCAGCGCTTATTGCCCCAGATGCAACTGGCTCAGCCCTTTAGAGAGCTTTTGCTCTCCCTCACTCTCTCATATTCTAGCCAAATCCATCCATAATGTGTGGGAAAACTGCCCATCCTTGCAAGAGCTAGAAATGCATAGAGAATATCCATTGTTCCTTCTGCTGCCGATGCTGCAAACAGATCTGAGCTTGCATGTCAGCCAGAGCTACCTTGAGTGGCAGAGAAGTCATCATGCAGGTCAAGGACAGATGAATGAGGCATGTGTTAAAACAAGAAAACCAATCACAGCTGCAAATGAAAGGAAGAGAAAGTGTGAAGAAGGATTCAAAGGTGTCAGACTAGTCCCACTGATTCTGACTACAATAAGTTCTTATTCTTGTCTTTCAGTCCCCGTATCTCCTTTCTTGATCAGGAGGTGCTGCACCGTAATGACTTAGAACCAAGCAGATTGAGAGGCTGATCTATTATGCATGCTGCATTTCCATTCTCATGTAGCCTGTTGCCACCTGTCCTGTTAAATTAATGTGGGGTCTGTAAAAGCACCCTGGCAAGACATGCTCTCCCCGGAGAACTGAATTGTATTGTGTGATATGCCCTGAATATGGCATTCTGTTAAACAACAGCCGCCTCTGGGCTGCGATGCGACTTCGGCTGCTCAGCTGCCTGTGCTGGTTCGAGTGCGGTGTTTCCTCCTATACGCCATGGTTTGGTGAAGGGCTTCATATTGTAGCTGGTAGCCTTCATTCTTCTAGAAAGACTGAGGTTTCTGAAATTCTATTTACACCTACACTGCTTAACTTACAGCACATACCGTTGCAAAATCTGTGCAAATATAAGGTGATACACGTTATTCTGATGCATTCCCTTTAAGGCTGGTTTATAAAAGGAGCGGAAGGGAGACTGCGGGCACAGCAGCTATTAGGACTAATATGTTCTGTCATATGATACACCTCTGGATTAATTAAACGTAGAAAAGAAAACAAAACAAAAGGGGGAAAGATATGTCTGAGAATTATCCATGCATCTTTTTACTTCAAGTTCACAAGTCTTGAAGGAGATGGAAGGGTGGTTTAGTGAATAGGGCACTGACTTGGGGATCAGAAGACCTAGGTTTAATTCTCATCTTAGACACATCATTCCCGAGTGACCTTGGGCAAGTCACTTAGTCTATCTCATGCCTCGGTTTCCATCTGTACAATGAGGATAATACTTCCCTACTTCACAGAGGTGTTGTGAGAATAAAATCCATTAATGTGCGATGCCCAAATACTGTGGTGATGAGGACCATAGAAGTACCTAGTTATAGAAAGAATGTAGAGCAATTCAGTGGTAAGTAAAAAGTCATTGATGTTTTGGTAGCCTATGTGAAATGATGTTGTAGCCCTGTGGGTCCCAGGATATTAGAGAGACATGGTGGATGTGGTCAGACCTTTTATTGGACCAACTTCTGTTGGTGAGAGAGACAAGCTTTCCGGCTTACTCGGGCCTGAAGAAAAGCTCTGCCTAAGCTCAAAAATGTCTCTCTCTCAACAGAAGTTGATCCAATAAAAGATATTACCTCACCAAGCTTGTCCCTCTATCTGAAATGAGTTAGTCAAGTTCCCCAGGGGGGCAAGTCACCAAATCACCACTTTGGCATCCTTGTAGACAGACCAAAAGGCCTTAGACTGAATGGGCATGGACAATGAACTATCCAAAAAAGTTCTCCATGTTTCTCTCCCATTCTGCAGATAAATAAAAGGTTTTAGTCTCCAAAACTCTGGCACATTTTACAAGCCTCACATTTCCTTTTCCCAACTTCTCTCTATGTGTTTGGCAGTTCCCTCCATCTCGCCTGTTGTTTTGCTAATGCTTTCCTCCTAGGAGATGGAGGTGTATGTGAAGAACGCTGCATGGATTTCTCTTGCGGCTGGGTTGTGGAAAGTACAGAAAATGGAGTGTGATTGCACCGCTTAGGTGATTGCTTTGTACCTTGGGAGAAGGGGTTTGACAGTTTGTATGCAGCACTATCTGGGTGTACCTGGAAGGCGTATCTGATTAATAGAATTGTTTTATTTGCCTCTGGCTGAACCACGCAAAGCTCAAGAGAGTTTTTTTTCTGAGCCACTCCATTAACACACAAACAGGCAGCAATGCTAGCTGCTGACACCAGGGTTAATTAAATCTATCTCTCCATCAATTCTTATTCAACTATTATCGACGGTCGTTAGATCAGTGACAAAGTGACAAGAAAACAGTAATAGACTCATTTTAACCTTTGCAGTGCTGGAAAAGCTTAGTGAGAAACGGGGCTGGCACTTCCCTTGCATTCCTTTTTGTGTTTCTCTCAAATGCTTTTTGGCCCATACCTGTCAGCATCACTTTGTTTTCATACATCTAGGAACACAGGCATCTCTTGCACTTCCTATCCCTGCCCAATCTCCATTAAGGAGAAGGAAGGAAAGTAATTCCTTCCAGGAATAAATTATGTCTCTTTTATCTTGTGACACTTGATACTGTGGAAGAAATTAGGACAATTAGCTTACATAAAAAATGTAGAGGGAAAAAAGTTTGGAAGTCATCAAGTCTCTCATAAACTTCAGGCTTTAACATTACGTTAGATGCGGTGAGAGTCGTATCTTGCTTGCCCAGGAAAATAAGTTATTGGAGGAAACATCCTTTGTACCCATATATCCCCATAAAATATACTTATCACAAAATTCTATCTTGCAGCTCTGTGGAGACTCTGCAAACTGGCATATGCATCATACTTCACTGATTACAAACTAACCAATGCACTAAACCAAATTCAGGCTTTTCAGCTCTTTCTCGCTTTCTCTCTCGTGGTCTACAAATCTAGAGATCAAGGCACTGGACCCAAATCCAAAAGCTGGGATTCTGATTTCTGAGCTGGGTGGCAAGCCTAGGGTCCTTCCCCCTCTCCACAATGGTATAAGGAATGTACATGTGATGTGAGATCAATTCTAAGATTAAGCTGTGATGATTTATGTATGACTTATGAATTCTGGCTGATATGAAGTTGTTACTGTGAAAACTACTGTATCATGAATGCCCTTCTCTCTATATGTATCCTCCATTGCTGACAAGCTTTTAAGCATGTATCTCCAAAACCAGAGACAATGGTGGGTCATTAGACATCAACTACTGTATATTCCAAGTGACACATCTTGAGATAATGGCTTTTCTTGAAGTGAGACAGAGGTGATAAAGCAGGAGTTTATAAAAAGACTCAGAGACATACAGGAAGTTTTGGGCAGCAGGAGGAAGGAAGGAAATGGAATGGCCAAGTCCAGCAGAGGTGGGCCAGGGGAAGAAGGCTCCATGTTGCAGAACAGAAGCCAGGCACTGCAACAGAAGGACATTGGGTGTCCCCAAAGGACTCTAACCCCAACCCAAAGAATGTTCAGGAGTGGTGAGGAAACCAAGGTAGGGAACTGCATATAGAGGTTATTATTTTATTTATAGAGCAGTGTATTTATCATGCTACATAAGAAAGAAAAATGCTGTGTTTGAGTCCTCTGCAAAGTCTGTATGTGTTATGTGCTACACTTTAGCACATGGGCTCTTTGAAGAGGTAAACCTTTAGGTGGAGTTCTAGGGGAGAAGGAGTACTTGTGGCACCTTAAAGACTAACAAAGTACACAAGTACTCCTCGTTCTTTTTGCAGATACAGACTAACATGGCTGTTACTCTGAAACCTGTCATTATTCCACGGGAGGGTGTGTTTAAGCTAGAGGGAGGGTCTGAGGGCTAAGCACTGGTTCCGGAAACTGGGCAATGGGCCATATGGTTGCAACTCTCAAGAGGCGGTGATAGCTAGAAGATCTGCACCCTAGTTGTGTGCTCAGAGGCTCTAAGATAGGGACAGTGCCTGGGTTCTGTTCAGGCTCCAGGGGCTTAAAACACATGTGATCCAGTGCCTGGATCTGCTCACAGCAGTCTGGTGAATAGCCAAAACGGGGCATTCGAGTGGACCTGTGACATAAGCCTACCAAGCCTATACCTAGCGTCTGTTTTTCCATTCCTGGGGGATCCCATGCAGATAGTCCGACTCCTCACTCTGGGAGCCATGTAAGTGGGGCATCTAATCATCTGTGATCTTGCTCAGTTCTGACCCCTGTTAGCATCTCCTTTTCAAGGTCTTCTGGGAGTTGTGGAAAAGCCTCATAATATACCAAAAAAGAAGAAAGTTCCCCTTCTTGTAAAACCAGTGACATGACTAGGTCCTGCACATTAATTTTCTGACCTTACAAAGTTCAAATTCTCAGAACCTTAAAGAAGGCTCCTTGGGACTGGTGGTATCTGTTATTCATTCAGCTGCTTAAAATACATCTGCCCAGTGGCAAATTAACCAAAAGGATGGATATCTGAGAGAGCAAAGACTCATTTCAGTTATGGAGACGTTTGTGATGAGATAATACGCTAGGCCAAAATAGGGGCATCTACCCATTTAGACTTAGATTTTCAAAAGTGGACCTAAGTTTTGTGTTCTTTGGTTTTGAGGTGCCCTGCTTGAAACACCTAAGACTTGGTACAGCTCCTGCTGGGTCCAATGGAACTGGGGTGGCTCTACATGTCTGGAAATCAAACCCACAGTGTCTCAAGCTGGGCACATGGAATCTGAGGAACCCAAAACCAACAGTCATTTTTGAAAATGTGGGCCTTAGCGGCTACCCGAGATTCTGATGTCTCGTGCACTAGTATGGGTGACTCTGTAACGGGTTGAATCACAGAACCCCCCTTGGGAGCTGCCAACTGATGTGCCAAGACTACTTCTGCCCCTGCTTTCGTGCCCCGTCAGCTTAGGACTTCAGTGCCCTGCCTGGTTTGAGCCAGACTCGCTAGCCTGCTGCAAACCCAGACCCAGGTCTGAATCACGTCCCCTAACAACTGTAGGCTTGACTGAAAGCAGCTTACAGAGGTGTTCTTGTCTTTAACACTCAGATGCCCAACTCTCAATGGAGTCTGAACCCAAATAAATCCATTTTACCCTGTATAAAGCTTATACAGGGTAAACTCATAAATTGTTCGCCCTCTATAACACTGATAGAGAGATATGCACAGCTGTTTGCCCACCCAGGTATTAACACATA
The DNA here is from genome assembly GCF_011386835.1 of Chrysemys picta bellii. Classification (NCBI taxonomy): domain Eukaryota; kingdom Metazoa; phylum Chordata; order Testudines; family Emydidae; genus Chrysemys; species Chrysemys picta. Next base: position 87,132,336 of record NC_088797.1, on the reverse strand, counting down.
CTCTGAGTTAATTAATAAGTAAAAAGTGATTTTATTAAATACAAAAGTAGGATTTAAGTGGTTCCAAGTAGTAACAGAAAGAACAAAGTAAGTCACCAAGTGAAATAAAATAAAACATGCAAGTCTATGTCTAATAAAACTGAATACAGATAATCTCACCATTCCAGAATGCTTCCTTTTACAGACTATTCTCCTTTTAGTCTGGGTCCAGCAATCACTCACACCCCTTGCAGTCACTGTCCTTTGTTCCAGTTTCTTTCAGGTATCTTTGGGGGTGGAGAGGCTCTCTCTTTAGCCAGCTGAAGACAAAATGGAGGGGTCTCCCCTGGGCTTAAATAGACTTTCTCTTGTGGATGGAGATCCCCTCCTCTCTCCTATGCAAAGTCCAGCTACAAAATGGAGTTTTGGAGTTATCTGGGCAAGTCACATGTCCATGCATGACTGAATTCCTTATCAGCCAAGCCACCTTCCTGGGAAAGTCCAGAAGTGGATTGGTGTCTCCAAGTTCATTGTTGGCTTAAGTGTTTCTTGATGGGGCACTTACTGAAAATAGTCTTTTCTCAGGAAGCTGACCGACTGCTTCACTACAGCCTACTTAGAATCAAACAAGTATGCAGCCAATATTCATAACTTCGAATACAAAAATGATACATGCATACAACTAGGATTAATAGATTCAGTAGATCATGACCTTTACAGAGATATGTTACCTGGTATATGTAGCATAAAACACATTCTAGTTATGTTATATATATAAACATTCATAAACATATTTCCATAAAGCCTTATGGGTGGCACTGTCACAGACTCCACTATCAAAGGTGGGAAAAGGTGAACTGCGGGAGCTGCTCTAGGACGGTGATGTGCAAAGAGGCTGCTCTGAGTCAGTGACACATTGGGCAGGCAGTCTGGAAAGTGACAGGCTGTGGAGCGATGCACTGAGGGAGCTGACCCATTCTTTGGCAAATGCTCTGGCATGGTGACACATTCAGAGAGATGCTGTGGGCATACTGGCAAGATGCTTGGAGGGGATGACATAGGGAGGCTCTTGGCAGCAGCAAAACATTAATGGGGAGATGCTCTAGGGCAGCGATAGCTTGGGGCAGGCACTCTGGGGAGGCGACACGTTGTTTGGGAGGAGGTCACATATTGTATGACAGAGTCTCTGGGACACATGGAAGGAGAAACACTGGCAGAATCACTATTGTGATGGGATGTATAAACCCCATACTGGGACAGAAGGGGTTAAGGAGCAGTTCTGGGCCCAGGTGTCTCTGTGCTGCTGCATATGTAGAACCTGCTTCATCTGGAGGAGCGTAAAAGAGAGCCAGACAGCTCCTAAGGGGGCAGACAGGATAGAAGGACAGACCTACCTAAGTGAGGGCCCAGCTAGAGCCCTGGCTGAAGGAGAGAAGTCTGTAAGCAGCAGCTATCCCAGTTCCTAGAGGAGGGACCAGACTTTCTCTAGCCTGAGGAAACACTTCACTCCATTGTCTGCTGGATCATTTGTGAGGCTTTCTGACCATGCCCTTGAGTGAGTGGGTATATGGGTAGGAGTGGCCCAACAAGGCAGTTCTGAAGCACTCCTGGGCATTTGATATTGCTGCCTCTCACAGGGCCCTGGGTCAGAGCCTGGTGGAGAAGGAGGACCCAGGCTCCCCTCCTGCCACCTTCCCATTAAGGGGGCACAAGCCCCTCCTCCTCTTCCCCCTGGGAGCTGAGGTCTGGACGTGGGCTGAAGACTCCCTTTTTCATGGGGAATGTTGCACTCACAAAGATTTTTTGTTGTTGGACTCTGTTAACCACTGGAAAGGGGCAGATTCAACTGGTGCCCTGGCTGGAGTCACCTATTACTGGAAAAGTTGACCGCTATGGTGCCAGAGTGACTACCAGCAGGGGACTTCAGAGAAGGGGAACAGTTGTGACCCGGGTATCTAACCACTAGGCGGTACCACTGGTAAGCTCAACCCGACACAACTATAAACTCCTAAGCAATTAAATATCCCTTGGGAAAGTCAACTACAAATATCACTCAGTTTGTGAAGTATGTAATCACAAAAAGGACCTAGACACTTTTCATTCCCCGGAGCAATTCTCTATTGGATCAATATTTTTCCTCCTGCACCAAGGAGAACCTATGTCCTGAAGGCTCCTTTCAGTACCATTTGGGTTTTCACAGGCAGGCTTGAGGTGAAAGCAACTTTACTCTTTTCCCTCTCTGATTAACAGTTTAAATGAGAACTGAAGGCTGCCGAAGGGCTGCAATCCATTTCCACATTTCTATCTCAATGGCTTACAGGGCGCTGTCCGGCTCCCTTCAAGGTCAGTCACAGCCCTGCAGTGAAATTTCAGCATATCCAGAAAGTGTTGCTTGTGTCCCACAATTTTTCCTTTGCAGAGCAGATAGACAGCGCTGCAGCCCTGACAGCTCACCTCTCCTAACCTGCCCATCACCTGAATGCCACCTCCACTCTGCCCTGGTGTGAAACTCACCCACGACACATAGCAAACACACTAGTGTCTGCATTTGTCCACTTGTCCATTGGAAAAACGGTGCTTCAGAGGGGATTCTGCTCCAAACTGCCTGAGCTTGGAAAAGAGAATGGTCATGTGGTTAGATGGCTCAATGAGTCAGTGCCCTGGCCTGCCACCTCGAAGACTTCATTCAAGTCATGTCTTATGTCACAACTGTGATCTCAATCCAGTCTCTAGAGGACATCACAAAGCCAATGATGTGTCAGGACTGATCATTTCTAGAACCTGAACAGCTGGGATTGCTCTAGCTCACTAATGAGGTATACTCACAGACGTGCTTTATCTGAAACCCAGCTGGCCAATGACACCAAGGGATCCATGTCTGAAGTGGCTCATAGGTGATTTAACTGCACTACTGTTGACATTGAAGGAGGTCATGCTCTGACATGGGGACCCAGCACAATGCCAATCCCCCCAAACCTGACACTTGTAATCAGGTCCCATCAGGTTTGGGTGGGGTTGCAAGGCTCTACTGTATTGCTGCATTAGCAGGCCAAGACCAACCCATCTCCGGAGAGCAGACTTTTCAAGTTTTCAGGTGGCAGACTCCATCCTTACTGGGCATGGAACGCTTTCAGCCTATGCATAGGGCGGGCTTTTCACACACCTTAGGTGACATTTTCCACATTGACTTTCCAGTCATTCGCTGGCTCCCTCTTCTGAAGTTGTCACAGATTGCCCATGCAGTGTTTGGGGTATTAGTGAATACCTGTGTCATTTTCTGCATCCTGGCAGATTGTCCGTTCCTACATCCTTTCATTGGGGAACAGAGAAAATACCCAACCCTAGCCCTCAAAACATGCGCACATCCACATTTTAAAGAGTTATACCATCCTTGCTTCCCCATTATCATCAACAAACAGGCACATTATAAAATGTCCTTTGGTCTTGATCCCAGTAAAAATAGCAGTGAGGGGAAAGTTGCTTTTGGCTTAAGGTGATTGTTTTAGGCTAACATCAGAACTGAGAGCAAGACCGAAAGCCCTCGTAATCCTAGTCTTCCATACCTTTCTTTATTCAGCAAAGAGCCTGGTTCTGCCTTGCAGGGGACTCTCAATGTTGCATAAAGGAAAGCTTGAAGGGGAAAAAAAGATGGAGAGAAACAAGCCTGAAAAACTAGCATTTGGAATGATGAGAGACCGTTTTGTTAAAGAGCAGTAATTAGGAGGTACAGAAACATAAGGGGTTAACATGCTTGCCTCTCACCTCTCAAGATGCAGCGTTCAATCCTGTAAGGTTACTGATGAAAATGAGTTCAGTTTCTCAGCCTATTTGCTAGTGGATGTTGGCTCCCAGGGTAAAACACCATTAAAGGGGCATCATTATTAGTTTCTGCTCAGCAGAAATTCAGGACTGGAATATTAGGGATATGACAGATCGGGGTTGTGGTATACTGTCTAGGTTCGGTGGAGGTCCAGGCTTGGAGGAGTGGAAGGGAATGGAGCTATACTTTACAATTGTGGCACAGTTGCATTGGCAGAACTGGCCAGGAGCCAGGACTGGAACAGCATGGAGGACTGCAGCTCAGTCAATTTTAAAAGCAATTATTTCCCGAGGGGGAAGCGTGTCGGTAATCATGAATATACCCTATTTTTTTCTATTTTACTTTGCCATCCATTCAGTCCAAGGCGCCTGAGCCCCAAGTGTGTCAGTGTCCAGCAGACATCGGCTAGGTGGCCACATGGTGCTTCGTGCAGCAGCCAGTAAGGAACTAGTTTCTACACACAGGGTGAGTTTTTTAAGGGTAAAAGTGCGATGCCTCGATAGCGGCTAAAGAGGCAGATGTGGTAGTAGCTTCTCCCTTACGAGCGTTATGCCTCTTCAGTGCTTCCAGCTGGCCCAGCAGCAAGGGTTTAAAGCAGATCTGCTTGTAAGGATCAGTTTTGCTGATTAGCATCAGTTTAAAATAAAACCAAGCCAACACTTTAAATACTTTTAGCCAGCTCTTGTTGCTCAAAAAAGAAAATAATTTCTGTATTCATTTAGAGAAGGAAATAATTACCTCATTTATGACATGAAGTCGATTTTTTGTCCTGAACAAGAGGGAACTCTGCACCAACAGAGGGAATTTTAGAGAGAAGGAAACAAGATTTACATTTACGTGCTTCGATTAAAAATGAAAAGAAGTCTATGGTGTTGTGGGTTTATTTCCCGCCCCCCCTTGCCCCCCCCACCAACACAACATAAAATCCGATTGTGTGAAGGCTAAGATCTGATGTGGCTATTAAATGTCCTGGATTCTTCTGTGTTGAAGGGGGAAAATGTCTCCCAAACCTTATTAGTCATAAGACTTGTTGAGACTTTACAGTTTGGAGACATCTGGGGTTAGAGAGTTCTTCTTTCCCAATTGTCCTTGTAAATAGATAGATGAATTTAAATTGTAGGCTCAGGAAATCTGTTCTTCTTTCAATGGCCCCAAGCAAGATGAAATCAGGCAATTTACATGGGTTAAACTGATTGATGTTAACAGCAGTTGTGGGTATAAATGAGTCAGAAGCCCTGTGTGTACATTTCAGCTATTGGGTCATATCTGAAATCCATTCCCAAGCGGGCTGAAAGATCCAACCTGGCATTTCTGTGTGGCTGCCCATAGGTGACAGGTGCCACCTAATGGAGCCTCCACCAATCCTGGGCATGTACAGGCTTGTTAATTCAGTTAGAACGAGGAGGAAGAGAAAGGCATGTGGATTTCTTTCTCTTGAACTTCTTCATATGCATTAACCTCTGGGAACAGCCTGTGCTTCTATGGTCCTCCTGGCAGCACCCATTGATCCTAATTATAGATTATAAAATTGACTCCTGAAAGACTAGAGAGGAGCTGTGGCAGAAGCCAAGGATGGACACAGTATAGGGGTGCTCTAGCCAGTCACCTTTTCCATCCATAGCCGCCTAAGCTGGGTGCCATGGAAGGATTGGCATAGCGCTACTGTGCTGGGTCTCTGCCACTCAGAGAATCCTCAGGAAGCCAGTTAAGCAGTCTTTATGGCTCATAGCACGGCCGAGTTTCAGGCCTTCAGTTTCTTCCTTGCGTTTGCCAGCACTGCAATATGAATAACCCTTATTAGAGTGAGCGTGCAGCAAGACTTGAACTGGCACAATTTTGATCTAGCAGGTAGTAGCTCTAGCAGATAAGCTAAAGGAGGGCTCCTTCTGCATAGCTCATCTGCTAGAAGCTCTGCTCCAGCTGAGCAAGTCACAGCTATGCATTGAGCTGTTCTCATTTGAAAGCAGCCTGTATTCATATACAAGGGGAGGGAGATTCTAGTTTACTTTAATCTCCTCTGGGCACATTGCCCTTAGGAAGTGGTCTGGACTGACCTCCATCCCAGCAGCTCCTGCCTGGTCTCCTTGTACAGTCTCCAAGGGAAAATGGAGTGGTTGCTGGTTCCATCACATGCGAAATCTGAGCCTGCTTCAGGAATGCGTGGTGCCCTTCTGGAGCAGTGGTGCAATCGGGTTAGGGAGTGTGGGGAAGGTTATATTTGAACAGGATAATTGATATTAAATTACATGGGAAAGAAGAAATTGTAGACGGGTGAGTTGGTAAATATATCTATTTTTCATCGTCTGCACCAAAATGATTGAAGTCAGTGGCAAGGATGATACATGACAGAAAATTGATAAAACATTGATGACAGAGGATTAATATTTCAGGAGGGGTCATATGCATTGTGTGGCACCCTTGGTAAATCTTTAGCCAACATTGGATAACCTTGAGAGATGCAGTTATAAGTTCTTATTTATTTTGTGGCAAGGCAGGAGTGAGTGTTTAGGAAATGGTAACCAGGGGAGATTTAGGCACTCTTGTTATCCCACTGGGGAAGTCCCGTTGTTGAAGAAGAGATCTGAAATCATCCATTAGGATCAGAGCAGCAGTTTGCAGAAAGAGCTACTGATTAGCTAGCATTGCAAAAAAAATCCTTTCAGTGCAGCTGGCCTATTCCACAGGCAGGTGCAGAAAGCTGGGATCAGGGCCTGTCTCCGTCTCCCTCCCTCCTTATCCATTTGAGGTGCCATGAACCCCTTGGAGCACACTACGGGAGTGGTGTCTGTGCTCATGCAAGTTCAGGGATTGCAGCTGTGACAGGCCCTTGAACTATTCGCCTGAGAGATTGCTCCTTGCCTGCTCCTCCTCTGCTAGCCATGGTCAGGGTGTGTCATAATTTGGCCCTAATGTGGAAATGGGCCCGAACACACACACATGAACTTTGTGGGATTAAGGTGACAGACCAAGCCCATCAGTATGTTAGTGCAACTGTGTATGGCGACAGTCTACTGTCCAGTAACTAATCTTTCGTGTTTGTTTAAAACTATTGAAAAGATCCCAGAAGGATGTTTTGGGCAGTTGCTTCTCTGCTCTGTGGGTTCTCTTATATGGAATTGTGCAGGGTTCTCCCATGTCTCACCTCCTTTCCATTCATCCCTTGTCTTGTGGGCCTGACACTGACTATGTATTTACTGGTGTCCAGGTGGAGTTTTTGGGGTTGATTTTGACCTGTAAAGCTCTAAATAACCTGGGACCAGCCTATCTAAGTAATTGCCTGTCTCCAAGTCCCATACTAATGCAGCTGTGGTCAGTAGGAGCACTCAAAGCGCAGTCCCCCTGGTATGAAAGAGTGTGAGCTAGGAGCAAAGCATTCTCCATGGGGGAGCTTTAGCTGTAGAATCCACCCTCTTCCCCCTTGATGACTTTCAGAGAATTCTACACAGTCCATCTCTGTAGCCTAGGTTTCGAGGAGGGGTAATCTGAGGATAACTGGTATTTGGGGTGTGTTTAGGCTATTTTTTGGTGGGGGGTTCTAGTTGGTTATTTTTCTGTTTACTAGTAGAAAATTTAAAATTAAAATCGGGAGGGGGGATATAAACTGAGATGTTCAAATTCCCTAGGGGTTTGAATGCCCATTTCCCATTAGTTTTAATGGAAATTGGGCATTCAAATCCATTTGGCAGATTTGAAAATCTCAGAGGCAGTGCTGATGGTTTTTCTGTTAGATTTATCTCAAAATACATGTATAAATGTACGTGTACCCCCTCGGGGAAATAAACACTACTAGCAGGTAGAAAACTGTACTAGGGCTAGGATGGGATTATTGTCAAAATCCTTCTGCTCCCATTGAATCCAATGGTAAAATGCCTATGGACATCAGTGGGAACAGAATTAGGCCCATGTTGAGTGCTTTTAAACCTCCACTCCTAATATGTGGAATTAATACTGAATTAAAATTCTTTTAAACTCAGCTTGTAGACAGGAAGAGGATGTTAGATCATAGAAGGATGGGCCAATCAGAGAAAAGGAAAGGAAGGCATGAGGCTGCAAGAAGGAGGCCTGGGTTTTCAGTTTGCCTCAGTTAGAATTGAGGGGAGTGTTATTGAGGGGAGGATTTAGGAAAGGTCTTGCCAGCAACCGTCGAAACAGACAGAAAGTATGAGTGAAGAAATTAAGAGTAATATGGGAAATTTGGGGCAATGGACACAACTCTGGCTTCCTAGACCCTGCTGAGTGGGAAATTGTTGCTGGTTTGTAGCTATTTTGAGGTAAAGAATTAATTTCGGATTACAGGGAAAACAATAAAGCTGTCCCAGAAACTGAAGCAGTTGAAATGTTATTGCTAGGGCTGAAAGTAAATAATAATCACAGACCTGATCTTTATGCCACTGAATTCAGAATTTCCATTGACATCAATGGGAACAGAAGCAGGTCCTATGTTTGTTCTATTTATTTGGGGTACATTTGGACTGTTAATTTTAGAAATAGTCACCCTGATGTACAATGCACCAGCGTTTGCATGGAACCCAAGTTAAGCTCTAACATACCGTACAATGTGCCCATGCAGGCATTAGGCCTAATTCTCTTCAGTGACATTTAGAAGGAGCCTAAGGGGCCCTCTGTATTTGCTGCTCCATAGGTTTGCTTGTTTATTTGGAAATTTGCAGTGCCTGAACTTTTTTGTTTTAATAAAACCTTTAAGAAAGTTTTTCCCTCAGATGAGGGTTTTTTTTTTTTTTTTTTTTTTTTTTGAATATAGGAGATTCTCTAGTGTTGTTTAGATGTCCCATGAATACACATTATTACTATTATTTATTTGTATTGTGGTAGTGCCTAAGAGACCCAGTCATGGAGAAGGACCCTATTGTGCTAGGCCCTATATCCCATACATACAGAATTGTGAATTAAAGGGCCATAGTTCCATCAAAGGAGGATAGTGACATCTTTCCTCTCATGATTTATGATGACACCAGAACCCCAAGATGGAATTATAGGCCATTAATTTAAATTTCATTTTGCCCCAACAAATAGAATTACTCAGTTTATCGCAATAAAAAACAGGATGAGCTCTGTAGAAAGAGAAGACACAAGGGAAAAGAATACCCTGTAAACAAAAGACACACACAAGAAATCATCTCTTGATTCCAGCAATCTCACCAATAATCACCCTGTCATCAGCTTTCCCTTTATCGAGAAGACAGTTCAGAAGGTGGTCAGGCAGCAATTTAGGAGATGTCTGGAATCTTCACATTTCCTCAATCCCTTTCAGTCTAGCTCCTGGCCAGAGTATAGTTCCCAAGAATGTGCTAGACTCACTGGCTGTTGATCAAATGATGGACAAAAGTCAGGTGTCCAGATCCAACCTGATTCTTTTAAATCTATCAGCAGCCTCTGCTCTCATTCACCATGAGGTTTTGTTGAATTTTCTGGGATTGCTATCTGTAGAAGAGAGTACAGCTCCTGAGTGGTTAGGTTCTTTCCTAAGGGAAGTAATGGAAGCCCCATCATTTGATTTTTTTTCTCTTTTTTTAATAAAACAAGGAAACACATTAGCAAATGTGTTCTGTCTGTTTGTGTATCTATACTGTGCCCATCACTGTGATTTCTGAGTCCCTATAGGGAACTATACGTCACTGGTCATCTAGATTATCTAATAGTTCTTTTCATGTCTCATTTCTATATATGGTTCTCCCCAGAGATAATATCATGCAGATTTCTATGGCAGCAGCCTTTGGAATTTCCCATAGCACTGCTAGACTCCCAGATAATGCAATAGGGATTCCAGTGTAAGAAGAGCAACAGGCAATTCCAAAAACCACCTCTGTGTATGCTTCCTCCCCACAAGTGAAAAGAGGGAACAGAAGACTGGGGCATTTGCACATTTCCACAATAACTCACTGATGTCTCTTTTTAGAAAAATAGGTTTCAGAGTAGCAGCCGTGTTAGTCTGTATCCGCAAAAAGAATTCTTTTAATTCTTCTTTTTTTAGAAAAATAGAATTTTGCATGCATCATTCACATGTCAGAGGTTGTTTTGCACAGAATCAGTTTCATAGAAAGGGACCATAGACCAGGAAATATTTTTGAAACATGGGTGCAACAGCTCTTTAAAATTATTTTTAATGATTGCACTGGATTCAGAAATTAATCATAGTGGTTGAGAAGATCCTACATTGGTTTCAAAAGACATCACATATCTGTGCACTGAAGCAGGGCTTCTTAATTTGTGGCAGTGATGTTCTCCAGTAGAGTACAGATGTTTCATTTCTCACCTGGCTGTCAAATGTTTAGCGAAAGACAAGTGCTCCATTATGCGGCCGCATTAACTCTCCTGAACTTCTTGTTCAGGTTACATGTGAGTGAGAGTATATAGACCCTGATTCAGCAAAGTACATAAGTGCCTGCTTAACTTCAAGCTTGTGTTTCAATCCAAAATAGGACTTGAGAGTATGCTTAAAGTTAAGCACATATTTAAGTAACTTTTTAATAGAGATTAATTTAAGCACATGCTTAAGTGGTTCGCTGATCCAGGGCCATAATCACACTGCATATAGGTATCAATTTAGACTTTCTCTTGGCTGTGATATAGCAAAATCTTTTGTGATAATAAAGTGGTACCATAGCTGGGAAAAGAGAAAATCTAGTACTGCTGGTGCTGAAGGAGAACTAGGCATATCAGCTGTGACATGTGTGATTTGAAGAAGAGTATTGCTTTAAGAAGTTACAATGTCATTTCAGGAAAAGACAGCACAGATACACTTAGGAAAACACGGTGAAACTAGACAACCTTCCAGTCCACTCTGCAGTGTATTTGTAGTGTCCATTTCAAGGTTAGTGAAACAATAAAAAATACTGAGAAAAGAAAGTTAATCTGTGATCTAAAGCACTTAAACAAATATGTTTAAAATAATCACTGCAGACCCGTTGCCTCTCTCCCATCTCTTGTAACAGTGTCACTGAAATGCAATGATTAAAGCAGTCTGCCCCCTTACAATTTCAACATTAATTTAATATCTTATTTCCAGCCAACACCTTATTAATTCTAGATCTTCTAATTTATGTCAAGCCAGGTACTCCAAATGTCCCAATTATGCAAAGATCAAGGAGCACTTACTGCAAACAGCATGCAAGTACTGCTGGGCGAGCATCAGCCCCTTCCCAGCAAACCCTTCACATCACTGGCTGGAAGAGATTGTCATAGTCGCCTACTGGTTTGTTGAGTTGCATGATACAGTTCCAGGATCAAATATACTCCTGAGATGAAGGATTTCCAGCCTGCAGCAAAGCGTGGGGAAGCAAATGATCCTTTTTGCTGTTATTGCTTCTTGCTGCATTACCGACAACAAAATCCACTGTGTTATGATGAGCTAATGAGCGTCCTCCTTGGGAGTTCTGTAGTTACAGCCCTCAGAGACTTTTCCATGTTTTGTGTCTGACTAATATAGTTTGTGGAGCAAAATAGCTTTTTGCAAGCATTGAAAAATTGATGTCTCACATTTTGAACTTTTTTCAAATGTTACCACATATTTCCAGGTGATGGTATTACGAGGCACAGACATGGGAATTCCATTCTACCAACTTCTAGACCTAGATCCTCTCCTTCCCCTCTTCTATACTCCTCCCAGAACTTACCTTCTCCCACCTAACCTGTTTTATCAGATACCATCTGCCCTCATTATAAGGCTCCTCATTAGGCAGGCTGGTCAGTGGTTTACAACATAAATCTCATGAATGCATACACCCTATACTGCCATACGCCGCACTGTGCAATATACTCTATAGTCACACTACACTGACATACTGCAACTAACTGCTATGAGATGGCTTTAGAACACCACACGCAACTGAAACCCTTTGATCGACCCTCAGTGATGTCACACCTATATCAAATAAGCTTCTCTACTTGTCTCTTTCTGAAATGATCAAGTGCCCTTGCTCATTGATTGAGTGATAGCAAGTACCATGAACTGCAGTTCATCAGTTCTTCAAACTGCTCAAACAAGAAGCAAGAACTCTTGGTAATTTCTGAAATAGGCAGGCAGGGGAGCCCTTGTAAATCGGTTACGTACAGAAACACAGATGCTGCTGTGAGAGAACGTCATAGGTTCTCTCTTTTCTCTGTGTGCCTCTTTTCAGTGCTGTGTCTGTGGTTGCTATACACTCTGCCCAACTGGCATATGGAGAATCTATAGTGCAAGGTAACATCTCCTTTTTTGGGGGGGGGAGGGAAATGCTGAGACTGTTGGTATGTGCTAACCGGTGATTGGTTGAAGGGGCTTCAGTACTGTGTAATGGCCGGTAAATGTACAATTTTGATTGCCTTGCTTAACTTTACATATAGATTCCATTTCAGAGCAACAATAAGATACTCCAGGAACATGCATTGCAGGGTGATTATGATATTTCACAGACGGTTTAAACTTATTTGGCTTTGTGTCTTGGAACACCCCAAATGGGGCATGCTATAATTGCCCAGAAATTGACTCCTGTAATGTTTGCCTGTAATGGGCTGCCTCTGATGCTTTATTAGAGCCACTCCTTAATAAAAACAACTGCTTGTGGGAGATCAAAGCTGCCAGTGTGAGAACATCTTCCACCCAAGGATTTCAATGAGCTTTGCAAGCATCCAGGAATTCAGACTCACAGCACCCACATGAAGTACAGTGGTGAAGTATTATCATTATTTGATAGCTGGCAAAATGGAGGCAGAGGGAGATTAAGTGACTTGCTCCAGACTCCTTGGAAAGTCAGTGGCAGAGCTGAGATTAGTATTCTGGTGTTCCCGATTCCCCCACCAGACCAAGCTGTCCATCTGCCTTTTGATGCCTGGAGTGCAGTAGTGAACTGTAAGCCTGACTCCAGCGGCACCCACGAAGGCTGCATACGTTCACAATAACACAATTGTCAGTTTGAACTTGTAGAACATTATTGCCCATTAATTATTGATACTTATTGTACCCTCTGGACAATAAATGATTGAGGTTACACACTGAATGGAGAATGAGAAGCTTGTGTTCTGTTTACAGCACAGCAGGGCTGGGTTGTTTTTTCCTCCTTGCCTTTCCTTCTGAGTAAGAGAGTGCCTCACTGAAGTTAGATAAATGCCAAGGCTCTGACCACAGTGAATGACAGTCATTGGGCCAGACAGTCCCTCATATGTAGGAGTCTCCAGAGGAATCCTGGTTTGGGGGGATCCCTGAATCCGTGGCCTATAGCTGATAAGTGGCCTCCTGTAATACAGAGCGCATGTCGGTTTGAGCAAGTGGTCCAGAGATGGAGGTGCAATGGCAGATACCACACCCCAGCTCGGCAGCTCATCTTCACAGTAGTTGCTGCACTCTTGGCTCACAGCAACTAACGTCCCTAGTGGAAAGTCTAGAATGCTGTGTCTGGGGGAGGTTAGACAGGTAACAGAGATTTGAGACGCTCCTATTAATAACGGCTTCTTCCCTTTGTCTGTGCTGAACGACATGACCTGGTCAGCCCTGCTAATACTTTCATCATCTTTGGGTGGATGTGCATGTACCAGAGGATATTGCAGTCACATGATATTTTGCACTTATATACAGTAACTCCTCACTCAGCGTCCTCCCGCTTAACGTTGTTTCAAAGTTACGTCGCTGCTCCATTAGGAAACATGCTCATTTAAAGTTGTGCAATGCTCCCTTATAACGTCATTTGGCTGACTTTACAAGGGAGCATTGCACAAGTTCCTCTTCTCTGCCTCCTCCCCCTCCTTTCCTCCGTCCCTCCCAGTGCTTCCCCTGCCGCCAAACAGCTGTTTGGCAGCGCTTAGGACTTTCTGGGAGGGAGTGAGCGAGGAAGCTGCCCTCCCCCCCCCCCCCCAGGCAGGCAGGCAGGGCCACCCGGAATGCAGGGGCTTTAGGGGCTGCAGGGCCCTGGGCTAAGGGGGCCCTGGGGCCCTGGCCTGCAGCTCTAAAGCCTCTTTCGGAATGCGGCCCTGCGAGCACAGACTGGAGCTGCCCCTGCTCCTCCTGAGTCCTCCGGCCCATGCTCGCAGGGCCGCATTCCAAAAGGGGCTTTAGAGCTGCAGGCTAGGGCCCCGGACCCTGCTTAGCCCAGGGCCCTGCAGCCCCTAAAGCCCCTGCTTTCTGAGTGGCCCTGCCGGGGGGTGGGGGGCAACTCCCAGAATCACGGCCATGGGAGTGGTGCCGCGCTGTGCAGAGCCACCAGCACATCCCCTGCACCAAACAGGAGCTGCCCCAAATAAGTGCTCTGCACCTCCTGCCTGCCCCAGCCCTGAGCCTCCTCCTGCACCCCCACCCTGAGCGCCCTCCTGCACCCTAACTCCCTCCCAGACCCCACATCCCCACCCTGAGTGCCCTCCCACACCCTAACTCCCTCCCAGACCCTGCACCCCCACCCTGAGTGCCCTCCTGCACCCTAACTCCCTCCCAGACCCTGCACCCCCACCCTGAGCACCCTCCCACACCCTAACTCCCTCCCAGACCCTGCACCCCCAGCCCTGAGCCCCAGGAGGAGAATGGAGAAAAAAAGAATGAAAAACGGGGGTGGGAGATAAGAAAGAATGCTCCCCCCGGGGGGGGGCCCAGAAATGAAGCTGAGCACAGGGCCCCACTAACTCTAAATCCGCCACTGGTGGGAGTGGGGGGAGCGGGGAAGCGCCACATCTCCGCTCCTCCCCCTCCCTCCCAGAAAGTCCTAAGTGCTGCCAAACAGTTGTTTGCCGGGAGGAAGGGGGAGGAGCGGGGACGCAGCGTGCTCCGGGGAGGAGGTGGAGTGGGGGTGTGAAGAGTCGGGCCTGGAGTGGAGCAGGGATGGGAAGAGGCAGGCAGCATCCCCCAGCAAAGTCAGCACCTGTTCTTCTGGGGGGAAGCTGCTGCTGCGCAAGGTGCTTCTAGCGTCCTTGCCTGCCTCATTGTCTGCAGCGGGCTGTGCCTGTGTGGGGTAAGCCAGGGGCACCTCCCCACCACAGTTAAAATTAAAAATTAAATTAGAATATGGAGATATACCTATCTCATAGAACTGAAAGATCATTGAGTCCAGCCCCCTGCCTTTACTAGCAGGACCAAGTACTGATTTTTGCCCTAAATCCCTAAGCGGCCCCCTCAAGGATTGAGCTCACAATGCTGGGTTTAGCAGGCCAATGCTCAAACCACTGAGCTATCCCTCCCCCCATATAGTACTGTATAGTATATAATGCCTTTTGTCTGCCCCAAAAAATTTCCATGGAACCTAACACCCCACATTTACATTAAATCTTATGGGAAAATTGGATTCGTTTAACATTGTTTCACTTAAAGTTGCATTTTTCAGGAACATAACTACTACATTAAGTGAGGAGTTACTGTAGCATCTTTCTTCAAAGCACCTGATGTTCCTTAAGAGAACTGTTGCCCAGGCAGAAATATGTTCATTTTTAGTGAAAGGGTTAATGATGGCTGAGTCAGTTTGTTTGTTTGTTGTAACTTTGTGTTCACTGCAGGTTCATTTCATTGGTATTTTGACTTTATTGACTGGGTAACAAGAAACACTTCCTGCCTGTGTTTTAGACCCTCACCCTTTCCACCCAGCCCTTGTTGCTTAAGCCTTACGTAACGATGGCTGTTTGGAGACTGCACAAGTGTTGGGGATGATGTTACAGAGAGAGAGATTGGTTTTCATGTCAGTATCACATTGCTATGTGCAGCAAGGATCCTCACTGTCATGCCAGGTTCTGATGAAAGCATGGGCTAATACTTTCATCTGAGACTCTCAAATTTCATGTGACTTTCCTAAAGTCATACAGTGAACCTGTTCCAGAGATGGCAGTAGAACCCTGGTGTCCTGACTCCCTTGTCTCTACCATGAGAAGTTGTTCTCACCTCCTCGGAAGGATCTCACCCTTTGCATAGTCTTATATGCAGCCAGACTTATACAAAATTCTTAAATACTTTGTGCTGTGTGTTAATGATAAAAACTGACCAATTCTTCTCACATGAAGGTGCATTTTAAATATTCTTGTGTATGTGTGTGTGTATATATATATGTATGTGTGTGTGTGTATATATATATAAACACACACACACATACACAAGTTTTAGTTTTATCAGACATCAAGGAGAAGGATTTGGATGGGAAGCTCATTGTGCTTGGTCAGATTGGGATTGACAAAGAAGTGATGTTCTCCCCACTGACCTTAAATTAACCATGGGGACTTAGCCTCTGCAGCATTTCTTGGAGGCTTTCTGTTAGACTTCTTGCCTCTTTGGGCTAGTCTACCCTACAAAGGCTTCGCCACTGTAGCTGTACCAGCAAAGCCCCCTACTGGAGACACAGCATATGACAGCAAAATGAGGTTTTTTGCTAGTACAGTTAACCCCCCCTTCCCAAACAACAAGCTATTTTCAACACAAGGACTCTTTTGCAGTTATAAGCCTGCGTCTACACTGGGTTTTTTGCCAGCATAGCTATGTTGGTTGGGGCGTTTATTTTTTCTACACTCCAACATGTCTATGCCAGCAAAACTCATCATGATCAACCTCATTCATCGACTGCAAGGTGGTGTTTGTGATATGGGGTTGGTAAAGCTGGTTCCATTCCTTCTCGATCTATATCCTACCAAACATGATCTTTCTGCTTTCTGGTCTACTGCAATCATGCAATCATTGCAGCACAAAATGCCCCTGATTTCTGTATTCTCTCCATATAGCCCTGAAGGATAGAGCTACGGTGAGCATCCATTCTGTCTCCTCACGCAAGGCTTGTCTGGAGCTTGTTTCTACATTCCTGCCATATCTTTCCACAGCAGCTTGCTGAGAGGCTTGGCTGAGGTAGAGATCTGGCACACCACAGAGATGATAATTAATCATCTCTGACATCCATTTACAGATTGACCTCACCAGTTTTAGGAATAGCCAGGCTTAGGAGCACCATCACTTTCTTTTCTGAATCTAACTCCTTCACAGTATTCAGGAGACCTAGGACAGGTACAGGAGGTGGAGAATGAGGCATGGGATGCCATTGGTATAAATGTACTCTCTCCAACGCTCTGCTGCCTTTCTCCATATGAAGTCATTTACACCTGTGCAAAATGATTCCATTCTGATTTGGTATCATTTTCACTCAACATCACCTAGGTGCTGTTAACAGTTCAAGGTACAAGCCAGTGGAGAACCAAGCCCACATTACACACTTTGCCCTCTCTGCAGCTGAAGTACTGCCTGTGGCAGCATGCATCCAGCTTTACTGAGCCTGCAGCATCATTCTGGACCTGTCTGTGCTTGGAGAATCTCCATCCCCTTTCCTTGGAGGATTTGGGGAGCAGTTTATTCACATGACAGAGGTGGTATCCTCTTCTAAGCAAGGGACTAGGAATGGAATCGTAGGATCACTATAGTGAGAAATGAAAAATACCTATTCAATCAAAGAGTCTATTTCCCTGCCATAGTGAAATATAGTTTCTTTATATAGGGATGTGTCAGATATTAAGCTGAGCTTTACACATGAGTAAACCACTTGACCATCACCATCTGTGAGCAAAATAGGACTCATCTCATACACTAAGCAAAGTCTAGTAACAAAACATGTTTTTTCCACAGATTGCTAAGAGATATACTGATGTCACATGGAATAATCCTCAAGAACTATACAGTTAAGCCATGGGAAACAATGGTAACTACATGATAAATGGTTACACTACCCAGTTACGCCTGTACTAATGCAGCTCTGTAAATAACTTGTATCATCACTGTAAGATTTTCTCTACCTTCGCCTTTCTTTTCTTCTGTCTTTATCTATATTTGCAATTTCCCACTCTCCTCCTACAAACCTGACCCGTATCAACTGGATGCATGAGTCAGACGGTTCTTTGACTTGTTCCATTATTCCCTTTATCTCCATTCTCCTCACTACTTCTTCATTGTTTATAGGTAAGGGGATAGAAACTCTACAAGCACTGCTGACTGTGGATGGTTCAAGTGTTCCCTCTGGAGCCCATCAAGGCCTTGATCAGTTAGGAAAGATCATTGTCAGTGTCAGAAAACCTGATCCTCCTTTCCTCTTATTGCTGGACCTATAGATCTTCACACATCGGCACCCACACGCTTACACACCAGCGTGTACCCAGGCATGCATGTGCATAGACTAATCCCTTGGGCTTGTCTTAGGTAACAAGTGAAATTCATTTTGTGCGCTTAGCTTCATCCTCTCTGGGTGTTTGGTGTTTGTCATTCCATCAACCCAAAGCTGGCACAGCTACCCTGAGTGTCTGCTCAAGCCCTGTCTCCACCTGTGGAGTTATTTACAAAGAAGTGTTATGATAACTCAGTAAGGTTTCCAGTCACCAGGGTTTCATGCATTATCCCGGGGCATCTCCAAACTACCCGAGCCACTGGGTATCTCTTAACTACCTAAGCTGACAGAGATGTAAAGGGGTGAGGTGAGGGACTGGAGAAGAGTAGGGAATTCTGAACTCACTTAAACTTAAGCAACGAGAACCTAGGTAACCTATTTAATTGATAATAGGAATCATGTGTAGCACTCTGATGTCACAAGAATAATATGGCTGTGTTACCTGAGCCAGTCAGGATTGTGTTGCATTGGCAGAACTGTGTAGAGGCCAGAACCACAAAAGGATTGAAGTGCATCTGTGGAGCTGCGGTGTGGGGCCAGCACTTAAGCAGCAGGAATATTGCAGATCAGGTTTTGAGATGCATTGGCAGCATTGCATGGGGAAAGCTTGCAAAGGCATGTGTTCCATCCTATGGACTGGATTACCTCTCCCTCTGGAAGTACCCACAGAAGAATCCCAGGGAAAGAAAATGTCTGTGAGGATCTCCTGGCAAGGTTTCACTCAAGTCATTCTGTGGGAGGAGATGGGATTTGCTCCACTATTGTGCAATGAGATGTGCTTCTTCTCCCAAGCCCAGAGGTCTGCTTGGGGTATTGGACCATCCTTGTGAAGGCCCTCTCGCTCTACGCTGGCTGTAGGACTCCCAGCACCCCTGCCTCTGTGGTTCCAGTGGCTATCAGGGCTTCCTCAGGATGCAGCTGCCCTGAGCTCCTTGTTAAAAGGGGGTTGCTCAGTGTGGAGGACTCTGCATAAAGGACAGTACAGCCTGGCATGGCAGAAATGGGGTGAGTGCCATGGGGCTGGCTGGCTGACCCTCCCCCTTTCACATAGGGCAGGGGATGCCTGCATGTGGCAGGCCCTTTCCATGTGCAGATCTAGGGCACAGGAGCTGTGCATCTGTTTGGCTCTAACCAGCATTACCAGACTGACATTCATTAGCACCAAAATTCAAATTAAACAACACAAACCATTCTGCCTCTGCAGGCTGCTAACTCATTGCTTCTCCGGGCAGTGATGCATTACATCACATGCAATTGCTCTTAACTATATCTTTTCCCTGACACGTGCCTCTCAAAGTGCATGTTTTCCCCTTCCTCTTGTCCCCCTACCTGGGGACAAGCTGCATTGGGGGAGTGATTGCAGCAAATGAATGGGGCTGGAGAGGGAGGAAATGATGTAGGAAGAGAGTGAAAACAAGTACTGGGGCCTTCCTCCTCCTCCTCCACCGCTGCTAGCTGTTGAATTGGATTTACATCATAATCTCAAACTGAAGCCAAGTAGACTCTGGAATCAGTAGAAAGTGAAGCGCTTTCCCTAATCGAATCACACGCTGGTGTCACTTGTGAAGTGCTGCAAAGCAGAAAGAACTCTGGAGCCACTGAACCGCAAACGCTACCCCCTCCCCTTTATCAAATTGTTCCTTTATTTTCCTTGCCTCTCTCACTCTCTTTTTTGGCCATGAGCAAGCTTTTTTTTTTGGGGGGGGGGGGGAGAAACAGTAGGAATGCCATGTTAGAGACCCTGCCTCACGCTTTGTGACTCCACTTCTTGCCTGCCCCCACCACCACTCGCTCACCCATAGCTGAGGGAAAGGGAGAGGCTGAAAATGCCTCATTGGCTGGGTTGCAGTCCCTTACTATTGCTGCTGCTGGGACAGGGCACCTCCTTTACTTCTGTTTTTAGGCACATCCTGTGAAGCAGTGAGCCTGAGTTTGATCATGCACCGGTGTAAAGCGTAAGAGAGATTGGGCCCCGTGGGTGCTGGGGAGTGAACGGAGTTGCAGCTTTCAGGAGATATAAATGGTGTTTTTGCTGATCCATCATGCTCTGCTGCCCCTAGTTTAATACGTGATGGTGCCTCGCTCCATCAGGGACTTCGCCCCAACCCTGTACAGTGCTGAGTGTCTCTCAGGATCAGGTCCTGATCAAGAAGATGGACTCACTGTCCTAATGGGCCTTTTCCATCTCAGTCTTCTATGCTTCCTCTCATCTTCTCCTGTCACTCACCCACTCATTTCCAGGCCTCTCTAGCCATTGCACAGGATGAGCTTGCTCCTGCCACATGTCCACCAGGGAAGATGGTTTGTTAAGAGTCAGTTTGGAGGTGAGAAGCAGATAGAATGGGATCTAGGAGTGGTACATCACCTGCACCAGCCGTAGACCGATCATGGGTCCCCAAACAGGACCCAAACAGGGGCTTCTATACTGCATGGCAGAAGGCCTGATTCTCTAGTGCCCTCTGGCCCCTTTGCTCTGGTTCCAAAAGATTCCTTCAGCACTGTGGAATCCTGCATTGGTGAAGAACTGCTGTAGTAGTTCCTATGGCACTCTCCTTCCAAGCCCCCAGTTCAGGGGATGTATCCAGGTAAGGTGGGGAGGGTATGGAGGGGGCATCCCTATACTCAGCCCTGGGGACAGTGGTTAGGTGGGTGCAGCACATCCCTGGGGTCAGCTATAAGCCACTTTTGCTCCCCTCGCTTCCTTCCCATGGGCTGAGAGCCTCTCAACTAGTGCGGGGAATCTGGGCCAAAGTGTCCCTGCTGATTTAGATGGGTCAGTTGACTGCATCTTGTCACAAGAGTGCTCTGCCTGCCACCACTGCTGGCATGAGGTTCAGCTGTCAGGTAAGGCTGCCATGTAGAGGAGCCTCCATGAGGGAATTGGGGAGATAGATGACAGCTACACCCAGGTACTTGGGATGAGAGAGTAGTTAAGTCACCAGGCTCAGTCACTGCTCAGCCTCTCTGCTGAGGCTGCTAATAAGGATACTTATTGCATTCGTTTATGTGACACAGACACTTGTCCACCAGGACTGGACTGATACACCAGCTAACTCATGTCACACAGGCCTTAGCGCTTTACTTAGGAAAATGGGTCTCACTGAATTCCCCCTTCCTCTCATCTTCAGGCCATTTCTTCATTCTCATCTTCTCTGTTCAAGGAAGGGCAGGGTAATAAACTTAAGATAACCAGTCATCCCAGCAAGTGTCCATCCCACACACAAGCTCTGTGGCTTCTCAACGACAATAAACAGCGTCATTTCATCAGGTCTGTCAATGGCTGACATGGCAAAAGAGGGGATGTGAGGATAGAAAATTGGCTGAAACTGGCTGTCCTGCCTTTCCATCAGCTCCCTTTTCAGTCTGGTTTGAAAGCAGGAGACCACTATGTGCCTCCAGCTCCTGTCCCATCAATCAGCCAGGGCTATAATTCCACTCCTATAGCCAGTTCCCTGACAGCAGCACAGCTATGGGAAAGAAGAGGAGGGGGAGGTGTTGCTACCACCAGGTGCCTGCCAACTGCAACACAGAGGAAAAAACATTACTAATATTTGAATGTCATTGTATTTATTTTTGCATGTATTTTGTGTTTGGGTTTGTCAGTAACATCCTTTTTATAACTCATATCTACAAAAAACAAAAGCCACTTCAGCACTTATCAAACCCTGGAGACTGAAATCCCCTATCTCCTGAACAGAGATAGCAAAGACAGTCACAGGGTAAACCTCCTCACATGGGCCAATAAATGAGCCTTCAACCTATCCTGGAGCGGCCACTTTTAGGTGTGAAAGGTGCAAAGTTCCCAGGCCCATTCAGTCCTGGGCTTTTCTGGTAAAACTGCAGCTAAGGGTCCAAATGATTTTGCAAAGTGGACAACTAGGAATTAAGAACTGGAATGAGACCACAAAACCATTTTGCACTGGCCACCAAACAACCACCAGCTGGTAACGCTGCCTGGTCACTCATTCCCATTTTCCTGAATCACCATCCCCCCTTGCTAAAATTTTTATTAAAGTGAATGTTTAAAATGAAATATACCCGAGTTAAGAGGCAAGGTACTGTACATCTGGGATCAGGCTTGGGTTATGGGGGGTTACAGGTATCGTTTGCAAGGATGTAAAGATACATACATATCGCATAACCTGCATAGACCCAGATTGGGGTGCAAGAGTTTTTAAAGTGTCAGTGGATAAGTGGGCTCGGGTACGCCACCCATGGAATGAATAAGGAGTCCAAGTCAGTATCCGTGTAGCGGATAAGTACATGGGTGGGGTACCCTTGGTCTTAATACATTACCAAACGGGAGAAAATTACTTGTTGTCAGGCTTGGCCCTGGGAAGTACAATGAATGCTTCACACTCATCCCCTTCCCCGCCCCCATTCATCATGCAGAGTTTTAGCACATTTCCTCATTAACCATCCAGGCATAGCTGTGAAATACACACACCCCGAGAGCCATTTCCAGGCATAGCTGTGAGACACACAAACACCTTTCCAACTACCGTAACAT
Source organism: Chrysemys picta bellii (assembly GCF_011386835.1). Taxonomy (NCBI): domain Eukaryota; kingdom Metazoa; phylum Chordata; order Testudines; family Emydidae; genus Chrysemys; species Chrysemys picta. The sequence goes on along the minus strand of NC_088797.1, from coordinate 87,109,931 downwards.
TTCAAACCACTGGCTTGGGTTTACTCCACCACAGCTGACGCAAGTACAGTTGCTTCTTTCACATTGCATCTATGTGGGGAGTGGATGACTTGGGGACATGGTAACAGGATAATGGAGCTTTTCATGTTCTAGTTGACTGGTGTGAGCCTGGCTCTGGTTGGTGGTGATCTAAAGTCATTGCCATTTAATGTATGCAGTATCGTTGTAGCCATGTTGATCCCAGGATATTAGGCAGATCAATTGCTTAGGTGAAATGAATTGTGGGATTCAGTCCACAAATGGATACCTCTCCATATCACAACTGTCACAAATCACAACCAACATCCTAGCTGGTGACAGCCTCAGCAGAGGCCAAAGAAAGAATGGCACGAAAAGCTGTGCCATCTTCTCACCTCAGAAGAAAGAACAGGAGTACTTGTGGCACCTTAGAGACTAACAAATTTATTAGAGCATAAGCATAAGGACTACAGCCCACTTCTTCGGATGCATATAGAGTGGAACATATATTGAGGAGATATATATACACACATACATAAGTACTTAATTGGCCTCTCAGAGTTGGTAAGACAATTCCCACCTGTTCATGCTCTCTGTATGTGTGTATATATATCTCTTCAGCATATGTTCCACTCCATATGCATCCGAAAAAGTGGGCTGTAGTCCACGAAAGCTTATGCTCTAATAAATTTGTTAGTCTCTAAGGTGCCACAAGTACTCCTGTTCTTTTTGTGGATACAGACTAACATGGCTGCTACTCTGAAACCTGTCACCTCAGAAGGTAGCTCCCCCAAGTCAGGCATCAGTCACATTGGCAGGGCAATGGATTGACCTAGTGTTGCTCATGCTGTATTTGTTCTGTAATGAATAGAGAACTTTGGAATCCAGGGCTTTCCTCTTGTCGGCTTTTCCCCAGTGCTATAATTCATCCTCAGAAAAAGGGGAGAAAAACAAGCCCGCTATTTTTGTAAGGGAAGCCACAGCCTGGGGAATTATTTCCCTTATCCAGGCAAACTCCAACATAGCTTGTGTACAGGAGTTCTTCTTGGTTTGTCCTTTTTCATATCCTGTATCCAGCATTATCAATATCTCTGCCTCACATTCATTTTTTCTCTGTGTTAATTTCTCTATATTTCTTTCAACGCTGTGTTAATTTCTTTATATTCCTTCACCTTACAAATGCCTAATTAGGTTGGAGTGACTGTCAGACTTGATAGTGTAGTTACAGTTAATGTATGCAAATTGTCTTGAAGTCCTGAGAAGCCCTGAAATAGAATGGACAAAGGCCTCCAGCTAACCCAATACACACCTGTTAAAGGGTCTTTTCAGCTGACCAAGGCTGAAAATAACAAGCATGCTGTAATCTGCCTGTGAACCAGCTGCATCTTGAATTGATAAATTGGGATAAGGCAAGGAGACTGCCAAAAAGAAGCAATGGCTTAAAAGTGAAATGGAAACGTTTTTTTTTTTTTTAATTCTCTCTCCATTAAAATCCTATCTGTATCCTAAATATACTTACCAGACCTCTCCTGGTGTCTCAGGGCACTTGTTGCTGCTCAGACTTAATTTCCAGGAGGGAAGGTTAGATGTGGTAATGTTGCAGTCTAGTAGTTGATAAGTATTTCCAAGTGATTGCTGATCCTACTCTCCCAGCAGGCAGGATGTGATGTGTGTGTGTGTGTATGCCCCTGTGCACTTAAGTACATATGGCAAATCATTCTTGCAGTTAGGATGGGAGAAGATAAACTAATTTCTTCTTTGGGGATGCTGTGGTGTGATCACCTAACGAGTTGGGAAAGAACCTTCGTGGTAAAAATGACCTTTATGGAAGACTGAGTAAAGCTTTGCTTCTTCTACAGGTTATGCCTCGGCGTTTTCTTCTTCTTCTTCTTCTTCTTCTATAATTTATATTATTATTTTGATTTTTAAAATAATACTGTAAGTGCACATAGCCCTTTACAATAGCTAACGTATGTGGAATAAGGAATGAAATAGCTGACTCCAATAACTTACAGTCTAAAGGCACAGTGCAATATAATGGAGCAGCACAAAGTGTCATGTGGTCTTTATAATGTGCATGCATCACAGGAGAGATGGGATTTCGGATATTTTTGGAAAGAGGAAAGATAAGATGCATTAAATAGGACTGTTCCAAGTGTATTGGTTTGTATGAAAGGAGGAACAAACTCAGAAGTGGGAAAAAGAAGCAGTCAGAAGAGAAGGTTGGCTGGACCATAGGGAGAGAGGAGGAGTACAAGGGAAGCTGAGGATGGAGATGTAGGCAGGGATTAAGTTAGGGAGCCCTATGTGGAATAAGATATGGAGTGAGTGAAGAGAGTCAAAAAGTCAGGTTAAAATATCAGTGGAAGAAAATAATCTTGGCAGTGGTGTTTTGGATAGAATGGTGGGGAGACAGAGAGAGATCAGAGAGGAGGCAGAGAAGCAGGTTACATCAGCTGATACTAGCCCATAAGAGGAAGACCCAGTATAAGATGTGGAGTGAATAGCAGGTCTCAAGTGGCAGTGAGCAAAGCCAGAGAAGCCCCAGAGTGGCCGAGACAATATTTTAAAGGAGGTTATATGTTTTCCTCAGAGGAGGCGTGTGCTCAGTAAAGAAATCTGACTGATGAATACTGGTAAAATCCAGTTGGCAAACGCTGGTACCTGGAAGACACCTGTGATACTTCTTGGGGCACTCAGGGCTGTGAGTCACCTTGTTGCCACCTGGCTCTAGCGTGAGGGGGTCTTGCTTGTGCCAGCTGAGTGTTAGGGCTTGTCTACATTACCCACTGGATCGAGGGGCAGCGATCGATCCAGCAGGGGTCGATTTATTGTGTCTAGTCTAGACACAATAAATTGACCGCCAAGCGCTCTCCTGTCGACTCCAGTACTCAACCAGAGCGAGAGGTGCAGGCGGAGTTGATGGGAGAGCGTCAGCCGTCGACTTACCACAGTGAAGATACCGCGGTGAGTAGATCTAAGTACGTCAACTTCAGCTACGTTATTCACGTAGCTGAAGTTGCATAACTTAGATCTATTTCCCCCTACCCCCCTAGTGTAGACCAGGCCTTAACTCCCTAGCACAATGAGCCTTTCAACCATTCAACCTCTGTCTTCTGGGCTACAATCAGCCCAGCCTTTGCCCTGCAGGTTGGCAATAGATATACCCCAACCCCTGAGTCCCTTCAAAATGTCCCCATGTAATATCCAGCCCATGATAACTGGACACCCACAGAAATCCCATGTTCTTCATTCCCAAAGGAACAGTATACCCCAGTTGACAAGTTTTTCCTTAGCCCACTGCTTCTGTATCACACAAAGCACTTGAGTTCAATTATAGTAAAACAAAAGGAGATTGGTTTAAAAAAGGCTAGAAGTTCAATGAGAAACACATGAGTAGTGGAAACAAATGGCTACATATGAAACAAAATCATAAAATGTGAACTAGGGCCTACACTTATTAATAGCTACCTTTTCTATCTAATAACGTAGGTTCTGACCCCAAAGTTCAGTCTTTTGCACCACTTGCTAGTCCCAAGGAACTAGGACCCAGTCTTTCATGAAGCATCCTTGCTTATCAAGATACCTCCTCAGTGAATGCTGAATCAATCCATATTGTCTTTCTCCATGCTGAATCAGTCTTTTGTCTTTATTCGCAGACAGGGCCATCCCATGTCTACTATAATGCTCCTTTTCACTTCCAAGAGGTGTTGATTATTGTAGTTTGTCTTTGATGGTTTTCCCTTGACTTTTCGGGGTTGGTGCAAAGATAGACAATTGAGCAATACATTATGTAATTGGCTAGTCAGAGAAGGGTGACAACTCCCTCCTGCTTGAATGGGCCAGCATCGAGATTTAGGATTCTCTGGTTACTCAATCTCATTCTGAGACCATAATTTTCAATATAGTTATACTTGCCTTAAATATCACCTGTACACACATCTCACAATGATTATGAGGCGTATCAATAAGTTACAAGCTTTAAGTAGAGACCTCACATGCTACCCTTTATGGATAAATACCATGAAAGCACCGTGTTAGGTGTAGTGAGTTTGTCGGGTCTGAGGCAGGAATTGCTTGTAAAGAGCAGTGAAACCTTTGCCAGTTGTCACCAATGGGCTTCGGTGTCACAACACTTTCCATAATTCAGTCCCTAGTGGGGGGTTAACATCTAATCCACATTCAGCTTTCCCCTTATATTGAAATGGTTCATGATAGTCCACCTGACTGAGCCTCATTGCCCCAGATACAAGTGGTGGGGGTGAAGCGGAGGATTTGTGTTCTCTCCTTGTTTGAGCTCACAGTCCCCAATAACAAGTGTAGAAGTCACAGATACAGTAAGGGCAGAATAAGACTTCTCAGTTTAGATAATATTTGTGTTATCAGTGGGTTATGGACTAACCAGCAGGATATAATTCTGGCTTCTGACCTGCTGCCATGAGGCCTGGGGCCAACTCTGCTTCCAGCCAAGGAGAGAAATGCAGCACACCATTTCTGAAAAAGTAAAGGCCATAAGAAATTGTTGGGCAGGGAAGTGCTTTGCTCATTAAGGCTCCTTCTTTAAGCAGTGCTGTATCTCCTCCTGTGCTAAATGCTATTTCGGCTACCTGAAACTGGCTCTCATTCCATTACTAATACCATCCTCTAGGCCAAGTCCTAGTCCCATGGAAGGCAATGGGAATGTTGTCAGTGATTTTAAAGGAACCAGGATTTGGCCCTTTCTGCAAAATGCTTGCAGAAATAGATGTTACGTGTAACCAATAATTTCCTCCTTTTCCATCTCCCCTGGAATGGGCTTTGAACTAGGTGGGCTTCCTTTCTTTTACACAAAATGCTCACTGTTTGAACATTCTCTGAGTGAGGACAGTGAGGATTTGGGCCTCAGTCACCATAGCAGCTCTGCTGTGCAGTGCGTCAGCTAGGCATGGGCAGGGACGGCTCTAGCTTTTTTGCCGCCCCAAGCACAGCAGTCAGGCAGCCTTCGGCGGCATGCCTGCAGGAGGTCCCCGGTCCTGCAGATTCAGCAGCATGCCTGTGGGACGTCCCCAGTCCCACGGATTTGGCGGCATGCCTGCGGAAGGTCTGCCGGTCCCGCGGCTTCGGCGTACCTGCCGCCAAATTGCCACCAAATCTGCAGGACCGGTGGACCTCCTGCAGGCAAGCCGCCGAAGGCTGCCGGACTGCTGCTCTTGCAGGGACTGGCAGGGCCCCCCGCGCGGCTTGCTGCCCCAGGCACGCGCTTGGAGCACTGGTGCCTGGAGCCGCCGCTGGGCATGGGAGGCAGAATAAGTCCTCTTCTGCACTGAGAAGCACAGTTCCGGAAAGCAACCCAAATGGAGTTGGTGAGGGTGGGGTGGAAGCTGCAGTGGGGAGGACTATTTCAAGTGGGAGTGGCCACCTCTCACTGTGTGCTATGCAGAAACAATCAATCACGTGGATTTTCCTTGTTTCTGCTGATAGCTGACTCCTGCACAAACTACCACTAGTGGCAAGAGTCTCGTGTAATGTGTTGTGTGCACCAGGCTAGTCCTCAGATTGATAGAGCTAGCCCCAAGACAGGGGCCAGGAACCACAACCAGTATGGCCTCAAGCAGCATCGTACTGGCAAGAGTTCAGGAATGCACTGTAGGAAGAGAGGCCCCGAGTACAATTGTGCAGCAGCCCCACATCCTACTTCTGTGGATAGACACGTTGCCCATGGGGATGAGTGTACTCTTCGTCCACCGTTGCCCTTGACAGAACTGGCAGAATATGTTTGTGCCTAAGGTTGCTAAACTAGTCCCTCCTGTCCTGCAGCTCTTGGGAGACAGAGCCCTATGCAATCCAGTGCATATTCTGACTGGTTATCACAGAGAACACTTTAAAGGGACTCAGGGGTTGGGGTACATAGTTCCACTACCTAGCCCCACCTCTGAGCAGCCATCACAGTGAAAGTCCTTCTAAGCCCTATATAGTCCTGATCTGGAGCAAGCTCAATCACTCTGTGAGGATGCTGCATGCACAGTCTGGTCAGCACTAAGAGCTGTGAGAGGATCTAGCATGCTCATTGAGGACAGAATCTTTGGAGATGTCAGTTGTCGAGCTCCAATAAGTCTCTACTGAGCATATGCAAACTGCATTTTTTTTTCAGTCTTATAAATTTACCTAAAGTTGTATGGATTATCATGGGAAGAGCAAAAGGCACATCCCTCACAGAAAATCACCCTCTCCCAAATTTCAAGTTGCTACTCCGAAGCATGAGAGTGTTTCAAAGAAAAGGGGACAAGAATTTTTTTACATAGGCAAACATCTTATTTGTTCCTAGTCCTTAGCTTAGAAATGGTTGAATCATTTTCAGCTGAAAATTAACAAACAAACAAAAAATAGCTCGTGACAGACACCCAGAATAGAAAAAAATCAGTCCAAACAGTTAAAGTTTGGTTAAGTTATAAACAACTGAAAACAAGGTCTTAGAATGGGAAGTGTCAGGCAACCTTAATAATAGGAGGTGCTTCCAGCCCCACTGGTAATACTAGACCTGGGAATTTACATTGTGGCACTTACACGTTGTGTGTGTGTGTGTGCTTGTTTATCTGTTTTTGCTTATCTGAATGTTTTGCAGCCTGGATGTTCAAACTTGGATTCTTGACAGAAAATTAATAGACCATTGTGTCTAATCCACTAGTACTGCATCATTAGTGGTAAAACGGTGTATGGAGAGAGAACACATAGGAACAGCCATAGTGAATCAGACCAATGGTCCATCTTGCCCAGTATCCTGTCTTCTGACAGTGGCTGGTGCCAGATGCTTCAGAGGGAATGAACAGAACAGGGCAATTATCAATACTCCATCCCCTGTCATCCAGTCCCAGCTTCTAGCAGTCAGAGGCTTTGGGACCCCCAGAACATGGGGTTGCATCCCTGACCATCTTGGCTAATAGTCATTGATAGACCTATCCTCCATTCGCTTATCTTATTCTTGTTTGAACCCAGTTATACTTTTAACATTCACAACATGCCCTAGCAATGAGTTCCACAGGTTGACTTGTGTGAAGAAGTACTTCCTTATGTTTGTTTTAAACCTGCTGCCTATTAATTCAGTGACCCCTGGTTCATGTGTTTGTGAAGGAATAAACATTTCTTTATTCAATTGCTCCATACCATTCATGATTTTACAGACCTCTATCATATCCCCCCTTAGTCATCTCTTTTCTAAATTGAACAGTCCTTTCTAATCTCTCCTCAGATGGAAGCTGTTCCATACCGCTAATCATTTTCTCACCCTTCGCTGTATCTTTTCCAATTCTAATATATCTTTTTTGAGATGGGATGACCAGAATTGTATGCAGTATTCAAAGTGTGGACATACCAAGGGTTTATATAGTGGCATTATGATATTATCTGTCTTATTATCTATCCCTGTCCTAATGGTTCCTAACAGTCTGTTCGCTTTTTTGACTGCTGCTGCACATTGAGTGGATGTTTTCAGCGAACTATCTACAATGACGCCAAGATCTCTTTCTTGAGTGGTAACAGCTAATTTAGACCCCATAATTTTGTATATATCATTGGGATTATGTTTTCCAATGTGCATTGCTTTGCACTTATCAACATTGAATTTCATCTGCCATTTTGTTGCCCAGTCTCCCAGTTTTGTAAGATCCCTTCGTAACTCTTTGCAGTCAAATTCGTATTTAAGTATCTTGAATAATTTTGCATCAGCTGCAGACTTTGCTACCTCATCATTTACCCCTTTTACCAGATCATTTATGAATATGTTGAACAGCACTGGTCTCAATACAGATCCTTAGGAACCCTGTTATTCATATCTTTCTACTGTAAAAACTGACCATTTATTCCTACCCTTTGTTTCCTGTCTTTCAACCAGTTACTGATCCATGAGAGGACCTTTCCTCTTATCCCATGATTGCTTACTTTGCATAAGCATAAGTACCAACTCCGTGGTTGCTCCGGGGCTGGAGAACCCACGGGGAAAAAATGGTCGGTGGAGAGCAACCCACTGGCAGCCCGCCTATTAGCTCACCCCCACCCCCATGGTGCCTCCTGCCTGCCAGCAGACCCTACAAATCAGCGCCTCCCCCTCCCTCCCCGCACCTCCTGCCCACCGCAATCAGCTGTTTCGCGGCATGCAGGAGGCTGGCAGAGAGGGGGAGGGAGCGAGGCGGTGGGGGTGGGAAGAGGCGGGGCGTGGTGGAGTGAGGGCAAGGCCTGAGGTGGAGCTGGGGATCAAGCACCCCCCGGCACTTTGAAAAGTTAGCATCTTAGATATACCTAAGGCTATATCTACACTATAGCCTATGTCAGCAAAATTTATGTCACCGAGAGATGTGAATATTCCATCCCCCTGAGCAACATAAATTTTGCCAACATAAACATTTGTGTATGCAGCACTATGTCAATGGGAGACCATCTCCCACTGACATAGCTTCCGCTGCTCATGGAAGTGGGTTTTTTATGCCAACGGGAGAGCTGTCTCCTGTCAGCATAGAGCGTCTTCACCAGATGCGCTGCAGTGGTGTATTGGTATAGCTGCACTGCTACAGTGCAGTACATATAGACATGGCCTAAGAGCCTTTGGTGAGGGACCTTGTCAAAGGCTTTCTGAAAGGCCAACTACATTATATTCACTGGATCACCCTTGTCCAGATGTTTGTTGACCCCTCTCAAAGCATTCTAATAGATTGGTGAGGCATGATTTCCCTTTACAAAAGCCATGTTGACTCTCTCCCAACATATTGTGTCCATTTATATGTCTGATAATTCTATACTTTACTACAGTTTCAACCAATTTGCCTGGTACTGAAGTTAGGCTTACTGGCCTGTAATTGCCAGGATCACCTCTGGAGCCTTTTTTTTTTTTTAAAATAAGCATTATATTAGCTATCTTTCAGTCATCCAATACAGAGGCTGATTTAAGGGATAGGTTACATGCCACAATTAGTAGTTCTGCAATTTTATATTTGAGTTCCTTCAGAATTCTTGGGTGAATACCTTCTGGGTCTAGTGACTTATTACTCTTATAGGTGTGCTTCCTTTTCAGCCTCCAGCTGCTGCATTCGTCTTTGGTAAGTAGCTTTCTCCCTTTCCTTGGCTGGTTTTTCCAGTTCGGGAAAAGTTTGCTTCTCCTTAACTTGGATATCAGCCAGCTTTGCTTCATTGTCAAGCCTCTTTTCATCTGTTTGCATCTGCAGATGGACAGCTTCTGTTGTTGCCTTATGTTCTCATATCAGACTCATGGTCACGATCTTTAACCTTTAAAACTCTCAATATCAAATTTAGATTCTGAAATGTGTGGGGTTCTGATCCAAAGCCCAATTGACATGGTTCTGTGGATCCTGTCCTGACTACACCAGTTTGACCTTGCCTGGTGTGGGTCACAGCTGAGAATGCCAAATTCAGGACAGACTGATAACAAACAGGCAATCACTCCCCAATACTGGTGGTTATTCTAACATTGGAGTTCACCAAGCCAGTAACAAAAGTGACTTCCTGTATCATAACACTGGTTAACAAGAAGCTAAAAACACAGTCCCTCTCAGCCCAAGTGCATGGAAAGTTACTGGCAAAAGATGGAGTCTTAGATCACATGTCCTTATCACATATCCTTAAATGCCTTGCTGAATCATGGAGCAGCCATTGCCTCAGTGCTCTCTGAAACATTTCCAGGAGGGGCTCACTGAGTGAGCTGATATCAAGCAGGCTGGCTACTTTAGATGCAAATCTGTCCTGGGGTACCACCCAAGAAAATAACATGTTTGAGATACAAGCACATAGCCAATATTCATTACTTCCGATACAATGATGATACGTGGATTCAAATGGCATAATCATACTTAACAGATTATAACTTTTCCATTGATACCTTACATGACATACTTTGTACAAGACTAATTGCAATTTTGTAACAGTGGTGACTCTATTAGTGTGCCTAGTTATCTTCCTTTTGATACAGCATCACAGTTAGTTTTTGTGTCTTTTGCTAGTTGATCTTCAAATTCTTTTTGGCCTGCCTACTTATACTTTTACCCCTGACTTGCCAGAGTTTATGCTCCTTCCTAGTTTTATCTGTAGGATATGACTTCCAGTTTTTAAAGGATGCCTTTTTGCCTCTAACTGCCTCTTTTATTCTGCTATGTAGCCATGGTCGTATTTTTTGGTCCTCTTACATTTTTTTTTAATTGGGATATACATATAGATTGAGTCTCTATTATCGTGTTTCATTTCCATGAATTTGCAAGCATTTCATTCTCATGATTATTCCTTTTAATTTCTGTTTAACTAGCTTCCTCATTTGTTGTGTAGATCTCCTTTTTGAAGTTAAATGCTACTGTGTTGCAATTCTTTGGTATTTATCTCCCCTACAAGAATGTTAAATTTAATTACATCCTGCTCCCTATTACTGAGTGGTTCAGCTATATTCCACCTCTTGGACCAGATCCTATGTTCCACTTAGGACTAAATCAAGAATTGTCTCTCCACTTGTGGGTTCCAGGACTAGTTGCTCCAAGAATTAGTTATTAATGGTGTCTAGAAATTTGATCTCAGCATCCCATCTGGAGGTGACATGTACCCAGTTTATATGGGGATAGGTGAAATGCCCCATTATTATTGAGTTTTCTGTTTGTGTAGCCTCTCTAATCTCTCTGAGCATTTCCCAATCACTGTCACCATCCTGGTCAGGTGGATGGTAGTATATTCCTACTGGTCTACTCTTGTTATTCAAGCATGGAATTTCTACCAATAGAGATTCTATGGTACAATTTGATTAATTTCACATTTTTACTATATTTAACTCTATGCTTTCTTTCACATATATAGTGCTATTCTCTCACCAGCACAACCTACTCTGTCATTCCTATATATTTTGTACCCTGGTATTACTACCCATTGATTAGCAACGTTCGATCAAGTTTCTGCGATGTCTGTTACATCAATATCCTCATTTAATACCAGGCACTCCAGTTCACCCATCTTAGTGTTTAGACTTCTAGCATTTGTATACAAGTACTCACAAAATTTGTCAATATTTAGTTGTCTGCCTTCATGAGATGTAATTGAATGGGATTCTTTTTTGTTTTACTGTTTCTCTTCAAAAACAATGAGGAGTCCTTGTGGCACCTTAGAGACTAACAAATTTATTTGGGCATAAGCTTTCGTGGGCTATAACCCACTTCATCAGATGTATGGAGGGAAAAATCCAGTAAGCAGGTATAAATATACAGCACATGAAAAGTTGCCTTACCAAGTGGGGGGTCAGTGCTAACGAGGCCAATTCAATTAGGGTGGATGTGGCCCATTCTCAACAGTTGACAAGAAAGTGTCAGTATCAACAGAGGGAAAATTATTTTTTGTAGTGACCTAGCCACTCCCAGTCTTTATTCAGGCCTAATTTGATGGTGTCAAGTTTGCAAATTAATTCCAGTTCTGCAGTTTCTCACTGAAGTCTGGTTTTGACATTTTTTTGTTGAAGAATTGCCACTTTTAAGTCTGTTATTGAGTGTCTAAGGAGACTGAAGTGCTCTCCTACTGGTTTTTGAATGTTACAATTCTTGATGTCTGATTTGGGTCCATTTATTCATTTGCGTAGAAACTGTCCAGTTTCTCCAATGTACATGGCAGAGGGGCATTGCTGGCACAGGATGGCATATATCACATTGGTAGATGTGCAGGTGAACGAGCCCCTGATGGTGTGGCTGATGTGATTAGGTCTTATGATCATGTCCCTTGAATAGATATGTGGATATGTTTCTCTTCAGTTTCTACCCATACTTTATCAACTTTGATCCTCTCCTTTTTACTAGGATATAAAGAATCACCTTTCATAAATCCTCCCCTTCACATCTGTTGGTTTCCCTACAGTCCTTAGTTTAAAAACTACTCTATGACCTTTTTAATTTTACATGCCAGCAATCTGGATCCGTTTCGGTTTAGGTGGAGCCCATGCTTCCTATACAGGCTCCTCCTTTCCCAAAAGCTTCTTCAGTTCCTAATAAAGCTAAATCCCTCCTCCAAACAGCATTGCCTCATCCACATATTGAGATTGTGCAGTTCTGCCAGTCTAACTGTCCCTGCATGTGGATGTGGAAGCATTTCAGAGACATGGAGGGCCTGGACTTTAATCTCTTATCTAGCAGCCTAAATTTGGCCTCCAGGAGGACCTCTCTCCTACCTTATATTATTGGTACCTCCATGTACCACCACCTCTGGCTCCTCCACAGCACTGCACATAAGTCTATCTAGATGTCTTGAAAGGTCCACAACCTTCAGACCCAGAAAACAATTCACCATGTGGTTCTGCCTGTCAAAAAATATATATATTCCTAATAATATATATACTCACAAACTATATTCCTAATAATTGGGGTGCCCTCCCACAGAGAGGTACCCTTAGTGTGAGAGAATACCATGACATCATCTGGGAGGAACCATGGGATCATTTCCTCCACTCCAGCTTGATGTTCTCCTTCCCCAAGACTTTCATACTCCTCAGCAAAGTGGCTGGCAGGCTGGGGATGGGACCACTCTACTGTGTCCCAGAAAGTCTCATCCATGTACCTGTCCATCTCCCTTAGCTCCACCAGTTCAGCTACTCTGGTCTCAAAAGTCCATAGTTGGTCTCTGATGGCCATGAGTTACTTGCACCAATGCACACATATGCCATCTCCCCACAAGGTAGGCAATCATATGCTGCAGTCAGTGCAATAAACTAGATAGCCCCAGTTCCCTCCCTTCTGCCCGCATTATTTTTACTTTTGAAGCATTTTTTGTTGTTTGGGTTTTTTTATTTGCCTACGTTTAAAGAATGTTTATTAGGTGTATCTGGCTCTCAAGCTCCCTCACAAAACTCCCAGTTGCTGCTCCCTGCTTGCTATCTCGGGTAGCTGAGGAGCTGTCTTTTTAAATCTCTGTTCTCCCTGAGACAGTCCTGCCCCCTTGTCAAAGATCCTAAAGGGATTAGGGAGCAGAGTTTGGCTAGGCTCAGCACAAAGACCACACTATAAACTTCAATCAAGTAGGCCGAGGGCAAGCACCCAACTAACAGGCAACAAACTTACCCCGAGAGTCACACATTGTCTTAATGTGTTAAAATATTATTCTCTAAGTGTTTTCCCCCTTGGTAAGCACTTTTGTAGGCACAATAAATAAATGTTCAACAGGAAAAGCATCTTCCATCCCCAGGGTGCTCTCTGGCCCAGTTGAAGTAACTCTTAAAAGACCTTGTGGGTGCAAAGATAATCTTTGAGTTTTACCTGGCTCAAACTGACAAGTGGGAAGGTGCTGCGTTAACAATTCACCATTGTTAAAGTCAAATGAGTGCATTCAAACTGAAGTTTGGCTGGACTTTTTCATGCATCTCCTGAGAAACTGACGCTGACATTTTCGAAAGTGCCTATTCGAAAGTTGGTTGTGCTGTTTGATCTTCTTTGGTAGAATGATGCCTGAGGGCCACAACAAAAAAAGACACCTACTGTCTCTTGCCGGAGATTGGGAGAAACCATATGCAACAGATCTAGGGACTGGATGGGAGCCTTTAAGCAGTGACTTCCCCTCTATCCGGAGAATACACTGGAGTGGTTAAAGTTGCAGAGCTCCCCCTGGTGCTGATTTTTTACTACTGCAGAACAGCAGTAGGAAGGGGAGTTCTTAATATCAAGCTGTTCTTACTGTTTTTGAGGTTCTTACTTAAATAAACATCTGTCATATCTTTTAGCTGAGACCAGCCCAAACTGAAATGGTGCAGCGCAGAGAAACAACAGAACTGCTGGCACCAGACGCCCCATTGATCATTGAGGTCCATCATTGTTTTCTGTGTTTCATTAATAACTGTGTCAGGAAAAACCCAGTGGAAACTGAGAGCTGCTTTCTCTTCATTTGACTTTGCAACAGCGCAAAGCTTTAAAATTACAAGCCAAAACTTGTCATTATTGTTAGCTGACGCTAAATCACCCCTTCAATAAGGTCTGCAGTAATATCCCATTAGCTTTTCACTCCGCATCAAATTATGAAGGGGATCCACCCGGCTTGTCTGCGTGTTTGGCGGGGTGGGGAGGGGGAGCTGCCTCTTCCCACACAGCATTTAAAAACCCGATCCACTTCATAGTCCCGCTGGCATGTTGTAAGGATACCGCCAGAGTCAGTGAAACATACGGAACCAAGTTAGTTGCTTTAACAATTTGGAGGGGATGAATAGGGGGGTAAGTTCAAAATAATGGGGGAAAACATGTCTCTGCAATAAATATGTCGATATTATTATTATTATTATTTATTTCGAAATCAGGACAAAAATGCATGGACTGTATTAAACCACCGCGAAGGTTTCTTGTTTGAGAAAACGGCACACCCACAACATGCAGCGGAGTGCTCCACTTCTCCCTGGAAAGTTTGACCGGTCAGATCTTTCCCCTTAGTTTCCGGCTGGCAAGCCCAGGCTGCGCGGTTCTGTGGAGTACTTTCAAAAGTCAATAAAGAAAAAGAGCCAGGTACATCGCTCGCCGCGTCCTCCAAAGGAGTGAAACCTGACCGGGGACCCCCCCAGAACGGTTCGCTGTAATTGCTGCCTGCTGGAGGAGTGCCCCGCTGTTGTAACTCTTCACAAAGCTGTGGGAGGAAATATGTTCCGAGCAAGTGTGGAATTGCATTGAGGGGAGGGGCAGGGGAAGGGGAGTCAGGGATTAGTTATTGTTTCTCTTCCCCCAAATGATTGTTTGCGTGGGGTGTATTTTTACACTCTCCCTTTCTGCTAAACTCCCCCTGAACCAACATGCAACTAAAGATATTCGCCCCCAAGCAACCTGCAGACTCAGGTCCCTGATCTGGCGCAGGCACTTGTGTTGGCGCGAGCTCTAGAGAACCCATTGGTCTGGGTCGGTGGATGAAACTGTACAAGTTGCAAGTAATTGTCGAGCTTTTTCGGTCCTAACCCGCCTTGCATGGCGCCAGCGCAATCACTTCATTCTGCACTAGAACGACATCAAGGGCAGGCATCAGATCGCTGATAACTCAGGCACCTTCCCTGCCCTGTAGAATTGTTCAGGCCAAAGGGAAACGTGGCTATCTAATCTGGAGGAGCGGGAGGCGGGCCAGGGTGTATGGGGAATGTATAGAGAGTGGGTCTGATTCTCCTGCCACTTACTACAATGGTGAAAATTGAAGAATCAGGCCAACTCCTGTCCTTTCGCCGGCCCCCTACTTTGGGGGTCGCTCCGAGAGATGGCGGTCGGTAAGGGAGGGGAGGAAAGGGAACCTGCTCACGAGTCTCCTTGTATTCCATGATGATCCAGTTCAGGAAAGTTGTGAAAGAGAAATACAGTAGATGCCAAGGGGAGACAAACGAAAGAAGCGTCCCCTCCACCGCCCCCTTTTAATCAAACAGAAGAGGCTTTGCTTGGATAGAGATCCAGATCCCTTTCCCCCTAAGCAATAAACAGTAGGAGAAGCACCAGACCTGCTACACTCTCTCTGCCTAGGGAACTGGAAGAATTAAACGTAACAGATACCTCGGAAGCTTCTAACGAAGGTTCAGAACAGCACGGTGTGGATGCTTATTCCGGCCAATTCTGCTACCTCCCCCCCAAATCCCCTTCACGGAAGGCAATAATTCCACTCTGGGCACGAATAAGGTCACATAAAGCAATCAGCAGAGCGCAAGCAGCCCATCAACTCACCCTAATTGTCCTTTTCAGATTTTTTTTTTGAGGGGGGAAAGGTGGTTAGAATTTCTCTGCTCTGGATGTCTCCACTGTTAATCTATTTTACTTTGATCTGTTGCAGACCAAATAAAATAAAATAAAAATAAATCAGGCAAGCTAAGAGTGCCTCCTAATACTTTGAAAACCCAGTGACTTTTTTTTTTAAGTTTTAAATCTAAAACACCGTACAGCTTGTTTCAGGGCTCATCAGACCTACAAGAAAAGGAAGGGAGCCCAGGAAGGCCAATCCCTTTCAGGATCTCCTCCCTTCTGCTCCTAAATTTCATTTCAAGGGAAATTTGTTCGGGACCATAGGAAGGGCACCTAAAATTGACAGATCACGTTAGCTTCCCCACCCTCCCGCAATGTTTCCTCCCTTGTTTCCACGTCTCTCAGTTGGACGTCTCCTCCTCCAGACAAAGAATTTATGTCACGTACGGGTGCTGTACTCATCCACTACAACCCCCTTCTCCCCCATACTCCATAGATACGGTGCATGTGAAAGCAGCAGGAAGCAAAGGCCAGTGGGAACTGAGGATTGTTTTGGAAACAGCTGGACTGATTTTTTAATTAGGAAAAAAATCTAATGGAAAATGAAGTATTGACTAAAGAAAAGGAAGAGGGCAGGAAGCATTGGAAAACATCACAGAATGCGCGAGGGACACATTAAGTGACTGATAGGAGGATAAAGGAAGAGAGAAATAAAAGTGTTCTTAAGGGTTTTTCAGGTGTGATGTTCTGTCCGGCTCCACCTGGAGCATGCGAGGAAAGAGCAGCTCTGGAGTATGTTTGTACAGTAACCACCACCAAATCCAAGCACAAGGGAGTGGTGTGTTCAGGGGTAGGCAACCTATGGCACGTATGTCAAAGGCAGCTCGGGAGCTGATTTTCAGTGGCACTCACACTGCCTGGGTCCTAGCCACCGGTCTGGGGGCTCTGCATTTTAATCTAATTTTATATGAAGCTTCTTAAACATTTAAAAAAACCTTATTTAGTTTACATACAATAATAGTTTAGTTATATATTATAGACTTCTAGAGAGAGAGAGACCTTCTAAAATCGTTCAAATATATTACTGGCACACGAAACCTTAAATCAGAGTGAATAAATGAAGACTGGGCACACCACTTCTGAAAGTCTGCCGACCCCATGGCTAGCTAGACCCACAATGTATCGCGGGGGAGAGGCGCTAGAAGCTCACTGCATGTAATAATGTATAAAGCTGAGAGCGAGCTGAGGGGAAGGGGGGGGCTTGAGGGACGCGGCATGAGGGAGGAAGATGTGGGCCATTGAGGAAAGGGAAAAGGGGGAGGCAGAAAAGAAATTGACGGGCGAAGAGGTTCCAAGCGGGCTGGAGGGAAGTGCCGAGCGGCTCCAGCTCCGGCTTTCACTGCGGATCCAGCCAGCCGGGTTTTCCGCTGCGCGTTGCTGCCGGAGCGGCGTGGGCCGTTCCGAACTCCCTGCCGCCCCCCTGCGCCCTGCCCACGCCGCTGCTGCGGCTGTCGGCTCCCCCTCGTGGCCCCCCGCCGCCCCCCTGCGCCTGGGCTCCAGCGTGCGGGACACCTTGGCAGTGTGGCAGGAGCCGGGCTGGGGGCAGGATGCAAGTGCCGTGCTAGACGCAGCGCCCGGGCAGGGAGGCGGCGGCAGGAGGAGCCTGCAGTGATGCGCACCCAGCGGCCGCTCCTCTGACACGCTCTCCTTGGCACCCAACTTGGGAGGGGAGCTGCCCAGCCTGGCACCGGCGGGATCCAGCGGCAGGGGCGGGACCCTTCCCCGGGCTCGCCTCCCTCGCCTTGCCGAGACCCGCGTCCCCCAAGCGCGTCGGGAGGAGGCGATCCCGGGCCGGGGAAGTGCCGGGGAGCTGGGGGGCTCGGGGCGAAGCAGGCAGCCGAGGAGAAGGAAGGAGCCTGGGAGCCAGCCCCGAGGGGACGGACACAGACGCTCAGCCGGGGAGCGATGCCTTCAGCTCGGAGCCGGGCCGTCTCCGCGCCCGGGGTGCTGCTCCTGGCTCTGATGCTGCACTGCAACTTCGGGCGCTGCGGAGCAGGTAAGGAACCGAATCAACAAGATGGTATGAACGAGCCGCGGCGCCTGTGCGCCCGGCCACCGCCGGCCTTCTCTCTCCGCCGGGGTCGGGCTGGGCGCCCACAGGGGAGGCAGCCCCCCGGAGCCCCTCCAAAGTTTGCCCTCGCTCTCGGCTTCTGAAGTGCACGTTTGTTCCCTTCTGCCTCCGGCTGGGTCCGCGCTGTTCAGCGGCGGCAGGAATGCGAGCTGGGCTTTAATAACAGGCTCGCCGTCAGGAAAATCGCTGCTTTGCTGGCCCCGTGGCGGCTTCCGAGGCTGAGCCGTTTTTAAGTCATTGAAAACCGAGAAACGTTCCCATTCTATTTGGAGAGAAAACTGGAGCAAATTATTCCACATCTGCACCGGGCTGGTTTCCCACTACTCCCTAACTAGTGATTTAGGGGGAGCTGGAAGAAACCAAGCTATTTCAGTCCGGCCAGAGAGGGGAAGAGGGTTATTCACTAACTCTTCCCGTACTTTTGGTTACCTCGTTGATTAATTTTGCACAAGTGAAAATGCTTCACACTCAAGGGTAGCCCCAGGCAGGAGATTACTTTGGATTCGGGGTGTAGCATTTGAGAAGTGGGTTTTTACTTTGATTGTTGTTTTTATGAAGTTGGAAACTGTTGGTAGAAGAGGAAGGCAAATTGGACATGGATGTTAAATGGTGGCACAGAGAAAGAATGACACCATTAAATACCTCTAAAAGGGGGTTTAAAAAATGTTTGTTCAGCCCATCAGTTACTTGTAAGACCGTGAGTAAAGAAGTGGGAATAGGGCCTGCCAGTGCATTTCCAACCCCTCAAACTATGGGCCCTGTTCTTCCACCTTTGCCTCAGTTGACAATAGTCTCATTGAAGCCCTTGAGGCGATCCACCGGTGAGCACAGGTAGTAAAAGGGTCTCATGCAAGGGAAATAGGAGCATGCTCACGTTTGCAGAAATACAGTTCAACTTTAGTAGCTGACTCTGCCACTCCTTAGGTTTGCTGAGTAGCATCTTACTTCAGGATTAGTTCCATGTCTAATCCTGGAATAAGATGTTACTCAAAGGCCCTTGTTTGTATAATATCTTTCATATGAACTACACAACCTCAGATGCTTTCCTCTAAGGTAAATAATTATAGTGGGAAGAATTAAGAGGTCTAGGCAAGGGAGAAAATAAATATCTTCAGATGAAACTAGAAAGGAGTTGGAGAATGAATGAGCAGTATTAGTTTTGCCTTTTTAGCTGCAGTATTTACTGCTGAAGGCCTCAAATTCCAGGGGAAAGAGGGGACCAGAGTTTGGACCTTTCAGATGGTCAGATTACTTTTGCAGTAAGAAACAGTGTAGAAGTTTTGACCCTCTAGTGTCAGGAGGGTGAGTCAAAGTCCTCTTCCAGTGGATCATTGACATTTTTGCCTATCGGATTGCTGATGACTGTGTATGTTATGTTCTGCCTGTATATTAAAGAGACCTTTCTGTGGTGGAAGGGAAGGAGACAGTACACTATCTAATTAGGTAGGTACACCACATGTTTTTGTGCTTCTTAATCCTTTTGTATCATGTGCTGTAGAAAAGTGTAACAGACTCTTAAGTTACTGGTCCAAAGGAAAAGGGATTCTCTCTCAGGCCAATGCATGATCTACTATGAGAACACTGGTCCATCTTTAAGCTGTTCTGTGTATCTGAGACCTGCTTTTTGGCAGAGCTTTAGAACAACAGATGGAATTTTTTGTATGTCAGACAGTTTTGAAATCTAAGGCTAAATTGAAGGACAGATATGCAAAGACTATATTGGTGACAATTTGTGTCTAGTTAAATATTTATAATTGGCAATGGTTGCTACCCTGTGCAGCAGCTAATATTTTGCTAGTCTCATAGGCTGAGTGCCTTTCTTTTCTAGTTCAGTGTTTGTTACAGTTCTAAAAAGTTGCAACACTTATAATTTGATCTTGGCTAATTATAATCTGTCCAGAGTCTGGTATTTAAAGATGTATTTTGAAGTTGCAGTTAATGATAGGGGGAAGGTTCAGTACTGAATGGAGAACATTGTTTAAAGGGATTCAGGAATGTGAAATAGGAGCACTGGCTTAAGAACATTCAGAGTATGTTTACGAATGTGCAGTACTACAAATTAAAGAGAAGTAAAGCAATAGAGCAGATATTCCAAATCAAAGGCTCAATTCTGCGTTCTTTGTGCACCCAAAACACCCACTGAACTCAATGGGAAACTTGGGTGTGCAAGAAGCATGGGATTGGGCCCCCGCACAATATGGAGACACTGAATGGAGAAAGTGGGCCTGTTTTGAATTAATATTAATAACTAAGGTGCATTTCTTTGAAAATGATGATTTGGAGGCCACGGATGAGGGAGAGGAAGGGAGACAAGGAAGCCCAACTGAGTGGGTGACTTGCAAGCTGCCCCTGCTATTAACTCAACTTTGTGATTCATATTCTTACTGATGTTTTGTTTTGTTTTGTTGGCAGGGAGAATTACATCCCTGCTTACAATTTCA
Source organism: Chrysemys picta bellii (assembly GCF_011386835.1). Taxonomy (NCBI): domain Eukaryota; kingdom Metazoa; phylum Chordata; order Testudines; family Emydidae; genus Chrysemys; species Chrysemys picta. Next base: position 87,089,682 of record NC_088797.1, on the reverse strand, counting down.
TTCTATTCAATAATCCGGAAAAACTAGAGGTGCAGTTCGAATTATGGGCATAGGGGCTTCTTACTGTGGGAATAAAAAAAGGCCAATGTAGTAATCATTGCAACCACTGAACTCTAGAATTACCTTTTAATTATGGACTCTGATTTCTTATTGATTCAAACATGGAATTGAATCATGTTCTTCTCATACTTGATCTTAATTTTGTAAATCAGGCTGCCATGGTCAGACTAAGTTACCTAAGCCTTTTCTAACAGCTCCCAAAATTTCCTAGGGGCAAACAGATCTGGTGATCATGAGTCATTTAAAGTGAGCCCTTCAAGTTGTTTGTGTGTGTTTGTGATTTCCCCTCCTCCCCCCCAAATAACTAAGGAGCATGTATCCTGTTTCCTACCCCCATCCCTGGTTCCTATGATAAAATTCAGCTGCATGCTACCCAGAATGACTTTACTTTTGATGCCTGGCCTCTCTTTATCTCTTGATTCTGCACCATTTATCCTTTGTCACCCTCCAGCAAAAGGAAAATAAAGGTGCGAGTGTTTTCCCTTTAAGTGCAGATATAAAAAGATGTCTTCAGCTTTAGATCTCAAAAGTGAGGCTCTATAAAGTTTGATGGCTGTGGAGTTTGGAAGAGACCATAACTATAAATGTCAGACCTTTGGAGTGGCCTGTCCGCCTGTGACAAGCAGACAGCTTGTAATCTTTGTTGAAACTTTAAAGCCTAACTAACATAGCTGGTCATTTTCCTCCCATATTGTGAAGAAAGAGGATGACAATGGAATGTGGTAGGTGTGTGTCACCAGAACTGGATGTTGTGCAGATTTGTCCTCGTCTTGTTAAAAGCATTTTTTGACAATGTGATCTTACAGGAAAATGAACCAAGCCTTCATTTTAAAGGGTAATTAAAGATGAGTAGGAATTTTGAGAGTGTTTCTCAACTAGAAGATTTAACCCCTCAGCATGCTTCACTTAGGAAGATTTATCTTTTACAAAGGTACTGTTTACAATGTGGGGGAGGGGAAATAAGGGTTGGGGGGATGGACTAGTTTTAATGAGCTGGACCTTTGCTTCTAGAGACTGACATTAGATTTCAGTCCTGGGTCAGCATAAGTGAAAATGAGTTGGTTGTTTGCAAGCTTGACCCATAATAGGGAATGTTTGTCCATTTAGGGACTACAAAGACAAGGGAAAAAAACCACACAAATATTCTGGCACGGTTAGCACTGTGTGCTTCAGGGAGACTCAATCTATTGGAATATAATAGTGTGGTGCAAGTCAGGATTTCAGTGCGTTGGCAAAGTTGAACAGAGGCCAGGGGAACTGGGATTAGTAAGGGTGCTGCAGGTCAGGATTTAGGTGCATTGTCAGAGCTGCAGGGCTCAGGATGCGGATTAGAATGGGGTGCTGCAGGTCAAGATTGAAGCATGGTGGCAGAACTGTGTGGGTGCCCAAGACTGGAATAGCAGGCTGAGTGCAGGTTTAGAAAGAAAAGCATTGGATTAGATCTATATGTGTGGGAAGGTCATACAGCTCCTGTCCTGCCCAGTCTGTCTGACGCTATCTGTCCTCTAGTTTTGTGAGCACTAAACTCAGAGTTAAAGTATAATTAAAGGAAGAAAAGGAATTAAAAACAGGGTGGGGAAAAGTTGAATATGAGGCCTGACAGGAGAGATTTATTCTCTTCTTTTTAATGGAAGAGAACTTTAATATTTTTTATTGCGCTGTATTTTCTGTTAAAGAGGGAAGTGATGTTTAGGGTTTTATTTATCTTTCGAGAGCTTTCAGTAGAGAAACAGTAGGAGTATTCCTTCCTTTGAGTTTCTTTGTTGCTCCAGAAAATGTTACTACCACCCCGATCATAAGGTTTGCTTGATGGGAATTCATTGCCATTCTGTGACACGGAGCTGATTTTGTTGTGCATTTGGTTTTTGTTAGAATTGGCATGTACAACTTGGAACAAGGATCACAAGCTCTCTAGGGTACCTTTTTCCCTCTCCCTCTTTCTTCCCCCACACCTCAGTGCCAACTCTATGTGGGTTGTGTAGTGGCTGTGAAAAAATGGAGTGTGATGTTGTGACACTGACTACCATGCTGTACCAGAAACAGCGTGAACCTCTGATTGTTTATTGCAAGGTAACACCATCGCTTCTGTTTGACAAAGATATGGGCCAACACGCAGATGGCTTTAAAAAAATAGATACACTGGTGTTTATCCTACTTGACAGAGATGGAATCTCTGGGAGCCTAGGATTAAAATAGCAGGTCAGGATTGAGATGCATGAGCAGAGCTGTATGATGAAAGTTTCACAGCACTGCCTGCACCATGCTAGGTTTTCTCCAGCGCTGTCAGTTTTGCACTTTCATCACTTTTTGAAGGGGTCTTACCCCTGGGTCTCTTGCCCATTAATATACAGAAAAGGTAACAGGAAAGAGAAGGAAACTTCTTGTCCCCAGCCAGGATTGCAGGCCCTTGCCTACCTGATATGGGTACATTAAGGTGTAGGCTTCTTCAGGCACCATAGCCCCAAATACACAGCCAGGGGCACCTCTGGATCCTCTGAGCTAGAGAGCCTTAATTGAGGATCTGTAGTTTTCAGTTTGACCCTTTCATAATAGACCCCAGGCAAACTATTGGGAAGACAGTGCAGTAACAAAATAAGCTAGCACCATTATCCCAAACTAATTGGAAAGTGGATGCCTATGGAATTCTACATGCTGATTATGTGAATCCCAGTGGAATTCCTCCCAAGTGATGTCATTGCAACTGTATGGCAAAGGGAGAGAGACATTAGATTGACCAGTCAGTGAAGCCAGAAATTGCATAGGAAAGAGACCTGCTTGGCTGAAATCAGCGGTGTTTGAACTTCTCCTATGTTGTCTATTGCCCCCCCCCCCTTATTCTTGGACTGCGTCCCCTTCCTAAAATAAAAAGCAGGTCCCCTCTTGCTGTCTCATTAAACTAAATGTTTCTATTAAGAACAGTGAAGCTGTGAAAATGACACCGTGGGGTTCTGTGTTTAGGACTTCAGGTGCCATTTTCTTTGCTTGCAAATCTAAAGATTTTTCTAACCAGCAACTCTGCAAACACAGCCTGAAAAGTCAAGTTGTGTCCTGTATGACTGGTGGTAACATAGGAGACAGATTCTACAGTTAGACCCTGAAGGGCAGTGAAGCTGATGCTGTACAGACCAGATTGGAATCCAGGTCCCTTTCCCTTTGCTGCACTAGCTGTGTGATGCTAACAGGAATAAAAGTTTGTCAGGAAAGAGAGCTCATATGACTGGACGACTCCAGGGAGCAGATCTGTATTGAGTAAGATGGTCTCTTTACTTAGTTTCTTTTCTGATTGTAATGACACTTTAAAGTCACTAGTTCCATGACTTCCCCCTTTATGGTGTATTTTAACATGAGCTGGCATGCAGTGTGATTCCTGTAGGTAAATGGGAGTTCCACATTCTGAGCTACTTTTTCTTTCTTTCTTTCGTTCTTTCATTCTTCCTTTCTTTCAAAAGACACACAGGCCTGGCTGAGTGGCTTGATGCCGTCACCAAAAAGGCGCCCACATGGCTAATATTTGGGTTCCTGGATTTGCTGGCAGTGTGTCTGGAGAGCAGGCAGGAAGTGGCAAGCACTGAGGTGATGATGGAAGGGGCTGTAACGAGTCTGCGAGGAGTTCATTACAGCAGATGTTAGTGCCGTAAAGCCACAGGTTCCTGCTGTTTCTTATTCGCTTATGTCCTTTCAGCTTTAGCAATGCTAATGTTAGTGAAAACATTTGCTGAAGTGGAGTTATAAATTACAAATCTCTTCTCACCCCAACCCCCCCAGGTCTTGTCTTTCCTCTTCTCTTCATCTTTCTCTTTTGTTTGCCTCTTTCCTTCCCTTCTACATAACAGCAGCAGAGTCAGTGGAAACTTGCACATTTCTCCCCTGCAACAAAGAGTGCGTATTAGCATCTCTTTAGCAATGTGGGTTTAATTCAGTGCTGTTCAGCAAACACCACTCTGTTACTGTCTACACACTCCCTCCTTCGCTCCCCAAGTATGCTGACACTCATTCACATGCATCCTGCACACAATAGCACACTCCTGATCACCAGCCCACATGCAAGGACCTCGACCCCCTCCCCCTCGCTTGCCTTCTCCCAGTCTTATATAAATGATTTACCCAAGAAGCTGTGATGTTGATAATGATGCATGGCCTGGAAATAATTCTCACCTTGCACGATCTAGCTGCAATAATCTCACTGTAACTCTTTATCTCTTTCATGACAGAGATACTTGTTTCTCCGCTGATGAAGAGAGGGGTGTGCATGTGCGCGTGTGTGGGTGCATTAAAGAAGAAGCAGTAGAGTTTGACTCTGGTAAAGCTTTCCCCTGTGGATGGGGAGGGTTGAAGTAAAGAGGAGTCCAAGTGCAGTAGCTGGTGTTGGGAGTGGACATTCCATCGGAGGATAACAACACCTCAGAATCCCTTGGGTGTTCCTCCAGGTGCTCAGGATTTAGGATTGCTGCAGAGAAAGCTGGAGAGCGACTGCCCTGGACCTTCTCGGTGACCTTGATCTCGGTTTGTTTTCCCAGTTTGAGGCTGAGCTGTTGCCCTGATCTGATTGTTAATGAAAACCTGCTTTATTTGTCCCCAAAAAGGTTGTTTTCCCCTGAAGGCCTTTCTAGGCTCCATTGTGATTGAACTGACTCGCCTCTGCTGGCTACTTGGGAAGAGAGGCAGATGTACACAGGCACCCACAGTACCTGTTAAAGAGGAAACAGCAGGGGGTAACTTCCTTCTTTCCCAACTGGGTGTTCCATGTATTCCTATTTAAACAAGGGTGAAAAAGAGAGACCGTGGAAGTGAGTGATGGCAGCTGGGATTACTGATCCTCAAGAAGTCTGGGCTGTGGTGGAACCAGATTCTGTTCCCGTGCTTTCACCAGTCTCTGTTATATTTTCACCCACAACACACTTTAAACCCTTCATGTGGTTATTCCTGGTGATGCCTGTCTTTTTTTTGAGCTCCCACCCTGGAATCTGCTGTGAGCAAGGGGCTGGATTCTAGGGATGCCATTTATGTGTAACATTTAGGATTTGTATCAAAAGATTTCATAGCCCCTATTGCAAACGAGAACACTTTCAGGTACACTTAAATTGGTTTTGTTTAATCTTTTTTAAGCCTTGTTCCTTTCAATCTGGAGTAAGTTTTGTCACTTTGCTGCAGTGTTGGGAATCCAGACACAATAGCTCTGTTGTGCTAATGCTTGAGAACTAGAAAGGGGCTCAGTGCAAATCAGTGAAGTTGGCTAAGTGCATTGCGATTACTTTCTGCATGTCACTCAGCATAGGCAAACAGCACACATTGCTCTTCTAAAATCCCTTCTGGTCTAATAATTAAAGGTGGTACTAGGGGTGTAAGGAAAGAACATGTCTATTTCTTTAAATATGACAACTGCAGTTGAGTGAAATTAATACTTACTTGCCCATTGTAGCTATGTTTAGAAATATCCTTTTTGTGTGTGTGAGAAAAGGGAAGGACTTGGGAAAGAACAACTAGAAATTACTTGAGCAGGTTGAAAAATGGGGGGAAATTTTGTGCGGAATTCATCCTTTTTTGTCAAAATCTCAAACTTCATCCCAATTTTGAAATTCAGAAAATGTTGCTCAGCTCTATGCTTACCAGAAAGTAGAATGACTTTTTTGTGTAAAATTCATCCCATATTTTAATAAAACTTTCATTGCAAAATCAAAATTTGGAAAATTTCATCTACTCTAGAAATTGGTCTACATGAAATTAAGTACTTTTTTTTTTTAAAACAAATAAAGTGCAGTAACTCTTCGTCCCATGGCATAGCCCAGCTATCTTTCCAGCTAAGAAGGATTGGCTGGGACTCCTTTCCATGATATAGTTTACTTGACCAGAGTAGATGGTGCTATTGACTGAACTATGGGACTCCCTTCCACACCACAGAGAGGCTACTGATGCTGAGTGAAATCCTGGCCTTGATGAAGTCAGTGGGAGTTTTGCCACTGACTTCAGTGGGTCCAGGATTTTATTTGCTGTTTCCACAGCATTTCTAGTCCTTTGAGCTTGAGGAACGAGAGCCTAGAACACAAAATAGGGTTTCTTCCTGAATGAAGGAGGCTGTTTTGTATTTCCTTTGAATGGGTCTGCTACGCCCCAGCCATGTGTAGGCCTGTGACTGAAGTGGATTGTGATTTTATTTTTCACCAGTGGGGCATATTTCTCAGTAGAGCTCTAGATTCCCCTTCTCACCAAGCATCATTCCTGCATGAGCACACCAGAGAGAAGGAAAGTCAAAGTGCGCTATCTTCTCCCTGAACCAGAGCTCTTCTCTATGACGACCTTATCCAAAGTCCATAAAAGTCAACGAGAGTCTTTCCATTGATTCAGTGGGCTTTGGATAGTAGCAGTGCTGCTATAAAGACAGATGGATTGGTATATGCACCACAGGATCTGCATGCCGTTGCACCAAAATGTATCTGCAGTCCACTTAACACTACACAGCAAAGAACAATTGTTATCTATTTTTGCAGTGTAGACATAAAACGATCCCTAACATGACAGGTGCGGTTGGACCTAGCAAAGAGTCAGTACATGCCTGAAGAATGAAAGCCTTGCCTGTTGCCATAAGAAATGTTACATCATGAAAATGAAGGTATTTGGTATCTGTCTTAAAGCCCTAGCTCCTGTTATTGCATGAGAATCTCATCATTTTATTTTTTTGTTTGTTTTGAAGTAAGTTTCTAGCCCTCATAGTTGTGGAGAAAAGCTAGAAAACATGACGTCCAAAAGGTTCGGAAAATGGAAAGCAAATAAGAAGAACCCAAAATATATTATTTTTCAAATCTCATGACTTTGAGGGGGCCTGACTCATGACTTTGGAATGCCTGTGGTTGGTAATACTGTGCCCTACATAGAGGCAGGGGAAAGCAGCCTTCTCTTGCTCTGAAACCAATTCCCCCTTTAAAGTGCCAGACTGGGTGCAAGCACCACAGCTATTGTGTTCTGTGTGTCACACAGTTGCCAGAAGCCACTTCTTTATCCCCTTTGTGTGTCTGCTAAGTTGGGGCCCTCTTGATAGGGTCTTCTTTACTGCCGCTGGTCATGGCAGGCTACATTTAATTTGGCTCATGGGGAAGCTTGGCTGGCCGTGAAATAGGCCATGGCAGGCTGCACGTGGACACTCTCTCTCCCCGGCCGTATGCTGTACACCTCTGTGTCAGTATGAATGGAGGAGGTGGGGAAATCGGGCATGAACTCTTAGACACTGAGGACTTGCCTGTTCTGTTGAGTCTGCTGATTTAGAAAAGGAAAGATCCAGCACAAACCCCACAGTTCAAACAAGAATTCAACTGGGAAGACTATGCAAAGCAACACTTAAAAATAGGGCCCTACCAAATTCACGGCCCATTTTGGTCAATTTCACGGTCATAGGATTTTAAAAATCGTAAATTTCACGATTTCAGCTGTTTAAATCTGAAATTTCACGGTGTTGTAATTGTAGGGGTCTTCACCCAAAAAGGAGTTGTGTGTGTGTGTGTGTGGGGGGTGTCACAAGGTTATTGTGGGGGGATAGCGGTACTGCTACCCTTACTTATGTGCTACTGCTGGCGGCAGTGCTGCCTTCAGAGCTGAGCAGCTGGAGAGCCGTCCCTGCTGCCTGGGAGCCCAGTTCTGAAAGCAGAGACATCGCCAGCAACAATACAGAAGTAAGGATGACGTGTTGTGGTATTGCCACCCTTACTTCTGTGCTGCTACCCGCAGAGCTGGGCCCTTAGTCAGCAGCCGCCACTCTCCGGCTGCCCAGCTCTGAAGGCAGCAGCGCAGAAGTAAGGGTGGCATGGTATGGTATCGCCACCCTTATTTCTGTACTGCTGCTGGCAGGGCACTGCCTTCAGAGGTGGGTGCCCAGCCAACAGCTGCTGCTCTCCAGCCGCCCAGCTCTGAAGGCAGCACAGAAGTAAGGGTGACAATACTGCGACCCCCCCCTAAAATAACCTTGAAACCCCCCTGCAACTCCCTTTTGGGTCAGGACCCCCAATTTGAGAAACGCTGGTCGCCCCGTGAAATCTGTATAGTATAGGATAAAAGCACACAAAAGACCAGATTTCACGGTCTGACACGTTTTTCATGGCCGTGAATTTGGTAGGGCCCAACTTAAAAAGGAGAAGGAATATGAACTAAGTATTTAATGCAGGACCTGCTCCAGGATGTCCCACATAGCTCACACCCTTCAGTGGGTCACTAAGGGCAGGTCTTCACTACGGGGGGGGGGGGGGGGTCGATTTAAGATACGCAAATTCAGCTATGCGAATAGTGTAGCTGAATTCGACCTATCGGAGCCGACTTACCCCGCTGTGAGGACGGCGGCAAAATCGACCTCCGCGGCTCCCCGTCGACAGCGCTTACTCCCACCTCCGCTGGTGGAGTAAGAGCGTCGATTCGGGGATCGATTGTCGCGTCCTGACGAGACGCGATAATTTGATCCCCGAGAGATCGATCACTACCCGCCGATTCAGGCGGGTAGAGTAGACCCAGCCTTAATCTGTGTGTGCCTCCTTCCCCATTCCAGCCTATCATGCACAGCTGACAGCCTACTAGGTGCTCCCTGTAATGTGCTCTTGCAATTCATTCCATTCTGTCCTTCAGGAGCTACATCCCCTCCCACGAGGTCACTCAAACTTCCTTTGTTGTTTGTTTCTTGTCCCAGAAAGTCCTTCAGGCCCTGCACCCCTTTCATTAGGTCTCTTTAGCGCTCTATTGTTGTTTATGAGAAAACAGATAAGGCTGTAAATATGCAGGATACTTTACAAACTTGTATAAAGATATGCTCCCTACTTTGGAGGGCTTAGAGTATAAATAAGATAAGGAGGACAGCTCTTCAGGGGATGGAATTGCCAGTGGTAAGAAGGGAGGGGAGATTGAATGAGGAGCGAGCTGTGTTTTAAGGAGGAGAAAGGGGGTGTTTGGCAGGTAAGGACATAGGGAGTGTAGAGGGCAAGATCTAAGGAGGAAAGCAGCCAAGAGTAAGAGGAGGAGACAAATGGAGGAGTATGGCTAGAGGACTGGGAAGAGTGTAGGTGAAGGGAGAGGGGATGGGGCAGAACTATAGGTGAGGACAAGAGGACATAGAGCCTTGCAGGTGAAAATGAGGAGTTTGCTTTCCTGTCTCTTACAGCATCAGATTCAACAGAGAATTTCAAACAGGAAGAAAAAGGTGCCTTTAACAGTGGGATTTTAGACAGACTCTGAGGAGACAGCTGCAATGATCAAGGCAAGAGATGAGCAGCATGTGGAGGGAGTCTGTGAGGAAAGGGCAGATTTTGTGTGCTATGTGTTTTGTTTCCCCTCCCATCCTGCCCTGTAGGACCCACACCGTCTCACTAGGTCACTTAAATGGCCTGTGTGCTCTGTTCATCATACCAGCCTGCCCTGCAGGACTCCCACCCTCTTTGCTGCTAGTAGGTCACTGTAATTCCCCTTGCAATGCTTCCATATTTATTCCACAGCTCCCTTGCTGAAGACTCTTCAGTAGGTCCATAATCACCCTTTTAGACCCTGGAAAATAACAGGAGAGGAGATAATAATTGCTGACCTTGCTCAGTGCCATCATTTGAATATTAATGTGGTTTTGTGGGAGAAAAGAGAGGGAATATCTGTTCACAAAGGCCCTGTGAGAAATCCTTGAAACTGCCTGAAGTGTGTGTGAGATTCATGTCCACATCCCTATGCATGTGTGTGAATGTCTGTAGCTACACCTGAAGGCCTGGATTATATACTTTGTTCTTGTATGACACTTTCCACCTGAGGCTCTCCAAACACTTTACCAATCTCAGAAACACCCCCTTGTGGTAAATATGATCATTCCCATTTCACAGCTAGAGAAAACAGAGGTCAAATAGCTTCTTTAGAGTCATGTAGGAAGCCTGTGACAGAGCCAGAAATAGAACCCAAGTCTCCGGAGTGCTAGTTCTGTGCCTTAACCACAAGGCCATGCTTCTTCCTGGAGCTTTGTTTCTGCAGATGAAATATTTCCAATGAACTGGTGGGGAAGCATTTATTGTCATTGAAATGTGGGGCTTAGTTCACATAGCCATGAGGCTGCAAAGGCAAACATTTTGGATCTACTTTTTCCTTCCATTCTGGCCTCTTTCCCCCTCAGCTTAGTTTATTATTGCATGTTAAAAGTACAGAAAGAAAAGAGCAAAATCTGATGAGGAGGTGGGACTCAAAAAGTGAAGAACAGAGTGAATGGAAGCCCATCTAAAGAACGTGTATCCGGTTATACAGTAGGTAGACTTGGAAGGGCTCCAACGCATCTGAATCTGTAAGCATTGAAAGACTGTTTGACTGAGCATCTACACTCTCCCTCTCTGTGGACAAGTAGGGGTCCTTTTGTTAGTGAATAACAATGCCACAGATTGTAAAGCTTCTTTCTCAGTCGCTCTCCCTCCAAGTCTGGTCTGATGTAGCCCATGAGTTATTCACAAAAAAGAGAGACATATAATTAATGAACCCTAACCACCCAGACGTGTTTCCATTTTCTTTTCAATGAAGTAGAATGAGAGTCGGGGAGGGGTGCTGTTTTAGAATCATGGCATCTTCAGCTAAAATGTAATATAAAGGAAATTACCCCTGTTCCCTGCAGCCAGCGGGCCCCACCCTCCAGTGCAAGAACTCACAGGGAGATTCCCCTGCCTGCGTTTTTATTTTCTAAAACAGAGACTTGTCTGCAGTGGAGTGAGCTCTCCTCCAGCTGGAGGTGGGGGGTGCAACTGCAGTCCACAGAAGGGATGGATTGCCTTCCTAATCATTACAAAATCTTCATCGATCCAGAAACAAAAACCAGATTCCAGCATTGCTTATGCTCCCAGGGGGTCTCACTAGTGTGATTTCTTTAAGGGTCCTTTGAGTGACCTTTCTTTTCCCCAATTCCCCTTCCTCACACACATGCACTGAGCTCCAAAGCGAAGGGATTGTTTTCCTTTGAAAGAGCGTGGAAAATCTCATTTTGAGAAGTTTAATGCTTATTACATCCATCTGCCTCTGGGGTGAGCTCCCTTTCTCTCACTTGGAGGCCACCAAAAGAGAAGAGCCAGAGACCCTTTAGCATAATGCACAGACAGATGCAGAGTGGTGAAATGGGGAGGTCTTTCTCTTTTTTAGGAAGCAATACTGTGGGCAAAACCTGTTATCAGCATCCATCAGCAGTTAATGTACATTCATGTTGGTAGCTAGAGGGTTAGCTTGCAGATATCAAAATGAGAGAGCTCTGTCGTCTACACAGGTATGTGTGTTTTTGGAAATGTACAGAATTGCTCCAATTGATAAACACATGTACATGATTTAGCCAAACAAACACACACAAACACCATCCAACACTTTCCTGATCGACTTGGCTACTTTATATTGGGCCAAATGATATATATTGGGCCAACATTAATATATTGGGCCAAATTGTGCAGCTGTTACACAGGCAAAACTTCCACAGAGTTTTCTGGGAGATCTTCCGAAGTGAGGTGCAGGATTTGGCCCATTGACTAGAATTTCCTTGTGTGTGTTGTAGGCACTGGGCTGCTCTTAAAGTTGTATCTTTTCCCATTAAATGTATGTGACTTTGCTTAAGGTGCAGCTGCTGCCTTTGTTTCAGATCCCTGGTAGAGGAAGGAACCCACCAGCAGCAGAGAACAGGTGCTGCTGCCTGGGCTCTCCTCCACCACTGACTTTGTATTACACATTTTAGCATTTTGTTATCCACTGGTCTATGCAACCCAAGTAGCTAGCCTCGGAGTTCTCAGGTCTTCCAGGGGCACTGCACTTACTTGGACGTGCCAGACAGAGTGCCGTCCTGGATAACATGGATGTGGTCCCACCTGATTCCATTACCAGTGGGCAGTAGCAGAGGCTGACCTCCCTAACTGTCCTTCCCCAAATCCTGCTTCAAAAGCTGCACTTCACTTCCACCTTCTGGTTTCCCAACCCATCTAAGGGTTCCTCAGAGGACCTGGATCTCGCAAACAGGTGATAGTTTGGGCTAGCAGGAGGTGGCCAGTGAGGGTGCCATGAGTCCATGAAGGCAAGAGGACCTGGATATAAATGGGGAGGCTGCTGGATAGGCTGTCCATGACAACTTTCACAGAGCCCCACAAAACCTAGAGCTGGGCTTTGCTTTTCACCCTGTTGGCTGACACCCAAGCACTAAAATAACCTTGCCACATAGGAACAGATTAATTTGGTTTGGTATATTTTCCTCTGGCAATAGGTTAGACTGGTTACTGCTTAGTACAGCTTAAAAAAACCCATATAAAGCATTGGGCAAATAGCGTACTCCATGGGGAATGGGATGGGTAAATTCATTTGTAACTCAAGATGCTGTCAGCTGATGCCTGAAACCATGAGAGTTGGTCAGCCTTACAACTTTTTAACCTAGCTAATATACACCTCTACCCCAATATAATGCTGTCCCCAGGAGCCAAAAAATCTTACCGCGTTATAGGTGAAACCACGTTATATCGAACTTGCTTTGATCCGCCGGCGTGCGCAGCCCCGGCCCCCGGAGCACTGCTTTACCGCGTTATATCTGAATTCGTGTTATATCGGGTCACGTTATATCGGGGTAGAGGTGTATATGACTGTATGTGCCATATCCCACTCAGTCAAATGTTAGCATTGGCATTGGTTGCGAACATTATGAAGGCAGCACATTCAGTCCTTGGGGGGAGAATCCTTGCTTTACTGAACAGCTACTCTGACTGAGACAGAGATGCATTTGTGGAGTCCTACCTAATCCTTTGGTGAAATGATGGGGACTTCAATAAGGAGGAGACTTAAAGCAAGCAGTAGGCTAGGAAGGGGACCTTGGGATACTGCATGGAGTTTGGAAGATGCTGAGGAAAGGGAGAGGATGGAAACATCTTTTTCACATCCAACTTGACCACCTTGAATTCTCTCTTCCTCTTCCTGACACATGATTTTCTCTCAGTACCAGCTTCTCTTGGTCCAGCTGGACTCATGTCTCCTGTCTTCTGGAGACCCTCCATTAGGTACTCTGGAGGTGTGGGAGCCAAGAGGGTAGAAAACTGCTCCTGCTTTTTCTGCCCCTGAGTTAATTTCTATTCTGATACCAATCCTTTTCATTTAACTTACTGTCCTGGCCAAGCAGCAAATGAGCTAAATTCCCAGACTTGTTAAAGGGATGTCATTTTTCTCATGGTTTGATTGTGTAATATATTATAATAGCTTTGAAATACAGGTAATCAAAAACAAACATTGAGATGGTGCCAAGAGACTTCTATTGTCTCCGCAGGAGACACTCAACCTCTGGTATTGTTCTGTCCCAGGACTTTATTTGTTATATCCCATGGAGACTTACCCATTGTATGGGATGACTGTTAGCAAAACAGTCTGTTGTATTTTGACAGGCCATGTTTTACTGTATCATTGATTTGCTATATTTTCATTGGCTTAGAGAACAGACTGTCCTTCAGCCAGCTAGAGAGTGGTTTATCCATAAAATTGCAGAGTAAAGCCCTATGTTTATCCACAGAGTGGGTACAGCACAGGCAAATGTTAGGGTAAACTTACCCACTTTGACCTGAAGGGACAACCTCTAGGGGCAAGGAGGTAGGCTGTCCTCTGCAGAGACCGGCAATTAGGCTGCTAATTAGTGCCAATTATGGTGGTGGTTCCTGTAATGTGGACATTCTGTCCACTGGGACCTGGCCTGAGGCCACCAACTCATTTCACACAGGCCACTACCCAGCCCAGATACAAGCCACTTTCAGTCATTTCTTCCACCCTCTGTTTACCCTAAATAAACAGTAAGAACTGTGAATACAACACAAAACATAGTTTCTAATTTGGCTGATTTATTTTTAACTCCCTTCAGACAGTGCTGCAGCGTTTTGCATTTTGGGTCATATTTTGAAGGGTTTTTTTCCCTGCAAACATGAGGGCTAGAGACTTCTCTTTAAATGAACGCTTAGACTCTCCCAGCACAATTATGCAGCAGTTATGTGGCTGCATAATCATTCTGCGTAGGCCCTGCCTTCAGTATTTCCTCCCTTGAGTTTGGTCCCCTAACCCCATTCTCAGCAGGACTCACCTAGAGGACTTCTCTTTTCAATCTTAAAATTAAGCCAGAGAGCAGTGTCCTATACTGTTGGTCTGAATAAAACTAAACCTAAACCCACTGCAAACAAGCTGTCTTGTTTCTGCTGTGAGGTGTCTGGGTTACTTGCATCAGGAATTGCACATTTTATCTTGCTTCAGGGGCCCTCTTGGGAAAACATCTTGAAACCAGATAGTACAAAGTAACAACTTGAAATGGCCACTTAATAGATAGCTAGCTGGGGCAGTGAGAGGTTAGTTAGGAAGAGACTAAGGGCTCTCTTTAAGTCTCTCACCCTGCTGCATATTGTCACTTCTTCCCTGCCTTTAGCCAGAGAGGACTTTAAGGTCTCTAACTGTATGAGAGAACATGAGGTAGGAGACCCCGTCAGTTCTGTATCAGGGGGTAGCCGTGTTAGTCTGTATCCACAAAAACAACAAGGAGTCCGGTGGCACCTTAAAGACTAACAGATTTATTTGGGCATACACTTTCGTGTGTAAAAATCCTCACTTCTTCATTTTTTTTACTCACAAAAGCTTATGCCCAAATAAATCTGTTAGTATTTAAGGTGCTACCGGACTCCTTGTTGTTCCCGTGAGTTCTGTGCCTGATGTTTGCTTTTCAGGGCTGCTGAAATCCCATTAGAACCCAGGAGATGACTGGACAGTGTGTGTTTGTAGCTGTTTTCTGTTAGAACTTTGTCCTTTTATCGGAGGTCTGGTGAGATAGATTCTAGGTTGAAGGCCTGTGCCTGCCATTATTTTATGGAGCTCTTTTCTGGAATTTTACATGTTTTGGGAGGAGGAGTCTGTTCTTGGTCCCTGCTTCACTGGAATTGAAATAGCTTTTCATGTACTGCCAGAATTACTGTTCATGGTGGTAGCAGGGGGCGGGGAAGATGAGAGTGAGATGGGGGAGGGATTTAAGCAAAGCTAGAATTAACTGACTTTTCTCTTGTTTTTTGTTTTGTTTGGGTTTTTATATTTTTATTTTCCAAAAAATCCCTGACAGCTCCTCCTCCTGCCTCCCCATTCTGAACCAAAGGTCAGAATAGTCCAACTCCCAAGCATTATGTCAAGAACATTTAGTGTTAGTGATGGGCTTAGTGCCATTAGAACAAACCCACCATCTGCTGTCCCGCCCCCCCCCCCCCAAGTTGCATAATCTTACAGTAGATTGAGTGTTCTGATAGATTCGGGGGACAGCAGTGGGGCTGTTCTGCTGGCAGATTCTTTCCAATATGCCTCTGGGTGATCACACTGTTACATGGTTTACAGCCCCCATTGAACTCCTTCCCTGGCCTGTTGGTTTTTACTGTAGTTTAAGTTCAGAGATAAGCATTAACATAGTAAGTGTTGCTGTTTTGTATGTTCATGTGTTCCAGCTTTTGTTTCAGTGTTTATGAAAAGAAGGAACCATTTGCACTGCCTAGAACCAAACATAGCCTAAGGAAGCAATGCGTGAGCTTTGCGCTCTCTGTCTGTGCACCTCAGTCCTGGCCTATAACACCCATGGCATTCCAGTCCTAGAGCCTTGCAGTTCAGTTTCAGTCTTGGTTTTCTTCGGAGCGCAGGCTGTGCTGAATTGTGTAGTGTATTTTGATGGAACAAATGGGCACTAGACATTATTGGATTCCTCTGACCTTTTAACACAAGTCAGGTCTGAACTCTGGGCTCTATAAGGAAATTCCTAGTTCTTTATCTATCTTAGGTTTTTATATAGCATCTGTCAGTGTGTGGCATATAAGTGACTGCCCAGTGAGCCTCTCCTCAAATTCCACCATTTTGGATGTTTCATTTTTCTGCTGAGGAATCCTGTGTGAATTGTCTCCACCCTCTTAAAAGCCCATCTCTGAAGTGTCTCTGAGTAAAATGAAAATGGCAGTCTGTAAGAGTTTGGAAATGACTGGTGCTGAATTTGGGTCTTGACACTGGTCTACACTACAAACTTATGTCGGTATAGCTAGGTTGTCAGAAAATCCACACCCCTGAGCGATGCAGTTACACCGACTGAACTCCCAGCATAGACAGCACTATGTCGACAGGAGTGCCTTCTCCCATCGACATAGCTACCACCTCTCGGGGAGGTGGAGGACCTACACCGATGAGAAAAGCTTTCCTGTTGGCATTGATAGTGTCTTCACTAAGCGCTACAGTGGCACAGCTGCAAGGGTAGACAAGCCCATAGTGTTAGAACTCATGGAGCCAGCCGTCAGCTCTCAGAGGTTGTGGGTGAAAATCCTTGTGTTTACAGGCTAGGCTGAGACTGCCACCAGCTGGCGGCATTAGGCCACACACAGTGTAACTTTGATAAGCACCAGCTTTGTTTGTCTGTCTTAACTGATGCTTTTAATTGCAGCTTAGCAAGCTAAGGTAACCTGCTGACCCTCAAGACCTTTTTCCCTCTTCTTTTGTGTGTGTGTGAATGTGTGTTTTCTTGAAGCATTTATAAAATTGTTCTTATTACACTATCATAGCAACCCTGGGCAGCTATCCTGGATACTTGCATGGTCAGAACCTTTATTAACCAGTCAGATTCCTCCTTTCATGCACCAGTTTTTAATAATGATAACAGAAGGCTTTGTTTCAGACCGTGGGATTTTACTGAATGGATGTCACAACATTTAGCTCACCCTCCTACCCCCATTGCTCCTCTGGGACAATTCACTCAATTGTCTCTGATCAGGAGAGGGAGTGTCTAATGTAGTGTTAGACCCCAGTAAGAATACTGGCATCGGACATTAGCGGTGTATCTCCAGTAGGACAACTGCACACACGTTTTTGCTCCTCTGGTGGACACTGCAGAGCAGACATAGGACTAGTACTTAACTCAGAGCTGGGTTAGACCAGGTGGCAAATGCCTAGTGAAGCAGGCTGGGAGAAATATTTTGAGGTGATTTATCCAAGGACAAGGCTGATCTCAGACTTGGTTGTCCATCAAAAAATTATGATTGTCACAATTTTTTTGAATCCTGGATTTATCCATGTGCATGCTTCTTCAATTGCAACTGTGCAAGCTAGAGGGGAGATTGAGCAAAACTGAAGGCCTAGTAAGCAAATCATCCGTTTATTTTGCTGTTCACTGGGTTTGCAAGAAAACCAAGGCAGGTGGCCCAGTTTTCATTTTCAGCCGAGATAAAATCTTCCAGGCAGCTACTCATGATTTTTAAGTGGTGGCCTGCACCTTCTCTGGCAGACATTCAGAGTGGATCACCCCCCTTTCATAGCCAGAAGGAATACTCTGAGGCTCATGTTGCTGAGTTTTCCTCAGACCGCTAACTTGAAGGGGAGTAGGGTTGCCAGGCATACAGTTTTCAACTGGAACGCCTGGTCGAAAAGGGACCCTGGTGGCTCAGGCCGCTAAAAGTCTGGTTGGCTACAGTGGCTGGCTCAGCGCAGCTCCTGGAAGCGGCTGGCATATCCCTCCGGCTCCTAGGTGCAGGGGCGGCCTGCAGTGGCTCCGCTCGCTGCCCCTGCTCCTGCTGTGCCACTCCGAGCACTGGCTCTGCAGCTCCCATTGGCCAGGAACCGCGGCCAATGGGAGCTGCGGGGGCGGCACCTGTGGACGGGAGTAGCACGTGGAGCCCCTTGGCCGCCCCTGTGCCTAGGAATCAGAGGGACATGCTGGCCACTTTCAGGAGCCACCTGAGGTAAGCGCTGCCCAGAATCTGCACTCCAAACTCCCTCCCACATGCCAACCTCCTGCCCCAGCCCTGAGCCCCCTTCCACACCCATACTCCTGGAGCCTGCACCCCGAACCCCCTCCTATGCCCCAATCCCCTGCCCCAGCCTGGAACCTCCTCCTGCACCCAAAGTCCCTCCCAGAGCCTGTACCCCCTCCCGCATTCTCTCCCGCACCCTAACCCTCATGCCCCAGCCCTGAGCCCCCTCCCACACTCCAAACCCCTGCCCGAGCCTGATGTCCTCTCCCACACTCTGAGCCCTTCGGCCCCACTCCCCAGCCTGGAGCACCCGCCTGAACCCCAAACCCCTCATCCCTGGCCCACCCCAGAGCCCGCACCCCCAGCCAGAGCCCTTGCCCCCACCCCAACACCCTGCCCAGAGCCCCTTCCCACAGTCCAAATCCCTCAGCCCCACCTCTGAGCCCCCTCCTGCACCCCAAAGCCCTCATCTCCGGCCCTACCCCAGAGCCCGCACTCTGAGCCGGAGCCCTCACCCCAACCCCCTGCCCCAGCCCGGTGAAAATGAGTGAGTGAGCGAGGGTGGGGGAGAGTGAGTGACGAAGGGAGGGGGGATGGAGTGAGCGGGGTGGGGCCTCAAAAAAAGGGGCAGGGCAAGGGTGTTCAGTTTTCTGCTATCAGAAAGTTGTCAGCCCTAAAGGGGAGTGATTTAGGGCTCAGTCTAAAGCCCACTGAAGTCAATGGACAGGCTGCCCTTCACTTCAGTGGGTATTGGATCAGCCACTTATTTTCAGTGGCCTTTGATTCACTTGGAAAAACAAAGCATGCTGGAGTTCTACTTACAGAGCAGATTTTCTGTTCAGCACTCACTTATTGCCTCACTTTCTCTCTGTCTCCATATACACATGACTTATTGGATGGGTTTTCATTAGTATTTATGTACTAGCTGTAAGGGAATGCAGCAGCTCCAGCCTGACTGTTAATGACCCTTCCATGCAATAGCAAAGACCACTTAGCTGACTCAGTTGAAGAGTTTTACTGCCAGCCTGTCCATCTCATTCTGCCTATGTCTGTCTTATTCCTTTAGAGAGTGATATAAAAATGTCTGTGATTTTCACTTAGAGCAAGTGTGTGTGTGTGTGTGTGTGTGTGTTTAGAGAAAGGATGCAAAATATGTGCCTACAAGGCTTAAGTTGTAAAGTTAAAACAAAAATGGAGGAAATGGAAATAGTTATGGTTCCTACAGTTTAGCTACACTGTGTTTTGTGTGCATTGAATTATGCCTTTAGCCACAATGAAATATGGGTTGCAGAATTGGACCCTAATTATGCAACTTAATATGTTAACATAATAGCATTTTCCCATGCAAAGGTCCCACTGAATGTAAATGGCACTACTTGTGTGAGTAAGTGGTACTGAGAGTGAGTGAAGGTTGCAAAATTGGACCCTTAAGGAAAACAGGAATAAAAACAACTCTGCATTATCCTAATTCTTTACAATGTTAACTGTGTAGTCTTAATATCACAGGCACATAATTGCTTGTATTTAACTTCCTAGGCTTAAAAAAAGTGGGAGTAAAGGGTGGTGGTGGGGAACCATGAATAAACTATCTTAATGTGGACTTCCTGGAGGCACAGGTACATTCCTTCTATATACTCTACTAATATGTCTTTGAAATATATACTCCTTTAACCTTGTCATTTGTACACCTGCTTTGCGTGGTTATTTTAGGGGTATTGTTACACACACACACACACACACACACACACACACACACACACACACACACACACACACACACACACACACACACACAGCCATTTTTCCACAAAACAATGTTCTGACAATAAAGTTTCAACCTGTTCTACATTTAAGGAGTGTGTGCTGAATGTAGCTACAAAAGCAGCATTTATTTACAGGTCTCTGTGGAGTCCCACAAAAAGAGACTGCAGCAAAGGTCTATGTGGATCCCTTGCTAATCAGGGACTGGAGAGGCCAAGAGATGCTAGGAAGCAGCCATGGAAACCAAGGATGAAATCCTGGCACTGTTGAAGTCAATGGCGATATTCCCAAAGGCCAAAATTTCACTCCAGGTCTCCAGCTGTTCATCTCATATTTCCCTGGAGAATGTCTGGGGGCTGTAGGCATTCTGGGGCCCAGTGCTCAAGGGTCAGGGAAGTTTGAACTGAATGTGTGTTCCAGTGTGTGGATGTATGTTCATATATATCATATCTTCTTGTTATATCGCTGGTAATATTAACACTTTTTATACCATAAAAGATGGTCCTTATTACACTCTAATTCTGTTAATGGAGTTTACATTAGCTCACAGCATTGTTGAGGGGCATAGTCTTTTTGGGGTCCCCTTGTCATCCACTTAGAGGGGGCCAGCAGGAGGCCTTTTCACAGAAATGCAAGGACGGCTGTTTTCTGGCTTTACAAAAAATATGTGTATAATATGTTGGCTGCTATCCTGCTTCTAGTACAATCTGCTGAGTGATGTGATAATTGATTGAAGTTCAGTAAGCGAGAGAGAGACAGTTGCCCTGCTGGTTGCAAAGTAATCCAAGTGTTATTGTCTCTGGGTGGTTACTTTTTAAACTCGATTGGCCAGACTTTTTGCTATATATTAAGATCTCCATCGTCTGTACATTATTGCACTCCTTTAAATCTTCTTAGCTTATGTGCAGCATGCCTCAGTGGCACGTGACTAGGATTCATCACTGCATTTGGTCCACTGGTTGGATCATTTGTTTCCCTGGCCCGGGCTGGGTACTGAAGGGGAGTGCGATATGAATGCCGATCCCCACCCCCTCACTCCTTTAAATGATGAAGAGCAAAGTAATCCAGTTTCTCCCCTTCCCTTAGTGCCTGCCTACTTGGACTGCTTGCTCTCTCCATGCTGAGTTACCTGGCTGCTACCTCTTCTCCAAGGCCTCCTGCCAGATTTTTTTTAGAGTTATATTTGTCTTCTCTTTCCTGATTCCTGATGCTTATCTGCCTTTTTCAAATGGGTTTTCATTGAACTGCTAAGTCACTTGTCCAGAGACTGGAATGTGTCCCAGGATTCTTTGCATGGCTGCAGAATCTCTTTTAAAGAGTCCTGGTGACTGGTGCCACAGCTGAGTGGGGAACTGAAAACCCATTTCCAAGTGGGAGCCCACTTTCAAAGAGGTACCTGAGGACTAAGCTGGAAAATGTTTTTTTCTTAAAGGAGAGAGAGTTTTCCATATTAATTAAATTGGATGACCTCGATTGGGATGATGCACTGTGCGGTGATGTCCCTCTGCTCCAGAATGTGTTCAGACCCTACATTGGGTGGAGCTCTAAGACCTGTGCTAATGGTGTGTGGGCACTGCCCCTTTAAGCGCTGGTACTTCCTGAGCTGGCAGAACTCAAAGAGAATAGTCAGTAAAAAGCAGTTCCTTGTTTGGGGACTAAACTCTAGTAGTGGGGCTGAAAGTAGATTATGAACAAAGACACTGCCGCTCCTTTCTTGAGTATTTTGCTGTTCCTTTATTTTATTTATTTATTTTCTTGTTCTGATCCAGTTAAAATCCTTGTAGTTAATTTAAGGGCATTGGTGGGTGGGTTGGTTTTTGAGGGACATAAGAAAATAAATAAATAAAGTTGTTAGTCTCTAAGGTGCCACAAGTACTCCTGTTCTTTTTGCGGATACAGACTAACACAGCTGCTACTCTGAAATAAGAAAAATAGGTGGTGGCAAAGACGGAGTCCTTTTTGGAAACAGCAAGCTGATCTGAGATGCAGCACTGAAGAAGAAGAAAAAGAAAGTAAAATAATGGTAAAAGTGACTACATGTGTGGGGGAAATAGATGGTCTCTACTTTTATGAAAAAGCAAGTTTGTTTTTCCCCACAAAAGCTGTTGTAGGGTTTTTAAGCCAATAACATAGGAGGAGATCGTCACATAAAAACATCCATTATCCCAACTCTGGTTGAAAAAGAGGCATTTGCAGCCCTGAAATATGTATAGGTTTCCCCAAGTGAGTGTTGTGAATGTTGAAAACTTGACTAAAGTGCTTAAATCCCTCCCCCCAAACCCACAGTAAGTTCTCCAAGCAAATTTCCTAACTGCGAGAGATCTTTCATTTAAAAAACCAAAGGGATAGGGAAAATATCTGATTTTCCTGGCTAGTCCTACAAGGCTGTTCACACCTGTCATCTTGGTTACCATCTAATTCTACTAGAAGCCCTCAGGAGTGGTTCTGTATCTGGGATCAGAGTCCAGAACTAAGAGAGAGGCTGTTGAGTATTGTTCACAGAAAGAAACTGAACCTAGAAGCCGTGGTGGATATTGCCTTGGTGGTTAAGTCCCTCAGAGAAATGTATTGCAGTTCAAGAGAGCCCTTACACATCACATAAAGAAGGCAGTGCCTCTCAACCTTTCCAGACTACTGTACCCTTTTAGGAGTTTGATTTGTCTTGCATACTTCCAAGTTTCACCTTACTGAAAGCTACTTGCTTACAAAATTTGACATAAAAATACAAAAGTGTCACAGCACACTATTACTGAAAAATTGCTTACTTTCTCATTTTCACCATATAATTATAAAATATATCAATTGGAATATTAATATTATACTTACATTTCAGTGTATAGCACATAAAGCAATATAAACAAGTCATTGTCTGTATGAAATTTTAGTTTGTACTGACTTCGCTAGTGCGTTTTATGTGGCCTGTTGTAAAACTAGGCAAATATCTAAATGAGTTGATGTACCCCCGGGAAGACCTCTGCGTACCCCCGGGGGTATGTGTACCCCTGTTTGAGAACCACTGACATAAAGGAAGGAAGCCCATGGGCAAGGAAAGTGACCAGAGTTACTACCCCCAGGAAGACATCAGCAAGCCGGAGGGATCTATTTTTCTATTGTTTGGGTATCATCATCTAGAGCAATGATTTTTCAATAAGCTAAAGTGCAGGTTCTGTGATAAGAGGACATCCAATTTATACAGGGACAGGAATTAAACCAATTCCTGTGTATTTTTGCATCTCTGAATATATCACACCAGCTATGGGAATCTGAAGGCAAAAACTGCGCCTGTGCATATTGAGATGAGTTGTGATTTATACCACTTGTGAGAATTGTTTGTGGTACAGGATCAATGGGATGCTAATGTTCCATATTGGGTTAATGTAAATATAAATAATGTAAATAGGAGGATGGATATTGATACAGGTGCTGGAATAGCTGTTATTTCTAAAAGAAATGCACAAGCCAGAATTTGCTAATATTAAACTAAGAACTGAAGCTATATTGAAAAACTATAGTCAAGGTGGGATGAACACTGTAGAATGCCTTCCAGGTCACTGTAAAATACAATGATACTTGTTTTTTGTTTGATACCATTAATAGTTACGGAGGCAAATGGTCCTTCACTAATTAGCAGAAATCAACTTCACAAGATGAATCTGAATTGGAGCCCAATACACATCTTTTAGATCTGGTAAAGAAATTAAGAGAAAAATGTGAATCTGTTTTTTATATAGAAATGGGGTTAGTAAAAGATATAACAAAGAAACTGCACATTACACTGCCATTCCAAAACTACAGAAGGCTCATCCTGTGCCTTATGGTTTGTGCGGACATGTAAAAAGGCAATTAGAATGGGAGAACCATGGAAAAATTTCACCTATAATTCAGTGAATGGGTTACACTGATTGTGTGTTTCTACTACTGATGGAAGTGCAAGTAGGTGTGGGTACTAGAAAGGCATTCTAAATCCCTGGATCAGGGCAGATCAGTATCCAGTTCCAAAACCACATGATTTATTTGGTTTAGATGGTAAACTCTTCAGGGCAGGATTGTTTACTATTCTGTCTGTACAGTGTCTATAGCAGTGGGTCCTTGATCTTGGTAGGTCCCTAGGTGCTACCATACACAGGGCCGCCCAGAGGGGGGGCAAGTGGGGCATTTTGCCCCGGGCCCCACAGGGGCCCCATGAGCCCTGGCTGAAAATCCCTTCCCTGGCTACTCACCCGATGGCGCTCCAGGTCTTTGGTGGCACTTCGGCGGCAGGCCCTTCAGTCGCTCCGGGTCTTCGGCGGCACTTCGGTGGCAGGTCCTTCAGTGCTGCCGAAGACGCGGAGCAAGTGAAGGACCCACCGCCGCCACAGACTCGGAGCGCCGCCCGGTGGCGCCTGTGACGTTGTGCAGTCTATATGGTCTTATAAAAACTTGATAATAAGTCAATATAATGTAACTGAGCTGGTTTTAGAGAAAATACGGTAATAAGTGAATGTAACGTAACTGGGATATGCTTCATGCAAAAGGTCTCTTGTAAGGTATCATTACAAAGCTTATAATCTACTGAGTATGATCATCTGATTTGTATAAATGTACCACTCTTGTAGCTAAAACTAGAAATATAAAATGTAACTCTGAGGGCCTATTGTAATTGTGTAAAGTGTGGACCATTAATGATGGTTTGGAATCTTGATGACTCCCATTGTCTGCAGATGGCTGTATTTACCTGTGAGTCTTCCTGTATATGTGTGTGTGCTGGCAAATGAGTAATGAAGTCTTGCAGTGACATGTGATCATGTCACCTGAACTGGAATCCATCTTTAACCTGGTGCTTTTCCAGTGAGGGGGGGTGGAAACCCAGAGAGACAAAGAGTTCCCGCCTTATGCAAAAGATATATAAAGGGGGGAAGAGAAGAGAGGGGGAGAGAAGCCATCATGAAGAATCCCCTAGCTACCACCTGAGCTGCAACAAGAGCTGTACCAGGGGAAAGAATTGTGCCCAGGCCTGGAAGGTGTCCAGTCTGAGAAAAACTTACTGAAACATCTCTGAGGGTGAGATTATCTGTATTTAGTTTGATTAGGCATAGATTTGCGCATTTTATTTTATTTTGCTTGGTGACTTACTTTGTTCTGTCTGTTACTACTTTGAACCACTTAGATCCTACTGTCTGTATTTAATAAAATCACTTTTTATTTAGTAATTTACTCAGAGTATGTATTAATACCTGGGGGAGCAAACAACTGTGCATATCTCTCTATCAGTGTTATAGAGGGCGAACAATTTATGAGTTTGCCCTGCATAAGCTTTATACAGGGTAAAACGGATTTATCTGGGTTTAGACCCCATTGGGAGTTGGGCATCTGAGTGCTAAAGACAAGCACGCTACTGCGAGCTGTTTTCAGGTAAACTTGCAGCTTTGGGACAAGTGATTCAGACCCTGGGTCTGTGTCTGGAGCCAGACAGGAGTGTCTGGCTCAGCAAGACAGGGTGCTGGAGTCCTGAGCTGGCAGGGAAAACAGAAGCAGGGGTAGTCTTTGCACATCGGGTGGCAGTTCCCAAGGGGGTTTCTGTGATCCAACCCGTCACAGCGCCTTTTTTTATGTCCACTCCCCCGCTTTGCCCCAGCCCCCCTGAATCCTCTGGGCAGCCCTGACCATACAAAACAATTAATGATGATAAACTTAACCTATCTCAAGCATATTGACAGGTGGCAATAGAGCAAGAGCCTTAAAAAATCTTATAGTGAACCCACACAAAAGGGTTAGTCAGATGCGAAAGTCTCTTAGGCAGTGTAGTTAGGGCCTAGCCATATTTCAAAGAATAATGGATCAAGTTCCTCAAACTTTGAACCATGTTGTTTATTGATATGACATTAAGAACACTTGAGAAACCTTGAAGAGATTCTAAAAAAAGCCACAAAAATATGCGTTTAGAAGTAAGGAAATAAAGAGTGCTTTCTTCCAGAAGCAAGTTGATTATTTAGGGTATAGCATAGATGCTATAGAGGGGCTATATCCCTTACAAGAAAAACAAAAAAAACAGAAGCTTCTGAGAATGTGACTGTAGTTCATAATGTTTCAGAGTTGAGGTCATTTTTGGCTATGTTAAACTATTCTGGAGGGTTTATACTGAAATTGTCTGCATTAGTAAACTCAAAGTCTTAATTTTTCTAGAAAAATGCATAATGGGTTTGGACCAACAAGTAAAATAAGACTTTTGAGGAAGCAACAGCAAAACAGAGTACTTGTGATGTGTTTGGTAATCTTTAGTCCAGAGCTTCCCTGCCTGTTAGCATGCAATACTTTTCCAGTGGAATAGGAACCATAATTTCCAACACAGGCAAAAATGGAACAAGAAACCCATAACATTTGCATTAATGAAAGCTGGAAAGAATTCACTCAAATGAAGAGGGGCAATAGATGTTATTTTTGAAGTAATTGCATTTAATGAACATTTATTTAGAGAGAAATTTACCCTGTTAATTGATCATAAGCTTTTGGAAAAGATAGTAGGCCCAAAGCAAGTATGCTGTCTCTGGGAGTAGCCAGGATTCAGAGGAGGGCCTTAATTTCAGTGGCAGATCAGTAAAGTGTAGAGTATAAGTGTTCAGTGCAACTTAAAAACAATGATTCATTAACTCAATTGTCTCTAAAAGATGAGACCCAGCTAGAAATAGAATCATTGTATAGCAGTATCTCTTTCTTAGAGGATCTTCCCATTACTGCAAAAGAGTAAATAATAGAAACTAAGGAATTTCCTGTTTA
Organism: Chrysemys picta bellii; assembly: GCF_011386835.1. Taxonomy (NCBI): domain Eukaryota; kingdom Metazoa; phylum Chordata; order Testudines; family Emydidae; genus Chrysemys; species Chrysemys picta. The sequence continues at coordinate 87,063,385 of NC_088797.1, read as the reverse complement.
AAGAGTGCAATATACTCTTTGTGGCTGGTGAAATCATATAATGAATGAGAAATTTTATCTTTGCTCTTCTAGGAAAAATTGAGTGTTCAGAGAACAATTGTTTACAATGGGGTACAAGAGTGATGATACCCGAAAGCTTTAACGACAAGATGCTGTTTGAATTATATGACTATTCCCAAGGCATACTGGAAAGAAAAAGGTTGGCTAGAAGTTATTTTTGGTGGTGAAACTTAGATTAAGATATTGAAGGAGAAATTAAGCAATGTGAACTCTCTAGTCATCACTGAAATGTGTCACAAACCATTCCATGTAATCTGTGTAAATGGGCCCCACTAAGCCTTGGCAAAGAATATGTGCTGATTTTGGTAGAATACATACTGATTTTGGTAGAAAAGAATTAGCAAATGTATTTAATGGTAGTTACAACAAGGTGACCAGAAGTGGTACATATATCAACCTCTGTTGGGGATTGGAGGAAACTTTTCTTGGGAGCAGGTTATATCATAACTGTCTACTGCTGAGATTCTTGCATCTCCTCTAGAGCATCTGCTTCTGGCCACCATTGGAAACAGGACAAGGGCTAGATGGACCACTACTCTGATCCAGTATGGCAGTTTTCATATCACACACACTTCTGCTACCAAGACTATGGAAGCACTATCAACTATGTCTGCTGCACATGATTTGTTTGAAGAAATAGTTTGGAATAACAGTTCAGATGGTTTCAGAAGGATTTCAGATTTTCCTCAAGAAGAATGTAGTAAAAACACACTAGATCAGGGGTCGGCAATGTTTGGCATGCGGTAAGCACCGTGGCGGACCGGGCCAGTTTATTTACCTGCTGACGTGGCAGGTTCGGCCGATCGCGGCCCCCACTCGCCGCGGTTTGCCATCCCGGGCCAATGGGGGCAGCGAGAAGCGGCACGGGCGAGGAATGTGCTGGCCGCAGCTTCCCGCCACCCCCATTGGCCCGGGACGGCGAACCACAGCCAGTGGGAGCCGCAATCGGCCGAACCTGCCGCGTCAGCAGGTAAATAAACTGGCCCAGCCCGCCAGGGTGCTTACCAAACATTGCCGACCCCTGCACTAGATCATCTACTTCTTATTCAGCATCGTATGGGTTAACAGAATGCTTTGTGTAGACACTTAGAGTCATTAGAGAAAAACGAGGGTAGAACCCTCCAAAGCTGTACTGCAGACTGTGTTTTATTGTATAGGTCAGCACTACAGACCACTACACAGAAAACTCCAGCAGAGTTATTTCTTAAACATCAGTTATGAACCAGATTCAATTTGCTTGGACCAGACATAGCAAAAAAACTAGATGAAAAACAACGGAGAGCAAGGAACCCACAACATAAGCCTCAGAGATTTTTATCTAGAACAAAGGGTGTTAGTTTTTAATTACAAGGGAGGAGAAAAGTGTGGGGGGAAGAGGTTAGAAAGGTGTTGTAAGAAAGGTATTGAGATCAGTGACATACCTGGTTGAGGTAAATGGAGCCATAATGAAGAAGTGTATTGTTACAGAAGGCTTAGAAAATAGAAGAGGAATTTAAATGGATGCTTACCATGTAATTACTATGAAAGAAAATTGTTCTCCTTTTCATTGGCCTGATGATGGTATCAGTGTCAATATAAATGCAGAAAATGAATCTAAAGATGCAAATGTTACTGTAGAAAATGAATCTGAACTGGAGAAGCAAGTGACAACTGCTCTTCCTGACATGCCCGTCCAACCAAAACAGAATCGTAAGCCTCCCAAAAGCCTAAACCTGTAATTTAAAAATGACAAGGGAGGAGAGTGATATGCGAAGCGCTAAGAACTGTGGTTACTGCACCTTTAAGACCTGGAACATTCTGGATGCAGAGCTCAAAACAAGAGTCTCGTCATTTGGAAGCAATTGCAGCGAGAGTTGGTTGGAAACCAGACCCAAGAATGCAGCAAGGAGGGATGTAGCTTGCAAGCGAGGGCCCTCTCACTGGGTTAACTGACTGAATCAGAGCAAGAAAATAAACCAAAGTCCTCGTAGTTAAATTAATGACATAGCTGGCTGACTGTTTTTTGGGAGACATAACAACCCAGTGGAGCAGCAACATAAAAAGCCAGGATCAGAGTGTCACTGCAGTAAGGGTGTGAGCAAGCCAGACATCTTTTAGGCCTTGTCCTCATGGGAAATTTTTTCCAATTATACAGATACTGTACACAGGCATTACCCTCACTGTGTGTAGACATTTTCCTGTATAAGAGTGGGTTTTTGGGGCTTAACTTAAACTCCTTCCCAAGCGACATAAACTAACCTGAAAAAGACATTTTTACACCAGAATAAGTGTATCTGCATGGGGTGGGCGGGGGTGTGTGCATATGTGTTCATATCATTATATCTGCTTAAATTCACACATTAAGTTATGCCAAAAAATCTTCCCTGTGTAGACACGGCCTTAGAAGAGCCTTACTGTACCATGGCTGTGGTGCAGATGAGGTAGCCTCACTGGCTGGCTGTGCCAAAGGGGAAGAGAGGCCAGTGAGGTCAGACAGCTGCTTACTGAGGTCCAGATGTGGGGAGAAGGCCAGACAGCCAGAGGTGAAGAAATTAGTGAAATGGGAGCACAAGTCCTCCATCTTCCTCTCCTCCACTCTCTGAACAACAGGAAAGCAACCTATTACCCTTTTTTTTTTTTTTTTTTTTACAACTGTATGAACTTTGCATTGGTGGAAGATGGGAGGTTGACAGCCTTGGAGCCTTGAATCCTCTCTTACCACTAAAAATAGGCACGGCATGGATAGTAACAGTGAAAGCTGCCCCACCGTTAAGACCAACTACTAGCCTGGAGGGGTCTCTAGTCTCCAGGCCCCCTCAGTTGACATTTCTCAGATTTGTTTTTTAAATTCAATAAATTCAATCAGTAGAACTTACTAATGCATCTTATATACACACTGAACATTTTGGCTCAGCTGAAGTGTGTTGTCAATATAGTATCTGATAGGTCCTCTGCCACAGAGTCTATATCCAGCCCTTGCGTGGGGTTAGTTTAGTAGGTTTTTCTCTCTACAACTATCTGAACATACTATACTCTTGTTCCTCAGATAGGGAGCCTGCCGAATGTAAATATACATTCTAGATGACACTTTACTTAAAGGTTTATGGTGTTTTACTCTGTTTTAAATGTTCATAAATTGATTGCATAGTCTTTTTTTGTCAGAGGGGAGCAAGGATATATGTGTGTGTGCTTGCGTGCTGTTATTACAGTAGACGCCTCTAAACGTGTATCAGCATTAGCTGTGACAATTAAACACCCACAGCGTAACGATGCAAGTTTTACCTTCATGGAAGGAGGCGTCACTGCGCCTGTTAGTGAAGATAATTGAAAAGGGCAGTGCTGGAAGACATTGTGGGTTTACATACATGTGCATTAAACTCCAGCTGGGAAAGTGGAGACCAGGAGTAAGTAAGTTGGGCCAGGTGGAAAGGGTTTTGCTGGCAGCTGGTGAAACCTGAATGGGTCACGGAGAATTCATTTTGTGAGCAAAGCGGAAGGTTGTGGTGTTGGGAAACCAGTGTAATGAATGGGCAGAACTTTTGTAGATGTTTCTTCCATTGTTTAGTTTTGGAGCTGGCAGAGCTGAAATATCTTGGCCTAGAAAGGGTGCAGGGAGTTTCTTGAGCAGGAGCACTGGGCGTTAACCTGTAGTAAGGGCCATGTAGGTTTGTGGACAGGAAGCGGTGATTTCCAACAGCTTGATTTCCCCCCTTCCCCCCCCACATCAAGACTAGGGCTATAAAACCTCAAATTTGAATGGCCTTGTGCTGCTGTCGAGCTGGGAACTCTGTCCCCTTACGGCTTTGCATGGAGAGCTCTAATAGCAGTACCTCAAAGGAAGCCATATCACTACAAAAGAGAGTACAGCAAGAGAGGAGGGAGAATTCCCCTGTGCAAACGTGTTCCAGCTCTCCTGATCCCAGCTATGCCATGCCTCCCTAGGCTTCCCATTCTCTCCACTGTAGCATGGTCCCTGACACATGTTGAGCCTCTGGCTCAGATAAGGAGGGTTCTGAAGTTCCTCCAAACTGGGGCTTTTCATGTGGCAGTACATTGTGGTGATGGAATGGTAGGGCTGGCATGCCTCCCTCCTCCTCTTGAACTTTACTTCCAGTTATTAAATTTCCTTGTACTGATGTAGAGAGAGAGAGAAAATCCTGACTGCACAGCCATTTGCTTCATTGCTGTATTTCTGCTGGTTAGAGGGAGTGGGAAAATAGCCCTTCTTAATTCCAGGATATCACTAGCAGTTTCTAACTTGTACACACTCAAGTCCTGGCTGCAGTACACCTACAATCTCCCAAGGTAAGCATGGAATTACACATTATATGACCGTCTGTGCTGTGGTTGCAGTTAGACAGAAGGATCTTGGTGTGATCCAATCAGATCTCTCAAGCTGGGCGTGGTAGCAGCCGATGAGTTCTTTGCTAGGAGGCTTTGAAGGGAACACCTATAAGCTGCAGGAATTGGAGGTGATGAATCAGCAGGTGGGATTCTTGCGTGTTAATGTTGAATTACTGCCCCGGTTTGGTGCAAGGGAGCACTCAGTACTGCTGGAGGTGTCCCCCTTTCAGAGATGTAAAATTGAAGTTCTGATCGATAGTGGCCATTTTAAAGATCCCAAGTCACTTTTCACAAGGCAAGGGGTGGCTAGCTCTGATAGTCTGTCAAAATTCTAGCTATGTCACCTGCCTCCCACCACCACCACCAGCACCACAGCAGTTTCATCTGGAGAAGTTATGCTTCCATTCTTGCCTAAAATTGTTGGAGTGCGTTGCACTGTTAAACTGCTTCCACGCTCCACCCCGGAGGTGGCTGAAGTGACTTTTGTGTACACTGCCCATAGCATCCAGCTCTTGGGGATTCTTTTGAGATGAAGGCACCATAGAAAATGTAAGCTATTAGTAGTATTAAGGTAGCATCTAAAGACCCCAACCCAGGTAGGGATCCCACAACACAACACAAATTATGAGAGAGCCACAAAGAGCTTACAATGTAAGGGGCTGGCCAAAGCCCACTGCTGTTAAAGGGAGTCTTACCATAGACTTGAGTGGGCTTTGGATTGGGGCTTAAGTGGGCAAGGCAGACCAAATTTGGGAGAATATAATAAAAATAATATTTCCTAAGATATCTAGCCGTCTGTTTAATAAAAGGTCTGAACACAATCATTGCCTGTGACAATAAGAAACAATGCCCCAGGAGAACTAAAAGTGTATCTCATGGGAGTCATGGCATATATCGGACTGCCACATGACCGAGTGCCCTGTCGCTATAGGAGGTGTAGGGGATATCTGTTGTGATTTACTGACTATTCCTACGAGAAGATACAAAATAGCATTGGATGCCAAGGCAGCTACAATGAAACAAAACAAACTTCATTTCCTTAATTAAAGTGCCTGTAGCTGCCATTTCAAGATGGGTGAAACAATAATAAATACAGAGCAAAGAAAGTCAATCTGTATCCAAAGCACTTTAATAAATAAAGGTACAAAAATAAAACCACTGTGTCCCTGTTATCTCCCCCAGGCTCTTGGGTTTTATTTGCTTTTAGATGCCCCTTAACAAAAAGAATGGGAAGAAATGGAAACTATCAAAAACCAATTTGTGTTTGGGTGAGATACTCCTGATGGTTGAAAGCTGCTGTGCCAGCCCCAACTTCTGCCACCACTGGGGACTCTAGTGAGAACCAGCCCCTTCCCTTCTTGCAGGTGACTGGTCTGGTAAAAGGGCTGGACAGAGCAGAGCTTTTTTAATCAGCCCCAATAATGACAGCGGGGGGATTTTCTTAAGGACAGTTTGTAAAAGGCATTTTCCCCTCCCTCCCCAGTGTGAGGGAGCAGGTTAAAAGTAGTTTACTTGCTGTGGGTTGTTTTTTTGTTTTTGTTTTTAATAAAGTGATCAAATCTTTGTGGCATTGGGGTGACCTTTCAAGTGGGCTGAGCTGCAAAAGCGGAGACGCAGAAGCTGCCTTTGCCCCTCTTTGTAATGCAAGTGGGAAGCTGCAGGTCTGCTGTTAACTTACTTTCTTTGAAGGTCAACTAGGGAACCCTTGTTGAAGTATAAAATTAAAGGAAGCCCATGGCAGTTTGTTTTGAGAACATCGATTGGAGTTTGCTTTCGCATCATGCTGGAGGGAACTTCACTGCTACTGTCAGCACATAAATAAAATAAGAGCTTTGTTTTAAATTAGACTCTTTCTTCTGTTGGTTAATTAGACGAGCTCCTACCTGCAGATGCATTACCTAGGCACCAACTGTACTGTGCATATTTGAGGCATATGGTTGATGCCTATTGCTTCCAAACTTCATCAGCCCCCTATTATTTTTTTAAATGCCCCTGTTAATTGGATGTAAATTCCTTGAGGCCTGCTAGCATAAACAGAGCCCTTTGTAGATAGATGCACATGAAACCATCCAGCATTTCTATACAATCCCTTGCAAAGATTAAGCAGCCGGTTGTTACCACAGATTGGGACACAGCGGCAGATACTGTTAATGGGAGCAGCGTATCTAAACGGCCACGCACAGTGCTGGAAATGAATTCATCACTGGCATGAATTTACTGTCTGTGCTGGATTGATGAGTTCTGGCAAACAGGGGTAATGGTCTAGGTTTCTAATTACAAGAGTAATCGCTTAGAGTTTTCAAGTTTGTTAAAATGTGGCTGAGAGTATTTGCACCAGAAGGATTGGACAGAATGGAGGTTAAGACGAGGCCAGGCTCCAAGAAATTGTTAGTATCTTCACTCCCCACAGAGTCTTTAACTACATCATCAGTCAGACATTTGGGAGTTCCTCTTGCTGGTTTTGAGTCTCTGTGTCTTGTGTGTGCGTCCAAAGCACTCTGCCTCCTGCTCCACACTCGTTGGACTTGCACTGGCTTGTAAAAATCTCCGTGGACTTGTTCAGCTCTACATCTGACCTCATATCCACCTACTCCCCTGCCAGCTCGCTCCACTTCTGAGTCTATTCTCTGACTCCTGCCATTGTTGGGGGTCTGTCCTATGTGCTGGAAACTTCCTCACCCAACCCACTCAATTGCTTTCTCTCTTTAAATCACTATTAGGCCCTGACCGACATTTTGTAGGACTCTATATAAGTGATGCTGTTTCAAAATAATATTCATTCTATTTATTTAGTGTGTTACAGGCTGACCTCAGCTGAGGCTCAAGAGGTGGCTGAGAGGCAGCCAGCCCCCAACTGGAACACTTTTGGACTCTCTCCACTTTTAGGGTGTGCGGGGAGAAAGAGGGATAAATGGTGTCACATAGGATTTCAGGAGGAGAGTTACTATTCTAGAGAGAACCTGTGTGTGCACACAGGCATTTGTATAGTCAGGGATGGATTCTCTCCATATTCCCCCTGGCTGAACTATGCTCATTAAAGGAACAAAGGGGTGCAGGCTTTATTTCACTGCTGCACTGTATGCACTGTGTTGTACGGACAGGCTTTACGTCCGTCCAGTCCCTAGCATACATTAGATCAGCTTTGAGGCAGCTCGAGCTTGTGCCAGATGTCAGTAGCTCCTAGGGATGTTCTGTCAGTCAGGAGCAGCTGGAGCACAGTGGCACTTGCCTATGCCCTGTCTCCCCAGGCTACATTTTCCCTACCCAAGGGGTAAACTTGGCGGTCAGATATTATGGCCCCTTTGAGCCACCGGAGCAACACAGATTGTCCGGCTTGGGATCCAAGTGCAGCACAAGCCCCTCAGTGCTGCCAGATGCATCCAGGATATGCTAATGGCTGTTCTACTAAAAACGTTCTATGGGGTCAATACACCCTCCGTCCAGTGGTGAAGGAGTTAACCTCTGTTCAGTGGTGGCTGCTGCCATGATGACTCCAATAACCCTAACCTCTTTGAACTCTTTTTATTCCCTGGGTGTTAAACCAATCCTTTATAAAGCAAGCAAGGAACATAGCATGCTGCTAAGTCTAAGTACCACTCCCCCACACCTTCCTCAGAGCACACTTTTTTGGGAGGAGCTGAGGAAAACACTAGTCTGAAGTCTGAGTTGGAAATCTGTGCTCCCTTGACTGTCACCCCACGCTCTCTAGCTAAATGCTACCAACAAAAAAAAGTGCCAGATGTTGCCCCTGCTTTTCCCGAAGAATTAAACTTTTCCGTCATGCTGGTACACTAGGCACCTGGGCTGGTATCCCCACGTTTTCTTCCTCTTGTGCCCTGGCCAGCTCCAGCGACTGAGGGCTTGACTACATAGGAAAATGTAGCAGAATAATTATACCAGTATAATTATACTTCTATAGTTGTTATACTGGTAAAACTCCTTCTGTGGACACTTTTATTCCAGAATCAAGATTGCCTTCTTCTAGCTTATGCAGCTTTAGAAGCAGTACACAGCTAAATTGGAAACGGGGTGGGGGGGAGGGGTATAATTACAGAGCTATAGTTATGCCAGTAAACTTTCCCATGTATAAAAGCCTGGAGCCTCTTGCCTGCTTCTTCTACTGAAAGGCAGCTCTCTTCCTCCCCGCTCCTTTGTATGTGTGTGTGTGTGTGTGTGTGTGTTTTTTTCCCCCTCTCTAAAAATGTTGTACTAGTTTCCCTGATCCAACATTCCTCTTTACAAGGAGATAAGGATCCTGTCTGGCGCCTGGGTTTCAAATCTGCTCCCTGATTATCTGCAGACACCCTGGTATGAGAGCCCCAGGCAACAGATAGAGAGAAGGGAAGGCATTCTTCAGACCACAGCAGCAGTCTCTTCCCCCAGCCTGTCTGCTCTGTTCGCTCCAGCAAAACAAAACCCCACTGGGCTATTGCTTAATGCCACCATTGTGCTGAGGAAATTGTTAGCCCTGGTAAAAAGGGTATTTTTGCTGACAGGCTTTGTTAGAGGCAATGGGAGGAAAACCAAAAAATAAAATGAATCCAGGAGGAAGAGCTTGACTGGAGCTATTTCCTGCTAGCAAAAGGACAGGGATGGCCATGAGATACCAGTTGGCCAAATGTGACTTTGGGAGTGAAAAGGCTGAAAGCTATCACCACCGAGCCAAATAAATAATGAGATGAAATCAAAGTGAAGGAAAACTATGCTGTCCAGCTCTCCATGCTGAGCAACTCCTTCCACAGATGGAAGTGAGGAAACCAAAGCCTTAATGAAAGGCAGCTGTTAGAATTCTCCGCATTTGGCAAAGGGGTTTGATCCCTACCTGCCAGGTTGAGAGCAGGCAAACCCAGGGCTGGAGGGTAAGTGTATTCCTCCTGGCATGCAACTTGGGAAAGAAAAAGGGAGGAACGGGATGGCTCGTACATAGCAGTGGGAGGCAGAGAAGAGAGAGTCTGTCTGTGGTCATTGCATTAGGTAATCATCACCACTTGGATCCAGAAAGAACAGAGGAGATGCAGTGAAACCTACAGTCTGAGGGTTGGCATCTTTTAAAATTATGTTTTCTTGAAGCCAAACCAAGGGAGATGCAAGCCTTTTTGAGCTTTAGTGTTTCTCTCATCCCTCTCCAGAAGAAAACAGCAAACAGCCTAGTGCTGTGTTTCTTAGGGTTTCTTTGTTTTGTTTTGCCTGCTTCCTATCCTCTTTACCCTGATCATAAATTTCTGTCACCTACCTTGCAGCACAGTTTAAAATGCCCTGTTTTCATTCTGGGCCTGGTGACACTGAAGTGCGGTGGTACAAGATTGCATCTTAGGGGGTCAGCATGCAATGCCATTGCATGCTAACCGTATGAAGCCACAAGACCCTCACACATTGGCCTGAGTTATGGGTATGTTGTAATGCAGCTCCCTGGCATTGCCACATGGCTGTTTAGTCTTGTAGACTGTCAGCGTTCTGTATGTTTCCTGCTCCAGACCTTAGAGTCTGGGTTTCACCAGCTATAGGACAAATTGCTGTACCAGATGGATGAGTCTTTAGCTGGGCAAAAATACCTATCACGTTTGAGCATCTGACCTGGTATTTCTACTACTCTGTTTAAAATCCAGGTGTCCTCTCTCTCTGCTCTGCTAGGGAATTCAGCAGCAAAGGAAGAAGCTTGCTCTGCTCATTTGCATGCTGATAACTGGAACACTTTTCCAGCTCACAGTTCTTTCACAATTGTGGTAAAATCTGAGTTCTGGGAAGAAACCAAAGAGTTATTTTCTTCCACTCTAATAGAATGTGTAAATAGTATAACATTCCAGTGTTTATATTTATTATTTCCCCTCTCAGTGGTATTCTCCATACCCCGCTCTGAACTCCCAGAAATTCCCCTCACCTCCAAGTCTCTCACTTTTTTATATACTTTCTCTGCAAGCGGGGTGCTGCTCCATCTGGAGACTGAACTCTCTTTCTGACATCAGCCTCATGAGGTTGCTGGAGTGTGGTGAGGTGCTCCCCCATTCAGGGAGTGAACAGTGCTCCCCATTCCTGCTGTGGGAGGAGGAAGAAATTCAGCTTGGATCCCCCATTTTGTGTATGTGTGTCTGTGTCTTGTCTACAACTCTCATTATTTCATTATGAGTCTTGCAATATGTGGTGTTTTCCCTAAAGCCCTAGCTCCAGGAGTCAGGTGATCTCAGCTTTCATTTAAGAAAAGTAAGTTTCAAGCTCTCATCGTTGTGAAGAAAGCTTGAAAATGTGACCCTTACAGGCTCAAATGCCAGAAAACAGATAAAGGGAACCCAAAATGTATTCTTTGCCCCCCCCAAAAAAACCTGATTAGTAGGGCCCTACTAAATTCATGGTCCAATTTGATCAATTTCATGGTCATATGATTTAAAAAATCATAAATTTAATGATTTCAGCTATTTAGATCTGAAATTTAACAGTGTTGTAATTGTAGGGATCCTGACCCAAAAAGGAGTTGTATATGGTGGTGGGAGGGGCATTGCAAGGTTATTGGTGAGGGGGTTGCGTTACTGCTACCCTTACTTCTGTGCTGCTGGCAGCAGCATTGTCTTCAGAGCTGGGCAGGTGGAGAGCAGTGGCTGCTGGCTGGGAGCCCAGTGCTGAAGGCAGAGCTACTGCCAGCAGCAGCTTAGAAGTAAGGATGGCCTGGTATGGTATTGCCACCCCTACTTCTCCGCTGCTGCCTGTAGAACTGGGCCTTCAGTCAGCAGCCTCCACTCTCCAGCCACCCAGTTCTGAAGGCAGCAATGCAGAAGTAAGGATGGCATAGTATAGTATTGCCACCCTTACATCTGTGTTGGAGGGGCGCTGCCTTCAGAGCTGGGCACCTGGCCAACAGCCAATGTTCTCTGGCCACCCAGCTCTGAAGGCAACACAGAAGCAAGGGTGGCAATACCGTGACCCCCCTGAACTCTCTGTTGGGTAAAGACCCCCAATTTGAGAAACACTGGTTTCCCCTGTGAAATCTGTATAGTGTAGGGTAAAAGCACACAAAAGACTAGATTTCATGAGAGGAGACCAGATTTCATGGTCCGTGATGCATTTCTCATGGCAGTGAATTTGGTTGGGCCCTATTCATTACAGTTAAACCAGTCTTATTTTTGAATGCTTGGGTTTGGCAGTAGTGTGTATGTCCACAGATAAGAAGGGAAGCTCTTTATAGAAACACTGGTTCTCTGAGGAGGTAATAGGTATCAGACAGACTGTCTCTCTCCAGCTCCTGGACCCATCTGTCTGTGGCATAAACTAAGCTGAAAAGAAGGTTCTCTCATCCTAGTTAATCTGTTCCCGTGGGAGATGGCAGCTTCCATGAAACAAGTTCTGTGCCCTCCTCTGCCACAGAGCAATGCTGAGTCTTCCATGGGCATTCCTTTAATACTGGTTAATATTGGATATTTTATGTCAATAAATATTTATCTCCACAACACTTAATGAGAAAAAATCTGAAGACATCTCTTAACCTGCTGCACTGCTTTGTTCAACAACATCTTTGGGTACGTCACAAAATACCGATGTGCTCTAGATGTATTTTTTACATAAATCACTGTAGTTACACTATTGTTATGACAAAGCAGTGCTTCCTACACATATTGCTCGCCATGTTCATGTGGTATTGGGAACACAGTGCCTCAGTGAAGATAAGAGGGAGCATCCCACCTATTCCCTGGGGGAAGACCCTCTGAGGGTAATACTGATACTGTATCCTGTAGGAGTGTACGGATACACATACACTCCCATATACCTACACTTCCATGCTAAAGGCCACATTTCCAGGTACTCAGCTCCCATTGTGACCTGTTGAGAGCAAAACACTTAGGAAAATCTGATCAAGTAATTTGGTACCTAATTGGGAGCTGAGCTCTTTTGAAAATGTGAGAGGACTGGAGTGAGGGTCAGAGCACTTTTTCCAAGGTCTCCTGTCTGGCAGTATAAAGAGGCAGGTGGCTATTGTGAGAACCCACATGCAATTTTGTTGCATGCTTGAGACCAAAAATAACTCTATTGATTTTGTTTGTAGTTTTTAAAAGAGGTTATCTTCCTTTGTAGCACCAAACCCAGCATCAGAGCCTTCATGTTAGCCTCAGTCATCAGTAACCCTCCTCCCAACCCACTTTTTTTTAGCCAATCAACCATAAAATAAGGACTCTGAGATACAATGAAAGGGAGATCTCCTCCACTATGCATTGGGGAGGGTCTGGAATGCACACATGCTCTCGTTTCCAGTCTGTTTTTTTTGAAACTTTCCAGCATTAATGTTTGATGCGTTTCCTTGGGGCAAACATTAAAAAGAAATGGCCACCAAAAAAAAAATGTTTTGGGGGGGGAAAAAAAGCTGAAATAAAATCATTTTTTATGGCTTCCCGGAGCTACTTGGAAGAGGACGGGATGGCAGTAGGTCAGAAACAGAAGGCCTGATAGCCCTGTGATTGTCTGCCTCCTTGCATCTTTCCCTTTCAGGTCGTAAATATCAAACCACTATTTGGAAAACAAAAAGGTCATTAAGCTGTCAGCGGGCTCCTTCTTAGAAGGCTGTAAATGTTTCTTTTAGCAGTGCCTCTCACTCCTGTCTCAGCTGAGGGCTTAGATACCCTCTGTCTCCTGAAGAAGCTGTAGCATGGCGAGGTGCTTGGTTTGAGCCTGTAGTAAGCAAGGGAGGCAGACTCAGATCCCATTCACATGGTTCCTGAATTCACACCCCCAGCCCCCAATTCTCTGAGGAGACAGAGGACTGTTACCTCCCCCTTTCCCCCCCATCTCCAGGTATGAATTCGAAGGAGTGCTTCTGTCATTTCCTCCAGCTTACTTCCCCTGACCACAAGTATGACTGACCCCTCTTTGTGCTTGTCCTCTGGGGCTTGCGCCTTCACCCTGTGCACAACATCTTCAGGCACTGAGACAGCACCCTCCAAATGCAGACACCAGCATGAAGTGAAGACTTGCCTCCTCGCAGGGTGAGACTTGAAATGAAAGTGAAACTCTCTCATCTGCCTACAAGCTGGGTTTCAGTGGCTGGATGGGTCTCTCCTCAGTGCTGCATCCTTATTGCCCTGAGGAATTGCTGCTGAGCGATGCAAGGCACTCCCTATGCTCGTGCCAAGCCAGAACCAGGCAGAGCGCTGAGCTCTACTGAGTTGTCTCATTTTGGGATAAATGTTCTCTCAGCATGGCACAGTACTCACTCCTGTTTGTTTCTGCTAAAGAAACACATGTAATGGGCCCTGCACATAAGGGCTGCCGGTGTACCTTGTGCATCCACAAAGCATGCATTTTTAAAGCGTCTTCTGTCCACAGCTGCTCTTTTCAGGGCTGCTTCAGAATTTTCTGTGGCTGCCGTCTCCTCGGACTGCACAGTGATGGCTTTCTTAATAAAGTTTTTAATCCTTGTGTTAGGTTAAGGATAATAAAATCTGAAATTAGATTAACTTTTCCTAATTATAGTGAGTTGGGAAGACTGCATGTGTGTGTGGAGGGGGAAGGGATAGAGGAGTAGAGGTAGGGAACGGAGAGGAGTGGAAGATGGAATGTTAATGGGAACCTGATTTCTGAGCCCGTTTGCATTTACAGACTTGCAGGTAATTACGACAGGCAGCCTTCATTTGCTTTCCTGTGTGTGTAGGAGGGAGGGGGGGCAAAGCAAGGGCACAGAATCCTGGCAGTGTACCACCTCATTAAGTTAATTACAAATAACTTAATGCTGCTGCTTATTACTTGCTGAGGCGGGAATTAGGGACAATTCAAATAAATAAATTACATGATAAAACCAATGAGAAGGAAGAGCTTGTGACAGAGGGCACTGTAGGAGTAAGAGAGTGTGTGTGGCTAATAACAAAGTCCCACTTACTAATGTGTGGGAAAGCCAAGATGTGGTACCGCCTCAGGATCTCCCAGTGCCCCCCTACTGGTGGAAGTTGCTAGCATCAAGGAAGTTGTGAAGCAAAAGGCCAGAGCTGTCAGGTGGAATCCATGTCTTAAGGGAGAGGCATAGGCGCGGGAGGTGTTGCAGCACCCTCAGGTTTTACGCGAGGCTCTACTCCTGGCCCCACATGTGTGGTCCTGGCTGCTGGCCGTGTGCTCCCAGCCCTGGGCCCGGGACTCCACTGCTGATCCCATGTTCACCCCATCCTCGGCCCCCTTACCTCTGGCTGGGTCCCCCCTCCTGGAGACAAAGCCCTGCTCCTGGCCTCAGCTCAGGGTGGGGTGGGGAGTACGGACAGGCTAAGGGAGCTGGCTTTTAGCACCCCCACTATTAAAAGTTTTCCAGCGCCACTGGGGAGAGATGACCACATAGGCATAGTTTGACTTCTGTATTTGGGGGGTCAGCTCCAGCCAGGCCAACGATGATGAGGGGGGGCAAATTCCATGCCTGCCCAAGGCTTTCAGTTTGGGGACACAATGCCCCCATGCCTCACCCATGGGTGACCAACTTTAGTCTTGCAGGTGAATCTGAGCTAACAGGTGAAAAGCATCAGTAATTAACAGGTGTGATATGATGGATGGACTCAGATTATGGACCAGATTCTGCCCCCCTTACCCATAGTGAGTGGCACCTTGCTCTACAGGTACCTCCACTGACACCACTAATGGAGTAAGATGCTACCCAGCGTTAGTAAGAGTGGCAGAAGCTGGCCCTAGATTTGGACCAGACTTCAAGGTTGAATTGTGCTCATGAGATTTTTGACCCCAAATGGCGGAAATCTCTTTGAGATCAGTTGGTCTCACAAGTTGTTTCCATTCTGATTGGAGAAAATCTCATGAAGTCAACTGTTCTTGCAAGATTTCCACCATCTTCTGCCAAACTGGGCAGGGCCTGGGTCAGATGACCTCCAGGCACAGTTATGTTATTGACCCCGCCAGAGCTGCAGCTTGACCTGCCAGTTAGTCGATGCAACAGCACTACTTGCACGGGAAGCCTCCTGCTGCCTCACAGTGTTAGGGTTTCAGAGTAACAGCCGTGTTAGTCTGTATCCGCAAAAAGAAGAACAGGAGTACTTGTGGCACCTTGGAGACTAACAAATTTATTAGAGCATAAGCTTTCGTGGACTACAGCCCACTTCTTCGGATGCATATAGAATGGAACATATAATGAGGAGATATATATACACACATACAGAGAGCATAAACAGGTGGGAGTTGTCTTACCAACTCTGAGAGGCCAATTAATTAAGAGAAAAAAAAAAAACTATTGAAGTGATAATCAAGTGTTAGGGTGAGTCTACGCTGCAGTTAAACATCCGTGCCTGGCCTGTGTCAGCTGACTTGGGCTCGCAGGGCTTGGGCTATGGAGCGGTTCAAGGACCTTCCCCCTCATTTCTTTTTCCTCTTCCTTTCCCTCTCTTCCCCCCTCTCTCTTGGCTGGCTATGTCTAAACAATAAACCTGTAGCATGGGAAATAAAGGAGAGACATTGCAGAGGACTCGATTATGCAAGAGGCAGTTTTCTGGTAGCTCTTGTTCAAGTGTGCTGCCTCAGCAAACTCCCCCTCCCACAAGGGGACAGTCCTTTTCTTTTCGTAATGCTGTCTCTCTGTAGGTTCTGAGAATACAGCACTGACACCTGTCCTCCCTCCTCTCTCAGCTAGGCATCTCAAGCTTGTATGGTTGCATCCCTTAACTCAGTCAAAACAAATCATTAGGCTTTACTTTCACTGCCTTTGCTTATGAGGCTGCTTCCAGCTCCTATTCCCACCAGACTCTCAACCCTAACTCTGGTCTCAAGCTAGCAGTTTTCATGTTCAACTGAGTCCTAGCTAGTTAACACGTTCACCTGTTGCTATCCCAGCATGCTGCTTTAGGCAGAAAGGCTTGTTTTTATTAATAGACAGACATGGATCTGCTGTAGACTGATGTCCTTGAACCTTGAAGAATGTGCCATGATGATGGAGGAAAGAGGAGCAGTTGAGACGAGAAGTGGGACCAGACAGCAGAAAAACATGTGCTGGGGCAAAGGGGGAAAGAGGAACAGAACAAACAGAGGGGAGGTAGAGAGTAAATGGAATATAAACACAGTAATTTCTTCATTCTTTTTTCCAAAAACTCTTATTGATCTCTAAAAATACATAAATACTTTCCTAATGTTACTTTCCCATGTAAGCAGTTGCTCTTGGCTCAGGGATGAAATGCAATTGTGAATGAGGGGAGACAGTCAACACAGTTGTAAGTAGGAGCAAAGGTGTCTGGTAGACAATCTGTCCATTAAGATGTGTACTTTAGACTACAAATAAGAACTCCATCCCTGCAATAGCTTTTGTCACTTATGCCCCTGATTTTCTTCCATGGTTGCAAACTCCTCAGTGATTGGTTGCAGGCCACATACTGAAAAACAAAACTCCTCTCACGTCAAGTGACTGTACTTATCAGCAACTACAAAGCCATGTTTAAAATAGGAGAAGAAGGAAAGGAGTGAGAAATTAGAGATGGAAAAACTCTATTAGATCATCTAGGCCCTGCTCTAGGATTATTTCTATTGCTTTGTCCAGTTTTTGTTTTAAATGTCCCATGGGCTTCCACCACTTCCCTTGGAGACTATTTCATTGTGTATTGAAAGAGACGTGAGCCCTGATAAATTTAAAAGCTTTGTACAATAGAGTTAAAAGAAACAGCATGTGTCACTACTATTGCATTGTTTTCTGTAGTCAGCTTTGCTTTTCACTTTTTTCAAACCTATTTAGCTGGGATTTTTCAAAGGAGGCTGAGGAAGTTAGACGTCCTGTTCCCATCGAAATTCAGTGGGAACTGGGCACCCAACTCCCATAGTCTCCTTTGAAACTCCCAGCCTTACATCTTTATCATCAACATGACTCCATTACATCAGACACTTTCTCAAGCTGTGACTGACACTTTATTAGTGGCTTCCATGTTGTCATGTAAGACTCTGAGTCCATGAGGGAGCGAGGAAAAGGAAAACTGCCTTGTCTGGCATTGCAAATTGTACTAAAGGACAGGCACAAACAGCAGATAAAGATGCTGTTACTTGCCTTAAGTCATGCTCCCTGCTGAGTTCAATGGACCCCAAACTGCATGAGGCTTCCCATAGATAGGGTGGTGGTTTTATTTAACTAGGAGCTTAGTTGTGAGGAGGCCTCTATCTTTAATCCACTGATCTGTGCTTTTAATTGAAATGCAGCATTGATGCTAACTTATCAGGAGGGCTGGCGGCCATTGTTGTGGGGTCCAGTCTGGCCACCAAGGGAAGGGGCTCATATTAGAAGTGAAAATGAAACCAGCTTTTGCAAAGGTGGCAAGTTTCTCGGTGAGGTCGTACAGAATTATCTCCAGGCTGTGGAACCCAAAGGCAGCAGCCAGTCTGCGTTCCCACTATTGGGCTACAGGCCTGGATCGCATGCTGGCAAACTATATTCTAACTTCCAGTTGTCATAAACAAGCCTCTGAATTAAGCTGAGCAGTGTGGGAAAGGTGCTTCCCATCACACTGTCTGTTCTTCTGTGACCTCACAGCATTTCAGAAAGTATGTGTGTGTGTGGGGGGGGTCCTTGTTCCCCCTTTCTGCGCCCCCAGGTGGTGCTCTAGCATGGCACTCCTGGGTAGTTCTTGAGAGACTCCCAAGGAGAGCACTGCTGAGTAAAGAGTGGCTGTGTGAAGAAATCCCGCCATAAGCTGTTTCTTGGTAGTCAGTTTATCTCACTGTCTGGTCCTGATCACGATTATTGGTGGGGGCTCTGTGAATTCATCCCCGTTTGAAGTGACTCTGGATCCTGGCCTTCTAGATGTTGTACTTGCCTCAGTGTGGATTTCGGAGGGGGGTGGGGGCTGGGATTTTGCATTGGTCAGGGGATGCGTGAGTGCCATAGGTGTTGAGGATGATGAAGGATTCTTAACTGTTTACAGCTGAAATAGAGCCGTTCCAAACAGCCTGCCAGAATCCAACACCTTCTGCTCTTTTTCTTAATTGAAATAGTCTATTTGCCCTCCTGCTGTATGTGTTCAAATGTCTTCGAGAGACAGTCTGCCTGCTTGTCTAGCCAAATGTAGCTGTGGTGTCAAGCACATGTAACTTCTTCAGTGCTGTTTTACCTCCTGGTGCCAGGGCTGAATTTGGCGTGTCAGATTTCTCTGAAAAAGAAAATGTGATTTAATAGCATGAAAGGGTTATTGGGTCTGGGAAGGGAAGGGGGGGAGGTGCGCATTATACTGGATGCCATAAGGCCTGGATCTACTAACGTAGCACAATTCAAAAAGATTCAGAAAGGGATTGGATGCTGATCCAGTACAGCAATAGCTATGTCCTTGTGTTTCCTGCTTTGCCCTCAGGGGCGGCTCCAGGCACCAGCACAGCAAGTGCGTGCCTGGGGTGGCAAGCCACGGGGGGCGGCATGCCGGTCGCCATGATGGCGGCAGTCAGGTGGCGCGTACGCTTAAGGCGCGGGACCGGCAGATCACCCGCAGAAACGCCGCCGAATCCCCGTGACCAGTGGACTGCTTGCAGGCGTGCCGCCGAAGGCCGCCTGACTGCCGTGCTTGGGGCGACAAAAAACCTAGAGCCGCCCCTGTCTGCCCTTAATCTTCTGTGTGACCTTGGGCAAATCACTTCACCTCCTTCGGCCACACTTTTCCTTCCCACCCTTGGTCTGTTTTGTCTGTTTAGACTGAAATGTTTTGGGGGCAGAGGCCTGTGACAGTGCCTGACACAATGGAGCTCTAATCTGGGAAGGGACCTCTAGGTGCTACTTTAATATTACTAGTAGAGAGGGAGTTGTACCTCTGTAGAGCTAAAGGCTGTTTTGGGGAGCTTCTTTTGGTGGGGAGGGTTCCCAGCCACAGCCCAACCACCATGGGTTCAAAATCTGGTGAAAAGCAAACTTCCTATGTTAAAAAAAAAATTAAATAACTTACATTGCCCCTGGGTGTGTTCCCTCCCCCGAAGACTAATCCATAATTCTTACCTTTAAGTGTTTCCGTTCTGTTTCCTAACAAAACAACTCTTCTCTTTTTGTGATTTTTTCCCCCTCCCCTCCCTGTTTTTACCTTCAGCGTTTTTTTTTCCTCCTCCTCCTCTCAGCTCTAATCTTTTCCCTTCACTTTCTCTTTCTCTCCTGGTCCTCTTGAGGCAGAGCCTAGGTCCTACTTGCCCTCCAAACTAGTGTGTTTCAGAGGGTGGATGGGAGAGAGCCACTCTAGTACAGGCAAGCTGTCAGCCCTGCTTGTAGTGACTCAAGCAAATACAGTGTCGTTTCCTTCTTTGTAGCACCTGCTGTACCTGTGGGCATAGGCGTGTGCACAGGGTGTGCTGGGTGTGCCTAGGCACACCCTAATGCCTTGCGCTCCGGCTGGGAAGGCTGCTCCTCCACCCTCCCCTCCTCAGCTGTTTGTGGGGCAGGCTCAGATCAACTGCTCCCTGCTCCAGCAGGGGCTGAGTGAGTCTCCAAAAAAAAAAAAAAAAAAAAGCCTTAGGGTTAGGTGTGGGCAGGAGTGCGGGGCTATCAGCAGCAGCACAGCCAGCCCCTGCTTACCTAGGGCCACCCCGCACCTCTTGGGCTGGTGGCCATGGCGTCCACGTATATGGCTGCTCACTGCCAGCCAGGGTCCACTCCAGCCACAGCAGGCAGCAGGTGACCCACGGGAGCCCAGCTAGGCTAGGGCTGGGTGCAATGGGAGGAGAAGCTCCAGATACTGGCAGGAGCCACGCGGGGGTGGGGGAAGAGAAGCCCTAGACGGGGCTGGAGCCACGTGGAGGGAGGGAGTGGGGGTGGAGGAGAAGCCCGGACCCTGGCAGGAGCTGCACTGGGGGGGGGGGGTGGAGGAGAAGCCAGGACCCCAGCAGGAGCTGCGCTGGGTGGCGTGGAGGAGAAGCCAGGACCCCAGCAGGAGCTGCACTGGGGGGAGGGAGGGGAGAGGAGAAGCCCGGACCCCGGCAGGAGCTGCATGGGGGGTGGGGGAGAGGAGAGGAGAAGCCCGGACCCCAGCAGGAGCTGCACTGGGGGGGGCAGGGGAGAAGCCTGGACCCCGGCAGGAGCTGCAAAGTTGTGGGGTTGAAGTCCCCGTTTCGGGAGCCCCAGCCACCCTAGTGGCAAAAGTTGCAGGGCTTCAGCCCTGACCCCACTCTGTGTGGAGCTGGCCTGAGCCCCTCTCTCCCCCATCCCCCCTGTGGAGCTGGGGCTGTGTGCTTCCACGGGGAGGCTAGGAGCCTCATCTCATGGTAAGGGGTCTGGGGCCAGGGGGGTTGGATAAGGGGTGGGGGCAGTCAGGGGACAGGGAGCAGGGTGGGTTGGATAGGGGGTGGGATCCCGGGGGGGGGGTGATTAGGGGTAGGGGGTCTCTGGAGGGGGCAGTCAGGGAGCAGGGGGGTTGGATGGGGCATGGGAGTCCTGCGGTCTGTCAGGGGGCGGGGGGTGGATAGGGGTCAGGGCAGTCAGGGGACAGGGAGCAAGGAGGGTCCTGGGGGGGCAGTTAGGGTGGGGGGGTCTCTGGAGGGGGTGTTATGGGGACAAGGAGCTGCGGGGGTTGGATGAGTTGGGAGTTCTGGGGGGGGGGGGGGGCTGTCAGGTGGTAGGGGTTTGGATAGCCGTGGGTGTGGATAAGAGTTGGGGCAGTCATGGGACAGGTAGGGGGTAAGGTCCTACGGGGGCAGTCAGGGGACAAGGAGCAGGGAGGCTTAGATAGGGGGAGGAGTCCTGAGGGGGCAGTTAGGGGCAGGGGTCCCAGGATGGGGTAGTCAGGGGACAAGGAGCAGGGAGGGTTGGGAGTTCTGAGGGGGGCAGTCAGGGGGTGGGAAGTAGGAGGGAGTGGATGGGGGCAGGGCTAGGGCAGGACTCCCTGGGTGCACACCCTAATGAAATAGGCTGCGCACGCCGATGCGTGTGGGATGCCAAAGTGCTTTACAGAGCAATGAGTTAGATCTGGGGGGTTAGTACAGTGATGGCTGGCCAATGCTGCAGCCATTATGCACTTGACAATAGTGTTTGTGTACAGCCTTGAACTCTAGAAGCTGGTTCATTAAGAGAAGGAATGTTGGGTGGGACTTTGGGGATATCGCGCTGCACCTCCCAGCAACCATCTGAGAGCTCATCTGAAGGGCCCTTGGTTTAATCTATCATCCGGAGGATGGCGTGCAATTCAGTCACCATATTCCACGGGGTGTCAGCTGTAGTGCTCTGAGGAGCCTCAGTCCTGAATGATATAGGATTGACCTCACTTGTATTGTAGCTCCCGAGAGTTTGCATGTGATAGTGACGTGCTGAGCATTGTACACCGAAACTCAAACTAGCATTGCCGGCATACATATGTACGGCATTAACAAATGAACAACAGGACACCAGATGTTCTGCAACTCGGGAGCGTGTCTATCACTTTGACACCTGTTTGGTCCAGCAAAGCTTTGGCTGTAAAATGAGGGAGCTGTCTTTAATCCTCACTGTTAGAAAATGCAAACCACTAATCCTGGGACTTTTCACAGAATGAGTCGGAACCTCCTCTCCCTGCTCAGAAAGCACAGATGCTAACAGTAAACATGAGAACCATGACTTGCTCTAAACACCTTCTAAAGCAGCTTCACTCCCTGATGATCTGCAAAAAAAATCCTACCCTTATGTTAGCTGCGACTTGCTTCTGGTCTCACCTTGTACCTAAATGAAGCAGAGTTCATGAAAGTTCTACCTCTTTCTCCCACACCTTTGGCCAAACTGCTGCTGTTTTATACAGCAGCTCCACACATGGCAGGCTGAGTTTTCCTCTCAGTTACACCTCTGTAAGTCAGGCATAGCTTTTCTGAAGTCAGTGGAGTTACACTAGTGTAAAATGAGTGTTAAATGAGATTTCCCTGTGGGTTAAGTATCCCTAAACAGAGAAAAAGGGTTAGAACATCGACTGTGGCTGAAATATGTTCAGCACAGTTGGGTTGGGGGAAAGAAGTGATCTTGGGGTTCTTAGCATAATTGGAAGCAGCTTTGGGGCTGCTCTACATTACACATAGCTGCCGGCAGCTCCCTGGGGGCCTGCTCAGTATCAGGGGCTTGCCAGAGTGTGAAAGAACCTGTTCACACACCCCTTCTCCCAAGATCACCCTTTTTGCCTGGGGCTGGGAGGTGGGACGATGCAGAATTGCTACACTGGCTCTCTACCACAGGAGCTTCTCTCTCACTTAGAGGGAATCCACAAGGAGCCAATTGATCCTGCTTTCTGCCTGCTTTGCTCCACTGGAGTGGACTCAGGAATCTGCAGCATCCAGAGATTTCTGATCATGTGTCTAAAGTTACGTTAAATGGGCATTGAGATTAAGAAAGAAAATACCCACAGCCCCATAACTTCTGGGCAGGATCCTTTCAATCCTCCTTAGAAGGAAGCAGGGGCAGTGAAAGGTGATTTGAACATCAGGGCAACATGTGGCCAGTAGCGTAGCTGGGGCGGAGCGGGGCAGCGGCCGCTCCCCCACCGAGCACAAGTGGCGCCTTTTTAATTTTGCTCACCCGGGAGCGGGGGGAAAAAGATGGCGCCACCCGCTGCGGCGCTTTTACTGACAGGGCGGCGCTCCGGGTCTTCAGCTTTGCTGGGGATGACATATGTGCTTGGAGTAGGAGAGAGCTCCAGGAAGCTCAGCGACTCAAAGGTGCTGTACTATTGGGGGAGACTGATTTCCCCCACCCTCCTCCGCTTGCTTTTGAGCTCTGAACCTTGTGTGCCTCGCCTCAGGAGTTGTTGGGAGAGTGGAAAAAGCTGAATGTGCAGGTCCTACTGTGTTGCTCATCAAGGATTAGCCCATAGGGGTGGGGTTTGGTAAACCAGAGTGGACAATTCCCCCCCCCCCCCCCCCCGTCTTCAGGGGCTGTAGCAGAGCTTTCTCCAGGGACACATCACATGCTCCCTCCATCTCAGTACCATGCTATAGCAGGGCTGTCACAGCTGCTGCCAATGCAGTGTGTCATTAGTCCCCTTGCTGTCTCTGCTGGGCCATAGCAAAGCTGTTGCAATTGTTTGAAATACACTGCGCACCTTCCGTTATTCCATGGGGTCAGTCTGGCTGCCGGAGATATACCACGAACCCTTCATCTCACTCTCCTGTGGGCTGTAATCGTGATAAGTTATTTTAGACTCCGATCTATTGTCACTGACTGGTTTGGCAATACAGATGCTGCAAAAAGAGATGTCACTGCTACACAGCTCTCTCTGTCCTGGTGTGTGTATGTAAATGTTTATGCCAGGTGTGTGTGTATTTATAGTACAGTGGACTTACCCGTTTTAACTAGGCAAAGAGGGGGATTTAAGGGCGGGTGGGGAGGCCTGCGGAGAGAAGGAGAGACCTGATCTAATCCTGGGATGTTTAGGAATTGCTGCATTATGTATCCAATGAGGTGGATTGAACTAGACCCTGTCAACAGCGAGAGCCCCATACATGTAGTGCCCTTCAGAATCAAAAGGGCAGGGGTGGGAGTTTAGGGAAGAAGGGACAAGAGGCAACAGACCTATTTAGTCTTTTATTATTTTTGAGACATGGCACCAGGTACCCTGAGAATCCAGCCACTGTAGGCTTGCAACGTAACAACGGCCAGATGTTTCCCAGATGTTTTTCACTTCCTGTCTGGCTCCTCCACATTTAGCTTTTTTGTGTGTATGTATTTGTTTTGGACTACAAACAAAATAAAAAAAGGCTTTTATAACCCTGTTCCCATGCAAGGGACAAGTTCAGGATATAATTTGAAATCTATTCACTATTGTCTTGGGGCATTTCACCTCTCCCCTACCCCTCAACACCCTACACACTTCTTTTGTTAAAGGTTTTTTCCCATATGATACCTTTTCTCAGTCAGCCACTGGGCATTTTCTGTTATCTCTTCCAGCCATCAGAGAAATGGTGGGAATGTCTTGAGGTGGTTGGGAATGAAGCACGTTTCCTATATAGGTTGAACACTTAGATAACCTGATTCTGGCTGTCATGTAGGAACTGTGGGCTATTAAACACACACGTATAATACTTCTGGATAGGATTCTCCTTCCCTGTGGGTAAGGAAAGCTCTATCAAAATGCATTAGGAGTATATTTTGGTGTTCTTGATATACAGCGTATTTTGTGCGTGTACGTGTGCAATTATGAATGAGTATATACGTATTGAGCACAGCCCCTTTTACCTGAAATGCTTCAGTGACATCAAAGACAGGTAGGTAAATAGGATAATTAATTGTGCTTGCAACCCTTACCATATGCAATATATTTAGAGAGAGCACTGAGAGACAGAGAAATAAGACAGCCCTGGAGAGAGAGTGAGTGAGAAGAATAGCACTTTAGACCATTTTAAATAGGGCCCAGGTATTTTGATTTATTCATTTATGGGAATAAATAGGAAGCTGAATGAGATACCAAATAGCTAAGGAAGAGAGAAATGGAAATATTAAAGGCGGCACCATCAACTTGAAAAAAAAATCATATTTCTGTCTGAAAATATTGTACCTACAAACATTACAAGTAGTCCCTAAAGTTACTATAAATATCGCCTAATTGCTTTCAGTTATAGTAATCTTAGGGACTACTTGTAATAATTTTTAGTCAGTTTCATTGTTCCTCTGTATACCCAGCTAATTAGTCATTTTTTTTCCATGCTGAAAACACCCTTATAAAGATCAGTAAAAAAGAGAAAAAGTCTTTTAACAATTAAAAAAACCAAAAAACAATTCAGGACATGTTGCTTAAAAGATGCTCTGGCTGAAACTGGGGAAAACAAAATTAAGATGACAGTATCCCTTTAATAAATGATTGTCAGCTGGTTTTTGTGCCCAAGTTAGCCTTTTCTACTTTATGGAGTTAGTCTCTATCTCTCTCTTTTGTCCCCTCCCTCTCCCTCCTTTAATTGCCTGTTAAATAATTTAAATATTTAGGACTAAAGGGCTTCAATTATCCATTAATTTACATTAGTAATTTATATATCAGGCTGAATGGACACACTGTTAGTATAATGGGCCCCAGTGGACTGGCAGAATCCACACTGCAGTGCATTTTCCTGGAATATGATCTGTTTCTTTACACCTCCAGGCCTTTATTTTAAACACACGTGGGCACATGTATTTGATTGCATGCATGCACACAGACACACACACACACAACTATGTGCATCTGCACACACAGGTATGTATGCACACACATGGAGGTATGAACACCCGCTCTTTGGTGACTCTCCCCCTCCCCCCTCATGTACAGAAGTTTGCACAGACACACACACATGCACATGTACAGGTAGCTCACTTGCACCTATTCACTTTTAACATGCACACATATCCACTTGTTTTAGAATACAGAACCTCCTTCCCTACGTTTCTTGAGCAATTCCAGCCCATCTTTTCCTGAGAGCTGGTGCTTTCCTGACCTGTGTAATTTGTGCAGATTTGCCTCAGTGTCCTGTTAATCAGCATCTCACAGGCCTGAGATCACTCTCTTGGCAGTAGCATAGCAAAGAAGAGAATATTTATTGTCTATTTAATATTAAAGGGGACCTAAATCATAGCTAGGGAGGATATTTTTCATCCTTCAGAGGCCCACTATGCTTCTGCCAGGGCCCTGAGGATTCCACACACCCTGTCTTTCCCTCCCCTCCTTTCAGTACTTCTTACAGTTCCACCCTGGGACTACGCACATCATGACCACCCTCCTTAGTCACTGGGCAGCACATAAGAGCCCATTTTTGCCATTCCTTTAGCAGCCCAGGGGGTTGCAGTCGTGCAGTGTAAGGGATTTGGTCCTCCAGACTCATTAAGGCTGAGCATGCTGTCACCAGGACATTTCCCGCCTCTGAATTTTTTGGTCGAAACTTCAAGAAGAGACCGCTCATTTGGGTGCTTTTGGCTTGAGATACTTCAGTTCTCAGAAGTGCTGAGCATGCCTATCTCCAACTGAAGTTAGTGAGAACTGTGAGTGCTTAACCTCTCTGGGAATCAGGCTCAAAACATGTCAAGGTGGGTCCCCAAAACCTGAGATGCCCAGAATCACTAGGCACTTCTGAAAATGTTGGCTTTAGGATTTACAGCAGTTTTCAGATGCTGTCTTTGCTGCTGCCTTCAAGGGCACCTATGCGTTCTGTTCAGTTCTTCCCTGAATTCTCACTAAGCAACACCTTTCCTGCCATTTGCTCAGCTCTCCCCGCTGTTCTGGGTGACACCTGCCTGTCCCCACCTGAGTGACTGTATGGCTGTAACTTGGTTGCGGTTTGCCTGCCCTGACATGCCTTTCTCACGATTCACAGCTGTAGGGCTAGGCCAATAACCTCCTGTGCACCTGTGGTACTGAATGGAGAAGGGCAGTGACCAGAGACTCCCTGCCCATCTCCAAAGCAAAGAGCAATCCAGTTTTGAAGGCAGAAGCTTGGTCTTAGCATTGGTTCTGATAGCAAAGCCAGGCTCTAAAGCCAATCAAATTAGCTGTTGAAGATCTGAATCCGCTTGGATATGGAGTTCCCCATTACAGCTGTGGAGAGGGGTTGGGGGAGGATAATATAGTGATAAAAAATCCTTCTACTCTTGTATCTCAGTTTTTCTTCCCCTCTAGGGTACTAGGAATGAACTCTCCTACATGATTTGCATAGCTCATTCAGTGTATCGCATCCTCTGTCACAGAGATGTATCCCACTCCCGTCCCCAATGACTCTTCATCATATAGGTTATGTCTTCACTGCACAGTTAACTCAGGTGATCAGCAGCTGGGTCTGAGTGCCCAGGTTAACCTTGCCCATGTGCAACAGCCACATTGCAAAGTCACACTCAAGTTTTTGTGTCCTCACTGGTGCTATACTCCCCTGTGTGTGTCACTAGGATTTTGGGGCATATCCCATGGGTCTTTGTGCTGCAGTGTTGTTATCTGTATTGTGGTAGCACCTAGGAGCCCTAGAGCAGGACCCCATTGTGCTAGGTGCTATACAAACATAGAACAAAAAGATTGTCCTTGCCCCAAAGAGCTTACAGTCTAGGTAAGTGTAGTGGCTCCTTGACTCCTTCCCAGTGAATTGTGGGGAAACTTGTCTATCCTTCTGGGCACGTGGGAGAGGGAAATTGTGGGAAGGTATTGGAGGACTCTCAGGCTAAAGCACTCAAGCACTATGTTCTCACTCCAAAGTGGGTGGCTTACTAGCCCAAGTGAAAGCCTCACTTAACCTGTAGCCTCGAGTGCCCTTGAAGGCGGCAGTGAAGACAGCATCTGATAAGAGCTTTAAATCCTAAGGCCAACATTGTCAGAAGTGGCTAGTGATTTTGCATGACTTAGCTAGCCTGAGTTTAAAACACCACCGCACTTGGGTCAGAGGGTTTTGTGTGTGTGGAGATGAGGCTAGGGGCAACACCTGAGCTCCTTGGTAGCCAAAGTCTTGATTGTGATCTGGTGAAAAGAACAACACTGGTACCGTAGCAGGGTGGCTGGGGCTGAGCAGGAATCTTCTCAGCTGACTCTCCCCAGCGCAGGATTCAAAACTTCTTTGCTGGATAAACACCAATGGCCTTTTCTAGTGAGCTTCACTGCAACGGTGGAGTGAAGAAACAAACTGCATCTGTTACGGCAGCACTTTTGATGACACTGATCAGATTGGCACTTGGGGCATTCAGCACTGTGAGGCCTTTGATAGGATCTTTGTGTGCTTGTGTGCCTGTTCTATAATGCATGCGTAACCTGCAGCTTTGAGTATTCCATCATTCGGTTGACCATATTTTCAACCTTCTTTGTAGCAATTGTTCTCCACTCTAAAACTCAGATCTAGTCATTCAGGAGTTATACTTTCAATGAAACCCAGTATTTTGGATTAGGACAGGAGCTATGAATACTATTACATGGCTATGGCTATGCCTCAAAATGGAAAAAAAAAAAAAAAGATGGTAACTCAGGTTAGCTAAATCAACTTAAAATGACAGTAAAGACACAGCAACTCTGCTCTGAACTTGGGTTAGCAGCTCAAGTTCAAAAGGCAGCCTGGGATTGAACTCACTCTTCTTACCCAGGTTAAAAACAGAGTTGCAATGTTTTCACCACTATTTTAATCTAAGTTAGCTAACGTGGGTTAGCTAACCTGAGTTAAGAACATCCCTTTCTGTGCAGTGTAGACATAGCTGTATTAGTTAGCACTAGCTTAAGAAATGGGGCCTGCATAGACTTGTGAGAGCACTAGAACGAAATGGATAGAACTCTCACAGAATAGATTCCTTCAGTGCCTTTTATTTGAGGGATCTAGAAACCGCTTTACAAACTCATGAGTTCTAGACAGCACAGTGGCTGGATAGACAAATAAGACAGCCATCATGAGTTCAGTGACAGTTCACACACAGCTGTAGAAATCTGTTTCAAATGGCGAGATGATAACTCAGGTGTTGTTAACAGCATTTTTTATTCCCTCTGTTGTAGAAAGGTGCCACTGGGTTGTTAGCTTGTCCCAGAGACAGGCAGAAGGAGCCTGTTTGCTCTCCTGTCCAGATACTAACACCTCTTTGCTTCAGCACCCCCTTCTCCTCAGAACTTCACTCCACTGTCGGCATGGGTTAGCCTGGGAAAATGCATTGTCCATGTAGCCAGCTCTAGCACCAGCCAATGCTAAATATCTCTCATGTACCAGGTAGGAAGAAACCAACTAATAAGAAAATATTTACATTAAACATTAATCACTGTTCTATGTGGTGCTGTGTGGATAGGGAAAAACAGGAAGATTAAGGTGATAGGAAGCGTAGAAACCTCGAAGCTTTGTGTACAATGGAACCTCGATAATCTGAACCTTGATTAGACAGTCTGTTATCTGAAGGTCAGACTTGACCCCCAAGGTTTGATATCATTCTATGGAAAACTTTGTTCATTAAAGTCCTTAAGCATGTAAACCTGCAGTTTGTGAACTCCACAGCAAAAAGGCTTTTCCCTGAGGAATATGTAAATTCAGCTGCCTTTCTTCTGCAGGGTTTTTCTAAACTCAGTAGGCACTTGGCTCCGCTAAACCCATTTAGACAAATCTTTAATTATCTAGATAAACTTCATGTCCCCAGTTCCAGTCCGATAATTGAGGTTACTCTGTGTCTGTTGAAGAATCTCTGAGGATATGTCTACTCTGCAGTAAAACACTCACAGCTGGCCCAGGTCAGCTGACACGGGCTATGTTTGGGGCTATAAAATTGCAGTGTAGACATTTGGTGTCCCAGAGCCAATGGTGTCCCAGAGCCTGGACTCCCGCCTGGGTACAAACATCTGGCAGTGTTATAGCCATGCAGCCTGAGTCAGCTGACCCAGACTAGCCACGGGTGTTTTATTGCAGTATAGATATACCCTAGGCAATCATCTCACTAGTTTCTGGAAAAAGAACAGGAGTACTTGTGGCACCTTAGAGACTAACAAATTTATTAGAGCATAAGCTTTCGTGGACTACAGCCCACTTCTTTGGATATGCATCCGAATTTACACACAAATTTATTAGAGCATAAGCTTTCATGGACTACAGCCCACTTCTTCGGATATGCATCCGAATTTACACACAAATTTATTAGAGCATAAGCTTTCATGGACTACAGCCCACTTCTTCGGATATGCATCCGAATTTACACACAAATTTATTAGAGCATAAGCTTTCATGGACTACAGCCCACTTCTTCGGATATGCATCCGAAGAAGTGGGCTGTAGTCCACGAAAGCTTATGCTCTAATAAATTTGTTAGTCTCTAAGGTGCCACAAGTACTCCTGTTCTTTTTGCGGATACAGACTAACACGGCTGCTACTCTGAAACTAGTTTCTGGCTATCCTGTCCCAATTAGTGGGAGCACACAGCTTTGACACAGGTTTCCTTAGCAGAGTTGTGTGTAAATTCTGTAAGGTGGTGGTATAACGTAGACAAATAGGTACAGGGATCTGTGTGTTGACCAAAGTCTTTCTGAACTAAACCAGATTTCAACTCTGGTCCCCAGAAGTGAAAGGCCAATGTATTTATTCCCTCTGCTGCAGCAGGCAATTAGTTAACTTTCCAGACTCAGTTTAGCATTGCTGGGTTTCTTACCTTCTCAGCTGGCTTCTCCACTGCAGAATCTCTGAGATGAAATTCAGAGATGTCAGGCCCCCTTCCTGTCACAGACTAACACTAGATTACATGAACTGCCAGTTACCCATTATTTCATTGTCACAGAGATGCTTATTTCTGATGAGGCAGATTCAGGTTGGCAAATCGCCTTGCATTTAAATCTTAATGGCTAATGTCCACTGGAAAATGACAGCCATTGCTCTTGTCTGCTGTCATAGAAATCCAGCTCAGCATGTCCCAAGCACAGTATCTAGACTCCACTCTGAGAGGGCAGGTTTCCTCCTTGAGGTGGCACACAGGTTCCATTCCAGATGGGCACAGAAATCCAGGTCTCGTAGTGGCTAATGAAATCCAGTTCAGGTTCTTGCCATTCCCAAAGAAACTGCATCAGACAAGGAGGGCTTCATGGTCTATCAGTAACTATATTTTTGCTTTTCAAATGGGGACCCCTAAGTGAAATTGTGGACTGAATTTTGATGACTTCCTGGAATGGATTTTGGATCTGCTTCTGGAACTAGCAGAGTAAACCAAGGGAGGATGAGGAATGGGGGAAGTACCTTTATGGGCCAGATGAGCAAGACTACTCCGATCAGCAGGTGGACATGACAGACATTGATGGAGCAAAATCCCTTAAATTACAGACCTGGTGTCAAGGGAGATGGGCTAATGTGGGAGAATCAACCCTTAGAAGGTAGGAGTGAACAGTACCTATAGTTCTGTTCTGGTTCCCTGGACAGCCAGCTGAACTTGGATACGCAAACCAAACCTCGACAGATCTCAGAAGGTGATCGTTAGCACTCTTGCTGGTTTGTTGTAATTATTTCCATTTATACAGTCTTGCTGCCACTAACCCAGTCATTATGGTAGTACCTCTTCTCAGGGTCCAAAAGGCACCAGACCAAAGGTCTTAGACTACATCTGCTGATTAGTAATTAGTGGCTCATTCACACCTTTGGGCCTCATACCATCTCTCAGGCTATCCACAGAAGTGGACACAATAAGCAAATCTATTTTATTAGGGCATAAACTCCAGGAGCCTTGACTGAGGACAGCCATACACTATAACCACAAAAAATCACAATGCTGCCTGGGACATAGACAACGTTAGTAGCTGAGTCCTGAATCTTCCCATGACGGGGGACTTGCACTCTGAAAGGTAAAATGATTGTGTGTGTTCTGAGCACGGGAAGCTAGTGTTGGGCATTGCTGGAAGTTTACCAATTCCAACTCTTTTATCCAAGATACCCAACAGGACAAATCACCAGAAGAGGCAGGAGAGTAACGGGTATGATTACACTGCAATTAGAGTTGTATATCTAAGGGTGCTGCAGTCACCCGAGCTAGCTTTAAATAACAATAGTAGTGAAACCATGGCAGCATGGGGGGCAGCAGGACTGTACAAGCCCACTGGGGACATTGTTATGTTATCATACTGCTGCTACGTAATCCATGCTGTGCAGCCTCACTGTTATTGTTCAAGCTAGCTAGATCAAAGCAAGCGCAGGTATGTCTAGAGGTGCTGCAGCCACACCTCTGATTGCAGTGTAGATATACCCTGGTACGGGGGTAGTCAATTATTGTTGTCAAGGTCTAAATTTCTTGGTCAAAATAATAATAAAGATAATAAGTAAATACAAAGATTTCAGGGTCCATTCAAAAGCGTCCGGCAGTCCAGATTTGGCCCGCAGTCTGCCTATGGACTACCCCTGCCCTAGAAGTTGGTGGAAAGTCAACAATACCAATAAAGTTGTTCAGTTGTGGTTATATTCGTGTGTGTGTGTGTTTCTTTCTGTACATTCAATGGAGAGTTTTGCCAAGTACCTGTCATGATGCATTATAGGAAAACAAAGCATTTCCTTCTATGCCCCGTCATGCCAACCCACCTCCTCCCATCCTGATTTGTAAATTACTATTAAGTGCTGATGAGAAGGACATAGAACGAACTGTCAGGGGTAAGAGCAGTAATCATGGCTCATGTGTCAACATGAGTTTGTCATTAGATTCCTTCTTCCTCCTCATTCTGGGATGCTTACCAGTTTTCATTTTGACTCTCTTAAGCAAGCTGAACAGACAGATGAGGAGAGGAAATACCAAAGAGGACAGAGGAGAGGCATAATTTGCTAAATGGGCAGATGCAGGGGTTAAAGTGGTGGAGAGTAATTCCCCAGAAAACTTCAAATGGCAAAACTATTTTACCCAAACATGGAATATAAAGTGCCCTGTGGTCTTACTTCCTTTCCAACCATAGCTGACTAGAAGCAAAGAAACATGTGTTGTCTTTGCTAATTAGTTTGCTCCCTGACTGCTTCACTGATGTCATAGTCTAGTATCTGTGACCTCACAGTTGTTATTGTGGTGACACATTGGAATTGATGGGAGGGAAAATAGAAACCAGAGTCATACTGGTCCTTGCCGAACATCTGGACTGCAAGTGCTACGCTGGGCCTGGCTGGAGGTGGATTACTTGCCTTTTTTCAGCCTTGACTGTAAATTAGTTAGCATTCCCACCATGCTTTGAAGTTCTAAAGCAACATAAATATGCTAATTATTACTTAAAATCCCAGTTAAATAAAAATGAACCAATCCAGTAACACAGTCACTGAAGCCCCTTGCCCCTCTCTGTTCCTTCTCATGGAGGCAGCACATCCTTCTCTCTGGGGGAGAACCTATGAACAGCCTCTGCTCCCTCGCAGCACCGCATGAAGAACACTCTCTGGCAGGCCTCAATGCCCGCCCAGATCAGAGGTCATTTCATGACCCCCGTTACCTGTCACAGGGCCTTATGTAAGGCTGTTCACTATTACCTCCTGCTTCTTCTCCTGTGCTGACAGCCCTTGCGGTTCAGAATTGTGCGTCCTCCATCCTTTCTCTTTCCTGAAATACTTTGGGTGCATTCTAATGTACTTGGAAGTTAGGGGCTGAGGGCATAAGGAGAGGCTGGAATATGTAGATTAGGCACTACACAAGCTGTTGCCACATAGGTGCACTGGAAATTGCATCTCTCCGCACTGGCTCGCAGCACACTCTGCTCTTCCAGTTGTGTGGGGGTGATGATGGGGGCAGCACAGCTACGCTAATGCCCCTCTGTTTTGAATAAAGCTGTTTCCCGCCATTCCAGCCCAGGGTTTTAGCAAATCTCTGCTGGTTCACAAGAGTTGTGACCTGCAGCGCCTCCATCCTTCTCCAGTCTGTGAGTTAGCTTTGATTTTTTGAAAGTAGACATTGCACCCTTGGAAAATCCCCCGGATCAGACCTCAGGGCTTTGGCAGCATAGGAAGGTCCCTTTGGGGAGATGCTGATACTGATGCAACGTGCAGTAACTGTGGGAGAAAGCAGCCTGGAAGCTTTATTTCTTTCCTTGCATGGGGATACCTGTGCCAGTAATGTAAGGTTTTCGATGCAGTTGTCAGGAGCTGGAACCTGATGTAACTAGCACCTTGCTTTCTTTTTGTTTTGGTTACAGTAGGTTCAGTCTCTGTTGCTTATAAGACATACACATGTTTTCACCTAGCCTCTTTATCGTTAGTCTGTTGCCAAACGCTTGACTCTATTTCAGCTGGCAGCAGTTCTAGCAAAATGACAATATTACTAATCCCAGGCTACCCGGAAGGTGCAAGGGTTATCATGTCACCTTTGGACTCAGACTCTGGGGCTGGTGAACATTCAACTGTGTTGTTGAGATGGCGCGTTCAGAAGCGGTGTGTGTAGCGGAATAGGTGTGTATGATGAGGCTCCCTGACAAGTGGTACACTCAAAGGTATTATCAGTCTTAAATCAGCTTGCGACTGGTGGGCGGGAGGCAGAGAAGCATGGCCTATGGATGACAACTTCACAGCCTGGGGATTGCTGTAATTAACACTGAGGACTGTACCAACGTCTAAAGGGCCCCAAGAGTGGGGGAGCATGAGCAGCATCTTAAAGGGACCTTTGCATCCTCCTGCCCGGCTGTGCTGAACGCCCCTCAGCCGCCCTCGCAGACCTGGCCCAAAGTTTAGATGTGGATCCATACTTTAGTGAAGATCAAGGGTGATTAGATCCAGAGTTCTCATTTGAGATGATCTCTGTCAGTAACAAACTGAACAGCGCTAAGTGAATGCTGTATATTTCTAATAATAAAGTGATTAAAGTTTCTGGATTCTTTTTATCAAACTTTTATTTCACTTCCTCCTCTTTTCGCCTAGCAGGTAAGATTCCTCGTTAACACACAGAGAAGAGAAGGAAGGGCTCCAGCGTTCCTAGAGCAATTGCAGGGCTTTGGAGTGGAGCCCGGAGCTGGAGCGCGGAGCAGCTCCGGAGCAGTGGAGCTGCAGGTTTTTGCCTGGAGCTGGAGCGGAGCCGGAGCACAGCTCCAAAGCCCTGGGAGTGATAGAATGGTCCTTAGTCAATTTATGCACGCACGCATACATGTCACAAGTTTCTGGAGGTTGATGTGAATTTGCATGCTGCTGCATAGTATCATATGGACCAGCAATAATTGTACAGGTAATTTGTCTCAATGGGCTCTCCCCTAACATTATTGGGATTCCCTGCCACAGTTGTGTGGTGGTGCAGTGCTGCTCATGCAGGTCATAGTCTTCCATATCTTTAGCGCCCTGGATGTCACCAAATGTCATGAAAATGAAAGATGTTCTCAGGGAAATGGAGGGTACTGGGTAGCTTTGGTGCACAAATGGGAGCTGTTGTATGAGAAGATTTACTCTTTGTATTGATATGGGTAAGAGCCAGAGTATGTATTTCCGGCTCTTGCTCATTCTCAGGAGTGCCATCCTCCATAATGACTGCCTGCAAAGTGGCTTGGGCCCAGCAGGCATTATGTGCTAAAAGCTTCATTACCTACAGTCGCTGCAGTTTCATGTACAGTGTGTTCCATCTGAGAAAGGCCTTTATTCCTGAGTGGCACGTTGTGGGGGAGGGGCATCGGGTGTGAGCAGTACCAAGCTGGAGTGACTTTTTAAAGATGAGGTGCAGGTAGCTTGCTGCTATTGCCCATCAGGTCTTCAAAGGCCTGTGTGGGTCTTGTGGTGCTAACAATGTCAACACGAACACATGGCAAAGCCATGCAATTAGAACAGGGGCTCACATGCTTTGACTGTGTTTTGAGCGGAGGCCAAACCCAAGTGTTTTCAGTTGTAGTTTGAATGCTGAGGTGTAGCGTACGCAATTGCAACCATTGCCTGAGGAGTCCAAGTCCATGTGGATACATCAGGTACCCACATGGTCTGGATCTTCATCAGCAAATCAGCCATCTGTTTTCTTTCTTCTCCGTGTTGATTCTGTTTTGTGGGACTTGAATTTGGCACTCATGGACAGGGAGGGACTGGTGGCTCTAGTTAGAGACAGGCAAGTGCTGTGCAAACTTCTGATGCACAGCTCTGCCAAAGCACCGTAGTCCTCATTTATAGCCCTCCTGCTGCTGTCCTGGACTTGGGCCCACCCGGTGCAGAGAGTGTCAGTCACACTGAATTATGTTCTCCTCCCATACCTCTGAGCAGCCATTGGCCCAATTTCAGAATTACAAGGTGTGGAGATGCTGCTCACTTGGTGTTGGGCTCTTAACATATCTAATTGGCATGTTTCTTTTGACTCAGTGTCTCTCTTTCCAGTGGGGATGCTAACTGCTTTGTTAGCACTCAGTTAATTTCTCCCAGGAATCTTGGAATGCTGCCACCACATTCCACCCCAGGGAGGTGCTCTTTGCCATTTCACCTTTTGGCAAAATCAACTACAGCATTTTGCAAAAGTGACAGTGCATTTTGCAAAATGATGGAATGTATGTTTGAGAAAACTGAGTGGGGGGAGGGGAAGCAGGTTTCTGCAATGACGTTGTGTGAGCCTAGGGAATACTGAGAAAGAGACTATGGGAGGGAATTGTTTTTTCTGTGAAAGCCTTCCTCCCACCCCCCAAAATGTAACACAAACCTACCACAATGTGGAAATTCCCAATAGTGAAAATAGGAAAGAAATGGCATTAAGTCTGGCCGCTGGATCTGTGTTTTGAATATATTTTTTTAAAACAGTGTTTCTTTGGTAGCAGGTTCTGATCTGTGCTCCGAGCTGGGAACGGAGGACTAATCATTTGGAAAATCACCAGTTAAAACTTACCGGTTCCCTGTTTCCAAAACAATAAAGGCCATGCATGCATGCAGGGAGAGAGTCTCTTTATAGCTCTGATTAGGAAGTAATCCAGTGGCACAAGAAGTGCCTGGAGCCAGTTCCTGTTTGTAAATGTTAATAATACATGGTGAAAGCATATATGCCACATATCGCCCAGCTGCTCCTAGTGCGACTGTGGGGCTGGGTGGGAGGGAGGGAGGGAGCCAGCTGCTCCTGGCTGCAAGACACAAACCTGAACAATTCAAGGAAACTCCCAAAGGAAACCAACAGGCTGCAGGCACAGAGCGTGAGGAGCTAACTGAATGGAGAGGCTTCCCACCAATGGTGAGAATAAACAGCCCGCTTTAAGACTGGCTTGCAATCAGTGGGAATGGAAGTGGAGGGAAAGGACTTTGTTGTCAATATAGATTTCCTTTCTTTCAATATTTTTTTGTTTTTCTCACCCCCTCTCCCCCTTCCTTGTCTGGCCAACAAACAATAACATCAGTAACCTTAAGGAATGAGCTTTCAGCAGCAGGTGCAGTTAGGGGGTCTGCTGTAATGAAATATCTGCACTCAGAGGAGGAGAAGTCATGCAGCCCATGAGCAGAGAGAGCAATGCGAAGTGTAACTAAAGGACACATCACTCTTGTGTTTTATATCGCCAGATAGAGTTATGAAGCAACAGAGATGTTGTCATTTATACAGACACATGAGCATGTATGGAATGGGTGGGTGGGAGAAAGTCTGACTTTGAGATGGTCCCGTTACTTGTAGCTGAAAATGCCACAAGTGCACTATACTGTTCCTCCCAAAGCAGTTCTGATAGCACCTCACATGCCATATAGCCCACAGATGTGACAGAAGAGCTATTTTACAAAGGTGTTCAAGAGTTTTTAGGCTGGGATTTTCAAAGGGTATTAGACACCCAAATCGCTTAAGATTCCTTGAGAACAAAAGTCTTAAACTACTCTGTATGTCTTGTATATCCTGTAAAGCTAGGTGAGGTTCACATGTACCAAATGTGCAGGGCTTAAAGGGGAAGGAAAGAATCAAACTAATAAATACTTCTGAAAATGCCCTAAAATTGCATTTCTGTACACAATCAAGGTGGATATAGTATTGACTGGAGATGAGGTTTATATTTGGAAAACTGTTCCCTGCACAGGTGGAATAGGTGACTGACAGTGGGACAGAATGCCCAGAGCTGCATGGTGACTGTATCCATACCTTACTTAGGTTGTAAACTCTTTGGGGCAGGAACCATCTTTTTGCTGTGTGTTTGTACAGCACCTATCACAATGGAGTCCTGGTCTATGACTGGGGCTCGTAGGAGCTATTACAATATAAGTAATAATAATGCTTGCATATACAAAATATCCAAAAGTCGAGGATGTCATTGTGCAGCTGGGTTTTCAACCCCAAAGTCAATAGTGTTCCATATAGTCGAGAACCTACATTTTCTACGGCTGCTATCTCCCCTCCATCAATAGCAGTGACAGCCATCTTGGATGCATGCATAAGAAACCGTTAGCAATTTTTAATTTGTTTCCTTGTAGTCACTGTGAAATTTTAGTTTTGTTCAGAAGTTTCTGGTGTCCCTGGGATGGTTGAGAAGCATATTTATTTAGGGTGGGTTTTTTTTCCCATAAGAAAACATCATAAACACTATTTTTTGTTCTTTATGATGTTTCTAAGAAACCTGAAAGGATACAGTAGAGCCACGATATGTGCCCCAACTACTTTATTTAGGGCATTGAGGTCAGTGGGACTACTGGCATTTGTAAATATTTCTAGGATTGGGCCCTTAGGATGGAATAAGTTTGTTTCTCAAATACACGGGATTCACCCTTCAATTCACTGCAACATCAGAGTTGCCACTCGCTGCAATTAGCTGTTCAAAAATATTTGTAGATATGTCTATGTATTCGTTTCTTTTTAAATGTTTTTTTTAACAAAAAACTGAAGTAGGAGGAAAAAAAAGGAAAAGTCTTTTAGTTTTCAAAAAACAACATTCTGAAATATTTTGGGGGTATTAGAGTTTTGTTAACCTTTTTCTCTTCTCCCCTTTCCTCTGTTCCACCACCCCATTTTTGCTCTTTTTTTTTTTGCCTTTCCATTTTGCCATTGGAAAAAGAGGAGAAAGAGATGGGGGAGAAAACAGACAACAGAAAGCTGACAATGGAAATCTAAATATTTTCAGCTTTCATTTTTAGTTTCTTAACAAAAAATAAACAAAAATTGCAGTTTTTTAAAAAAGAAGTTTCAAGTTTCCTGCAAAAAAACAATTGGCATTTTTTCAACCTGCTCTAACTATGATGTTTCTCTTTGAGAGATTAAGGGACTTGAACCCTTATCTGCTAGTAGATTAATTTTGGGCACCAGATCTAGTTTTGTTTATAGGACAATATTAAAGCTAGTTGTTTGCCAATCTCTAGCTGTAATGTTTTCCGTAGCAGGCAAGGGAATGACCCTGGCTAGTGTATGTGTGTTTTATTTCCACATTTTAGGAGTGGCTGTATAAATCTCAGGCAATGGTGGAGTGGAGTGAAGTGTATCACGCTGCCTATTGCCACATGTTCTGTTTATACCACACCAGAGAGATGGGCTGCAGAGCAGCACCAGGGATAAGGCTTTTGCTATCAGTACAGTTGTTCATGTTATCAATATAGTTGCTAGTAGAAATGTAGAATTGCTGTGATTTATTGATAGCTTTTATTCCCCGCTGGTGCTATTTAGATGTATATTTATGCTATAAAGGACAGGCTGCACTGAG
Source organism: Chrysemys picta bellii (assembly GCF_011386835.1). NCBI lineage: Eukaryota > Metazoa > Chordata > Testudines > Emydidae > Chrysemys > Chrysemys picta. Next base: position 87,024,161 of record NC_088797.1, on the reverse strand, counting down.
CTACAAGAAGATATTTCTATCAAGGAGTTCTGGTGACAGCAAAAATCACAAGAGGTAGAAAAAGGAGACTGAGGTGGTCTGCGTGTATTGGGAGGGAGAGTTTTGTCACTAGCATACCAAATTAAAATGGTTGCTGTTACATTTCTGGAATACTCTCCATGGATAAGAAACTATCGGAGCTGAGAGCAGGCATCAGAAGCTATGCAGGGATTTTATGGACCAGGTCACTTTTAACATGTTCTAGAATCATAGGACTGGAAGGGACCTTGAGAGGTTATCTAGTCCAGTTCCCTGCCTCATGGTAGGACTAAGTATTATCTAGATCATCCCTGACAGGTGTTTGTCCAACCTGCTCATAAAAATCTCCAATGATGGAGATTCCACAACCTCCCTAGGCAATTTATTCCAGTGACTAACCACCCTGACAGTTAAGAAGTTTTTCCTAATGGCCAACCTAAACCTCCCTTGCTGCTATTTAAGCCCATTGCTTCTTGTCCTATCCTTGGAGGTTAAGAAAAACAAATTTTCTCCCTCCTCCTTGTAACAACCTTTTACGTAGATAAAAACTGTTATCATGTCCCCGCTCAGTCTTCTCTTTTCCAGACTAAACAAACCCAATTTTTTCAATCTTCCCTCACAAGGTCATGTTTTCTAGACCTTTAATCATTTTTTTTGCTCTTCTCTGGACTCTCTCCAGTTTGTCCACATCCTTCCTGAAATGTGGCCCCCAGAACTGGACACAATACTTCAGTTCAGGTTTAATCAGAGCAGAGTAGAGTGGATCTCGTGTCTTGCTTACGCTACTCCTGCTAAGTATCGGAGGGGTAGCCGTGTTAGTCTGGATCTGTAAAAAGCGACAAAGAGTCCTGTGGCACCTTATAGACTAACAGACGTATTGGAGCATAAGCTTTCGAGGGTGAATACTCACTTTGTCAGATGCACGTAGTGGAAATTTCCAGAGGCAGGAATAAATATGCAGGCAAGAATCAGTCTAGAGATAATGAGGTTAGTTCAATCAGGGAGGATGAGGCCCTCTTCTAGCAGTTGAGGTGTGAACACCAAAGGAGGAGAAACTGCTTTTGTAGTTGGCTAGCCATTCACAGTCTTTGTTTAATCCTGAGCTGATGGTGTCAAATTTGCAAATGAACTGAAGCTCAGCAGTTTCTCTTTGAAGTCTGGTCCTGAAATTTTTTTGCTGCAGGATGGCTACCTTTACATCTGCTATTGTGTGTCCAGGGAGATCAAAGTGTTCTCCTACAGGTTTTTGTATATTGCCATTCCTAATATCTGACTTGTGCCATTTATCCTTTTACATAGGGACTGTCCAGTTTGGCCAATATACATAGCAGAGGGGCATTGCTGGCACATGATGGCATATATTATATTGGTGGATGTGCAGGTGAATGAACCGGTGATGTTGTAGCTGATCTGGTTAGGTCCTGTGATGGTGTCGCTGGTGTAGATATGTGGGCAGAGTTGGCATCGAGGTTTGTTGCATGGATGGGTTCCTGAGTTAGAATTACTATGGTGCCGTGTGTGGTTGCTGGTGAGAATATGCTTAAGGTTGGTGGGTTGTCTGTGGGCGAGGACTGGCCTGCCTCCCAAGGCCTGTGAAAGTGAGGGATCGTTGTCCAGGATGGGTTGTAGATCACTGATGATGTGTTGGACAGGTTTTAGCTGAGGACTGTAGGTGATGGCCAGTGAAGTTCTGTTGGTTTCTTTCTTGGGCTTGTCTTGCAGCAGGAGGCTTCTGGATATGCTTCTGGCTCTGTTGATTTGTTTACTTATTTCCTTGTGCAGGTGTTGTAGTTTTGAGAATGCTTGGTGAAGATCTTGTAGGTGTTGGTCTATATATTAGGAATTATCCTCGACAATCCCTCTGTAATGTCTCGGATACAGGCCCCTGGCAGGTGCGTACCTCCCAGGATGCCACGGCAGGGTGACAGATTTGTGCCTCTGTCCTCCTCAGAAGAGAGTCACCAACCACGTTTCCTCCTGGGAGTCATGACTGTGATCCTCCCAGCCCTGGGGGTATATGGCTTCTCCTCCTCCACCTTTCAGGGTGATTCCTCATCACTTGTTGCCAGGGCAGCGTATCGTTTTCCATCTCCATGGTGGGTCGGTTGGGAGTTAGGGGTGGAGTACTGCCTGCTGCCAGAAGAAACCAGCTGCCAGTGTCCTCCCTGTGACAGAGCCATATCCTCCTCCCCCCCCAGTGGTGTGATAGCAGTCCTCTGTAGCTGGATAGCTTTCTTAGCCTTGGATGATTCCATATGAATACTCATGGGCACGGATGCTCCTCAGCCTAGCTACCTCCTCCTGTAGCTCTCCCACCTGGTTCCTGAGAGATTCCACCAGCAGGCACCTTTCACACTGGATGGTCCCCCCAGCGGGAGAGGCAGGCCACAGTCTCTGCAAATCCACACTAGGATCTGGGTAGAGGCACACATGGTTAGATTGTCTGTCTGGATACAGGCGCAAGTGGAGGGGACAGGAGCAGGGTTGGCACACAGGCGATGCAGCCCTTCCTAACCATAGTGATTATATTACAACTCCCTCTTACAAACTCCCCTGTTTGCTAGCTCCTCTTGGTCGCTTAGCCTTTAGCTTTTAAGGCCTTCTCTCCTAGGTCAGCCTTACCCCCTCATTAATCACACAGGGGTAGGCTGATCACAAGGCTGAACAAAGATGATCAACTGACCCAATAACCGAAAATAACTGAAATAACCTGAAAGAGACAGAAACACACAAGCAGCCAAACAAAATCACTCACCCCAAAGTTAGTACTCGCACCTTGTTCGTTCAGCAGGGGGTAGGGTGACCAGATGTCCCGATTTTATAGGGACAGTCCCGATTTTTGGGTCTTTTTCTTATATAGGCTCCTATTACCCCTCACCCCCATCCCGATTTTTCACATTTGCTGTCTGGTCACCCTAGCAGGGGGATCTCCTTCTCCCCATCCCTTGGTGGCTTAGCCTCTGGCTTTTAAGGCCTTCTCTCCTAGGTCAGCCCTACCCCCTCATTAATCACACAGGGGGAGGGTGATCACAAGGCTGACTGAGGCTGATCAAAGATGATCAAGGATGATCCTGGGAACAAAGGATTGTCTGAGCAGAGAATGGGGAAGGAGTAGGGTGACCAGATGTTCTGATTTTATAGGGACAGTTCCGATTTTTGGGTCTTTTTCTTATATAGGCTCCTATTAACTCCTATCCCCTGTCCCGATTTTTCACACTTGCTGTCTGGTCACCCTAGGAAGGAGGTAAGTAAGATGTTGATCAGATGGCAAAGAGCAATGATTGCCTTTCTATAGTGAAGGTTATAAAACTACTGTTCCCGCTGTTGGGCTAGAGAAAATGAACACATTTAAAGTTATCTGTGCTGTATATGGTATGGAGCACACAGTTGTTCTGCCTCCTGTCTCTCTCAAAAATGGTTTCAGAGAGATATTGATTTCTGAACACTCAAATGCAGATTGTCTCTGGGCCTCACTTTCTAAATATGAATGATCTTCCTCCTTCTCCTTAGCATAACACTGTCCCTGGGGAGCTAACAGACAAGCTCTGCAGGAGTTTTATAAAAAAGTGATTTGAATGGGGCTGACTCCTGTGATTGGAAGCTGAGGTTGAGCAAGTAGTCCTGCATCAAAGGGGATGATAGAACTGCAAGGCTTGTGTGGTAAAGAGAGCAATTACTCAGTGTTTGTGTATTGTACTGTACAGTAGCAGCATCCTCTCTGGCTATTGGTACATGCTAAAAGTCATGCAAATGAGCAGAGTGAGGAAGAGAGGTAGAGATTGAGCCCCGTTACTGAAAAAGGGATCTGTTTAGGCAGAGCCTTACACCTGCACCAAATCACACTTGTAGTCAATAGGGCTCTGCATGGAGTCGGGGAAGGGTTTGCTTGCTGAGATCACTTTGTAGGGTAGGGACAAGGTAGATCTTCAGGCTTGGTCAGCCACTGTATATCAGTGTGTGTTAACAGTACAATCTATATGTTTGTATGCTACAAATGAAGAGAAATGATCTCCATGATGGCACCTCTTCTAAGGGGAAATGTAAAACTTCTCTAGCACAACACTAGTTGGCTGCACAAGTGGGGCGGAAAGGGCATTTAAAAGGGAGCAGGCTAACGATAAATCATTTATCAAGGTAGCAGCTGAACCAGGCTTATTACTAGGGCTGGTCAGATACTATGGCAATGATAGCTATATACGTTTCTAGACAGACAGGAAGAACCTGGGTGAGTTTCTAGAAAGTTCTAGCAGTTGCACAAAATTGCTCCAGGTTATTTTTGGTTCTCCAGAACATTTAGAATAGTTCTAGAGATCTCAAGAGTAAAAAATGCTCCCTTCCACCCCCCTCCTAAATGGGATTCTAGAGCTTGGAATTATGAGTTCCAGGTTGCCCCTCAATTCTGTGGGTCATCGGCTTTATTTGATATTGGATACGGTACAGCCCATCTTTTGCAATCTGATCTCTTGCCATTTGGATCCTGAGCCACTTTCAGTGGGATGCAGAACCCTGACAAGTCTTGAAGCTGTGGGCAAGGCAGGAAGCTGCATTGAGGTTCCTGGAGAATCATAGAATATCAGGGTTGGACAGGACCTCAGGAGGTCATCTAGTCCAACCCCCTGCTCATAGCAGGACCAATCCCCAGACAGATTTTTGCCCCAGATCCCTAAATGGCCCCCTCAAGAATTGAACTCACAACCCTGGGTTTAGGAGGCCCGTGCTCAAACCACTGAGCTATCCCTCCCCCAAGTGTTGCTAGCTTTGGTCTCCCTAGTTTTTCAGTTGAGATCTGCCTCAGCTGGTAGCGAGATCTACAATATTGTGTCCATCTCCTTTCCACATGGAACATTTTTGTCTCAGGTGGTTTAAAAGCATTGGTTACAGCTTTTTAAGTCACCTTACATGCCTTAAACAAAACATGATTGCTGCCTGATTTCCATGTTAAGACAATGCATTGCAAAATAATTGCTTTAAATTATAAACTCAACTGAATGTTTGGGAATTTAAATTTTTAAATATATGTGTAATTTCCATTAATGTGAGACCACTTTATGTGTGCAAAATGGCTCCTTTATTTCCCATGTAGTATTTTTAAAAGGTGTCACTCTTTAAAAGGTGTTGCCCATTCCTTTTGTCTGAATCATTTATTTCAATGAAATTTCATATTATGCTTAATTTGCTGTATGTTGGACGATAACTAATAATAATGCTTTGGACTTTCTGACATTAACTGGAGCAGTCACTTCCCTTTTTTCTTCTCTTTTTTGTTTTGAAACTGTCATTCATTTCACAACAGAAGTGCAATCTAGTGATGCATGTGCAGAAAACGGAATATTACTGCATTCATTACTGCTGGATTTTTGTACATGGCGTAAAGCCCATATAATTATTATATCCATTAAAATAATGTTGGGGCTCAATAAACAGAACACAATATATGCGAGTAAAATGATAATAGAATTAAAACAGCACAAAGAGAAGTTTCTTTTCCATAATAAGAACCAGCGCTAGATGAAATTTTGAGATAGTTTTCAAACATAACTGCCTCCCTAAAGGAAATGTGTAAAATAGTACAAAAGAATCTAACACAATAGCAGAGTACAATATGGATTTGCTACATATTATTTTTAGTCTCCCTTCCCTTGGTATTTATGGAGATTTCACAAGGCTCATGGATATGCCCTGTTAAAACCAGAAACAAGGAACAGTTTGCTCCAATCTGCCTGTGATGTGTTATAAATCTGTGTAATGAAAAATGAGCAGGTTCATACCATGACAAATCTCATCTGTTTACACTTCTCTGTCGGTTTCCCCTTTGATTATCATAATCATAAAGATAAACCAAAGAATAGTACTAATAACTCTATAAATACTAAGACCTCATACATAATAAACAGGCAGTCTTCTCCTAACTCTGAATAGGGCAAGGCTCTGGCAATATCTCGTTTTTGTCTTCATTGAGGGTTGGTTTTCTTGATTTCTATCCTTTTGGGAGACAACTTGTATTTGTGGCTGTTTAGAGTTGTTCCCTTTTCATGGTTGAGGTTTTGACTTGTGTATTGGGAGCTTTTGGATTATATGCAGAAGATGGAACTGAAAGGTTGTCACTGAGAATCTTTCTCCCCCTATCCCCCTTTGGAGAGCACATGGATTAATCATTTTAGTCATACTCTTGGTATTGTCCTTCATTGTGGTTTGGAAGCCCCAGAACAAGAAGCTGCAGACCCAGTGTTGGTAAAGGGTTACCACAAAAGTTGATTTTTTCTTAGGTAACGTGTCTTCTCACTTGGGCCATGCCAAGAGGCCATAAAGCCAATCACAGAGATTTCGAAGCAGAAGTAAATTCCAGGTGGTTCTGTTCAGTCTTAGGAGGAGTTAGAGTGTTAGATACATCAGAACCCTCAAAATGTCTGAGTCCTGAGATACTGTTCAAATTCTTGTCACGATCCCTCCTAAGGAACTGGCCATGGATGCTGTTGGGGAGCTAAAGCTCATGTCCCCTCAGAACCGAGAGTGTCATGTTAGAACGGGGCCCCAGAATATGCCGAGGCACTTGGATGCCATTTTTTTGCAATGAGAGTAAGGGAATTTCTAGGACAAGCCTATTAGCAAGTCCCATATCTGTTGTAATGTGTGCCAGCGGAATCCCTGAGCAACTGAAAACATCCCCATTGGGCTAAGCCTTGAGAGGAGCTGGGCACCTGCAATTCCAGTTGATTTCCAGGAGAATTGCAGGAGCTCAGCACCTTGCAGGGTTTGGTCCTGTGTGTGTGTGTGGGGCGGGGGGGTACATCTGCGCTAAACTTCGTTCTGGAGCAGATTCCTGTTCAGCCGAGGCCCCTTGCTATACCTGTGATCAGTGCATGGCATATATAGTGCACATGGTGAATGGTGAGCTCCCTTCTCATGGTAGCCAACTTGTCATTCCTGCTGCAGCTGAAAGTTTATGGACCTTGCCAGAGGTTAATGAGCCAAAGTGTACCATGTTGTAAGTCTGTCAGTGGTGTATATTGAACCACAGCTCCAGCATGATGGATGGTGCCAGTTCAAACCTTAAAAATATAAAAATAAAATGAATCTGGACTGCCCCACTCCTATAGTGCTCCCCAAAGAGATGGAGTGTTGTTTAAAGAGGATGGTGTGACCAGACTGGAGCCCGAATGGAAATTGCCAGATAGGTGGGGGTGGCGCATCCCCATTGGTGTCAGGATGAGTAGTTAGATCCCTTGCTAGAGAGGCTAATAGCTAATGACTGGAGGTGGGAGGGGGAAGGTGAGAGGAAAGGGCATGGTGGATGATACCTAATCAATATACACCATTCATTAACACAGAGACTTTCAGGCGGTTTGTCCTCATTCTTCCTGCCTAGGAGAGCAACGCAAGGTCAGTTTCAGCAGACACTGTTCACCTATTTTATTTTAGTTTTATATTTTAGAGTGAATGTAGGACTCATAAAAGTGAGAGAAAAACAACGTTGGCTAGTGCTGGCACACTCCTTGCCAGCTTCCCATGCACACAACTCCCCGCCTCCCCACCCCACAGCATCTTCAGTTTGTCCAGTTCTGGGACCCACTCCTACCTTTGCTTGTGCACTTTACCATTGCCAGTCATGCTGGGCTGTTGGTCCAGGTTTCTTCCACATAAAATGGCACTGATGCCAAATTTTGCAATGGTTTATGATATTCTTGTAACAGTGGTGCCTACATCGCAGCTGAAAGCAGGCTCTGATTGTGCTGTACAAACATAGCAAGAGGCAGTCCCTACCCAAAGTGTTTACACTCTATAGATGACAGGAGAAAAGTGGGGAAGAGGAAGAGTGAACCCTCTTTCACAGATGGAACAAGGCCCAAAGTCACACAGGAAGTCCATACCGGAGCCATTAATTGAACCCAGATCTCCTGAGTCCCTTTCCAGTGACTTTAACCACACAACCATCCTTCTTCATTAAGAAGCTGATGTATGTTAACTGTTCTGGAAGACCACCAAAACAATTTTATTTGTGTCCTGAGGCAGGATTTGCATCCAGGAATCCAAAGGTGAATGATCGCTGCTGTAACTCTCCTTCCAGAAGCAGTAACAAAGCTCTGATTCAGCCAGTCAACGAAGCAGGGGACTTTGCGTGGAATCTCCACTTAAGCTGGTGCCTGACCATTGCAGATAGAGCACTAGCAGTGCAGTGGTTTTTGTTTTGTGCTTTATGTTGACAGTGTTAGATTTTAAGCTGTTCAGGGCAGAGGCTGTCTTATTAATTTTTTGAAGCATCAAGGACATGCACATTATGTTCATTCACAGTGCTATAGAAATACTAACACACAATAAGTCTGCTCTCCTGTGGGTTGTAATACTTTGGTCTAAGTTCGTTGGTGGGTTTCCTGTGCACTTGGCTGGGTGGTATTGGTGGCCTGAGAGACATAGGAGGTCAGACAAGACGATCCTGTGGTCTTTTATGGTCTTAAACTTTATGACGATTTCCTGTAGAAAAATAATTTTCCCTGACCCATCAAACGCCTTTATTATCCTTACTTCTAGCCTCTACCTCCAGCTGTGCAGCACCTTGGGAGAAAGTACAGGAGGAAGCAGAATTCCTCCCAAAGTGTAGAGCATTGTACTTCCTGTGCCCGGAGGTGCCTGGCAGAGGTTCAGCCAGCCCAGCAACATGGTGAGGAGTCCAGGAGGAAGGGGGTGGAGAGCATAAAGGGGAAAGTGCAGGCCCAAGGCAAAGGAGCAGGATGTTGGGGTCAGGGCAGTGTTATTGGTTCTTCTCATTAACAGGGCGAAAGTGACATATGCTGGAGGCAGTTACTTAGGAAGAAATCCTGAGCCCTGCCAATCAAACTGTCACACTGAATGTGGAAGATGGAGAAGAGGAGGCAGAGAGGCAAGAAGAAGTGGGTGAATCACTGTAGGGGCTATTTTTGCACAAGGGCATCGGGCAGCTGAAGCTGGGTCAGGGGAAGGACATGGATTGGTAAAGTGTGACAGTGGGGGAGACAGAGAATGGAGCAAACGGTCAGCTAGACCCCTCCTTAGCTCAGCGCTGAACTCTTAAAGTGAAAGGGACCAGCGAGGGAAAGAACTCAACCCAATAAAACAAGAGGCTATTCAGCCAGCACTCCTGAGCGCCAGCCCTCCCTAGTTGGTTACCAAACTTTTTTTCTCTTTCTTTGTATAGACATCCCTCTCCTTTTTTCTCAGTGTCCAATCCCTATTTAATAAAGGTGCACAGCAAGGGAGTTCATCTGCAGACTTTTAATTTTGTTTGGAGAAGAATCTGCTTATTTTAAAACTGTATAATTACTGCTGGCTTAAAGCACCCCCTCATTACTGGAGTCTGGAAGGAATGCTCTGTAATTACAGCATTCATCTACTGCAGGGAGGGAAGGGAGGGAGGGGAAAGGAAGGGATCTGCTAACAGGTCTCAGAAGCTGGAGACAATTCATGTGTGAAGAATGTGTGAGAGCACACTCTGGTTTTCAGCCAATTGGTCAAAGGGAGAGGCTCAGCCAGCCCATGCCTAACACTAGGGAAGTGTTCACAGGTTCAGGCTAGCTGGAGGCCCTTGTTGCCCATGAATCTGGTGTGAAATCCTGGTCCCATTGAAGTCCAATGGAAGTTTTGCCATTGACTCCAGTGGGCCCAGGATTTCACCCTTGAAAGTACAGAAAACCCTTGGAATCAAGTAGTACAACAACAACAACAGTTGATACTTAGCACTTGTGTAATGGTTTCACCTGATGATCTCAAAGCACCTTGCCAAGGAGAGCAGGCATTATAATAACTGTGATACTGGAGCACGGAGTAGTGGACTGTCTTGCAATCACTGAAAGTGAGTCAGTGACAGAGCTGGGAATAGAAACCAAGTCTCTTGGCAGTGAGGGGCTGGTGACACAACTCCCCACCTGGCAGAGGGAGGGAACTGCAAGGTTGCGAAATTGAAGGAATTGGGAGGGGAGGTGTTTCTTAAGAGAGATCCTCAGGTTGGAGCTTCCTCATAGTGCAGCGGTGGTCGTGTCAAGACACCATGAGGAAATGGAGAGATGTGACTGGCATCATCCTCAAGAGGAGGCCCATGTAAGTGAGGTTCTTCAGGAACCAGCTGACGAACCCACTGGGTGGCTGGTGTCACCTGTTTACTGTGGGAGTTTAAATGGGCTCTAGCCAAAGGAAGAGAAGAGAAAAGTGTCATTGACTCACTTTTATGCAAAACAAGCTGTGAGGTGATACACCTCGGGAAACAGGATCTCCCAGGCCCCCCATAATCATGAGAGAGACTGTGTGCCTCCTTGCTTAAAGAAAATAGAAGATTAGGTCAGATGCAGAGGGATTTCACCCTAGCAAGTGATTCCAAGTTTGACAGAAAGGGACACAAAAGGGACTATGAAACTCCAGGAAAAGTGCAATTGGTGGAGGAAAATGAGCCTTTTATTCAGACAGAAATCCTTCTGGGAAAAGGTTAAGTGTTTTTCTAAAATTAGTTATTAAATAAAAGATTATGTAGAATAGAAAATGTTGTCCATTGTTTTGCATGAGCTAACCTTAGGGAGGAGGGAAAAGTGATATTTTTGGAAAGCGCACTTAGTGTAACAGAGGGTGAGACCACAATGCCAAGTGTGTTATACAGAACTATTCATGCTTATGGTTAGAATCACCTTCTACAACACTAGCTGCTTTTTACCATATTTCATAGGCACACAATCAAAGGAGTAGCAATGCAAACTGCATTATATTTTGGGGCAGGCTGGAGGGTCATTGGTAATGCTTAGGGGGTCCGAGTGCTATCATGACAGAGCGTGCCGTAGGCCAGCATTGCCAGAGCTGGGTTGGAGGTCTAAGACTTGAATAGCCAGGACTGTTGCTGGCAAAGAGGGAGATGTGCTGGCAGAGTGCTGTGGGTAGAGGGGAGCTGCAGGTGACAGTTAACCGATAATAATTGTAGAGGTCTTGCATTTGTATGGCACCGTTCATCTACAGCTCTCAAGGCTTTACAAACAATTCATCCTCGCAGATATGCTTTGGTCTATGCAGGCTAAGAGCCGCCAGGGTAAGGAGTGCTGCAGGACAGGGTTGAGGTATGTTGGCAGCACTGTGTGCATTAAACCTTCTGCATTAGGACTGTCTCTGCGTAGAGTTACTAATCTTTTATTTCTTAAGCACTGAATTTTACCCCCTGTTCCCCCACCCTCCCAAATCAATCTAGACAGATAAAGGGGTTTAAATCTGTTTGGCTTCCTTGTACAATTGGTGTGTCACAGGGCCTCGGGGGTTCCTAGCTGTCTGCCTAGTTGTGTTCAAAATATCTATCCCTTTGGGGGCTTGGAGGGATACACAAGAGAGTCATGCCCTGCTTCAAGGCATAAGACCTCACTCCAGTGATGTTCCCTGGGTCTCTGGCAGTCTGAGAGCAAAGGTACAGTGTGGTATGTTGATATAGGGCGGGGTTGGGCAAACTACAGCCCAGCCCGTGAGCAGTTTTAAGCCGGCCCGCGAGCTCCCGCTGGGGAGCCGGGTCGGGGGCCACACCACACATCTCCCAGAAGCCTCAGCATGGCCCTGCTCTGAGGGTCTGGGGCCACTCCGTGCATAGCAGCTGGAGAAGGGACATGCCACTGCTTCCGGGAGCTGCTTAAGGTAAGCGCCGCTTGGAGCCTGCACCACCTTAGCCTCAGCCCTGATCTGCCTCCCGCTCTCCAAACCCCTCGATCCCAGCATGGAGCACCATCCTGCACCCCAAACCTCTCATCTCCAGCCCCACCCCAGAGCCCGCACTCCCAGCCGGAACCTGCATCCCTTCCCACTTCCCTGCCCCAGCCCTGGTCCCACTCTGAACCAACTCGGTTCCAGCCCAGAGCACCCCCCTACACCCCAAACTCCTCATCCCCAGCCCCACCCTAGAGCCCGCACCCCCAACCAGAGCCCTCACCCCCTCCTGCAACCCAACCCCAATTTTGTGAGCATTCATGGCCCATCATAAAATTTCTAGTCCCCGATGTGGCCCTCAGGCCAAAAAGTTTGCCCACCCCTGATGTAGGGGGTTCCTTCTTCCTTGTGTTTTAGGGCTAGGCTGTGATCTGCCCTTGCACGGGTGCTCAGGAGGAAAGGGGGCTGCAGAAAAAGCATGCATGGCTAAGCAAGATCTGATGAGACTGCCCAGTCATTGCTCCCAGAGCCGGGTGTGGATGACACAGATTATCCAAGATTTTGCTGGTGCTCCCCCTGGGCAGGGTAGCTCTGCACCACGCCCTGCACAGGGCTCTGTGCAAATCCCTTAGAAAATTCAGGTTTGGCTGTGAGCTGAACTAAAGAAACAAATCCCCCTCTCCCTTTGCCGGATCAGTGGGTCATTGGCTCCTAGCTCAGTGGCTTGAGACACACTGTTCTCCCTTGGTGCCCGTTCATACATGCTAACATTAAAACAGCAGAAACTGTGGCTCCATATAGACTGATCCTTTTTACAGAAAGAAATGCGGTATAGCCACGTCCAGACAGCCAAAAATCATGAGTCAGTCCCCAGAAATCCGTGAGAATTTAAAAAATAATAAATGTAGGGGTTCTCTTTATTTCCCTGCTGGTTTTTGAATCTTTAGGGTGCTTTCAGCCAGAAGGGCTAGAAACTTGGTGGTTTTTGTGTGTGTGTGTGTTAAGTGACAGTGGGGATTCCCATGTGATAGATGACAGCGGAAGTTGGTGCATCAGGGAAAACACCAAATACATTAAAGACTAACAGATTTATTTGGGCATAAAGCTTTCATGGGTAAAAAACCCACTTCTTCAGATGTAAAAAACCACTTCTTTAGTCCTTCTTGCATCTGAAGAAGTGTTTTTTTACCCATGAAAGCTTATGCCCAAATAAATGTGTTAGTCTTTAAGGTGCCACTGGACTCCTCGTTGTTTTTGTGGATACACACTAACATGGCTACCCCCTGATACTTGACACCAAATACATTGAGACTTGGCAACAATGCAACTATGTAGACCTTTTCAATTTTAGGAGCAGATTATGATTTCAGTTATAGGTCTATAAGCCTAGTAACTGTACTGCAATCGGGAGCATTACTCTGCATTTGCACCAGTGTAACTGAGATCAGAATCTGGCCTTTAATGTATAGTGTACCATTTCTTTGTTGCAATTGAAATAACTAAATCATCTTATTACCTCCCTAATACACCCAGATCATAATATCTCTGATTTCCTTCCTCTCAGTACTTATTTCCTCCTCTCCTTCTCTACTGAACCCCATTACAAAGCCTTTGTGACCTTGAGAGAGAGAGAACTGTCCTGGGGAATGCATTCCTGGTCCAGTCTCCACTGAACCTCCTCTCTGTGACCTAACTTGTCACTATGGTGGTCTCGTGAGCATTGGGAATTTGATTGGCACTTATATAGTATGTACCAACATGAGATGTCAGATGCCAAGGGGACAGGAGCCTTGTATAAATACACAGATGGGTAGACATGCGCCATGCCTCCAGGTTTGTTACTCACAATTTCAGTTTGTAGCTGAGACGTAAGGTATAAATATTTCCCAACTGTCCTTCCTTCTCTAACATCTCATCCCAGGAGCTCTGTTTCTCCTCCCCAGATTCTCTCCCTCACAGCTCTTTCCTTCAGATGTAGTCTCACACCCCCCACTTGTAATCACGTTCCTTTTTTTCCCTGTCACATAGACACATTTGTTTACCCTGTTGCACTGTCAGTCCTCCATGCCCTCCCACTCCTCACTTAGAAGGAGAGGTTAATGTACTCAGCACTGTGTTAATGAGGACGAGGGATTACATCAGCAAACTGCAAACAACGGCGAGAAGGTAACAGCAGCTCTCCCGGGAGGGTGGTGACAAGGCCCCATTATATCCTCTGTCTCTCTATTTCATCGACTGTTTCCAACTTGCATCAGCCTTTTGCAGCTCCTTGTCGTCAGTGGGTAGGGGCAAGCACATTGCTCACAAACAGCGAGGTAGCCATGTCCTGGAAGTTTGACGCAGTCACAGACCCTTAACTTTGACAAGCAGGATTTCTTAGTTTGCAGGCATGGCCTTACCCATAAGCAGGGCCGGCTCCAGGCACCAGCTTCTCAAGCAGGTGCTTGGGGCGGCCGGTCGGGAGAGGGGCGGCAGGTCCAGGTATTCGGCGGCAATTCGGCGGACGGTCCCTCACTCCGGCTCGGAGTGAAGAACCTCCCGCCGAATTGCTGCCGCAGATCGCGGCCGCGGCTTTTTTTTTTGTTGTTTTGGCTGCTTGGGGCGGCCAAAACCCTGGAGCTGGCCCTGCCCATAAGCAACCCTAGCAATCGATTGAGGCTTCCCTGTTGGGTGGCACCAGCTCAGCTCACAGACTACTCTGGCCAGTAGACCAGAGTGAGGCAACTCCCCACACACTCTCCCTGAACCTCATAGTAGTGGGACCACAGAGGGAGACAATTTCCAGGCCATTATTTCCGTTGGCATCTTAGAGCTCTGGTCTTGCTTGGAGTCCTGCAAATTGCAAAGCCAGCCTTGAGCAAGAGTCTGCAGTTTGCTGTACAAAGGGGTAACAGGCTAGAAAAGCAATCCCTGAGCTGGGGTTATGATGCACAGACTATATAAAGTGGGGAGATCCCCACAGAATTCTGCTATGGACAAATAGAAGATTCTTGCCTTATGGAGACTTTAAGGAATCAACTGAGCATCGAAGTAGCATTGGAAATGGGCACTGAAGGAGGAATTAGTTTAGCTGACTCAGGTGCTGACACTGCAGGTATCCAAAATAACCACATGCCTTATACAGACATACACAGACAGAGAAACCAAAAGGGGAGAGACTCATGCTGCTGCCGACTCCCTGCTTGTTTAGTTAAGGAGCGTGGTATAATGTGGAGATTGTCAGACCAGCATCTTGCATATATGTCTCTGATTATTACATATAAATATATACACCACCAATGTGGAGATGATAGCCAGGTGGTGAATTGGAGAGCCATGTAATAAATAGATTTTATCATGCACTCTTTGAGCACCTCTCCTGCCTTCTGCCCATTAATCTATCTTCCCCCAGAACTTCTCTGACATCCCCAAACCTGACCAGCTCCCTGTCCTTTGCCCCACTCCACCAAATGTGCCCCTTTCTCCCTAGAATGACCATCAAGGCCAAGGACCGTCAGGATTCATTCCTGCACCATGATTCATTTATGGACCAATACCCTACAGTCCTGCACAGCTAGAAAAAGGTGCTTCATACTGTTGGGAAGGATCCAGCATTCACTCCAAGTCCTGGGCGGTCTAGAGGCATCAGTTGTTCAAGTCATGGCATACATGGAAAAGCTATTTTTAGTCTACTTTTTGGAAACATTTTACAGGCATTAGTTTTAATTTTAATTCCTCTCTGAAATGCACAATTGGACTCCTGGTAACCAAAGCAGTTGGATTCACAGGCAGAGGGATTCAAAAATAGTCCAAGTAATGTGTAATAACTCTCTAACTCATTGATAAGAGGTTTTACTACAGCACATGTGACATACATTGTTCATGGTGGTGCAATATGGTATGAAAGTTTTAATTACACATACTTGGGAGACCTGCAGAACTCACCTGTAACTTTGCCACATACGAGTAATGTGACCATCCCAAACTCATGCTGGTAAGACCTTTTTACCATGTCACACCATTATGAATTCTCTCTCTGTATGTATGTATGTATGTTTGTATGTATAAAATCAGCCTTACAAAATTGTCATGAGAATTTACCAGCCTAGGGACAAAATCCACCTATTTTCCCATACAACGTGGTATTGATGTTAATGAAAAAAAAAGGGTTCTGGTAAGTGGATGAGTAGAATTGTACCAGGCTGATATTGTAGGCATGTATGGCTAAGGACTTATAGCACAGAAATTTTCTGTTTGTCCCACTGGATCAGTGCAATACAAGATGTTAACTAGCTCACTTCCCCATACTGATTACTTTAACGCTGACCTGCAATTCCATTCTCTTGCATCCTCTTTCCCTCCCCTTTCTCCTTCTCTGTGTCTGCAAGTGAGAGTTCCTGGACATCTGCCTCATTTGCCAGCAGAGACTTGTGATTCCTCAGAAATAAAAGTAATCAGTGCTAGAATATATACTGCTCTGTCTGCTTGTGGATTATAAAACACTACCTGTTAAGGGCAAGATTTCCCTTGCCACTTATAGTCAGCTCAAGAAGGAGAGGACAGCTGAGGGCAACCAGATCTAAAAGAATGGAAACTAATGGAATAATTACAAATATAATAGTTCCGTAAAACCAAACTCAGTAATTGAGGATCCTGAAACAGTGAAACCTGACATACAGAGAAGTATGGGTTGAAGTATTTGAGCACCATGCCGTTTCATATCTCCTGTTTGCATGTACCTGTTGTTAATTCTGGGGTGCAATCCAGACCCGTGAGGCGCTGTGTCACTGCTTGCTCTGCAACCTTCGGTGCCTCACAATTTGGCAGTGCCCTGATCCATGGAGTGAAAGGACTCTTTCCTGTCCACACATGTACCTTCACCCCACAAAATCCTGAAGACTGGAGAAGAGTGTAGTTCAAATCCCAGCAATAGCATGTGGTCACAGAAGAAATGAACATGTCCCGATTGTGAGGCTGAAATAGAGTGGGAGAGAAGTTCTCTGGCCTGTGCTATGCAGGAGGTCAGACTAGATGATCACAATGATCCTTTCTGGCCTTCGAATCTATGACTCTATAAGGATTCATGGAGCAGACTCAGGGGACTTGCTGTCCGTACTTTATGCCACTGACTGTGCTTGCTTTGTTGTCTGCTAGAACCCCATGCCTTGGGGATGCTCTGAATCACAAAGTCCAAGAGAGTTTCCTTCCGTTGTCCTCTCATATTGATGACAGAGGCATGACATGGGGGTGTTCTATGTGTTTACTTCATTTTCAAAGCCCTGCAGGTAAACTAGATCAGTTGCATCATGTGATATAGTACAGAAATAGCAAAGGGAGGGCAAGGATGTTCTGGAGCCCAGCACAGGGGAGGGAGAACAGCTCAGGCACTCCCAAAAGTTGCTACCCTTTCCCTATTCCCTCCTCTTTAGCTTTCCATCTAAAACCAAGAAATCTTGGTAGTGGGGATTCTGAAACAACCAGTCCTCCAGGGACTAGACTGCTGTGGCATCACAGGGCAGGGAGCATTCTGAGTGGTATCATCTAATAAGAACACTATGCAATTCTATAAGGCCTTTCATCTGAGGATTTCAAAGCACGTCCTTACTAATTAAGCCTCACAACATCCCTGTGAGCTAGGTAAGAGATAAGGGGGGATGCTTCATTAATTAGTTACTGTTTGTAAAGTACTGTAAAGATGAAAACATGAGTGCTGAGCAGAGATGGGCCAGAACCAGAGCCTCAGATGTAAACATCATCCCGCTATGGGCAAGTTCACATCTGGATCTGATCTTAACAGCTAGCTCCTAAGGCTCCAATCCTCATTTATGTGTCTATCTCTCAATATGAGTTGGGTGCCTAACTACGGTTTAGGATCTGGGCCCTAGCTTTTATATGGGCCAAATCAAAACCCAAGAGCCCAACAACAACCCAGGCTTTGGGGAAATCTGAAGCCAAAATTTGTGTTGCGGGGCCTTCTTATAGTATTAAACAGGAGTATTGTTTTTTCACTCCTTACTGAAATTCAGCTATCCTTCAGGTGGGATGTGGCATTTGCTTATAATAGTTCATGGTGCTACTATAATAGTACAACATTGGGCACGAAGGAAGGATACTGTCTCCATTAAAACTTCAGGTAAAATTTAGGTTGCCAAATGTGTGTGGGTGATTTATTAGAGTTAGAATGGGGCCAGTACACCAAAAATTAGATCGCTGCTCTTGTAAAGAGTACCATGAGATTTGAAAATAGGCACAAGGGATCCACTCCCGGCCCCAACCCAACCTGCCGTGGCTAGGGCACCAGAACCCAGTCACGGCCAGGGCGCCCCAGCCCCGGCCCGAACCCAGCCCCAGCCTGGACCCGCTGGGGCTGGGGGAGGGGTGCCTATCTTGCAGTCCCAGTCCTGGAGTTGCCCCGTCAGGGAGAGGCTCCTCTCCCTGCCAGCCCAGGTGCTGTTGTGGGAGTTCCCCCCCCCCCATAGCCCTGGAGCACCCTCCTGCACCCCAAACCCCTCATCCCCAGCCCCACCCCACAGCCCGCACCCCTAGCCAGAGCCCTCACACCCCTGCACCCCAACCCTCTGCCTGAACCCCTCATTCCTGGCCCCACCCCAAAGCGCACACCTCCAGCTGGAGCCCTCACGCCCCTGCACCCCAACCCTCTGCCCCCAGCCCCGAGCCCTCTCTCACACTCCGAATCCCTCGGCCCCACCCCCACCACATGAATTTACTTATGTGCACCAATATGAAGATGATGTGTCACACATCACCTCCATATTGGTGCACATAACAAAATTAATTCCTTATATAGGTGGGAAAAAATAGAGGGAACACTGCTGTCCACTCTCTTTTTTTAAAAAGGTAACAGGCTTGGTTCACCCTAATTTGCATCGGAAGGGGCAAATTCTTTCTCTCATTAGGGGTTGTGCTGGAGCACCACTTCAGATTACAGTCATTGGGCAATAAGAGGCTGCACTGAAGGTAGCTTGATCAGCATATACCCAGCCGCCCTAACAACCCCCTGGCCTGGCACCACCCACTGTTGTGGCTGTGACAGCTAAATCAGCGACCTCTTGCAGAGGGGAGTTTGTGGGCCTCTTGCAGAGCTTGATGTAATCCAGCAGTGAATTGAGGTAAAATAATTTATTTTAATCACTCATCTCAACTATTAAACTGTACCTGGGGGTCATGGGAGGAAGAAGGGACAGTGTCTCTTGTTCCTCAGATCCAGAGACTGGTCTCTGTCCTGCAAGGTTAATTCTAGCCTGGTATAACTGATGGGTTTTTGCTGCTTCCTCTCCCCCAACAGTTCATTCATCTCATGCACAGAATGGAGACAGCATCACCAGTTGATACATTGGCTGGGAGGGAGAAATCTCTCTCCTCTGTCCTCTGGTAACAGTGGTCTTGCTTGGAGGGGGAGAGGGAATGTAAGATGTGTTGTTTTTGCAGTGCTAATCTTTAAATGAGTGTTTGTTTCCCCTGAGGCAAGAGGGAGGATAGTGGTAGGGTGACCAGATGTCCCGATTTTATAAGGATAGTCCCGATTTTGGGGACTTTTTCTTAAATGGGCACCTATTACCCCCCCACCCTGTCCCAATTTTTTTACACTTGCTATCTGGTCACCCTAGATAGTGGGGAAAGAGAAATTAGGGCTAGAGAGCCAGAGAGTCAGAGTCCTAGTCCAGACTTTCCACGGGTGCCTTGAGGTGCCTTCTAAAGTAAAACCAATGAAACAGCGCTGTAAGTCTGGCCTTAAAGAGATAGCAGCCCTGTCAACTGGTACAAGAGGGTTTTGAGAGCAAGGTGCATCTGATCTCTGTGGTCACACTCAAGTGAGATAAGCGATAATAATACTGTACACGTCTATGGGAATTCTGTGTGAGAATCTCAAAGTGCTTTACAACAATGAGTGAATTTAGCCACTGCCTCACAGGGTACTGTGAGGAATATTGTTATGGTACTTGTGGGGAAACTGAGGCACAACGGTTAAGTGTCCAAGGCCGCATAAGAGATTTAGCAGAGCTGGCCATAGATTTCCTGACTCCTGGCCATGTGTTTAATCCTTAGACGATGTTCCTTTTCTCACTGTATGTCTGCATGCCTGTGCGTGGCGCAGTTGGGGAGGGGAAGAGAGGAAGTGGGGGATGGACACTGGGTTTCTCCGCCACTAATGCTCCGATAATCTCCCAAATGTTTTGATGGATAACAATTGCAGGAGAGAGGATTTTAACGCTTTCCCTGCTGATGTTTGCATGTGACAGAGACAATTGCCCTGAACTGTGGAACAACAAGCCGACAGGTGTGGGGGAAGTTGTTTTCTGAATCTGTCTCTTGTTTTCTTTGTTTAAACTGATTTCCCTTCAGACCCTCCCCCAAAATGCCACCCCCCATGAAAGACTCTGCTTGTTGGAGGTTGTCAATCTTTTACAAGTTGAGAGAGCTGGCTGCAAACATCTCCACATAAGTCACTGAGGAACAGATGTTGCGGGTAATCCGGATCAAGTCCGTCGGATTAAAATGTGTGACATACATCCCATCAAATATGCTGTGCGCCAACATTTCACCTACTGTCAGAGAGAGACAGAGAGAGAGAGAGAAAAGTCATCTTCCTGGCTAAAGGAGACGTCCGTGCCCCTCCCCCTCTCAGTCTCTCGGATTCAGTTTACTCATTCTCGGGGCTGTGGTTTTCTGTCTCATACAGTCAGCACGCAGCCACTTTTGTCTCAAAATTCCACTCCCTGATCATCCTTTTGCATGCAATAATCTCTGGCAACAAGACAGCAGCAAAATGCTTGAGAAAGAGGTAGTGTCCCTTGCCTGGGATTGCCTCCTATTGATCCACGTATAGCAAACAGCACACATCAAGTAAAGGGTGGAGTGTCTTATTCACACCATGCCCCTGACCGGTAATAGCAATCTAATGGATGCAATGGCCATGGCAAATAGGGCAGTGGGTGTGAAACTGACTGGAAGAATGTCCAATGTCCATGGCAAAGTGGGCAAAGAGCGAGAGAGAATGTGTGGCTAAGCGTGCAGTGTTTTGCACAAGGAG
Organism: Chrysemys picta bellii; assembly: GCF_011386835.1. NCBI lineage: Eukaryota > Metazoa > Chordata > Testudines > Emydidae > Chrysemys > Chrysemys picta. Next base: position 87,003,478 of record NC_088797.1, on the reverse strand, counting down.
CAGTCAGAGCGTGGTATAGTGTTGGCGCACTCTAAGGCTCCAGTGTCAGTAGATAAAGCAAGCTCCCATATGAATATGTTCAAGGGTGCTGATACGCAGGTGAGAGAAAATGACACCTCCTGCATAGGCGCCGACTCTGTGGGTGCTCTGGGGCTGGAGCACCCACGGGGAAAACGCCCACCAGCAGTGCCCCGCCCCAGCTCACCTCTGCTCCACCTCCTCCCCTGAGCGTGCCATGTCCCCACTTCTCCCCTAGCTCTCAGCACTTGATGCCGCAAAACAGATTTGGGGAAGGGGTCCAATGGGGCAGGGAGGGGGCGCAGTTGAGGCGGGGACTTTAGGGAAGGGGTTGGAATGGGGGCGGGGCCGGGGGGCGAGCACCAGGAAAAGTTGGTGCCTATGACCTCCTCTGCACATGGGTTTTGGATAGCAGTAAGCAAGCCATGGTGCAGGAAAAGCAGAATCAGAGGCGGATTAGGGGTTTATGGGGCCCTGGGCTGGAGCAAGTGGGGGCCTCTCCCCACCCCTTCCACCTGCAGTTTCCCCTCTTCCCCCCAGCGCTCCTGCTGGGTAGCGGGGTCATGGTGTGGGGGCTTCACCCGCTCCCTGGCAGAAGCGCCGGGCGGGCAGATCAGGGCAAGCCCCCGTACTCCAACCCCATTCCTCGGCAGAAGCGCCGGGCAGGCAGATCAGGGCAAGCCCCCGCTCCCCAGCAGGAGCACTGGGCAGGCAGAGTGGGGCAAGCCCCCATGCCCCGACCTGCTCCCAGCAGGAGCACCAGGCAGGCGAAGAGGGTCAGGCACCGGGGCACCCATTTTTACGGAGGGCCCCAATTGGCCGGGGCCCCTAGGCATGGGCCCCGTTGGCCCAGTGGCTAATCCACCACTGTCCAGAATGGTTCTATGTTGGCCTGTTTGTGGCTGCCATGTGCTAACCATGATTGCTGTGCAGCTCTCTGACATTGCAGGGATGGACAGGATGAGGTGGCTTGTGTATAAGCCATTTTATATCTGGTATGTTAGTTATGGCTGTCCCGGTTCATCTATGACATAGTGCTCTTCCATAAGTAGGTCCCATGTTGACTGACTATATTATCTCTGTGTTGTCTGGTATGCATTTGCATTTACCCTGATCTGGTTCCTCATTAGCCTCCAGGTGGCAAGGGGCCTGGCTGTAGCTATAGATACATATTCCAAATTATGTCTGTCCATATACTGCCTGTCTGTCATAGATTGAGCAGCATTAGCAGAGTTGTGTGGAGGACCAGGGCTGGTGTAGCATTGGGGGCCATTGTTCAGCATTAAGGTTCCTGGACAGAGCAATACAGAGGAGCTTGCTAACACTATGCCTGGCTCTGTGTGAAATCAGTTTCTCACTTTGGTTACCACCAAATAAGGAAGTTTAATGAATTGTATAAAGCGGTGCAGTGAAACGTTTCTCAGACTATGTCTACACTACGCACCTTTTAGCAACACAACTGTGCCACTACAGCCGTGCCACTAAACGGTGCGCAGTGTAGCCACTGTTTGTTGGCAGGAGAGAGCTCTCCCGCCGGCAAAAACCTTCCTTTCCCAACAAGCGGCGGTAGCTTTCGGCAGGAAAGCTCTCGTCAATAAAACTTTTATCTTTGGGGGGGGGAGGGAGGGGTGTTTTTTCACACCTCTGAAGACAAAGTCCAGTGTAGACAAAGCCTCAATCACCACTTGCTGCTTATCAAGCCATCAGCTGGAGCTCCTTGCACACACTGCAGTCTTGCAGTAATGTTCCTTCTGCTTTGGAGGTCATGTGGCGTGGCTCTGAATCGAATCCTGGAGTAGACATAATGCTCATCGGGTGGGACAGAAGTACAGGGGAAATTGGTGGGGTATGTGGGTTTTTTTGGCTCTCACACTCTTCCATGCTGCCCATCTAGAGCTCATGAGGGTTGCTTGCTCAAGTGAGGTCAGTGAGGCAAAAAGGACTTTGTTTACAGAAGCCAGCCGGCCTTTTGTTGCCACTCAGAAAAAGACCCCAAATTGCCAAATGTAGCAGAAAGTGCTGAGCGGTGTCTATTGATATGTGTCACGTTCTGAAGCCTTTTCTTCTTCCCTCACTCCCTGCCATCCCCTTCTTTTCTTTCCTTTATTTTGGCCTTTCTCCTCCCCTCTCCTCAAAAATGTCCCATGACAGGACAAAACCCGGCCCCTCCCCTTTTCTCAGTGCCCCTTGCTGAGGGAATTGTCCTGTGGGGTTGAATAGGCTGATGGCAGACGAAGGGGGAAGGAGGCCTTGACCTGCTGGTACTAGCAAAGCAAAAACACAGTGTAGGGCAAAACAATCAAAACTCCGCCAATACAGAGAGGACCTTTGTAATCTTTAGTCCCAGCTCAATAGCTTGTGTGTGTTCTGTTTTCCTTTCAGAAAAGGAGGTGAAGAGACTCTTCCGTTTTTTTTTTAAACCTACTACCCCTTCACAAAATAAATAAACCTGAAATGGAAGGGAGGTTAAATTATTGCACTATTTGCAAACTTGGGGAAAGGAAATCATTTGGAGTTGTGGGGGGTGTTTGGAAAGCAGAGCATCATTAAGTCCTGTATGTTGTTAAGTCCTGGTCAGGGAGACTATAATTGTTTTGCTCTTGAAGGAGGACATGAGGCGAGAACACTCTCCCTTTGATTTAGTTAACACTTTATTGTCTTGTCAGCTCGGATGATTAGCGGTGGTGCCTTATTTCAGGACAGACACAAGAAGAAACTCCTTTGCAGCATAAGGTGCTGAATGCAGCCTTTTGATTGATTCCTTATACTGATTTTTGCTGGTAAAAGATTTAAAGTTATAATTAAAGTCAGGATTTAGTTGGAAATCTTTGTCCAAACAAGGAAGGGCAGGGCATTTTCTTCTTTCTAGCTGCATTTTCTGTAACTACTTCAAGTCAATGTCGTGCTTGGAAACATCATGTACTCATAGCTTGAAAAAAGCAGCCTTCAAAGTACTCCTGTCCCCCCTCCCGCCCCGCCAAATAAAAATGTAGGTGTTGTAGCACCAAATGTATGTGTTTTGAAATGCACCCTTTTCCCTACATGCTGGATTACTTTGGTTTATAATGACTGACATTTATATAGTACCTTTCATCAAGATCCCAAAGCACTTTGTACACATGAAGAACTAGTGCTAAATTCAACCTGACAAAACATTATTTGGCGGGAAGGGTCAGAGGGATCATTTAAAATCCTGTGGCTCTTTCCTTTTAGAAAGCACTGCAAACGTAACCCTTTCACATTATGCCTGTGTCCCAATGGTAGCTAGTAGCAAAGGGCTTGGACTTGATCCTGCGCTGCCTTGTGTGATGGCCACTGACACACTGAACCAGAGACCTCCAGACCTGAAAGGAGGAGTCACCACAGTTTGAGCTGAAGAGCCAGGCTCTGTGTCTTGCACTGTAACTGACTCTCATCCTCCGCGGATCGGGAACAGAGGAGAATGCGTAACACACACTGACCGGGGGTAACACTTGCACCCTCTGTAATAATCACTTAGAGGTGTGTACTCATTTTGAACAAATGTAACTGCATACATAGGTGGAAGTCTATAGTATAGTATCTCAGTTGTTTCTTAGGGCTGGGATATTTTAAAAGGAATTGAGGGAGTTAGGCACCTGGTTCCCATTGAAAGTCACTGACATCAGAAGAATGACATCCTCTTTAAAGATCGCAGCCTGAGACAGAGGAATGCCCCCCCTGTAAATGTGTGCAGGAAGTAGTGTGATCACAGTCAGTGCACTACACTCTCAAATAGTATTGGTTTCTTTGTTCAAGTTTTGTTGCCTGTGTGTAAATCTACTGCATGGATATGTAGGAGAATCTTTCTCATTCTTACATAAGTGTGTGTGTGTGTGTGTGTGTGTGCGTGCCATAAGAGAATGTGTCTCTTTCCTTCTATTCTAAGGGCCATAATGTGTTCTCAGTTACATCTGCAACACTGGAAATTAGTGAAGTATACACAAGTTATAACTGAGACCAGAATTTGGGGTATCTTATGTTTTTAAGTATTTAAATGACTTGGTAGCAAAATTCTCATTGAGAATCAATGGGACTTGTGTTTCTATGTCACTTAGGCACTTTTGAAACTCCCTCCCTTTGTCAGGTTTATTATAATTACTTTTTATCTGCTAATAGCATTAAAAAACTTGGAGAAAGCAAGAGAGAGTGAGAGAGAGAGGTGCTTGTATGTTTCACCCTGAAAACGTCCTAAGTGCTTGGGTTCAGAAAACATCACGTTTCTTGTGGGTAACCGCGCCTACCCTGTGCTGCCATGTTTTCTGTCTTTCTTTACTTCCACAAATGTTTAGGACCTGAATGGCTTGTAAAATGACCTTCGATTGTAGTGGAGTTTTCGCAGGGTTAAGGAACACTGTTAAACTACAGTTCTTCCCTTCTATAGTGCAAGACCAACACACATTTTGATCATGGTTGGAGCTACTGTGTTGTAACTAGGTCCCCCCATAGATTTGAAACGGTATAGACAGGATCTTAAAAACTCCCAGTACCTCTGTGGGGACCATAGTTTGACAAGGGGCAGGAGACACCCAGTGTTAACTTTCAGTCTGCTCCGTTCCAAAGGCCTGGGTTTCAGTGTAGCTAAAAGGTACATGTGAATTTGCTGGTCTCTGTGTGGCAGATGTTTATTTAAAAGACCAGCATGTAGTTTGATGTGACTGGCAGCCTGGCCTCGGGAGGCCGGAAGGTTGGAATAGCAGGGATATTATATGTCCAGACGGAGGTGTGTTGGCATCACTGGGAAGGAGGAGGAGTGCACAGTGCTGGCTTTTCTGCTTGGATCTTGCCAGTGCTATTAGTGCCTCAATACTAGGAGCAATATGAAGCTGATTAAATGGCAAAAGGTTTAAACCTTAACCAAAATTGCATCCAGTTTTGTTTTTGGTTTTGTTTTTAACAAAGCAGAGAGCAACACATTTGCCTGATGTGCCCGAGGAGAAATTACAGCTCACGGGGCTCGTTAAGAAGGAAGCTGTCCCCTCTTTGTGTTGTCTGCCATGGTTTGATAATGACTTTTAAGCTGTGTCTTTGAATGAGTTCAGTAAGCTCACCAGGTGAGTGGGGCGTGATGCTGACTGGCCTGGCTCTCTAATAGCCGCATTCATTGCCTTGTATCTCTGGACTTTGGGGGCTAGATTTATCCCTGGTGTACCACCTTGGACTTCAGTGTAATTACACCAGGGATGAATTTGGACCTGTGTTCACAGCAAATATTTCTTCTCTAGAGGTGGAAAAGAGGGAGTCAGGAACCCGCAGCAGTTCAGATATGGAGAGAGGGGGTCTTTCCCAGGCATCACCCTCTCTCATTCTTCACCAGCTTCTTCAGCCATCATTCAGGAGAATGCCCCCTCTAGCCTCATCCCCCACCCCCACCTTTCTGCCCCCAAGCAGAGGGAAAGGCTCTATCCTCGACTCTGCTTCCGTATTCTGCTAAGTAGCCTTTCTTGAGACCCCTGGCTGCCCAGCAGCAAACTGAGCTTTGCTCAGGATTCCAGCGGGGGAAGTAAAGGCAAAGAGAACAATGGAGACTCTTGTTCTCCAGCTGCACTTTTCCCTCCACCCCCAGTAATCTTGGTTTCCAAGGCAGGTTGTGGAATCCCCACCATTGGAGGTTTTTAAAAACAAATTGTATAAATACCTGTCAAGGATGGTCTCTGTTTACTATACCTAGGGTGACCAGACAGCAAGTGTGAAAAATCGGGACAGGTGGTGTGTGTGTGTGGGGGGGGGGTAATAGAAACCTATATAAGAAAAAGACCCAAAAATCGGGACTGTCCCTATAAAATCGGGACATCTGGTCACCCTAACTATACCCTGCTTCAGCACAGGGGGCTGGACTTGGTAGCCTCTTGAGGTCTCTTCCAGCCCTACATTTCTATAATTCTGTGGCTTCTCTGCCTGCATCTGTGGCTGGCTCCTTGTTCCCATTCCAAGCAGTCTGTTCCCCCTGTAGTCCTCCCTGCCCTTTTACGCTCCCTTTTCCTGCTAACACCTCCTTTTTATTTGACCTTTCTTGAAAGGCTAGGGAAGTGACGACTTCCTGCTATGCCAGGTGGAAGTGGCAGATCAGGTAAAGCAGGGATCTCAAACTCAAATGACCATGAGGGCCCCATGAGGACTAGTACATTGGCCCAAGGGCCACATCACTGACACCCCCCACCCCAGCTGCCCCCGGCCCTGCCCCCACTCCACCCCTTCCATGAGGCCCTGCCCCTGCCCCGCCTCTTCCCACCCCTTCCCCGCCCCCATTCTAACCCCTTCCCCAAATCCCCGCCCCTTCCCTGCCTCTTCTCTGCCTCCTCCCCTGAGTGCGCGGCTCTCCACTCCTCCCCCCTCCCTCTCGGAAAGCGCTAAGCACCGCCAAACCGCACCTGGAGGTAGGCAGAGGAGCGGGGCCGTGGCCCGCTGGGGGGGAGGAGGGGGCGGCAGGTGAGGGGAGCTTGGCGGGCCGCAGCAAATAACTCTGCAGGCCGCATGCAGCCCGCGGTCCTTGTGTTTGAGACCCCTGCGGTAAAGGAGCTATAGAAAACTTCTCCTAGTGGAATCTGCCTATACCAGGAAGAGGGTGCTTCTCCGTTGCAAATAACCCTGCTTTTCCCATACCAGTCAGCTTCCATTTAACAGGTGTTTGGTTTTTTTTAATTAATGCTCTTAGTGTTTCCCTTTTTATATTAAGAAGAGCCAGGATCATCAATCTATTCATCCACAATGAAGCTGGTATAAAAGGAAAGGGGCTGTTTTGTGTGTGCGCTCTGCCCCCCCTACCCCCCCAAATACTAAATGGATTTTTTCCCCGTGGAGAGAATGTAAGAGATTTCCCATGCAGTGGGTGGCCAGGGCTGGCTGGAATTAGCAAGTGTCAGGAAGGGGTATAAAAGGCTGTTTTGATTGCTTATGATAAATGTGCCCAGCATGGTGCTCTTCCTTCTTCCCAACAAAATACCCCTCCCCTCCCTGCTGCCATCCCAAGCTCCCATTCTCCCACTCGCCATAGCTCACTGAAACATCAACTTTTGCAACCTGCCGAAGAAGCAAATGTGCTCTGTCAAGCTGCGGGGTCCTTTCTTTAGTTACGGCATTCTTCTCTTTCATCCACACTGTTTGGGCCACATCCACAGATGCAGCAGAGCTGTGCTTCACACAGCTGGCAGGCAGGGATGGGAAAGGTAGCCTAAAGCACTTCCCTTAATAGCAGGGCTCACAGGAACCACTTTGACCTCTGGTGTAAATCAGGGCTGCTAAATTTGACCGTCTGGAATGGCTTCCAAGGGGCTGTTACACAGGCTGGGCATCACTGTGTCCAGTCCCTTTCAGCCATGCCCCAGTGCTGGAAGGAGGTGGCCTTAGGGCAGCTTTATGGCCTGTGTGCGCTGCTAGAGTGGGGCAAAGGGGCAGGAGCCAGGGAGCACTGTGGGGACTGGTTTCAACAGAACAATCCTATGTGAATATGCCACCCAGATCCTGTGCTGCTCATTAGGACTGCATTTCTGAGCCCAGTAGTCCCCACGGCTCTCCCTGGCCTACATAGGATTCTTCCAGCCATCCCCACTACTGGGGAAAATTCTCCGGTTTGAAACCTGCCCATCTGAGCCAGTGGCAGACGTTATCCATTTTGATATTCACCTTTTTAAAGGTTTTTAGCTCTTTCAACTCAATGGTAAAACCAAACAGGATTTGAAAGCCATTAAAACCTAGACTGATTCTCAGTGTGGCCACAGGGAAATATACACATGAGCTGGAACCCTCCTCCACCAAATTAATTGTGTTCCCCACGGATAAGAAACCTGGAACTTGTAGAGCAAGGTATGAAACAGAAGTAGGGAGGCCCCTGAGGTTCAGTGCCTTGTGCCGCTGGGCATGGGGTCTTGCTTTGGCTTCTTCCTCGTATCTGTAGGGGTTCAGAGTTCTACCTAAGAAGCTTGCTCAGCTCTACCAGGAGGGCTCCCACTGTTTAGTGACAAAGGAGTTTCCTTGATCTGAATGGTGGTTGTGACCTGAGTGGCAATGAAAGGGGTTCAAGTAGGGAAAAATGAGGAGTCAGTGCTCCAGAAGCGGCCCCGAGGACCACAGCCACCCCATCCTGAACAAAGAACCATTAAACTTTAACAGGGACCATACTGTTGATGGTAACAGCCCAGCCATTAACTATGGGAAAGCAAGGCCCAAAGAATCCACTCCCAGCTGAGGCTTGTTTCACATCTTTTGGTGCTGCAATGACATGACTGGAAGCCTCACGTCCCTGCTCAGGCAGGGACAGCCTATTAGATTTGTGGCACTGAAAGGAGGAGGGTGGAGGTTAATAACACACGCTCTCCCTTCCCCTGAATTGTGGGCTGACTGGGGGCTGGAGCACTCCACTGCTTGATGGTAATAAAGATTGCTAGCAGTTATTTCTTTCTTCTCTTCCCTGGCCCCCTCCCTCGCTCACTTTAAGTCGTAGAGAAATAAGAGGCACTAAGAGGCACGTTACAGGGGCAGGACGCCTGGCTTGAGCTGCCACTTTGTGTATTCTGTCTCTTCACTGCTGGCTGCAAGCAACAGCTGAAGTGGCGAGAGAGAGGGAGCTGTCTACCTGGGAGCTGGGCTGATGGTTTATTTTCTTTTCCCTTCTCCATTTTCAGAGGAAAGAGAGGAGCAGTCTCTTAGGGCAAAGCTCAGCCCTGGTGTAACCAGGTACAGACGCGTCAGCTGACGCCATGGCTGCTGGTGTCCCTCACACTGGGGTGGTCTCTCTGGTGAAGGGTTAGTTTGCTCTGGTTTAGTGCTGTGCAGGTATTTATGTAAATGAACCAAATGTATGGGAGAACAGGCCAGGAGGGGTGAGGGAATGTAGCTGAAGGGTGAGCATTGCCAGATTCTGGGTGCTGGTGATACTTGGTGGGGAAACGGCTCTTTGCCCCTTCACATAAATGATGTGCACAAGCTTTGTATAAGGAGTAGAGAATTGGCTGCTTTCCCATTGTCCCGTCCTCAGCAGATACCGGGGTTGGATCTGGATGGGGGCTGGACATGCAGGAATCTTTTGTCTTTCTCCATGCTGCCTAGTGACAATAGTTGCTTGGAACTCACTGGTATTTCCATGGTACAAGTTATTCCATATAAGACTAGTGTGGATAAGAAAGAAGGTTGTGAGATAATATGCTGCTATCCACATCCCCAACATCAGGAGCCTCTCCTTTTCCCCTCACAGAAACAAAGGAAGGCTGGTCACCTCGGCAATATAGTTACGGGCTGATTCACGGAAATGAAAGGGGATTTAGGGAATCATGTGATCAAACGATTAGAACAAAAGACAAGGATAGAGATGGTCCTGTGTTCTAATCCCAGCTGAGCTGCCAGCTCTCTATGTGACCCCACTGGGCACGACACTCAGATTCCCTCCTTGTGCTGTATAACTGGGGTGAGGAGCCTTCTGGAAAATGCTGGAGCTTCCTGAAGGACACATTTCTTACATCCCAATATTGTGGACTTGTGCATTAGGCACTATTGGAATTCCGTAAGTACATTATAAAGGGAAACGTGTTTTGGACTGTAAGTAGGGCTGTGGTTTTGTCACAGGAGGTCCCAGGAGTCACAGACTCTGACTTTCTGGTTTTGCGGGCTCTTCTTGCTGCTGAGCCCCAGGCAGGGCGCTGACGGGCTGTCTGTGCTCCTGGGCAGGGATAGTACAGATCATTTTGCAGATAATCAAGGATGAGTCAAATCTGCAATTTTTTTTATCCACTTTTGCCATGACTCATCTGTAATTCCCCCCTCCCCCCCCCTCCAAAATCCTCTCTGATGACCCAAAGCCCCAATTATAATCAACAGAGAAGCAAAGTGTCTACTGCAGAAGGGAAAATGTCTGGATTTTGTTTTGGTTAATGATGAGCCCTCTCACGCACACCAGAAGGATTTGCATGTTATTCTGTAGTACGGAAGAGCGCCTGCCGTCTTACCTAGCCTGGGTTCTGGGACAAAGCAATCACATGGCAGTGCCACAACAGAACATAGAGATGTTTGCATTTGGGGTGTTGCCTTGGCATATGGTGATGTGATGTAGCAGCATCCTGTCATGACACTATGTCTCCGTGTGAAGATGAAAGGTCTCCAAGTTGTGATGTCTCAGCCCCACTGCACTTGAAGTCAATTCATGCCTCTCTGGTCACTGTATGAGCTGGATTTATATGACATGGGGCAGGCTGGTAAGCATCAGAATACTCCCATGAATTTTGGGTGGGAGGTGATGCTATATGTAAGGTCATGAGGAAAGAATGTTGTAAACTAGAAGGCAAAGGTCCCTTTCCTTCTGCAAGTCAGCGCCCTGCTTGGAGGAAGTTCGTGCTTGTACAGCTTGTAAATTGCAGTGCTGTTAGCCCATGGCATAGGGTTTTAAATCTGACTTTAAAAAAAAAAGTGAAATAAAAAACTAACTGGCGCACATGCAGCGGAGAGAAACTTAATCGGTAGCTTCAGGCCTGCATTACAACTCTGGCCAGGGATAATATATCTTTAAGTACTTGTAATCCTTTGAAATTCCCTTCAGCCATGCCTGGGAGAGGACTGGAGATTACCGGGAGGGCTAGGGTGGGGAGAACTCTGCCAGACGCACTTTAAGAGACTAATGGATTTCTAATGTTTACATTCGGTATATACAAACCTACTTTATAAATGATCCTGGCATTAGAGTTGTAAAACAAAGTCATAAAAACGGCCTGCAGCTCAGGCAAAGAGCATAAATGGGGGAAGCAGAGCACGTCGCAGAGCACGTCGCAATCAATATTTATGTGTGTATCTGCGTTTCTGCAGTACAGGAAGGAGGTGGAGCATATGCACGATATATGCCGCGAGCCATTATGGTGGGACACTGGGATTACTTTTTTTTTCCTGGATGAATGTTGGGTCTCAGGAAAATGAGGGACAGGAAATGCTGTGGGTAGAACCAGTCAGGTTCTGTGCAAGTTTCTCCCACAACGCTCTTACAGTACGTCTCCGCTTGACCTTCAGTCTCCTTTTCCGGTCCCCAGCTGATCCAGTGTTGGTCCAGCTCCACCAGTGCGCCTCATTCCTGACTTGTAACACACCCAGTCACTCCAGTCTCTTGCTTCTCCTAGGCAGTGGCTGCTAGTGGGGATGAACTGAGATACCAGCAGCTGTCCTGTAGAGACTTTATTGAGGATACCAAATTCATTAACCTGTGATCAAGACTTCTTGTTAGGTCTCTATGAGTGAACAGTCAGTGCATCCATCCTGGGATCAACCACTTCTTTGAGCATAGGTGAGTTAGCAGAGGAGACTGGGAGTCTGGAGATCTGGGTTTTCTATTCCTGCCTGTCCACAAGCCAGCTGCTCTGACACCATGGCCAAGTCACTCTACCACTGTGTGCCTCAATTTCCCCATCTGCGTAAGGGGGGGAGGGTAATAACAAGAAGTTATCATTGCAGAGATAGACACTTTGTTAATTTTTAGTAAGACAGTTTGGAATCCTGGTAGGAAAGTGCTGTCAGAATGCAAAATATTATTATTTTAAAGGAGGTTTTCACACTTCATTGGCTGATGCTGGAAACAGATACCCTTACTACTCAGCCTCTTTTGCCAGAAAATCTAGATTTGTGGAATCAAAGAGGTTACATTATTTTGCCAAAAAGCCTGGTGATTGAACAATGGGTAAAACAGGTGAAGTTCCCTGTGATCCAGGAGCTCGTAGTGTGTCCGTTTAAGAGGACGTGATGTAATGCTACAGCAGCCACTGTACTGCCACCCCAGAGATATAGGAGGAGGGATAGCTCAGTGGTTTGAGCATTAGCCTGCTAAACCCAGAGGTTGTGAGTTCAATCCTTGAGGGGGCCTGTGACGGGTTGGATCACAGAGCTGCCACCCGATGTGCAAAGACTACCCCTGCTCCTGTTTCCCCTGCCAGCTCAGGACTCCAGCACCCTGTCTTGCTGAGCCAGCCACTCCTGTCTGGCTGAGCCAGCCACTCCTGTCTGGCTCTAACACAGATCCAGGGTCTGAATCACTTGTCCCAAAGCTGCAGGTTTACCTGAAACCAGCTCACAGAAGTGTGCTTGTCTTTAGCACTCAGATGCTCAACTCCCAATAGGGTCTAAACCCAGATAAATCCATTTTACCCTGCATAAAGGTTATGCAGGGCAAACTCATAAATTGTTCGCCCTCTATAACACTGATAGAGAGATATGCACAGTTGTTTGCTCCCTCAGGTATTAATACATACTCTGAGTAAATTACTAAATAAAAAGTGATTTTATTAAATACAGACAGTAGGATTTAAGTGGTTCAAAGTAGTAAGAGACAGAACAAAGTAAGTCACCATGCAAAATAAAATAAAATGCGCAAATCTATGTCTAATCAAACTAAATACAGATAACTTCCTCACCAGTTCCAGAGCACTCCCTTTTACAGGCTAATTTCCTTTTAGCCTGGGTCCAGCAATCACTCACACCCCCTGTAGTTACTGTCCTTTGTTTCAGTCTCCTTCAAGTATCCTGGGGGGGGGGGGGGGTGGAGAGGCTCCTTCTTTAGCCAGATGAAGACAAAATGGAGGGGGTCTCCCACGGGTTTAAATAGACTCTTGTGGGTGGGGACCCCCCTCCTCCCTCCTATGCAAAGTCCAGCTCCAAGATGGAGTTTTGGAGTCACCTGGGCAAATCACATGCCCCTGCATGACTCAGTCTTTACAGGCCGATGCCATTGTCCACATGGTATCTTGCATGTCTCCAGGAAGACTTCTTATGTGGATTGGAGCATTGTTCTCCAAGTGTTCCCTGATCAGGTATTTAACCTGGCGAATTCCTTCCTAAAGAAGCTGACCAAATGCCTCCCAAAGCTTACTTAGAAACCAAGCAAGCATACAGCCCATATTCTTAACCTCAAGTAGAAAATTATATATATATATATATATATATATATATATATATATATATATATATATGTACAAATAGGATGAATAGATATAGTAGACCATAACCTTTACGGAGATATGTTACCTGGCACAGGCAGCACAAAACATATTCCAGTTATGTCATACATACATTTATAAGCACCCCCTCCCCATAAAGCCTTATGGGGTACACTGTCACAGGGCCATTTAGGGATCAGGGCAAAAATCTGTCTGGGAATTGGCCCTGCAGGGGGTTGCACTAGATAACCTGAGGTCCATTCCAACCCTATGAGTCTATGAAATAACTAGAGGCAATGGAGACTGAGCACTTAGGCCTGGTAGAGCCTTGTATGAACTCATTAGTGACAATGGCACCTAAATATGGGTATGGTGATACATAATGGCATTTTTGCAGCATGCATTGGCTTTTTACACATGTGCACGTTGTTAAGAACGTGTTGATTTATGGCACATACTGGAAGCACCCAGGAGTCACTGGGAATTCAGTCATGAGTGACTTGGCACTTCCCATCTCTTTTTATCAGCTGCTCTTACCTGCTGCTTTGCACAGGTCTCTGCATTATCAGCTGCTCTTACCTGCTGCTTTGCACAGGTCTCTGCAGTGCTGCACTTGACCATCCCTCTGAATCAGCAATGCTCAGCCAAATGCAGGGTAGAAGCCTCTCCGGCACTGTGCTAATCCATCCACTCACCCTGTTGCTTGTAGCCGTATTACCTTTTTCCATGATTCTCATCAGGCCAAGTTAGAGACGCAGGATGTGATCAGGCCAGTGCCTAGATGGGAGATCTCCAAGAAACATGCAGGTTCTGCAATAGGTAGTGTTGGCGATTCAGCGAGAAAGTGATGCTCCTCCCCCTGGGACGGTGCTGAATCAATACCACAGCATGGCGCTAGGTGTGCTGCGGTTTTCAGATGTGAGGTAAAATAGAGGTCTTGACCTCCACTTCAGCTATTAAGGGTTCCACCGCACAAAGTCTCATGGTCAGATTGTGAGGACGTACAGTGCCCTATGAATTTTATACTCAAAGCCAGGCTCACAGACCTGCTCTTCTCTGTAAACCAGTAACAGTGTGTTCCCAGCGGCACCTGGTCTGGAGAGCATTGAATATGGTGACTAGGGAGGGTGATTATAGTCAAGTAAATGGTTTGTAACATGGTCATTTATTTCTTACCTTGAACATGTATCTTAGGTGCAGTGTATGTTCCACTTCACCTGGTTTCTGTTGATCTAATGCACTTCAAAAATTCGAGTGACGCTTTTTGCGATATGAGCAGCTTTTAGCCTTGGCGCTTGGCTAAAATTTCAACTCTAATAGGGTCTGCTGTTGTGTTGTGTTGCTGTGTAATAGTTGTTTTGCTTCACCCCAGAGGTAGCAGCATTTCAGTGATGTGAGGTATAAGATGATGTCTTCCTGATGAAAGGTGAAGGCTTCTCCTATACTGCTCCTTTCTGTCCATCTGTATCAGTTGGTCTCTACTCACTGAGGGCAGAAGCCATTTTGGTTTTGCTCCTGTGCTTTGTGCTCCATAATTGGCCAGAACCTTTCTATGCCTATCAGTTGTGTTTGGTGTTGTTCGCAAAAGACCATGGTCTAATGTCAGGCCCAGCAGTAAAATCCATGCACTCCATTGAGAACATCACCTGCAACATTATCATGGTCAGCAGTTTTGAGTGTGATTCTTCCCGTACCTATTTCCCCCAGTTCTGATAGGCTCTCCCCACCCCCTTGCTCCTTATCTTTGTAACTGATGGGGTGCTTATGTCACCCCCAGTGCTGGTTGTCCTCTCAGATATCCTGCTGAGCTTTGTACTAATGTCTTCTTTTTAAAGGCCAAAACAGAAAGCTGTGAACATGCTTGTTCTTTAGTCATCACTCCCCGCTGTTTATCTGTGGGATCTACACTGAAGGACACTTATTCATTAAATCCTTCAATCCTCAAGTATTTGAATGTTCATTGCACTGTGTTCAGTTCTTCACAAAAACATAATGCTCTCCTGCCTGTTTCTTCCCCTCCTACCCTGTGATGGCTTGGGGCGTCAGCCGGCAGCCTGGTGTTTGAGTTGGGCAGCAGCTCACAATAGCTCTCCAGGAGGGCATTGTACATCCTAATTATTCTGTGTCCCAGTGCAATTGGTAGGGTGCTGAGAAAATTACAGACCTGCAAATGAAATCAGAGAGGGAATGGCTGGTGGCAGCAGCAGAGAGGGGAAGAGCCCGAAAGAGAGAGAGAGAAGCTAGCTTGGAGTTTAATTCATTGTTTCCAAAAGAGCAGTTAATGGATTATGACAAATTTCTTACTGTTCTCCCTTAGTGTTGTGTTAAAATGGAAATGGAAGGTCAATTTTCCTAAATGGATTTTAAATGACTGACCTCGTGTGTTTTTTCACTCGCTGCTTTTCACTCAGGAGGCAACTTGGTCATTTTGCTTTCTTGGTCTGCTTGGCTTTTGTTTTCTTTTTACTTCCTATAACACTTTCAATGTTCCGTGGCCCTCTTTTATACCATAGCTTTTTGCTACGGGTGACTGGGGAGTGGGCTCACTTCAGCATTGCCAGCTCTCAAGATTTTATCACCAATCTGGCAACATTTACTGTGAAGCCCTAGTGCCTGGAGCTGAGAATCTCAACTTCCACTTCCCAGTTGAAAAAAAGATAAGCTTATAACCCTCAGGGTTGCAGAGAAAAGCCTGAAAACTTGACCTGAAAGTTACCTAAAGGCTCTGAAACCAAAAAGTCAATAAAACAACCTTCACATTTTAAAAATTCATGATTTTTAAAGGGCCTGATTTTGTGATTCGTGAATGCTAGGGGTTTAGTGATTCTTAGTTTACATTTTAGGGCTCATGAAGGTGATGAACTGGACAGCATTCATTAGAGCTGGATGTAGGGCATGCAGGCAACTCTGCTCAAGCATCTTAAGCCCGACCTGCTACGTCCTATGCTGTTTCCTGGGCACATACAGCTCTGCTGTGGTAGCTCAGTGCTCACCTACATCACCTCTGTTCTGTGTCACTACTTGGCCTTGCCTGAACACGAGCTACCAATTGTCCCTTTGTGTCAACTTTCGGTATATGTGGATAAATATTCACTAAGATCATACCTGACAAACTCACGACACTTGTGACCAAAATGTCTTACCTGAACTCAGGTTTCTAGAGAGGAGACTAATATATTAAATCCTTGCTCCGCTGTCAAGGGCTCTAGGATCTTGCTTTCTTTATAGCTCTTGATTCCTAAAGCAAATGGCCTGGCTGGAATAGAAGTAGTCACGTTTATGTGCCAGGGAGATTGTGAGTGTGGTGTCCAAGTCCATTACCAATTCAATGGTTTTAGTCATGGAAAAAAAAGTCACTGGTACTTTGGATTATATTTGCAGCTGCTGCAAAACCTCTATTGTTGATCATTCATGAAATATTGTGATCTCTGTGTTGGAGTGTATAATCTTCTGAGAGGGATGAGCAGGGCATGGGCAGGGGTAGTGGAATGTGAGTGTTATGCAAAAGAAGCGGGAGAGTTGGCTGGTGTGGGGACCACTGGAATCCAAAAAAGAGCTGTGCCTAAAACCTGAAAAGGCAGGTCTGTGTGATTTATGTTGCGGTCATGGTCAGCTTTCCCAATGCAAGCCCTGCTGGGGTTTTGTTTGGATCATACCAATGCATTCCTTTAGGCTGTGGGATTGGAGGCCCTGGGGCAGTGCCAGACCCTCTGCTCATTCTCACAGAAGGGAACCTGTGAAAAGAGCTGACATGGAGCAGGAGACTGGGAAGAAGATAGTGTGAACAGCCTCCTTTCCATTTCAGCGGCTTGATTTTCTTTAACCCCTTTGGTTCTGATCCATGACTTGTAGGTACATCCTCCAAGCACCCTCCTTCAGAGTAGCCTCAAGTGTCTTGTGTCCTGATAATGCATTCACATTGCTGTTTGGGCAATGATGAGGTGGCTCTTGACATGAAGTGCCTGCCCCAACTCCTGGATTTATCGTGCGTTTTCCCTATTGCAAGTACCTCCACCCAGCAAGAATTGCAGGATTAGTGTGACTTTGGAGTGCTAGGGTGCCAGTGACACACTATGGATGCCCTGGGTCTGGTTAACAGCAGCATGGCTGTGGGTCAGAGGCACTTGGCTGAGTCATATGTTGCTCATGGCTCCAATGAAGGGTGAAAGAGCAGGCTTCTGTTGGAGCACAGAACATGTCAGAAGTACATTTAATTTATAATCTAGTGACGAATGTTCTCTGGATTCTTAATATTTGTTTTTTCTTCTCTGAGGGCCTCCAATCTCTTTCATAACCAGAGAGATATTCCCCATTCCCTTCCCTTAAGGTACACATTGTATCAGCCTTGCTTCCAGGGGATGAGGTCAATATATGCAACTTCTCCTGAGCCGGTAAATGTCCCTCTGTGTATTAGCCAGAGGACATCACTATAGTGTGATTAAAAGGGCTCCCTTCCTCTACAGGCACTGGCCCTCTGTAGGGCTCACAGCCTTGAACTGGTCGAGGAGCGAGGCACCCAAACTTGGGTCTCCTTTGATGCCTCAAGGCTAGTAGGCTGGCCCCTGTTGGATTCTGTTTCCACCATTTGTATGTGACACACTGAAAGTTACTGAGAGCTGCCCTTGTTGTCAGCAGTGAAAACAAGCACTTCCCCACTCACATGGTGAAGGTGTCTGAGAGAGAAGAAAGGGAAAGGCTGCCGCAGAGCAGAGAAGCATGAGGGATAAACAGGGGAAGGACAAAATCTGGAAGAAAATAATCATTTTCAGGCTTCTAAGAGGGTATGGCAAACTGTGTGGAGCTGGCGGTGATATTTTACATAAGAATGGCCACACTGAGTCAGACTAATGGGGCTTCTAAGAGGGTATGGCAAACTGTGTGGAGTGGCAGTGAAGTAGTTGGCAGTGATATTTTACATAAGAATGGCCACACTGGTTCAGACTAATAGTCCGTCTAGCCCAGTATCCTGTGTTCGGACACTGATTGGTGCCAGATACTTCAGAGGAAATGAATAGAAGAGGGCAATTATCAAGTGATCCATCCCCTGTTTTCACTTCTGGTAGTCAGAGGCACCCAGATCAAGGGGTTGCATCCCTGACCATCTTGGCTAATAGCCATTATGAAATTATCTAATTCTTTTTTAAAACCACTTATACTTTTGGCTTCAAAACATCCCCTGGCAATGAATTTCACAGGTTGACTGCATTATGTGAAGAAGTACTTCCTTATGTTTGTTTTAAACCAGTTGCCTATTAATTTCCTTGGGTGACCCTTGGTTCTTTTGTTATGTGAAGGGGCAAATAACACTTCCTTATTCACTTGTTCCAAACTATTCAGGATTTTATAGACCTCCATCATATCCCCCCTTAATCATCTCTTTTCTAAGCCAAAGCGGCCCAGTCTTTTTAATCTCTTCTCATATGGAAGCTGATCCAAACCCCTAATCATTTTTGTTGCCCTTCTCTGTACTTTTTCCAGTTCTAATAAACCTTTTTTGAGATGGGGTGATGAGAACTGCATATGATATTCAAGATGTGGGCATACCGTGGATTTATATAGTGGCATTATGATATTTTCTGTCTTATTATTGATCCATTTCCTAATGGTTCCTATCATTCTGTTAGTGTTTTTTGTTTGTTTTGTTTTACTGCTGCTGCACATTAAGTGGATGTTTTCAGAGAACTATCCACAATGACTCCAAAATCTTTCATGAGTGGAAACAGTTAATTTAGACCTCATCATTTTGTGTGTATAGTTGAGATTATGTTTTCCAATGTGCATTACTTTGCATTTATCAACATTGAATTTTATCTGCCATTTTCTTGCCCAATCATCCACTTTTGTGAGATCCTTTTGTAACACTTCCCAGTCTGCTTTGGGCTTAACTATCTTAAGTAATTTTGTATCATCTGCAAACTTTGCCACCTTGCTGTTTGCCCCTTTTTCCAGATCATTTTTGAATATGTTTAATAACACTGATCCTACTACAGATCCTTGGGGGAGCCCACTATTTGCCTCTGATATTGTGAAAAATGAGAATATATTCCTACCCTTTGTTTCCTTGACTTGTTACTGACCCACGAGAGGACCTTCCCTCTTATCCCATGACTTCTTACTTTGCTTAAGAGCCTTTGGTGTGGGACCTTGTCAAAGACTTTCTGAAAGTCCAAGTACAGCAACTCCTCACTTAACGTTGTAGTTATGTTCCTGGAAAATGCAACTTTAAGTGAAACGATGTTAAGTGAATCCAATCTCCCCATAAGAATGAATGTAAATGAGGGGGTTAGGTTCCAGGGAAATTTCTTTTTCACCAGACAAAAGAGTCTATCTATCTATCTATCTATCTATCTATCTATTATATATTATATATATATATATAGTCACACACACACACACAGTATAAGTTTTAAACAAAGAATTTAATACTGGTACACAGTGATGATGATTGTGAAGCTTGGTTGAGGTGGAGGAGTCAGAGAGTGGGATATTTCCCTTACTGCTAAATGATGAACTAGCAATTGGCTGAGCCCTCAGGGGTTAACTCTCTCACTCTGCAAGGCAGCAGGAATGGAGGGAGGGGAGACAATTGCAGAGACACATGGTATGTGTAAGAGAGAGAGATGCGCATTTCCCCTTTAAGTACACTGCCTTGTTAATTAGATCAGCTTGCTGAGACCACAGCTGCTGCCAGCAAGCTCCCTCCATCCTGAGCCCTGTTGTGTATTTCCCCTGCTCTATGGAAGATGGGGTAAGCGGGGTGCAGGAGCAGGGGGGAGGGGGACACCCTGACATTAGCCCCCCCTTCTTTCCCTCTCCCCTGCACAGCAAGCAGGAGTCTCAGGGAGCAGCTCCAAGGCATAGGGCAGGAGCAGCACATGGCAGTGGGGGGAGGGACAGCTGAACTGCAGGCAGCTGCTGCACAGGGAACTTAGGGGAGTGGGGAGCTGATAGGGGGGCTGCCGGTCCACCCTGGTTCCAAGCCCCCACCAGCTAGCTCCAAATGGGCTGCTCTCCCTGCAAGCAGTAGACAAAGCAGGCGGCTGCCAACCGACATTAGAAGGGAGCATTGCACAACTTTAAATGAGCATGTTCCCTAACTGATCAGCAACGTAACAACAAAACAGTGTTAACCGGGATGACTTTAAGTGAGGAGTTACTGTACACTATATCCACGGGATCACCCTTGTCTTATCCACATGCTTGTTGACACCCTTAAAGAATTCGAATAGATTGGTGAGGCATGATTTCCCTTTACAAAAGGTGTGTTGACCCTTCCCCAACATATTATGTGCATGTATGTGTCTGATAATTCTCAAATAAAGAGCTTATTGGTTTAGACTCTGGTTACGCTAGTGGAAGCATTTGTGGAGCATGCTCTGTAGGAGTAACTGTTTTCCTGACTCTCTCTCTTTCCTTGCAGGAATTGAGTACGGTGATGTGCTTCCAGATTCCTTCCCATCAGCCCCTGCAGAGACCCTCCCCCATTTCCTACTGGAGCCACAAGATGCATACATTGTAAAGAACAAACCTGTGGAGCTGATCTGCAGAGCCAACCCAGCCACTCAGATTTATTTCAAGTGCAATGGCGAGTGGGTCAATCAGAATGACCATCTCACTAAAGAGAGCCTGGATGAGGTGACTGGTAAGAAACCATTGCAGACCCGACTCTCTTTTTACCCCGTTCCTCCCCTCCCCCCCTTCTCTTTCTTTGCTGACTTTCTCTCTCCTCTGCCACTTCATCTGTCTACTCCCTCTCTCTTTTTAAGGCTCTGTAGTGTACAACACAGTGGTATTTAAAGCACATTACTGTGCAGGCATGCTTGAAAGGGAGGAATAACTGGATCCCTTTCCACTTTGGATGAGGAACAGTATTACTGCCTCCTTTCAGCATCGCCTGACAGGATGGGTCCCCTTTAAAAGTGTTTTGTAAGCCCCTTCTCTAGTTCCACAGTCAGATTTTGCAAGTTCTTCCCACCATGTAAGAAAGAATTTCCTCTCCCTCCTTGTTGCCTACTCCATCCATACATTTGTAGACTGATATAATGCCTCCTTAGTATGCCTTGTTTGATCAAGCTATGTGCATTTTACTTTGTCTAATTTTCCTTCAGGCCACTGAAGATTTTTTTGTTAGTCTTTAGTAAAATCTGAGACTGAAGTGTCCATGTGTGAATGCAATATTGGAGGAGCATTCACACCAGAGCCAAAGAGAACAGGAGTGTGATCACCCTTCTCTGTGCTGTGAAGTGTCCTCATGTGCCACCCAGAATCGAATTGATCTTTTCTGCTGCCAGATCCTCCTGCAAGCTCATGGCTAATTTGTTGTATACTATTGCCCAGAAGTCTGTCTCAGAATTTACCACTTTCTAGTTTTCTTCCTCCCACTGTATATCTCTGTTTGAGATTATTTCCCCCCAGATATATTAGCTTGTATTTTTCCAATTCATATGATCATTTCTTGTCCATGTGTCCAAACTGTCTAGGTCACTTTTATGTGATTTCTCTGTCTTCACTGCTATTCACAGCTCTTCTCAATTTTGTATTATCTGTGACTTTTAGTAGAAGAGCTGTCCCTGATGAGGTTCAACAAGGACAAGTGCAGAGTCCTGCACTTAGGACGGAAGAATCCCATGCACTGCTACAGACTAGGGACCGAATGGCTAGGTAGTAGTTCTGCAGAAAAGGACCTAGGGGTCACAGTGGACGAGAAGCTGGATATGAGTCAACAGTGTGCCCTTGTTGCCAAGAAGGCTAACGGCATTTTGGGCTGTATAAGTAGGGGCATTGCCAGCAGATCGAGGAACGTGATCGTTCCCATTTATTTGACATTGGTGAGGCCTCATCTGGAATACTGTGTCCAGTTTTGGGCCCCACACTACAAGAAGGATGTGGAAAAATTGGAAAGAGTCCAACGGAGGGCAACAAAAATGATTAGGGGTCTGGAACACATGACTTATGAGGAGAGGCTGAGGGAACTGGGATTGTTTAGTCTCCAGAAGAGAAGAATGAGGGGGGATTTGATAGCAGCCTTCAACTACCTGAAGGGGGGTTCCGAAGAGGATGGAGCTCGGCTGTTCTCAGTGGTGGCAGATGACAGAACAAGTTGCAATGGTCTCAAGTTGCAGTGGGGGAGGTCCAGGTTGGATATTAGGAAAAACTATTTCACTAGGAGGGTGGTGAAACACTGGAATGCGTTACCTAGGGAGGTGGTGGGTCTCCTTCCTTGGAGGTTTTTAAGGCCCGGCTTGACAAAGCCCTGGCTGGGATGATTTAGTTGGGAATTGGTCCTGCTTTGAGCAGGGGGTTGGACTAGATGACCTCTTGAGGTCCCTTCCAACCCTGATATTCTATGATTCTATGATTCCCTCCAACTTTGTTGATGAGGATATTAAATAAGACTGGACCTATCAAACTCCCTTGCGGTACCCCACTGAGAAGCAATTTATCAACATGTTAAAACAGTTGCTTCTTGGAACAGCTAGTTCTAGAGAACACAAAAGGAGACAGTGTTCCCAACTTAGTTGTATGTAACCCACAGGCAGGAGTTCAGTCAAGATGTAGCTATAGTTGAGCCACTTAATAATAGTGACCACAATGTAATTAAGTTCAATACCCTTGTGGGAGGAATCATACCAGCATGGCTTTTTTAGATGAAAATTGTTCCTCTCCAAGCTACAAAACAGTGTTGATAAAGGAGAACTATTAGATATAATTTAGTTGGACTATCAGAAAGCACTTCACAGGAGGTGGTTGAGAAAACTAAGTAGTTGGGGTAAGGCGTAGAATACTGACATGGATTAGAAAGTGGCTGAGACAGAAACCAAGAGCAGGAATAAATGGTCAGTTTTTAGCATGGCAAACGGTAAACAGTGGCGTGCCCCAAGGATCCATACTCGGACCTGTTCTGTTTGATCAGAGAAGGTTGGAAGATTTTTGCTTGGGATTTTTCAAGGAGCCTCAGGAAGGCCTGCAATACCCATTCAGTTTCAATGGGATTTGGGTGCCTAACTCCCTTAGTCTCTTTTGAAAAATTCAGCCTTTGGCAAAATGCCTTTCTGATAGAAAAGTGGTGCAAAATTCTCAGCAAAAATGTCAGATTTCAGAGAAGCAGCCGTGTTAGTCTGTATCCACAAAAAGAACAGGAGTACTTGTGGCACCTTAGAGACTAACAAATTTATTTGAGCATAAGCTTTCGTGGGCTACAGCCCACTTCACAAGGGGCTGACAGCCGGGACCCCAGCCCGGAGGTGCAGGTGGGAATGTGGGTGTGTGTGTGTGCAGGAGCTCCCGTTTGGTGCTCAGGGTGGGGGTGGGGATGTGTGGGGGGGTGCAAGAGTCAGGGCATGGGGTGTGGGGGGGCTGGGTATGTGTGAGGGTGCAGGAGTCAGAACGGGGGCTGGAGGTGTGTGAGGGAGTGCAGGGGTCAGGGCAGAGGGCTGGGTGTGTGGGGGGGTGCAGGGATCAGGGTAGAAGGGTGGGTGTGGGGGAGGTGCAGGGGTCAGGGCAGAAGGCTGGGTGTGTGTGGGGGGTTCAGGAGTCAGGGCAGAGGGCTGGGTGTGTGGAGGGGGTTCAGGGGTCAGGGCAGGGACCCCAGACTGGGGGTGCAAGTGGGAATGGGGGAGTGCAGGAGCTCCTGTTTGGTGCTCAGGGTGGGGGTGGGGGTGTGGTGGGGGGTGCAAGAGTCAGGGCATGGAGTGTGGGGGGGGGGCTGAGTCTGTGTGGGGGGGTGCAGGAGTCAGAACGGGGGCTGGAAGTGTGCTAGGGGGTTCAGGGATCAGGGCAGAGGGCTGGGTGTGTGTGTGGGGGGTTCAGGGGTCAGGGCAGAGGGCTGGGGTGCTCAGCTCGTGGGGGTGCTCACAGCAGGGGGCTGGAGGGGATATGCCCCATTCCCATCCTTTCCCTAGGGCCCCGTCCCCACCTCTTCTCTCTCCCTCCCCCTCACAAGGGTGATCAGCTGATTGGCGGGAGGGAGAGGGAGGGGCAGGGGCAGGAAAGCACCATGCTGGGAGAAGAAGCGGGGGAGGGGGGAGCTTGGCTGCTGGCATGACCAAGCTTCTGCCTCCTGCTCCTGCAGGAGAAATCGGTGGGCGGGGGGGCTGAGTGGGGCCAGGACCCCGGCAGGCAGCAGCGTGCCATCAAAAATCAGCTCCCGTGCCGTAGGTTGCTGACCCCTGCTCTAGCCACCAGACATTCCTTCCTCTCTAATTGAACATATTCACTAATGGTCTGGAACAGGCTGAAAAAGTAGGTGGCAAACTTTGCAGATGACACAACTTTATTTGTGATAGTCAATCTAGAGAGCTCTGAGGAACTTCAGAGGGACCTAACAAAGCTGGGTGAATGGATGGCATAATGTCAGATGAAATTCACTGTTGACAAAGACGCGTTGGAAGCAACAACGTGAATTACTCACACACTTTGCTGAGTTCTAAATTAAATGGAATCACACAGGAAAAAAAGCTAGGGGTCAGCTCATTGAAAGGCTTTGTTCCGTGTGCAGTGGCAACCAAAAAAGCCAACAGGATGCTTAGAGAATAGGATAGAAAAGAATATTGAGACTTTTATAATGCCATTATATAAATCCTTGGTATCACCCTCACCTGGAATACTCTATTCAGTTTTGCCAACCCTATATCAAACAAGGTAAAGCAGAAATACAAAGGGGTTCAGAGGCTGGCAATGAAAATGATTACAGGCAGGGAAAAAAATTGGATGAAGAGAGATTGGAAAGATCAAGATTTTTGTTTAGAGAGAAAACGAACGAGAAAGGGAGATTATACAAAATAATGGCTGGTCTAAAGAAGGTAGGTCAGGCACTGGCATTTATCTTTCTCATAATCCAGGAATGAGGGGACATTTAATGAAATTGAAAGGCATTTAAAACTGATAAAAAGAAAATACACAACACATAATCAATCCTCAGGACTCATTGGTGAAGGGTATCAGAGGCCAAGAGCTTAGTCAGATTAAAAAAACAATTAGATCTTTAATGGATAGTGAGAATGTTCATAGGTAGAATTTAAAATGTATATAAGTGATATCAACTCTCTCATGCTCAGAGCATAAATCAACCAGTAGCTGCCTGGACTAGGAAAAATGTATCTTATGGGCATATTATTCCATAATTGTCCATTACTTGATTTTTTGCACTTTCTTCTGAAATCCTCATGGTTCTGGTCACTGTCAGAGACAGGATAATGAACTGGTTGAATCATTGCTCTGACATAATTAAATGATTTGCTAAAATTTAAATATTTTACATCTACCCCTCTCTTCATCACTAATTTTGTAACTGTGTCCTGAAAAAAAATAACAATCAAGTTTCTCTTATAAGTTATGGGTCTATATAAGCCCATGGATGTGGTGAAGTGATCATCACTTGAAGTCTTTAAATCAAGATGGAATATCTTTGAAAGATATGCTCTAGCTCAAACAGAAGTTATGGGGTTGATGCAAAAGTTATAGGTTGGGGTTCTTTGGCCTGAGTTGTGCAGGGGATCAGACTGGATGACCATAATGGTCCCTTCTGGCCTTAAAACCTATTAATAATGTCTATTGTTCATGATCCCATTAGCCCCTAGATAATGATTCCCCCCCCCCCCAATATTTTTACCGGTACTTTACTAACAGCACAGTAATTACCAGGCCCACTCTTCTTTGTTTTTAAAATATCAGCATTATAGTTTCTTATCTCCAGGCAATCAGTACCTCCCAAAGTTTCCATTAAAAAGCAACAGAGGGTCCTGTGGCACCTTTAAGACTAACAGAAGTATTGGGAGCATAAGCTTTTGTGGGTAAGAACCTCACTTCTTCAGATGCAAGTAATGGAAATTTCCAGAGGCAGGTATAAATCAGTATGGAGATAACGAGGTTAGTTCAATCAGGGAGGGTGAGGTGCTCTGCTGGCAGTTGAGGTGTGAACACCAAGGGAGGAGAAACTGCTTCTCTAGTTGGATAGCCATTCACAGTCTTTGTTTAAGTTTCCATTAGTTTTCAAAATCAAATGTCAGTGGTACATGACATCTGGGTCAGCTGATTTGTGCATGTTCACATTTATAAGTATTTCATTCACCTGCCTGTTATGAAGAGCTTCTTAATTGTGTCAATGTTTTCCTGTTCCATCATCCTCATATCATCACCATCTAGTTTTAACTGGGAGGTCACTCAGTTCTGTGAGTTCTTGCTTGGTTGCCTTTCCAAAACTACTCTGTAAAGGGAAGACTGTTTATTGAAACCTGAGATATTTGAGCAGTTCTTCATGAAGCCACTTCTGTTCCTTGCATTTTTCTTTTCCTGAGGATTTGCAGGCCACTATTCCCTACTTACACTCTTCCTACAGGATTCCCCAGTCACTTTCCATTCTACTGAATTTGAATACGCCTTCCAGTCGCACCTTATTCACTATGTCCCAGATTTTAAAAGGTATTGAGGCATTGCTGCATTCAGCATTGTAATGCCTAACTGATTTAGGAGCCAAAATCTCATTTTCAAAAGTGATTTTAGGCACTTAGGAGCCAAAATTCCATTAATAAGTAATGGGATTAGGATACCTAAGGGTGTAAATCACTTTTGAAAGTGGAATTTAGGCTCCTAAATTAGTTAGGCATTACAATGCTGAGTGCAGGAATGCGCAAATACCTTTAAAAATCTGAACCTAGATTTCCTAATAAATGCACTCAAGATTCCTTACTTATCTTGCATGCCGTCTTTACAAGTTGCAGGTCAGCCCCATAAAAATTAGGATAGTTGTGCCAATTTTGGGATGGGTGGCTGCTTTGAAGGGAGGTACATCACAAGTCAGACATCTCGTTAAACCCTCTCCTTCTGGATTCATGCAGGGCAGCTATCTGCCCCAGCTGGGGATTACCCGGAGAAGGTGTGTGGGGATGAAGTAGAGTTGTTGTTCTATCATAAGTGATGAGTGATTGTAGGAAGGAAAAATGCTTGTTCCTGACCAGTTAGTTTTTGTTTTTGTTTGCGGTGTTCAGTTTTCTATCTAGAATGAACGTATAACTATAATTAAAGTGTCCAATAAGGAAATGCGTGCTGCACTGTTGAACTTCCGCAAAAGTCCATATGAAATGGGTAAAT
The DNA here is from genome assembly GCF_011386835.1 of Chrysemys picta bellii. Taxonomy (NCBI): domain Eukaryota; kingdom Metazoa; phylum Chordata; order Testudines; family Emydidae; genus Chrysemys; species Chrysemys picta. The sequence goes on along the minus strand of NC_088797.1, from coordinate 86,976,455 downwards.
TTATTTAATTAGTATCTAAATTACCAGTATGAATATCAAATGAATTCAGGATGGCAGGAGGCTTTACGTTTCCAGGAGGCTAGTTGCTGCGTACTGCTATAATTCCAGCTGTGTGACCATCATACTAACTAAAGGAGCCAAATGTCAGGTGTGATTCAGAGGTGGTAGAGCCAAGGGGCAATGCAAAGGAGTTTAGTGAAGCTAGGGAGATAGGCACCTTATATGAGCAAGGGTGTGATAACAAACTAAACCTTCTAATAAAGGTAACAGTGCATGGAGCTGTACGCAACATTTAGAGCAGCGAATGCTGTAGTAACTATGTGTTTTATATCTGTAACTAGCTGGCAGTGCTTTCTGGGGTTTATAATTCCATCATGGATCTTTGCTCAGAGTTGGAACTTTACATACCACAGAAAATAGAGAAGCTGGTTGTCTCCAGTGATTCTTCTATGCTCTGCAGTTCAAAAAGGGGCTTCATTTTCTCAAGTGGAAATGTGCAGAATCTTTAGTTCAGAAGGTGGGTGGTTACCTTGGAGAGAAAAATGCAGCTAAAAAGCCCACCAAGAGCGATTTCATTGTAGTAAGATGGTGACTTCTTGTGGCTTCACTCCTGTTGGAAGTAATGACACGTGGTGACTGCTTGCTTTTAACGGGTACTCTCTCCATGTTGATGAAGTAGTGGCCACCTTTCTGAGGCCATGAGCAGCTTTCCACAGTTACTGGGCAGACTGCACCTTTGACTGCTCCCGGTCTTTCTGAGCGCACTCCCTCTAAATGTCAGGTCTGTAGCAGTCACCTGTCTCTGGGAATGGAATCAGCGCAGGGAGCTGGACTAGAGCTCTCGAAGTCCTGTCCACCCCTGTATTTCTGTCATTCTCCCACTCTGACTGACTGGGCCCTGGATTGCATTCTCCTGTGCATTAACCGTGAGTTGCTTCAGTAAGTCTGACTTATGTCCAGACCCTGCAGCTCTGTTCCCTCCGGGGCAATGACAGTGGTAACTGGTGACCAAACAGCCTCCTTAAATCCACTTACTTATTTAGAACAAAAGCATTTTGGAGAAAACATATCATAAAAACGATATAATGGACTATACGCATGTCTTAAGCTTACCAGGTATATAACCATCTTCCACAGGGGGACCTTGGTTGGACTCACTCCATGCAGACTTCTCCCTAGAGCCTCTCAGTTTCAGCCCTGTGCCCTGTCAGAGCTCTCTGACATCTCCCTGGATAGCCCCTGGTAACTTACCCTCCCGCCCCCACTTGGCAGGAATCAAGTCACTTTAACTCTTTATAGCCCTTTGATCTGGTAATTCCGTGCTATGGCAAAACAAGGTTTGCAGCTGGTTGAGACAGGATCTTGAAGTTAACGCTTTGCCCCATTGTCTTGCAAGTATGTGCTTAGGCATTCTTATCTGGGAAGCCATTATATGGCCTTCATGCATTGGACCCTATTGAATTTGAGATTATGGATATATAATAAACAGTCCACTTCCCCCAGTATAAATTAGATTGATCTGTTACATAGGAAATTCAAATAACCCCAATATACAATAACTTCCTCCTACTGATTAGTTACCTATAGTGTTCATAAAATTGTTACATCTCAATGTTCATAACGTGGGAAATAGTGGCCATTTTGAGTAAGGGAGTGTTGTTGATATAATGGAAAACATAGGGAAACCTTGCTAATAACTTTGCTTAATTAGAACCTAATTTCTTCAAAGGCATATTTGAAGGCGTTTGGCAATGAGTTTTAACTATATGAAAAGTCTGAAGGATAAAAAACTTTCATTTATGAGCAAAAGGGGTCTGGAAAATGTTCTCACGTTGGGGAAAATTTTCTTAAAACCCCCATTTCTTATCATTTTAACTCATAAATGCAGTAACAGATTTAGTTGACAGTCCTCAGAAAATTCAATCTTCACTCACAGATTAGGTGCTGTAAATTTGGGGAGAAAACATTTGTTCTTCACTGAGATTGAATTGCAACTATAGGTGAAAAACTGAATCCAACTTTCATATAGAGGCAATACTGTACCTCTGTAAGAAAACTATAGGAAGCTGGCTTACCTGACCAGCAGCCATCCTGAGAAAAGAAGCTAAAATCAAGATGGCCTACTTTGCTAACAGTATGCATATCAGGTGTCCAATATGCATTGATAGAACAACTGCAAAGGGGAGAGGGGTCACAAAATTGCCCATTTCAACTTAACACGGGCTCTCTCCCATCGGCAGAGTGGCTACATGAGTGATCTTAGAGAGGGATACATGTATGGAATATGTTGTGAAAGATAGGAAATCATTCCCTGTTTTGTTTCTTCAACAATAGATATGAGGACGAGAATGTTCTATATGTTTCTCCATGGGTGGGACACCTACTAAAATAACACCTTTCCTTTATTTTTTAATGTGATGTAGATGTGACTAGGTTTGTACAAAAACACAGAAAGGCTAAGGCAGGGGTAGGCAACCTATGGGCACGCGTGCCGAAGGCGGCACGCAAGCTGATTTTCAGTGGCACTCACACTGCCCGGGTCCTGGCCACCGGTTCGGGGGGCTCTGCATTTTAATTTAATTTTAAATGACGCTTCTTAAACATTTTAAAAACCTTATTTACGCTACATATAGCAATAGTTTAGTTATATATTATAGACTTAGGGCAGGTCTTCACTACGGGGGGGTCGATTTAAGATACACAAATTCAGCTACGCGAATAGCGACGTATCGGAGCCGACTTACCCCGCTGTGAGGACGGCGGCAAAATTGACCTCCGCGGCTCCCCGTCAACGACGCTTACTCCTACCTCCGCTGGTGGAATAAGCGCGTCGATTCGTGGATCGATTGTCGCATCCCGATGAGACGCGATAATTCGATCCCCGAGAGATCGATTTCTACCCGCCGATTCAGGCGGGTAGTGTAGACCTAGCCTTATAGAAAGAAACCTTCTAAAAACGTTAAAATGTATTACTGGCATGTGAAACCTTAAATTAGAGTGAATAAATGAAAACTCGGCACACCACTTCTGAAAGGTTGCCGACCCCTGGGCTAAGGTATCAGTGCCTGGTATTGTTGAGGCAATAAAACAGATTCCTTAGTCTATACAGATAGTAACTGGGGATTTATTTTAAACAAGACCAAATTCTGATAGTGACTCCTCATATAAGTTATCACACCCTGGGATGACTAAACACAGTCCAGCTGGCTAAGACATGTTCATGTGACCAGAAATAGTCTCAGAAGTTGACCCACTTGACCATTTGCCATGACCCTGTTCAGTTCAGCTAGATTGCATTTCGCAGCTTAAGAGACAGAGTCCTCACCTCCCTCTTTCATCTCCTCTCAGCGGCCACTTCTCTCTCTGACTGTGAGGGGCTGGCATACTGTTCTTCCCACCTCACTTCACTACCAAATATGAGCAGTCACGTGATTTATTTCCAAACCATTTTGTGCCTTCAGGGCCTCTCTGCTGGGTGCAATGGCACCATGTGCATCATCGGAGCTTTAATATGTCCAAGGGTCCTTGTCAGCTGCAGACAGGCACTTTAAAAGGACATTGTCAGGGTGATTTTGACACAACATTTACTCTATGTAGAAACAAGTTTTAATGGGGCCTAAAGTGAGCTCAACAGAAATGTGTGTAGATTTAAAAAAAAAAATTCCAATGGAAAAAGATTTTTTGTTTGGATTTAAACATTCCCCTGCCTTGTTTTGGAACCCAAACTTTTCAGCATTGTGGTAGTACATAAAACCCAGGAAGGGAACCTAACAAGAACCTGGCTAGAAACAAAAGTGAAATTGACTACTTTACTTTCATTGCCCTGCCTGGGCGAAATATAAAAAGTAAACAAGCAAGAATCAGTGGTAAAAAGCAAATGCGATGTTTTTAAATCTTTCAGTTTTAATAGGGTATAGTGGTGTTACGAACTCAGGATATTCAGCTTATTTGTTTTTGAGATGAGATTTTTTTAAAAAAACCCTTAAATGGCAATGCAGCAGAACCACCAGCATATCCTGAAACATAGTGTCATCTTTAAAAACAGTGTGTGTGGGTGGAGGGGATCCTGGCATGGATCAGAATCTGGGTCAAGCCCTTAAAAAGAAGATGGGGCAAGAGAAGAAGGGGTTGTGTCTCTCATCAAATGCATCCCTCTCTCAAGTTCCTTTTTCGAGCTGCAGGACCATCATTTTCCTCCCCTTCAATCAGTGCATGTGTGTGTGAGTACACACATGCTCACACACAGTATACTTCCATATGCAGCTTATTTCATAAAGGTTCAGCATTCTGGCCTCCTTAACGCTCTGTTTTGTTGTCTCTCCTTCCAGGGATGCTGGTGCGGGAGGTCCCAGATCGAGGTCTCCCGGCAGCAGGTGGAGGAGCTCTTTGGTTTAGAAGATTACTGGTGTCAGTGTGTGGCATGGAGCTCTGCTGGGACCACAAAAAGCCGAAGGGCCTACGTCCGGATAGCGTGTAGGTGTCATACACACTTCTCATTCATCGCAGCCCTGTCCCTATCTCTGTCACTTGCTCCTTCTTGCCAGCCTGTCCCCACGCCCTGCGTGGGAAATCCTTTTCATCTGCCCTCGTGGGGATTTTCCTCCCACTATAGTTCCATGGCTCCTCCTTTCCCACTGCCTGCCACCATAAGTAAGCTTACCCAGGATAACCACTGAGGTAGATGCTCCCATTTAATGAGCCAGTGGGGTTCACTCAGTGTGGCAGAGCATCATTCCCCCATTACACCACCCTGCTCGACTTAGTGGATAGGGTCAGTGCTGTCTAGTGGTTACAGGATTAGGGCTGGGAACTCTTGAGAACAGTTCTCAGCTCTAACATTGACTCAAGGTGTGACCTTGGGTAAGTCATGTACCCTCTCTGTACCCCAGTGTTCACACCTGTAAATGGGGATAAACTTACCTGTCTCACTAGGGTGTTGTGCAAAAAGAAGAACAGGAGTACTTGTGGCACCTTAGAGACTAACAAATTTATTAGAGCATAAGCTTTTGTGGACTACAGCCCACTTCTTCGGATGCATATAGGGTGTTGTGGTAATTAATTAGTTAATGTTTGTATAGCACTTTCAACATGCTCAGCACTTACCTGCTGCTTCATTATTTTTAGAAGCCTGACAAGTTAGCACCTCAGCCACAGAGGTGATTTGCCTGATTCAGCAACTTTAAATCCTACATCCTGGCTTGTCCTCCTGTGTTGTTTCCTTTACCAAGTGAATAGCTCATGCGTTCTTAGGGTGGGAGAACTCTACAACTGGGCTATTCTGCCACCCAAAGGATGTAAGAGGTGATTCTCTTGACAGGGGGAGAGCTGGCGAAACAGTCCATTGCAGTGTGTAAATTTCAGTTCTGCCAATAGGGAAGTTGTTCTGTGATTAAAGATGCTTCCCTATAGAAGCATCATGCTGAATATTGAAAGTCCATCTGGAAACCTACTTTAAGAATATGTTACAGTTGCACTGTGTACAGCTTGCACGAGGGAGCCCCCTTCCCCGTATGCACTAGCTACACAGCTGAGCAAGGCAATATGCACCTTTCCCTTCTGCAGAGTTCCTAGGTGCATCTTAGACCATAGCTACACTATGAGAACTATAATGGCATAGTTATAGCCAGGACTTTGGAGCTGTGCTCCAGCTCCACTCCAGCTCCAAGCAAAAACCTGCAGCTCCACTGTTCCGGAGCTGCTCCGCACTCCAGCTCCGGGCACCGCTCCAAAGCCCTGGATAGCACCGTTCATCTGCCAGCATAGCCCCATAATCTAGACGCACCCTACACCGATGGAAGGGGTTTTCCGTCGCTATAGGCACACCACCTTTTTGCACGCTGGTAGCTAGGTTGGGGGAAGAATTCTTCCACTGACCTAGCTACGCTACGGGTTAGGTCAGCCTAACTGCACCACTCGAGGATGTGGATATCTCACCCGCTGAGTGCCATAGAGATGTCGACCTAAGTTTTAAGTTTAGACCAGTCTTAGGGCAGGTCTTCACTACGGGGGGGGGGGTCGATTTAAGATACGCAAATTCAGCTACGCGAATAGCGTAGCTGAATTCGACGTATCGGAGCCAACTTACCCCGCTGTGAGGACGGCGGCAAAATCGACCTCCGCCGCGGCTCCCTGTCGACGGCGCTTACTCCTACCTCCGCTGGTGGAGTAAGCGCGTCGATTCGGGGATCGATTGTCGCGTCCCGACGAGACGTGATAATTCGATCCCCGAGAGATCAATTTCTACCCGCCGATTCAGGCAGGTAGTGTAGACCTAGCCTTAGTGTGGGCCTCTCTCTCGCACACCTGACAAAGGGTACACTAGCCCCTTTGTAACTTTCCACGAGGCAGCTGCGTTAGCTGTGTGTGCACCTGCAGTGCCGCCTTCCCTCCAGAAGACTCGGAGGGACTGAAAGCAGGGCTATTTACGGTGGAAACTGTTATGCTGTTTTATCTGTAGCAGTTGCTTTTCCCCTGCTGCAGTAACTGAAATGTTCTCAGCCTTCAAGGCAGTTTTGACACAAAGTGATGCTTCCTGCTCTCACTTGACAGTAAGGCCACAGCTAGGAAAAAAAGCTGTCTGTTTCTTAGGAACACACAGCACTTTTTTTTTTAACTTGCCTGCTTTGAGGCTACATGAAAAGCCTTCTCTTGTCTCCTTTCCAAAATGGTTCCCAGCTCGGTGACATTTCCTAATGGACTTCTGAGTTTCCCAAAGTAGCCCTGTGGCAGTCAGCCTGCGCTTGTCACACACCCCATAAAAGTGTGTGTGCGCAGGGGGGGGGGGGAGAGGAGGGATGTGGGGATCACAAAAAAAGTTGGTGACCAATCACACTTAGCTCGAGTTGGAGCAATGCTTGTTGGAAGCAATTCCTATGGATTGCAGCGCCATCTAGTGAGGAAGGGAAGGACTAGTATCAGTTGCTCCTTTTCCCCTGCTAAGCGTAGCCCACGAATGTACAGTATGCATGCCTTCATGTGGTGGTGTATTGGACTGCTTGTCCTCTTTCTTTTAACATCCCATGTGATCATGAGTAAGGACATATGTGGTCTATATACATTAGGCCCAGTTCTGCTGTCCTTGTATTCACAATGAGTGGTTTCTTACTATGCAACTGGTGCCAGTGACTTCAGTGGGATTATTCCTGAAGTAAGGTGCTGCTTAATGTAATGATGGCAGAATAGCACTGTAATATATGACCACTTTCATATTAGATCCTATCTGACCTACTATGTCATTGCATATTCTGTAATTCCAAATTTTAACACACACAATATTTATGTATAATTCACTTAGAATAAAATAATTGCAATTTACGTCTGACAAAGGCACAGTGCCAGATTTTCAAAAGTGCCCAGATCCTGGGAGTTAGTGGGAGATGGGCTCTTTTGAAAATCTGACCACTTCATTTAGGGACCTAAGTGGAAGCAGAGCCCTTCTGAAAATGTTGTGTCTCATTTAGGTGCCTCAGATGGAGCTTTTGGGGGCTGAGCTCTTTTGAGAATCTGGCCCATGGATTTCCTTGAAATGCACAGTGCTACCTACTAGACAGCATGAGTTCCAGATCATAATGGTACATCACCCCTGTGAATTAAGCTGCTCCAACATGCACTGCCAGATGCTCAGTCCCTCTTTTCACTAGTGCAGCAAAGCAGCAAGCCTGTACTTCAGTGGTCCCCTTTCAGAAACACAAGACTTCTTCATTTTGGATTGATTTTGATGAAAGAATGTGAAGTTTCTGGGCAGGAACATGCCACTCTGGCAATAGCGGACCAGAACGTCCCCCCTTCTGCCTGCTCTGAACAGTTCATTTAAGGGAAGGAGAATGAATCCCATTTCAGGAATGGGAGAGCACTCAAAATCATGTTTTATCCATGGGCAAGTGGATGTCAGCCCTTGTTCTGAGACATCCTTTGGCAGACTTGTCCTCTTTCTGCTGGAATATGATTCCATCTAGAAGACAAGCAAGCACCTGGGAAACAACAGTTCTTACATTGGCAAGGATAAACTGGGGTGCAAAGAGCCCAGCTGGGTGGGTGGGGCAGGTAGTAGTGTTACCAGGAAAGAAGGGTGGAGGTGGTAGACAGGAAATCCCTGGGAATTCTGAGGTGGCTGGTCAGCAGGCTATGTTACAATAAACTCCTCATAGATTTTATCTCGCTGCAGGCTCCTCTGTCCATGTACAGTATCCCCAAGGTTTTGTGGGTTGCTCCATTCCTGTCACTGGCTGATAACACTTGGGGCTCATTTTTCTTTCTCAGACCTGAGGAAGAACTTTGACCAGGAGCCTCTAGGGAAAGAGGTTCCACTGGAACATGAGGTGTTACTGCAGTGCCGCCCCCCGGAGGGGGTGCCAACGGCAGAGGTAAGCCATGCTATCTCTCTCACACCTCCCAACAGCAGAGCTGGCCTGAGGGGCCACACTAGGTAGAAGGTGCCAGCATGCTGGGGACGCATTTTACTCCCACATGAAAAACTCTGCTCACCTGAGTGCTCATACATTTTAGAGCAGCTATTTTCCCCCAGCATCTTTGCCCAAATAGACCAGATTTTCCATTGACACTGACCCTGGCAGACAACCCTCAGCAGCACAAAACCCTCTTCCTAGCGAGGGATTACTACAGGGGAGGCTGCACCATCTCCAGTCCACTGGGGGCCTTCAGTCGAGCAGCAGCATCCCCAAAATGGGCAGCACTGGCAGGGGATGGGGCATGGTCAGATGAGCAGAGTGATGTGCTGATTTACCATAGCCTATGGTGGTGTGGCACTTAGGCATCCCTCCACAGATGACTAGAGCTGCCCTCCCCTGGCAGAAAACCCTAGGGAACGCTGCCTGCCCTCGGTTGGCTGTAGCCCCCCAGGGATGTAATGGGCTAGACTGGCCCAATAAAACCGACTTCCCTGCCCCAGCAGGAGCGACACCATTTCAGTTCCCAGCTGCCAGCCACCCCACTATTCAGGCTGACTCATGAAAACACTCCTGCAGTCCAGTCGGAAGGAAGGAATGCTAAGCACATTACCTCTCTCAGCTGCAGTCTCTGTTTATGGCTGTCCTGGTGGTGTTAGTCTGGAGAGACTCCACCCTCTTAGATTTGCGGGAGCTGCTGGCTTGTTTCTGAGAGCACCTGTAACTGCTGGAAATAACTTTCCACCTGCTGGAGGCAGATGCTGGAATAGCTTTTACAAGACTCCTGGCATAGCTTGTATTTTGCCAGTTTTAGCAGACGCCGCTTTCTGTTATAGATTTTACTGCCCTTCCCCTTTTCCTGCTGTGGTTTTTGTTTCTTTAATCAGAGGCTATGAGAATTTACTGGTAACCAACCCCTCCCACCTGCCTCCCTCCCTCCCTCAGCTGGACACAGCTGTGGCTTCAATGAGGCCTGATCATGAAGGTGAATAATTGCTAGCCAGCCTGCTACATTCACTATCGTGATCCATTAATAAAACAGCACAAGCTATTTCCAAGTCACCTTTGGGGATGCGGCCTCCCCCAAACTCCGATCAGCCCACAGCGTTCACATCTTCCCCATTGTCCCTTGCAACACCTTGCTAACACCTCAGCAGTGTGCCAGTTAAGTTCCAGTGAGGAGCGAGGGAGAGAGCATATGAAATAGATTGGCCACATCTTTGCAGATGGATTGGGGCCGTGATGGATGGCCTCATGTAGGCCGTCAGCTTCCATTATTCAGCAAAACTGTTTATTTTGGGCAGTGGACCTGTTATTCTGACATCTAATAACACACTTAACCTCAATACCTGTTCAGCCCATGCCTCCCTCCTGTACATGCTCATCTGCCATTAACCCCTTGCAGGAGTGATCTGGAAGAAAAGAAAGCACAGAATGATTTGTTTAAATGCTATGGGTAAAAATGAGTGAGTGAGGCCTGGAAAGAAAAGTTCATGGACTCTCCTAGCAAGGCAGGGCCTTTCCCCAAGGCCAGTCACCTTTCCTCCTTGCTCCAGTAATTCAGTGCAGTACCATTAGCATCACCGTGAGTGTGCTCTGTGTAAGATTAGTTTCTGACCTGTCATCTCTCATAGAAAAAGCAATTAGATGGACAAACAAGGCTAGTGCCAGCCCAGCTTGTATGGGAGGTGAGAACAGTTCTTGATTGGTAAACAAAACCCCTGATTTTGGTTTTGATAGGTAAACAAAACTCACATGCCTCATGCTGTCAGCATATCTCCAGGCAATGCAAGCCTCATTCTTGGATGGAATTTGTTGACCATTGCAACTTTTTTGATAATGTGTAAATAAGCGACACCTAAAAGGTTATTTTATATCTTTATATTTTTCTTTCTCTTTCACACCCGCATGTACTTTAACAAGCCCCTGCACACTGACAGATGCAGAAATACGTACACACATTAGAGAGGCAGTGTTCTTCAGTGGGGAGAGCATTGGACTGGGACTTGGGGGACTTGGGTTCTATTCTTGGTTCCTGGCTTCATCACTGTGCCAGTGACCTGATGTATGGCCATGGGCATGTCACTTTATCTCTCTGTGTCTACCTTTTCCCTCCAGAGCTATTTTGTCAACTTAAATTGTAAGATCTTCAGGGCAGGGACCAGTCTCTCACTATGTGTTTGTACAGTGCCTGGCACAGTGGAGTTCCAATTTCTTGTTGCAGCCTCTAGGTGCTACTGTAATACAAACAGTTAATAACTAACACTCTCTGAGCTCTCTCCTATATATACTAATTCTCTCAGAGAAAGACATGCACACACTCCGTCACACATAATTTGCACATACCCCTCCCAAGTAGCCTGCACTAGTGCACAGCAGAAACAAATCCGCAACACTACAACCCGAGTGGGATATGTGGTGTGCACTCAGTTGTCCCCACCGAAGGAGGATATATTAATAAACTCTGACAGTGGGGGGAAGAGCCAACTAGAAGGCCGGCTGCCTAGACATGGTGCTGCAAATGCTAAAGCAAACAAAGCTAAGGCAACAACTGGGCAAAGCAAGCAAAGGCACCTGTGCTTAGCAGGACCTGATTGCTGCATCTCACAGAGCACCTCCCCTCTACTGATTGGCAGGACATCTGAGTACAGGGAGATGTGCCAACTCATGCTCAAAGTGTGACCACCATGAACGCACAGTCCCAGCAATGGACTCACCGAGGAGCTGCATGATGACATCACACCTCATAGGGCTATACCTTGCTCACTCCTAGTTCTGATTCATAGATTCCAAGGGCAGAAGGGACCATTGTGATCATCTGGTCTGACCTCCTGTATAGCACAGGCCATAGAACTTCCTCAAAATAACTCCTAGATTAGATCTTTTAGGCAAACATCCAATCTTGATGTAAAGATGGTCAGCGATGGAGAATCCACCATGACCCTTGGTAAATGGGTCTAGTGATTAATTACCCTCACTGTTAACAATGTAGATCTTATTTCCAATCTGAATTTGTCTAGCTTCAACTTCAGAGCTCATTTCCCCCTCTTCTTTGAGTCTTATTCCTGCTTGTCTCCTTCTGTGTGTCAATCAAATTACCTTCTACTCTGTAGTTTTCCTTACCACCCCAGTGCAGGGTTCTTCCTGTATAATTAAAGCAACTGGACCCTGATTTGGTTTACACCCCACTTACACCATTTGTAAGCCAGCATTGTGGTGGGGACCATATGGCGTTCGGATTTCTTTCCTAGCCCTTGCCCCCACTCCCATTAGCCACATCTCATGTTAATTGCCTCTTCATCCCTGCACCCACTGACCAGCATTCATTGTGTACTAGGAGATCACAGTAGCTCAGGAAAGAGCCAGCGTGCTTCACATCTCTTTGGCCACCTGTTAGTACACCTTCCCCTTCTCTCATCCTGTGCAATGAGCAGGATGGTTGAGGCCACCTTCTCACTCACTCACCTAGCTATTTATCATGTCTTTTCCTGGGTGTGTAGTGATGGATCTTGAGTGGTGTTCTCAGAGATTTAGCCAGGCGATTTGTGGTAGTGACAATGGGCGCTGGATGTTTAACTCTGTAATCTTGCTTTCTCATGATGATATCTAATTGCCTCTGGTTCTCTTTCTCTTTTTTTCTCCCTCCTCTGTTTTCTTTTAATAACTTTACCAACCCTGTCAACTCTTTTATTCTTCTCTGACTTTCCTTTCCTTCCTTTCTTTCTCCCCTTTTTTTCTGCCTTTCTAGGTGGAGTGGCTGAGGAACGAGGATGTTATTGACACCACCCGAGACACCAACTTCCTGATAACCATAGATCATAACCTCATAATCAAGCAGGCCAGGCTTTCAGACACCGCCAACTATACCTGCGTGGCCAAGAATATTGTGGCTAAACGCCGGAGCACCACAGCCACTGTCATCGTCTATGGTACTGACCCTTTGTTCTTAGGAAAGCAGGAATTAGCCATAGTGTGTGTCCACAAGCCCGGGGAAACCTAATATGATTATCTGTGGCTTTATCTGTAGAAGTACCAGAGTTATCAGCTAATGCACATGCCTGATGTGAGGCGTAGAACTCATGCCATTCAGGATCAGAAACACAGACATCTTGAGCTGAAGGAGACTCTCCATCAGCTTATACCAGTACTAAAGTTTATTCTTAGGCTTTTGAAAGCAAACCTGAAACTAGGGGGGAAAAAAAAAAACCTTGCCCGGTTGCTAGTTTTGATACAAACCTGTCTGGTTCACTGAAATATATACATGGTGCTTCAAGTGAAGCTGGGCTGCATCGTTTGAGCAAACCTAGACAAGTTTTGCAAGGAAACTAGATGAAATGCTGGATTTGGCTGAGTTTTGCTTTGAGTTTCACATCTGAGAAACCCAAAGCAAAACTCAGAGGGTGCGAACCACAGTGAACTAAAATGAAAGGATAAAAGTCCAAGCAATGTGTCTCTATTCAATTTCTGGAGCAAAACAGTGGCCGTTTTCTGCTCTGTCCCATTGAAAAGCTCTCCAAGTCAAAAATATTTGTGAAGTTAAAACTCCTAGGCCAGCAGAGCTGGCGTAAATCAGTGCAGCTCCAGTGAGGTGAGACACCAGGAACATTTCAAAAATGTTCAGGGTTTTTCAAGCAGCTGGGGTTGGGAGGTGGTCACTTGAAGGCACATGTTTATTTGTTGGAGTGTTGTGAATGGGGATGTATCAGATTAAGGGAGCCTGGTGATTGGCTGGTGTGGATCAGTCTAGGGAGCTGGAAAAGAGTAGGTACAGCCCTCACCTTGTTTAGTGACCCCTCCAAGTGGGTCCATGAAACTGTAGTGTTCACTCCAGCAGTAGCTTTCCCTGTTGGCTGTAGTGACTGCCAGGGAGGGAGAGGACAAAAGTGGCTGGACTGGTGCTGGGACACGAATATGATGTTACTCCTGGGCTCTGAGTTTTTAAGCAGCATGTTTGTTCCTGTTTCCTTTTCTGTACACAGTGAATGGTGGCTGGTCCACCTGGTCAGAATGGTCTCAATGCAACAACCGCTGTGGCCGTGGCTGGCAGAAGCGCACCCGAACCTGCACCAACCCAGCACCTCTCAATGGCGGCTCCTTCTGTGAGGGGCAACCCTTCCAGAAAATCGCCTGTACCACGATGTGCCCAGGTAAGGGCAATTCATGCAAGAGCCTGAGGCCAGCTGTAATCATGGGTGTGTGCTCCCCTCTTTGGATTGTCCAGTTCAGCACTATCTTTAGCACTGCCCAGGGGCTTGTGGAGATGGTGTGTGTTGTGGAGGGGGATCTGCAGGAGGTCAGGGGGCGTGTGTCTCAGAGCAGCCTCCTTCCAACTAGTATGAAGTGACTTTTCCCTGTTGAAAACTCTCGTTGTGGACTGTGAAAACTGAAGGCCCTAGACGAGAGAGCAGCCATGCACCTTACATTCCCCAGGCCACTGCAGGACTGGGCTTGACATACAATGGACCTCCATAAGGTCTCCCTCAAGTACCTAGGCTGGTGGAGCTGTCTCTTTTTCTAGATCGCCCTTCTCCCAAATGATGTGCTGAAGCCCTTCTTTGCCTGCCCTGACATCTAGAGAACAAGCCACCAGTGAGATGACCTTCCAGTTCTCAGCTCTTTGGGCTGCTAAAGCCAATTCAGTTCTGCATTTCTGTAATGGCTTAACCTTCCAATTCAGAGGTTGTGCAGCAGCTGCCTCATCCTAAGGTTTCTTTTGATTGTTATCTGTTAGGATTAGAGAAGCCAAGTGACTGCTGTATATACAATACTGATTCAAATCTCTCTGCTCCTTCCTCTAAGCCTTCAATGAATTGCTCTCTCTCTCTCGCTCTCTCTCTCTCCTGAACGCAGTAGATGGAGCCTGGACAGAGTGGAGCAAGTGGTCAGCCTGCAGCACGGAGTGCACCCACTGGAGGAGCCGGGAATGCACTGCCCCATCTCCGAAAAACGGAGGCAAGGACTGCGGCGGAGTGTTGCTGGACTCCAAAAACTGCACCGATGGACTGTGCATGCAAAGTGAGTGAGCCAGTGTGGGGACAGCACCGGAGGGAGGGAGAGGGAGGAAAGGGACAACCAGAAAAAATAAACATGCTAAAAGGGTTTTATTAAAAGGGAAGGCATTGCAAGCTGAAGGGTTTGTTCTGCTTTTGTCTAGGCCAGGAGTTCTCAAACTGGGGGTCGGGACCCCTCAGGGGGTTGCGAGATTATTACATGGGGGGGTCTCAAGCTGTCAACCTCCACCCCAAACTCCACTTTGCCTCCAGCATTTATAATGGTGTTAAATATACAAAAAAGTGTTTTTAATTTATAAGAGGGGTTGCACTCAGAGGCTTGTTATGTGAAAGGGGTCACCAGTAGAAAAGTTTGAGAACCACTGGTCTAGGCAGCAGGCACTGTACCTGGTCTCCCATTCCGGGTGGGCACAGAACTCCAGCTCAAGATCATCTCTTCCCAGGGATTGCCCCCACGGCTCATTCCAGGTGGCCCCAGAAACCCAAACCCACTTTAGAGCTCCTCTTACTGCAAGTGACATTATAGACCAGGGTTGCTGTCAGCCTGTCTGACAGTATTGCCGACTTCATAAGCTTTTTACATCGGACAACCACAGGGAAATTCCAGAGTGGATATCCAAGCTGATCTGGAATGGATTCTGATTGCAGCGATGTACAGCACACAGCTGACTTGGAGAGGCAGTGACAGCAAGATGCACAAAGCCCTTTAATTGTAGGAAATAAAGGTTATTCATACTCATTTAGGTGGATGTGGGATATATTCTTAAGCACCATTACTGGACTCCCCACCTGGACTCCCCACCTGTTGGCGATGCTAGCATAGATTTCTGGCACAGCCCCCTAGCCCAGTCGGAGCCTTGCTACACTACTTGTAAACCTGAAGGTTAGACGTTTTTAGGGTGGGCAATTGATTACCGCTCCAAAAGGTTGATGGAAGTTGACTGCATGGGTCACTGGGTGAAGCACCAGCCTCTTTCTGTGGCACCTGGCTTCAAATCTAGCTGACACCCTAAACCTCATGGTACGCATTATCATTGAGAACACTCGGCGGTGTGCTCCCTGCTATGGAAGGACCTAGGAATGAGCTGCTAAAAAAAAGCAAAATGTTTGTCATCCCTAGTGACATGGCAGAGTGGAGGTCACTGGCTGCACCAAAGAGAGTGAATGTGCACAGCAGGTTCCTGGCCCATGCAGGTTCCTGGCCCATGCAGGTTCCTGGCCCATGCCTGATCAATTTCCATCACTACCAAGTCCATTAACCTTTAAAAAAGCATGTGTGCTCCATGTATGTTGCCAGAGGAAAGGAAACTGTGGTAGGAGGGATGAAGGGAGGGGAACAGAGGGCCAACCACTTCTTTTAAATATGCCTCTTCAGGGGTAGTTATAGTCCTAAATTTCCTTAGTGACTCCTCTGTGTATTTTTCCACTCTGCACGCTCACACACCACTTCTTGAGGTACAAGTGTTTAAACACAGGCCTCTCCCGAGCAGACTGAGTGCTGCCTGTCACCCCCAGGCCTGGGAAGGGTTAAATATACAGCTTGACTTCCCACAGGAGGAGAGTTCCATTTAGTGCCACAGAAAAGGGGACCATTCAGCAGTGACGAGAGGCTTGTTTCGCCTCTGATCACTGTACTTCGTGACAAGTCGTGGCAGACCTCCTGGGTGTTCCCATCCTGAACCCGCCTCTTGCTCTAGCAGAAATTGTCACCCACTCCCAACGCTGATCCAGACCCACAAAGTGCAGAGTGCTGAGCACAAACATCTCTCTTCAGACTTCATTAAAGCTGCCCATGCTCAGTACTGGACCAGGCTCTGTGCAATGTTTGTGTCCTGATGAGACCCAGCAAACTCATTTAATTTATGACCTAAATC
This sequence comes from Chrysemys picta bellii, assembly GCF_011386835.1. Lineage (NCBI taxonomy): Eukaryota > Metazoa > Chordata > Testudines > Emydidae > Chrysemys > Chrysemys picta. Next base: position 86,960,165 of record NC_088797.1, on the reverse strand, counting down.
CCCCGTGAGAAAAGATTTTAATTATTGTTTTGTTTTTTTCTTTAAATCAATTGTTATAAAGTCTATGTCCCAGGGCCTGGCGTAAAGCCAAAAATCTGAAGTCTTTAAAACCTCTCTGCTTTAAACCTTCTCCTCTAGAATTCGGATGAAGTGGAGAAGGGCTTGGATGTTTCCTGTTCCCCGTTTGGGATCTAAATAGATCTAGTAAATATTCTGAAATACCAACCCTATTCTAGGTCTGAGTGGAAATGAGTGTGATACATTTCATGGGGCAATCCAGGTGGAATTCCTTGACCTGAATTTGGAATTCCTTGGACTCACCTCATTCCTTAGTGTCACTCCTGACCAGCAGCCATGGAATGGTCCCAGTTACAAACATGGGGCGGTGCTACAAGAAAAAACTGCTTTAGAGAGTATAAAAGTGTCCTTCTTAGTCTGCTTAACAGCCAGGAATAGTGCCAGTGCTGCCACCTGCCTGTTCTATAGCAATATCTGCCCTGGTGCCTTGCAGCTCGTTTGCTTAGCATAACCCTGAATGCCCCCTGTGCTGTAATCTGCTGTAAAGAATGAGTTAGGAGTGCATCATAACCCCTTCCTCGCTGTATGACTGCCTTCATGTCATCTTAAATAAACTCACTGTGTCGATCCATGTTGACAATGAGCAAGGAGGAGGGGGGCGGGTTGAACCACAGAAGTGGTTTCAAAGAAACATCTTGCAAGCCAGTGCCTTCTGGGCCTGGTAGAAGCTCATGGTTGGGAAAATTAAGGCATTGTGACAGCAGAGGTCGGGTCCAGCTCGCAGGCAGAATCGAGCTACGTGTGGTGCCAACCTGGTGCTGGCTGTTAACACTTAGCAGGCGGAAAGCACCTCACAGAGAAAAAGAAAATAGTGGAGTATTGAGACAGGGGCTTCCTGCAGCAGCGAACCTGCAGGGTGTGGAAAGGAGTGGGGAGGGTTGTTTTATATCAACGGCTACAAATAATTGTTCCCATGCTGGGGACTTCATGCTTTAGACCAAAACCAAAGGAGTGCCCTTACAAAGGGGCTTCCATTCTGGATCAGACTTGGACAGTCCAGACATGAAGGAAAAATATCTGGTGGGTTCCCATGTAAATGTGTCCGATTATTTGCCAACCTTGGGTCTGAACAAAGCCCTTTCTCCTGACACAAGGTCAGCTTGCTAGTGGCCATCGCCGTCCACAGCCGCAGAAACTGTTGTGCTGGCCCATCTTGTAACTCAAGGCTTCAGTCCAAGCTGGAGTTAAATGGGAGGATGGGCCAGGAGGGAGAAAGCTATTATTACATAAGGCTAATAGCTTTGATAATCAGCAAACCAGACACAGGATAATGTTGACAAAGCCTAACATGTAACAGGACAATGCTTTTATGTTTCAACCACTGATTTCCAGCCTGGGGGGTGAGCACAAGCCCAGTGTGGGAGAGGAGGGAAGAAGAGAAGCGAAGCGGGAGGGTGTGTGGGGCGGGAGCGGTTTCAAGAACCCAAATCCTCCCCATTGCAAATGTCCTGCAAGTTGCTCCCCCATCCCACATGCTCCTTTGGTGGTCTCTAATGCAGATTCCATGAGACAAGCTCACGTGTACAGGCTCAGACAGTAGCCTGGCAACCAAGCTTCTCTCTTCTGCACACACAGTACTCAGCGAAGCCCTGAAAGTTCACATGGAGGCTCCTCTGCGCTGCCAGGAACGTGTAGCCATCTGATGAGTGAGAGGAAGGGGTACACTAGGAGTAAAAAACAACCCAAGGGAACAAGCAGAAGAATTAGAGCAGAAAGCAAACAAAGAGGGAGAAAGTGGGATGAGAGAGAGAACAGAGATGAGAGAGAGAGAGAGAAGAGGAGGAATGGAGAGAGAAGGAGAGGTGGCATAACTGTGCTAGGGGTATGGTAAGTGAGGAGATGGGCAGAGAACGGGGACACTCATCTCTCAGTCCATCACAAGGGAGTGCCAACTAAAAGACCAACCAATGGGTGGTAACCACTGGTTTTAACAGAATGAATGGTTCTCCCTGCTGCACTGGACTCATTAAAATAGCACTGAAATTCAGTGGGGCTTTCTCAGGTCTGGGCTGAGCCTAGGGGGACCCCTCTCACTCTCCACCACACCTAAAAGAGGCAGAGGGTAGCCCTGAAAACTGGGCATCACTTTGTCACTGGGGCCTGAAGTGCCTGGGGTTTTATGTCTGTTGAACCCCTTGGGAGGTGAGTGAATTTCATTGTCAGAGCAGGAAGCTGGGCAGAAGAGAAGCAGATTCTGCTCCCCTAAAACCTCAGGTGAGCAGTGGGTGGAGCAGCTTGGGAAGCTGTCTCCCCACTCGTCCTTTTGAAGTAAACGATTTAATGGGAAGGGGTCATTGTGCTCTCAGTCTCCCGCAGCCTATTGGAAATGTAGATCAAACTTTGCCATTCTGGTTGTGCAGCATAGGCCCCTTTGGATGGGCAGCAAGGCCAGCCAGGCTTGCAGGGTGGGAGAGAGGTCACAAGCCTACTTTCCTAAAACTACCACATGGGCAAGGCTTCTGCATGGCTTCACAGAGCTCCAAAGAGCCCAAGGCTCCTTGTTCTCTCTAAACTATTCACTGGTTTTTATGTCTCATGGGACCTTTCCCCTTGGTGTGCTGGGGCTGATGACTGTGTTTGTTTCCTTCCATTAGCATCATCACCATCATCATTTTCACCTTTTGTTTTTAACTTTGTTTTTCCTAACAGATAAAAGAGTTTTAACCGAACCCAAAAGTCACTGTAAGTCCTCATTTCATAGCCACTTTATTTCATTGTGATACCTTACTTTGTTTTTTCTTTTGTTTGGTCATTGGCACCTCTGGTGTCAGCCTGGAACTAGAAAGCTCCATCTCCAAGGGCTTCTCTATGTAGTTGCTCTAGTGAGCAAGGGAGGAGAGAGCTGAAATACACCAGAAAGGGTTAGCAGATGTTAAAGGGACAGTTACTCCATCAAGCTTGAGAGATCTAAATTTAACTTATATTCTAGGCATCAGTTTCTCGATTTACATGGGCTAAACTTTATTCTCAGTTACAACAGAATATATCCAAAGTAACCGAAGTCCATGAAGTTATTCCAAAATGAATGAGAACAGAATTTGTTTGTATAGATATAAAAAAAGTTGGAATTTTTGGTTTGTTTTTTGCTTCAGAACAAGTGCCTAGATTCCCCTGCCCTGAATTAAAACCAGTGCCAGCAGTTTGTTCGTTTCCTAGCCCTGTTGTTGTTAATGCACCCAGAGCAACTTAGGAAATAACACTTCTTTTCCGAGGAAGAGCTCTGTGTAGCTCAAAAGCTTTACCCGCCACCGACAGAAGTTGGTCCAATAAAAGATATTCCCTCACCCTACCTTGTCTGTTTCGTATCCTTGGGGCCAACACAACAACAACAACATTGCAAACTTCTTTCCTTGCCAGTTTTGTCCTTTTCCATTTGACCAATGGTTTTTCTCTCCCAGGATTTCAGTAGAACAGAAACTAATGGGGCTGTTTTATTTACAGTACTTCCCTCTTGTGCCACTACATCCCCAGTCATGTCAGCGTTATAAGGTTTGATAGTGTGTGCTCCTTCTCAGTATTGCCAATCACAAATGTTCAAAAATCATGAGTCAGGCTCACTAAAAATCATGATGCTGGCTTTAAAATCATAAGATCTGTAAAAATAATAGATTTGGTGTTCTTTTTATTTGCTTTCTGCTTTCTGCGCCTTTAGGGTACACTGGGTCACATTTTGAAGCTTTTTCTGTAGCCACAAGTGCTAGAAACGTAATTTTTCTTTAAGAATGAAGGATGAAATCATCACATATCCACTTGACTCCAGGAGCTGGGGCTTTAAGGAAAACAATAATTATAATGAGACCAATGATGAAATCATGAGCTTTGGCAACACTGCCTTCTAAAGGTGCAGAACATAAAACATTGATCAACAGTTCTTGAAGACAGTGAATATAACACATGTAAAGAAGAACACTTTAAAAATTGGATTCTTCCCACAGTTTAGAAGAATTTTGGAGTAACAATAGCTCTGAAATACTGTGTTCCATGAACATTTTTCAGTTGGGAAACGGGCCTTTCAGGTTCTTTGTGAGTGTAAGTTTCCAGCTATTCCCCTACCATCAAATTGGAATGTTTCTGTGATACTCCTACCCCTGCAAAGGACACACACACACACACACGAAATAAAAATAATCATAACAAACTAGCCTTGGTTCTGATCCATATACCTGGCACTGACCCTGTACAGGTTAGAAACCCTGAAGCTAAACTAAACATCATCTGAGAGCACCTGGAAATCAGGAAAGGAGAAAAGAAAAGAGGGGTAAAATAGAGAGCATGAGTGTTCAGGCCAAGCTGTTTGATGTATCTGGAGTAATTTTCCTGGAGGCAATGTTCAAATAAGACACATGTGTATGTCTCAGAAACAGCAGCATCTGATTCTCTAATATGGCCTGACTCCACGCACTTGACACCAGTCAATGGTGGGTGCAGATTCTGTCTTTGACACTAAAATATGCTGGAGGCAAGACATTGATGCTGCAGGATCCTTGAGGAGTTAGAATTCCTTCCCTTGGCAGAGTGGTGTCATCAGAGCTCATTTGAAATCAAGGGAGCAAATACCCTGGATAAAATAGGGGTTAATTGGCTATTGAAGAATGAAAGGAAGGGAGTCAGGGATTTTAACAGCAGTCAGTGACAGAGGCAGAGATTCATGGGCCTGGTTCAAGCTTCCTCAATCCTAACATTGGACATTCCCAGGCTAATGTGACACATATTGGCTTAGGTGTCCCTGTAGCAGCAGCTGACCAAATCACCAGAGCAGCCATTCCGGAGCAGTTGGTACTTTCCTTTTCTGAGTTGACACATCTACTGCTTTGAGATGGGAGCAGATGGAAGAATGCCCAGTGATCGCTTTATGGCATCTCTCCATGCACTATCCTATTAGCTCATTGTCATCATCTCTTCCATTTACATGTGTATCTTCTTTCAAGGCAGATTTCTTCCTTCTCCCTGGACTGGGGAGCCTAAAGATCAAGAGTCACGCTGGGTGTGGGTGTGTCTCTGTGTCTAACACACACACACACACTGTGACTCTTGATTTTGGGGATACAGATATGCATATCCAACATGTTGCTCTCACTTTTGCACTACACTTTGAACCCATTTGTTAACTTGTTGTGCTAGCCCAGCCTCCCCCGCCCAGCATTTGCCAAAAGCTTGGGTTAATCCTAGAATTAGAGTTGTCTTTTGTGCAAAGACAGTGGGTTGATCATGCAGGGATCCAACTGTGGGTGGCACAGTTCTGATGGCAGCTTCGTGCAAAGCCCCTGTTTCCTTAGTTTCCCTTTTCTCATTTCTCTCTCCTAGTGTTGGAAACCACGGGGGATGTGGCCCTGTATGCCGGCCTGGTTGTGGCCATCTTTGTTTTCATCGTCATCCTGATGGCCATTGGAGTGGTTGTGTACCGGCGCAGCTGCCGGGATTTTGACACTGACATCACAGACTCCTCAGCTGCCCTGACTGGAGGCTTTCACCCAGTCAACTTCAAGACCTCCAGGCACGGTAAGAAGAAATCAGTTGGCCTGCTCCTTCATATCATGTCCAGCAGTATCTTTGCTCCCCCAGAGGAAGGAGGCTGAGGGAGGAAGGTGAAACCAAAATAAAGGGGCTCAGACTCAAGGGAAGAATAGGCCACATTGAGAGTTCATTTATTATCCAACTGGGAGAGGTGAATTGAAGTTCTCCTCATCTTTCCATTGCCTTCCTGTGAGTGAGAACCACAGTTAGTGCTCCAATACTAAAGAATCCATGATGCCAGAACCCTTTGCATACAGAAGTTTGTTTTGTGTGTGTTCTTCAGAAAACAAAAGAGGTTCAACTGCCTGCTTCACCAAAGCCACCACTGCAACTGAAATGAATTGGCACTTTCTCTGCAGTGACTTCCAGAGACCAAATTACCCCACAGGCATTGCAGGGAAGCTTGCATTTCCACTTCCTGCACTGTACCGGCTCTGTGGGCAAACAGAGGACTTCAGGCTTCATGCTTATCAATCCAGCACAGGGGTGGTCAAACTTTTTGGCCCGAGGGCCACATCTGGGTATGGAAATTGTATGGCGGGCCATGAATGCTCACAAAATTAGTGGTTGGAGTGCGGGAGGGGATGAGGGCTCCGGCTGGGGGTGCGGGCTCTGGGGTGTGGCCAGAAATGAGGAGTTCAGGGTGTGGAAGGGGGCTCTGGGCTGGGGCAGGGTGTTGGGGTGCAGGGGGTGAGGGCTCCGGCTGGGGATACGGGCTCTGAGGTAGGACTGGAGATGAGGGGTTGAGGATGCAGGAAGGTGCTTTGGGCTGGAACTAAGGGGTTCGGAGAGCTGGAGGGGGATCAGGGCTGGGGTAGGGGGTTGGGGCGCCAGAGGGGGGTCAGGGGTGCAGGCTCCAGGCGGCGCTTACCTCAAGCAGCTCCCAGAAGCAGCGGCATGTCCCCCTCCAGCTCCTACGTGGAGGCACAGCCAGGTGGCGCAGGTGCTGCCCCTGCAGCTCCCTTTGGACGTGGTTCCAAGGGGAGCTGCGGGGACGGCGCTTGGGGTGGGGGCAGTGTGTGGAGCCCCCTGGTTGCCCCTACATGTAGGAGCTGGAGGGGGGACATGCTGCTGCTTCCAGGAGCTGTGCAGAGCCACGGCACGCACGGAGTGGAGCAAGCCCCCAACTGGAGCGCTGGAGCGGGGCAAGCCCCGGACCCTGCTCCCTGGTGGGAGCTCGAGGGCCAAATTAATACATCTGAAGGGCCAGATGTGGCTCCCGGGCTGTAGTTTGCCCACCCCTGATCTAGCACCTTTCATTGGCATTAAATTGCCCCAAAAAACTTGTTTAAAATAAAAAATCAAATCAGAATTTCTATCTTAAATAGGCAATAGGTCCGTTGGCTCTGAGCTGTTGGAAGCATTTTCTTCTTCCATTCACCTATTTATCCATAAATACGACAGTACCCATGGGAGAGGGATTTCTGTCTGCCCTGCACACTGACCTGACAGATCAGATTCCATTTGATTCCTGCCTATTAATTCTCAATGGAGACAGAGGGTGGGTCAAGTCTCCATGTTCCCATAGGCTGAGAACTGAAGTAACAGGCGAGTTCACAGGTCGAGCTGGTTGGAAAAATTCTGACAAAACAGTTTTTCATTGGAATGTGCTGATTTGTCAAAATCAGAACCATCTCCATGGAACACTTCATTTCTGTGAAGTTCCTCCAGAAACCGGGTAGTCTTTGAAACCTGCCTGATTTCTTTCCAGCTCACCAGCCCCACCTGCAGCCCCAGGGCAGCCAGCAAGATGGACTGCCCCAGAGTCAGAGACGCCAGGGCTTCCTGAGTCCATGGTTCTGGGGCAGCCAGTTCTGTCTCTGTATCCGGACCCCAGCACTTGCCTTTTCATGGAGGACTTTGAAATTTGGGGGTTTAATTCTGAATTGGGGGGAAAAAACAAATTTCAAAGTATTGAAATCCTCTGCAAAATGGAATTACCAATCTTCACCCAGCTCTGCTCACAGGTCATTTTATTTTTGAGCTTAAAAATAAGGAAACAAATCAAGCAAGATAATGACTTCATGTTTATACAGTACCTAGCACAGTAAGGCCTTGATCTTGATTGGGGCCTCTAGGCACAACAGGAATACAAATAATAAGGAAAGAAAACTGGTAGAAAGTATAAAGAACACAAAGCATTTCAGCTATTCAGCACGGAATGAAGTGCCAACTCCTTTGTGAGAGTTACAGGAGAGTCAAACTACTTTCAGATTCTTGTTAAACTTTCTATACATACACTATGATGCAGCTTCTCCTTCATTCTTAAGGGAGTTTTGATCCTGATTCTCAGTCCAGGCAGTTTCCTTTCAAGTAATTGATAAAAGGGAGACAGATGTGTTCAAAGTCCATGCTCCAGTCTCTTGCTTTATAACCTGCTTCTCCCAGGGACATGTCTTACACATCCTGAGCCCATTGTTTCACTAAGGCTAGGTTTCCATGTAGGTCTCTTTTGATTTATGTTTAAATTCACAAGTTACTGAAGTTTTTGCCTTTTTCATCTTTGTTCTTCTTGCAGACAATCCCCAGTTGTTGCACCCTTCCATGCAGCCTGACCTAACAGCCAATGCCGGTGTATATCGTGGCCCGATGTATGCCCTGCAGGACTCCTCTGACAAGATCCCAATGACCAACTCCCCCCTGCTTGACCCACTCCCAAACCTAAAGATCAAAGTGTACAACTCCTCCACAGCATCCTCCTCCCCCAGGCTGAATGACGGGGCAGACCTGCTTGGGGCAGTGCCCACGGGCACCTACCCAGGGGACATTTCCAGGGACAATCACTTTATGAACATAAGGAACAAGGCCATGGGCTCTCAGCATCTCCTCACCCTGCCCCGGGAGCATGGGAACAGTGCCACTGGCACATTTGGCTGCTTGGGAGGAAGGCTCACTATCCCGGATACAGGTAAGAGCCAGAGTGGGAGGTGTAGCTGTGGTTGCTGCTGTCCCAGTTGCTCTCTAACGTCAGCTAACTTACAGTTACATCACTAACTGATGTTGGCCTCTGGGTTTGAAGACAGTGTGGTGCTGATTAGGAATGAAAGATGCATCCAAATATCCCTTTCTATAATGACATCCCCATTAAGCTGCTGGCCTGTGTATCTCCCTAAGGTAGAGTGAATGGGAATCAGTCACCATCGTGAGGTGACCATCATTTTGTATTTTTGCTACTCCAGTTGTAACCTGTTGGAGAGCATTGGAGGAAAACAAGCACCCACTTCTTGTGCTAAGGGTTATCCTGTCTCTGAATGCTGCCTGACTGCACGGAGTCTGGCGTGATTTCCATCTTGGCAGGCTAGAAAGTCTCTTAGGCCCTGCCACAAATTCAAGGGTGGCTGCTTTCAAATCATATTGGTGAAAGCATCTGGGCCAGTAGCTGAAATAAACCCAACACATGATCATTTCACTGCACTTGCCAACTTACAGCTCACAGGCCTTACCCAGCTGCCTCTGAAGGTACTCACTTCTGATACAGACAGTTCAACACAATGGTATCTGACTTCTAGTGGCAGTAGCAGTCCCAGATTCTGTGAGAACAGCAGGAGGCTTCAAGCTCTCACACCATTGTCTGGCCACAAGGGAGGCCCCCAGTTCAGTTTGCACAGTGTTCCCACCATTTGAAATTAACCCATGAGGAAACTGGCTGTTCTCAATGGGGTTTCATTCGTTATTTCCTCACTGTGAAGAATCCCCCCTTTTTTTCTTTTCCCTAGGAGTGAGTCTGCTGGTGCCTCATGGAGCAATCCCACAGGGGAAGTTCTACGAAATGTACCTGATCATCAACAAGGCAGAAAACACACTGTAAGTAGAATGTACTGTACAGCGTGCTGCAGTCTGCCATCACCGTAACTACCACCTGAAGGAGATAGCGTATCTGAATTCCCTCTTCACTGTCCTGCATCTCAGCTCTCATTTCCTGCTACTCTCTCCCTGGCTTCTTACTCGGACCAGGCCTCACGCCTAGCCACACTCCATTTGTCTCTTTTCCTATCCTCCACTTCACAGCTTCTTCAACTATGCCTTTTACACCTCGAACACCTTTCCTTCCTTCCTTTCTGGGATGAGCATCTACCTTTGCTTCATTCAAATCCATCCTTAAAGCATTTCTTCCACTAAGCTTCTCAATTCTAGCTGCCAAACAAAGAAGAATTTATTTTTCTCATAATTAACAATAAAAAGGCGATGCTTCCTTGTGGTAAATTTCACCTGTTGCATTCTGTGTCTGAATTGGATTGCTGCGTATGTGTGATTGTGAGCACTTTGAGTCAGCTACTATATCTTCCTCTGTGCTTTATAGATCATCGAGCATTTTCTCTGGTGCTTAGTAAATAACAAGGGGTTTTTACTTCTGCACTCAAAGATGCAGAGACTATTGCTGGCGACATAGGGAAGAGGAGGGAAAGCAGTGTGTCTTGCTGTGTAGTTTGCTAATATGGCACAGAATGAGTTCTTTTGCCACTTGTATTTATTTTGTGACCCATTGTCAGGGGATTTCTGTGCAGCACCTGGGCCTCTCACGAAGGCAGTGAAGATTCCAGAAGCAATGGCTACACTACAAACTTGGAATCTTTTGGCCACTTGTCTGTCCATTGTTCAGTATGTGTCCTCTGCTAAACAACTCCCTGGCTAGCTCTTCTACAGTATTTCCGTAGGCCAGCAGAACTCCTGGTAGCAAACACAGTAGTTCGATTGCCAGTAATTGCTCATTGTCATCTACAGAGGAATCCCAGTGTCTTCAACCCCAGTAGAGCTGATTCTCCACGCTATGACATGTGGTTGTAATGCTGCTGGTTTCACAGTGTGGGAATCAGGCCCGTTAAGTTTAGAGGATGCCAGGTTTCCCCTCTCCTCAGTTATGAGCAGCACATGTCAGCACTGTGCAGGCTGGCCTTCTTTCTTCAGCTGCATGACTTGGCTGGCATAGGCTAAATATTTTCTGTATGTGTTTATTCATCCCCTCCAGCTTACCTTCAGAAGGCACGCAGACAGTATTGAGTCCCATGGTGACCTGCGGACCCACTGGGTTGCTCTTGTGTCGTCCAGTCATTCTCACCATCCCCCATTGTGCAGACATCAACTCCTCAGACTGGATTTTCCAGCTGAAAACACAATCCCACCAAGGAAACTGGGAGGTAATGTGCACTTTAATAATACAATGGAAACAAAATGTCATCACAGAGCTCCACCTCAGTCAGCAGGAGACATGTGGGAGTGCAGGCTGCGGAGCAGGTCACAGCAATTCCAGTCATAGCCTTTTGAGGAATTGTCACTGTCAGGGAAAGGATAGGAGTTCAGATTGGGGTGGGAGGGGTGAGGGTGGGAAGGGGTTGGTTGTCAGGTTTACTGCAGGGATGGAGTGCTGTTTGTGTGGAAAGCTCACAGCTGTTCTCGTGCTAGCTTCCTGCAGCACTACAGAAAGTGTCATGGTGAATGATGAGTGGAAACTTTTCAGTGCCTATGCCAAACAAATTACTCTGGAGCAAAAGGGCTGACCAGGAACCTTTGTTTTTAATCCCTCCCTTTAGGAAGTTGTGACCCTGGATGAGGAGACCCTGAACACTCCCTGCTACTGCCAGCTTGAGCCTAAGTCTTGCCATGTTTTACTAGACCAGCTTGGCACCTATGTTTTTGTGGGAGAGTCCTACTCCAGGTCAGCCATCAAGAGACTCCAGCTGGCTATCTTTGCACCTACCGTCTGCACCTCATTAGAATACAGCCTCAAAGTGTACTGCTTGGAGGACACACCAGACGCACTGAAGGTAACGCTGCCTGAGAGTTTGGGGTCACGAGTAAGCAACCCCCCACTGTCACATTTTTCTATCTCCAGCCCCGTTTTAGTACCTGTGGATTCATAAGATCGTTTCACCATATAGCAAATAATGAATAATCACTAAGCTATAAAAGTGTTTCTTTTTTGAACTCTGAACGTCTTGTCACTCTCCAGCTCTTTCTCATCCTAAGACTGCAGGGAAAAACACTGATTAACTGTGAGCATGTTCTTCTCCATGACAGGGGAAAGCAAACTATCTTAGAGCCTGGCAGTCCCAATGGGCAACAGACATAAATCCATTTTTGTTAGCCCAGCACTAACGTTAGACAATATATTCATCAGAGATTTTCAGGTAGGTTTATCTGCTGCACTTGATCCAGAGCTGGTATAATCCTGAGGGCTTTGGAATCTTTCCATGAAGTGATCTGTAACCTGAACTATGCTTTGAGTAGGTCACCAGCCCACAAGTTTGTTAGTCCTTGTGCAAATTTCTGAATATATAGGGCCAGACCACTAGCTGGTATAAATCAGCACAGCTCCATTGACTGTGGTGGTTTACACCAGTTGTGACTCTGGCTCACAGTAGCTGGTTAATATCAAGCTTATAAATATCCTATCTCCTAGAACTGGAAGGGACCTTGAAAGGTCATCGAGTGCAGCCCCCTGCCTTCACTAGCAGGACCAAGTACTGATTTTTGCCCCAGCTCCCTAAGTGGTCCCATCAAGGATTGAACTCACAACCCTGGGTTTTAGCAGGCTAATGCTCAAACCACTGAGCTATCCCTCCCCCATAAGTTTAAGTGCATGTAAGTTTACTTATGAATACTGCTCTTCCAGCTGCCTCAGTCTCTGTATTTGGGCTACAAATTGCTTCAGCCTGCTCCTGCCATTGCTTCCAAATGTGGTCATGCTGGCACGCAAGATGCTGTGTGGTGTCTCTCGGAAAGGTCTGGCTCCAGGGAGCAAACAACCTGATGCAACCCTGTGAAAAATGACCAAAGTTAAATAATAAGCATGTTTACTGTGTTCCCCAGAGATCAGCCATAACATTTTCCATGGTCCTTGGAGGAAATATCGAGGGGAAGGGAGGGTGTTTCATAGCCTATATTGTGTGCCTTCTTTCTGCAGAGATTACACAAGGGCTTATGTTGTTGTCACTGCTGGAAGATTTTCTCTCCTTCCTGTGCTAATGAACCCTAAATTGATATACCATGATAATACTCAGTTCACCACAGCTCCCACTGTCCCTGGCTTAGACATGTTTCCCTATTCCTACTCGAGGATTCCTTGTCTGTCTGTCTGTGGTATATAATAATAATTAATAATAATATTAAACTTAGTTCTTATAAATCATCTCTTAAGGTGGGTGCCTTGGGACCTTTGTGTTTGTTCCATTTATTTCCTGTGTTACTTTCTTGCCCTTGTTGTGATCTCTCTAGATGGAGTTCCACACTTGGCAATCTTATTGGATCTTATTTTTCTTATAAAAACAACATTGTCTTACACTGGTAAAATAAAGTTTAAAGTGGTGATGAAAAAAGAACATGATAGAAACCAGGTGTCTCTTGAACTGAAAATAACTATTGTGATTTGGGTTGTTATTGAAGCAGAGCAGTGTTATTAACACTGGTGGCACACACACACTTGTTAAAGTGCCCCACCTGTACATATTTATGAAATACAGACCTTCAGATTACCTGAAAAATACGGCAGGTTCCAACGTCCAAAGCCAAAACAATGTTTCTGGCCTCACTGTGTTGTGTGCTGTCTCATTAACTCTTATATTGCAATCAGCATCGTTCTGTTTTCAGATTCTAAAATATCCACGGGGTGACTTATGAGGATGCACAGACTTTCACATCTAGGTTACTCAAATCCAAATCAGGATGGTAGTGACTGAAAGTTGTTCCCATCTGATGACTGTTTGATGGCCTCTATGAAATGAGTTGGTGGACTAAGTCCAGTTTCTGGTGAATAGGTGTCAGCATCACACAATGTACTATCATAGCTCCTTAACAGACAGGCCAACAATGGAATGAGGGAGAAAACTGAATTCCCATCCCCCCTTAGAGGTGATCCTTTGAATCAGAGTTTAGTTATATTGCCCAGGCAGTATCTGGAAGCTTGCACTATTGTAGGTCTTCTTTGGATAAGTGGAAGAATTTATTCTCCAGGGCTGTCAATATGGCACATTTCACCAGCAAAAAATTAATTGGGGTCTAGCTTAGAGAGAGTGTGTTCTGTAGAATCAGAATAACTTTCAAATGATCAGTCCTTCATCAGGGAAGTAACTTACCCTGAAGAAGGCCCTATGGGAAGCACAGCAAGGGTTGTAAGCATTGCCTAGTCTGTTATATGTTAAAATATCGCTTTAGTGCAGGATGCTGTACTCTTGTTTTATCATTGCACCTGTGCAACTGTTGTAATTCTTAAGAGACATGTCACACCGTGGATTTGAATTTCCCTGTGTTTTGCTGATTACTGGGGCTAAACTTGGTGTCATTCTTCTTGTCATTTCAACTCTGGTTGGTTGGCTTGCATTGCAACACCAACCATTATCCATTATGTCAATATCTTCAAAACATACTAAACTTGAATGTAGTTGTTGTTGTTTTTGTACTTTGTAAAGTTTTTTGGCAGAGTTCATTGAACAGTGTGGACCCTGCATTGACATAGCGCTGCCTTAAAAACTCATGTGCTCCACTTGATAGTGGTAACCTTTGATGTCATGGCTTCCCATCCTCTGTCTGCCCCATAGGAAGTGCTTGAACTGGAAAAGACTCTCGGTGGCTACCTGATAGAGGAACCCAAGCCACTACTCTTTAAAGACAGTTATCACAACCTACGCCTCTCCATCCATGATATCCCCCACTCGCTGTGGAAGAGCAAGCTGCTGGCTAAATACCAGGTGGGTGGCCAAGTGATAATATGGGTCACATGGAATTTTCATGCGTAGCAGTACACTGGAACTTTAGCTACTAGTGCAGAGGTTGGGGGGAGGAGAAGGACAGGGCGAAGTGATCCGAAGGTGCCCCCAAAAGGGAAACTTTACTAAAATGGTCCCTATAGAAACAACAGCTATGAAGCAATTATTCATCCATCTGTTTGTAGAAAAGAACACCCGTTCACACAGGGACCCATGTGTCATGCTCACTCATATATAATTAAGCAATAATGCATGAATGACAGTGTATATATACTCTGTGTGTGTGTGTGTGTGTGTGTGTGTGTGTGTGTGTGTGTATATATATATATCAATATTTGAATGCCAGCAGCAATCCAGGCGCAAAAGTATGTTTGGATTATGCCTTACATGATCTGCTACAGATCTGTGATCATGTCTTTGATGGTGATAAGTAAGCAATATTCATACTATTGAGATCTAGTAATCCAGCACCTTGCCTACTCACTTTCTTATCTAGTCAAGATTTAGGGCTCCCCCATCTACCCGTGATTATCTGCTAAGAGAGTGATATATCTCTCTGCTCTCTCAGGCTGTCTTCTAAGGCAGTGGCTCTCAACCTTTCCAGACTACCGTACTCCTTTCAGGAGTCTGATTTGTCCTGTGTACCCCAAGTTTCACCTCACTTAGAAACTACTTGCTTACAAAATTAGACATAAAAATACAGTTTGTACTGACTTCGCTAGTGCTTTTTATGTAGCCTGTTGTAAAACTAGGCAAATATTTAGATGAGTTGATGTACCCCTGGAAGACCTCCATGTTCTCCCAGGGGTACACTTACTCCAGGTTGATAATCACTCTTCTAAGGGAAAGAGAAGGCAGCAGGGGAAATTTCACTTACCATATTTGACTCAGGGTCCCAGCATGGTAGCTGGGTCACTGTCTGTCAGCTTTCCCTGTCCCACCCTGCCAGTTGTCAGCACAGAATGATCCCTATCTCCTGCCAGTCAAAGTAGAAGCTGGGAAATCTAGAATATGATTTAAAAGCAAATCTCTATCGTATTTACAGGGCTGTGTGGTCATTATTATGGTTGTTGTACAGTTAATTGTCAGGCACCTAGAACCTTTTTTGGGAGGCATTTAAAAAAATTACCACTTAATTAATTAATTAAGCTGTCAGTTAAAGAAATAATAAAAATAAATAATTTCAAATATGAAAAAACCCAATGGGTTTTAGTCAGGAAGTCCTTCCTGTATTTACGAAGGGTTGTTGAGATTTGTGTAACATTCTACTGAACTCATCTGCTGTGACAGGAAATCCCCTTTTATCACATCTGGAGTGGCAGCCAGAGGGCTCTGCACTGCACCTTCACCCTGGAGAGATACAGCCTGGCTTCCACAGAGCTCACCTGCAAGATCTGCGTCCGGCAGGTGGAAGGGGAAGGGCAGATATTCCAGCTGCACACTACACTCGGAGAGGTGAGCAAAGAGAAGGGGAAGAGAGCAAGGAGGCTGTGCCCACTCATAGTTATACCTGGGAGGGCAGAGGAAGGAGCAGGGTCTGATGATATCTCTTCTGAGGGTATTGACCTGAACTCCCAGGGGCTGATTCTGATCCGAGTTTTCCACTGTGTAATTCTGTTGATATCAATAGAGTGAGTGCTGATATGTGTGGTGTAAGTGAGACTGGAATCAGGCTCTCAACTAGCTCAAAGAAAGCTGGTCCTGTTGCCTCAGGGGTACACTTCCCTTTTTGCCACTCTTGTTAAATAAAAGAATAACAGCATCCTATTTCTTTAAATGTCCCTTGCCGTGTTGCTGCTGTTGCCATAGATAATAGCCTGGGATCACTGAGGCTCAGCTACAGCCATCTGTGGATGTGTCCACTAGGCTCATTACCAAAGAGGAAGTCCTCCATCCTCTCTAGTAACAGAGAAGACTAGAAATGGTCCTCAGATGTCCTCCATGAATCCCTGTATATCGATTTTATCTAATATAGAGGTTGCCTATCACTATAGTATCTGAGCCCCTCTCAGTACTCCTCAATGTTTTACCACTATGGATGCCACGCTACATTAACATCTGTGTTGGCCATGGCCTCCTGTTTCTTAAGTTTCTGGTTCAGTCAGAGATTTGTCTCACAGTTGGTGGTAACTAGCTCTCTTTGTGACTCTCAGGACAATGACCAAGGCCTGTAAACTGAACTACCCTCTTCTGCTCAGAGGTGGCCTCTGTAGAGCCAGTTTGTGGAATGGCAAGGCAGTGTAGGGAAACTGGCACTGTTGCTCTCCCTGCCAGGACTAGAGAAATAGTGAACCTTCAGTATCTAGGTCTGTCAACCTGCCTCCTTTCACTAGCACTGCTTTCACTTCGAGAGAGAGAGAGAGAGAGAGAGAGAGAGGGGTACAGAGAAAAGCCCACTGAATTGATTGATCATCCAGTTACAGCTATTGCTGAGATACCAGCAGATTTTGGCAGTAACAGCAAAGGGGCTAAGTTGTGATAAGAATTTGTTACCCTGCTTTTGAAAATATCGATGAGACATTGATTTTTGGTACATGAACAACCCCTAGAACACTCACCTGTGGATCACGAAATAATAGCACATAACCTCTGCTGTGTATGAGTTCTGTTTCCCAGAGTCTGTTTTGGGGATGGCACTAAAATGCCAGTCGGACTGTCCCCTCTCACAGCCAGGTGAAAGTGTGCGCTAACCAATGAGATGGGAGTGAATGAAGAGGCCAAGGGCTGGGCTTTGGTAGCCAGTGCATTTGGAAGAGTCACTGGGAATTTCAAGGCTTTAATATTTGTGCAGCCCTGAAAATGTGCTCTGATGCTACTGGCTCTGCTCTAAATTGTTTAGCCACATGCACTGATATTTGGAGGTTGCTTTCGACTGGGTTCACTGAAGGGACCCTCAGGGGAAAAGCTTGGTGTCACTAAGAACTAGCTGCTTCACTGTTATTCTTTGTGGCATGTTATCCACCTCTCTCTTCTTGTTTCTGTTCTTAGACATCCATGCCTAATGTATTTTAGTGAATGTTACCATCTTGTATCTCTCTTTCCTTGTCCCGATCTTTTTTTTTTTTTTTTTGTTTGTCTGTCTGAGTCTCTCTGTGATCCCAAGTTATCTTTGCTGCTGGATAGTTTTTGAAAGCACTGCTGAAATTCCACATAAAGAAACACAATCATCCCTGCTCTTGGGCAGGAATGCACAGACCCTGAATTGTGGGCAGGGTAAGGTGACAAGGGGGGACACAGTGCAGGCTGATAAGGGAGGAGTTCTCCATTGAAATATTTTTTCTTAAATCATTCGGAAATGTTTTTTCTCCCAGAATGCCAGCTCCTTTGATGCCTTCTGCTTGCACCATGGCAGTGCTGTGACTACCCAGCTGGGACCCTATGCCTTCAAGATCCCACTATCCATCCGGCAGAAAATCTGCAACAGCCTTGATGCCCCCAATTCAAGAGGAAATGACTGGAGACTTCTTGCTCAGAAACTTTCCATGGATCGGTGGGTTTCAGTTCGCTGTATAGCAGTAGATGCTCGGCTCTCACCTTCCTGCCTCACACCTGTCATTTGGGAAAACAGAGTTTTGTATTTCCTTGTTACTCTGCACTCTCCCCACTTTCTCCTCTGAGGCAGAGTGTGGGGGCTGGTGTGACCCAGGTGTAGCATGATTATGTGCTGGGCATTTAGTGCCCATTGTTTTACATTTATCAGAAACAATCTGAGAGAGCGGATTTACCCCAGCCCCCAGAAGGCGCTCTTGCAGCATTGCTAAGTCTCAAGGGGCAGTTACAGAAAGTCATTATCTTGCACAAGCCTCGAGGAGAGTGTCTGACCAACAACACAGAAACCTCTTAGGGCTTTGCAGCCCCCAAGTACAGCACTTTGGGGATCCAGCACTGTTTCTCTGATGACACGAAGCCGGCAAGCATTGAGAACGATAGTGGGCTTATAAGGGAAGGGAGAGGGAAGGAATACTGTGTGAAAGAAGTCACAGAAATGAAGCTCTGGTGACTCAGAAATACCACTGTGTAGCACTAGATGTACATTCAGGAACTACTTTATACTTGCAACCCCTTTGTGAGGTAGGGCTTTGCTATTATCCCTGCTTTACAGACGGGGAGCTGAGGCACAGAGAGGGTGAAACGATTTCTATAAGGGTACACAGTGATCCAGTACTTAAGAGAGAATTAGAGCTCGCGAGTTTCTGATTCCCAACCCTGTGCTCCTTCCGCTCGGCCATAATGCCTTGAGACCTGGAGGGTGGGGAAGTTGATATTCCCTGTTGGGTTTGAATGGTGCTTTCCCCCCTTTAATTCATACTGTAGAGCCCTGAGTGATGTGCATCCAGCTAGATCCTGGACTGGCTGAACATTCCTAAAATTCTGCCATGATTGTGCAAAGCAAGTGCCTCCAGCTAGGGACCTTGATGGCTCTTGGGCTGTTCTGTTTTAGGATTCCCCTTTTGGGCGGGGTAGAGAGAGCATTTGTAATTTTAATAAAATAAAATATGCCTTGCTTTTCCATGAATGTTTTCTGCATCAGTGCTGTATAATAAATGTAGATGATGCCCTGAGGAGCCCTGCATTTCAATTACAGCATTTCCATCCCAGTGCACATCAGAGAGAATTACCCAGATTTGCTCCAGAGTCTAATACCCTGGCCTCCTTTCCCAACACCCCTTTCTGCTGCCTTCAGACCATACCAATAGGGTAAATGTGTAAAGATAAACACAACTTTCTCTCTCTCTTCGTTCACAGGTATCTGAACTACTTTGCCACCAAAGCCAGCCCAACAGGGGTGATCCTGGACTTATGGGAAGCCCAGCACCAAGATGATGGTGATCTCAATACCCTGGCTAGTGCCTTGGAAGAGATGGGCAAGAGCGAGATGCTGGTTGTCATGGCAACAGAGGGGGACTGCTGATGTTACTTTCAAGTAGCTGGTAGTCTTCAGGCAATGGATGAGAAGGACAGAGTGGAGGGGGAAGAGAAGGAGGAGGAAGAAAATAGAGAACAGCCTTTCCTGAACTGGTAGGGAAGGGTTGTGGGGACGGGGCCAATTTCTACTTTGTGTCTGGTGGGTTGCTGATCTGTAGCTAACAATGAGGGGTAAAGGCAAACTCCTTCTCCCACTCCTCCCTCACCAAGTCACTATCCGCCTTAGAGATCCAACCACACCGTTTACAAGCAATCCAAGTGTTAAACAGGCTCTCTCCTCCTCCTGGCCATCCTCCGGACTGCGGCGCAAGAGCAGTGCATCTTTGGTGACCATGATGACAGCCATTGGTGGAAGTGGGCAGCTGCTTCCACCATAGCATGCAGGAATATAGGGCTTCTAGAGTCTGGGTTGAGGTTTATTTTTGTTTCATTTTGGGGGGCTTTTCTTCTCCCCCCCCCACCTTTGTTCTTCTTCTTTAATGGCATTTATGCTTAGAAGACTCGAGTACAATCTAGCCAAACTGCTTACTTCTGTCAAATGCTTCAGACAGCTTATTAAGGGGAAAAAAAGGAAAAAAACCACAGTTTCTTAGGAAACGCAAATAATTTATTATCCAGATCTTTGGATGAGTCCTTTTTAAAAAAACAAAAACATTAAGTCTTTTGTGTGTGAGCAAGAGCATCAGTCCGCTTTGCGTGAGAATGAGAGAGAGAGAGAGAGAGAGAGAGTAAAACACTTGCGAGAATTAGTAATGAAAACACACACAAAAAATCAAGAACAACTTGTTTCCATATCTCTGGACCCTTGCTGAAGTCAGATTGGTTAAGTGCCTAGAGACCCACGTGGCACAGAAAGGGCAAGCTGAGCCCTCTTCCTTATGGCTGCAGCACAATGCAAAGAGGCCACTTAAGCAACCAGCTCACAGAAGAACAAACCCATTTCTGGAAACAAGGTTAAAGGGCATTGTTGCTCTTTTCATGGTTTTCTTCAAATGGCAACTGAAGTCCTCAGCGTTGTTACAGAAGCTGAAACCTCACACAGCCTTCTCTCCCCTCCTTTCAGGGATCGTTCCTTCCCAATCCCATCTCATCTCTGTTTGAATCAGAGAGAAGAATGTGGCTTCAGAGCATTAGCTTCTTTTTGTGTGCACCAGTGTCATCATTTCAATGAAATGATAATGTACAAAGGACACTTTCAGCTGCATATCAGGGGAAAGTGTATTCGTCGTTGGAATGTGAAAGTCTCTCCCAGAAGAAGCAGTAGACACCCTCAAATGTGAGATGTTTAAAACTAAACTGCAGGGAATACTCCTGCACTGGCAGGAAATTGAACAAGATGAGCATTACTGGTAATGGGCCTTTTCCTAGTTCCTATGCAATCAGTACAGCTCTGGGAGTTTCCTTTGTTAGAAAACTCACTAAACGCCCAGCACAGCCAGCAAGAGGAGGACAAGAGGCTACAGTAGCGGTTTGTTTGTTTGTTTTTTCTTCTCTTATGTGGGTTGTTTAGGAGGGAAGGTTAGTGCTTTAACACAGTGGTGAATTCATCAAAAGCTAGGTGGTATCTATGGGACAGCTGCCATCAGATTATTACAATTCTGGGGTGGGTCAGATTTTGGAGCCCAAAGTATTTAAGATCCATATTTTTGGAGGACATTCTTCTGGGACATTTGGGAAAGAAAGAAAGAAAGAAAGAAAGAAAGAAACTTGTTAGGATAAATAGACCTTCATATCAACAATGTAAATACACACACTCACTGATACAGTCGTGCACTAACACACAGCAACATGCCACCATCCATAAGCCAAGACTGTAAAAAATGGGAGCCTACAGTTAGACTCCTAAATCTATATTTTGGCACTTTAAACAAGGGGTTCCCACTGCGGGGGAGTGTTGAGTGAGAAGGGGTTATTTTTACAAAGCAAGGTCCAGTGGCCTGCGATATAGAGATTAGTTTGAAGACCACATCATTTTAAAGTCCTTGTAATCAAATCCATCTTTTGATACAATGTTTCGCAAACTCTTACTTTGATAAATTGACTGAAATATGCTTGTACTGAACGCTGGTCGAGAGACCATAAAGAATAGTGCAGCAAGTGGGAGAGGAGTTTAGCATGGTTGTGCAGTGGTCAATGATCTGTAAGAGAGAGTAAACAGCACATTAATGAAATTCATAGGTGGTGGAAAACTAGAATGTGTTGCAAATACCAGTGAAGAAAGAGAACTAATACAAAGGGGACCCAGTGAGATTGGAAACACTGTCTGAAGATAGCAATATGAGATTAAAATTGGAAAATGCAGCTGTTTTATCTGCAGAAAAAGATTATCTGAAACACAAACTCATTGGGAAAGAGAAACCTGGCAGGCACTCATACTAAATGAAATTGTGGGGTGGGGGAAATAAGAAAACACTGCAAATTAGACATTTGCAGCACCATGTGGCAGCAAAAATTAGCAATGCAACACAACAGCATATGCAGTCAGCATTGAGTCATAAGGTCATAGTGCTACCGCTATGGCATACTGCATGCAGTCTTCAGTGCAACAGTACTAGAAATACATTGACCCAACTGTAAGGAGATAGGAGAAGGGCAATAAAAATGATTAGGCGTTTGATGGAGGGACTGACTGAGAAAAAATTGTGAACTAAGAACCAACTCCTCAGGACTTGTCTACACTTAATAAAATGAATTTGGATTAAACCAGGGTATGAATTTAAAGTGCAGTAACTATTCCTGAAAAACTCCATGTGTAGACAAGCTGATGTAAATTACCATAACTCCATTGTCTGCAGTGGAGCTACATCAGTTGAGGATCTGGCCCATAATATGTCAAACTTGACTAAAGGGTGTATAAGTCTACACATATTTGAGAGAAGATGAACTATTTAGGGTGGCACAAGCAGATATAAGTAGGAATAATGGAGAAATTGAGAAAAGGTGAGGAAAATCCCTAACAGATTAGGCTGGGGAATTTGTGGACCATTTAAAATTACACTGGACAAATATTAGAATATGTATAGTAGAAGACAGTCCCTCACTAATCTGTCTGTGTAACCTAATTTGTCTGGGAAGGATGGCATGGAGCTCAGTGGTTCTCCCTCTTTGAACTTAGCCGTTCCTTTCTTTCCTTCTTTTCTACATTAAAAGTGCTCTGTTGAAGTGAAGGTTGGTTAAATAACAAAGCTGATTTTAATTAAGGGGTAACCATGAACACAACATAAGTTTCATCTCCAGGATGTGGTATTTTAATGAAGGAAAAATATTCTGAAGGGTACTTTGAATAGCCACAAATGGAAATATTTTACTCTGGTTGCTGCCTCTTAAAAGTTTCTCCTCCAGGATAAACACGTCATGACACAAACAATACAGCATTATATTGTGATGCTACTGCATCTGCTCTGAAACCCCCAATGCACTTACCACAAGATCTCTGTGGCCAATAATTTAAAACTGTACAGAATACAGTGAGCTTCCCATCATGTATTTCCACATTCTTCTCCCTCCAGTCCACCATCTGTGGTATAGTTCTATAGCTAAAGAAAAAGTAAACACAAACTCAGGGAGCCAGTGCATAACAAAATAAGACATTGCCCTTATAAGGTAGTTTGGTATTTCCTCAGGATCTAAACCTCCAGTTGCTTAATTCTTTGGCACACAAGTACTTGGAAGCCTGTTTCCATCTCTAATGCTTCCAAATTGACAGCAGACAGTAGGAAAAGGGACCCACAGGGTCTACTTAAACAACCACATTGGGAATGGATGGATTCATTGTACAGAGGTACCATAACAGTGGCAGAACAAATCAGCCCCAGTCTTGAAACTTGATTGAAAAGGACAGTCTCAGAGCTTGGAGCCTGGCCTACATGTAGGAGAGGCTGTACCTTCTTGCCTGATTAGTCAGATGGAAGCTATTCTGGGTTTTTTTGTTTTTAAATACTGGGACCATTTTTATGGTGAAAACACAATCTGTTTTCTTCAGAAGTCTAAAAAGTTTGTATAAAAAGTTTCTTTGCCAGCACTTCAGCCATTTTCTCCTAGGTGTACACTTGTGTTGTGAATTTCAGGGTCACTAGTGTAATTCGCAAACAGAAACATCTTTTGTTTCACACGCAAAATGTGCATTAAATATTATGTATATTAAATTTCACTTTCCCCTTTTTTAATTGCAAAAAGCCGTTAAAACCTGGAAATCTGTATATATCTGTAGGTAATATACAGATCTGGATATGTATTCAGAGTTTTGGATGTATATCTTAATGAAACTTTTAAATCATCTAAGACTCAAAACTGACTACTTGGATAGATCAAATGCTCCAATGTAGCTGAAAATATTTTTGCATGGCTGTTTTTTTAAAAACAAACAAACAAAACTTCTTAAAGCAAACAGTGTGACTGCACGGTATTCAGGAAGTTTGACAAACATGACCTTCCTCTATCACAATCCCATTTCCCAATGCTGGGAACTGCGTTGGGAGGAGAGCTCCAAGCTTATCTGACATTTCTTTGTGTTATTACATCAACTGGGTTTTCAATGTGTTGTGTAGACTTGGCTAGAAACTGAGGGACTAATCCAGTTCCCCTTAAAGTCAGTGAACAGACGCCTGTTGATTTTGGTGGGAGTTGAATATGGCTGTAATATAGAGAGAGTTCTACCAGTCTGTGTGACATCATTTCATAATCTGATTTGTTGAAATTTTGCTTGTAATCTGAACAAAATAAGCAAATAGGGGAAGTAATGTAGGAAGTGCTAAAGCACTCAGCTAATACACAGACATTTTAACATTTTCAAAGCTACTGTAAATAACCTGTCATTGTTTATTTTCTTAGAAATTCAGTGGTATCCATGAAATTTATCCTGAATGCTCTGCTCTTGGAAGACAGGTGTAGATTGTCAGTGTGTCTGACCCTCTCTCTCTCTCTCTCTCTCTCTGGTTAAAGGATCACAGTGTGTTTGTCTCACTCTCAGATCAGCGTGTGGGTGAGATCAGGAGATCAATGTGTGTTTGTGTCCCCTTTTCTCTGAGTACAGAACCAGAATGTCTGTATATGTGCTTTTCTCTCTCTCAGATCCCTGTGTGTGTGTGTGTGTGTGTGTGTGTGTTTCTTAGTCTTTCTGATCAAGGGAGCTGTGTGTGTGCGCGAGGGAGGGAAAGGGAAGGGAAGGTATTTGCTTCACTCCGATCAGTGTGTGTGTGTTGTGGCCCCTTCTCTGACTTCGTCTCTCTTGGATCGTGGGATTATAGTGTATGTGGCACTCAGATCACTGGGTCAGAGTGTCCAAGTACTGTACATGCTGCCTTCTCCTTTGGTCATATGTGTGTGTATCTCTGTCCCTTGGAGATGCACTATGCTATGATCACACAAAGCAGGGTAGCAGCTTTGTGATACTGGGCAGGCATTTCATAGTTTCATTGAAAAAAATCAGCTGTTGTTTCTCTTGTTGAGAGCGTCCATTCTCTTGCTCTGCATTCTGTTTGCATATTTATATGTCCAGGGGATGAGTTTGACAGCATCCTCTAAACACACATCTGTTTATTCTGTAAACTAAGAACTGTAAATAAAGTTTAGCATTCCTATTGTAACAAAGTAATTTTTATGCAATAAATTATATTTCCTAGTCTAATAAAAATGAAATGTGGTTTGCTTCTTTATTCCTGTTTCAATTCCAGGTGGGTTTGGCTCCAGCTGGTCTTATTTCTAGGAAAATTTAATCTTGGTTTCACTGCCCAGCACTCTCATCCTGCCATCTCTACAGGCCCTTTCCAGCCCACTACTCGGTAATGGCTTTTCAACACTTGTCAGTCACTGCTGGGAGAAGACCTCAGCACTGTTCCAGCTATTAGATGGAAGTGAGAGTTTGATTGGAACTTAACTGTGGGTGGCCAGTGTGGGCTGGAGAGAGCCTGCCACTCCAATACCAGTCCAACTCCCACACTGACCTTCCCTTGTGGCTGAAGCTCTGAGAGCTGGCTTCATCAATCTCCTCACTGTCACAGATGGGCAAACTGACTTCTCTCAACTCTGGTTCTAGCGTTCCCCTTGCCATCACACACCATAACCAGACCCCGGCCACCTTACCAACCATCCAATACCCAGGTGCATCCCTGATCCCCGTACCTTTTACAAGGTCCAGTGCTTCACTGTAACCACGTCCACTTTGTTTCCTTGAACTCTTAACCTTGCCCAGGCTGTATTGCACACCAGATTTGACATTGAAGGCATCTAGTTCCCAGCAGAGACCTAGCTGGACACAACAGTGCCTCTGAAAAGGGAAATGGCCCAGGAAGACCTAGAAAGCAGGGGTTAGAACTAGAACTGGTCAGGATTTTGTTTATTTTTAATCAAAAATGCCAATTCATTGAAACCGAAATGACATGAAACCGCGTTGGATTTGACAAAATGTCAAAAAAGTTTTAAAATTGTTAAAGCATTTTCTTTTGACATTTTAAAAATGAAAAAAAATCATTTTCTGGATTGAAAATATTTTTGTCTTGAAATGTAAGCTGCTAATTAGACTGAAAATGTTAAAGTTTGAAATCAAAACATTTGAAAATTATCACGAAACCTTTTGATTGTTCAGAAATGGGGGGTGGGAGGGAAGGGTTTTGTTTTGTGAGTACTTTTGAGCTTTTGACTTTTTGTCCTGAATCAGGATGGAAATATATTTCAAACTCTCAAATATTTGCAAGAGGGAAAACCGGTAACCAGGAAAACCATCTCTAGTCATCATAAGCCATGAACTGAGCAGCTTCTCCCCTCTTGTGGCCTTGACTGAGTGAATGGCTGATCTTTGATAAACAGGTCAGCTTACCCACAATTCTCTCTGTTAAAGAAAACCCATCGTCTACCTTCCTTCATTTCAGCCCAAAGCAAAAGAATATTTTGCTCTTGAACAACATGCCTTCAGCTGAGATGGAGATAGTGCCTCCCTGAGAAGATTGCATCCCAAACCAGCAGGTAAGATGCGGTACTAACTCCTAGACATAGCACTCCACTAAGCTTTTTCTATAGGAATATAGTCTCTTTTGGCAACAGTTAGCCTTTTCAACTTCTCCTCTAACCCAAGGTATATAAGGTACCTGTGTATCCAAGGGGAGGTTTTAGTGGTTAATCCCTGTTGCTGTCTTTGCTATCCATAGCCTTTCTGTCATGGAGGAGTAAGTAGGTGACTGTGGGAAGTGTGCTAACTGTACTTTGGAGTAGAAGTCTCTTCGTTTGCCACCAAGTTCTGACCTAAAGAGAGAGAACTACTCCTAATTTATTTGTATAGAACATTGAAACCTGCGCTTTGGCTGCCTGCATTCAGGAAGAATTAGCCTATATGGCTTGGATGCTCAGGATTTTTCCACAGGTTCAGCTCAACCAGTTGTGGCACCAGAGGAAGTGCTTGTGTAGACAAGACACTGGTACTTATCAGTGCTTTTCTCACTGGGTCATTTAGACCCCCACTTAGAAGGATTAGATGACACAGTATTTAAAAATGCAGGCAGATGCAGGAACATTGTCTACATCAGTACTCCTCACTTTGCTGTGACACATGGAAGTGAACTACTGGGAATCTTTGCAAAAAGTCTAGTGTCAACACAACTCACGGGCCAATATGCTGGTTCATTATTTCACTAACCACTTTAATGCAGCCACCTCCAAGGTGGAAAGTGGCAGCTGTTCAACAGTGCAGAGCAACACTACAAATAATTTTGGGCAGGAAGTGAAGGAAGGATTACCTAGGGAGGTTGTGAAATTCCCATCACTAGAGATTGTTAAGAACAGGTTAGACAGGAATGTTAGGAATGGTGTAAGTATACATAATCTTGCCTCAGCATAGGGGCTGGATTAGATGACCTTTTAAGATATGTTCCAGCCCTACACTTCTATGATAATGTGGATTAATACTTTCAGAGTGGTAGCCGTGTTAGTCTGTATCAGCAAAAAGAACGAGGAGTACTTGTGGCACTTTAGAGACTAACAAATTTATTTGAGCATAAGTTTTTTTTCGCCTGCTGATAATAGCCCACTTTAACAGATTACTCTCATTTATAGTTAGCATGGCAACACCCATTTTTTCATGTCCCCTGTGTATATATATCTTCCTACTGTATTTTCCACTGCATGCATCCAATGAAGTGGATTTTAGCCCACGAAAGCTTATGCTCAAATAAATTTGTTAGTCTCTAAGGTGCCACGAGTACTCCTCGTTGGATTAATATTGTATCTGATTTAAGGTAAAGGAGAAGGTGCAGGTAGGTAGAAGTTATTTAATGGAACTGAAATGCAACCAGGACATCAAGGCCAACATCCCTGGCAGCTGACTCTCCACACAGAGTTAGTGCTTTCCCTATAAGCTTGTCACATTTCTGAAGGGGAAGAATGTGATTATTTTGCCAGGGGAGAACACAGTGAACTGCAGAAACTCCAAGGAAAGCATCCCCCATAATATCCTCACAGAACTGCTTGCCCTTTGAAACGTGTGCCCAGTCCAGTGGGCATCATTTCACATTGCTTATACTCCAATATGTTTCTCCAGGATGTTGTTGGAAAGAGGAGGATTCCTTAATTGGCTAAAGAAGTATGCTGCATCCTAGGCTTTCTTTAGGCAGGTACATCAGAGGCTGGATCTTTTTGCTTTCCTCTCCACCTGAGCTGAGAATCATGTATGTGTCATCTGTGCTCTGTCTGGGTGGTAGTGTGTAGGGGGCACATTGATTGTGCTGGGTGCACTGGCCATAAGCAAGTGTGGTTTTTCCCCCTCAAATAAAGTGCACTTTTCAGTTTGAAAGATCCCAACCACCAAAGAGAGAGAGAATTGGGAACAAGTGACCCCCTGTTACTTTTACCCTGTCTATCTTGCGAGAATCCATTTTGTTAACAGAACTGTGGAAGGTTTGTCTGGTGGCTGCTGCTGCCACCGCCTGGAACCCTTATGCTAATTTTTTTATTAGTATTTAAAAGAAAAAAGGCTGGATCCCAAAGCCTCAGAGCGACCAAATGCAATGCATTTTTAAAAACTGTTTTCAATTTGCATCATTTTATTCTTTCCATGCAGTGGTAATGAGACCTGTTTTGTGCCTTGCCTCAAAGTCTTCCTGTTCACTTTAGCCTGTGATTCATTTAAAATCCCACTCCCCCTTCCCTCTCTCTAGGTCTTCCTCCTTCCCCTATCCCCTCACTGTCACTAGCCTTCAAGAATATTTAAGTGCATACTTGCTTCTTGTAAACTTCCTCTATTTTTTTTTCTTCTCAGTATCTTATGCTGCTTCATAGAAAGGACTGTATGAGAATAAACAGAATGTCCTAATGGGCATCCATTATCTGGAAAGGCATGGGTGCCCTGCTTGCAATGACATACATTTTCCATTAGATGGCAACATTGCTCCTCCACCCTGGAGCTAGCATCTGAAACAGCAAGTCTGATGTTTAGTTAGAGGAATGGGGGATGCATCTATTTTTCCATCACGATTATATGCTTGATGAAATGCCACTGTAATAATTAAAAGTTTCAGAGTAGCAGCCGTGTTAGTCTGTATCCGCAAAAAGAAGAACAGGAGGACTTGTGGCACCTTAGAGACTAACAAATTTATTAGAGCATAAGCTTTCGTGGACTACAGCCCACTTCTTCGGATATGCATCCGAAGAAGTGGGCTGTAGTCCACGAAAGCTTATGCTCTAATAAATTTGTTAGTCTCTAAGGTGCCACAAGTCCTCCTGTTCTTCTTTTTGTAATAATTAAAACATGGCTATGAAAATATAATAAATACGACAAAATTGCCTAATAAGTGATGAATTGATCACAGTTACTACCTGATCGGGCAGTTGCCGCACATTGTCGTCTCAAAGGCAAACGCTGAGAACAGTGCTCCCTTTTTCTTCTTTTAAATCAACTCAAACAACCCCAGATGGCCTGAGGCTGAGCGGGAGACCTGCTCATATACAGACAGGTGCTTTAATACCACAAGTCTAATTGTCCAGGCTTCTGGGGGAGAGGAAAACAATAACTCATACATTTTAAAACCTCCAGATGGTGACCTAAACTAGTTTTTCTAAATATAAGAGTGCCTGGATTTAAAGGTCTAACGTCCAGGGGTCTTCCAGGGCTAGTGCAGTTTGCCCATTGGAAGTCTGGGAATCTCCTCTTTCCAGCAACGTAGACCTCTTGCTTTTAGCACTTAAGGCTCATAAAATGTCCAGCTTAAACCTGATGCTGTTTGAGTTCTGTACATTGCCTGTGTAAGGCTTTGGGACAGTGTGATTTTTAGATGGACACCTGACCTGGGAGAGGTGACAGAGTGTCAGCCACATACATGACCTAAAGTCATGTTAACTGTGTTGAAGGATCAACAGACACACCTCGTGCCTCCCTTCTCCTCAACCCACCATTCCCTGCCTTCAGGTGGGCTGTGGGTCTTTTTTGAGGGGGGGAAGGGGATAGATATGTCAGCCCTCACACTCCAGAGCAGGATTGTGTATTGGGTGCCTCCCAGCAGACCAGCTGAGGGTTCTCCTGGCTTCCATCGTGACATCCCAGTAGAGAGTCCTGTGTGGACCCCTGATCCAGGGAATCAGGGTGCTCTCTCCTGGGAACGGTTGTTCCTGGAGTTGGGCTGATGACACCCTCTCCAGCTGCCAGATGATAGGTGGTAGCCCCTGGCCCCCCTCCTCCCCATCCACAGGAGGAGAATTACAGTGGCAACCAGCAAGTTCCCCTCAGCCCCAAGTGCTTAACTGAGTACCTGCTCAGCTGCGGCTTCCCTCCACAGAACAAACTGCCCATGATGCGTGCAGTCTGCTCAAGATGTGCTCCTCAGCTGCACAAATGACATTTCTGAATCCAGTGCCAGGGCTTGAAATTATAAACAAAAGGAGAGGTCGTCTTCTGAGCGCCACCCACAAACCAAGCTCCATCCACTGGAGATGACAAAATGAGACACTGCTCGTAGAAGATTGCAGGTGTACAAACTTGGTTCTGTCTGCTCCGCTGGCCTTCTCATACTTGACTCCCTTTCAAGGGGGTCAAACACACCCATGGGCCATTTGGGTTTGGTTCTCCCTCGGTGGAATCTGGAAGCTTCACTGGACTCCTTTTTTCTTCTTCTGGTTTCTTGGCTCTATGGATCAGTTTGGGGGATGCGGAGAGGAGGGAAAATTGGTGGTATTCTCCCAAATGCCACCCACTCTTCGCACCAAAATGAATCATTCAGTAGTTCATGCAGATCTCCATAATATGATCCTCCTCTTTCTCCCTTACATGCTTTGTTCAGCAGTGAAATATTTCATGTTGATATCATAATTGGACATCTGAGTTTACACCCCACTGGGATGAACACGGCTGTTCATTCTTCTCAGAGTTATTATTTCAAGATGTTTGCAAACTCAGGTAGACATCACTCCATCAGTTTATATGTGGTTCATATATTTTTTTTTTCTTCACACAATAAAGGACCAGGACATACCTTTGGAAAAGAAAGCTCAGCTTCTGGACTACAAGATGAGACCCAAAACTGGGGGCTGTATGCACAGGCCCAATGGTTAAGATTGCCCTTGCAATATTCCGTCCTAATTCCCAAATCACTTAACCCTGTGCTAGAGCAATTATCACCAGAGTTGAGTGTGCAATCCCATTATACCATATATATGGTGGTGATATCCACGTGCTAAACTCTTTTATCATGCCCCTTTGACCATTTCACCTGCCTTCTGCCCAGCCATGCCAAACCTGCAAAAAAACAATAATGCAGAAATTGGGCTTGGTTTTGGCTTAATTGGCTTGTGAGGTGCTTGTTGGCTAGCTTTTGACTTGTTGCTTGTTTGGCTTATAGCTTGTTGCTTCTTCTTTTTTTTTTTTTTTTTTGGATAGGTTCCCAGCAAGCAGGGGCAAGGGGTGGGGAGAGCCGGGGATGCACAGCGGGCCCACCACAGTCCCAGACTACTCGCCAGAGGGATCTAGGCACATAGAGTGTTGGGATTCTTAAGGACTGGTTTGTTTTGGCCTTGTTTTGAAATGGGATTAGCTTGATTTTTGGCTTATTGTGAAAGTCGGGGTGCTTGTTTACCGCGTGAAAGTTGGCAACTGGGCTTCTGCCCACTAATCCATCTTCCTCGGGGCTTAGTGTAAAATCCCAAACTTCTGAGCAGCTTCAAATGGCTGGCTATTAATTTCATTTTACTTGGTACTAAAATAGCCTCCCAAATAAATGTTTCCTTCTTTGGCCCTACACAGGCAATACACAGAACTCAAACATTGTCAGGCGTAAGTTGGACATTTTATGAACCTTAAGTGCTAAAAGCAAGAGCTTTACACCACTAGAAAGAGGAGATTCCCAGACTTCCAAGAGACTAACTGCACTAGCCCTGGAAGATCCCCAGGACAGTAGACCTTTGAGGAAGGCACACTTATGTTTAGTAAAAGTGTTTTAGGTCATGTCTAGAGGTTTATAAATGTATGAGTTATTGTTTCCTCTCCCTCAGAAGCTTGGACAATTAGATGCAGAGTGCTAAGGCGCCTGCCTGTGTAAGAGCAGGGATTTTTAAAAAGTCACAGTAAACTTATTTCAATCTCTTAAAAATTATACATATTTTTTTGGTGAAACCTATAGCACATACAGAACAGCCAAATGTGTGATACAAAGGTTTTACCAGCATGAGTTTGGGGTGGCTGCATTACAAATGGCACGGCAGTTATGGAGGTTATCCTACAAAATACCAGTAAAATCTTTATACCACATCACAGAGCAATGTACATAAGTCTGGCCATATTGGGTCAGACCAATGGTCCATCTAGCCCAGTATCCTGTCTTCCAATGGTGGCCAATGCTTCAGAGGGAATTAACAGAACAGGAATCAAGTGATCCATCCCCTGTCGCTCATTCCCAGCATCTGGCAAAATGTAGTTTCTATTCATTATTATTATTATTATTATTTTACTTTTTATTGGCATTGGGGTAGCACCTGGGATTCCCAGGACCCCATTGTACCAGATGTTGTATAAACAGAAAAAAATATATAGTTATGTCCCAAGAATCCTTTAACTGCCCTCCCCTTTTCTTCTTTGCTTAGAGCTGAGCAAAGTTTATTCTGCCATTGCCTTCAGTATCTTTTCATTTCTTTTGCCATCTCCAATAGGGGAGGGGAAGAAAATAGACTTGGGCAAGTCTGGTAGAAAATCCAACAGGACCTCCTCATATAGGTCCTGATCCAAAGTCCACTGAAGCCAATAGAAAGACTCCCTACTCCATGGGGCTTTGGAATGTGGCTATAGCTCCTGGGGAAGGCAAGTGATAGGGCTAGGCAGGGAATAGCAGTAGAAAAAACATGTCACAAGTGTATGCAAAATCTGTTCTGGTCCAACATGTAACAGTGTTACTGATTGAACACATCCATCTTTTGGCTTTTTAAACACTTTCATGGATCCTATTTACTTGATAGACCATGACAGCTTCAGTTAAATACAGATTTTGTTACCAATACTAATTGTATTGTTTACCCTGGTAGGCTGTCACGGTCTCTTGTATTAATCTGATCAGAGGCATTTTTTAAACAGTGGATTTTTTGACATGATAGACCATAGCAGCTTGGAAATATCAGGCAAATCCTTCTGAGCTGATGGATTACAGACCCAGATAGGCTGTAAGAGCTCCTCGGGTGCTTTCATGGTTTGATATGTCAATGCAGATGAAAATCCCAAGGAAAACTAGGCAGTGAAAGAACAACACTCATACAGAGTCATTCAGTCTTAGGTACATTCCATTTGGTACCGTACCTCAGGGGTGGCCACGTTTCCTTCTTGTTTGCTGGGGGGAAAAATAGAGCCCAGGGTTAATTTTACATCTGGATGACCAAGCCAGTCTGATTTATTTCCCTAAAAGGCTATGAAGAAGGTGGTGCAGTTGTGTTAAGGACAACACACTTGTTTCCAGGCGGCTGTGGGTTGTTTCATGTATGCATGCAGTGCTGCTATGGGTAGCTGAGGTGTTTGCATATCTATTCTGCAGTAATTGTTTTATCTCTGAAAAAAATAAACGTACTAGAATTTCTCAAATCTTTCTGCATGTATGCAGTCCCAGTGGAGGGCTCCGCTGTTTCTTTGCCAGTTTTGATGTGGATGGTGACTTTCAAACTCTGTAGACAAGTAGGAAGTGGCAGGAGCCATTTGGACCTAGAGACAAGGCGGTCATGTGCAAGCTCCTGTGTTCCTGCAGAGACGGGATACTGAACAAGATGGACAATAAGCCTGATCCAATGTGATAATTCCTGTGTTCCTCTCCATCCTTACCTGTTTCCATACAGAGACACTCCCTGCCACTAGGGAAAGGAAGCAAAGTATCTCCCTGCTCTCCCTCCTTCCCGCCCCCAAGCCTGAATCAGAGGACATAGACAGATTCTCAGCTGGTGTGAATTAATGTAGCTCTATTGAAATCAAGGAGGATATGGGTCTGATTTTCAGAAGTACTGCTAAGCACCTGCAAGTCCCACAGTGAAGTCAATGAGAGCTGTAGGTTCCCAGCACTTCTGAAAACCAGACACTTTAGAACTGTAAAGGTTACATGTGATTGGCTGCAATTTTTACTTTCCGTCTAGGGCTCTGGTAGGAAGGAGAGCAGCAGGGGAGTAGGAATGCACAGGATGATAGGACAGTGAATGAACATAAGTTGGTTAGCATGAGCAGCTGGAATGGTAGTTGGGAGTAGTCTGTATTTAAATTAATTCAATTTAAAAAAAATGAAGCTAACAACGAAGTAGAGAAGCATTTGGGCATAGGTCTTGTTTTGTTTTTTTAAAGGAGGGCAAGCCTTTAATCTCATATTTTTTAAAAGGTTAGAATATAAAAAATAGAAAGATGCCAGTGTTAAAATGTATATTTTAAACTATGCACATATATATGAGGCAAAGGTTAAGCCAAACCTAAAAAAGGTCATGTTTACTATAAGCAAAAATAGGACTAAAATTAACACAAAAATATTCAGTAAAAATAAAAAATTAACATTATTTTAGAGATTAAAATATAGGAAATGATCAAATTAATACATAATCAGAAAAAAAGGGAACAAATAAGATGTGTGCCTGATCACTTTGGGCCTGATATTGCAAACATTTACAAACATTAATAAAATTACTCACCTGTGTAGTCCCATTAACTTCTATATATAGGACTACTCATGCATATGTGTAAGAGCTTTGAAGAATCAGGGCTCTGAGTAGCCCCACTGACTTCATGTGGGCAAAGTCATTCATGTGCAAAATTGCCCCCCTAGACAATAAACTTTTTGAGGCAGGAACCTTTTCTTGTGTGTTTTTTCGGTACCTTGCACAATGGGACTCCAATCCTGACTGGGGCTATTGAGTATTACCACAACAAAAGTTAATAATAATAAATAATGTTTTCAACCTTTTTTTTGTGGGTGATCTCATAAAAATCACAATCCATTTTTCTGGTGAAGCAAGAAAAACAAATGTGATAATGCACTTCTTCAGATGCAAGTAATGGAAATCTCCAGAGGCAGGTATAAATCAGTATGGAGATAACGAGGTTAGTTCAATCATGGAGGGTGAGGTGCTCTGCTAGCAGTTGAGGTAGAGAAGGGGCATGAGTGGACGGGAGCTGAGGAAGCGTTGTTCCAGGTCAGCCATAAAAATGCTGGCATATTGTGGGGCCATGTGGGTGCCCATAGTGGTGCCACTGGTCTGGAGGTATATATTGTCACCAAATTTGAAATAATTGTGCGTGAGGATAAAGTCACAGAGCTCAGCAATAAGTTGTGCTGTGTCATCATCAGGGATACTGTTCCTGACAGCTTGTATTCCATCTACCTACGCTACATTGATGATATCTTCATCATCTGGACCCATGGGAAGGAGACCCTAGAAGAATTCCACCATGATTTCAACAGCTTCCACCCCACCATCAACCTCAGCCTGGACCAATCTACACGGGAGGTCCACTTCCTAGACACCACCGTACAAATAAGCGATGGCCACATTAACACCACCCTATACCGAAAACCCACCGACCGCTACGCCTACCTTCATGCCTCCAGCTTCCACCCCCGGTCACACCACACGATCAGCCAAGCACTGAGGTACAATCGCATCTGCTCCAACCCCTCAGACAGAGACCGACACCTACAAGATCTTCACCAAGCATTCTCAAAACTACGATACCCACCCGTATAGGGTGGTCAATGGATCATGTGGTGTGTCCTGGATGGAAGCTGGAGGCATGTAGGTAAGTGTAGCGGTCAGTAGGTTTCCGGTATAGGGTGGTCACATAAATACCACCCTATACCGGAAACCTACTGACCGCTACACTTACCTACATGCCTCCAGCTTCCATCCAGGACACACCACACGATCCATTGTCTACAGCCAAGCTCTAAGATATAACCGCATTTGCTCCAATCCCTCGGATAGAGACAAGCACCTACAAGATCTCTATCAAGCATTCTTAAAACTACAGTACCCACCTGCTGAAGTGAAAAAACAGATTGACAGAGCCAGACGAGTACCCAGAAGTCACCTCCTACAAGACAGGCCCAACAAAGAAAATAACAGAACACCACTAGCTGTCACCTTCAGCCCTCAACTAAAACCTCTCCAGCGCATCATCAGAGATCTACAACCTATCCTGAAAGATGATCCTTTACTCTCACAGATCTTGGGAGACAGACCTGTCCTCGCTTACAGACAACCCCCCAACCTAAAGCAAATACTCACCAGCAACCACACATCACTGAACAAAACCACTAACCCAGGAACCTATCCTTGTAACAAAGCCCGATGCCAACTCTGTCCACATATCTATTCAAGTGACATCATCATAGGACCTAATCACATCAGCCATACCATCAGGGGCTCGTTCACCTGCACATCTACCAATGTGATATATGCCATCATGTGCCAGCAATGCCCCTCTGCCATGTACATTGGCCAAACCGGACAGTCTCTACGCAAAAGAATTAATGGACACAAATCTGACATCAGGAATCAAAATACTCAAAAACCAGTGGGAGAACACTTTAACCTGTCTGGTCATTCAGTGACAGACCTGCGGGTGGCTATATTACAACAGAAAAACTTCAAAAACAGACTCCAACGAGAGACTGCTGAGCTAGAATTGATATGCAAACTAGACACAATCAACTCCGGTTTGAATAAGGACTGGGAATGGCTGAGCCATTACAAACATTGAATCTATCTCCCCTTGTAAGTATTCTCACACTTCTTATCAAACTGTCTGTACTGGGCTAGCTTGATTATCACTTCAAACGTTTTTGTTTTTTTTTTCTCTTAATTAATTGGCCTCTCAGAGTTGGTAAGACAACTCCCACCTGTTCATGCTCTCTGTATGTGTGTATATATATCTCCTCAATATATGTTCCATTCTATATGCATCCGAAGAAGTGGGCTGTAGTCCACGAAAGCTTATGCTCTAATAAATGTGTTAGTCTCTAAGGTGCCACAAGTACTTCTGTTCTTCTTGTTATCTCCATACTGATATATACCTGCCTCTGGAGATTTCCATTACTTGCATCTGAAGAAGTGAGGTTCTTACCCACGAAAGCTTATGCTCCCAATACTTCTGTTAGTCTTAAAGGTGCCACAGGACCCTCTGTTGCTTTTTATGTGTTCAAGGAAGTGAAGTGAATAATGGGCAGACGCCTAAAACAGAAGAGAATACCTTTTCAGCTCACCAGTGTTTGGTATGTCAAAGTCTGACAATGAGACTGAACGTGGCTTTTTTGGAAACACTGATTTTTGTAGTAGTTCTTCTGCTAGAGCTTATTAATTGCAAATAAAACAGCTGATACATTTAGTTGGGGTTTTTTTTCTGTTCTTGATTTGTTTGTGAGCCAATGTTCCTTTCTGCAAATGTATCCATAAATATTCACCAAAAAGTTGGACCAAAAAAATCAGCCTTTGGGTTATTTGCAAACTTCACTTTGATTCTTCATAGTGCAGGGTCATTTAAGTCACAATATTGTTTCTGTACTGAGTCCTCGTTAGATTGCTGAAACTTTAAACAGAAGAGCAACAATAAATGGCAAAAAGTGGATGACTAAAGACTACTCTTGCATATGCACAAGTATCCTTGTTAACAAATCTTCAATATGTCCAGCTCTAGCTTAACAGGAGTGAGTAGAGACTAGCTGAAATTGCTGAGAGAGTTTAAAGACAGAAATTTCAGGAAATGGGGAGCAAAAGGGAAGAGTTTCACATTGAGTAAGCTTAAATAAAGATTCTTCTTTGAGTGTTTCCCTTCCTATCCTTTGTTGGTTTTGTGTGTGAGTAATCACAATAAAGCAAAGGCAAGCATGTGTGTAAACTTTTGCAAGCTCAGCTCTGCAGAGTGTAATATCTTTGGGACAGGGGACTGTCTCATGCTGTATAGTGCTTAGCACACATGAGGCCTCTGGGTGTTAAAGTAAATAAATAATAATGCTGTCTTCCACAAGCAAGGGGAGAGTTCTGTAGTCAACAATTATCTTTCTGTAGTTCCCAGCTGTGTGGACAGCAAGTGAAATTTGAAAGAAATAAGATGCTTACCCTGAACGAGGAAGAAGTAGAAAACGGAAATAACAGCAGTAAACAATAATTGGAAATAGGGAAGAAAGTAATAGAAGAAAATGGAAATTTTGTTCTACAAATAATGTTTTTACACTTTTACAGTGCCTTTCCTCGTGAACAATTCCAAAGAGCATTGTATGATGTACAAACTAACAAAGGATCACTTTGTCCACAACCCTGCAGTGGAATGTAGAATTTCAACAGTTGTGAATAAGCAACTCTGCACAGTTGGTTGGGACAGAAAGTGACTAATACCCTGAAATTTCAGTTAGAT
Organism: Chrysemys picta bellii; assembly: GCF_011386835.1. NCBI lineage: Eukaryota > Metazoa > Chordata > Testudines > Emydidae > Chrysemys > Chrysemys picta. Next base: position 86,922,116 of record NC_088797.1, on the reverse strand, counting down.
AGGGTATTTAGAGAGGCAGAATGTAATTACATGCACATGTCAGTCAGGACATTAAGGTGAACACCACTATTTTCGCACAAAGTATCCCAGGCTTTTTGATGACCACAAGCAATCAGAACTCTGGTTTCCTATTTAGCCTGTAAGATGGTGCTTTAGGTGTACCCTAACATTGGTTCAGTACCAAGGTATCTACTACTTTTTGTGATTATAAAGGATCACTATAAATAGCATAGGACAATGCTTAATTTTAAAGGCCAGCACCACAGCCTGTTTTATTTGTGGCACAAAAGCATGTGTCCCCCATGGTAAAATCCCTGCAAACAAATATTATGATCCCATGCTTATGAATGGCTCTGCAGTGGATGATGGGTGTCAGGCACCAGAGACAAGCATTAAAATACAGGATAGGTAGATACCATATTTGGGGCTGACTCTGAGGGATGTGTGTCACCCGAGGCTTGTTACGCATTGTGTTATTCTGGAATAGCTTTCCTGGAATAACTATACCTGCATAACTCCATACAGATGCTCTTATTGCAGGCTGGTTACACCGTGTTCCCATGGGTTTTAATCCAGTAGATTGAGCTAAACTGCACAAAGCTCAGTCTGCCATGAGCCCGTCTACACAGGGAGTTATTCAAGAATAAGCACTGTGTTGAATCTAGATTCACAATCTACCTTAATCCGAATTGCCTTTCAAGGGTAGACCCCGTGGGCAATTCCCTCCCTCCCCCCCCCCCCCAGTTTTTAAAAGCGTTGCCCTCTACCCCCCAACCTACGCCTATGCTAAAAAGTGTGGGGCATGGCCCCTAGTGGCTCCCCCCTCCCCCGGTTTCGGTGCCGGTGGCCCCACTTCGCCTCTGCGTCCTGTCTGCCTGCGAGCCAGCACGGGGACCCTGCGGGGCCGGGCACGGCAGGAGGAAGGCCGGCCAGCCCAGAGCCAGCCAACCTGCGAACCCGCCCCCGGGCAGGGCCGAGCGGGGCGGTGCTGGAGGCCGGGCCTGGGAAGCACGGCGGGGGAGGGCTGTGCGGCATAGACCCGGCGCGGTGGAGCCCTGCCCGGCCAGGCCCCGCTGCAAACCCCGGTCTCGGAGTCGTTGCTGCCCCGAGCGGGGCTGGAGCCTCACAGCGGCAACAGTGAGTGGCTGCTGCCGGTCGCTTCTTTGGGGCCGCCGGGGACCCTGCCCCGCCTCCCCGCTCCGCTCTCCCTGCCGGCCCGGCTGCCTCTCCCCGCGTTTCCCCTGGCCCGAGCCGGGCCGGGGCGGCTGTCCCTGGCTGCCGGGCACCCTGGGCAGTAGCGGGGCTAAGTGAAGGGGGCACAAGTTGGGCTGAAAGCAACGTTTGTCGAGCTGCTTTGGGGGGAGCCCCAAGGGCGAGCTGAGCAGGCCCCTGCCCCACGCCAGGTTGCTGGAGCTGGGGTGGGGGGGCATCCCTAGGGGCCATTTGCCTTGTGGCCACTGGCGAGGAGGGTCTGTTGAAGGGTTTGGGATTGAAGAGCTTCGCCACACACGGGCGACTGAAATGCTAAGGTCTGGTCTGCACTACTGCCTTACATCGGTGTGATGACATCGCTCAGGGGTGTGAAAAATCCACCCTCCTGAGCATCATAGTTATACCAACCTATCCTCCTGTGTAGACAGCTCTGTGTCGGTGGGAGAGCATCTACATAACTACCACCACTCAGGGAGGTGGATTAACTGTGCTGATGGGAGAGCTCTCTCCTGTCGGCTAGGAGCGTCTTCATTAAAGTGCTACAGCGGCATCGGTGCTTCAGTGCCGATGCAGCATTTTAAGCGTAGACTTGCCCTAAGCTACTTTCTTTGTTGTCTTTCACTTAAAATGGCCCACCAGATTTCATTTTGAACTTGGTTTAAGGATAGATAGGCACAGGCTGATGCTGCCTTGTGTAGGGCATGAAATATGTTTGAGTTACTGTTCTGTGTGATGAGGGTTTATGATGGAAACATTGAAATTAAAGCAGAGGTGGGCAAACTATGGCTCACGGGCCACATCCGGCCCGCCGGACCCTCCTGCCTGGCCTCTGAGCTCCTGGCCCAGGAGGCTAGACTCTGGCTTCTCCCCTGCTATTCTCCCTTCCCTGCAGCCTCAGCTCACTGCGCCGCCGGCGCAATGCTCTGGGCGGCGGGGCTGTGAGCTCTTGCCAGGCAGTGCAGCTACAGAGCCACGGCATGACCCAGCGCTCTGTGCTGCATGGTGGCGTGGCTGGCTCCAGCCGGGTGGCGCGGCTGCCTGTCTTGGTGCTCTGGGCGGCGCAGCTGTAGTGCCGTCAGCCACCGGTGCTCCAGGAAGCGTGATAAGGGGGCAGGGAGCAAAGGGGGTTGGATAGAGGGCAGGGGAGTTCAGGGTGGTGGTCAGGAAGTGGGGGTATGGATAGGGGTTGGAGCGGTCAGAGGGTGGGGAACAAGGGGGGTTCAGTGCGGGGCAGGGGTCCCGGGGGGGCAGTCAGGAAGGGGTAGTTGGATGGGGTGGCGGGGGGCAGTCAGGGGCAGGGGTTCCAGGGGCTGTCAGGGTACAGAGAGAAGGAGGGGCGGATGAGGCAGGAGCCTGGGGGGGGGGCATCAGGAGGCGAGAAGCAGGGAGGTCGGATGGGGGCAGGGGCCGGGCCACGCCTGGCTCTTTGGGGAGGCACAGCCTCCCCTAACCAGCCCTCCATACAATTTCGGAAACCCAATGTGGTCCTCAAGCCAAAAGGTTTGCCCACTCCTGCATTAAAGCATTGACATTCAAGTAATTATTTATTGGGGCTCCACCCCTGTTAGAACAAGCACACTGATGTTGTACAATCAGACATGCCCCACATACTGAAGTGGGTAGACCTGTCTGACTGCATGACAGTTCATTAGATACTCCTGTTTGGGGTTATTGTCGTTGGCCCAGTGCTTCTTGTGACTTCCTTTAGCTCTAGAACGAATCCATCTGCTATTGTGCCAGTGAGCAGAGCATCATGCCTGTAGCCCCTCATGCACTGCATCATATCCCTCGGTGTCTCATCTCGTTCTTTGTCCCATTGTTTCCATCATCATCATCTCACCCTACCTTAAACCTTTCTCAGTCATGGTGTTTCCATCTTTCATTGTAGCCCTGTTCACTGTGTGTGGTCAGTGACCATGTCTCCTCTTTGTTATACTTACCTTAGTCTGAAATAACATCCCTGTTCTTTGAAAGCAGCATACAAACTAACCCATTAATCCTCAACATCCTTGTGAGGTACGTTTCCCCACTGTATGGGCAGGGAAGTGAACACAGAAATCAAGTGTTTTGCCCAAGGCCACACAGTGAATTAATTGTTGGCTAAACTGGGATTAGTACTCGGGAGTTCCCAATTCCCAGTCTCATCCTGCTTTCTTTTTGGACCACTCTGCCCCTCTTTCTCTATGGGCTGAGAGAGAAAACTGGGATATCTTCCTCTACAAGCTGACAGGAAATGTGTGCCTTGTGTTTCTTGGCTTCCTGAGATATTTCATCCAGCTGGCATATAATTTATGATTACTTTTATCATACATAATAATCTCTCTCTTTCTTTGCTTTTCCCCTGGAAGTGGCTGTTGATTTGGAAGATGGAGACGACCGATTTCAGCACAGTGCTAACTCTGCATATAAACCAGTGAATACCTCTTTCCAAGAAGAAGAGCCTCTGATTGAGGAGCCAGTGGGGAACAGATACAGTCTGCAAAAGCCGAAGGATCACTTAAATGGCGCCTATGTTATTTTTTTCATCCTGGGTATTGGCTCTCTGTTGCCTTGGAACTTTTTTATCACAGCAAAACAATACTGGATATATAAACTTCAGAACTGCTCCAATCAGCAGGAGCCGAAGGGACATGGAGTCTCTGATCTCCGTGTGAGTATGATGGGTTCCCACTTAATGTCAGCGTGCTAGCGCTTGCATCAGCCACTAAATCCAATGTGTTTGGGTTCTCTGTATTTTAATCTTAGCAATGGTTAACAGGAATACTAGGTACTGGGGTCGAGGCAGCTGACTTCTGCTTTCATATTGTTTAAACTGCTGTGGTGTTCTCTAAAATGGGCCTGTTAGTCACTCAGAACTAAGGAGTGGCAATAGCTGCTCTATAATTAAAGGTTGAAACTAGTTGTTGTTATAAACTTGATTTCTTCCCCTTCATCCTTTTGGCACTTCTGTAAAAAAAAAAATAAAAAAAATAAAAATCCCTCTGAAGTTTTACATACTGTATCTCTTGGGATAGAGAGCTTTTTTTTAAATGTGCTATAAACATAACTTTCAAAACCTCTTTTTATGTTTAGAACTTTTACCTGAAGTTCACTTACGATTCCTCCCCCTACTTGAAAAGTAAAATCTTATTTCTTATTCAAGGAATCTATCTCCAATTATAGCCTACAAATTTAATATGTTTTGACTTTTGCATATATTTTTGTAAATTTTAAGGTGGAGTTAAGGTCAAGAATGTAGTGTAATTCTGATGAGGAAAGTTAATGAGAGACCGATTATATGACATTGGAAAACTCTGGATCTCATAACTATTCCTTTTCAGACCACCTAACTTTTTTTTTTTTTTTTTTTTTTTTAAGGTTAGAATTTTTGTAAAGTGAGTCGAATACAGCCTTAGTTCTTTGTTCATTATGCTTTTCATTCACAAATATGTTTTAATTAAACAGAGTTGATTGTGTGCTTCAGCTTCAGTGCAAAAGCTCACATCATAAATTCTGATAGGGCAGTTGGATCTGGAGTTATTCACTACATTGCTCCATTTCCTCCTAAAAGTGAACTTCCATTTCCCTTCTCCTGTAATTTCACTGTGTGTTGCTTTCCAAAAGACAGTTCAGCACAGAAACTATTAAATATAGAACTGGAGGACACCACTTTAGCAATAGTCATGTTCAAAGTTAGGTGCATAGGTCAGACAGGACCTAATAATGCAATGTTCAGCTACCATTATTTATTGCTGTACTATAACCATCCTACTGAATGGTTGCTGCGCCTGTAGACGGTTGCCTTATGGAAACGTGCGCGTGCGCGCACACAGCCCACTCCTGTCCAAAAACCAATTTTCATAAATGGTTTCAAAGTCTAAAATAGAAGCTTTCTGGCTAGTCTGTTAAGATGTGTGTGGAAAGATAACTCTTGTACCTGGTGGACTGTAACAAAAAAAGTAAAAATAGTTCTTAGTTGTGAGAGGAGACATGGTGGATTATAGAGTTAACTTCCTGCTCTTCTTAAATTCCAGAATTAGGAATGCTGGTGACAATCTCATTCCTGATTAAGATGTCACCACAAAATAATGGCACTTAAAGAGTATATCTCTCAGATTCACTGACGGGGGTGAGGGGAGAGGATTTCTTTGTACTGGACAGTTTCTATTCAATGTAGCAAAATCTTGTTGTAGGGAAGCATGAAACCTTGAGAAATCCAAGGCCACCCGGCCTTCCTCAGATCAGCTTCATCAGATAAAATTAACATCTGTTTGGGCTGTAGTTTGGAGCTGGATTGCTGCTGCACTATGTAGCTTCTGGCCGTATTCGGAATAGACACTTTATATTCAGTTTGGTTACATCAGATGTTTCACCATGCACAGGGAAGACAGGAGGCACACGGTGTCTGTCTGCTTTGCCGGAGACAAGATTAGTACTAACACGGCCCTCTAAAGAGGCGTTGTGCTGTTTTCGACATCTTCCCCCTGTGCACCTAGTGATGAAGCATGTACCTTAGAGGCAAAAGTAATCATGACAGCAGGACTTTGCAAATGACAATTATAGCTGAACTTCTATGACACTAAGCCTATTCCAGGTCCTGTTGTTTACAATTCTGCAGGCCACCTTATGATTCAGTACAGGTTTTTTCCAAGTGCTGGCAGGTGTGGATGTAGTACCTGCTACAGCATTAAGCCTCTGGCTTTTGGCATGTGAGATGAGAAACTTGTCACCTCTCGATTCATGGTCCAAACCTTGAAAAGCAAACTTGCCATTGGAGGAAGTGGTTTTGTGTTTTACGTTGCATTTTTCTTCTTAATTCCTTGTTTCTTCACTTCTCATTGCTGCTGGATTCTTGAGTTCCCTGCAAGAGGTGCTACTCTGATGCCCCAATCTGAAAGCTCCTGTGGGTGAACACAAACACACCTGGCATCACAAGCACCTGCAGTCAGATCATTTCTTTACAATAAAAATAATTCATTCCAATTCTGCTTCTGAGTGTTGCTTTCCAAAGTCAATGTTGGCAAGAGAAGCTTCCCTGAGAGCAATCCTGACAATCTGAAAGTCTTCATAACCCACCTAAGCAGTACAGCTTGTAATGGCTTGGGAACTCTTAGGCTGGATGTATTTTGCTGCTTCTTGGTTTCTTCAGATAGAAAACGCATTTCTGGCTACTCCCGTTAGCATTTCCATCAATCGCTAATGTCTTTTAATCATAATGATTTATTTGACTTCCATCCCAAAGGGTCACAAACCACTGCCTAAATTTAGCAAACTGATGTAAAAAATTATACATGGATCACCTCACTAGCTGCTCAAAGGAAGCAACCTCTTGTTTGAAACATAGTTATTTAATAATGCACAGGAACTCTATGCTACAGTTCAGAGCAGGAAGTGTATATTACCTTTCTAAGGAATTTAGTTGGGTAGAATATAACTTGAGCCTGAAATTTGACCAGGGCACTGAGGTTAACATTCCAATGGCTTTTAACTCTAGTCCAGCAGTTCTCAAACTCCATTGCACCTCTGACAACAAAAATTACCACATGACCCCAGGATGGGGGATCGATGACTGAGCCCGCCCGAGCCCCTTTTTCTTATTGTTTGTTGCATTTCATTTTAAATTAGATCCTGATTCTGCAATCTGATCTATGTGGCCACAGCCCCATTGACTTCATTGGAATTCTATGCAGGAATAAGTTTACTGCATTCAGATATAAAAAAGACCTATCTCTGTCATGATTTTCCCACAGTAGTACCCTCATTCATTCATTTGTTCATTTTAAAACACCCTAAGAAGCAGGCTTAGGGTATGTCTACACTACCCACCAGATCGGCGGGCAGCGATTGATCCAGCGGGGATCGACTTATCATGTCTAGTCTAGACGCAATAAATCGACCCCTGAGCCCTCTCCCGTCGACTCCTGTACTCCAGTGCTGCGAGAGGTGCAAGCAGAGTTGACGGGGGAACGGCAGCAGTCAACTCACCGCAGTGAAGACACCGCGGTAAGTTGATCTAAGTACGTTGACTTTAGTTACGTTATTCATGTAGCTGAAGTTGTGTAACTTAGATTGATTTCCCCCTCTCCTCCCCCCTCTCCCCGTAGACCAGGGCCTAGTGGCAGGGAAGTGTGGGGAAAGAGAGGCATTTGGTTACAGTGGTTGTGAGGGCCATAGAAGTATCTAGATACATAGGAAGATCGGGGGATGTCTATGTAAATCAGATTGCAGGATCAGGGCCTTGGATTGTAAACGCTGAGGCAGGGGCTGGGGCTTCCTATGTGGTGGCACAGCTCCTAGTATAATGGGGCACCAACTGGCAGATATATTAGCCTGCCTTTGCCCAAATTAAATCCCATTTTGTTATCTTCTGCCCATGTTTCTAATCTAAAGCCTCCTTTCTAATCTGTCTCCTCAGTAGTATTTGCAACATCTGCCAATTTGGTGTTAGCTGTGAATTTCATTAACATGCTGTTTACTCTTGTCTTTCAGTGCATTAATCAAGATGTTAAATAAAGATCTGATCTAATATGATCACTAAGGTGGCACTCTATAAACCTCGCCCCAGCTTGTCACATTGCCAATTATTATTAATCTTTGATTATGGTCACTTAGCCAGTTTTCATTCCACATGAGAGTTTCTATCCAAGCCAATTGTAATTAATTTTTCAAGTAAAAAAATATTGCTATATGTTGCGTCTACCTTCCCTCCTTTGCTCCAGAGTTTAATATTCTGCTGCCACATTAGGCCCTAGCACACTCATATCACTTTGAAAGAGAAGAAATGGATTGAGGAGATGAGGCATTTCAGAAAGTAGATGATAGGACTTCCCAAAAGGAGAAAAAAATGCATTCTGTATTTGTAGCATGATTCTGAACTTTTCAGCTTGACATTTGTGAGTTCATTTTGGGATACACACCCTTCCTTACTGCCTATCTTCTCATTTTGGGTGGGTTAGAACACTGGTTCTCAACCAGGGATACGTGTACTTCTGGGGGTACGCAGAGGTCTTCCAGGGGGTACGTCAACTCATCTAGATCAGTTTCTCAATCAGGGGGTTGCAAACCTGAAGCGGGGGGGGGCACAAGTGCCTGGCCAGTGTTAGAGGGTGGCAAACAGGGCAACTGCCTGGGGTCCCATGCCACAGGCCCCCCGCAAAGCTAAATTACATGGTTCTGCCACAGGTGGCGGGGCTTGGACTTCAGACTCCTGAAAGGGGTACAGTAGTCTGGAAAGGTTGCGAACCAATAGGTTAGGATTTCTCTCAAACTGTTTGATCTTCTTCCCTACTTTTAAGGCAAGGCTCACCCCTAGAGCATTATTGATTAACTAATGTCTTTTTAGTCTTAATTGGAATTATCTTTCTCTCTTTTATAAATAATTTAGTACTCATGAAAAGTGCTATCTTGCCAAGCCTGAAGCCTCTACTTACCTACACACCAGCTATAGCAAAAGCAGGAGCAGTAGAAGCTTTCCCTAGGCTGTGCCCCACCCATAAGATCATATCTTTACCCCTGATTTGAAGGGACCACCCTTCTAGGGATGTGAGGGTAATGCAGTCACCATGTCCATCTGACCCCTGATTTCTCTGCCGATGAAAGAGCAGTTGCATTTTTTTCTGAAGTGGACTCTATCCACTAGGAAATGGATTGAAATCACCAACTTATTACCTAGGTCTCTAAATAGCCCTAAATGGAGTCTGGTCATTCTTCCTTAGGGAGTTTTGGGAAGGGGAAATTGTATCTGCTTTTAAGATCCAGGCTACTTGCTTATCCAGTAGTCAGCTCAGTGCCATTCACAGCTTTTCCAATAGAGTTCTCTGCTGATGCCGCCTTGCCCCCTGAAGATGCTGATGCAATGATCTCTTGTGATAAGGCATTCTCATGGAGAGCAGGGATGGAAGGAGAAGCTGAGAGAGGAAGTAAAATCACCTTTGGCTTCTTTATAGGTATCAATTAATTGGAAATGTAAAGAAAGTAATTAGTCAGAATGAGGAAATAGCCTTATGTTTTCTTCTTCCTGAAAACTGTTACCCGGCACTTTTAAGGACTAGAGTATTCCTAATCGAAGGGCACTGCCCACTATTTAGCTTGAAGATCATGTTTTTTGTTTCATACTTACTTTGTTCTTCATATGGGAAATATTGAGTTCCTTCCTCATTCCTGTGTATTCACTGGTGCAGAAATGAACCTGGGTTGGTTTTGTTTACTTCCTTGATGATGCACCAATATCAGAATTTATATTCTACATTGTGGGGTCAGAGGTTTTAGTTAGCTTGCTGCAGAAGCAGTGGGATGCTTAATGCCAGTGGGATTTACAAGAACATGAAAAAAAAGAAAGTCAATTTGTATAATTTCTTTGCAGTGGAGAGATGGGTTTCCAAGCCTTCACATCACAAAGTTGTGCTGCTTCATCATCATGTGATGGAAATTGAGTCCATTCAAAAATGAATTTTGGACTCATTCCACATTCTGCCCTTGTGGAACATGACACTGACTTTGAGAATTGTGATGAGAGTCAGCTCGTATGTCTTCATCCTCCAAATTAATTTCAGTATTTACGTCTATAATCTACATTTAATTTCCAGAAAAGCAAACCCATTTCTTAGTTTTTTCAGCCATTATAGTGAAATGACTTAACATGTTCATGCCAGAATATCAACATTTTTCTCCCTTTCATATTGTGAACCCATAGGTGCTTGGACACTGTGGGATTAGTGCTATAGATATGCCAATAAGTAAATAAATTAATGTTCAGTCATTTGCAACTGGCTTTCCTCAGATTCACCCCAGAATACTTCGCACTAGTCCTTGCAGCACTTCAGGAAATAGTGCAGCAATTTATGTGGCGTCTGAGAAGGACCAGTTGCAAAGAGGCTGAGCAAATCCATCTCAGCATATGCCTGTGCATAAGGAATGGGAGCAGGTTTGCCACTCACCAGTGATGGCTAGCAACCTCTTAGGTGTTACAACCTATGTACTGAGAAGTGGAGCTGAGCTTTGAAAATAGCAGAAAAGATTCCAACCAGTTCTCATGGAAATCTAGCTCTTGCCAGTTTGACTAATTTAATTTTGGTTTGAAGTCCTTGTGTGGTCATTGTTTCGGTTCCTAAAGCTCCTTAAATAACAAACTCTGGGGATCAGCGTGAAGTGCTATGTCATGGTTTATTAGAAGCTCATGGGTGACTAACTCATTCATGTGGGTGAGGTTTCTATGGATATTTAAGCAAATAGAAATAACTAGGGTGTGATGGTTGCAATATAGTTGCTGACGGCTTGATATTTGCCCGGAAAGCCTTCCTCTCCGCTGCATTCAACCACGTCAGATTGCAGGAGGGTCGAATTCAAACAAGGAAATGGATTTTCTTTTTGAATACTAGTGAGATTTTCAAAATCTCCTACGTGAATTTGGAGCACAGATCCCCTTTATTCATATACCTAAATCATTTGCCCCCTTGAGAAGCAACTGGATTTGTGCTCCTTACTCACTTTTGAAAATCCCACTCTGAGTGAATTTTGACAACTGTGAAAGGTGGTGGCTTGCCAGACCTGAAGGATGAAATCCTCTATCTACAGGCTAAATATAGCATAGTCGGCAGCAGTGCAGGCTTCCAGTATCCCACCTTGTGCTGTCCTCATGACTTGGAGGAGATATCTCTAGGAGTGGAAGGGGTAGTCCAGTCTCCGTGCCCATTTTATTCTTGTGTGTTTGCTGAGACTGTAAATGGTGGTTTGGTAAGGCAGATTTTGTGGTCTCAATCTAGTTCCATAGTCGTCAAGGGCTGGCAACCATATTTTGCACCAACCATCCTCAGATGGTAGTAGCCTTTGGTTACTACCAATCTACAGTCCTGGAGCCTTAAAATCCCACCTCTCTTGCAGGAAGGATGTGCCTTTTTACAATGATCAGGCAGGAATCCCCCTTCTGGACATTTGGGCCAACATTTTCAAAACTTGGGTGCCTAAAGTTAGGCTGATAAATTTGTATGTAGGCACCTAAACAAATGGGCTGATTTTCAAAAGCACCAAGAACCCAACAATTCCTGTAGTTGTCATTTGGGCATTGGTAAGAAAATCTTGGCCATTGAATTTTAAGGCACCAAGATTATGGGCTGGATCAAGCCTGTAACCTAAAGATAAAAGGCTCTGTTTGGAATTTAGTGTAAAATACGATTAATTACACTGACTTCCATCTGAGGATTTCAAAGTACTGTAGAAACCTAAATTAAGCTTTACAACATGCCTGAGAGAGAAGGAAGTATTGTTTTACAGGTGGAGGGACTACAGCACAGAGAGATTACCTAACTTGCTCAGGAAGTCAGTGGGAAAGATGGGAGGAGAACCCAAGTTTCCTTGACTCCCAGTCCTGTGCTTTAGTCTGAGGACCATCATTGCTTTTTATTAGGATGCTCATTTCTGTATGTCATATTTGAAAGGAGTCTAGTTCTGGTCACTAGGGGCATGAATCCTCCTGTCAGGCAAGTGGCATGGTGTTGACTCCCTTGCAACAGGGTTTTCCAGTGTTGCCTGCTTTGGAGCTGATACTACCCAGGCTTTTGGGGTAGGAGTGGTGTGCTACCCCTGCAGAGTCATCAGAAGCACAACTCTGCTATTGAAAGATGAGTTTACAACTGCAAACTATTCTTGGCTCCAACCTGCTTGCTGCTGCTAATTTCATGCCCTGTGATCCAGGTAACGCTCTAGTGCCTTGAGCCGCCACCCTGGGCCTGAATTGCTTTTCTAGCTCAGCTGGAGCCAGCTGCCTCTGCTGCCGAGTTTAGGCTGGAGCTGAATAAAAACTACTTTGCAGAAGCATTTTGGCAGCACAGAGCAGAGTCTGCTGAAGCTAGTGACTAATTTGCTACTTTGGTGTTTTGTTTTGTTTTAAAGTCCCCAGTATGCTGTTTGAATAACATCACGCATATGCAGAGATCGCAGTATTGTGTTGGAAGATGCTGTAATTAATATTGGTCATCCTCTCCATTATAAACCTCAGTTCTCATAGATTTTAGAATGCTGGTGATTTAGTTCCTTCTGGGTTGATGTGAACTATATAGGAGATTGGAGAAAAGTCCCCTCCCTCCTTTTATAAATGTGATTGAAATCAGCCCAGCTGGCTGCTTGGCATTCTCATTTTGCTTTGAAGAGGAAAAAGCTTGTTTTGTGCTGCATACGTAGTCATTGCATCACAGAATGGAGAGGTGACAGCCCTCCCCCCGCCCCCCTGTTCTGGTGACACCATGACTGGAATATTGTATTGGGCTCTGCTGTAGACAAACTGAGTGAAGCTCAGAGAAGAGAAACATATATATGGGCCTAACCAGGAAACAGTAAGAACGAAATGTATACAGTGTAGCTGAACTAGGAAGCTGGGCAGGGGTGGAGGGACAGAATATAAATCTACAGATATGTGAAGAATATAAACACCAATGCTGGGGGAAGGCTTATTTAAGAGGGACTAAGGGGTTATGAGTAGAAGCAATCATGACATTCAGAAAAGGAAAATATTAGGCTGAATTCTGGGGCATAGAAGATGGTAATTTCCCAACAGCAAAATGTAATAGTCTGGGAAATAGTCTTCTATGGAAAGTCATGGAAGATCCATCCCTGAAGATATTTAACACTAGGCTGGTCAGGGTACTAGCAAATGTTCTGTGAGGTGCCATCCTTGTCCTTGGAGCATGTAATGCTGTAGACCTATTTCTGTCTCTAGCATCTGTGATGCTATAGCATATTATGTTTTAAATTAACACAGTCAATGTTAATAACCCCTTAGATTATTCAAAGTGAAAAAATTTGAAGAATTCAATGCACAGTACTTGGTAGTGTTTGTACTCTGCTTTATACACTTTTTTGGCATGGATGCTAGCAATCAAATTTCTTTTATATCAGGTTTTTAGGGCCTTGAACAGCAGGATCTGTGCTTAGTGTTGTGGAGTAAAAATTTCAAAGCATCTAAGTCAATGGCAGTTAAGATCCTAAGTCACTTAGGCACTTTGAAAATTTTACAGTATGTGTAAAACAGATGAGCGCTTCCCTACAGTGTTGAAATCCAGCTACTTTAATTGGATTTTCTAAAATGTGGAAACATTTCACTGGTCAAAAGTTTAATAAAGGCTTGTTTTCACAAAACTAAATATGAGAGCGATAGTTATGGTGACAGCATCCCTTTAAAAAAATCCACAAACAAGGCTAAATTTTAACAATTAAATTTACATTTTTCTTGTAATTGTACTCTCCTGTACCACATTCCATTTCCCACAGCTTTGTGTTTGGAGTCTGTTCATTCATACTACAGCTATAGTAGATTCATGTATTTGTGTCTTGCTCTCTGTGTGAAATCGTAAACAGTGATTATTAGATTCTTTGCTGCTTACAGTAAAACTCTTTATGGGAAAAAGTAAATGAATATGCACATAAATTGAGTAAAAGACTATGGTTCAAACTCTCAGAAATAAGGAACATTTCAGGTAAAGGGAAAATATGCCAAGTACCTTCTAATTCTTGGCCATAATATGGCACCATCTTTGTACATAGCTAACAAAGAATTATATAACCATTTCCACTTCCTGTATATACTTCTCCACATGATGACCTACACATAAGCCTTTCTATTAGCTGAGACAGCAAAGCTATCGAAATAAAACAATAATTCTGCACCCTAAAAAAGGGGGAAAGTAATGAGTGTTTTAACAGCATAATAACACATAAAATGAATTCAAATATAAAAACTGATCTGTGATGTTGGCACAAAAATCATTGCCTTCATTGTAGTCATTTTTGCTTTCTGTGTCTCATTGATATTGTTGCCTGGTTTCACCTCTGTATGTCAGACTTGCAAATATTGACCTAAATGTCAGCCAAGTTACTCAGGGCATGTCTGCACCAAAAACTTAAGTCAACCTATATTAGGTCGACTTACAGCCACCACAGTAATCACTATTCGTGTTCACACTACCCTCCTTCGGTTGGTGGTGAGTGTCTTCACTAAGAGCACTTCCACTGACCTAAGAGGGGGAATGTGTGGAGCTGAGAGTCCAGGCTGCCTCTGTGTAGTGTAGACGAGGGCTTAGATGATACATGAGCAAATACAGTAAAGGTACATTTGAGTCCAAGTCTTTGGCCCTTTCACATAGAGTGTGTGTGTCTGGTGTGTTCTACATGCCTTCTTTCTAGCTGCAGATGCTTAGTGTTACAGGGTACGTCTTCTGCAGGGCCCAAATAACTGTGGGTAGAGAGGGAAGAAACAGGTTTGATTAATCATTGCAAACTTTCAGTTTAGTTAATTAACAATAATACTTTTGTATAGTACTTCCATATAAATGAATCCTCCAACACACCTGTGAGTCAAGTAAGCGTCATTATTCCCATTTGATAGGTGGAGAAACTGAGGCAAAGTGGTTAACGGATTTGCTCAAGGCCAAAGAGAAAATAAACATCAGAGGATTAGAAACTCTGCAGATTGTGGCTACCAGTCATGTGCTCCAGACAAAAGGCCTCATTTACATCAGTGTTTGTGAAGGGAAGGAAGGTAGGTCCAATGGTTAGTCTAGGATTAAGGATACCCACTTAGTTTCTCTCTGCCTCATTTCCCCATCTATAAAATAGGGCTAATAGACCCTCCCTACTCACAGGGATGTCATGAGGATAAATACGTTAAAGATGGTGAGGTGTTATGGTACTATGGCAATGGGGGCCACATATGTATCTGAGATAGATATCAGATTAGTTCTGAGCTGGGCATATGTGCTCTCCATGGAGGCCAATGTGAATAGGTGCAGTGCTGTTGAAGGAGACGATCTTTTGATAGATGGCAACCAACGTTCTTTTGGGGATGGAACCAAAGAGGTACATCTGTGATACACCGTAGTTTTGGGTGAAGACTCTTCTTAAACAGCTAAGGTTTTAAAAAAATGAAGGAATCCTAATAAAAGGCATCCACTGCTATTAGGAGAAGGGGGAGAAGGAATGGAAAGTTGAAATTAATTTGAGTCTTCTGTCTGTTTCTACATACTCTTGGTTCTGCCTTGAGAATTCTTGCAGTGGAAGTTCAAAGGTCTCCAATTAAAAGCTTCATTTTCTTTCCTAGTCACCTTCTCCTTGCCTGTTTGTTTGTCTCTCTCTCTGGCAAATAATACAATCCCAGATTAATAGCTGCTAATTCTCATGGATGTGGAAATATACTAGACTATAGACAATGCTGGCCTGAAACAAAGTGACCTCTGGCAGCCCAGCATGTAATAACAGCTCTGTAAATTGCTCCATACCATAGCTTTGTAGTGTTAGCAGGGAAATTGGGGTGGGAGGAAAGTACTTATTGACCAGGGTTGGATAAAATCAATGATTTAAAAAAAAAATACAGATTTTTAATTTAAAATTTATTTTTTAAATAAACCTATTTAAAATTAAATTTGAAGTGATGAAAACCTATGTTAAGCCTATGATCTATTAAAATCATTTATATTAAAAACAAAAAATAATATTAAGCAGTGTTATATTTGCTATCAAGTTTTAAAGAAAATCACAGCACTGAAGTGGTGGAAGTCACTGGCTAAGCACCTGGAACCAGAGTTTGTTGAAGTGCTAAACCAGCTTTGGACAGCAATAGCCTCTTCTATAAGTGCAGAGAGAATAATTTCTTCATTTCAGTATATACAACTAGTTCAGTTCAGTGACTAATTCTTTTTAAGTTAAGAAACCAATTGAATGTTGAAAAAGCAGGAAAGCTTGTTTTCCTCTTCCAATCTATGAATTAAAAACTAGGTGTGAAAGGATGAGATCTACTTGTTTTAAAATCTTGGAGGACATGGTAACCAGAAACAATCAGTTCACTTCGCTAACTACAGACAATACTTTCTTTGTTTAATAAATCAGTTAGTTTTAAATGCACAACATGTTTTAGTAAACTTTCTGATAAACTTTTTTTCTGATGTATCCCCCTTATTTAAGGTAGTTTTATTGAACTAGTAAAACAATTAAAATACTGTTTTTGTGCAGTTTAATTGAATTTAAATTTCTGTCCAAATTGAGATTAGGTGACTACTTTTTTACTGTGATTTGTCACAGTCACTAAGAAGTGCATCATTCACCATTTTTTAACATGATAAAAATATAAAAATTAAGAATCTGAATAAATGTATGTTAAGCGCTATATTTTTTTAAAGTAAATGTGTATAGCTATAGTATATGGTCCTGTTTTAGCAAAAAAACACAACCCACCACATGGGGTGTAAAGGCTATATTTATTTGCAAATCAACATCTTTTAATAAGCGACAAAGAGTCCTGTGGCACCTTATAGACTAACAGACGTATTGGAGCATAAGCTTTCGTGGGTGAATACCCACTTTGTCAGTCGCACCTGTTGCTTATGCTTATGCTCCAATACGTCTGTTAGTCTATAAGGTGCCACAGGACTCTTTGTTGCTTTTTACAGATCCAGACTAACACGGCTACCCCTCTGATACTTGACACCATGTTTTAATGGTTCCCAGCTAATGAGAAGTAAGCTATAGGAAAATAATTAAAAGTACCAGTACAAAATATGATTAAAATCAATTTTTTAAATCAAGGTTTCTTGCTTGGTGATATTAAACATTAGTGATTTAAAGCACTGCAATTTAAATCAATCCACCCTTTCCTCGTCAGTCCCATTTATGCTCCTGGCCATGGGATTGGAGGGCCTGACAAATCGCTACCTGATTGTCTGCATATACACAAGCTTTCCACACAAATACAGAGGTGCTCTAAATCATTAAGACTTCTTAATGAGATGTCCTTGCTGGCTGCTCAGTCAATTAGTCATTCCATTTGCAGTGCAGGAACATATGGGATTTCCCATACTGGATCAGACCAGTGGTCCATCTAATCCAGTGTCCTGTTCCTGCTGCAGGGGGAGGGTATAGGAAACTGTGTACTAGGCAGGTATGGGATTAATTGCCCAGGAAAACCTTTAGTTTGCTTCTAACCCTCTGTAGCTAGAGGTTGGTTTAAGTCCTGAAGCTTGAGGGGTTATAGCTCTTCCACAACTTTTGTTTGTTTTTATGCTGGATATTATTGTTAGTCACATAAACGTCTAATCTTTTTCTGAATCCTACTAAACTCTTGGCCTTAGTAGCATTGTGTGGCAATGAGTTCCACAGTTTCACTGTGTATGTATGTCATATAAACAAGTATTTTATTTTTTCAGTTTTGAATTTGCCATCTTTCAGTTTCATTAAATGTCCCTTTGCTCTTGAGTTATGAGACCAGGTAAAAGAAAGTTTCCAATCTGCCTTCACCATCTAATTTATAAAATGCTTTGGAGCATGTGCTATGATGGAGAGAGAAATGTATTTGGCAGTTAAATGTCATGCCATATTGTAAGTAATAGAGAGGACAACTATGTTCTGAGTGAACTTTCTTGGGCAGTATATAGTGACAAAGTTGGGGTGGGAGAACACACCACAACAGCCATTGCTTGGCCCACCAGGGCTTGGAATGCAGAGTCTAGCCTGGTTAATACACTAGAAGTCAGTGATCATTTGAGCCATTCTAGAATCAGCCACTCTGTCTTAAAGAATATGAATATATTTAGTCGCTTGTGCTGTTTCAGCCATTGATTAAACCCTTGTTAGATTAGGGCGGGGGTCGGCAATCTTTCAGAAGTGGTGTGCAGAGTCTTCATTTATTCACTCTAATTTAAGGTTTCGCGTGCCAGTAATACATTTTAACATTTTTAGAAGGTCTCTTTCTATAAGTCTATAATATATAACTAAACTATTGTTGTATGTAAAGTAAATAAGGTTTTTAAAATATTTAAGAAGCTTCATTTAAAATTAAATGAAAATGCAGAGCCCCCCTGGACCGGTGGCCAGGACCCGGGCAGTGTGAGTGCCACTGAAAATCAGCTCACGTGCCGCCTTCAGCACGCGTGCCATAGGTTGCCTACCCCTGGATTAGGGGGACCTGACCTGTTGTTTCACTTCCCCAGATGCACATACTTACTGTACCCTGCCAGGGTTGAACAAATCACCGTACTACACACATCCCAGAGGGATAATGTGATAATTGAGAGGGGGGATAGCTCCCTTTTGTGGACACCCAGCCAGCCAGTTGGCTATGGAATCCCTCTTGGTGGTTGTTCTTTACTTGCTTTACCTGTAAAGGGTTAACAAGCTCACAGGTAAAAGGAAAGGAGTGGGCACCTGACCAAAAGAGCCAATGAGAGGGCTAGGACTTCTTAAAATTGGGAAAAAACTTCCCTTTGTCTGTCTGTCTGTTGTTCTCAGGGAAAGAGGGGAACAGGGAGCAGTTATGCTATGAGAAGCTTTAAGCCAGATATGAAGATCATCAGATCATATCTAGAACTACTTTTAACAACCCAAATGTGTAAGCAGATCAGGAATGTTTAGAAAGACACGATTAGGTTTATTTCTTATGGCTAGTGGACTCTTCTGTGCTAACCCCAGATGGTTTTGTTTGCTTCTAAACTTTAAGTTGAACCCCCAAGAAAGCTATTTTGGGTGCTTAATTTTTGGAATTGTTCTTTTAAAAATCTAGCAAAAGCCTAAGTTCCAGATATATTTTCTTTCTTTTTGTTTTTAATAAAATTTACCTTTTTAAAGAACAGGATTGGATTTTTGTGTCCTAGGAGGCTTGTGCATATGCTGTTTAATTGGCTGGGGTCAACAGCTAATTTCCTTTCTTTTCTTTCTCAGCTCTTCCCGGTTGTGTGTGTGTGTGTGTGTGTGTGTGTGAGAGAGAGAGAGAGAGAGAAAGGGCTTGAGGGTACCGCACAGGAAGGAATTCCCAAGTGTGCCTTCCTGGGTTCCAAGGGGTTTGCATTTGGGTGGTGGCAGCATCTACCCATCCAAGATCAGAGAGAAACTGTAACCTTGGGAGTTTAATACAAGCCTGGAGTGGCCATAATTAATTTTTTGAATCCTTGCGGGCCCCCACCTTCTGCACTTGAAGTGCCAGAGTGGAGAATCAGCCTTGATAGATACTAATGCAGTAAATATTTTAGTAGCTCATACTGTTTATGGTAGCCAACACAGTAATGAACTGGAAGATTAAGACAAGTGCATTAGAAATAAGTTTGGTAAATTGCAGCTCAGTCTGTAGGCCCCCAGGCATTATGATGGTATGGCAGCTCAGAGCTTTGTCTTGGTGTTCTTGATTTGCTCGCTGCTACTTGTATAAGAGGTTTTTGAGGTAGTGTGTAGCTAGATTTGTTTCTGATTTTGGTTTTAAATGCCTTTGTTGCTTTTTGCAGGACTACTTTGAAAGTTACATTTCCATTGCCTCAACTGTGCCTTCAGTGCTCTGCCTGATTGGAAACTTTGTGCTAGTCAACAGGTAAGTGCAGTTACATCTCCAGTCCAGGATGCATTAAGCACCACCATTTGAAGGCTTGCCTGCTCCCTCTGCAGTCCAATCACTCCACCCTTTTCTCTAGTTTTTAGTGCTAGCACAGCAGTGGGCTTGAAGTCAAGCTGAAACATCTAAGGGGGAACTACATTTAACCAGAAAAAAATGTTAGCTAAACTGCTTAGGAAAGAGACTCACTCTGCTGTTCTGTCGCCACAGCAAAGCCCACTCAAGACACCTCTTAGGTATTAAACCAGGCACAGATACATTTCTGTGCACAAACTCATGTATATGTTCTCTTGGGTGATGATATTTTTTCAGAGAAATAACAGCCCACTGTAGAAAAAGGTCAAATACAGTATTAAGTTCCTTGTTACATTTCCCTGTGAAATCTGTGTTCTGAATGCTACTGTAGTTTATAACATAGTACAGGTCCCTGGAATCAGTGATTCTTCTTTGAATGATGGTCCCTATATGTATTTGTGGTGGGGTGATGACTCACCGGCGTGGCGTCTCCTGCTGGTCGTCTTGGGAATTACTCTTTCCAGCCCAGAGTGCCCTCTGCAGGTTGGTGGCTCGCCCGCCGCTGGCCCCCGTGTCCCTCCCGGACCCCGGTACCTCTCTACTTCAGGGTTCTGCCCCCAGCAGCAACCCACTGTCTCTGGGTCTCCCCTCCCAGGGGAACCTCCAACCCTCTAGCCCCACCTTGCCTCAGTGGCTACTGCCAGTCATCATCTAGCCCCCACTCACTGGGGTGGACTGCAGTCTGTAAACCACTCTTCATCGGCAAGGGGGGTTAGGACCTGCTGCCTTTGCCTATCTCTGGGCTGCCTCTCTGCAGCCCCAGTACCCTTTCATAGGCCTTCACCAAGGCCTGCAGCCTGGAGTTTTATCAGGCTGGAGCTCCCTAGCTCCCTCTGCCCTTTCCCAGCCCTGCTCCACCTCAGGTACCCGTCTCAGCTCCCAAGCATCCAGGTCCTTCTCTCTCAGAAGCTAGAGAGAGTGTGTCCTTTTTGAGTTTATGGCTCACAGCCCTTTTATAGGGCCAGTTGTGGCCTGATTGGGGCGTGACCCCAGCTGTGGCTGTTTCCCCAATGAGTCTAGCTTTCCCTGCTGCAGCCCTCTCCAGGGCTGCTTTATCCCCTTCAGGCAGAAGCGGGGTGACCACCCTGCTACACACCCTCCCCCTTAAGAATGTGCAGGGGGGATCCCTATTGCCCCAGTGCCCCTCGCAACTGGGCTCGCAGGGAATCCCTCTCCTGCTGCGGGCTCTCCACTATGTGGAGCCACCTGCTTCCCTCTATAACAGTCTGGGTCCCCACCATAGCCCTCTCAGCTCCCACGTGGGTTCCCCTCTCTGAGATCCCACCGTAGCCCTCCTGGATCCCGTGTGGGTTCCCTGGTTTATCTGGGGCCTCTCTGCCCCTGACAGTTCCTGGTTTGGGCCCCCAGCCTTCCCTGTCCCTCCAGCCTGGTCAGGCTCAGACTGGGCCCCTCTGTCAGTGCTCCCCCTTTCTTTTAGGGGGCAGTGCCTTTTTATATGGCCCTCATTGTGGCACTGGAAGCACCTCTTGTGCCTTCCCTTGGCCACGGCCTTCCCACTGTCTGTTTCAGGCTTAACCCTTCCCTCAGGGCTAGCCTGAGCCCAGCAAGTCCCCTGAGGGCACCCCCTTCTTGTGTGCCCGGGCTCTTTACAGGCCCAACATGTTCGGGGGCCCCCTTGTTACCCTCACAGGGGGCGCGCCTTCAGTTTCTTCCTTGTCCAGGTAGGGTCCCCAGTAGGGGCACTCCTGTTGGTAGTGTCCCAGTCGCCCACAGGCGAAACAGTCTTTAGGCCCTGGCACCAGCCTCCAGCCCCAGGTGCCTGGCCCCCAATGAGATCTATGTGCCCTGCCCCACAGCAGCTGAATCAGTCCCGCTTGCTGCTCGGCGAGCCGGACCACACAGACTCTCCAGTACCAGTCCATCTTCACCACCTTCACGTTTTCCCTCTCAGATCTGGGCAATAGTCCCACAGTCCCTGCCCTGCCCTTTGTATCAGGGGCGAACTGCGTGCCCACATTCTCCACCACGTGTGGCGGGGCGCCGACCCACCAGCGTGGCACCTCCTCTGCAGGCCGGTGGCTCGCCTCACCTCACCTTCAGGCAGAAGCGGGGTGATCACCCTACTACAGTATTCCAAATGTGGGGTGTGCATGCACACCATGCACCGGAGCCAGAAGGCTTTCTTAGCAGTGCCCTTTGATCCGCACATGTGCCGTGCATCCCCTTGTGCTCCCACCCCACGGTATAATAGGCTTTGTGGGTCGATGCCTCTCCAGTCCTTCTTACCGCCACATGGCCTGAGTCAGAACCCTTGTTCTTTCGCGCGCTTAGTTTTTACTAAATCTGTGTTCTGAATGCTACTCTAGTTTATAAGTAGGGCCCCACCAAATTCATGGTCCAGTCTGGTCAATTTCACAGCCATAGGATTTGAAAATTAGTCAATTTCACATTTGCAGATGTTTACAGCTGAAATTTCACAGTTTTGTAACCATGGGGGTCCTGACCGAAAAGAAGTTCTGGGGCGGTTGCAAAACTATTGTAGGGGGGTTGTGGGATTGCTACCCTCACTTCAGACTCGCCTCAGCAGGGCCGGCTCCAGGCACCAGGCAACCAAGCACATGCTTGGGGCGGCACCTGATAAGGGGCGGCCAATCTTGGGGTGGCGGGGGGCAGCACGGTTCGGCGCGGTGCGGCGCAGCATTCCGCGGCGGGGGGGGTGCTCCGGCGGCGTGGTGCTCGGCGGGGGGGGCGCTCTGGCGGCGCAGCAGCGGTGGGGGGGCAGCGCAGGGCGCGGCGCTGGGGGGGGGGGGTCCGGCGGCGCGGCGCTCGGCGGGGAGGGCAGGCTCCGGCGGCGTGGCGCTTGGCGGGGGGGGGGGGGAGGAGCGCTTTTTTTTGCTGCTTGGGGCAGCAAAAAAGTTAGAGCCGGCTCTGCGCCTCAGGGTACCTTTCCCTGCTGCAGGAAGCTCCGCCTTGTTCCCATTGACCAGTTTACCCCCTGCCAAGAGAATCTGAGACACAGGGCAAAGGTTTCCCCACCCACTAGGAGAAAATCTTTTAGAGGGAACTATAGCGCTGTACTTGTCTTGATTCCCTGTTGACTGGCAACTATAGTTCTATTTTCTGTACCTACGGTGTTTGCCTGTGTGCCAGTCCCTTTTATCTGTCTTATTCTGTGAGTTCTAATCACTGAAGAAAGAATGGAAATTAGTCTGAAGATGAGCCATATCAGTGCACAATGGCAGGAGGTGAGTATGTATGTGTACAGTACCTACTTCATATTGAGTAGGTACTTTAATGTTCACCGTTAATACCATAGTAATTATTAGCCAAGTGATAAATTCCTAAAATAGGTGCTCAGTTGTTACCTATTTTAGCATGTTGCATGCAAACAGGGGAAAGGGAAAGAAAGCAAAGGAGAACTTCAGAAAATAGCTCTTGTTTTTCTTGCATATCATTCAGACTGCTAATGTATCCATTTCACTAAACTATTATGTATTTAATGCATTACATTTAAATGTAGCATCTATCTCCTGCATATCACAGATTCTTCTGACTGGTGCATCTATAATCAATAAGTGTTTTATTATGTTAAATTTTCAACATCATAAATACTCATGAGGCAGATTAACATTATGAAGAATTCTGAGCAAATCGGTTCCCTGTGGTTCAAATATTATGCAGCATGTCTGGCTAGCATATGCTCCACCTTCAGTATAACAGCATCTTTGAGAGCTAACCATTATTGCTGTTTTAAAGTAGTGGCACTGTCTGTGGATACCAACACATATGAGATCATGAAAGTTTTTCTTGTACATCATTTGGGAGAGAACAACAAAACCAGGTACTGCTGACTCCTTGTGGGTGCGTGAATACACTTGTATTCATATCCGTGCTCCTGTTTGACCAGATATAATTATTTGTGTTTTAATTACTTTTCAAAAAGGTGTTCCATGCACACAAGGCATATTTGTCAGGAGTCCTTCATCCTCCTAAAAATGGGCCAGTCAGACTACAGTATTTGTCGTTTGGGTAACTATGAGGCATGATGCACCATATTGTGGTCCCTGGGAGACCTGCCTCGGAGAATAAGGTTTAGTACAGGAGACCTTGTATCTGAGGATGAAAGGAATATATTTCAACACTTCATCTCTAGATCTTGATTGCTAGCTTAGCTTTTCTTTTTCTTCCTTTTTCCTTCATCCCACCTCTGCCCTGAAGGTGAGCTGATAAAGTCTTGTGTGTCTATAATAAGTAACCTTCCTGTTCAGGCAACTAATTATCTTGTAGTGACAAGCATATGATTGCTTTCACCCAGCCTGCCGTATTCCCCAAGCAGACTTTGTTGCTGCTGTGTGTTGCTCTTCTGAGGGGAATATCTCCTGTTTCTGCTAGAAATAGATATTTACAGCTTGGTTGGGTTTATAGACTTATTGAGTTGAATAAGCACTGATGGAAGATGTGGAAGTCATCAACTTGATATCAAAACACTTTAAAATAATTACTTTTTATTTCTCCCCTTTTTCTTGGACCTTCCCACCCCAGAGGAATTAGTTCATAGCAACTTCTACACTGGCTTCATTTCTCTAGGCACCTGGCTTCCTTTGTGCTCTTGTATTATCTCCCAGTTGGCTGGCACATCAGCAGCCTGCCTTAGCCAGAGTATGCATTTCTAGGCTGTCGTTTGTGCTTCCAAAACAACTCCATTGTCAGTTCCCAAGTTCCCATGTTGTGGTGTGGCATCTTGAGTGTGTGCTCTAAAAAGTGGGACAGGGTGACAGCTACACACTTGTATGCTGCATTTTGACAGCAGTCAGTACTACTAGCACATGGCACTTCTTGGCTACCTTTAAAGCAAAGGTCCTTAGCTTGAGTTGTGAAAATTACTTAGTTTGTAGAGTACTTTGCATTTCTGTACCCTTTTCCACCCAAGAGTTTCAAAGTTACAAAATGATAGCCATTATTGTATTTGTCTGGAAACTTTTCAGTGACTAGGGTTTTTAAAAATGAAATATGTAGAATAGAGTAGATTGTGCCAGCCTATAGGCATTTGAAGGTGAGTCACATGTAAGGAGAGGCAGTATGGTCTAGTGCATAGGGCACTATACTGGGAGCCAGGAGACCTGGGTTCTTCTGCCAGTTTGCTAACTTGGGGCAAATCACTTCACCTCCCCCAGCTCTGTTTCCACTCCCCTTCCCCATAGTCTGTGTGTTTAAATTGTGAGCGCCTCAGAAACTGTCTCTTACTATGTGTGTACAGTGCCTAGCACAATCGGACCCTGATCTCAGCTGGGGCATCTAGACACTACCGTAATAGAAGTTATGAATAATAGATTTCTGTGACTAAAATAGATAGGAGGTGGGGGGGGTCTCATTTTAAAAAAAACCCAAACCATTGCATTTCTTCTGTAGGGTATCTGCCAGCATCCGCATTCTGTCCTCCTTGGCTGTCATGCTGGCTGTCTTCATGGTGATCACTGTGCTGGTGAAAATGGACACATCCACATGGACACAGCGTTTTTTTGTCATAACCATAGTTTGCGTGGTTATAGTCAGCAGCGCCTCGACCATCTTCTCCAGCAGCATCTTTGGCCTGACAGGCTGTTTCCCCATGAAGAATTCGCAGGCGTTGATTTCAGGTTAATCTCTCTCTGATATTCAAAATGGAATCGGTGGCAGTAAGTAAATAATTAGCTTTTTCAATGGAAAACTACCCACTCACTGAGAAACAGACTGACGAGAGCTTAGAAACTGCTTAGAATCATGGGGTTTAGTTTTGTGACCCGTGCTTTCGGTTCTGTAGCACATGCTCCATCTTGGTGGAGGTTTTGCTGCATCTTGCATTTAGACGTGATAATGAGGTCTGCATGTTGGCTGAAGTAACATGACCTTTCCTTTATTTAAAAAAAATAATAATCTGTAGACTGAGATAAAGGGAAGTTCCCAAGGAAGAAAAACAGCCAGTCATGTGAGTTGACTCTCTAGTTTCTGTAAATGTTTTGTAGACTGCCGTACTTCACTGTATAAAATAGTATTCCTTCTCTCAAAAGAGACAAGGAGAATACCAGATCCTTGGTATCCATATCCTGTAGGTGAATTTCCCCTAAACAATGTGAGACAAAGGACCACAGAGTTGATTTTTCTATAGGGGGAAGAACATTCTTTAGTTCCACATTTGTTTATATCTCAGGAAATATTAAACTTCGCATTGTCTCTCTTTTTATATTCCACATTTATGCTCATTTCCATAACTGATGAGGGACACGCTGAGAGTCATGAGTGATGAGGTCCCTGGAGGTTTGGCTGTTGTTGATACCTACCCTGCAGTGCATTTAGAATGTTAAGAGAGAGATGAGGGGGAAGAAATCAAGACAGTGACTTCAGAAATACTTCCTTGGGCCAAGGCAGGAATGTTTTAATGATTTTTTTTTTCACGGTGAGGGAAATTAGCTTGTCTCAGATGTGGCTTTTCCTGTTGTAAAAAATGTGTATGTGGTATTGGCAACTTGATTTGCATTTTGGGAGGTAAAAGAGAGAGACTATCAAACTCCCAATTTTAGAAAACCAAGCTTGGGTTTCTGATCCGGTAACTAACACTCTACCCTCTGAAACTAGGCATAGGAAATCCACATTAAAGCCCAGCACACCAGACCCACCTGGCCCCCACAATGTAATGTATTTGTGTACCCTTGCTGGAGGGGGGAGACGGATGGATGGAAAGCGGAGCTCCCATTTCACTACACAACTGGTACACAGTAGGGGTTGTGATCCAATAAATAACTGATTTGAGACCAACATAGAAGTAGAGGCAATACCAAACATGCAGATGGGCTTTCCCTTTCGAGGCTGCTGGGGTAACTAGATGATCCAACGTGTTAATGCACTGGCTTTTCACCTCTGGAGGCCGAGACTACAGTGAGGCTTGGGTCAGACGAAATGAGTTTAGAGGTTTCCAGCTAGCCAAATATTTGGGAGTTTTGGGATGTAGAAAAACCACCATACAGCTTGCAGCGATTGGCTGCCTTGTATCGAGAGACCTGGCGCTGGAATTCAAGCCGTGTTCATCGGTTAGGATTAAAATGCATTGGCTAAGTTGTGTGTGAGCACTTGCACAGCACTTGCCAGCTCTGTGTATGGCTCTGGCCAATACTATCAATGGCTCTGTTCCAAGAGCACTGAAGTTTGCCTATACATTTCAGTTAAAAATGGTTTCTGAAATTCCTAGGTGCAAGCCTCTTACCTTCGTCTCTCTAATTCCTGCCCTCTATTTCAGCTTTGAAGCTGCTGTCTACCCAAGTGTCTGGGCCTGGCTGATCCAGTATAAGCTGGGCATTATTACATGCTGCTTTGACACTGAATTCTTGCTTTTTCTCCCCCATGCAGGTCAGGCCATGGGAGGCACAGTCAGTGCTGTGGCATCGGTGGTGGACCTGGCAGCAGCAGCTGATGTTACAGACAGCGCCTTGGCCTACTTCCTGACAGCAGATGTCTTCATCATTGTCTGCATTGTGGTATACCTGATTCTTCCCAAGTTGGAATACTCCAGGTAAAGCCTGTCAAGCCACCAGGCCATTGACTATGCAAATATCCTAAGCACGGTTCACCTGATATAGACTTTGGATGTGGTGAATATGCCTCAGGTGCAGGTAGAGAGGTATTTTTCTCCCTAATAAGAGCTACAAAGTACATGATTGTAGTATGTTGAGGTGTGAAAAGCCAGCAATAAGAACAGCAGTGCAAATGGGGTAGCTGGGGACCTACTTTCTCTTTCATTGTGTAGTGTAAAGGGTCAGGAAAATCATAGTCTTATGTGATGCCCATTTCTCCTGCCATTCAGCAATCTTGCCTTTTATGTTATTTGCTCACATGCTTGTCTGATTGTTGCAAGAATCCCCCTTCTCTCCTACCCTGCTCGGAGGGCCATGCAACACACCCTGTGCTTTGCTGTCCTGCTGCTTGTGTTCAGTTCCTTCGCTGGGTCTCTTTCATATGATCTTCCTGATTTGACAGAAACCACAAACAGAAACTGGAGGTTTTGCAGCTTGTCTTGAGTTTCTGAAAAGCTACTTTTGTGAGGAAGAGGGGGAGGGGAATGACTGAAACCACATAAGCAGCTCTAGAACTGCTTAATCAGAAGTAGTTAAACTAACTCTTATTCAGATTACCCCCTGAAACATACAGATAACAACCAAACAGGTCCCCTGGTTCATGCAGTAACCAGTGGGACATACCAGTATTTTGGACTCCTCAACATCTGGATTCTCCAAGCCTGATTGGTTTTGAAATGTCTGTCAAGCCCTCCTGTGAATAGCTGGGCATCTCTGTGCATGAGAGGCATTTCTTGTTTAATTATGACACATTCAGGTTGGGAGAAGGGAGTTGGAAAGTCTATGGGATTTGAGTAAATTCCATAGGAAGCACTAGTTAGAGTGCATTTGTGGTGATGTAGGTAGGTTCATGTGGGAGCAGGAGATAATGTTTTTGTTTTGTTCACAGCCCTCTTTTATTGTACAGTGAAGAGCACAGGAAACAAGTATTTTGTACACTCCCCCATGATACGATTGACATGTGCCCATATTGTGTAGGGAGTGGGATCTTGGCAAGGAAGAGGAATGTGATCTTATGTGTCTATTAAATTCTAAGGTCATTGAAGTAGTCTGTATGTGTAGCCCTTTATTAAAATAGAATCCACTGACAGTAACTGTGGGGATTGCCACTGCTTGTGCTGAATTTCTGTTCTCCGTTTCCCTGTTGACAAGGTTTTAGGGAGTTTGCAGACATCAACGTTCTCTCTGGATTCTGGGCTGGGGAGGGGATCAGTTTCTAATGAGGTGGGCAGTACAAGCTATATAATCTAAATACTGAATTCCTTATTTGTTGGGTGCCAGCAAATTTTCCTGCACAGCCAAATTCTGTTCTCATTGCAGCTGTCCATCTTGATTTCATTGGGTTGTTGACCGTTTTCCTTCCTTTCTCCTTTCAGGTATTACATGAGAAGCCACAAGAGTAGCACACACCCAGCTGGTGTATTGCCTAGCAGTTATTTAGAGGGAGTGGATGAGTCAAAAGGCATCACCACCAGCTCATTTCCAGCCAAAGCGACCAGTGACCAAAATATCCCACCCCTACGTCCTATCCTGAAGAAGACCGCTGTCCTGGGCTTCTGTGTCTTCTATGTCTTTTTCATCTCTATCATCATATTTCCTTCCATCTCCTCCAGCATAGAATCTGTCAACAAGGACTCGGGGAGCTTATGGAGCAATAAATACTTCATCCCCCTCACCAGTTTCCTTTTGTACAATTTTGCTGACTGGTGTGGACGGCAAATCACCGCCTGGATCCAGGCCCCTGGCCCAAAGAGCAAACTGCTCCCTGCTCTGGTCCTCCTAAGGACTTTGTCACTACCCCTATTCATGTTATGTAACTATCAGCCTCGGAGCCATATCAAAATGGTAATCTTCAACAAAGATGTCTACCCGGCTGTCTTCATTGTGCTCTTAGGACTCAGCAATGGTTACCTGGGTACCTTAGCTATCATCTATGGCCCCAAGATCTTGCCAAAAGAGTTGGCAGAGGCAACAGGGGTGGTGATGACATTTTACCTGACATTAGGATTGGCGTTGGGATCTGCCTGCTCAATTCTTTTGGTCCATCTAATATAGAAGAGAGGTGGGAGGGTGAGGGTGTTACCAGCATCTTGGGCAGCACCAGATTGAGGCCACCAGCAGTTGGCTGAAGAACCCGCTCCTTTCCCCAGGGAATCTATGAAGTTACATTCCTGAACCTCTGATCCTGATCAGGTGTAGTGGGGCTCGGAAATCAAGCTCCTGAAAAGCAGGTGGGCAAGAAAGTTGAGGGAAAGCAGCGGAGTTACTTGCTGAACCTGAAAGGCAGGTGAAATGCATCCCTCATTAAGAAGCTCATAAAAGGAGTGCCTAGCTAATATGGGGAGAAACAAAGCATCTGCAGAGATTCTCTAGGCTCAAAAAGGAGCTTGATATGTACTCTATTCATCGCTGTCACCGTGTCTGTTATCATTTTGGTCTTATATTAACTATTTGCTGGCTTCCCAAGCAAGAAGGCTGACTAAACTGGTTCAAGTTACTACTAACGGTAGAGGTGAACTAATAATGAGTTTTGTAAAAGAACACAAACAAATAAACAAGCGCCCCCCTCCCCCATGGTTTGTGGGAAGTTCCCACAGACTGTGTCAAAGGGGGTTAGTCCAGAATGCCAGTTGTGATGGTGTGAAAGCTTCATCTCCAGGAACAACTCATTAGGTCCAGTGGATGTGCACCAAATGTTGCTCTTTTCCTTCCACCCACAGTTATGCCTTCTTTCATATATCTGCTGGACCCAACATTGCAAGACCTAACATTTTCAGATGCTTCAGTAAGCCCCACTATTTTCTGCTGGACAATTTAAAAGGACACTCTTGGAGGATTTGTAATTGTTTTATTACTGAATTAATGCTGTGGGACCTTGAAAATGAAAATGAAATCTATTTCCCTGTGGAATACTTCCCTCGTATGATGTACATAAACACTGCTTTGTTATTTAGGATTGCTTATTACAGCTGACATTGGGTAAGTGTATAAATTTTAATGCTGTTTGTATGTGTATGATGTGGAACGAAGCAGTGAAGTGTTATTCTTGGGAAAAACCACAGCAAAGTACAATACTTGGATTTTATACACTTTTTCTAAGACAAGGAAAAACTCTGAATATTGGGCATAACTTCCTAACAATGAGGTCTATCAGACTGTGGAATAGTTTCCTTAGGGATAGAGTGGAAACACCACTGCCTGCGTCATTCCAAATTAGACTGGGCAAAGCATTGATAGGGGGATGTCCTAGATCTCCTCACTCTTAACTGCATATACTATTGGAGAGTGGGGTAATACTTTGTGCTTTACTAGACTTGACAACAGCCCTTTTCTGTGACTAGCATAGTAGAATGATTAGCAGCTTAATTGTTTTTTTTTTTTTTTTTTTTAACTTCCTGTGCTGCTCTTTTTACCTAAATCTTTGAACTGGTTCATGTTGTGGCAACTTTCACAAATTCAAGTGAATGGACACTAATGTTTTTTCTCAAACCTACCAAATGGTGACCAATTAAATCTTAAACTGAAAAGGATCCAGTAATAATAAATTTTGCTGATATTTTTAAAAGTTCTACGATGTGTGTTGAGAGGAGGAAATTTTATTAAAGAAAAAGATTTATTAGAGGGAGCGCTTTATTATGTTTACTAAATTCACTGTATGAAAAACATTGAGACCCCAATTAATTCAAGTGGACTGGCTGTGAAGGAAGGGAAAGATTACACTGATGATCTGGCATTAGATAAATTTGGCCTATACTGTTATCAGAATAAGGAGATGTTATAAAGCAAAAAGATTGTCTCCAAATGGGATGGCTTTTTAAATTTATCTATGAAATTTAGATGAAGCACAAACTAAACTAAATCTGTTTCTGATTATATTTTTACTCTAAAATTGGATGGATATATGCTGTAAAAGGAGATTGAGTAGCAGCCTAATTTTATAATTTGTCATTACAATTGAATGCCTCTGGAGAAAATAACCATGGAAAATGTTTCCGTCCCAGGATTTGATGTCTCAAGGAATTGAAAGAGGAATATCAAACCTTTTGCTTCTAGATAACTGTTTCAAATTCACCCTCAGCTGGTAACTTCTTTAGATTTTAGTCTCTCCTTTGAGTTCCTAATGTGCCGGCGGTCATGTGCCAAAAAACTGCCACCACAACTAGTTCTCATGATAGAGATGCTATGGGATGAATAGCCTTGGGAGTTAGAACTCACCTAGAGTTAGTGCCGGTAAGTCATAAGATTTGTCAGGGTGGCGTGGCCGCATGCCATGCTGCTGCCAATGCAGGGCCATTTCTGTGATGGTTATTTAAAGGCTTTCAGGCTTTGGTGTGGATAGTTAAGAATTAAAACTTGAAAGATATATTTAGTTTTTTTACTATTTAACATTTGACAGAATATTAATTGAAAAGTAATGTGGCCTAGTTGCTGAAGCCAGTGCCCTGTGTTCTGGAGTCTCTTCCTTTTTTGTGGTCTGTGTGGGCAGTAACAGTAGATGATAAGGTTTTAAAAATTGAAGTTCAGTTTTGATAGCTAAGAGTTTCACAAAGTGTCTACCCACTGCTGGCTTTCATTACTTTATATAGAGAATAATACATGGCTAGCATATAACCTACCATGATTGACAGCAGTTATTGAGACTGAACTAAGTGTTTTTTCAGTATTTAGTCTGGGATCATGGGTAACACACAGTTCAGCTTTATAGGTAATTTTAAAACATAAAATCCAGACATGAGTGGAAAATTTACAGGGCATGTGATGCAGAAGGAGAAGCTTTACAGAATGTGACTTTGCATGGTATAGGCTTTAAAAAACTGAAATGAATACTGTCATTTCACTAGGAACTAATCCTTTGGCCTTCATTGCGTGGAAATATAGTACAGCCTGGCCAAGGCTGATACATGTTTAGATTGTAAAGGGTAGCTAAATGACTAGGTGGTACAGTTTAAATGCACCTCTACCACTGACAACCATTCTGCAGAAGCCCAAGGCGCAGGTATGTGTGTAATATTGTTTTAAACCAAAATAGGACTTGGTTCATACTGGTGCTTGTCACCTCTGCAATGTTGTGAAGATTTAGGAGCCTTTGTGTGGTGTAGCAGGGTACTGCACTAGTCTCTCATCACTGGAGAGCTGAACTCAAATTCACTTTAACAGATAAAGACATAAAAGTGACATTTGTGGTCGTAACTATTTCCCACTAACATTTTTGCCTATATCACATAAGCCCTATGCAATATCGGATAATTTTCATTCTCTTTGCAGAAAAAAAACTGAGCCTGGAATAGAACTGTGTTGGGAAATATATGTACATAACCTCCATTCGGGGTAAGATATTTTAAAAAGAGGCTTAAACCCAGCATCCAGTTTTATACCTGCAGTCAATTGTACAGACACAAACAATGGCATTAGCACTTCTAATTAGCTGATTGCAACTGCAGATCAGGTAGATGCCTAAATACAATCTCTTGTGTCTGCAAATGTAAAGCCATAATTAAAATATTGCCTATTGATAGCTCTGGGCGGGGCTGAATGTAACTGTGATGAAGTGGGGTTTTTTTACCTTGTTATGTTGCATGTGAGTCTTACTGTCCTGTACTAACACTGTGTGTATCTCAGTTTCCCTGTGTACTGCACCAGTGCGTAGGTGGTGGGAATTGGGTGCGTGACTTTTGCGGAGGCCCTCAAGGCAGGTGAGGCTGCCCAGCTGCCTGCATGGAGGTGATGGTTGATGCCTTTCGTAACCTGAGAACCAGGAAAGGAATACAACCAGTGACATTTTGCCCAGGAAGCAGGACAAAGAGCGGAGGAGGAGCAACGGGCATGTCGGAGGCCAGGCAGCAGGGTCCATGGCAGTCTGCTGTGGGGAACTGGAAGAGGGGGAGTCCAGGCCGTCTGACCCAGGGATCCCCCAAGATGGACTTGGCTAAAACTCACTGATTTCAGTGCTAACAAGTTCTGTTCTATGCTGTGTACCTGTCAACTAATAAACCTTCCGTTTTACAATGCTGGCTGAGAGTCATGTCTGACTGCAGAGTTGGGGCGCAGGGCCCTTTGGTTTCCCCAGGAACCCCGCTCATGCGGACTCGCTGCAGGGAGCACACGGTGAACGGGGATGCTGAATGCTCTGAATTTCAGACACAGGAAGGCTGAAGGCACGTAGACTTCTTGCCCTGGCAACAGTGGCATGCTTCACCAGAGTTCTGACTGGCTCTTAGAGAACAGTTCCAGAGCATCGGCCCGGTGTCTCCGTGACAGTTACAAGGCGCTCTTCCTAATGCTAAAATTTATTTCAGATGCTTAAGACTGAAAGGACTTCAGCTCAAGGTTTGCTCTGCGGTTCTTTAATATACTTGCTATGGGTGTCTAAAAGTGTTCTCAATGGATTTTTAAAATATGAAGCCACCTGCTCAATGTTCCTTCTTTTAAATCTCCCTAATTGTGAGTAGGGTACATAGTATTGAGAGAGAACACGATCCTTGAGAGGGATTGCTCATTAACTGATTATTTTGCACTTACTCTGATTCTGTCCACAGTTAAAAAGGGAAATGAGGTGGTATCTCTTGAAACAGAACCCTAATTGTCTCATAGCATTACTAATAAAATTAATTTAGTACTGGGTAAATGCTGGAGTCTGAAGTGCGTGAATTTTACTTTGACATATTCAGAGTCTAAGCAAGCTTTCCACTTCCATTACTGATCAATGGAATGCATTTTCAGCCACATCTTGTGATCGGTTTCCCCCATTACTGGTTACACATTTGGTGGTATCATTACTGAACCAAAGGATGAGAAGCCAAGAATGAGGGCTTATATACATGCACACAGCCCAAATGTATACTGAACTCTGATTTGAACCGAGTATTGTCATTGTTTTGTCCTGAGAGAGCTTTTGAAATGTGACTGTTGACCTCCGTAAAGTCTTGGCATTCTCTTACAGTGATTCTCCTGTATCCACTCTCAATTTATCCTCCCCTACTATGTGTTTATTTTAATGCCTTTATACCTCCCACTTCCATAGCACCTTTTTATAGAAGGATATAGATAGAGAGGTTCTACAATCACTGTTAACCTTACAAACATGTTAAGTATTACACCAACAATATATCACAGAGATGGAGGGGAAAAATAAGAAGCTTAAACCTGGCCTCTGATTTTATGCCAGCAATTAATGGGTAGATCAAAACTGTGCTCACAAAATTTAAAGGCAATGTCTGATGGAGCATAAGAACAATAAGTAGTAATGGAATCCACAACTTCTGACTTTTCCAATCCTCTTCTGATTATTAGACCAGACTGCATCTCAGATAAAAACATTGTTGGAGGCTCAGCATAATTATAGGAAAGGTAGTGAGGTAGGCTCAAAAAGAGTTTTGGAGCCAGTTATAATGCAATACCTTCATATGACCTGGAGGAAGATCCAGAGAGACTGCTTACTGAACTTACAGGTGATGCAAACGAGGGATTTCTCTTACCTTTATTGGTGTTATTAATCTAAGGGAGTTAGATAAATGAGGGGAGAGGGGAAATCAATAGAGGTTCAGTGTAGGAGGCAGAATCAGACATAAATATAAAATGGAAGAATCCTGGTCAGAATACAACACCACGGAAGATTTAAGGCAATGACAATTTGAGCATGTGCTGTGATGCTGCAGCGAAAAGAGACACATAATTTATAGGGTATTGCATATAACAATTGGGATGTAATTCTTTCTGTATACAGCATGGGCAAAGCCACATGATGCATTGTGTGCATTGCTGTGCTGTATAAGAGAGATCAAACTGAAGAGTATAGAAGAATGGCAACAGAAATACTAAGCAAAAAGTGCCTTTGAAGAAGATTGGCTTTGCAGAGCAATGCAATGACCTAGCAAGCATGTTTATACAGCCACTGTTGTTGAACATATTCCAGGTTAGGCCTGACACCCACTAACAGGAGGAATAATTAGTCAGGAGGCTAGAGGTAGTATACAATAGCCAACTAGAGGTTCCTTCCCAACCCAAATGAATCCAGTGTTGGTAGCACAAACCAAAAGGCTGCAGTTTACTTCAGTTCCTTTAGACACTCTGGGATGGGGAAAAGGAATTCATGCTTGTCAAGCAGGGGTGGAGAGATTGTTTTCAAGCTTCTAAGAGCAAACTGCAAATAACTGAGCATCGAAAGCATTACAAAAAGAAGATTGCCCTCTTAACAGAATGATAGGAAAGCTCTGCTGAAGAATCCAAGCAAAACCCAAAGCTATGTATATTGAGAGGAAGGATGGTGTAATGGTTAGGGCACCGGCCTGGGACTTGGGAGACCCAAGTATTGTTTACTGTTCTGCCACAGACTTCCCTTGTGATCCTGAGCCAAGGCAGTTAATTGCTCTCTGCCTCAGTTCTTCACCTGTAAAATGGGGACAATAGTAGTTCCTTACCTTCCAGGGGTGTTGTATCTTAAAGATTAGGAGGTATTCAAATACCACTGTGATATGGGGAAAGGTGGGGCATATAAGTTCCGAATATAGAATAATTATGTTCTGTAATGCCAAAGTCATTCTTATAGATGCCTTGGTGGAAATAGTAGTAACAATAACAATTGTGGTGTTGATTTTGTTTAAACAACAATTTTTTGGCACTTATAAAAATACATAAATGTTTGATGTGGAATTAAGTTGTTAAGCCAGGTTTAAAATTCACGAATTACAAATTCTCACTGCAATCTACCAGAATCAAGACGAGCGAGCAAATTAAATATCCTGCTTCAATTTAGCATTGATCAGTACTCCAGAAATATTGAGGAAAATTTACCTTCTTCAAGTGATTACTCATGTCCATTCAACAACTTAGGAGTGTGTCCTCGCCACATGCACCAGTGCTGGAAGTTTTTCCCTCAGCAGTATCCGTAGGGGACCGGCTCTGGTGCCCCCTGGAGTGGCGCGCATATGCCCCTCCATGCTCAGTTCCTTCCAATGATGGTGCATGGAACTGGTGCTAGAGCTGTTGCATCTCGTTCTTTCAAACTCATTTGCCTCTTGCAAATATTATTGTATATCGTTTCCCTCTAGTTTAGTTCAACCTATTTGTTAAGTTAGAGACTAAAGGGACTTTGCCATGGGACGGGGCATGCCCTGGTCCCCAAGCTTTAAACCCTGCGATCGCTGTAAAAGTCCCATGCCTATTAGCAATCCACATAATAGTTGTTTACGGTGCTTGGGCAAATCTGCAAGTCCTTCAAGCCCAGGATGAAGAAGGAGCGTGGCATTCGTTTGAAGGCGCGCCTGATGGCATCTGCCCTTATCCCGATGCTGGAGCAGCGCTCTGATTCGGTGCTGAGCATCGTGATCTCAGTGTGCAGCACCCCGCCGGTACCATCTACGAGCCGGCACTGGTCTCCTTCCATGGCTCCAGCCAAGGAGCCCAGGAAGACGCGACAAGGAAGGTCTCCAGCTTCCCACAAGGGAAAGAACAAGTCTGGGGTGGACCAAGGCCCTGTCTCGGGCACCTCTTCACCCTCTTTGGGATCTGGGGCCTCAGCTCAGGTTGAGCAGTGTAGCCTAGCCCACTCGCTGCTGGCTACCCCGGATAGCGGCAGAGGTCCTCCTCAGCTCCAGATGCTGTCCACACTGGAGGCTCTGCAAGCCGCGCAAGACATTATGTCCCTCTCAGGGCCGCCCACTCCGCCCCCTGTGGGGTCTCGGTCCCAGGGTAAACCCGCATTGGGATTACCACAGTCTCCACTTTCCCGCAGCGCTCCCCGTCACGGAGAACGTCCCACCAACGGTCGCCCTCTCGCAGCCAACACGCTTCTGACCGTGACAGGCAGAAGCTTCGCAGCCTCATCTGGTCTCCGGACCTCAGACAATGGCAGAGAGGCTCGAGGCGCAGCTCGCTGGTAACCAGGCACAGACCTCTGGAGGCACGCCCCCCCGGCAGGAGTTTCGGAGTCTGCGCCTGGAATCTCTGTGGCACTGGTACTGCTCCAGGGACAAGTTGAGGGACCGACAGTACCGTTCCCCGGACCGACGGTACCGTTCCCTGGACCGTCGCCAATCCCCTAAGGCAGCATCATCACCTGCAGATGCATCTTCACAATGTCAAGTCCACTCTGGTTCCTGGTCCCGCTCCACAGCCTGGTACCACATGTTAAGTGTGAGGCGTAGATTGCTGACCCAGTGCCATCGCGGATCCGCCAAGTGCCACTGGTTGCCGAGGCCCTGAGCCAGATGCTGGTTGAGGTCAGCCAGATCCAATTCTGGGAGGGATGACCGGTACCGATCGGCACAGAGCCACCAATCAGCCCCTTCTTGGTCGCAGGGGAGTGACTGCTCGGGCTCAGGTTCAGAGCAAGGTTCCTAGTGGCGGGACAGCCTCCGGCACCTATGGCGCAGACTAAGTTGGCGGGCCCGTGGCATCAGACTCCGTGGTAGGCAAAGTGGTACCCATGAAAACCATGTGGGTTCTCTCAGCCCTCTCAGGCCACCTGCTCAGTATCCGGAGCTTCGGAGAGACCGGCTACTGCCCTGTCTCGCCCCCTCCAGCCCAAGAGGCCTCGGCTGCAGGCACCTCGCAGGCGCAGGATGAAGTGGGTGGGCGAGCAAGCCACCAGACCACCTATGGTTGTGGAGGACCCCTTGGTACTGGCTTCCTCCTCCTCGTTTCCAGACAAGGCCACATTGGGGCCCCCTCCACTGGTGCTCTAGGATGATGCTAAGGTGCATCAGGAGCTGTTAAAGAGGGTTGCTGCCAACCTCGACCTCCAGGCAGAGGAGTTAGAGGAACCCGCAGACTCCCTCTTTAATGTTCTCTGCCCTGTGGCCCCGGCCAGAGTAGCTTTGCCCCTACATGAGGTGGTCGCTAAAATTACAAATGACCTCTGGCAAACCCCCTCCTCCTTGCCTCTGATCTCCAAGACGGGGGAGCACAAGTACTTTGTGCCTTCCAAGGGCCATGAGTACCTTTATACCCACTCTGCTCCCAATTCCTTAGTGGTACAGGCAGTCAACCACAAGGAGAGACAGGGTCAACTGGGGGCTATGCCTAAGAATAAAGACTCAAGGAGACTAGACTTGTTTGGGCATAAAGTTTATTCATCCTCCAGTCTACAGTTGCAGGTTGTCAACCATCGGGCCTTACTAGGCTGCTATGATTTTAATAGGTGGCAGGCCATGACCAAGTTCGAGAGTGCCCTTCTTGAGGCTTCTAGGAAGGAGTTCCAGGCGATCCTGGATGAGGGCACGACTGCAGCCAGAGCAGCTCTCCAGGTGGCATCGGACGCTGCGGACACCGCCGCCCATACCATGGCATTGGCCATCTCATTGTGCAGGGCTTCATGGGTGCTCCTCTCTGGTTTTTCCTTGGAGGCTCAGCGGTCAATGCAAGACGTCCCTTTTGACAGGCACGCCCTGGTCACCGGACAGACGGACATTAAACTCCATGGCCACCAACCTCTGTCTACATCCCAGGCAGGCTTGACCCGCAGTAAGCAGACGGGCAAGTGCCCGTTTTGAGGGTACGCCCGAGTGCGACCTACTGGATTGTTCCTCAAATCCTTCCTCCCCTCTGTTTGCTAATCGCCTTTCTTCCTTCCTCCCTGTGTGGGCATCTATAACATCGGACTGATGGGTCCTCAATACGGTGGGTCCTCAATACACTCTTCAGTTACTTCCTACCCCCCCTTCCCCAACCCTCTTCAGGGACTCCTTTTACAAGAATCTTCTTGTACAGGAGGTAGAGGGTCTACTACAGTTGGGTGCGGTGGAGGTAGTTCCTGTGGAGTACAGGAACAAGAGGTTCTATTCCCGATACTTTTTAACCCCCAAAGCCAAGGGCAGTCTGCGGCCCATACTAGACCTGCGGGGCTTGAACCACTACTTAGCAAAACTGAAGTTCCACATGGTCTCCTTGGCTTCCATCGTCCCCTCCCTGGATCTGGGAGACTGGTATGCCGTCCTCAATCTGAAAGATGCATACTTCCACATCGTCATCTTCAAGGGACACAGACGCTTCCTTCCATCTTCATGGTAGGTTCTTACCACTATCAGTTCACGGTCCTTCTGTTTGGCCTAGCGACAGCACCACCGGTATTTCCCAAGTGCATGTTGGCAATGGCAGCTTACCTCAGATGTCAGGGTATCCAGATCTACCCATACTATGATGACTGGCTCATCAAGGGCAACTCCAGGTCCAAGGGGACGTCGTGGTGCTGCTAGCCACATGCCATCACCTTGGCCTGTTGGTGAACAACAAAAAATCTCCTGGTACAGAGGATAGAGTTCATCAGAGTGGTGCTCGACTCGACCTGCGCCAGGGCGTTCCTGCCACTGGAGAGATTCAAGGCACTGACGGACCTCATCGCGGAAGTCTCCACATTTACCCTGACCACGGTCAGGGTTTGCCTGTGCCTACTAGGTCACATGGCAGCATGTACATGTGTAGTGCTCCATGCCGGATACGACTCCTGCAGCAATGGCTGGCGACAGTCTATTCCCAGTCCAGAGACCACCTGGAGAAGGTCATCACCATCCCCACGACGGTACTTACCTCGCTGCGATGGTTGACCGACCCCCAGAAAGTCCTGGAAGGAGTTCCCTTTGTCAGCACTCCTCACTCAGTCAAGTTGGTTTCGGATGCCTCGGACCTCGGCTGGGGGGCGCACCTTGGCACCCTCCAGACCCAAGGCATGTGGTCCCAAGAGGAATTGGCACTACACATAAGTGTCAAAGAGCTCAGGGCAGAGCATGCATGGTCTTCCTACCTCACCTGTTGGGCAGAGTGGTCAGAGTCCTCACTGACAACACAGCCTCGATGTTCTACATCAACAGGCAAGGTGGAGCGCAATCCTCAGTCCTTTGCCAAGAGGCACTCCATCTCTGGGACTTCTGAATCGACCACGGAATCCTCCCCAAGTGAATTTGTTTGCCACCAGGCAGAACAGGAGGTGCCATAGGTTTTGCTCCAGACAGGGTCTGGGCAAGGGCTCCCTCTCCAACACCTTCCTCCT
Organism: Chrysemys picta bellii; assembly: GCF_011386835.1. Classification (NCBI taxonomy): domain Eukaryota; kingdom Metazoa; phylum Chordata; order Testudines; family Emydidae; genus Chrysemys; species Chrysemys picta. The sequence goes on along the minus strand of NC_088797.1, from coordinate 86,881,948 downwards.
GCCAGGGGCAGGAACCTGATGTATGCATTCCCTCCAATTCCTCTCATCAGCAAGGTCCTAGCGAAAATCAAGAGGGACAAGGCGCAGGTTATCATGATTTCTCTGGTGTGGTCTCTCCAGCACTGGTTTGGGACGCTATCAAGCTTGTCAGCGATCCCTCCCTGGACCCTGCTGAACTGACCAGACCTGCTGTCACAGGATCACGGCCGACTCTTGCACCCCAACCTCGCAACCCTCCATCTCACAGTGTGGATGTTGCGTGGCTGAACGGGCCTCTTTGGAGGTGGTGTCTACTTTCCACATGAGCCAGGACATCTTTTTTCCGGTCTTCTGCCCTAAGCCCCATGAGATTAGTGAAGAGAGGTGCCTTCATGCTTTGGACATAAGAAGGGCTCTGGCTTTCTACCTCGATCGGACAAAACCTTTCCATAAGTGGACTCAGCTTTTCATCTCTACAGCTGATAGGATGAAGGGCCTCCCGGTGTCCACACAAAGGATTTCTAACTGGATCACCTCTTGCATTCGGACTTGCTATGAGTTAGCGGGAGTCCCTCCACCACCGATCATCAGAGCCCACTCGACTAGAGCGTAGGCATCCTTGGTGGCATCCAGGGGGTGCCAGAGCCGGTCCCCTACGGATACTGCTGAGGGAAAAACTTCCAGCACAGTGCATGTGGCGAGCACACACACCTAAATTGAATGGACGTGAGCAACACATTTAGAAGAACACCAGTTACGGAAAAAGGTAACTGTCTCTTCCACCATTATCTGTCTTTCCCTGCAAACAGCAGCCAACAGTCCGTTTAACATGACCATTCCCAGTAAATCTAAGTCTACCACAAAGACTAGTGTCTTTCTAAATAACACCTTTTCTTCAGTCATTTAATAAAGACCTACAGGAGAATTTATCATGCATCGGTTAATCTTTTGTCCACTGCCCTCCTCTGATGGCAGGCTTATAATGGATTTGCGCAAACTTTTGTCACAAAATCAGAGATGATTGAAATTTTTCAAATATCCAAAATTCCATTGAATTTTTTTCATGGAAAAACTTTCCCCATTTTTTTTTTTTTGGACTAGCTCTATCCTAAATGATGTTATTCAGATGTTGTGTTTCTTTGCCATCTGTGAGCCCAGCCTACGTTCTTTGCAAGGGTTCAGAATCATGACCCTGTGTCAATTTATGATTTCACACTGTAGCTGGGGAAAGCTTGTCATTTCACATAGTTTTGAGGCAAAACCAGCTGAAGTGCTGCAGTGTTTTGATTTGTTTCACTAATGGATGTAAGACCGGGGAATGATTCTTACAAAATTAATGAGTGCGAACCCATGTGAAATGAAACCAAATAAAAGATTCACGTGAACCCTTCCAAACTTCCAGTTGATATAGTCCAGTTTTGCACAGCGCTCGTATACAGTGTGGCCAGAGGATACAAGACAAAACAAAGATAAAACTGAAGCTTCTCCTCGCCTCTCTGGTGAGGACAAGCCTGGAATGGTAAGGATGCTGAAATGGAAATGGCCTGTATTTTCAGTTGTGCCCAGCCAGGCAAAAATAAAGACTTTTTACCAGAAAAGTGAAGAGGCTAGGGGGGTACCTGCACTGGGAAGGAAGTTGGCTGAGGGGCTGGTGGGGCGTGGAGGAGACATACCCACTTACAGCATAATATGCCCCTGTCACCCTCCCCACAATTTTCTTACCACCATACTGCCACTCTTAAATGTTCACAAGTCACGGATCAGTTCTGCCTCCCTCCCCCCATCCAAAAAGTAAGATTGTAAAAGTAATTTGGGTTTTTTATATGCCATGTTTTTTGAAGTAGCTTAGGTCCCAATCTGCTCATGTGTTCAAGATTTCCTCTGCAACCATGAGAGCTAAAACTTTTACATGAAAGATATCAGGTAATTACATGACTCCAGGAGCTGGGGCTCCACATCCATGAGACTGGGCCAGTCTGTTGCAATGGAGTAGAGGGACAATTGGTCAGAGTTATTCCTGTGACTTTAGAATAAGGCAAACAGGCAGGTTTGTGCATGCTGTGGCAATTCTTGTTCTGTCTGTGCAGCCTAACCATAAAGCCTATCTGCAAAGTTCACAGGCTTCCTAATGAGCTGTATGCATATTTCTCTCCATCTAGGTCCACAGGCCAGCCAGTATGACTTCACTCCTAATTACCACTCTCCTGTCAGTTTGATTCGTATGGGAAGGGAGGAAGCATCAGTGTTTTTCATCACCACACTGATTCCAGCAGAATGTTAAGAGATTTCCTTATTACAGGTGGGTCTCTCAAGTCATTGCTCTCTGACCTTCCTTCAGCAGCTCATAAGTAGCTGCATTTAGAGACTTTGCTACCTTGACCTCTACAGTCAAGGGCAATGCATGCTCCTGGGACAGTCTTACTTGTTTTGGACTATTTAAAACATTGGCCCTACGGTTTTTTGGTTGTTGTTTTTTTTAAGCTATAGTTGCTTGGCAGTTGCACTCCCCCACTGCCACACCTCAAATTAGCTACCTGCTTCCCCCATCCATATATAAATGTGCACCTAAGCCAATGTTCTAAAATGCTGGTGGTCTCTTTCATGGACTGAGGGAGCACCAACACCTGGAAGTGGGGCTCCAACTCTGAAATTAGACTATCTTACGGCCTAATCCAAAACCCATTGAAGTCTATGGAAAGACTCCCAGTGTCTTGAATAGGCTTTGCATCAACCCCCAATGATGGAGTTATTCCAGGGCAGCTGGTCTGATCCCATACCCACCCAGACAGGATCGTTGAATCTTGTAGCATTTCACTCTGTAGGAAAAAAAACGTGCTTTGAAATGTAGACAGCCAGCTGCAGGCTCACCCTCTGACTCTCTGTTCCTGCCCTTCTTTTGCAAGTTTTATGGAGTGATTTGTACTATATTTACACAATGGTGACAAACAGTTTTTAAAATGGAACTGAAGAAAATGCAGTTGAATGAATTGCTTCAAAAAAGCCCTGTTTACCATCAAAAAAAAAATAAAGGTATAAAAATCACCATTATAGGGACATTCTGTTAGTCAGATTTGGGTACTTTTCTGTTGATTTGTGTCTCTAATGTGAGGAGAAGTCACAGATGCATGTTCAATTCTGCAGGGAACATATGCATGCATTTAAATCATTTACAGCTTTTTACTGGTGCAATTGTAAAGCACATTATTTTTTTGCATTTGTAATTAGGTTCTAAACAGATGGCGAAGGACTGTAGCTCCCAGTAAGATGGGCTAGTGCTCTGTTGGATTGCATTGGAAGAACTAACTGAGCTAGGAAAGTTTTCTAATTTATTACACCATATTGGGAGGGAGGATATAACTATGTAACAGGGGTTGGCTAAGTACGAATTCCAGCGTGTGTATATCTATCTGGACAAAATTGAACTAGTCCACTTATCTGCTTATAATGTAATCAGCACATTTCTATGAATACAAGCAGTCTTCACCCCCAAGATTTAGCATAGATTCCAGATTTCATAAATATGAGTGATACCCAGTAGCTACTGCATGATTTGTTCTGCACAGCATAGTTTTTATTATGCAACAGCATAAGACACAATATCTGCTTTGACAAATGTTTTTAATATAAAGCAGAAGGTTTTGATTTGAAAAGAGACTTTAGAATTAGAGCAAACTTGAAACATGAGATCACATACAAAGGCCAACTGTCCTGTTTATGGTTTTCACTTTGCTTTTCAGCACCGCCTTTCCTCTTCAAACCTAACTTCCCATTCTGTTTGAAGATATGGTGTAAAGTTCATTTAATCCTCTTCCGAGGACAGCCTTGTAAGCTGCAGCAATGTCACAAGCTCAGTCTACGGCTTTCATTGCAGGATTAAGAAGAAGGAATACAATGAGCTGTAAGGGAGAAAACCCCGCTTTAAACATCTCTCACTAAGGGCTGGCAAAGATGGTTCTGAAAAACACATCACATGAGCAGTTAAACAGTTGTGTGTGTAAGTGTGATCCATTTTAACCTTGCTCCCAGAACTGTACCCTTTGTGAGTAACTTAGTACAGGACTATGTCTACACAGGGATAAAAAACCCACAGCTGGCCCGGGTCAGCTGACTCAGGCTCGTGAGGGTCGGGATCTGAAGCTGAAAAACTACTGTGTAAACATTCTGGTTCGGGTTGGAGCCTAAGTTCTGGAGCCCTGTGAGGGTGCAGGTCCCCAAGCTTGCATTCCAACCCAAGCCTGAACATCTACACAGCAATGTTTAGCCCTGAAGCCCAAGCCCTGTGAGCCCGGTTCAGCTGACCTGGCCCAGCCGTGGCCCTGCTGCAGGGCTTTTGTCCCTGTGTTGACATACTCTTAGAGATAAACTAGCTGGATATGTAGATATTTGCCTTTACCAAGCAGCAACTGCTCTTTATGGGCTAAGTAAGCATCATTTTCATAGATGCTGTGGCTGCCAGGTGACCTCAGTGACCCAGCTGTTGTGTAAAGCAGGCATTCTTAAGATGCATTTCCTTATATTATGAATTTATACATGTCTATACTTTTGCTGCATCTGGCAGGGAAGAGAAGGAAGGGGAATTAGGTGTGCACACAGCTAGGACAGGATGAAAATAGACAGGTGGAAATGCAAGGAGACAAGAACAAAATTGAACCAGCCTATACCAAGAGCATGCATCAAGGCCGAACTACTAAAATAGACATGAATGGCTTTATAGGTAAGGCACTGGACTGGGATTCTGGGTTCCATTCTCAGTTCTACCCCAAAGTCCCTGTGTGACCTTGGACAAGTTGTTTAATTTTGCTGCCCATCACTTCCTCACATGTAAAATGGCAATAATGATACTTCCTTTCTCCCACCCTTGGCCTGGCTTGTATATTTGGATTGTAAACTCTTTGGGGCAGGAGTTGTTGCTCATTATGTGTATGCACCCAGTTTACCCCAGTGGTGCCCTGTGCTTGGTTGGATCCTCTAGCGCAGTGGGAGCTCTAGTGGAGACAAAGTGCTGGCCGTTTTACCACCATGTCATCTCACCCTGCTCAGCGCATGTCTAAATGACAGTGACAAAAATGCCATTGGTCACCAGCACGTTACCTACGCTCGAGCTTAGGCTGTTGTTACCACTGGCAGTAGTGGGAAATCTTAAAGTGCTCAATGTAGGCAAGGCCCTGAGTCTATGCAACAAGAGAGGGGCCCAGCTTCTGCTTCGTTCTGTGCTGCTCATTCCCCTTGTCTTTCGCGCCACAGCCAGCTCCTTGTTTGGTGACTCATGGAGGTTCCACTTCCCGTTTGTAGGGCAGCCAAGCAGGCTGAGCCATCACAGCAAGGGAGAATGAGAGAATAGCTGGCAGCAAAGATGCAGGATCCTCTGAACTGGTGAACAGTTCAGCTCCTTGCTGTGGCCGAGGCACTTACTAGGCAAACATTTTAGCATTTAGAGCACACCTCCGGGTCAGGTGTTGCTGGTGCCATTTTAAGCCAGGTGTTTTTGTTCTACAGTGGTGCCAGTTCCTCCTCTCTGTGTTTCTCTCCCTTACCTTCAGTTTAAGAGGTCAATGGTGCCAGCGCAGGTGTTCCTTTACAGAAAGGACTTGCTGGAGGTGAGCCACTTATCCACCATTCCCTTGGGCAGGAAACTGGGCTTTATATTGGTGGTTTTCTGCGTGCTAGAGAGCAGAAGTTGGGATGGGAAAGTGGCAGTTATAGTTTCCAAATGGCAGCCATGCTCTGGTGACTGGCAAAGGAACTTTCTGAGAATTCTGCCCTGGGTCTTGGAGCTCCTGTGGCCCTTATAGGCCTAGATTGCAGAGCCACATAGGGACTTTGAGAGGGGAGCAAAAGAGATCAAGGCTCCCTCCTGCACCATGTTCACCTGGATGGGAGAACAGGGGCTACTTGTCCAATTCTCCCAGCTGTGGGCAAGGGAGGAGGAAGGGCGTGGAGAGGAGAGCAGAGGAGAATGAGGGGAGTCCTGGCCCCATCCTCTTACTTACCAGCCACAGTAGTTGGCTGGCCACACAAAGGGAGGGGAGTAATTTACTTCCCTACCCAGCCCCAGAAAGGGGGGGAACAGGGGAGGAATTGAGACAGTTCAGTCTCTGCAAGACTCTTTAGCTTCATGAGGAACAAATATTTGTTAATGGGCTCTTCAATCTAGCAGAGAAAGGTATGACATGATCCAATGACTGGAAGATGAAGCCAGACTGGAATTCAGATTCAGACCGATGAGAGTAATTAACCATTGGAGCTATTTGCCAAGAGTTGTAGTAGATCCTCCGTCACTGGTGATTTTTGAATTGGACTGGATGTTTTTCTAAAAGATTTGCTCTAGGAATTATTTTGGGAAAGTTCTTTGGCCCGTGTTACACAGATCTAGATGATCACAAAAAATGGAGGGCAGGTTGTCAAGTTCCAATCTAGCCCGTAGCCATCATCTCAGCATCGTCTTCTCACTGATTTCTGGAAGCATGCACCAATTGCAGATCTTCCCCTCTCTTTCTGCCTGACGCATCCAGCACAGAGGGATGTCATCAGATGAGCAAATGATCATGACTTTATAATCTGATGCTCCTTTTGGATTCCACACTTCCATCCAGAGAGAGAAACTGAACTAGGGACTAAAAAAACATGTTCCTGGTGTTTATGACAGAGAGCCCAGCATACTATGTACAATACGGGCAGTTACGTTGCCCATATTAGGCACATACTAAGTGGAATCTAATCTCTCCATGGTAGGGAATGCTTCATGGACAACTTCCTCAATTTTAGAAATGAGTCAGAGAAGTCCTGTGCAGCCAGCCCTTGCCAGTGCAGGATTGTTCCCTAAGGTATGTAACCTAGTGCTCTAAACCCCTCCATTCTAGGCTGTCCTTTGCCCTGCTGTGGAACCCATCTACCCCTCAGCTGCTTACTCCAGTCACTTAGCACCTGACTGTGCAGAGAAGTACTTCGACTGTGAGCTCTTTGGGACAGGGACCATCTCTTTGCTATGTTTGTACAGTGCCTAGCACAATGGGGTTGGGGCTGCTAGGTGCTACCACAACACAAATAATAATAATTATTAATACTAATAAGCAATCTCCGAGCAGACCTAACTAACCTCCCCCTGGAAATGCTTCTAGTCAATTCCATCACATGCATTTATTATTAGTTAATATTTACATTATTGTGGTGCGTAGAGAACCCAGTCAGGGTTAGGGCTCCACTGTGATAGGCACTATACAAACACATGGAGTCATGGCTTACAAAGAGCTTATGAACAATCTGTGCAGTGGAAGATGCCCCCAGGCTCTGATATCCCAGTTGTGAGCGTCCTTAGCTAACAGGGCAGCTCGTAGGACTAGGACCTATTAAAGGAGGGGAAACCAGCTCCTTTTGGGAAGCTGACGAGCTAAAAGGCTGTAGTGTCTACCGTCAGCCTGTAGATGGCACCTTTTACTGTGTCTGTGGTAATGCTGGAAATAATTGGTGAAAAAAAAATAGTGCTCTTACAATGTAAGGCTCAAAACTGAGAGGGAGAAGGGAAATGTTAGGACTGTCCTAAAGTGGCATCTAATCTAATCTGGAGCAATGGCTCCAGCTTGCTGCCATCCAGATCCAAATAAAGGGACTTAGACTCCAATTCTGCCTTTCCCTGCCCATAACTCCTTCCTCACTTGAGACTTTGAATCATTGAATAGTTGCCTTTCTGTCTATCGCCTAACACTCCCCTTTATAGAAAATTACTACAACGGCTAGAGAAAAGAGGCTCTAACTACTTGGATTGGAGTTGTAAAATTATGCTGGACATGATGTTATTTAACCCCTCGTGTTAGTTTATGAGAAATAGACTCTTTTAAACCTAGGACGTTTCTTTAACTCTATGGAAATGAATGTATCTAATGTAAATAGCACCATACAAACCAGAAAAATATGATAAATTGCTAAAATGGAGATGATATAATCTAAATTAGATTGTAAACAAAGATTATTCCTTCAGCTTCTCTTCAATTTAGATAAAAAGAAGAACAGGAGTACTTGTGGCACCTTAGAGACTAACACATTTATTAGAGCATAAGCTTTCGTGGACTACAGCCCACAAACTAGACACAATCAACTCCGGTTTGAATAAGGACTGGGAATGGCTGAGCCATTACAAACATTGATTCTATCTCCCCTTGTAAGTATGCTCACACTTCTTATCAAACTGTCTGTACTGGGCTATCTTGATTATCACTTCAAAAGTTTTTTTTCTCTTAATTAATTGGCCTCTCAGAGTTGGTAAGACAACTCCCACCTGTTCATGCTCTCTGTATGTGTGTATATATATCTCCTCAATATATGTTCCATTCTATATGCATCCGAAGAAGTGGGCTGTAGTCCACGAAAGCTTATGCTCTAATAAATTTGTTAGTCTCTAAGGTGCCACAAGTACTCCTGTTCTTTTTGCGGATACAGACTAACACGGCTGCTACTCTGAAACCTGTCAATTTAGATAAACTGCAGTTAGCCAAATGTTCTCCACTGTCTACTTGGACAAACACTTTTCAGTCTTTGGAGTAAAGTTATGCTTTTGGGTCTGCAGTGGCAGCATGTTCAGAGCTGTACCTGCAAGCCCATTCCATGGGGGCCTAGAGCTCCTGTCCAAATGCTTATTCCCAGGCAGTTAACATCTCTATGCCTCCGGTTGCATGACATCGTGCTCTGTTACTGATAATGAGGCACATTCCAGAACATCTAGCTCTTGTTACCAAGGGACTCTGAGGGATCCCTAAAGCAATGCCATGCAGATTGTACCGTCTGTAGAATGCAAGCCATCCAATCGCTGGCCAAGAACTATGGGATCCATGAGGATAGCTAGATATCCCAGCACGAAGGTCTTTTGTGTACCCAGCCTTTAGTCTTTCCATCATGTTTAAATATGTGTGATTTTCACAATGGATACGTTAAAATATTATAAAGATAATTACTTTCCCAAAGAATAAAAATATCTTTTTCAGTGCAGAAAGATCAGCTTGTATATAAGGAATATATATTCCATCCCTTTAATCACCAAAATGGACTATCCCTTAACTTTGCACAGGCTTCTTCTTTGCCTCATTCATTTATAATTTTCCAAATAAATAGCATGATTCTAATACTGGTCTTAAAATGCTGCATAAAATTAACCTAGAAATTCATTTCACGCAGGAAGAATGGGTCACTGTTGACCATAACATTCAGATATGTTGCATGGACTATCAAATCAAGCAAGTTCAACACAAAGTCGTTCACAGCATTTAGTTAACCTGACTTGACTGTACCAAATGGGTTGTCCCAGATGTGAGGGGCTGAAGCTGGGGTGGGGGAAAGACACTGTAGTGGGGCAGCTGCCCCACTCCATGAGAAAAAGGGCTGAAACAGGCCAGAGAGGCTGCGCAGCCCAGCAGCCAATCAGCAAAGTCCTGTGGAGAGCCAATCAGGGCCAGGCTGAGCCGTATATAAAGGCTGCTTAGCAAAGGAGAGGGCAGTCTCTTCCCTCAGGAGCCAGTCCTCCTCCCTTGCTAGTCAGGAAGGAGGTAGTACCTTGGACAGAGCAGTGCTGGGCAAGCTTGGGGGAGCAGAGGAGAGCTCTGGCCCAGTTACCTGCCAGGCTGTGGCCCCTGCTAAAAAGGGTCGGGAAGTGGCCCAGGGAAGATAGGAGGACAAGAGGGGAGAGAAGGAGGGCAGAAGGAGGCTGCCGCTAGAGAGTCCCTGGGTCGGGACCCAGAGTAGCGGGTGGGCCTGGCCACCCCCCCTTCCCTCCTAGCACTGCACCTGGCCACGGAGGAGTGTTGTCAAGACTGACTGCAACTTGCCCCTGAGGTGAGAGGCTAGACTTTGGGGTTGTGGTTGGCCACTGAGGCAGATGCAAGCCGAAGGACTGTCGTTACCCCTCCCCCCCATCCCCAGAATGGGGGTGAGAGTGGAGTACTGGGCACTGCCAGAGGGCAGTGTCCTGAAGCGGACACCGCCGAGTGAGAAGCAACATGGTTCCCAAATCAGCGGAGCAGACAATGGGTGAGACACCACACGCAGAGGGCACTCCACAGCTGACAAGAGCTAATTCCCGGAGCAACCAGCAGGAGGCGCCAGTGGTGGTGAGGCAAGACCCGGTTACAGACACCATCACCCACATGCTATTCCCATTTTAAAGTGCTGTTGAATGAAGAATAGCATTAATGCTTGGAATTTCTATGGATGTTGATCTATTGGCTTTTCTACTGGGTAATGCCAGTTCTGTGCATTTCTTGACAAGTTGGAAGATGTAGCTTTCTGGTGCCCCGTGTGGTCTTCAAATGATAGTTCTGATGAAGCTGGATGGGTTAATTGACCATTTGTGTAGAAGCAAGAAATGATGCTTAATTCCATGTTGCTGAGAGCAATGTCCTCCCTTTGTCACCAAAATGAGGGATTATGATGATTACAGATGGTGGAATTATTAATAGCAAATAATTAACTGATCAATTTAGCTCTTTTGTCTGCTCCTATTCATATAAATTTTCACCTATGGCTTTTCTTTACTAACTGGTTGCTTATGAAATGTTGTTGTTTGGGGCTTTTAGGCACTACTGCAATACATTCAGGACCAAGACCCTCTTTGTGCTGGGTGCAATAAAACACATAGGAAACAGTCCCTGAAATGTTTACAGTCTAAAAAGACAAACACCGATGAAAGGTAGGGGAAAGGGCTAGACCACACAAGCAAAAGGATCAGGGAAATGGCAAGGCATGACAGGTGTTCTTAGTTTCATGGCTTTAGTTTCATAAGTTTTATCGATTTGTACAAAAACATTTTTTGGGGGGTGGGGTGATGAGTGCTCTGGGTTGGAGAGGGGGTGAGCAAGGGATTGTTGGAGTAAGAGAAAGGAGTGGGCAGAAGCGAGGTAAGGAGAATAAAGGAAAAGTGTAGTTACAGTATTATTCAGCAATTACATGTGTCTGTGTGCTGCACAGGATTCCAGACAGGATGTCTAGAAACAAGGAAGACCAAGTTGGAACTCAAGCTGTGTGGGAGCGTGTTTGTACTTCTAGCTGTTTTCTTTAATACATTCCTCCGGGTAAATACAGATTATGATTCCACATGTTATGTCAGGAAGAAGGATGAGAAGCATCATGGTCAGGGAAAATGAGTTTGGACAGCTGAAGGGTTGCAATGGTAGGAGAGAGGTGATATGAAATGGGTGAGAACCAACTTCAATGGCTAGACAGCAAATGAGAAAAAAACAGAGTTCAAATGTCAGGGTTGACTGAGTGATTTCAGGAGGCTGTGAAGGTTCTTATGAGCTGCTGCTCTTCTCCATACTGAGGGGAAGCTACTGGGACCATTGCTACCAGGGTCCAGAATGGGGTGGGTAAGAAGATTAGGGACATCTGGAAGGTTCTGGTACAGCCCCCGTGTCCTTGGCTGTAGCTTGTGCTAGCTGCTTTGCTTATTTGCGCTGTAAGCCTGGTCACTTAAGTCTCGTGGTATAGTTTCTGTTCCCTGTTTGAATGACATGACCAGATGGCATCTTTGTGTGTGTGTGTGTGTGTGTGTGTGTGTGTGTGTGTGTGTGTGTGTGTGTGTGCAAATTTTGTACAAATATTCCATAATTTCAGTATCAGAGGGGTAGCCGTGTTAGTCTGGATCTGTAAAAAGTGACGAAGAGTCCTGTGGCACCTTAAAGACTAACAGACGTATTGGAGCATAAGCTTTCGTGGGTGAATGCCACTTCGTGAGACGCATGTAATGGAAATTTCCAGAGGCAGGTATAAATATGCAGGCAAGAATCAGTCTGGAGATAACGAGGTTAGTTCAGTCAGGGAGGATGAGGCCCTCTTCTAGCAGTTGAGGTGTGAACACCAAGGGAGGAGGAACTGCTTTTGTAGTTGGCTAGCCCTTCACAGTCTTTGATTAATCCTGAGCTGATGGTGTCAAATTTGCAAACGAACTGAAGCTCAGCAGTTTCTCTTTGAAGTCTGGTCCTGAAGTTTTTTTGCTGTAAGATGGCTACCTTTACATCTGCTATTGTGTGGCCAGGGAGGTTGAAGTGTTCTCCTACAGGTTTTTGTATATTGCCATTCCTGATATCTGACTTGTGTCCATTTATTCTTTTACGTAGGGATTGTCCAGTTTGGCCAATGTACATAGCAGAGGGGCATTGCTGGCACATGATAGCATATATAACATTGGTGGACGTGCAGGTGAATGAACCGGTGATGTTGTAGCTGATCTGGTTAGGTCCTGTGATGGTGTCGCTGGTGTAGATATGTGGCCAGAGTTAAATTAAATTAAATTAAATTAATGGAGATATCCCATCTCCTAGAACTGGAAGGGACCTTGAAAGGTCATCAAGTCCAGCCCCCTGCTTTCACTAGCAGGACCAAGTACTTGAGTTGGCATCAAGATTTGTTGCATGGATTGGTTCCTGAATAAGAGTTGTTATGGTGTGGTGTGCAGGGCTGAATCTAACTTTTTTGCCGCCCCAGGCAAAAAAGAAGAGCGCCTCCCCACTGTAACACCTCCCCCTCCCCTGAGCACCGCGCCAGGCCACCGAAACCCCCGCCCCCCACAGTGCCTCGCCGGGCCGCCCAAACCCCACCCCCCTGAGCGCCGTGCCGCCGAAGGCCCCCCCCCCAGCACCGCGCCGCCTAAACACCCCCCGCATTGCCCGGCCGAAACAAAAAAACAAAAACACCGCGAGCGCCCCCCTGCCACCCCAACATTGGCTGCCCCTTCTAAGGTGCCGCCCCAAGCACATGCTTGGTTGGCTGGTGCCTGGAGCCGGCCCTGGTGGTGTGTAGTTGCTGGTGAGAATATGCTTAAGGTTGGCGAGCTGTCGGTGGGCGAGGACTGGCCTGCCTCCCAAGGTCTGTGAAAGTGAGGGATCGTTGTCTAGGATGGGTTGCAGATCACTGATGATGTGTTGGACAGGTTTTAGCTGAGGACTGTAGGTGATGGCCAGTGGAGTTCTGTTGGTTTCTTTCTTGGGCTTGTCTTGCAGCAGGAGGCTTCTGGGTACATGTCTGGCTCTGTTGATTTGTTTCCTTATTTCCTCATGTGGGTATCGTAGTTTTGAGAATGCTTGGTGAAGATCTTGTAGGTGTTGGTCTCTGTCTGAGGGGTTGGAGCAAATGCGGTTGTACCTCAGCGCTTGGCTGTAGACGGTAGATCGTGTGGTGCCAGCGATTATGGAGACATAATTTCAGTGTCTCTCTCATGCCAGTAAGAGTTTTTCAAAATGGCCATGATGGCACATCCTCCACAAATATTCTGGTGGACATTTTTTTCATTATAACATTCACAACGCCTTTGTTTTCTCATGAACATCAACAAAGCAAATGAGTCTGATTTGCAAGAATATTGCCAAAAATTCCTCTCCCCTTTTACTCAGACAGCATGAAGACTTAATTTAGGGTTCATGATGGGATCTGCACCATGGATAACAATTTCAACTTGGGCCCATGCAATCACCTTGATTGCAGTGATGGTGTCTGGAGATGTATTTGATCTGAATATGCTTTTATACGTAGCAATGAGTCTTTAACAAAGTCCCAATGTTTGGCTATTTAGCTATAGAAGAGTTGCAGACAAACAAGGTAAAGGAGCTGTGCATATGATGCAATATTTAGGCATACCATAGTAGTGTGGAGTTCCTTAGGATAGTGTTTCCCAAACGGTGGGTTGCAATCCACCAGTGGGTCATGGGAAGTTTCTAAATGAGTTGTGGGCCAGTGTGGAGGGGAAGCCTTGAGGGAGGTTGGAGAGCAAACCTGCCCTGCACTCACCGCACAGCAGCAACACCTGTCCCACAGGCCTGGGCCAGAGTCCCCAACCCAGCCATTGCAACCTGTGCATGGGGTCACACTACCACATTGTGAAGGAGTGGCAGCCAGGCCACATTTGAATGAGTGGTGTCGTGACATGGTGCCAAACTTAATTGGCACCCTGACCCTGTGAGCCTGGTCGGAATATGCAGAGTGGGGATCCAGGTTTAGCCCCTCTGTCACTGCACTGAGAATATGGGTGGGTTTGCTATCCAATACCCCTTCCCCTTGGGCCTCCCCTCCACATTGGGCTGGGATTCGGGGTGCAATGCCAGGGTGGAGGGTGCTGCTGCAGGTGGTTGATGGCCCTTTGATAGGGCGAGGAGGAGGCATTGGTGAAGAAGGATGACACTGGCTCTGAGATGCACCCTCCTTCAAATTTGTATCCTGGGTGGGTCAAGACAAAAGGCAGTTGGTGGGTCACCTTAGGACAAAGTTTGGGAACCACTGACTTAGGAAGAGAGACCTGCTGGCTGGCTTAAACAGACCACAGTTCTGTGTATATGACCTAAAACAAGTCAGTCAAGGTTATATGGTGAATGGTGTTCTGTGGTGCTGTAGAATATGAACGAGAGGAATAGGACAATGATTCTTAAGTGTAAGAGAGCTGCACTTTAAATAGAAACACTGGCCTGAATTTATCATGGCGAGTCATTAAGTGAGCCATCATCTGTGTGAAGTCCGAATGACTGCAAATGGCCAATCCTGAGCCTGGTCTGCAAATAGCTTTGTGTGGATTTTTTTTTCTTAATTATTTTGTCTCTTGCTGTTCTCTACTTTAATTATTTGTCTGTGTTCTATGGATGTGACTAAAATCTATCTGTACAGTTTATTTGTATATTCCAGCAGCACTTACCCCATGTTAAGGGCTGGACCACTCCTGCCCCAAAGAGCTCCTAATCTAAGAGAACAAGCAACATGTGAAGGGTGCAGGAGAGAGACACAATCCAGCATGCAATTTATGTATATTAAAGTAAGTCTCCGCAAGACCTAATAGCACCTCACTATATTCATTATTAGTTGGCATTTCTCTTAATTCCAAGTGAATTAAACTCCTCCCTGGTTCTGTGCGTGCCTGGCCCCTTTCACAAGCAGAGTCTCCACCTTCCAACATTAAAGGGCAAGCAGATGCTTCTCTCTTGGTCCAATCCTAATGCAGGGTTTGAGTGACCACTCGTCAGCAGTGTGACTTCTGGAGTAAGGGATTCTTCCACCTGCTAGACACTAAATGATGCTTGACCATCATAACATTACTCCAATCCAAGATGGGCAGTTCTCCCTATGACAAATCACCTGCTCCTCCCTGCAGTGCATGGTTCTAATCTGCTGTTGCAGTACCTCCCCTTCTACCAAGGGAGTGACTACCGCCTTCAACACTACATTTGTGCTCCAAGCCAAGCACAATGGGGGTTGATGGAGGGGGTGGTGAATAATACAAAGAACACCCTTTGTCCCCTCCTCTCTTAAATATGGGAAAGGTAAACTCCATATCATTCAGCTTGTCCAGTGCTCCTATAGCCATTCTTAGGGCTAGTCTACACTTGTAGCTACTCACTACAGCAATGGCAGGGGCTCTCCCATCAATATAGGTAATCCATCTCTCCAAGGTATAGAGTTTCCCAAGTGTGATACTGTAAGTATTTATGGTTTCAGAGTGGCAGCCGTGTTAGTCTGTATCCGCAAAAAGAACAGGAGTACTTGTGGCACCTTAGAGACTAAGACATTTGTTAGTCTCTAAGGTGCCACAAGTACTCCTGTTCTTTTTGTAAGTATTTAAACCCTGAAACCACTGATCGGGGCTAGATCAATGGTGTTTGTTTTGCCCATTAAAACAGATTAGATGATTGTATAGTTATCACTGTAGGGGAGGATCACGAGGGAGGCAGGAAGCTGGATGGGATGAGCCAGGAAGCCTTGTCCAACCCTGTCACCACTCTTTACCTTTGGTGTAATGAGGAACTTTCTTGCTGCAGACAACTGTTCTTGAGAAGATGTTTTATAATGCTGGTTTCATAATTCAAGGTCTAACAGGTCTGGTAACAGAGAGACACTTAGATTTACAGTGTGGCTTGCTCTAAGGTACAACACTGGACTCAGAAGCCCTAGAATGGAAGGTTATATATAGGCTCCCGTTTGCTTCTCCTTCCCCTGAACTAGTAACACTGCTCACAGCATCTGAGCCTTCAAGAACCTGCGGAGCCAACAGCTGCATCACAGCAGAGAAGCAGATTAACCTGAGGCTATTGTAAACAAAGGCTTGTGTGATTTCCCTTCTGGAGCAGGTATTTCACACATGCACTGTGGAGGCTAGACTGCACAGTTACAGATTATATACGTGAATCACCTCTGATATTTTATACCAGACCTGTTTGAAGGGTTGTCGGTGTAATGCAAACTTTTACTTCATTTACAATTCTTGGGGGGCTTTGTGATATGCAGATTACCAAAATCAAACTGGCTTGTGGATGTCAGAGTAAATATTTGATTACATCTAGTCAGATGCACTATTATTTTGTGCTTTTGAAAAGGACAATTATTCAAAATGCTTAATTAAAGAGATCTCCATGGTGCAGCAAATGAAGGCTCTAGTGTCTAACCTTTCACCTTCAGTTCACATTTTGCTCACAGGCAAAATGATTTACTAACATCAGTTTAGACCACAGTAGCTATTTGTCCACTCCAAATCAATAAGCACCACACAGTTTGGTAATGATATAATTGTCCACAGATGTTCAGGAGAGTCCTAGGATTAATCAATGCTACCAGACCCTGACTTCAATAATCAGTATGAGTCACTCATCCAAAGATGTTCTTAAAGGGGGAGTGTTTGAGTAACAAAGCATCCAGGAAGAATTCTGTAACAGTCTAAAACTGAATACAGATGTAGATTTACCAAAATTACTAGTGTTTATTGGGTGCTTAACTTGAGACACCTTAAAGGGGCCTGCTTTTCAGTGGGTTGGTGCTCATTGCTTTCTGAAAATCCATCATCTTCAAGCTGGGCCCCCAAGAATTCACTTTTGAAAAATTAGGACATAATTTTTAGAAAGGAAAGTTAGAATTCTTCTAAATTTAACTAAAAGGCTATGCTATTCCAAGTTTGCTTCCATGATTCTTGAGCCTCTCATGAGCCCAAGTGTGGGGTCAAAGGGATAGAGCTGGCAGTCTCTACTGAAAAGAAACTTTGGGCTAGTGCAGTGAGGACATTAAAGGTTAAGACTGAAGTGTGTTAGTAGAGCTGCAATGTGTGAGAATTCAGTACTGGCATAATAGAGGCAATACAGAGTTATTAGCAGGCCTAGGTGTTGTGCATTAGGATGGAGGTGTATTGTCAGTGTGGAGTAGGGAAGGTTGCCCAGTGCACCTAAGTGATTAGAGACTTTATCCTGGGAAACAAATGAGTCCACTGCTGCATTAATTGCATCCGGAAATGCTCCTTACAGCTTGATTCCCTTTAGTCACCTGTTGCTTTTGCTTGTGTGATTAAAGTTGGTCCTATGTGCAAGCAGACTGAATCCTGTTGTCACATTGTATCCTAACTCTGCCAACATGCAAGAAAACACAGTGATTGAGATGGTTTTACTGTACACTTGGCTAGTCCTCAGACAAGCCATGTTTAGTGGATGCAATTTATCATCATTAAGAGAGTAACTTGTCATTAAATGTAAAACTAAATCTCTCTCCATTACTTGTATTGAGAGTTACTGGAAATAACTTACTTTATGACATTCATGGAGCAAAACAGGTGCAGAGAAGATTTAATTGCCCTCTTCCTTAGTGGAAGTCAGGTGCCAAAATCAAACTGCCAGTAACAGGCAAGATAGAAATAACAGTAAGGGGGGAAGGCATTGCCTATAGAAACCAGAACCTCAGGCACCAGAGAGCAAGGAGGAGGTGAGCTGTATTCTTGCAACATTGCACTATTCCCACTGCATGCTCACTGATGCCAATCCCTGCCCCAATCTGCTATTTCATGTTTATCTCTGATTCATGCCTGTCCCAATAATCCAAGTCATTCTATGCCCATTTTTATTTGCTTTTAATATTATGGTTGTAGACGGCTTATAAATAGATAATAGTATAAAGGCCAAGATGAACTTTATGTACATGCACCATGCCTAGTTTAGACTTATGGGAAGAAGGGTGATAGGGTTGTTAGAGACAATTGTTTTCCAGTGCAGTTTGTTACTAACAAAACCTAGCCCTTTTCTAGGTGGTTTTTGTTTTAAATGCTGAGCTATCAGCCAGAAGCCAACCTAATTATTTAAAAAAAAAGTTGGATGCTTTAGATTTTCCAGACTCCACAATTGAAAAACCAAATTTCTAGTCAAACATGCTAGTTTAATGGAGACAGAGATGATTGAGGGAGAAGGAGCCAAGGAACTAGGAAATGACTCTAGCTGCTGATGTTTTTTAAATCATTGCATACGTCTTAAAAAATAATCCAAGGCCTGGGGAAATTGTGCATGTACTCTTCAGACAGGAGAGTGACTAAACTGTTCTAGCGGGAGGGGGTTGGGGGGTTACCCTGAAGAGAAGCGGAGTACTGCTGAGAATAGAGATGGATGCGAGGCAAGATTGAATTTCATACGTGTAGCTCTCCTCCATGCTAAAATGTGAACTTTGAACCCCAGCAAAAAGGCAGCGGCAGCTCGTCTCTTGATTTCCCTCCAGCCTGTTGGGGGATTCTTCAGCCCCCTTTACAAACTGCAGGTATCGCCTCGCCAGGTGCTTTGGGCCAGAGCCTGCTCTCCCTTACAGCCCTGTAAAGCCAGAATAGCCCCCATGGCATTGATGGAATTGCTCTGGCTTTACCCTGGACTCTGGAGGGATCCGCACCTGCCCCTTGGGTACCTGGGTTAGTCTCAGGGCTTTGCTCTGCCAGCTGCTTCCGTCGTTCGGCAAACTCCCAGAGCGGGCAGGGGCTTGAGGAAGGGACGATCGCTTTACATCGAGCAGCGTTATTTAAATAACTACATTCCTGCTCCCTAGGCAGGTAAAAAGCAGCAGCCGCCCTGTGAGTGAGTGAGAGCAGAGACAGCCCGTGCTGCAGCCTTCTCCGGGCGAGGGGAGGATCGGAGAGGCAGGGAACTCACTAGCAAACAGCATCAGCTGCTGCACCTGAGTCTGGTTTCTGCGCTCCGCTCGGCTTCTCTCTGGGGGATTTGTAGAGTCACCAAAGCAGCAACTACCATGACATCAGCTGAGGGCAGTTTAACGCGCACTGAAATATTCATTACCTGGCAATGAGGCGCTGCCGCCTTGCAAAGTGATCAGCAGCAGCTGTGCTGCCTGCACTCATTCGCCCCCCATCCCCTCTCTCGTTTGCATTCGAGGGGCTCAGTTTACTCCTATTGTTTCCAAAGCCGGGGTGCGGTCGAATCCCCGGGAGTCCCTGATGGCGCTGCCCCCGCGGAACCCCGCAGCACCCCCTTCCTCTGCCCCGCGGCTCTCGCAGAGGGGAGCAGTGTAAACGGACCTAAGGGGGGAGAAAGAAGCTAAAGTTGCCCGCGGCCGCCATGGCCTCGGACAGAGCAGTCAGCGAGGCGCTGGGCTACAGCAGGACTCCTCCAGGGTGCGCTGGGCTGTGAGGGCATCGCTCTGCCGCGGGTTTCGCTTGCGCCGAATCAAGCCGTGTGAACGTTCTGTGCGCGCAGCGGAGACGCTATCGTTGTTGGGCAATGGAAACGGGCTGGAAGTGGCGGGGAAGGGCTCCGAGCTGGAGTTGATGACGGATCTCTCCCTGCCGGCCTTGAACTTTCCATCCTTTGCAAGGGATTCGTTAGCCCGGAGGAGGGGACCGGGGGGAAGAATTTCCAACCTTGCAGCCTCTGAAGGGGCAGAGTGAGCCTCCTCCCGCGTCATTACAGAACAAGCGGTCCCCAGACGCGGTGCGCTCCCGGGCGTCAGGTAAGGCAAAGTTTTACAGCCTCTGTCTCATCCTCCGCTCCGTAGCTGTCGGTGTAATCGTGTTTAGTCCGGAGCGGACGGGAGAAACACTTGTTACCTCGCAGCCTGTTTCTCTGGATCGCATCCCTCAGCTGTTATGTGAAGAGACACCCCCCTCCCCCCATTTCGTGTCTTTGTGTTGCGCTGTGTTTTGGTGGGGGGTGGGAGGGAGGCAGCCAGCCTACCTTGGAAGATCAATATTTTAAATACAAAGTGAAAGCAACAATCGAACTAATTCCCCACTCTCTCCCCCGCCCCCATATCCTTTCTTTTTGTTTTGCAAGGAAACTTTTTTTTTTTAATTCTCCCTGTCAAATTGCCCAGGGAGAAGGGGCTTTTTCGGCGGGGTTGCCCCTATTTAATTTCTGTGCCTGTGATCATTTAAAAATATCTGTTAAACCCCCCAGCCGTTCCCGTGACTTGGTGCCCTGGCAATATGCTGAGATGGGGCATCCCTCAATGGCCGCACGTTGTAAGTTTCTGACAACTTGTAGTTACCTTCCAAATGCAGTTATCGCTATGGGCATGATCGATCTCGCGGTGTGTGCGCAGCA
Source organism: Chrysemys picta bellii (assembly GCF_011386835.1). Classification (NCBI taxonomy): domain Eukaryota; kingdom Metazoa; phylum Chordata; order Testudines; family Emydidae; genus Chrysemys; species Chrysemys picta. Next base: position 86,861,663 of record NC_088797.1, on the reverse strand, counting down.
TGCCAGGCTGGTGCCATGCCAGAGAGCTGCATGAGTTTGACTAGGGATTAGCGGGCCTGGCATTCCTCCCCCCGTTTATACATGGAGTCCTCCTAGGTAATGGGCAAAAGATATCCACACACCCCCCCCCGGACAAGTTGAATCTTATTTATATGGTGCCATAGATGCGCATCGCTCTTCAGATGCCTGGTTCATTCACAAGGCTGGCGCTGCAGAGGCTGTCTGTAGTATAACACACCCTCTCTGGGGAGGGGTCACAGCACAGACACCGCCTGTCTATGGCCAGCGCCTCGGTTTCCAGCCGAACCTCTCGGCATGCCAGAGCAGGGGAAATCTTCGCCCGCTCCGCTGGGCTCCCAGCTCGGACAGGCTGAACCGGCGAGCCGCGGGCTGGGGGAAGGTGCGAGCCATGTCCTGCCAGCTGGCCAAGCGGCGTGTCCCCCGGCCCGGAGCGGCACAGCCCCTTACCGGGCGGCGGGTGGAGGGAGGTTCGCACCGCTGGCGGCTCGGCCTCCAAACCCCAGATGGGGAAGCCTTGACGTACAGACCAGAGACCCTGTAGCGCCGTGCTGCTTGTCCTGGGCTTGAACTAGTTGTAGGGGTGGTGGGTACCTGTTGCAGGCTAGTCTGTGTCCTGGCATGCGTGTGTTGGACGTAGGGAGCCGTTCGGACCCCTTTCTCCAGTTCGGGGATGCTAATGGAGCGATATCAAACTGGGACCACTCCTCCCCGAGCGCGAACAAGGGGGTAACCCCGCCAGATCGCGCAAGAGGGTCTGTTTAAAAAATAATAAGCCATAGGGAGAGAAGGTTCTTTGCGAGGATAGTTTGATAAGCGGATTTTATTGCTTAACCTACCACTAGTTCCAGTTTCAATTGCTCCTGTACAAAAAGGCTAATATTTATTATTTCTATAGTGCCGGAGGGGTACATGATGATTGAAAGGCAAAGTCTGTCCTGAGGACAATCTAAGCTAGACAATGGAGGGAAAGATTAAAACGAAGATGGATGAGGACCAGGAGAGAGGCTTTCATTGTGTATACATTTCGGCCCCGATTCTGCAATGAGAACCATGAAGTGGCCTTCTGCCTACATGGAACTCATGACAGGATCAGGACCTTGGATGGTTCCTGTTTGTTTGGAGTATCTTTTTTGGGTGGGGGACGTGAATTTGATATTAATATGTCAACATACTAACAAATCAAAATAGAAACGATCAGTTTGTGAGGGTAAGAAATAATAGCCTACATGGATTTATTAAGAATAAGTCATGTCAAACCAACCCACTTTTCTTATACTCAAAGAGTATTTTTCAGGTATCTAAAAGGGTGTCATAAGGAGGTGGGAGAAAACTTGTTCATCTTAGCCTCTAAGGATAGAACAAGAAGCAGTGGGCTTAAACTGCAGCAAGGGAGGTTTAGGTTGGAAATTAGAAAAAAGTTCCTAACTGTCAGGGTGGTTAAACATTGGAATAAACTGCCTAGGGAGGTTGTGGAATCTCCATCTCTGGAGATATTTAAGAGTAGGTTAGATAAAATGTCTATCAGGGATGGTCTAGACAGTATTTGGTCCTGCTATGAGGTAGGCCTCTCGAGGTCCCTTCCAGTCCTAAAGTCTATGAATCTTATTTGATAGGTTTCAGAGTAGCAGCCGTGTTAGTCTGTATCCGCAAAAAGAAGAACAGGAGTACTTGTGGCACCTTAGAGCCTAACAAATTTATTAGAGCATAAGCTTTCGTGGACTACAGCCCATATATGCATCCGAAGAAGTGGGCTGTAGTCCACGAAAGCTTATGCTCTAATAAATTTGTTAGTCTCTAAGGTGCCACAAGTACTCCTGTTCTTCTTTTTATTTGATAGGGTTAATAGCCTACTGCATAGGAGGGAAGCCATAGTTGTGGTATATCTTGATTTTTAGTAAGGCTTTTGACACAGTCCCGTATGACATTCTCATATGCAAACAAGGGAAATTACCAAAAGCTGAGTGCATAACTGGTTGAAAGAACATACTCAAAGAGTATTTATCAATGATTCACTGTCAATCTAGGAGGATGTATCTAGTAGGGTCCCCATGGGTCTGTCCTGTGTCCACTACTAGTCAATATTTTCATTAATGACTTGGCTAATGGAATATAGAGTATCCTTAAGATTTGCAGATAACTCCAAACTGGGAGGGTTGCAAGCTCTGTGGAGGACAGGATTAGAATTCAAAATGAGTTTGACAGATTGGAGAAATGGTTTGAAATCAACAAGATGAAATTCAATAAAGAAAATTGCAAAGTACTAGAATTATAAAGGAAAAAATCAAATGCACAACTACAAAATAGGGAATAAGTGACTAGGTAGTAGTACTGCAGTATAGCGGATCACACACTGAATATCAGCCAACAACGTGATGCAGTTGCGAAAAAGGCTAATCTCATTCTGGGGTATATTAACAAGTGTGTCATCTATAAAACAGGCAGGAACTGTCCTGCTTTATTTGGCACTGGTGAATCCTCGGCTGGAGTACTGTGTCCAGTCTGGAAGCCACACTTTAAGAAAGATATGGACAAAGTGGAGAGAGGCTAGAGGAGAGCAACAAAAATGATAAAAGATTTAGAAAACCTGACCTGTGAGGAAAGATTTAAAAAGAACTGGGCATGTTTAGTCTTGAAAAAAGAAGGCTGTGGACAGGGGGAGTGGAGGGGGAACCTGATAACTGTCTTCAAATATGTTAAGAGCTGTTTATAAAGAAGACAGTGATTGATCGTTCTCTGTGTCCACTGAAGATAGGACAAGAAGTAATGGGCTTAATCTGCAGTGAGGTAGATTGATGTTAGATAGTTGAAAAAACTTTCTAACTATAAGGATAATTAAGTTTTGGAATAGACTTCCGAGGGAGGCTGTGGAATCCCCATCATTTGGAGCTTTTAAAGAACAGGTTAGACAAAAAACTGTCAGGGATGATCTAAATGTACTTGCTCCTGTCTCAGGGCAGGGGGCTGGACTAGCTGACCTCTCAAAATCCCTTTCAGTCCAAAATGTCTATGATTCTATTTTTGCTTATATGTTGTATCCACATCCTCCATCCTTTGCTTGTTTGTATCTTTAGACTGTAAGTTCTCCAGGACAGGGATGATCCCTTCTATGTTTATGCAGCACAATGGGGTCTTGCTCCTCCTCTGAATCTTTGGGCACTGCCATAACATAAGTACTTACTACTAGTAATTAATATTCGAGAGAGAAGCAGAGTCTGGCAAGAGGTCAGCCATGGAAGAATGTCTGAATGGAGACCAGATTGAAAGCTGTGTGGTATGTAGACTCTTGGAGGGTATTCTAGTTCTGAGGGTTCGTAATCACCTGTTTAATGTGGTGCAATCTGCCAGTAGCAAAGTTTCCAGAAAAAGCTGCTTAGTACCACAGGGTCTTACTGAAGTGGAGATATCATTGTTTGTAGGTGCGCCCAGCATAGCTGTACCAGCACATGAAAAATTCAGAGAGACCAAAATGATCACAAGACAAAGAGTATTTCTTCTTGCCTTGAGATCACGATGACAAAGATGAAACCATTAAAGCACCTGGAGAAGTTTTAAATCGCAGTGTAGAAAAAGAAAACGTGAAGGAGTACTTCCCTGAGGCAATGACAGTAATGGAATAATCAATCTATTGTTACTATTGCATGAGCCAACTTCTTTTCTCCTTTAGAAAGATATCAGCAAGTTGATTCACTCAAACTGAGGTCCTATAGAGGCCAGCATTTTCCCATGACTCAAGATCCCTGGTTGGGTGCCAAAAGACATAGCTATAGATTTTTATTTTTAACTGTGAGATTTTCCTGGGGATTTTCATTATAATGATAAAGCTAAGTAAAGAAGTCTGTCCTAGTGAGACAGGGTAAGTGCCACCCTCAATCCTTCCTGTGCCACGTGGGTGTAAAACACTACTGCTGGTATGAGAACCAAATTCTGATTTGGGAGTGGCTTACACCCACTTTGCACAGTTGTAAATGGCTATACAAGGTGCAGAGAGACTGGCGAATCAGGCATAATATTCAGCTGTGGAATACTTCAGTTTGCCTTCTCATATCTGAGATGTGCATGAGGAAGAGGCCAGTCTAGAATGTGGCATGTCTAGTGATTGACATGCCCAGTTGCAGTAATACCTGCCTAGTGAAAGTCTTCAGGAAAGGGACAGACTAGGAAGAACACACCTGTCCCAAGGCTGCAGCAAGCTGCTTGTGCCACCACCCAGCAACAGTGACATATTGGTAAGTGAAAGGGATGTTTAGGAAGTAAAAGAGCATGAATAACTTAGTGGAAATGTCAGTGTGAGGACTGTAAAAGCAGCAGAGAGTCCTGTGGCACCTTATAGACTTACAGACGTATTGGAGCATGAGCTTTCGTGGGTGAATACCCACTTTGTCGGATGCATGTGTGAGGACTGCTCTGCATGCCAAGAAATTAGCTGCTCTGATTGCTGGAGTATATGTTTGCATTTCTTATTACTGAACATTGTGTTTTTTAAATATATATTTGCTTCCATGATACGGGCTGTAGGGAGTGCAAGTTTCTTCTGGAGTGAGAATTGAGGTGAGCAAGGCTGCCACTTGAGTAGATGACAGAGACCAAGTTGAAGGGGAGGATGCATAGTGATTACAGAAGAAATGACATGGTGGTTCTGATTTTGACAAAAGTCATATTCATGTCAATTTCCTTGCATCCAAGACTTTGCAGATCAAAGGCCAAATGACTCCTGGTTTTGATTTTGGATGCCAGGCAGGAAGCAGGGAAAGACTCCAAACTTTAAGGCAGATAGTAGAAAAAGGAAGAGGACTGAACTTCCAAAAAAGCATAATGTACAGGAATGTGTCTGTACCACAGGAGCAAGAGTTTGAATTAGGCCTCCTCTGCAGTGGTTCCTAAGAACAGTTTAAAAAAAAATGATAACCAGACAGAACTGCTTTCTAGCTAATGAGAGTTGGGGGTATCTTAAAATAAAGAAAATACAATCTTGAAATGGAAAATGACTTTTCTGACAAAACAACTTTTTACAAATGAGTTTTTTTTAATAAAAAATTATTGGGTTTTCAGGTTTTAAATTAAAAACAAACAAACCAGTGGACCAAAACAAACAAAAATAATCTTTCATTGAAGTTCTTCAGTGGAAAACAAATCCTTTTCTGACCAGCTCAATTTGACTGGCCAGTGTGGATGCCCCCAAATTATATAAGAACAGTGGCTCTCATTATTTGGTTGGTTTGTTCTTATTGGGATGGGGACACAGTAGGAGCTTTTTTTAGAGCGTCCTCTTGTCTCAAGAGTATTGTTTTGACAAACTCTTGTAACACAATTTGGTCCCTGTTCATACTGTCCAGTCAAAATGTGTTAGCCTCCCATTTGGCTACAGGGGAGTTCAGGCCTAATTTAGATGGTCAACTCACAGGTGCTCTTTGTCTCTTTGCTCTGTGTTTGTAAAACACCCAGCACAATGGGGTCCTGATCCATGTCAAGGGGTCCTAGGTGCTACTGTAATACAAATAATTAGTAGACCATGCTTAATTGCCATTTTAAACATGGCTGGGGAAAAACAGTTTAGTTATTAACATTCAGTTAAAAAGTAACCAGAATTCTTGACGGTGTAAGTTTTATTTTGCATAAGTATGAAGAAAGAAGGTGATGGGCTGAGGCAGCCTGGTTGATGAGATGAACTAAGAGACATGAAACAATTTACTGCCTGTGTTAGATTAGCAACTGAGCTATGGGAGGGGAAAACAGCATCTCAGAAGCTCTATCGCAGGCAGAGAGGGGAGGAATAGCAGAATAAAAGTTGGCTCTGTGGATACTGAGAGAAGAGAGCCCAGAGAGGGGTAAAGGCCATTGCATTAATTAGCTCTATCTAGAGTCATTGGGAGTCTGGAGTTCAGCTACATGGCCCCTTCTTTATTGTTCAGCACCAAACTGTGTGCAGTGCCTGGGGACTTCCCTGTGTAACTCTTGGGTTCTCTGGCACAAGGCAGGGTCCCTTATGTAACTGGAGAGTTTACAGTTAGGCACAGATCCAGACTTTTCAGAGAAGTCCCAAGATAAGTGGAGAGGAGAATCCCCTTCTCTTTCTCTCATGTCCCTCTTCTCTCTCCCCTTATTCCCATCTGCCTCCAATTTGTCTGGTGCTGCTGCTCCTTGCCACTGCTTAGTGATGCTGAAAATTTCATGAGTTTTCAGGCCCATGTAAATCAGCTGTTTCTGATCTGGAACCATAACTGTGTTTGAGGGGAAGAGGGCACCTTGGATCCGGGTTCCTCAAAATTAGAGTGTGGGGAGGTTTGGAGGACCCCACCTCTAGTAGTGCTGCAGGTTGAGCTTGAGAGATCGTGTGTGTCACAGAGCAGCCCGTTGGAAAGTGTTGGTTCAGAAGACATTTTGTTTAGAAAAATATATCAAAACATTCCATTCTGGAACCATTAAAAGAAAAAAAAAAGTTGAAATGACTTTTTCATTTTTTAAATGTTGCTACCCATTATAATATAAAATAAAGACAACACTGAAATGAAATGTTTTTATTGTAATGAAATGGTTTGTTTCCAATGATTCCCCCCACCCCACCCCCCAATCATTTTGTGGGAAACTTCAAAAATTGATGTTTCATTCCTATTTGGAATTAAAACAAATTTCAAAAACATGGAATTTCCCATGAAATAGAAATTCTGGTTCCCACACAGCTCTGAGAGTAACTGTGGGGCTTGTTGGGTTTGCCTCTGCATGCTACTAGTCCTGAATGATTTGCAGGAGAGCTGTGATCAATTGGTTAACAAGGGACCCAACGCACCGATTGTCTTTTGCCACATTTATGCTCCAGGGAATCCCATTAAAGGGCAAGATTGCTCCACAACATTACACTACATGTATATTGCTTTAAAATAAATAAATAAAAGCAATGAGATGTTTTGTGGGTTTTTTTTTTTAAACCTCCCCCTCCCCCATGGCCTCCAAGGAGTACTGAGAACTCTATCTTAAAATTGATTTAATTTGTCAAGTTTCTTAAATGTATTGGCTGCCCTGTGTGCAGATGACTTTAAATGCAGATCGCTTTTAAATTTAAATAGTTCAGGATACAAGATTTGCTTGATCTGGGGCTGGGCCTTTCTCTTTTTTTAGAACATAAAGAGTCCCAGCTGTCGCTGCTGCTGTTGCCATGAGTGTATATGTGCAGGCACAACATATGTCTTGACATCACCACTGTAGAATTTTAAATGTAGTGCTTGCTCTCTGATTACATGTCCTTTTATGCTCATTGGGCAAACTGACCCCAATTGTTCACAACAGCCACTGGAATTTTTCTCCTGTAAAATTCCCTTCACTGTACTAGTGGCAACTACTGTAATAATGCTACTTTGTGTGTTTAGGGCCTGGGCTTGCAAGCATGTAGGCCTATGCTTAACTTCAAACACATGTTTGTACAGCGCCTAGCACAAGTGGGGAAAGACAAACAGGGTGTCTCACCAAAGGCTGGGCTGGGCTTGCTTTGTGTGTGGGCTGCACCACCACAGTAGCTGAGGCTTGAAGTGGAAGCCTTTGTGGTCCCTGGGCAGAGAAGCTTCTCTGACTGTGTTGAGCTAGTAGGAGCTGTACTGAGCTTCTATTAGATCCCCCCTCTTTTTTCCAATAACTTGCCAGTGGACAGACCTGCAGGAACACTGGGACATTTTGTTCTCTTTCGTAGACCTGGTATATTGGAGGCTAATTCCTCCAGAGTGGGGAGAGAAGGGTGTATGTGTGCGGAGGGAGAGCTTTGAACAACAGGCTAATCTTTACACTGTCTTTGCTGGATTTAATGGACACAAGCAAGGATCTGAGAGTCACTGAACTGTCACAGAAACATACTTAGGTGATGAGTGTCTCTCTTGGTGTATCTGAAGTACCAGATTTCTGGAACTGCTGTGTGGGGCAGGGGTGAGCCAGAGCTACCGTTACAGGGGACCACCCTCAAAGAAGTAATAAAATCCATCCATTAAAACATTTAAACAACAGTACATGAGACCAGCCTTAGCAGTGTGCTCTTTAGGTGACCAGAGGTGGGTTTCTTCCACAGATACAAGAGCCTCTGCCAGACATTGACAACTTCTAAAAATAACCTATTTCAGTGAAACCCCATTAAACCTTGCTGCCCTCTTTCCTGTATTTATTTCCCCATTTTTGTTTGTTTAGCATCCAACACATGCTAGGGGCTTCTCAAACACAGGGTGTGATGGTGCTGCCCGTGGGAGCCAGCTGAGGTCACTCAATTAGGGTGAACTGCAAACAAAACAGGGCAGACAAACACCAAAAGCTGGTGGATATTCCAATGCTTACGTTTACCAAGCCAGCACAAAACCGCTCCTGTAGTACCTCACTGGTTACTCAGAAGTCCAAACAACGCAGTTCCCTTAAAGTACCCAACCTCAGGCCTCCGTCCAGACACACCTGTCAGATATGATGATTATTAGTGAAAATCTTACTACATCATATAAAATAAAAGGTTCTTCCAATCCCAAAGGATCAGCCACATACCCAGCTCTAATTCTAACTTAGATCTTACCCAAAATACACACTATAGCCAATTCTTATTAACTAAGTTAAAATTTATTAAAAAAAGAAAAGAGAGAGAGTGTTGGTTAAAAGATCAATATACATACAGACTTGAATTCAATTCTTGAGGTTCAGATACATAGCAGAGGTGAGCTTGTAGTTGACAAAAGTCCTTTTAGAAATAGTCCATAGGTTATAGTCCAATGTCCATATTCAGGGTGGCTCCAGTCAGTGACTGGGGATCTCAATCCTTATGGCTTACGATTTCCCCCTCTTCAAACCCAAAGCAGATCTGAGATGAAGTAGGATCATGTCCCAGGGTTCTTAGACATTTCCAGCAGCCTTTTGGCCTGAGAAAACAATAGGCCTAACTCTCTTCCTTCCAAACATCCTGGCAATTAGCACAGGATAATTTATCCATTAAACAGTTCAGATACAGGTTACCACAACCTTCAAAGAGACATAGAGACAATAATACTATTTCACTCAAGTATCATCACACATGTTAATATTCCTTTTTGATCTTTGAATTTAAAACTATAGCAATAGACAAGACTTGTTTGCTTACATCACAAGCCCTGAGCAAACATCTACCCTTTTACCAATGCAGACTTGCATTTCAAAGCTCTATTCATTTACATATCTTCCTAACCAGTCTAGGTTCACCCATGGGTCAGGTCAGTCTGAGTTAATTAACTCTTTCTGGCCCTGTCACCTTCCAATGAAATATTATATCACACTCATAACGTCACACAGGTTCAAGATTCCTGCTCTAAGGACCTACTGTCATACAATGGGCAGACAAGAGATGGGACTCAACTAAAGCAAAGGATTGAGGAAGTGGTAATTCTCTCCTCTCCCCACACCACCACTTCTCTCTTAGGCCTGGTCTACACTAACCCCCCAATTCAAACTAAGGTACGCAACTTCAGCTACGTGAATAACGTAGCTGAAGTTCGAAGTACCTTAGTTCGAACTTACCTCAGTCCAGACGCGGCAGGCAGGCTCCCCTGTCGACTTCGCAGTACTCCTCTCGCCGAGCTGGAGTACCCCAGTCGACGGCGAGCACTTCCGGGTTCGACTTATCTCGTCCAGACAAGACGCGATAAGTCAAACCCAGAAGTTCGATTTGCTTGCCGCCGAACTACCGGGTAGAGTAGACCTACCCTTAGTGTTCCTTTTTCTCTCTGTTCTTCCCTCCCCTCCCCGTCCCTTCCTTAGTGATTACCAAGAGGCTGGTGGTGTAACATGATCTGTGCAGATCCTCTCCCAATTCCTGACCAGGGGTCTGGAACAAGTGAAGAAGGCTGTCCCTCTTTTTAAAAAAACACAAATTATCCCAAGTTTCATACTGGACCCATTGTATATGGGGTTAGGACTTGGGTAGTCTTTGCATTGCTTAGTGGATGTTGATGCAGCATGGACATTTCAATAAAGCTGATCAGACAAGGCTGCAATGAAAATAACGACTCATCTTGGGCAAGCACCCAAAGGCTCTGAAGTTCATGCAAACTATCAAAATCTCCTCTTAAGCCTGAAGGATTGGGCAGAAACAAGAACAGCTTTTCTTTTGATTGGAACTACAGAGCCAGGAATGTAGTGAAAAGCTAACCGACGGCCTTCAAATCTCAACAAAGGCTGAAGTTTCAGGTGTCCTGTCTTTAATCCACATTGATTTGCACCATTCCTCAGCCAAGTCTGAGGTTTTGACATCACCACCACTTCTGAAAAGTGAATTGTGATCTCACCAAAGTGTCATAAATGAAAGAATCAAAGAAATGAGGCTGAAGAGGAAGGAAAAAGACTATTTTATACATAAATCTTGGTAGATTGTAATGGTGGGGAAGGAAACATGGGGAAAAAAGGACTGGACAGCTTAGTGGGACCTCAGCAACTGATCAGGAATGTTTGCATAAGTGTGTGTGTTGTGGCTGTTTAACTACTGAACATCTAATAAGTTGCAAAATAGTTTGTTTCATGGTAGGTATTTTGTTTTTCATTTTGTATCTATCCTTCTTTGAGCGAACGAGGTGGCAGTTTTGGTCTGACTGTTCTAAGTAGCCCCTTCTTCCCTTCCTCTTACTACCCCCAATTTTTAAAAGGTTTCAACAAGCAAGTGATTAGCCACAGCGTGCCCACAGTGTTACTATATCAGGCAAAGTGTCAGTTTCATTAGCTTGAACAGCTAGTGGGCCTTGGAAAGGTCTGTAGCAGAAAAGTGCCTCTCCCTGAGAGTTAAGTGAGCTTTGTGCAAAATCAGCAAGGACACTCTCTCTCTCTCTCTCTTGATTTGGATGAAGAGAAAAATGGGTTGAAAGCTTTTGCAGCTGAGACTGCCTAGAGCGACTTCTGCTTCTGGAGCACCCTTTGGGTTTTTTTGAGATTTGCCCTTTCAGCCCCCTGCTCCACAGCTGTAGGAATGGACAATACGCCACACAGGTTGTTTATTGCAAACACCCAAACTGGAATTGCAGTAGTTAGAGATGGAAAAGAATGATGAAATCCTTGGAGTTCATCCCACTGCATCATCTGCATGTGTCTGGTTCATATACGGATACTGAAATGGAGTTTCGATGGAGTCTGAGTATTTGGGGGTAGGGAGAAACAGAAATTTGGAAGGGCTTTAAAATCTAACTTGATTTCTGGTATTTGTGAATTTCCAGTTTTTAAATCAGTAGCTTTTTTTTTTTTTTTTTTTTTTTTTTTTTACTGAATTTGCCATGTTTAGCTTTTGCATCCAGAATTCTTTACAGGGGAAAGCACAACTTAAGGAAAATAGAGGTGGCTTTTCTTTTTGCTGGGAGAGGGTAAATGTTAAGTGTTTGATGGACTGAAACAACAGAAAGATGCACTCTAGGCTAGTGTTTCTCAATGACTGGTACCAGTCTCTGAGATCTCCCTGACACAGTTTAGGAAGGCAGAAAGCTGGCCCTTGATATCAAAAAGGTTGAGGAACTCTAGGCAAGTGCAGGTCAAATTCACGCCACACAGTGCTGCCAGTGCACAGCAATCCTGGCCTGCAACTCCCTGCTGCTCTTCCAGTGCTGCACCTCATGCCAGTAACGCACAGACTACAATTCTGAGTGATTAGCGATCTGACTCGCGTGCATTTGAAACTAAGACGACAGTCTTATTCAGTAGATAAAAAATGAAGCTGCTGCCTCTGAGTCAAGTCCCCTCTGTAGATGTCTTTGAAAGTTGCAAAATAAATTATTGTGTGACTCTTGTTCATATGTGGAGTAGCCAGAATTTCCCATCCTGGAAAGCTTCCATGCGGGATATGTGTATGTACAAATACACTGCCAGAGGGTGATAGATTCTAGGCCAATATATGAGCATTCAGGGCTCCTCTTTGAGTCATTCTGATGATAGCTGCTTGAAACCAGCATGAAAGTGCAGTGTAATTACGGATGAGTCATATGAGCAGGTGGATCTTGTTAGGTCCCACCAGGGTATAAGAGGAAAGGATGTAGGGTCTGGAACACAGAACTCCTGCAGGGAAAATGCTATGAACAGCTAAATATAGGGAGGAAACTTAGGCTGAAGTCTGTGTGACCTAGTGGATAGGTCACTGGACTGGGACTTGAAATCGGAGTCACAGTTGTGCCTCCATTTTCCCAGCTGTGAAAGGGGATGATACTAACCACTTTTGTAAAACCCTTTGAGCACTGTGGGGAATTGTGGGTGCACACAGAGCCCAGGCATGGGTGGCGGAGAGATATTGGTATGGATGGGGGAGGGACATGGCACAGACAGAGCCTCTGATGTGGCAGAGGAGTGAATGGGAGGGCACAGATGGGGGGGAAGGGGCTGCAGAAAGTCCCTGAAATAGAGAGGGATGGGAGGGTGACCCACAGGGAGCTTATTGGGGCAGGGGGAGGGAATGGAGGGATGCAAGAAGCCGCTGGTATGTGCAAAGAGCTTGGTGTACATACGCAACCAAGTATGTGACACTGTAGTGAAGCCAAAGCCCAGGAAAGGGTGAGTTTGGACTACATGTAGTGTGTGTAAGTATCCAGTTCAGAGCAGGAGGGGGAATCTACCTCCTGACAAACTGCTGTTCAGGTCGGGTTGGATCCTGCTTTCTGTGAGGTAAATAACGAAACTCCCATGGACTTTAATCAGAGCAGGTTTAAACTCTAAGAGCCTGGAGAGTCTCCCATTGAGTTCAGCGGCCTTTGTATCAGGCCTCAAGTGCCTAGCCTTTCTTGAAGCTGTTTGCCCTTCCATGGCAGCAGCACAGTGCCCGTTTGTGTGTTTTAAACACAGCCCCCTCTGCTGAGTAGAGTCCGCCCGCTGTTCAAAACACAAACCGACGCAAACCGCACGCACTGACTTCATGCGTGTGTTCATCTTCTGTGTCGCTTGAAGGAAATGTTTGCCTTCCAGAGAGAGTGAGGCCTCCCAAGTGGAGGCTGATTGCTAATGACAGTAGAATTAGATGGTAATTCGCAGATCAACTGCAGAGACACTGTGCTGGCAACTTTGGACTTTACCCAAGGAATTGATCTCGTTTCCCTCTGTGTATTGTGTTGTATTCACAGCATACACACAAAGACAGAGATGAAAAACAGGAATACTCTTGCTGGAAAGTTGCAACATGACACACTTATTTCTTAGAATTCAAAATTGCACAAGAACCTGAAAGCGCAGAGGGAAAACTTGCTGCTTCCTAGGCAGTGAGGCACAACTCACCCCACCTTGCATGAGAATGGCTCTTTACAGACTGACTGTGCAGGGGCCCTATAGCATGCAAGCAGAATCAGGACCGTCCCTCTCCCCCTACTCTTACAGTGATAGCTTACAATTCCAACACAGTCCTCAATACACCACATACTGGGGCAGGGTTGCTCTTTTTTCATTCTGTGTGTATATGTACAGTGCCTGACACAGTGTGGCTCAGACCCCTGAGTGGGGTCTCTAGGCACTACCACAGTACAAATAATAAATAACAGTAATAATACCCAATATTCCTATTAGCAGCCACCTAGCACAGCAAGGAGGTGGATCTTTCTTACCTCCCTCAGTCTCCCGTTGTAAATAGTGCAGAGTTGGGGGGGAGGAAGGGGAGAAGGAGATGTATCTTACATTTGGCAGCTCAGCGTTATAGGAAAAATGGCTTTCTGAACAGACACTGTGCTTCTCAGTGTTAGTACAGTGTTGCAGCCAATTGCCTGCCCATCATAGAAAGAGGAGGTCATACACTGCAGATTATTCTGAGGACACCCTCTTTTCCCCTTTCTTTTCTGCCAAGATGGGCAGGGGAAAGGTGCAAATGTATGTTTCCCCCCTGCCCACTTTAGTGCACTGGTCAGGAGTAGGGTGACCATATTTCCCTATGCTGAAAATATGGGATACCTGGTAAAATTGTCAGAGGGGTAGCCGTGTTAGTCTGAATCTGTAAAAAGCAACAGAGGGTCCTGTGGCACCTTTGAGACTAACAGAAGTACTGGGAGCATAAGCTTTCGTGGATAAGAACCTCACTTCTTCAGATGCAAGAACTTGCATCTGAAGAAGTGAGGTTCTTACCCACGAAAGCTTATGCTCCCAGTACTTCTGTTAGTCTCAAAGGTGCCACAGGACCCTCTGTTGCTCTTTCCTGGTAAAATTATTCGTATTCGAGTGAGTTCAATGGCAATCAGTCAGAACTAAGCAGTACAAACGTTCAAATTAATATCAAGTTGCATAAGTGCTGACTTGCCCTCTGCCCGGTGGGTGCTTGACCTGCACCTGCTCCTGCCCTCGCCCCGCCCCCATTCCACCCCTTTCCTAAAGTCCCTGCCCCCTTCCCCCAAGGCCCTGCCCCTACCCCGCCTCCTTCCCTGAGCATGCTGCATCCCTGTTCCTCTCCCTACCTCCCAGAAAGTCCTAAGCACTGCCAAACAGCTGTTAGGTGGCGGGAAGCACTGGGAGGGACGGGGTGGAGCAGGGACATGATGCGCTGGTGGCGGCAGAGAAGGAGGCTAGGAGCGGGGAGCTTGGCTGCCGGTGGGTGCAACCACTAATTTTCACCCATGGATGCTCCAGCCCCGGCGCACCCACAGAGTCGGCGCCTATGTTAAATTGACTGAGCCCCTGTTAAAAAGAAATACTGCGTAGTTGAATTCTTTTTATTTACCTTCTTATCTTTAAGGCTTTAGGGATCACATGGGGAGGGGACACACACAAACACACACACTCTCCCATACACCTCTCTCACACGGGGGGGTGACCAACTGACCTGACCCTCCCTACCCAGCCCTCTCCACCCTCCACGCCTGGCTGGACCCCTGGGACAAACCCGCCTCTCCTGGTACTCGCCACCACACCTTCCCAAGTCAACCCACTGGGGGTGGGGTGGGTGGCACGCCAGGTCACATGCCCCCTTCCCAGATTTCTGCCAGCATTCACACCAGAATGTGGCCAGCAGCAGCCTTTAAGCACTGTGTGGATGGGAAGGGAGCCGCTTCGAGCTGCAGCAGCGGGGGTAGGAGGGATGACCTGGCCTGTGTCTTTGCAGAACTCCTCTCTTTTCCCCCCCAACCCTCTCCTGTGGCTCGAAGCAGCTTGTCCTTTCCTGCCTGCACCGTGTGGAAAGGCAGCTAACACCTTCAGGCTGCTGCTGGCCAGGGCCGGCTTTAGGCCGATTCAGCTGATTTGGCTGAATCGGGCGCCGCCCTAAAAGGGCCCCGCAGCTGTCCACCCCTCCCCCAGCTCACTTTCCCCTCCTCCCCTTCCCTGAATGCTCCGCCCCCTGCTCCTCCCTCTCCCCTGCTTCCTGCGAATCAGATGTTCATGGGAAGTCTGAAACCAAGCAGGGGCAGGTGGGCAGCAGCAGGTAAGCTGGGGCGGAGGGGGACGCAAGGAGGAGGACTCCAGGGAGGCGCGGCGCGGCCCAGTCCGGCCCTGGCCGAGCGGCTCCCTCCGGCCCTGCTTGCGGCCAAGCGGCCCCGGCCCCAGCGGCTCCGGCCCAGCTAGGGCACCGGTTCCGGCCCCAAGCCCCGCAACCCCGGCCGGAGCACAGCCTGATTCCTGGGGACGGGGCTTGCCGGTTCCAGGAATCGGGTCCCGCTCTTGCTAAAGCCGGTCCTGTTGCTGGCCACCAACATAACCCATCCGCCTCTTGTCACTCGGCTACAGTGTGGGCAGAAAGGGATTAAGCCCTAACCAGTAAGGATGCACTGTGTACCAGGGCCCAGGGAACCTGACTGTAGGGGCTTCAGCAAACCTGGCCAGACAGGTGGGCAGCAGAGGAGGGGCAGGAACCGGGGTAGGGGTGGGTGAAGAGGGTGCTATGCCCCTGTCGAGGGGGCTGCTGTGGAGCCTGCAGGGTGGGGGCATGAACAGGCTGGAAATTGCTCCCCCTCCCCCGCATTCCAGAGCTTAGGGGAGGGGCGGAGAGGCTTCCCCGTGTCAGCCCTGAGTGCACCAAAGCCCCGCACAGCGCTTGGCTCCTCCTGGCCAGTGCCCCGCGCCGGAGGGTGTTGGGCTTTCCCAGGGCACTGGCTCAGCCAGAGGCAGTAGGGGAAGGAGGAAGGAACATGCCAGCTAGGCTGTTGGTGAGCAGAGTGCTCCGACCAGGGGCTGGTTCTCCGCTCAGTTCTGGGTGCAGGAGGGATGTGGAGGAGCAGTGGGGCGGGGCGGGGGTGAAGGGGCAAAGCAGGGAGAGGACAGTGAGAGGGGAAGCATATAAAGGGTCGATGGGTGGGCAGCAGAGGTGACACACAACCCGCTGGCGCCTGCCTGCACTCACCAGCCAGTGCAGCTTGCAGCGGGCAGCCAGTGGCGGCCGGAAACAGGATGGGGGCAGGGACCTGCTGGCCGAGAGCCAGCACACAGTGGAGGCTGTGCTGATGGACCAGAAGGGGGAGTAGCTGGCCCTGCACGTTGCAGATTTGCCCTGCCACCAGCCTTGCACACCCTCCCACATCGTCGGCCACTGGACCCACTCTCTGCTGGTGAGCAGGGATCTGGCCAGCAGCAGAACCCACCTGTACTGATGGGGGAGGGCAGAGGCGGACAGAAAATGTGGGAAAATTTACCTGTTATTAAGAAAAAGTCAGAACACCTGCGGAGGGCTTTAATATGGGACTGTCCCTTTAAAAATGGGACATCTGGTTACCCTAGTCAGGAGGGAAGGTGAGGGAGTTGATTTCATAGAAGGTTTTCAAATGTGCTTTTTCTCCTATGATGCATGGGACTGTCTGTCATAGCCACTTGCTCTGACTCTGTTTGGGATATAGATCTTGGGGGATGTGCTTTGTTGTAAGATTTAAGGGTAGATTGCTGTGGCTCCATTTTGCAAGGTACAATTCAGAAGGGGACTTGTTGCAGTATCACCCCCTGGACCAGCTATCCTTTCCCTCCTTGCTTCCCTAGCCCTCAGCCATGTTGTGATAATTTTAGAAGCGGGTGTATCTTGATCATTCAGCCCATGGGGTAACCAGCGGATCCCAATTCTTCTGTGAAATTGCTTGCCTTGTCTTGGTATCCAAGAGAGAGAGATGTGGTGGTGAAGGGTACATAGATGGGAGACTAGACTCTATATATTAAGCATCCTCCCCCCCCACACACACACCCGCCGTGGCGTTCACAAAAAAAATTGTTGTATTCTTGCCTCCCAAAACACACTGGCCATATTCATGCTCCCTTCTCTCACATCCCTGTGCCTTACACCCCCATCAAATGTCTACAGATATGTTGGCCCGTATTTATTTAACAAGGGAAATGGTTTTGGGTTTTTTTTGTTTTTTCTTTTTTCCCTTTTTTCTTTTTTCCCCACCATGGGGTTGGAGGTGGGGGGTGGAGAAAGAGGGCAAAATTCTTCACTGGGAACAAATCTCATTTTCAAGAGTCCTGACAAAATGAGCCATAAAATTACAATATTTCAAAGCGCTCTGTAATTCCAGTGCAGATGGCTCTTCATCATGGAATCTGAAAGCTCAGAAAATCTAAAACTCATTAGATTAAAATAAACCACCTACTGCGAGGAAGAAAAGCTTATTTATCAATATCAATTTACTTCTGATTACCCTGCTCTGCAATTTGTTATTTTCAGGAATTATGACTTGTGTATTGCTCATGCCAATGTAATTTTTTTTAAACTTTAGTTTACTTTTCTGTAAAATGTATTTATTTTAAACACCTAGCTAGAAACTAGTGGTAGATCCCTGAGCAGGAGGAGCTACTAGCAAATTGTGACAAAAAGTGAACCATTTGTGTTGCAAAAGATCCACAAGTTATTGGGGAAAGGGGGGAGGGAAGTGTGTGTGTTAGTAAGAACTGGGGCTCTGATGCAGTAGTATAATGGGGCAGGGATTTGACCAGGGAGCTGTGGCAGGCACATAGTAGAGGTGGGAAAAACATTCCGTTCATAGAATTGGCCTTGGTTGGAGCTGGACCCGCATTTATGCAGCATCGGTGGTTTGTACAAACTTTGCACAAGTTTCTTGTCAAGTTGGATCCAAATGTGTTTGCAGTCTGTAGATACTAGCAAATGTTTGCAGGCTGAAATTTGCTCGTGCTTTTGGAACACAGCTTGCATTCACAAGGGGGAGGGATAGCTCAGTGGTTTGAGCGTTGGCCTGCTAAACCCATGGTTGTGAGTTCAATCCTTGGCTACTTAGGGATCTGGGGCAAAATCAGTACCCGATCCTGCTAGTGAAGGCAGGGGGCTGGACTCGATGACCTTTCGGGGTCCCTTCCAGTTCTAGAAGATAGGATATCTCCATATATTATTATTATTAATTAGAGGTCACATGGGGAAACTGGTGTCTTTCAATAGAACCACTTCTTGGTTCTGTCAAAGCTTACAGGTTCTGTTCCACATGTTCTCACCAGGATTCAACATGAGGTTAATTCAAAGATTAACTGTTTTAAAAAACAATTTCCAGCTGGACTTGGTCATGGTTGCATGGCTTTGCTATGCACAAATCTCTGAATGGAAATTCATTATGAGGCCATGTCTACACTGCATAACTATGCTGGCATAGGGTATATCTACATTGCAGCGGCTGCAGCAGCAGAGCTATGGAGCCACAGCTGTGTCACTGTAGCATCCTACATCAATGGAAGGGTTCTCTCTGTCAATGTAGGTAATCCACTTCTCTGAGCCTGGTAGCTAGGTCGATAGAAGAATTTTTCTGTCAACCTCGGTGCATTTATAGTGGGTGTTAGGTTGACCTAACTAAGTTGTGTACACAGCATGAAATTGTTCACAGCCTTCAGCAATGTAGTGAGGTCACCTAAATTTTAGGTGTAGACTAGGCCTTTGATGCAGCCTGTGCCAACAGAAAGAGGAGTTGTGCCAGCTTAGCTACACCACTTCCCTAGGCAATGTTTAGCTATGCAGACAGAAGCACTCTTCTGTTGGCATAGGAGTGCCTATGCTAGGGTTTTGCTAACATAGCAATTCTGCTGGGCCTGGGTGTCTTTGTGTGCTAGCCAACAAAGCTATGCTGGCATAAGTTTGTAGTGTAGACATGGCCTGAGGTGCCATGGGATCACTTGGGATCCAAATTTAATTCTGTGCCGATTAAGTAGTTAATTGTGGCAATATCTTAAATAGTTGTCTTAATGCACTTGGTGATTTCCCAGTGATCATCAAAGCTCTGGACAAACATTAACTAAGACAAATGTCCATAGAATTGCTAGAGGTCAAGGGACATCAAGCACCTCTTTCAGACATAAATGAAGGAAGTTCAGAATTGAAATCTGATTTGAATCCAAACTTCTACCAAATTTGAAGATGTTTAGGTTAATTGTTTTGGCTCAAACCCGTTCTAGAAAAGCTCGATTAGCAAGGCAGATCCAAAGTTGGGGACCAGAGTGAGGGGCTTGTCGTCATGCATACCGAAGATCAGATTTTGGCCCTAAATGTTTAAATATGGGTTAGAATGTGTTGAGAAGCCCAATTTAAAGTTGTCTTTTGTCTGTCTGTCTGTCCATGAGTCCCATGCTGTGGTTCTGTATGTGGCTATTTAATAACAGGGTTTTACAAAGGAAGTTCTCCTCTCATAGCCTACTGATGTTTCTGTATGTGTGTGGGGTGTTTTTTTTAACATCCCTGCTTCATACTATGATTCCATTGTGGCTATTTTGTTGTTGTCATTGCCGATGTGTTTCCCCATTTAGGGGTCTTTCTGTCTACATTTTAAAGACCATTGTCATGTTGAAATCTCCATGGGTTAAAAAGAGGGATGTGTTTTCCACTTCCTTTGTTCCTGAATAATTGGGAGCAGAAGGAAGAGAGAGAGCCAGGTGTGATGGGGAAAATCACTGCAATGGTAGCAGTCAGAATGCCACTGCAGAAGAAGCCGCCTTGACAGGTGGATGAATGCCACATGCGCGCACACACACACACACACAGATCCCTATTGGGTTGCCAGTGATCTTTTTTGTCTTGTCTTTTCTAAAGGAAGCAAATACCATTAGTGGGTAGCCTCAGCTGTCGTTTTCCAGCTGCAATTATTCTGTGAATGGGGGGAGAGGGAAAGGGCGTGGGGCGGAGGCTCGTTAATTGCTTGATGTGCGTCTAGAGAGGAGGTTTGGGGAAGGGGGCTGAGAGGGGCTGTATACTGAGCAGTTCCTCACAAAAGCTGTTTGGGAGACACTTTTGATTTATACTTTCATTTCTTCTTTATGCTCTTGGAACAGCATGCAGCAAACAGAAAGACTGACACTGTAAATTAAAGACACAAATATTGTGGTGGTGTTCGGGAAAGAGAAGACCAGGTGGGGAAAAGGGAAGAGGCGATTGTAGGTTTGGGATTATAAAAATGCCAGCAGCAGCCCAAATGTTTCTGCCTGGCTGCCAACAGGGCACAGGCAATGCAGAAGCTGCTGCTGTTCTGACTAAGGCAATTAAGGGTACTTTGTATGTATAACAACTCCTCTCGCACAGAAGTGTCCCAACAGTGCATTTAAAATAACCAATACAGGTGCACAGCCCTATAAACTGCCACTTCCCAGCCTGATAACAATACACAGAACAGCAAATCCAGACGTGGCGTGAGCGGGTGCATCAAGTCCATAATTCTTCTAGATGAAACGCTGGCAGCTTCTCCACCACTTGTTGCCAATTTCACCTTGATTAATTTACAGTGAGGGCATGGGATGGGGGAACTGGAGCATGGGCCTCCTGGGGTGACTGCAACTCAACATAACAAAGTGAAGACTAAGTCCCTTGAAAGAGCATTTTTATCATTGCACTCTCTGCCCCATAACGACAGGCTTCTGAACCAAAGGCAGAGACGACCTATAGTGATTTCTAGGTAGGCACTGAGCCAAGACCATAAACCCAGGGGACGTACCTCTACTAATTTCAGCCCCAATCCTGCAATCTGGCCCATGTGGGCAGAAACTCAGTGAGGCTCTACACTCTGTGAACGCAGATCTGATTGCAGGCCTGTTATCTAAAGTGCTACCCCCACTTCTAGCTAAGGTAATCCGGGTGCTGCATATGTCACAATAAAACACTCACATTTCTCTTTCAGAATATGCAGCACCGAGTCACCACTGTAGACCTAGGAACGACTGAAAGGAAAAAGGCTATGAGTAAGGGGCCAATATTGTCTCACTAAAAGTGTCTGTGGGAGCACAGATGAACACATGTAGTGAAATGGGTGTCACTGGGGAGTGAGTTGTACATCTTCAAAACACACCATAGTTGGATGGTCAAAGCACCATAGGTGGATGGTCAAAGCACCAAAGTCTGAGCAGAAGTTTCAAGTAACATGCTGAGCAGGTGTGTCTGTGTCACCCTCTAGTGGCTGGATTGCTTAGCAGCTTGAGTTTGCTACTGCCCCTAAGCTAATGGAGCTTGTCATTTAACTTAAACAGTAGCGCCCAGGGCTGGCTCCGGGCACCAGCAAAGGAAGCAGATGCTTGTGGCGGCCAATGGAAAGGGGCGGCATGTCCGGGTCTTCGGCGGCAATTCGGCGGCGGGTCCCTCAGTCCCTCTCGGAGCAAAGGACTTGCCGCCAAAGAATGAAGCAGCGCGGCTGAGCTGCTGCCGAACTGCTGCAGATCGGGGCTATATATATATATTTTGGCACTTCACCGCTTGGGGCGGCAAAAAAGCTGGAGCCGGCCCTGGTAGCGCCTCATGCTTTTAGATCCAGAGGTCCCAGTTTCAGTTCCCTCGGGTGACCCATCCAGAGCCCTTATTAGATTTATATATACAAGAAACTATATTTCTACAGTGAATTGTTTTAGCAAAGAATCTCTTTCAGGGACAAGGCACAATTAAATATTCTCTCCAACGCAGAATTTTAAAGTTCTCCCTTGAAATTCCTAAATCCACAATATCAAAACAAAACCATCTCCAGAAACCAGTGTGGAGAAATGCAATATTAATGAAGACAATCAAAATGGCATTTCAAGCAATTACTTATGTAATGAAAAAGTGACTTGGAATATACAAAATTCAGATTATCATTCAATTTAAAAGGGAGGCTGTCAACTGTCTTTATTTCTAAATAATTTGAATGGTTTTTCCACTGCCAGTTGTTTTAGAAACACACTCTGAGAAGCTGGAAAATAACATTTCACCTCTCTGGCTTGTGGTGGCCGCAGTTCAAAACCACAAACACAGTTTCCTCCTCTTGCGAGTCTCATGCAGCAGACGGCAGCAGGATGGGATGTTTTGTTGACATCTCCATTTGGGCCGCAGCAGCATCCTCTCTGGTGCCAGCAAAACGTGCGCCTCTCTGGAATTAGGGTTTCTTGACTGCGTGCTGGAAAGGGACACTCATACTTTGGTTATGATGTGTCACACCACAATGGCAATGCTTTAAAGGGGACCTGCAATGGAAGAAAATGGGTTTGTGGCTTTTTGGATTTTCCTCAGCCCGGTAATGTACAGCCTGGTAGGTTGTGGGGGGAGGGAGGGAGTAGAAGGCACTAAGAGGGGGCTTGTGACAGAGTGCAGGGCAATAGCAGCTGAGCCAGCACTCTGGTCACTGCAGCTCTAATTAATTACTGTAGAGCAGACAGGGCCGGCTCCAGGGTTTTGGCCGCCCCAAGCAGCCAAAACAAAACAAAACAAAAAGCCACGATCGCGATCTACGGTGGTAATTCGGCGGGAGGTCCTTCACTCCCAGGCGGAGTGAGGGACCGTCCGCCGAATAGCTGGACGTGCCGCCCCTCTCCGGAGCGGCCGCCCCAAGCACCTGCTTGAGAAGCTGGTGCCTGGAGCCAGCCCCGAGAGCAGATCTCACTTAAGAAGAGCTGTACCTAACTGATGGGTGAGGAGAACTAAGTGGCTAATTAAGCCATCAGGCAGATGGTACAAAAGGCACAGGAAGGAAGTGGAATGGGAAGAAGCAGATTGCTTTCCCCGGCTTGTCTCAGGAGCTGAGGGCTCCCAGGGGCTGTAGGTGTAAAGCTCTATAGTCAGGGCCGGCTCCAGGCACCAGCCGACCAAGCCCATGCTTGGGGCGGCACCTGGAGGGGGGCAGCGCTCCGGCCGGCCGGGGAGAGTGGGGCCGCGGCCGGGATCAACGCCCTCCCTGTGGCGCTCCGGCCGGCCAGGGAGAGCGGGGCCCCAGCCAGGCTCGCCGCCCTCCCCCAGGCGCTCCAGCCGGCCAGGGAGACCAGGGCCGCGGCGGGCTCGCCCCCCCTTCTCCCCTCCCCCCCCCCACCCCCCGGCGCTCCGGCCGGCCGGGGAGAGCTGGGCCGCGGCCGGGCTCGCCGCCCTCCCCGGCCGCGCTCCCCGCCACGGGGCCGGGGGCGGTGGGAGGCTTTTTTGCCTAGGGCTCTGTCTATAGTGTACCAGGGTTATGGGAATCCACACGGTAAACAAACTGCATGGGGTGTTTACCAGCAAAAAGGTCTCTTAGGCTTGGTCTACACTACCCCCCCTAATTCGAACTAAGGTACGCAACTTCAGCTACGTGAATAACGTAGCTGAAGTTCGAAGTACCTTATTTCGAATTAGTTCAAACTTACCTTGGTCCACACTCGGCAGGCAGGCTCCCCCGTCGACTCCGCGGTACTCCTCTCGGCGAGCTGGAGTACCGCAGTCGACGGCGAGCACTTCCGGGTTCGACTTATCGCGTCCAGACTAGACGCGATAAGTCGAACCCAGAAGTTCGATTTCCAGCCGTCGAACTTGCCGGTAAGTGTAGCCAAGGCCTTAGCTGTGTGTGTGAACTTGAGCAGAGGCAGAAGTGAGCAGGACCTGCCACACAGCTTAAGACTGGTGTGTGTGAGGTGGTTTGTTGTAGGTCTTGTCTAGCCTGTTTTTCCTGGTTGACTCCATGGGGACTGAACTGGTAAGAAATACCCTGTAAGTAAAACCTGATGAATTGAGAGAAGGAATTTATTTATATTCGAACATTTCAGACTTTTGTTAATATCTATGACTGAAACATTTGGGAAAAATACTAGCTTATTTAAGATTCAATATTCCTGCTCTTTCAGTTAAAGGCGGAGAACTCTCAATTCACATCTGAGACCTCCACCGAGGTTCATGATTTCCAAAGGTTACGTTTTAGAAAATAAAAAAGGCAGAATTGATCCCAGTTTTTTCCTGAAGTGTTGCTGCCTATAGAATATCCGTGAGTGCTCTAGTTTTATGAATCAGATAATGGTGTATCCATCACTTCCCTTGGAGGGGAGCTATTCCATACATTTGTCTGATAGGGAGCACTTCCATTTCTAATTGTGATGAGGGGGCCTCTCAAGTTTTGGCTTTTCAGATTAGCGTGGATCCTTTAGCAAACTAACTGGACCCTTTTAGTTCTGATCTGGTGGGCTGGAAATCTCCAAAGAATTGCCTCCTAATGGTTTCTCAGCTTCCAGTCCCAGCTGGACAGGTGAATGAAAAATGGGAAAATCAGTCAATCAATAAAAGCTTACATACCTTTCCATTTTTAAATTAATGTTGGTGCCCAAACCTTCCTTACTCTTGCTCATTTTCATTGTGTTATTTCTATGTTCTATCCTTTGGTCTATGTTGTGATGTTCCTTTAGAGAAGGAGAAGGGAGGATGCTCTTTGGCTAAGGGTGTGTGAATATTAGCCTGGAAACTTTCATCACAGATGAGGAAGATGAGTATAAAGGTTGCTCAACAATCGAGAGAGAGCCCCTAGTATGTTCATAACTCTGGCTGGTTACAATCTGGGTTGAAGGTGCTGACAGTGGAGCTGTTCCTGGCTGATCTTTAGCAGGACCACAACAGAAGTCCCTCTTATTGCATTGTGATCACTCTCTGCCCTCCCCCCTGTTTCCCCCCAGTGCAAGCTACTAGCTGAGTTAGAAGCCTTGCTGGATTCCACGTGAGTTCACCTCCTCCTTGGTCACAGCAGTAGGTTTGAAAAAGCAGCAATACTGAGGGAAAGGATTTGGGTGTACAGGATTAGTGAGAGTGGGGGAATTTGCACCTTGCATGGCGTTTAGGAATGGAAGAGCAAGGGAATGCATGATGAGAAGAGGAAGTTCTTTGTCCTGTGATGGGCTAAATATATGGGTAATAGCAGTGGAAGTTGCTCAGTGGGTTTGATCCTGCAAGACGCTGAGCACTTTGGTGGCAATTGAGAAAGGAGCACATAAGCACATGCCTCACTTCCCAGGGGCTGCTCATGTGCATAAAAGTTAAGCGTGTGCTTAAGTGAGTTATTGTATCACGCAGGATTGACTTCAATGTCTTGTTGTGTAGGAAATCTTCCCAGAATTCAAGTGGGACAGAGACTTTCAGGGCCCTCACAGCTTGAGGCACAAATTATCTCAATTTTGGCAAGATGGTGACACCTCCTCTCCCCTCCCCATTCCCTCCAGCAAGTAACTTGATGATGATGATAATGTAGATTCATTTGCACATACACTGAGCTGTCCTCATGAGGTGAGGTGACGCAAACCAAATGCGAATATGCAGTTTGGAGCGAGGGGGGAGAGAGAGAGAGCCTCTATATGATAAGAGGTGCCATCTTACTGATAACTCATTAAAGTAAGGTCCTGTCTGCCTGTTTGTGGTGGTTGCAGTCCAAGTGGGAGTTCTCCATATCAAAGCACTTCATCCAGGATCCACTGCTTTATTAATCTACCCCTTGAGTACATGAAATGAAGTTTAGCACATTTTAGTCGGTATATACATGCTTTTATTTCAAGCTCCAATTATTGGACCATATCCTCCGTTAGCGTAAGCCAGTGTAGCTCTGTTGAAGACTGTGGGAATGCTGATTTACAACAGCTGAGGATCTTGGCCTTAATTTTACAGCATCCAGCAATGTGGTCAGTGGGTACAGATAGATCAGTCAGACATGAAACCTATCCCCAACCACTTAGTCTAAGGCCCCCAGCCCCTCAAAGGAGAATCCTTACCCATGCTGAATCAGTGGGACTCCATGGCGGCTTGAGTCTGCCTGATCAGATTGTTTGCAGGATGTAAGATACTAGACAAGACGCAACAAGAGAATATAACAAAAGAAGGAGTGGTAATGTGGGATGGAGATGAAAATGGTTACAATAAGAATACTTAATTGTTACATATACATTTTGGTTTTTTTTCTGTTTAAATGTATATACATACACACACACACTCTCTGTGAGTGCATAATACCTGCATAGTGTATACTTGTCTCCAGGACAGTATATATTTTACTATCAATCATATAATTTGATTTTATTTTTCTCATTTTAAAATACAAATGTTCTGTGGTTTGGAGGTTTTTGAGTCCCCCCTCCCCCACGTCTCTTTTATTTAATCATCTGAAAACAATGTAAGCATCTGACCATTCTAACCATTTCTGTTTGCATTTTTAATTCTGTGGTTTCATTGTAAGAAGCCATGTGCTCTGTTAATACTAGCCTGGGAAATTCTAGAAGCTAAGTGGGGTGCTAGAGTGCTTATTTGCATGCTAATGTATTCAATGTTCTTCCAGCTCATAACTATTTCACAGCAGTGCTGGTGTTTGAGAGCTTTGGATGTGCTCATGTGTTCTCTGCTATTTTTTACATTGTACTTCTAAATTCCTAGTGAATTTTTAGTGATTCCAGTCCTGGTCTCCCACACAGTTCTGCCAGTACAACTTGATAACTCACTGCTATACCAGTACTGGGCTCCCATACCACACTGCAACACAACTTTAATTCTGACCTCCAGCGTTTCACTGCTATCCCTATCCTCTCCTTCCTAACAACGTGTCCTGTGCATCTCAGCCCAGACATGCAGCCCCCATGCTGCGCCAGTCTGGAGAGCTGTCTGCTGAGTAGACACTGCTGATCATGCTGAACTGTGTAATGATTCTTATGATGTGAGCAAACATCCACTGGAGACTAAGAATAAAACATTGCTCTCATTTTGATTTGTGACATGAACAGTCATTTGACACTGTTTTCCAGCTAC
The DNA here is from genome assembly GCF_011386835.1 of Chrysemys picta bellii. Taxonomy (NCBI): domain Eukaryota; kingdom Metazoa; phylum Chordata; order Testudines; family Emydidae; genus Chrysemys; species Chrysemys picta. Next base: position 86,834,794 of record NC_088797.1, on the reverse strand, counting down.
AATGGGACAAATTAATCCCTGGTGTAACTTCATTGACTTCATAGAATTAAATCAGGGATGACTCTGACCCAATAATTTTAACCCTTTGATTCCCACACCTGGTTTGCACGTTGGTGTGCGAGGTGGGGGAGGAATGAGGTCTGCCATAGAACACAGTTATATGGCATACAGTCATAAAGCTACTACCTCTAATACTTCTAGACATACCCTGATTGGATCAAGACAGTTAAGAGTAGTAAAGTATTTTGTCCTAATGCTATTCAGATGCAGATTGTCAACTGAAAGGAGGAATTTGGAAAGCATTGGCTTGTCAATCACAGTGGAATTCTGTAAAGAATGCAGGGTTTGGACTACTTGGAGCAAAAAGGCAGTAATCACTCTCTTTGGCTATAGCGAGCCTGACCCTGGAATACGGGGTTTTGTTGGGGTCACCTCAGTAAACACTAGGCAGATTCCAATAACTATTATGAAATAACTAATGAAGCAAAGTTAAAAGAGCTAAATATAATTTGGGAGACTGAAGGGAGACATGATGACTGTATGTGAAGAATTTAAAACCAAAGAGGGAGAGGAGTGGTTTAGAATAATCCAAAAGGCTATAAATAGGAGTAATGAAATTAAAAATGAGCAAACGAAAATTGTCTGGGCATCAAGAAAGATTGTCCTAACAGTGAGATCTCCAATTGTAGGGGGGGGAAATCTCCCAAAGGAAACGGCAAAAGTCCCATCTCTTGGGACATGTACAGTTGCTTTTAATGCAATATTAAACTGTAAGGTCCAATCCTGTATAGCCAGAGTTATGGACAAGATAATCGGATGTAGGTTTCTTGTATCTCTAATTTCCATGAAGCTGTGTAATTTAGCATTATGGACTTGATCAGTACTTACTGTGGCTTATAGATATCTCTGTTCACCATCATCTGAATGCCCACCAAGAGGCACCCTTCTGCTTCCTGTGCCCAAACAACGTATCACCACGCACTGCCAGCTTTAACCAGTTTTTTGGGTGAGGTTGGTCATGACTGCGGGATGGGTAGCAGTAACTGTCAGATGGTATTTTTCATGGACTGACTGTATTTCTCTGTCTCCCCATACTTGTTGTGTGGGGTGAAGGCTGAGGCTTTCAGGGATTACCCATCTCCTAATAGAATGACCCTGGTTTATCTCCTTCAGTCAATACGTTTTGGACTTGCTGCCTGGGTGCGTCATAATTGTGTTTGCAATGTCGTTGCTGTAACCCAAGTTGGGAAGGGATTTTGTCCCCCACTTTAGCTGCACAAGTGTGCTTTGGGGGAAAGATGTCATCCACAAAATTGACTAGACTTGAAATATTTAATTTGCCTCTTCTCTTCTTTGTCAGGAACCATGAAGTGTCACTTTGCTGCCAGCAACTTTCTGCTCTCCCTCTTGATCTTGGAGCTAGTCTGTTTGGGTAAGTAAAGTTTCTCTCTGTTCAGTTATCCTTTCCTTTTCCCTGACCCATCTTTCTATTTCAAGCTTTTTAAGTGCTACCACAAAGCTTAACAGTTGCATGTCTGGGGGTTTATCTGTGAGGGCACAAAGGTTTCATCTTTCTACTGAGTATGTGATCTCTCTAGCCAGCTACACTGTGATTGAACCTACAGTTAGATAGATGCCTTTAAGAAAAGTCACAGAAGAAATCAGCCACCACTCCAGAAAATGGGGGCTGGGCAGTACATAGATGCTAAGCGCTGTGGGGCAGGGACTGTCTTATATGTTTATATGCATAGTATGATGGGGCCCGGCTCTGTGATTGGGGTCCCTAGGCACTACCACAAGAAAATAATTATTATATTGGGGGAGATCAGTTCTGATTGAGTCTGTCAGTTGTTGATAGTTGTTGCTTATCTGCCAACAGGGTTTGCTGTCACAGTAGTCCTAAAAGAGAATCAGGACCTGCAGTTTTATGTCAGTTTCACACTGTGATCTGTTAGATTGAGAGAGGGAAATATGTTACCTTGTGAAAATAAGACCTACGTAGAAACTACATGCAGTGTGTACCTTGTTTGTTGCATATTGGTCTGCTGGAAGGTATTGAATAAGGCGTCAAAATCCTTGCAGACTTTCTCACATTACAGATGCATAGAGCCCTGAGCAGATACAAAATTTGTATCCGCATCCGATCCGCAAAAACAGTCCGTGGTTATAAAGTGGACACCCGCGGATTTGCAGGGCTCTGCAGGTACATGCCAAACCAGCTGGCAGCTCCTGCCGGCAGTTTTTGTACCAATGTTGGTAGTGGGTGTTTACTCTCTGTTTATGCACTGTGGAACAACTACATCCCAAATACTGTATGGCATGCTATTCTGTCACAGCCTCCCACTGACCAGTTTTCAGATTTAGAGGGCAGCACTGGGCCACTAAGGATATGTCAACACAGGGATAAAAAAACCTGTGGCTGGCCTGTCAGTTGACGCTGGCTCGTGGGGCTCGGGCTCCAGGGCTGATTTGAGCTCAGGCTGGAGTCTGGGCTCAGAGATCCTGCCAGGGTGGAGGGGCCCAGAGCTCAGGCTCCAGCAATTTTTAGGCCCTGTGAGCCCGAGTCAGCTGGCCCGGGCCAACCACGGCCATGCTGTGGGGCTTTAATCCCTAAATGGCACTAGAAAGAACTGTAGGCTAAATCCTTCCTCATCTGGCATTTGGGAGGGTGTTAAGTGTATTGCATCATGCCTCTCGCTGGCAGGCAATCAGCTGAGCTGTTGAACGTGGCCATTCATGCTTAAGGAGGGAACTTTGGCTAGGTTGGTGAGAGCTCCCCCATAGGTTTCAGTCTGTTTTACCCAGGGGCTGTCGTGCTTCAGCAGGCTCACCCTTACTCCGGAGTGGTTCTCCTTGGACACGCCACACACTGGCAGCAGAACTCAGGCTGGATGCAGAGCACATGAGGATCTGGCCCACTGACTTCATCTTTTGTGAAACAAACTTGCAAGCGGTTTTACATCGCTAACATTCAACAAACCAAAGTACTGAGACAAATAAGCAAGGTAACACCCTGCCACAGGGTGATCGGCCCTTTTAAGAGGGAGCAGGGCCTACTGCCCTTGTGACTCATCCTGACTGTATCCCAGATAGGCTGAAGGGAGTGCACCTAGGTTCTGATGGAGGAGACCAGGCGAGTCAGAGTCCGAGGTAGGAGAGAACTGTCTGAGTGGAGACCTAGAGAATCAGGAAGAGGTAGGTGAGAGCTGAGAGAGCTGCTGGAGCAGGGAAGGAGTGACAGAAGAGCAGCAGAGAGCTGTCAAGAGGTGCTTGGGAGAAAGCTCCTACAGACCCGAGAGAGAGGATTTCTGATGAGACCTGGAAAAGAGCTGCTCTTTGGAACTGACCAAAGCTGGAACCTGACAAGCAGCAGGCTTGGGCAGTGGCCCCCTGGGAAAAAGGAAGATCCAGCTTGGCCAGGGGAAGCCGAGCCCAGAAACAAGAGGGTTGCTGCTGGAGGGTGGATCCCCAGTGCAGGCACAGAAACGACAGGCAGGGAGGCCAGGGTAATGCAACACTGCAGGAGGGGGAGTCCTGTGGATGAAGACCTGAGTGGAGAGCTGCAGGAGGAGCCTGGGAGCAAGAGCTTGGTCCCCTAGGGATGTTCCCTGAGCAGGGGTTGGAGACTCAGGCAGGGAGGCCTGGGGAGTGGAGCATTAGGGGGAGCTCATTGCAGGGAGGCAGTGGTAGAAAAGTCATGAGATTGGTCGCTCTCCGAGGGAGGCCTGGAGCGTGGGGCCCAGGAAGAAAGTACTGCTATTGACTCTTGGCTGGGTGATTTGGAGGCCATGTGACTGAAGCGAGGAATGAAAAACCTGCCATGTTTGTATCTGCTTACTGTGGGAGTTGGAGAGTGGGTTTACCGTAAGGGAATTACTGCACTTGTGTATATTAATAAATTATGCCCAGAAGCAGGCTTTGTGTCAAACACAGAGAGACTATGTTCTTTCTGTGGACAGACAAAAAGGGAAACTGAGGCTGGGTACACCTGTCATCCTGCAGCCTGCCTCTATAGGGCTGCCCTCCTTAAGTACCCAGACTATAAGATCATGTCCCTCTGACTGCTGTCTTGTTTTTCTCCTGCACTTCAACTCCAACATGATTTTAGTAGCTCCTCTCCTCACGATTTCCTAGAGTTAGGATTAAAGGCATTAGAAACTTTCAGATGCTACACAGCATGAGTTCTAGCTCTCCATTCTCAAAAGAGTGCCCACTAAAAGCTGCTGAGAGCTGAAGGAACAGTGAGACAAGGAATGTGGAGGAGAAGACTCAGGAAATACAGGAGCTGGTCCCCTACCTCAACCAATTTGAGGAATCTGGAGGTACACCTCTGGAAGCCTCTCATTCTGTCCAGTAGAGGGCAGTGGTACATACACCTAGACCTAGAGGGACTGGTCTTTCTCTGTATTGGGATTAAAGAAATGACCAGCCAATTGTGCTAGAACTGTTATCAGTATAATAGGTTTCCCTTTAGCCTTGTGTCTCTCAAAAATTAATATCACTGAATGTGTATCTAATACTAAAGCAATATTGCTAGGGTGGAGGGGCGGCAATACCATTGGCACTGATAACTGAATTGTCTTTCATTTCAGTGTATAGTCTCTGAATATCACATCTTCTACCCTCCTCAACAGCCACATGATCTACCTCTATGCTTCTGCACCGCAGGGTTTGTTAACAATACTGTAAGAAACATGTCTCAAAAGGGAGTGAGCACAATATGGGAGATTCCCCCGTCACCTCTCCCCGACAAATTAAATTCAAGACCATTAATGTTCCCCCATTCTGCCTTTTTGGAAGGGGGTTGGTGGGAGTGGAGGATGATTTAAGTGAGGGGAGAGACTTCTAGCTGAAGCCGGCAGTGGTGGAAATCTCTAACATGCTCAAGTTGGAAGGTTAGCTCAAAAATTTCAAATGTGGTACCTAAACTCAGGCACTTACACCTACATGTAGAGATTTAAATATGTGGCATGATTACCAGAGGTGCCCAGCCCCCACAAATTGTCCTAGCAGACAAGCGTTCACATCACAAAAAGACACTCCTAAAAGGACCAATAAACAGGTTTTCGCCCACCAAAATTCTCAGCCCCCTTTCCCAGTTTCCTTCTGTGACCACCATCATCTTAATCATAACTGGGAACCTCCAGAGAAACAAGCAGAAGCCTCTCCAGCCTGAAGTAAAGCACTAAGCCCCAGAGCTAGGACTCTAACAGACTCTTGTCTTCTGTGGATCACGCCCAGAGGGGAATGTGTGACACCCAGTGAACATTAGCATGCCTGCTAACTTCTAGAAATGCCAAACTGTCCCTTAGCAGGGCAGGAAAGGGAGAGGTTGAGGGGTGGCATTGGCTTTCTCACTTCTGGTCCAGACTGAGACCTTCTAGCCAGGAAGCCTTTCTTTAATGATGTTACAAATGGTGGTGTCCTGTATAAACTAGAAAATCATCTTCAACCCCAATGGAGAAGGGACTGGGGGAAATCACTCTCCAGTAACACTTGTTAGCAACAGATGATCATTTTCCTTGGGTAGATAGAGTCAAAAGCCTTTTCCAGTAAGAGGGTAGGGCACAGGGCCTCTCAGTTAGCCACTAGTTCTCAGCTATCTCTGATGATCTTGCGGTAGGTAAGCACTGTGCTGAGGGAGTGTGGGTGGAAGGGAAGATACTGTTTCTTCCTTATGACGTTTGTTTGTCTGTACAGCAGGATTAAAGGGTGAGTAAATAAAACTTAAAGGAAATTAAAACAAGGAGACAAAAGGCTAATATGTAAAGTGGAAGCCAACAGTAGCTACATAAGAGTGGCACCATTACCACAGCATGTGGCAGCACTTTCTCCTCACTGTTTAAGCAGACTTCAGCAAGAAGATTATTAAACTAATTGTTTAATATATTCCATGCAATAACACCCATTCCTTAACTGTGAAATAGCTTTATAATCCCAATGGGATATTTACAGGTTCATGTAAACCTCACAGCAAGAAAAGGAGACTGCTCTGCTGTGGGCCCCCTGAAATCCTTCTCTTTCCTGCTAAGCTAATGATGTTAGCAGCAGTTTGGCTCATTTCTCACATGCACAAAAACGGTTAGTGACAAAGTGTCGACAAGATCAGCAGCAGCCCTCGAAAACACCCACCTGGCAAAACTCCCACATGTCAAGGTAACAATGTAACACAATGCAGATCCCAGGCAACGTGAGAAGGCTCCCAAGCTTCACACCAAGGCTTAGTTTTTCAAGCAAGTTATTTTTGTCTGTACTTAAACCATGTGGTAGCCATAAAAGCAGAGTGGCGGTGTCCAACTTTTTGGGAACACCGATGTGTCTTCAATGCTGGGGATATAGGAGAAGCAGCTCCCATTCCTCCATGGTGTATTGTTGCATCTGGAGGCTCAGTGGCTGTAATGTTGCTGCCTAGAATAAGCTTGTTGTGATCTCTGTATCATCATGTCAGGCATAGGTGCTGGAACTAGGGGTGCTGAAGGTGCTACTGAACCCCCTAGCTTGTAGTGGTTTCTGTCATATACAGGGTTTACAGTTTGGCTCAATGACTTTCAGTGCCCATTGTCCCAGCACCTCCTGATGTCACGAGCCTGCTGCAAATGGTATCGGGTCATGTCAGACTCAAATAAGTTTCAAGTGGCTTATTATCTGTTGTAAAAGTGTACGGCGCCACCCCATGAAAATTGGGATTGATGCAGGAATAATTGATGGAGTGGATACTCTTAGCATGGGGGTTTATTTGCCTGTATGTGACTCTCTGAGAAACAAGAGCAATCATGTCTCCCTTTGATAACACTGCACTCTTGAAGTAATTGTTGTTTCCCCACTAAGACACAGTAGCAAAAATATAAGCCACATACTTGGCCCAGATTAAGTCCCCTTTGTGCCACTCCAGTGAGGATTTAAAGCTGACTTAAAGGGAAAGACCTGATTTCCCTCAGCAGCATAAGGCCTACATAGTTGCCTGACACCTGCTTCCTTTCACACTGGGGACAGGCAAGGGCATGGCCAGGGAGGGGAGAAGGGATGGTCAGGAGTGCAGTCCCTGCCAGCCATCCCTGCTCAATAGAATGTTCCCTAGATCAGGGGTTCTCAACCTTTTTCTTTGTGAAGCCCCCCAACATGCTAGAAAAACTCCACAGCCCACCCATGGTACAACTACTGTTTTTCTGCATATAAAAGCCAGGACCGACGTTACGGGGTAGGAAGCAGGGCAATTGTCGGGGCCCCCATGCCACAGAGGGCCCCGCAAAGTTAAGTTTGGTCAGGCTTCGGCTTCAGCCCCTGGTGGTGGGGCTTGGGGCCCTGGGCTTCTGCCCCACAAGCGGGGCTTCAACTTTCCACCCTGGGTCCCAGGATGTCTAATGCTGGCCCTGCTTGGCAGACCCCCTGAAACCTGCTCACAGCCCTACAGGGGTCCCGGACCCCTGGTTGAGAACTGCTGCCTAGATGGCTCTAACATGCTCTGGGGGGCTATTTATCTCCTGGCTGGCCCCAGGATTTAGGCAAGTGGAAAGGTGCATTACAGCCATTTTTGCTGCCTTCTCCTGAGCACTGTGCCTACTGTGAGCAGCTGAGAATCAAGCCTATATGTATGTATTTAAATTGATTCCAAATGGTTTCCGGATGACTCCTGTTCTTCAGGCCCTGTATCTCTGACCTACATTTGTTTGTATCCCAAAGATTTCTCCCTCCCCTACCCACCCCCCCAGCACTTCTTTTTCCTTCTCATCTGAATTTTGACAGCCCATCTTCTTGGGGACAGCCATCATGTCAGAGACCCAACTCGCTCTTTACACTGGGATGCACAGAAGAGAGAAGTCCTGCTTCAGAACCCCATCCTAGCTCTGTCTATCTCAGGTGCTTATCCCTGGGGTGTCTAAGCACTGTAGCTGGATCACGGATGGTCTGTGATCTGGCAGCTCAAATACATCAAACATCCTGATACAGCTGGTTTAGAAGCTGTAACCATGATTTCTAATATACTGTATAATATAAATAAGGCATCACACGAATCAAGACAAATCTCCTCTACAAAGCCAAGGCCACTCAGTCTTTAGAAAAAACTGCCCACTAGGGGCTTGAAATGAAATGCCTGTTACTCAGAGGTCTGCTTTATATGTGGCAGATGATCTCAGAAAGCTGCTGCCCAGCAGGGCGTGCAGAGACTTTAGTGGTCCATTATCGGCAAGTACTTTCAACTACCATTTTAAAAAATTGCATGGCCACAGAGAAGGTCTTTTTGGTCTTGTGAATTTTATCTTCCACCTCGTAAGCTCCCACTCTGGAACACCAATCAGTATGCATGGACTTCTAACCCTCCGGAAAAGTAATTAGCATTGAATGAACCATTTTGTCTGTGTGTGCTGCTATTTTTCCAGGTGCTTAGCACTGGAGTCCTCAAGGTACTTCACAAATACTGATCATGTAACCCTCCCTATGCTCCTGTCTGGTAGCCATGGGAAAAGCATTATCCCTATTTTAGGGAGAGGGTAAGTGACACAAGAGGTAGCTGTGGGAGCCCAGATGAGTGAGTACGTAGGTTTCCCACCTCCATTCCTGTATGCTAAATGCTTGATGCTCCTTAGGTTGCTTTTGTTTCCATATTTCTAAAGGTGAATTTTGGTACCTTGGAAAGTATGCATCCAAAATCACCAGCTAGAACCAGGCACATCAAAGCTTCCAACACAGATCTCTGAGGTACTGGAACAATGTTTATAAAAGGGGAGCTGAGAGCCATTGAACTGAACCGTAAGCACGGTATATAATGGAAACTACTTCAAGCCGGGGGTGCAGTAGCACCCCCAGAAACTCTAGTTCCAGCACCTATGAGATCTCTGCCCCTTCACTTCACTGCAGCCGTAGGCTGGGAGCCTCTCCCAGGCTGTCTGTCTGTCTGTCATGCTCACTTATGTGGGGATATCAGACACTTGGGAATAGACTGAAAGCACCAAGCTTGTTTTGGCTGGTGTTGTGACAATCTGAATTAGAATCCAGTATTTAAAGAGGTAAGACGTTGATGTTAGCTATTGCCCCCAATCCCTTCTCCACTCTGTATTTTTAATTTGCAAGTGCTAAATCTTCCTCTTTGCCCATTTTTCTTCCCTGTTATAAGTTTGTCACCTTAAGGGTGCTGAGGCTTTTTGTTTTCCTGTCTGTTCTCGCTCCCTACAGGTTTTGGCAGCTTGGCAATGCATCACTTTCCTGCAGACACATGATTGTGAGCTTTTCTCTCTCCATTTGCCCCTTTGCCCTTTATCTCCAATGCTAGCAATTCACCATTCACTGCTATTAAACATCCCCAAACTCAGAAACTGAAATCAGGGCACCTTGTTCAAGCTAGTTGGACCTCCCCAGAATCTTTATTTCTGGCTTTCTTTTCCTTTTAGTTTTTGCTGTGTAATGAAACCACTACTTCTCTGTGGTTAAGTGACAACCCTTCCCTGCTTCTTCCCATCTTCTCCACCAGGCTAAGGCCAGCATCTGTGTCAGTCAGCCAACCTCTTCTACTGGCAGCATAGAGCACCCAGTGTTTATACCTCCTCCTCCTATAACACTTCATGGACATTGTTGTAAGCTCACAAACTATGACATCACAGCTGATCAGCCAATGGAAAGACTTGGTCTAGAGTAGCCACCTGAGGTGAGAACCAAGATACTAGTTGGGGAGAGAGAAATGTTTCCTTATAACTGGTTTCACAGGTATTTTGGGAGCATGTAGGAGCAATGTAATGAGGATCCTGTCTCCCTCTGGTGGCTGGCCCTAGTGACTCTATAGCTGTTACTCAGCGTTAACAGAGTTCTCAGTGTTAGAGCCTTGTGGTGTGGTGGTTTATTTTGTTTGTTTTTTCGGGGAGAGGATGCTGATGATCCTGGGTTCAGTCCCCACTGACTGTGGTGGCTGTCGGTGTAACAGGCATTGTTTGTTGCAAGAGCACCAGGGACCAACAGATACTTCAGCTGTAGAGTGTCTCTAGTACAGATCAGCCATCAAGAGGTGGGCCTGTGGAGATAAGGAGCTGGGGTGGGCTGTGGGAAATGGAGACCATGAGTCTCCAAGTTCAGAGGCATGCAAATGTATAAGGAATCTAAGCACACAGCTCTCCTTTCATCCTGTGTGTGCAGCTAGCATAGAGGCTGGACGTTTCTCCCTTTAAAAATGAGTCCTATCAAATTTGAGATGAAACAAATACATTTCTACAGAAACTTATTAGGGTTCTATGGAAAATACTTACAGTAAAGTTATTCTTCTCTATTACTTACACAGGGTTTTTGTAACTGTCCTGTAAAATTTTATAGCAGAGTCACTTCTCTGTCAGGTTCTATAGAGTTGTTCAAAAACCCTATAGAAAAGGTATCCGTTTTTTATTACCTTCTATTTTTCCCTAAGGGAAATCCAATGGGAAGGTGAAGCCAAGAAAACTGCAGAAAGATGAGTTTGGTGCACAAGCAGGATGCTCTTGTCTTAAAATGAGTGTGACCTTGCTAGTCCATGCAACTAGAGGGCATTAATGATCCTTAGGTGGCAACTGAGTGTGTTGAAATGTCCCCGGGTGCAGGGATGCTAGTGAACGGTATTGACGAAGCAGAGAAGAGCTAGGAAAGCAAGTGCAAGCTGTTGCTAAGCTTTGCACTAAGCTGGTTCTTCACAACCATTCTCTGCTGAATTAGCAGTTGGCCTGCTGGAGAGTGGAGGTTCTGTTCCTCTTCTCAGTTTCGTTGCCACTATCGCCTAACAATCAAATGCCCAGAATTTCATGGTTTTCTCTCTTGAGTTTTCCAGCAAAGAAATATCAATCCCAAAAGTTAAACTCTCCAGACCTGCCTTTTTTGGGTGCCTGATGCCTAGGCTCCAACGTGCTCCTGAGACGTATGCTTCTGTCTATCCACCTGTCTCAGTCATACACAGCCAGGATTTGATGGGCTCAACATGGCTGTCAAGGCACCTCCCTGTTGGCTTCCCTTTAGCCAGCTGGCCCTATGTCCTTCTGAATGCAAGCTCCTGCCTGTGGGGTCCTCCCTCGGAAGGCATGGAGAGCATGTATTTAACACTACAAAATTATTTTTATTTAAACCTGGTATAAGTTTAACACAGCAGCCACCAGGGCCTGGCGTTTACTGCAGCACCCTGCATTCCAGATCCCTGCCTTGCAGCTCTTTGCAGGGTTGACAACACTTTTCGCTTCCTCCCGTGAAACACCTGGATCGATCGGTCTTCAGCTGTCGTTGGGACTGCACTGATCACAACACATCCGCCATTCTCGCACGCTTGCCTTTCTTCTCCACGTTCAACAATGTCCTCTTCCCATCTTCTCGGAGGCCGACTGGGTTGTCTTTTCTGTTCTCACGGGTACCACTCAGCAATGATTGCGGTCCACCTATTGTCCGTGAGCCATGTTGCATGGCCCGCCCATCGCATCTTGTTATATCTGCTTTCCATGACAATATCTTTCACACTACTGCATTCTCTGATCATTTCATTTGGGATACTATCCAGAAGGGAAATTCCCCACATAGCTCGTTCCATTGCCCTTTCAGCTACCAACAGCCGCTGCTCTTCTCTCTTTATCAGTGTCCACGCTTCACTGCCATACGGCATGGCTGGCAGCACTGTTGAATTGAAGATATTTGTATGTGTGGTCTTGTCAATTTTTCCTTTGAGGACATCCTTGATGGAATTAAATGCACACCATCCTGCCCAAATCCTTCACGAGAGTTCTCTGTTCAGATCTTGGCGCATATTAACTTCTTGGCCCAAATATATGTACTGTTCCACTTCTTTGATTTCTTCTCCTGTTACCGTTATTCGGGCTTTTCTTAAGATGTCTGATCGCATGTATTTCGTTTTGCAGTGGTTCATTTTCAGGCCGACCTGACTGCTTTTCTTGTCGAGTCTTCATAGCATGTTTTGGTTGGTGCTTTCAGCAATTAGTACGATATCTCATCTCAGATTCATGGACGACAATCGTTCTCCGTTTATGTTGACACCACTCCTCCAATTGATCTTATTCATAACCATTTTGAGGTAGGTGGTGAATAGTTTTGGTGAAATCGTATCTCTTTGTTTTACGCCTTTCTCGATTGGTATGTGGAAGGGAGTTTCGAGGAGAGTAATGTCTGTTGTACATCCAGTATTCGCTTCCTTCAACAAACTGATGTACTGCGTGTTAATGTCCTGCTCTGAGAGCGCGTTTAATATGGCATTAAACTTGATGCTATCGAAGGCCTTTTCATAGTCGATGAAAGCAATGCACAGCGGGAGTTTGTATTCCCTTGCTCTTTCTAGGAGCTGGCTAAGGGTAAATATATGGTCGATCGTGCTAAAATTTCTTCGAAACCCTGCCTGTTCTCTCAGCTGTTGTTCAACCAGACTCTGTGAGAGTCGGTTCATTATCACCTTTGTAAAGAACTTGTAGCCTTGAGAGAGCAGGCATATAGGGTGGTAGTTCTTAAGATTTTCTCTATTGCCCTTCTTGTACAGCAAGATGGTATTCGACTCCTTCCAGCTTGATGGTATTTTTTCCTTCTTCAAGATATCAACTGAATCTTAAAGCAAGGGCCTTCCAAAGTTTTTTGCCTCCTGCAGAAATCATTTCTGATGTTATTCCATCTTTGCCTGGAGCTTTTCCCTTCTTCATCTGGTGTAGTGTGCTTCAGACTTCACTGACGATTATTGGGGGGACGTGTTCTTCTGACTCTTGGAGCATTGGGAGAGGGATGTTGATTCTTGATTTGAACAGTTCTGTATAGAAGTCCTAGCAGACCAACTCCATCCCTGCTCTGTTGGTTACTGTCTCTCCGTCCTTGTTCTTCAATGCTGTTATGCTCAATCTATTCTGCGTCAATTACTGCTTGCATGTCTTGAGGCTCTTGCATAATTCAGCTGTTTTGAGGAGCTTTTCTTTCCAGAAGTTCTCAGTCATCCTTCAGTTTTCGCCGTATAAGCTTGCACAGAATGGAGTACTTGAGGTTGTTATCCGAGTTCCTTTTCATTTTTCTCCGCTTCTCCAACAAGCTTTTCGTTTCATTCGAGATTCTTCCCTTTGCCGCCTTCAGCTTTTCAATTTCAGCTGCTTTTATGCAACATCTCAGCTTGTCAGCAAAGATGCTATAGTCCTCATCACACTTTTCCGTCTGGCTCCAGTCAAACCCAGAAATCGCTTTCTTCAGCTTTGCTTCATCGAATGTCTTCGGCCGCTGTTTCCTGTTTGCCATCTGTAACGCCTTCTTTTCCACCACTTCATCGAAAATCAACTTTGCTCTAAGCAGGCGATGGTCACTGCCGGTGTTGAAAGGCTGCAACACAGAGACGTCTTGAACGATGCACCTTTCGTTGACTAAAATATAGTCCATTTTCATTCTTGCTCTTCGCATTTGGCGCGACCCACGTCCACCTTCTTGCGGTCTTCTTTTCGTACTAGGTGTTTGCTGCATACAGTTCTTTCATTGCTACCAGCCTTTCTCTTCTTTCATTCCTTTCGCCACTGCTGTATTTCCCTATGAACTTTTCACCAGCTTTCCCTCGCCTAACCTTGGCATTAAAATCTCCCATTGTGACAGTGTAAATAGACTTTTGCGTGAGGGCTTTTTTGAGCTCTCGGTAGAATTCTTCCACTTCTTCGTCCTCACTTGCACTTGTGGGAGCGTAGGCCTGGATGACCTTGAGGGTAGCTTTTGACTCCATCTGAAGATGCAACATGCCAATATGTGATGATATTAGCTGGCATGATATGACTTTCAAAGACCAATCCTTACTGACGATAAATCTGACTCCTCCAACATTTCTAACTCCATCTCCCTTTCCAAGCCTCACAGTGCTTCCATCCTTCCAGTTGACTTCCAACTCCTTCTTTCGTCAGGTTTCGCTGACACCAAGGATATCGCATCTTATCCTTTTCTTCTCCCTCATCAGATGGTTTAACGTTTCTTCCCTCACCAGCAACCTACAATTGTAAGTACACACAGCGAGGGTTGTTCTTTTCCATGTTGGCCTAGCACCTGACATTTTTAGCAGCCTTTCGTCGCTCAATTTCCACTCCGCCACCGTAGAACGGTTCGATAACGCGCAGGGAACTAAAACCCATTTACTTGTGTTGTTTTAGCCATTAACTTCAAGCCATCCCACTGGCTAGGCAGGCAGGCTTGCATACCTCCTCAAGCTTAGCTAGCCTTCAACCTCTATGAAGAAGGAAAAGCACTCTTTCTGAGAGAGCAATCCCCCTCCCTGGATTGGATAGTCCGACACCTTTGTAGCATGATTAGACCTACCAGGGCATATGCACTGCTACCATAGCTGTCAGATGGCCAGGGTCACTGCTACACCACGATGTGGCGCTGAGGTAGGATTTTGCAGCGGCCCGCAAAACAACAAACAAACTTTCTAGCCCTTGTGGTTAAGGAGGAGAGCTTGAAAATGTGCCCCCCTAAAGGCTCAAACACCAGAAGGCAAATAAAACATCCTTAAATGTATTATTTACAAAAATCTCATGATTTTGGGTTGTCCGACTCATGATTTTTTTTATTACCTGGCATTAGCAATACTGCTTACGCAATGTGGCTACTTCGCACATTCACAAATTTGTATTTCAGCGTGGAATTGACTGGGAGCATACAAAACTAATGGGCCGTGGGGCAGAGGACAGTGCAGGAAATTCAAAGGCAGGGGAACTATTCAAAGGCACTATAGCCCATCCTCCAGCACTTCCTCTCCAGCTTTTTGCTGCTGTTAGATAAGACCTAGTTTCAGTGTGTAAAGTTACTTTGAGGGAAATCTCGATTACTTTGTTTTCCAATAGTGCCTGAAGACCCTAACCAAGATCCAGGCCCTGGTGTGCTAGGTGGCCCTGAAGAACTTGCAGAATAAACAGACAAAGTGGTAGAACGAGAGTATAATTGTTCTCGTTTTTAATGCTGGGGAGCTGAGGCACAGAGTGTGATGGGCAGGAGGTTATTCAGGCAGTCTGTGCACAGCAAGGAAATTGAACCCAGACCTCCTCCGTCTCAGTCCTGGGCCATGCTCATGTTTCCCCCTGGATGCCATCTGTGGCATTTCCTTGGCTTTTCTAATAGGGCTGGGCTAACGATTGAGGCAACGATCTGGACTGGCTGAGTTGACCCTGACTGGTTTGGTAATTGCTTCCAGGTCAGACTGCATGGTGCTCCAAGAGGCAGCCGGACATTGTATTCAGAACCTGACTCCTGCAGTCACTCACCCCTGCTTTCCGAGTGAGCCAGAAACTGGAGCCCACAGAAATCAGATGCAAAACACTTCTGACGGGCCAATTAAAATCTCCACTTCCCTTGTTCAATAATGTTTGTTGTCTGGCAGTTAAACTGCATCTCTTAATAAGTGAGTGCACTGGCTGTTTCATCCCTGGCTGGAAATCAAGGAAAACCCATCTGTCAAATGCACTAGGTCCTCTTGGAAACCTGCTGCATCTCTCTCCTGCCACCTTGCATCCCATCTCTGCCCTTGCTCCCATGATAAATCCGCAATAGTTAATCTTTCCCATGGCTTGGGTGGCAGTTGTTGGTCCACGTGGTCTGGCCTGAACTTTCTCAGAACTAATAAGCCCTAGCCCGTGGAGTGGCAACCGCTGTGGTTTTGGGGACGGGCGCACGTGCTCTCAGCCTTGCTCTCGCTAAGTAAACGGGGTTGAAATAACTGAGCCTGGTTACTAAAGGCGAAAGGAGGCAATTAGTACAGCGCGACGAGGAAAAAGTGACGCTTTGGCAGAATTAAGGCTGACGAGGCAAAAGGCTCTCAGCCATGGGAACAATGCGAGATATTAATCATGCACTAAAACAATAATTGCTGTCTCCCATCCCTGTGCTGCTGCTCCCGCCGTCTTCACCCTGCAAAAAGGCCCTGGTCACTGGCTGCATTCTGAATCCAATAGGAGCCTATACAAGAAAAAGAGCCAAAAATCAGGACTGTCACTATAAAATTGGGACATCTGGTCACCCTAAGGCTTAAGTATCTTTGCAGTTCTCCACACTGGGATATCTGAACACCCTGTGTGTAAAATGAAGCTTCCCACTTTGTTCAGCAGCTTCTGGTTCAGTCATGAAACCACGAAAACCAATTTCAATAATGGGCCCTATTTGTTTCTCAGGAATGAGACCGTGTAACTCTAGAGAGAAACGGTGGGTGAGGTAATATCTTTTATTGGACCAATTTCTGTTGGTCGAGCTTACACAGGTAGAGTGCCCCATTAATCCCTCTGCAGTCATAGGACAAAACCCATAAATCCAGTGCCTCTGTTCAGCCCATGATTTTTCGTGCAGAGTAATAAATGTAAGCTCCCAGGCTCATCTTGTTGAGTAGGTTGTGCAGGTTTCCTTTGAGGATGGGGACTGAGAGGTCAGATATAGAGTGATCTGTGTCCTATGACTGCAGAGGTGTTAACGGGACACTCTATCGTGAATGGTCCCTTACAATATGTGCTAACTACATACACTAACCAGTCTGCTTCCCCTTGCATTTAGCTGTGACTCTGGGGGTGCCTTTTCCCAGACCTGATGAAGAGTTCGGTGTAAGCTCGAAAGCTTGTCTCTCTCTTTCTCTCTCACCAACAGAAGTTGGTCCAATAAAAGATATTACCTCATCCACCTTTCCTCTCTAATATCCTGGGACCAACATGGCTACAGCTACATTGCATACAGTGTGACCCTGTCTGCTATCACAGGCAGTTGGGTGAGGAATGGGACCAGGTGAGTCCCTCAAGCTGTGAAAACGAGGAGTCCTTGTGGCACCTTATAGACTAACAAATGTATTCGGGCATAAGCTTTCGTGGGCTACAGCCCACTTCATCAGATGCATGGAGTGGAAAATACAGTAGCAGGTATAAATACCCAGAACATGAAAAGATGGGAGTTGCCATATCAAGTGGGAGGTCAGTCTAACGAGACAATTCAATTAACAGTAGGATACCAAGGGAGGAAAAATCACTTTTGTAGTGGTAATGAGAGTGGCCCATTTCAAACAGTTGACAAGAAGGTGTGAGTAACAGTAGGGGGAAATTAGGTTTTGTAATGACCCAACCACTTCCAGTCTTTATTCAGGTCTAATGTGTAATTGCAAATTAATTCCAGTTCTGCAGTTTCACGTTGGACTCTGTTTTTGAAGTTTTTTGTTGTTGAAGAATTGCCACTTTTAGGTCTGTAATTGAGTGTCCAGGAGGTTGAAGTGTTCTCCTACTGTTTTTTGAATGTTATAATTCTTGACGTCTCATTTGTGTCTGTTTATTTTTTTGCATAGAGACTGTCAGGTTTGGCCAATGTACATGACAGAGGGACATTGCTGGCACATGATGGCATATATCACATTGGTACATGTGCAGGTTAGGGTGACCAGACGTCCCGATTTTATCGGGACTGTCCCGATATTTCCTTGTTTGTCCCGCATCCCGACCGACGTGCGGTCGGGACACTGGACAAACAAGGAAATGCGCCGGAGCCTGGAGCCCAGAAGTGCTCGCACCTCCGCCCCCACCCCGACTCCACCCCCTCCTCCCCCGATTGGCTCCCTCCCCGAATCCCCGCCTCTTCCCCAGACTCACCATTCCTCCTCCCTCCGCAAGCGCTGGAGGGAGGCCCGGGAGACTCAGAGGGAGCGCGGGGCCGGGGTGAGTAAGAGTCCGGCCTGGCCCCGAGCAGGCAGGACTCAGTTGGGTGGTAGGGAGAGGAGGGGGGCGGCCCGCGGTGCCAGGCGGCGGCTGTTCTCCCCCCCGGGCAGCGGGACTCGGGAGCAGCCGCTGCTGCAGCTCCCACTGCCGCAGGGGGAGGAAGCGGCCATGGCGCTTGGCGGCTGCGGCTCTGGCGCCCCCGCAGCAGGCCCCGGCTCGGGGTGTTCGGGGGTGCCAGAGCCGCAGCCACCGAGCGCCATGGCCGCTTCCTCCCCCGCGGCAGTGGGAGCTGCAGCAGCGGCTGCTCCCGAGTCCCGCTGCCCAGGGGGGGAGAACAGCCGCCGCCTGGCACCGCGGGCCGCCCCCCTCCTCTCCCTACCACCCAACTGAGTCCTGCCTGCTCGGGGCCAGGCCGGACTCTTACTCACCCCGGCCCCGCGCTCCCTCTGAGTATCCCGGGCCTCCCTCCAGCGCTTGCGGAGCAAGGGTTGTTTTTTGGCCCCGTCCCCTGCCACGCCCCCGCCACGCCCCCTCCCCCCCGCATCCCGATATTTGACTTGGGTGATCTGGTCACCCTAGTGCAGGTGAATGAGCCTCTGATGCGGTTAGGTCCTATGATGGTGTCCCTTGAATAGATATGCAGACAGAGTTGGCACTGGGATTTGTTGCAAGGTTTGGTTCCTGGGATGGTGTTTTTGTTGTGTGTTGTGTAGTTGCTGGTGAGTATTTGCTTCAGGTATGGGGGCTGTGTGTAAGCAAGGACTGGTTTGTCTCACAAGGACTGGCTTGTCTCCCAAGGTCTGTTGATTTAAGGCACAGGAAGATTGAGTGACTTGCTGCTGGCCTCACAGAGAATTAGGGCTGATCCCAGGGCACTGCCAGCTGTTTGTTCCGAGTAGTCCTCTACCACAACCTCCTTCCAATCAAATTAAATAGGATAAAATAAATTTAAAACCTTATTTTTCTTCATCCTTTCAGGTCTGAGCAATCGGCTGCCGTACTTCATCAACTATTTCTTTGACACGTACCTGCTGATCAATGAGGATACCCCCGTGGGTGAGTTCGCCTCACTTATGTTAATGAGCAGATTGCATTGTGTTTCCAGGCCTGTTTGGGGTGTGTGAAAGTGACCGGGGGAAGGAGAAGAACAGGAGTACTTGTGGCACCTTAGAGACTAACAAATTTATTAGAGCATATGCTTTCGTGGACTACAGCCCACTTCTTCGGATGCATATAGAATGGAACATATATTGAGGAGATATATATACACACATACAGAGAGCATAAACAGGTGGGAGTTGTCTTACCAACTCTGAGAGGCCAATTAATTAAGAGAAAAAAAACTTTTGAAGTGATAATCAAGATAGCCCAGTACAGACAGTTTGATAAGAAGTGTGAGCATACTTACAAGGGGAGATAGAATCAATGTTTGTAATGGCTCAGCCATTCCCAGTCCTTATTCAAACCGGAGTTGATTGTGTCTAGTTTGCATATCAATTCTAGCTCAGCAGTCTCTCGTTGGAGTCTGTTTTTGAAGTGGGAAGGAGGAGGCACACAGAATGGCTAACAGGCACCCATTCTGGCTATGAAGTGTGTTTGAAGTTGCCCAACTGGGAAAAAGATCCAGACCACCTGGGACAATGGAACTTTTTTCAAAAGAAAAGAAGTGGGGAAAATATGCAACATTCACTTGGGAAGTGTGTGATGTGTTTGTTTAAGATATCAATTCAGGATACCAAACTATGTGGCTCATTCTCCATCAGATCCTGTGTGCCTTCTCTCCTGTAGGGAAGCTGGAGTGGCTTTATATGCAAACGAGGGAGGAGAAGGTTTTCTGCCGTGAAATCTTCCAGAGCAAGGATCTGATCTTGAAAAAGTGCTGAATGCCCTCCACTCTCAAAGTAGCATCGCCCAGGGAGAGCTCAGCATAGCAATTTGAAAGTTCAAGCCTCAGCAGAGATCTCTTGACGCTTGAGGGCCTAGTTCTCCATTGCCCAGCAACATGTTTAGTCACTTACACCAGTGCAAAGTGTAAACTGTTACCAGACCAGAACAGTAGTGTCTGACACCCACTTTGCACCAGTTTAGGTCTAGAGGGCAACAGAGAATCAGAGTCCTGGGTGTTAGTGGAAGTTATCTAAATGCATTAGGGGATGGAAATAGACTCTTAAATAAAATTATAGCTCATAACTAGAACTGCTCTGAGAGGTGCCAGTGGAGAAAAATTACACACGGAAATAGGTTGTAGCCCAGTTGCACTTCATACTAAAATACTATTGTGTAATATACAAACTGCATGTGTGCTCTCAGATTTCCTCAGTCTCCTTTTATTTTGGCTGGCTTTCCATAGATAGTATAGTAAAATAAATGTTTTTATACAGCGCCTAGCACAATAGGGTCCTGGTTCATGAGTAAGGATTCTAGGTGCTTTGGTAATATAATAATTATTCACCTGGGTTTCTTGTTGCCTACTTCCCTCTCTTTTCCTGCTTTCCATTGTAGCAAGTAAACAAATCCTAGAAGCTTTCACAGTGCATGCAGCCACTCAATCCTGCTACCAGAGTCAGTCACGAAAGAGCTGAAAGTTTGGGTAGAGACGAGATTTTGTGTATAGTGCCCTTGGAGAAAATTGGCAATTTTTTGATTGACAGATGTAGCTTTTTATTTTATTTATTTGTTTTGCTAGTGATCAGTTTTAGTAAATGTAGAAATTGATCGGGCCTTTCTTGGCCTCTTTCCAGGCTCTCAGTCCATTAAACTTGTGCTCTTCAATCAGGGCCAGTGGCTGGCTTTTAATGCTGAAGGAATTGATTGTAAGCCCAGTGTGTGCACAACTGTTGGTCTGGGCCTCCATCTGCAAGCTAATAGCTGTGATCTTATCGGAGCCCCATTTTCACTGGCCTCCTTCATCTGCCTGTTCCACCCTTCCTCACACTTATACACTGCAGATCCACACAGCAGGAACCTAGCAGCTACTGAAACATCAGCAGGGCTTTCAAAACTTAGGGGGGACCCCAGTCAAGGGTGCTTCTGCTAAGAGATTAAAATGGTGTGAATCACCGGAATCAGGTCTTTCCAACCACCTCGCGGAGAGACCTCAGTTTTGTATTCAGTTGTTCTAAGGACCTGTCACGAAGTGGGACTTTTCTGTAATATTTTTATGAATCCGGTGTGCCTCGATTTCCCTCTGCGCTTTGCACAGTTAAGAGTGTGAGCTGTACTCTTGGGGGCAGAGCAGAACATGAGGTGAGTGAGGGTGTCACCTTGCTGTCTGGGCTGCAGTGAATAGAGCTGTTCAGGGACATGCTGAAAGCGATATATCGATGCAGAATCCCCAAAAGACAATGGAAAAGTCCCAATGACCAAACAGTGACACCTAAAACCCACTGAGCAAGAGGAAGGCAGTTTGCCCCCCACCTCTCAGCAGGGAAGCTGAGCAGAGACTCCAGCTCAAGAACAAAAGACTGAGACACAGGCAGGGAATAAGGAGTTGGCTCCTGGAGGAAGCTGGCTGCAAAGGAATCAGAGAGAGAGAGAGAGAGACGAAGACGCGATCCACTATAACCTGGCTGATAGTTTGTGCTGGTTTGGCCAGAATGGACTATGCTTTAACCTTTATTTCTCTGTGCTAACTTAGGGACTTGCAATGCTGTGTGCCAGCTGTCTAATAAATCCTACTCTGTTTTGAAAACACTGCTTGAGTGTCACTGTAAATACCTGCTGAGGTGCATTAGTCACGGAAGAGCGTGCAAGTCTCTATCAAGAGTCTATTTCATCTGGACTCGCTGGACAGAAATCACAGCGTGAAACAGGACTACTGGAGCCCAAATGCTCATCTGCAAGGCGGTGAGGCTGCCTGGCCTATGCTGAGGGAAGGAGTGGGACCCCTGGGAGGTCTGCCACACAAAAGGGGTTGCTTCAAGAGACTGTTTAAAAGATGGGGCATAGCGCTGATCCAGTGGATCAATGACAGGCCCCTCAAATAGAGTCTTACCCACACCCTATGGTGTGGCACTTCATTTATACATTTTCTGGGACAGTGGCAAAGCCCTCCTGGAATACACCCTAGAGAGCCTATGGACCTGGGACAACCTTGCTTGAGAAGTTCTAAGACAGTGGTGCGCAAACTTTTCCAGTTGCACCCCCACTTGCCACACACACACACACACACACACACACACACACACAATCAGGACCCCGGTGAAAAATATTTTTCAGGCCCCCCAGCAAGGGCGGACCAGCTAAACAGGGCCAACGAGGGTGGGGGGGAAGCTGGGCCCCCTTCCGGACCGACGGGCCCGAGTAATTTGTACCGGCTTTCCCCCCCCACCCCTCGTCAACCCTGCACACCATTACTGTACAGCCAGGGCTTCCTCAGCAGGTGAGCTTGGGCTGAAGGCAGAGCTGGGCCTGGGGGCAGTGTGTGACCAGGCATTGAAGGGGATTGGAGTCAGAGCTGGTCTGGGGGCGGAGCAGGGAGGCTGGCCTGGGCAGAGCAGGGCTGGGGGCAGAGCAGGGCTGGAAGCATGATGCTCCTTCCGCGTCCCCCATGCCTGGAGGGCAGAACAGGACTGGTGGCTGAACAGGGTTGGGGGCATAGCAGGGCTGGAAGCATGATGCTTTATCCTCGCCCCCAGTGGGGGCTGGCCTGGGCACCGCCACACACCTTCCCCCCCCCCAAATTCCTTCATGCCCCCCACAGTTTGGAGTCCACTGCTCTAAGATGATCCTTCCCCAAATTCACAGAGGACTAGTAGGATCCAAGTAAAGACGGTCACTTGACTTTTAGCCAATCACAGCTATTTATTTTAGCACCAGTTTTAACTTGGTGACTGTCCAGACAAAAGCATGCAATGGGTGTTGTGGTCTGTCACAGAGTGTGGGGGAGTCAGGACCCTGCACCCCCCCACTTCCTGCAAATCACCAGGACTCTCAGCCAGCCAGTAAAACAGAAGGTTTATTAGATGACAGGAATACAGTCCAAAACAGAGCTTGTAGGTACAGAAAACAGGACCCCTCAATCAAGTCCATCTTGGGGGGTAGGGAGCCCAGACCCCGGTGCTGGGCCTCCCTCCGTTTCCCCAGCCGGCTCCAAACTGAAACCCTGTCCAGCAGTCTCCACTCAGCCACACACCCCCCCCCCCCGGCTCCTCCTCCAGTCTTTGTCCAGTTTCCCTGGCAGAAGGTGTCACCTGCCTCCAACCCCCTCCTGGGCTCAGGTTACATGCTCAAATATTATCCCTCAAGTGAAGTCACACCCTGATATCCCACCACCATCCAGCACCAATGCAGACAGTAAACGCATAAAACTCCCACGCAATATTACCAGGTCAATACTCCCCAGTCCCTACTCCGTCACATGGTCTATCTGAAACATAGCACCTCATGAAACAATGGCTGCCTGCTCCCATTGAACCAGCCAATACCATAGTGGAATGTGAGCCCTAGGTGTGATAGTTAGCATTGTCGGTAGCAGTGCCTATCAGTGGTTTGTAATGCAGTGCAATAGAACAGAATTTGGTCTTTGTGATTCTTGGTCTGCTGTGACTCTCAAACTTCTTCATATGGTGGACGACCTCTTAAAATGGATTTTAATGGGCACCTCCTTTCACAGCCTTTGAAAATGCTAGATGAAGATGGTATAAAGGAAACAAGAAAAAAATCATTTAAATGTGATGCTATCCTGCTGTTTTGTACCTGTGCAGTTCTACTTGCACTCCTTGTGTAGGACTTTGCTTATTTGCATGTGCTTTAACAGCCTCTACTGCAGCACTAATATCTGTAGATCACTTTACAGATTATTTCTATCTTCTTGTGTATTTGCTACCCCTCTGCATTTGAAGGGGATAACAAAATTAATCACTAGTGAATTTGCCCTAGAGAAACTTCTGATGAAGAAAGCAGCTACATGGAGTAAATGGAACTGGTAGGTGGAGCTGACTGGAAAAACTTTGAATGTTTTTTGATGGAGAATGTGGTTCTACAGAAGTTGAAACAGTTTGTGAAATTGTGTAGATTTTGCCCCATTTTTGTCAGAACTTTTTTCACATTTTTTCTCCTAATGTCAAAACAGGATGTCTTGACAACATTAAAATGAAATATTTTGACTTTGTTTCATTTTGAAGTGATTTTTCACTTCAAAATTTTTATTTTGCATGGTCTTGCAAAGCAAAATCTAAAGGACATTTTTTTAATCAGTCCAAACCAACAGTTTTTTGAAAATTTCTTTTCTTTTATGGAGAATTTTTTGAAAATTTCAAGTTTTGTTCCTGATTGGAACGAAGACTAATATCAAAATCCTTCACAAAACAGAATTGTCATCATCCTCCCTGGTCTAGCGTGTTTCTCCCCCCACCCCCCTCCATCCTTGCATACATTTCTCAAATTAAAAAAGTCGTCTGGAAGCCATAAATGTTCTGGACTGGGACACAACTAGCTGGAAGCAGATATTTCACCACAGTGTCAGAAGCACAGCCCCCAGGTAGTGAATGATAAAGTGCACATTATACTCATGGACTCCCAAATGCTATACAAGGAGTTACATAAATAGGATCTGTAGTGACTATAGACAAACACAGCTGTCATTATATACTTGGCAAGAGTTGCCACACCGTCTTGGATATTGGAACCTGTATTTCCTATGGGAATTTTGATCATGGTTACCCCAGCTGCTTACTCAGCACTGTCATGGTATCTTTAAATTCTACCAGCAGTGAGTATGAGGGACCTTCCTTTAATGTTGCATGCAAAGGACAGCATAGCAGTGCTGCAGTATCCCCTTCTCCTACATTGAGGTGTTATTACTACATATGAAATTACGGTGTGGGGGATTTGAACCTGTGACGTTGTGACACTCTCAGGGAAGAATGACTTACTAAAGAATCCAGTAATCATTCCAATAGCTGCACTCATGCAACAGAAATCGAACTGTAGGCTGCATCTTTGAATGGATACTTTCTCAGATGTTCAGTTGATTCAAAAGGTAACCCTTTGTCATCAGGACAGTGAATTCAGTCATCCATCGGCAGGACAAATCCCCTCCAAACTGCACCCAACTTGGAATACCCTAGATGGGGGAGGGAGCGGGGAGGAAGTGCCAAAATATCTGCATCATTCCCTTCTCTTTGTTAACTTCTTCCCTTCCAAAAAAGTCCCCTGTATTCTCGCTTACCCGACTAGAAATTAACAGCCTCCTCTTCCCTCACGTGATGCCTAAAAGAGTCTTAAGCAACAATTAAAGAGATCATTCCCTCTCTAATCACTTACATGAGTAAATTAGTCTTGTCAGGAGCTATTAAGACCGAGAGCTTGGAATTCATTAGTCTAGATTGGGCCTATGGAGCTCCTGGCACTGCCGCCAGTCCAGGCTGATTAATTTCTCTGAAAACACCATCAATGCCCATCTGTTTCATTTAAGTCCAGGGAGAGCAATTTTCAGGTGGACTGATCCCCCTCGTCAGTTATTTCACCCAGAAGTAATGAAAAACACAAATACACTCTACAGAATTGGGGAGGGGGAGAGTTGGAGGGGGAATATAAAACACAAATATGAGGAATACAAAAACAATTGAATTTGCTAGGCAGCAGAGAAGAAATTGAAGGACAATAGAGAAATGAGTGAAGTGAAGGAATATTAGGTACTCTGATGTGCATGACAAGAGGCTGGTTTAAAGAGAGGAAAGGGTGGGGGGGATCACCCAGCCACAGGGCTGCCAGCCTAGAGCCATGGCAGAGGCTTCTTACTTGCAAACAAGAAGTGGGTAATGGCAGCACAGGGGACAAGGAGGGTCTGTTTGGAAATGGGTGAAGTTGCAGGAGCTATGGAGGGACTGGTTGCAGATGCTTGGGCCCCTCACTCCCTGTGATGGGAAGCAGGGAAGACAAAGTAGAAGACAAAACTGTGGGGCATAAACTTGGACTCAGGTGTTTAATCCTGGTCTCATTGGTTTTACCTTGTGGAAGGCAAGTTGTGGAGAACCAGAATTTCCTATTCATCGTTCCTATACCCTTTAATGCAAAGTCAATAGCTAATGAGGTTATCACCATCTATGAATTGATGAAGGACAAGGCCCCTGACTTTGCATGTATAACTGAGAACTGGTTCAATGATGATGCAGGACAAATATTTGTGCATCTGTCTGTGATTAGGTGTATGGTTCAGCATGATATTAGGGGGGATTGGGTAGGAGGTGCTGCTGTGTTTGCATCTGCCTCAAAGTGGAATGGAGTTTGTCATACAATGGATATCCACAAATATAGTGACAATAGTTTGCAGTTGCTTTTACTCTTAAAATCACTTCTGAGACATTTTGCTAATTAATCCTCACAAGAAGTAGGTAAGTGGTGTCATCCCCATTTTACAGAATGGAATGAGGGCAAGAGATTAAAGCCAAATTATTAAAGGTATTTAGGTGCCTACAGCCCCAGATGGAGCCTTTTGAAAACCTTCTCAGGAACTGTCTGCAACTTTAGGTGCCTTTAATCCTCCCCTACCCCCAAACAAACAAACAAACAAACAAAAACTGGCCCTTAAGTGAACTACAGAGGGAATCAATGTTATGATGGGATTAGGATCTGGCAGTTCTTGGCTCCTAGTTCTCCCATGCTATACAATGAAAAACAAAATGCACAACCCCTGAACCTTCCTTTGCTGTAAGAAAATGGGGAACATCACCTCCTGGTGTGACATTTGTGGGACAAAATAATCACATGATGCTGCAGCCTGATTATATGACATTTGTGTTTTCACATCATCCTGGAATATCATCACACACTGGCATGCATGATGTCTTCACCTCGTTACAATGTCATCACTGAAAATCATGTCATGACTCCCTAATTGCCCAGCAAGATGGATTTACAGGATGTGGGACAGACCTGAGAAAACTGAGATTGCCTAGCAAATTTCAGAACAGGGTGTAACCTTGTAATTAGCTATATTGCCTTTGCACATGTTTCTGGGAAAGTTGCGTGCTTTGGAGCCTTGTAAATACCCAACCGAAGAGGTAACTCCGCAAATAACTCAGGTGGTAATACTTTTGAGTCTGGTTCTGAGTTCCCTTCATCTTGGCTGCTGCATTTAAATGTAATTGGGGGATAATGCCATCTTCAAGTAGTAGTAACTGTTTGATTATGCTGTCAGGATGGACTCCAACAACATACTTTAGGACTGTTCCATTTTCAGGGTGAGAATGGTGAAGGCATATTGTGTGTGTGGGTAACTACAAGGTTTGGTATAGGAGCAGAGGATGGGAGGGATGGCCAAGCAGTGCTACCTCTGGGGTGCTCTAGTGCTACCTGTGGGGTGCTCACTCCTTTCACAGGTTGGGAGGGCCTATTCAAACCACAGCTATAAAACCTGAGGTTGAAACTGCTATACTAGAATGGCAAATATAGATGAATACTCCAGAGTTTCACTGTGCAGTCTGACTATCCATGGGTAACTTCAACATGAAAAGAGGCCAGGGTATGGTATTTTGATTGTTCTTGCTGGGACTATCTCTTCAGTTGTATTTGGCTCTGGATGAGAAACCTGTCTGTTGCTGGGAGTTTTGCCCAGGAGAATATAGCACACCTGCTGGTATTTCAGACAGGTGGAAAGACAGAGCTTGCCACTGGGGCATCAGCAAAAGTCAGCTCCGACCTAGATATCTGAGTTCATCATATATTTCTGAGCAGGGAAAATGAACACAGCTGATGTTCCCCAGTCCTAGCTTGCTGCATTCATGATGAGACATTGGCTCAATACCTCTAGCTTTACACATCAAGGCGCAGGCCTCTGTGCACTCTTCAGGAGCAAACTAGCTAAGCTGCTTGAGTGTGCTAGGCTGATCTCAAGGGAGAGACAGCTGTGAGGACAGTGGCTCAGCCCTTCTAGCTTTCTGGGCAGATTTAGAGGAACAGATATCTGATAGGTATCTGCGTCAACATCTATAGCTTGCTGGGCTGATGTCAGGGTGCAAGTCTCTCTAAGCTCACTGACTCGCATCTCTAGCATTCCGATCTGATGGGAAAGCATAAGTCTCCACAAAGTTATTGGCTCAATAGTTTTAGAGTGCTGGGCTTGTATCCAAGTAAGAGTCTCTGTGAGGTCACTGGAACAAACACACTAGCTTGTTGGAATTATGTGAAGGCCCGGACCTCTATGAACTCTCTGGCTCAGCACCTCTTGCTTGCTGGGAAGATGCCAAGGCACTGGACTTTCTGTGGGGACTCGTTCAGCACTGCTGGCTTACTGGAATGAGCTGAAGCCATGATAGCTTGCTGGTATCTGGTTCAGCACCTCTCTGCATGTGAACTGATGGCAAGTTACAGGCCTTTCTGAGTTTACTGGTTCAGCACCTCTAGCTTACTGGTCTGATGTGAAGCCCAGGTCTCCATAGGATCTCGGGCATTCAAGTCACGGTTCTTGAACGTTAGTTTAGAGTAATGGACCAGTGCGTAGGTGGTCTGGTCTAGTGGTCACGGCTGGGCTGAGGTCTGCCCATCAGTGGATGGTGGTAGCTGTGCAGGAACTGGAGGAATAGCAAGAGACAGGTTCTGTAAGCAAGAATCAGGGGCATGCCAGGATCGAAGACTGGAGATCAGAGGCAGTACCAGGTTAGAACTGAGAGGCGGAAATCTGGGTCAGAGTCAGGCTGGAGTCAGAGGTTGGAGATCAGGAGCTCAAGCAGGGTCTGGTGTTACAAACAACTTTCCGAGGCAACCCCTGGGGTTAAATAGGGTGCTTGGCTAATCAACGGGCTGCAGGGTATTGTCAATCTAGGTCTCTTGGACGGTACTTTCTGCAGCACCTACTCTCCATCGTGGTCCTTGGCTGTGCCTCTGTGTGGCCTCCCGGTGGCACGGTAGGACTACCAGCTGTCCCAGGCTCTACAGACCTGGGCTCTTGTCACAGAGTCCTTGCATGTAGCTTGCTGGATGTCTGACATCTGGTCTTGTGAGCTCACTAACTCAAAAACTCCAGCTTGCTGGCCTGAAGTTGAGGGATAGGAAACTGTGAGGCCACTAGCTCAGACCCTCTATTTAACTGAGCTGATGTTGAGGCACAGGCCTTTGTAAGGTTATTGGCTCATCATCTCTAATTTTCTGAACTTGTCAGATAAATTGTCATTGGATCAGCACACAGCTTGCTGGGCTTATGTGACGGGACAGGCCTGTGAGACCACTACGTCATCAACTTTAGCATGATGTTCTGATGTCACAGTATTGGCCTTTGTGAGGTTATTGCCTCAGGAGCCGTGGTTAAAGTAGATTAAAAACTCGAGAATGAGCTCATACATTTTGATGTTTACAAGTTTAGATGTTTTTTCAGATAACCTAGAAACCTTCCATCGGACACTGTGACACAAGGACCAGCTACTGATCTTATGGAAACACCCCATGGAATTTGAGAGAATTGTAACTTTTCTACAAAATTTTTAAACCAACCTATAGAACTCAATAGTGCAGAGATAATTCTCTACTAAATTCTGTGGGTCAGATCCTAGTCTCTATTTGTTTGCTTTGCACTGCTTGGGCTGCACAAAGGAGACTTTAAAACAGGCGTGAATGGACATCTGACAATTCTCCTTGCATAGAGGAATTTTCCTGTCTATGGTGTAAAGCTGGCACAGCCTGACCTATAGCGCTTGTTGGTGGCCAGATATGATGGCATGAACATAATGCTGGTGTACTCTGGTGAGCCTTGGCTGCCAGAATAGCCCCTGAGTGGCATTGCATCTCAGCATCACTTTAGAACTTTTTGGGAACCCTGAGTGTTCCAATAAGGAAGGGAATTAGGATTTAAGGTTCCAATCACACTTTAAGAATAATAGGGATACACTCCTGTACCTGTAGAGCCCCATTCAAGCCAAAAGCATGCTGCAGAGCAAAGAACTGGGTCTGTGTGTATTCAATTCCATGTCCTGTTCAGGCCATTCAAAGGACCCAAAGGTCACATTATTTTACTTTGTTGCTGTCTCGGGCTGCATCACCAGGATTCCTGGCCCGAGACACTATTTCTTCTGGATACTAACACCTATCTCCACTGTGTCAGGTAGAACAAATGAAGTAGGGAACGTCATTTGAATCATTTTGATGAGTTTTCAAATTTATCTTAAGAGGTTCTGTTATATGTAAGCTCAGAGAAGGGATAGCTCAGTGGTTTGAGCATTGACCTGCTAAACCCAGCGTTGTGAGTTCAATCCTTAAGGGGGCCATTTAGGGATCTGGGGCAAAAATCTGTCTGGGGATTGGTCCTGCTTTGAGTAGGGGGTTGGACTAGATGACCCCCTGATGTCCCTTCCAACCCTGATATTCTATGATTCTATGAAAATGGAGACTCTGATGCAGTGGGATGGGGTAGGCACTGACCTTGATTGGTTGGTCCTCCATGAACACCACAAGAAGAATGGGCCTACCTTCTGCCCAAGACTCCAGAGCAAGGGAGTAGGCCACTCTATTCTTACGGGAGTGAGTAGAAAAGAACAATGCCAAACAGGAATGATGGGGACTGTCTGGCCTGATGGAGTCTTTCATAGTTTTGGATAATGGAGATATCCAGAACTTTGGAGGTGTAGCTATGTGAACTGAACTCTCCATCTTTGACGTTCGCAAAACTCCACTCAGTCTTACCTATGGAGCTGCAACTGTGGCTCCATAACTTAGTTGTGCTATGATGAGGCTAGTTTGCTGTGTGTGCTTATGTTTATTTTGGCTGGATGTATTGTTGGAGATTTTATCACATGACATAATCTTTAATTAAAGATGAATCTTTAATTCCTGGGGACTCCAAGACAATCCTGTAGGTTGGCAACCCTAGTTGCTGCTTGGTTTTGTAGGATTCTTACTGTATTCCCCCTTATAGAACAGGAATCAAGGCAAGAATTATTTAATGTGGGAAAAGAGATCAGTTTAGGATTCACAAAGGAGGATGGGAAACTAGTGGCTTTGGAGTAATGTACTTGACTCTCAGTTTGTACTCTCTCTCTCTGTGTTAAATGCAGCATGTGATGCTCAGATTTAGCAATGCGTTGGCTACATGCCTATGACAATGAGGAGAGATCCTGGATAAGGAGCAGACCCAAAGGTCTATGCAGCACAGGGGCAGCTGCCACTGCATTATCCTGAATTTAGTATCTATCTTCCTGTCCATGTTCATTAATGGATCATCACTCCTGTCATTCTTTTTGTGCAGTGTTCGGGTCACAAGAATCATTGATGCTCTGGGAGTCATGTGGGATCCTGGGGGGCAACAGGCCACATTATCTGCTGCTTCTAGTGATGATATCTCCATGCAGTTGTGCATATACTTTCTCATCTATTTTGTCCCCCCCCCCACACACACATTTCTGCTGGCATTTTTTGCAGAGTAATACTGTACTGATCTTGGTGTCTGGTCCCACCATGGTGCTCTGCTTACTGCAAAGCTGGAAAAAAATGGTGGTATTCAGTTTATTCCTATTCCCATTTGTTGACTTTTGGAATCTCTGTGGTAAAACAACTCTCCTCACAATACACTTATGAACCAGTTGTTGGACCCTTAGCTACTGTATGTGTGTGAATACCCAATGACAGGGGGCGGAGCTATGTGGGATGAAATTTGGAGAGGAGAAAGGGGATCATTAGCAGCATAATACTTCTTTCTTCTGTCTCTCCCTGCCTCCCTTCTCCCCTGCGAGTGCAAAAGTAACATGGCATGTGGCCACTTGAACACTGCCACCAGATATTTCACGAGCACAGTTATAAGTCAAAGGTGTTTTTATCTGAATTTTCTCATGTTACTTTGTTTTAGCATGTATCATATTGAAAAACAGCCAATGCCCCGAGAGTCAGTAGAAAAGCAAAACTACCTGTTCCTGACACCACCCAAAACAAGATGACGAAATGGGTTCCCTGCTGCATACGTCAGTTCATAATATTCCCAGTCACCCAATGTACTAGATGCTTTAGGTGAAATACTAGTGACATAACCGGGGAAATCATTATTTGTTTAACAATTCAGTGACAAAGCTGTAGCTTGTACTCCAAGACCTAGCTGTTCTCACCTATAAATCATGCCCTTCCCTCTCCACTGGGTGGCCTTCTTGCAGGGTATGAGGCTGTAAGAGCTATGGGGGAACTGTGCCAGTGAGAGGATTTGAATATGAACAAAGGATGCACATAGGGGCCTGGGCAAAGTATCCCACAAGGTACTTGCTGAGCTGGGTAGAATTCCCTGGAACAGCTGAGGTGTTGAGTAAAGGAAGGTACTTGTTGGACCTGAAATTGTTTTATAATTGTACAGTGCTAATAAGTAGTAACTGCATGACTGGGTCTAATCCTGTCATCGGATGCCTTCAGCTCCCATTGGTGTGGAGGGGAGTTGACAGTGCTCTGCCAGTCCCAGCACTGGGACCCGACTGCACAGTCTTAGGATAAGGTATGTATGTGTGGATGTTGCTAATGGTGCCTAATAAGTGTGTGAAAAGGGCTAAAAGCCTCAGTGTAAAGAAAGTGCTTCAGGCATACTGTTAATGAGATACTAATTGGGTACTAACCAGGTGTGAATTAAATGAAGCACAGAGGATGGTTGCAAATCTGTTGTAAACTCATTGTTGAGACAAGCTGCAGTTCTTGTTACTGTGTGTATTTGTGGGCATGGGGCACACCAAGACCACCCATTTGTGGGTCACCAAGCTATGTTCTCTGCACTGTTTCTTTGGTACTTGCTAGGAGGGGTGCAGGGTTTGCTTTGTTAAAAAGAAATGTTTAGCAAAGTTTCACAAAATGATTTTGAATTTGCAAAATTTGATGAAACTGGAAGAAAAATTGAGAAGCTTTAGAAAACATGCTTGTTTGTAAGAGGAAATATATAGACAATAATTACCACACATCTTCCATGTACATCAAAGGGCTCTTCCTCTATGAGGCTAAATAGCTGCATTCTGCATTTAAATACTCTCCAGTAAGGGACCCAACTGCATTACAAAACAAGCAGATCAGAGGACCCAGTTATTATATGGTTAAAATGTGTTGTGTGGACAGGTCCTAAATGTGTTGTAACTTGTTTACATGTAACTGGGGCAGTTCCACCAGTGCTAACAATTGTGAAAGCCCTAATGTAGACCGGTTTCAGAGTAGCAGCCGTGTTAGTCTGCATCCGCAAAAAGAACAGGAGTACTTGTGACACCTTAGAGACTAACAAATTTATTAGAGCATAAGCTTTCGTGGGCTACAGCCCACTTCATTGGATGCATATGTAGACCATCTCTACTGTCTTCTCTAACCTTGCCCACAGCCAGTCTAGATGACAAGGTTGGCTAAAACGTTGTCAGTTGCCAGCGTCTTGGCTGCACTGACAGTTTTGTCCCAGTTGCAGCAATTGGCGGCCAGCCACTATTATAGCTGCACCAGAGCAAGCTCCAACTGTAGATCAGGAAAGCTGTGATTTGCACTGGTGCAGTTTATGCCACTTTCAGCCATGAGGAAAGCAAGCAGCTCTAGATGCTAGGTGGAGGGGGATGGAATCTCTACTCCCTCTACACAAGAAAAGGGGAAAGAAAAGCCAGATGTGGCCAGCCCCAATTCTCCCCTCTGAATACTGTGGAGTGTAACTAGACTTGTGAGTAGGGATTTAGGTGAGTGTGGATTGTTGTGCGACTGAGAAAGCTGAAGCTCAACAAGCTGAACGGTGAAGCTGGACTACGGGGTCGGTGATCCTCCCAAACCCCGGATTTACTCATTTGGTTGTATGTAAATATATAGGTGGTTACTGTTTCTTTTTTCCTCTCTTAGCCCTAATATTCCTAGACTCCTGAGTGCTTGCAAGTAGGAATGAACCACCTAGAAGAGTGACTGGGGAAGTTACATTTTAATTGCCATAGCCAGAAATAGGAGTGCAGCTCTGGGTAGAATCTTGAGCCATGCTTTTATTTACTGTAGAAAGGATCATAGAGAGATGGAACCTGGCCCTTGGCTGCTGCCATTGGCACCTAGGAGAAGGATTACATAGTGCTATAGAACTTAATCATTTTTTTTTAACATCATCTTATAAAGTATCTAATGTAGATCAGGCCTTTGTGCAAAGCAGTCTGGCTGCCTCAAGTTCTGAGGCTCTCCTTGGGGCTGAGCCCGATGGCAGAAATGAGTAGTCTGTGCTCCATTCAAAGGATATGGCTTTCGCATTCCTGAGAAGTGATACCAGTTATGCCAGAGATTGTATATATGTTCATCACCCCCCGCACATGTGTGCCATTACTCTGAGTGTGTGTGTATGCATTTAGCAGAATTGATTTGGCATTTACAAAGGGTAATTCAAGACGAATAGGCTGGTCTCTGACTGTGAGAGAGATTGAGGTATTACTGAATATGAAATCTGCTTGGATAGCTTCACAAAATGCATTTCAGGTATGTCTGAAAAAAGTTATCAATAATCTGGTGTTTAGCAGGGAATTGGAAGGAACTTAATCCCCACTTCAGTATTTGTTGTTAGGTCACAGTATTGCCCTCAAACATTATGTTCTGTCTAAAACTACACTGCAAACTCTTTGGGGCAGAGACTGTGCCCTCTTATTTGTTCTGTGAAGTGTCAGGCACACTTGTGCGTGCTATAATGATAATAAATGTGAATATTCTAAACATACAGTACTACAAAACAGCATAATACAAGGATATTTCCAGGGCCGGCTCCAGGCACCAGCTGAGCAAGCTGGTGCTTGGAGCCGGCCGATTGTTGGAGGCGGCATTCTGCCCAATCCTAGGGCGGCATGGCCGCTTTTTTGTTTGTTTGTTTGTTCTTGTTCCGCTCCGGCCGCCCTGTAGGGGGCAGCGGCGCGGAGAACCAGAGCTCCCTGCAGGGCAGTTCTCTTCCTTCCCTCCCCGCCGACCGGAGCGGAGCCCTCGCGGCAGGAGGCGGCACAGCGGGAGGGTCCGTGTGGCAGTGCTCCTGCTGTAGCCCTGGCCGCCCCTTCTCTCCCTCTCTCCTCCCCCCTCCAGACAGTCCCTCTGCACCTGTGCTCCGGCCGCACCGCAGGTTTTTTTTTTTTTTTTTTTTGCTTGGGGCGGCCAAAAAGCCAGAGCTGGCCCTGGATATTTCATTTGTTCTTGTGACACAAGCTCTTTTCTCATGGTTTCTGATATCATTAGAGGGTTCCTTGATGGCATTACATTCTTGTTCTTCTATATTAAATTAAAAAAATCCCTATAGTGTATATAATATTAAGGCTCTGATCAAATATTCAGAAAGTCAGGCAACTAAAAATTAATCTTTAAAATTGTGAAATCAGCAATTTTGTGTGTGCTGTTTATTTTATAGTCTACTAACAGAGCAATACATTCATGTTTACATGTAACAAGGAAGAGTGGAATACAAAATACTATATATGCAATCTGGACCAAATATCAGACTGGAGTAACCTTTATCTTTGTAATTCCTGATCTTTGAGTGTTAGATCTTACAACTTCTCATGTTACACCGTGACATTTTTGTATTTATTTTGTCTTTTAAATAAAAATGGAAAGAGTTGATTACAAACTCTGCTGACTTCACCAGTCGAGCCCCAGAGCCAGCTGCTTGGGCGGCCTTGGGATCAGCCACCCTGGCTGCTGCAGAAATCACGGAGATTGTGGACAGTCGTTGAATCCATGACTTCTGCAACCTCTGTGACAGACACAGAGTCCTATGTATAACCTCATCTGTGTACTCTTCCTTCCCCCATCTCTGTGTACTCCTCCTTCCCCGCACTGCTCTTCACTGAAATTGC
Organism: Chrysemys picta bellii; assembly: GCF_011386835.1. Classification (NCBI taxonomy): domain Eukaryota; kingdom Metazoa; phylum Chordata; order Testudines; family Emydidae; genus Chrysemys; species Chrysemys picta. The sequence goes on along the minus strand of NC_088797.1, from coordinate 86,799,447 downwards.
AGTTGAAATGACAGATGTGGAAAATGAGAAGTGCTAGGAATAGAAAGAAGGTTGAGAGTGGTGCTGACATGCAGTAATTCACAAGATTATAAATTTATCAATTAAATAATGCAAAAATGTGCATTGAGCGTTTTTTTGTTACAGTGCAGGTGCTGTAGTGAAAACTACTATTAAGGCTGCAAGCTAATTTTAATTACATTTTTACCCACTTTTCACACTCTTAACTTTCTAAAATTAATCTTTTAATTAAACTTTTTAATGCTTGTGCTCAATTGAAATGTGGGTTTTTTTCCTTCAATAGCTTAAGCAAAATCCTTTCAGTTGCCTTTTAAACTGTTTCCTGCTGATTTAATATATAATTAAAGATCACACTTCTTTTAACACAACTCAAAGATGGCTGAGCTTGAAAACTAGAATGCTACTAGTCCTTGTTGAGGAGAATGGCCATAATCAGGTATGAAAATAATTGGTTGAAAATGAACAGTTATGAACACTTTAAATTGTTTTGTACTGAGCATGTCTACAAAATGTCATTGTCTGGGAGTTTATACTCATAAAATAAACCACACACATGATTAGTGCATATCTGTAGATGTGGACATTATATTCTTAATTCCTTATAGCTGTTAAAGGGCTTATGCCACCTTCAGTGCTTAAAATAGCTTAATGATAAAGTTTAATCCTTTCCTTGTTTTAAAGAAATAGGGAAATGTAAACTTTTTAATATATGAAAATTTCACAATGTTATTGTACGACCTGGAAATACAGTAGGTGCAATGTGCCCAAGCTAATATTGCTGCATGAGTCAGCATTTCCTAATGTTTTAACTGTGCAACCTTAACACAAAACTAACATACTCTTGCATTTAACAGATGAATACGTTTGATTGACAGTATAAGTTAATACATTGATTCCTCATGTCAGACTTCTCATACACACTGATGGCTTTTGCATTAGCTGTAACCATTTGGGGAAAAATATTGAGATAGAATTATGAACAATGCAGTGAAAACATCTCTGTTTGCAGCAGCTGTAAAAAAAAAAAAGAAAGAAAAAAAGAGAGTGAATAATCTGTGTATCCATTTCTTAAAGATGTATTAATATTGCATTATACACAAGGGGAAAAGATTTCAAATACTTGACCTTTAATGGTTAGTAACTCAATTTTATTCCATTCATCTGTATTGCTTTGTCAAATTATTGCTCTTTTGAATCTCCTGTATTATACTGTGTAGGTTGTCTTTCTGTGTGTGTGCAATTAGGAAGGTAATTCAGTCATATTTTTCTCTTGTTTGTTTACTACTTGAATCTGATATATTTTAAAAAAATGAATATTCAGCTAAAGGACCATGATGGGATGTGCTCCCCAGACAGGCCCTGAAGGGGTTAATGTGGGCCTGAAAGGCCAATTATGGTGCCTGGCTGCACCTGGAGGAGGAACCAGCCTTAACTGAACATGAAGCCAAGCTGGGCAGGAGCAGGCTGGTTAGTATAAAGACATGAAGTTGACACCAGAAGGAGGCTGAAGGGGGAGAGGCTGAAGTCACTCTCTGGAGCAGAGAGGTGGGGAGATGAAAACCCGATAGGGAGAACAAGCCCTGGAATCCTAACCCTGGAAGAAGGGTTAACCCCAGAGGAGTTGTGGGGAAAGAGAGCCCGAGAAGGCAAGGTAGGAAGAAGCCAAAGGAAACAGCAGGAAGGAAAGGGGACTGCATAGACCTTGGCTGCTTGTTATAGGGTCCCTGGTCTGGAATCCAGTGTAGAGAGCAGACCTGGGTTCCTATGCCACCCACTGGGAAGTGGCACAGTATTGGAGATGCCAACCGGACAGCTGGTCTGGAGGGAGTTTGATTCCCTGGAAAGAGAGAACCATACAGTGACCTGGCCAAAGGACCAAGTCACAAAGAGGGAGCACCCTGAGTTCAGAGAGCGAGACATCCCATGGGGTGAGAAACTGAAGAAGGCACCAGATGGGAGAGAGCTAATCCCCAACCCCAGATGAAGCCACAAGTGGCACCCTATAGTGAGTGAACAAGGAGATATAAAATATTATGGATTATGCCATAATGCCATTATATAAATCTGCTACAGCCTCATCTTGAATACTGTTGTTAAATTTTGGTCAGGTAATTTAAAACAAAACAAACAAAAAACCCCCCAGACCTTGCAGAAATGTAAAAGGCCCAGAGGAGGATAACAAATGATCCAGGCTCTGGAAGGGAGGGGCTTTCATACAGGTAGAGACTAATGAGTTTGGAAAGGAGAGGAGAAGGAATAGGTATAGCAGAGAAATATAATGACCAGGGGTATACAGAAAATCAATCCGCTTACTGGAATTTACCTTTTACTGTAATACAAGAGCAATGAAATGTAATCAAATTTTAAACAGTAAAAAATAAGCACTTCTGTTTGCAGAGTTTTAACATGTGGAATTCAGTGCGGCAGGATATTAAGGCAAATAGCTAAAAAAAGTAAGCAATGAGCCTTAAAAAGTATCAAATGTTCCTGACCCTGATTTCAGCAGGGTATATGGGCATATGCTTAACTTGAAGCATGTGTGTAGTCAGATTGACTTCAAAGCTAAGCATGTGCTTATGAACCTTGCTGAGGTCTGGGCCTAATAGTATACTAACAGCATGTGTTTAGCTACACTTTAATGGCTGTTAGTGCATATGCTTCAGAGAATAAGCTAATTAGGAAGAAATAGGAGACCAGGACAAAATGTCCTGTTGTACTGTGAGATGCATTATGGTCTTTAGACCTTCTTTCGAAGTTCCTGACTTTGGCTGAAGTCTTGGGCAGTTCCATGTAGCTAAGATCCCTGAGACCTAGCTCCTCAGCTGGTGTAAATAGGCATAGTTCCATTGAACTCACTCATCCAGACAACTAGAAAGTCCATGGACTTTGCAAGACTTTAATCACTCCGTGTTGCTGACAGTAAGCTGCCAACACAGAAGTGATAGACCACCTTCTCCTTTCTATCTTGGCATCCAAGATCTTCCCCCGTTATGCCACAGCTAGCATGTGTGGATCTAATCAGTGAAAGACCAAGGTCAGCTTAGAATTGTCTTCCCACAGCAATGCCCCATTAAAGCAGCCTATGATGTCTGCAAGAGACACTTCTATTGGCAGATGACTGTGCACGGCTCCCATAGGCCTAGACTAGAAGGGTTGCTCTCTTTAATTCCCCAGACAGAGCTGCAACTGGTAGGACCATGAAAGTCAGAGTCTTGGATGTGCTGTTGCACAAACATACAGAGCAAGTTCCTAGGAGCTGGGGGGACTCAACTCACCAGTGAAACCCATCTGGATTTTCTGCTTGTCCAAATGGTTCATGCAGTAGAGCATGTCAGACTTGAGGTCTGATAATTTTCATAACGTCTCAGCTTGACTCTGCTGAACTGCTTAAGGATGCAACTATGCAAGAGATTCCCCATGCAGACAGCACAGTCCTTCTGGTTATCAATTTTTACAGCTGTTTACTTGCAGTTTTGCTGGCATGAAAAGGGGGGAAAAAATCTCCATGCCAGATATGAATTCTTCTTCGCTTTCCAGGAGAAATTGTCCCTATGATTGGGACATTGTCTGCTGTCCTGTCAGGCACATAGCTGTGAAAGGCAGGTTATAGAAAGCAAATAGTCTAAACGCTATTACCTTTTTACTTCTGTGGAATTGGAAAAATAGTCATAAATTAATGTTCCATGCTGAAGAGGAGAAGAAAAATAAAACTCCCAAACTGGTAAAGTCATAGTTTGGGGGGGAGGAATAGGATGGTCTGATAATAGCTTTAAATTTCTGATGTCTCTTCCAAATTTACATACAGTCCTGTCCGTGGGGGGCAGAAAAGAGTGGAGAGGGGGGCCTACAGAGCATGGGCCACTTCACAACAGTCTGGCACACAGCAATGGTGAGAAGAGGTTTCTCCTGGCAGATGGAAAGGGTGGTGGTGTTGCCTCAGTTTTTTTAATAGGTGCTTTGTATTTAAGATTTTTTTCCTCCCCCTTTTGCCCCCCTTCACATTGCTTGCTTTACATCTAACAGAAGAAGAGACAATGTATTCTAGTCTGTTGCAGAGAAAGCATTTGGCTTATCTTAAGTACTTTTTGCTGGTTTGTGTTTCTTGATCTGATGAATAAGAGATGGTATCAGTTCTGTCAGGTGGATTGTATGAATTTCAGTTTTTTTTAAAAGCTTTGGACTGGGCAGGTGTTCTAGGCCTGGTCTAATCAAATGGTGTCAGAATTTATGGTACTTTTTGTGACAGTCAGGCCTCAAAAAATCTGGCACTCTTTGTGTTGGGAAAATCTTCATTCGTGCAGATATCCACTGTGTATGAGGAAAGTGGTGAGTCCAATACCTTTGCCATTAACCTACTGTGTGACTTCATCTCTCTGTGCTTCTGCTTCCCTTCTCACCCTTTGTCTATCCTGTCTGCATAGACTGGAAAACTCTTCATGACAGGGACCGTCTTTCATTACGTGTGTCTGTTGTATGGTGCCTAGTACAATGGGCCCTGATCTTGCCTGGAGTCTATGTGCTAGTTGTAACAAACTGGGAAGTTGTTTTTTATGACTGTGCAGGCCTTTATGTGTTTGGTTATGATGGGTTATTTGAAATGGAGTTAAATCAAAGGAGATCGTAGATGGGGAAATCACAGGAAATGGCACAATGGCAAAGATAAGACAGCCTCAGGTATAGTAGTAGTTCAAAGCAACTAAGGATGTGTCTACACTGCAGTTAAAAGCTTGTAGCTAGTCCATGCCAGTTGACTCAGGGTTGCGGGGCGTGGGATAAAGGGGCTGTTTAAGTGCAGTGTAGACATTTGGGCTTGGGCTGTAGCCTGGATGCTAGGACCCTGTGAGATGGGAGGCTCAGGCTGCAGCCTGAGCCTGATCGTCTACACTGCAATTAAACAGCCCTTTAGCCTGAGCCCCATGAGCCCCAGCCCGAGACAGATGGCATCGGGCTAGCTGCGGGTTTTTTATTGCAGTGTAGAGATACCCTTGTATAACAATGGCTGAGCCACCAATGGGGAAGAAGCTACCTGACAGACTCCAACCAGGCTAAAATAGTTTACTCTTCCCAGGGCTTAGGCCTGATATACATCTAAAACGTAGGCTGACCTAGATACATCATGCAGGGGTGTGAGCGATTTAGTTAAGCTGACCTAAAACCCTAGTGTTGACACTGCTAGGTTGACAGAAGAATTCTTCCATGGACCTAGCTTCCACCTCCTGAAGTGGTGGATTTACTAATGTGATGGAAAACTATTCCATTGCTGTAGTGAGTGTCTACACTACAGTGGTGTAGCTGTGCTGCTGTAGTGCTTGTAATGTAGACATACCTAAGCCTGGGATCAAAGGAGACCTACACCTCATAGACCATGCGTCGGGGCCGAGACATAGGTATCTGTGTTTAGTGGGTGGAGTAACAGTCTGAGTCAGGGAGTCAAGTCAAGGGTCAGAAACATATTTGAGGACTAGGGGCCAGGAGCAGGAACTGGGGGCAAGGCAAAAAGGCAGGAACCAAATGTAGCAGCCAGGCAGAGCCTAGTTGTGTGGACAACTTCCTGTACCTCTTTAGCTTTAAATAGGAAGTCCTGACCAATCAGAGTTCACGGTGTTCCTCCAGTCAGGCCCAGGGAAGCTCTACCTGATGTAACTTCAGGTTTCATGGTCTCTCCTGCTCAGTTGGTTAGTAACAAGCTGCTAGGTGGGAGCAGGGAGGCAACAGTAGGTTCAAGATCTGCAGGGTCATGCCACAGTGGAAAAGGGAGGGGCTTTGGGTGAGCTAGGAGAGGCTACCCAGTGTGTGTTAACACTGACAGGCTGGCAAAACTCACGTGGACATAGAGAGCTACAGATGTTGTGAGCAGGGGCAGTCTGTTTCTCCCTGTTAGAGGCGGAGTTGGCTGGGCTGAGTGGAACTTACAAAGATGTAAATAATATCAATGCAAGTAGGCTGTCTATTGTTTTTACCCTTTGCTCGATATGCTTGTACCCTTTGAGGAAGCAATAAATGATGCTTTGCAGGGGCACAGAAACCGTATCTTCGTAACAAACATATGCTGTCACAGGCTGCCAAAGGGAAACTCTTACAACCAAGTTAGGCCTGTGTTGTTCACGTGGTTGGGAACCCAGGCACTGCTGCCCAGAGATCTAGTCTGAGTTCTACCCAGAGCGAAGTGCAGGCAGCCAGGCCTATCACATGAGTGATGTACTTAAGAGGGACTAAAAGGGGTCTAAGGCACAGTCCTCCCTGAAGCCATGAAACTACTGTAATAAAAATAACTGGCTACTGTCCTCTATCTTTCTCACTCTTTACTAGTAGCTCAATATAAAACAATGTCATTATGAGCCTGAAATAACAGGGATCTGCACAGGCTGCATTTTAGAAGAATACCATCATATTAGAGAAAACTTTGGGGAAACTGCAAGGGAACTTTTGTGACAAAGATAGCAATTTCCTGCAAAATCCCTGAAAACCCTTTTTGAATTAAGGTTAAGTAGCTTGGAAGTCCATTGTATTAAAATTGCAAAGTTTTTATGTACTATTGTGGAATTGTGTATAAGGTCTCTAGGGGGGAGACTTGACCACTGTAAACCCAGATAAGTGTTATGAGCTTCAAGGGACCATTTGAAGCAATGTGCCAGACAAGAATGGACGTCTGGGACAAAGTTGAGTGGTTTTCGCAGGAAATCTGTAGGGGGAGGTGAATGGAAATATACCACCCAAGGTTGTACAAAACCCCAGCCTTTTGAAACTACAGCTTGAGGAAAGAACCATTGTCTGGCCTGTTACCTGTTCATGGTCTCTGCAGATCAAAGACCCAGGCTGTATAAAGGAAAGGCTAACCTATTCATAGAGATGCTTGGTCTGAGCTAAACACTGTTATGAACCTGTAAACCACAGAAAAACTCCTTTGTGGGAGAGAACTGACTCCTATCAGAGCCATTGGGGTGATCTCAGGTAAGCTTATTAGCATGTGTGTAGGTTCTTTTATTATTTTTAATATGTTTTCTCTGTAATACTTTCACCTTTAAGAATAAATGTGCGTGCTTAGAGAGGGCTGTGTGGTACTGTATAACTCTGGCCAATTATGCTGTTTATAGCCTCTGAACAGCAAGCAAAGCAGGCCTGCTTTTGCAGTCTGACTTGCTGGGGGAACTTGCAATATAGGCAGGGAACTGTGCAGCCTGGGAAAAACCCTGGTCAGGAGCGGGAGAGTCGCAGGTCTCTGCCCAAGATATGTGACTACTGAGAATCTGGGAGCCTAGCATGGGTGCCTTTGCTGGACCACAAGGGGGGAATACAGGTCCAGTTGCCCTGAACTGGGACAGCTACTTCAGATAACCAAGATACTTACTGCTGCATCTTGTCTTGCTGTCGAGTATGGGATTACTAGACTGAATATACCCTGATAGGTTCGGTCAGAGAGACTCCCCTTGAGACTGTCACTCAATGAGCTGGGATACCACTGAGAACAACCCTCTTGCCAGAACAGGCACCCTTCCACTCCTGTCTTGCTGAGTTAGACACTCTAGTCAGCTCCAGCACAGACCCAAAGGCTGGGCCATGCCTCTCTGTAGCTCACTGAAACTGAGATTCACTCAGCACAGGGGCTTCTCAGTTAACAGGGACTTTCCCAGCACCCAGTGTTCAGCCTTTTTGGGAGCCTGAACCCCAAATAAATCCATTTTACTCTGTATAAAGCTTATACAGGGTAAACTCCTAAATTGTTCATCCTCTATAACACTGATAGAGAGAGAGAGAGACAGCTATTTGCTCCCCCAGGTATTAATCACTTACAATGGGTTTATTAATAAACAAAGTGATTTTTATTAAGTATAAAAAGTAGGATTTAAGTGATTTCAAGTAATAACAGACAGAACAAAGTAAGCCACCAAGGAAAATAAAGCAAAAACACGCAAGCCTAAGCCTAATATGTTAATAAACTGATTATAAGTAATATCTCACCCGGTCATGAGGTGATCACTCCGCTCCAGCCCTGGAAGGGTGAAAGCAACCCTGGAGAGTGCTGTAGCAGGGTAAGAGAGATTAAGAATGGCTGGGGAAGCTGAGTGGGTAGCTGACCACAGCTATGGCTGGCTTAATGCGGGCCCAGCTGGCCCTTATAAGAGGGCTGTGGTCCAGAAGCCAAGAGAGAGTCTCTCTGGAGGTTGACAGGGCTGGGCCTGGCTGCTGGGAGCTGAGCAGGGTACCTAAAGTGGAGCAGGGCTGGGGAAAGGCCAGAGGAGCTCCGGCCTGGAAAACCTCCAGGCTGCAGGCCTTGTTAAAGGCCGAGAAGGTACTGGGGTTGCAACGGGGCAGCCCAAGGGTGTAGGCAGAGGCAGCAGGTCCAAACCCTCTGTGCCAATGATGAGTGGCTTATACTGCAATCTGCCCCAGTCAGCGGGGGCTAGATGGTGACTGGCAGTAGCCAAAGACTAAGGCGAGGGGGGGATAGGGGGTTGGGGGGTCCTCAGGGAGGGGACACCCAGTGAGATGGTGGGGTACTGCAGGGGGCAGAACCCAGAGAGAAGGGGCATCGGGATCCGGGAGGGACACGGGGGCCGGCAGCAAGGCAAGACACGGACAGCAGAGGGTGCTCCAGAGGCTGGTGAGCTAATTCCCTGGACGACCAGCAGGAGGCGCCGCAGGATGAGTCGTCACCCCATTACACACCCGCAGAGATGTTCTAATAAGCTTCTTTCACAAACTAGACTCCTTCCTAGTCTGGGCCCAATCCTTTCCCCTGGTACAGTCCTTGTTAGTTCCAGTAGACGTCTTAGGTGATAAGCAGGGGCTTTCTCATGACTGGCCGCCACTTTTGTCCTGATCCACCCCTTTTATAGCTTTGGCACAAGGTGGGAGTCTTTTGTGTCTGTGGGTCCCTACCCCTCCTTCTAAATGGAAGAGTGCCAGATTTAAGATGGATTTCATTATCAGGTGACATGGTCACATGTCACTGTAAGACCCCTAGTCTCCATTCCCCATGGGCTGGCCCAAACGTACACAGGAAGGCTTTCAAGTAACTACAGCCATTTACAACTGATTGTTTCCGGAGCACCCTTAATGGACTCCACTTAAAATGTTTACATCAGTGATGCAAGTTTATCTTCTTCTAACTCCAGATATAGAAATAATACATGCAGCCAAATAGGATGAACACACTTAGTAGATTACAAGCTTTCTAATGACACCATACAAGGGGTATTTAGCATAAAGCACATTCCAGTTATGTCATATCCATAAGCATATTTCCATAAAGCATATGGAGTGCAACATCACACACCCTATCCTCCTCGCGGAGATAGGATGCACTGCCTTTGTTTGCTGTATAAATAGTAATTAAATATTAATATGGGGATGCTTCCCATAAACTCCTAGCATAATATTGGTCCCCCTTTCCAGGGAATTTAACCAAGTCACCTTTCCCTGGAACCCTAGATTAGCTGGGACAGTGCCAAGTGAGGGGACTGTTTCTTGAACAAGAACACGTCTTTCAGCCCTTCCTCCTGGGGTCCACTTCCCCTGGCAGCACAGGTGTAGTTGTCCAGAGCCACTGGGGCGATATAATCAGGCACAGCTCCTTGAGAATTCTCCACAGTTGTACATGTGTTGGATGGGACAACAGCAGTATTGCTGTCTTGATAGGTCATCAATTAAATTTTTTAGGGACTCTTCGACACTGCACAATAAAACCCTAAGGGTTGCCATTTCCTCAGAACTTTAACCCTCCTCCTCTCCCTTGCTTGACAGATTTGTGAACAAGGGCACTGTCCCAGTAACCCTGATCTAGAAGGGACTCTTCCTTCCCAAGATTTATCTGACTCTTTCTCTACCTTGCAGCACCCTTTTCACAGGGAATACCAAGATAATCAAATCATCCAGAAGTTAGTCCTTGTGGTTTGCATTTTCATGTACTCTCTCTTAGAGACTGAGCTGAGAACACCAAACTCTGCCAGCTCAGTGGTTCCGTTGGTTTCATTAGCAATCACGAGGAGAGAGCTTGGTGTCTGGGTCTTATCTATAAAATACCTATTATTTTGGTATCCAAGCACTAAAACCACTGTTCTCAGTGGGCACCTGGATGTAAAGTCAACCTGAGAGAGTATCTAAAAACAGGGATGTTTTCTGGTTCTCAGAAACTTATGATGACTCTAGATACAGGCAGTGATTTAATAATGGCACAAGTGATTTGATGATTTTCATAGTTCTCCACAATGCCTTTTATCGCTGATAGTGTCTGAGTCGTCCAAACCAAACCGAGAGCCATAAATGACCTTCAGCCCAACCAGATCCCCTCCCCCCGACATCAGCTGGAATTCCACGTTTAAACAGAGGGTCAGCTTGCTTTCCTTGCTGTCTGAAGCAGGCATCTGCTTAGAGACACTTTCCTTAAGTAACTCTCTGAGCATCCTCTTAGCTGTGTAATTAAATGCTCTTCCTGAACAGCTTTAGTAGTGTTACTCTGTGTGGAAATTGTTTTGAGAAATAACAAAATAAATATTTTGCTGAATTGGCTGGAGAGCGGCAGTTATGATTACAAGTGATGGTTACAAGGGGCTCGGCTGTGCAATCCGCTTCTCCAATCGTGTTCTCGTCCCTTTTATCTATTAAACCCGCTGTGTTGTAAAAGCAGAAGTGGCCCCAGGTGGCAGGATAATAGCATCTTTAATTGTGCTCTGAATGAGATTAACTTCTTATCTGACAATTTGACATCTTTATTATTATTAATGTGTGAATAACACGTTGGTATTTTGATAAACTCTGTGCTGGCAAATATTTTCTCTGTGTTTTCGATGTATCGGTTACTTCCTTAGTTATCCCAGGCTGGATTCTGAGTCTGCCTCAGAGAATAGAACTGGGCTTAGCTAACACTTCTCTTTTTCTTTTCTTTTTTTATTTCATGGCTCCTATTGCTCCTGCCATTGTTCCTCAGAAAGGTGCAGGTGCTGGCAGTGAGCGAGCCCCAGTGCTTACAGCATAGTAATGCTAGAATTTCTGAGCCTAAGAAAAGGAAGTCACGCTAAATGTGCTCCTGGCTGGCTTATCGTTTTAGAACAGCCACACTGGTGGGACAGCGGATTCAGGGCATCACAGCAGTGGTGACCTGAATGGGATGCTGGCTGCAGATCTCCACAGTCACCAGTGGTACAGACAGGGCACTGGCTGAATAGTCATGGCTATCATACATGGTACTTTGGCAGAAATGTGGATAGAACAGCAGTGACTGCAACATCAGCACAGTAGCGAATGTCAGAGAAGGGATTGGATAGAGGGAAAGGTGATTGTGCTGTGGCTTGCAATGAGTGGCCTGGCCAGGCCAGGGCCATTGGCATGTGTGCATCCTACTCAAACCAGTGTTGCTACTTAACTAGCTATTTAATAGAATGACAAGGTCAATAATGCCTTTGCCTCTGTGTGCTTTAGCCAACATCTCTATCAAAACCAACATTAATTTTCAGTAATTAGGAGCTGCTACTAATGAATGTCACAGCTAATTAACTCATCTGTAACTCGGGCAAGGAGCAGATCACATGCCCAGCATCTGAGAATGAGAATCTGGCTCTTATTTGCCTTTCCTTCCTCTCTGCCATGCTTTCATTTATCACTTGCCTGCTCTCTGCATCCATTCATTCTATGAAGACAATTCTGTGCCCATGTGTGAACTTTCTCTGCTCTGTGTATGTGCGCGTGCATTTCTACCTTGCTCCAGTGGCAAGTTTGGGAAGGGTGGGGAGGAACGTCATTGAACGACTGCAGGTGTTGCCTGGTTCAATCTGAAAAGAATTAGTGATTTAGCAGTTGATCAGGTAAAGCAAGAATGGTTGGAGGGCGGGAGGGGTGGGGGAAGCTGTAAAAAGGACTTCATATGTTGGTACGTTTAAGAGACCGAGCTGGCCAGCTGTGAATCAACAGTGCTTGACAAAACAAAATTAATGCAAAGGGGATGAGGACAGTCAAGCCTGCTGGATGTCACTAACTATAGAGCTACAAAGCTAGCTCTCTGCAAGTGGTTCAGGGAAGCTTCTTTCCAAAACTGCAACTGCAATAAGAACCATATGGGATGGGGAAAGAATGGGGAGAGTTCTCAGCAAAAAGCATAGGGGGAAAGGTGGAGATGGCCCTGAAGGGGAGTTTTGGCAAAGTGATTTATTCTTCTCCTCACTGGGAGCTCTTGCGGAATATTTTGAAGCCCTGTGCTATATATTCTGTGTTGCCCTCCCCAGTCTCTGTTCAAATTAGTGACCCATGACAAGGCAGAGAAGCTGGTTTGGAAAATGTTCAAAGCAGGAGATGACAAAACAGCCTGCCTGTACCTGGGCATGTTAGGTGATGCTGGCTTTTACAGGGACTCCTTTTCTCCTTCTAACTCCTTACAGTGGCATCTCTATCATGAAATCCTATGGCTGGGCTTTTATCTTCTGACAAGAACAGGGCAGCCACTGGCAAGACATGATGTGGGAATTTTGGGTATATTTTTATGATTCCAATAGGCACCTCAAGTTTCTCTCAGTGCTTGGTGTTGCTGTGCACACTGAGTGTAAAGAGCACCTCATGTTTCCTGCTTTGTCATATAATTGTGTGCGGTGATATGATTGGATTGTTAAGGGCTGACTGGGACCCTACAGGGTTAATGGAAACCCCAAAGACTGAATAATTGACACCTATCAATGTGAGGCTCCCAGCTTACCTGGGTGGAGCACACGTGAACACCGGTTATGTCTACGCTACAGCGTTTACAGTGGCGCAGCTGGGGATTAGGGTTGATATAACTAAGATCAAGTGTAGTATCTTTCAAGGATGTGGATTTTTCACACCCCTGAGAGACGCAGCTATGCCGAGGTAAGTTCCCAGTGTAGACGAGCCCTAAGACAAGGGGACGGAGACAGAGAAAGGAAACCAAGATGGTCACTCAGGCATCATGACTCAAGGGAGTCTATACGGGCCTATGCCAGGGCTACATCTTAACCTTTGCTTCTCTGTGATAACCTAAGGACTTCCCGATGATGTACTCCAGTTGACCGTGTTAAACCCTACCCTGTTTTGAAAAGGTTGCATGGAGTTGCTGCAAATACTTTCTGAGGTGCATTGACCCCTGAAAAGGGTAAAAGGCTGTACAGGAGCCTATCTCAGTTGGACTTGCTGGCAAAGCTCCTGGGGAGAAACAAGAGTGCTGTATCTCAGAGGCCCCGTCTTGGAGATGCTGAAGCCGTGAGATCTGGCACATTGAAGCACAGGCTGTTAAATAGCACAGATTCTGTAGATCCAGACACACGTCCACAAGTAGTCTTTGGAATTTGTAGTGAACAAGCTCAGCCAGTGTCTGCACCCCATTTGTGTTTGCTTTCTGCTGAGGATGCTGGCAGGGCCAGTCCATGAATACCGCAGAATATTCATAGAAAGCACATTTCAAATTGATAGTCGTAACTATTTGCACTGGAAATCACAGTCTCCGGTTCATCAACTCAGGGAACAGGACCATATCATATGAATGAATGGTACCAAATTTTGAAATCAACTGCTCCCCAAAGAGATACAGATCAAGAATTATTCAGAGAGTATTTGACAAATAGTTCTGACAATATGTTTGAGACAGTTGTAGTCTGTTTGCAGACAGTTTGCCAACAGAGACAGAGTCAAAATGCATTGAGTAAATTATTTGTCACAGTTTATTTACCTTGTTCTAACCACCGTGCTGCTTCTCAGTATTCTCCTGTGTCTGAAGGAGGCTGTCCTAGGGGCAGAGGGTGAGCAATACTTTCATTGCCATTGCATTTTGAAATTTACTTTGAGAAGGTTAGAAGAGCTGTTCATTGAGTTGTCTGATGAATTTCTCTAACTGACGTCCTTGTACTTGTGCCTCCCCAAAAGCCAGAAAACAGATGGATTTTTCAGTGTGCCTGTACCCTGAATATCACCAAATCAGGCCGTTTTGGACCAAAATGGGGAATGAGCTCTAAAGGCAAGAGCCCCTCATGGAAAATGCCGTGCCAAAAGTGGCTTTCTTTTTGCAATCCTAGCCCTTGGGGCCCTGCTGGTTTTGCTGGAGTGCTGTGGTCAACGATCTTGGTCCTTGGTAGCATGTCACACGTACTTAACCTTGGAATGTGCAGTAGGTTGCTAGGTCCCAAGAAGCAGTCTGCCAGTTGCCTCCAACCATCACACTCCTTGTAAGGCCCCCAGACACCTTTTTGACCTACTCTTCACCAGCCATCGTTCTCCCAGTGACCTAAAACTCTCCTCAGCAGGGAGAAAAGAGCAGCAGCAGATTGACCCTTAGCAGATTTATCACATTATGCTCTGCTGCCCTAAGACAGCCTCTGAAAACATGAGGCTAATTGCTTTACTGTTCAACACAAATGATGTGTTATTGTCTAGGGAGAGAGGCAGGTTCTCAGCTGGGCAGGTTCCAAACCATTTAGGCTTTTATAGTTTGAAAGCAACACACTAAACCCACATGAAAATTAAGGTTTCCCTCTAGGGTTAGCCACAGCCAGAAAACATGTTTTTAAATGTGTTCAATCCTGTCAACACCTGTGTGTGAAATGTTAGTTAAAATATGTTGACTAACACTTTTAAAACACTGTTTTTCCTTGTCTAGATATGGTCTGTGGAGATGATTAGGAAGCTCAGAGAGCTGTCTAGAATTATGGAGGCATGTCCCTGACTGCTGGGCTTGTTGATATAAGCTCATATTTCACAGGCCGGTTCCTTTCCAGAATAAAATCTGCAGATGTGCCATACTGTGGTCTCAGTCCTGAGTGCAAGTGTGTAACCACGTTGCCTGGAGACTAGTTTGAGTCAAACTTGAGTTAAACGTGTGCATAGTCTAGGAACAGAGGATTTGCCTTACCGGAGCAAATCACGGGTCTATGAAGTCTGGGGTCTACTCAATCAGTGTTGGATTCTGCCACTTTTAGAAGAAGAAAACCCACTAAAATGCACTTAACTGATTGTGCTGACCTCTGCAGGTGATCAGCTTCAAGCTCTCAAGTATGAAATCTGAACACTCTTATCTAGATCAGTTATTGACAGTGTGATTATTCAGCTTTTTTTTAAAAAAGGCAAAAAGAAATCCAGCCACAGGCTGCATCAACACCAAGATTTGTTCCCTAAAATTTTACACCGCTACAGTCACAGTCAGTAGTGATAGCAATAGTGAGGATACTAATATAGACTGGGCTTCAGGTCACTGCATGTGTTTTAACTACCATGTTGATACACCTTACTTAGAGCAGGTCTAGACAACTTAGTAATTAAAACACTGCCACCTTGTCTAATCCAGAGCGCCCACTAATGGGAAAACTTGGGGAAAAAAGACCTAGTGTAGGCCAGGCCACAGTGTGTGATTTGGGGCAAAGTTTGGACTATGGGGTGTGTGCAGAGCAGGTGCTGTATCTCCCCTTTTTGGACACTGAGCACAAACTAAAAGGGACTGACTGCATTAATGTAGTCCAGTTTGAAGGGGACCACATTAATGCGAACTAGGAACCTTTTAGTTCGTGCCCACAGTGTCCACATGGGGGAGTTACAGCCCAGCATGTTAGTGTGTACTGCTATGGGTGCCCCCATAGTCTGACTTGAGGGGCAATGTAGACATGCCTTTGGTTTCCTTTCGTGGTGAATCCCTTAGGATGATGATCGCTGTGAGAAGACGTCTTTCCAAGATTCGCGTAAGCTTCTATTGCATCTCTTGGTTTTGGGAATCTCAGTGCCAGTCACAAATGCAAAAATACTGAGATTACAGAGGTGGCAAATAACTAACTACAAGCACCCAAATGAGTTAAAAAAGTTTCCTATAAATAGTAGCATGTGTGAGCATCCTGCCTGATGCATCAAATGCCCTGTGGAAATCAGTGTCTCATCCCTGGAAATACAGAGTTTGTGAGAACTTACACCAACAGAAGGCAGAGCACAGTAGCTGGCAGCATGCCCCTGCCTTTCCTCCAGCATGCTGACGCTCTCTTTACTTGGGGGCGTGGTGCATGAGAGAGTTTCTTTGCACTTAGTACCCAGGAAAAGCGACCTTCAGGCAGAGTAGTTCTTTGGAAAAACTTCCCCATCCGTGACAGATTTGACTATAAATCTCCAGTATTAATGCCTCGGTTCCCAAGGTCTGTCATCCTGCATGCTGGTTAGGCACGCAAGTTGCTCGAAAACAACGTACTGATTCATCAGTCATTTCTGAGACACGTCGGATCCTGTTGCTGCTACCAGGAGGTTGAAGGGAGACTGCAAGCTGTGTTTCTGTGTGTGCACGTGAGATAGAAGGCTGCCTTGGGGTTGCCACTCCAGAGAGAAGAAATAACGGGGTGTACCTGTGCACTGGGAAGATTATAAATGTAAAGCAAGAAAATCTGCCTTAATATAAGAGAAGCCAATTTGTACAAGGTTTTGATGCACTCCCCTTTCACCTCTGGAGTCCTAGCTCCTCCTCATAATAAGAGGCTAAGGTCTGAAACATTGGAGGAGAGCTTTGTGTGGCTTTCAGAATTGAAGTGGCAGGACTGAGACAGAGCAGTCCTGAGGTACACATGCATAACTGCCTGAGGGAAGTTTGTACACCACTTCATGCTCTACCCCACTCTAATCCCTGCTGGTGGCAATCTCTCCCTTTTGATCTGTCCTCAAAACTTCCAGGCCACAGGGATGCTGCTGCAGGTACTAATCATTTCCATACATTTGTCTATTTCTTTGTTGTGTGGTCAATAAGATGCTAAATGGCTTTCCTCTTGGGAGGGTCACCATGTTGCATTAGTGACAGTCATGGGCTGAGTAGCCTGCCAGGCTTCTTCAGTTAAGACTCAATTGTATTAGAACCAGAAAGCTATTTTTTTCTTTCAAAAATGCCTTTGTGAATAATTTCTCTAAAAAGGAAGAGAGGAATAGAAGCATTTTCCTGTTGAAGATGGAAAGAGTAAGGTTGATTGCAAAACAGATGCGGTGAGGGTATCTTTTTTATTTGTATAGGCATTAAGAAAGTTATGAATCTCTTGCAGTTCTTTCTGCTAAGAAAATCCTTTTTTTATTCCCTTCTTATTCACTGCTGGTTAATAGGGCTTATTACTAGTCTTCAATAATGATAGTGATAAGCTCAGGCTTCACACCAAATCTGAGAAAATCTGGGAGGTGCCGAGGCAACAGTGCTCTCTTCATTGTCGCAAGGACAAGGGCCAGAATCAAGAGGTTTCAACCATTCACCTTTTTGCAGTGCTCCATATCTTAGCTACCTCATACTAAAATGACTATGCTTTAATGGGAGGGAGGAAAAGGGGTGTGTCTCATGTTGATGAAAGGGGAGTGATAACTGGCTAGAATGAGGCACTGTATGGGCAGGCAATGGGCAAGCTTCTGTTACATTGAGTGAGGCCAATATGCCTCAATCCTGCCATGAAGCAGTAACATAAACAAAAGTCCAATAGGGGCTATAGACAGGCTGAGCCTGCCATGTTTGTTTCACTTGTGATTCTAAGTCACAATCATAAGCCCGGGTTTCCAGAGGTGAAAGGTTAGTGCATTAATTTACTGTGCCATTTAGCCTCCTGCCAGTGCATCTTGCCCTCCAGCAATAAAAATCCTGAAGGGGACCTGATAGCAGTCTTCAAATATGTTGAGGATTGTGATCAATTGTTCTCTATGTCCACTGGAGGTAGGACAAGAAATAGTGGGCTTCATCTGTCTAGAGAGTAGTGTGGTTGATGTGGCTAAAAAGACTGATGCACGAGTGGCGGTCCCTCCCACATGAAGTGCGTAGGTAGCTCGATGCCGAGGAAGGGGGTACAATCTGTTCTTGTTAAGTCTGACACTGTGCCTCAAGATCCACAGGGCAGTTAATCTTGAACTGGGTAACCCCAATGTTGACTACTTCTCACCAGCCTGATCTATCTGTGGCTGACTCCCCCGAGCTGTCAACATCAATGTTGCACTGTTTCACATTATGTTTCGGTGTGTCCCGAAACATTTCTTCTGGCTGCCTCATATGCAATTGACCACTTTCAGATGGTCATACAGCAACTGCCGTAGTGATCTGGTGTCATCTGTCATGTCTGGAATGAGGTCAGATAGACCTAATGGCCAGAGCAGGAATTGGGAGTAAGGCCAAGTCAGATACCGGGAGGTCAGAGTCCAAGACAGTCCACAGGGCAAACAGAGAGTCAGGCAAGGTCAGGTTACCAGGAGATCATGGTCAGGCGCTAGGTTGTAAACAGAAATGAAGCGCAAAGTCAAGGACAAACCAGGGTCAGAAGTTGGAGTCTAGGATCTGTCGCGAGCAGGGTGTGGAGTGGACGCGGCAATCAGTCAGTGTTGCTCCGACAGCTTCCCATCACGGCTTCCCAGTCTAAGTACTGGTACCAGCCCTGCAAGGGACCACCATTCAGGTCTTGCTGGGTTGTACTTCCTGCCAAGCCCAGCCTCATAGGGTCCTCTCATGGGAGTCCAGTTTAAGCCACAATGGTGATGTGGTGGCGTCAGCAGCACAGAACTCCCATGGTCCCAGGTTCCAGCCCTGTAGGTTCTTACATCATCCGTCCTCAACACATGACCAGCCCAGCGTAACTGTGATGCAATAAGCATGATTTCAATCCCTGTGGCATAACTATATTCCAGAACCTCATTATTGGTACTTTTATCCTGCCATTTGATGCAGAGTATGGCATGCAGATGTCACAAGGGGTAGTTAAGCTCTGGAATAGGCTTCCAAAGTAGGCTGTGGAGTTCCCATTATTGGAGGCTTGTATAGCACATGTTGGAAAAACACCTGTTAGGAATGGTCTAGGTTTACTTGGTCCTGCCCCAGCGCAGGGAACTAGACTTGATGACTTCTCTAGGTCTCTTCCAGCCCTGTGTTTCTATGAACCTCATGCAAACAAAGACTCAGTCCAGTGGAGTATTGTGACATGAAGAAGCAAAAACATGCAAATCAACTGACCTTCCCTCCTTCCCTAAGAAGTGTGTCCATTTGAGAGAATTTGTGTGGTTGTTCTTTGGCATGACACTAGGTAGCTGTGCTTCTAGTTGGAAACTAACGGTTGAGTGAGGCAGAAAATGTAAAGGTGGAATTGAGCCACGTTCTGAGCTATACCAGGTGTGATGTTTCCTGTATGACAGTGCTTATCTCAGGACAATGCCATGGCCCCATACTACACAGTCCTAAGGTTCCACCTTTAGCCTTAAAATGTTTTACTAGGTTCCTTCATCTTAGCACTGGCTGATTTTTATCTAGGGACAGAGCGAAGCCAGACCCAGATCAGGGTTTTATACCAGACTTCAGCTTCTGAGCTCAACTCTATCTTCCAATTGTTGGGGCTTTTTAACATTACTGATAACTACTTGAGCAAAATTCCAGAATGCCTATTGGATTGATATTCCCTTCAGTGACCCCTTCTATGAACTACTACAGCCAGTATTCATGCATTGGAAATCATCATAGGCAATTGTGAAAGAAGCTAGGGCTGGAGTCAATGAGCTTCTCCATAAGGAATGTGGGCACTGAGTAGGAAAGGACAAAGTACTAAATACAGATTTGCACTCTGCAAACCTAGTTAGATTTTTCTCTTCACTTCAGGAATGGCTAAATAGCACAGGAAGGGTTCAGTTTCCAGCAAATACATGAGTTTTCAGAATTAAAATCTGTATTCAAAACATTTTCTCTTCCTTTCTGCTCATGTGTCATATAGGGGAACTCATTAATTCAAGTCCCATCTTAAACCTCTTACTCTCGGGAATGGTGCTGGAACATAGTCAGTACAGGGAGTTCATATGGACCCTAGTCCAGGATTCTCATCTCTGTCGGCAATGTACATGTAGCGCAGTGTTCATAGTGTGTTAAGGAATTGGCCTTTAGGAGCTAACTGGCTTAGCTGAGGGGCACTTCAAGATACAGTAGACTTATGAGGTGCTGGGAGTGAGCTGGTTTGACACATGAGTCAGCGGTGTTATGGAAGCTGATAGTATTGAATGAGATGGAAAAATACTCAACACACTAGCTATCAGTACATAGGCTGTTGTGTGTTGCACTTTTCTCCTCTCTGAAGTTTACAAGTAGCTGTTGGCAAGCATATACTGAATTTAGTGGTCAATACCCATCTCTCTCTTAACGACAAGCAATTAGGGCTTCAAGGGGGGAAAAAAGCTTTTACTCTGAGAAATTGAAGAAAGAAAAGTCTAAAACGGTGACTTATTGGATCATTTTCCCCTCCATAGATTTCTATTTTTAGAATAGTCCATGAAACCAGTGTGTTTACTTCTGCCCCCCCCCCCCCTTCAAACATCTAGACAGCTGGGATTTCGTGTGGGTTTTGTTTTTTTTACTTTGGGTTTTTTAAATTTTTGACTGAGGCAGTTTTTATGCTGTGGCTGGGTTGGGCACAGGGGAGAGACACGTGCATAGAATCAAAGCTCCATGTTGGAGCTGCAAACCTGAGTGCAGTAGAAGCTGCATGACTTGCTTCTTATCAGTCTGACTTTTCTAGGTCACCTTGGCCATTCATTGGTCTGAAGTCTCTCACCTCTTCCCAGGGTCAGGATTCCATTGCATTAGTTTATTTCACACTTAGGGCTTGTCTACACTTACAGAGCTGTAGCTGCAGCGCTTTGTGAAGATGCTACTTACGCTGACAGGAGAGCTTTTCCCATCAGTGTAGGTACAACACCTCCCCGAGAAGTGGTAGCTGTGTTGACGGGAGAAGCTCTCCCATTGACATGGCGCTGTCTACACCAGTTGGTCTAACTATGTTGTTCAGAGGTTTGGAAAATCCACACTCCTGAGTGACTTAGTTATACCAACAGGAGTTTGTAGTGTAGACCAAGCCTTCGTATTGTTACAGTCAAATGACACCAGAGTGTAGTGATTCCTTTACTTCATCCTCTCTGTCTCAACAGGGCTGAGAGAGAACCAGGCAGAGGAAGGTCTAAACTATTCCCATTGCTCCAGAGCCCCTATTTCCCCCCACATTTAAACTGCTACTTCTCTTCATTCTATAAGAGTCACATTCCTACATGTTCATGGAGGTTTATATGAAGTATGAGATGTTGAGTATGTCCCTAGACATGCTGTTTTGTGAGAAGAAGAACCTGACTGGGTAATACCTGTATCCTCCAGTAGGAATAAGGAATGGAAATGTAAAGTATAGTAGCTCCTGCACTAATGTCTCTAGGGACTGGGCACTGTCCTACTTTTCAAGCCATCTGTCCACCCCCTGACAGTTATTTTTAACGAACTGTTGATGTACAGCACAGGTTTGCTACTTCTGAGTCCTGGACTAGAAAGCTGTGAGCTCCACTATTGTCAGAGCTTCTCCTGTATTCCCTACAGCAGCTTCTGCAGTGCCTGAGGAAGTAGTTAACTTTCCCTGCAGATGGGAGACACTCCCTATAAATATTAGGTAAAATTCTGGACCCACTGAAGTCAATGGGGCAGGATTTTGCCCACTATCTTTCACTTGCATAACCCCTTTATTTCTGAGGTAGAGATACCTCAAGCTTGCAATATTATGCAAATTTACCAGTCCATGCACAAATCTTTCTTTAGGTATTTCAGACCTGATGTTTGTACCACATAACCATAATACCTAGCAGCACTCTAGCTGAGGGAGGCTGGGACTAGTGTAACTCTCTGAGGGAGCTGGCATATTGATTATTTTATATGGAGATTTGATTACTGTAGAGTTGATGGGGTTCTTCCATGGAGAATCTCTTGGTGTTTTGAGGTTTCTTTTACGAGTCTTTATTGTTTGCATTCCTGATTTCCTTTCCTATCCCACTGCTGTGCGGTAAATGTTTGTTGGGTTGTTGAGACAAAGAGCTGAGAGAACAAGATAGGGAAATCAGAAATGTATAGCTGGGATGCTGGGTGAGGAACCACAGATGATTGAATGCTTTAGTGAGATGTTCATGAATGTTCTTCTGAATACAACAATGTGACTTCATCTTGGTATTTCACAGCTCCTCTTACTCACTTTGTATTCATATTCATGCAAATGACATTTTGTTTTCAAGGAAATTCACAGAAAGACAGTGTTGTTAATACTCCCCATGTTTGCATAGGTGTTCACATGGCCATCTTGGAAGCTGTTTCTGGATTTAGACATCATTCAATATAGAGGCAGAAACAGTCCCTTGTGCCTTAGGTAACCAATTGTGCAATGTGCATTGCAAATTGCCAATACTCAGAACAATTGTCATAATGAGCAGTTAGCAAGAAATCCATAGACTGAAATATGTTTTTAATAAACCACTCATTGAATATACTCAAATAACGAATACATTCGTAAGAATCCAAGCCTATTTGAAGATAGCCCTTCTGACTGTTTGAGTTAAATTCACTGAGTAAATCATTCACTGTAACAAGGACCTCCAGATGTTTGTTTGCAGTAGTATACTCTTTTATGGATAAAATACTTCTGGGTACATTAACTCAGAAGCAGACTTCTGGTGCATACTTGTATGTTTCCACACCCTCACCAGCACCTGAGAAGTTCTATTGTAAGAGAGCCTGTTCAAGCAAAAACTCTTTATTTCCTATTTATTTTATTTTATTTCATCATTCTTCTGGCCACATTTGGCATTTGACACATGCAAACTGATGGAAGAGCCCTGTGTGAGCTTTCAATGCTTCAGCTAATTCAACCCTCCATGGCACACCTCACATTATTAGTACATCAGGAAGGCTTGCTCCTCTAACACAGGCCAACTGTTAGGTCTTGACTTTTGTTTTATTTGGTTGGGTTTTTTAGATATAACTGTAGGAGAGAGGGATGATGAACTCCCCAGTCTGTCAGCTTTGAGAGGGTTTGTGTTTGTCCTGCTCTTATGCATTGTATTTATGAGTGGAATTGTGGTTTCTTATGGGATGTGGGAGGAGGGCTTGAATATGAAGTTGTTGAAAGGTGGAATGTCCTGGACTGGAGGTCAGCTGGAGACCAGAACTCTGGCCAGCCCATTCTAAAGGAGGAAGGATTTATCAGTTCATTAGTGAATCATCAGTCCAGTGTAATCCATTCATTTCCCCCAGGTTTATTTTGTTTCTGGTGTTAAACACCCCAAGCTGGTTTTTAAAGTCCTGTAACTGAACTGCCCCATTACTCACATGTGAGAGGACAATAGAACACCAGGCCGCTCTTAAATGTCTCTCCACATCGGTGTCATTAATAACCGTAATGTTGGCATCACTCGCTCCTAAATAGCCTCATTTATCAACAAGCAATTTACCGTGGAGCGGTGGCAGGGACGCAGATAAGCAGTCGTGGCTGAGATACCATGCGCCACCTGCAAAGTCTGTCTCCCCACCTTCTCTTTTGGCACTTCTGTGCTGGAGAGGGGAAGAAAGAGAGAAACACTGGAAAAAACCTGAAACGTGACTTCCATTGTGAGCAGCCATCTCCTCCCAGCAGCCTTGGAACTAGCTTCTGCTCTGCACAAGGCCACTTCAGAGCTAGAATTGATAGCTTAAGGTGTTCCTGAGTTCCACACACAATAGTAGCACAGAAGCATCCACATGCAAGGTGTGGTTTTTGTTAAAGATGGTGTACGTGCATCTCCCTAGTCTGTAATCTCCCTCAGACCCTCTCACCTCCATCTTTGTTAGGTATTCATCTACACTTCAATTTGTTAAATTAACTGTCCAGTGGCTTGTTATTTCTGTTGGTCTTTTGGTTGTTTTGTTTTTGTGGTAGGGGAGGAGAAGGGGGATATGGAGGGTATATAGCTGATTAACGAAGAATTAACTCTTTAAAAGTGAGTCCTGCCAGTTCCTGGTCTATTCCCATGGGTCCCACTCATACTACAGCTGTAGCTTGGGGATCATGGGTTGTAGACTCTCATCTGTGCAGTGGGTGGAGGAAGGATGCAAAGCAGTAAGGTTTTTGTTGTATCTTAAATACATATACTTCATAATAAGTGGATTGAATCATCTAATGTAAGTTCAGGCACTGAAACCAGTTCAGTAATGGTCACTACTTGTAAAAGCCCCCTTTGGTTAAGGACTCATAACCTTATAGTACAGCTCTGGCCATTGACCCCAGACCCTTTTGACTTCAGCCAACCAGCATGACTTTGATTTCTCTAGAGAGCTTTTCCTCCCCCCACCCAGTGCACTTTGCTATTGCACCAGAGTACACTCTGGCCACCAAACCACCATATTGGCCAGCCTAATGATGATGATGCTGATTTTGCTCTAAAATAGGGATTTGTAGCTGCTAGTTGAACAGCAACCACCAGTTGTCAGCAGAAGGGACCTTGTCCAAAGGACAGTACTTCTAACACTATGCCATATGCCTAATAGTAGACTACACCATCCACACTGGATAGAACTAACCTCCTGGTTGGGAACACACCACACAGCTTTCTGGCCAATGGAGCCCCTTTTGAGGCACTCTGACAAATGCCAGGGCATGCCTGTATTGGAGCAGAATATCACAATATAGACAGAATACACAAGCAGGGTGAAAATGCCAGCAGCTAGGTGTGCACTAATCTTGTGTGTATGTGTATAAACCAATGCCCCGTCTCTTCAGCAGTTCAAAGTAGCATAGTGGAGAGGCAGGGCTACAAGTAAGCTCTGCAACACTGTGGCTTTTCTTCCTTCTGACAGAAGTAGGAACCTTAAGGCCACTTCAGCTTCTTGCCAGGCAAAAAATAAGATTTCTGGGAGAGCCATTGCTTTGGAGCATGTGTAATAAGAGTTGTACACTGCCTCCAGCCGAAGCATCTCCAGAAGGGCCCAGCTCACTTCCTCTCCTTCAGCTCAGGTCACCAGAGCCAAATCTTGGTCAATATTATATGAACCTGAGGATGCCAGATCAGTCTGCTCTTTCCAGAGTCCATTTCACATTGAATGCACAGTACTCAAAGTATTGTGATACGAGAGAGCTGACCTCCAGTGGAGAGAACCGCTGTGCCATGCCTGCTGGTTCAGTATGCCAATGGATAGAGTGGAGGATTGGGAATTAGGTCTACTGGGTTCTACTCCTAGTGCTGTTCCTCACTTGTTTGTATCACAGCAGCACACAGTGTGCTACATGTTGTCTAAACAATAGAAAGACACAGTCCCTGCCCTGAAAAGTTCTGTGCTCAATTTCTAGGAGGGATAATCACTGAGTTACTTTGCAAGAACATTGAGGCTAAATTATTTGTTTGTAATGTACTTTGAAATGCTCAGGAAGAAGATGCTGTAAGCCTGCAAATGATTATTAGTCTCCATTGGTTCACCTGGTAAAGCTGCTACCTCCAGTCTGTGAGGATCCTGACTTTGAGTCTTGTTTGCAGATCTTGTAATCAGGAGCCTTTGGGTCCAAGGTCCTCTATTTGCCCCTGAGCCCTTGCTAGTTGGCAATTACCATAATGAGCACAATCTTCCCAATCTGAATCTAGAAAACCTTTGTCTCACCTCTCCAGGGCCGGCTCCAGGCACCAGCCCACCAAGCTTGTGCTTGGGGCGGCACCTGGAGGGGGGCGGCACGGTGCGGCACTCCGGCTCTGGGGAGAGCGGGGCCACGGCTGGGCTCGCCGCCCTCCCCCCGGCGCTCTGTCCGCCGGGGAGAGCGGAGCCCCGGCCGGGCACTCCGCCCTCCTCCCAGGGCTCCGGCCGCCGGGGACAGCGGAGCCCCGGACGGGGCTCGCCGCCCTCCCCCCGGCGCTCTGGCCACCGGGGAGAGCGGAGCCCCGGCCGGGGAGAGCGGAGCCCCGGCCGGGGCTCACCGCCCTCCCCCCGGGGCTCCGGCCGCCCTCTCACCCCCCCCGCGCCCTCCCCTGCCGCGCTGGGGGGGGGGCGGGGCGGCCGGAGGCTTTTTTGCCTGGGGCGGCAAAAAAGCCAGAGCTGGCCTGCACCTCTCCAGTTTCCTCCCTGTACTTTCAAGCTGGAACCCTTCATAAGTATTGCAGTTCTGCCTATTAATAATCTCTGTGATTCCTTGTACAACTAGCCTTGTGGCAATCTGAATAATTTATACAAATCATCTTTGTTTCTGGATGTTGGTGCATAATGAATCCAAAATAACATCAACCACTACAAAACCCAAGCCAGTTTGGAAATTCTACTGAGAAATAATCATTTTGCAGTTGCTATTTGATATGAGTTTTCCCAAATGCAAAACTTGGTCACTGCAAGATGACTTTCTGACATAGTTGGCAAAGCCATGCCTTTAAACACTTGGGGGACTGAATAGCTCAGAGAACCTCTAGTTCAATATGGAAACTCTGCTGAGGCCTGACACAGGTGGGTTGTGAATGAAAGTCATTTGCTGTCTGGTGCTTGGGGGTGCAAAGTTTGTCTGTGGACTCAATCCAGTTGTCAATGGATTGGTGTGTTTCTTCTGCCTTTGTCTGGCCACCCCACATTTTCCCTTCTTCTTAGTTTCTTTCTCCCCCTACCTACCCTCCAAAGGACACCAAACTCAATTGACCTCCTTCTCCTACCCATTCCTCAACTCTCCAGCCTTCTGCCCTCCTTCCTTCCCTCTCTTCCTCCCCCTCCAGACTTTTGGGTCTGGGCCCAGCTGGTGCTGCTGACTTTCCCACACCACTCTTGCTGCTGCTGCTCCTTCCCTTCCTTCTGTTTGTGCTGCTGCTTCTATTCCTGTGCTGTGTCCATATGTGCCACCCCCATCTCTGCCAGCCACCATCAGCTCTAGAATTAATTTACCATATAGAAACTATGGGATGTGCATATGCTTAATGGATAGCATGACCTAATTTAGAGAGGAAATAATGGCTGGCCATGAATACATCATTACGCTAGAACCCAGGACAGAGATCCCCAAGGAAGGAAATAAGGAAGTATGAGGGGTTCTGTAGTGGGAGGGGAGTTGAAACAGTAGAAGTGCACTTGCTGCACATTGTGAGCTGCCCTCAGTTGCGTATGAGCAGGAGTAAACGGCAAGATCTAATCAGTGCCAATATGGAGAGCGGTCAGTAAGTGCTGGTGTGCTGTTCCACACACTGCCCTTTCATGTCCCACTTCAGATCAGGGTTGAGGCACGTTCGTTGGAAAAATCATTCTACCTGTCCTGTGAGCAAACGGGACTTTGTCAGTTTCCAGAGCTGTCTAGTACTCTTCACAAGCACTATTCACTGATAATTCACCCAATGAGATTAAAATCATCCTCGGCACG
The DNA here is from genome assembly GCF_011386835.1 of Chrysemys picta bellii. Lineage (NCBI taxonomy): Eukaryota > Metazoa > Chordata > Testudines > Emydidae > Chrysemys > Chrysemys picta. The sequence continues at coordinate 86,772,328 of NC_088797.1, read as the reverse complement.
TCTTTATGCAAATGATAAAATTGGATCTTGGTGCTCTGTTTAACTGCCACAGGGAGACTGTGTGGAAATGAAGATTTTATACAAGTGTTGTCTCTTCCCAGTGTTTTGCCCTCCATTGTTTGTAACTTCAACTTAGAAGTTCTGCCCCCTCTCCCCCATATCCCACACATGCCATGTGGAACAGAAGAAAACTTGAATGAGGATCTGTGTGAAGGAAAGTGTAATAGCAGCTCCAGTTTCTTCCTCTTCTTTCAGGTCTTCACTTATCCCCACCCCATTTCATTTTATGAAACTTCACTGTGTAAGCAGAAAGGCAAGTTAGTTGTGGAACCAGCCAAGAAAACTGGTGATTAGATGAAAAACTGTAAATTGGCCTGGATTCCTAATTGAAGTGGGAGAGGACAGCTGTTCAATTCCCTTATTGAGAAATATCTATAATTGATTACGTTGCCCTTTGAAGAACTGTTGGTAAGAGGAGCTTTCCATCTCCATTAAAGAACTGACTTGGCAGAATGATGGAAGAAGAGTGTGATGGTTGAAATTTGTGTTCCAAAGGATTGGTAGGGCTTGCTCTCCTGTTGCTGTACCTATATGTCAATAGTAGGGTTGGTGCTTTGATAACCATGTCTGTATCTGCTGTTTTGTTGCTGCTGTGTTTAAGCTCCTAGGAATGATGTCCTGTGTGGTGTTTGAAGGTGTATCCCTGCTCAGAGGTGCAGGTACTGCCTTCTGGGGGCCCAGTTCTGTTATGGCAGCAACATCCGATACCACTTGTCAGTCTGACAGACACTTTTCTTTCAAGCAAAGCTTGTACTTACTGTTCAGGAAAGCCCAACATTTCTCCACAACACTGTCAGCAATATTGTAATGGACTCTGAAGGGGACATTAGTGTCTTTCCTGCAGGGGATCAAGCTGTTATCCTTGGATTGGTCAGGATGTTTTGATGGACCACTAAAACTGTCTATTATTGGAGTCCTATCCCAGAGTAAGGTCCCACATGCACAGAGGTGATTCACTAGTCATTGCCCCTTTGTAGCTGGGTGTGGGGTTGTTGGGTCTTCCCCTTGGCTTCCGCCTCTTGTTGGTCACTGTCATCTGGGTCTATCATAGCCTAACCCGCCAGCCAAGTCACTTAAAAGTTCAGTCCCCCTCTGGGATACTTGTATTCCCCAAATAAAACCACCTTCCACAACAATCCCATGTTAACATAGGTCTTGCACCCCTCCTGGGCTCAACTTGCAGTTTTTCTCACTCTTATCAGAGCACAGGCTCTGTGGGCTTTTGCTCACTGGGAGTCCAAGTACAACATAAACCACAATGGTCTTCTGCCCCTCCTGGGCTTCTCTTCAGTTCTCTGTTCCTCTTGCGGAACACTGGGTCACAGTTCAGGGCAACCGCACCTGCATTTCCCCTCAGTGGTCCAGCAAGGGTACCCACTTTCAGACCTCCAGCTCCCCAGCTGTTGTCTTGCTCGGGTAGAAACCTGCGTCTCGCTCCCTTGTGACTGGGATATTTCCAGGCTGGACTGTTCCTTGCCTTCACTGTGTTATTCTCAGCAGAGACAGGCTGCCCAAGCACACCTGCTTACTTTCTCTTCTGAGACTGCTGACCAAGTAATTGTCAACAGTTAGAAGTACCACACAGCACTTCCTATGTAAGCCCATTTATTTCTGAAGGTAAAAAGCACTACAGAGAAAACGTATTAAAACCAAGAACCTACATGCATGCTAATAAGCTTACCAGAGATCACCCCAACCGTATTATGGATTCTGCCAGAGAAGTTCTTCAGACCTCCACTCAAGAGGATTCCTTGTGGTTACTGCTTCAGCTCAGAACAGTACCCTCATGACATGTTTAGAACACACTTACATGGTTTGGGGTGGGGTAGGAAGCTGATCTGGAGTTTCCAGCAGTAGGTAACAGACACCCGGTGGAGAAAAACCCTTTGAATCCACCCTTTTGAAGATACAAGTGGGTCATTTGCATTCCCCTTACTCCCAAGTACTTCGTAGGAAATCCCCTTTATGGGTATTGTTCCAAAAAGCCCTTTGAAGCTCCTAATACCTTGCAGAGATTGCATTAGTCAGTCTCCTAGAGTAAGTATATACAATTCCACAATAACACCTACTCAGTTACATTTTAATACAATATACCCCGAAAGTATTAAAACTAATTTAACAAGGTTTAACTTAACAATTAAGTTATGTTGTTAGTCTGTTGCATACTGGCTTGAGGATTGCTTCTTTGGATCCCACCCCATGTCCAAGGGGCTGCCCTCAAAAATTAGCTCCACTCCTCTAGCTCAGCTCAGCTCTCCAGCCACAATCTAGGTCAACTCCTCTCCTCCACAACTAGCCCCTAACTGGTGGGCTTCCTCCTTTTTTAAATCCTATGCCCAACATAGGTATGCAGGACATGGCTAATTAAACAGGGATGGCTAGCCCTGGACCACCTGGTCCTTAAAGGGGCAGGCTATCCTGTTACATCCTCCCTTGCAGCCCCCACTCAGATTATTTCAGTATGTATCCAGCATGTACAAGGAAAGACCTGTTTAAGGAGCTTCCTTTCTTGAAGAGTAAGGCAAGCACAAAAAGGATGCTTGCAGAACTCCCATCTGAGGCAGTTTTTCTCGGAAGTCTCTGGAGAACCTTAGAGTTAGAGTTCAGAGGCAGCTAGAGAGCTGTGTTAAGGCTCAGGACTAGAGGAAGGAAGTTTTTAGCCCTGGGACATCAGCAAGTGTTGTTTCAAAGTTCCAGCCTGCAGGAATCACTGGAAGAGACAGCCCAGAGAGTAAGGACGACAAGGGTAGAATGACATCTGCCTGTTACAGATAAGCCTTGATTTCAGAAGGATGCTCATAACCAACAGCCATGTTTTGCTTTGTTTTGTTTGTTTTTTTCCTGGAGGAGCATGCGTTAACCACCAACATTGAATGGGCACTAGGGAATAGAACTGATCTGGTCCACAAATGGTCACTGTGAGCCTTTGTTGTTTTAAATTTGTTGAGTGTAATCCCTTGAATTGAACTACCCTGCATTCTCTCTAACCATGCTGGAGGCGCCAATCACCAGCCTCGGACAAACAATCGGCTACGTCCAGTTCAGTTTATAGCCCTTGCCTCGGGGCTCAGTTTATTACTGCCTCTTTATAATCCTCTGCTGTAGCTACAAGAGTGTGCTCGTACCTTTCTTCGGGTCCTAGACTCTCGCATGGACCTGGGGGCCTCCTTTATATCCCACACCTGGGACTCATCTGTCCCAATCACTTGACGCTCTACAGTTGGGTTGGCTGATGCCCAGCACTTGACTGCTGGATTCCTCTCCTCACTCTTAAAGGGGAAGACCACCCTGTTACATATGACTCTACTGAGTCTCGGTTGGTCTGAGAGTAAAGGTTAATTAAATTACACGACATGGAAGAAAGAGTGATCCCCTCCAGGGATTAGATGCCCACATAGTGATTAATGGCTTGATGTCTAGTTGGCAACCGGTATCAAGCGGAGTGCCTCAGGGGTCAGTCCTGGGGCCGGTTTTGTTCAACATCTTTATTAATGATCCGGATGATGGGATGGATTGCACCCTCAGCAAGTTCACAGATAACACTAAAATGGGGGGAGAGGTAGATATGCTGGAGGGTAGGGATAGGATCCAGAGTGACCTAGACAAATTGGAGGATTGGGCCAAAAGAAATCCGATGAGGTTCAACAAGGACAAGTGCAGAGTCCTGCACTTAGGACAGAAGAATCCAATGCACCGCTACAGGCTGGGGACCAATTGGCTAAGCAGCCGTTCTGCAGAAAAGGACCAGGGATTACAGTGGATGAGAAGCTGGATATGAGTTAGCAGTGGTCCCTTGTTGCCAAGAAGGCTAATGGCATATTGGGCTGCATTAGTAGGAGCACCGCCAGCAGATGGAGAGAAGTGATTATTCCCTTCTATTCAGCACCGGTGAGGCCACATATGGAGTATTGCATCCAGTTTTGGGGCCCCCATTAAAGAAAAGATGTGGACAAATTGAAGAAAGTCCAGCAGAGGGCAACGAAAATGATTAGGGGGCTGGGATACATGACTTACAAGGAGAGGCTGAGGGAACTGGGATTATTTAGTCTGCAGAAGGGAAGAGTGAGGGGGGATTTGATAGAAGCCTTCAACTACCTGAAGGAGGGTTCCAAAGAGGATGGAGCTCAGCTGTTCTCAATGGTGGCAGATGACAGAAGAAGGAGCAAGGGTCTCAAGTTGCAGTGGGGGAGGTCTGGGTTGGAGATTAGGAAACACTATTTCACTAGGAGGGTGGTGAAGCACTGGAATGGGTTACCTAGGGAGGTGGTGAAATTTCCATCCTTGGAGGTTTTTAAGACCCAGTTTGACAAAGTCCTGGCTGGGATAATTTAGTTGGTGTTTGTCCTGGTTTGAGCAGGGGATTGAACTAGATGACCTCCTGAGGTCTCTTCCAACCCTAATCTTCTATGATTCTATAGCACTAACAGAAGCAACCATAATGCTTGCCCTTTAGGATTGTGATGTGGTTGTCATGTTTACCAGCACTACAAAACTTCTGGGCATCATTTTTTTTTTTTTTTTTTTTTGCACAGTATCAGGCCTATCTAAAACAAGACTGGGATCCATTACAATACAATTCTATGTAAATGAGTTTCAGGGTGTTCTGTAGTATGACTTCAGAGCCCGATTCTTGCCACAAAACTGAATAAAAATAAAGGAAGGAGGAAGCTTGTCCATCTCTCACTTTTAAGAGAGAGATGGACAAGCTTATGAGTTCAGTTGTATGATGGGGCTGCTTGTGATGGTAGGGGGCAGGGCTCAGCAGTCCTGGGCTCACTTCCAGTGCATGTTCCGAAGAGCTCATGCTTCAGGGCATCAGGAAGGGATTCCCCACACACAATATATTCTGGGAGGAATGTTTTAAATCTCCCCCTCTGAAGCTTCAGAGATGGCCATGGATGGAGATGGGACATTTTTATCTGCAAAATTAAATTAAAAAAAAAGGATATTCTGTGGATTTAGGGTTCAAACTTTGTGTCAGAAATGTTAGTCAAGACTTCAAGTAGCTTTGCCAAGAGGAGTGAGTGGGTGTGTATATAGAGCACTTAAGTAGGATATTTATAAGGTTCTGTTGATGTAGGTGCAGGAATATATGTACATATATGTATGTACACGTGTACAGAGGAGGGGGTGTATTCACAGGTGTAGGATTTGATCTCTGAACCTCTTTTCTTGGCCAGCAGGCCAAAGCCATCTCAAGTAATGCAAATTAGCCCTAAAATTCATTAAATTTCTTTTCCTCCAAAAAGGCATCCAGAGTCCCAGGATTCTCCCCACCCATGCTGCAAACAGCCATAGGTCCCTTGTTTTTGAGTCTCTGGTCTGGAGGGTTCACCAAAAAGCAATGCAAGGTGGATACTCCATGCCAGGCAAGTTTTCTGATTTGATATTTCCAATAGTAAATAGGGATTTCTGCTTTCATGTTAAGTCAGTCCTAGGATTACCAATACCACCCTAACACCTACTCCATAAAGAGGGTGCTGCCACATCTTGGAAAACACACAATCTCCTTTAGAGTTGAAAGCCAGAGGGATTTCACTCTCCATACTCATTTAGTCCCCAGGCAAACCCTTCTTTTCCACTGTTTCTTCTCTGCCCCCCCCCCACCCCCCGCCCAGTGCCTTAAGATGGAGGGGAGGGGACCTCTACTCTCTTAGTGTGAGAAAGGGATTTCAATCTCCATGTTGATTTCATTCCTGGATTGTAATTTCTCTCTCTGTCATCCCCTCTTCACTGCAATGTTCACAGCATAATAGAAATTAGAGATGGAAAAGACTATGCGTCTAATCCATGCATGTGGGGACAGATCAGGATCCCAATGGTGTATACTCTAGGTTTTGTCTTTTTTGTTTGTCCCCCTGCCCTGTTTAGTTTTAAAAGTTCCAAGTGAATAGGGCTTTTCCCACTGCTTCCTGGAGACCCTTCAGCACCCTAATAGATCTCACTGTGAGGAACTTTCTGCTAATATCCCATCCACATTTTTTCCTTTACTTCTAGTCACTCTCCTCCCCCCAGCCTAAATCCTCTTCATCCTTGGTGGAAACACCTGGCAAATAGTTGTATATGGCCATGGCATTTCAACAGGATGGCCCCACTGAAGCCAAGCTCTATGTAGTTGATTGATTTAAAAAGAAAAGAAAAAGAAGCTCTCGCCTAGACTTCTAATCACTTTCGATACTGTTCTCTGCACACTCTCAGTGCTTAATTTGTGCGGGGGCTTGCCAAGGCTGAGCCGGCACCTCCGGGCTTGCCACGTCAGTTATGAAAGTACAAAAATTGCTTGAGCCCTGGCACCTAATTACGTGAGCCCTGGCACCTCTTTCATTACAAATTAATCACTGCACACTGTCCAGTTTGAGATGCCCAGAAACCAATGTAGTAGTCCAACTACAGTTGAATTGGAGATTATCACACCCTCGCTTCGTGGCATGGCACCTTGTCTATGCCCTTCACAATCACATTTGCTTATAAGAAACCTTAGGAACTGCTAGAGCTGGGGAGAAGCTTAGGCTGAGGCTTATGTCCGGTCGTTGTTTGAGTTACCAGTGAAGCTAACCCAAGCTGGGGAGTACATTTGACTTTATATAGCATGAGCAGACTTTACCCAGAACAGAGTGGGACTATCACCTGCTCACAATGTCCTTCAGTGAGTTTTCATGCCCTGAAACAGTGCTTATAACTGAGCCACTTTGAATTAATTTTGTAAGACTTTGTAAGACAGTACAACTGATGGTACATTTTGTACATTCCTTTCCTCCACTCATTTTATAGTTCTGTCATAAAAATCAAGTTTATCTGGTGTGATTTCTTCCTTTATAACTCCATGATGCTCATTGCTCATGTTTCTTTATACGTTTACATCTTTTTCTCATAATATTTATTCTATTACTTTACCGGGGACTGACTTTAGACTTTCCAGAGGGTAAATATTTGTTTTTTTCCAATTCTCTGGTACCTCTATAGTTCTCCAACCCTTCTCAGAAGTGGTTTGCTAGCTAATTTCCTTCAGATTAGTTTAGTTTAAAATGTTCTCCTGAAGACCCTTGAAATGTTGTTCTTATTAAGTGATCCCAACCTTATCCTAGATGAGCCATCATCCACTGATAGGAGAATATAATTTTTTATTCTTGTTTTGATGGCTAATTTTGGAACTATATGATCATTCTGTGGTGCATACGGAGATCTAAAATATAGCCACCCTCTGATCCATCATCTTTTCAAGAGACTAAAGGGGCAAGGATGGATATCCATAAAAGTGAATGAGATTGTTTGACGGTGCAGCTTCTGAGACGGAACTTTTTATGGCACAAACAATAGATGGAGCAATATTTGCATAAATCTCATTAGAAAATGTGCAAGTTTCATAAATCTTGTGATAAATTAGTGTGATATCATTCCAAATGTGATGTATTAATTTTAAGGTAAAATATATGGTTCTGTGATCATTGTTGGTAATTAGGCTTCCAGGCAGTATGGAGAGGAAATGATTTTTTTTTTTAAAGGGGCCTTTTAGCATAGGAACTCCTATCAATCTGGGGATGGTTAAATAGACACTGACACCGTCCTTTTACAGTGTTTCATTTTTTCTACTCCTTATTGTTCTGTAATTTGATCTTATTGTTTGACATGACTGTGACTGGTTCCCCCCAGGGTGCTACCTGGAACTGGGGTACCACTGAGCCCTCTGACTCACCAGTCTGGGCTCCCTCTCACACTGTGCTGCTGTGACAAGCAGGAGACCACTCCCAGTCCTACAGTCCCACCAGCATTCACACAGGCAGGGACACACCCAGCTGCAGTTACATGCAGGTTTGGCCAGCCACTGCATGAACCAACAATAGAGAGGCTATCATAGGTGCTGACTCCGTGGGTGCTCTGGGACTGGAGCACTCATGAGGAAAAAATGGTGGGTGCTGAGCACCCACCGGCAGCCCCCTGATCAGCTCCTCCCCCACCCCCAGTGCCTCCCGCCCACTGGTGGTCCCTGCCAATCAATGCCTCTCCCTCCCTCCATGCACCTTCCGCCCGCCACAGTAAGCTGTTTCGCGGCGTGCAGGAGGCTGGGAGGGATGGGGGAGGAGTGAGAGACGCGGTGCGCTCAGGGGAGAGGGCAGAACTGGGCGGGAAGAGGCGGGGTGAGCGTGGAGCGGGGCCAGGAAGAGGTGGCGCGTGGATGGGGCCTTCGGGGAAGGAGTGGAGTGGAGGCGGGACCTGGGGCAGAGCTGGGGGTCGAGCACTCCTCGGCACTTTGGAAAGTTGGTGCCTGTGAAAGCTATAGCTAAGATAATCACCAGCTCCTCAGGCACGCACCCCCCACTGGGGGGGTATAAACCCAGAATTATACTGCCGTACATTGCACAGGGATCTGTACAAAGTAAGCTCATTAATATATAAGTTTGCCTTCCCCTCAATGTGAGGAGCTGAGATTTTCCCCCAGACACTTCACTTAAAGGCACACTGGTTTAGATTAAAACATAAAACAAGTTTATTAATGACAAAAATAGATTTTAAGTGATTATAAGTGATAGCAAACCGATCAAAGCAGATCACTTGGTAAACAAACAAAACCTCAAACTAAGCCTAAAATACTAGAAAGATTGGATATGAATTAGCAATCTCTCACCCTGACTGTTGATACAAGCAGACTTGCAGATTCTCAAGGCACAAGCTGCACTTGCTTTGCAGCTTAGGATCCCCACCTCCATTCCAAGTCCTTTCCTTTTGGAGCTTCTCTCAGGTGTTGAGTTGTGCGGGAGTAAAGAACATATGATGTCACTCCCTGCCTTACATAGCTTTTCCATATGGCGGGGACCCTTTGTTTAAAAAACAGTTCCCAGACCACTTTGTGGAAAAACACAGGTACCCAAAATGGAGTCCAGAGTCATGTGGTCTGGTCACATGCCCTTGCAGAGTCATAGCAGCCATTACTTACAGGCAGTCTGGAGCATTCTCAGGGAGGCTCACCAGGTGGGGGATAAGCTTCTCCTAAGGCATATTGTTTTTTCTAATGGACCATTACCCTGAATAGGCTCTTCCCCACCAGCTGTCTAAGCTGGAAGCACTTTGCCTAGTGGGTGTTACCCAGGTGTACCCACATTTGAAATACAGATACACAGTCAATATTCATAACTTCAGATACAAAAATGATACATGAATACAAATAGGATAATCATACTGAGCAAATCATAACTTTCCAATGACCCCTTACGTGACCCATCTTGTACAAAATTCATCATAATTATGCCATAATCATATCATAATAATATTACTGTGATGGATATGGGGTGTAGTTTCACAATGCCTTCTTTAAAGCTAATAAGTCTTTCAATTTTTTTAAACCTTTTTCAGTTTAGCAAAGTGCTTGTTTATATTCTCCCCCATCTCACTCCAGCATGCCAGGGTGTTTCTAGTGGAACTGGAATCAATAATGCTACCTGTTACTTCCTTATTTGTGCACCCACATCATTGATAATCTCAGCAGGAATGTGCCAGTTTGGGAAAAGGTTTCAGAGGGGTAGCTGTGTTAGTCTGTATCAGCAAAAATAACGAGGAGTCCTTGTGGTACCTTAGAGACTAACACATTTATTTGGGCGTAAGCTTTCATGCGCTAAAACCCACTTCATCTGATGCATGGAGTGAAAAATACAGTAGGCAGGTATATGCAGGGCCAGCTCTGGCTTTTTTGCCTCCCCAAGCAAAAAAAAACAACAACAAACGTGCGGTGCGGCCGGAGCCAGGGTGCAGGGGGACTCCCTGCGCTGGTGTCCCGGCTAGCGGGGGAGTGGGGGGAGCGAGAGAAGGGGGTGGCCAGGGCTTCAGTGGGGCACTGCCAGCGGCCCCAACCGCCGAGCTGCCTACCGGGAGGGCTCCGCGCCGCGGTCAGCTGGGAGGGAAGGACGCGGGCTGCCTTGCCAGGCTTGCTGCAGGGTGCTCCCCTCCTCCGCACCGCCACCCCCTACACGGCGGCCGGAGTGGAACAACAACAAAAAAAAAAGCGGCCATTCTGCCCTAGGATTGTGCCAAATGCTGCCTCGTACAATCTGCTGCCCCAAGCACGAGCTTGCTCGGCTGGTACCTGGAGCCGGCCCTGGGTATATGTATATTACAGCACATGAAAAGATGGGAGTTGCCTTACCAAGTGGGGGGGTCAGTGCTAACCTGGCCAATTCAAACAGGGTAGATGTAGCCTATTCCCAACAGTTGACAAGAAGTGGTGAATATCAAGAGGGAAAATTACTTTTTGTAGTGACCCAGCCACTCCCAGGCTTTATTAAGGCCTAATTTGATGGTGTCAAGTTTGCAAATTAATTCCAGTTCTGAAGTTTCACATTGGAGTCTGTTTTTGAAGGTTTTTTGTTGAAGAATTGCCACTTTTAAGTCTATTATTGAGTGTCCAGGGAGATTGAAGTGTTCTCCTACTGGTTTTTGAATGTTACAATTCTTGATTCTTGTGTCCATTTATTCTTTTGCATAGAGACTGTCCGATTTGGCCAATGTACATGGCAGAGGGGCATTGCTGACATTGGGAAAGGGGTTTGTTAACAAACTGCTACTGCACAACCAGGAAAATGTTAAGGGTTGTTTATAAAAAGGGCTGTGATCCGTTGTTTTTCATGTCCCTTGGACCTGGGCTTAATCTGCAGCAAAGGAGATTTAGGTTTGATATTAGGAAATACTTTCTAACTATAAGGGTAGCAAAACTCTGGAATAGGTTTCTAAGGGAGGCTGTGGAATCCCCATCATTGAAGGTTTTTAAAAACAGGTTAGACAAACACCTGTCAGGGATGGTCTAGGTGTACTCTGTCCTGCCTCGGAGCAGGGGCTGGACTTGCTGACTTCTCAAGGTCCCTTCCAACACAATACTTCTATGATTCCATGAAAGGGGGAGCTGACTGGGAGAGAGGACAAATCCGTGCAGTTAAAAAAATGGCAACTTTAGTAAGATTTTTTGGGGAGAAGGGAAGAGATTTTTCCATTTGCTCAGATGCCTGGACCCAGAACGGGAGATGGAATGAATAAGAAAGAATACATAATTCCTCAGTGGTGTATTTTTTAAACTGAGATAGTCAGTGTAAGTAAGGAATCCAGTCTGGAAATGCTTAACATAAGTTTTGCTTATGAGAATGTCATGTGGGACTGTCAGGTTTTGTTATTAAATATATCAATATCCTTTACCTAGATTTTACCACCTGGTTTATTCAGTTGCATTTGCCTATCTATCTAGTGTATATATTGGGGTGATAGTTTTTTGTGAGCCTGCTATGCTGATCCCATATTCCTGATACATTTTTTGCATCTAGAAGGGCAACTCCCATTCCCCATGTAGCTGTATCTCCTAGCATGTGCCATTCTTTTTTTTTTTTTTTTTTAATGGAGATATCCCATCTCCTAGAACTGGAAGGGACCTCGAAAGGTCATTGAGTCCAGCCCCCTGCCTTCACTAGCAGGACCAAGTACTGATTTTGCCCCAGATCCCCAAGTGGCCCCCTCAAGGATTGAACTCATAACCCTGGGTTTAGCAGGCCAATGCTCAAACCACTGAGCTATCCCTCCCCTTCATCTCTGTGAGCCTGACAAAAGCAGAATAAATCAATGTACAAATAGTGGGAGCATTTCTTGTTTGCTGTGTCGTTTAGCTGGAAACCAGATTTTTTCCCCGTCAGAGAATTGTTGTCCCCTTCATCCCTCATGGGCACACAGGTTGGCTGTCATAGGATTGCCCAGTGATGCAGAAATGTTGGCATTAAATTATCTTTAGGGAAAACATCAAAGAAACATTTTTCTTAAAGGTGAGGGGAGGAAGCATTTTTTTAAGGTGTGGTTTGGGGGGAAAGAATTACATGGATTGTGCAAACATAGAAGGAAAATGGAACAGGTGAAGAATTAGGAACATTGGATTTGCCTTTAACTATTAGATCGTGCAAACTCAGTCTCCAGGGTGGAGGTGTATTAGAAGCTTCCCTGCTATAATGAACTGGGCAGCTTGTGGAATGGGGATTGCTTCTTCGCTCCTACAATGATCATCTTATATCCGAACACCTGAGATGTGTTTGTCCTGATCACAGCATGCATAACTCTCACCTCAGTCCTGCAATCAGAGTCACTCAAGTGAGGGCTGCCATGCCAAGCCTGGATTGCCACTGAAGTCAATGGGGCTCTGCATCAGTACACAGGCCCTAAATGATGATGTTCATTATCCAGTCCTAAAAAAAGAATTGCAGAAAAGCCAGCACCAGTGTTTGACTTGCTGATCATCTCCAGCAGAGAATTTCGCTGACTCTGCCACCCCCTTTTAACTTTGTTTTGACAGGAAGCTTTTACTGGAGCAAGATATTTTGTAATAAAATGAAGCCCTGAGACCTGGTGCTGTATATATTGAGTGCTCCTCGGGATTGCCCTTTGCTGGGGAGGGCCACATAGTGATATTATATATGTCAGGTGTAAGACTCGGCAAAAAGATCTGAAGTATCTTGAACTTACATTTATACTTATCCAGAGTACTCTAATAACTGTTGTCTTAAAGAGCTCTCAGACAGCCCCCTTGGAAAGCAAATATGGGCAAAGGCCATGGTACAAAGAGCTGCTTCTGCCTTCTCTCCCCTCGCTCAGTGTGCTTTATGCAGTTTGGGAATGAAGTGCTGGTTCCTTCTTTCCCACCCCTCCACTTGGGAGTATTTAGTTTTATTTAGTAAAGCTTCTTTTCCATAAGCTGAAGCTTTGCTGAGTTACCTCCAGATTGTGGCGTACCCTTGGTATAAATGACAAGAAACAGCGGTGTAAAGAAACTGTACAGAGAATGCACTAAAATATTCAGTCATAAGGCCAGGTGGAGTGAGACCAATGAAGAGGTCAAGGCTAGGGAAACAAAGTGCCTTTTTAAAATGAGATTTTAAAACATAAATATTAAATGTACTTGGGGTCAGAAGACCTGACCCAAAGCCCACTGAAGTCAGTAGAGAGTCTTACACTGATTCCAATGAGCTTTGGAACAGGCTCATTGAGAGTGTTTTTTAAAACAAATAACTAAAAATCCAATCTTTGGTATTGGTTCCCAGCGTCCTCCCCTCCCCTCCCCCCCCGCCAATTTCCAATACCAGTGCCCTGTCACACCTCTTGTACCAGTTCCCAGCATCCTCCCCAGTCTCCATACCAATGCCCAATCCCACCTCTTGTACCAGGTCCCAGCATCTTGGTCCTCTCTTTGGTATAATTCTCCATGTTGTACCCTCTGGTTCTTTCCTGCTTCTGAGGTTCAATGTTTTTGAAAACTCTGCTGCATTTTGAGGATCTTTATTTTTCTCAGGGAATTCATTGTCTCTTCTTTCAAATTCCTTATTTTTTAAAAAAGGAAAGTGGTTAATGGTGATGCTAGAAAGTCCATTCCAGGCAATTGGACACAAAGCAGCACCTTTTTCTCACTCCTCTGCAGCTCTGATGCAGGTGGAGGGAGGGGAAGTTATAAAAGCATTGAGTTACCAAGCAACACCTCTCTGAAGAGAGTTCTTAGTTTCCAGGGGGAAGGGTGGGGGGCGGGGGAAACTTGGCAACCTTTGAAAGGTCATTCTGTCAAGCCCAGCGCTCTGTGGTCCGTGATAATCGGTATTTGCTGTGCTAGAAAACCCCAGATTTAGAGATGAAAGCAAGACGTTGAGATAGGAGTTTTCTACTTGAAAAACTAAAAATCCCCAGAAAAAAAAATCCCCTGAGGTCAGTCTAAGTTCAAGAATCCGAGAAGAAAAAAGTGAGAGAGAAGCAGCCATGATTGAAAGAGGGAAAGCAAAAGAAGACAAGATAAATTGTGATTATCTGGAGAAATCAAGACACTTAACTGCCCTGTCTGATTCCTGAGGGGAAACAAATGGAGCCTATAACTTTGTACTACAAAAAGATTATTTGTCCTGGTTTCCTTTGTCCTTCTGCTAAAGCAGCTGACACATGTAGACTACTCCGTGCTTCTCAATGTCCAGCACATTACTGGTGAGATGTCATGTTCCTTTTCCTCTCTAGCCCCTGAAAAGTGGGCTCTGCACCAGCTGTGCACACATGGAGCTGGGTTCAGTCCCTGCATAGCCCATCTAAGAGGAAATACAACTCCTTGTAACGAATCCATGTTAAAATTTTCCAATGATACAGGAACCATCATCTGATGATCTTGAGCCCTTTCTTAAATATTCATGAATTATGCCTCTGTCCAGCAAGGAAATATTAATATCCCTGTATTACAGATGAGGGCAAAGAGGGGGTGCGCACCTTGCCCATAGCCAGACTGGAAGTCTGTGGCACAGTCAGCAGTAACAGCTAGGTTTCCTGAATGGCTGTCCTTTGCCTTGCCTCCCAGGATGATCCTTCCTCCTCAAAAGTAGCACTGATGACTAGTAACCGAACTGGCGGGCCTTGGGGGTTAACTAGGACTTTTTCAGACTGGACAGTGTGTATTATTTGGCATTTGAGCTCACTTACAAAGTCCCAACCTTTGCATTGCTGGTAACTTTCCTGTACAGGGCAGCCTGAGAATGAACATACCAGCAGGTTAGAGAAGTACCTACCAGGTATAGCAAGGGATGAGTTACAATCATTCCATAATTGAGCTAGAAAAATCCCAGGTTCAGCAGCAGCTCAGAAGGCCAAGAGCGGAGCAGGATTAGAGGTTGGGATGGGTGAGAAGACTACCCAGAGTTGGTATTGTAATTGTTTTTAAATGCAGCCCCCTTCTGGAACACCCCTGGTTGCCAGGAGGGGTAGTATCCCTAATCTTGGCTCTGTGGCCCACCTTGGGATCAATGGGCCCTGGGTTCTCTGTGCCAACTCTGGGTAGTCTTTTAACCCATCCCAACATCTAATCCTGCTCCGCTCTTGGCCTTCTGAGCTGCTGCTGAACCTGGGATTTTTCTAGCTCAATTATGGAATTATTGTAACTCATCCCTTTTGCTATACCTGGTAGGTACTTCTCTAGCCTGCTGGTATGTTCACTCTCAGGCTGCCCAATACAGGAAAGTTACCAGAACTGTCATGGGGTAGCTCAGAATGACAGAGCGGCAAAGGTGGGGGCTCTACACGCCCCTGCTGAAGTATCTTAAACATGGACCCTGGTTGGGGACCAGCAGTGGAGAGCCACAGCTAGTGTAGCTGATAAACAGCACAACAGGGGAAGTGAGAGAGGGAGAAGAAAGGGTGCCCACAGGTCCCACAGCAAGGGTGATAAAATGAATTGGAAAGGTAGAAAAAAACTCTGCACTAGTTCTGGATTTCGCAGTTGTGTCCTGTCTTCTCAGTGTGTCTCTTTGGACCTGTAAGCTCTCTGGAGCAGGAGTTATTATTAGCTTTGTGCTTTCTTCAGCACTGAACACATTGTTGACACTTTAAAAAATGAGATGCTAAGTGAAAATTGTCTTTTTGTTTGCTCTTTTGTGGGCATGAACCAGAATTGCTGGGATTGGGATTTTGTGGTTTGAGTTTTTTTCTACTTGTCCACCAGCAATGAGAAATATTTCACATTTCTCCCTTTCTTTCAAACAGATGTGCCATTACTCCACTGCTACATCTCATCCTCAAGTAAACTTTTTTCCTAGGAATTTTGGTTAAAAAAAAAAAACAGAGCTGAGTTATGCAGCTTTGCAAATGAACCTGGAGTTTACTTTAAAACATATTCTAAGTTTTTTCATGGCTCATCACATATTTAAGATGGCTTGGCCTAGAAACTACAAATCTGCTTTTGTAGGTCTTGCTGGCAAGAGTCTTTTAGTACTTTTGGAAAGGCTGGTGGGAGATTAAAGAAATATAAAGACTTGTTTTTTCAGGTTAGCGAGAACAATATTTGTTGATAAATATGAAGTGAGCTCCTGACTCCAGAATATATAATATATACATAATATAAAATTGTGGGGGGGAGGGGGGAGGGAGGACACCTGAGGGAGAATTTGTGAAGGGGCATGGAAATGAGGCCAAGGATGGGGGGGGAGCTTGGGGAGAAAACATGGGGAGTGGGGGGCAGAAGACTGAGGTTATATGGTGGGCATAGCATGGCGCCATGCTTCCCTAGCTCAGAATGGGAGGGAAGAAGCTCTAGGCAAGGCAGGGGGAGTGGGCAGGATGGTAGTGAGGTACGAAGGAATGATGGAGACTGCAGAAATCTTCAGGAGCATTGGCAGGGGTGGGTAGGGAAGTTAGTTTAAAGCTTTTATATGGGTAAAGTTTTTTCCCTCCTTTGCTGTCTACCACCTCTGTATTCCACACGTCCATAGCTGTGTAACAGGCTCCTTGCCCCCTTGAAGGCCTAGAGGCCTTGGGCTAACCTAGGGTTACCATAATCCAGCAATCAAAAAAGAGGACGGGAGGAGCCCCGCCCCTGTCCTGCCCTAGCCCCGCCCCATCCTGCCCTAGCCCCGCCCCTGCCCCTCCCACTTCCCCCCCTCAGAACCCCCAACCCTCCCCCCACTCCTTGTCCCCTGACTGCCCCCTCTTGGGACCCCTTCCCCTAACTGCCCCCCAGGACTCCACCCCCTACCTAAGCCTCCCTGCCTCTTGTCCCCTGACTGCCCCCTCCTGAGACCCTCCCCCCATCCTAACTGGCCCCCTAGGACTCTACCCCCTACCTGTACCCTGATTGCCCCAACCCTTATCCACACCCCCACCCCCAGACAGACCCCTGGGACTCCCATGCCCCATCCAACCACTCCCCACCCCCTGACAGCCCCCCCCAGAACTCCCGACCCATCTAAACCCCTCTGCTCCCTATCCCCTGACTGCTCCGATCCCTCTCCCCACTCCTGCCCCCTGACAGCCCCCCCCAGAACTCCCAGCCCCCCCCTTGTCCCCTGACTGCCCCCTCCTGGGACCCCTGCTCCTAACTGCCCTCCAGAACCCCACCCCCTACCTAAGCCTCCCTGTGCCTTGTCCCCTAACTGCCCCCTCCTAAGACCCTCCCCCAAATGCCCCCCAGAACCCTACCCCCTACCTGTACCCTGACTGCCCAAAACCTTATCCACACCCCCACCCCCAGAAAGCCCCCCCCGAACTCCCGACCCCCCCTGTCCCCTCCAGAACCTCCCTGCCCCTTCTCCGACCCCCTGCCCCCCTTGTTGTTGGCCTTTCTTCACCTAATGTCTGGTGAACTTGCTCAGAAACTGCCTGAGCTGCTGGGCAGCAGCGGGGGAGGAGCTCCAAACTGCCGGAGCCGATCTGCGATGCAGGGAGGGAGGGAGGAGGAGGAGCCCTCTCTGGCTGAGTGTCGGAGCCCCATGTAAGTGACACCGTCCGGCCGGGAGCACTGTTAGCCACGCGTGCTCTGCATGGGGGGGAAGTCCGGACATTTACAAATTCCCTCCGGACGCTATTTTTAGCTTAAAAAGCCGGACATGTCCGGGGGAATCTGGACGAATGGTAACCCTAGCTAACCAACCTTGGTTACTGTGGAGTCACAGGTGAGCAGGGATTAGGTGATGTCGCCTATGAGAACAGCAGCAAGCTGGAGAAAGGGGGCTGTGATAGCCAGGATATTATCCAGATCAGTGAGGGGCTGTATCATCACCTACCCTGTAACGCCTTGCTGCTGTAGCTCCCAATCTGGAGCGCCGACCTGAGTGTCTCTGTATAACTGCAGCCTGCCAGCCATGCTCTGGTCACACTCTGGCTCTCACCTGCCTTGGTTACTACTACAAGGTGACCCCAGCACTCCCCCAGTCCTGGATTCCTTCCCCTCCCCCCGAAATGTGTGTTCTGTACTGTCCAGCCCTCTCCTGGAAAGTCCAGAGATATTAGGTCTATTATCCTTCTAAGCGAACAATCCACAACAACTTGCTGCCTTAAATAGAGCTACCCAGACAATTTAACTTAAACACACTGGATTGGATTAAATAATAAAACAAGTTTATTAACAAAAAAGATGGGTTTGTAAGTAAGTATAAGCATAGGCAATAAGGTCAGAAATGGTTACAAAGGAAATAAAAAGAAAATGCTTTCTGAATCTAAAACTTGACAAACTAGACTTGATTCAAGGTAAGGTTCTTAGTACATGATTCCAACAGCATTGCTGACCAAACTCTTTAGGTCAGGATCTCTTCCACAAAGTCCAAAGGCTGTTTCTTTTGGTGTCTTAGGTGCAGAGAGAGAGTGAGTGAGTGAGTGAGTGAGTGACAGGGAGAGAGATTTGGGATGTTTCCCCTCACTCTTGTAGTTCATTCCCCCTTTGAAATGCAAGCTCTTGAGAGTGACTCCTAGGTAAAAATTCTTTCCAGCTGAGAGCAAGGCAGCATGAAGTCCCATGCTGTTTTCCCTCTCCTGTTTGCTGATATGGAGATTTTCTTTATCTCCGGCCTTCCCCGGTTCCTTGCCTGAGGACTCTGTTTACAGTTGATATGCAAATTTGAGGCGAACACATCCCTTTAAGACCTGCTTGGCCCATTTTGCCTTAATTGGTGCTATGGGAGTTTGAACATGTGCCTTTCATGTTATACAGTGGGGATTTTGTAACTTTACACACATTGTTGCTACAGACATTTCATCATGATATGCATCCGAAGAAGTGGGCTGTAGCCCATGAAAGCTTATGCTCAAATAAATTTGTTAGTCTCTAAGGTGCCACAAGTACTCCTGTTCTTTTTGCAGATACAGACTAACACGGCTGCTACTCTGAAACCTGTCATCATGATATTGTTGACCAGTGAGTTATGAGTTTTCAAATGATACCTCACAAGGCATATTTTATACAAAGATTATTACAATAGTGTGTAGGGTGTGAATACAGGAGTGCTTAGTGTCATAGGGGCCCAGGGAGAGAGAACGAGAGGAAGCTGTGGCAGAGATTGCAGAAGAGCTGCAGTGAGCAGGAGGCCCTTGCAGGAGACCCTTGACCAAGAAAAAGGGTTTGGACCCTGGGAGCCAGAGCCAGAGGGCTGAAAAGGGCTGAGGGCCAGGGAGAGAAGACTTCATGGGAGTAGAAAAAGACTCCCACCAGGAAAGGATGGAGTGTCAAGGCAGGGAAGTGCTGCAATGAGCAGATTTGGGGAGAAGAGAAACCCCTGGACTGAGTTTTGTTTGTGGTCAATAAATTACATTTGGGGTGAAGGGATGTTATTGGACAAAAACTGACTCTGTGAATTTTATTTAAGGAGCCCCTTGAATGGGGAAACTGAGGCAGGCTGCCTGTAGCGTGACCTCAGGACATGTGGGGCATGCAGGAGGTGGCCAGCCAAATGGCATACTTCCACCATCACAAACAGCTATAGAGTTATTAACATTTGGGAAGAGGGGAAACCTAATTTGGTGGGCCTCATTAGTTCTATCTGGACCAGTCTCCCTTCTTGCAGAACCACTGCTACTAACTCTCACAGTTTTATCAGACTCTTGCTACTTTTGGTGTTTTTTCTTAAAGCACATCCTTCTGGAGTCTTGGGATTACGTGAGAAGCTCAGCTTTGAAAGTAAGTTTCTAGCCCTCCTGGTTGCAGAGAGAGTTGGAAACATGACCCCTAGAGGCTCAAAATCAAAAAGTCAAATAAAAAGAACCCTAAATTTTTTTAAACACACTTGCTTTGGTGGGTTCTGGCTCAAGATTTTTGTATGCTTGGGGCTGGCAAGGGGCATTTATTCATCAAAATAATTTAAATTCTTTGCACTCACTCAAAAAGGGAAAAGGAGAATTAACAAAAAGTTGGATTAAAAAAGAATTAAGGTTGAGTTAGTCTCATGGGAGTCTAGCTCAAACCTAGGGCCTAATATTACACTTTCTTTAGAAAAACTTCTATAACTTTTGAAAGAGCCAAATGTGAGAAGGTCTGACAGTAAGCAGTGAAGTTCCCCACCACTCTCTAATCTGTCATCCCTCATTCTTGCCACACCTGATTTACACAGCATACCGGAACTTAACACGTATTGCTAGTAATATTTGCAAAAAATATATGCAGAGGTCAAAATAACAAATGACTAAGAATTTATAAAATCCCATTTTTTTATTCAAGGGATCTATTTCTAATAATCTCCCAGTCATTTGTTGTTTTGACTTTTGTGCATTTGTGTGTGTGTATATCTGTATGTATGCAGGGCCGGCGTAACCACTAGGTGAACTAGGCGGCCACCTGGGGCGCCCAGATTTGGGGGTGCCAAAAAGCAGTGCCCCAAACTTTTTTTTTTTTTTTACACTATTGCTTAGGGGAATGTACCTGTCAGTCTCCAGCGCTCAGGCCGCGCCAGCAGCCTCTTCACCTCGGAGTCTCCCCCGCTTGCCCAGGGGCCACTTCTCCTCTCAGGCTCCCCGGCCACTGTGGCTGCCCAGGAGGACACGGGCAGGGGGCGCCACCGCGAAGGAGACGCAAGGGGCCGGGCTCGGCTGGGGCCCCACACCTGCTGGGCACTGCTTGAGGGGAGCCAGGCGTGGCGGCAGCCTCCGCAGCAGCAGGGGCAGGCAGGGAGCATAACCCGCCACGAGACAGGAGAGGCCACACTGCTGCTGCTGTTTCCTGCTTACAGACGTCCCTTACACCGCGCGGCAGGGCCGGGGAGCCTGTATTTACCTGAAAAGTCTGCTTTATAGACTTGGAGTAGAAATTAGTCACCAGGGGATAATGGCCCTTTGGGGCAAGGGGGATTTGTCACCCTGCCTAACATGGCTGGTGATGCAATGCAAGGCTCAATTGTTTAGCTTTGCACAATAGTAAGACTTTGAATGGGACACCATCAGAGGCAATGGCAAACAATTGAAACGCCTTAAAGGTAAAAAAGAAACATTACAACAGCCGTTACCTGTTCTGACAGGCTGTTTATAATGCTACGTTTACTAGTTTTCAGCGGTTGTGGAGGGGGGTGGGACTGGACGGGGAGGTGGCACAAGGTGGAAGTTTTGCCTAGGGCGCAAAGTATCCTTGCACTGGCCCTGTATGTATGTATGTATATATAATTGGGAGAGTATGTGGAGTCTGGGTGAGAGGTGTGGTGGTGCTGACTGATGAAGGACTTTGGCACTGGAGAAATGGTTCTGCCCCTTAGCTGTTCATTTCCAGGCTCTCCCTTTTGAGGGTTTGTCTTTGAGGTAGAATTCTCCTATGGAAACTGACACTGTAATGCATTTTCTGTATTAAGTAGACTTTGAACCTTCACTATTTGTTAATGACGCCTTTTGTTTTCTAGTGCATTTAGAAAGATGAAGACGGTGTGGATTTTGAATTCTCTGTATGTGTTTCTCTGTTTTGGCATAAGCTTTCGAGTAGTTGCTTCAGGTTGGGGGACTGTCTGTAAGCGAGGACTGGCCTGTTCCCCAAGGTCTGCGAGAGTGAGGAATCGTCCTTCAGGGTAGGTTGTAGATCCTTGATTATGCGCTGGAGAGGTTTTAGTTGGGGGCTGTAGGTGACAGCTAGTAGCGTTCTGTTACTTTCTTTGTTGGGCCTGTCTTGTCGTAGGTAACAGAACGCCACTAGCCATCACCTACAGCCCCCAACTAAAACCTATCCAGCGCATCATCAAGGATCTACAACCTACCCTGAAGGACGATCCCTTACTCTCACGGACCTTGGAGAACAGGCTAGTCCTCGCTTATAGACAGCCCCCCAACCTGAAGCAACTACTCACCAGCAACTACACACCGCACAACAAAAACACCAACCCAGGAACCAAACCCTGCAACAAACCCCGGTGCCAACTCTGTCCACATACCAACTCAAGGGACACCATCATAGGACCTAACCACATCAGCCACACCATCAGGGGCTCATTCACCTGCACATCTACCAATGTGATGTATGCCAACATGTGCCAGCGATGCCCCTCTGCCATGTATATTGGCCAAACCAGACAGTCTCTACGCGAAAGAATAAATGAACACAAATCTGACATCAGGAATCATAACATTCAAAAACCAGTAGGAGAACACTTCAGTCTCCCTGGTCACTCAATAACAGACCTAAAAGTGGCAATTCTTCAACACAGACTCCAACATGAAGCTGCAGAACTGGAATTAATTTGCAAACTGGACACCATCAGATTAGGCCTGAATAAAGACTGGGAGTGGTTGGGTCATTACAAAACCTAAATTTCCCCAATACGAATTTCCCCCTACTGTTACTCACACCTTCTTGTCAACTGTCTGAAATGGGCCACTCTCATTACCACTTCAAAAGTTATTTCCCCCCCCTTGGTATCCTGCTGTCAATTGAATTGTCTCGTTAGACTGACCTCACACTTGGTAAGGTAACTCACATCTTTTCATGTATTTATAACTGCTCCTGTGTTTTCCACTCCATGCATCTGATGAAGTGGGTTCTAGCCCACAAAAGCTTATGCCCAAATAAATTTGATAGTCTCTAAGGTGCCACAAGGATTCCTCGTTGTTTTTGCTGATATAAATTAACACGGCTACCACTCTGAAACCTTTCTCTATTTTATTTCCCTTGAAAAAGCTCTCCCTGTTGTTGAAGATATGCAGGCCTGGGGGCAGCCTGAGTTACGCAGGCCGGAGGGCAGTCTAGCACAACATGATGCTTTGCAGGGATCTGAGTTTGTCTTCCAGTGGCAGGGGCTAGGAATGCTGAGGAGGCAGCATGCTGCGCCCCTGCAGGGCAAGGAGTGCCTCCTGTTGATCTCCAGGGTGTCTCTGGTGGATTTCAGGACTAAGCAGAATGACAAGCTATGGAAGGAATTGTCTCCTCCCTGTGGAGCAGGGGTGATTTCTTGCAGCTGATATCTCACTCCTGAAGTTAACCAAGGCCGCAAGGGTCCAGCTTCAGCCTGCATGCGGCTACAGACAAAGACTGTATGCTGCTGCCCTGTGTGCTGTATGGTCCCTGCTGAAGTAATTGCTGAGTGGTGTGGCAAAGTTTCCTTCTGGGGGGAAGAAACAAAGCAGCCCTCCCAAGAAACCTTTGGCAGAGGATTGCAGGTTAGCTCCAGAAATTTTTTCTTAGAGATCTCTATGGAGGATTCATGGGACATCTCATTCTGCATAAACAAACTTTTCTGCAGGGCCCCCTCTGCCTAGCTGTACCAGGAAAAGAGAAGCAGATAGAAACTGTTCCTGTGTTTGGTTATTTCACTACCTCTTGTAGCCCAGTTAAAAAAGCAGTATATGACCGGATGTGTCCCTGCAGTACTGAAGCAGAGAAATTACCAGAGATTCCCTCCCCTGCATCAGGCTCTGCAGAGCTGCTGGGACTGACTAGACTGCTCAGGCCTCACAAAGAAGTCCTGGCTTGCCATGCCTTTGGATCTCCCTGTTGCCTATCTACCATCCTCCTCTGCCTGCACTTCCTTGTTCAGCACAGCATCCAGTGGGTTCACTCCAGTGGCCAGCAACTCGAGCCCCTCCAAAGTATCCATGGGGCTCTTGGCAGTAGAAGTGGGGTTGCCTCTGAGGATGGCGTGTAGCTCCTTGTAGAAGCAGCACGTCTGCGCTCCGCACCAGAGCATCTATTTGCCTCTCTGCCTCAGCCCCTTGATTTTCACATGGCACTGCTGGGTGTCCCTGTCATAGCCCTTCTCCACCATGCCTCAAGCGATCTGGCCCATAGATCTCAAAGTTCCTGCAGTTGGAGTGGAGCTGTGACTGCACAGCCTCCCCTCCCCACAGACTGAGGAGATCCACCATCTCCTATGTGCTCCAGGCAGGAGCGTGTTTGCTGTGTGGAACTGGCATGGTCAGCTGGGCAGTTGCTCTCCACGCTGAGCAAACAGGAAAAGCAATTTTAAAACTTCCTGGGGCTTTAAAGGGGGAGGGGCATACACCTGTGTACCTGGCTGCAGGGTAGCAGAATTCAAAGTGGTGACCAGAGTGGTCACAGTGGGCATTGTGGGACACCTCCTGGAAGCTACTTAGGGCGATGTAAGCAATGCAGTGTCTACACTGACACTGCATCGCTCTAACTACGGCGCAAAAAGCTCTATGCCTTTCGTCCAGGTGGTTTTATTAGGTGGGGTAGCAGGTGAGTTAAAGTGGCGGAAGGAGCATTGCAGTGTGTACACCTCCATAGTTAGGTCAGCATAAGCTGCCTTACACCAACTTTGTAATGTAGACAGGCCCTAAGACTTACCAATGTGTTTAGATTTGTACCAGGAATAGGTAGGAATGGCCTTGCTGTAATAACAAGGAATTTTTGCCCCTCGCACCGTGCTACTGGCCAGCTGTGCACTATTATCAGAATGATTAAAAACTGGCTGTCACTTGTGCTACCTTTCTTTCATATTTGAAAGATAGGTCCAACTCTTGTAGGTGCTTCTATTGGCTCTGATTATCCTTTAGATACTCACCCACTAATGCCATTGGCGTCACTGGCAGTTGCAAGCAAACAAGCTTCTGAGGGGGTAGTCAGGCCCATTAACTATACTCTGATCCATAAGAATATTACTGCAGTGTTCTCTCCTTTTCTGCCTTCCTTGTCTTTACTTGCCTTAATATCACTCTGTGCATATGCCTTCCTGACTTCCACTCTAGAAACCAAGTTTCACCCCTCCATTGCCTCAAAATCCAGCTCTTTTGAGTGGCAGTACAGTGTGCCAGTGGAGGTGAGCCAGAGAGTACCAGCCTCATATAGGATCAGGTACCTGCTTTATACAGTGTTGTAAAGAGAGGTACAGTTTAGGGGAGAAGCAACCTCTAAAACCCCACGAGGAAGCAGAGATCTTTCTGCAATGCCTTATGCAAGGGAGAGAATTTCCCATGCAGGCAAGAATTAGCAAACTCAGCACGTTGGGCACAGGCGATGCTTGGAGCGTCAGCCTCCACTGAGGTGTGACCTTCCTGACCTTTCTTCCTATGAATGTGAGGGGGAATCTAAGCTCCCATTTGCGTGCACAACCCCCACTCTGCTTTCCCTTGGCTGAGAAATGGCCTCTGGCAATATAGGGGGCTTTATGTATGTCACATGGTCTGACCGAGGGCTGGAATTCCTCAGGGCTTCCCTGACTTTGATACAGAAACATACTCTGCATTTTGATCCATTTCATTCCTGCTTCTGATGTTTTTGCCTTCTCTTTACCAAGCATCTGCGGAGGTTTTTTCTCTTGCAGTGATGAAATCAAAGTCATAGCTGTCTTCCTCTTGCTTCCACTCTTTTTTGTAAGACGGCTTTATACAAAGCATACCAAACTTTTCTTTTATTCCTAGTTTAGCATCTTGCCTCGGATGCATGAGGAAAAAGGTTTGTAACCCTCCAGCCACACACGAGCACAACTCATATGGATGGCAAAACCATGCACACTTATACTAATATGTGCATTGCACACACAACCTTCTATCACACATCTCCGCCCTCAAAGGCAGATATGTACAGACTTTCATACATGTCACATTCATGGAGCAAGCGTAAACTCATATATGCCTGGTGCATGTATAACATCTATGACTCTCTCGGCATGTTGCCTGCACACACACAGATATCAATATTACTTGACCATAGAGCAGATGCTGGACATTTTTGTTTTTAAGCTGAGGTAGGGTTTTGGCAGGGGGACAGAGGGTAGAGTATTTTTTTTTAATAGTGTAAATGAGAAATGAACTCCGTTGCATTCCGTGGAATTACTCTTGTGTACATTTAGTGCAAATAAGGGGTGAATCAGGCCTATTCTCTTTAATCGGTTTTTAAATGTAGGGCATGGGGTTGCACAGGTATAACTCAAGGCAGGATTAGGCCATGTTGTTTGTATTGTACAATATCAACAATATCGATAGGCAAAGTTCTGAGCTGCCTAATGGCAACTATTCCTAGAAAGTGAGTTGTTTGATGATTACAGAGACAGCCATAAAGGGAATCTAGTGAATGAAACTGTAAATTATGTGGAGTGTTTGTTAGCATTTTTGGATAATGCCTCACCAAAGCAACATGATGAGCCTTTCACTGCACAAGATCTGGGTTATGTGTTGTAGGGGGAAAAATAAAGTCCTGGATCTAATTCTTTCTTGTCCACATCACAAAACTGCTGCATGATTTGGTCTGACTCCCAGTTCAGAAGGTGACCAAGTCTGGAACAGCAGACCGTACCGAAGGATGGGACACAGATGCAATGCAGAAGCTCAGGTAGTGCTAACATCTGGCTTTAACCACGACTAATTGTCTCTCACGTTGGGCACTAGAATTCCCTCACACCACCCAAATCTCCCCTCTATTCAACGAAAACACCTCTGTTACTCTGCTACTCGCTAACTAACACAATTATGTTATTACCAATGTACCTGAGGAGAAGGAAAGAGCCTAAATGTTCCAGTGCTAATATTTCTGATCCTGTTTGTCTGCACTGATTCCTGACTCTAGCACTTCCTGTGGGTGGTGCTGTTGACTAGGTGTGACATTGCCCAGGGTACAAGGTGGACTGCTGTGTCCTGTTAGGGGCTTTCCCTTCGCCTCTGCCCTGGTTCTTATCATGCAGACAGAAAGCAGAAGACCAGACATCCAAAGTGCAGGCAATGTGATGTTTATTGGGGTTAATCAAGGAAGCATATTCATAGCTCTGCACACCAATAAAGCCTTTTTCCCAGTGTCCCAGTTTCCCTTTCCTTAGCAGGCATAATTATACCTGTAGTGCATGCCGTTGGTCCCACCCCTTACAACTTATAGTCATATTCCATTTTGGAAGGTCTGGGGGCTTCGGTACTACCTCTTTTATACCTTATGGGAGGGACAGGGAGTGAGGTTGTGTACTGGCCAAGGCCAGGCTTTTCTTTGGCTTGTAGTGTTTCTTATACCATCCCCCTTGCCCTTACCAACTGGTTGCTTGACCTTGTCTTGAAATAAGAGTCAAGGCAGTCTGCAAGTGTACACTCGTATATTATATTCCCACCATACCCAACAACACTTTAACTCTCTTCCTTATCTCCTTTCATTGTACTAAAAGCCCCATATGGTTGTGGGAAATGCAACACACAGAGTCTTTGTTCTTTGTTCACACATATTAGTAAGGACATAGGAGTATCAAAAATCAAACCCAAAATTCTATCTCAGGCTAACAAACATGCCTGTATGCTAACATGTCCCCTCAGCTGTCAAGCCTGTGATGCCTTTTACACGGCTTTTCTGGTAAACAGCAACCCCTCCGGGCTTTGCTCATTCACAGCCACTAGCATGTAAAATCACTCCCAGCTGAATACATGAATGCTATGCCCAGCCATCCCATAGCTACATCCAGGGCACCACCCGCATATCCCCAGTCCCAGCCTTACTCCCCAGAAATGTGCGTCTTGTACTACTTACTTGCCCCCTGGACAGTACAAGCTCATAGAGAGTTTGTCATTCCAACACTGGTAATGATTATGCATCAGCCGTGTTTATCAAGTAGAGGTTCCCCACACACTTTAATCGAAACACACATTGGTTAAGATAAAACAATAAGAGAGATTTTGTCTTTCCATAGTTAATAAATGTAAGTGATTACAAGGTGATAAGGCATAAAAGTCAGAATTGGTTATAAAAGAAGTAAAAAGATAAAAACATGAGCTAGTCCCTAACTTTACCAAGCCTAATAGGTTTAAAAACAAAAAAAGGAGTTTTTCTCACCAAAAGCTTACAGCTTTCTTTATTAGCTGGAAAACCTCCAGGCCAGGACCACTCCCCAGTTCAATGATGCTGCTTCTGTCTTTTAAGTGATCTATCTGCCACAAGTAGAGATGGAGGGGAAGAGGTGAGGTGGAAGTCACTGTCTTTTCATTTTTATATCCCACTCCCTTCTTTGAGAATTAACCCCCACTGGGGTACAGACAAACTGTCTCTGGTGTATGTGAGGGTTGAAGCATTTCTGCGAGGAAATTTAAAGATTTTGTTTATCCCCCACCCTGTCGGGTGAATGGCCAATTAAACAGGTAATGGCCCTTTAGCACCTTGTTGGCGTGCTAGGGTGTCTTTGTCTCTGAGAAATTGGTTTGTGCGTATTACCCAGAACTATAACATATTTCACTAACAATCATACAGTAAAATCTCATAGCTTTACACACAGTGTTGTTATACACATCTTAACAGGTCAGTGATGTTCAGCAGATTACGAGTTTTCAAATGATATCTCACAAGGCATACTTTGTACAAAATATATCATAACCTTATAAAATAATAAATAAAATAATATAATAAAAGTAGTGAACATGGGGTACGGGGTGTCACCGTAGGATATATACTTGATGGATGAGGAGAAATGCAGGAAGAGCCTATATTCCCAACATCCTATGTATCTAACACCAGCAGGAAGTTAGCAGCAACTCCAGGCAGTTAGACCATTTAAAATCTTAAATATAATATTAAAAGTCCATCTTCAATTAATGTACTCAGGAAAGGTCACTTGCCATTACATGCACAAAGAGAGATGTGAGCGGAGGCTCTGAATACTATGCTAAGCTATTCAAGATGCTGAAAAGGATGGCTTCTGGCAGTGGATAATTGCTGAAAAATGGATAAAAGTAATAAAAATTGCAGGTTTGGTGACAACTGATGATGGCTGTGTCCTAACTCCCTTCACATTACTGAGGTATTTGGGCTCTAAATCCTCTAGGAAGATCTGCTCTCATTATGAACATTCCAACAGATGTTTGCATTTATCCCTCTCTAGCCTCCTGTATAAAATCAGTGTGCTGTATACTCATGCCTCAGTGACTAGCGAAGCACCTAAGTAGTGGTTGTGTGTGCACCCCTTGTTTTGTGATGGTGGTCTTAGTGTGGGATTGTTAATGTGTTAACTGTTCTTGTGCTGCCTTCCTTGCAGCCCGTGGCATGGAGGGAGGGAGGGAGGGATGGAAGGAGGAGGTGCGTCAGGTGTGGGAGGAATTGTCTCTCTACCATTGAGTGTTAGAGATGCTGGACTGCTTTGAGCTGTGGGGCAGCCTATGTAAGGCTATTGTAAATTAGAATAGCCCCCAAGGCTGCTGTAATTTGTTGTGGGGGCCACTCTATGTGCTCAGGCAGCCCAGAATCTGAGTGGCACATAAGTGGTTTAAAGCCACTTTTGCTGCCTATCCTCCTGGGCTCCACGTTCAGTTTCTTGGGTACTAATTCTGTCTCAAGCATAGTGAAAATTAGTCTGATATCCCCATAATCCCTAGTGGGTGTCTGTCTACAAAAAACACCCTGAAATTTGGTACAATTTAGTGTTATTGGCAGTCTCTGCTCAAGGCCCAGAAATGCAGTGAGAGCATGTTGCCAGTGAAGACCGAGAGAGACATTGGCAGATGGGTGAAATGGGGCTCTAGGATTGAAATGAGAGTGGATGCACTGGCAGAACTGAGTGAAGGAAGCACGCATAGTGGCTGTTCCGTTGTCCGCGTCTAGCGATTATTATTGTTCCTATTACTTCCATAAGCACTAAAACTCAGTAGCAACAACTTAAACAACATGAAAGTAAAGTGCTTGACAGCTCTGAGGATGGATGTTGTTGGCAGATTTTTACCAAAAAAGATGCCTGGATTATCTCTGTTTCTAGTGATTGGCACAGCTGGATGCTGCCACTTTTACTGAACTAATTCGACTTTCCCATATGCAACAATTCCTTCCCTACAAGGGGTGCAGCTGTAGGAAATGTGGACTCAGCATGGCAGTGGTAGCTCTGCTGAAGAGAGCAGTAAAGCCATCCTCAATTCCACCCTTGCTACTTAGAACATGGATTGTTTGTTAGTCATTGCAGCATACTTAAATATCTTTTGCGGGTAAATTTTTAAAGTGAGCAGAGATGGGGCCGCAACACAGACTTTCTAAAAATGAACAATGCCATTCGGCAATAAGAAGCTGATTAGTTCCATGAGTCTGACATTTCCTCCCTTTCTTCCTCTCATCCACTCATCCTTTTTTTCTCGCTTATGTTGTTCTAGGCTCATCAGTGACCCAGTTGCTTGCCCGGGACCTAGACAACGACCATCTTGTGTTTGGTGTGGTCGGGGAGGAGGCCAGCAGGTTCTTTGCAGTGGAAAGCATGACTGGAGTTGTATGGCTCAGGCAGCCCTTGGACAGAGAGGTAATGTCATTTGCTGCTAGAAGACAAGCTGCTACACCTTGATGTGTTTTTTGTCAGAAATATTCCCTATTGAAGGCACCTGGTAACTGGAGGGCAGGGGCAAATGGATAGGATCTTGATCAAACATCAGAATGGAAATTATTGCTCATCTTTCTGTCTGCCTCTTGTTTGGGGTGATCAGGAGCCTTTTCAAAGCCCTACCTGTGAGGAGTGAGCGCTCCTTGTGTGGTGACTTTTTGAGGTTTAGGCATTCATTTAAAAAAAAAAATCAATCGAAATTTTCCAGAGACAGCCGACACCATATGTGATGAAAATTCATTTAATTGAAAGTCAAATTTTCTGTTGGAAAAACTTTCAATGCACAATTTTTGTCCAGCCCTAAATGAGCCTTTCCATAGCAAGGTGGGCACGCATCCCCTTCTGGTACTCTGAACCCTTGATCCAGACCTCATGGTAGTGTTAGGAACTATGTTGATACCCAGTTCTGCAAATGTGTGTCTGGACTGGGCTGTGGTTTATATACCAGCATGGAGCCAATCAGTGGGCAGTGAAAAACGATCCCGCACTCTCACAGACCTTGGGAGGCAGGTCAGTCCTCGCCCACAGACAACCTGCCAACCTTAAACATATTTTCACCAGCAACCACACACGGCACCATAACAACTCTAACTCAGGAACCAATCCATGCAACAAACCTCGATGCCAACTCTGCCCACATATCTACACCAACAACACCATCACAGTACCGAACCAGACCAGCTACAACATCACCGGTTCATTCACCTGCACGTCCACCAATGTTATATATGCCATTATGTGCCAGCAATGCCCCTCTGCTATGTACATTGGCCAAACTGGACAGTCCCTACGTAAAAGAATAAATGGACACAAATTGGACATCAGGAATGGTAACATACAAAAGCCAGTAAGTGAACACTTCAATCTCCCTGGACATTCTATAACAGATTTAAAAGTAACTATTCTTGAACAAACTTCAGAAACAGACTTCAAAGAGAAACAGCAGAACTAAAATTCATTTGCAAATTTAACACCATTAATCTGGGCTTGAATAGGGACTGGGAGTGGCTGGCTCATTACAAAAGCAGCTTTGCCTTTCCTGGAATTGACACCTCCTCATCAATTACTGGGAGTGGACTACATCCACCCTGATCAAACTGGCCCTGTCAACACTGGTTCTCCACTTGTGAGGTACTCCCTTCTCTTCATGTGTCATTATATAATGCCTGCATCTGTAACTTTCACTCCATGCATCTGAAGAAGTGAGGTTTTTTACCCACGAAAGCTTATGCACAAATAAAAATGTTAGTCTTTAAGGTGCCACCGGACTCCTTGTTGTTTTTGAGTTGATCTGCTGGCATATCAGGAAAGATTCCAGGAACCGGTGGACCAATTTCCAGAAGGGTGGAGATGCTTGGTGGGGAGCCACACCTTCTGGCCTAATGCAAATATTGGAGCTTCTTGTCACTGATGATCCACATGCCTCTTGAAAGCCTTCTTTACCTCTTCTAGATGGTTCCTGAGCTCCTCCTGAATGACGTGGATCTTTTGGACCCATTGGTGGCTGCTGGATTCAGGGAGGCTGCTGGTAGTCCCTGGTGAAAATGGGGGTGGAACCTGTAATTAGCCAACAGGGGGCTCCGACCTGTAGAGGCATGGTCAGTGTTATATGAAAACTGCGTACTGCAGGAGTCTCGAGGTGCTGAGGGGTTTGGTCCAGGGCATCTTGGTATGTGCACAGGAGTCTATTATAAACTTGGACTTTGGCCTGCATGTGAGGCCATCATTAAAAACAGGCAACCATGAGGGAAATATTAAGGTAGCCAAAATGACCTGCCAATGGAGCATCATGGCACAGCCATAGCACCTCCAGTTAGGGATGTACCGGGGGGGATATATATGCACTTGTTGAAGTATGTTCTCCTATCCCGCACGGAACATTGCATCTTAGCTCCTAATGGCATAGACTGTGTTCCTTGGGCAAGCAGGGTCGTCTTTTGAGGCAGACTGGATGAGGGACAGTACGTATTGCTGAATTGTGACTTTGACAAAATTACTCTGTTTGAGGAGGTAGGGAGGTTGAGAACTAGGTTCCTTGTTTTGCAAGTAGTCATCGGTGGCAATCCCTTGAGGTCGAAGATGATCTCTTTCACAGGTTTTATTTTTCATGGGTCCTTTGGTGACTGAGGAGTCCAGTTTTTGAACCACAGGCTCATTGGCAGATATTGAAGGTGGTGTTGGAAAACAGGGTCGGGCCACGATTGTTGTGTGACAGTTGTCTTTCCTCTCTTTTCTGGCATTTTTCTGCGACCAAGGCAAGGCGATTTTCCTCAAAAGTTAATGTTTCCTCTCTGACAAGTCTTCACCAGTTATTCCTATCCTGGTCTGCTGTCTTCCAGTGTGTTGTGTCGATGCCACATCTCTTGATCTTTATCTTGAGGGTGTCTTTAAAGCGTTTCTTTTGGCCTCCCCATTTCCTTTCTGCTTTGGTGAGTTGGGCATACAGCAGTTGTTTTGGTAAGGGTACATCAGGCATGCGCACACAGTGCCCACTCCACCTCTGCTGGTGCTGTATAATCAGGTCCTCAACACTGAAGATATTGGCCTCTGTGAGGACACAGACATTGCCTGATCCCTCTTGCAGAGGAAGTACTTCCAGAGTCCCAGTGTGGCGTCAGACCATCACGAGGCACAACCGACATGATTTTTGTAGCCAGGCAGATCCAGGAAAAATGTCAAGGACACCACCAGGAGCCGTGTATGGCCTATGTCAATCTGACCAAAACCTTCGATTCTGTCAGCCATGAGGCTCTGGGGAAAATCATGTCAAAGTTTGGCTGCCCAAGCAAATTTATCACCAGTGTAAGACTCCTTCACGACCAGATTACTGAATCCATCCTGTGCAGTGGCTCTACCTCTGAGCCCTTTGTCATACGAACTGGGGTAAAACAAGGTTGTGTACTGGCACCCACACTTTTCTCCATTTTCTTAGCAGCTATGAAAACACTAACCCAAGACCATCTACCGCAGGGCACTGGCGTCCAATATTGGATTGACGGCAGCCTCTTCAACCTTTCTCGTCTCCGTGCCAGAACTAAAGTAACATTGGCAACAATAACTGAACTCCCGTTCGCAGATGATTGTGCTGTAGTTGCACACTCAAAGGAGGATCTTCAAACAGCCCTTAATTGCTTCTTTGAAGCTTACAACAGCCTAGGGCTAACTCTGAACATCAGCAAAACAAAAGTTCTCCACCAGCCGGTCCCCGGTCAATCATCAGACCCAGTAAGGAAGATCTACATTGACAAAGAAGAACTGGAAAATGTAGACTACTTTGCCTATTTGGGCAGCCATCTCCCACAGAGGGCAGACATAGATGTTGAGATTCAGCACAGAATTTGCTGTGCCAGACTTGTCTTTGGCAGACTGCCTTGCTGGGTATTCAACCAATCACAACATCAGAACACATACTAGACTTTTAGTTTATAAATCGGTGGTAATTGCAACTCTCCTCTATGGCTGTGAGACTTCGGTGACTTACAGAAAACACCTGAAAAACCTGGAACACCGGCACTTTCTTTGGAAGATCCTCAACATAAAGTGGGAGGATCATCACACTAATGTCAGTTTCCAAATAGTATTCCTCCTTTCGTAATAGTGTTAGCTTTCCCATTTCAGTTTCCCAGGCAGTAGGTACTTGTAAACTTGAATTGAGAGAACAACAAGGCTAATTTTAACTGCCTCTGGTTCAAAGCATGGGCCTTGTGAAGGTACACAAGATACTTGTGCTCTGTAAAAGCTGTACTGGTGCTGAGCTCCCTCAAGGTGATGACTCCATACTTCAAATACGTTTTTTCTCCTAATCCAGTATTTCATAGCCCATCTCTGTGGGGGTGAGTTTTAGAGAGTAGAATGCACAAGAGTACAGAACTGACTGTGGTCCAAATTGCTGTGAGAGTGCTGCCCCAAGATCTACGTTGGATGCGTCTGTTTTCACTGTAAAAGGGCACATTGGGTCAGGGTGTGCCAGAATCAGGGCTATGGTGAAGGTGGTCTTGAACTGGTCCAAAAGCAAGCTGGGCTTTAGGCAGTCACATGAATTGAATGGCTCTAGGAAGAAGGAAAGTCAGTGGGGCTATTTATTTAGAGAAGTTGGCGATGAATTGCCTAGAAAAATTCATAAGGCCCAGGAAGCACTGAAATCCTTGGAGGGTCCATCTCTGCTGTCCGGTTGTGGATGGCTTTCACCTTCTTCAGGTCCATTTGAATGCCTTCCGGGGAGATGATGTTGCATAGAAATTCAATGGTGGTCTGGTCGAAGGTGGACTTCTGTAGTTTGGCTTACAAACGATGCTTCTATAGTGTCTCCGGGACACACCAGACATGATGTCCGTGCTGCTCGAGGTTCTCAGAAAACACCATCAAGGTAGATGATCACATACTGGTCCAGGATGTCTCTGAACACATCACTTAGGAAATGTTGAAATGTTGTAGGGTAGGGTATTGGTTAATCCAAATGGCATTACTAAGTATTCAAAGTGCCCATATTGGATATGAAAAGTGGTTTTCCATTCATCCCTAGGTCTTATTCACAGTAGATTGTATATCGCTCAAATATCTAGTTTAGTGAAGATCCTGGTAGTCTTCAGGTGGTCCAACAATTCCGGGATGAGGAGCAGGGAGTACTGGTTTCGAATAGCCACCTGTGTCACTTTTTATGCAAAAAAAAAAAAAAAAAAAAAAAAAAAAAGAGGACTGGTGTCCCCACTGGAGAGGTGGATCTCTGAATGAAGCCCCTGGAAAGATTTTCCTGGTTATACGTGCCTCTAGCTCTGATTTAGACATGGTGTATATCCATCCATAGTATCAGAGGGGTAGCCGTGTTAGTCTGGATCTGTTAAAAGCAACAGAGAGTCCTGTGGCACCTTTAAGACTAACAGATGTATTGGAGCATAAGCTTTCGTGGGTGAATGCCCACTTCGTCGGATGCACGTAATGGAAATTTCCAGGGGCAGGTATAAATATGCTGGCAAGAATCAGTTTGGAGATAACGAGGTTAGTTCAATCAGGGAGGGTGAGGTCCTCTGCTAGCTACATCATCACCGGTTCATTCACCTGCACGTCCACCAATGTTATATATGCCATCATGTGCCAGCAATGCCCCTCCGCTATATACATTGGCCAAACTGGATAGTCACTACGTAAAAGGATAAATGGACACAAGTCAGATATCAGGAATGGCAATATACAAAAACCTGTAGGAGAACACTTCAACCTCCCTGGCCACACAATAGCAGATGTAAAGGTAGCCATCTTACAGCAAAAAAACTTCAGGACCAGACTCCAAAGAGAAACTGCTGAGCTCCAGTTCATTTGCAAATTTGACACCATCAGATCAGGATTAAACAAAGACTGTGAATGGCTAGCCAACTACAGAAGCAGTTTCTCCTCCCTTGGTGTTCATACTTCAACTGCTAGCAGAGGACCTCACCCTCCCTGATTGAACTAACCTCGTTATCTCCAGATTGATTCTTGTCAGCATATTTATACCTGCCCCTGGAAATTTCCATTACATGCATCCGACGAAGTGGGCATTCACCCACGAAAGCTTATGCTCCAATACATCTGTTAGTCTTAAAGGTGCCACAGGACTCTCTGTTGCTTTATCCGCCCATAGGGCACCTTTCCCCTGGGTTATAGGTCTATTGGACAGTTATAGTCCCTGTGTGGGAATAACAAATCCACATTTTTCTTTCCAAACACATCCAGGTAGTTTTGATACTTGGGGAGCCCGAGGTTGTGGTTTGGAGCTGCTTCCTTCTGGTTAGCCCCTGTTGTCCAGGGTTTCACTTCTGTCATCTCTGGAGGGACTGCATGGGGTTGGGAGTGGGCAACGCTGATCTGAGCAAACTTTTCAGGACAAGGCGGTGAGTGACCTATGTGCACTGGTCAGTTACCAAGCTGAAGGCAGGAGAAGAGTAGAGGGGTCAGGATTGAGTCTGGTCAGGATACCAAGAAGTCAGGGTCAGGTACCAAGTTGCACCAGAGTCGGGGACAAACTATGGTCAGAAGCTGGACTATAGGGTCCTCAGGAAGGCAAGGTCTGGAGCAGAAGTCACTAGTTAGTTCAGCCTCGTTACCTACCCTGGATTTTACAATTGTGATCTACTGTAATGTTAATAAAAAATTAATTTGACATGAACTGCCAGAGAGCATAGGACTCAGAGGCTCAGGGAAGATTACGTGCTCAGCCTGTCCCCTTTTAAGCCTACACTTCTAGTTTAATTTTCACTTCTAAAGAAAATCTGAACCTGCATTTAGGATCTTATTTAAAGAGATACTGGGTATCACTATTCATATTGTCTTCAACTAGGTGTACACGGCTTCTTCTCTCAAGATCAGGCACTTGGATACTAAAATTGGCATAATCTCATACATAAATGACCATTTTACATACTCACAGTCAATGCCTATTTGAGTGCCTAAATGCAAAGGATAGTTGTCCTATTTAGGTGCTCATCTTTGAAAGTTGAGCTTTGCTGGTCCCTTGGCTGCGGCATCTCCCCTGTTTCTGATGAGAGGGAGGATGGGTTCATATGATGAAGTCACTGGACTGGAACTCAAGAGATTTTGGATCTCTTCCTGCTCTGCCACAGATTTCCTGTGTGACCTTGAACAAAGGGCTCAATCTTCCCTGTGTCTCAGTTCCCTATCTATAAAACCGAGAAAGTACTTCCCTACCTCACAGAGGCGTCTGAGGCTAAAATCCACTAATGCTGGTGAGCTGCTCAGATACCATGACCTCACAACTGCTGGCAGCAAACTCCCAAATCTTCCCATATTCAAAATGGTCACCATCTTTCATTACTTTCAATAGGCCTGAAATCAAACAGTCTTTAGTCAAGATGGCCACTATTTCCCTGCAGTTTTGCATATGGAAGCAAGGCTTCCTTTAGTGAAGATGACTATCCTCTTCCATTGTCTTCAATGGAATTGAAGTCAAGGAGCCCTTAGGGTAAGATGTCTGCCATGTTATGAGTGAGGGGCTGACCAGGAATTATGAGGAGATGGGGGAATGTGAGAAGCAGGAGGGGACTGAGAAGTTGCAGGGGAGAGCCTAGAGAGTTCAGGGAGATGTGTTGTGCGTGAGGGTCTTGAAGAGACAAGGGGAATCAGTGTGCAAGGAGGGAAACTGAGGGCTTGCAGAGGAATATAGGATGCAGGTGGAGACTGGGAGGAGGGGAGGCTGCTTGTGTCAAGGAGTTGGAGTGTTTGTGAATTTTTTGAGATTAGCCTTGTAACAAATCCCATGTGGGTTGTGGTTGGGGAGAGCCTGTATGTATGTATGTGACTGGATTTGTGGGGAGAGGAGTCTGCATATATGAACTGATCCTGGGGGTGTCAGCAAGTGTTTATGTATTGGCTTGATTGTGAGGGCAAGTCGAGTGAGTGTGTGTGTGTGAGAGAGAGAGAGAGACATTTTGGGGACGCAGGCAGGAGTGTATGTGATTTCCGTAGGCAGGAAAGAAGTGTGTGAGAGAGTTTCTGGTGGGGTAAGCAGGAGAGAGCGTGTAAGAAGATGAAGGTGAGAAGAGTATACAGAGCCTGGGAGTGGGGAGCATGAGAGAGGAAAAGAGCGTTAGAGGGAGAAAGGGAGGAGAGATTACAAAGTGGGAAGAAGAGAAAATCACATAAGAAAAGCAAGGTGGAGGGGCGCAAAGGAAATATATCAATTCTTGCACAATGTAGGAAAATGAGATGGAGGGGCAAAAAGACAAAGGGCAAACTAATATAATAAATAGTAGTAGAAAGGGAATGAACAGTGAAAGGGAAAAGAACAAATAAGAGGGAGACAAAGTAAGCTTTAAAAGATTTACTGAATAGAAAGAATTAGATGCAAAATAATGCAATAAATAACTAAGTCTAAAAAGGGATGTGATTGAAATGAGCTGTGGGGACAGAAATTAGGCTGGGGGCAGCCCTGTCTGTCTGTCCTGTCTCTTCCCTGATTTATCCTTTTCTATGTTCAACAAAATCTGATCTTGGTCCCCGTTCCCCAACTTTTTCCCCCTGTGGTTGCACTTGTGGGTGGAGAAGTGGTGATGAAAAAGCTGATGTGGGAGAGTCTTGTACAAGGAAAATTGATCTCTCTCCTGTGTCCTTGGCATTTGGGCTGCTAGACTGGCTACAGGCATTGCCCCGAGGCCTTCTCGGATTGCATTACCTGAGCCTTCATAGAGGGGAATGTATGCTTTGGTAAACCATCCCTGAAACCCCCTCCAAGGTAAACCGCTATCCTGATGAAAGAGAGGTTAAGTTGCAGTTTGAGGAACCAGAGCCTCCTGGCTATCCCTGAGCTTTGCTTCCCCTTGACTCTTTAGAGTCCTTCTGGATTAAAGTCAGGGTCACAGGGTCAGTGCTGGGTTTTCATTTATTTAGTTTTGTTAGACTAAGCTGTTGAATTAACTGGGATGTTGAGAGGCATGGGGCATTTGACTTCTCTAGCCCTTTCCCCTATGTGGGGCCTCAAACCTTTGTATACTGCAGACCACATCTTGTTAGAGAGCTTGTCTCATGGACACCTCCCCTGGCATTCCCAGTAGCAGAACATCCTGGCAGTTGCAGTGTGTCAGAGTAATATTAGGAAAGCAGTATTTTAGCAGTGCTGTATTTTAGCAGACTTCAGTGAGATAAGTGTGGTATCTGTTTTGATAAAACTTCCTCGTATTCTTTGCATTTA
The DNA here is from genome assembly GCF_011386835.1 of Chrysemys picta bellii. Taxonomy (NCBI): domain Eukaryota; kingdom Metazoa; phylum Chordata; order Testudines; family Emydidae; genus Chrysemys; species Chrysemys picta. The sequence goes on along the minus strand of NC_088797.1, from coordinate 86,733,610 downwards.
CTCTTCATTTCATCTCCCCCTCACATTTGTGCTGGAACCAAAGAGGACAGGCAGCTCTCTGCAGACCACTAGTGGTCCATGGGCTACAGCTTGGGAACCCCTGTCCTAGAGGAGGTCTGTCTCTCCCTCGCCTACTCCTCCTTACTGCCATTGCAAACAGCCTTTGTTGCCAGAGTCACAACGTATGCCGGAATAATGCTGGAGGGGGTGGGCACAACAAAGGAGGTTAAACAGCAGATTTCTTCGATCTGTATGGCTTTCATGAAGTACCCGCCTCTGGTTAGAGTTGCCAGTTGACAAGCTGGCTGCTTCAATACCTGCCACCTATTGACACAGGGGAAGAGCTGCCTCTTGTGTACAGATAATGTACAGGAGCCCCATGTGGTTAATATTTCTGAGCAATTGCACTCATATACAATGTATGTAAGTGGGCTTCTGACCCCTCCCTGTTCTCTTCAAGGCCACGACAGTATTTTGCATGTAATAATACTCGGCTAAAGTTCAAAACCTGCCATCCACTGATAAACGCTACAGTACCTCTAATTATATGTTTTTCTTCTCTTTTCATTTCAGACTAAGTCAGAATTCACAGTTGAATTTTCTGTCAGTGACAGCCAGGGGGTAAGTGTGACTTTTTTCATTTCGTGATCTGAGACCAGAGAAGCATGGAGTGGGACCAGGAGAACACTGGCTGTTGAGGAGTTCACAGCCACTGCAATCCCAGCCTCTCCCCGAAAGGGGCATTAGAGAGTGAACAGGAGAGCACTGAAGGCCATGATGTAGAAATACAGATGCAAGTTGTTTTACCGTTACATAAAAGCTGTGGAGCTGCAGGGAGTAGTGGAGAAGCACTGGCTCAGGAGATCTTGCAGCTACAATGCTACCATCTCCTAGAAGGAGCGCTGTAAGGAGTGGAGTGGCTACACTGGTTACTGGGGAATGGAGAAGTACTTTCGTCCCAGCATCTACCAGCAGGGGGCATTGTAAGTCCCATTGGACCTCAGGCTGTTTGGGATCTAAAGAGAATGATGTACAGGAGCTGTGGCTCTAGGGGAGTGACAGCTGCTGAAGTTTTAGTCTCTTCCTGCCTGGATCTTCAATTTTACATCTGTCCCTTCTGTGAAATCCTTTGAAATTGAAGAAAATACCCAGTAGCCTAATGCCAGCTGTATGTTTTTATCCTTCTGGCCACAGGTGATCAAGGGGACAGTGAATATCCAAGTGGGAGATGTGAATGACAATGCTCCAAGGTTTCACAATCAGCCCTACAGTGTTCGCATTGCAGAGGTAGGAGCCTAGATTTCCTCTGGAGAGACCTTTTCCCTGGACACTTTTTCTTCTTATGGGCAGAGCTTGCCCATTTGTTTCAGTTAATTGTAAAAGGAGCGGAGCTCTCTGTCCAGCTATGTGGTGATGGTGATGGCCCCCTGGGGTGTTTGGTCTCTTCCACCTGTCCTGTCATTGGGGTTCAGGGAAGGATGAAATCCCTGAAAGTCTAGGCCATTTGTTTCCAATGGGTAGTAGCGGAGTGATAACGCTCCAGAGGCAGAGTATATCTGTTGGGAAAAGGCAGGTGGAGGAGTGGGGCGTGAGCTCAAAGAAATGTAACGCACACTCCATGTGGGGCTTTAACTCAGGAGCAAGCTTTGGGAAAGAGTGACGATTGAAAGCAGCCCAAAATAGGAATCTGGTTTTTGCTTCTGCTTTCTTTTGGGGACAAAGGAAGAGGTGTCTCCATGGAGGTAATTTTGTGTAGAAGTAAATGTTCCCTCAAGCCTTTTTAGATTAGTGGCAAACGCTGGGAAAGCTCTGCCTGAGTGGCTCTGCCCTCTCAGCTATTTAGTCTCCTTGTAGACCTCTCTGTAGTGACGAGATTCTTCTTCCCAGGAGAAGACTGTCACGCTCCTTCTAGGGTGGCTTGGCCATGCTGGCTGCCAGGAAGAAAAGAGCTCCTATATGGTCGCTAAACTTATATAAAGTTGTGTAAAATCAGTCAAGTAGAATGATCAAGGAGCTTCTCACTCTGGATATTTCGGGCTGATTTCAGGCTTGTTGGGTACAGCCTAGCAGCCAGTGTTTAGTGAGGGAGAGGATGGAGTCTGACAAGCTGCACCATGGCTGGTACTAGTCTTAGTCAAATGATTAACAGTTTTGAAATGGAGAAATGAACTGATGGAGCCTTCTCCCTGTCTGACCCCAGGCAGACCCTTGTTATTCCTGGAGCATGCGTCTGTGTGCAGATAAGGGAGTGCATCAGTGTATGTGAAACTGAGCAGTCTTTGGTCATTGAGAATTACAAATGTTTGGTTAATATGCTGGCTACAGGCTCCCTGCTGTGCTGGAGCTTGGATCTTTCACTGTCCCTCTCCTGTGTGGGTGAGTTTCCTTCATTAGGCTGCTCGTGATAAATTGGCCTGAAGTTTGTCTCCCATTTGCTTTGTCTGCTTCTATGAGAAACAAATAATCTGAAACACCCCTTTGAGAATGACAGTGCGTCAGAGGCATTTCTTTTCCTTTTTAGAGTGTAAACTTAAAAAAAAAAGTCAGCAATACTTGTGTTACCCATTCCCTGCTCCCTTTGTATGCCCAGACCTCTTGAAATGAATGAGGAGTGACTGGATCTCCATCCTGCAGATCCTCTGTACAGTGATATGTCTGAAGGGGAGGGTATTTTAGTTGGTCTGTGAAGTAAGCAAGCAATCAGTGTTAGAACTGCATGTCCTGTCTCCACAAGGCCACTCTAGGATTTGGGAGAGAAGGAAATTGGCTTTTAGGTGACTTCACCTAAATCCTTGAACACATAGACCCTTGTTTTCTATTGCTCTCCTTCTTTTCAAACTATTTTCCTATCTACAGAAGCAATGTACTCCCCCCTGGAACAGCGGTAAGACTAGAAGAGAATGTTCTCTCCTTCTTCCCCATCCCAACATCACCCCATAAAAACCTGTTAAAATATTTTATGGTGTGTGTTAGTGAGAGAGCTCCCTCCTGGTCATGAAGAAATGAATGGAAACTGCATTTCTGTACCCACCTGGAATTGATGCTAGAATTGACCGCGCCATTTCTCCTCTCACTTGTCGCCTCCATCTTGAGAACTAAGATCATAAATTCAGATATATGGAAGGCTGGAGATTTAACTTACTGGCATCGAATATGGGGAGGAAGAAGGAGGGCCAAGGTTCAGGAATGGATGTGAACGTTAAACTTGGTTGGGAAAAAGGCATTGTGGCAGCAGTCCTGGAAGAGATGAAAAAAAATAATCTGTCACACTTTCTCTGCTGGCCTCTTCTGGAGTGAGGGGTCTTTCAGCCCATCTTGCTGGATTTGGTTATAGTTGGCATCGTGTTACCCATAATGGACCAACATTGAAACTTAGTTTTCAGAGCTCATGCTTTTTTGGAAATTGGTCTAATGTAATTACGTGTGTTCATGTGCCAATTTGTAATCTCTATCCATGATCTTTAAGCAAGGACATGGATCAGAGGTAATGAGCCACATACTCATCATTCAGCCAGTGTCCTGAAAGCCCTCTGTTCTACCAGGAGATAACATTTCCGTGGTGTCTTTTTAATGTGTTGTAAAGTACTGAGAAAGAGGGAGGGGGTGCTTCCTTGAATCCAATAGGACCTTCTAAAGGTATCAGTACGGTAGAAAAGTCATCGCTATAGTTTGTCCTTTTTTCCTCCATAACACTGCTGGTGGAGTCACTTCTAGCTTATTATACTACAGGTTCTGGGGCCCTTGGGAGGCCACCGTCTGGCTTCAAGCTTACACTTTTTTGTGGAGGGCATTTTCATTTTGTAGCAACTTCGGGTTGGCAAGAACATGCCCTTCTTCCCATCACAGTATCACATTACATTTTCCAAAACCTATCAGTCCATCCCTGTTCTGGTGGAAATCCTAGGGGGAGGAGTCACAAGCCCACCTACTGGCCAGAATAGAGTAAGCAAGAGAGATGATACCTTCTCATTTTTAAAGCTGATAATTGGGTGTGTTGTTTAGCTGTATGCTGCTACAATCACCTGGTACTGAATGCCTACAGTTGCCATTGACTTCACAGGGAGGTGTAAGTTCTCTTGGAATATCAGGCCCCTGGCACAAAAGGGTGGCTTTGCTTCATGCTAGGTATGTTACTTTGAAATGCCCAACGTTTCACTGAAAGGACAGTAGTTCCAAGGAATGTAGACACATTGTTGCTATGGAACACAGCTGTGAAGGGTATTAGCAAACTTCTCTATGATATTGCTGTTGATAAACAGTGAGGTTACTAATAGTCAGAGATGATCCCTGCCCTAAAGAGCTTACGATCCAAGTTTAAGACCAGACGTGAACAGACAAAATGAACAAATGGAACTGTGAAGTTGGAGAGGGAGACTGGGCTAACAGTAATGCAAATGCGATTTCCCCTAGATTAGCTGTTGGCACACTTTGTAGATATTGAGGGCTTTCCCTGGTTCTATTCCTGTATTTATTTTGAGATAAATGAATATATTGGTAGTAGTGGTCCCAGCTAAGAGATGGAGCAGCAGGGGAAGGGCTGTTTAAGCCTACTACCATTGTATGGCAATAGAGAATTCAAAAATAATGTGCATAAATAAATGGAACATGAAAAAACACCCTTTAAAGGTACTGTTTCTGAATAGGTATACCAGTGCCTTACAAAGCCCATTTTTTTCAAGAATGTAAATTATTTGGACATGAGCTGTGTAGTACAGTTTGTGAGTGTGTGTGAGTGAGGGAATGTGTGAGTGGGATTAGTGGGGAAGCAAATGCACCCTTTAACATTAAGCTCCGTGTGTTGCGCTGATTATTGGACTGGCAATCACGCCTCTTTGCCTTATGCTTTTGTATAGTGCCTGTGGCATGGTGATCTTCAGTGCCTGTCATGTCTTAATTACATCACAGTCACCTGTTTGGAATAGCAGAGCAGGTGTGTGTGTTTGTGGAAGGAGGGAGGTCTCTCCCCGAACCCCTCACTATGCTGTTCCCGTGCAATTATCCATTTTATCTGGGCAAAAGGGCCTACAATTCACTTGTCGAACTCTAATGAGGCAGCACGGATGCTTTCAAGTCTGTAAAGAAAGGGGAATCCAGCTAGAATTGGCAACTTAATTCACCAAGCTGGCCTTGACAGACCTCATTAAGTTCCCGTGTATTCATTTCAGGCTAATGGCCGTCATGCTGACTGCTGTTTGATTTGCTATAATAGACTTTTATGGTTTTCCAATTTGCTAAAACGTGTTTGCCTGTGTCTGTGCCCCGCAGTGCTTCGGTAGTACATTAGTTAGGCACCCATGTGCATGCTACACTGACCTTCAGGGTTTGTTTTCTAAGATGCATTTTTTCACTGTGTTCTCCTTGCCCCTACTACAGAGAATCATAGACTCATAGAAACATAGGGCTGAAAGGGACCTTGAGAAGTCATCAAGTCCAGCCCATTGTGTTGAGGCAGGCCCAAATATACCTAGACTATCCCTGATAGGTGCTTGTCCAGCTTGTTCATAAAAATCTCCAGTGACAGGGATTCCACAACCTCCCCATGAAGCCTATTTCAGAGTTTAGCCAGCCTTATAGTTGGAAAGTCTGTCCTAATATCTAACCTAAATCTTCCTTGCTGCAGATCAAGCCCTTACTTCTTGTCCAACCTTCAATGGACATGGAGAACAACTGATCATTGTCGTCTTTTTAACAGCTCTGACCATATTTGAAGAAAGTTATCAGGTCCCCTTCCGTTGTCGTTTTTCAGGACTAAATGTGCAGTTTTTTAACCTTTCCTCATAGCTCAGGTTTTCTAAACTTTTTATCATGTTTGCTGCTCTCCTCTGGACTCTCTCCAATTTGTCCAAAAATTCTGACTCCTAGAATTGGACACAGTACTCCTGATGAGATCTCACTAGTGCCAAGTAGAGCAGGACAATTACCTTCTGTATTTTACGTACAACAACCTTCTGTATTTTACGTACAACACTCCTGTTAATACATCCCAGAATGATATTAGCCTTTTTCGCAACTGTGTCACATTATTGACTCATATTCAGTTTGTGATCCTGTATAATCCCCAGATCCTTTTCAGCAATACTACTACCAATCAGTTATTCCCTTTATGTAGTTGTGCATTTGTTTTCCTTCCTAACTGTAGTACTTTTCACTTGTTTTTATTGAATTTCATCTTGTTGAATTCAGACCAATTATCCAATTTATCAAGATCATTTTGAATTCTAACCTTGTCCTCCAAAGTGTTTGCAACCCCTCCCACTTGAATAGTACCACCAACCCCAGGACTGACCCCTGTGGGATCCCACTAGATGCGTCATCCCAGTGAACCATTGATAACTACTCTTTGAGTATGATCTTTCAACCAATTGTGCACTCACTTTAGAGAAATTTCATAATCTCTTCCTTCCCCCCCCCCTGTATTTCTGAACCTTTTCCAATTCTAATATATCTTTTTTGAGATGGGCTGACCACATCTGCATGCAGTATTCAAGATGTGGGCGTACCTTGGATTTATATAGAGGCAATATGATATTTTCTGTCTTATTACCAGGGGCAGCTCTAAGCACCAGCAAAGCAAGCACGTGCTTGGGGCAGCCCATTTGCAGCGGCAGCAGGGATCCAGCATGGGAGCAGAGAACCAACAGGGGGCCCTGGGAGCTGTAGTTCCTTGGTTAGCTCCCTGCCTATAGAGCCAGCCCTGGAGCAGGGAAAGAACTACATTTCCCAGCATTCCCTTGGCCACTACCAACAGGAAAGAGGGGGAGGGAGTGAGGTAGCTGAGACCTCATGCTGCAGTGAATGGAGAGCTGCACTGTGAAGGTAGGGATACCATATTTTAACATTCAAAAAATAGGACACCCCACGGGGAGGGAGGGTAGCCCCACCCTGCCCCCATCCACTCCCTCCGACTGCCCCCCACAGAAACCCCAACCCATCCAACCCCCCCTGTTCCTTGTCCCCTGATCACCCCCTCCCGGGACCCCTGCCCCTAACTGCCCCCCAGGATCCCACCCCCTATCTAAGCCTCCCTTCTCCTTGTCCCCAACTGCCCCCTCCTGAGACCCCCCCCAACTCCCCCCTTAGGACCCCACCCCCTACCTGTCCCCTGATAAACCCCCAGGACTCCCATGCCTATCCAACCGCTGCCTGTCCCCTGACTGCCCCCACAACCCCTGACCCATCTAACCCCCCCTTCTCCCTGCCCCTGACTGCCCCCCCAAACCTCCACCCCATCCAACCCCCCAGCCCCCTTATCGTGCCACTCAGACCAGTGTGTCTGGCTCCACGCAGCACCAGACACACTGCTGCATACATGCTGCCGTGCTCCCCCGCAGAGCCACAGCCCCCTCCTCCCCAGCACCTGCCTTCCAGATTTGAACACCTCAAAATTCAGGAGTGCTCAAGCTCAGTTTGGGCAGCTGTTACTTCATTTCTCCCAAATCAAATATACTGATGCACTGTAACCTGCTGTAGAAAAAGTAGAATAAAATTGAGCAAGAAATGCTCCCCAGTGGTTATTAGGACTGGAATTGCTATTTTCAACAGCCATTGCCTTTTTTGTTTGTTTGTTTGTTTGTTTAAAAGGAAGACCGTGATATTGCATTGGCAAATTCCCCATAGAAAGAAAGAGAGGAACAAAAGAATAATAAAGGCACCTCAGCTTTTCCTCATTTATGTAGGACAGTCTTATAATATGCATCCAGATATCCTCCAGTCACACAAGCTGAAAATTGTTCCACTTTACTGCAGTTCTGTAACCATATGGGAACCAATCCTGTCTGTGTTCTGTGCACATCTAAAATTTCTGCTGAATGACTTGCCATGGGGGCGAGTTACCAGTGACCCAGGGCTGCGGCGGAAGGAGGGTGCAGGTGGGGGGGGGAGAGCCCAGGGCTGGAGCGGCAGGAGGTGTGTGTGGGGGGCAATGGTGAGGGGGAATGAGGGAGCCCAGAGCTGGGGCGGCAGGGGGTGTGGGTGGGGGGGAAGAGCCCAGGGCTGGGGCAGCAGGGGGGTCCAGCGAGGAGCCCAGGGCTGGGACTGGGGGCAGCCAAATTTTTTTTTGCTTGGGGCGGCAAAAAACCTAGAGCCGGCCCTGCTTATTATCTATCCTTTTCTTAATGATTCCCAACATTCTATTCGCTTTTTTTGACCGCTGCTGCACATTGAGTGGATGTTTTCAGAGAACTATCCACAATGACTCCAATATCTCTTTCTTTAGTGGTAACAGCTAATTTAGACCCCATCATTTTATATGTATAGTTGGGATTGTGTTTTCCAGTGTGCATTACTTTGAATTTATTAACATTGAATTTCATCTACCATTTTCTTGCCCAGTCACTCAGTTTTGAGAGATACTCTTGTAGCTCTTCACAGTCTGCCTGGAACTTAACTATCTTGCGTAGTTTTGTATCATCTGCAAATTTTGCCACCTCACTGTTTACCCCTTTTTCCAGATCATTTATAAATATGTTGACTAGGACTGGGCCCAGTACAGACCCCTGAGGGACACCACTATTTACCTCTCTCCATTCTGAAAACTGACCATTTATTCCTACCCTTTGTTTCCTATCTTTTAACCAGTTACCAGTCTATGAGAGGACTTTCCGTCTTATCCCATGACTGCTTAATTTGCTTAAGAGCCTTTGGTGAGGGACTTTGTCAGAGGTTTTCCGAAAATCTAAATACATTATATCCACTGGATCCCCCTTGTTCACATGCCTGTTGACCCCCTCAAAGAATTCTAGTAGATAGGTGAGGCATGATTTCCCTTTACAAAAACTATGTTGACTCTTCCCCAACAAATTATGTTCATCTAAGTGTCTGACAGTTTTGTTGTTTGCTATAGTTTCAACCAGTTTGCCCAGTACTAAAATCAGGCTTACTGGCCTGTAATTGTCAGGATCACCTCTGAAGCCCTTTTTAAAAATTGGTGTCACATTAGCTATCCTCCAGTCATTTTGGTACAAGCCTGATTTAAATGATAGGTTACCGACCACAGTTAGTAGCCCAGAAATTTCACATTTGAGTTCCTTCAGAACTCTTGGGTGAATACCATCTGGTCCTGGTGACTTATTACTGTTTAGTTTATCAATTTGTTACACACCTCCTCTTATGACACCTCAATCTAGGACAGTTCCTCAGATTTGTCACCTAAAAAGAATGGCTCAGGTTTGGGAATCTCCCTCACATCCTCAACCGGGGGAAGACCGATGCAAAGAATTCATTTAGTTTCTCCACAATGGCCTTATCTTCCTTGAGTGCTCCTTTAGCATCTCGATTGTCCAGTGGCCCCACTGATTGTTTAGCAGGTATCAGTCCTTTGTCCATCCCCTTCCACAAATCAAAATTCCTAGAGATTTTGGCAGAGTGTCTCAATGTTGCTAATGGTACCAGCCTGTGCGTGTGTGTGTGTGTGTGTGTGTGTGTGTGTGTGTGTGTGTGTGTGTGTGCATAAATTTATTGTGATGTCATGTGTGACAACAGCAAAGAATGTTCTGCTGCAGCATTCTTGCCTTGCGTTCAGTCTGCCAACTTGCTTGGTTGACAATGGCTGATGAACCAAGGAGCTACTGATAGACATGTACTAACCATCTGTCAACAACTTCTTGAATCATCTATTTCCACAGGTTTTAGAAAAGAGGATGGGTTTTTACAAAAGGTAATCCCCAGATTAATTTCCTGCTCATTGGATCACACATTATAGGTTGGTGCCTCCTTGTCCTAGGGACTGGTGGGGGCTAGTATTGCAACAGTCAGTTCTCAACGTTCCATTTTGATTTGAATGTGGGCATCTTTCAGTTCTCCTTCTGCTTCGGGATTTTAAATTCCTCGGAGGCAGATTTAGATTATTTTATCTTTCTGAAGACTAGTATGAGTCTGCTATATTCTGTTATATTTAACACATTGGATAATTTATAGAGTAATGTGTATTATTGGGTTACATCTTCTGGCATAAGACTGTCTTCTCGGTCACGCTTTAGGTGCCAGACTGCCACTTAGTACCTCAACCACCCATGAGATGACACACCAAAAGAAGTACCTGTAACTTGACAGGGCATATTAATTTATACTAGAGCTTGTTTACAGCACAAGAAGCTTCCACTGCATCTATAACCATCTGCCTATTGATCTGTGAGAGAGAGGAGCAGAGACCAATAAATCATCTCCAAATTTCTCTGCTGCTGGATTGAGCCATTCAGCTGCCAGTGCCTCTGGGCTACAGAATCTAAATATCTCTCATCCACTCCAAAGGGCATTTTGTGGGTGAAGGTTCTTTGACCTTTCCCTCCTGTTAGTATGGTGAGGAGGTAATGAGAAAACTCCTCTAAACATCAGATAGGTGGCATCATTTAGAAAACTGCCTTCTTTGGCTTTGTAGAATTTTGTCTGCAGCAGTTTAGCATATTAAAAAGCATCAGGCATAAACAGGGGTGTGTGTGTGTGTGTGGTGTGAGCCTGCGTGCATATGTGGTTTCCAGTAAACTCCCCCCCACAACACACACAAGTATCTGCATTGTAAGTAGCAAGTCTTTCCGCTATCAACTTGCTAGTCTGTATTCTAGCCTTTGCTCTACAGACCTCTTTGCAGACTTGAACCATCTAATGTATCTGTCTCATTCAAAGCAAATAAATAAGAACAAACTCCAGTATGAGACAGGGCTGGAAGAAATGAAAACTCTAGCCTGCTTTTATAGATAGAAACATAGACAAAGGAAGTTTCTGCAAAGCAGAGTCCTGCCTCTGCAGCCACAGTCCATCTTGTCAGTGTTGTGTCCCCTGACCGTGGTTTTGATTGTCATTTATTTTATTTGGGAATGTAGTGGCGATACAATCACTTGCCATTTACAGCAGTTATTTCTGTTCTAGCAAAAGCCTCTGGGAATGAGACTTCACAAGTCTGGGGTTACCATTTTCATTTTTAATGTGTTGATGCTGCTGAAGCAGCATTCTCTCTCTCTCTCTCTTTTAAATTGAGTGGAAAGGTGTGCTGCTGCCCACAGTGGGGGCTGCAGGAAAGGGTCGTCATCACACTGCCTTACCTGGAATGCGATCGTGGTAGGAGAGGATGGGGAGCAAAAAAGCCAAAGCCCCAGATGTAATTAAAATGATTATTTTGTTTTAATGGTAATCATGTTAGTAATTACATCTGTTTCCCAGCCGATCCTGCCCAGGAGTCTTTGGAGACCCATACAATTCTATTGCAATGGCTACAAGGCCTGATGCTGTGAATATGAAGCAGTTGGAATGAGTGTGAACTTCTAGTTCAGACACATTAGTAATTCTCTTACATACTCCAGGCCATTTTTGATTATTTTTTTCTTTAAATAAAAAACCTTTACATTGAAGGAGATGACAAAGCTCTGATAGGACAGAGATTCCTGCTACTCTGTAGAGCTGTCAGTAATCAGTGCTGGCCGTTTTCCTCTCTTTTCTTTTTTTATCCCTGCTTGCCGCCTTCTTCTCTATCCACTCTTTTGCCTCTGTGTGTTTTTTAGAGCTGCATGAATAATTGGCAGTGAATAATTTATCTGGCAAATCTATCCTCCTCCTCTTGGCCCAGCCCCCCTCACAGGATACCTGTAAACAGATCAAGATTTCCTTAGATGTACTTAATATGCAAAATTATCTGACGGAGGTTTTTAAAACTTTCTAGATTGATCACAAACAGTGCTGTGGAATATTCACTATTCAGACTGTGTTGGTTAATTGCGATTGGTCAGAAATCACATGGTTCTGTTTCTGGGATTGGTATGCAAGCACTTCCAGCACAAATACTCTCTTATGTGAATGTAAACTTTGGTTTATTCAATTACTCATCTTGTAACTTTGTAATTCACTTTCTGCAAACATCAATCCCAGTAACACTCAGTGGCACAAATGTCCATGGGATGTGAACACCAAAGAAGGATGCAAGCATAGCCTGAGAGAATGAGTTTAAACATTCAAAAGAATAGTCATTGGAAAATAGTTTTTGTAGAATCCACCTGTGACGGTGCCCCCCCATAAGGCTTTATGAAATATGCTTATGAATGTATATATGACATAACTAGAATATGTTTTATGCTACATGTGCCATGTAACATATCTATGTAAAGGTTATGATCTACTGAATACATTCTTCCTATTTGTATGCATGTATCATTTTTGTACTTGAAGTTAGGAATTTTGGCTGTTTACTTGTTTGATAGCCTTAGTAAAGCATTTGGCCAGCAGATTAAGTGCCCAATCAAGAACCACTTAAGCCAACAATGAACTTGGAGATGCCAATTCACATCGGAGATTTCCCAGGAATGTGGCTTGGCTGGTAAGAAACTCAGTCGTGCATGGACATGTGACTTGCCCATGTGACTCCAAAACTCCATCTTGGAGCTGGACTTTGCATAGGAGCGGGGGGGGGGGGTCTCCACCCATAAGAGACAGTCTACTTAAACCCCTGGGAGACTCCTCCATTTTGTTTTCATCTGGCTAAAGAGAGAGACTCTCCGCCCCCAAGGATACCTGAAAGAAACTGGAACAAAGGACAGTAACTACAGGGGATGTGAGTGATTGATTGCTGGACCCAGACTAGCAGGAGACTAGTCTGTAAAAGGAAGCTTACTGGAACTGGTGAGGTTATATCTGTATTCAGTTTTCTTAAACCTAGACTTGCGGGTTCTATTTTATTTTACATGGTAATTCACTTTGTTCTGTCTGTTACTACTTGGAACCACTTAAATCCTACTTTCTGTATTTAATAAAATTACTTTTTACTTATTAATTAACCCAGAGTATGTATTAATACCTGTGGGGGGTGGGAGGGAACAGCTGTGCATATCTCTCGATCAGCGTTATAGAGGGCGAACTATTTGAGTTTACCCTGTATACGCTTTATACACGGTAAAATGGATTTATTTGGGGTTTGGACCCCATTGGGAGTTGGACATCTGAGTGTTAAAGACAGGAACACTTCTGTAAGTTGCTTTCAGTTAAGCCTACAGCTGTTAGGGGATGTGATTCAGACCTGGGTCTGGGTTTGCAGTAGGCTAACAGGTCTGGCTCAAACCAGGCAGGGCACTGAAGTCCTAAGCTGCCAGGGCAGGAAAGCAGGGGCAGAAGTAGTTTTGGCACATCAGTTGGTACAACCTGTCACACCCAGGACCAGCTCTAGGCACCAGCAAAGCAAGCACATGCTTGGAACAATACAATTCCAGGGATGGCATTCCGGCCTCTTTTTTTTTTTTTTTGCTTGGAGTGGCACATTTTTTTCTTGGGGTGGCAAAAAACCCAGAGCCGGCCCTGGTCACACCACCCAACTCTAGCATATTATTTAAAATATAATAATAATCCCTGCTCAATCACATGGGGATTTAAAAGCCCAAAGATGAGGGAAAGACATTTGTTCACTGGTCAGGCAAATGAATCTCTCTGTTTTGATGTCACTTTCTTTATGAGAGAGTGAATTTAGTTCTGGTAATAAGTGCCAGAGTGATAGCCCTAAAAATTGATTTCCTCCATGACAGCATGTTCTTCAACCTTGACCTAGTGCTGAGATGGGAGGCCTGTTGGTTTACTACTGAGATTACAGTTGCACTGTTGTCTTGTTTGGGTATGGACACCTCTCTCCTAGGAACTAAACTGAGCCCTTTGGTTCATTTTACACACAAGCTACTGATCAGGGGCTGGAAGGTGATAACTTTTGGACTTCAGAACTAGTGCCATCCTGCTGAAAGAGCTTGTATCCCTTCACGAGCCCCTGTACCATGCCCAGACCCTTGGTGGTCTAGAGACTGGCTGAATTCTCGTATCATTAGATCTGTTGTGCCCTATAACGTACTGAGATCCTGTACCACTAGAAATTCCAGGTTCAAAAGTTCTGTGACTTGCTAACATTATTGACCAAAAATGTTTCCTCATTGTTGCCTTTAAATGTTGTTTGAATTTTTAGTGCACATGGAAATGAGGAACTGCATTAGCTGGACGTGCTCTATGCAGGCTTTAGTTGTGACAGCACTTTTTAATCCTGGCCTGCAATTCTTCATACTATTTTAGTTCTAGGAATTCTCAGAGCTCTGCAAAAATAGTTCAGTTCTGACCTGCAACACCTCATCACTGTTACTTCAGTCATAAATCTCTCTTTAGCAGAGACTGCCAGTTATTCTAAAATTTGTCACTGTGAAATGTTTTTGGGATGCAAACATGGGAAAAACTATAATTTGAGAGGATAATTCTGAGTAATAAATACTAGAAAGCGGGACAGTTTGGAGTTTTATAAACTTTACACAGAGAGATGTTTGCACAGGTTGTTACGGAATCTTTATACAGCACACAGTCTGACACATTGAAAGTCCCAGAGAGGGCTGGAAGAAATCTGATTGCATGCAGAAATCTAGGGAGATCAGTCAATAGCTCTTGTTCCTTGTGATGGGCTGTTCACCCCACACCAACCCTGAAGGGGTTAGGGTGGTTCACAAGGGGCCAATTAACCTTACAGGCTGCACCTATGAAGGGTGGGAGGAAGTCAGGCTTGATTGATAAAGTTAATTGATGATGAAACCCAGATGGGCAAGGGCTGGCTGAGCTTGTATAAAGCCAGGAAGTTTGCAGCAGAAAGGGTCTGTCTGGAAAGAGTCTGCCATCACTCTCTTGATACAGACAGATGGATAGGAATAAACCCAAGGGGGAGCAAAATTCCTGAAATCCTAGCTCTGTGGGAAGGGTTTTCTCAGAGGAGTTTCGGGGAAGAAAGCCTGTGGAAGGCAGAGTAGGAAAAAGCAGCAAGGTTTGAGACTGTTTTAGACCTTGGTTGCTTCTGATCAGGTCCCAGGACTAGAACCCAAAGTAGCGGGTGTGCCTGACTTCCTTTACCAGCCACTGAGAAAGTGGCACAGACCAGGAACTGCCAAGGAGGACTGCTTGGAATGGTATGCAGACACTTGGTCCGGAAGGACTTTGATACCCCAGAAGGGAAAACTATATATTGACTAGGCTGGAAGGCTGAGTCAAAAACAGAAAGCACCCCGAGTCCTGGAGAGTGAGAGGGCCGTGGAGCAAGCAAGAATTGGAAGGAGGTGCTCGACCGGATGAGGGCTGAAATATTTGTGAGCTGCCAGTGCTGTGGTGCTTGCTCATTGAAGCTACTTGTACTGCAGTGTGGGAACTTTAAGAGTGCAGTCAGCAGAGCTTCCCTGTTGGGCCAAAGATGAAAGTAATAGAACATCCTCTAGGAAGATGCTGGAGCCCACTAGACCTCCCCATCCCCAGTGCACACTCTAGATATGAATGTCTTACATGGACCTTAAGGGTAACAGTTTGTGCTGCCCCATACACCCACACCTAGAGTCCCTGGGCTTGAGTGCTTAACTCTTATGTTAGTTTTATGCTGGTGAAACATGAACAAGTCCAGTGTGCTTACTCTGGAATAAAGCCCACATAGTGAAGTGAAGGGTAAGACTCTCTAAATTGGATTCAAACTGCTGTCAGGGGGAGAGTCCTTCAACCTAACTACTGCTCCCTTCCAACTCACAGATTTAGTTTCTAAAATTTTCCTGACAGTCCTGGTAGGCATAATAACTTCTGCTTTGTAGTTCATATTCATGGCTGACTCCTTTTTTGATATTGTCTGATTCCCCTGACACTGCTGTTTTTTGACACTCTAGGCGATTGTCCACACCATCCATAGACTGGCCTTAAAGCTCTGTTAGGCAGAATGAGCCTAAAGGAGGCATTGTCTTTAGATGATTTACAGTGAGTGCCTATAGTGTTAGGCAAATAGTTTACTATGTCTGAGGTGTGTGGACTGTATGTGAGAGAGCAAACTGGGAGCTGTGTGCACACAGTGTCAGGACAAGGAGTTTATTTAGATTTTAGTGCCTTCAAACCCTCTAGAAAATGCTATTGGTTTGTAAAGTGTCTGTTTGTTAGTCTTAGTTTTGTGATTGCTGCTGTCAAGGCTGCTTCCCGACTATGAACTTTAGGGTACAAATGTGGGGGCCTGCATAAAAACTTCTAAGCTTAACTACCAGCTTAGATCCGGTCCGTTGCCACCACTCCCAAAGCTAATTCCCTTCCCTGGGTAGCCTTGAGAGACTCTTCACCAATTCCCTGGTGAATACAGATCCAAATCCCTTGGATCTTAAAACAAGGAGAAATTAACCATCCCCCCTCCTTCCTCCCACCAACTCCTGGTGGATCAAGATCCAACCCCCTTGGATCTAAAAACAAGGAAAAATCAATCAGGTTCTTAAAAAGAAGGCTTTTAATTAAAGAAAAAGGTAAAAATCATCTCTGTAAAATCAGGATGGAAAAATAACTTTACAGGGTAATCAAACTTAAAGAGCTCAGAGGACCCCCCTCTAGCCTTAGGTTCAAAGTACAGCAAACAGAGAGAAACACTCTAGCAAAAGGTACATTTACAAGTTGAGAAAACAAAGATAAACTAACACGCCTTGCCTGGCTGTTTACTTACAAGTTTGAAATATGAAAGACTTGTTCAGAAAGATTTGGGGAACCTGGATTGATGTCTGGTCCCTCTCAGTCCCAAGAGCAAACAACTTCCCAAAACACAGAGCACAAACAAAAGCCTTCCCCCCCCCCCCCCCCCCCCAGATTTGAAAGTATCTTGTCCCCTTATTGGTCCTTTGGGTCAGGTGTCAGCTAGGTTACCTGAGCTTCTTAACCCTTTACAGGTAAAAGGATTTTGGAGTCTCTGGCCAGGAGGGATTTGATAGTACTGTACACAGGAGAGCTGTTACCCTTCCCTTTATAGTTATGACAGCTGCACTTGGGCTACAGCCCATGCTTATACTTTGTGAAAGGAGGTGGAGAGCACAAAGTATGGCTAAAAGTATATCACACTGTATTGACATACTTTGGGTGTGCTGGGAGGCAAGAAGTTGACTGCTGAGTACACTTGATGGGCGTGCATGTGTGTGAGACAGACAATGTAATTACATGCCCTGGTCCAGCATTATTGTTTTGATAAAATATTTCCACATCTTGCCTACAGCTCCCTGACCCATTCAGGCTTTTGTGCTTCACCACTTGGAAAGCCTCCTTGAGCAGTGCTGCTTCAGTCTGGCCAGTTCTGGAAACCAATGGAAGTATCCCACTCTTGGTTGCTTGGAATGCACGTAGGAAGACAGGACAGTGATGGATTCCACTTGTGCTCACAGGAACTCCACATTGTGACATGTCCCCATTTCACAGAAGTGTAACAATCCCCTGCAGCAAGTGAATGTTAGACATTTCCAGTGCCATGTCCCATCCATTCAGAATGTGTGTGAACTTTAGACATATCATGGGCTTAGATTTGAGTATTTTGTTTACATCATTGCAGGCCTTGGTGCTTTTTTTGTATTCTATACTATATACTGCTGCTGTGTTGTTTTTAATTTGTATTTATTTTTGCTGGGTTTAAATTCCAGCCCCTATTAGCTCTGACAGGTTAATTTGTGGGCAAAACCACAAGATAGATCTACATCTTTTCTCGCAGACATTTGAAGAGCTGGTCACAATAGGCTCACTTTGATCTGTTTCTTTGGGCACCAAGCTCCTTCCTAGCTGATGGAATGGTAATAATTTCTTTGATTTCTTAGCAACCTTTAATTACTTCCCAACTTTGTACAGCAAACAAGTGGCAGTGTGAGGCATGCAGTGAGAAGGATGTGCTTTCCTTTAATAATCTTAAATAGAAGCATAATGTCCATCTGTAAAAAACCCATCTCTCAACTAGATAAGGTCTTTGAGAAGGTTTCATTTGATTTGTAATCACTAGGTAGAATATAATATCCCAGAAAAAGCAACATTCATAGCTCCCCTCACCCTGCCAGCTTGTGTGTGATTCATGGAGACTGGTCAATTTCTGTACTGCCCTGATTGTTTGAACACTAAAATGTGTCTTTATATTAGAAAAATTGTAAAAGTCAGAGTTCTGCCAGTAGAGGCAAGGCAAGGTCCCTTTCATAGGTTATTGAGAGACTGTGCTATTGACCACATCCTATCCCCACTTCGCCAGCTCTCACATGCGCGCGCACACACACTGAAAAAAAGAGCAAACAGAATCCAGCAAGTGTAAATAGGGAGCACGGAACCTGAATAACGCAGAAATCAGCAGGCTGAGTTTACTCTGACGTACCTCTAGGGTGACCAGATGTCCCGATTTTATAGGGACAGTCCGGATATTTGGGGTTTTGGCCCAAAGGATTCTGCACCGTTCTTGTCAGACATATGTGCACACGATCAGTTTGCAGTAGGATCCAAATGTCAAAAACTTTGAAGTGGGTAAGTAGTTTATTAAAAATGTGGTGAATTGTGCTACACAGAGAAAAGAATAAATGGGAGGGGGGTTAGTGATGGGGATGGATACTGGAGGGCAGGAAGATCTTTCACGAGATTCAGAGGTTATCAGATATCCCTGCTCCATCACTCAAATCCTGATGTCTGTATAAGAAGCTCTGGCAAGGTAGAGTGCCTGGTAAGCCTGAGAATTTCCGGACCCTGAATATTGTTGCCATATAGGTTTTCTTGTCTCTCTTGGTGGTACATGCTCTAATAAATCATAGCAAAAACTTCAAAACCTTTCTGGAAACTTACTCCTCCCTGAATGAGCTATTTCCTCAAAATCAGAGGGTAAAAATTCTCCACCTCTGGGAGTCCTGCCATTTGTCCCAGTTCACTAGCATATACGAGATCCTGACTCTTTAAAACATGTGCCCATGAAGTGAAATGAGAAATGCAACAGAAACTACTGGGGCGGAAAACTCCAAATGGCGTGGAAGTAATGTCTAAAGTGCGCTGGAGATTACAGTCATTTCCACGAGACAACGCTTTGACTGTGTGGGGAGGGATACTGCAGCAAAAGAGGAGGGAAAAACAACCTAAAAATTAAAAATAATCATTCCATTCCAACCAACGTAATTCCCCTGGGGTGGACATAGGGGGACAGAGAAAGGTAGAAAGGGGAGAAAATGGCAGATTTGGATGTCAAGGAGAGGAGTATGTGGGGCAGCAGATAATTCTATGCATCTGCAGTGAAGCTGTCACCTTGGAAAAATAAGATTCCTAGAGCCAAAGGAATCATTTCAGGGCAGAATAAGAAAAACTATATCCAGAAGAATTCTTCAAACAATGCACACCTGAAAGAGAGAGGGGAAAGGTGAGAGCTGAACCTGGATAAACAGGCAGTCATCCATCTAGCATTAGAATAGTGAGGATAAACACACTTTCCAAGCCCCCTCATCCCCAGTACATATATACTCCATGTTAATCATTGCACATAAAGCTAGCCCCAATTCCTCCCTCTTATTGGCTTCTAAAGCTGTGATAATGTCTTCTTCTCCACATAATCTTCTTAGACATTGCTCATGACTCTGAACACTTTTGTTTTTGGGGGCTTGCAGTAAGCAAGAGGGGGGGGGAAGTAGTAGGACGTTAACAAACACTAAAAGTCACCCAAAGAATAGCTCCTTTCAGTTCCCGGGAAAAACAATGCCTGTCTTTTCAAGACCCACCTGAATTCATGGGAAACCTGTGAGCTTGGCATTACCACTTATTTCTGGCAATGGTGGCTTCTCAGCAGCCCTCAGCCCAATTGGAAGCAAAGCATTCTTGTTAAGACCTTGGTTTTGGAGCCTGGTGATAGCCTGTGGTATTGACACTTTCTATGAGTGAATACAGACTAGTTCAAGCCCATGATGTTGCAGACCACACAGCACCAAGGAAGACTTATTTAGTCTAGAAAAGGCTAGAGATGGAGTGACTAAGTAATGGAGAAGTGCTGTTGGCTATTAGTTTTGGTTTTACATTTTTGCTCTGCACCGTTTATAACATGCTCCTAGTAGCTTGAAAAATTAAATATCTTTTGCTACCAGTTGCCCTTTTTTTCTAATCAGTAAACATTGATTCCACTGAAGTTTCTAACGGAATAGAAATGACATGGTTCCTCTTTGTTTACTTCTCTTTTTGTGTATTGGCATCAGCATTTAGGTCCGTAGGTGTGTGGCTTCTGCTGGAAATAGGTTTGCTTGTTAACGGTTTGTTGCAAATCAGGCAGCAGGGGGAGCTCGCATGGAGTAACTACATGGTGTGGAACATCAAAGAATATTACAAAAAATAAATAAATTATCTTTTGCCTGTTATATGATTTATTCTAACAGAAACAGATACTTTGGGGATATCTTTTCAGGCTTGGAGCCTAGATTGGTTGCACATAATATGCGTGTGCATACACTCTGACACAGGACTCTGTGAATGAAACAGACACTTGGGTATGGAGATCAATACCTGGTCTGTGTACATGCAGATATATGGTTGTCATGGGTCTGTATTTTGCAGGCATAACTTAGGTACCAAGTTTTGAACATTTAACCTTTGAATGTCAAGGACACTTGAAACCATTATTATTAGGTAGATCAAATTTGGGACCAAATTGCTTTGAGTGCCCATTCAGCATGCTTTACAGAAGATCCACCACCACTTCTTAAATATGCACCCATCTCCTTTTAAAGATTTATGTTGTGGTGATCTTCCTTGGGCAAGAGGAGCAAGATGACTCCTTTTCATCAACATCCCACCTACAAGGGGAAGGAGATTTATTTCAGCACAGCAGCAGGTTATCCCCATCGTTTCCAGGGTGAAGTATGATTGGTTGTGTGGCGCTCCCATTTGGCTGGCTAAAAAGATGGCGGTCTGACCTGAAAACCAAACCTTGAACTAGATTTGCTTGGGCCTGCCACTCTGTAACACATTTTTACTTAAACTATTGATTTTGTTTTTAAACACTCCACCTTCTGCTACTCATCCCTTCAATATTCCCAGTATCTAGAGTTCTACCTCTTTAATTATGAATTCTGTGCACATATGTATAGTGCCTTCCATCTTAGGATATCAAAGCTCTTTACAAATATTAATGAATTGAGCCTCACAACAGTCTTTTGAGGTGGGTACATATTATCCCCATTATATAGATAGGGAAGTTGAGGCACAGTGAAGTTAAGGCCAAAAACTTCTAAGGCACCTATAATTTCAGGGTGCCATAATTCTTAGGTGTCTGACTTGAGACACTTTCCTCACTTTCAGTGGGGCTAAGCACTCACAGCTTAAATTGACTTTAATCAGAGTTGTGGTGAAAATCAGACTGTGGATCTTTCTGGTAGAGCACCTAAAATTAGAAGTCACGTTTGAAAATCTTTGACCTTTAGCCTTGGAGATGCCAGTCTTGTATGTCCATTTTTCACAAATGTGAAACTGTCCTCAGTGATCGTGTTCACAAATGTCCTCTCACAAATTTCACAGTCACAAGGTTCTGTCCTTCATTTACTGCCCAGTTCAATCCTGGCTTGTTTACGTCTCATTTTGCTGAATAATTTGCTGCCTGCACTTAAGGATGAGTAGTCCTGTAATGATATTCAGCATCACATGAATACTGGGCTAAATCTCAAACAGAACCTGGACTTAGAAGCAGAAAACATTTTTTAGACTGGGTTCTTTAGATTTCATCTGCCTAGTCTCATCTTATCCACTCTACACCCCCAGCCCAGTTCTTGCAGCCTCCTCTAGTTTGTGATTCCCTATGCCTCACCTTGCTCACCCTTTACTTCTTGGCCTGCTTCACTTTTACATCCATCCCAACTCATCTGTCCTTCCTATTTATAACTAATTAAATAAAAATGACAATGTCAGTTAGTGCCCAGACCAAACCAAAGTGACTGTTCAAGCTTTACCTAAAGTGGGTTGGATCTAAGTGCAGGTATTTTGTTTCCTACAAGAAGGCCTGTCTTCATATCACCCCATCCGTGGCTTCAAGAAAATTTGATGCTGAGCAGCAGTGCACACACCTCTTTGATCATCTCAGTGCTGTGGTGCTGATCTCAGACCCATTCCCTTCTGAGCAACAGAACTGGGCAAATGTGCAGTAAATGAGCTTTGTAAATATGCTTTTTCAGTTCTCTTTTTTCCCTGTCTCTTTGCTCCTGCTGTGTCTCTGCCACTCTGCCTTGCTCTCCAAATGTCAGACTCTCTTCTTATTTTTCAGCTCCAGTGGTTCCCATTCTATTGGCTCAGTCACCAGCACCATCTCTCTCTCCCTTTTGGCTTTTTGATATTAGTTTAATAATACACAATGGGCTTTAAAGGTAGCCTCCCACAAAAAAAAAATCTGGACAAATGCTATAAGCGAGAGAGAGTCAAGAAACCAAAAAAGTGCACCTGCACACAAGCTTTGTGTTTTAATACAATCCAAATAACTGCAGACAGGATTAATCTGTCCTGGTGACATGGGCAGAAGACGAGAGAAGAGGAGCTGTGCCCCTAGTTTATTGCCATTGAAACATCCATTATGCCATGTTGAGGTGATGATGGGTTTTTGACTGTAACTTGCAAAATCAGATCACAGCATGGTATTTGGTCCTTTCTGTGTCAGGTGCTTCTGTTCCTTCCTCTCAGATGGCATTGGGCAGCACTTCGTGGTCTGTAGATTGAAGGCTCTGCTTCTGGAGGTGGAACAGAAGCAGAGGGATTGTAATCTGTGGGAACTCTGTAGGACCTACTGCAAGGATAGTATAAAATGCTGTTGTAAATCAAACTGTGAGGGAAGCATGGGAGCTAGGGAAGAGAAGCAGAGGTGTAATTAAGTTGGCCAACTTCTGTTCAGTCAGTGTATGAGTGACTTTTGCCACCAGTACATACTTGCATGCATACTCCATATTGATAGTGCTCGAACCTAGACATACTATGTCTAGCTTAAGCCAGTGTTACCATGAGCACTAAATTGACTCTCAGATTTAGGAAGAGAATAAGTGTTGGTAATGAATATGCTGATAAACCTATCAGATTAGTGACTCCAGTTCCTGTTTCTCTGCCAGAGTAGACAATGTGCTAGTAGAAAACACTTGTGTCTTTCTGTTAGGGGCGGGTCCAGGATGAAACCCCAGGATCCAAGCCCCTCTGAACTTTGGAAAAGTGTGGCTCCAGAGCAGAATTTTGCAGCTTGGGCCTATCTCTGTTTCATACCATGGCTTGGAATAAGTGAACAAACTGAATGGCTAACAAAAATTCTGATCTGTGTAATTGTGAGATCGAAGCCCAACATGGAGCAGGAACTACTGAGCCAACACATAAAAATAACTATTGTATATGCTAAAGACACATGGCCAGATGTGCAGTTACAGAGTCTCATTTGCTCTCATGTCTCCCTGGAGTGAATGTTACCTACCCCGAGAACTGCATGCCAGTCCTTATTTCTGAAGATTGGTCAAGGGAGAGCAAGACTATTAAAGCATAAAGCTGTTCCAGTGCAGTGGTTAGTTTATAGTCCGTGAAGTGTCTGCCCCAGTTTGCAGTTTGCTGGGAGGCTGGGAGGACAGGTGGTTATTCTTTTGCTATGTGTATTTTATGCATTTGATGAGGATGATTTTGTAAAAAGGCTGCTACCCCTATTAATGAATTCCCAAGGCAATAGGAGATCCAGGGCCGCCCAGAGGATTCAGGGGGCCTGGGGCAAAGCAATTTCGGGGGCCCCTTCCATAAAAAAAAAAGTTGCAATACTATAGTAACATGTATTTGGAAATGTAAAAATTAACTAGTGAAATACATTCAAAAATTAATTTGTAATAATTTGAAAATACACTAAATACATTATTTAAAAACATTAAATGCTTTAGTGGTATGTATACATTTGCAATTACATAATGGGCTGTTGCTGGGTGATGGTGATGGTTGGTGCCAATGGGCTGTCACTGCCTGGGGGTGGTGCTGCTGTTGCCCAGGGCTGGGTGGGGAGCTGGGCTCTGGGTTGGGGGGTGCCTGGCTCACAGGGGACTCAGGGCTGTGGGGAGATAGGGTCAGGGGGGTGTCTGGCTCAGAGGGGCTGGGCTCGGAGCTGGGGGTCAGGGCTGTGGGGGGGATGGGGTCAGGGGGGTGTCCGGCTCAGAGGGGCTGGGCTCGGAGCTGGGGGTCAGGGCTGTGGGGGGATGGGGTCAGGGAGGTGTTTGGCTCACAGGGGCTGGGTTCAGGGCTGTGGGGAGATGGGGTCAGGGGGGTGTCCAGCTCAGAGGGGCTGGGCTCGGAGCTGGGGGTCAGGGCTGTGGCGGGATGGGGTCAGGGAGGTGTCTGGCTCACAGGGGCTGGGCTCATGGCTGTGGGGAGATGGGGTCAGGGGGGTGTCCAACTCAGAGGGGCTGGGCTCAGAGCTGGGGGTCAGGGCTGTGGAGAGGATGAGGTCGGGGGGGTGTCCGGCTCAGAGGGGCTGGGCTCGGAGCTGGGGGTCAGGGCTGTGGGGGGGATGGGGTCGGGGGGTGTCCGGCTCAGAGGGGCTGGGCTCGGAGCTGGAGGTCAGGGCTGTGCAGGGATGGGGTCAGGGGGGTGTTCGGCTCACAGGGGCTGGGCTCAGGGCTGTGGGGAGATGGGGTCAGGGGGGTGTCCAGCTCAGAGGGGCTGGGCTCGGAGCTGGGGGTCAGGGCTGTGGAGAGGATGGGGTCGGGGGGTGCCAGGCCCCTTACCATGCCGCTTACCCCTTCTCCTGGAGCCTCAGCACACTGCGTCCAGCGCTGCAGCGGCGTGGTGTTTCCAGTGGGGCATGAGCTCCCGCCGCTTGGTCACAGCTCGCACCCCCGCCCCCTTACCAGCTGAGACGCCGGGGGCTGTGGGAAGACGGAGGCGGAGGGAGCCCTAAAAGCACAATCTATCTCTAACTGCCCTGCAAATTCTACATTTTTCAACCAGCTCGCATCCCTAAGGCTTGTCACACTGGGCACGAATCCTTGTCATGTACTGCTCCTTACGCAGGCTTGTATTTGACCTAGTGTATGTTTTTCATAAGGACACTTGAAGTTGCCGGTAGGGGGTTAGCATTCATTTAGAAGATGGCAGATCCATTTCCTAGTCGTGCTCTACTTTTCTGAAGCTTTGCCAAGGAGTGAAGTGTCCATGGTGTGTTGGGTTTCCTGGCCAACCCCTTCTGCAAAGGTCTGCACAGTAGAGCATGAGTGGCCGTGTCCTGCTGGAGAGAGCATTCTTGAAACATCCAGCTGGGGATATAAATCTCTCTGGGATATACGTCCTGTTTGGTGTCAGACACGTTACCAATACAGTGGGGATAGCGCCTCCTCCTGGCCCCAATCACATGACTTTAACACATGTTTCTAGAACCTGGTTCTCCCTAGATGGGGTTGGGGTCAGGTGGAGGAGCAAAGGCTGGAGTGTAAGTGAAATGATTGCATTCTGGGGTCCCCCTGGGGAAGGACAGCCAGGGGGTGGAAGGGAAGAGAAGGGGGAAACTGAGGCAAGTTGGGTAGAAGAGAGGGCAAACAAATATCTCAAGGCCAGGAAGCAGACTTGGCAAGCAGCGAGGTCTATTAGTCACGTCCATTCTGCACGTTTGCGCTTCAGGCTGGGCTGCGGCAGACATGCTTTTTTTGTTTTTGGTTAAAAAGCCTCATCGGAGCGTTATGGAATTGGAATGTGAAGGGTAATTGAGCTGAAAGTCATTCTCTTCCTGCAGTCGGCGCGATAGGAGTGATTGAAGCTCCCTCAAACGCCAGCCTGGGAATCCTGATGGAAGAGCGCGTGGCAGCTGGAGAAGAGGGGGAAGGGAGGAGTAGGAGCTAGGGAGAGGGAAGCACAGTTCTCTCCTGTATAGTGACTGTCTCCAGTTCATAACTGCAGAATACCGCCCAGGGTTTTATTTTCCAGTGTGTCCTGTCCCCCGAGGTCATGCTGAGTCCCTGTACCCCAAGCTTTTAGTTGCACAACAGATGATCTTTAAGGGAACAGAATTTGGGAGAAGCTGGGTTAGTGACAAATGAAAGTTTTGTGTGTAATAAGCACACAAAGGTAAATAGATTCCCTGGACTGTAATCTCCATTTCTGCAGCCACAAGCTTCACAACACTTGAATTAGTCCCTTCTCCTCTCACTGCATCTTCCTTTGTTCTCTTTTTGGTGATGGTGTCATTGGTTCATGATTAAACCCTCCTGTTGTATCCTGTCACCATTTCCAGAGCCTCCCCTTGACATCCTAGTGCTGGTCACACATCCCTTAGGCCATGTACATTCTGTAAAAGGCTGCATAATATTGACTAGATCAGCCAGATGCATTATATTTTAAATGATTGGAAGGGCTGGAAAAAAAGATGGAATCTGACTGGCTAGGATAGGTGCTGTTATTGGGTATAACTGGTTGAGAATGAATGTGGTAGTCCCGTTCCCTGCCTTTAATGCAGGTGAGTAACACGCTGCAGCAAATGAGCTTACACAGCTACCGGCATTATGTCAGAGGAGGGGGTTAGCAGAAAATTCCTGTCCTTCAAGCCCATCCACTGACATGCAAACGCTTGGTATGACTGTACACCTTGCTAGGTGTTATTGATTGCAAAACAGGCTGAGTTAAATGTGTCTCATTAGTATTTGTTTTGGTCCCTTCCCTAAACTCCGATGTGTGGAGAAGATGCTTCTTATCTCTCTCTTGCAGGTTTTCTTTCTAGAGGATTCTACTTGCTGGTGACAAGCCCGGTCTTTGTAACAGTTGGGCCACTTTCCCTGATTTCAGAAGGAAGAGTGAGCTTGAGAAGCTGACACAAAATCACAGAAATTCAGTTGAAAGGCTGTTAAGGCTATTTTTTAAAAGCAGTGTTCATTCAATAATGTGCAGCTGAAATATTGATTGCCTTGCTCAGTGAGATTAATCAATCTATCAAAATAGACAATTTGCATGTGCAGTTAATTTGGGGTAAACTTTTGAATCATCATCTTCTTAGCATATGCACAGTGTGCCTCAGGTGGCACGTGATCAGGATCCATCACCCAATGTGGTCTGCTGGTTGGATCATTAGCTTGCCCGGGCCAGGTACTGATGTGGAGTGCAACATGAATGCTGATCCATGCCCACCAACTTTTGAATGTATGTGCATGAGCTGGATAGTGGGATAGCTGATTACTCAGTCATTATCTTTGGGTCTGAC
The DNA here is from genome assembly GCF_011386835.1 of Chrysemys picta bellii. Classification (NCBI taxonomy): domain Eukaryota; kingdom Metazoa; phylum Chordata; order Testudines; family Emydidae; genus Chrysemys; species Chrysemys picta. The sequence goes on along the minus strand of NC_088797.1, from coordinate 86,706,681 downwards.
TTTTTAGACCTGCAGACAGTATTAAGGATTTTGATACCCTATGGTCATCCATTTTCTATCTTTTCTTGTGCCATGGCCAGGCCACTGTCACTTCTAGTCTACAAAATATCCCTTTAGTTTGTTCTCATTCATTTTTGTTCTCCTACTGTATCTATCTGCAGGAGGCTCAGTTGACCTTTTTACATACTTCGGTGGCCACTGGCTAGCTCCCATTCTATCTTTCTGGTGAGGTCCTTGTCATAGTTACTGAGGTAACTGCACCTCTGACCCCTTTGTGGCCTCCTTTAGGGCACCTGCCAAAGTCTCAGGTCTCTGGCCATCACTTTCTTGGGGCGGGAACCTGTGTTCCTCTCCCTCCAGACTGGGGGGATCTAGGCTGCAATTCTTCCTGCCATTAATTCACTGTGCTCACCTTGGCAGGCCTGACTTGAGTTCAGTCCCTCTAGTCCTGTTTTTTTCCTGGGCAGTGGGCAATAACAGGGTTAACCAGTGACCAGCCAGCCTTCACAAAGCAGAATACCATTTATTCAGAACAAAAACATTGCAGAGAAAACATATCATAAAACAAGAAACAGCTGATACACATGTTCACCAGGTTGTATCTGTCTACCACATAGGGACCTCATGGTTTTCAAAATACCTCAGGCCCTTTCTGCAGAGTCTGACCCTGTAGTCAGAGTCTCATGTCAGCTCTTGCATCAGGTGAGAGCAACCCTATCTCCTGTGTCAGGCTAGTCACTTTTTACAGCTTTTCAGTCCTTTGCCAAGTTTCTCTAACCAGGTAAAACTAGTCTGTGCAATTTCCCCCAGCTGAGTGATGCTTCTCCAGACTTGTTTACCTGTCTAGGGACTTACATTAATTATCCCCCCAGTCCATACAGACACACATAACACTTTTATCAAGTTGATGCAATGATCTTTGGATATTCTGTGATTCTCAAGTTCATTCATGGGTACTGCGTGGCTTGGCTTGTTTTAACCTCTTCATGCTTGGTAGATAACAATACCAGGTGAGAGGGGATACTAAGTCACACTTTTTAAATAAAAATAAATCAGAAGTTTCCCAGTTCTCTCCACAGGCTCATGTTTTAATTCCTGAGCATGGCTAGTTGGATATAGGCATGTCAAGGATGTAAATGTGTCAGCAACCATTTGTGTCAATTGTTTCTTATTGTAATGCACCACGATATATTAAAGTGTTGGAAATCTTTGTTCAAAGACTTTCACCCCATTTGTTTAGTTTGCAACTTTTAGATGCTAAATAAGAAGTAAAAGAAATGGTTCTACCTGCTGTATCACATTCTATTTCTTTGGAAGCTGGTTTATCACATAAACAATGGGTCTACATTTTCCCCTTCCATGCCTACATCTGGTCTTCAGTGCAGACACCTTTGCTGTACTGCTTGAAGGTGGCTCTGCCATGGTGTCTGTAGGATAAATGCAAAACTAAGGTGCTGTTATAGACATCACCACATGGTAATCCCATGTCTCCCTCTTCCCATTTTATGAGGGAGCAAGTACAGTGTTGTATGCTAAACATTTGCTTTACCGTAACTTTTCTGTGTAAACCAAACCTATAAACCTTGACTGCAGTTTTAACAGGCAAGGTGTACTAGTCCACCTCTTTTTATATGTCTTGTATAACCATGTTTTGTTGTTGGGCTTGAGATGCCTGTGATAACCAAGCAGTCACCAGAGGGCTGCGTAAACAATTTATTGTGCGGAACAGTTGTTGATGTCATGAGTGGGAAGTATTTTCAGATATTCTCTAGCTAGGTCAGAATCATCGGTGGTATATCAATAGGATCTTATTTCCCTCTAAGTGTTATCCAATAAATTTGCTGCATCCACTCCCAAGCTGCAAAGCACTGAGGTCTGTGTTTAAGGTATTTATCCATCCGCATTCCCCATCCATTAGAAATGGTTCCTGAAATCAAAGATGTCCAAAAGCAATGAAGAAAGCTGTTGTAACATGGTTACTTTTCTGGTATTTTGGGTTCAAATTTGCTATGAAGTGATATATAGCCTGTGGAACATGAAAACTGCTTTTTTCCGCATAGTTTACAAATGAAGACCTGTCAAAAACCCCTTTAAGTAGAGTCAGAACTTATTTTTCGTGATACATTGAACCTTTCAAAGGCTTCCCATCAATCTCAGTTCCTCTCTTCACCCTACTTCCCCCCACACACCCCAACTTTATCTCAGTTCTTCTTGGTTTGGAAGGCTATGATCTGGCCTAGGTAGTCGTCCCCATTCTCTGCTTCTATGTCTTCCTATCCACTAGGATCTTTTCCTTATTTGGCATTTATTTTGTGGGCAACATTGATATTCACTATGTTTATCCTGAGTGCACATTCCTCCAAAAGCACATGGGAGTGGGGAAGGAGAGGAATGTGGATAGGAAGGAAATGTGAACCATCCAGACATTAACAATTTAAGTAACCATTTGGTCATCTGGATCCACAGCTTCCTTTAGGAAAAGATTTGGTTAGCCAATTGGTATCTGGAAGTTTTTCAAAGGGTGTATGTGTGTACAAACTCACACTCCATCTCCGAGAGAGACGCACCTCTTTGTCAGAAATCCTAGGACATCATTCCTGGACAGTGTCATTTGCCTAATCGGCATTTCTGATGCCACTGCTTTATTCCTAGAAGTGTTATAAAAATGATGTGAGAAATATGGTGACAGCCTCAGTGGTTAGCTAAACCTGTGCCTTGATTAACCATAGGAATCCACCACAGGTTAGGAAGCTGTGGTGTATACCCTTTTCTCCACACCCATGCCCCTGAAATGTGTTTGTTGCTATGTCTTGTGCAGTTGAAATATTACTCTCTGGCCAGCTGTGAGCTTTGATGCATGGTGCAGCCTGTCACAAACTACAGAGAGGTGAATGTAGTGAGTGTGACTTTGTCAGAGTTGGTGGGGTTGTTTGTTCCTTTTCTCCAATAATTCATCAAATTCCAGATCAGGTGTTTTGTTCTCAAAGCATTTAGGAAAAAATAAAAGTAAGAAATTGTGTCAAATTGTGAAAGGTGCCAGACTGAAAGCCCTGGATGCTGACTATATCCCACTGTCTATTCACTCAGTAGGTACAGAAGGTGCCATGGCAATGGGTCCCAGTCTTGATCTGGAGGGACCATGTCTAGTTCAGGCTCAGTGCCCATCTGATTAGTGTTCTCCATGTGGGGATTGCCTACAAGAGCACCAATGAGATGGTGATATTAATTATGTGGGCCCTTGTCCATTGAGAACCGCACTGACACCCGCCAAATAGCCAGCAGATGGTAACAACTTTCCATCGCTACCTATCAGAGGGAAATTCAACCTCTCAATCTTCAGTGAAACTTCAACATCTCATTACCAATCCGTCCCATTCCCCCATTTGGAGAAATAAGTAGTGACTCCCACTTTAACTGCCAGACACATAAGAAGTTAAGATATAGTGTCATCTTACAAATAACAAGCATACATTTGAGTGAAAGAGGAAATGTTCACTTCCTGCTCCCCATGCTGTGCAAGATACCCAGAAAAAGAAAAATTCTTCGACTTAAAATGCCCGTGTCCCACTTGGACAAACTGATATTATTTCACTATCCTTCCATTGAACCTTTGTTCTTTTTTTAATGCATTTGTTTATTGGTGCTAATGGGCAAGGTATATTTGTTACTATGTTTTATTGCACCTAACAGTCAGCCTGCTCCTGAGCCATGGGCCAGTGCTTTGATTGTGACATTGCAGTTATTTCAAATGATTTCACAAATGCTAGGCTGTGGCATCACTGAATGATTCAGGCTTGAGCATGAGACTGAGGAGAGCTAGTCTGTACACGAATACCCTGGCTATTAGCAAGAATGATGAAGAAAATACAGGGAAAAGGAAAGGGCAGTTTAGTGAAATGTTGATATTTATTTTAAATTTGCCTGACTCTAACAAAGGCTATTGCAATGGAGGAGGAGATGTGGTGTGATTGTTCAGGCTTTCTAACACGCCAGTGGGAATCTGTTGAATGGAAATTGTGTTGGTGACAAGTGCATGTGGTAGCAGAATGCAGACCCCTAAAGATCTGAAGAAAGGATGCCTTAATTCAGTGATTCTCGCAATTGGTACGTACGCAGAGGTCTTCCAGGGGGCGCATCAACTCATCTAGATATTTCCCTAGTTTTACAGCAGACTATGTAAAAAGCACTAGTGAAGTCAGTACAAACTAAAATTTCATACAGACAATGACTTGTTTATGCTGCTCTATATACTGTGTACTGAAATGTAAGTACTATATTTATATTCCAATTGATTTATTTTATAATTATATGGTAAAAATGAGAAAGTCAGCAATTTTTCTGTAACAGTGTGACACTTTTGTATTTTTATGTCTGATTTTGTAAGCAAGTAGTTTTTAAGTGAGGTGAAACTTGGGGGTACACAAGAGAAATCAGACTCCTGAAAGGGGTACAGTAGTCTGGAAAGGTTTGAGAAATACAGCCTTAATTTATTGATCTGTTCTTTTATAGATGTCACACATCTTCAGTTTGCTACAGATCCATCTGGTTCTGGGTTTTTGTTTTTGTTTTTTGTTTTTTTGATGTCCTGTTTTCAAATATACAAGAGAGGAGAGCTAATGGGATGTTGCACTTGGTGTGATTGCCTTGGAGAGCACAGTCACAAGAATGGAAAGTCTCCCACCTCTCTTTGTGAGGATGGAGTTTAAGGGAATTAACTTGGTTGTGGATGAGCCAAGCTGGTAAAGATAATAGATTATGTATGAGCCTTTCACTATGATAAGCCAGGGTTCAAATATTGCTTTGGCCACAAATAATTTGACTTTTCTGTGGCTACTGTATACTACACAACCAACATACAGTTCATCCCAATTGCACTGAGAGTTGCTCAGGAGAACTCCAGGACTGATATGGCAGGGGCTGAATATAAAGTAGATGATTATCTGAGCACCTTTAACATTTCTACATATGTGTGCAGATGGGTGAGCTGGGCCTGCCAAAACAGAGAGGAACTAGATGAAATAATGGTAGTTTCTTCTTCGAAGTGTGTGTCCTTATGGGCAGACTGCTGTAGGTGCACTTGCATCCCTGCGCTGCTGATCTGAGAACTTTGGTAGCAGTGTCTGTTCAGCCCAGACATAGAATCATAGAACTAGAAGGGACCTCGAGAGGTCATCTAGTCCAGTACCCTGCACTCGTGGCAGGATTTATTATCTAGACCATTCCTGACAGATGTTTGTCTAACCTGCTCTTAAAAAGGAGATTCTGCAACCTCCCTAGGAAATTTAATCCAGTGCTTACCCACCCTGACGATTAGGAAGTTTTTCCTAATGTCCAACCTAAACCTCCCTTGCTGCAATTTAAGCCATTGCTTCTTGTCCTATCCTCAGAGGTTAAGAAAAACAATTTTTCTTCCTCCTCCTTGTAACAACCTTTTACATACTTGAAAACTGTTATGTCCAGGGCCGGCTCCAGGGTTTTGGCCACCCCAAGCAGCCAAAAAAAAAAAAAAAAAAAGCTGCGATCGCGATCTGCGGCGGCAATTTGGCAGGAGGTCCTTTGCTCCCAACGGGAGTGAGGGACCGTCCGCCAAATTGCCGCCGAATACCTGGACATGCCGCCCCTCTCCGGAGCGGCCGCCCCAAGCACCTGCTTGCCAGGCTGGTGCCTGGAGCCGGCCCTGGTTATGTCCCTTTTCAGTCTTCTCTTTTCCAGACTAAACAAACCCAATTTTTTAAATTTTCCCTCATGTTTTCTAGACCTTTAATCATTTTTGTTGCTCTTCCCTGGACTCTCTCCAGTTTGTCCACATCCTTCCTGAAATATGGCGCCCACGACTGGACACAATACTCCAGTTGAGGCCTAATCAGAGTGGAGTAGAGTGGAAGAATTATTTCTCGTGTCTTGCTTACAACACTCCTGCTAATACATCCCAAAATGATGTTCACTTTTTCTGCAACAGCATTACACTGTTGACTCATATTTAGTTTGTGGTCCACTATGACCCCAAGATCACTTTCCACAGTACTCCTTCCTAGGTAGTCATTTCCCATTTTGTATGTGTGCAACTGATTGTTCCTTACTAAATGGAATACTTTGCATTTGTCCTTATTGAATTTCATCCTATTTATTTCAGACCATTTCTCCGGTTTGTCCAGATCATTTTGAATTTTAATCCTATCCTCCAAAGCACTTGCAACCCCTCCCAGCTTGGTATAGTCCACAAACATTATAAGTGCACTCTGTATGCCATTATCTAAATCATTGATGAAGATGTTGAACAGAACCAGACCCAGAACTGATCCCTGCAGGACCCCACTGCCCCCCCACCCATGCCCTTCCAGCATGACTGTGAACCACTGATAACTACTCTCTGGGAATGGTTTTCCAACCAGTTTTGCACCCACCTTATAGTAGCTCCATCTAGGTTGGTTTTCCCTAGTTTGTTTATGAAAAGGTCAAGCGAGACAGTATCAAAAGCTTTACTAAAGTCAAGATATACCACATCTATCGCTTCCCCCCCATCCACTAGACTTGTTACCCTGTCAAAGAAAGCTATCAGGTTGGTTTGACACGATTTGTTTTTATCTTTTATCGATTATCTTTCCTACACAGTGGGATAGTTTCCTCTTGTGCCCTTACTAATATCTCTTTGAAAAACTGCCAACTGTCTTCAATTGTTTTTCCCCTTAGATTTGCTTCCCATGGGATTGTACCTACCAACTCCTGAGTTTGCTAAAGTGAAATCCTTCTTGAATTTGCCTTCTTGAAATCCATTGTCTTTATTTTGCTGTTCTCCCTCCTATCATTCCTTAGAATCATGAACTCTATCATTTCATAATGACTTTCACCCAACCTGCCTTCCACTTTCAAATTCTCAACCAGTCCTTCCCTATTTGTCAAAATCAAATCTAGAACAGCGTCTCACCTAGTAGCTTTCTCCACCTTCTGAAATAAAAAATTGTCTCCAATCCAAGAATTTATTGGATAATCTCTGCCCTGCTGTGTTATTTTCCCAACGGATGTCTGGGTAGTTGAAGTCCCCCATCACCACCAAGTCCTGTGCTTTGGATGATTTTGTTAGTTATTTAAAAAAAGCCTCATCCACCTCTTCTTCCTGGTTAGGTAGTTGGTAGTAGACCCCCTACCATGACATCACCCTTGTTTTTTATTCCTTTTATCCTTACCCAGAGACTTTCAACAAGTCTGTCTCCTATTTCCATCTCAATCTCAGTCCAAGTGTGTACATTTTTAATATATAAGGCAACACCTCCTCCCATTTTTTCCTGCCGGTTCTTCCTGAGCAAGCTGTACCCTTCTATACCAATATTCCAATCATGCGTATTATCCCACCAGGTCACTGTGATGCCAACTATGTTGTAGTTGTGTTTATTTACTAGCATTTTGAGTTCTTCCTGTTTATTCCCCATACTTCTTGCATTAGTATACAGACATCTAAGATACTGATTTGATTTCTCCCCCCCCCCCAGTTCTGTCTTGTCTCTTCTTTATCTCTGCTATAACAGCCCATGCTCCCTCCAAATTCCAAACCTTCTCCCAGGTTTCCATGTTCTTGACTTACCTGTGGGCTTTGATCGCCTGCCCCCTTCGAACCTAGTTTAAAGCCCTTCTCACTAGGTTAAACAGTCTGTATCCAAATATGCTCTTCCCCTTCCTCGATAGGTGGACCCCATCTCCGCTTAGCAGTCCTTCCTCCTGGAACAGCATCCCCTGGTCAAGGAAGCCGAAGCCCCCCTGGTGACACCATCTTTGCAGCCAACCTAGTTTAAAGCCCTTCTCACTAGGTTAAACAGTCTGTATCCAAATATGCTCTTCCCCTTCCTCGATAGGTGGACCCCATCTCTGCTTAGCAGTCCTTCCTCCTGGAACAGCATCCCCTGGTCAAGGAAGCCGAAGCCCCCCTGGTGACACCATCTTTGCAGCCAGGCATTCACCTCCAGAATGCATCTGTCTCTGCCTGGACCCCTACCTGTAAGGACTGAAGAGAACACCATCTGTGCTCTGAACTCCTTCACCCGTACTCCCAGAACTCTGTAGTCACTTCTGATCTGTTGAGGATAATGCCTCACAGTATCATTAGTGCCCACGTGGATGAGTAGCATGGGGTAGTAGTCAGAGGGCCGGATGATCTTTGACAATCCCTCCATAACATCTCGGATACGGGCCCCTGGCAGGCAGCATACCACCTCCCAGGATGCCATATCAGGGCGACAGAGGGGTGCCTCCGTCCCCCTCAGAAGAGAGTCACCAACCATCACTACCCTACATTTCCTCCTTGGAGTGGTGGCTGTGATCCTCCCAGCCTTGGGGGTACATGGCTTCTCCACCTTCACCTTTATTGAACAGCTCAATAAAGGTGTTGAGCTTTGAATAATTGACAGTCAGTCATATTTTGTCATAGTTTCCTTGTGGTAAAATGATTAGAGTTTGCACTTTTTTTTTTTAAATCCAAGCATTGCAAAGACACTCGTAAAGATGTGATGGAAAAGCCCTGATGAGAGCAGGTCTGTTGGATCCTCAAGGGGTTGTAGTTGGCCGGTCTGTGAATAGAAGTCTTTGTGCAACAGAACAACAGGTCGTCTTTTAAAAGCATTTCTCTGCTCCCCACCACCTTTTTGCTGCTTGTTACAAATTTTACAGCATGAATATCTGGGTTTATGAGTCGGAAGAAAGACAGTCATGATAGTGAGGGAAGGGCAGGCATGTTTTATTGACCTCTCAACAGGATGGAGACACTGTGTAAATTACACCATTTGTGTATGTTTTGTGAGGTCACAAATGGCAATGTTGTATGTACCATCAAGAACCCCACTAAACAGACAACCTTCCTGCCCCAAAATACTTTCTTAACCATTTTTCCGGCAGGGGTTTCTCTCAGAGGGCTTTGTTGTTTCATGTCATATATCTTGGTTCGGCGCGTGGAAAGTGCTTTCATTTAACAGATCTTTTATTGGGTCGATTTCCTGTTGCTTTTTTCCTTTGGGCACACTTGGGGGAATTTATTTGTTTAACAGGTTTATTCCTGTGTCAGGTATTATTTTAAAGGGCTTCTCTGTATTTCTGTAGACAGTTTGATTTTCTGTGTGGAAAATTTATTCTGTTACTGGCTTGCTCCTGTGACAAGGGTACATCTAAGTGGGTTCCATTGTGCTACTAGGCAGCTTGGTGTGTATTTTACAAACCGGCTGACATCGGAAATGAAAGACAATGATGACCTTATATTAGGGCTTTACAGCCTCAGTATTCTCTTCCTAATCACCAGTAGGGTTTGTTCAGTTTGGATAGTTGTAGTGATACCATATATGGGAGAAAGAGTTTAAAGGGACACTGCTAAATACCTTTTAGACAGCTTTTTAACTGTTATAAAATCACCGTAGAAGCTGGAAAATGCTATTTAATTGTTTTTTTATTCCCTCCCCCCCCCCTCCTTGTGTTTTGCACAGAGCAAATGGCTAATATGTTTTATACATTTCCTTTATTTGGGCATAGAGAATCAACACCTAATGTGTGGAATTAGGAATCTTCTATATTCCCCAGGATCTAAACTTTTTTTTTTTAAATAAAACAAGTTTTTATCCCTTCTGGTTGCATGGAAGAGGCTTGGGGGGGGGGAACTTTACTGAGTTTTTATGCTCCAAATTTCCCTCCATTATCTCTACAGTTCAGCTCCATTGGTGGCACTAATGCTGGGAACTCTAGTGTAGACAGGGCATCAGATGGCTGCTTTGCACTTGAAGCACTGTGTTCTCCATCTCTGTGCAGAGCAGATCTATATGACCAGGTGGTTTCAGAGTATCAGGAGCTTCTGGTAACTACTCACATTACTCCCGGGGTGGAGCTGAACTGGTGTTATCGACAACAAGCGTTGATGTAGAGATAAACTTAGAGTGGACAAGGCTTTGCAGATGTTTTCTGAATCTGCAGACCGAAAACAGAATATCATTGGAGAACTTGCCCTTTTCACCTAAACATGGTGTTTACATTGTAAGGTCATTATCAAGGAGAATGTAAGCATAGGTGCAGTGTCTTCACATTAGCCATCCTGTTTGGGGTGTAATTTTGTCCCACATTCACCACTGCAGTTGCATTGCTTTCTGAGTATGTATTCTACAGTTTGTGATAAGCAGTAGCTTGTGGGAGATTTTAAACAGCTTTCTAGGAGCCCAGGAGGATTGTGGGACAAGAAATCAAATTCCCACAGTTCTCTCAGACATTCCCCTAAGTGCCTGTAACCCAGTGTTACTTCCAGATTGTTTTCTCAAATTGAAGGCCAGGGTGAACACTCACCTACTCCTTGATGAGGAAGAAGTTTGCTGTCTGACCTTCTGAAAAGCCGTCACCAAGTGGCAGAGGTTGTTCTGCGGAGTGCACCTCAGTTCTACTACTCAGCGCACTGAGTGCTGCAATGGTCACACACGTCCTACCCCTGAAGAGTAGCCTGCTTTCTGCAGTACCTGAGGGTGAAGTTCATTAGCTGGAGTACCACTTTGGGGTTTGGATAACAATGACAAACATGTGGCATTGAGTTCCTCTGAAGACTGAGGACGAGCAGCAATGAATGCAGAACTTCAGAATGAGGAAAGAGTCTCTTTTCCAGTCAGCTAACCCTGACTTTGCAGCGCTAAATTACCAGGATGAGAACTCTGCTTCTCCTTCCCCCCCTCCCCCCCCCCCCTTTTTTTTTTTTTTTTTGTAATGTGGCAGTTGCTCTGTGGAAGCTGGCTACCCTGAGTTACTCATTGGTTGGGAAGTCCGCAGTGGATGGGGTTGCCGTGGAGGTGTGAATGACAATATGCAGTATGTTGCAGGGACATGCAGTCAAGGTGGGCAAGAGATAATTGAAGGATTCATATAATTGGGATCTCTTAATTGTCTAGGAGCTATTGATGGAAACTGTGTCCAGCTCTGTGCCCTTACTCCTCCTCAACAAGTTCCAGAGGACATTAACAGGAAGAGGTATTAGCCAACAGTGACAAAGGCCCTAATGGAGCTTTCTGACAGGTTCATGAAGGGTGGCCAGGTAAAGTACTTGATACTAGAATTTAAATAAAACTCTTGACTTTTCAAGAGCAGTAGGAGGAAGACTCTTTCCACTGCCTGACATTAACATTAATGGCATCTCAGCTCCCACTGTGATTCCCAGAGACCTCTCATATGTGCTTTTGCCATAACTAACGAATCAGGATTACACAGACCTGAAGAAACATCTATTCATTTGCCCACTCAGTGGGTGCTGGATTAGTGGTGTTCCTTACATAGGGGAGGGAGGAAGCAGCAGGATGTGAAGCAAATTAACACCTAGCCAGACAGACAACCTGTTGCACCCGAGGTTGGTCTGATTATTAGCAGTCTGAAGGTGTCATGCTTTGTGCTCACACGCTCAAAAATGGGTGATGAATCCTGTGATGTAATTGTTGCTGTTTCAAGGCATCTCAAAACTATGTAAATGAGCTCCATGGCTTAAACTGTGCTTTTGTTACAGGTAAGTGGCTTCTGGCAGTAGAGTGCAGCAGAGCGCAGAAACCAGATCAGACAGGCCACTTGAGTAGTGACTGGTGCACTGTGGGTTGGTGGTGGGAGGACTGTTTGTATTGTTGGGGCTATTGGATCAGTGATCCCTGTCCAGGATGGCATTGTACGATGTACATGGGCATGGTGGTAGACAACACTAGGGTTAATCTTGCTTGAAGCAAGTCTCATGCAAGTGATGGCATGATTGACTCCGTGTGCTGTTGGGAACATCTTTGTGCTTGGATGTGTATGGCCTTTTACAGGGGTCTAGGACACCAAGCAGTGATTATTAGGTGTTTTTTACAGTGCCCAAAATGCTGGGTTCCCGGGTCTTGATTGGGGTCTGTAGGTGCTACTGTGATATAAAGAATAACTAATAGTGAATTTTGGGTCCCAATTTTGCTAATGTAGACAAGGGCAGACAGAATCCAGTTAGCTAGGCAGGGCATGAATTATGTACCATGGTGCATATGGATTTCCCATTTGGTGCTTTCCTTTTGTTAAGTTACCTACCGTTGGATCAGAAACAGACCATTTAAAACATCGTCACCATTTTTTTCTCCCATTGCCAATAAAGCTTCCTGCACTAAGAGGGGATTCGCCCGTGCAATAGAACAAGCAGTATTTAGACTTCCTCTCTCCCTCAGAAGCTGTGCCATGGGAAGGCAGCTTTTGTTTCCTTCTGGGGTTCCATCAGAGCCTTTCTGGTGGCATGCTGCAATGGGGATGCCAAACTAGGAGCTGTGCTGCCACAGAGTTACCTAGTGCCTGATGTCTCTGGAACTACTTGGAGGGGGCTCCAAACAATGAGAGATGTGCAGTAGTAGAGCTGTGCCAAGATAGAAGAAACCCAGGTTATTTAATGCTGACAGGGATTTACATGTGATAAGGTTAAGTGAGAAGGATGCTGCCTGCACAAGAATGTTTCCAGTTCTGCCATGAACTCAATTGAGTCTCCCATATAGAGTTATGGGGCAGTGGAGGCAGCAGTTCTTTTTCTGGGCTTTGTTGTTACTGGTTTCCCCCCATTATGTTCTTTAGTCTTGGGCTTCCTGTGCACGGAAATAGATAGAACTGGGTTTTGTCTTGGTGATTTGGCTAAATGACCAGTGGGATAAACTGAGACCCATTCCACTCATCTCCCTAGCGACTGAAGGTCAGTTTAACCTCTGATTCTAGTGCTTCTTGAAGCTGCTTTGTCTGAAAATGAATTTTGGCACCCAGAAGTTCAGACATTTGTCCTGAGCCAGAAATATACACAGATTTGCTCTCTAATTTAATAAAGTCATCCAAATAATATGATTTCTCCCATAACCATCGTTTGTTTCAGAGCAAAATGATAATGAGAAAGTCATTAGAAGTAATAAACAAAACAAACCCCACACAGCATTAATCCTTCACTGAGCCTGACTGATGGGGAGAAGAAGAATAACACTTGAATCTTAGTTAGTCAGTGCAATGTTTGCGGGCTACTGCTGTTTTTTAAGCAAATGTAAAATGATGCTTCAAGAAAAAAATAAATATATATTTTTAAGGGATTTTTGGTGCCTCAGCAGATGGAGACAGTGAGGGCTGTACTAACTTTCCCTCTTGCAACTAGGTTTTTATTTTTAATTAATACTGTATTGTCATGGTAGTTTCAAAATCCCTTCTTTCCTCCTATATGTGTAGTGGTACAATAGATAACGGGCTATCATCTGTCACTCCCCAGAAAGCTTTCCTTCTCAGTATTCGTTTGTTGACTAGTTTTTTTTCCCCAGTTGTGCCAACAACCAGTGCTTTAAGAACCGCACCTGCAGGAATGCCCGGGGGTGCGTACATGCACATGCGTCTCTCATTATCTCTGTCTGATCGGGTTAATAAATCCTTATTTAAGGCTCACTCCCCTTTCCTTTGCTTGACCCATATAACTGTAAAATGACTCTTCCTATAAGAGTTTGATTTTTTTCCTCTGTTAAGGGGGAAAAAATAAACAATTCAACAGAAATACAGGAAAACCCCTTGAGGGGGAAGCTGTGTCTCCAAGTCTCCGAAAGGTTTTCTCTCTTGCGCACACACTCTTACCGCTTGTGGCTTTGTTTGTTAGACACTTGTCAGGCCCGCTGAACTAAATGATGCAAAACCAGAGATATAACAGCTCCTTATATCTCCCTCTGAAAAACCCAATTTGTCCCTGCCATCTCTAGGGCAAGCCACTGTAAACTCCTGTGCGCCCCCCCACCCTTTTTGTGGCATTTCAAGTATTGCGCTATTCCTCCCCCTTCCCTCCTAACGTGGGGACATTTTATCTGTTTTGCACTTCCACTAGATGGTGAACAAGCAGGTGTGCATGCAGTGCAGCCACTGGCATGGTTGCAGAGAGTTTACCTAACCCTTTGGGATTTTTATTTTTAACCCTTCTTCCTCCCAGATGTACCCTGAGCATATGAGCTTCTCAGGTTTAATCTGCTGAGTGGAGAGAACATTCTGTGAGAAAATGTTGTTCTCTACACCACATCCTCCCTGCCACTTTCTTTCCCAGGAGAAACTATGATGAAAATACTTAATGCTAAGTTGAACAAAGATTTTCTTCAATGCAAAGGAAAAGCTCTTTGGGTCAAATTTTCCAAAGTACCTTTTGTGAGACAGATGACTGCAAGATGCTTAAATCCATGCAAAAGGGATGTACCTTGCTAAGTCTTCCCAGCTTTTTGGGAGCATGGCCTCAAACACTTTGTGGGCTTGATCCTCAGTGGAACTATGACAGGTTTCAGAGTAACAGCCGTGTTAGTCTGTATCCGCAAAAAGAAGAACAGGAGTACTTGTGGCACCTTAGAGACTAACAAATTTATTAGAGCATAAGCTTTCGTGGACTACAGCCCACTTCTTCGGATGCATCCGAAGAAGTGGGCTGTAGTCCACGAAAGCTTATGCTCTAATAAATTTGTTAGTCTCTAAGGTGCCACAAGTACTCCTGTTCTTCTTTTAGTGGAACTATGCAGACTTCATCAGCTGAGGCTCTGAACCTCAGCCCCCCTTTGAGGTCTGTGCAGCTGACACGTCTGGGGAGACAAGGCAACCTTTCTGACCGTTATAGACACTGTAGAGGTGTAGCAGTCAGGATATATTATCAATACATTTTCTATTTATTTTTAAAGATATATTTTAATGCCACCTCCTGAAGGACTGCCTTGGAAGAAGACATTTTTCCTCATGGTGCTTTTTTCTTTTCCTTCTGGGAAATTTATTTCTTTGATACTAGGTTCCTGGTGGCACCAGGTTAATTGGGAAAAGCATGATCTTGTAATTATTTGTCTTTAAGGTATATTGCAACATCTTTGTGCCAGACTGAAAAGCTGGAGGCACTACAATCCCTGGAGAACAGGGGGAAGTGCCTTGTGTGTGCACCAATGATTACTTTTTGGCAAAAAAAAGGGGGGGGGCGGGGGAGGGGACATCTTTTTATAATTTTGGAAAGGAGTCCCATGCTGTCTTCCTGAATCAGGATTATGTGGCTACAGTATGGGGTTTAAGGACTGAGGGGAAAAGTCAGGAGATATGGCGAGATACTCATTCTTCTGTAGGGATATAGAAAGTCCCTGCTCCCTGCAAAAAGTGCCTCATGTACAGTTACCACTTTTGGAATATAAACAAAATTAAGTCTCCAGATAATTCTAAGAGGTTGACCAAACATAAATGGGTCCTTTCAAAGATAACAAACACAGATTACGAATAAGATTTGTTAATGCTTGTGTGAAAAATTCAAGTATGTTAATTATGACAAAATAAAAAATATAAAATGTCAACATCATCAACAATAGGGCCTCCTTTGAGCACGTCTGGGGTGATTCCTAATATGCATGCCAGAAAGAGAGCCTAGCTGGATAAGACAAATAGAACTCACAGGGAGGTGTTTTAAGTTGAGGGAAATAGTTTGTTCTATGGAGGTCCTGTGGTGGGGCAGAGGCCTGCACCAGTAAACAAGGAGTTAAAGAGCTCCTCTGGGAATCAGCCCCAATCCAGCACCCCAGTGAGGCTTGTCACGCTTGGAGTCCTTAAAAGAGAGGATCCCTGCACAGCTTGGGGGGGCACTCTGGAGGAGTAGGGCTCCAGAGCTCCCTAGCCCTTGGAAGCAGGGGTTGCTGACTGTGGAAACCACTTGGCAGCCTTTCAGAAAGGAGAGGAGCCTGTTCTTTTTACTTTTCTAACAGCCCTGGACTCTGCCTTTTGTGGGCCATAGAGGCATCCTGAATTTTTTTTGTTTGGACTGCTTTACCCACTGTACTGGGGCAGATGCCCTGAGCAGCACATCTTGAGGGCTGTGCCCCAGACTCCAAGACAACCATACACCAATGCTGTGGTGAGGGGAGGGATCTCCAAGATGGCAGGACCGCTCACCTTGTCCCCAAGGGGGT
This sequence comes from Chrysemys picta bellii, assembly GCF_011386835.1. Taxonomy (NCBI): domain Eukaryota; kingdom Metazoa; phylum Chordata; order Testudines; family Emydidae; genus Chrysemys; species Chrysemys picta. Next base: position 86,690,758 of record NC_088797.1, on the reverse strand, counting down.
GCCAGAAAGGTCTAACTTACTACAGGCCCACAGGGGGACATTACTTGGCATCATGGGACATTACTTGGCATCCTTTCAGAAGGTGAGAGAGTGAGAGTTCAATAGTGGTGGTGGCGTGGCTGCTTTCCCACCCAGCTTTTCCAGTACGTCACAGAAATGTGATGGTGGCAGTCATTAGATAGAAAAACCTTAGGAAAGGGCATGCTGGGGAGGGGGACGGTGGCACCTGTTCTTTTCTCCAGGGATGTGAGTGACACAATTCAGCTGTCTTGTCCTGCCTCCTTTACCCAAGAAGGGCTCTGGCACTGAGCTCTGAAGGCACTTATCATTCAGCTGATGGCTTTTTGGAAATAGTCGGTCATCAGACACTTATGGATCTCTCAAGCCCCTTTCTCTCCCTAATAATCCCACCTCTTGGGAGGTATTGATTCCCCACTGTTGGCTGTCGCTTGGTATTCCATGGCCCATTTTTGTCTGTATAAATTGCTGTGCTATTATTTTCATGCAGCAATTACCTGCTCTGATTTCTTTCATCCTGAGTCCTTTGCCAGAAATCTAAACTCTGTGTTGACAAATCACAGTAGCAAAAGAAGGGGGTGGAAGGTGGGAAGAAGTTTAAAGAACAAACTTTGAGAAGAGTTTCCTCTCATGTAAAATAAATACATAAAAATTTAAAAATATATATTCCATGGATTGGAGTCACAGTGCAGTTCAGTCATGTCACTTTTTCCTCTTGCCACGGTGTGGAACCTACATGACCAGTGAAAGAGGAACAGAGAATTGTATGGGGAACAGAGCCCTGCAGAGGTCTGTGAATCAGGTTATTGAAACTTTCCCCACCTCCCTGTTCATACTGAAAACATAAGAGGTTCTTAACCTCCGTGATCACTCCATTCTGCACAGGATCTGCCTGGAGACTTTGAGACTGGGATTTTTGGGATACTCCCAAGCTTAATTGACTTATTTTATATTAAAATATGTGGAGAGACTGATCAGCAGCAGCCTCCAGCTACAGAAGGAATGGAACCTGCCTGCTTGTGGTCTGTGCATTGCTGCCACCATTTTGAAATGTTACGCCACGGGCAGTTATCCAAGCTGTGGTTTTGTGGGTTGCTAGAAGAGCACTTGGAGGATACACTCCAGAATTTTAGCACATTGCAAATGTTAATCAATAAATAAACCCCTTCAGTGACTGTCTACGCTAGCTTTTGGCCAACATTTTCCCATCCTTGCTCAAGCTGGGTCAGCTCCACTTGTGGTAGCAACAGTAGGCTAGTGCAGAAAGGACTCCAAGCTGCTGGTGGTGTTTTCACCATCATGTCATCTCACCTTGCTCAGAGTAAGTCCAGAGATCACATTGGTTGGACTTCTGGGGTTTGCTGGCATCTTTTCTACAATAGAGCTCCCACTGTGGTTAGCACTGGTGGAGCTAGACTAGTGTTAGCAATGGTGGTATTGAGATAATTATCTGTGTTTCACAGATGGGGAAATAAAGGCAGAAAGATTAAGTGACCTGAGTATCTCCACAGAGGGAGTCTGGATTAGTCCCTTGCTTGAGCCACTAAACATGCTGACTCTCACGCTATTAAGCTACCATGCTTTGTAGTTTGAGGTCCTACTGGCTGCTCTCAGAGGTGCCAACTTAGCTGCAAGCGGTCTGAGGGAGCTTGCAGCCACCTGGGCAACACTCAACCCAACAGCTGCAAACTGAAATGAGTTCCAAAGTCAAAAGGACCTCTGAATATGGCTTTTTCAGACAGGAAGGCCAGCCGTGGGCGTCTGGTGCTGTGGGTGGGAGAGAGGTTAGGAATTTGAATAATCTCTGATAATGAGGAAAATATACTGATACACTTTCAAGCTTTGTGATCTGTTCACGTTTTTACTTCAATTACAAGGAAAAAGGGCTAGAAACTTAATTTTAAAAATAAATGAAAACTGAGATTAGTACTGACACTTCTAGGTCCCTAAAATCCTGTATGAGAGTGGGGTGGCCACAGTTGCAGGTTTCATGGGCTTCAGAGGCCTTTTCTGATGGAAGTCATTTGCCCAGGGAGATGAATGCACTTCTAGTCCAAGTCAAAAGATGTACATGTAGTGACCAGGAAGAGTTCAGCGTCAGGCCCTTGCACAGCAGATTTGAACTCTTAACCAGTATTGGCAACTGGTATCAAAAAAAGACTGACCTGAATAAATATGGAGTTCATGAGGTATCCTTCCTTTTGTTTCCAAGGAGAGGGTGGTCCCTTTTGAGCCAGGATTAGGGTCCAGGTGAGAGACTTGAAAGCCTGAGAGAGAATGAATTTGGAATGACTACTATACAGCTCCTATTGAGATGCATCTGTTCAAGATAAATGTAGTGGAGGACAGTGAAGTAAATGGAGAAATAAGGCAGTGGGTTTTCCTTTATTCTTTGGATTTCCATTCCTGTACTCTGTACCATATAACTTGCAGCCTTCCAGAAGTGACAAGAATTTTCCCTAACATGGCACAAAGTTGCACTTCCAAACTTGAAGGCATTTTGTTATTAAAACGGTACGCCTGACCAGTGAGAGCTCTCACTTGAACAGAATCCCCATCCTAGCAGAGAATAAATTAAAACGCCAACTGGCCGAGTCTGCCTCAGGAGTGCAGGGAGCAGAGATAGGGCCAGAAGTCAGATAACAAACAGTGTCCAGAGTTGTGACACCTGGTGCAAGGCGTGAAATTAAAACCTTTTCTCCCTCCCCCTTCTCCCTGTAATAAAACAGTTCCTTCCACAGTCTGGCGATACGGAGAGCGAAGAGGAGAAGATTTAAATAATTGGAGATTTTGTTTCTGAAGGAAGGTCTTCCAGGGAAATGTTTCTCCGTCTTGGTCTCTGCTTTGGACACCTGCTGCTAATTTTGCAGCATTGCCCTGTGTTACTGCTCCTCTGCATAGTATCTTTAACTCAGGCATTAGCCTGTGACAGGATCTGTTTTGCCTATCAACACGGTAGAGAATGCTCTTAAAGCATGTAAGCACCTATTTCAGCCCTGCACTTAGTTAACAGCTGTGTTTCTACAGACAGGGGTGCAGGGTACACCAAGCTTTGGAAGCAAGGTCCCAAACCCTCCTAAAACAAGCCCAAAGATGTGCACGCATTGTATCAGACTTCATTTCCAAAACCTTTAAGCCTTTTCAAAGCTCTGAAAGGACAAACTCCTGTTGCTTCTCTGGAGTTACCACAGAGAAGTGATGAAGCAGGCAGCACTTTTTAATCAAAGTTACATTAGGTGAAGCCTTATATTATTCACCCTGCTTTATTACAGCTATTTTTACACCGGGGTTAGAAGTTAATACTATTCTGCAAGCCTGGTTTTACTGAACTCTGGCAGCCACTGAAATCCATCAGCAAATCAAGACATTGGAGGAAAGAGCCAAAGTGGAAAAATAAACTCACCAACTGAACTGAAAGAGCTGTTAAAAACAAACTTTAAAAAAACCCTTTAATAATAGAGGGTAGGGACTGAAGTGGCAGGAACAAACTAGTGACATCAGTTCTAATCAGCAGAACTAAGAGGGTCTGCAATCACTGCAGTGTGGGAAACAGGGACTATAATGGGAGTGGTGAAGGGGAGGAGAGGAGAGGGGGTTTCAGTGCTGTTCTGCAGGCAGGATGCTTTTCATGGGCTGGAAAATGAATCAGAACTCTATTATGGTCCTCAACTACACACCTGGTTGAAATGATGAGGTTTCAGACTGATTCTATTGGCCGTACATCAGAACTCAGGGGAGACTGAGATGTTGGCTGCAGTTAACTGCTTAGTGTCAGAATTATACTTGCCCAGGGTCCAACTGATTTCTTGGGAAGTTCTGGCGTCCAGGTGTGTTTTACCGGGGGGGGGGGGGGAAGAGAACTGTTGCTAGTTGAGCACTGTTTAAAAAGAGCCCCAGCCTCACTGTGTCATCATCTGACTGCTTGATGCCCACCTTCAAAATCAGTTAAAAATTAGCTGTTTGGTCTTTTAAAGAACAGTCCCTTTAATAACTTGCTAAATGCTTCTGCCCCCCTTTTTTTTTAAAGACTCTGCTGCTCCCATTTTAAACCAACTATCTTGTAATAGGTAACAACATATATTTGCCAAGGCCTCAGTCAGTCTCTAGCCTTCACTCCCAGAGCTGATTGCTCACTAGGCAGCAGCTCAGGAAGAGTGGGATAATACAGTATGCTACAGGGAGCTGTGGGGAGAGGAAAAAGGAATGTGTGCTTCCAAGGGGGAGCATAGAGGGGACGTTATGTGGTGACTATTGGAAAATGTGCTTCCTGGGGGAATAAATGTGAAGGTGGGTTTCTTGGAGCAGGGAGCTATGTGGTTTCTGAGGTTCCCTTCTCCCCATCTCATGGCCTTGTCACCCCAATCTGTGTGTACACCAAATGGTAAGTGCAGATCTGTAGAAAGACCATGGAGTTGCCCAAGAGAAGTGGAACTCATTAAATTCTGTGGCAGCTAATGCTGCTGCCAGGGCTTTGGAGGGTCTATATCAGCTGACATCAAAGAACAATGAGAGAATATGGCAGTCTGCACCTATGTGACAGTCCATATTTGGTGTGCAGTCCACCACTGCAGCAATGTGTTGCTATAGGAACTCTGGCTGCAAAAGTGATCGTAGGTATTTCTGCCTCAGCCTCTCGCAGTAGCGTACATTTATAAGAATGGTGTCTGGTTCAGGCATTCATGATTTATTATTTGTATTGCTGTAGCACCTACAAACCCTAGTCAAGGACCAGGTCATCATGGTGCTAGGGGCACTGTACAAACACAGAACAAAAAGATGGTCCCTGCCCCCAAAGAGCTTACAATTTGAGTATAAGACAAGAGATAGTTAGTGGGTACAGACAGATGGGGGAGTGCAAAGAAACAAAGAGACAGTATTGGTCAGTGTGATAGGTAGTGGTCTCAGCACTCCGGAAGCCTAACCATGGTCAAGTTTCTGGAGGTATCACAGCAAAGGAGAGTTTAAGGAGGATTTTGAAGGAGGATAATGAGGTAGCTTTGCAGATTTTGGGGGGAGCTCCTCCCAAGCATGAGAGGCAGCATGGGAGAAAGAATAGAGGTACTTGCTTGAAAGTTTAATGAATGGGCAATGGAAGCTGGCATCATGGACTGAGCAGAGGCAGGAGTCGACATTTCGATAATGAATGAAAGGCGATAGGTTTAGTGGGGACAGACTGCTGCAGTACCATCCTCTCCCAGCAGGAGTCAATGGATTGGAATAGGGAATGGTGTAGGGTTTCTGGCTGTGAGGGAGTTCACAATTACTGTACTCTGGTCCAACTGGTCAGGCCAAGAGTAATGTATAGGGGAGGATAAGTGTTTGAAGCCTTTAGCTACAAGATTGTACCATCTTCAGTCAGGGATGAGCCTTTACAGAAAGTTCTCTTATTGTAGGTGGGACTGAAAGAGAAATGAATAATTCAAGCTGTTTGTTTGGTTAGGAGCTTGTGCCCATGGCTCTGGCCTGGAATATAATAATATGAAAGAGAAACTGGCTACTTCTTGCTGCTTGTCACTGGCTTTATGAAGAAGTGTCTCTCTCATATGGAATAGATTTTTTTCTTAACAGTAGGTGCTAAGTGTCTTGTGCCTGGCATTCAGAACAGAAAAGTGGGCAACGGCAGGTGAGATAAATGGGGGTAGAGATGAGGAGAATCTTTATTTCCTCATCTTAGTAAATGTCTTGGCTTACAGCTAGCCTGAATAAATACATGTTTACCTGAATCATTACTACTGAAAGCCTGTACAGTCACCTCAGCCAGTCCTAGTATTTCATGTCACTTCATTCTCTCTTGGGATGGGGACCCCGAGGGGAAAGGGAAATGGTGGGGTTGGAAGGAGGAAACTAAGGTATGTTAGCTGGGTGTTGAGAAATGAAATCAAGAAGAAATGTTTTTCTGCTGTGTGTGTGCAAGCCATGCCCTACACGCTATCTTTCAGGTTTCCCTCTGATAAACTAAGATTTTAAATACTATGGCAGGGTTTTGTGATAGTTACCTTATATACTCATTCATAAGCAGAATATTTTTGGTAAAAAAGTGATGCATCAAAGAGTGGGGGTCGGCTTATAAATGGGTCTACACCAAAATTTAATGATTTTAAACTCTATGGAATCATTGAATTGAATATCTAATACAGGGATCGGCAATCTTTGGCCCGCGGCCCGCCAGGGTAAGTACCCTGGCGCAGGGCCGGCTTTAGGAAGTGCGGGGCCCGATTCGAACAGTTTTGATGGGGCTCCAGCAGGGATGACTAAAAAAAAAAAAACCACGTAAACAAACACGTGGGGCTTGTACTCACCGGGCGGCGCTCCTAGTCTTCGGCGGTGGGTCCTTCACTCGCTCCGGGTCTTTGGTGGCACTGAAGGACCTGCCACTGAAGTGCTGCCCAAGACCCGGAGCGAGTGAAGGACCCGCCGCCGAAGTGCCGCTGAAGATCCGGAGCGCTGCCGGGTGAGTAAAAATTAAAAAGGAGCCTCTAGCCAGAGAAGGGATTCTCGGCCACTTGCCCCCACCCCGGCGGCTCTGCCACTGGGGGCGGGGCCCTCTTAGGCACGGGGCCCGATTCGGGGGAATTGGTGGAATTGGCCTAAAGCCGGCCCTGCCCTAGCGGGCCGGGCGGTTTGTTTACCTGCCGCGTCCGCAGGTCTGTCAATCGTGGCTCCCACTGGCCGCGGTTCTCTGCTCCAGGCCAATGGGGGTGGCGGGAAGCGGCAGCCAGCACATCCCTCAGCCCGCGCTGCTTCCCGCTGCCCCCATTGGCCTGGAGCAGCGAACCGCGGCCAGTGGGAGCCACAATCGGCTGAACCTGCGGACGCAGCAGGTAAACAAACCGGCCTGGCCTGCCAGGGTGCTTACTGATCCCTGATCTAATACATTGTCATTTTGTTTACCTGGAGCGTCTGCAGGCATGGAGCCCCTCAGCTCCCTGTGGCTGCGGGTCGCCGTTCCCATTGGCTGGGAACAGCGGCTTACCCTGACGGGCCGGGAGCCAAAGTTTTCCAACCCCTGAAATATAGGGTCGGCTTATGAAAGGCTCATACAGTTTTTGCTATTTTTACCTATCCATTTTGAGGGGTCGGCTTATAAACGAATGGGCTAATGAACAAGTATATAGAGTACTTAACAAACCAAAATTCAAGCCTTGGAAAGTCCCCAGTATCCAACAATGGTGATTCTGATGTTTCTGGACACTCTTTCCACACTCCTGGTGTGGCTACAGCTGCTCTATTTTAGCCTTAAACTTCCCTAAGGTTTAAAAATTCTCCCAAGCTTCTGGATGAGTTGTGCTCCCGGGATCAATAATAAAAAATAGCTGTTAATGTTGCTGTAGAAGATAAAGCAGTGCCTCTTTCCTTTCTTTCCTCTGCTGCTCTGAGAGACAGGGAGGGTGGATTCAGACGTCCTGTTGTAACCACCCAGAGCTAGACCTCTTCCTCTTAACTTCATTTCTTAGCTCTATAAAACCAAGAACAGCTGACATTCCTTATTTTCTCTTCCACACCTCATCCCATCCCATAACATTCCCTTCACAGCAGGCACCCGCTCCAATTCTCTGTGAAGGGACTACAGTAAAGCTCACTTACTTGAACTGAGGGGAAGTACTGATGGAAAATATAATATTTATAAAGATCAGTTCTCTATGTCCACGTTCACCTGTAGATTCAACGCCAGTCATCAATGGGTTACTTGTTTCTCAGTGCAGCAGTGAGAGGGACAGTCAGAGTCTGTGAAGGTGACAATGCACAGCATTAGTTTCTATGAGTTGGGGAAGGTGTACGAGGCAAGCATTTGGCTGTGAAACTTAGATCCTCCAGAAATCAGGGTGGCACAGGAACTTCCTACATTCAGGATCAAATGGGATGAGCACCCAGCAGCTCACGTTGAAGTGAGTGAGCCTCAGGGCTTTTTAAAAATAAAGCCACTTATACAAATCCCTGAGTATGGACTTAAGCACCTAACGTTCGTCTCCCATTTTAAAGAAATTATTTCATTCAGTAATAGCCTGCGGTGGGAATGAGCAGCGCCGCATGCTCAGTTCAACGTTGTTTTGAGAGTAAATGCCCAGAAATATGCTTAATTTGGTCAATGCTAGTTAATTGTGCCTGCTGCCAACCACAGGACAGACTGCAGGGGGTTGTCTGGAATCCTGTCTTTCTCCTCTTGGCAGTGTTCTTTTGAAGACTGAAAGGAATGGGTGAAGACAAGCTTTTATAAATGTTGGCTGGCTTTACTGTTGCATCCACACACACAACATTGCCGTCAGACATCAGGAACAAGTTTTGACAGTGATGGGAAAGAAAGGGAGAGGGTGGGAGGGGGAAGAGAAGGCAGAGGGGGGAAGGTGTGATTTATTTATAATTGTTGTGCCTCTAGGTTTTGTTACGTTTATAACCTACAATGGGCTTTTTGCAGGGCTGTCAAGTGATTAATTGCACTGTTAAACAATAATAGAATATCATTTTTATATTTAAATATATTTAAATATTTTTGGATGTTTTCTACACCTTCAAATATATTGATTTCCATTACAACACAGAATACCAAGTGTACAGTGCTCACTTTATATTTTTTATTACAAATATTTGCACTGTAAAAAACAAAAGGAATAGTATATTTCAATTCACCTAATACAAGCACTGTAGTGCAATCTCTTTATCATGAAAGTTGAACTTACAAATGTAGAATTATGTACAAAAAATAACTGCATTCAAAAATAAAACAATGTAAAACTTTAAAACCTACAAGTCCACTCAGTCCTACTTCAGCCAATCATTCAGACAAACAAGTTTGGTTAAAATTTGCAGGAGATAATGCTGCCCACATCTTGTTTACAATGTCACCTGGTGTTTGCATGGCATTGTTGTAGTCAATGTCATAAGATATTTACGTGTCAGATGCGCTAAAGATTCATATGTCCCTTCATGCTTCAACCACCATTCCAGAGGACATGCATCCATGCCGATGATGGGTTCTGCTCTATAACGATCCAAAGCAGAGCAGACTGAAGCATGTTCATTTTCATCATCTGAGTCAGATGCCATCAGCAGAAGGTTGATTTTCTTTTTTGGTGGTTCGGGTTCTGTAGTTTCCACATTGGAGTGTTGCTCCTTTAAGACATCTGAAAACATTCTCCACACCTTGTCCCTCTCAGATTTTGGAAGGCACTTCAGATTCTTAAACCTTGGGTCGAGTGCTGTAGCTATCCTTAGAAATCTTACATTGATACCTTCTTTGCGTTTTGTTAAATCTGCTGTGAAAGTGTTCTTAAAACGAACATGTGCTGGGTCATCATCTGAGATTGCTATAACATTAAATATATGGCAGAATGTGGGTAAAACAGAGCAGGAGACATACTATTCTCCCGCAAGTAGTTCAGTCACAAATTTAATTAACGCATTATTTTTTTAACACGCGTCATCAGCATGGAAGCATGTCCTCTGGAATGGTGGCCGAAGCATGAAGGGACATATGAGTGTTTAGCATATCTGGCACGTAAATACCTCGCAATGCCGGCTACAAAAGTGCCATGCAAACGCCTGTTCTCACTGTCAGGTAACATTGTAAATAAGAAGCAGTCAGGAGTATCTCCCATAAATGTAAACAAACTTGTTTGTCTTAGCAATTGGCTGAACAAGAAGTAGGACTGTGTGGACTTGTCAGCTCTAAATTTTGCATTGTTTTGTTTTTGAGTGCAGTCATGTAACAAAAAAAATCTACATTTGTAAGTTACACTTTCAGGATAAAGAGAGTGCACTGCAGTGCTTGTATGAGGTGAATTGAAAAATACTATTTCTTTTGTTTATCATTTTTACAGTGCAAATATTTGTAATAAAAAATAATATAAAGTGAGCACTGTACACTTTGTATTCTGTGTTGTAGTAGAAATCAATATATTTGAAAATGTAGAAAAACATCCAAAATATGTAATAAATTTCAATTGTTTAACAGTGCGATTAATCACGATTATTTTTTTTAATTGCAGTTAATTTTGTTGAGTTAATCACATGAGTTAACTGCGATCAATCGACAGCCCTAGTTTTTTGTTTTTTTCCCCTATCTCTAATGATGAATTATTCTCTGGAGGAATCCCATGCACATTTGACATACAGGTGTCAGCAGGAGCACATCTGGGTAAAGAGGAGAATCTAAATTACCTATTCAACAAGAGTAGTGTTCACCTTATTTCTTAAATGGGTGCCAGAAGGGATGACACTTAAAACATACCTATTTCCAGCCAGAGACACCCTCCTGAGTCTGGATTTTATTGTTTAAAATGAAATATAGGAATTCCAAAACATCACTGCTTTAATTCACATATAGGCATAAATCAATGATTAAGGTTAAAATTCTGTCACAGTTATTTTTAATAAAAGTCAGGGACAGGTCGTGGGCAATAAACAAAAATTCACGGATGCCTGTGACCTATCCCTTTTACTAAAAATACCACGGGGGGTGGGAGAAGGCAAACAGAGTACTTCCAGGACTTGCAGCTGTTCCAGCCCTGCTGCCGTTGCTACTGCAACAGGGGCTGACTGCTGCTGCTCCATCCCCAGGGGGGCTGATCCAACCCCAGCAACTGCTCTGGTGGGCCTGGGACTGCTGCTCTGCTGGGCCCAGGGCTGGCTGCCGGCCATTTGTTCTGGTGGCCTTGGGGCTGGCTGCCAGCTGGCTGTTCCAGCAGCACCGGGGCTGGCAGCTGCTCCAGACCTGCCCCAGAAGTAGTCACGGAGGTCCCCGAAAGTCATGGAATCCATCATCTCTGTGACAGAATCGTATCCTTATCAATAATGTATAGGCATAAATCAGTGTGTTGGATACTCTGGGAAATCCTTTTAAACAGGAATCGTGTTAGAGAAATAAGGTCAAGTGAACACAAATATCTAAGGTGGCATGTAAGATCCTATTTATGCAGTGTTGTTGTACCTGTGTTGGTCCCAAGTTATTGGAGACAGGGTGGGTAATATCTTTTATTGGACCAACTTCTGTTGATGAGAGAGACAAATTTTGAGCTTACACAGAGCTCTTCTTCAGGTCTGGGAAATCTACTAAGAGTGTCACAGCAAAATACAAGGTGGAATGGATTTTTTAGCATAAGTAGTTAAGGAGCGGTGACTAGTTAACGCATCTCCAGTCAGAGTGGAGAAAGGAGAAAAAAAAAAAACTGGGGGTGGTGGTTAGTGGCCGGGTTATAGATTGGTGTAATAAATCATAAATCCAGTATCTCTATTCAGTCCATGATTTTTAGTGTCTAGCTAAATTGTGAATTTAAGCTCCCAGGCTCATCTTTTGAAGGTGTTGTGCAGATTTTCTTTGAGGAGGACTGAGAGGTCAGTGATTGTTTTGTGAAAAGTGTTCACCCACAGTGATGTGGTTTTTGTTTTTTATAATTTTTTCCTGTGTGAGTTCATTCGAGAGCGTAGTGATTGTCTCATTTCATCCACTTAGTAGTTGTTGGGGCATTTAGTATCCTGGTCTGCGGGGAGCTTGCTTCTGATGATGAACTTGGGGAGGTTGGGGGTTGTTTGAATGCCAGAAGAGGGGATTCAGGAAAGATTTCTTTCAGAGTGTGGTCCCCATTAAGTATGGATTTTAATTGTTTAATGATACCCCATATTGGTTCCAGTGTGGAGTGATAGGTAACAACTATGGATGTGCAGTTGTTAGGGGTTTTATTTATGTGTTGAAGCAGGTTCTCTTGGAATATTTGGGTGGCCTGTTCCATGATGTGATCTACATCTCTGGTGGAGTGTCCTTGCTTGGTGAAGGTAGTTTTCAGTATGTTAGGGTGTATATCCTGGACTTTCTCCTTGGAACATATTCTGTGGTATCTGAATGCCTGGCTGTAGAGAACAGATTTCTTGGTGTGTTTGGGGTGGATACTGGATCTGTGAAGGTAGATGTGGTGATCTGTTATGTAGTAGTTGGTAAGGTTTCATTGCTGAAGCTGATCATGGTGTCCAGGAAGCTGATGCTTGTGTTTGAGTGTTCTAGAGAGAATATAATGGATGGGTGATGGTTGTTGAAGTTGTGGTGGAAATCTATGTAGGAGTTTTGGTTGTCTGTCCAGAGGATGGAAATATCATTGATATATCTAAGGTATATAATTGGTTTCGTGGTAAGATCCTAGACTAGTTAAAAGCCAGAGTTTGAATCATTCAAAGAACCTTGTTACCATGAAGAAATTTTCCACATGTCAGTCTCAGCCTGAAGGGAGTAGCACTGACCAGGCTGAGGGGAAAAGTCCCAGTTGGATTACTTGCCCAGAGGCAGTTAAGATTGTTGTCTGACAAGAAAACCTACCCAGGGCCGGCTTTAGGCAGATTCCCCCGAATCGGACCCCGCGCCTAAGAGGGCCTCGTGCTCGCGCCGAAGAGGGCCTGTGCTCTAAAGAAGAGTTTCGACGGGGCCCCGGCAGGGATGACTCACCCAGCGGTGCTCCAGGTCTTTGGTGGCATTTCGGCGGCGAGTCCTTTAGTGCCACTGAAGACTCGGAGTGAGTGAAGGACCCGCTGCCGAAGTGCTGCCAAAGACCCGGAGCGCCGCCGAGTGAGTCATCCCTGCCGAGGCACCGTCGAAACTATTCGAATCAGGCCCTGCACTTCCTAAAGCCGGCCCTGAACCTACCTGCACCTATTTTCAGGCTGTTGTATCACTCACTCAAATTAAAAGGAAACGATGTTCCTGCTGTGGTTGCCTGAGGCATTTCTCTGCATTTGGCTTGCTCTGTTGGGCCAGAATCTGGCCCAGTTTGAGGCTCAGCTGGTCACTTTTCCCAAGGCATAATTTATGTGGTTGACATTAATTAGGATGATGAATTCCCCTCCCCTCCGACTAGCTGCTCAGCTGTATTTACTCTCTTCAGTTGCTTTTTCTCTCACTACTTCTGAGACAGCTCGGTTCCCTTTGCTCCACTTCCACACAGTCCCTCTGGCCACCTTCCTCTTTGACTGATAGTTCATTGCTATTGTCCCTGATGTCACAAGCCCATGTCCAGTCTTGCCTGGCAGTGGTGTTACCTGGGGTCTTTGACTCTGGCCTTCACAGATGTATGCAGTGCATTATCATCTATGGAACTGTATGTTAAGGGGGAAATTTTGTACTCAAATACCTTGGCTTGACACTGGGGATCTCTACGGAGAAACCTTGCTCCCATGCTGGTTCATCTTCAGCACTGACATGCAGCCCCCACCAATCTTCAAGTCCCCTCTTTTGATCTGAATATTCGCTATTCAGATAAATCTGGAGATTGTGCACTGAGACTCTCATATACAAGTGGTAATGTTGTAGTAGAGAGGCTGAAGTCCATGGGCTGCATGGCAGAACTTGCCAAGCCATGCTTTAGTTACACCTTTTTAGACTGTGTGTATTGCTATTCATAGTGCCATAATTTCCTTTATATGAACAATTTCTTTGCTTTGTATTGCTGTTTGCATCATTCTGAATAATAAAGTCCTCCTCCTTTGCACTGACTATATGCTCATTTTTATTCTCCACTCATCAGTGCCCTGTCTTCCTTTCCCCAGATCACCTAGAGACAGTGCAATTAATTAAACATGTATTTTGTAATACTTATTTAAACAAAGGTTGCTAAGGCTCTTGGCAAAACTGGTGGATGTTGTGAATTGCAGTGCATTGGGTGCCAGCTCTGTCTCATGCAGACCACTGGCTAGATGGAACTTACAGAACCCACCTGCTAGTCTGTCAGGGTACCCGGAATTTACAAATCTGAGTGGGTGTGAGAGTTTGTGAAAGTGTTTACCTGAAATACCCACTCCTGTCAGTAGGTTTTGAATGTTGATCCTGCTGGGACAGGGTTACGTGTGTGTGGCTCTGAGCTATTGGGGCAGGTGGCTCATTACTCTATTTGGATATAAGGAATAGATAGGAATGTGTCTATAGGAGCAGAGAGAATGAATAGCTTAGGGTTGACCCTTTCTGAGACAGGCATCTTAGGGGCAGCTAAGCCTGGTGAGAAGGCCTGAGCTGAACTTTATTGATAACTTCTCTTTGTCAATAAAGCCATCCCCAGGAATCTGAGTTTTTTACTCTACCCAATGTATGGCTTTTGTTTTAGTTAGAGCATCTTGGAATTGTACCTGTTCACAGTCTTCCAGAGATTTCTCAATTTAAGAGGTTTTCTTCAGACTGGTTTATCAGAACGTACAGGTTCTAAACTTCAAATAGATTTTCCATCTCTGATCAGAGGTAGAACAGATATTTTGTGCCCATGAAGGTGGAACATCTTTGCACAGCTCTTTGCTAAGGTGAAAGGCAGTTTTAGCCTATGTTACCAGAGCATAAAATTTATTGGGGGGTATGTTTTTTCACTTTTTGTGTGTCTGGCAGAAACTTTGGTGAAAGAGAGATGGAAATCATAACTCATCTTCTGCAGTGTTGCTTGTTACGCTCCTTAGTCACTTCTGCTGTTTAGAAAGCTCCTTTAGGATCCCTCTGGCTTCATAAATCAAGGTACTGCTTTGTCACCTGACCTTGGAATATTGCAATCATTCAGATCTGACAATTCTTCTTGTACCCTTCCACACAGGAACATATCAGCAAAGTTAGGGCGGCTGCTGGGGCTTGGGGAGGAGGACCCTGGGGTCCTGTCAGAGGGGCAGCAGGGTGTGGCCTTTGCAGTTTGTTTGGAAAAAAAGAAATGCAGGTGTTGAAGGGTAATAAAAGCAATTAGAGGGCCATGAAATAGGAGTTGGAGGTAGGGAATCCTCATGGGAACTTCCCCTGGAATGAAATCTTGTGGATTTGCATTGTGAATAAAATGTAGCGCCTTGTCCTATTTTTTAGCTACTACTTTGAGAGTCATGCTGTGCAGGAGAACAGGGTTCAATTCCTCTCAGCCCAGGTGGAAATGTGCCAGGAGTCCTGCAAAGCTTTCAGTGTGCAATCCTTGGTGAAGAGGGAGAAGTACCTTCTGGGTTTATTGAGGATGAACTCCGAAGGGAGTCCAAATGCTCCTCAGCCAGGATGGATGGTGGTTGCATCCTTAGGAGTGGGAGGGGGGAAAAGAGGGAATATACTTCGCTGTCGGAGGAGTACAGAGGCACTTTTTCAGGGAAAGCAAATGAGATACCAAACTACTGTGCAAAGAAAAATGTGTTCACAGACAAACATCCTTAGATTTTATGTATATATTTGCAATATGTTGCATAAATGAATGTAGTACCTAATGATTCGTGATTATTATTTGAAGGGTCCCACTGTTTCAGATTTATTTGTCATTTCTTGTAATAACACAGATGATAATGAATTCATTTGTATTAATGTTAGGTGTCATGTGGACTTCCGCTGAAATTCTGCATTAATTAATGTACCATTAAAATAAAGTGTCACCCAATTAATATCAAGTAGAGGTAATACTGCTAGTGTCCTATCATTAGGGATTCATTTGTAAGTTATTGTATTAACACTCTGCTTAATGAAAGTCATTTGCAATCCAGAGTATCACCCCATAGGCTTCCATGAGAGTGCCAGCATTAAACATGAGCTAATGGACCTATCCAGAAAGGGTTACCCAGATGAATTGATAATGACAGAACACTGTTAAAAGTGATACTCATTATTGCCCCACCTCAAGTCCATGTCAGACTGCTTAGAATTCCAATTCTGGCCTTCTTCCCTCTCAAGAACTGTGCCGAGTGTCCATTTCAGGTGATTAGAGAAAGCTGGTTCTGGTTTGTTTGTTTTTTAATTGTCCTTCATTCCTGACCTATAGCATCTCTGCTTTTTGAATCCCTGAGCTTCACCCATTCTTGCTGAATTGTGCGGCAATGTTGGGATTTGTCCCACTAGTGACTAGGGATTGGTCCATTCTTTAATTTTTATTTGTGTTGCAGTAGCATCTGGGGCCCCAAACAAGAAACATGGCTCCGCTTGTGCTAGGCGCTGTACAAAAAGACAGTCCCTGCTGCGGAGAATTCACAATCTAGGTATATGACAACATGCAATGGGGTGGAATGGAAGAGACAAAAGGGTGGGGGAGAGGGCTGTAGGAAGTTGAGCTAAAAGTAAAGTGATAAGCAGTAGTTTCGGTGGTGACCTAAATCAACATTTACATTCTGGTCGGATACATTGACATTACCCACTCTACAGCTAATAGCCATTTCCTCTGCCCCATTTTCATAAGGCGCGTGTGTTCATGAATGTAACTAGCCACTGCATATAAAATATTACCTAACGAATAGGATCTAGCTGTTCATGACACAACCCTAAAGCAGGGATCAGTGAAGAAGTTTGTCTCAAAAGCGCTTTGGTCTGTAGGGGGAAATCTTACTGAAGACTTGCCTTTGCTTCTTGAATTATGATATTAGAGGAAGAAGGACTGTAATGAAATTTCACCTGTTGGTATAGGAAGACAGCAATGTCATCCAGTGGTTAGAGCACAGTACCAGGAGTCAAGGGACCTGGGTTCTATTCCCAGCCCTGCCACTAATTCATTGGGGGAAGTCGCATTCCTATCTCTCTGTGTCAGTCTTCTGCATCCAAAACCCTGGGTTAATAGTACCTGCTTCCCAGGCATGATTCGATTTCAGTGGGAGCTGCAGGTGTTCTTCACCCCAGGTGAACAGGGGGAGAATGTGATGCTGCTAGCCCAGCCCGTCTTGCCACTGACTTTACCACAAAACTGACTCTGGCACCGGGTGGTATTACTTAGAGGTTCTTTGTCAGACTTTTTGTGGCCACACACCATCTGACTCGGAGGTAGGTTGTCTATGAGGTCAGAAGCTAAACCAGAGACAGGCTCTCTCAAATCTTTCTCTCTCTCAGAACAGTATTCTACCTAGGAAGGGGGGTTGGTTTGTGCATGATTGCATGAATGAGATAAAGCTGTTGTGACATGACTGGAAACCTAAATCTGGAGGCAGAAGCTGAAGGAGGGAGGAGGGTTCCCTTTCCCCATCTGAGCGGAGGGCTTGCTGGGACAGTCAGAATGAGCTCTCAAGCAGAGCTTCCTGAAACTGAAAATCCACTGCCTTGCTTATAGTAGGGGACAAGAAAGAGCAAATGAATTGCCATTGTGAGGCCCTGAGCTTTGTGACTGACAGGTTTTCACATTCTCAGCATTTGCTTCTGACTTTCAAATGTCTCATTAGGCCAGCCTGAGTTCCCATCTGTCATGTCCTAAATCAGGGCTGACATGATAGCAACTCAGAACATTAAAACAGGCTACCCTCACAGTCCTTCCCCAGCCCCCCTTCCAGCTTCTCAAGGGCTGGAACCTGTTTATGGACTTCACCTCAGAAAGGGTTTGCTTCCTTAAATATGCTAAAGATGAGGGCACTGAGAGAGACAGTGAATTAATTAACTTTCCTTTAATCTGTGGAGACTGGTTCAACTGAAAAGAATCTGGAGACTTTCACCTAGTCCAGAGTGCAGGCTGTCTGCACCAGAATTTCTTGCATCATGTACATCTCTACTCACTATTCAGTCTGTCTTCTGGAAAGAACTCAGACATAGAATAGTGGAGGTTGCTTCCTGTCAGTATTAAAGCTGGCGAAGGCTGGAATTGATGGGGCAATGTAGAGACTGGTACAGACGGGCATGCAGCAGAGAACAGTATTGGAGATTGCGGCCCATCCTCTTAGGCCTGCTTCAGTCTGTCACTTTTACTATCCTGAGAATGCATCTTTAATTACAGAAAAATGCTTAAAATTATACCAGTGGGGCTGGAGGAAAGGGCATGAAGATTTGATTTAGTAGTTTGATCAAACATCCTGGATAGCCCCTTCGTAGTATATCTGTAATGTGCGAATTTCTTGTCAAGGGTGCCTGATTACTTACTTTCCAACAAATCCCACCTGGACTTTGGTCATTCACAAATGTGTCTGATGCTATATCTGCAGATAACCAGAACTATACTGACACTCCAGACAGGTGCTCAGGCCATCCTGTGAGGGGCATTGTGAGGGTTAATTTCAGATGAGGCTGCCAGTCCAGAATTTTCCTGTGACTATTACAGCTGACAACTGCTACCAATGGAAGGCTGTCCTACTGTCAGAAAGGGAGTAGGATCCCCTGGTCTGTTTGTGTGAGGAAAAAACTAATGTGCTATCTTCACAGCAGTCTTAGAATGAAGTGCTCTTTGCTTCACTTGCTGATGTGAACTCTGCTGATACACTGTAGACTTACACAGAGACAGCTACAGGGGAAGAGTGTGTTGCGGGGGGGAGGGGGAGGAACTGTGGGTAGACTGGGGGAGAGAACAAAAATTCCATTTCATGGGGGATTTTGAAATTTGTATTCTAATTTGAAACAAAGCCTGAAAATTTTAAAATTCTCAGTGAGAGAAAATTCTTTGGGGTAGATCAAAATATTTCTTTTGGACAAAATGAAAACATTTAGTTGTGATTTTGACTTTTTAAAGTTTATATTGTAATACAAAATATAAAACATTTTGAAATGAAAAGTTGTTTTTAAAGGAAAAACTGAAACTTTTCAATCTGACATTGTCAAAATGGGACATTTCAAGTCCTCTCTTGACATTATCGGAATGTCCCCCTTTTTTCCTCCAAAACTAAATTTCAGCTAAATCAACATGATTTTGTGAAGTGTTTAGATTTTGATGGAACCGAGTTTTCTGATGGAAAACTCTTACATTGAAAGTTTTCTGATGCAGATCTAACTGTAGGTGTGTCTGTATGGGCTCATGTCTGTTTCTGTGCACAGGTTTATAGGCTCATGTAAATAGAGCAGCACATTTAGTTTCTTCAAAATGGCGGGGGAAATAGACTTTGACAGACAAAAGTGACTGGTCTGCTTAAGGTACAGTGTGGTGGGAGGATATTTTAAAAAGCTGATACATCACTTTTGTCCTTTTCCATTTGACAACAACCAATCATTTTCCCTTTTTCTTATGGTGCTAATACAGCTGCCTTTCGTTTACTTCTTTGTCTTTGCAGCAGCTGTCAAACAATGTGGTGTTCATGTTATAGAGCCGTCTGGTTTTGGTGCAGAGAGAGATCCAAACACCAAGGAGCAACAAGCAAGGCCGGCTCCGGGGTTTTTGCCGCCCCAGGCGGAAAAAAAAAAAAAAAAAAAAAAAAAAGCCGCGATCGCGATCTGCGGCGGCAATTCAGCGGAAGGTCCTTCGCTCCAAGTGGGAGTGAGGGACCGTCCGCCGAATTGCTGCCGAATAGCTGGACGTGCCTCCCCTCTCCATAGTGGCCGCCCCAAGCACCTGCTTGGCAAGCTGGTGCCTGGAGCCGGCCCTGGCAACAAGAGTTCAGTGAGAGAGAGAGAGACGCGCACACACACACACACACACACACACACACACACAGACAGACAAAATAGGTGCTCCTTTTATCTTTGCTTTGGTTTTTAATGCAAAGAATCTTTAGGGATAAATTTTGGTGGTTTGGAAAACTTATGTTTGTAGCAGTGACTAGAACCCATATAAGAAGATGCACATTATCCCTTCAGTCATGACCTGCAGCATCCTAGCTACCCCAGTCCTGGGCTCCCACATGTATCTGTCAATGCATCTCTGTCCCCAGCTATTCTGATCTCTAGCCTGGCTTGAGCAGAGTCTGCCAGTGATGCTGAATTGTTCTTAATAGTGTGAGGTTTGTGTGATGTGGGTGAACTGTGGATGAGACTTGAGACTACCATAAGACTCATTTCATTTGTGACTCAGGCTAGACTTGAACCCAGGCCTATGATCATTGAATCATAGAATCATAGAATATCAGGGTTGGAAGGGACCTCAGGAGGTCATCTAGTCCAACCCCCTGCTCAAAGCAGGACCAGTTCCCAACTAAATCATCCAAGCCAGGGCTTTGTCAAGCCTGACCTTAAAAACCTCTAAGGAAGGAGAATCCACCACCTCTCTAGGTAACCCATTCCAGTGCTTCACCACCCTCCTAGTGAAAAAAGTTTTTCCTAATATCCAACCTAAACCTCCCCCACTGCAACTTGAGACCTTTACTCCTTGTTCTGTCATCTGGTACCACTGAGAACAGTCTAGATCCATCCTCTTTGAAACCCCCTTTCAGGTAGTTGAAAGCAGCTATCAAATTCCCCCCTCATTCTTCTCTTCTGCAGACTAAACAATCCCAAGTCCCTCAGCCTCTCCTCATAAGTCATGTGCTCCAGCCCCCTAATCATTTTTGTTGCCCTCCTCTGGACTCTTTCCAATTTTTCCACATCCTTCTTGTAGTGTGGGGCCCAAAACTGGACACAGTACTCCAGATGAGGCCTCACCAATGTCGAATAGAGGGGAATGAGCATGTCCCTTGATCTGCTGGCAATGCTCCTACTTATACAGCTCAAAATACCATTAGCCTTCTTGGCAACAAGGGCACACTGTTGACTCATATCCAGTTTCTTGTCCACTGTAACCCCTAGGTCCTTTTCTGCAGAAATGCTGCCTAGCCATTCGGTCCCTAGTCTGTAACAGTGAATGGGATTCTTCCTTCCTAAGTGCAGGACTCTGCACTTGTCCTTGTTGAACCTCATCAGGTTTCTTTTGGCCCAATCCTCTAATTTGTCTAGGTCCCTCTGTATCCTATCCCTACCCTCCAGTGTATCTACCACTCCTCCCAGTTTAGTGTCATCTGCCCTTGGGGCGCTCCACTTGAAACCGGCTGCCAACTAGACATGGAGCCATTGATCACTACCCGTTGAGCCCGACGATCTAGCCAGCTTTCTATCCACCTTATAGTCCATTCATCCAGCCCATGTTTCTTTAACTTGCTGGCAAGAATACTGTGGGAGACCATATCAAAAGCTTTGCTAAAGACCAGGAATAACATCCACTGCTTTCTCCTCATCCACAGAGACACTTATCTCTTCATAGAATGCAATTAGGTTAGTCAGGCATGACTTGCCCTTGGCGAATCCATGCTGACTGTTCCTGATCACTTTCCTTTCCTCTAAGTGCTTCAGAATTGATTCCTTGAGGACCTGCTCCATGATTTTTCCAGGGACTGAGGTGAGGCTGTCTGGCCTGTAGTTCCCCGGATCCTCCTCCTTCCCTTTTTTAAAGATGGGCACTACATTAGCCTTTTTCTAGTCATCCGGGACCTCCCCCGATTGCCATGAGTTTTCAAAGATACTGGCCAATGGCTCTGCAATCACATCCGCCAACTCCTTTAGCATCCTCGGAGGCAGTGCATCTGGCCCCATGGACTTGTGCTCGTCCAGTTTTTCTAAATAGTCCCGAACCACTTCTTTCTCCACAGAGGGCTGGTCACCTCCTCCCCATACTGTGCTGCCCAGTGCAGCAGTCTGGGAGCTGACCTTGTTCATGAAGACACAGGCAAAAAAGGCATTGAGTACATTAGCTTTTTCCACATTCTCTGTCACTAGGTTGCCTCCCTCATTCAGTAAGGGGCCCACACTTTCCTTGACTTTCTTCTTGTTGCTAACATACCTGAAGAAACCCTTCTTGTTACTCTTAACATCTCTTGCTAGCTGCAACTTCAAGTGTGATTTGGCCTTTCTGATTTCACTCCTGCATGCCTGAGCAATATTTTTATACTCCTCCCTGGTCATTTGTCCAATCTTCCACTTCTTGTAAGCTTCTCTTTTGCGTTTAAGATCAGCAAGAATTTCACTGTTAAGCCAAGCTGGTCGCCTGCCATATTTACTATTCTTTCTACACATCGGGATGTTTTTTTCCTGCAACCTCAGTAAGGATTCTTTAAATTACAGCCAGCTCTCCTGGACTCCTTTCCCCCTCATGTTATTCTCCCAGGGGATCCTGCCCATCAGTTCCCTGAGGGAGTCCGTCTGCTTTTCTGAAGTTCAGGGTCCGTATTCTGCTGCTCTCCTTTCTTCCTTGTGTCAGGATCCTGAACTCATGGTCACTGCCTCCCAGGTTCCCATCCACTTTTGCTTCCCCTACTAATTCTTCCCGGTTTGTGAGCAGCAGGTCTAGAAGAGCTCTGCCCCTAGTTGGTTCCTCCAGCACTTGCACCACGAAATTGTCCCCTACACTTTCCAAAAAACTTCCTGGATTGTCTGTGCACCGCTGTATTGCTCTCCCAGCAGATATCAGGGTGATTAAAGACACCCATGAGAACCAGGGCTTGCGATCCAGTAACTTCTGCTAGTTGCTGGAAGAAAGCCTCGTCCACCTCATCCCCCTGGTTTGGTGGTCTATAGCAGACTCCAGCCACGACATCACCCTTGTTGCTTACACTTCTAAACTTAATGCAGATAATCTCAGGTTTTTCTGCAGGTTCATACCAGAGCTCTGAGCAGTCATACTGCTTTCTTACATACAATGCAACTCCCCCAGCTTTTCTGCCCTGCCTGTCCTTCCTGAACAGTTTATATCCATCCATGACAGTACTCCAGTCAGGGCCGGTGCAACCACTAGGTGAACTAGGCAGCTGCCTAGGGCGCCTAGTGGTTGAGGGTGCCTAAAAGCCTGCTCAGGCGAGGAGGTGGAGTGGAGGTGAGCTGGGGCGTGGGGGCGTGGGGAGGGCCGCTCACAGTAACAGGGGGGGGGAGGGGCGCACAGGGGAACCACTTCCCGCCCCAGATCACCTCCACTCTTCCTCCTCCGCTGAGCACACAGCCCCCGCTCTAATTCTCCTCCACTCGGTGCCGCAAGCCTGGGAGGGGAGGAGAATTAGAGCAGTGACAGCTTGCTCAGCGGAGGAGACAAAGCGGAGGTGAGCTGGGGCAGGCTCCCCAGGCTGGGTTAGCTTCCATGGGGGGGCGGGGTTAGCTGGGTGGGGGGATGGCACAAGATGGAAGTTTCGCCTAGGGTGCGAAACTTCCTTGCACTGGCCCTGACTCCAGTCATGTGAGTTATCCCACCAAGTCTCTGTTATTCCAATCACATCATAGTTCCTTGACTGTGCCAGGACTTCCAGTTCTCCCTGCTTGTTTCCCAGGCTTCTTGCATTTGTGTATAAGCACTTAAGACAACTCGCTGATTGTCCCGCTTTCTCAGTCTGAGACAGGAGTCCTCCCCCTTGCACTCTCCTGCTCGTGCTTCCTCCCGGTATCCCATTTCCCCACTTATCTCAGGGCTTTGGTCTCCTTCCCCCGGTGAACTTAGTTTAAAGCCCTCCTCACTAGGTTAGCCAGCCTGCTTGCAAAGATGCTCTTCCCTCTCTTCGTTAGGTGGAGCCCGTCTCTGCCTAGCACTCCTCCTTCTTGGAACACCATCCCATGGTCGAAGAATCCAAAGCCTTCTGATGTTGCAAAGCTGATGCATCAACTCACTGCATCCTCTCCCCCACCCTCCCCTTTTTCACTTTTAGAATTGTAACTGATCCTGTTACTTTCCCCGAGCTCACAAGACTTAACGCTGGAACTGGCAGGCGCCACTCTTTGTGCCTGGCTGGCAAACTTGCTGCAATCTTGGTCAAACAGAGCCCCTCTTTGAAGTCGCATTGTTTGTCAGAGATTTACTTTGCTCCTCCCGCCCCTCGATATCTTTTAGAAAGGTAAATAGATTCCAGAGAAGTGCGTGAACCTCCATGCAGCTTTGTTGCTCCCAAGGGTGGAGTGTGGGCAAGTGACAGGTTCCACTTATCATGTCACTTCCTAGGAGGGACAGCAGCAGGAGTAATAAACAAGAGAGACATTTTTATTTCTTTCTCTTCCATCTTCCCTCTTTCTTCTCCCTGTCCTGTCCCTACAATATGCCAGACAAACAAATAGCAGATGGGTATGATGTTTGGAGTAGTATTTAACTGCCTTCCCCACAAATAAACCAGTGAGGTGCCAGCAATGGAGACCCACCAGCTACTTGGTGTCATGTGCCTTGTGTACAATAGTGTGGCTTGACAGAGATTACTGTTGCTATATTGGACTTGGTTTATGAAGGACTGTGCAGCAGGCTAAGCACCTGAAAGTTGTGCCATCAGGGACAAAGATAACTTCCTTTTCCTCCAGGAGAGGATGTGAAGCAACTGCATAGGGTTGAACAAAGAAGGATGTTCTGCCCACACAATAATGGAGCTATGACCCAAACTAACTTTCCCCTCTTGCCTTTAGTTGCCTAGCTTACCTGCTAAATTCTGCTGCTGTTGGTATCTATGAAGTGTGTGGCAGAGCAATGTGCAGTTTATGTATTGAGAAGTGCTTTGGGAGTGTTGGAAGACCATTTATCATACTACAGCAATTTTTCCTTTCCCACCCCCTCGACAATGGAATGCTTGTGAGAAGTTATGTGCATGTTACAATATTTTACTACATAGGGGACCATTATATCCTTGTAATCCATGACTAATTGCCAGCATGCAGTCAGACGTTCTAGTAATTGCTCTGACCAGTGCACCATAAGCAGCGTTCCCTGACACCAGATGCAGAACAAACTGGCTTCCAGTGTGTCGAATTCCTGCTATGGCCTGCTCATTATGATGTCTGTTTCTTTAACATTTTGCATTGAATTGGACTGTTTATGTTTTGAATAACAGCACACTGAGATGAGAGCTGTTAACCAGGCTGTAATTCAACCTCGAGTTTTGCTAACATGTATACTCCAGCTGTGTTTATTACGTTTTCAGAAGCTCCTCAATTGAATTATTGCTCTGTAATGGCTGCTTGCCAATGCCACCCTATAAAGAGAGAGGTCACTTAGCAGAGATAACGGTAGATACATATTAAATAGAGTTGGTGTGAAAAAAGGGACAAAATTGTCACCAAAATATTTGTCCATTTTTTAAATCAATTTTGTTTTTGAAATTTTGAATTTCTTTGACCAGGTCTACTATTAATGCATGTGAAATAATAATAATGCAAAAAATCTTTAACAAGTAGATTGGAAATCTCGGAGAAGGTGGGGGGAGTGTGCGCGTGCGCACGTACTTTCAGTGTACTGTACCTGTGTAATGCATGAGGCAAGAGGCTGATTCAGTGGGCAGGCAGGTGGCCTCCAAGACAGAACCAAGGAAGGGAGATGAATCTTTGGATCAGGACTCATTTTTCCTGTCTGTGGAGTTTAGAGAGAGGGATCTCAGGGTAGAAGTGATTCAGATTCACAATAAGGCTCTCCCTCTGCTTTTGTTTGCTAAGCCTTCCAGGACCAGGGGAATTGGAGACATAGAATGAACAAAATCTGCAAATCTGGGAGCTGGGGTGGATTCTAACATCTCACCAGTCAGCCGGGGGCATATGCCTTGCATCATGGAGCTCTTAAGAAATAAACTAATAATCCCTCTTCCTCCCTCTCTCATTTTCTCTTTGTTTTCCCCACCTTTGCTTCCTTTGGTTTTTTCCTTGCCCCCCCCTCTCTCCTCCTCCCCACTCCAGCTAGTCATCTTAAATTTCTGTCTGGCATGACTGGGGTGGGTAGGTAGGATTCTGTTGATGATGCCAGCAGGAGTGGAGTACCAGGTCACAGCAGAGCACTTGAATTCGGTTATCTGTTGCATCCCATACTGTGCCTTCTAGGAACATGGCCTGTGGTTAAAAAGCTCCCTCCTGCCTTGTGATCTGAGAGGAGACAAACTCGACAAGAAAGCCCTCCAGTTGAGCACTGGGAGGCCTAAGGAGTCTTTAAAAATGTTCTATGCCTCCTCCATCCTCTCTGCTCCATGGGAGTATGGTAAGAAAAAGAAAGGCGTGAAAAGGGATAGTAGGACCGAGAGACATAGGGAAGGGAAGCAAATCCCCTTTTATTTTAGAAATACACTATTAATAAGTGTGAAATTTGTGATCCTTTATAGGAGAGACAGACCCTGGCGAATGTTTTGAATCAGAGGAGTGATCAGCTATCCACCTGATATCTGGGATTGCTCTGGGAGGGGAGAGGAATCCAGTATATGGTGGAACCTGTCTGGCTGAAAGCCTCAGCTGGGCAGAAGCCTGCTTTTGGAAAGAGCAGAGCAAGGCCTGCTTCATAAGCTACCTGTTGTCCTAACCCCGATGCCCGTCAGTGTGCACCCATCAGTCTGTTTCTATTACTTTCTCTAATTTCATTGACCTTCAGGCAGCTGTTTGGCCAGATTGCCTGCTGTTTTTACACATTATTTGCATTGGTACAGTGAGTGTGCATTCGCATCCTAATCATTTTTGCCAGCTTCTGTTCCTCCATGGTTGGGTGACTTTGCCCTGGGCGGTCATATGGTGGTCCTGTGAGTTCCTCTGGTTGCTGGTAGGTGAGGCAAGCCACATTTTACTGGATCCAATTCCTGCTGGCATGGTAGGCTGAATAAAACACCTGCAGTGACTCTACCACAGGAAGATGCCCATTCTCTTACCCAGTCAGGCAGCTGGCCAGTGACCTTGTCATTCACTTTTCAACCTGGTACACATGCAGGTCCTCACTCCATTCATCAATCTCCAGAGGAGTCACGGACATGACCCACAGTTGTGCTAGCAATGAAACCCCAGACCACAGCTGCAGGCGTCTCCACAAGGGAATGGCATGTCTGAGTAGGAGACTGATCCTGAACAGAACTCCCTCTCCTCCCCAGGCAGTGTATACATGGCATTAAGTATCTTCTCCCTTTCAGCTGCTACATGAACCTGCATCTCATACTGCTTAGGAACTAGGTGAGGCACAATTATGCCTCTTCAAAATATGGGTCTGCCTTTCGGTCTCAGTGGGGCAGGGTTGATGCCTGGCCTTAAGTCTTTGCAGACCTGGTGGAGACAAATTTGGTTTTTTTTAGTCAACAAGGCACAAGTAGATACCTGCCATTATGTCAAAACCCCAACACTGTGAGGCACAATAGGGCGTTCTCGTTCAGGAAATGTCCAGGATTGGAATAGTGCAATACCAGAGGTCCGATAAATATTTTTAAACCCATGGGGCAGAAGCCCTGAGACCTGGCGCCTCCTGCGGGACTGGAGCCCTGAAACCCCCCACCCCATAGCTGAAGCCCAGAGCACCGAATGGGGTGAGGAGGGGATCTCCGGGAAAATCTATATGAGAATTTAA
Organism: Chrysemys picta bellii; assembly: GCF_011386835.1. NCBI lineage: Eukaryota > Metazoa > Chordata > Testudines > Emydidae > Chrysemys > Chrysemys picta. Next base: position 86,663,876 of record NC_088797.1, on the reverse strand, counting down.
GCCCTGTGCAATATAGAGTGCTGAAGTGCAGGATTGTGGTACAATGGCAGAGCTGTGTGGGGCACATGACTCGAACAGCAACGGGGTCTTTGAGATCAGGATTCTGGAGCATTAGCAGAGCTGTGTGGAAGAATTTGCAGAATAGTTTCCTGGCATTCTACTTACTTCAAATCAGAACTGCCTGTTCCTCATCTTCATGAACACAGTATTTGCACTGAAAAATTATTTTGTGTGTGCGCATTTGCATGTTTCACAGGGTTGTGGGTTTGGTAGTTCCAAAGCTCTTTCTCTACCCAGAGCTAGAATGCCCTCAAGGGTTTTCAAGTGGCTGGCCAAAATTTGCAAGAATTAATTTAAAGCAAAATCTGATTCATATAATGAAGGGGGCAACTGGGAAATCTACTTTTCAAAGTCTACCTTCTCTTCCCCCACCTAAGAATCAACTCTCTCTTTCTCTCCTCTTCACATAGATGGGCAATTGGCAATAGGCCAGTTGGACGAGTCTGGGTTGGATCAAGTCATGTTCTAGGTGTTTGTGGCTTGTGGCTTGTGGCCCGTGAAATGGTTTTGATATGGTGGAAAGCTCTTAAAAGCATAGTGTGAATCTATTCCTTTAACATGTTCATTCATTTAGCTGGGCTTCCCTTGTACCTCTCTATCTACCTTAGGTTTTTATACAGAATTGGAGCTTTGCCCCTAAGAATGGCTTGGGCCTTGTGAAGGGCTCTTGATGCCAGGTGTATATTGCGAAGGGGTCTCTTGATTTAACCCAGTACCTGCCTGTTGTCAGAATACGCAGCTTAGGGAATGTTCAGAACTGGGGGTGACGGAATGTCAGGAAGGAAATTCTGATTCCTCATTCATTTAGTTTGTTTCAGTTTTTCATAACAGAAGAATTCAGCTTCAGCACTAAAGGTATCTTAGGAATGGTATCCCCATTACCAGAACACCTGAGTACCTCACAGTCTGAAAGCCTGTGTTGTTACATGCATATAATTTTTAAAGTCATGTGTGTATTTAAAAAAAAAAAGACTGAACATGGCTGAGAACTTAAAAATTGGATAGTAACAGACTGCAAATCCTAGTGATGATTGAACCTGGTGATATTCTGAACAAAAAAGAGCCCTCAACCATGCTTCACACTGACTCTGACATTATAGTCTTCAGAGTGATGTTTGGGGTTATTGCATGCACTGATTCTGTTGTTGGGAGTGGTTGTGTTGATTTGCATGTGGGTTGTTGTGCTGGGAGATTTGTGTTGATAGGTTTGGGTGGTGAATGAGGGGTGTGTGCTGCAATGAGGGAAGTGGTGTGTGTTTGGGGTTATTGTATGTGCTGACTGTGTTGTTGTGTGGATGGTTTTGAAGAACTGTGGCAGTTGGGCCAAGTAATCCACGATCTGTGCAGTCTCCCTTATGCAACCAATGAAATGATTGCATGTAAATTAGTTGCAGAGTAAGGGTGGTGACTGGTTGAGTTACCTCTGATATCACAATGTCTAGGATTCTTTTCATGGCATTTGCTGTTGCATGTGTGTAATTTGTAAAGTCAAAACGGCTGAGAACTTAAAATCAGACAGTGACAGACTACGAATCCCAGTGATGACTGAACCTGGTGATATATTGAACAACAAAAGTTCTCAATCATGCTTGTAGATGTTTCCATCACTTTGCACTGACTCTACAGGCATTCAGGCTTCAGAGTGACAATCCTGAAATCTTATTATGTAGATCCTCGCTTTTATCCTTATTTTACAGATGGGGAACTGAGGCACAGAGAGGCTATGTGACTTGCCCAAGGTGTCACACACAGTCTGTTGTGGAGCAGAGAAACAAGTCCATAGAGAAATGTAAATGGAACTATTCCTTGAAAAAGACCCAAATTAATTGTATTTAGACGGAGTAAGAAGTTAGCTCAACAGACTTACTGATGCATTGGGAGAATTGACCTCTGAATTTTCCTTGTATTTGCAGTTTCCTCTTTGAAGAATTATTGGCATATTTTGGTGTCCATTTTAGAGTATTCCATTTTCTGGGCTGTTGTTTTTAGAAGGTGATTGTACCTGATTTCTGGATTGGTAGTCCATCCCGTCTGATTATTTACATGGCAGAGCTAAACTGGATTCCTCCCCTCCTCCTTGCCGCCCCTTCCTGCTTTCCCTCCCCTTTTCTGAAAAGTGAATTTTCTGTGTCCTGATCCATGTTCTTGTGGGACACATGATGCTAGGGCTGTCCTGGATAAATCAAAATGTCACATTACTGGCTTCTCCAGATTTGCCAGATCACTGTGCAGTTTGGCTGTCAGCAAAGATGTTCACTTGGAATGATCTACAGATACAATAAAGCACAACATGGATCAGAGGTGTGTACTGAAGAAAGCTCTGACTGGTGATAGGATGGTGCATGTAGAACAAGAATCAATTCCAGGAACTCCAGCTCTTCCTCTAGCTTATTTTGAAGGCTGTGCATATTGTGCAAAGCCATATCTTGGTATCTATTCAGTCAGAGGCTGTGAATATTGTAACTCAATATCTGCTAACTCAATGCGTATCTCAGCTTTTGTTGCATTGTAACAGGATCTATGATTAGCCTTTGAGAGATGAGTCAACTTTCAACTTATCTGTGCTTCTAAGTAGTTCAGTGTGCATCATTTCACAACGTTCTTGGGCCACTCCAGTCATGGCGTGTCGCGTTACACTGCATAGGCACAGGAATTTCAAGAAAATTCACATACTCATCACCTCCAGTTCATCTGCAGGCTCAATGTAGCTGGTATTTCAGAATGCAAACCACTTGAATTTGCTCTGGGCAGCTCAGAGATCATCAAGGTATGTTTAGAGTAAGAAATGATGGATAAAACTTTCAGGGGAATCTTTACAATATCTATCTGTCTAATCTATTAAATCTGAATTATGTAATCTATCTGGTATTATGGCACATGCATGTTGAAAGGATACCTTTTGTCTATGTAATAATCTGCTATATATTGTTACACCTTGTCAGAATATCTTCTGTCAAATATTGATTACTAATGCATTTTATAGGAGGCTTTATAATAAGATATTAAACACTGTAGTTGTGTCTCCAGAGCGTATCATAAATATTTTTAAAAGGTCTTTATATGTAGCATCTTCATGGAATGTCAGTTTGCAGGTGCCTTTTGTTTAGAATATTGTATAGGGTTTTCATATCCCAGATATTAACATACCTGTGTGCCTGTATGCCTTTCAAATTTTGATTTGCTCATTCAAGATATAGACGTACATAAGGGGTGAAATCCTGCCCCAATTGAAGTCAATGGGAGTGGGTCCAGCAGGATTTCATTTTATATATCTGAGTTTGAGCAAGTCACCTACGCTCTGTCTGTTTCCTCAATTGTAAAATGGGGCTTTAGTATGTCAATTCAGTTCATTAATACTTTATTGGCAGCAGAAGCTATATCAGTATTGCTGAAGTGTAAGAGACAAACCCCCACCCTGTGCTCTGCCAGAGGAAGGTACAGTCTGCTTGGGGCTTCACACTGTGTTTGGGATTTGATCTCCTGTGTCCATTTGTCTTTGTGGTCCATTCCTGGTACAGGGGGAGGCTGCTACATAGCGTAATGCCATCTCTGCTGGGCCTCCCCTTTCCCTCACGGCTAGACACAGCTCTTCCTTATAGCTTCTTGATGAACTCTTATTTCTGATCATTTAAAGAAATATCTTTTCCTTGTATTTGCAATGTACCCCTGTTGTGTTGGAATGGAAAGTGTCTGTCTCTCCCAATCTCTCCTGAGTCAAACTGATTGCTCCGCCACTCTTCTCTGGGTTTGGACTGTTTATGTATGTCTCCCTGGTTCCAGCTCTAGTTTATGGTCACTGATGCTGTGTTTGATAAGAGTCTGTCCTTGCTTTGCATATTTCACTGCGATGAGGTAGGCTGCTAGTTTAATAGTTCTGTTCAGAGATCTGTAGTAGCGTAGCTTGTTGTTTTTGATTGGCCTTCCCAGTGACTCATATATTCATGTGTTTCAGTGTGGTTCTAGTCTCTTGATCATTTTTCAGTGTGGAGTGGATTGTGTGCTCTGCGGCCTGGGAGGTTAGTTGTTGATGACAAACAAATGGAGCATGCTTTGATCTGTATTTAGTTTTTGATCCTTCGGTGCTCTGCTGTGGAGTGTTTTGCTGCTTTGGTTGAGATGACACTGGAAGTTCAGTATTCTTTTCTTTGGGTTGATTAAGATGGGGAATGAACCCAGTTTGGCTCTGCAGCCATTGTTGCTGCAGTTCCTGTATACACGCAGTTGTATAAATACTATATGTATAGGCTTTCTGCTGGGAATTTGTCCTAACTGGTGTAATTGTCCATTACAATTGGACCCCAGATTTTACTCCCATGTAATAAAAGCACTTGAAATATATAGCAGAATAGTTCTAGCCATAGGTTCAGTGGCAGACTATCTTCTAGTGGCCCACATAGCTCTTTCTTGTAGTGTTTTCTAGCCATTCTGAAGCTCTTGATGTATTTATTCTAAGGCTTGGGCATGTTCAATATAGGTGTGTTCAACTTTGGGCTTTGTACTAAATTTTGAGTTTGTGGTGGTGATTTGGGGGCTTTTTCTGCAATACTGTGATTTTTGTTCTTTCCAGGCTGTCCTGTAGGGCCATGTACTGCAATATGGTCCTAGCAGGTGTATGTTTCTTTGGTGACTATCTTATGTAGGTGAGAACATTGCAAAGAACCTGCTGGCTCATTACTAGGCACAGTATTAACCTCCAGCGCAACATCCAGCCAGTAAAGGACTCCATGACCTCCAGAGCATGGAAGAGGGAAGTACCACTAGAGGTCAGGGGAGCTCTGGCTCAGGAGGTTGCTGGAGGCTGAGTGGGAACAAGAGCTGCTGCTCATTGAGGCAAGGGTCTGGGAGCTGACTGTGGAGAGAAGGCCAGGCAGCTTGGGATCTGGGATTGAAAGGCTGACAGATGCTCTGGGAAGCAGCTTTTACTGGCAAGGAAGGCAGCTGTAGCCATAGCAGGTGGATCCTCAGAAATAGCATACAAATGAGGGTTGTGCAGACTGTTCCAAACAATATGGACAAAATAACTGAACTCTGGCCAGGGATCGACAAGCCAGTGTCTGATTGCCTCCAGGATGGAGCATCCCTGGCATTAGGCCAGAGAGACTGCCCTGAGGGGCTCAGTTTGAAGCTGTTGGTTCATCTTTTGCTTGTAACTTAAAGTCATTGTGCTCAGGGTTGTTGCAGTGTTTTTCTGACAGCCCTAATAAAACAACCCTTTGTTATTCACTAGACTAAGTGTTTATGGGAGGGCTAGAGCGGAATGCTAGATGTGCCGACTGCACTTACTTCTAGGTGTTCAGTACACACACCTCTGCCAGACATCTAGGCACTGGTATACCACAGCACTCAGCGACCCCTTGCAATGACGCAGTTCAGCAATGACCAGGTCACCAGCATAGAGGAGGCATTTTACCTCCAGGTTGTTTAGTGGAAGTCCTGAGTTAGGGTATTGATGTATATGTTGAGGAGGGTCAAACATAGGATACATTCCCATTTACACCTCTTAATTGCCCGGAGGAATTGGTTTGCATATTTATTTCTATCCAGTATCTGGGGGAATGGTACATGGATTTGATGATGATGCATATGCTTCCCACCAATTCTATTTGGTAATAATTTTAAGGTTCAGTTCTGAGTGATGGACTGAGTGAAAAACTTTTTTAAAATTTTGTGAAGCAGGCAAATATTGCATCTGTTTTCAGTGAGCATCTGTAGGGTCTAGACTTGGTCAGTGATTCAATTCTTTTTGGAATGCATTTGATTTTTTTGCATTTACTTTGACTTGAGATAAACAACTCTTAAATCAGTGCTGAGGAGGCAGAAAGTTACAAGGGAAACATGTAAGTGTTTTGTAATGGGGCAGGCACTCAAATGTAGAAACATGACTCATCTTGGGGGTGATTTACTGATTACACACACTCATGATTTGTGCCTTCAGCCAGCTAGTTATGAAAAAATACTAAATCACTCCAGAATGTTTACCCAAATGCATCACACCATTGTTTAAACATTGTGATGCCTCTTTGTAGACATAAGATGCCATCTCTTGCTGTGGAATATTCCAGTGACCTGTTCCTTTGTCACTCTTGGGAGGGAATGGAAGAGGATTTTTAACGTGTTTTGTTTATTTTAAGAAATACTAATGGACATTCCTCTAAGATCTGGATCTATTCTAGCACAGGCATAAATGCTGCAGACAACATCTCCTTTCTTAGTGGAGTGTCGTCATGTTCTCAGTCTATGCCTCCTAACTGTTTTGGTCTCACCAGAACTGCTCACTTCAACATGCTCTAATATGAAAAGAGACTTTTCCAGAAACATTTATTGGTATAGGTCCAAATCCTTGACCTGCATGCAAGCCTGAGTAAATAGGCTTAGAGCAGGCATTCTCAGCAAAGCATGGTTTGATGGAATTATCCCTGAGACTCATGACCATGGAATCTTAATGGAGATGCTCCATAATTTCTCTACAATCGCAACAGAAGTAGTAGCAGTGGCTCATATGCTCCCCTTTCCATAGGGTGTTTGGGTCAGTTGGTCCATGTGGTCATGGACCTATTGGCCATTCTGTTGCCCCTACCTTGCTCCCAATAAACCTCTCTGTGTTGGTGTGGTGCACAGTTCTATGGTTGGCAGGGGCACAGAGTGCCCGGAGAAAAATTTTCAAAATCTGCCCTTTAACGCTTCTGCTGAACATTGTGCCAATCAATGTGTTCAGAGGAGGAAGCAGGATTTTACCTATATCATAAAACCTATGCACACCTCTGCCACTTGCATCAAATATGTGACTGTCTGTCTACATCTTAGCAAAGATTTAATAGCACAGCCAGCACCTTAGTACTCAGGTTTCGTGCTACTAACACTTTGTTGCTTAACCAAATACACTGCAGCAAGCCTGTTTTTATTAGCCTGTGCTTTGGTGTGTAATCAATGGTTAAAATGGCGTTAAAAATGTCAAGCACAGCTTATTTTCTGATGCTGCATCCTTGACATTTTAAGGATTTGCTCTTATTCTTTCATAAAATTCATTGATTTGCATTGTGTCTCCAGTCAGTAGTGTGAATTACTGAGGTTCTACACTTGTACTGTAGCTTTCGTTTCTGCCCATGAAGGGAGCAGATGCTGAATAGTAAAGCTAACAGAGGTCATATACCAAGGAGAGTGGCTGTACCTTAGCAACAGGACAGTTAGATTTGTAGAGGTTTGATGCCCATCACACTTTCTGCAGCATTATCAACCTTTTGGCTTCACAATCCCACATCCTTCCTGCTGCCTAGTTTGAACAACAAAGGCACCTGAAATAACTTGGGGAGCTTGAGTAATGAATGACATTGTGATGCGAGGTCACAATTAGAGCTGGGCAAAATTGGTCCACTAGATTGTTCAAAACATTTCAAAAATTCATGTTGAATTCAGAGAATTGTTTCAGTGAAACACAAATTCAAAAATTAAAACAAACAAACAAACAAACAAAAAACCCAAACAAGCCCAAGATGTTTTGCTTCAGCATTTTTTAAACAAAACATTTCAGATGGAAACAACTTTTTGTGACAAAAATTACTTCAATTTCATTTTTTTTAAATTTGAAGCTTTTTTGTTTAAAAAAAAATTGTGGGTCACTTTTTGGTTCATCAAAAAATTTGAAAAACGTTTGTTTCTGACTGACCTGAAACAATTTTCTCCCAATTTGGAGTGGCCAGTGAATGAAAAATATGTTGTTTTCAAAGCTCTAGTCATCATGTGGTGGTGGTTTGTGCAATGGGATATTTTGACACCACCATTGCATTGTAATGTGGTGATGATGATAAATGTCAATGCAACTTGAAGCAAGTTAGATAAACCGAATAAGCAGCATTGTTGGTCCGTTTCAGGATGCAGCTCTTCTATTCTGCTTGTCTTTTAGTCATATATCTCACTTCTTAAAACTTCACCAGCACAGTTTACCTCTCTCCTACCTGTAGCTGCATGTCTCCTTGAGGTATTTATAGCTTTAGCACAGATGCACAGGGCCCCCCTCCTTGTGGGTAACATAAAATAAAAATACAAACTCTGAAGCCCTGTTCAAGTGCAACTTTCTATACAAACCAAGTACAAGAGGGAGAGATGGCCAGTGAATTTCTGAGATAGGAGAATAACTGATTTTATTCCCAATCAGAATCCAGGCTTCATAGCTGTCTTGATTCCAAACTCCTTTTTATGTCTGCTGGTGCCTTAGTTGACAAAACCAAAACTTATCACACCCGTAACCCCAAATCCTCAGTGTGGCTTCTCTTTTGGAGCAACTGTGCTGCCTTGGGGGCTAGAGAATGAATTCCCTTCAAAGCCTGTTTTTGGCTATTGTATGACATACAATACCGGCTAAATCAAACTCTCCTTTTTCACAGCCAGCCGTGCAGCCCGATAATTGTTGGTGACCAGAGCAGATTTGCATGTTAAAAGGAGTGACTGGAGACACTTTAAAAAGAAGAGGAAATGTATTCATCAAAGCTAGCTTTATCCTTATGAATATTATTATTCCCAGGGACAATACCCCCAGACCTCATTAGAGCAGGCCTGCATTTAGACTCCTTTTTTCCCATTAATAGTTAATTTGTAATGGTTTGAGTCTTAATGCTGATACTGTGCAGCGCACCAGAAGGAATTAAAGAAGGAGCCTGTAAGGCGCTCTCTGATAGTAGCATACTGTATCGTCAGGGTAGCTGGCTTTGAAAGGATGCTGTTAAGGGGAAGGGCAAGCGGTGGGTTAGTGTATCGGAGTGCTGCCGTTTGGAAGCTCGTAATATGAGAATTATAAATGACACTGGTAAGGACACTGTTCTTGGGAAGCGTATAATACGAGAGTCGTAGCTGATGCAGATGTGACTATTGAACTGATGGAATCCCAGGTGACGGCGGTTAGGCATTTTTGAGCAGGCAGCTCACACTGCTAGACTCCCATGTGGTACTAATTTAAGGGGACTAGATTCCCAAAATAGAAATTGGGGGCACTGTGACTCCCCCTGTCAGAGGGGGTGGTTCAGCAGGGTTTTGGTGAGGGGTCAGAATGGAGGCTCTTGTTATGATGGTGAGTGAGAGGTGCCTGCTTAATAATCATCACTCCCCACCCATTTCCCAGTCTCTGCACTCAGCAATTTCTCCTTCTCTTACTCTGCAACTCTCATTCCTGCCTTCAGGGATCAATCTGGGGCCTAGGTGTGCCAGTGTTGGGGGCTGACATGGGATCTCCTCACTGAGTTGCTGCACACTCTGGTACTAGGGTTGCCACCCAGACGGTTTGGGTTTCGGCCTGTGTGTATGGGTGCCATCTGACAAGTCCTGAGGTCTGGTTTTTTTGATCCGTGGAAAAGGTGGCAACCCTAAGCGGAAGGAAGGCGGCAGAGCAGCAGCAGCAGCAGCAGAAGCCGCCACCTCCGGGGCCAGACTGCTCACGCAGCTCGTAGTGGCCTCAGCTGTGCTGGTGAAGACCTTGCGAGCAACAGAGGCAGGGCCTTGGGGGGAAGAGGCGGAGCAGGGGCAGGGTCTTGTGGGGAAGAGACAGACTGGGGTGGATTCTTGGGGGTCTCCTTACCAGCCATTAGAAAGGTAGCAACCCAGTATGGTACAGAAAGGAGTCTGGAAGGCTGCAAATCCCAGAGTGCTTGGGACCATGATACAGAGCATATGTTCCAGAGGCACAACACTTTCCAGACCTAGCTGGGCCAAAAATTCATGTTGATGGATGGGTCTCTGGCCAAAGGAAGCTAGTTGATCTGGCTGATTCATATTGCAGTTATGATGAAAGACCATTCAGTCAGCCAGGATTCCCTTCACAAATCCTGGATGGTCCCAGAAAATCAGGCCATGACTTATAAGACCTTCAGTATTTTGATATTTAGTAAAGAAATTAAAAGCAAAAAAAAAATCTATCTGCAACTCCTCACACTTCAGAGAAGTGAGAGTGTAGCAGAAAACTCTAGCCTTTTGTTTGAGCCTGGGGCAAGTTAATGTGTCAAGACACTTACTGTAATGTTGTATTACCCTTTTGTACCTATCCTCCCAACCCTCCGAGAAAAGCAGATATGGTGTATTTGTGTTAGCACCTTGCTAACTGACATTGTGTTTCTTGTTCATATCACAAGAGCCCACAGTCCCAAATGTAAGTTACAGGTGGTGTCCTAAATTACCACTCTCAACTGACCAGGTCCATATGAAACTTTGTGGGTTTTGAGGGGTATGAATTCACGTGCCTAAATTCTTTTTTCTGAGTTGTTGTTTTGAACCCACCCAAGAACTAAAGTAAAATTCAGCTGAACCTCTGAGTTTTGCCTGATTTAGGGCAAATCAGAATTACTGGTATGTGCAGTCTGGTATGTGAAAATTTCTCATGTTTTCAGTCAAAACATATAACTCTGACCGGGGTCGCTGCAAACTTGGCTCTGATTCATTGGGTGGTTTGTGAACGTAAACCTTGGCCGGAGGAGGAGATTTGACATGGAACGTGACAATGGGCAGGTTTGTTACAAAGCTCTGGCAAGTCTGCACCTGAACAAAGGACCAGTATCAACTCGGGTTCAGAATTAAACCCCGGAATCTGCAGTCATTTGTACTTTGCAGTACCTCCATTTGGATGGAGGAGGAATGATTTCATGTAAGTGAGGTAACCAGTAAAATAGGGAGCCTTTAGAAGGGTTTCGAAGAAGTAATTTGTATTATCCAAGCTGGGCATAATCAGCCACTAATAAGCCTGTTTATGTTATGACCTTTGCTGTCCCCTTTCAAGTGTTAGAGCAATGTTAATCCTGCCCATCGTTCATTTCTTAACACAGTTAGGAATGCTGTATAAGTATCCGTGCCTACCTCACGTGGATGCTGTGGTCTCAAAGTAGCTTTAAATTAGCCCTCTTGCACATATATAGCATTTTTGATTGCTGCATATTGTATAACTTTTCTGCCTTTAAAGATCCACTTTCAAGAATGTGTATCTAAGTTGCATGTGTACAAAATGCAGTAGTTCTGCCCAAAATGGATAATTGTGCTCCTACCGCTAATTAACAATAGGAAATGCCAAACTGTATTTGTAGTTGCTGATTTTGTATGCTTAGCTGTGTATATGCAGATTAGTTATTCATTTATAAAAATTTAGACTTTAATACATATGTAATCTGGCCAGGTTTCAGTTGCTGTGGGAGCTATAACTCTGAATTTCATGTAAAATTCCAACCATAGTGTTACATTTAATGCAATTATTTTTGCTTTTTTTAAAATGCCGGAGGTGAAAAAGGGAGTGATTTAATGTTGAAATAAATGTGGGTCTGAGAACAAACAAGAGAAGTTTCAGCTAAAAGAGTGATTTTTCTGGAAAGTCGTAAGTGTCTGAAAATAGGTGTTTAGAATGAAATTGTCTTCTCAACCACAACTGTATAATAACTATATTTGAACTATTATAGCTATGGCAATGCTGTAATAAAAGTAAGCAACTGTATACCATATAAGCATCCTAAAAACACAGAGAGGTTGTTTATTGTATTCACTTCTTTATTTCCAGAACACACCAGTGGGAACTCCAATTTTCATAGTGAATGCCACAGACCCAGACCAGGGGGCAGGAGGCAGTGTGCTTTACTCCTTTCAGCCTCCATCCAGCTTCTTTGCCATTGACAGTGGCCGCGGCATTGTGTCGGTAATACGAGGGCTGGATTATGAAATCACTCAGGCCTACCAGCTCCAGGTCAATGCAACGGTGAGTCAGGCCATCTGCTTCATTTAATTCTTTTGCTTGGCATTTAAGACTCTTCAGCTGCAGTGGAAAGAATCTATTATTGCCTTGTTTTATCTCCCCTCATTCTGCTTTCCCTTTGGAATCCTAGTTTCCTGTGGATTGCAACAATAAAATTCTATTTTAGAATATTTTAGGTGGCCACATAGGCCTGGGCTTGACTGGCAAGTGCCTCCAATATTTTAAGAGTGTACATGACACTAAAAGCATACATTTCTTTCAAATATTTTATGCTTATAAATTCATTATTTTACAAATTGACTAGTGGCTTGCAACTCGTGTGGGGACTTGAATCTCCAAATTGTGCCTTTCAGAATCTTTTGCCTGTACTTAGATAACTCCCTTAATCCAGGAAACCCTGTATCAAGATGGTCTGTCCCCTTTGGGTATGTCTACAGTGCAGTTAGATGCCCAGGGCTGGCCAATGCTGTGGGACTCGGGCCAAGTGGCTGTTTAATTGTGGTGCAAATGTTCAGGTGCGGGCTAGAGCCCGGGCTCTGGGACCCTGCAAGGAGGGAGGGTCCCAGAGCTTGGGCTCCAGCCTGAGCCCAAATGTCTATGCCGCAATTAAACAGCCCATTTGCCCGAGTCAGCTGGCATGAGCCAGCCATGGTTTTTTAATTGTAGTGTAGACATGCCCTTTAAGGGCAGTTGGGCCCAGACCAGCCAACAAAGGACCAGCATGACTCTTTAAAGAAAGGTGTTCCATGAGAGGATCAGTAGTGCAGCTGGGAATGGGGACCAGGTGTTTTAGTCAGATGACTATAATACTCAGGTAAAGAGACTGTGTGGAGCTCAGTGCAGGAAGCCTACAGTCAGGAGACGAGTGGAGGGGGAGGCTTCCTGGAGCAGAACATGACCCTGATGAGGGAGAGCTAGGGACGTTAGTGAGGACTACAGCACAATCTGAGAAAGCAGGGCTGTGGGTACCCTGTCCCAAGGGAGAAGACGTTTGAGCCCCGGAGTGAAGGCAGCAAGCATAGGAAGAGGCCCTAGGAAGGAGAAGCAGGGTAGTTTGCAGCTATGTGGGGCAGAGAGGTTTTTTTGCCAAGAGCAATTCATCTAATAAGCTGGGTGTCTGAGAGCCATCAGCCCCCCCTCTCTCCCCCTCCCCCCAGCTGCTGGAGAGTTATGTGCAGGAGCTAGTTTTTTTGGAGTGGAAGGGACTGAAGAGACATTGACCAGTTCCCCAGGACAATACCCGGCACCATTTCAGCTAAACTGGGACTGTTAGCAGGTATGGAAGATTGAGCTGCTTGGGTTCTCCCCAAGGTACCCATGGCTGGAAGGAGGGCAGAGAGCAGAATGGAGTTGCAGAGACAGTAAATAATTACAGTTAGGCATCCTGATTCTGGCTCGTGATCTCTGCCTTGGGATGTGTCAATCAGTGATGCTGCAAGTCATGAGGATACAATGCCATGAAGTAAACATTGCAACTCAATGTCAAAGCCATGCTATGATTACATTGTGACCTCCTACAACTCTGTTCATTAATGACTTGGCTTTCCAACTCCTGAAGGACAGGGTCAGGGCCGGCTCAAGGGTTTTTGCCGCCCCAAGCAGCCAAAAAAAAAAAAAGCCGCAATCACGATCTGCGGCGGCAATTCGGTGGGAGGTCTTTCGCTCCGAGCGGGAGTGAGGGACCGTCTGCCGAATTGCTGCCAAATAGCTGGACGTACTGCCCCTCTCCGGAGTGGCCGCCCCAAGCACCTGCTTGCCAAGTTGGTGCCTGGAGCCGGCCCTGGACAGGGTGCCACTGCCCACGCATTCCATATCTAGACACAAGTGAAGTGAGTTTAGTGATCTCATCCTCAATTTGAGTGCCTATTTGTCATATTACAAAACCACATGTGCTATAGCAGAATTGTCTGTGTGTGCTCAGGAGAGGCCCAGAACTGCAGTTCAACAATGCTGTAGATTAGGTTTGAGCTGTACAGGCAGAGCTGTGTGTAGGTCAAGGTTTGGGATAGACAGGAGCATTGAGGTGGGGGTCTGGGCTTCTATTTGACAGAACTGAGGTTGCACAGGCAGAGCCTGTTGAGATGCAGAAGCCTGTGTGATGCCTGCCTGCACTGTGCAGGCCAACAGGCCGTATTATCAGTCCAACTTCACCAGACTTAAAACCAAAACCAAAAAAGTAGAAGTTTTTATCTGAAGAAAATAAAATCCTCAAGCCCAGTAGTGATAATGCCAGCGTAGCAAAAGAGTGAGTCAGAAACAAGCATCCAGCAAGGCCGTAAACACCGAGGCCTGTGTATTGAGGGTAATGTGCAAGCTGTGTTGTTGAATGCAGTTTAAATTAACATTAATCTCCTGGCAATCAGTCCTAGCTTCTGTTCAAAACCATTTGTGGAAGTGTGCAGTAACCTCTAATGTTTGCCTTTCACCACTGTGCCTGATGGTTGGGTCTCAAGAGACTTATTTATCTCCCTTCATATGTCATCCATGCTGATTCTCTTTGGTAGAATATGTAACACAGCGTTAGTACTTTATCTGGCAAAGGGTTACGTGAGCTAGCACGGCATTGGGTCTCCCGTAGTGGAGGGACTGGTGCAAGCGAGCTCCCACTACGGCAGACCTCACTTGATACAGGGCAGTGCTGTGAGGAAGCTCAAATGGATGTAGTCCCAACTATTGCTCACAGGACACTGTAGTTAGGAAGTTCACATTAGTGGCATTTCAGGCACTGCGGCTGTAATAGAGTGCATACTGCGGCAGTCCTGGTTGGCAGTAAGAGGACTCGGTAGAAAGGGTGCCTACTTCACTATCTTGAGACCATTGAGGTTATTTCTCTTGCGAGCTAAGCCATGTTTGAACCCAGACTTCCAGCAGTGAAAAGCATACAATAGCCCAATCACCCTCCAGCCCCCTGGCTTGAAATGTTCCAAGGCTGTTGCTTTAAAAGGCTTTCATAATAGGACCTCCTGCATACTTGTTCCAAGCACTCACCTCACTACAACACAGGAAGCAATTTGCCTTACATAGAAAGAGAGCTGCAGTTGTACTAATCTTGCCCAACTCATTTATAAATATAATAGAAGTGGGTGACTTTTGACTTCTTTAAACTAAAAATGTAACCTACTTGCAAGTGATTTTAATATCATGAGGGTATGTTCTCCTACGGCTAAATGTTTTCTATTTATTTTTAACCCATTATTCCAATTGAAGAAATTAAAATCAATGGTTGCTATTTATGGAGCCCACATAAATGACCGTGTTATGAGCCCTTGTTAGTCACCGGCTGGCGCTGCAGCAGCAGTTAACAAAATATATAGCTTTAGTTAAAACTAAGACATTTCAATGTAAGAAAACAAACTATGGATTGAAATATTTGTTAAACAAAAAGCAGAGTCAAAACACAGTGAAAAATACATGATGTCTACTAAATTGTTAAGGGCAAATCTTGGGGAGAAAAACATATTATTTTCCAGCTCAGAGATATGTACTTCAGACAGTAACTTCACAACATAGTTTTAAGAAAAAGCGATTTCCTGGAGTATTTATAGATCCCAACGCGATGGTGGGTGAGATAGCAGGAATTCTGTAAGTGCAAATCTGAGAGACTTGACCATTGTGTGGGATGAACTATTGTTCTGGGTATTTCTCTTCCTGTCATAAATGATCTTTTCCTCTCCGGGTTTCAAGGACCAAGATAAAAGCAAGCCCCTGTCCACTTTGGCTAATCTGGCAATCACCATCACAGATGTGCAAGACATGGATCCAGTCTTCATCAACCTGCCTTACAGCACAAACATCTATGAGAACTCACCTCCGGTAAGGGCCTCTTTTTCTTGCAGTGAGAAGGGAAGGGAGGTATGGTTAAGGGGATAAAGAACACTAGACATCATAATGCTGGGGATGGATAATCCTCCCCTGTCAAGTACTGTGGTTTTCTCCTCTCAGGATGGTTTCTTTGGTTCTTCTGTCCCAATTTTCGGGTGTTGAATCTGGGTTGGGAAGGAACACTATCTTCATTGCAACTTCATGATGTCCAAATGCAAACACCATAGCATAGTTTTTGTTCTGCAGAACAAAATAGGGGAAATGGGAGATAGTCCTTGGTCTGAGGTTTGGTAAAGGTGTTATGACAGTAGCAAGGTATCTGCTCATTCTGGGGAAGTGTAGCTTGACATATGGTAACATTTTCAAAAACCTCTGTACCCTAAATACCATTGAGAGTCAATGGTACTTACATTCCAAAATAACTTTTAAAGATTTTACCCATAGAGCATGTGTTCTCTACACTTGGAAAACGACATTCTGTCCTCAGATCATCATGCTCTAGACTTCCACACACTCACATACCACTTCTGGAATCCTGCATTCAAATGCCTGATTGGGGCACAGTTTAATGCATTCATCTCATCCAGCTACACAATTTAACATAAACATGCTCGAGAACGACCAAGGACTAGAATAAATGTAGTGCAGGATTAGAGTGTAATGTCCAAGCTGTATAAGGGCTCATTACTGGCATAGGAGCAGTGGCTGCAAATCAACTTTTAGGTGGATTGGTGATGTTGGAGAAGGTTCATCCAGTGCCAGGCTCCACTCTCCTTAACTCAGGCTTGGGTCACATGTGCCACACTTTCATAGCTCTACATTCATCTACATATGTTCTCAATCCTCCCCCACTGCCAAGTAATTTCTTCTGCATTCATTGTATGCTCATACTGAGGAATTTCCAAAATACTACATACTGACTAGAACATTTCAAAGTCTGTATGGATGGGCCTTGTAGTCCTGCACACTGGGCAGGAAATGTAGGATGGACACATTTTTAGCATTCCCTGATTGTCTAATGCCATCAGAAAAAGCACAGAGAAAAAGTTATAAATCAGACTGGAAATAAGGTGTAAATTTTTAACAGTGTGGGTAATTAACTGTTGGAACAATTTGCCTAAGGTTGTGGTGGATTCTCCATCACTGACAATTTTTAAATCAAGATTGGATGTTTTTCTAAAATATCTGCTGTAGGAATTATTTTGGGGAAGGTCTATGGTCTGTGTTATATCGGAGGTCAGACTAACTGATTGCAATGGTCTGTTCTGGCCTTGGGATTTATGAATATATGAAGGTGGAAAATCTTTTAGGCGTGTGTTTGATTGGACAAACGCAGATGTGATGACATTATGATGTCACGTCAGCACATTGCAATGCAATGTACATGTTTGGGTGAATGTAGTCCATGTTGTGAGGATCTTATAAGCAGTGCTTGTGAGATTCAAATCACTCCTTTGAAAATAGGGCAATCCTAGAAATATTAGGACATATGGTGGCAACTCTAAATAATAAACCATTGCAAAATCAGTGGGGCTGAAACCTACGTGCACAAATCACACCGTGGAATAGCCTCTTCCAAATGACCTCCCCCAAACCCCCTCCCCCCAAAAAGAAAAAGAAAATAGGAAATTACAATTAATTCAAAACCAAAATGTCCTTGTTTGTACACGGTAGAACCAACCCCCCTACACACACAAACAATAAATGGCAGCATATAGGAAATCAGTAAATATTATAGAATATACACATCAAAAGCAGGAACACATACGTAATATATGACGGGGTGATGTGCCAGAATACTACTACTAGGATCATAGAAGTTAGTGATTTCAAATCTCTATTAAATTATTGATTGTCTTCCTGGGCAAGGGTAGGATATAGTTTTCCCTAATAGAAGATGTTTTAGATATTTGACTGATAGAATTTTTTTTTATTAAAGCTAATGTTTAAAATCAAATTTACAAAAGTTAAGAAGGAAGGTACTGTACATCTGGGGTCAGGTTTGAGTTATGAGAGATTACAAGTATCAGTTACAAGGTGCACAAGATACATACATAGCACATAACCAGCATAGACCCAGATTGGGGTGCGGGAGTTTTTAAAGCATCAATGAATAAGTGATCTCGTGTATGCCACCCATAGAATGTATTTAGAGTCCAAGTCAGTATTGGTGTAGCGAATAGGTACGTAGGCAGGGTGCGTCCCTTGGTTCATCAGGGAAGGAAGTGGGTCATTTCCCTGACCGGAGGTCTCATTTACTCGTCCTAGTACTGGTGGTGTCCCGTGATGTGCTCCGTGTAGATGTCTCTGGACCACCTGAAGGTGTCGGACACCATGAACTGTCTCGTGAGCCGGGTGTAATGCCAACCTACTCTGCACACTCTCAGCACCCACTCGTTGTGGGGGTCCCACGTGCCCAGGGTTCTATTACATTTGATCTGAGCCAAAAGGCTGAGAAGTGATTCAAGAGGGGAGATGCAGTTGATAGATACAAATGGCTACATGAATTACACTCACATGAAATCCTGTCCTGTTTATATTAAGCATTTTCCCAGCACTAGACAGTATACACAATGAAGAAGAAAAGTTCCCACTTAGAGTGTTGTTAGCAAAAAAAAGAATGATATGAAATGAAAATCCCCACTATCATCAAAGATTATAGACTGGATCATCTTCACGGAGTGACCTTGTATCCATTAAAGGACTCTCTCTCTTAAATTAAATGACAGTATAGTAAGACTGAAGCTAAATGGTCCCTTCATGTTGTTACTTACACTAACGTACATAACAATTACTTTCTGAAAGTATAGTACTCAGCCTGGATAAAATAACCATAAAATCCATGTCTAAGGTAAAATATGAAATCAACCCACAACTACTAAGCCACAATCTATCAGATTTCCAGCTTGTTTATAGATTTAATTTATCTTGTTCTTCTATTGCATCTGAAAAAGCATAAAATAGAATTCAAGAGTAAAACTGGGGGAAACACAATTCTGATCCATCAAAATGTCCTCATCCTCCATAGAAAATATGTGAGTGTACAGCTTGTATTGAGTGATTTCCCCTTCACTTTCTCCATTACATGGGTGTGTGCAATAGATGGGAGTTCAGAGAGGATCTGTATTTGATTGAATGATGGAATGTAAAGACAGGTGTATTTTCCCTTCAGGGAACAACTTCTGAAGTCTGTAAAGTGCGTAAGAGCACAAATCTCTGTGCACATGCTGAAGTTTGGCTATGTCACTTTTGCAAGACAAGAAATGGCTCATCAAAGCACCAGCCTGTTGCTGTTGTTATCTACACCACCTGTGACTATTTTTCTTTTCCTTTCAGATCTCCAAGCTGTCTGCCCCTAGGTCTGGTTTGGAGATTTTGTGACCTAATAGTCTCAATGCATATGTGAACAGGAGACTAGTGTGAAGTGAATTCTGATATAATCATGAAAAACTGTAGTAAGAGGTTCCACTAGAATTTTCTCTTGCAAGAATAGTGATCATGATTAACAGTGAAGTGATTTTTTTTAAAGTACCAGTACAGTAGCTTGCCACTTACTTCTACTTAAAAAGAACAGGAGTACTTGTGGCACCTGAGAGACTAACAAATTTATTTGAGCATAAGCTTTCTTACTTCTTTACTTCTACTTAGTCACTTTTGAACCTCATGAAATCAGGCACCAATATAGTGTCTAGAACAGTGGTTCTCAACCTACAGCCCAACCAGCACACAGCTGTGGCCCATGTGACATCCTTAGGATAATACAGGTAGTATTGGATGTGGCCCACAGTGGTAAATAGGTTTGAACCACTGCTCTAGAACCTATTATGATGCGTACATGGACTGTGAAAGCCTCCCAAATGCACCTCCGTCCTGACCTATAACACCCTGGGTATTCAGTTGTGGATGTGCCGAATAAAAACGGTCAAACTGTGTGGTGGTTTTGTTATGTGAAAAAAGAAGTCCACTAGGGATTTTGATGAGACATCTGGGCTTATTTCACTTCTGCCACAAAATGGGCTTCAACTTGACCCGGACACTATGGTCTGTGTACTGTGCACTCTGACCTGATATATGCATCCCTCTTCAGATATATTGGACTAATATATACACAAGTTGTTTCTGCTATTGTAGACATAAGGGTGCATACAAGGTTTGGACAAGGTTCCTGATAGTTTCCCCAGCCTCTCTGGCTCTGTCTGTCTCTCTCTGTTTATCTATGGTGCACAGCATAACTGTGTTTCTCTATCTATGTATCAGGCAAGAGTAACTAATCTAAAGTGTATATGTTACCTAATAAAATCTTCTTATTTGGGATTACTGCATCAAATTTTAATTTCCTCACTCAAGCAACAGCATGTCAGCCAGCCTGTCAGTGAAGAGCCGATAGAAGGTGAAAGGAGTGGATAAACTGCAGCAAATTACTGAAAACAGATCCCTATCAGCCTTTTGACTAGAATTGACTGGAAATAAAGAGTGAGAAGTAGGATTTTTTTTGCCTCAGATTCTGCCATGGCAGCTTTCTGAAGTGCATCCACTCCCCCTCCCACTGGCTCCTCCTGCCTTGACACGGGGTCAAGGGTCACCTTTCAAGTCCTTAATCCTGTGACAAAAGAAGGAAGAGAGGAGAAGAGTGCTGCTGTGGTTCTTATTTTTCTGAGCTCGGGATACTGTACTAGAATTCAAAAGCATTTTGCATATACTTATTCAGACTGTGAAGAAAGAAATTTCCTCCTCCCCTCACCTCCACTTAGAATTCATTAGCAGGCAAAGATGGGGAGAGCATATGTCTTCTCATTAGGCATTGCATATTCTTTCTTGATGCACTGTGTATTCTCAAACGGGACAGTACAAATTTCCCCTGGCTCCTGGACAAACCAAAACAGAATACATACAGTTACAGTAATGCTCAGCATATGTGCTATAGAGTTCTTTTCTTCTTCAAAATGCTTTGCAGATGTTAATCCTCACAACCTGTATCATTTGGTAAGTATGTGGCCATTTTACAGCTAGGTAAATGGAGGTGTAGAGAAGGGATTTACCCCCAGTCATAAAGAGGACTCACTGTCCTATAACCCAGGACTTCCAGGCTCCAGTTTTGTATTCAGACCACAGCTCACTCTTGTCCAAGAACTTTAAATCAAGAAACCATCAGCTTCTTTTCCAGAGGGGGCATGGGAACAATCCACCCAGCAAGAGGTAAGGTGAGGCACACCCGAATGCATTCCACACTGGCATCCCAGACAGGAAACTGTGTAACAGTGAGAGATGCTGAGACCCAGTAATTTTTAGTCCCTGACTGGGTTTTCCAAGGTGAGTGAATAATGTGTTCCTTATTGCAGCATGGCATTTATCCGCCTTAAAATAGAATTAAAATACTTTTAATTCTTTGTCACCTCCAAACTCCCTACCCTCCACCCCCCAAATCAGTAAGTTAAAGAAATAATGTGGAAGCAGTACCATCTTCGCTCCAGAGTATCGATAGCTCTCAGTTAATTCCTTCTTAGAATATTTCCAGCCCATCAGTGTGAATACTTTATTAAAAGCTCAGGGTTTTATTAAAAAAGGATTTATTTACCCTCCCTCAAACCCCTCAAACTTTATTTAGCTAATGTAAAATTCTCCTTTTTCTGGTTTTTAAGCATGGGGCTGTTTCAGATTATTGCTTTTTAAATCTTCTCCTTCCATCCATGTGGGAGTGGGTTATTCTGTATTCCAGCACTCTGCTTCCCATTTTACACCCTCTACTTTGGGACCTTACGTTATGGCCTCACCCCTCCTTGACAGTCAGATGAGTTGTTAATCCCTGTAAGAATATTGGGAGCTTTTAGGAGTAGCTGCAGCCACCAGTTTACCTGACAGATACATGGATGATTACCACCAGTAGACATGAACTTCCTGATTCAGCTTGGGAACCTCACTAGTATAGAGTATATAATAACATGGACTTCTCCCAGGTGACAGTGGCAGAGTTACCTCTGGTTTAGAGATGGAGGTACTGCCTGCCTGGTATTGGAGTTTCCTGGACAATAGGCTTTCATCTTGTGATGATCCAACAGACAAAGTTAGGGTGTCTTGTAAGAAGAGCCAGGGAAGAAACTAGCTGCCAATCCAAGAGGAGTTGAGAGAGACAGAGTAAGCGAGGAGGAAACTTACCAATTACTTAGTTTCTTCATATGAGGGAGCACCTAACAAGGTTGGAGCTGTCAGGACTTTCACTTTCACTCTGTACAGCTACCATGGATTGCCTTTATATTTATTAACATACTGAGGATGTTTCTGGATGGAGCTCCAGAAGTATTTTTTTATTTCCCATTTGATCTTTGCAGTAAATGGAGAAATTGCATCAATTTGCATTTCTGCTCCCCTTACGTGTACACTGAGACACAGCAGAACATAGGTGTAAACAGCTCCAAGTTGGTGCCAAGTTTCTATTGGAGCGTCAGAAATTAGCTATCATGATTTCAGATATGTCTATCATTCCTGAAATTCGCCAACTAAACATGGGACGGATTAGGGCAAATTTTGGGGGGGAGGGATTTCTTAGCTTTTTCAGGACATCAGAATATGTAATAAAAGCCTGGTACATGAGGATGCCTAAAGAAAATATAGGGTGTAGAGAGAGGCCTTTCTTAGGGCCACATAGATCCAGCTCCCTTCCAACCCTCTGCTACTTGGCTCTAGAAGTGCTTTTCTGCAGATCACAATTTGCTCTGGGATAGTGGTTAAGTGCTCTGCATTTGAGGCTGTTACCCAGGTGCTCAGCTGTGAGGGCAGGTCATGACTATATTGTCATGTTTCATTTCACACAAAGCAATTAATTGAAGATGGGCATTTAGGACCTGATACTTTGAATTCAGTGGAAAGACTTTCAAGACTTTGATGGGTTTTGGATCAGGTTATTAGTGGGAGACCTACAAACTCCTGGGAGTTTCATTCCACTCGTCATATTGATGTTGGGGAAGCATCATATAAACAGGACTGCGCGAAAGATAGTCACAGACTGATAGGCCATAAAGGGAAGTGTAGCAGGTGGCAATTGCTGTCTCTTCTGTGCTTTCGGGAAACGGATGTTTGAGCAGTGGAGGTGAGGCATCATATCCACTGTACTGTGTGTTTCACTGCCATGGATAAAGTGTGAATTCTTTTCAGCAGGGCACAAGGAGTGGGGAGAAGTAGAGAGGGTTGACCCACAGTTGCAAAAACAACTCCATGAAAACCTGTGTCAGACTCCCCAGAGCCAGCCAAAGCCCTAGTTTCCAGTGTTGCCAGTCCTTTAATCCTCATGACCAGCTGGTGAAATACCATCTATCTTGTGGGTTACCCCATGGCTCTTGCAGGTGGGTTTTTCTAAAAAAGAAAATCCGTAAACCCTGACAGCAGCATCAGTACTCTTAGCTTCTGCTTCTGGCCACGATCATCCCACTTGGCACCCACAGATGGTGGATTTTCGTAGGATAAACCTGCACCAAAATAAACAGGGCCATTACTATTCCTGTGCCATCACTAGTTCCCCTCCCCCAGCTGTTGCTTTCCCTTTGAAATGTATGGCACAGCTTCTGACACTTATCATTCTGAGCTGCTCCTTCTCTTTTGACAGGTGATGAGTGAACTGTCAGATAGGCCAGCGCTGCATCCAGTGTCTTTGGAATGGAGAAGCACTTTAGTTTGCCATTGAGCAACTGGAGGCTCCTCTCCGGTGGGAATAGTAAATTGAAGTGTACCATGTTTAGGAATGAGCACTGAATTGTGTGCATTTAAGTCTTGCTCTCTTTCTCTCTCCCTTCCTCTTTTCTGCTTTCTTCCCTCTCCTCTCTAAATCCCAGCTCTCAGCTCCCACCTGCCTCAGTTTCCCCTTTCCCTGCTGCTTGCAAATACCATCTTTAGTTGTACTTGCAGATTTGGAAATCACAATTACTCCTGCAATTTAAAGGCTCTTTAGTGGCTGCTGGATCCCAGGAGCTGAGTGCTGCTCAAAGGTCAGTGACCTGGGGATTATGCTTAATGCTATCAAATAAAAGTGCAGATTTACTTGGAGTTTATTGAAATGCCATGGAAGGTTGAGGAGAGAAATATACACGGCCCAAAGAACTTCCCTTTTATTATAGTCAGTTCCATTTATTCTCCACTTAGTCCCTCTGTGCTTCATGGAGTCAGAAAGATTGCTGCTCTGAAAGTGGGGGACTGAAAGTCTGAATTTCTGTGGGAGAAGCTCTCTCGGTGGTTTCTCCGAGGTAGCTCAAGGCTGTTTTTAATTTCTAAATGAGATTATTTTGATGTCATGGGATCACTTCCATCTCCTGCACTGTCAATGAGGATCCCCTCTATTTGGCTTGTGTACTTTGTATGATTTGTGCACACACACAGACACTGACAGGTATTGCATCTTTGCATGCTTAAATATTTGCACATGCTTAGGCAGGCATGCACAGACACATATATGCAAGCACATACACAGGAGCAAGTATGCATACACCTAGCCACCCCACACCGGGGTACATCATTATACCAATAGGGACCCAAATTGCACATATATGCACTGCACGCACACTTACTTACACACATTGTCATGCATGCACAGTGGCACAATTTTTTAAATTCAGTGCAGTTCATAAAAAAAGCTGTAGTTGTAAAGAAAAAACCAAACAGTAAGGTTGGTTAAATAAATGGTGGAAACTCTAGGGCTCCAACGTTCGGCCTTCAGCTGATGAATTGTGAAATTGGTGGAATGCAGCCAATGCTAGCGTGTCGCGCTTCCTCATTAGACATGCAAATGCCACTGTTGACATTTTCTCTCAGGGTGAAATAAATGCCTCTTTTCCCGCTCTCAATAAACCAATGAAAACAGAGCAGTTTAAAATCATAAATGTGTGCACACTACATTAATTACTATGTTGTGCGTGCACGATGTGCCCATGCATGGACTCACCGCAGCCTCATAAGTGAAGCCAAAGCTAGAGAAGCCAGATAGTGAGTTCACCTACATGAATAACATTTCTGGTTCAAAAACTAAAACTAATCCTTGGTCAGTCTTTGTCCATTTACTGTTTACTTGGGGCTCTTGGGCTTGTCCATGCTTTTGGCTTTTCACGGGACTGCCCGTCATGTGACTTTCCTGAAGGAGCTTGTGTAAATGGCTGTCTGACAGAAGCAACCATCCGTAGACTGACTCCTGTTCTGAGCTTTGTTCTGACCCTCATTCTGTCTATAGTTTTCGATTAAAATGTAACAAATCTTTGTAGTTCTTCCAGTCAATCAGGTAGCTGGCCAGCCCTGATCAGTATTACTGGTTGCCAAGAAAGCCTCATTCAAAGAACACTGAAGACAAAAACCAAAAAAAATCAGAGCTGAATATCAAATGGGCAGGTAGAATCCATGTATCGACCATTGTTGAAATGTATGGTGGGAAAACGATTGCTTTGTGGGATATGAGTCCTGAAGTCCCAAGTTGAGGAAATTATTGCTCAATGGAAGTCCTTTTTCTAAAATTAAAGAGTGTATAAGTTTCCTTATAAACTAAAAACTCCAGTCCGTGTATCTGTTATAGTCTTAGGCGTGGTCTACACTACGAGTTTAGGTCGACTTTAGCAGGGTTAAATCGAATTAAGCCTGGACACATCCACACGATGAAGCCCTTTCTTTCGACTTAAAGGGCCCTTTAAACCGGTTTCTTTACTCCACCTCCGACAAGGGGATTAGCGCTAAAATCGGCCTTTGTGGGTCGGATTTGGGGTAGTGTGAACGGAATTCGACGTTATTGGCCTCCGGGAGCTATCCCAGAGTGCTTCATTGTGACCGCTCTGGACAGCACTCTCAACTCAGATGCACTGACCAGGTAGACAGGAAAAGCCCCGCGAACTTTTGAATTTCATTTCCTGTTTGCCCAGCGTGGAGAGCACGGGTGACCACGCAGAGCTCATCAGCACAGGTAACCATGATGGAGTCCCACGATCGCAAAAGAGCTCCAGCATGGACAGAACGGGAGGTACGGGATCTGCTCGCCATATGGGGAGACGAATCAGTGCTAGCTGAACTCCGTAGCAGTAAACGAAATGGCAAAATATTAGAAAAGGTCTCAAAGGCCATGAAGGACAGAGGCCATAACAGGGACGCACAGCAGTGCCGCGTGAAAATTAAGGAGCTAAGGCAAGCCTACCACAAAGCCAGAGAGGCAAACGGAAGGTCTGGGGCAGAACCGCAAACATGCCGCTTCTACACGGAGCTGCATGCCATTCTAGGGGGTGCAGCCACCACTACCCCAACCGTGTGCTTTCACTCCGTCAATGGAGAAACACGCAACAGGGAAGCGGGTTTGGGATACGCGGAAGATGATGATGAAGACAATGAAGATAGCTCACAGCAAGGAAGCGGGGAAACCGGTTTCCCCAATAGCCAGGATATGTTTATCACCCTGGACCTGGAACCAGTAACCCCCGAACTCACCCAAGGCGTGCTCCCAGACCCTGAGGGCACACAAGGGACCTCTGGTGAGTGTACCTTTGTAAATATTACACATGGTTTAAAAGCAAGCGTGTTTAATGATTAATGATTAATTTGCCCTGGCAATCGCGGCCAGTACAGCTACTGGAAAAGTCTGTTAACATGTATGGGGATGGAGCAGAAATCCTCCAGGGACATCTCCAGAAAGCTCTCCTTCATGTACTCCCAAAGCCTTTGCAAAAGGTTTCTGGGGAGGGCTGCCTTAGCCCGTTCACCATGGTAGGACACTTTACCACGCCAGGCCAGTAGCACATAGTCTGGAATCATTGCATAACAAAGCATGGCAGCATATGGTCCCGGTGTTTGCTGGCATGCAGACAACATCCATTCCTTATCTCTCTTTGTTATCCTCAGGAGAGTGATATCATTCATGGTCATCTGGTTGAAATGGGGTGATTTTATTAAGGGGGCATTCAGAGGTGCCCGTTCCTGCTCGGCTGAACAGAAATGTTACCCGCTGTTAGCCACGCGGTGGGGGGGGGAG
Source organism: Chrysemys picta bellii (assembly GCF_011386835.1). Lineage (NCBI taxonomy): Eukaryota > Metazoa > Chordata > Testudines > Emydidae > Chrysemys > Chrysemys picta. The sequence continues at coordinate 86,637,300 of NC_088797.1, read as the reverse complement.
GGGTGAAGGGATCATCCCAGAAAATTGGGTGTGTGTGTGTGTGGGGGGGGGTACTTGGGTTTGTGTTGCATGTTAACCCGGAAACCCCAGCCCCTCCTTTTACATTGCAAACCCATTTTAAATGGCCAACCCAACGGGTCCTTGGTATGGGAAATGAGGGCGCCAATGTTTGAAACCATTCCCACATGTTATGAGGGTTAAAAAAGCCAAAAGACTGTGGCTTACCATTGCTGCCTGCAAGCCGAATTCTGTTGCCTGGCACTGCGTGAGTGATCTCTCACACCAAACCGGCAGGCCCTCAATATAAGAGGAAAAATGCGACCTTGTAACGAAAGCACATGTGCTGTGTAATGTGAACAGCAAAATTTAACGTGAAAGAGTGTACCCATTGTTCTCTAAAATGTGTCTTTTTTTAACTCTCCCTTGTCCTCCACCAGCTGCAAATGTTTCTCCTTCGCAGAGGCTAGCAAAGATTAGAAGGAGAAAACGGCGGACTCGGGATGATATGTTCACGGAACTCCAGATGTCCTCCCAGACTGAAAGAGCACAGCAGAATGCGTGGAGACAGTCAATGTCAGACTACAGAAAAGCACAATATGAACGAGAGGAGAGGTGGCGGGCTGAATCGCGGGATGAACAGAGCAAGTGGTGGGCTGAAGATGATAGGTGGCGTCAGCTTGCAGAGAGAAGGCAAGAGTCGATGCTCCGGCTGCTGGAGCATCAAACTGATATGCTCCAATGTATGGTTGAGCTGCAGGAAAGGCAGCAGGAGCAGAGACCGCCGCTACAGTCCCTGTGTAACCAACAGCCCTCCTCCCCAAGTCCCATTGCCTCCTCACCCAGATGCCCAAGAACACGGTGGGGGGGCCTCTGGCCACCCAGTCTCTCCACCCCAGATGATTGTCCGAGCATCGGAAGGCTGGCCTTCAATAAGTGTTAAAGTTTTAAACTGCAGTGTGTCCTTTTCCTTCCCTCCTCCCCCACCCCTCTTGGGCTACCTTGGCAGTTATCCCCCTAGTTGTGTGATGAATTAATAAAGAATGCATGAATGTGAAGTAACAATGACTTTATTGCCTCTGCAAGCGGTGCTCGAAGCGGGGAGGGAGGTGGGATGGTTGGTTTACAGGGAAGTAGAGTGAACCAGGTGATGGGGGGTGGAGGGTTCATCAAGGAGAAACAAACAGAAGTTTCACACCGTAGCCTGGCCAGTCACAAAACTTGTTTTCAAAGCTTCTCTGATGCGCACCGCGCCCTGCTGTACTCTTCTAACCGCTCTGGTGTCTGGCTGCGCATAATCAGCGGCCAGGCGATTTGCCTCAATCTCCCACCCCGCCATAAATGTCTCCCCCTTACTCTCACAGATATTGTGGAGCGCACAGCAAGCAGCAATAACAATGGGGATATTCTTTTCGCTGAGGTCTGAGTGGTCAGTAAGCTGTGCCAGCGCACTTTTAAACATCCAAATGCACATTCCACCACCATTTGGCACTTGCTCAACCTTTAGTTGAACAGGTCCTGACTACTGTCCAGGCTACCTGTGTACGGCTTCATGAGCCATGGCATTAAGGGGTAGGCTGGGTCCCCAAGGATCACAATAGGCATTTCAACATCCCCAACGGTTATTTTCTGGTCCGGGAAGAAAGTCCCTTTCTCCAGCTTTTGAAACAGACCAGAGTGCCTGAAGACGCGAGCATCATGTACATTTCCCGCCATCCCACGTTGATGTTGGTGAAACATCCCTTGTGATCCACCAGGGCTTGCAGCAGCATTGAAAAGTACCCCTTGCGGTTTATGTACTCGGTGGCTTGGTGCTCCGGTGCCAAGATAGGGATATGGGTTCCGTCTATCGCCCCACCACAGTTTGGGAATCCCATTGCAGCAAAGCCATCCACTATGGCCTGCACATTTCCCAGAGTCACTACCCTTGATATCAGCAGGTCTTTGATTGCTTTGGCAACTTGGATCACAGCAGCCCCCACAGTAGATTTACCCACTCCAAATTGATTCCTGACTGACCGGTAGCTGTCTGGTGTTGCAAGCTTCCACAGGGCTATCGCCACTTGCTTCTCAACTGTGAGGGCTGCTCTCATCCTGGTATTCTGGTGCTTCAGGGCAGGGGAAAGCAAGTCACAAAGTTCCCTGAAAGTGCCCTTACGCATGCGAAAGTTTCGCAGCTAATGGGAATCGTCCCAGACCTGCAACACAATGCAGTCCCACCAGTCTGTGCTTGTTTCCCGGGCCCAGAATCGGCGTTCCACGGCATGAACCTGCCCCAGTAACACCATGATTTGCACATTGCTGGGGCCCGTACCTTGTGTGAGGGCTGTGTCCATGTCAATTTCCTCATCAGTCTCGTCGCCGCGCTGCAATCGCCTCATCGGCTGGTCCTGGTTTTGCTTTGGCATGTCCTGGCTCTGCATATACTCCAGGACAATGCGCATGGTGTTCATAGTGCTCATAATTGCCGCGGTGATCTGAGCGGGCTCCATGATCCCAGTGCTATGGCGTCTGGTCTGAAAAAAGGCGCGAAACTGACGGACGGAGGGAGGGGCGAGTGACGACATGGCGTACAGTACAGGGAATTAAAATCAACAAAGGTGACTGTGCATCAGGGAGAAACACAAACAGCTGTCACACAGAATGGCCCCCCCAAAGATTGAACTCAAAACCCTGGGTTTAGCAGGCCGTTGATTTCATGGAGGGAGGGGGAAGCAAATGAATACATCTATTTTTTACATCTTAAGCTGGCAGCAGACGGTGCAGCATGACTGATAGCCCTTGGCATCTTCTGGGTGCTTGGCAGAAGATACTGTACTACGACTGCTAGCCATCATCGTCAAGACGGTTCAATCGGACTGCCGGCAGGACTGAGTTTCCAGGAGACAAAGCATGTCTGCCCAGGTGCCTCTGATTGAACTGGAATACGACGATGACGGATATCAATCTTAATACACCATCTACTGCCAAAAGGCAAGGGGCTGCTGCTGTGTAGCAATACAACCCCACGTCTGCCAGCACCCAGATAGCCGATGAAGGCTACCAGTCATACTGAACCGTCTACAACCAAAAGGCAATTAGCTGCTGCTGTGTAGCAATGCAGTACCATGTCTGCCGGCACCCAGATGACATATGGTGACGGTGAGCTGAGCTGAGCGGGCTCCATGCTTGCCATGGTATGTTGTCTGCACAGGTGACCCAGGTAAAAAGGCGTGAATCAATTGTCTGCTGTTGCTCTGACGGAGGGGAGGGGTCTGACGGCATGTACCAGAACCCCCCGCGACACTGTTTTGCATTATCAGGCATTGGGATCTCGACCCAGAATTCCAATGGGCAGCGGCGACTGCGGGAACTGTGGGATAGCTACCCACAGTGCAACGCTCCGGAAGTCGACAATAGCCTCGGTACCGTGGACGCGGTCCGCCGACTTCATGCACTTAGAGCATTTTATGTGGGGACACACACAATCGACTGTATAAAACCGATATCTATAAAACTGGCTTCTATAAATTTGATCTAATTTCGTAGTGTAGACATACCCTTAGTCTTTTTGCCTTAAATGTGCTACAGCTTCCTTTAACCTCTGCTGAGATTTCTCTGTTTTAGCTCTCAGTGTTAAGTGACCCTTTCAGCTCAACCATTAATTGCAACATTCACCTTGGTGACCTAGTTTCAAATTCATCTACTATAGGTAGGTGGCAAGTGACAGTGAAATGAGTTTGTTGGTGTCATCATAGTCCCTGGTGGACATTTGCTCACTTCACAAAACTACCACATGATTCGTCTCAATCTGCTCAGACAACCTTGTGTGTTACAGATCTAGTTCTGCCTTGGGTATTACAGGTCAAGATCAAGGTATCTTGGCAGAGTTTTTTGGGGGGCACGGGACTTGAATAGCTAAGGGTGTTGCAGGACAGAAATAAGCTGCTTTAGTGGCGCTGTATGCAGGAAGCTCCTGATTCTCACAAATACTTAGAACATTATAAAAAAAAATTACATTAGCAATGTAGTTCAACTGTTATACTTGCTTTGTCATGAAGTTCTGTGATACACTCTGTTCTTCTCATCCCCTGAGTGCATGTGAGATAAGTGTTACACATCCTGCAGTACAGTAAAGCACAGGAAAATGATACAATGGAAGTCTACAAGGCCTGGAACGTTGACATCTTCCTTTCCTTCCTAGGGTACAACTGTGCGTATGATAACGGCAATTGACCAGGACAAAGGACGGCCCAGGGGTATTGGATACACCATTGTCTCAGGTAAGTCATGTGGAGACCGTATCATGAGCCCATGGTTGGCGTATGTTGGAGGTGAGGGAGAATTGGCCTTTTAAAGAGTTTTCACCTACTCTGTCCAAACTTGAAAAACTATTTTTATTAAACTAACTACTTAATTGTGGTGTTATTGGTCTGTAGTCAGTTCTTTAATATCAAACAAGGCTAATTAACAAAACCTACTGGAATAACTGAAATCTCTCTGTTTTCTGATGAGCCTCTTTTGCCTTCAGTGACATCACAATCCATTGTTAGTGACATCTCAATTCTCTTCAGTGGAAATAGTTATTTTGCCTACTTTTTGACAATGTTTTATATTGTGACCTTTCAGAGTTTAGTAACATGCAAGGTACATGCAGCATGACCGCTATATGCATTTCCATGTCCTCAGCACCGACTCTGCGCTGCTTGCTTTGTGCACCTTTGGATGCGTCTAGCTCATATGAGAATGCAGTTCACCGTTCTGGATGTATTCCACTGGCTCAAGGCTGTATGCAATTCACCTTATACAAAGTAGCAGGTCTGCAAGGGGCTTAGGAGAGCCCTTAGGCATTTGGCCATAATAGTGTTGTTTTTAGAGAGAGAATATATGTAATGGTGGACAGTGTGGTACATGGTTATTTTCATGAGTTAAAGAGTAGCAGCCGTGTTAGTCTGTATCCGCAAAAAGAACAGGAGTACTTGTGGCACCTTAGAGACTAACAAATTTATTAGAGCATAAGCTTTCGTGGACTACAGCCCACTTCTTCGGATGCATATAGAATGGAACATATATTGAGGAGATATATATACACACATACAGAGAGCATAAACAGGTGGGAGTTGTCTTACCAACTCTGAGAGGCCAATTAATTAAGAGAAAAAAAACTTTTGAAGTGATAATCAAGATAGCCCAGTACAGACAGTTTGATAAGAAGTGTGAGAATACTTACAAGGGGAGATAGATTCAATGTTTGTAATGGCTCAGCCATTCCCAGTCCTTATTCAATCCGGAGTTGATTGTGTCTAGTTTGCATATCAATTCCAGCTCAGCAGTCTCTCGTTGGAGTCTGTTTTTGAAGTTTTTCTGTTGTAATATAGCCACCCGCAGCCATACCATCAGGGGCTCGTTCACCTGCACATCTACCAATGTGATATATGCCATCATGTGCCAGCAATGCCCCTCTGCCATGTACATTGGCCAGACCGGACAGTCTCTACGCAAAAGAATTAATGGACACAAATCTGACATCAGGAATCAAAATACTCAAAAACCAGTGGGAGAACACTTTAACCTGTCTGGTCATTCAGTGACAGACCTGCGGGTCTGTATATATATCTCCTCAATATATGTTCCATTCTGCATCCGAAGAAGTGGGCTGTAGTCCACGAAAGCTTATGCTCTAATAAATTTGTTAGTCTCTAAGGTGCCACAAGTACTCCTGTTCTTTTTTCATGAGTTAAGGATCACTGCATAACTTACAAGTGATGGAGTAAAACAAAAGTTTAAGTATGGTCATCACTAAGGAATAGTTCCATTTCATACTGCACCAAAAGGGATGTCTGCAGATGGTTAGGCATAAGCATTTTGTTATTGATACAGTTGCCATTTTATTGATATAGTTATGGAAATAGTGTGATGTATTACCTGCTGAATTACTGAGACCATTTTCTGCAACACCTAAATGTTCCCTAGTTATCTCCCATTAAAGTATTGGCCCGGCCCGGCATGACTCTGCTTTACTTGTGAGATTACAGCACAAGCTGGTATGGCTACTTGCTATTTTTTCAATGAATTTAGTACTGGTGAAAGAAGCTGGATTAATAGTGTAAGAGCTGGCTTTCACCTCCCACCACCAGTCTCTCTTAACCCTACCTGTATGTACCACATCAAAGGGTGAGGGAGTAATTCACACTCCCATACGTATTCTTCTTTCTCCTGGGGTTGCCATCACATTATGCCCTCAGTTCTTCTTCTCCTTGGTCAGTGGGCATTTCCCATGCTTCACTGGGACAATGGGCCAGAAAACAACTCCTTGTGGGAGAGGTTTGCTTAATCTATGCCCTTTAATTGCTTCTTTGAAGTGATCTGTGTGAAATTCCCAAGCAATCTAAAACCACTTGAGTTATAGTAAAACTTGATTAATAAAGATAGAATCTGACTTCAGAAAAAACCTGAATGCAATTCTCCTTTCTGCATGGATTCCAGTAGCTCAAGGCTAAGATACATAGAGATAAGATACCTGCATCAGCTCCTCTAGATAGATACCATGCAGGTAGTTACAAGGAAATAATCATTATCTTCTGTTTCCCATACATACATCCTTTCTCTTCAGCTTGACAATGACCCCTTTTGCAGACCTCTATTTGAGGGACATGGCCTTGCATCTCAGGTGTCCCATGTCGCCCTTCCTCTCTGGGATCCCAGCTCTTCATACTTTGTGATGCCTTTTAATAATGGTGGTTTGGACAAAATCCAGTGTCATATCAAGTTATGACTAGGGCTAGGTTACAGCAGCATTTCAGCAATGGAGTGTTTGAGCAGGTGTCTCCTCTTTGGTGAAATGTAACAATCTGTGTCCTCCATGCAATGACTATTGTACCCTGTGTCTGCTCAAAATTCTCACCCTCCCCTCCACATCTCACTCTGGAGTTACTTCAGAGTTTTCTTTCTCAAAGCCTAGTGTTTCAAATATGTCTTTGATATTGCCTGCACCTCAATCAGCCTGAAGGGTCAGGGTGGCTTGATCCTGGCTTTCATGTCCGTTGTCCCTGGCTGGAAGTTTTAGTCTGAATCCAGCTCAATCTACCTTTAAAGATACTGGGATTATACATTTGTATAATTCCCTTCTAACGTTTTTTTCTGATATACATACAGTATGTATTAACTGAACAATTGATGCTGACCTGTCACATAGGGATATCAATCAGAGCAAATTGCAGTGGTGGGTTTTTTGTGATGTAGACACTGATTCACTGGGAACTAGACTGGGACCACAAAATCATTTCACAGAGGCCATCAAGCAACCTTCAGATGGCAAAGACTTTCTGCAACTGCTGACCTGTGCTGCATTCAAACCCATGACCTAGAAGTGAAAGGCTCTGTTATTCAATTACTCCTCTCCCAAGATCCATTCTGTAGGCTAATCCTCTGGAACGTCATTTTCTGAGTGCTGTTCAGTATATAGCTATCACCTTTACATTTCTCCGCTGGCTTGGCTGTTGAGTTTGTCTTGAGATAAATGTGTATTCCCATTAATAATGACACTTGGTTTTCCCACTTGCAAAATTGAAGCTTTTGCCTGTGTTCCTAATTGACAGCTTTGCTGCTCCTATCCCTTTCATTCGTTCCTATGTGGCCCAGAGATGTCGGGGAGAGGAGCAGGTTCCTCCTTGGCCTTTTATGCACTAGACTTTTAGGGGAAATCTCCCCCTAGGGTTGGCAATGCTGGGAACACAAGTGTAAACAAAGCGCCGATGATCACAAGCATTTTTACCCATTTGATCTGTAGGCCTGCTCTAAGGAGCATTAGACTATGCGGTAGTAATATCCCCAATGCCCTGCCTACATTAGTGCTACTGCCTACGTTCAGAGTCGCACTGGTAATAATGGAACAGTGGGAAACTTCCCAATAAATCTAGTGTAGACTCAGCCCTTACATGATACTGCATGTTTTCACTGCTTTCGGCAACCTGTTATGCTCAGCTACATCATGCGTGAGCAGAATTTCCAACAACATTTCTCTCTTTCCACACAGGTTGCCTTGTGCTTCTAAAATCAAGTTCCCTGGAGCATAGCTATGGATTGGCCTTGAAAAATCTTTAGGATTGAGGGAAATTTGTGGTGTGAACATGGCCTTTCTCATCCCTCTGACTTTTGGGGAGTATTCTGTAATTGCTGTCAGCCTAGAGCTCACTCTTCTTGCCAAAAGGCTGGACACTGACAAGACATGAACCCCACTTGGCCTGTTCCCTCTGCTCTGAGAGGTTCCCAAGCGATCTCATGTTCTTTGTTGTGGCCTGGTTTTCTCACCCATCCATTCTTTACTTTGAATTTTAATTGATTTTTATGTCACAGAAGAATTCTTAATAGCTTCCCCTCAAGTAGATGATCCTTTTAAAAACAATACCATATGATATTAAAACAGTGTGATTTAATTATTAACCAATCTAAGTTATTAACCAATCAGGATGCTTTTACTATTTTATTAACCAATTGCAGTTGATAAAATAATACTTAGTCATTTTGCTGTGAGAATAATATATATAAACTAAATATTTCCCCTGTCATACTGTTTAAATATGAATCTACAGTACTATAGTAAATGGAACAATAAATTCACACTACTGTGGCTCTTTTGGGTAGTGTTGATTGCTAATTTGGCTCCTGAACCACTGAGGTGTCAGTATCACTGCTCTAGTCAGTGTGAAAGGGAACTAAGAACAGTATTACAGACCCATCTGGGAAGCCTAAATTTTAGCTTTGAAGAAATGTGATTTTTCATTTCACTTCACTTTTAGGTATTTTCCTTTAGCTTGTCAACTGCTATACAAAACAGACTGCCTAGATTTGAAATATTTTTCTGTCTGCTGGCCCAAATCTGCAAACCAAATGAGCATGCATGCATTTTACAGGTCAGCTAAGTTTGCTCATGTTCACATCAGGCTCTCTACTCTATTAAAACCCCATGGCTGGTTTTTAAAAGCAAGCAAACAATCCCCAAATTTCAGCTTTACACGTGCTATGTTTATACTTTTGTTTTATTCCTTTCTTACAAAGTAGCCGTTAACCTGTTTTGGGAATATGTTCTGTCACCTGGCTAGTGTAACTGTCTTGTCTGTGCAGGTCCAACCATTACCCAGTCAAGATATAGTGGGAATAAACCAAAAATGCGTGCGTGTGTGTGTTGTGAATTGACAGTCACAGTCAGACACAAAGACACTTGGATTTGCTTGAATATGCCAATAACTTAATCGCTGCCCATGGATCTGGGTGGGGGTGGGGGGGGCAGCTACTGTCGGAGACAATCATTAAGAACACATCAAAGCCACAAGCGATTAAACTGTTTTGCATTTTTTGGGAAAGTTGAAAACACAGGAATTTAAAAATATTTTTGAAACTGTCCATCTGTCATCCCTCCTGATAACCTCAGCACTTTCCAGTATGGTAGTGTTGCTGAGGTCTGAGGAGCAGCACATTCATGGACAGATTAAGTGCCCAGTAAAAGAGAAGGATTTGAATTTAAAGGTATGTATGGAGCACCAGGCGAATGGATTGTCTAATGTATGCCAGAGAACAAGTTGAAGCATATTGGGCCTAATTCTAATCTCATTTACGCCGGTTTCAAATGGCATATCTTTAATTTTGCTCCTCATTTACCCCAGCGCAAGAGCAGAATCAGGTGTACCATGTTGAAACACAAAGCAATGAAGACTCCTAGTAATCCGTGTCCTGAGATGGGATAAAGGAATGTTGCTCCCTCACTCTGAGTCCCTCACTGCCTTTGCCTTAAACCAAAGATTTCCTGAAAACTGTATTCTGGGATAAAACCTCTAGGTTCCCTGCTTCTGCTTTTAACTGAGTTGTAACCAATTACGGACGTGGTTTGTGTTCACAAACAACATCATGATTAAGCCTGGTTAGTAACCTCATCTGCTAACAGTGTTTCATCCATGCCAGAGACCAAGGCTAAGCTCACGGGAATCTATTACCAGCACAGCATGCTCTATTTGTGGACCTCCTAACAGTGCCTATGGAATGGGATTGGCCAGATTGTGACACCGCAGAGTGCATTGCCCCATGTGTTGCTGGTACTGCCCTATGTTCATGTCTTTGGGGCACTCTCTCTCCTGCTGACACATTAGGGGATAGTTACTCATATGTCTGCAGAATGCACTAATACAAACATAGTCAGGAAGTGTATGGTATGGCTGGGTGCACAAGTTTAGTTTTAATGGCAGAAAAGCTATGATGTGGCCACAGCCTGAACAGTTACTTGTAACTTGTTAAGAGGATGCTTCCTCTAGCCAGTTACAAAATCACAGTTGTAGATGACTAGCCCTCTGTCTGTTCCACTTAAGAGAAAGGTACTTTAAATTCATGATTCATTAAACTCATGCTGGCAGGTCAATTTAGGCTCAACATTTAAATTTTATAAAAATAAGCATGAACAGAAATGACTCTGACTTCTTTTGAATCAAGTCTCTTTAAAATTTCCATGCCAATAGTTTTTTTTTTTTGAAGGAATACGTTACCTTCTCATGTTTTATATTCCAAACATTGAACCATTCTGTTAATGCATCCTTGCAAAATTCTACTCACACAAGGCGAATAGTTTTCTGGCAGTCAAATAAAACATCATTAATTCGTCATTATCCTTAATCATTATAGTAAAAGTCAATGAGTAGATTTTGTGCCTAGGCAGGTAAATTTTCATGACAATTTTGCAAAGCTGTATAACATATGGGTATCAGGAAGTTAATTGAATTAGCAAGTGACTGTAAGCAAAAGTGAAAATGAATAATAATAATTGCTAGCTAGCTCTTATACAGCACATCTCATCAGTAGATCTCAAGGTGCTTTACAAAAGAAGATAAACCTCACTATCTCCACTTGACAGATGGAGAAACCAAGGCATAGGGATGGGAAGTGACCTGTCCCAGGTCAACCAAAAGACTAGTGACAGAGCTGGGAATAGAACCCAGGTCTCCTGAGTTTGCTAGTGCTAGTGTCTAGGCAACACTATCTCTATTATCTACTAATTTAGTCTGTTTTTATTGTCCACACTGTGAAAGTACAGCAACAAGTAAACTGGATGTTTATCATTCTTTCCGTTTTAATAAGTTATGGTGTTAATATCACTGGGAAGGACATTTTAAAAAAAAATTCTGAATCGTAAGTTAACATTGTCCATTTCAGCCCCCCACCTCTGTTAGATGTGCATTAGATTGTTCTTCACGATATACTGCAGACGCTCTTATTTATGCAGCTATCTACAAGCACAAGGTTCTCATGACAGGAAAACAATAAAACTACAAGATTAACCATATAAAATAAGTCTTAAGGTGTAATCATATACTGTTTGGTTACAAAGATATTGAAGTCTGAAATCATACAGAATCCAATGTTCTCATCCGTATGCCTTTTTTCTTGGTTGGCATAGCTGAGGAGTCCACTATTTCCAGCTAGCTGGCTGGCTTGGCTACATACTAGTTTAAAGATTTCTTCCCTCAATGGAGAAATCCTTTTTTTAAATTTGTTTTTCCTAAGTCAATTAATATGCTTCTATCCATGAAAATAACTATTTTGACAATTTTTTTGACATTCAAATTTTAATGAATAATTTCATTGAAAAATCCAAATTTTAAAACTTTCTCTAAACTCTACACTTAACCAGTATGGAGATAGCAATATCAGAAGCCACCAAAGACTTGTCTACACTAGGGCTTCCATTAGTGGAGCAGAACCATGGATAGCAATGATGGGAATTTTTCTGCATGTTTCCCTAGAGAGGTCATGGCTGTAGAATCAATATCATGAAAAAAATGTTGGCGAGGGGCAAGGAGACTGGCTGCAGGCTATTTTTCTTGGATTCTGCATGTGGGGCTACACCGGTGCAGTGTAAGCTTTGCTGATGATTTTGCTTATATCCAACATTGCTCAGGGTAATACGGATCCCTGTGCATACTGTAAGTGGAATTAAATTAGGAAAAAACTGTCCTTGATCTAAGTCCACTCATTTCTCTCCTAACAAGCAATTAACACACACAAACTCAGAGTCAAAACCTTTCTTGATTCCTCACAAACCAGGTCAACAATACGAAAACCAAGAGAAAATAAATAACATCTGAGCCTGAAAGAACGAGAGAGAGCTTCTAGTAGGGCGCAGTGGTGAACATAATGATGGTTATGTGGGTACATGCCAGTTAACACTGAATGCCATCCAAAAATCAGACTGCAACCAGCCTTCTCACACTGCTGTACAGAATCTCTCCCTTATCGAAGTTCACTAGCTGCCTTGGCAGGTTGGCGATGCTCAGCAGTTGAGGTCAGGGCTCCGTTTGAAGGACAGATCATTAATTCAGCAAACTAATCCACGACTCCTTTTGTGGCAGATTTATGGAGATAGCCTCTGTCCCGAGGACTCTGCCTCATCATCTTTCATTTTCCAGGCAAAGCAAGTGACTTGTTATATAACATGACATGTTCTAGATAAGACTTTTCATTTAGGGGAGCTCTCTGGGCTAAGGGTGATTGATTTCCTGGAACCATCCAGGGTGCACCAGGTAATGGGAAGGCAGCAAAACTAGTGTTTGGGTGTTCAGGGCCTCACTAGCCTCTAGAAAGAGAGAAACTAAAGTTGGCTGGACATTAGCTGATGCATTTACAACTCTCAGAATCCCATTGTGCCATTTTAACTATTGTTCCCCCCCCCATCCTGTTTTCAGCATCCTGTCCCCTGGGGGGAAGTGGGAGCAAGCAGCTCCAGTGTTCCAGACTGCAAGGCACCCAGTGACTGCTGCTGTCTATGGCTGCGCAAGGCCACACAAGTGGGGGCCCCCATGGCCCGGGCACTGAGTGACCACCAATGTATTGGGGAAATGCTACTAGCGTGTGAGAACCAGAACTTTCATTGTTGGGGTAACCTGAGTCGTGTGGTGGGCAAGGTGAGAGATTCAGGATATGCCAGCTGAGGCTCGGGCTCTATATTCTTGGTGTTTGACTCCAGGCTGTTCTACATCTTCACCACAGTACCTACCACGAGCTGAGTACTTCTTCCCTAATGTTTCACATTGGCTTCTCTCTCCCACTGCCCCACTAACTGGACTCAGCTTTCACCTAAAGAACTTTTTTTTCTCCACCTGGGGATTGGTTGACAGTCTCTGTTCATTCAGTTCTGAGCTTCCTCATCTGCTGTTCCACCAATGGGAGCCCTTCGCCCCCTAACCTGCAGCTCCTGGAATGACACAGTAGCTCAGGTGACACCACTGAGATGAAAAATGTCTATTGGTTTGCTAATAAGAAACTGGGACTGTTAGCAGAGTTGTGTAAGGAAATGCTCAGCACTGACACAGCTGGAGAATAATCCTGGGGTTTGGGACTCTAACAAAAAGCTGAACACTTTCATTTTCACCCAGTCTTTCTGGAAAAGGAAAGGCAGTTTTTGCAGGTGGAGAACTATCATCTTGCCTCAGAAAGCTGTTTTTGCTATAGAAATAGTGAAATTTCTCTGAAAAAAATTGGTTTCATGCAACTCTGACTTATACAGAACTCTGAGAACTGAAGCTGAGGGAAAGAGGTGCTGCATTTCAGAACAGAACCTCACCTACCAGTTCCTTACTTAGGAGCCAATTGTATGGTGCCGAGCACCCCTTGTTAGATATGGAGTACCTTTAACTACTCTTGAAGTCAGTGGGAATGGAGGTTGCGTAGTATTTTGCAGGATCAGGTCATTGGAGAGCAGCACGTTTTCATACTAGCAGCAACTGAATCCACCTAAGATATGGTGATTTTAATGGCATTTTAACAGCAGGATTTTCATAATTAACTAGACACCAAAGGAACTTCGATGGTACTCAAGCCATGGTAGGCAAACTTAATGCCACCCCTCACCCCCAATATGTAAAACCCAAATCCAGTGACTTATGCATCAATGGGCATCTGTTTCAAATTGGGTCTTCCCCCACTTGCCTGCTGTGTGATGCCATGTGTAGTTACAAGGGGTGAGAACTACAAAATTGGTTCCATTCTGCTACCCTAAAAGCTTGTGGGATGGTAAATGCAAAAGTGCAGAGGCACAAGCATGTGTATACTTGAACACCGTAAATCAGAATGAGGAAAGCCTATTCCCTCACCTGTATAGAATAACTTCCAGTGATTATGGGGGTAATGTCTAAATGGTGTATCTGACAAAAGTACCACTAGCATTTTGTGAAATCAGGTAAAGTGAAAAATCTACAGCACTCGGGACTAGTCCATATCCAGTGGAGAAGGACTTGGACAGTTGTGGTTTGGTGTATGCAAAACTCAATCATGTTTCCCCCTTTCAAGTGGCATTAAACAAATCATTCAGGTTTTGATGTTTCATTTATGGGCCTGCATCCTGAGTTGTGACTTGGAGCAATTGAGGAGGATGTGGTTGCTCCCCTCGTGTTGGGGCTGTTCTGTGCTGGGCCAGTCCCCCATCACAGGTGAGAGAGCTGTCTACAGGCTGCTAACTTACACTGGTTGCCAGGGACCCCAAGTAGTTGTTACAGCAATCTGGGATTCCTGGGGTGCAGGGATGAGTTGGTCAAGGCGCTCTTTCCCCCAGCCACATCCCCTGTACTGGCTGTAGAGGGAAGGGTAGCACAGAAGCCAGTATGGCAGCTCAGTGCTACCTGAGAATCCTTTTACACAGGGCAGATCCTCCTTTGACTGGTTAAGCGGGCTTTAGGGAGCTTTGGGCTGGTAGAATAGTTGAGGGGAGGATCCAGTCTATGGTCTGTGGTGACATGGTATGTTTCCATCCTTCTTTGTAACATTATTAAGCTAAAATAATAATCTCCTTTTCCCCTTTGAATAACTTTGCTTGTGTTCTAAAATGGAGGGGGTGATAAATGAAAGAAGGGGGGTAGCTTCCTTTTATGGACATCCAGCCAGCCAGTTAGCTGTAAAATCCCTCTTGGTTGCTGTTATCTACTTGCTTTACCTGTAAAGGGTTAAAAAGCCCATAGGTAAAAAGAAGGGAGTGGGCACCTGACCAAAAGAGCCAATGGGAGGGCTAGAACTTTTTAAAATTGGGGGGAAAACTTTCCCTTTGTCTGTTTGTTGTTGCTCTTGGGAGACAGGAGACGCAAAGCAGGAACCAGGCTGAACTATGATGTAGGAAGCTTTAAGCAAGGTACGGAGGAACGATGAGATCATACCTAGAGGTTGCTTATCTGAAACCCCTGATATGTAATAAGTCAGGGAAGGTCTAGGAAGACGCAATTAGGGTTAATTCTTTTATTTCTTATTAGCTTGTGGATTCCTCAGTGCTAACCCCAGGTGCTTTTCTTTTGCTTGTAACCCTTAAGATGAACCTCAAGAAGCTATCTTGATGCTTAATTTTTGTAAGAGGTTTTTTGTTTTTGGTTTTTGATCTAGAAAATAGCCTAAGTTCCAGATGTATTTTCTTGAATTTACCCTTTTCAAGAACAGGATTGAATTTTTGTGTCCCTAAGAGGTTTGTGCAATATGCTATTGCACAATTATTGCATATGTTGGTGGCAACAGCTGATTTCCTTTGTTTTTCTTTTTCAGCTCTTCCCCGGAGAGGGGAAGGGGGTGAAAGGGCTTGAGGGTACCCCACAGGAAGGAATTCCCAAGTGCACATTTCTGGGTTCTCAAAAGGGGTTTTTTTACATTTGGGTGGTGGCAACATCTACCCATCCAAGGTCAGAGAGAACCTGTAACCTTGGGAGTTTAATATAAGCCTGGAGTGGTTAGTATTAATTTTTAGAATCCTTGCGGGCCCCTACCTTCTGCACTCGAAGTGCCAGAGTGGGGAATCACCCTTGACAGAGAGGTCTGAAATAAATATGCAGAACCCAGACTACCAATGTTCATTGTGACTAGGAGAATGCAGTAAACCAGTTCTCAAACCTCCAACATCTGCCATTCAGCTAGTCAGCCCCCCGGCTTGCTAAAATCAGGGATGGGTCCAGGTGACAATGTTTGGATCTAGACACTCCCTGCAAAAGGTTAATATTTAGGATTTGGGTTCCCCCCTGAGACATAGCCCCATTCAGGATCTGGATTGGAGCATCAGAACCATACTGGCGGAAATCTCACAAGAATATTTCCCTCTCTTCTCTACATGCTTCGGTTCCTCCCTCCCATCATCCCATTTACCATCTCTTTATACATTTCCTCTTCTCCTGAGATCATCTGGGATATCGCATAACTGCTCCAGAACTTCATGAGATCTTCTGGACTGGGGGGTTGTAAGTGTTCCTGACTCCTCCTCCTCTAAATGGCTGGATCTGACACCCTTCTGTGATTGCTAGGAAATTATAGAAGAGATGGGGGGAGGGGGAGGGGGGGAAGCTGTAATGGGAATTGGGACTGTGTCAATCTCTGCTGGCCTATTGGGAAGACACGTACCACACACTCAGAAAACAGCTTGGAATGGTGTCCCTGTTTGGTAGTCTCCCTACACGTCTCAAAAGAGTAGCCAACTGTCTCCCCCCATCAGAGAGTGGAAGGAGTTGCAGGAGAATAAAGACCACTGTGCCCCATCTCTGTGATAATTGTTATGTGGAATGGAGGAAATCCAGGCCTGTGATGTGATGTCAGAGGGAGGTGGCCTTACGAGCAGAGGAAGGATATGTTGGAAACCAAAAAGATTGAACCTGCCCAGTTGAGACTTGGTTTTAAAGAGTCAAAGCCTGTAAGGTGGGCTTGATTCCAATTACCCAAATCAAGCCCATTTTCACAGGTTACTCAAGGCTTGACTTTTGAACCCAGGTCTCCACAGGTGAAAGTAAGTCCAACATGCCTGTTCCTAATTAATCCACCCCTTTTGCTCCTCCCTTGAAAAAAACCCTTTCACTTTGTTTTCAAGTTGATCTTAAAATAAAAAAATCTGCACAGAACTTTTATCTTAATATCATATAGAGATGCAGGACTCTGGATGCACATACATAGGACCGACTTGTACCGTAAGGGTCGACACCAAAGAGTTAAATCAGACAGAAGGATTCATAGGCTCTGGAAAAGCAGCAGCTACCAATGATGTCAAAGTGTCAATCTCCATGTGATTGACAAATTTCAGGTTCAGTGATGGATGGACAGCAGGGAGATTACACAAGGACAATCAATATGCCTTTCTCTGTACTTGAAGAGCCTTTGTAGAAGACAGTAGAAGAACGAGGCCCAGGGCTGCAGGGAGCTGGTGAGGCTTAGAGATTTTGTGAAACCTTTAGAACATTGTTTTTAAAGTTGATTTTTATGAAATTTGCTAAATTTTTGGGGAAAAAAACATTCCCCTCCCCTTTTAATTAACGCTGTTGTACTCTAAGGGAAGTGTGAATTAAAAAATATGATGCTGTGTTTGTCCAACTAAATAGAAGCCCTTGATACAGAAACAGTGTGGATATTGCTTGAAAGTAGTGCATCCCCTGCTTCTTGTACTATTGAAGAATAATAGTTTTAAAATCATGCAGTAGCTCATGCAGCACCTTTCTCCAAAGGCAAATAGAACTCAAGCCCCCGTATTTTCCAGTTGTTGTGCAGGTTTTTAAGTCAGTCATTTAGCCAAATAATCTCTCTCATCCCCAGATTAGGAGGTTGTTTAGCCTTCCCTTGGTAAATCCCAATAGGCACCCATCTGCATCTTTAGGTGTCTCAATACCTTTAAAAATCTGCCGCCGCCCCCCCCCCCCCCCAAGTCCCTAAACTGGACTTTAGAAGGGACAGCATGTCCTGGAAATAAGACCGATCAGTTTAATATATCCATTGTTGGTTGGCCTAAATTGTGCTGGCTTTTTCCCCATATTCAAATCACTCCAAATTACCAGTATGTTAAAGTCTTCTCAAATTATACCTGCCAGGGAAGGACTTCCTATGTGATTTGTGTGATCAGAGCAGAACCTTTTTGTAGGAAGACCTGCTCATATGTAGAAATACACCTCACACCGAATTATTGATTGAAGGCGGTTTTTCCACACCGCCAAAGCAAGAGAATGTGACTGAGTGTGAGGGTGAGGTGACGGCTGATGCTCTGGCCCTAGTTTACTAGGTGGCTTGGGTGTTTCTCTGGTGCTGTGAACCAACAGGCTGTGTTGTTACTTTGGCATCTTACTTTGGCCTGCTGTCAATCCAGGAACAATCATAGTAAATATGGCTTTTATAATAGCTGCTTTCATTTCAAAGTGCTTCCCCAGCAAATGGGCTTCAGTAATTAAAACTATAAGTCAGCATTAGTTTGGGAAATGACTGAAAAGAGTGTGAAAGGGGCTGGCAGGCTTTTTTGGAGGGAGAAGTGGGGCTGAAGTCTGCATCTAGAAAGGGGTTTGGTGTTGGCATAGGGCCAGTTGATTGCAAGTTTAATGGGAAATAATACCAGGCAGTACCCCACACTTTTTTATTGAATATATCACAACTACTCTACCAGGAATTGAAGAACTTAGAAAAGGAGAAACACTGAGTGACAAAAAAGAGGAGTGTGTGCACACCATCTGGATTGGAGAGAGACTGCACTTTTTCAGTAGTCAAGGCAGAGAGCTACATTAAAATGTTTTTTTCCCCCTTCCCTAAAGAATTTTTAGTCTAAATTGTGTGAAGTTATATTGTACTAGGTGGGCAAGATGCAAATAATTACACAGTGACCCAAATAGAAATAATCATCATTCCATTTTAAAAGTCAGATCCCTCAGTAGAGAGTTGGGATGTTGGATTCTGGCTTTTTTGTTATTTTTATTTAAAAACAACACACATGCAGAAGAAACATTTAAAATATTGAAGACTGAATCACAGTGGGATTGCAATGTCTGTATATGTTTCAGGGGACTACGAAAAATAGAAGAGTTCTTATGTTTTTACTCAGGCCTTGACTGGAAGAGTTTCCAGAAAGATAGCAAGGAAGTGGATTTATTTATGTTAAAAATGTATCCAAAGAAGCAATGACAAAGGTAGAAATGCCATCTGGGGGTTATGTTGAGTCAAATGGCCCCCTGTATGGCTTCTGATGTCAGCAGGAAGCAGCTGTTGGGTATGTGGAAGTGAAACCCATCCATAAGTCCCTGTATGGGAGTATGTTTGCTGCCAGAGGTGGGGAATGAGGGATATTTTGTGAACCTCAGAAGTCCAGTGCAGAAACAATCTGCATAAAAATCCCCCCCGCAGTTTAATGTGTGTGTTTCTTTTGTATGCGGGGTTGTGAAAATTCATGCTATAAACTCCAGTCAAGCTATAAATGCATGAAAGTCCAAATGTACAAGGAACATGCTCTCTTTGGGACTATATTTGCCTTCTGCTCCCTGTTTACTTGGATGAAGCCCTCTGCAAGTTAAACAGGAGGCTAAATAAAAGGGTGAAATGAACATTTATGAGTTATGGTCATCCTTTGGGAATGAGAGAAAATTGTGTTGTACTAAGAGGGAAATAGAACAGAACTGAATGGAATCTTGTGTTGTATCACTACAAAGTGGTGTGAATATTTCTCATTAAATTGTTTCTTACTGTTAAAATGTGGTTGAAACAAGTTTGAACTGGTTAATACTTTCTTATACCACACTGGTGTACTCTTTCATAATCTCTTATATTAGCGTCACACACATCATGGTGACTGCCACCGGCAGAGGACACAAACAGCCCATTGTAAAAGGTAATATTTTATTTGTACCTGAGTTCTGCAAGTTCATTCATGATGATAATTTCTCAGGGAACTTTCAGGCTTCTGGACTGAGCAAATGAGTACAGCTTTCCGGCAATAGGTTTTCATTGCATTCAGTTTATGGAATCATGGAGGTTAGAGGAGGAGAAAGACCTATTGGTCTTGATTCTTAAAATCTTTTAGATGCATATTTGGATATGTAAGCCTACCATATTGAACGATGCCTCTAATGAAATGCCACCCATTAAGGTGTTGTTTCAAAACAATGATGTCACAACCGTAGTCAATCCATGACTGCTATGTTGTCATCTCTCCCTGAAGTAACACCTTTGAGGGGTTGTACTATACTTATCATGGTGTTATGTGTACCCGTGTTGGGGAGGAAGAGTGGATACCTCCATATAGAGTTGTCCACAAATTTCACAAACCTATCTCCAGATAAAGCAAAAGTGACTACAGGGAAAGGCAAAAAAATCTCCTGAGACGACATAATTAATGTAACAGTCTCAAGATTTCTTCATCCACTCTGGATGCCAGCAGTCTAGATTTTGCATGAAAGCGTGTAAATGTGATACCCAAGATTGCAAAGCAGGTCCAGGGTCCAAAGCCATGCTGGTTATTTACCTTCAGTTCTAGACATCAGCTGAATTCTAATGTGTGCTTGTAAAAGAATATTGTGGTTTGGGATTCAGAATCCTTGAATATGATTGGCACAGGGTGGCTGGCCTGTTTAAATGAAGTAGCTCCTGTGCAAGAACAGGTGCTCTCAGTTTAGCCAGTTAAGAGAGCGTGAAAGCACATGGGACTATAAAGAATCAGGCTGTCAATAAGGAGGGCAGAGCAATAGGAGCTTCCTAGTGAGAGTTCCCTGGGAGGCAAGACAGTGGGAACCCACTGAGGAAAAAGGGCCTTCAGGGATAAAGCCCTGGGATGTGGTGTTTAGTGAAAAAGACAAGGAAGAACCTGCACCAGGCCCTGAAGCAGGAAGGACTGAGAGAGGCAAAGGGGAAAATCCCCTGAGAGCTGTAGCTTAAGAAGGGTTGTTTGTGTTTTTCCTACATTTGGAAAATAAAACTCTGCCTGGAAAGAGACCCTGGGTTTGTCACTAGGTCCTTTGTGGGCTGGAGAACAGCCAGCACCTTACAATGATAAACAATGATTGGGACTACAATTTTGTCACAGAGGTTATGGTGGTCATGGAAATCGTGAATGTGGATAAAGTCCATGAAATTGGGCTCCCCCTGATTTGGAAATGGCTGGGGAAATGCATTTGATTAGGAGTGGAATTGCACCCTTGTGACTGGGTCACAGTGCCTCTCCGACTTGGCCCCTTGTCTCCATTTATGGAGTGATGGCAGGGCCAAACCTGAGTGGTACTGTGCCCTGGTGTGCTAGGCACCTGTGGACTCACCTTTCAGCACCCCCACTCTACTCTTGTATATGTTGAGTACTGAAAACTACATTATTTGGTGACCTTTCTGTGACTTATAGGTTTTTTCTTCCACACCTCTGCTGTGAAATTTGTTAAAAATTTCCATTCCAAAATCATCGCCTCAACTATGATTAGCTCAGAAATCCAATATCTTTAGAATCTATGGACTTTATTCTTCTCTCCAATATATGACTGCAGCTCCTATTAACTTTAATGGGAATTGTGTCTGTATATCAGATGGTAGAATTGGTCCTTGTGTGTACCTGTGACTGTACAAGGTACATTTTACCTGTGCTTGTTGCAAGGAAGAGTTATTCTTTTTAGAAACCACAAGATTAGAAATTGTGGATCTGTTGTGTTAGAACAGGTGAATTAACTCTCCCTCAGACAAGGTACCAAAATTGCTGGTTCTAGAAGAGTGTGTGTGTTGGGGGGGTTTCTACAGAATTCCCAATCTAGAGTTGAGTGCCATGGCAGGAATCAGTGTTTCTAGAAACAAACAGTAATCTGATTCTAGATCAAGGAGAACACATGCTTTTTTCTAGAACTGGAGATGATGAATTTATAATCTCTGTTCCTGAGGGTGTAGTATATGAAATAAAGAACACAATGTAATCCTCTTCCCTTCGGAAATGTCTTGTTTCCTTCAAAACTGAGTGGGGGCAGAGACCGAGGAATGCTCTTACTGATAGGTTATGGATGTGTTTATGAAGACAGAAGAGAAGCTGCCCTGAAGCACTTGTCTCCATATTGCATGGGGGCAAAAACTCAAGGTGAAAAGCAGTGAGGTGGTCAAAGCAGCTGATGGACTATTTATATAATGATAACTGTGTCTGTTGCCGACTCTATGAACCACATCCAACAGCATCTATTTCAGTGCAGAGGAGCCCTGACGGAGCACATTTTGATTAATAAATTATCCAGCACAAGGAGTGTGATGGGTTCCCCTTTCACATCTCATGAAAGTCATTCACTCCAAGTTCAGTGGCTCGGCAAGTCTCCACCATTCTGACAATGCATCTCTCAGCCACAAATGTCCCTTCACAGGGGGACTGTTGGAGCATTCACCTAGGCATAGAGGGTTGGACAGTGCTGGCTCAGAGGCAGTACTTAATTAAAGATGGAGAGGAGCCAAATCTTTCTCTGTGTGCATAATTTGAAAAGTAATGAGCTACCAATAGCAAAGGAGGCGGGGAGGAGACTTCAATATCTTTCTCCTTTTTCTGGAGTCAGCCCTGTATTTTTAAATAGCATCTTTAAACTGAGAGAGTCAGCAGAAGGTATTAAAAATCATGGTCCTTACCTACAAAATCCCACTTTATATCATTGTTTCTCCAAAATGGCATCTATACCAAGACCCATTCTTCACAATGAGACCAGAAGAGACCTGAAATTTTGCTATTGTGATATAGCCCTGCTGCTCCTGATCTGGCTTCCTTCCTGCTCTTTTCTCTTCATCTCACTTTTCCTCACCCCAGGTGATGAAAGGAACTCATGAGTTGGATAGGATTTATAACTGACAATTCCCAAAGGTGACTTATATTTTAACCAGATTGACCTGATCCTTGTTCTTGTCTTTTTAAATCTCCATACCCTACCGGAAAAATTCTTATAGACCAAGAAAAACAAAATGATACATGAAGGATTTAGTAGCAATGGTGCTGATTGCATATATCTGTCTAAGGTATTATGTGTTTGCAGTGTTGTAGCTGTGTTGGTCCCAGGATATTAGAGGGACAAGGTTGGTGAGGTAATATCTTTTATTGGACCAACTTCTATTGGTGAGAGAGACAAGCTTTCGAGCTACACAGACCTGAAGAAGAGTTCTGTGTAGCTTGAAAGCTTGTCTCTTTCACCAACAGAAGTTGGTCCAATAAAAGATATTACCTCACCCACCTTGACTCTCTAAGGTACTATATGGTTCCCATTACCATTGTATTTGTGGGCCTCTTAGTCTTTTAATGTATTTATCCTCACATCTGCCTGGTGAGGTAGGGAAGTACTATCCTCCCCATTGTACAGATGGGGAACCGATGCACAGAGAGAATAAATGACTTGCTCCAGATCACACAGGGAAGCCGGTGCCAGAGCAGGGAGCTGACCTTGGTTCTTGTGAAGCTCACTCCAGTTAAAATGCGTATGTTGCAAAGTTAGCACGTGGTCTGGGCTTTGGAAAAGTGGGCAGGGCTCACTCTAGGTTTTGAAGGCCCTCTTATGAAATCTTGTGTCATGCCTCAGACAGACTGCCATGGAACCCACGGAGAGATTTAGTACAGTTTTATTTACTATGGAAGTCTGTCTCTTCTGTTTATGCACGTCCCTTTTTCTTCTATAACTTAATGCATCTTTTCTTCCCTGTCTTTCAGTGTCTCTATTTGCCTATTTTACACTTTTCAAATTTCAATATATTATTTTCTGTAACTATTTTATTTTTCAGATTCTTCATTCCACCCTGAGCTATTTTACCACCACTTCTTCAAAATATATGTTTTTTTAAATCTTACACTCCGTTTTAATTCTTGCTCCAACCTCTTTGACCACCCCTCCTTTTATTCCTCTTTGCCTCTTACCTCAACTGGATCCCCTAGATTTCCTCTCACTGCTTTGCTCTCCCCTCTGAGCCATTCAGTCTGCCCTCCTGGGCTGTACTCTGCTCCACCCCTGACCTCTTCCAGGTCAGCGGGTTTTCATTTGTGTTTCAGTGTAGGGGAGGAAGAAAGGGAGGTGCCCTTCCCAGGACGGGTAAGGATCTCTGTTGCCCATCAGGAGTATAAGAATCCCGTTCAGTCTTTTGCTGAAGGACCCATCAGTTCCTGAAATTTGCCAGCTCAGTCTGACTGAGCCAGAATTGCTCCTGCCTATGATAGATGCTCTGCTCACAGGCAGAATGAGCAGTTTCTTATTATGAGCTCTCCAGCACTTTGCAGGGAAAGCAGCTGGGTGGCTGTCAGGCTCATTTCAAAGTGCTAATGGTACTGGGGGCTTTGGTCCTTCTCAGGTTTTGTTTCTTCCTGTTTCTGTTTAGTCCAGAGTTAGACCTAGGCCAGCACTCCTGATTCATTCCTAGGTGCAGCCATGGGAGAGCACAAGCCAGAGAGTGGGTTTGAAGACCCCTTGCAGAACTGATGTGTCAGAGATTAGATAGCAGCTCTTTTTTCAAAAGTTCTTCATAGCTTTGGAACAGACTATCTCATAGCTAGTGGAAATGTGTTAATAGTGAACCTGCTACCTGTTAAAAGCAACAGAGGGTCTTGTGGCACCTTTAAGACTAACAGAAGTATTGGGAGCATAAGCTTTCGTGGGTAAGAACCTCACTTCTTCAGATGCAAGTAACGGAAATCTCCAGAGGCAGGTATAAATCAGTATGGAGATAACGAGGTTAGTTCAATCAGGGAGAGTGAAGTGCTCTGCTAGCAGTTGAGGTGTGGACACCAAGGGAGGAGAAACTTCTTCTGTAGTTGGATAGCCATTCACAGTCTTTGTTTAATCCTGATCTGATGGTGCCAAATTTGCAAATGAACTGGAGCTCAGCAGTTTCTCTTTGGAGTCTGGTCCTGAAGTTTTTTTGCTGTAAGATGGCTACCTTTACATCTGCTATTGTGTGGCCAGGGAGGTTGAAGTGTTCTCCTACAGGTTTTTGTATATTGCCATTCCTGATATCTGACTTGTGTCCATTTATCCTCTTGCGTAGTGACTGTCCAGTTTGGCCAATGTACATAGCAGAGGGGCATTGCTGGCACATGATGGCATATATAACATTGGTGGACGTGCAGGTGAATGAGCCGGTGATGTTGTAGCTGATCTGGTTAGGTCCTGTGATGGTGTTGCTGGTGTAGATATGTGGGCAGAGTTGGCATCGAGGTTTGTCATCTTACAGCAAAAAAAACTTCAGGACCAGACTCCAAAGAGAAACTGCTGAGCTCCAGTTCATTTGCAAATTTGACACCATCAGATCAGGATTAAACAAAGACTGTGAATGGCTATCCAACTACAGAAGCAGTTTCTCCTCCCTTGGTGTCCACACCTCAACTGCTAGCAGAGCACCTCACCCTCCCTGATTGAACTAACCTTGTTATCTCCATACTGATTTATACCTGCCTCTGGAGATTTCCGTTACTTGCATCTGAAGAAGTGAGGTTCTTACCCACGAAAGCTTATGCTCCCAATACTTCTGTTAGTCTTAAAGGTGCCACAAGACCCTCTGTTGCTTTTTACAGATTCATACTAACACGGCTACCCCTCTGATACCTGCTACCTGTTAGTGATTCCTGAACCTATTTGTGATGACTTAATTCCCTGGTTGGAGTAGGGATACAGCAGAGGAAAGCTAGCTCTCTGGCTGGTACATTAAATGGTACTGGAATTTTTGTTTACAAGTGAGTGTGTTGTGTGACGGTTGTGGCACAAAATGTTGAGAGAAATATAGCAGAGAGGGCTGTGGAGAGAGGCTTTGAACAGTACAATTTCCCCCTGAAGAGAAGTCCACTTTGAACACGTTGCTTTCAAATATTCATATGATCATTCCGTATCAGGTGAAGTTTCAGTTTCAGGTGCTGATATTCTCTGTCTGGGTCACAAAGGGTTTGTGTACTGCACTCTAAGATAGCAATAACACAGAATGAAAAGCCTGCTCCATCTTACAGCCTCCGAGCAACAGAATTATCTTGGTAGATCTGCTCCGTTTAAAATACACTAGAGAGGATTCTGTGTATCCACTGTGTTCTCTCTCATGTCTGGGTATTACAGTGCTGCTTCAACAATATAGTCATCAGAGGAACAGCAATTCGTTGTATTGGCACACCCATTAGACAGGGTCAGGGAGGCAGGATAGGATGAGTAGCACTAGCAGCATCAGTCAGACAAGACCAGGGTCAGAAGGACATGACTGTGCAGGTAGCATAATACAGGCAGGTAACACCGGTCTGAGCAGCAAGGCAGGGCCAAAAGAACCAGGGATCTTTGGACAGGCAGGCAGCACTGAGAGCAGCCGACAGGATCAGAGTTCAGAGCGCCATGAAACAGGCTCCGGATGTCTTTGTCAGCCATTGTTAGATTGAGATAGTGGCATAGAGCAATGCAAAGAACACTGGCACCGGATCTCCAACTGTGTCTGAATATGGCAGTCTATGGGTGAGTCACTTGCCAACATTATATAATAAAGAGACAAACCCTTGCTAACTCTAGGATTTCATTGGATAGTTATTATCTGCTTCAGAGGCCATTGGAGACTTATCCATGGGTGAATGTCCAGCAGCTAGCGATTGGAATCTGAGCAGCAACATGCCAGACTGCCATCCATGCTCCTCAGCATCTCCACATTGTGTGGCTCTGTTGCATCCATGGAATCCCTCTGCCTCCGAGTGGGCTGATGCAGAGACCTAGTGGTTTGGAATGGTTTCTTTGTCTTTCCAGACACAGAGGGAAAGGAGAAAGAGGAGTGAAAGTAATTGCTGTTAGAGCAGTGGAGCAGACAAACCAATTGAAAGCCATCAGCCTGTGTTGCAGTACGCACAGTCAGCCACACACTAAACTGCAGTTAACCCAGGCTGGGACTTTTTACTGGGTCAAAAGACTGACAGATAACGAGAGGACAAGGGATGAAGGAGAGATTTTATAGCGAGAAAGGGTGGAGAGAGTGGAAGGCTGAGTGACAGCAAATGGGGAGTGAAAGCAAAGATGACTATTTTTCCCCCCATGAAAAAGATGAAGAAATTGAAAATGTAAAGCTAACGAGACAGTTTCCAAAGAGAAGCACCGAGCAGGAATTTGAATTGTTCTATGGTGCAGTACTTCATGGAGGACCATTGTTCAGAGGACTAATGAATTGATGATTGAAGAGGCTTTGTAGAGAAAATTATGAAAAGACTTTGAATGACAAATTTGGAGACATGTCTTTCCTACTCCAAGGCCGTTTTTCGAGCCAACCAACTCTGTGTAAGCAAAAAGGCTCCCAAAAGTACATCAGATGCATGTCTTTTGTTTGAACAATATTTGGAAGACTGAGCTAAAGGAAAATCTCTGATGTGCACAGCTGGAGAGCATTAGGGTCCTTAAGATCCGTTTCTTCTTAAAAATCACCTTACGTTTGCTCAGATTCTGGTTGTGAGCCGAATTCACGGTGACTATTGGAATGAGGGGTCCAGTGCTCAAACTGTAGGACTTTGTTAGGTCCTTCATGCTCCTGCCAAATTCAGAATAAGCCCCACTGACCCATTTCTACTAGAACATATTGGTATGAGGTTGAAGTTGGCAATAGCACCAGTTGGCAGATTGTTAGTGGCAGGACAATTTTTTTAAAATTAAAATATATATTTATTGCATGTAATGTTAGGGAAATGTACAAAGGCTACCCCAGTATATAATTTACCAGGGCAATATGCAACCAAGGAAATGGCTGGCATCTTAGGAGAGTTAAACTTCTTTCACTACAATACGATATATTTTTATACATTGTTCTTCAAACATGAAATCACAAAATGACTTTGAGTCAGACCTAACTAAAGAGAAAAAAACTGACAATCAAATTTCAAAGGGAGGAAATGACTCTGTGTCTGGGGAAGAAGGTCACAGAGTTCCTTGGATGGCAGCACAAAGTGAAAACATGAGGCCGCCTGACTCCACCTCCTTACCCCGCTGTTGGAGAAGGAATAGGGGAGGAAGCCCAGACTGGAGAAGCATAGGGAGTGCAGGGAATTGGTGGATATGAAATTGGAGTGGTAGCATGAAGTATGTGAAGACTTTGAAAATCAGGAGGACAGTTTTGGATTAGATTTGGAGATGAATAGGAATCCCGTGAAGATGAGGGGGGCACTGGCAAGGATAAGATGACTTAATACTGTAGGCCTTTTCTATCTCTAATTATGATTGGTTGATCCTGGTGAGCAGGGAGAAATTTGAAGATTTCCAAGGCTCCCAAAACATTAGAGAGAGAAAAATCTAGGAAGGAAGGTGATGTGTTACTTCGATAGCTCTAGATAGGAAGCGCTTTAAGGCACGAAGAAGGATTTCAGCACTGCTAAGGACAAATTTAGAAATGTTTTGAAATGTGTGCTGTAATATTTAATGATCCTGAACTTTTTCTCCTCCCGCATCTTTCTTGCCTAACGTTATAACATTTCTAGCATAGGTAACAAAGTTCTGGCTTGACTTAAGAGGAGGTCAGTGGGTTAAGTAGGTCGTAGTTTAAGTAGGATCAATGATGTGGGGCAAGGGTGTTTTCTCTCTCCCTCAATTCTGAAAGAGGATTTAATCAACCATGCAATAGCCAGGAACTGACAATCAAGACAGACAAGTAGCTGTTAGTTAGAGAGGTCTGAGAATAAGCTCAAAAAGAAAGACTGTAGAGTTGGGTGATCACCACATCGAGGTAAAGTCCAAGGTGGAAACTGTTGGTACCTTTTATGATTTGCTACTGAACATCATTTAATATTTGTAAGTAGATCCTTAACAGTTCATTAAGCTGTGAACTCTGTCACAGACGCAATCAATGGGCCATTTCAGATGGAATAGAGAAGAGGACCCAAGGACAGAATCATGAGGCACTCTGTAATTGGAGGTCTGAGGGAAAATGTAAACCCTCCACTATAAAGGAGAAATGTACAATTATAGAGTTAGAGCTCGGTCCAGGACAACGAGGAGTCACTGGTTTGTCTTCGCTCCTGGTGCTCCTGGAAGGTAAAATGTCTGACAGGATTGAAAGCTAGACTGCGACCAAGTCAGAGAAGACAGCTGTAACTAGAAGCAGGAAATGGGTCATTAATGACCCAATGTAAGGGAATATTAATATGATGAAAGTGATATCAAAGTGGCTAGGTCAGGCAGTCAGAGTACAGGATCAGAATAGAGCAAGTTGGTCAAGAACTAAGGAAAGGATACTTTTGTAATGGCAAATTTTCTTGAAGTGCATTTCCAGAAAATTGACAAATAGTTTTTAACATAGAAAGGTAGTGAGAAGTTGGGTGTCTTTTCTCTTCCCTCCCCTGCAGCTGGATGGAATGTAACAATCCCCCTCCTCCTTCTTTATCTTGGTGTTTGGGATCAGGAATTCTTACACACTGTGAGAGTGCAGGGAAAGTGGTGGGGGGGGGGCGGGAGGTTTGCAGGAGTGTATGTATGTGCAAGCCCATAATCATTAATTCAATAGCCTCCTTCTTGGATATCACACAAGGCGAGCATCAGATATCCAAGGCTCCAAGTGACAACTGGTTTTTTTGTCTCAATTGACAAAGGTAAAGGAGATGAGATTATAATGAGGGTAGCCCCAGTCCCGTGAGATTCAGTTGATTAATATCTGCTGGCAAGTAGGCTGTACGACTCAGCAATACCGTGTTAACCTTCTGCCAGTGACTATTTCTAAAGAAGGAGAAAACTGACCCAGGTTGCCATGAGAGCAGGACAGGCTCTTCTGGATGAAGCACAAAATAGTGAGGCATTGAGGACAGCATCACATGTGGCTAGTCACACATGTAACCTTTGGGGATACCAGATTTACAAGCTTGTAGAAAGGCATCCAAAGGCATGGAACAAAGAGCATCTACAAACTAGATGGGAGCAAATGAGAGGGTCCAGCCCACTCCCCAAGGGAAGTGGGGACACCGAGAAGGGGCAATCGGCCATCCAGGGGACACAGCGGCAATGGCAGAGTTCAGTCGAGGAGATGTGGAGGAAATGAGAATGCAGCGCTTCAGCTAAAGGAAGAGGAGTCTAAACCAAACCCTGTTCAGTAACTGGATTTTGCCTCTTCGTTGTGCTGCTTTAGCTCTGTCCTAAAACCATGTGGGGCTAGACCATGAAGATACCGTCTCACAAGCCCAAAGTCAAGGGTTCCTGTTCCAGGAACAGGCCAGGTCCCAATTGGGTCCCTGCTTCCCCTTTGCGTCAGGGGAGAAACAAGCTGCACCAGCGCAGCATACTTCCCACCCTGCACCACCTCAGCTCCGCAGCTGGTGCATGAGGGGGGGATGGAGCTAAGGCTCTGCTCACCCCCAGCCCTGTCCAACCATTTCTCTCCCACCTTCATGTAATGGGAGTAGCTGCCCCACTGCGGCTGCTCTTGCTTTATGCTCAGACTTCGACGCTTGCTAAGAGGTAAACTGCAAAGTGTCATTCTGTATATGCTGTCTGAGATCCCAAGTCAGTAACAGAGTAGATGTGGAGATAAAAATGATGAATACATTTACATTTTAGCAGAAACTCTTTGAAATTCCTACACTGCCTGAAGTGTTTGTGATGCTATCAGCTCTTGCAAGAAAAGCACAGTTCTGAGCCCAATATTGGGTAGGTAAGTGAAGGAGGAACTGATTTACAGCCATTTAATTTTAAAATGCATTTATAATGCTTTAAGTCTGCACATACTAGTATAATCTGTTACCCGGCTGGGGGTCTTAAACCAGACTACAGTTCTGAATTCTAAAATCGCTTTTTGCATCTGATCTAGTCATGCATGGAGGGTAGGGAGAAGAGGCTTGTCTCATCAGGCTTTCCTCTGTGTTAAATCCATAGTTTCTGTGTCTTTAGCATTATGGGCTGCTTGTGCTCATCCTGTTTGTTTTCATTGCCAGGTAACACCAACAGCATCTTTGCACTGGACTACATCAGTGGAGCTTTAACCCTGAATGGGCCACTGGACCGTGAAAACCCTTTCTACAGCACTGGATTCATTCTCACAGTGAAGGTGAGACACTGAGAGCAATATCCTTTTGGGGAGACGGGGGGAAGGGTCAGCATAGCTGAAGGGAGAGGAAAGGCACTTCAACCAGAGGATCATCTGTGAATGTGTTGCTGCTCTGCGCTGCTTAATACTGTCTTATTTCAAGTGAAGAAGCACACTGGAACTACTGTTTCCCTATCTGACACCAGGGAAGACCTCTGCTATTCCCAGTGCAGGACCTCTCTCCCCCCAGTCTGGCATCAGGGCCAGACACCATTATCCCTAGATTGGGGGAGTGGGATGTAGAATTAACATGTTGTATTTCCTGTGATTCACCCTGACTTCTGCTAGCTCAGTTAGCCCTTCCAAAGCTCTGTGAACTTCTGCTCTGGGGTATTCCTCTTACGGTGGTTTCTACCTTCTACAGTGTATGTACAGCTCTGTTCTGGCTCAGTGGTACTCCTTGGGGTGGGAGGAGGCTAGACACATACACACTGCATGCCTCAACCCCTTTGAGCAGCAGGATGAGCAGTGTGCTGTGGATTAATGAAGGGGGAATGTATTGATGGAGCTAGTAAGGGCTGTGAGATGCAACAGAATTAGAAGGGCAGAGACATGCTGCCATGACAAAAATGGGTCTTTTTTTTTTTTTTCATCTCACTGGGCACCTGTATTTTTGGTGTCCAGCAGATCCTTAAGCTGCATGTGTGTCTGTGTTGCATGGTACAAGGATTAAAAAGAAAAGGCTAAAAGTGGCTTCATCATGAAAATGCATCGAAGCATAACATTCCAACACCATGAGGCCCCACCAGAGAACTGCTCCCCCAACTCCAATTTCAGCCCTTTAATCAAAATCAATACCAAGCCAGCCAGTGGGTTGGAAACGCATTTAAAAGTGTGGATTCCACTGGGCTGGTGGAAAAAATCAGCATGTTAGAGAGGTCATTGATTGGGAGGATGGCAGCCAGCACTGGAAGAGTACAGCTCACCTCCTTGCTGTGGTAGGGGCAGCGCTTTGTCAGGGAGAGAAAATGACATGTAATTACTCTGCTTGACCTGTGGTGAGGGTCTTTCTGTGGAGTTCTACACGGTCAATATACTATTATCATCCTTTGGAATCCTGCTTCTTTCCCTTGATTCTCGGCGGGGAGGGAGTGGGGTTGATTTTTGGGTTTAAAAACTAGAGAGTTTGTGTGTGTGTGTATTAGAACACACTACACACACACACAAACTCTCTAGTTTTTAACCCAAAAATCAACCCCGCTCCCTCCCTGCAGAGAATCAAGGGAAAGAAGCCGGATTCCAAGGGATATTGACCATGTAGAACTCCACAGAAAGATAGATAGATATATATAGGCCCAAATGCCAATCTATGGAAATGCTGAGTTTTACCAACTCCACAATCATAGCCTCAGGGTGATCTTTAGCAGCCCCATCTGCCTGCCCTCCAGTGCTCCATGGAGCTGCAGGGGGCTCTTTCCTCCCTATGCTGTCTTGTCTCCGTTTTTTTAGCTTATACAAAATACAAGAGGAAGAACTCTGTTTTCAAATGTCCTTCACCACTCTCGTGTCTGTGACAATAAGGTTCATCCTCCAGCCACCCACCTCTCTTCTCTCCTCCTCCCCCTACCTACACCAAAAGACCCTGTATAAGTTAAGATGTCTGGTGGGAACTTATGACATAGAGTGCCAGTGCACTGGCCCTTCATGTCTAGTAATTTGCAGCCAAACCTATTTTAAGTCACAAGTAAAATGAGTTTGCTGGTCTTGTCCTATTTTTCTAGTGGACATTTGTCTCCATCACATCACAGCACAATTTTCACTGTTGCTAATCTCAGTTCAGGAGAGGCCCAGCAATGAACCTGATGTCACCATCTCCCTCAGATGTCCTGGGAAACCCTGGTTTTGAGGAGTGTCACCCATGTCTTGCCAGGCTATTTTGCAAGATGTTAACAATCTTGACATTAATGCTAGTGGAGGAAAACCATCTCCTATATGCATCATGCTGGTATGCGTTTGTGTCATTACAGTGCACAGTATCATAATGAGAGACAACAGTTTTGGTCCCACAAGGCAAATCTCTAAAGGTGGCAGTCCAGATGACAGGCAGATTTGTAGGTCAGTAGTAACGAGTATAATCAGAGCAATAGGTACTGGAGTAGTAGAGGTGGGTGCAGGTAAAAATTCAGTGTGCCCATCCTTGGTAGACCTCGGAGGTGAGGGAACTTGCACAGCTCCTAACTACGTTATGCCTGACTAAAGCCATAGTTATCAGCCTATCACTTTCAACACTAAACTTGTACCACAAATGCACATTTAAAGCCTCGGTCAAATCATGCTGCATCCATGACGTGAAAGACAAGGGAAGGTTATTACTGTGCCATTGACTTTGTCTCAATGACAGCAGTCAGCTGCACTGCCTGTATGCAATTTCTATATGATGGTCCACAATCTTCTGCATTTCTCTTATGCTTGTTCGTTGAAATAAAGGCCACACTGATATTTTCCCTTGCAGGGTACGGAGCTGAATGATGACCGCACCCCCTCCAATGCTACGGTGATCACCACCTTCAATGTCCTTGTCATCGACATAAATGACAATGCCCCCGAGTTCAATAGTTCCGAGTACAGTGTTGGCATCCCCGAGCTGGCCCAGGTGGGCTTTGCCCTTCCTCTTTTCATCCAGGTGCAGGATAAAGATGAGGTAAGACATCAGAATAATATCAGTAGCCACTTGCTGCAGATACACCCTATGGGCACCCTGGGTGATTTCACGAATCCTCTGTCTTGTACCTCTGATGCCTTCTGTTTCTATATATTGCACATTATACTTAGAATAATACATGGACCGTGGAGAGAGAAGTGGGCACTAATATGTGCATGGTTATACCCTTGATATCTGCATACCTTGGGTATTGTTCAGTATCTTCTACAGCCGTCACTCTAGCCTGTCAGTCCCCGAAGTGCAAACACTTTCATGAGGTCTCTTGTTGTTTTTGTAAAATAAGGATAATGTGACTGATGAATTCCAACAAATATGGTTGTACCACATACTAGTTCTTGTGTACTTCAGAGCACCTGTCAGGTAATCAGATAGCTTCCTTTCTCCAACCTGTCTTATAGATGGAGAAGATTCCAGGGAGGGATTCTGGTGGTAACATAAACTGTGAGGGGGGAGGGAGAGACAACCGAGTCACCAGAACCCTACCATACAGTTATCTATGCATAAAATATCTACTAATACAATATGCTCATTGAACATTTAAATGAACAAGAATTGTGAAAGTTAAAGATATGTTTCCTATGGCAATATGTACTCATCCCCCATGGGTCTATCTGGTCTTAATTAAAAAAAAGTAAAGGGCTTATTTTGTATCAGTGCAAGGAAGAGACTAAGCCCCATAATATGGAACAAGTTTTGTGACAGTAGTACAGTCTCTGTTGGAAGAAAAAGGGAAAAGAAGTCCCACTAGGTGCTGTTGTAGGAGGTGTATGGAGAGAGGTAGCGATTCTCAGAAAATTACTTTAAAATTTACAGAGTTAGAATTTCAGCCAAAATACACAGGCTCTTCTAGAAACGATAATGAACAGACAAGCTTCCAACCCCTTTATCAAACTTCTTTCAGTTCCCATTGTAAAGAAGGTGAAGTAAAAATAAATATGGAGCAAAGAAAGTTCATCAGTAACCAGAGAACTTCAACAAATGAATAGTGTTAGAAGGAAATCAGTGCAGACCCTCTGACTCTTGTTTCGTTTCCTGCATCCCAATTTTCCCTGCATAAGCAGTTTTATCCAGGAGAGGGACCACAGACTTTAACAACAGACATCCCAGAAGCAGCTACAAGTGGGTATCTGTGTACCCCATCCTCCACCCTATTAAACCTTTAATCCTAAATGACGATTGCTTGATGGTCTGACAGGAGGGGATTTGGGATACTTATTTTCTTACTACTCTTCAGTGGCTGCAGTTACCCCTAGTAACATTTGCCTGCAGCATCTGTGGCCTGTTCTTTGCTGCTGTTAATGGACCTTCTATTTATCATAGCACTGAACCATTTCACTTAGGAATTCCATTAGGTTTTCCAGCCCTAGGGTTACACTCTTCAATTACTCCTCATATTTGACTCATGCAATTCATGTCTTTTTTTTCTCTACTATGCTAACCTACAACCATGCCACAGTCTACAATGCCTCCTTTAAAAAAAAAAAAAACTGCTGGCACCACAAAGAGAACTTTCTAAAATATCTAAAAACAATCCTGCTTCTGTAGCATAGGGTATCTATATTTCTCTTGCCTTGGTGGTTTTTTTGTTTTGTTTTGTTTGGTCACAGTATAAAGAATATTTGCAGGAAAATGGGATCTTTATTTTTTTTAATTATTCTGTTCCTAGCATTTATTAAATTTACTATATTAGAGTTATGGGGGGGAGGGGAAATCAGATGGCTGATTAAAATGTACAATGTCTCTGTAAAAATAGCAAATTTTCACTTGTTGCAAAAGTATGGAGATTTAAAATTTGTTCTGAGACTGTAACTCCATCATTGTTTATCACAAAAACTGTGTTTGCTGGTGGCAATGGCAGATTCCCCTCCCTCCCCCGCCCCTTCATGAAATTCACAAGTTCTTGTAAGAACTTGCCAAAATATTTGTTTTCATGTATGAAACAATTATGGCAAAGCACTAATCAGAATAGTCTACTTGTGACATATATCATAAACAGAGAGTTCTGACTACAGCTGGGAGACATGCAGGTGAGAACTTAAACAACTAATAGGATCATTTTTTCTTGCAAATGTCCTTAGCAAACAAAGAACAGAATTACAAATAAGATGACAGGTAGTCAGGATTGTTTCTCAATTGAATATTTGTCATGGTGTTCCATGAAGTGTCAGCAGCTCTTTAATTGAAGGACATTATGGTAGGACTGTTTGTGTCAATAGAGCGAAGGCTCTGTCATAGTTTCTGCTTCAAAGCTCTGTTTATAGGAGTGTATAACGCATCTCAGCAAATTCACTCCAATCTTTCAGCCTCACTAATTTTAAAAAAGCGGGGGGTGGAGGGGGGAATTCATGCATCCATTTAAGTAATGAGAGCAGAAAATAAACTAGTTTTGTGGTTTGCAATGAAGTTTCTTTAAGCATCTGTAACTCCCAAACAGATTGGTTGCAGTTGTCAAAATCACTTGGCCCTGGCCTAACTCTTCTGCCATTGAAATCAACGAGATTCTTACCATTGATTTTAATAAAACCAGTAGAGTTACTGTGTGTAGAAATGGCATGATATGTCTCTGCACTCATCATGTTTGCCAAATGTAGCCACTCAATGCTTACCTGCACATATGCAGCAACTAGATTAACCAGGAAGTTGGTGCTATAAAAATCTATTGGGGCAACAGTCTGGAAAGTGAGATGGGTTTAAACGATGTGGAGACTGTGTGGAACAGTCAGGTCAGGTCATGCTTTCTAGTATGGCTGCAAATAGGTGCTTGCAACCTGAAAAACTGCAGTGCTGTAAAGGGTAAATTACACAGGCTGTCATGATGAGCATCCATTCGGAATGGCAAGATTACTCATCTGAACAGCCCTCTTGGGGAATGAGACTCATTTTAGAATCTTTCATGAACAGTTTGTTTACTCTGCTAACCCCCCCAAACCTTTTTTTGCATTAAAAGTAGAATATTAAAGTTTTGATTTACATGAATACAGTAGTTTCAAGGTACCAATAAACCTGCTGGCTTTGAGTATTCCCCCCATACATACACACACACAAGTCTGTGAGTTCAGAGCATTAGCTTTGTCTTACAGGGTGAAAATCTGGCCCTGTTGAAGTCAACAGCAAATTTCCCATTGCTTTCCAGGGTCAGGATTTTATTCCCAGTCTCTTGGCATGTGATGATTCTGTCACAGCTATAAAGATAGCTAAATGTAATTGTTTGCAAAATATCAAGGTCCAAATCATGACTTTCTCCTGTCTCTTCTTGTTGTTTTCCTGTTAATTCTTTCTTTCTATTTCCCTTTTTCTTCTCCTCTATTTGCCTCCTTACTGCCTGAATAGGTCCACATGGGTCCCCTTTGGGGGCTTCTGATGGAGAAATGGAGGTCCCCTTCTTCTTTTAGCTGGTCAAATGGCTCCTAGATATGACTGAACTACAGACCCCATAGCCAAGGGCAGGGACAGTAGTTTCCACTAAGGGCTTCTCAACACAAACATTTAGTTCATAGCAAGCAGGGCCATGAATCCACTCCACACTAGCCTGCTGTGCACTAACTGTCCAGATGGACCCTGCTGATGTGCATTAACAGTTTGTTAATGTGCTTTCATCCAGAGCCATTTCAAAGAGGACTAGATCAAAGCACATTAACAAACCATTAATTTATGTCAGCAGGGTCCACACAGACAAATAATGCAAAGCGGTTTAATGCCCAGTAGATTTACACCCCAGCTTGCCAGGAACTCATTGTGTTGACAAGCCCTAAGAGAGCCCCACTCTCCCTTGTCTCCTATGTTATCATTAGCAGTGGGGATTTCGAATGGGAATGGGGGGAACATGAGGGGAAGAGCTCTTTAGGCACAGAGGTGAATGAGGATGCATCTGACAGAAGCTATTTCAGCACCATGGCCTTCATGCAGGAGATGATATGTATGGAAGGCAAAGGGAAATGGAAAGAGAATTCTTCAACTCACTGGGGAAAGTGTCTAAATAAATAAGCATAGACAGAGACAGACAAAATCAAGGCAAGACTTTTTTAACAGATTTAGAAAGACCAATTCTACCCCTTATTTTATGCCCCATCATCCACCCCACGTTATAATTCCAGGGACGGTCCCTTAGTTGTTGTTTAAACAAACTATA
The DNA here is from genome assembly GCF_011386835.1 of Chrysemys picta bellii. Classification (NCBI taxonomy): domain Eukaryota; kingdom Metazoa; phylum Chordata; order Testudines; family Emydidae; genus Chrysemys; species Chrysemys picta. Next base: position 86,599,753 of record NC_088797.1, on the reverse strand, counting down.
GACAGGTGGATTTTTTTCATTCTTTTCTCACATCTCCAGCCCCTTTGTGATTTTTTGTTCCCAGTCTTGGAATTCCCTGCAGTTTGTTGACATCTTTCTGTCATTGAGGTGCCCAGAGATGAGCACAATATGTGTCATCAAGTTGCAGTCTCACTAGATTATGTGGAGGGGAGGGAGAATTACCCTCTGATCTGTGACGTGTCTGTAGGCAGCTCTAAATCACATTGGTTTATTTATTTATTTTTGGTGCCACACTGGGTACTTACTTTGAGCAAGGATAGGCAACATGGTAATAAAAACTCCAGGAATCCATTCCACCATTGCTAATGCCAGTGCAGCTATACCAATACTGGACCAGTGGTGAGAGAATTGTCTATTATTCTACATCTCACTTCCCCATCCTACAGAAAGACTGGGACAACCAATGCTCCCCCTACATGGAAGTAAGGAGGCAAAGGATTGATGAAAGAGAGAGCTCCCTATCTAAGGCCTAGTCGGTCCCTTCCTTCTTCCATTTTAAAAACAAACCCCAACTGTCACCAAATTGGGTCATGCTGTCTGCAAACACAATTAGCCCCGGATTCAAATCAGAGTCCCACACTCCTGCTTGTAGGGTTCCTCGCTTTGTGTGTGGCCTTTGAGCACTTGTAGAAGGGGCGGTTATGGGTGGGGTTTCCCCTTTTAAAATGTTTTCAATGCTATTATAAGCAAGAAAGGTTTTAATATGTTGATGTGTTTCATAACTAGAACTGTGTGACAAACTGGAAAAATGGTCTGAAGTAAATAGGATGAAATTCAATAAGGACAAATGCAAAATATCCTATTTAGGAAGGAAAAATTAGTTGCACACACAAAATGGGAAATGACTGCCTAAAATAATAAATAATATATGGAGATATACCTATCTCATAGAATTGGAAGGGATCTTGGGTCATTGAGTCCAGTCCCCTGCCTTCACTAGCAGGACCAATGTTTTGCCCCAGATCCCTAAATGGCCCTCTCAAGGATTGAACTCACAAGCCTGGATTTAGCAGGCCAATGCTCAAACCACTGAGCTATCCCTCCTAAGAAGGAGTACTACAGAAAGAGATCTGGGGGTCATAGTGGACCACAAGCTAAATGAGTCAACAGTGTTGCAAAAAAAGCAAACATCATTCTGGGATGTATTAACAGGAGTGTTGTAAGCGCAGAGACATGCCAGCAGCAGCCAGCCACTTCCGGGAGCGGCGTGGTAAGCACCTCCCAGCCAGAGCCTACACCTCGCACCCCCTCCCACACCTCAACCCCTTGCCCCAGGTCAAAACCCCCTCGTGCACCCAAACTGCCTCCCAGACCCTACACCCCCCTCCATTACTATATTAGAAATGTGCGGCCCATGACGACTTACCAAACTTTGTGGAGTGACCCCCCTGCGAAAATTATTGCCCACCCCTAGTCTAGATAATACTTAGTCCTGCCACAAGCGCAGGGGACTGGACTAGATGACCTCTGAAGCTCCCTTCCAATCCTATGATTCTATATCTGTTTGTGCACTCACAACCCACATTTTTGCCTGCAAACAAGAAATAGTGAATGTAGATCGGGTGATGGCAAATTTAAGTACCCATTTGTGTACACAGCTATGAGGTTTTGCACACACAAATTTGGTGTGTGCAATAACGCCAAGTGTGTTTGTGCTTAATCACATGTTGGTTTGAGGTGGCATTAAAATGTGAACAGTAAAAGCGGTATCACCAGGTGTAGGCAGTGCTGAATAGCGCGAATATAAGAAATAACCTACATGGATTCTGCTTCAAGTTCAGCCGTAAAATGGTTTTTACTAACTTTCATTTCCTGATGAATACAACACTTCTCTCTCTGCCCTCCAGAGCAGAAGGATCTGAATGGGTGAAATGAGAGAGTTGTTTCTGCATCAGAAGAAATTATACCAAATTTGGGAACAAAGGGAAAACAGCTGAGAGTGAGAGGTATCAGAGAGGAAAATCTGTTAGAGAATTAAGAATGACCTCAGACATGGATTCTGGGTACAGCCATGTGGTGTTAATTGAGTTGGCCTGTTTTCACTGCACAAAGCAAAGGAGGGAAGGAGATTGGCATCTGATGAGATTCCTGTAGGAACATGCCTCAACCTCTGCCCATACGATTGATTTTTCTTCTGGAGGAGTAATTAGCTAGGGGTTTCCACGTGTATTAACACTCCCCTGTGCTCTTAATTCAATTGGCCCTTTTTGCTTTTCCACTGATAGCGCAAGTTCAGCCATCAAGTCATTATGCAGCCTCCAATGTGGTCTAGCAGTTAGAACAGGGGCCTAAGCATCAGGAGACCTGCATTTTATTCTTGACTTTGTCACTTGCTCACTAAGGGCCTGATCCAAAGCACGGTTAAATTTAATTCCAGTCTTTTCACTGACTTCAGTTTTCTTTGGGTCAGGCCTATGTGAACTTAGGCTAACTCATTTTCCCATCTGTGACTCAGTTTCTCCATCTGCAAAATGGAGAGAGATCTCGTTTTTTTTATATTCAGATAGGAGTCCTTGTGGCACCTTAGAGACTTAAATGTTTTCTAAAGCTGATTGAGACCCTCTTCTGAAGGACAATGGAAGTCATTCCCACCAGCGCTGTACTAGGTGCTTTACAGAAGAGTAATCATATATATACCAAATATATGCCTTTGGTTGGCTTCTCCTGTCACATACTGCAGGATTGACTCACCAAAAGAGTAAAACCTGTATGAGTGAGAGGGGATTCAGGCCTAATATTATTTATTATTACAAAAAAGGTTTGTTTCAGTTCTGAGACCAGGAATCACTCTGTGTGGATCAGGTTCCAGTTAGTTTATAGAGTCATTCAGCCAGCACTAGTCTCTGGTGAAGATGACAAGGAAGAAGACACATTTTAATACTGTATTGTTACTATTTAATACCATCATTTTGTTTGACACTTTACAGAGATGAGAAAGGTAAAATCACTGCCCCAAAGAACTTTATCTAAATTAGGCAAACCTAAAATGTGACGATAACAGAAAAAGGAGGGGGTTAGGGGGAAAGAGATGAGTGTTACAATACATGGAATAAAGAGAGGCTTGTAGCATGTAACGTTCTGATATTTTAAAACTGAGGTAAGGAGACAGAAAGGGGGATGAGTACATAGCAAAGGGGTGGGAGTCAATTTTGGAAAGAAAGACGAAGTCGGTTTTGAGGAAGGTTTCAAGAAGAAGAGTAAAAACAACGAGGAGGACTTGTGGCACCTTAGAGACTAACAAATTTATTTGGGCATAAGCTTTCGTGGGCTACAGCCCACTTCATCAAATGTATGGAGTGAAAAAAAGTAGGCAGGTGTAAATATACAGCACATGAAAAGATGGGAGTTGCCCAAAATAAATGATGGGAGCTTATGCCCAAATAAATTTGTTAGTCTCTAAGGTGCCACAAGGACTCCTCCTTGGTTTTGCTGATACAGACGAACATGGCTACCCCTCTGAAAGAAGAAGAGTGAGCATGTTTGGCACACTGGAAGAGGAATGTTGTTCCAGGCGTAGGTAGCAGTGTGAAAGAGTGGGCAGAGGAGACAGAAAGGCAGAGTGCAGAGGTTGAGCAAAGAGATTGGCAGGGCTGAGCTGTGAGACAGTGTGGACAAAGGGCTCAAAGTTTTATGTGGGGAGAAACAGGGAGGCAAGTAAAAATGCTTGAGATGGGGAAGGGACCCAGGCAGACCAAGGGGCAAGGGGGATTATTTTAGCTGCTGAATGCTGGCTAGGTTGAAGAAAGGAGTATGCACAATTAGGGAAGCTAGAGATGAGGCAGTCTCAGTGGTCTGGATGAGAGGGGCTGAACTATGGCTTTGGCAGTGAGGATGTAGGATAAGGGTTAGAAATGCTAGAGGGACAAGCAACAAGATTTGGCCACAGCCCAGTGTGAGGAGAGAAGGGAAAGCAGGAGACAGGCATGTAATCTTTGAGGGTATAATAATTGTCAGGTATAAGCCAATCTTTATATCTAGCCATTTCCCCCATGTATTTTGTACAACATTTATTTGAACTATACATTTTTCTTACTGTTTTTCTTATGAAGTAGTAACTCAGGGGACTTCTGAGGAGATTTTGCTGACTGAAGTAACTGAAATTCTTATTAAACAGATAGGGTGGGATTTTCAAAAACTGGCTTAACTTTGCTCCATCAAAGTGTTCCAGTTGCAATACCAACTCCCGTAATAATCTGTTTGATACTTGCAGCATCCCTCATGTAGCTGTAAACCCTTCTTCCCCCCAAATTATATTCTGTCCAGATTCTTAAACTGTTGTCATCACCCTAGTATCTGCAGAAGTACATTAAGTAAAATGGAGGATGTTCTAAACAGAAGTTGGAATCAGGTATGAAGAGAAACAAACTTTTCTATTCTGGCTTTAATTTTATTTACTGATCATGGTTGACTGCAGAGAGAGGGAGAGAGAGAATGTATCTAGCACATGAACCACTGCAACTATGTTGATTTGATATTTTTAAATATTCATTATAAAAAAGATTTAAAAAAACACTATAGGATCTAAAAATATACGGTGCATAAAGTAGCCTCAGACACTGTTGTGTTATGTGTATATGGATATGAATATATGCATGTAGTGTATGAATCTTATATATACTATATGTATGCATATAGACAGACACACACTATAAATATGATATACATAGTGCATAATTATAAAGGAAAATTGACAGCTCTCCAGTATTCTTTCCCAAAAGTACCAGCTGCCAATTGGATTGAATTAGATTTCACAGGGTTTTTTGCAATACATGGAATTCACCAGCAAATTACCCTTAAAGAGGGAAAATCAATCATTTGGAGCAGAGATAAGCTGAAGGCGAGTCAGCCTCGGATTGATCCCGTCTGTGCAAGCGTGTGTGGAATTCAGCAGATAACTGGGGGAAAGCAGGAAAGGAGGGAGGGGGAGAAAGGCAAGGAGTGTGGAACGAGGCACTTGAAGCAGGCAGAAGGCTACAGAAAAAGGTGTGTGTGAGAGTGTTGAGCAGCTGGAAGGCTTAGAAGGGGCTCAAAGTGAGGGGAGAGGAAGTGAAAGGCTGAGTGAAGGCAATGCACGCAGGATGTGGGGAGTATTCCCTTTTGGGCTCTGGAAATAAATGTGGATTCTTTTGGTCTCTGACAACAGCCAGATGACTACAGGCACTGTCCAGTGCAGACTGTTTTTCTTCCAGAACTCAGGCTGACCAATCTTTGGAGAGAGAGTCTCTACTTCTTCTACCCTACCCTCCATTCCCTTCTCACTGAGCTCTGTGGTCAGGACAGTGACTGGGAAGGGAAAATGTGCAAATGCCTTTCTGGTGCTGAGGGGAAAGGAATGAACTTCATTTGTAATGTTTATTGAAAAACTGGAAGAGAAGTCAAGGGCAGTGGAGGAGAGGAGCTCCAAATAGGAGAGCGAGGGTGAGAAAAAATGAGGGGGAGTGTGGAAATATTGGATTGAATAGGACATGGCAGAGAAGGGAGTGGGGGAGAGCGGAGAGAAAGTGGGAGAGTACAGTATGACGGGGAATTGAAAAGGCACCAAAATGTGCTCTGGCCACCCACTCCTGCTTAGTTGTGAGAGGCACTGTGATACAATGGTGGGTGCCATAGGAATGCCTATGGAAACTAAAAAAGCAAACCGTGAAGTGCTACTCTGAAGGATGGGCATTTTCTGTGGGGTAAGAGGGCAAGGGTTGTGATGATATTCCAGAGGCCGTTCTCTGCCTCCTGTGGTGCTGACTGGGAAGGGGTTTTGCAAAGAGACACATGCAGGGCGAAAAGAGATGAAAGTAGCGGAGCAAGAGAAATGTAGGTGTACGTAAAAAGCTACATAAGCACAAGAGAGTGGTAGTGATGGCAAGAAGAGAGGGACCTAAATGATACACTCCCCTGAAAAATTCACCACCTCTGGAACAGCATCACCACCAACCCTACCCTTTATCCCCATCCTCCCCAGAAAGAGACATCAGACAAATAGATTAACAGCTTTTCCCAGCTTGTGCCCCTCTCTCTCTGGCACCCAGCTATGCAGAGGTCAATAGACCATCTTCCTTCCTTGTCCCCATCTCTCCTTCTCAATCCTGGACTCTTAGTGCCTTCACCCATGCCCTGTCTGTAGTTCAGTGCGGATGCACTGCAATCATTGGTGGGGAAAGCTAGTTCAAGAAGACACTCGGGTCGGGTGTAGCTGTACTGCCATCTGCTACTGGATGAACACTGAGTGAATAGGCCAGATTGTTGCCAGCAGCCATTCCTCTAAGCTATTCAGTCACATTTCCGGTGTTAACTCTTTGTGGTCTAAATATACCTTGAAGGAGTGCCAGAGGATTTGAATATTAGGAAGGGGAGGGATATTCTCACGCAGAGGGGCAGCTGTTTTCTTAAACATTTTTTTCAGAGGTCTGGTAATTTTTCCCCCTTACCAAAATATCCTTAGCAAACTCGTAAAGACAGCTAGACAATTTGTTTGCGAGCCTTGGCATCTCTTCCGCCTCTTGCTGGAGACTGCCCTCCTTGCAATAATCTTGTGCCTAGGATATGCACATCACCTTCATGAGGCTGTGATAGGATGAGGAGTATAAACTGACCTTGGGCTCCAAAGACTTGGGGCCCTGACCCTGTGAACTGAAGCGACAGCTTAGTTAGTGTAGAAAGAACTTAAGAGAGTTATACTGAATCAGTATGTGTGTGTACATCTTTTGAAGGAAATGTAAACCTGAGTCCTGGTTATGGTAATTAAAGATCCCATACTATTTTCCCTAAGAGCGGGGTGCTGACTCCTGCGTCCTGGCCATATTCTTGTGTGGTTGATTAGTCTGCCTCCCTAAATTTCCCAGTAATTTCAGTTGGATACAGGGGTTGTTTTATTATTTATGTATTTGTTTGTTTGTTTGCACTAAATTCTTGTGTAGCAATTGCTATGTGCTGTTAGTCTGCTGCATTTTACCCAGAAGTGGCTGCATTTTGCTGGCAAATAATCCATTTGTAAATCATTTCCCAATCCTTTGGGAAAGCACTGGATAAGTACAAGAATCATACAGGATGTGTTCAGCATGCATTGGGATGCTGAAGCAGGGTATGGGTACCAATTGGAGCACAAAGGTTATCTCCTACAAGCAAATTTTAAACACATGCAATGTTCAAGGGCAATCTGTACAAAAAAGGAAGAGCAACATTCCCGTCTCCGATCAAAATGGAATGGTGGAACACGACTGACTTTCTGTGTTGCCTACTTGAGCACGGGCCCTGTTGTCAGGGGAAGTTCCATGCACTGAGAGAGTGGAATACTAGAGCCAGGATCTATCTAGAGCAGAAATTTGTCCATGACTCACAGGGGGAACAGTTATATTAACTAATCTCTTATTCTGCTACAGAGCACTTGTGTACACTGGTATACACACACGCAAATGTCAATGTGTCACAGCCCTGAAGGCCTGATCTGAATCCCTTCCTCTCTCTTTCTTAGGAACAACAGGGACTTTCTATAAGCTAATCACCTCTGCTTTGTTATTGAACAAAAGAAAAAAATAGCTAGTCAGTAATTTTGGAGTATAAAATGCTGCTTATGCAGTGAAGTGGTCTAAAATGGTCCTCTAATCCATTCTTTGTTTGCCTAAGATTCCATTCACCTCCTCTTCCAAGGCAATATGGCTTCTTATTTTTCAACTCTGTGTGTGGTCACTCTGGGTGTTTGATTGGGCTTTAATTAAACGAAGCAGAGATTGGCGTGATGAAGAGCAGAAATACTGTATAGTTTGATTTTCTGTCACTCTGCACAATAGATTAGGAAGGCAGGAAGTTGTAAAGCAAGTAATGAGCACCATACAGATACATGTAGACATCCCTCCTCCCACCCCTTCCCCCAGCACACTCACATTTTAGACACTCAGGGCTTGTCTACACTGGCACTTTACAGCACTGCAACTTTCTTGCTCAGGGGTGTGAAAAAACACCTCCCTGAGCGCTGCAAGTTTCAGCACTGTAAAGTGCCAGTATAGATAGTCCACCAGCACTTGGAGCCACGCTCCCAGCGCTGGTAGCTACACCCCCCGTGGAGGTGGTTTTTTTAGAGCTGTCAGGTCTTAAAAAAAAAAAAAAAAAAAAGTGTCAGCGCTTTAACATTGCCAGTGTGTAGACAAGCCCTTAGAGGTGGCCACTGCATTCTTGTTCACTTGTGCACTACGCCCAGAATTTTGAACCCAAGGCTCACGTTCAGAGACAGCATGTACCTTAGACCCCCTTGTGTTCAATTAGACTTCTAGATTTACTTGTACCCACACTGCACAGGTCTAAGGGAGGCTGTGTTGGCATAATGTACACACTGAGGGAAGCACAAGAAAGAGTAAGCCCAGCTAGACTCCCCTCTGGATTTGGTACAAAGCCTCCAGAGTGACAAGGCCCATTCATTGTTCCCTGGCCTAGTGGAGCCCTAAGTGGTTTGAGTTGTCTCCCTTCATGCCATGCTGCGAGAGAGGCAGCCGGAAGAGGTGTTCAAGTTGGACCCTCTTGCTGTAAGAGGGAGGAGGCTGCTGGTGGATGTTCTCCATGAAGGTGTGTCTGACACTGGAACTCATTTGCCTCATTGGTCCATCAGAGTCCTGTTCTCTCACTGTCTGCACACACATCAAGGCTCATCTTTCTCCCGCTGGCCCCCTGCCTCCAGGAATTTGAGGAGTGGACTTTCTGAGGGCGATTTTTCATTGGTTATTGGCATAGGGTAGCTTCAATCAACGGTGGCGAGTTCAGGTACCAGATTATGAGAGGAAAAGTCTATGCAAGAGGAAAGTCTATGAGGGCAGTTGTTTGTAGCCATTTCCCTGACTTGTATGTATCCTATTACCTTTTTGTTTGTTTGTTTGTTTGTTTGTTTGTTTAAACATTCTTTGCTGGGGGGGAAGGGAGCACCAAGAATGACCTCTGTCTTCTTGCATTAGGCGGTCCAGGGACAGAAGTTGAGGCCCTGCCTCCTTGTTTGTATTGGGCACATGAAAGTCATAGTCTTCCTTGAGCAGGACAAGAAAGCCCAAGGACCCTGTGCTCTGTATAGTGAGTGGACTACTTCACAGTTTAAACTAATTGTAATTCTTAATTTTGCATTAGAACCTATCACAGATACTAGAGTGATTGAGTGCATTATTAAAATAAATACTAATTGCATTTTCTAGCTTTTTCTTGTTAATAATAAGCTTATTTCTGAGCTCTGTTTCTTTTTGGAATGATTTGTTTTCTCTATAGAATGTAAACAGGCTGGTTTATTATTATAGGGTTACATACAAGTGCTCGGCTATTCATGCTGGTTCATTATTTTACAGTTGTTTATAAGCTGACCTCGATTTCTTTTTTTCTTTAAAGAAAAAGCATTAAAGCATTTACTTTGCAGGAGTGAAAAAAAATCTAAAGCATTATATGAGCTTTGAAAACAGATCAAGTATAAAGAAGGGAAAACTGCAGAAAAAGGTTGAGCCTCCAATTTCAACAGCATTCCTTTACAAGCCAGAGACATGGGCTAAACCCACATGTACTCAGGTCACAAACAATTGATGCTTCTAATGCCCATATGTCCTTTACTGATCTTATAAAGCATAAGTAACTTTGTCTTCCAGAGCTGATTAATTTGTGAACCTACCTTTATGAGAGATAATCTTTACACAGTCCAAAGAGACACTGTTTATTTCTGCTCGTCTCCCCATGTTTCGCAGGTCCTCATTTTGCTTGATATGTAGGGTGGGGTGGAGAAGGGGGAAGATGTCTTTTTTAAAAACACAATAGAGAAAAATCTTTCTCCCAAATCTCCCCCTTTTCCTGTAGGGTAATGTGTGTATTGGGAGGAGATATCTGTATTCCAGTTAAAGCCCACCCCTTCTGGTGGACAGCTGATAACAATTTGAATATTTGGATTTGCTTTCAGCCATCTGCAGGGGGTTCAAAGGCTCCAGTAACTAGGAGCAAGGAAAGCAGCATGGGGGCAGAAACCAAAAATAAATAAAATAAATAAATAATTGAAAAATTATAGCAACTTTCCCAAAAGGCAGATGAATTCCAGTCCTCAAGACTTCATGTGGGGAGGCTCAGGCATTGGAGTGGTTCGTAATTAGGGATGGCAAATATCAACAGACTGATCTGCTTTCCCAGCTGGAGGGGAATTAATCCACACAGCTCCTTTTCACACATGCTGGGGTTCCTTTTGATGTTCAACTTTATCTCGCATCCCAACAAAATCACTCCTCTTCAGTTCCAAGAAAATCCACAGCATCTTACAGTGATGAAAGGCACCTTGGCACACAACGATGGTGGTACAAGATACCAGAGAGAGGCTCCAGCTAGGTGTGGGGAGAGGGCTTTCTTTGACACTGTCCTGGCTGCCTTGGCCTCCACCTTAAAGGACAGCTGCAGAGCTTAGAGGGAAAATTGGAGGATGCAGATCTGTATCCTCTTGATTTCTCCAAGTTTCCAGCTTGGGACACTGCAGACTCAGGTATGACTTGTTTGTAGGCACTCAGATGCTATGCTGCTAAACACTATAGGATTGCCAATAAATAAATAATTTTAAAAAAAGTAAACTCTTTATTTAAGTGCTCAGTGCAAATGAGGGGCTACTGTGAAAAACATCTGAGAGCCCGATTTGGATACCCTAGCGCATGCTGGATGGTACACAGCTCCCCACGTAGCTCTACTGAAGGCAAGGGGACCACTTGTGAAATAAGGTGCTACTAAGTATAAGGCAGGATATCAAAATCTAGCTCCCTGTTATGAGTCATGCTGGATTAGGCAAATCATTGCTGTTGCTCCAAGTTAGTAATCCCTTTCTGAACTGAAAGAAGGACCTTTGTTCAAATGTGTTAAGACTGAATATGCTCTAATGCAGAGAATATAAACTGAAGTAGCATTGAATATCAGAGTTGGAAGGGACCTCAGTAGGTCATCTAGTCCAACCCCCTGCTCAAAGCAGGACTAATCCCCAGAGAGATTTTTGTCCCAGATCCCTAAATGGCCCCCTCAAGGATTGAACTCACAACCCTGGGTTTAGCAGGCTAATGCTCAAACCACTGAGCTATCCCTCCCCCCACTGAGCTATCATATATATCTTCTTAAACAGGTGCCAGCTTTTACTGCTTCATTACTAACCATCCACCTCTCCCGACCACCTCCTCTAAAAAGCTGTCCTGAAAAGCTGGATTCAGAACCAGTTTGTCTAGAGTGTCCTACCTGTGATGATAGGTGTATACTCAGCATTCAGTATGTAGGGATGAGCGTCTGCACGAGTTCTTCCAAACATCTGGCACTTACCTGCACTGGCATTCTTAAAAATAGCACAATTTAGAAGTTGGTTGTGGTTGTTAATGTGTTTGTTTCCCAGTAAGTATGTCAATTAATCCCTTGTCTGCCTCTGGCAGGCTGCACAGTCTATTCATTGAGATGCTAGAATGTGACAAATGGTATGCAAGGAGGCCCATGTGGTGTGTGAGTTTGCTGGGCATGTGCCCTATGCGCCAGGGATGCTGAAGGGGTTAAAGGCAAACAAGCAAAGGGTATTAAGCACTAAATTCCTATATTAAGCTAGGATTGAAAATTGAATGGAGGGACAGAAAAAGAGCCCCCCGGCATTTGTCCATGAAGCTATAGAAATAGGATAAGTACTCTTATGTAAAGGTAACCTGCAAAAGAATAGGGTTTTTTTTTCAATTGGGCTTGTGCCCTTTTTGCTGCTTTATGATGTATCTAGAAGGCTGAGAGAAAGGTATCGACACATCCATACATTCTTCGTAAGCTGCCTGCTCAAAGGAAACTGCAGAAGCCAAGCAAATGTTGTTTTACGCTAGTCACTTCTGCTGCAAGAGTTAGTGTCTGATTTGGTCTCCCTTCCTGGTCCTCATCTCCCTTCCTGCCTCCCTCTGCCGCCCTCCCCGGTGTAGCAAATATAAAGCTCATCATAGTTAATGGAGGCGCATTGCAGATTCCTCCTTAGGACTCAATAGAGTCAATAAGCCCGTCAGATGAGACTAGTGATGCTTGTGTTTTACTGAGAACTGACAGCAGACACCAGACATACCATAGCTACCATAGAAGTGGGCAGTTCCCGATGATCCAACTCCACGTGCTTTCAAAATATTTTCAAATTCGTAGACCAACAGAAAAGGAGGGGTCACCCGTTGGGTTACATTGCAGCCTTTCTCATTCTGAAGTATCCGTTCCCCTCCTGTGTAATTGCACAGTTGTCTTCACCTTAGGTAGGGGCAGAGACACTGTAGGCGTAGCCCCATTAGTAGAATTGGCTCTGATATGAGGTCTCCAAGTCATCATAAAACCCTTTTGTCTCTTTTCTGGATGTAGCTTCCAACTCAAGTGAGAAGACCTCAGAGCAAGGAGTCTTGTTAATAACTTTTCTTTGTTCTTGCTAAAAGCCTGGCCTCCATTTGGATTATACATGAACTCTCCTTCCTCTCCCCCCTTCCTTCAAATAATCCACTTCTGCCAAACCCAGTTTTGGGGTCCTTTACCTCGTCGTCCTCATTCTAAGGAAGTCCAGTGGCATCCAGTTGTTCCAACCAGTGAAAAAGCCTCCCTCATCCTCTTATTTCTTCCAGCTCACCATCCTTCGCTAATCTGTACTCCAGCACAAATCACATCTTCTCTCCCTGACAATGTATTTAAAAAAAAATTCCAATGGGGCATTTGTCAGGGTTCCCTCCCAACTCTGAACTCTGGGATACAGATGTGGGGACTCGCATGAAAGACCCCCTACGCTTATATTTCCCCAGCTTAGGTTAAAAACTTCCCCAAGGCACAAATTTCTTTCCTTGTCCTTGGACGGTATTGCTGCCGCCACAAGTGATTTAAACAAACATTCAGGGAGGGGCCACTTGGAGCCCTATCCCCCCAAGCCCCTTCATCCCCTTTCCTGGGGGGGCTTGAGAATAATATACCAACCAATAGGTTAACAAAGTGAGCACAGACCAAATCCCTGGTTTTTAGGACACTGAAAATCAATCGAGTTCTTTAAAGAAGAATTTTATTTTTTTTAAAAAAGGAAAAGAATCACACCTGCAAAATCAGGATGAAAGATAACTTTACAGTTGAAAGATGAAAAAAAAATCAGGATGAAAGATAAATAAAAAGATTCAAAACACAGAGGATTCCCTTCTGACTCTGCTTCCCAGTTACAAAACAGGAATAAAATTACCTCTTAGCATAGGGAAAATTCACAAGCTAAAACAAAAGGTAATCTAATACATTTCCTTGCTATTACTTACGACTTCTGTAATTTTAGATGTATCATTTCAGGATCTTGTTAGGAGCTGGGTTACCTGCTTGGTCTCTCTCTTTGTCCCAAGAGGGAAACAAACAAAAAAAGCACCAACAAAACCTTCCCCCACCCCCACCAGATTTTAAAGTATCTTCTTTCCCCATTGGTCCTTCTGGTCAGGTGCCAACTAGGTTAATTGAACTGATTAACCCCCTACAGGTAAGTGATTCTGTACCTCTGGCCAGGAGGGATTTTGTGTTACTGCATACATAAAGGTTGTTACCCTTCCCTTTATATTTATGGCAGCATCTCTAGTGTACGTGAAAGTAGGAGCACTTGAAATTGCAGTACTACAGCCTGTAACCAGGGCTTTCCTAAGAGCATGCTGCCTCTTGTTTTCTTATTTGTTGTGTACATTCCCCATCAACTGTCCTAGTCTAACAGTTTTCAATCTCATTTAGCTTGTTGTCTCCTTGGGGCAGAGATCTTGTCTTCTTAATTTGTCCGTGAAGTGCCACGCATACCTCTGGTACTATAGAAGTATCAGGAATATTCAGATCTCTCCCCACCTCTGCATGGGAATATCTTTTTTTTTTTTTTTGGTAGGGGGAGGGAGAAATAGAGAGGGGACTTTCTGGCATGTCACCTGCTCTCAGCCGTCACGCTCAGCCAGCTTTTGCTATTAGTGCCCCTTCGTGCATTTAATTGGTCCCTCCTTCTAACAGGCCGGAGACCATTCGGGGGAAAATTGGAAATTCGGCTCTGGCAGTTTCTGAACTTTATTGTAATGTGCTCTGCTGGGTTACACCAAGGGAAGGAGCTTGCTGCTTGGTTGGAAGGTCCTGAAGTGTCACTATCAGTATTTGGGAAAAGGCTCCTGCTTGTCTCCCAAGAAGGCTTGGGGAGAGGGGAGCCCTTGAGTCCTCAGTTTCAGCTGTGCCTTAGGAAAGTGAAGCTTTGTCTATAGAAATAACTGTTTAACCTCCAGAAATGCAAATATTGATTCTAAAGGATTCCCTCAGTGATGTAGCCGGCTGTGTTTTGGATGAATTCAGGCTCAGCATGCAGGCTCTGCACTGGATATGTGTAGACAGCAGTCTGGACATGTAACATCTATGATCTCTGCATGCGTGTAGTATGTTGGACATGCGGTATCTGTGGGACTGAGACGCGAGTGGCATGCTAGATGTGTGCCATCTATGGGTTTAGGGTGAGCACGGCATACTGGAGATGCACTGTCTGTAGCTTGGTATATGGGTGGCATACTTCAGTGTGTGTTGTCCATTTGCCATCAGGCTTGTATTTTCCCTGGAATCCTGCCACCTTGGCAGTAAAGGATAGGATTGGTAATGCAGATCCAGGCTGATATGGCGAAGGTCATGCAGAGGCTGAGTAGTGGAGCACAGTAGTATTCCTTGGAAGGGAACACAAGTCTCCAACTACAGGTAAAACATATGGGGAAGCACATCTGCTGTACTTACCATAACATGGTGTATGTAGGTAAAATATGTGTGGTGTGTACAGAATCTTCCTGTATCTTTAAATATGGCAAGCTTTATTTCTTACATTTATATACTGTGCAATAAGGTTAGGATTATACAAACTACATATATTTTGCATCCTGCATATGTACAATGGGACTGATGAAATATTATTATTTTTATTTGTATTACCAAAGGGACTAGTCATGGACTAGGACCCCATTGTGCAAATTGCTGTACAAACACAGAACAAAAAGGCACAGGAAAATAGAGAGGAAATAGTATGTTTTTTCCAGGTAGACATCCCTGTCTCTGGCTGTGAGACTTCTCCCCTGTCTTTCCATTCTCCTCCCTTGTGTCTGGCTGGCTTCTCCATGTCTCTCTTCCTATTTGTCTGTCTGTCTCTTCTCTCTACCTGTCTCTTGATTTCATTTCTCCTCACCTTTTATTCGTATGTATAGTTGGATTTGCCACCATTAGATTATCTTTCAGCCTATCATGCATTTAGCCTGGGCTGTTTATCCCTGCATTGAGCTGGTGACCCAGGTACATTGTGCATTGGTCATTGTTAATGTTCCTCTCTTTATTATTTTGAAATATTGTTCTTAGGGACTCAACAGTGTTTTTGAGATCTACCTGGTGGGAAACAACTCCAGTCACTTCATCATCTCCCCAACCTCGATCCAGGGAAAGGCAGACATCCGTGTTCGAGTTGCAGTGCCGCTGGACTTTGAGACAATTCCTCGCTATGAATTTTCCGTAAGAACTCTCCCAAATATGGGGTGAATGGGCAAAGGGAGGAGGGGCTGGAAATGGGAGAACCCCAGGGCTACAATATGCAGTAAAATAATGCATTAGCCCACGAATGGCAAACTCACTCAGTGAGAAACCGTCGGCCTGGAGTAAAAAGTTTACTGTCAAGAGGGTAATTTGCAGTTGTGTCCAACTGCAGAATGTGCCTCTTCATCCAGCAAAGTTAAATACTGCATTTAAAGACCATTTAAGATATTTTAATTCTCCCTCGGCGCCTCCTCCCATGACCAGTCACACACCCCATCTCTCTTTTGTGTGTCTGTCACCCTTTCTCAAACACTCACACTCTCTCACACATATACACACACTTTGACATTCACCCCCTTTCATTGCATTCCCCCCCCCTTCAATAACCCCTTCCTCTCTCTTCTCCTAATGCCCCCCCCCTTTGGGAATTTTCTCCTCTTGGGGACTGTCCCTTGCTCTCCTTTTTTTTTGTTTTTCTTCCACCCTTGGAGAGTTATCCCTTTTCCCTTCTCTTTTTCTTCCCCCACCTCTGTTTTCTCTTCCTCCTTGGCGATTCCCCTCCTCCATTGCGGGGATTCTTTCCACGGGTCTTGTTCTCTGGAAGAGGCGGGGAAGTGGAGAAGGAACTGCTTCCCTGAACCTGATCCTGTGAGGCCAGCATTGGAGTGTGGAAGGGAGCTCTTCTGAGCACAGGGCATGGATCACTGGGGGATCTACAAAGGGTTGCTGTGGGGTGAGAAGGAGGAAAGAGAGGGATGAGGGCCTCCATTGCCTGTGCCCAAGCAGGCATAATTTCCCACCTCCCTCTCTGTCTCCAGGGCCTTCCTGCCTTCTTTGAGCAGCATTATCCAGCAGCTGCCAACTCTGTATGTTGTAGAGGAATCTGTGGGCCAGCCAAACAGGTCCTGAGAATGAGATCCTGCCTACACACTGTATATTTGACACCCCTGCCTTGCCTGTCACCTCTGGGGAGCCAAGTCCGACACCTGACTTAAGTGATACGACTTTGATTACGTCAGTCGTTCTGGCTGGCAGTGGACATTGGTTGATCTCACAAACCTACCATACTGTTTGGCAGCATAGAGATGGAGTGGCCGGGCTGTGGGGGCAGCCCAGGACTAGACTGTCAGACTTGCCAAAGCTCAGAGATGGAGTGTTCTAGTAGAGTTGCGTATGCAAACTTGCATAATACCTGCCCAATCCGCTCCTGTCTCTAGTCAGAGCTATTGGATACAAAAACATTAAAATTTACCTGGCCACCCCCCAAAAAGGGAAGAAGAAAAATATTTGCTCTGAGTCTTCGCTCTTCTTTCAAAATTTAGAGCCTCAGCTACTAGAGCTTAAACAGAACATGTGTCTCCCCACCACCCTCAGACTGTGGGACCATAAAAGCTTTATAGAGCATAAAACTTTGTTTTAAATGCACCTCTCAGCCCGCAAAACTCTTTCCAGTCGCCTGCTTGAGCTGTGTCCCACTGTCTGGTTCAGCTATAAATTCTGGTAGGCAAAGCAGCTTCCTGATTATGCCAGCAGCTCCTGTTGCTATTAGGCCTGGCAGAGGGGCTTTTATACACCAGTAAAGAAACATAAATAAAAACCTGCCTTCCTTGAACAGTGAAAAGTGTAAACCAGAAACTCCAATGCTCCAATCCCATTCAGCTAGCTGGTTAGACGGTGAAATAGTAGCAGCTCCTAATGCCCTGTGCCCTGGGGCTTGAAGCTTAGATA
Source organism: Chrysemys picta bellii (assembly GCF_011386835.1). Classification (NCBI taxonomy): domain Eukaryota; kingdom Metazoa; phylum Chordata; order Testudines; family Emydidae; genus Chrysemys; species Chrysemys picta. Next base: position 86,582,500 of record NC_088797.1, on the reverse strand, counting down.
TATCATGCTCGGGGTGTCTTTAAAGGGTGAGGATGAGTAGGAGATAGTAGCAGTGCTATTGTGCTCATAGAACAGATGGTTGCCACAACTTGTGTGCATACAAATACTGTATCCGGTGGTACGTGACTGGTGATTCTAAACTCCTTACCATTGGTCTCATCTGCAGTGGAGCTTGGCGTATTCTCAGGATTGGAAGGCTGAGATTTGGTGTCATTGCTAGTTAGAGTGCACAAAAGAATGGGGGGAGGGTATTTGACTCTGACTAGGTCTTCTAGTCTGGTAAATGGGCATGGTTGCCTGGAATGGTTGGGAGCAATTTGCCTTGAGCCCCTCCAGCATCATGTTCAACGTTGAGTTAGCTGCACTGTTTATCCAGGGCCTACCAGAGGCATGCTGCTGTAGTAACAGAGCATCAGAGGAGATCACAAAAGAATGGATGCTTTTCTCGCTTTAAAAAAAGACATACAATGACGCCTCCAACTGTGTTGCTTGCCTCTTGTCTCTGCGCAGCTGTTCGCAAACGAGAGCATGCCAGACCACGTTGGCTTTGCTCGTGTGAAGATTAACCTCATCAATGAGAATGACAACCGCCCCATTTTCAGCCAAGTCCTGTACAACGTCAGCCTGTTTGAGAACGTCACAGTGGGAATCACTGTCTTGAGGGTCCATGTAAGTAGAAACAACCTTGAATTTTCTTAAGTTACAATATGCATTTTATTACATCTTGTCCTCAAAGCTGTGATACATTGACCCCACCGAATGCATCGCCAGTGAAAATGAAAGCTCTGTGCATTGTTCTATCAGAACAAATGGGTGATGGACTGGTCACATCCTGAGTGCAGGACGCTTTTATCTAGCTATTCTTGGGGATTGATTATCCCTGTTGTGGGTGCCACATTCACAACAAGGCAGTCTGAAAAACTGTGCCCAAATATAGTAGGCCTTGCTGGCACAAAGGAGCCACAGGGCAGGCATAAGGACCACCTAGGGAATAGCCCTGCCAGCTCCATAGAAGCCCTAGGCACAAGGGTTGTTTGGGGGCACGCTATTGGCAGAGCAAGGGTGGGGGTAGGTGGGCCTGATAAGGGGTGGGCATATCAAGGGCTGGAGGGGGAGCAAGGAGGGCTGAGGTAGACCTGAAATTATATGGTCCTACAAAGCCCTGTAGGGGCCTTTGTTGCAGAACTAGCTATCCTAGCCTGTGCTAAATCAGGAGATTTGCAAGATGCCTTCCGTCATCCCTACCCTGACACCTGCATCGTTGCAGAGATGAGCCTGGCTCCTGCTCCCCAGTGTGTGGTGCAATACCTAGGCAAAACAGGTGGAGCTAGAGACTGAGAGAAAAGGTATATGCATGCCCCTCCTGTTGGGTTTCAGAGCAGAATTAGTTAACAAATATCATTGCCAGAGCAAGGCACGTTCCGAATGACCTCTTGGCTGGTGCACAAAGGATATATCTACATTTCAAGCCAAGGGTGAGATTCCCAGCTTGAGGAGACATTTTGTGCTAGCTCCCACCAACGTAGTGTGCTAAATAAGAGTGTAGCCACAGCAGTGTGGGAAGTGGGTGGGGCTAGCCACCCCATGTATATGCCTAGGATGTGTGGTGGACACATCCTTGGGGTGGCTAGCCCTTCCCACTCCTTGCGCTGTCGCAGCTACCTTCTATTTTTAGCACACTAGACTGATGTGAGCTAGTGCGAGTATGTCTCGTCAAGCTGGAAATCAGAGCCCCAGCCAGAAGGATAGACATACCCGAGCAGAAAAATAACTAAAAGGCAGGGAACTGGGTTCTATGCTTCATTTCACCAAATGGGGAATGAGAAAATTAGAAAGGCAAGAAAATGCATTTTCTAGCTTCTAAGAAGGAATTATTGATGTCACAGAGTAAACGGGCAAACCAGAAACCAAACCCCATCTTAAAAATTATTTAAAATAGATGTTAATTGCCATTTAGGAAGAATAACATCACTGAAAACTCAAAGTATTTCTGGTTGGTGGGTGCTCCTGTGCTGCTTTAGTTAAATATACATGGTGTGACAAAGTTCCTCCTCTATCTTGGTGGGTCCTGCGCTTGTTGGTGGATTTTCTTGCCTCAGAGATACACCTTGTGGGTTGGGGAACAGCCCAGAGACCTTCCCCTCTGGAAGAACCCACAGTCCAGGTCAGTTGGGAGGTTTGGGGGGGAACCCGGGCCCGCCCTCTACTCCGGGTTCCAGCCCAGGGCCCAGTGGACTGCAGCTATCTATAGTGCCTCCTGTAACAGCTGCATGACAGCTACAACTCCCTGGGCTACTTCCCCTTGGCCTCCTCCAAACACCTTCCTTATTCTCACCACAGGACCTTCCTCCTGGTGTCTGATAACGCTTGTGTTCCTCAGTCCTCCAGCAGCACACCCTCAGCTCCTTGCACCTCTTGCTCCCAGCTCTTCACACTCACACCACAAACTGAAGTGAGCTCCTTTTAAAACCCAGTTGCCCTGATTAGCCTGGCTTAATTGATTCTAGCAGCTTCTTCTTAATTGGCTCTAGGTGTCCTAATTAGCCTGCCTACCTTAACTGGTTCTAGCAGGTTCCTGATTACTCTAGTGCAGCCCCTGCACTGGTCACTCAGGGAACAGAAAACTACTCATCCAGTGACCAGTATATTTGCCCTCTACCAGACTCCTGTACCCCACTGGTCTGGGTCTGTCACAATGGATTCATCCTCTCACATGTGTTTAGTTCTCCCTCATTCCATTCCCCAATACATGTTCTCTCCCATCAGCCCCCACACCTCTGGACAGACATACTCCCCCAACACACACACACACACACACACACACACACACACACACACACGAATGAAAGCTCTGACAAAATGATTTGGGGTGTGTAAGTGTGTTTACTCTACAAACAGATGGTGTGAAACTGTATAGAGCCCCTGAGCAGTTCCCATCTGACAGTTATTAATATTTCAAACAGATGTTTAGCTAGTCAGGCCATCAGACACTAAACAATGAGATTGTTACAGCGTCTTTTTTCCAACTTCCAGCTATGCCAGCATTTTGGAGCAAACACAAAATGCCAGGAGTTGAATCTTCTATGATAAATCAGAATGTATGCAATTAGCGTTGAAATCCAGATTGTCCTCCCAGCTGATCCCAAACTTCTAACAACCCTCATAAAATACTACTACTTCTTGTATATGAGATGCAGCACTCTGTATGTGTCAGAAATAGTGTTTACTTAACATGATTGTTCCACCAACTGTCCCACACTCCACGAATAAAATGAACCATGCAAGGAGGGCTGCCTTTCGTCATGATAAACTACAGTTTTTCAAAGGGTTTCCTGGGTACCTGAAGTGGGTGATTATTAAGGACAAATTTTTAAAACTGGCCATCTAAATTTAGTGCACATTCCGTACACCTCCCCCGAAAGTACATAAAATGGATTACACGTGCAAAAGGCCACTTATGTCTATTATTCCCCATTCTGTGTTGAAAAATGCCCTTTTGCACAAATGAGCCTATATTTTGTATTTGCAATGGATGCGTGCACAGATTTTGGGGTGCATTTTAGACAGCTAGTTTGAAGACATAATTTCTCTAAACTTAAACTCCCCTGTACTTTGAAAGGTAGAGGGAAAACACTTATAAAAATGTTCTGGAGAGTAGAAAAAACTGGTCTCCAGGAGATTAGCCCTATAGCAGAGATAGTCAGATGCTGGGACTGAGTTTCCAAAGGGATTAGCTTCCATCCCAGTTACATCAGCACTGAGCAGTGGTTTCTGGAGGATTAATCTTCAATCATAGATGGTCTTGCACTGAGGGTAATAGTCCCATTGGCATTATCCCACTGTCGCAGACAGTCTAGCACCAGGACAGAGGTTTCAGAGGGATTGGCCCTTTGTCACAGAGGCCTTATGTACACTAGCATTATCCCTCACATTCTCTGCCTTTGCACTACCACTAATGCAACTGGTAGCAAGAGTGGAAACACTAGTGTAGATCAGCCACCAGAATTTAAACCACCGGGTCATCTAACCCCGCTCAGTGGAGATTTGGTTCAGGGTGTCAAGGGAGCAGAAAGGGATGAGTTCAAAATTAGTCCGCAATCCCATCAAAACAGAGAACAGAACATTCATACATTTCAGGGAAATACCAGAAATCTAGATGGATACAAACCTAATACAGAAACCAAGCCACATGTTACGGAATCAATGTGAACAGGAATTCTTTGTGTCTCTTCCTATCTTCCCAAATTCTGAGGTGATCATCTGATTCAAATAGCTCTGTGTGTCCTCTATGGGCTTCTAAGAGTGAACATAGTAACTTTTCCTCTGTTCGCTGCAGCATTCATTGTGTTTGGTGAGTGCATATTCCCTGCCTTGAATAATGAAGGGCAGTCTCCAGGATCCCGGCGTACATGTGTCAGCCTTTTTCTGGAGATGGCAGAATGGCAGCTGGCACTGCAGCGCCTAAAGCTTGTTCCAGGCAGAGACATGGACGGCTCCAAAATAGGGGAGGTCTGGGGAACAGGAAATCTCTGATCTTCTGCATGATATAATAGTGATTAAAAGCCACTTTTCTCTACTTCCTGAGGAGGGGAAGAGTTTACTCCCAACTGCCCTGAAATTCTGGGCTTTCTGCCCACTTTCCCAAGTCCCTAGCCTGACACACCTCCCATCACTGTTATTTAGCTATTTGGAGATTGGGGGGATGAGGGAAGAGGAGTCCTTAGTGAGGCAGTAAGAAAATGGAGCCTTCCAATCAAAACGTGCACATGCACAAGTTCCCTACTACAATTCCCCCTTTCCCTGGACCTCCTCCTTAGGCTTGAACATCTGAAAATGTAAAAGAAAGAGAAAAAGAGACTTCACTTGTGATGACAAATGGCCATTCGTTTCTGCAGCGTTTGACCTCCTAATGTCACTGACAGCGGAGTATGTATGTTACCCGTATAAATCATCAGTAAGTGCAAGCAGCAGAGAGTCAGAGCCTCCTTTTACTCCCACTCCGTGCTCTCGCCTATCCCTTCCCTGCACAGAGTTCCGTGCAGGTTCAAATACACGTCTCCACATGAGGCTCTTGGTGAACGTCTAGCTGCTTTTGCAGAGCCCTCAACCTCCTCCCCAGTCACCATGTAACGTTGTGCGGTGGTCTAATATTTTGTTCACGTGTGCTGCACTCTCTTTCTAGTTCACGTTCTCTGACTTCCCTTCCCTCTCCCATCCATCTGTTTAATTCTGTCCCTGTGATACATGTATCATATAAATTCAGGGAATGATTTGCCTGCACGTGAACAGCTGGAAAATACAGGCTCCCTGGAAGCAGCTCCTAAGTGTGCACAGGAACCTGGAACATGCTGGAAGGCATGTCCCTTGGGGCGTGAAAAATTTCCTTTCAAGAGACCCATTTGTTTATGGGCATGGAGAGATATTGGCCAAATTCAGCCCTGATGGAGCATGCTGCAACCCACTTAAGTCAAGGGAGTTGCTTCCTCTTACAGTAGGGCTGAATTTGGCCCATCTTATGAATAGTACCTGGCTTGAAGGGCAACAATAATAATTGTACATAGTGATTTTCATCCAAAGATTTAAAAGTGCTTTTAAAAAGTTGGAGAAGTGGTATGGTCCAAGGAGAGGGCAAATATATAACAGTGGTTGCAACAATGATCTATATGGTTATATTTTAATCAGATAACATCACAGTATTCATTATACACATGGGGAAACTGAGGCACAAAAAGGTTAAGTGAGCTGTCCAAGGCCACAACGTGGCAGAGCGAGGAAGAGAACCCAGTGAATTATCAGGGAATTATCCCCTGGACCATTCTGCCTCTTACAAACTTGGGAGACTGAGCCTCAGGCATTTACAATAATAATGTATTTTTGAATTGGACCTTACTTTGGGCATGTAATTTTGCATCTGCACATTTGTTCATGCATCTTCTTGGCCATTCGATACATGTGTAAATTGATGAGTGCTATTTATTGCAAGCAACAGATTGCACTTGCAAAAATGGATGCTTTGTTTGAAAGAGAAACTCATAATCTCCTTACCCCTTTTGCATTAAAATATTTAACAAAGGGCAAAATTTGCAGTGATGAGCTATGTTGTAAGAGATGAGACTGGAAGCCAAAGTGTTCTGTTCTCCCCACTGAGGGCTGCAATTATTCCCATCCATCCTTCTCACTAACTCAAAGTTTGGAAACCAGTTTTCTTCAGAGGTTCTGAGCACCCAGAGCTCTTATTGACTTCAACTAAACTGCTCAGTCCTTCTGAAAATAAGTCTCGGGGGCGAGGGGGGCGGTGTCAGAGGTTAGTGTGACTACAGAGACCTGCCCTGGCATGGTTACTCAGGATACCTGCATGATGAGCGTGTATGTGTGTGTGTGAGAGAGAAGGCAAAATCCATTTCCCACTCCATCCTTTTTGCATTTTAAACTCTATTCTATTTAAAAAACTTTTTTAAAAGGTCTCCTCGTTTGAAAAGAAAATTAGTTTCCTTTGTTACACTAGATGTGGCCCTTTTTTGGTAACTTCCCTTCCAGGCTACCTCTGGGGAAAAGTATACAGCTGAAAATGTTGACAGTGCAGAAATAGCGATGTGCCCTGTATCATTTGCACACGATTTCTCGATGTATAACTTCCCTCCTTACCACCTTCATAACACCTGAAAATAACCACTTTACAAACACCAGCAACAAAACAAAGGGGGAGATTGGCCAAACAATTCCTAGCAGTTGGTCCCGGGTGTCAAAGGACCCCCATTGATTTAGGGAACTGTATTTGTTCTCAGCACCTCTTGCTTCTTGGGGGCATGAAGTTATACCAGACCAGCTTGCTCAAGAAGTGTGAAATTCCTGCTTTGACCTTTTCTGTTATGTTATTAAAAGGTTTCACGGCCAGTTGTTTCAGGGGAAAAAAACCCACTTCAATATCTGCTGGTAGCTGGGGCAGAACCTACCAATCCTTCTAGCCTAGGGACTGGACAGCTGACTCTGCTTACACCCTTTGCTTTGCTCCTTCGTCACTGGATGTAGCATTGCATTTCAGTCTAACTCATTGTCCCAGTGTACAACCTTTTGCAAAGGAGCACAGTTTAGGGGCAGACAGACAAAGAAGTCTATATGCTGGGTAGAGAGACTTGCTGGAACGTGCAGTGGGAGAGAGCAGAAACAGTCCCAGTGCGATGAATGGAAGCATGCACTTTAAAATAGTGGTTGTGAGCGAGCCTGGTGACTCTGCTGTGTATGAGCAAAAAGAACGAGGAGTACTTGTGGCACTTTAGAGACTAACACATTTATTTGGGCATAAACTTTCGTAGGCTAGAACCCACTTCATCAGGTGCATGCAGTGGAAAATACAGTAGGAAGATATATATATACAGAGAACATGAAAAATGGGGGTTGCCATACCAAGTCTAGCGAGACTAATCAGTTAAGGTGGGCTATTATCAGCAGGAGAAAAAAAAACTTTTGTAGTGATAATCAGGATGGCCCATTTCAAACAGTTGACAAGAAGGTGTGAGTAACAATAGGGGAACTATTAGCATGGGGAAATAGTTTTTAGTTTATGTAATGACCCATCCTCTCCCAGTTTTTATTGACGCCTAATTTAATGGTGTCCAGTTTTCAAATTAATTCCAGTTCTGCAGTTTCTCGTTGGAGTCTGTTTTTGAAGGTTTTTTTGTTGAAGAATTGCGACTTTTAGGTCTGTAATTGAGTATCCAGGAGGTTGAAGTGTTCTCTGACTGGTTTTTGAATGTTATAATTCTTGACGTCTGATTTGTGTCCATTTATTCTTTTGCGTAGAGACGGTCCGGTTTGGCCAAAGTACATGGCAGAGGGGCATTGCTGGCACATGATGGCATATATCACATTGGTAGATAATAATTATAATTAATAATTAATGGAGATATCCCATCTCCTAGAACTGGAAGGGACCTTGAAAGGTCATTGAGTCCAGCCCCCTGCCTTCACTAGCAGGACCAAATACTTATTTTGCCCCAGATCCCCAAGTCGCCCCCTCAAGGATTGAACTCACAACCCTGGGTTTAGCAGGCCAATGCTCAAACCACTGTGTGTAGGTGAATGAGCCCCTGATGGTGTGGCTGATGTGGTTAGGTCCTATGATGGTGTCCCTTGAATAGATATGTGGACACTGTTGGCAACGGGCTTTGTAGCAAGGATAGGTTCCTGGGTTAGTGTTTTTTGTTGTGTGGTTGCTGGTGAATATTTGCTTCAGGTTGGAGGCCTATCTGTAAGCGAGGACTGGCCTGTCTCCCAAGATCTGTGAGAGTGAGGAATCATCCTTCAGGGTAGGTTATAGATCCTTGATGATGCGCTGGAGAGGTTTTAGTTGGGGGCTGAAGGTGAGGGCTAGTGGCTTTCTGTTACTTTCTTTGTTGGGTCTGTCCTGTAGTAGGTGACTTTTGAGTACTCTTCTGGCTCTGTCAATCCGTTTCTTCACTTCAGCAGGAGCGTATTGTAAAAAATAGGATATCTCCATTTATTTATTTTATCTCCTAGAACTGGAAGGGACCTTGAAAGGTCATTGAGTCCAGCCCCCTGCCTTCACTAGCAGGACCAAGTACTGATTTTACCCCAGATCCCTAAGTGGCCCCCTTCAGGATTGAACTCACAACCCTGGGTTTAGCAGGCCAATGCTCAAACCACTGAACTCTCTCTCCCCCTTGTAGTTTTAAGAATGTTTGATAGGGTTCTTGTAGATATTTGTCTCTGTCTGAGGGACTGGAGCAAATGCGATTGTATCTTAGAGCTTGGCTGTAGACAATGGATCGTGTGATGTGGTCTGGATGAAAGCTGGAGGCATGTAGGTAAGTATAGTGGTCAGTAGGTTTCCGGTATAGGGTTGTGTTTATGTGTATGAGTGATAGCACCAGGTTACAGGCACTAGACAGCACCAGCTTGGGAACAGTTTTGCTCCATTTAGGAGGTTCTGCAGAAGCAGTGAAGAGAACTCTCTAGTTGTAGTCCTCTTCTCAGGTAAGGACAAGGGGAGACAGACTGAGCTACTGGTCTTTGCTTGCTCTGGGAACCAGCTGTACAGGCTGTGTGAATACCAGATGATAGGCTTGTACAATGACCAGAGTTGCATGTGGGTCTATGCCCCTCAGGCTGCAAACGGTATTACGTATAGTCCCAGGACCAAATCATTGAAATTTCTCCAAAACAACTACAAGGCCCATAACCATCAATACAGAAGAGGGCATGTATGAGTACTGGTATTGTGACCACCCGCAAAGCAATTCCCAGCCTTCTGTTGTCTTTACTCCTGTGTGTGTATAGCAAGAAGCAGGGCAGGGGAGTATCTTCCAAGCCCTGCCCTTCCCAGCTATGAATCTGTGAATGGATAGACTAGAAGGGTTGGTGGGTGGGGGGGAGAGATAAATTGATAGACTAGAAAAAATTCCCAAGACATGAGCAGCTGTAACATCAAAGAGAGGCACATAGATAGACCTTAGACCAGATAGGAGGATAAATCCATTGAAGAGAGAAACCGCTCAATAAATAGAGGAAAGAGGGGTAGGTAAAACTGAATGGCCAAAAATCCAAAACTCCGTCAAATATCAGCCCAAGCCCTACAGAAAACAAGTTATAGCACAAATGGCAAATTCCTCCCCTTCCCCCCCCCCCATGTACTGTACATAGTAGAGGACACCCAGTGAATGGAAGAAGAGAGAGAATCAGCCCTTAGAGGAACAGAATGACAAGTCTTGGTAATGTGGAATGTAAGATCCCAGAGTCCTTGATGGGCTCCCTATGGGAAGAGAAGTGACACTGTGAACATGGGCATTGGATGAGAATTGAGCTCTTGCCCCTTGATGCTCCTCCCTCTGCCTTTTGTGGAAGCTACCTCCAGAAGGTGCAGTGAAGGGGTTTTCGCAGGTGGAAACTAGGGGCTGTTTAGAATAAGCTATGGAGTAAAGTGTCTGGAGGAGTTTCTGACCCATCCAAGATTTGGGGAAGGGGGGAGGAGAAGTGTTTTGCCACCAGATGGCATTATCTGAAGGAGGTCCTTTTCAGTGGGGAAAGGGGGAACTAGAGCTTCTGGCAAAGATGAGGATATGGTGAGGGGAAGTCATAGAAGAGCAGGACATATCTCGGTTTCAATTAGCCTACACTGTCTAGACAATTCCTACAGAGAGAAGAGGAGTGGCAAGAGCCCTTTCTATGTCTCCACAGCTTTCCTGGCTGTCTCTTCTGTGGTGCATGTACATGGCTTGGATCTGACCTGAGAGATTAGCAGATGGATGCAGTAGAAAGTGTGGGAGAAGAAGCAATGTGTCCATCTGAACTTATGAAATAACCTAGGTCTCCCCTTGGTTTTGCTCCTATGCAATAAGGAGGGCCAGTGTTTCTCTCGATAGTATTGTCACCGAGATAGAAGCTAGGTGGTTACATCTGTGGTTGGTGCTTTAAGGGCAACTGACCCTTTTCTTTCTTTTGCATGTAAGCAAAAATAAAATATGTGAAAGAGCAGAGAAGGGTGGTAACAGTGTGGGACTGTCAGACTGGCCCTGCTGGATGCCAGGTCCAGGAGTTCAAACAGCAGCCAGCAGTCCATTGCCAATCTGATCAGACTGCAGTGCTGTACTGTTGTGCTAAGTCGCAGAGCTGCCTAGGCCTCAGCGAAGGACACTGATAAATCGCTCCTGCCATTGTGTGAGGGTCTGAGTGTATGTCCACACTTAAAACATGACAGTGGCACAGCTGCAGCGTTGCAACTGCGCCACTGTCGCACTTCACTGTAGACACTACAGCGACGGGAAGGTTCTCCCATAGCTGTAGTTAATCCACCTCCCTGAGAGGCTGTAGCTAGGCCAATAGAAGAATTCTTCTGTTGACCTAGCGCTGTCTACACCGGGACTTATGTCAGCATAGCTACATCTCTGAGAGGTGTGGATTTTTCACACCCTGGAGCGATGTAGCTATGCTGATGTAAGTTTTCCACGTAGACCAGCCCAGATCACTATTCCAGCATAGCAGGAGTATGGTGCCCCTCAGAGTTTCTTTTTCTTTTCTTTTTTTCACTCCTATTGCTGATCTTTTTGACCTTGAAGCTGCAGATCCAAATTTTAGTGTGAAGAGAAACTGGGCAGTTTTAATCCATTCGGCTCAGAAACTGTGGATCGTACCACTAGTGCCCTGCTCTATGGATAGTGCTGCTTTCAGAGGCTGGGGGCCTGATTCCTGGTACTGCTAAGCTTCTCTCCAGCTGCCTAGACCTTTGCCTTGCTGTACCACTGCTTTCAGTCACTGAGGTTCTTTGCAGTAGCCTTTTTCCTGACAATTTCCCTCTGTTGCGACCACTGGTTCAGCTCCGCACAGGGGAGCAATGATGGGAGTGCTAGTGTAGCACACCCACTAGCATTTTAACCACCGTATTGTCCCGGAGCCCGTCTAGATGAGACAGTGGCTAGAGTTCCAGTCATCAATCTGTAGAAGTGCTCCCCCTGATGCTAACACTGTTGGAGCTGCACTGGTAGCAACAGTGGGGTGTAAGGAGTTCATGTATACAAGCCCCATCCCAACACTAGTATCCCGGTGTGAATAGGAGTACGAACCTTCCTCTATATGATTATTTCTAGTTTAATGGATTTCCTATTCTTCCCTCTCATTGAGGCCACAGTTGTTCCTTTTGTATGATCAAGAACTCTAGGCCATTCCTCATAGACTGATAGACTCTAAGGTCAGAAGAGACCATTATGATCATCTAGTCTGACCTCCCGCATGATGCGGGCCACAAAAGCTGACCCACCCACTCCTGGAATAATTCTCTCCCTTGACTCAGCTGTTGAAGTCCCCAAATCATGATTTAAAAACTTCAAATCACTGAGAATCCTCCAGCAAGCGACCCCTGCCCGATGCTGCAGAGGAAGGCGAAAAACCTCCAGGGCCTCTGCCAATCTACCCTGGAGGAAAATTCCTTCCCGACCCCAAATATGGTGATCAGCTGAACCCCGAGCATGCGGGCAAGATTCTCTAGCCAGACCCTCTGGAAAAAGGGTTCCTCTCTGATCCATGGCTCTTATACATGGGACAGAGGATGTGGAAACACAGATAAAACTCCAGTCCTGGTAAGTGCAGATTCCCTACACCCATCCTGTCCCTCTTGTTTCATGAATGAGAAGAGCTTTGGGCAGAAAATAATTAGTCACACAACAAACCTGCCTTCGGTGCATTCATGTAGGACATCACTATTCAGTCAGTCAGGGGTTGCCAGGAGCTGGGACCAATCAGGCGCTTCCTCTCTAAGGTTAGGGATGTACAGAATGGCCTAATTTGCATCTTGTTAGGATTTGGCAATAGTATTAGCAAAGCCTACAGGGATGGGGAATGGATGTAAGGAAGCCTATAGGAGATGAGAATTAATGGGCAGGGAGGTGGTCTTAAGACTCTCATTTCCGTAAGATCTGCACAGTTGAATCTATCTGAAAAATGCTGATAACTGAAATATTTAAAACGGAGATGAACCAATGAAGTTTGTTTTTAACTCAACATGCATTCAATTTGCCTAGCCTTAAATTGTCTGCAGAGAAACGATGCCACAGGAAAGCGTTATTTTATATGGTAGCATTGGGTCCAGGATCTCTCTCTAGGATTTTTAGGCTGTTTAGGCTCAGATCAGTTGCTTTAGGCTGCCTGAATCAGCTGGTACCAGAGTAAGTCAGCCGACTTGCTCTTTAAGCCTCCAGGAACTCTGCTGTGTATTCCCCACTGAGCCTATGTTTTCTTCTTAGTCAAAAAATAATAAGTCGAGAGAAATTACTCTGGAAAAAGTGAGAAGATGTGTTACAGTGACAGAGCAGGAGCTTCAGTGCCCCTCCTCCTTCACCTCAGTTCATTACTGCTCTTTTTGAAACAATACACAAGAGTCTTATACTCGTGGCCCAAAACTGTACATTTTACAATAGACTCACTATGGTGTTTTGGACTGTTCCTATAGAGAAAACTAATATATAGAAAACGTAGGAATTGCCATACCAGATCATACCAGCATTCAGACCAGTAATCCATCCAGTCCTTTAAGTTGTCTCTGACACTGGCCAGAACCAGATGCTTCAGAGGAAGATGCAAATCACTTCACAGAGGATAATTATGGAATGATCTGTCCTCAGGGAAAGTTTATTTTTAGTCCTTTCAGTTAGAGGTTGGTGTATCTCCCGAAGCATGAGGGCTCACCTTTCCAAACTTTTAGGGATTTTTTACAACAAGGCTCTACTAATGTAATTCTGGACATTCTTATTATCCATATAAATATCCAGTAATTTTTTTAATTCTGCTAAGGTCTTGGCCTCTTGTGGCAATGAATTCCAAAGGCTAATTCTAAGAGATGTTTTAGTTATTGGACTTGATGTATAAATGACATTCTATAGCCTGTGTTAAGCAGGAAGTCAGACTTAATGATCATGATGGTCCCTTCTGGTCTTAAAACCTATGAATCTAGAATAATGTTTTATATTTAAACAAAAAAAGGCATTCATTTTTCAGTTTTAAATGTACTGTCTTTCAGCATAATTAACTGTTGCTTTGCTCTTGTATTATGAAAAAGGATAAACAGAAATGACAGATAAACCATCTTTACGCCATTCATTTTGTATACCTTCAGCATAGTCCTTCAGATTCAATACCTCTCCAAATAGTCCCAAGCTTTTAAATCTCTCTTCATTAAAAAGTTTTCCATGTATCTAATTATTCTTCCACTTATCACTGACACCATTCTATGTCAGTTATATCTCATTTGAAGCACAGTGGCCAGAGTGGAAAATTAGTGTTCCATGGGAGGGCATCGTATTGATTCATATAATGGCATTCTAATATTTTCAGTATTATTTGTGACCCATTCCTCCTGCGGCCCAACATTTCACTGATTTTTGACAGCTGCTGCACATTCAGCAGTGGCACATTTCATTGAGCTGTCCACAGTGATGCCCAGATCCTTTCTTGAGTTGTTGCAGTTAATAGAAGCCAATGAAGTGTATGAATAGTTCAAAGTATTCTCTTCAGTTCACATTGCCTTGAATTTGCCAACATTGAACTTCCTCTGCCATTATGCTGCCTATTCACACTGGCTTCCTCTGAAAGTTCCTCACCGTCCTTCCGATTCGGAGAAACCTAAATAATTGTGTGCTACCTGTAACTTTTGCTACCTCACTGCTCAAATTAATAACTGCATTAAACAGCTCTGGTCCTAGTACAGAGGTTTGGGGTACCTCACTCTTGTTATTTTACTCCTTGCTTAGACCCACCCCCCTTTATGTGCTCCACATCCTTCCAGCATGCAGGCATGTAATCTGCTACACCCTCCCTCATTACCAGTGTCTGAATGTACACACACTCACACACTACCTGGACTCATGTTTACATATACACCTTTCTCCATGTTCACACTCCTATTCGCTCTCTCATACATGTATGTTCCCCCATACTTGAAATACACACCTGCTCAGTTGCCCATATTCTCTCATTTCTCTCCCCTCCCCCCCCCCCCCGCCACGTAACCCTCTCCCAATACCTGCATATAGTTGGGAGATGCCTTGTTAGAACGATCCTAGTGCAGTAAATGTGCTAATTAACCTTTCATTGCTCCCCTCATTATGGCATCTTTAATTCGGTTGACAAAGTCTCTCCCTTTTACCATTTCGGCCATCACTTTTCTTATGCCTCTTCGATCTCCCTTTGGCCTCCCACCAGGGACAAGGAAATCGATCCCAGTCCAATTTTTTTCTTTTCTTTCCAGCCAGCCGTAAAAGCCAGTCAACAAAAAAGTAATAATGTAGTCGTCCCACACTGGAAAGAGAGCACCAGACATCAATAAACTCATATTTAAAATGCAAATCACTTTCTCAATCAGCTGTCAGTCTGCTATCAGCTCTTACTTCCTGACAGCTGCATAAGGGGCTTTTGTGACTTGGTGCTGGGGTCTGCAGGGGGCCGGCACAGTCTTAAACCCCTGTAAATACCTTCCCCAGGGATTTGTTCTGTCCAGCAATCTCAGCTTGGTGACTGAAAAGTAAATAAGGCATAGTTTAGCAAATGGGAACATGTCTGCTGGATGTCAGCTATTCCTGCAAGTGGGCTTGATACAATGGACTTTTCTTGTTATGTTTTTGCTGCTACTCCATCTCCTGTCGTCCTAGATTCTGATCCAGGGTTTCATCTGTTCTCAAGCAAACACAGGAACATACACTTCCAGGGCTGCTGCCTGTCCCACTCTGCACTCCAAACCTGAGGCCTTCTGTAATCAGGTTTAGCACCCTTAAGTTGGTTCAAATCTCCCTTTGCCTACATGGGTTCTCTCCAGCTTCCTTTCATTCAGGATGGGGGAATCACACCTCCCTTTCTGATATCACATGCATCTCCATTACTGTCTTTGTTCAACATGACTCCAAAAACACATGTAAGGAAAATCCCTGGTTGGTGTGAGCTGGCAATTATATCTCAAGAAGTTGTGAGTTTATAGCAGGTAGAAATAGTATAAGATGCTAAGTACTAAACATAACAATACCATTCTGCAGGTAAAAGTCTTAGCAGATGGGCTAGGTGTAGTCTGTCTGCTTCTGAGTTGAATCTGTAGTCTGGAGTGTCGCTAGGGTTTCAATGGATCCTTTCCCACTGTGCTGTTTCTACCTAGGTTTTTTTCCCCTTAGCAAGGTTTGCTCCTGTCCCACAGGACAATAATGTGGTGTATTGGTCCTTTGAGACCTTAAGAGAAGCCTCTGGGGCCAGCACTACCCCCATTCCATGGTTTTGTGGAAGATTACTGTGGAATGAAGAATGTGACCACTGAGGGAGAAGTGTTTTCAGGAGGGTAGTAGGAATTTGGGAAGAAATCCCACATGGCTGTTTCTCTTCAGGGCCTGAGACCACAGTTCTCATGCACAGAGTGGTGGGCTGGAGTTCTCTTCACTCCTGAGGGCCTTCCAGGAGCTGTAGTTCCTGGGGCTGCTGGGACTGTAATTATGAGTTTGGCAAAGCATGCTGGGAAAGGGCAGGGTATTTAAGAAGCTCCCTCTGCTCAGAATAGGGAGAGACTTGCAGAGAGCTAAGAGGTCTCTCCCAGAAGAAGGGGATGTAACTCGTTTGGTTTGCTTGTTTGATGTATTATTATTCTTATCTGGGGAGAAAGGAACTGTTCAGCAAACGAGGGCAAGACCTGCCAACTTTTTTGCCTGAAACCAGGTTCTTTCTGCCTCTTGTGTGCATCACAGCTTCAAGACTCTTAATCTCTGGGTGCCTGAGCACTAGGAATACTGAAGTGACTGGGTCACTCTCTGGGAGGATAGTTAGCTTGCCTTTCCTAGAGTTTGCAGATGAATATTCGACTCTAGAAGTTACAGAAAGTGGAGAGAATCAGCAGTATGATGGAAAAACAACTTCACTCAGTAAATGGGTGGGTGAAAAATGAAGGAAAGTGCAGAAAGGCTTGTAATCATGAGTCTCTGCTTTAGGGAAATGAATGCTCTTTTGGCATTTCTATGGAAGAATGGAAATTGGATGGGAGAGAACCTATTCTCTGACACCCCTACCACCTAGGAAGCTTTTTTAATGTTTAGGACTGAAGTGTAGTACAACACCTCCTATCCACATAGGTAATGATATCTAGTAGCACAACATTCCCTGACACCATGATGGCATGTAGGGTGATGAAAGATCAGGTATAAGGCAGTGCACCTTCAGCTGTATAGTGACCCAAACATCATGCCTAAGAGTTGGAAGACAGAATTCGTTTCGTTCCTTTTTTTACTATAGGCAGACAAGGAATTTATTCATATTCAATGGGAATTGTTAGGGAGTATGGATGTGACGAACATGATTGATAAGGGGATGGGAGACTAACCATCAGGGGTGATAGGGTGTGGTTTAGGTGCAAGGCCTGGGGTAGCTAGGACTGGAGTGAGGGTGTGTGTGATTAGGGACCATAGCATATAATTTAAAGCCCAATGTGAGATGATAAAGAAATCCTGATGTGTTATGGAAGGTAGCTGGATTACCTGTAACAGGATAGAGAGGAGAAGGATGAGGATTTGTGATTGCAGACAGGAGATAGGGTGGAATGGATATAATAGACTAGCTTTCAGGTAGCATCTGAAAGCTCAGGTATGTAAACTGGTTGTAAATGTTTTTCTCCTGTCAGAGTGAACCCCTGGAAACCTCTTGGATAGGGGAGCCTGAGTCCTCTGCTGCAGACAGGAAAAATGGAGGTGTGGGAATGGGTCGGGAGGGGCTGTTCTGTTCAGATGTCCTCTGAGCCCTGTTCTTTCCCCTCTCACCACCTCTTCTTTCCTTTCTGCCCAGCTCTCTTCTCCACTGGCATCTTAATTGATCTCATTGTTCTCAATCCCCCTGAGTCCTGAGACTCCAGCTGTGCTTAAACAGAACAAAATCTCTTCCAATTTCCCCACCGTTTAAAAGAAAATTGAATTCTTTATCTGCGATAGGAGAGAGAAACTGCAAACATGTGAAACAGTAAATAGTTAAGTAATCAAAGAAGAGATTCCAAATCGTCTGGAAAGTTAAATGCAATTTTTTTTTATTGTTATTTGGTCAAGTCCCTTGTTCTTTTTAAATATTCTTATCAATTCATCTTGGTAAATAAAGCGAAGGGGGAGAGAGAGGGAAAAAGAGGAATTACTAGGTAGCAAGATGATTGACGGATCTGAAGTTCTCGTCTGTCTGTCAGGGCCCAGTGCTCTTTGGTTGTGTTTATCTCTTTAATCTAAATATCAATCCGTAAAACCGAAATGGGATGGAATAGGAATCATGACAGCCCAAGCGCTAAAGAGAGAGACACTTATTGCAGCCTTTGCAGCCGCCGTGTGTCCTGATGGAGCTGTCAGGATAAATACACACTTTCACAGTGCATAGGCAGAAAAAAAATGAGAAGGGAAAAGGAATGAAACAAACCAACAAACACATGTTTGCACCTGTCCAAATTATATCCTTTAAAAAACAAACAAGTGAACAGGAGTCACTCATTGAGTATTGTGATTTGGAGTGTGCTCCCCATTATTATTTTTTGCTGTGCTGGTAGTTTGGGAGCAGCTGAGAGTTGAAAGGAGTTCTTGTTGAAGGAGAGGTGTTGCTCTGTTTTGGGCTGCTAGTGGGCTAAAAATTACCAAAACCCAGGCTTCACAAATACAAGTAACAGTCCTATATGGTAGTAGTAATCTTTCAATTGATTTTCCTCATCCAGATTTATCTGTCACTTTGCCCTGCACCAGGCCTACTGTATGATACTCCCCCCCCACACACACGGCCCCAACAATACCACTGTTTGTATTGGTTTGAAGGGCAGGCAGCTCTCCTTAGAGGCAGGCACAATGCAGGGCATGTATTTTGCAAGATTTCCAGTGGCCTAATGGATAAGGCATTGGCTTCCTAAGCCAGAGATTGTGGGTTCAAAACTCCCCTTCACTCTGCCAGTGCATCTTAGTTCTGACCTGCAACAGACTCTTTGCTATGAGACCTCCCATAGGCAGTCTGCCAGGTGTGCTGTGTATTTGTGATGTGGACTGGTGCCCACTATTGAGAAGGCTGATCCCACCAAACTCATTTACATTGGAGGCCTAATCATAACTTGAATCCAAATCTCTACAGGTTCAGTTAGTACATTAATATCATAGAGGGGAACAGATTTATTCATTAATCCATGGCCCACCAAGCCCCCAGACACAGTTTTTGTCTGTCTGTTTCTGGATTCTGCTGCTCTTGTCCACTGATAGAAAAGCAAATCGTATCTTTGTTTTAAATGAGTTCCTTTAGATAAATACTTGGACTTGGGAAAGGAGGTTTTTCCCTCAAAAAATTAAAAGAACTTGGGGACTCTATCTCTCTTTCCCTGGGATTTAGACCCTTTCCTGACCAAAAATCCCATCTGGAATTCCTCCACAGCACCTGATGTTAGTGTGTCTTGTAGGGCAAGACTGACTTAATTGGCCTCAAGTGAAAAAGTCGCCTGTGAAACTGATCTCCAGGAATATATCACATACAGGGATACAAAAGATCAAATGCAGAAGTAATGCCAAAGGTGCTGTAACTTAGGCCTTGTCTACCCTACAAAGTTTTGTTGACAAAAGGCAGCTTTTGTCAACAAAACAGTGGATGCGTATACACTGCAATGCGACTTTTGGCGGCAAAAATCCCCTGTTTTGGCAACAAAATAAAACCACCCTGACAAAAGACGTAAGGCTTTTTGCGCAAAATTTTTGTCGACAAAGACTATAGACACCACACTTGATTTCATCGCTTTAATTGGCCTCCAGGAGGTATCCCACAATGCCCATTGTGACCGCTCTGTTCAGCAGTTTGAACTCCACTGCCCTGCAGCCAGGTAAACAACCATCTGCCCCTCCCCCTTAGAAGCTTCAGAAATTTTTGAAATTCCATTTCCTGTATGCTTGGCATGGAGAGGTCTCATCACATCTTCTCAGGTGACTACAGCAGGTTATCGCAGCAACGCTCTCCTGCTTGGACCACTGCAGAGCTGTTGGATCTGCTCAGTATAGGGGAGAGGAGGCTGTACAGTCCCAGCTGCACTTGATCTGTAGGAATTTTGATACTTAAGGGCAGATTTCTCAAGGCTTGTGCGAAAAGGGCTATGATCAGGGCATGCTGCAGTGCAGAGCGAAGATAAAGGATCCAAGGCAGGTGTACCATAAGGTGAGGGAGGCAAGCCATTAGTCTGGTGTTGCACCTAAGACCTGCTAGTTCTATAAGGAGCTGGACGCTATCCTCTGTGGAGACCCCACCTCCTCTGCCAAGAGCCCCATGGATACTTTGCCCCATGGAGGCAGCAGAAAGAGGACCTAACCCGGAGGACAAAGTTATTGATGAAGAGGTGGATGGAGTTAGATGACGATGTGGAGCTCCCGGAGGGATCGCCTGGTGGGGCAGGCAGCCAGGAACTGTTCACCATTCCGGAGGTGTCTAGCCAGTCTCAACAGTTGCTGTCTGGTGAGCAAGAAGCAGGAGAGGAGACGCCTGGTAAGTGGCTGTGGTTTGTGTAGTGCGGAGGTGGGTTCAAGGTATAGAAATGTACAAGGGTGGCTGTGTTTCTGTGAACTGGGCATTTCCCTGTGTAGCTAATTGGTACAGCAGAACAGGGTGTTTATGCATGGTGAGATCTCACAGGAATCCTCCAGAAAGATCTCTAGGAAAGTTTCCTGGACTGTGCAACATACAACACATGGCTATGACCATGGGAATATTATCCTTACTGAGGTCTCACCTGCCATAAAGACATCGCCAGCACACCTTTAATCTGCTAAAGGCACATTCAACTGTCATCCGGCACCTACTCAGCCTGTTGTTGAACCGCTCCTTACTGCTGTCCAGGTTTCATGAGCCACGGCTATAAGGGGTATGCCAGGTCTTCCAGGATCACTTTGGGCATTTCAACATCCCCCACTGTAATCTTCTGGTTTGGAAAGAAAGTCCCCACTTGTAGCTTTCTATACAGGCCAGTGTTCCTGAAGATGCAGGTGTCATGCACCTTCCTGGACCATCCCGTGTTGATGTCAGTGAAATGCCCACGGTGATCCACAAGTGCCTGCAATGCCATGGAGAAGCACACCTTCCTATTGACGTACTCCATAGCAAAGTGGTCTGGTGCCAACATTGGAATATGTATGCCATCTATCGCCCCTCCACAGTTAGGGAAATCCATTTGCAAAGCTGTCCACTATTTCACGCACATTTCCCAGAGTCACAGTCCTTCGTAGCAGGATGCATTTATTGCCCTGCACACTTGATTTGCGACCAAACAGTAACAGTCTGGAGTTGCCAGCTTCCACACAGTGTTTGCCACATGCTTCTCTACTAATAGGGCAGCTCTCGTTCTGGTGTCCTTGTGCCGCACACAATTCCAGGGAGGTGGTTTTCCACATACAAAAGTTCTGCAGCCACTGCTCATCATCCCACAGCTGCATGACAATACGATCCCACCATTCAGTGCTTGTTTCCCAAGCCCAAAAGCAATGGTCTACCCTATGCAGCTGTTCTGTGAATGCCAAAAGCAATCTAAAGTTGCTCCTATCCATATCACATAGCATGTCAGGCAACTGGGAGTCTTCTTCAGTTAGGAACTTTGCAATTTAACTGCACTGTCATCCATGATGTCTTCATGACAGTTATCAGAGCATAGGAGAGCAGAGCGGGATCCATCCTTTCTCACAAAGATGCCAGGTGCACAGCAAAGAAGGGCCGTTGAACAATGCAGCAAGCCCATGGAATACTGGGACAGAAAGCAATGCAGCATGGGACATTGAGCCCAGTCCCAAGATGCGCCACGATTCGCTCCGCCTTCCCACAAGACCTAGCAGCAGAAGGAGTCCAGTTGGACTGTGGGATAGGTACCCACAGTGCACTGCTCACGCTGTCGATGCTAGTGCCCCAAATGTGGACATGCTTCACTGACAGAGGGAGTGAGTGTGAACATGCAATACCGATTTTTATTATAGCGCTTTTTGAGTGTCGACATAACTTTTGTTGATAAAACTGTGTAGTGTAAACAAGATCTTAGGCACTACTCCCAACCCCCACATGCTTGCTCACCTACTCTCTGAGACCTGCTTACACACACTCTGTGGTTGTATAAGAGAATCTAAATTAGTGTACACTGAGGAGCTCATAAGAAGGATACATTAAAGGGGCCGGGGAGGACTACTTTAACTTGCACCTTCTTCCAGCTCCTTGATGTGGAAGTTACACCTACTTAAACTACTTTATACTTCTGAGATTGATTCAAGGACATTATCCACCTATCAGTTCCAGGCTGGTATGTCCAATACTAGGCTCAGGCTGCTTTTTGGGGAGGTGCCCAATCATGGGAACAAACCTGAAACTGACCGCACACGTGAATGACACTGAAAAGTGTTGGGGGGGGGGGTCCCTTCTCTCTCCTTCTCTTTCTTTCAGATATTTTGATACTGCCTCCACTGCTGCTTCTGCAGTTTCTCCATGTCCGCTAGTGCAATGGGCTGTGCCTGGCCTTGCCTGCTCCATACACCTGACCCACAGTCGGGGCCAGTTCAGACAGTGCTAGCAAATCTGTAACTTCTGGTGCCCACACCCCACCATTGAGAGGTTGAAATGTGTATGGTCAAGTTGGTGCTTACTGTGCATACTCCAGTGCTGCTTGGTGGGCCGTTCAGGCTGCTCATGTACAACTGTGTGTGGGTAGTAATTTCAGGCTCTTGGGGAATCAGGGGATGTCACCCCAATGCCTTAGCCATAGCTGGGTGAAATCACAAGTTCCTCTTCACCCCTTCCTGTTTATCGTTAAACTTCCATCCACTGTCTCTCTAACTCGCTCCAGAAACGCACACTCCAGTTCTGAACATACTTTCTGTTGCCCCTCTCTCCACTCCCTATGCAGTTGGCTTGGCGGGAAGCTGCCCATTGACTTTTGGGCTTCCTCAGTCTGTGCAGGGAAATTGAATTGCTTTGTAGGAACCTCCAGCTTTGCTTGAAGCAGCCCTGGCCATAATATAACTTTTTCTGCATCTCTGACGGCAGGCGGCAAATGTTTATTAATGTAGACATTAAAAGATAAAGTTCCTGTCGAAAATTATACCTGAAGGCTGCTTAGCATAAAGAGGGGTTATTAGCTGTAGATAATACCAGGCTGAATTACCTTCATTCCTTTTGCACAAAGATTGGGCCATGCTGTTCCATTCCTCCCCACCAGGATCTGACCTGTTCACACCCACCTTCAGACTAGGACTGGTTCTAGATCTCTGCTCCTCTGGGTGGGATCTTGTTGTAATTTCACTCCTGCTCCAAAATGGGCTGCCCCTCCCACTCCTCAGGCCAAGACAGAACTCCTGATTCTTAGTGCTTAGATAAGATGGAGTTGCTAATGGCGGCAAAGAGGAGAGAGGCAAGCGAAGAATTATATGTATGAGCGCTTGTGAATATTTCAAAGATTGTTGGTGATTTATATTTCCTGCATCGGACTTTGACCTTAATTTCTTTCGTTTTCCTGGGCTGTAAAATTCATTAGAGACCTAACAGCAGAGTGATTGAGATGTCAGCCAGGCAATTGTGTGGTTATTTAATCTATCAGATGTGCTGCTTGCCATTTAGGTGGACAACAAGAGAATATGAAATCAATACGGTTCATTAGCAGAGAACTTGTGCCTGGCCCAATCACAGAGCTCCAATAAAACCTGGTGAGGCGAATGTCTAAATTGTATTGGTGTCACCTTGGGGACTAAAATAAAAGGGGGGGGGGAAGAGAATGAGTGTATATGGAACCCCTGAGTAAATGTCTACTTCTCTACTAAAGGGCTGTCTTCAGTATAGCATGACTATTGAATAAAATTTTAGACCATAATCTCCAACCACTAACAGCCTGACTGCAGTAAATTACTCAGTGCTAAATCGAGGCGGCTGCTGCATGGATAACAGAACTGACTGCTCTAGTGGCTGGCTGATGTTGAGGGGACTGCTGTTAGAAAAAACAGCTTCCCCTGATTGTGTTTTATAACAGCTGGGAGAAGAGGTGGAAGAGCCTTTGTAATTCCCAGGGGGGTTGATTGGCCTTTTTCCCCCTGCCAGTCTCAGCAAGAGCTCTCTTGGGTTGTTAGTTTAGTTTTAACCCCCCGCATCCTTTCAGACTCTGCACTCTCAGGCTGCTCAAGAACCACTTTAAGTTTTCACAGTGTCCTGCTCTTAGCAGCCCTCCATCTCCTCGATTCCCTGCTTCTTTCCTCTCCGCCTCCCTTTCCCCCAACCAATCACCTTTACATGGCTCCAGCTTGCTAATTCTGATCAGCAGGTCATCTCTGGTAGCACCTGATTATAATCTCCTGCCCAGGTTCCACTCTTTAGATGACACAGAAAGAGAGAGGTTCCTGAAAGTGATACTGGGGAAGATGTAGTTTTCATTTGCAGAATTTATAATAGTTTAAGTGGAATTCCTACCAGACATTGATCTGTTTTTGTATCCAAATGATTATTCCTATGGTTAACTATTCAGTCTTGATATTTCCAAATATCCAATTGTGTTACAATCAGTGTCTGTGCTGCTTTTCAGGGAGTACAATATTCAGTAAATATCACTAGAGTTATTTGCTAGGACACCAACTTCTGACAGATATTTTATGGAAGAGCCATTTGTTTGCTAACATTGTAGAAAAAAAGATGAAGTTTGGGTGATGCTGGAGACTGGTAGCAGGACATAGAAGAACTAATCATTAATAGATCCTGGTTCAGCTGTGGCCAAGATCAGGGAAGTGGATGGCTGGGGAACAAACGGTGACATCTGTAGCCTTTTTTACTCTAGGATGTTGGTTTGAGTCTGGTCAGTTGTGACCAGAAGTTGCCACGTAAAATGTTTCGCCTTTCAAATATTGCTTTGAAGTTGCCCAGTGGTGTGGGATTGGATGGCTTGGCAGGCTCATAGGGAATTCAGAGCTTTTCATTTCTAAGTCACGAATTTGGCTTTGATCAGTAACACAAGGGTTTACTACCTGATGATGGGTCATTCACTGGTCAGTGTGACTCTCAAATCTAGTTCCTAGTGGAAAAATGTCCATACCATGAAACTCCTGTTGGAACTGGTACTGATTACCCCTTTGTCGGCAGTCTTAGAGTAGAGTTAACTCCTCTTTCATCTCTGGAAATGGTTCCTCAGATCAGTATTGAGGCACAGAGCAAAGTGGCTGTGGCACAGAGCACAGCTAACTGTGTTGTACATCTGAGTTAATATAAGACAATGCCTTTGTCCAATTTACTTCCTAAAAAAGCGTACAAAAGGGGCGAGGAGGAATCTTCCTTTTGCCTTCTTCTTTTCGTGGCTAAGACCCGACATTCCATGTTGAAGATTAAGGCTCTGTGAGAGGTGGACTGGAGTATTTTCAGCCAGGCAGGCAATTTGGCATATTGTACACAGCCCTCGTTCCCATTTCATGGTCCCATTTTGCTGCTGCTCACCCCACAGAGTATCACCGGGAGGCTGGCAGGTCACACTGATGCTTTGACAGGTTTTTGACATTAGGTAATTGCTTTCTTGCTACAACTCTTTTAAGCAGAGAGCTTCTGGCCAAAGCAATTTGCTCCCCATCAATTTTTATTTCCTGGTTTTTAAATAAAAAAGAGAATAAAAAACCCCAACAATAACAAACAAACAAACCTGGGAACTCCTTTATCTAACAGCCCTAGTGTCAGGCTTCATTCCTTTTGCCTGGGCAGCCCTGCCTGGCCTGCAGAGTGACATCTTAAATGGAATTCTCTCATCGGCTGGGGTTGTTGTGGCTGCTGTCTCATTCCTTTCTCTCCCTAGCCCTACTCCTTGTAGCCTCCAGTTGTGGCATGAAAAGAATCCCCCCCTTTTTTTAAACAGATACCATGGCCATACTATCAGCAGCTGTGGACTTTCGGGGCTGAGGTGGGGGGAGGGTTATATTTAGTTGATATGTATTGCTTAGGATTGCTATTGATTAGGAGGAGAGGCAGGAAGGAAAATAAAGACACACACACACACCTCCATAAAGATCATCCCTGCCAGGGCCATTTGTCATTCCTGCACTGCGGGCTGCACAGGAGAGGCCACGAGTGTCATTAATTTGTTGCCTGTGTCCAGCAGGGGTGCACCAGGTATGACAGTGCGTACTTTTCCTCCTCCATGCAGACTCTCTGTCTCTCTTGCTCCCTGGACAAAGCTTGAACCAAGCCTCCCCAAAAGCAGTGACAAAAGAGTAGAATTTCTTTGACTGTCAATGGGACATAGGCTCCTGAGTCACTCAGTCCCTTTCTAAAATTTTACCCTTAACATTTCTGGGTGATAGACCTAAGGCTTTATGCGCCTCATTCCTCTTGGGACATCTTTTCCCCAGATAATCCAGCCCCTTCTCCCCATCTGCCTAGCAGCTGTGATTATCACCCCAACCTTATTATTATGATGTCCATGATGTATCATTTATTATTGGTTGGTTGGTTGGAGTATTCCAGTAGCACTCAGAGTGCAACAGGATGAACCATTTTCTGATGTGTATGACCCTATCATGTCAACATGAAGGGAGACTCCAAGATGATTTCAGAAGTGGAAAGGTTGGGAGCTCCTCACTCCCCAGAAAAGATGCTCAAAACCTTTTCCTCCAGTCTCAGTATTTTTCTGTCATCTTTCTTCCAGCAGTTTCTGAAAGACAAATGAACAGAGGGCTGGTGTAAGGATGCCAAGTCACCATATCAAAGGCCTATGCTCTTTTATAACAACGGCTTGTGTCAAGTGACATGGGTCAGGCTACAAGAGGTTATATGCCTACTAGGTTACATGATCCATATCCATTGACTGGTGGCTACTGTTACATCTGGTGGGTGAAGCCTGTGTGAGTTATGCTCAGGGAGCAGGCAGTGGAGGAGAAGTGTGGGGGAGGAATTGGGGTTTGACTTTTGTCATTTAGCCTTCCCCATTTCCCTAAGTTAGACTCAGAATTAATAACAATAACATCTGAAACTGGACCCTTTCCCTCAAGGGTGTGTGCACCACGAAGGGAAAGGGTGGGTTGGTCACCTTCTCTCTCAGAAAAACATGCATTCCTTTTTTTTTTTTTAATTACTTGGTCAAGGAACTGCATGTGAGGGCTTAAATTTCATTTGATTTGCTGAATTAGATCTCCCCAAGGGATGATTTTATTTATGGCTTCATTATACAGTATGTGCTGTGTTCCAGATTTGGTGAGATGGTTTTTAGGATTAAATTGCAAACCTGCAGCAACTCCCTTCCATTTCTGTCCCCTGCCATTTCTTCTCTCACTCTCCCCATCCTCTCTGTCTTCCCTTTCTTCCTCTCCTCCCACCTCTTCCATTTCCTCCCATTAGTCCATCCTTTGCCCTCTTCTACTCCTTACCCTACCCCACACACTTCCAGCT
Source organism: Chrysemys picta bellii (assembly GCF_011386835.1). Classification (NCBI taxonomy): domain Eukaryota; kingdom Metazoa; phylum Chordata; order Testudines; family Emydidae; genus Chrysemys; species Chrysemys picta. The sequence continues at coordinate 86,555,611 of NC_088797.1, read as the reverse complement.
TGTGGCTATCCTTCTCCCCAATCCTAGTAATGGGGATTCAATAGGAATGGGAACATTATTTCCCTAGATAAAATTTTCTCCTTCCACCTCTTCAGGGCTTTTTTCGTTTCTAATTATGAGAACATCTTGTAGCAGGACCCTACAGGTTCACATCCACTCCATAGCATGTTCCTCCAAGTCAAAGGGAATTAATTATTCTTCCACTGTGCTTTTGCTAGCCAATCACCTCAAAGATCCATTTCCATGGCAAACCATGTTTAACTTGGGGTGGGGGAGGGAGGCGTTCCCATTTCATTCCAGGAAAAGTGAGCTGGGGAAGGTTTCCCTCTAGGTTACAGCTGAAATCTATAAGCAGAAAGGAGGAGCCCAGACCGAATGAGCAGTGAGGCTGAATTCTCTCACCCTGGGGCAGGTTGGTTAAGGTAGATCATCTGTTAGATCAACAAAATTATCACAAGAGGTTCAGCAAAGCTGCAAGGAAGTATCTTCCCAGTATGCCTCAAACACAGTGGTACTCACAAGCACAGTGTGCCCCCTGTGACTCAAACCCCTATAAGGGGGTAGGTCTCAGAACCCAGGCTTCAACCTGAGCCCAAATGTCTACATTGCAATTTTACAGCCCACAACTTGAGCCCTGTGAGCCCGAGTCAGCTGACAAAAGCCAGCCGCGGGTATTTAATTGCAGTGTAGACATAGTGATGCACACAACACTGGTTGCAGCAGAGGATTGTGCATACGTGTTTCTGTCTGCATTTTTGTGTCTTATACTGAGGTATGTTCAGTGTTCCACCCCCCACTCCCATGTCAGCATGTTTCTGAGCATTGGGGAACCTCAGAATATACATGTTCCATAAGAGATCCTGTAGATGTCTTTGGAGAGTTGGTCACAGGAGATTCAGTAAGGGGTGGCGAATAGAAGGCTGCATAGTCTAGCAGATTCAACATAGGGCACTCCTGGGTTTTAATCCCCACTCTGTGGCCTTGGGCACGTTACTTGAGCCTCTTTCCTGAGCTATAAAATGAAGATGGGGATGATATTCCCTCCCTCACAGGGATGCAGCGAAGATGAACTGATGTCTGGGCAGTACTTTGAAAACATCCAGTGCTTCACATTGTGACCACATAAGGGTTAAGTGTTCATTACAAGACTGTTAGTCTAACCTTTTAATTGGGAGAGCCCCTCCATATTGATGATCGGTGAACAAGACAGTGGAGGAAGCATTCAAGAAGCACTGTCAGAGCTCAGAGGGTGTATTTTAAAGAGCTCTCACAGTCTAGGCATTCTTCTGCTCCCATTGTTTGTAGAAAATGCTCCTGTATCTTTAAACTCCTTCCTTCCTCATCTCTTTGTGCCTCCCTGGAGCTGCTGTGAGTAGAGTTAATCTCATGTAGTTTAAGGAGTTACTCAGTGGGGCTCAGTGAATGATGAATGTTGAAACCATTACCGGCAAAGCACCAGGGCTCCATGGAACTGTTTAAAAATGCATTCTCCCATGTAAATTTCTGCTCCATCAATCCTTATGACATGTCAAACATTGCTATTGTTTCCTGAACAAATTGTACGACATGCCCTTTTCTGCAGATTTGTGCACAAGAGCAGAACTGCTCTACAGCTTTGGCTTCCGCTTTTGTCTTGTAGCAGGTCTAGAGCAGCAGCTGCTCTCATGCTGATTCCCATCACAAGCTTCCTGCTGGTGTGTATGGCTGATAGGTGCCTAGGAATGGAGGGGGGAAAGTATATGCATGTGTGACAGGTGTAAGGTGTTGCGAGAATGCACACGTGTGTAAAATAGGTATGTTTTGAGAAGGGAATGTTTGTGCATTGGCTGGGATGTGTGAATGTGTGAGGGGTTATTTTTGAATATATGTATTACATACAGTGTGTGTGGTCTGTGGGAGAGTACAAGAGATATTTATATATTAGGATAAAACTACACAGAAGAGAAGGGGATGTGCCTCTGTGTGTGTTTGTATATATGTATGCTTTATACAAACATACATGTAAAATTTGTTTGTATTATGGTAGCACCCACAATATGCTAGTCTCTAGCCACAAATATAACTCTCAGTACACACATATAATACAGTGTAGTTGCACGCTGTCTCATGAGCATATTAATTCACTGCAGTGTGGTTCAGGGAATTACTCCTGTGGCTTCTTTAGACCTTGTCTTTCTGGCACTCTTCTGGAGTTTGGTTGTACATAAATGGTCTCTAGAAATGGACTGCAGCGGTGACAGCTCATAAAACTACAGAGATAGATGCATGTTTTCAGTTTGACCTTTGCAGGTGACACTGGGCAGACCCTATTTTAATATTTTGTGCAGGAAATGAACAGCCATAAAAATATTTGATTCTTGATGTGGATCACCTAGAATCTTCTTCTGCTTTTTTTCCCTCTTTTGTCTAGTGTCAGATTGTTAGGGCCATGTGTGTGTTGGGCGGAGGGAAGAGGCGCAGAGCTGAAACCCAGGAATCATGTAGGGATATGTAAACTGAGTAAGTGGTTCTCTGTGTGTTTGCATGTCCTTCAGTGTGAGTGTGTGGGTTTCTTATTCAATCCTTGGGGTAGCTTTGCTAATCAGATTTAGAATCCCCAGTGGTTCTATGTCCTTCCCTATGGGTTAGGAACCGCTAAAGAACTTCATCCTTAAAACTAAAAAGTTCTGTAAGGTAAACATTATGACAACCATAAAAATTAAATATGTCCAAAGTGTGTGTTCTTCCTTTTCTCGTGTCTCCTGTCACAATCAGCAGGAACCTGCATTATTTCCCTGGTTGCCTTTGTGTGATATATGAGTGTGCACATCATATGACATGGGCCTGTCATCACCAGAACATCAACTGAGCCTGATTCTCCTCTCATTTACACTGGTGTAAATCAGAAGTAATGCCACTGAAGTTACTCTGGAAAACTCGTTTAAGGGAAAAGAGAATTGGGCTCATTGTTTCCATTAGAAACAATTACAACTGAAAGTGCCAAGTGTCGATTACCTCAGCAGCTTGCTGGCATTTTAGCATGGCAGTAACACATACTAGCACTGTCCCGGGTAACTAGCACATGTAGCATAAGCTGTTTCTGAGCCAGCGGGCTGGGTGGGTCAGAGCTACTATCTGGCCTTGCATTTCTGCCACTCAAGGGTGTGGAAGATGCTGGAGCAGGAGGAAGGTTTTTTTCAGAAGGAAGAAAATCAGCCATGAAAATTGCCAACGACTCTTTCTGTGCAATATGTTGTTAGTTTTATTTTACATGCTGGGAAATCACAGAATTAAGCTCTGTACAGAACGTGGTTTTGATCCCTCTAGAGGCTGCCAAAGTTCACATTCAACATGCCATGGCCCCATGGAGCAGCTCACCTTGTACTACACTAACCTTCTTTTAACCTTCTTTTTTCCCCCTAGTTGGTTTTTTGTCAGCAGAAGAAAATTACACTTCCCCAGCATTGTCCATCACTGAAATAAGCACTTACAAATGCAATTATAAAGGGCCAAATGAGGGAATTAGTTTTGCTGGTAATGCCAGCCCTCGGTAGCATTGTCAAGCCTGTTATAAATCATTACCTCATCACCGGCCAATCCAGGCATTCTGAAAAGCCTTCTTATCTGACTGTTACTGTCCTTTTATGCTGCACTTGGGGTTTAGGAAACAAAGTGCTGGCTGGTTAAACACTGGGCTCTGACAGGCAAAAAATACCCCTCCTCCTTCATTGTTTTTAAGAGTTTATGGAATGTTCCATTATCCTAATTCCTGAGGGGAAGCTCTGTGGGGAAGAAATTGTCTATACTTTATTATTATTTTTTTTTGGAAAGATTTTATCATAGCAAATTGTAAATATAGAAACCTTGTAAATTAATATCTAAAAGTTCATGCCCCCTCATATCAGACCTCAGTGTCACTTGATTGGCAAGCTGGATGTCAGGGCTGTTCAGCTTGGTTCTGTAATTTTCTCACCTAAACAGCTGCCAAGATGACTCTCGCACATCTGATAAGAGTCTCCCACAAAGCAAGACGTTAATGAATATAATACATCTAAAGATCATGGCAGGATGAGGGGAACACACCAAGCATTGCAAATGGAGAGCAAAAGTATTTGAAAAAGATGGGCACCCACAGTGAATATCCTTTGAAAATCCTTGGCATGGCATACATGGGGAAAATCCTTTTCCTGGATAGGCATGGTAAAAATCTGGCTTATTGATGTGCACACGGAAAACTAGAGTGGATCAGGTTTTCAGACCCTGTAAGGTCGAAGAGTGTTCAGATCCTAGGTTTTGGTGTAATGTCTGTTGAAAATGACAAGTAGTACCTATGTGTATATGGTGACTTTTTAATAATAATGGTCTGATCTTTTCACAGTAAAATATACCCATACCAGATGATATAGCAATGATAATATCTGTCCTAGAGATGTCATAGTGCAAAGATTCAGTTGCATCAAGCTGTTTTATTACTAACAAAAAATGTTTGGTACCAAAATGTTTTTAAGAGTGTGATTTTTCTAAAGCACCTGAAACTAACAGGAACACACATCTTATTAGGTGCTTTAGAAAATCCCACCCTTAAAAGCATTAGAAAATTTCAGTGTAATACATGGAAGTTTGGGAAAGTAATAAGCAAATGGAAGAAGGTGCAATTAAAATGGGAAAAAAACATGAAACTTAACTGTAGCAATCACTACCACTTAAAATGAAGACTTGAACATGCATGGTAAAAATGTATAGAAGGGATCTGATTCTGATCTCAGTTTCACCAGTGTAACTCCATTTACTTCAGTGAAGTTACTCCTGATTTACATCAGTGTAAGATAAGAATTGGGCCCTATGAATCCACTCTACAAGTGTAGTATGATTGGCAGTCTCTGCTCAGGAGAGGCCTAGGGCTGGACTATTAGAGTGCTAAAGATTGATGTGCATTGGCAGAGCTATGTGGAAGCCCAGGACTGAAATAATAGGGGATATTGCATGTCAAAATTGAGGTGTGATATCAGAGCAATGTGTGTGAATCTTGCCCACCATTTGCTATGCCTAGTGCTATTACTTCTTCACTCTCAACAGCAGTAAAAATCCACCAACCTAACCCCAGAAATAGAGGAGAAATAATGAAGATTTCTGCTGAGCGTGTGCAATTTCAGAGCTATTCCTTTCCTTTCCTTAACACCAGCAGAAGTGATATTCTTCCTGGCCCAGGAGCTAGAGCTGGTGCCTCAAACTGAATTGCAGTGTTTATCAAAATTGGGGACTGTGCCTGTGATAACGGGGATCTTGAGAGCCTAACATACAAGATTCTCTCTCTTTGAGTTGGATGGCTGCTGTGTGGTTACAGAGTCACCATAGCACAGGATGTTTTCAGTAACTGTACAACATACAGATTTCTGAGGTCTGCTTTGATTCATCCTGAATTCACCATCCGTGGGCCCACAACAAATATGTCTGGATCACCTTCCCATTTAATCCTGTTTAGCAAAAACAGATCCACCGGGCCACATGGTATGCTGGTGAAACTCCATTGATTTCAGTGGCATGAATTGATCCCATAGACATGAATTTGGCTTTTATTTTTAACTTATTTTATGTTTTGAAAATATTTATTTATTAGACACTTTGTAACAGCAATGTCTCAAGTGTGCCTGGCATTTACAAGCTTGGCCTAAATAAACTCTGACTGAAAGCAACATAATAATTCATGGAGATTCTCTTGTCCCTCAAGGTACAGAAGCCTGTGTTTTTGGAGCAGAAGGTCCAGGGTTCTGTTCATTCCCAATGCCATATTTGTGTAATATAGCTAGCAATCATGGTGGATTTGTTAGAGAGACTGACAGGAAATTAATCTGAATAGAGCAAGAGACAGGAGCAACAAGAACCGAAGTTAGAACTGAGGGGATCTTAATTAAAACAATAGTACTAACAGTATATAAAGGGAACCTGGAATGTGCAGCATTTGTCACCTTGTGCTGTTTCATTTGTGAACAGCCTGCTAAAGTGGGCACTGATGTGCTATATAAAGGTGTAGCCAGAAATCCATTCCTTCTCAGTGAACAGTTGGGGCTCTGAGAACCATTTGGCTGAAAGGCCATCTGGACACCTGTGGATAGATGTACTGGCCACATTAACTCAGGGCAGCCTGAGAGTTCTCTTTGCAAAGATGAGGTTGGATCAAAAATGAGGAATCTGCTGCTTGTGTGACTGCTCATTAGCTTTCTCCCTAATGGGGTGGAATGCATTTGGTCCAAGAGTTCAGAGAACCCTTTCTCAAAGCCAAGTTCTGAACCAAGAAAAACTGAAGCCTGATGCTGAAAGACCATGCGGGCCGATTACCCCAGCAGGAAATTGCAACCTCTCAGCTTCCAGCTGGCAGGGGAGGATAAACACCTGGAAGGCTTGCTGGGGGGAGCTGAGCTGTCACAAATTGATAGGTATGTGGGTTTCTTACAAGGAAGTCCTGGCCAGGCCAAACAGCAGTTCTGCTGAATACTGTAGAGGGATGGGAGGTTGAACGAAGAAAAGGGAAAGAAGGAAGAGTCAAGCAGCAATTACTTTTGTTTGTCCTCCTTCCCATCTGACAAAGCTCTGATCCTCCGCATTCATGGTGCCTCCTTAATGCAGAATGATTAGGGATATGGATGCAGCACTGTGATGTGCTCTTCAAGAAGGGTGCTGTGCATTAGAACAAAACACAGAGACATTTCCTGCAAAGTTTTCCCTTTTGTTGTTTCATACTCCTCCTCCAGGACTTTCATTCATAGGAGGGAAAATATGATGGTAGTTTGGTAAGAAACCTCTCCTTGCTTATTGTGGCGGGAGCTGTGCTTGTAAGAGAAATAAATGTTTTGTGTCAGCTACTCCCCACTGTGAGGGGAAAATGAAGTGAGACACGGGCTTGGACTAAGGAAGGGGAGAATGACTGCAACACTGTCCCCTGCTACATGTAGGGATCTGGTTCCCTTGCCTCAAAGTGGAACTTAATGCAGTGAAGAACCCACTTCAGAGGAGTTTGCCATCACAGCTTCAGTGTAAATGCTACATCCTGCAGCACCAACTGCAAACAAAGCAGCCAGGACTGCACAGTTCCCCAGGACATCCAGTTCCCCATGCAGTATTTGCTATGCGCAACTGAAAAATTCCCGCTTCTCTCTAGAGGCAGGCTCTGTATGTAGTAAGAGGCCTCCTCAGTGATCTCAGCCTGGATTGAGAGAGAGAGACCCTTTCAGAATCACTGGTCTCCTGGTGGGATTCTCCCTGGCTTCTTGGCTGTAATTAAAGGCAGGGGGTGGTTTGCTTAATGAAATTGTAATGTACAGAATAAATAAATCAAACATTACAGCATTAGTAGGCAGAAGGCTGTTCAGCTAAATGTACTAGCAGGTGTTAAAGGTGTGCACTGCTGGAGTGTCACTCAACTAGCATTAGGCATTAAGAATTCACTGCCTGAGTTGGGAAGACATTTGAGAAATATATGATTTCTCTCCAGTTAGTTTTCACACTTTCTCCTCCTCTTCCTTCTCTCTCTCCCTCTCTCTCTCTCTGTGTGTGCCTGTGATGCTCTCTCTGTTCATACCCCCTTCTTTTTCCCCACTCCCATAACTGTTAGGCAAGCTAAGCACCATTAAAGGGGTTTCCTCCCCCTGTGATACTCTTGGACAACTGTTCTGTCAAGGATAATCAAGGGCATATAAATCATGAAGGTTGCAGGAGAGTGTTCTATTCCACCCCAGCCCTAAAATACAGCCCTTTGATGGCATTATGAAATGAAATGTGTTTCTGCCCCTGCCTTTCCCTGTTCCACTGGAACCAAAGAAACCCAGACAAGGGATCAATTTAGAAAAGCCATTAAAAAAAAGATAGTTTGGGATTTTTATTCCATTTTTCTCATTTTAAAATAAAATTTTCTGGTCCTTTTCCTTTGCTGCCATTCATACATATTTTATATATTCATTAGAGAAAAGACTTTAAAACATCCACAAATCTTGCCTTGCTCACCCAGAGTGACACTTTGAGCTTTACACATTTTGCTGGGAAGGTTGTTATTATTTTGCCATGGCCAGCCTGCAAAACCTGTCACAGCTCCAAATGATTTACATGGACGGGCTGCTGATGGGGAAAGGCCTCAGATTCTGCTAGGAGCTAAAAGCACAGTAACAGCGCTCAGCCCCTCTTTCCCCTTCTGTCCTAACCAAACTGCTCCTTACATAAAGAAAATGTACCTTTCTAAACAAAGAGGTGTTTGCAACATTGCATCATTTTCCTTTCAGAACATTGTGTGGCGCTAAAAGAGGTTGTACAACATTCATGTGTGTGACCAGGTGTGTGTCTCATACAGCCATGCTGTCTCTCTCTCTCTCTCTCTCTCTCTCTCTCTCTCTCTCAAAGAATGTGTCAGCATTCCCAGATAATTAAAAACAATGTTTTTGGGGTAGTTGGTGCAGGCACTTGACAGTGACATTTTACATTTTGTCCCCATATATCTTCTTATGCATTTATGAGCTACCATATATGCGTGAGCATGATTGCAGTGCACATCCCTCTGGGGCACTCGGCACATCAGTTGAAAAGGGGAGACTTCGGAATAAGAGCAACAGGGCATATCCCTGCTGTTACTAAAAGTACTTTGGGATCCTTAATATCCAGGGTGAGGAGATGAGACCCTTTTTATTTATTTTTTTATTGTTAAGGTTTCGTTTGAAGGACCCCATACACAGAGAAGTGCATGTCACTCATTTTAGCTACCTTGGAAGGGTAAAAAGCTGAGTTGACCCTGCTATGATTTGAATCTTTTGTTGTAACGAGATTGAGTTTTCCAGCCTGACCTTTAGACCATGAAGCTGTCCCTTTCAGAGTCTGCATTTTATTGTTATGGTGAAATATTGACAGTGAATGGTGTCTACTGTTGTTTGGATAATTCAGAAACATAAGGGTGCAGAAAAAGTGATCATGGGGGTATTGAAGTAGGACAATTTTTGCAAAGGTTTCTTATTACATGTCTGTTGCTACTACAAAAAGGGAACCTTAAGTATCCAGTTAGGATTCTATCTGTGCATCTTAGATACTTATTTGGCTCCCATAATCATGGTATCTTGGTGCTTTTGATGTATTCATCCTCACAACACTCCGGTGAGGTAGGGGAGTGCTAATTGTGTCGTTTCAGAGAAGGGGAACTGAGGCAGTGAGAGACTAAGTGTTTTGCCCAAAGTCTCACGGTTCCTTGCTCTGCCACAGAACTCCTGTGTGTAGGGTGTTTAGAGTCCCAGGCCCTAACCACTGGAGCCACCCTTCTTTTCCAGGAAAATACTTTTCAGAATTGGGTTCCTACTTGTCTGAGAACTGGTATTTTGGCTCCTCTGATTTAAAAAAAACCAACACCGTGGAAATTGTGGGCTGGGGTGAGTATCTAGCATTGACCAGTGGTGACTCGTCCAGAAGTTTAAGGGAGAAAATTGACTGTCTAATCCTCCTCAGTCGTGGAGAGAGATGTTGGTTGTGAAGGGAGTGTGGAGGGTGAACATGGAGGTTACAACTATGGGAGCTATCTCTGTCCTCCAGCAGGAATCAGAAGAGCCCCTGAGTGGGAAAGCAGGATATGATTTCATATTTCAGATGCATGAATAGGTTTTGCGTCTTTCCTTCATACGGCAGCACATTCTACTAGGTATTTGTGTTGAATGATAAACCGCAGTTACTCCACTTGCTATCAAGGAAAAATAAAACAATGTGATAATGGACTTGTCCCAAAAGACATTGAGTGCCAGATCTGTTGTAAAGATCCAGGATGAGTGAAAGCCAGTTTTCATGTGCTTGACCTAGCGCTTAGGTCACTTTTAAACACCAGAGTTATTTGAACAGGGAATAGAAAATGTAAATGAGATTATACAAAATAATGAAATCTGCTGTGGTACATGCCTGTTGGTATTTTCCCTCTACTTTTGTCCTTGTAAGGCCACGTAAAGTGAATTGGCATAAAAATCAAAGCTTTAAATTGTTCCCTTCTCTGGGTTGCCTAGAGTATCTGTATTTTGGACTGTTAGAGCTTTGGGGCAGGATCTGTCTTCATGTCTGTGTTTTGTACAGCCACAAGCACATTGTCAACACTAAGTAAATAGTAAAAATGTGCCTCAATCTCACTTTCGGTATTTCTGCATCTTCACATCATTGAGACTGGTGTCGCTGGGGGTTGCCATTGAACATGAGAAATGAGGACAGTAAATTACCCAATATGTGGGAATGCCCTTTTACCTACTTTTAATTGAGGATTGCTTGACCCCAGGTATATGGACTGTGACTCCCTTCTGTAAATGCCACACTTGTATGTCTTCTTTCCTTTTCTTGGCAAATCAGGCTTTGCAATTTTCTCTGGAATCATTCCCCACCCCATGTTAGTGTAACTGCCCCTCATTATTGCGTGGATTTTTGTAATGCTTTTTTTCTGCAGGATTGTATCATGGACAATTCAAGCAGCTTGTCTTTCATAATCAATGTATTCATTTTCTTTCCAATTTTCTATGTCTTTTATTATGCCCCATAGTTCACAGATATATCTTTGTGTGTACTACTGTGAGCTGAGGGGTGAAAACGTTATTTACTGTGCTAGCTGCTCTTGGTATGCAAGTTAGAGTATATGAAAAGTTTCCTACTGCTAAAGTTTTGTGGACGTGGTGTAAAGAGGATTTGATGGAGTGGTGTTATCTAGGGCAGACTATGAATCAGGGACATACTCAGAATACATTTCAGGAAAGCAAAAACATCTGAGTCCCAGATTTATCAGGTGAAAAATGTCAGCTAACAAAATCTGCACTGGTGTTAGCCTATTAATTCACTTGTAAGGAGAAGGGGCAGAAAGCAGCACTGGATTTGTATATCCACTTGGAACGGATTTTGGGTGCAGCTCCTGCTATAGGTAGCCATGGCAGGGTGGAGGATCAGAAAAGCAGAGTTAAATAGTTATCCCCTCAGAGGAAGTCCTGAGGGGAGTGTAACAACCCCATACCCGCACCCTTTCTGCAAGATATCCTAGAGAACAGGGAGCATATAGATAACCTAGAAGGATGTCAAAGGAACCATCTGGCCAATGCAGCAGCTATATGAAGGAAAGGTTGAATTAAGATTCCTATAGATTTTTTTAATGTTTTCCTAATCAGAATTTACTTTTTAAGTTGAAATTCTCATAAACATCTTTGTTATTAATATTCCCTTTGTACTTAAACTTTTTAGGCAACTGACAATGATGTGGGCACTTATGGGAAAGTCAGCTATTTTTTCAGTGATGATCCTGACAGGTAAGTGCGACAAAACCTCTCAGATAGTTTCAGTTCCTTAAAATCCCCTTTCAGTCTTGCCATGAATTTACAAAATTGGAATGTTGGTAACTTTAATCTGTGAAATCTTTCTTGAAAGAGAGGCTACCATAAACTGTCACAGGGAGGGCGAATTGACCCTAATAGAAGGCCTATTCCAGTTTTTACATGGCTTGTTTTCTGTTTAAATTTCTTGTGTGATTTGGGTGCTCATAAATTGAGGGACAGACACGGCTGGATCATACCAGAGGGCTTAATCCTACACCTATTGAGGTGAATAGCGAAACTTCCATTGACTCCAATGGGATCAATCCTATACTAAGTGTGGATACTGTTCAAGCTATCTCTGCCAGTTCATATCAGTCCAGATCTGTATCTGGTTTTGGTGTCCATACTTGGAAAAAGGATAGTGGAAAATTGGAGAGGGTTCAGAAAAAAGCTACAAGAATGGTTTGAGGTTTGTCCGGCACAGCTTAAGATGAGAGATTTACAGAACTCAGTCTATTTATCAAAGAGACGACTCAAGCCGTCTATAAGTACCTGCACAGAGAAAAAATTTCTGGTACTAGACTGAGGTTTAGTATATTTCCCAAACGGGAAATAAAGTGCAAATTTTAACAGTGAGGGTAGTTAACTTTTGGAACAAGTTACCAAAGGATGTGGTGGATTGTCCATCTTTAAATCTGGGCTGGGTGTTTTTTAAAAGATAGGCTCTTGTTCAGGCACAAGTTGTTGGGCTCCGTACAGGCTTGCTAAATCAACAGGACTAAAGCCTGTGCTTAAAGAGAAACACACTTAAATTGCTTTGCTAAATCAGGACCTAGCTGCACAAATATGTAACTTGAGGCCAACACATACACTTAATAACAACTTATATGGTAGTATTAGAGCTACACATGGGACTCACTTCTGCCATGGGTGAGTGATTGGGAGTCCTTTGCTACAATGGAAGGAATATGGTATTGACATTAAGGTGTAAAAGGGGTAAAATTCATCCCGGGTGTGATTCCATTGACTTCAATGGGAGCTGCAGCTGCTCAGCCCCTTTGAAAAGCGGGTTGCTTATTTAAGTGTTTAAATGTGGATTTGGATGCCAGAGTTTGAAAATTTTGTCTTTGACCCCTTCGTGCCTCAGTTTCTTCAGGAGTTTGGCTTTAACTTTCCTGGTGCCTCATTTGCTCTGTCTGTAAAATGGGGTAAATAACACCTACCACCCAGAGGCTGAGGGTGCATTAGTGTCTGAAAAGTATGATGAGCTCTTCAGTTGGAAGAGGCTATAGTACTGTGAAATGTTATGGTCAGGAGGAACCTATGAGATGATACGCACAGCATCAAACCTTTTCCAATTTCCCTCTATGCCTCTTTCTTACGGTGTTGTTTCAGGCTGCTGTTTCCTGTCTGCCTGAAATGAGGGTTTGATTTGGTAACTCCTCTGCTCCCCCTCTCTTTTTGCTTGGCAGGTTCTCCCTGGATAAAGACACAGGCGTGATCACACTGATTGCCCGGTTAGACTTTGAAACGACACAGCGCTACACACTGACTGTGATTGCCAAGGACGGGGGTGGGGAAGAGACTACAGGGCGAGTGAGGATTAACGTTCTGGATGTCAACGATAATGTCCCCACCTTCCAGAAAGAATCCTATTTGGGGGCTCTCCGGGAAAATGAGCCTTCGGTCACTCAGGTGGTCCGTCTCAGGGTAAGAAATGGAAGCGCCGATTCGCTTTCTACTATACTTCCCTTTCTCCAGATACACAATGGTCAATATTATTAGGGGGACCTGTGATCCAGGATTTCTCCAGTTAGGGTAAGTCTGAGATGGACCAGGAAGAGGAGAGAAACAGCAGGAAGTGCATTTTAAGTCTTTTTTTCCTCTTCACTCTTTTAATTTCTCTTTTACTCGTCATTGCTCTCTGTCATCCCCTCCCGTTTGAAAGCAGTCTGAAGCCCTGGTGGTGAAGCCCCATGGAGAGAGCTACCCACTATAATTAAACCCTTTATCGATGCAATTAAACAGGAGTATTACTGGTCAGGAATATGTGGGGGGAGGAGGAGAAGGAATTGCAGACCATCTGCTCCTTTGCATGCTTTAATTGCTCCTTATTGTGAAATGCAACTGACTCTGCTTCTCTAGCTGCCTAGACTTTCCCCATGTCCCTTTCCTCCCCTCCTCCTACCCTGGCTTCCTTGGACGTGTGCAGGATTTACTGTATCAGACTTTATTACACTGAGTGATTGGGACTTCCCTGAAGGCACTCTGGATTTTGTGACAGGATTGGAAAGATGCTAATGAATTCAGCTAAGTAAAGAGAAGAAAGTGTGTGAGGTTGGGAGAGCTGAGTTTCCATTATGAGTGTCTGTATAATCATCGCTCCGGAGTTCCTGTGAAATGCAGGGCTATAGAAGGACAGGAACGTACTGTTAAAGGGAAATGTTGAATTACTGAAGGCAGTGGAATTTCCATTTTGATAGGTTTGAAATTTGAGACAAGCTTATTCAACTTCAAAATTCATCATTGGCATGACAAGCTGTACATGGGTGGACAAGCTCCACAAATGTAGACAAGCCATGCTTAGCAAAGAGGAGGAGAGTCACAAGGATTTCCCATCCCAGCTGTATCATGGCCAGAGCTACCCCTGGAGTGTACCATACCCACTAGCAAAGCTTTCTCCAGAATGCAAACTCATCTTCATTATCATCAGATCCCTTCCTGATGAAATCTGCATTTACCTGTGGGAGTTGAGCAGTTTGTTGCTGATCGAATTGTAAGCTTTTTCTGTTTAAAAAAAGAGACGATGGAGCCCACTTGTCTCCTTTAGCATGACAAGAATAAACTAGGCCTTTTGCAGTTTCCTTCAAGCTGGTATCTGTCTTCAGTAAACTCAGGCTGTGTGAGTACTGTAAGAATATTGTGGTCATCTCTTAGATATTTTAGATCTAAGTGTCTATTCTTTATAGGTGTGAGGGAATGGAGAGGGGGCGTTTAAGACACAGTGACTCTTCTCTCTGAGGTGGGATGTGAAGAGAGATGATGATTTCAAAACTCTGTCAGCTCTTGCTGCTCACCAATTCACAGAGCAAGGTGGTGTCTATCATTAGTGAATATTTCTGTCTTGCCCCCACAAACTCTGGCAAGCAGTCCAGAAGGAAGGAGGACACCTTATCCAAGGCACACATAAGTGAGAGGAGGAAAGGTTATTTGGCATAAACATGAAAATAAAAGGGTAGTCCAGAAGAAAACAGCAAGTGGAAACCAAGCCTTTCTGCTTGTTACAAATGTAAGGGACCCTGTGATGCAGTATATAAACTCTGCCCTAGCGTGGAAGGGGTTAAGAATTTGCTTTGTGCTAGAGGGGCCCCACCTCACCACACCTGCAAATCGTGGCAGGACTGGAGGAAGAGTTAAAAAGAGGGAACTCACTCAGACCAGGCAGGCCTGGAGAGAGCACTGACAGCTGCAGCGCCCTCCCCTCGCAGGAGGAGAGTACAGAACCCCTGAGTTGAAGGGGGAAAGAATTGAGGCTTGCACTGGATCCCAGAGAACTCTGAAGTGGACACGGATACTCCCAGGCCCCTCTGAAGTAAGAGAGGCCCCTCTCCTAGAGGGAGCTACCTGCAGGTTTTTCTTTGCCTTTCTTTTGTTTAACCCCATTTGCTGACTACGGGCTGTTTGGTGGCATCACTGGGGACACAGAGAGGGAACGAGAGGCCCCAGCCTGAAGGTGAGCACTGGCATGCTGAAAAGACCCCATAGCACCCGCTGTATGGGTGAGGATGGAGTAATTGGACATGTGCATGCACTTTCCACATAGCCTAAAGGGGGCACCCTGCCACAGACAGATCTGTGACAGACCCCCACACTCACCACCTAGAATTAGTTATGACCATATTTAGACTAGGGCAAAGGCTGATATAAACCTTAGGAACATCCATTTACAGATATCCATTCCCTTACCACTACTGCCTCCCTTCTGCACTGTTCATTTCCCCCTAGCCCTTTCTCCTCCCATCTTTTCCCCAAAATCGTTTGCCTTCTTTTCTCTGCGTATTAGGTTGCAGCATTTCTCAGAGACAGCGTCTGTGTTTATATGATAACACTGGGGCTTTTTTCTGCTTCAACATAGGCAGCTGATGAAGATTCCTCTCCGAATAACCAGATCACTTACAGCATCGTGCAAGCTTCAGCCTTCCGAAGTTCGTTTGACATTAGTGTCTCTGAAGGGTATGGAGGTGAGCGCTGTTGGGGCACTGGTAGGGTGCGCCGCAAGGGGCCGAGTGGCACTCACGTGGGAGTGGTGGCTTAGTTATATACATTACCCTTCTGCTTGGGCATGGGCTAGAGCCTGCAGCATTGGCTGCATACAGAAGGTGCTGTGTGGACGTGCCATTTGGTGCTGTTCTTCTGACTCCTGGTATCAGGAGAGGAATCAACCAAGATTTTCAAAAGTGACTAGTGATTTTGAGTGCTTCAGGTGTTGGGTTCCCAATTCGGGCCACTTTACTGGGAGCTGATTTTCAGGAAAGTTTGGGTCCCTGCCTCCCCCAAAAGGTGCAAATCAGGCCCCTTTAAGGCATCTCAATTTTGGAGTTCAAAATTGAGACCTCCCACCAACATTTGTTACTTTTGAAAATCTTGGCCTTAATCAGGACAATTCTGCTAAGAAATGCAATTGCTTTACTGGGAGGGGTGGGAGCTGGTGCTTGCTCTGAAGAGTGGCTGGCTATACCTCCATTGAGTGGCTGAGGCTGATTCAGAGTAAATGCTTCTGTGGATTACTAAGGGTGCATCGACCCTGGAAACATTTGTGGTTATCTGCACTGGAGCAACTACACCAGTGCAAGCCATGGTGGGCTCTGGCATTGTAAGCACTGTGACCAGCTGCTGCCAGTGGTAGCACAAGTGCAGTTATATCAGTGAGGAATAAAAACTCACAGATTTTCCTAGCACAGATGAGATCTAAATGCGTTGCTCCAGGAGTTGTACCAGACCGACTTCTGCTGCTGCTGTTTGATGCGTGCGTGCGTATGTGCGTGTGCTTGGGTGTATGTGTTAGCTGTTAAGTGGGCTAGTACCAGCTGCATTTACTCCAATGCTTTATGCCATTTCAGTGATAAGTGTGACTCGTCCTCTGGATTATGAGCAAGTCTCCAATGGAGTTATTTATCTGACTGTGATGGCCAAGGATGCTGGTGTCCCATCACTTAACAGCACTGTTCCCATCACCGTAGAGGTGTTTGTAAGTACCAGCTGTGCCTACCATTGCACTCTTCCCCTCTCCACAAAGTCCTACGCCAAGCAGGAAATTCTCATCATGGCATACTAATGGCTAGTAGCATGGGCACTGCCAGATGAGTATGTCCAGGTGCTTGATGTCAGTGCCCCAGCCGTTTTTCTACTTTAGTAAGAATACTTACTCCTGAGGGCATTCTGCACCAAAAAAATAAAAATTATGTGCGCAATATTTTAAAATTCTGCAAAAACTCTGCAAATTTTATTTGTCAAATAAATGTAGAGGCTCCAGCATGGCATTGGGGAGCACAGGCCACTGGCTGCACAGAGGTGGGAGATCACTGTGCAGCTCCCCCCAGGACACGGACTCAGCGATGAGGCTGCATCCAACCCTGACACAGAGCTAGGACATGGCCTGCCCCAGAAACACCCCAGGGCCCTGTCTCTCCGTGCCAGGTGCATCAGGTGTGGGCAGGCAGGCTCAGTAAGGCAGGATCCAAGTGTGGAGAGGCTTAATGTGGGGAGATCCAGGTGTGGTTGAGAGGGTTCTGTGTGGGGCAATCTGGGTCAGGCAGCTCAGTGCGGGATCTGTGTGCAGGGTGGATCTGGATGCACAGGGGCTTTTTGGGAGGTTCTGGGTGCAATGGTAATGGGACTCTGCAGGGGGGTCCAGGTGAAGGTGGCTGGGGCTCAGAGCGGGAGGTGTCTGGGTATGTGGCGGATAGAGCTTGGCAGGGAGGTCTTGATTTGGGGGACTCAGTGGGGGAGCCAGATGCTGGGGGAGTGGAGCTCAGTAGGGTGGGGATCCAGGTTCAGCTGCTTGGGGCTCGGTAGGGTGGGGATCCAGGTGCAGGGTGAGTGGGGTTTGTCAGGGAGGGTTCTGCACAGCATCCAGAGCCAGGTCAGACCCACCCCCAGTTTTCTCCCCTGGCTGTAGGAAGCTCTGCAAACTCTCCCACCCGGCAAGCTTCCTGCACCCATTGTGCCTCAGCTGCAAGGGGAGTGAGGCTCGGCAGGAATGTCTGAGCATGAGGGGGTCTGGATGCACAGGAGTTGGGCAGATAGGGGAGCTGCTCCCTGTACAGTGATCCCTCCCCTTGCAGCTGAGGCACGATGGGTGCAGGAAGCGTGCTGGGTGGGAGAGTTTGCAGAGCTTCCTACAGCCAGGGGAGAAAACTGGGGGTGGGTCTGACCTGGCTCTGGATGCTGTGCAGGGGAAGAGGAAGTCCCATCCTCCCCAGACCAGCTGGGACTAGCAGCTGAGCCTGGTGCAGGGTAGGAGCCACCAGCTGAGTCTTCCCCAGTCCCATCTCCTGCCCCACGATGATTTACCTCTCTGCCAGCTGCCCTGGGCACACGAAAAATCCTGCTGGGGAGGGTCACATGACCGCTCTTGTGTCTTCCCTTTGTTTCCCCATCAGAAAGTCATTTTTCTGCGGGGAAGCAAAGAAATCTGCGGGGGACATAAATTCTGCACATGCGCAGTACCACAGAATTCTCCCAGGAGTAAATACTGCTTTACATTTACATAGCACCTTTCATCGAAGGATCTTAAAGGGCTTTACAAGCCCTGTGAGGTAGATAGGTACCATTCTGCTCATGCTTCGGATATGTAAAATAATACACAGAGAAGTTAAGTGACCTGCCAAAGCCCACAGACTATGTAAGTGGCAGAACCAGAGTAATGCTCCAGGGTCCTGTCTTGCAGTTTCCTGTTGTAAACACCAGATGTTGCCTTTATATCATAGAGCGAGATCACCCAGCACCTGTGGGTATATACGTAATATATCATGTGCATACGATACAGTACATGTGTTGTATTTATATGTACAAACATGTAAATATATATGCACGCACATATACTCTTCTCTCCATTATTTGAAATTCTCTCTTAAAAGCAACCTAAAGAAATAGCATTCCTTTCCCTCTCAAATGTGGGTTGTTTTTTTTAAAATAAAACCCACCTTACCCCACCCCTTGTGTTTCTAATTGAGAAGTAGCCTTGTATGAGCACCAGCATCATCAGTGATGTTAGCAGGTACATGCACATCTAAGGAATAATTTTTATTCATAATCTTCTCTTGCAGAACTAGCAGAAGCAGCTCATAAACTGATTTTGGTGTGAGCCGCAAGCAGAGTGAAAAAATTCTTGCCGAGAGTTCCTTTACAAAAATAAAATTAGTAATGTAGGGCTGGATTTTCAAAGTGCCAAAGGGAGTTAAGAACCCAGTTCATTGAAAGGTAGAGCGCCTAACTCCCTTAGATGCTTTGCAAACCCAAGCCTTACGGACCTATAAGATAATGCCCAATACATTATAATAGTTTTGAGGAGAGAGTTGAAATCTGGTGGCTAAATAAACTCAGTCTGTCTCTAACATTTGCTGTATCTGAGCGACAGAGGGTGATGCAGTGGAGAGACCTAGCTGCTCTCTGAGGTCTCATGGAAACAGTCAAACAGAAGTCAATCATCAGGACCCCACTCACCTGTTCTCCTCTCCTTTCACTGCGTGAAAACCATTGAAACCCAGGCATGCAAATCTAATTGTAAAGGGCTTGAGCTTACAGCAGGGTGAGGAGCACGATAGGGGTGGTGGTTAGGAGTGCAAGGATAATACTTAGCAGTTATAAAGTGCTTTCTGTCTTCAAATAGCTGAAGAACACGAATTATTATGTATATTTTACAAAAAGAGAAACTAAAAGTTTAAGTAAACTTGCCCAAGTCTACAGAAAGAGTCTGTGATCACTCAGGGTTAGACCATAGTTTCTGCTCAGAGTCTGTTCTCAGCCCACTATATTCCTGGTGTAGTCTTTATAGGTAATGTGTATTCAGCATCTGATGGTGATTGCTTTGGGAATCTGACTCTTCTTCATGGAAACTGCTAGGTCTCCCCAAAGTGTTATCAGCTTAGCATCCTGGATCTTCCTGTAACTTTCTTAACTACTCATGCTGTGGGCACTTGGTGTTACAAAGAAACAGAAGGTGTAAGTTCAGCAGAGTGTAGTATAGATGGATTCACCTAATATGGAATTGGTATTGGTAATACCCCAGGCGCTGACTGGTGAGAGTGATGTCTTCCTTTTCTCCTTCTTATACCAACTAACCTGACAAGAAGCCTTGGGAGATTCCTCTACTGAGTTGCTTGCAAAGCAGTGGAACACGGGGATCAGAATGGGGTGAAGAGAGCAGATGCCTGACAGGAGAGTGTCTTCATTCATTTCCATCTTTGCAAAATTCAAAAGGATTAATAGAGGCTCTTTTCCTTTTTCTTCCCCCATTTTCCTCATTTTTAAAGAGCTAAATGTGCCTGAAACCAAACGGCACAGAGTCTGACATGAATATCAAATGCACATTAGCACTTCCAGTGTCTGAAATTATCAGTCACTGAATCAGTCACAGTCAGTTGTTTATTTTTCAAATGCTAGCTGTCTTGGCTGGATAAGGTTTGGGTTGCTGCATTGTACCAGATGCTTTCCTTTGCCTTCTGCATCCTGATACAGATGTTCTTATCAGAGATGGTATGTGTGTGCTGATGGGGGAATTAGCTTATAAATGTTGCTCTGCAGGATTAGATCAGATTGTCGATTTGCAACATACTGTGATTTGACAAAGTCTCAAGGAAGGTATCAGCAATGGAGTCTGTTTACTTGATAACCCTTCAGTCTTATTGTGATCTGATCTGATCTTGCTTGTAAGTGGCATCAATGCACGGACCAAAAGATGGAGGAACTCATTGTTATAACAATTGAGTGATTTCTTCTTCCCTCTTCTCCCTTCCCCACAACTCTTTTTATACTATTATGGGGGTGGGGGAATAAGAGGGAGAAATAAGGGAATTTAGTAGTGGCTAAATACTTCCTCCCCTGGCTGTTCTATGGACAGTGTAATCACATCTGTCTAAAGACCACACTTGAAAAGGTCATCTCCTTCTGGCTGATTTTGTACATTGATGATTTTTAAGTAGCTGTCACTTTCTCCACTTTCAACCAAAGGGATTTTCTCTCAACTGAAAAAAAAAAGATGATGATGATGAAGTGGCTCACAATGGCACTTAAAGCAAAAAAAGACAGAACAAGAGAGTGACTGAGAGTGTGGAGGGAGGTAATTTTTTTTCATCCTTTGCTTGTTGGTTTTTAATAAAGAAGTCAAACTCGCTTTGTAGATTTCCCATTAGGGGACAATAAGCTTTTGTAGAGGGAGCCGCTGAATTAGAACTAATAGCAAGTGTGATGCCAGGATCCCAGGAAATATCACCACTAATAAGTTTCTGCCTAGCTCTCCGTCACTGACATTCTAGACGCTGTTTTGCGCAGTGAGCCAGTAACTCTAACTATATATAAGTATATAATAAAAGAGGTGTTGGTGATTGACAAAGTCTCCCCTTAAGAGAGGTTGCTAGCACTGGCTGTTTGCTTTGAGAAAGAAAATAGAGCCTTTGGCAAGGAAGGTGGAGTGATGGGGAAACATTTTAAATCAGTTTCTCTGAAGCCGATGAGTCAAATATAATGAGCCTGGGAGCAGGGTTGATGGTGGGCAGAAAGTGAGGCTCTTACTACCCTGTTTGGGTGAATCAGTTCTCTTGAAGGAGCTTAGGAGTTGCCATACTGCGCAGACCAATGGCTGTCTAGGCCAGTATCCTGTCTCCAACAGTGGCAAGCACAAGACGATTTGGGGAAAAGTGCAAAAAACGTAGTAGTGAAAAATGACAGAATAAGGTTTCCCGGAGTTGGCGGGAATTTATTCCATAATCTCTCATTTATTCACTTGCTTTCACCATCCATGTTCAGACATCCCCCCCACCTCACAATATGCAAGCTTGTTACTGAGTTCCCATAATTAAACACTAAATGCAACACTAATAAGTTTGATACGTTTTGATGGATGGGTTTCCCAATAGCCATGCCCTCCAAGAATGAGAGTATAAAGCGGAGGGGATTTCCACATTAAGGTTCATCACGCTGTGAGGAGGACAATGTGCAAAACTGAGCATCACAGAAGTGATGCAAAGGCTGATTAAAGATCACCTGCTTCCGGCAAAGATAGCAGAGGATGACAATTTAATTAGAGTGTGATGAGCATCACTGGCATGTGAAATGGCCTCAAATATCAAGTTCAACGGCAAAAGCCTCAGTCATGGCTACAGGGCTATCAGAGGCCTCTGGAAGCTCATAGGGACTCAAGCAAATGGGGTATTTTATTTTGTGTCAGTTTTTATTCTTTAACTCCTTTCTGTTGTTGGGTTTTGTCAGTTTAACTTTATTTGAATGGCATTTAAAACACCTTTAAGCTGATCCTTCTTCCATTTTTAGGAATATTTTAAACAAAGTGGTGTTGATCAAGTTCATCAGGACAGCGGTTGTCTCTGTCTCCCAGCAGAGACAAGCTTAAAGGGACACCATCAACATGAAAATCATATTTCTTGTCTGAACCTTTTTGTATCTACTAGTAGAGATAGGATCACTTAACATTTCCATAGCTGAACATGGTGGTGGCAATCGTCAGTCTTGAAAGACTATTGTGTAAGTGCAAAAGCTGTTCACTTATTGTATGGCATGGTGCAGCATCACAAGTGGCTAAAAAGTCCAATTCTCGTGTGACAGGCCTTGTCACCAATAGTGTAGGCATAAGGTGCAGGGTCAGAGGATATAACTAATATACTACTAGCACTTGGGGCCTATTGCTCTTCCCTCTTCTCTCACTTTGCTTTCCTTTCTCTCAGCCACCTCTCTTCAGCCTCTTTTGGAGGGCTGCGCTGCACCAGGGAGTCAATGTAGCCTGTTGCTAGCTGCATCTTCCCGACTTGCGTGGTGATGTGGACAGTTTTCAAGTCCCTTTTGCAAACATCCTCAAACCTGAACCAAAGTCATCCCAGTGGCCAAGGAACATCTGCAGGTTCTCTGTACAGGAGATCCTTTGGAATGCATCCTTCATACATCTGACACAGATGACGGAGCCAACAGAGACATTTGTGTTTGAGAATAGATTAAATTGTACAGTTTTGCTTTCTCAGATGCTTCAGTGTCAGGAACTTTGAGTTTCCACTTGATGTTTAGAGTACAACGAAGACAGCAGGTGTGGAAGGTGTTTAGCCTTCCCTCATGCTTGCTGTAGGAGGTCCAGATCTTGTTGAAAACACACATCTAGTAGCCCGGTAGCTTGGTGTTCAATGTTAGTTTCCTGTTATCCCACGCATTCTTGGTCAGTTGGTCAAATGCAGTAGCTGCCTTTCTGATGTGAGAATCAGTTGAAGAAAGTGAGCAAAAAACCTGTTTTTTGAGTTTATTTATTAGATATGTTTGCTAGCACTTTGTGTGAAGTAAGCTTCACTGCTTCTCCTGAAGTCAACAAGTTGGGTTCTCTCTTGCTTAATACACCCCTACCCCCACCAAAAAAACCCCTCATAACCACCAAGAAATGAGCAGAAATTCTTTTATGAAAATATTTATAGGGATTTTGTGTTTAATTTGGTTCTGTTATGTACAGGGGGCTCACTGAGAAATGGAAATCTTTAAAAATGAGTCTGTTTAAAGTTGTCAGTAGACTCTGCTGGCAGCCTCTTACTGCATCTGGCAAAATCATCACTTGTGAATCATGAGCCCGATTCACCGTTGTCCAGTGGCCCCTTTTTGCTGGCTGAGATGGCTCTAACTTGCACCTGCCATTGAACCACTGCCTGGGTGGACCCAGAATAAGGGAATCACAAAGATTGTATAAAGTCACCTCCTCTCATCCCCTATGCTGCTGTAGGCCCTGCACTGTGCAGAGCTCATGCACACCAGTATCAGATCTTGTCTACACTGGAAGCCATACATCAGCACAGCTGCAACTGCACAGCTGAATTCTTCTGTCTACAGGGGTTAGATCAGCTTAACTGTGTCACTCAGCAGTGTGCATGTTTGGGGTGGAGGGGAAGGTAATTTAATTTAAATATATAGCAAAATGTATACAGGATTGAACTATAAATTACAGCAAACACTGGTAGTTATTAAATGTGTATTGCTCA
The DNA here is from genome assembly GCF_011386835.1 of Chrysemys picta bellii. Lineage (NCBI taxonomy): Eukaryota > Metazoa > Chordata > Testudines > Emydidae > Chrysemys > Chrysemys picta. The sequence goes on along the minus strand of NC_088797.1, from coordinate 86,532,096 downwards.
CATCCATTTTATTTCAAAAAGACATCAGCAGGATGGGCACCTTAGAAGTGGTAACTAGAAATATTCATGAATATATTATTTTATTATTTCAACAATATACCCTTTCAGAGGTGAATGTATCCTAGATATAGACTGTATTCAGGGATCAATATTTAACTGGTGAAATCATTCCAAAGCTAAGGAACTGTTGCTTCTTACCTTGGCGTACATTATGTTTACATGCCCAAAGAGCAGAGTAATAAAGTAAAAGGCTATAGAAAACATGACCTATGAAGAAAGGTTTTAAAAAACCTGGGTATGTTTAGTTTAGAGAAGAGAAAACGGATGGGGGAAACTGATAATAGTCTTCAAATATGTAAAGGGCTGTTATAAAGAGGACAGTGATCAATTATTCTCTGTGTCCAGGTAGGGCAAAAAGTAATTGGCTTAATTTAGCAAGGGAGATTTAGGTTAGATATTAGGAAAACATTTCGAACTCTAAGGGCTGGTCTACACTGGGGGGGGGGGGGGGGTGTCGATCTAAGATACGCAACTTCAGCTACGAGAATAGCGTAGCTGAAGTCGACGTATCTTAGATCGACTTACCTCCCGTCCTCACAGCGCGGGATCGACGGCCGTGGCTCCCCCGTCGACTCCGCTTCCGCCTTTCGCTCTGGTGGAGTTCCGGAGTCGACGGGGAGCGCGTTCAGGGATTGATTTATCGCGTCTAGATGAGACACGATAAATAGATCCCCGATAGATCAATCGCTACCCGCTGATCCGGTGGGTAGTGTGGATGTACCCTAAGGATGGTTAAGTACTAGAATCAGGGCCGGCTCTAGGTTTTTTGCCGCCCCAAGCAAAAAAAATTTTGGCTGCTCCCCCGTCCCAGCCCTGGGCTCCTCGCCGCACCCCCCTGCTGCCCCAGCCTTGGGCTCTCCCCCTTCACCCCCATCCCCACCCCCTGCCGCCCCAGCTCTGGGCTCCCTCATTCCTCCCCACCATTGCCCCCCCACACACACCACCTGCCGCCCCAGCCCTGGGCTCTCTCCCCTCCCCTCCTGCACCCTCCTTCCGCCGCAGCCCTGGGTCACTGGTAACTCGCTCCCACGGCAGGTCATTCAGCAGGAATTTTAGATGTGCACAGAACACAGACAGGATTGGTTCCCATATGGTTACAGAACTGCAGTAAAGTGGAACAATTTTCAGCTTGTGTGATTGGAGGATATCTGGATGCATATTATAAGACTATCCTACATAAATGAGGAAAAGTTGAGGTGCCTTTATTATTCTTTTGTTCCACTCTTTCTTTCTATGGGGAATTTGCCAATGCAATATCACTGTCTTCCTTTTACACAAACAAACAAACAAAAAGGCAATGGCTGTTGAAAATAGCAGTCAGAGGGAGTGGATGGGGGCAGGGTGGGGCTACCCTCCCTCCCCGTGGAGTGTCCTATTTTTTGAATGTTAAAATATGGTATCCCTACCTTCACAGTGCAGCTCTCCATTCACTGCAGCATGAGGTCTCAGCTACCTCACTCCCTCCCCCTCTTTCCTGTTGGTAGTGGCCAAGGGAATGCTGGGAAATGTAGTTCTTTCCCTGCTCCAGGGCTGGCTCTATAGGCAGGGAGCTAACCAAGGAACTACAGCTCCCAGGGCCTCCTGTTGGTTCTCAGCTCCCATGGTGTATCCCTGCCGCCCCTGCAAATGGGCTGCCCCAAGCATGTGCTTGCTTTGCTGGTCCTAGAGCCGTCCCTGACTAGAATAAGTTACCGAGGGAGGTTGTGGAATCCCCATTATTGGAGGTTTTTAAAAACAGGTTAGACAAGTACCTGTCGGGGATGATCCTGCTTCAGCACAGCGGGATGCACTCAATGACTTCTCGAGGTCCCTTCCAGCCCTACTTTTTTATGATTTTATATTTCAGCATCAAACATTCTGGCCAAAATTTTCCAAAGTGGCCACTTGATTTTAGATGCCCGACTTGATGTACCTTGCTATCTAATTTTCAGAAGTGCTGAGCACCCATAACTTCAGCTGAAGAAAATAGGAGCTGTGGATGCTCAGCTCTTCTGAAAACTAGACCCAAGGTGTCGAGCTGTGTGTTCAAAATCATTGGCCACTTATTTGAAATTTTGGGCTAAACCATTTTAAAGTTAGAGGAAAAGGTGAAAACATCCAGGGGGGTGGATGACTCAGTGGACTGGTGTTATGCAAGTCTGCGAGCTGATCACTTCTATCTCATGGGTCCAACCTGGCACAGGTTAGTTATTATTTAACATCTGACAGCCGTTGTGAAATGAGTAAGCGATCTTTCTTTACTAGTAGACAAGTATCCAAGGCACAACTACTGCAGAGTTCTTTGGGGAATCTTAGTAGAACAGTACTTGGAGACTGCACTACCTTCTCACCCTTAACAGTGGTCTCTGCATGTTTAGGTGAGTGTGGCAGTGTGGGAAAAATTGTACTGCCACTGTCTGTGCTATGGTTGTCCTGTGAACAGAGGATTTGTTGTCCCCAGAAATGTCATCTTTCATCAGCACTATATTCACTTTTGTAAAAGAAAGTATGAGTCCTTTCCTCCTCCTTGTAATCGGGAATCAGATGATTCTTGTTTTGTGCAAAATAAAAAGATAACATGACTTCCAGGACCATGTGTCATTGGCCAGTGTGATCCTGAATGATAAAATCTTTGCGTGTAGCTCTGAGGAAGAAGAGGGAGGAGGAGATGTTGCTTGTATTTGTTTTTGGCTCTTGTAATGTTTTGCTCCCTTCTAAAACTGTGTGCTGGAGGAGGAGGAGGCGCTCACAAGACATTCTCTAATGAATAACAGAAAGAAAGCAGTTTATAGCACCAGACTTAATTAATTGGAAATGTTTATATCAGAGAAGGAATCTCCTTGGGATTCTGTACATCAGTTTCCCACTCCATCCCTCCCAGAAACTGTAAGCTTGATCAGTAGCAAAGCAAGAGAGAATCTACCACTTTTCTCTGCAGAGGCAGATAATTAATAGACATTCCTGTTAACATCTGTACTGGTACTTGTGCACATGCAGAGAAGCTAACGAAAGGAAGCCACTATGGCTTCTGCTCCATTTGAAACGTCTATAGATGAAGGATGTGAGTGGTGGAGGCACAAGCACTGGCTTTCTCATTTCCCTGGTGGTGCTCGATCCCTGCTCTGCTCCAGGCCCTGCCTCCACTCAACCTTCCCCCCAAGGTCCCGTCCCGTCCCCACCCTGCCTCTTCCCACCCCGCTCCGCGTCTTCCCACCCTGTTCCGCCCCCTCCCCAAGCGTGCCCTGCCCTCACTCGCCCCCTCCCCCCAGTGCCTCCTGCACACTGCTGAACAGCTGAGCCGCAGGAGGCGCTGGGAGGGAAAGGGAGGAGCTGATCACGGGGCCCGCCAATGGGTGCTGAGGACCCACTATTTTTTTTTCTGTGGGTGTTCCAGTCCCCATACACCCATGGAGTCAGTGCCTATGGGTGGAGGAAATTGGTGTTTATCAGATGTGTTTGTTTTAAAAAATCAGTAGGGAAAGACACTTTTGGCCAGAGTCTCATTTCCACTCTAGCCACTCTGAACCATTGAGTCAGAGTGTCCAGCTCAGGCCAAAGTGGCAAGCAGAAATTCCCTTGTGGGGAGGTAAGCTGTCTGCAGGCATAAAGCTGGCTCCTTTGCCAGCTGTGCACTCCCTACTCATGGTATGAAGAACCTGGGGAGGGAAGGAGCATTGCTGGAGCTATGTTTTGCCATGTCAATGCTTTCTGTTTGACTGGCTTTAGGTCCCAAACAACACAGAATCAGGGCACGGTAAGTGGCTCCCTTATGCCTGCCCGCTCCTTTTGTGCTGACCACAATTTGGAAACAGAGAAGAGATGAACCCTTTGTTTTCAAGCTTCTTATGAGAGCAGTAGAGAAAATGGAGTAGAAAAGAAATGTTCAAAATAAGGTGCATTTCCTTTCCCAGCATATGCACAACCCCTAGACAGTGTTAGCAGATAACTATGCCTACCTTTTACATAGCACTCTCATCTCCAAACAACTTTCCTATTGTAGCTAATTAACCTTCACAACACCCCAAGGAGAGAGATGTTATTGTCCCTGTCCTATGAATTAAGAAACTAAGGCACGGAAAGACAAAATATCATAACTTGACCAGAGTTGCAATGGAAGTCTGTGAACAGATCTTCCTGGTTGTAGCCTTGTGCCTTAACCACAAGACAATCCTCCCCCTTTCTGTACTGTTAAAGCAGCAGTGTTCTGGTCCAAATGGCAGCAAGTCAATTGGGGGTAGACATTTCCATGTCCTATCACACCAGAGTTTTGTCATTATTCTGTTGTCTTTTTCCAAGTCAGTGTCTTCCAACATCTTTTATTTTCTCTTTAGGATGAAAATGATAATCCACCCACGTTCAGTCGGCCATCCTACATCATTACTGTCATGGAGGACATCATGGCAGGTATGGAAAATTGTGCTCTCACTCTCTTTATGGCTTCCCATTTGTGGTGTCTTACTGGTAATATTTTATATGACCGCCTACTCGGCCAATGGGGAGGTGGCACTAGATTCCAAAAGAGCCCAACTACCTGGCAGAGGCTGTCAGCATCCCATGAGAAGCAAGTTTGCAGAGAGAGAGAGAGAATTAGCTGCCTAATGCCCAGGCCTCCTGATTTCAATACATACATAATGCATTGCACACACACGAGATGTGTGCAGTCATGCACATTGCCTCTCTCCACACGTACCATTGTAGCAGCTTAACCCGCTCGGGTGTTTTAGCATCAGACGGGGATGGGGGGGGGGGGGAGTTGAAGGAAGGGCATTCTGAGGAAAGGCCATTGGTTCTGGGTCTTGTTTCCCCTGCTGATTCAACAGATTTAAACTGTTAGGCCTTCCACTGAGCCATGAAGAGTATCTTTTTGCTCTGGCATTTGCCTAGTGGGTGAGATTTGGGATGGCGTATAGCTCAGTGATGGATGACAGCCTTCAGGGTTGACACTTATGAGCACATTACCAAGTGTATATGTGACAGCCTCCATCTCAGCCAGCACTGGGGATTGAACCAGGGAGCTCCAGAGCTGAAAGCCTGGGTCTCGACAGCTTGAACTAAAGAGCCAGCCTATGCAGCTGGCACTGTAATGCTCACATCCTCTGGATTGGGCACAAAGGGAGAGACACAACACACACTGACCAGTGGGTGACATATATTTGTTAACATTATTCACCGTCCAGAATTTGTGTGATGGGCCCTTTTTTAAGTTGAAAATTAAAATACATCCCTTACATATAACTCAGACAAAACTATTGCAAATCCCACCCTGGACGTGTCTCAAGTGCTCTGTGGTGGTGGGGTTATTTATTATTTGTATTGCTTTAGTGTCTAGGAGCCCTGGTCATGGACCAGGGCCCCGCATTGTGCTAGCACTGTACAAAGACAGTCCCTGTTGGCCTAACTCTGCTCGCCCTGGAGTCAATGGTAAAACTCCCATAGAGTTCACTGGAAGCAGATATAGGCCAACTCTGAGTGCTTTTGAAATCACACCCACAAATAGATTATGTACTTACATCCATACAGGATTCAATGAAGGCACCTATAGGTAGGGTGGCATAAGGGTTGGGAGAGGAGCTATGCTATCCAATGAGTACTAATTGGTGGCATTGTGCCTGCCTAGAGCAGAATCTGTGATAATGCCTCCAGGAACACTGGTAGGGGGGCACATGTTGACTGACATACATTGCTGCATCATTGGAAAAAAGAGTTGCTTGTATTTCTCCAAGTGCCATCCTAGGCTGGTCAATGCGTGGGTAGGGGCAGTCTATCCACACATGTTTCCTCTTGGATGCTCAACCATGCTAGTGGGCCTCCGACCTTATAATTGGCAAATACTGGATGCAGAATTATTGCTCCTGCCTGCATGGTAGCATGAGGCTGACAAACTCCCAAAGCACCTGTGCTTGGTACAATCCTAATTTTCCACACAGTGTGTCCATGCATACTGTGCCCAGGGAGTAACTGGGCTTCTGCTCTCACCAGTCAGTTGCATTAGGAAGCAGCATCACCCTGTTCATAGCTATGCTGGTAAATATCAAGTAAAGCATGTGCTCAATTTGTGCTTATACAGTGAAAATCAGAAGAGCTAGCGTAAACCTGTAAAAGGCAAAATTGACTTTCTATCCAATTGGAGCTCAAGCTCCCCCACTCTCCGCTTTCCCATACAGTTCACACCCTTGTCTTACTGAGAAAGCAACTTGTGAAAGCAACAGCCTCCCAGCTATGCAACCAAAGGTCCTCACCGTGGCACTTAAATCCCGTTAACATTAAATACCTTTTTGTTAAAGAGTTTATCCTTGTCAGCTTTCCTGGGGCATGTAAGTAGCAAACCCATCATGAACTGCTCGCTGGTCATGACCGAGCTGGTGGTGGTAGTGATTACACATCCGATCAGAGCTGGCTCATGCAGCCTCCTTCCCCTGGATTAACATTAAAATACCACTAACATGGCACTTAAAATCCCTGAGGGCCTGTGTACTTTCTTTAAGAGCTGCCAAGTGATTAAGTCTCTCACCTTGGGATTCCTGGACACAGTGACAAGTTTGAATTGGGTGTTAGAGCTGCTGATAATACAACAGTCAGTTTGGAGGGATGGACCAGTTAGCAGGATAGGAAACTATAGACCTATTAAAAGAGCAGGCCGGGAATAGATATGAACGTGCTTCCTGGTTTGGAGTGACCACGAGCCAACTGGGTTTTGGGGGTGCTGTGCTTTCTGACCCAGCCCTTGTCCATCAGTTTGCTAACAAATATGCACCTTTGATTCCTCATTTCTGGTGTTTTCCAAGGAGCCACAGTGCTATTTTTAAATGCCACTGATTTGGATCGGTCCAGAGAATATGGTCAAGAGTCAATTATCTACTCCCTGGAAGGTTCCTCTCACTTCCGGATCAACGCTCGTTCAGGTGAGCCTGCCCACGTGATCTTTCTCTCCCCCCCACCTCTCTTTCTCCTTCCAGCATCTTTCGTATTCTCTCCTTTTCTGTCTCTCTCACATCTTTTTTTCTTCCCTCCATCCTTTTATTCTTGTCATTTTCCTCCCTCCATTCCTCCCCCTCCCCACGATCTTTCTCTCTCATGTTCCCCACTGTGTTTATTGTAGGAGAAACACATCCTAAGGGAGTATAAAGTGCACCTGGTCCCAGGACATCAGGCACAATTACCCATCCTGCCACTATAGTACGTGGTGCCCAAATCCACAGTCATTTTCTAGACGGAAGTGGGAGAATGACTAGCAAACAAAGGGCCCTGGTCTAAGGGGAACTCTAATCAACATTCTACTCTGTTATTCAGTCTAGGAGAAGGGAAAAGGGGTTAGGTGATTAGTGTAGATGACATAACTGGCCACGATTATGAAGACGCGCACACCACATTGTTCTAAGCTGTTGCTGACCTAGCAATGCTGGGAGGAAGCTCTCTGGAAAAATCTGAGTATCCAGTGCGATCCAAGAACTCCTTTCACTCACAGCCTCACGTCGAATCCAGGCACATTGTAGCATACATTGGTGCATAGGGGCATGTAAAGAAAGGATGGAAAAGTAAGATACTGCAGAACTGTGTCTGCTTGCTCAGTGCCTTTGAGGTGTATGCACTTTCTAGAGACGTTCCTGATTCAAATTAGCTGAACCTGCTCTGTAAAGGTGCGCTTAATTAGATGCAATTTTGTGGACAGGAGGAGTGATCCATCATTGCGACACATTCAAATTTAAAACTTTTTTACTGATTACTTTTTTCAGTCTGTGAATTAATTGATGCCACAAAACTTTGGAAGCCAATATATTTTAAGACCTTTTAACTTTTTAAATTTCTCTCATCTAGATTAATTTTCCCTCTCCTCCTGCTTCCTTCTCTTGCTGCCCTGGACAGCCCCTCACATAAAAGCTCCTCCATAGTGGAGCACAGTCCTCCGTGCTGAGCTCCTTTCAAAAACTGGAACGTGGAGTAGGGGGAGAAGAAGAGGTGATTGGCGGGAAGGTGATTTGGTATTGAAAGGCGATTACAGATGGTTGAGGAGATGATAGAAATAATGTCATTGTGGTCTGCCATAGCGTGGAAAATTCTGTCCAATTCTAACTAAGGCTTGGCTCCTTCCTATGAGCTGCTGTTACCTTGGGAATATCAGCCGTTAGATTCTTGTGTTATTTTTCTACATGTTCGTTAAGAGACAGTGATGTCCTCACAAGGCTGTGAAGTCACTGAGCTCAAGCCAGGTAACATTACAGTGATATCATAGATTACCTGTCATCTAGGTTAATATATCTGAACTTTGAGAGCAACAAAGCAGAGCCTGAATTCATCCAGATTATTTCCAGACTGTGTGAAGCTGATTCACAAGCTTTGCGCAGCCTGAGTCTGCAATTGCAGTGAAGCAACGGACAAGTGCATTGCAAAGTGGAACTGTTTGTTACAAGTGTTCCCTCACAGAACACGCTACTACACAACCACATCACTGATCTGGTCCTCACCACAGCTGTTTCAAAGGGATCATTGGTGTCACCATGACACATTGTCCGTAGGTCATGGCTGGAATCTCAAGCTCCAATAGCTAATTACAAATATAGACCAGTCATTCATCTAGTGTCACTGACGTAACCATGTACTTTAATGCCCTCACACAAAACTTAAAACATGGCCTTTACTAGGAATACTTAAACGTATCGGGGGTGGGAGAGTACCAGTCCCCTTAAGTAGCCCGGCATTGCCGGGGGAAGGGATGGAGTGGACCCCTCTGAGGATTTACAAAGATTGCCCTAGAAAATTATAGTTGTCTATTTTAAACAGAATCATGGAATTGACATTGCTTCTCTTTCAGTGTCCATGTCTCTCGGCTCTCTCTGCATGTGATCATTTGTGGAAGAAACTGATCGTATTTCCAAATCTGAATTTTTCACCCCTTCACAATGATCTCTCTCTTTGTACACACACATTCAGGCTTGTGTACACTTTTGTGCATTAGTATTTCCAAATGCTCATGCCACTCTCCTCATCCCATCTGGGCATGTGCCCCGGAATCACTATTATCCCATATCTCTTTTCTCTCCCATTTTCCCTTTCTGCAGGTGAAATCACCACAACCTCTTTGCTGGACCGGGAGGCCAAATCAGAGTACATACTCATTGTCCGGGCCGTGGATGGTGGCGTGGGTCACAACCAGAAAACAGGCATTGCCACTGTGAGTTCAAATGCTTTTGGTCTCAGCCAAACTGCTCCTTACTCTGATAGTACAAGAGATGTAATGAGCAGCCGGTACTAATATAAAGATGACAATCTTTCTTGAACCTGTTCTTCCACTTGCGAGTCACTGGAAGTGTCTTTGCACTGCTAAAGGGGAGAGCTCTCTGAGGTAGTTCTCACTGGTGCTGGGTACAATTGGCCCCTTGATAACTTGATGTTTCCTGTTGAATCTGGGGCAGGCAGGTTACAGTCCTGCTGAGTCTGAGGTGGCTGGCATGTCTGCTGCTGTGTCCTCTTTGAGGCTCCATGGGAGTGTGGACCAGTCTCCTAATAGATTCATTAAAAGGCAAAGAACAGTTTCTGGAATGGAGAAAAGTTACGTTAACATATGTCCTAAAAGTATCTGTAATTAGAGAACCTGAAAACTCGGTGGGAAGTTGGTGTCTGATTAAAGTTTGACTACTGCATTTAGCTGGAATACACACCCAGGATTCACCAGCCACTGCACCACCTTTTGAATAGGAAAAAAGAGCCCAAAACCCAGTGCTCCATAGGGCATACGTGCCTGGGGTTCCCTAACAAACCACGCTAGTGCCCTTTAAATAGCAAACATTGCCTGTGATAGCCCTAGAGAACGCAGATGTTGGGATTCACACCAGCTGACCAGCAGCTACTGCACCACCTTTACACACCCCCAGAAATCCGCACAGGGAATGCATGCACACCCCAGAATAAGCGGACATGCCACTCCAGTGTCTTGAAATAGAACAGCACCTGGGAGAAAGGGAACAGTTTGGCTGTGGATTAATATCCCAAGGGAAGCAGTGTAAGCTTGGAGCCTTAAAATGGGACTGGAAAGGACATGAAAGAGAGAGAATGTGCTGTAGAGAACAATCCTGCATCTGTCCCTAGGTAATGGAGTAGTTGATCTGCTAGGTCTTTTCTTTCTCAGATGTTCTGAAACAGCCCTAAAGAGCCTATGCTTGTGATTCAGCTACACCATCAGCAGGCCCCATGTGCACATCCTCTGGGATAGTCATTGGGAATGCACATCTGAGCTTCACCTAACAAACCTCTTCTGTGCCTTAAATAGAAAACGGTGCCTGGGATAGCACTGGAGACCACAAACTTGAGATTCTCCTGACCTACCACTGGATGGCACCTGTGATCCTCCTGTGTGTGGCTGAAGGAATGTGCATCTCTCTGAATTGCATGATCTGACCTTAGTCTCCTTTTGAGCTAAACAGACACATGCACGGTTTGCTTTGGTTTGTTTTAGGAGAATATTTGCTAATATTAAAACCCTGATCTTGACTTAGCCTCTCTTGGAGCTTTGGAGTGATATTGTAGAAGCAACCAGCAGCTGGGGACAGCTATCTGAACCCTGAATGCTGGGACAGACATGATAGGGTTCCTACATCCCATTCTGCTTTTAGTAGGCCATCTCTTGCACATGAACGATAATTAAGAGAGCTTGTAAGAGCTGGTTAAAACTCTTAAAGCTGTTACAGTCAACAGCTTGTTTCCAGTCAGTGAGTGTATGTATGCTTGCTTTCTGGTGTGCATTAGGACCAGAAGAGTGGGATTTGGCACTAAGGAGATTTTAGGAGGATTTGTGTTTAAAAAAAAAAAAAAAAAGGTGCCCCATGAACCAGGGCTTGAAATTCAATAGAAGTGGTTACCTGACAGTGTTTTGTTGTGTGCCTGCCCAGTTAGCTTAGTCACCCTCCCAAAGCTAAACACACTTTGATTCAGGTTTCCTCAGCAGCAGCATTCTGCCAGCACCTCCTTCCCTCACAGATTGGCAGAGATGTGGGACCTTTCCATACAGCCCCAAGGTGAAGCTGGAAGCAGAATGTGCACATAAATGTATAGATGTAATTTCACTAACCCAAGCACTGGGTGGGCCTTTTCTTGTCACCCCTCCTCCTGTTTTATTTTATTCTTCCCCTCTGAGACTTTTTATTTTGATCACTCTTGACTTGGCCTGGATTTAAACTGGAGAACTAACGTGTGAAAGGCTCTGCATCCCACCGTCAATCCCATGATCCATCTGGACCCTGTCTACCCACCCCCAGCCTCCTCTTTTACTTAAATTGGGGGGAAAAATAGTTAACGCTTCAGAGTGCCATTCTCTTCCTGCTTTGTATTCTGTACCCTTTTCTGCTTCTCTGTTGTTCCCCGCTCTGCACCCACCATCCATGTTCTCTTACCCCTTGCCTATCCCTCGCTCATTCCCTTCTTGCTTCTTCCACTTAATGGTCTTGTTCTTTGTTTTTTCCTCCCTTTCCTAACATTCTTTCCCTGTTATCCCTACATCCTGCCACAATGCCTGAGTCAGGTGCCTTGCTGGGAAGAGAACTTTTCAGAAATACAGTAAAATGCCCTGTTCAATAAGCAGCAGCCCCAGGCCACTAAATTAATGGGAATTTCAAACTCTGTAAATAATTTACCAGGGTAGTGAGAGATCAAGGAAATTGCTCAGACTGCATCGTGTAGTGTCTCTGATTAGCGTTTATGAGGGAAGCAGCTGCTCTCAGCCCTGCCAAAACTTTTTCAAACAGAGAATGGTTAACTTTGCTACAATACAACTCTTATAGGGCAGGTGTAATGAACAGTGGCACCCCAGCTACAGCCCCTACCAACACTGGCTATCTTGCATTGCACTGCCTGTCATGGGAAATCAGGCAGCTCCCCTTGGCCTCCCTCAAACTACAACATCTGGAGGTCCAGTTTAGGTTTCCATCCTTCTGGCCTTACTCATGGAAGTAGTGCCATTACTGGGATTGTTCATGTAAGGTGAGTAGGAGTTGTTTGATTCTGGGCCATAGCAGGGAGTATGTGGACCAGAGCCCAGGCAAGGCAGAGAGTTTGGGGAAGAGTGTAAAAAATGTCCTGCAAATATTTGTTTGAATGTTCAAACAAATTCCCTTTCCATGTGCCTTCAGCGTCCATTTTCCATGAATCTGCTAGTATGTTGTTCTTAACCCAGCAATCACAAGAACCCTCCCTTTATGATTAGGCATTAGGAATTCTGAAATGTTCTTCTGTTGTAACGTGGGGTCCCAGTATGGAAAATGCCCAAACCATTGTCCTACTCCTTGAGTTCACTGATAGGAGTGTTTGTGGAAACAGCAAATTTTAAGGGAATGTAGAAGAATATTCATATAAAACTCACTCTGAATTCATCAGCGCAAGGATTCACTCTAAACCTGAATCGAAGTGTTATGCTTTTCCAGTCAAGGAAAGGAAACAGCGCCATTCGACCTATATATCCATACAAAATGAACCAACTTTCTTTGGATTTCAGATATGGAACATGCCACCCAACATACAGACTGAGACTATTCCGCAAATAATTTCAAATAATGAAAAAATTGGAGAAAAGGCTGAATTGGTCAAATTTCCATATTTATGGTGACTGTTTCACTTGGCTCTAGACAGCAGTGTTTATGGAGAGGAAAGTGGCTCTCATGGCACTCAGCACAGTGCTTCTGAAACGGTGCATGGTGAGAAGTACCTTCTCGTCTGGTAGAGACAATGAATTGGCTTTAAGAAGAAATACTTTTAATTACACTCATCATTTCGGAACCACCCACAGGAACAGCCATCTTGCTAAAATGACATCATTTGTGACACTGGCTCAGAGGGAAAGGTGAAGGGACCAGGGTCAGATATTGTAAGCCCAACCCTATCTGACATGAATAAGCAGAAGCACTGAGGTAGATTTGCAGCTACTCTAGGGTCATACCATGCTGGTTACTGGATAGGAAAGTCCATATTCACACTTATCATTTTTCAGGTGAACATCACTTTGCTGGACATTAACGATAACTATCCCATGTGGAAGGATGATCCGTACTTCATTAACCTGGTGGAAATGACCCCCCCAGACTCCGATGTCACAACGGTATGTGCCATGACAGCCAACAGAATGCACCCTCTGAATCCAGAAGCACAAAGAAACTAGTTTTAATCTTTGTGCTGTCTGGACTGACTTTTAGCATGTGTAATATTGAAGGGCTGATGCCTTTAACTGGAGACAAAGATCTGTGCATGCTTCTGCCTTGCAGTGCTGCCAGGGTACCTCAGTCCTGTTATACTAGCCCTGAGTCCTGCAGCACCTTTGTATATGTATCTCTCCATCCTGACCTGCCATCTCCTGTCCCCTCCATCGTGCCAGCCCTGGCACTCTCCCAGGCAGGAATTGGCACACTGTGCCAAATTCATTTTCGCCGCATTCACTGTGTTTGGCCCAGTGAAGAGAACAGTTATTCTAAGAAGTCTGTTCCTTTAATCCAATGGTGTTCGCATGGCCAGAGAGTGGGATACAGCCAGGAAATCCTGGTGCTTAAAGCCATGGAGTTAACAGGCCTTTGTTGAAAGAAAAACTGCAGTTTGATTTTAAAAATGCAATAACCACATCATCTGGTTGGATCAATCACCAATAAGGTTAAATGGTTATAAACTATAATAAATGAGACAGCCACCATCTTGCATATCTCCTGAGAAAATTTGAACTGCTGTTTAGCAGATGAATACGGGAACAAGACTAGAGGCTTTTGTGGCTGATTAAAGGCAAATTTTGCTGTCTATTAAAGGATTTTCTTGTTAATTTAACAATGGTTTAAATGTCTCTACAATGTTTTGTACCATTTTCTAATAAATATCAGTATGACCTTAAAACAGAAGTCCCCAGCCATTCCACTCATGTATCTACTAAATAGCAGTTGCTTTGTCTCAAGCTACTTGACGTCAGTGGGACTCCGTGTGGGTGAGAGGGTCTGCGTGAGCCGATCCAACTGCAGAAGAGGGGACTCTATCAGCTGATTGGTTTTCCTGCTGGAAAGTGCCAGTGAAATGGCAGCTCCAATTCAGGGACCCCAGCACTGTTTAAAATTATGAAGAACTCAGCATCATGGCAGATACTTCTCATTTTAAAAAAATGAAAATTGAAGAGTGGGTCCTTAGCTGGGGTAAATCAGTGTAACCCCACTGCCCTATGTGAATTTGTCCATTTGCACCAGCTGAGGATCTAGCCTGGAGTTATCCCACATACTTGCTTCCTCTAATATTCATTTAGCAATCTAAAGCCCTGATCTTGCCAAGACTTATACATGTGCTTAGCTTTATGTTCTGTAGGTAATCTCATTGAAGCTAATAGGACTATTGTTACAATGCAGAAGGTTAAGTCTTTGCAGGATCAGAGCTTAACGTGTTGAGACTACAGCAATCACTGCAGTTTCCTTATAGATAGCGCAGGTTCTCTACAGCATGAGACTGGAATCTGATCCATGTGCAGTATGGGACTTGAACTTTGTGTCCTCCACTGTGCATCTGGGCCCTGATATGATTATAAAGGCGTGAAAGTCCATTTGGAGAACACAGTCCTTGAACTGCAGCCATGCTTCCCACCCCAAGCATGTTGCAGTCTTTCCTCCGCGCACATGTGTGTGTGTTTCTTTAAAACAATGTTTTTGGCTAACTTCTGCTTTCCTAGCCTCGCCTGTGACCTCCCTCAAGGACCTCTCTGAAAGGCATTGATTTAAAGTCTTTCAAATCTCTTCAGCAAAATAAAAGAGAGGAGGAGAGAGAATTATTTTCCATCATGCTGGGAGAAAAATGACGGGCGTGAAACAGAAAATAAATGAGGGAAAAGTGAAGAGAATCCACAAAATCATCAAACAGGAAAGACTGGGGGAAAAAATCCTGTAGTGAAACATTAATCTTGGAGCAGGAGGGGGAATGGATTCCATTCCAAGTCCACCTTGCAGAAATTAACTCTGCATTACTGTAGCTGGCCTATCTGCTTCCCCTTCCCCATGGGGGAGCAAGCTGTGCTTTCTGAGTGCACGATTCACTTGGGCACATGGCTGTGGCTCCTTCTGCATCTGTTCTTATTGGGAAGAATCTGTCGGCAGCAGGATATGGGAAAGCAGAGGGGTTTAATAATATGTTAAATTATTATTATTTATGCTGAGTAAATATAATGTATTCCTGTGTAATTAAAATGAAGCATTGTGGCTGATAAAGGCAAACCGAAGTGGTGGTTTCTATGGCATATTGGCTTGTAACCTTTTGCTCTGCCACTGTATCTCTGCACTTGTAAGGACACGCCTGAAGGAGTTAGAACAGACACTTAGATCACATGGAGAGACATTACCTGGGCAGCAGCTGGCTGGACTTCCTTCCATCTCAAAATATTCTTGTGCTCTTTGTTACTATGAAGCTTCCATCAATGGTGATCCTCGGGGACAGGGTACTGGACTTGTTGACTGTTGGTCTACTTGTATGGAGCTTGAGGACTGGTAAAAGCTATGATGTTGCAGTTTCCACTTTGCCCATAATTCCACCCATTATCCATTCCATAATTTACAATACCTACATTGTATAGTATAGCACAGTGTTACGGTACACTTCTATGTATTTTGGTGCATTACAGTTGTGCTCAGGGGCCCCAATCAAGGCCTTATTGTGCTAGGTGCACCATTGTAAAGCATCTGGCATGTTTTGGGGCACAGTACAAATAATAAATCTCTGCCATTGGTATTGCTGTGGCATCCAGTCAATGTTATCTGCCATTTGTGCTATGATTTCTGTGTAAAAAGGGGGGAGGTGAGCAGAAAGATTCAGGGTTTAGAGGTTTCAGGACTGGCCCCTAAAGATCAACTGTTGCCAGTTGGCAAATCCTCCAACTTCTATATCCCAACACAGATGAGCTGTAAGACCAAGACCCTGCTCCCTTGTGGCAATTAAAACTCTGATGGAATTTTTTGTAAATTGACCCCAGTGTCCATATCAAATTGCTGTGGGGGTAATTTGTCTGTCTGAATTCCCCCTGCAGTTTGAGTCGGATGCCGTATTCTTCTCTACATACTCTCCTAAATTGGTGTATGGGGTTGCTGTGCTCTGTTACAGCACCCACCTTCCACCCAAGAGAGAAGCGGCACTTAAGTGGTGGGCAAATAATCCTTGTCTACTTCACAGGGATATTGGGCAGGTTGATTAGTCTCAGTAAAATGCTGTGATGAAAGGTGCCATATAGGGGTTCCATATTTCTTTTCCATTATTTTTGCTCTGTAGGGATGTCTTGTATGAAACAAAATCTGTATTTCTTCAGCATGCCACTGCTCCTGCTGCTTATTCCCCACTGAAAGTCATCTTGCATTTGACATCACAATTAGTTGCTGGAAAAATAATAATTATATCACCAACATAATACTAAATCAGGTGAGTGACAAGCAACGGGAGCAGTGAAGAAGTCCTAAGTAACAAAGTTCTTATTTTTATGTAAATATCCCTGGGAATTAAAAACTCCGAGGGAGAAAAATAAAACAGAAAATGTCTGACACAGAAGAGAATGATGCCTAAAGAGGGTTATCTTCAGAGTTTCCCATGGGGCAACACAAGCTCTTTAGTGCACTTAATTTTTTATTTCTTTTTGGTTTGCTTTAATTTCCTTTTCAGTTTTTCATCTCAGATCCGAGAGTTGACTGCGTGGATGCGCTGTACTGAACAGGGTTCCCTTGATTTAGCAGACTGACATCTGCACTTGGTCTCTCCAGGTGGTTGCTATTGACCCTGACCTGGCTGAGAATGGCTCCCTTGTGTACAGCATCAGGCCACCGAATAAATTCTACAGCCTCAACAGCACCACGGGGAAGATCCGGACCACGGGGGTCGTGTTGGATAGAGAGAACCCAAACCCCCAAGAAGCTGAACTAATGAGGAAGATCATGGTCTCCGTCACTGACCGTAAGCTCCAACTCAGTTATTCTGCTCCATGCTGCTTCTCATTACTTACTGTATGCCTTTGCCATTTGTCTCTCCTGTTGCTCCAAATATAGGATCTATCTATTTTCGCATCCTGTTTCTTTCTCTTTGTACTATTATCAAGCAGCGTGTAAGTTACTGGAGTGGCATGATAGAATTCCCTTAAATTATCATGTTGCATAATTGTTTTTGACATAGCAGGACTGGTAGCAACCACTGTGGCTAAGGTTACATAAGCATTTCCATTCTAACCTTCTGTTTTCACTTACATGTACTTTTCTGAAACTTTCACATATCAAGCTAAAATTTTCCAAGTCTGTTCTCTGCTTGAAGGCAACTTAGGGTTTTTTGTTTTTGTTTTTATTCTGAGCAAAATAGATGAGCCATTTCTGAGGAGAAGAATGGGGAGGGAGGGGAAATACTTGCCCAATTATAAAAAAAATACAATTTTTGTGATTTCATTTAACAGACCAGACAAATTAGATGAGAGAGGTGAAATTTGGCCTGGAAATAGCCCTTACTGAGGAGAAGTGCTTTTGAATGCTGTGGTGAAAACTGGGTTTTCTTTCATTGAGTTATGACCAGATTGTACTTTGTGCATGTACAGTGTGTTTCAGAAGGATTTGCTCACTCAGCGTGTAGAGTGTGCAGCTGGCAAAGGCTGTGGTGTTTGCACACATGGTTAATTTAACTGGGTCCTACAAATCAGAAGTTAGGGAAATTTTAAGAGCCTTTGCCCCAACCCAGGCATTCTCTGTAAGTGTTTGTGGCAGGGCTTTTATAAACCTTCTCACACCCATAAGAAGGATATGAGAGGAGCTCCTCTTCTGCAGACAGTAGAAAGTCAGCAGGAGGGGACCTCTGCTACTGCACGCCATTCAAGGGGAACTGCTGTCATGTGCAAGAGGGAAACCCTGCTTCTGTGTTCTATATCACGAGGGCTGCAGCCCCAGGCTGGTGTCTCTTCTTTGAGGGTTGTAAGATCCCTGGGGCACAGGGAACTACCACAAATTATGCAGTCGAGTTTCCCGCATTTGGGGAAATCGCAGGGGTCAGCACACCCGCAGTGCAATGGATGAGCCTCACCTTGGGAAAACCACCTTCGTGATCATGGTATCTCCCCTGCCAGGTAACTGCTCTGAAGTCAGGCATGCCACAGCCCTTAAGGTCTGCAGGAGAGGGGGCTCCCTCCTGCAGGACTTGCAGGATACATGGGGCATGACATTCCAGTGATCTCTAGCTAAATAATGTTATCATTTAGGGGGAAAGGGCTGCTGAGTGATTAAAAAAAATCTTTTTCTCTGAAAAGAATATCCTATGAGGACTGTTTGTTTTTTAAATTTAGTTAACTGAACATTCTGGTTGCACAGCTAAGTACTCAAAAGTCAGGCAATGACAAAGTAAGGTTGTATGTAAGCCTTAACCCTGTCCCTTCCATGTTTGCATTACTATTGCACAGTGTTAATTACACCAACACACATTTTTCAGGTTTGCTGTATGATAAGGATCATATAAGAACATAGAAATTTTTTGTTCTGCAACCACATACACATATTGTCATCACATTGTCTGCTGTTCCCAAGGGATTATTTTAAACGGTTAACTAGCTCTGATGATTAGTTTCCAGCCTGGGGACTCAGTATCTGAAGTGTGTGGCCTGCCAATTCTAGTCCTAGTGGTATCTCTGCTAGATCCAGCCAGGGGAGAATCATACTACGTCACTCTCCTTCCGAAAGAAAGGTGACCCTGTCAGTAGAACTGTCAGTGGCATTCGTTCTGGAGGATTTCTGCCATTAACCTTGCTTGTCGATTGAAGTTGTGCCTTTCCTGCAGGTGGGAGACCGCCTTTACGGGCTACTGGTAGCGCCACAGTTTTTGTGAATTTGCTGGACCTCAATGACAATGATCCCACCTTCCAGAACCTGCCTTTCATTGCTGAGGTCCCTGAAGGCCTTCCAGCAGGCTCCTCCGTCTTCCAGGTGAATCTGCTGCTTCCATCATTTCTGTTTCAACCTGTATTTTGTAGTGGTTGTGTAGCCATGTTAACCAGTATTAACCACCATTTGTAAAAGTGCTATGGAAGTGCCAGTGCTATGGAAGTGTTTAGTATGATTATCATTGCTGCATTTTGGTGAGAGCCTTCTGTGAAGTCAGTACCCTCCCCCAGATAAATATGGCCAGAGTCAGCAGCCAGCATTGTATAAAATGGGGATGCCGTAAATGATCATTCATTTCTGAGCCCCAGACTCCATAAGACAGGCAATCTTAGGGACCTAACCAAATGCCAGGAGACTGGCTCAGGTTAATTTACATGCAATTGTGATGGTGATAAAGGGGTTATTTTCTCCTCACCCAATCTCTGTCTCTCGCTGGCCGCTTTCTCTGTGAGAGAGGTGTGTGTACAATTGTTTAAGCACAGGGCTAAAAATGGGGAACTCCTGAGCTCAGGTCCTGGCTCTGTCACTGTCTCATGCTGTGGCTTGGGGCAAGTCACTTGCTGTCTCTGTACCTCCATTTCCCCATCTGCAGAAAGGAAACATCAGTATTGGCCATCCAGGAGTTGTGCAGGGGTTAGGTAATGTTTGCCAAGCACTCGCTGTAAGTACTAAGTAGCAGAACTCCCACTCCTGAAACCTCTCCCCACAGATGTGACACGGATACTTTAACTCAAGGGGAGTACATTTCACATGCAGCCCTGTGTTGTCACAGCATGGGTTCTATGTACTGTAACTACCAGCAGATGTGACGGTCAAAGTATCCTTTGTGTTTAACTCAGAGTCTGTGGGAAACGGAATCTCTCGCTCTCTGGGTCTGAAGTTTATGTATTTTTATTTTATTTTGACCAAGGCAACACATTCAGGATTCTAATATGAGACGTGTGATGTTGGTTTCTTTCTCATGCTTGTTTCTTCCCTCCATCCTCACTAGGTGGTGGCCATAGACCTGGATGAGGGTCTGAATGGGCAGGTGACCTACCGCATGCAAGTGGGCATGCCCCGAATGGACTTCCTCATCAACAGCAGCAGTGGGCTCGTCAACTCCACAGCAGTGCTGGACAGGGAGAGGATCTCCGAGTATTACCTCAGGGTGGTAGCAAGTGATGCGGGAGTACCGTCCAAGAGCTCCACCAGCACCCTGACAGTCAGAGGTGACTGCAGGGCTGGGCATCCCAAGGCCCTTACACTCAAGCCAACACTTGGCGTTCTTTCCTAGACCTGGTTGTTTCCATACCCCTAGTCCCAGAATCCCCACTGCCATGCATCGGGAGGGGGCTATCCTCGTACTGCCGTCCCCACATGGTTTGGGTGTATATCTTCCTCATAAGTGAGATCAGCTGGGGTGCTCATGTTAGCAGTGCCCAGACATGAGCACTGAGACAACCAAGGCATGGCACTGTCAGTGGGGGTGGGGGGAACCTAGATTTCTGGATCTGTTTCCTCTGTTGCTCTCACAGCCCTGGCATTTCTGTTCCTTTCAGGGTGTGCTGCAAGGACAGTCTGTTTACCTGGATCTTTGCCTGAAGGGGACTGAGTTTCTGCGTTGCTTGGGGGTTGGGTTCTCAGAGCTGACATTTTGTTAATTAACCTAGTGTTTTAATTCATGTGAGTTTACTTAATAGCCATACATAAGCCTAAGAACAGCCATACTGGATCAGACCAATAGTCCATATAGCCCTTTATCCTGTCTCTGACAGTGGCCAGTGCCAGGTGCTTCAGCAGGAATGAGCAAAGCAGGGCAATTATTGACTGATCCATCTCCTGTCATTCAGTCCCAGCTTCTGGCAGTTGGAAGTTTAGACATAACTGGAGCATGGGGTTGCATCCCTGATTATCCTGGCTAATTGCCATTGCTGGACATATGCTCCATGAACTTACCTAATTCTTTTTTTAACCCAATTATGTTTTTGGCCTGCACAACATCCTATGGCAATGAGTTCCACAGGTGGACTGTGCATTATGTGAAGAACTACTTTCTTTTGTTTGTTTGTTTTAAACCTGCTGCCTATTAATTTCATTGGGTGACCCCTAGTTCTTATGTTATGTGAGGGGGTAAATAACACTTCCCAATTCACTTTTTCTGCATCATTTATGATTTTATAGCCCTCTATCATATCCCCCCTTAGTCCTCTCTTCTCTAAAATGAACAGTCCCAATCTTTTTAATCTCTTCTCACATGGAAGTTGTTCCTACTCCTAGTCATTTTCATTGCCCATCTTTGTACCTCCGTCAGTTCTCATATATCTTTTTGAGATAGGGCGACCAGAACTGCATGCAGTATTTAAGGTGTGGATGTACCATGGATTTATATAGTGGCATTATGATGTTTATTATCGATCCCTTTCCTACTCGTTCCGAACATTCTTTTAGCTTGTTCGACTGCCGCACACTGAGTGGATGTTTGCAGGGAGCATCCACAATGACAGCAAGATCTCTTTCTTGCTTGATAACAGCTAATTTAGAGCCCATTATTGTGTATGTATAGTTGGGATTATGTTTTCCAGTGTGCATTACTTTCCACTTATCACCATTGAATTTCATCTTCCGTTTTGTCACCCAGTGATCCAGTTTTGTGAGATCCCTTTGTAACTCTTCACAATCTGCTTTGGACTTAACAATCTTGAGTTATTTTGGGTCATCTGCAAATTTTGCCACCTCACTGTTCCACCCATTTTTTCGGATCATTTATGAATATGTTGAACAGCAATGATCCCAGTACAGATTCTTGGGAACCCTGCTATTTACTTCTTTCCATTGTGAAAATTGCCCATTTATTCATATCCTTTGTTTCCTATCTTTTAACCAGTTACTGATCCATGAGAAGACCTTCCCTCTTATCCCATGATTGCTTGGTTTCCTTAGAAGCATTTGGTGCAAGACCCTGTGTCAAGGCTGCTTCCCCATTTTGAACTTTAGGGTACAGATGTAGGGGCCTGAATGAAGACTTCTAAGCTTAACTACCAGCTTAGATCTGGTCCGCTGCCATCATTCCCCAAGCTAATTCCCTTCCCTGGGTAGCCTTGAGAAACTTTTCACCAATTCCCTGGTGAATACAGATCCAAACCTCTTGGATCTTAAGACAAGGAGAAATTAACCATCTCCCCTCCTTCCTTTCACCAACTCCTGGTGGATACAGATCCAACCCCCTTGGATCTAAAAACAAGGAAAAATCAATCAGGTTCTTAAAAAGAAGGCTTTTAATTAAAGAAAAAGGTAAAAATCATCTCTGTAAAATCAGTATAGAAAATAACTTTACAGCGTAATCAAACTTAAAGAGCTCAGAGGACCCCCCTCTAGCCTCAGGTTCAAAGTACAGCAAACAGAGATAAACACTCTAGTAAAAGGTACATTTACAAGTTGAGAAAACAAAGGAAACTAACACGCCTTGCCTGGCTATTTACTTACAAGTTTGAAATAGGAGAGACTTGTTTAGAAAGATGTGGAGAACCTGGATTGATGTCTGGTCCCTCTCAGTCCCAAGAGCGAACAACAACCAAAACAAAGAGCACAAACAAAAGCCTTCCACCCCCCCACCCCCCCCCCAGATTTGAAAGTATCTTGTCCCTTTATTGGTCCTTTGGGTCAGGTGTCAGCCAGGTTACCCGAGCTTCTTAACCCTTTACAGGTAAAAGGATTTTGGAGTCCCTGGCCAGGAGGGATTTTATGGCACTGTACACAGGAGAGCTGTTACCCTTCCCTTTTTAGTTATGACACCCTGTTAAAGGCTTTCTAAAAGTCCAAGTACACTATATCCACTGGATAACTCTTGTCCACATGCTTGTGGTCTCCTTCAAAGTATTCTAATAGATTGGTGAGGCATGATTCCCCTTTACAAAAGCTGTGTTGACTCTTCCCCAGTATATTCTGTTTGTCTGTGTGTCTGATAATTCTGTTCTTTACTATAGTTTCAACCAATTTGCTTGGTACTAAAGTTAGGCTTAGCAGGCTGAAATTGCCAGGATCGCCTGTGGAGCCTTTTTTAAAAATAAGTGTGACATTAGCTACCCTCCACTCATCTGGTACAGAGGCTGATTTAAGTGATAGGTTACATACAACACTTAGTAGTTCTTCAATTTCATATCTGAGTTCCTTGAAAACTCTTGGGTGAATACCATCTGGTCCTGGTGACTTATTCCTGTTTAATTCATCAGTTTATTCCAAAACCACCTCTGATGACACCTCAATATGGAACAGTTCCTCAGATTTGTCACCTAAAAAGAATGTCTCACCTGTGGGAATCTCCCCTATATCCTCTGCAGTGAAGACCAATGCAAAGAATTAGTTTAGCTTCTCTTCAACTACCTTTGTCTTCTCTGAGTGCTCGCTTAGCACCTCAAGCATCCAGTGGTCCCACTGACTGTTCAGCAGCCTTCCTGCTGCTGATGTACTTAAAAAAAATTGCTGTTAGTTGTTGTTGTCCTTAGATAGTTGCTCTTCAAATTCTTTATTGGCCTGCCTTATTGCACTTTTACTCTTGACTTGCCAGAGTTTATGCTCCTTTCTATTTTCCTTACTAGTATTTCACTTCCAATTTTTAAAGGATGCCCTTTTACCTCTAACTGCCTGTTTCACTCTGCTGTTTAGCCATGGTGGCATTGGGTTTTTTTTGTTTTGTTGTTGTTTTTTTGGTCCTCTGACAGTTTGGTGTATTTTTGCTTGTTTGTTTTAATCTGGTGGATATGTTTAGATTGAACCTCTATTATGGTGTTTTTAAATAGTCCGCATGTAGTTTGCAGACATTTCACCCTTGTGACTCTTCCTTCTAATTTTCATTTAACTAGCCTCCTCATTTTTGTGTGGCTCCCCTTTTCAAAGTTAAATGCTATGGTGGTGGGTTTCTTTGGCATTTTTCTACCTACAAGGATGTTAAATTTAATTACATTGTGGTCGCCAGAGCCTATGTTAAACATAATTAAGAAATGAGAAAAGAAATAACCCCAGAGTTCCTTCAGTCCAGTGTGTGGAAGGATCTTTGTCTGCACCTATAGCCCC
Organism: Chrysemys picta bellii; assembly: GCF_011386835.1. Classification (NCBI taxonomy): domain Eukaryota; kingdom Metazoa; phylum Chordata; order Testudines; family Emydidae; genus Chrysemys; species Chrysemys picta. The sequence continues at coordinate 86,508,124 of NC_088797.1, read as the reverse complement.
AGCATCCTCTCTGCCATGCACCAGGAGGTGGCTAGGCCATCTACCTCTAGGCTCCAGATTCTCTTCCCTCCTCCCTTGGGAAGCAATGGGAACTGTCTCTGTATGTCTGTCCCTCAGAATGTCTCCTGTCCTGGGCTGATTGAGAGTCTACTTGTACTGTAAAATCTTGTATGCCTTTCAGGGCAGCAATGGTATTTTCATTCTGTGTTTGTAAAGCACCTAACACAATGGGGCTCTGATCCTGAGTGGCGCCTCTAGGCAACCCCTCAGTACAAATAATAAATAACAATAAAGGAATTGTACAAATGGAATGTTCAAAACAGTCACCAGTGAAGGGATCTGTTTGAGAGCTTGGTAGTTGGCAGTGGCCTTTTAAGAACAGCAGACTAGACTGGGTGCATAGGCAAGGGGCATACTTGACCCTCTGCTGTCTGTTACAGTTCTGGATGTGAATGACGAAAACCCCACCTTCTTCCCAGCTGTCCACAACATCTCCCTACCTGAGAACATACACCGGGACTTCAAAGTGGTCCGTCTGAACTGCACTGACGCTGATGTGGGTCTGAATGCTGAACTCAGTTACTTCATCACTGGTACCAAATATTCCTACACCTTCTTATCTCTGATATATCTTGGCTGTACCGTTAATCTCTGTGCAGTGGAGAACATCAATCCATCCTTAGACCTATTCCAGAGTCATGATGCAAAGCACTGTGGGTAAAACATATGCAAATCAGACAGCCAAAGGGGCTTTTCATCCTGCTGTTGCTTTGCAAGGCTGATTTGCTTACATTTTCCTATGATGCTTTGCAAATGACTGAAAAACTGTTTGAGGCTGAGAATTATCTATGCTTCTTCAACCTGAAAGCGTAATCAGCTGTGTGTGTCTGCGCAACATGAGCATGAGGGCTTGAAGCAGGAATTGTTAGTCTCCTTTGCAAGGTCAGGTGAAGCATTGCCAAGGGAGCTGTATTCAGGCAGGCATGCAAGATGACATGAAAATGTGCCGCCTCCTATCTCGTAGGGCACCGTTGATATAGCTGTTAGATTCAGGTCCCTTTCCACTCCCGTTTTTCTGGCATACTCTTGTCATAACTCCAACTATTCCTAGCACTGAGTAGACCAAACTCTCTGGAGGGGAGGTATGAGCTGTGGCTGGCCACAACTTCCAGTGATACCCCGGGATGGGAAAATAGACATTTGAGACTCCTCCTTATTGAGATGGCTTCACCCCCATGGAGTAGTGGGAATGCTGGCAATGGCATGGGGACAGAGGAGCTAGAGGGAGTGTGAATGTGCTGATGTGTTCTGTATGGGAGAGGTGGAGAAGGATGTTTTGGTTTACAGAAGTGGCGCTTGTCTATTCGATGGCAGTGTTGTTGTGGCGTTTGTAGGTGTTATTGGAGATGGTGTTCTGAAGAGTTTGCTGTCGTTCTGATATACAAGACAGAAAGTTTGTTCACGCTTCCCAAAAAGCTTTGGAATGATGTTCCACACATAAGCTCTGCTTTCTCCAGAGGTTCCAAACATTGTGCATTATCGCCCTCTTCTGTACAGAAGTGAAGATGATGCCCCAAATTTGTTTAGCTTTATATTAGCTTTAGCTATTAAGTAGTCCCATCCTTTAGCCGGGAAAGAAGTGCTGTACCTGCATTACTTCTCTGCATTCTTCTTATACATTCTGATTCTCACTCATATGGTTTTGATTGAAATCAGAACCAGAACTCTTTTCAGTTCTCCCTCTGCCACATCTTCCCTCTCAACATCATAAAAGCAAAAGGATTGGCTTAGTGCAGCTGTGAGATATGCAACTAAGTCATAAGGCACAATTCATTTAAAGTGCATTTATGGTTGGAAGCATGTCTCTAAAAATAGCACCTTATACAAAATACCATATTCCCCCCTCCCAGGTCGAATCTGCTCCCATTACTGAAACAAACATGCTTTTATTTCTGTTAATACTGCAGAGCCAACAGAGTGATGGGAGAGCAAACTGGATTCTAATCTGCCTTGTGCATCATCACCAAAATAGTCAGTTGAGTTCTAGTTGCAGAATCTCTAATACTGAAAGTGAAGAAAAAGGCCAAAAATAAATCCCACAACTTGGTCTTCACATCCCAAGCTGAGTTTTCTGCACCTGCAGTTAAAAAAACAAAACAAAACAAAAAAAAACCCTTCCAGTACTTTGACTTGCAAAGTGAGCACATGTGACTTCGACATGAAGAGGGAAACACAGAGAAACAGTAACATCACATTATGATCACTCTTCTTACTATAGCTGCACTGTGTTTTGTCCCACAACCCTTATGGTCCAGCAAGAAAAAAATACATGTGTTTCCCCATGGACACTATGAAAACTGTATGAAATGACCCACTTTTTTCTTCAGAGGCAGAAAGTCTCCATTTGGACTTTTTTAACTTAGCACAGCATTCCCCATAACCTGTGTTGGGCTGTAACCTGTCTAATAAAGGCCCTCGGCCAGTAGTTGGAGGGATGGGGAAAAGGGAGCCATTTACTTTAGCAGTTAGTGGCCCATTCATTCTTTACCATATAAAACACTCCCATCTTCTTCCAAAGAGTGCAAATACGGAGTTGTTCTGGTATATCCGACAGAGTCACAGATCAGGTCATGCTGTGATGGTTTGCACTGATTAATCCATGGCATTGTGACATTTGGTTTGTTACTTGGGTAGCAATGTGTTGAGCTGAGTAGTGTGAGGGATTGAGCTAATTGCATTACATTGGGCAGCCATGAGGGTTGTGGGAAACATGCTATGTTTCATACAGTTGACATAATTTGGTTGCGTTACCTTATCCAGTATCCTGGAGACTGCTTTCTTCATGTGATCTGGCAGAATAGGTACAAGACAATGTTGTGCAATAATGATTTTAAAAACATGTCTTCCCAACAGCTTTCAAGAGCCAAACAGCATAATAATTATGTTGTCATCCATTAGTTGGAGCCATAACTAGAAAGCACTCACTGATTTTTACAGTGGTGTTTTCCCAATAATATACCGGTTAGGTTTCCAGTCACTTTTTAATTTGTGTCTGTTTTCTCGCTCTGTCTTTGAAACATTTTCATTTGCTTTTCTGCAGGTGGAAATCAGGATGGTAAGTTCAGTGTTGGCTTCAGAGATGGTGTGGTCAGAACAGTAGTGAATCTCGACAGAGAAACTATGGCATCATATACCCTAGTCCTGGAGGCCATAGGTAAGGATTTCCCTTAGTTTTTGTTTTTGTTGTTCAAACAATCAATTTAGGTTATATACAAGTCTTCTTTGGAGTGCATTGGCGAGAGAGAGAACTGTCTGCCAGCACCATGTAAATCAATGTCAGTAGATGTGTTTTAATAATAATGATTCATATCCCACTTCTGTTAATATATCTCAGCCCCAGTGTGAAGGGACCTGCCTTTACTGAGTGGTAGGGGGATTCCTTATTTGTGTTCATTCAGTCCAGGGCTTTCCCTGCACTGCTCTACTGTGATCTGGGGGAAAAAGCCCTCCCTCGGGTAAGGAAACAGTTCAATCTCTTGTTACTGTATATCCTGCTGTAATGAAAATATTCACTATGGAGTTATGGTGCAACAATATCAGTCTGAAAATGCCATGCCAAAACCTGGTTCACTTGCTGCCAGTTGACACTGTGGAGCCAGCTGGCATGGTCAAAGGGACTCAGTGCCAACTATTTTCTGACCATGATCACCAAGGGCTTACAGTTCTGTGTTAGTTTATAGGAGCCTTGGCATTCTTTGGAAAGGGAGATCAGTGGCAAGGTAGGGATTTTCTATAGACCACAAAATTGTTGGAATGCATGTGAAAACCAGATGATATAGGGGGCAGAACAATTTTAGGAGACCAGCAGTTCCTAGTGTTGCAGCTGTGGATAATGTTATCTCCCTCTTATGGATTTTGGCCCCCTTCTAGCTACAGAAGCAGAGGAAACTCCTCTGTCTCCTCCCATCTCCAAAGAACCCCATGTAGGGTTACGTTGGCACTTGGTAATACAAGTCAGCTGGATATTTAGTGACCATTTCTGAAAGAACAAAGGATAAGCACTGATCCTCAGGCAGTTATCAGAGTGTCTGTCTTTCCACATTGCCAGGTCCCCTGGCCCCCAGTTTGCTGTATTTAAAATTGATAAGTGTTAAGGTATGTTTTTAAAAACGTGTTAAATTCTTATTTCCCATTGCTCATGGTAACACCTTGGAGTCTTGAAACCAAACTGCATTTTCATGCCATCTTTTTGTTTCCTGCATTGTCATGCATATTGATTTATGCTGCTGCATCAGAGCTGGGCATCTGATGCTGTTTTCCTATTTTTCTTTTGGTTAATTAAAAAAAACATTTGCCTTAAAAAGGAAAAATAATTGCATGGATTTTGAAATTGCATAGATGGTGAAGAAGAAAAGAGAGTTTGGGGGCAGAGAGAGAGAAAATGTGGGCCTCTTACTTTTCACAGTTTCTTTAATGGGTGATTAATTGGCCACTCCGTGTAGAATATAGGTGTGTGTGCATTTTTTATGATGCCATAGTCTGTTTCCCTGTGGAAGGTGTAGCAGAATTGGAGCTCCCTCATTTGTGGCCTGCCTCTTGGCGTAAGAAGAGGAAAGGCCTTTTCATCTTGTAGAAATGTAATCCTCAACGACTAGTCAACACCTGACAAGAGAATTATGTGCTTCCTGTCTGTGAGAAGGAGAGAGGTGAGATGGACCCCCTTGTGTTTTCTGTTCTTCACAGACAATGGCCCCACAGGGAACAGGCGGACTGGGACAGCCACGGTGCACATCACTGTACTAGATGTCAATGACAATCGGCCTATCTTCCTTCAGAGCAGTTACGAGGCCAGTGTACCTGAGAACATCCCAGACTCCAGCAGCATAGTGCAGGCATGTATTCCCCCTGTTCCCCGGGCTCCAAAGGTAGAGTGTTACTGTGTGAAAGGGAATCTCACCTCCCTCCCTCTTGCCACGTTCTGACTGTTAGCTGGAAAGACACAGATGTATAGAACTTAACAGGTCTTTCCACCTCTGGCCATGATCCATCTCCCTGCTAATCTAGGATTATTCCTTACTGTACACTTAGGAGCCAGTCCTTCCTCTCCTTTGATGGACTAAAAACACCAGAGAGAGGCTGGGAGAGAGGAAGCGGGGCAAGTGAAGTCATTCGTTTTTTGGATGCTGAGCAGAGACATGGAATGGGAGGGAACCCTGGAAGAGAAAAAACAGGAAACTGCTTTGCCCCACTTCTTGAGGAAAAAAACTCTGCTTGTGAAAGCCTCTTCCTTTCTCTTTCGTTGGCTTTTCTTTTCTTCCCCGCCCAGCTGGTATATGTGGCTAAGAACACAGCAGCAGCAGAGCTGCACTCTGCAAGTTTCCAGTCTGCCTGGATAAAGTAACATTTTCCATGGTGAGGAGGGAAAGGAGACAGGCCTCCATAGCAGGCAGTTAGTGCCCCAGAACAGAGCTGCTTTCATTGCAACACTGGCTGAGGCTGCAGTGTCTTTTCTCTCCTCCCAGTGAGCTAAGGGGCTGAGACGATATAGAAGTCTTGACAGAGAGAGAGGGAGGAGTTTGGAGTCTCATTTTTATTTTTGTTTCCCCTTTGGAACTAGCCATCAGTAGAGCTGAATGGCTGAATGACCTGGGGAATGAATGCATGTATTCACTCAGCCTCTGAGGGTTTCCAACCTCACTTCAAATCCAAATGTTTTCTGGAGTGGGCACTAACGAGTCTTTGCAGTATGCTCTGTGAAGCCTTCTTATGCCTTGAATGCATTTCTTAGTGCTGGAAAAAGGGCAGTGAGGTGACAGGGCTTTGTCCGTCATGTGGAGGGAGAAGGAGATGGCAAAGTGATTCGCTGGGGAAAAAATAGTGGAGTCTTTCACCTGTTGGTCACTAGTTGAATCCCACCCAGGTTGGTAGTAACTGAAAGTCACTATCATCTGATGGCCCTTATCAAAGGTGCCATCTATGAAAGGAGTTCCATCTGAGTAGTTCTTAGTGGGCATATGACCCTACAGAAAAAAAATCACCACAAGTGGTGCTCTTGGTTGTCTGAATTTTAGCTTTTTATGTGCCTGGTTCTGAGTTATGCTGACTGGCTTTGCTGCGCCTTAGCTATGCTGCAGTGTTATTTCTGATGTGGGTAGTTTTTAAATTATGCCAGTGTGCTCAGAGCATAACAGTAGGTTCCCTTTTTACTCTGTGCATATACATCTAAATACATAGGTAGAGAATCCAAGGATTGAACAGGCCTGGAGACTAAGTTGCTCTTTTACCCAAGAGCTGATCTCTCTAGATCAGGGCCAAGTCACGTTGCCAGGGCAGCGTGGGAAGAAGTACTGGGCTCTGTTGCTGCCCATGTTGTGCCTGTTCTCTGAACTCATATGGGACCCTGCTCTCCAGGCTGTCAATTCAGCTCCACATCCAGAAGCAAACTTTTAAAAGATATAATCAGTAAAAAATTGATGACTCCAGCCTTTACCCCCCACGGATGAAAGGGAAGAGATTGCAAAGCATGTCTGATTGCCTTGAGGGAATAATGACAACATTCTTAGTTATGGGGCAGGTGACCAGTCTGTACTTGGACACCTGTAACTCCCAGGTTCTTATGGGTAAGGGTGGAAATGTCCCTCTCTCAAGTGTGTGTTCACGTACACCTGCAGACTCCTCTTTGACCTCCCACTTCCAGGCAAAGACCAAGAATTATAATGCTGCACTCAAGCCCCATGAAGCTCTCTTGTAATGCATTTTCTTTCCACCTGTCCTAATCTTAGGGTTGGTTGGGGGATAAACCAGCCCCGGTGAAGTTAGAGCAGCCTCCAACTTCCAGGGACTGGGGACTGTGCTGCTGGCCCAGGATTGCTGAAGTACATTGTTCTCCATCTCGCCACTGCTGCGCTGGCCACACCCTCTGTACCAAGAAGTGAGGAGCAGGTGGTGTAAAGCTCACTGTGCAAGTTTTGCAGGGCTGAGCATTCACCCAGCAAGGGGAATCCTCAGTTTCCCACATAGGCCAGACTACAGGCTTCTTTTGTGCCACTCTGGAAGCACAAAGGAACCTTGATGGGTGCCAAGGACTTTCCCCCCATCTTTGTAACCAACCCTCTCCCTTCTGGAGGAGCAGCCACAGCATTAACTTTCTGCTTCGGGGTAATGTAGTGATGCTGTTCAGACCCCCTACGGGAAGTCAAGTAGTCTGCACAATCCCATAACTTAACCCTATTTTCATTCATTTGCTGGATTTGCTCTGGATGAGCATAGACTATCATACTTTACCTTCAAAATGTGTTTTATTTTGTTTTTCCTAATCAAACTTGCCAGGCCCCTGTCTCATCACGCGAATTAGCCCCTTTTGATGAGTTGGAAACAAAAATATGTTTGCAAATCAAAAGATGTTTTTAAACAGAAGGAACATACATGCTTGACAATTGCCCTGTGTTTATGCAGAAACTGTTCTGATTGCCTGTCTTTTGATAATAACATATTGTGGAGCAATGCAATAATAACTAGGAAACAAAACTGAACCTGGTAGTCATGGCTTTCCTACAGAAGACAATACAATGTTTTCTAGAATACTCCCTGAAATGAAATGCACATGAAAGTCTGGAAAGAAAAGAAGGTGGTAACCCCAGAGAATTTGCCTGTAAAACAGGCTTTAATGACCTTCCAGGAAAGCTTGTTTTCCCTGAAACAAAACCAAAGGGAAATGAAATACATTAAACTGGGTTTAAATGATGTCAGAGTGATGATATAAACAAATCCAGGAAACAAATAATTTTGTGGGTTTAGTTTAAAATAAATGTTTACAGCTGAGTAAGTTAAAGAAGATGCATTCTTCTTTCCCTTAACGTTTCCCGGTGTTTTAAATTGTGTGTCATGAACCCTTAGGGCTAAATGGGAATCTAGGCCTGGTCCCCACTAAGCCCCCACTTTGGACTAAGGTACGCAAATTCAGCTACATTAATAACGTAGCTGAATTCGAAGTACCTTAGTCCGAACTTACCGCGGGTCCAGACGCGGCAGGAAGGCTCCCCCGTCGATGCCGCGTACTCCTCTCGGCGAGCTGGAGTACCGGCGTCGACGGCAAGCACTTCCGGGATCGATCCCAGAACATCGATTGCCTGCCGCCGGACCCTCCGGTAAGTGAAGACGTACCCTAACAGTTCTCATTGTTCTCAAGATGCTATCTGGAAAGAGTGCTGTTCCATTGCTAGGCACTGGGCACTTTTGAAAAAATGGCCACTTTTTTTAAGTAGCTAAATGGGAGTGGTCGGGTATGGAGCTTTTTGGAAAACCTGGCCCTAAGATACTAACATGCTATTTTTTATACTGCTTTTTTAAGAGAACCTCTTTGTAAAAGGGAAGGCAGATTACCATGCCAGTCATATATCCTTCACAGCAGAAATGAGGGGCTCATCCTTCCACAGCCAACTTACCAGTTGAAACCCTCCAAAGGCCCTTTTAATGCATTCACAAGCATGTTTACCTGATCCTGTGCTTATTTACTGAAGTGGTTTTTCAGTAGAGATTTGTGAAGTCCATGATTACATAGAAACGTATAACAACCTACGGATTATATCACTGGGATGAGTACATAGACATTACATGGTGAACAGAGAGTGAGTGGCAGTCGAGCTTATTTAGCACACACCTGCGTAGGAATAGGCCAGCTGAGAGAAGACATTTTCCATGCACAAACTCCAAATCATTACAGAATTATAATGAGGCCCCAGTTCCAGAATAAAGCAGCTAAAAGAATAAGTTTACAAGGGCACGAAAATGTAAAATAAAATAAAAAATGTAAAGGAATACATCTGCTTAAAAGGAATACACTTCTGTAATAGCTTTACTCTGGGTCACTCATCTTAGACGTGGTGTTTGTTAGCCAGTGAGATTGTTGCTCCCTTGCCCAAGTCATTTGTTACAGACGTTACATGACTTACCCAACGTTCTTCAAAAGAAACCAAGCAGCACCTTCTGAGCTATCTGTGAAATCTTCCCGTGGGTGTCATTTGGACCTACCCCTTTCAGGCCAGGAAACAGGAGCCCTGAATATTTTAGTTGCAATATTCAAGACACATATTAAAACTGAAGTAACACAATTTCACATCCTCTTCCACCCATCCTCAAGTTCCATTTCTCACTGCGTCCCAGAAAGGGGCATTTTTAGTGGTTAAAAGACAAAGATCCCACGGACCCCAGTGTTAGAAATTCTCAAGGCCTCCAGCAGGAATGCTTAGAATAGCATTTATTTCACTTTCCTTACTAGTATTAAAGGCTAGTGCTTAAAGCAGATGGTGCAAATAAGTGAGCCCTCAAGAAAATGTTTTAATTTGGTGTATTGGGGCGGGGCGGGAAATGAGCTCTCTATTCTCTGTGACCTAGAGAGGGATCCAGTGTCCCCACTAGTTTTTTCCCTTCTTTGTCTTCTCCCTCACAAAGCTCAGGGGCCCTCCACCACAAAAGGAGATCAAACAGCACCCTTTGGAGCCCAGCTTGTATGTCCTTGTTTTAAAATGGCACACGTGTTGCAAGTGAAGATTGAAGGACATTATTGTTTCCTAGAAAACATCCAGACTGACATAACATCAGCATGTTATGTTGTTACCCAAGGTGGCAGTGATGTATCATAGCATTGCGTAGTGGCGTTGGTGGAGGTGAGGGGATGTGACACTATGGCTCAGCATCAGGCCATGACCTGTTTGTCCCAGAGAACAAACTTTAAAATGGTGGCAGCCCAAATGCCACTCCTGAATCAGCCATTGCTGAATGTTTGAAGGGAGATCTGGTCTGAACGCAACACCTGCAAGACACTTCCTCCCATCACCTCCTTGCAAATTCAATACAGTGCCTTGCTCTGGGTCTGTTTCCTTCCACCTATACTGGCTCAGGGTATATACAGTGAACTGAACACGGCCACTTAGCCATGGCCCCACACCTACAGGAACCATGTGCTTCTTCATACGTAAAACAGCTGCGTTTGGGGTCTTTATCTGACTTTGGCAAAACCTATGAGAGCTTCTATTCTCCATGAATTAAGAGCTGTAATGGCTAAGGCCTGGTCTACACTAGGAAATTAGGTTGGTATAACTATGTTGCTCAGGGGTGTGAACAATCCATACCCCTGAGTGACACAGTTAAACTGATGTACCCCCTGACCCTAGACGGCACTGGGTCAATGGGAGAATTCTCCAGTCGACCTACCTACTGCCACTCTGGGAGGCATAGTACCTACACTAATGGGAGAGCCCCTCCCGTTGTTGTAGGTAGTGTCTTCACTGAATCCCTATAGGAATGCAACTGCAGAGGTGCAGCTGTGTCACTGTTGTGGTTTATGTGTAGACATAGTCTAATGCTTCTGTTTGTGAAGAGAAGGCAAATATTTTAATATCAGCGTGGGCACCCCTTGGTCTTTATAGTAAAAGAGATGGAGGAAAAACTTCAAACTACCAAAACTTGGAGAAATAGACACCTTAGCTCCAGGGAGACACTTTCCAAGGAGCTTTAGAATTAGTGATGCCTTCTGTCAAATGCTTTCCCTAGCAGAGGTTGCTGGTCTTATGTCACTCACTGCTGGTTAGTTCCAGATTGTAGGGCCCCAAGAAATAGTGCCACATTGGTGTAATCTGGTTCCCTCAGCCCGTCTTTACAAACGTCATGCTCCCACATTGTGGGCTGTGGAACTCCTTTAGAGATTTCCGTAGGTACGGGAATCGCTGCCACTCTGCTCTCCCAAGGTCTCTGTCCTGACACGTTGCTCAGCAAAGTGGTATTGGATGATTTGAGATCTCATTGACAGCAGTGAATGGGGTGTTTGTGCAATGAGGTGAGTTGTTTTTTGCAGCAGAATGGTGGAGAAACAGCTGTCACATTTTAGTGGATTCCATGAAGTCCCAGTCCTGGGTGGCTGGTGGCATCCTTGAGCAGGTCCGATGGCACTGGGAGACAGGCTGGGTCCGCCTGAAGCTGTTTATGGAACGCCTTAGGGAGCCCAGTCGCTTCCAGAACCTTAGTTGTGGTTCGCTGGCATCCTCTGGGTGGTAGGGCATGCACTCGTGTGGCCCATAGCGGGCCTGGTCGAGTGCTGCTGGTTTGCAGAGAGTGATGAAGATGAGACAGGTAGCCAGGAGGAGAAAGATGCAGATGAGTGCGATGATAATAGGCAAAGGGTCTGGCTTCTCCCCTGGGCGCATAGGACTTAGTGGGACCAACTTGGTGGTGGTTACAAGGAATCCAAGGATACTAGGTGTTGGAGAGGTCTCATTCCCAACATCCTCTGTGTTCATCTTTCCTGCAATGCAGAAGATTATCAGAAATAAGATGATTTAAACTATTACCATCTAGAAGCTGTTCTGTAGCTGAGGTAAAATTGACTGATGGCCTCAGTCCATAGAGGTGCACACATCACCAAAACCACCCTCATGACTAGTGCCAGTTAGCACTCATGCGGGTAACATCAGCAAGGAGGACAACGACTACTTGGGATTAGAGATGGAATGACCTTGTTATCCTTAGAGGATGGGTCCTCCAGAACTGGGCTGAGGCACATCAGTGGGCCAGTGTGTGAGATTCATGTCTTATACGTGTTCCTTGGTTAAAGAGAAGACTTCAGTTTGCTAGGCTGCCAACCCAGCACCTTTCACCAGTACTAAAATGCACCTAAAAACATGATGCAGGAAGCTTCCACTGGCCCCAGTAAAAGTGAGGGTAAGGGAAGTTTCCATGAGGCCCATCATCACATGGGCAAAGTGCACCTCTTTGCATTCCACTCGTAACTCTGACACCTTCTAACAAGCAGCTGGCTTTTTATTTTTAAGAAATTGAATTACCCTGGCTGATAGTCCAGAGTTTGGACTCTCTAGAAATGAAGTACGGGGCTGGAAGCCTGTGAGAATGAGGTTATGAAACTGTTTGTTCCAATACACCAGCAGGGACAATGCAACAAAAGGTACCCTATTGTGGGATTTAGATCTATTAAATACAGTTTCTGTGCACTGAACTAAAATACAAGATATAAAACAACAGAGCCCCCTGACAGGAATATCTGTTAAAGGGAATATATAGCCACATACTGGTATGTGGAGCAAAATGCACCCCTCCCCCATTGCCCCCGGTAATTAGCATGTCACATCTCTAGTGCTGCTATTCCAATAGAGCTCCATTATGTAAAGCTCAGCAGCGAAGAGTAAGGAAGGCAGGGCCAGTGCAAGGAAGTTTCCCGCCCTAGGCGAAACTTCCACGTTGCTCCCCCCCCCCAGCCCTGCAGCAGCTCCCCGCCCTCCCCCTCCGCCCTGAGGTGCCCCCCGCCGTGGCAGCTCCCCCCCGCTGAGCCGTGCGGCAGCTCCCCACCCCAGCTCACCTCTGCTTCGCCTCCTCCCCGAGCACGCCGCCCCCGCTCTAATTCTCCTCCCCTCCCAGGCTTGCGGCGCCAAACAACTGATTGGCGCCACAAGCCTGGGAGGCGGGAGAAGTGGAGCAGTGACGGCGCGCTCGGGGAGGGGGCATAGGAATGCTGTAAAAAAAAATGAGGGGCACCGCTTTTTGGCACCCCCAAATCTTGGCGCCCTAGGCAACCGCCTAGTTTGCCTAAATGGTAACCACTAGAGCTGGTCGAAACATTTCCATCAAAACATTTTTAAACAGAAAATGCCTTTTCAATTCATCAGAATTTTTCATCAAATATAATTCAGGGTTTGGGGGAAAATTTTGGATTTTTTCAATGAAACTCCAGAAAATGTTGCTACCAAGGCTATTCTAAAGGCATTTAGTACAACCATGCAGCTATGTGAACTCAGTCTCAAACACTCATTTTAACATTCGATTGTATTTCTTTTCATCACTGAGCTGCTTAGATTTTCAAGAAATATAAGGGCTGGGTAAATATTTTTAAAATTATTATTAATTGGTTTATTATAATTATATTACAGTAGCCCTGAGAAGCCCCAACACAGTAAATAATACATGGGGCCATATAGTGAACAAGAAGGAGAAAACAAAATCTTAAATAAGCAGTTCATCAAGTGAGGACTGTCTATCCTGTGCACTGAATGGGGCAGGGTTGCTGTGGAAAAAATAGTTTGTAATCATGTCATTTAAGACCCTCACATAATGCATATGCACAGGCAACCTTAATTCTGGCATTTTCTTGGTTTTGAGTGCTAGACTTTGCAAACTTAGTAATGTTATTTTAATGTAGTTTTTATGGATAACGTCCTTGTTTTTTTTTTTTAAAAAAAAACACACAACGCGAACTCAAAAAACAGAAATTCCATCATGTGGCATCAAAATGACACCCACATGCATTGTCAGCGGGGATGGAATCAACCGCATGGACCTGAAGTAATTGATAGCAATAGTAGGTTGTCATCCTATATGTGGATGAGCAGAAGAGGGAGATGGGACTCTTTCCCAGTGGGTTTCATAGATATTACTGTGATTTTTTTGAAAGGCTTATAACATGGCCAAATTGAGGCAGATTTTCATGGGGATGGCAAAGGCACAATCCCTGACAGAAAGGCCATCTCCTGCCAAATTTCAAGTCTTTGCTCCAAAGGGGAGCTAGAGCTTTTCAGAGAAAAGGTCTCAAGAATTTAACATGAGCAAAACAAAGTATTTTTCCATAGCCTCGTTCCCAGAAATGGCTGACCCATTTTGGCTGAAATTTTCCAAACAAATTCAGTCTGAGGCAGACATCCAGTAGAGAAAATGTCAGCCCAGATGGTTGAAGTTTGACAAAGTTATAAGTAAGTGAAAACAGGGACTTATAATGCAAAATGCCTGGTACACTTAATAATAGGCAAGGCTGCCCCCTGCCTATAATAAGCAAGACAGACAAAGGAAGTATTGTTATCCCCATTTTACAGATGGGGAACTGAGGGACAGAGAGATTCTGTGGCTTGTCCAACATCACACAGGAAATCTGTGGCAGAGCAAGGCATTGTACCTAGATCTCCTGATCCCGTTCAATGCCTTAGCCACAAGACTATCTTTTTCTCTCTTTGTCTTTACAACCGTTTTTCATATCATGCTAATGAGTTAGTTTCCGTCAAAATTTTTACACCTTAGCCAGCTTATAAAAATATGTCCCCAGCCACGCCCCCTACACTGAGGACCAGTAAAGGAGTTAGCTTAGGAGCAGCTACAGCAGTTCGGTATCACTCTGGAATCCCCCATGCTAGTGGAATCCTTCACAAGCCATCTAAGCCAGCATTATTGTTGCTTTGCATTGCCAGAGCAGTGCAAAGCAGCCATAGCTAGGCCAACCTCTGGCCCACAGATAAGAGTTAGCCTGCAGTGGGTGGTTTTCAGTGGAATTGCTGGTAGCCATTGTTAAAGAGGCAACTCGCAGGTGTAAAAGTCAGTGGAGGGACTTAACTATATAATGAATTTATCCAAATGAAAGTTGAATCAAGCAACATGCACAGAACGATATAGGATATTTCCCATGTATATCCTTGATGATTTATATACGAAGCTAACATTTAAATGGCTGTTTCTATAGAAGCTTGAGGCTTATGCTGTTGCAACAGTCATGGTGGACAGTTATCAAGATGGCTGTAGAGGAGCTATCCAACTCACAGTCTAACTCCCGATTTCTGTGAGAGAAGCAGGAAAAAGTGAGTGTGCTAAGTCATGCTTACTTGCAGCTTTTAGTTTAATCCCTACATCCAATATAGAAAATCCATTCTGCAGGTGAACTACACTATATACTGACACCAGTGACACTGAGAGTTGGAAAAATATTCTGCTGCATATTTCTACAGAGATTAAATCACTATTGCAAAATGTTTGCTATGCAAATACTCTAGGTACTAGAATGGCACAATATGCAATCATAACATTTTTAAATACATGAAAATATAAAAACCCACAATTTTTTAAATTGTCTATAAAGCTTTAAGGCATATCTATTAATTATAATAAAAAAGACAACAGCATTTTACATAAATGCACTCTCTCTCTCAATCATTAAGCAATCACATTATATTCCAGCATTAATAGTGACTTAACCAACAAGTCCCTAAAAATACTTGTGACTGACGGTGTCTATTTAGTATGATGAAGAACATATGGTGAGTGACTAGACTTAAGATTCAATGTACACAGCTATAATTCAGTCCCCCTGTGACACTGTATCAGAATCTCATTCCCCTGGATCGCTTCTTAGGCCCATTTATCTTACTAAATGTCATGTCAGATCTGAGGAGGTCCCTTCCCCCATCAGTAGAAGCCCTTTTTCAGGTTGGTAAGATATGTGTTTGCTTTTGTTTCAGCCTCTGCCCTTCCCGGTCTGTCTAGTAGTGGTTCTTATGAAAGAGGTTTATTCACAATTCTTTCAGATGGAGAAACGTCCCTCAATACATGTAGGGAAAAGCCCCCACATTCCCTGTAGTTTCCAAAGCTGCCCTGCTGCAGCCAAAGCAGCTCAAACTTCACCTGGAGAGCTCCAAGAAAACCACATGAACCGAATTACCTACACAAGATCAGATTATTTCCTTTAGCATGTGGCAAAGTGAAGGGTCAGTAGTCCTCTTCACAAAGTTCAGATGTGCTTCTGAAGGTTTCCAGCTGCCTACCTTCAGTGGAAAGTTTTTTCATGTTAAAAAATGCAAACTTTCCAGACTTCACACCCCTCACCCTGGCATCACTGCAGTGCTACCACAACTCCATTGGAGAAGTGGCTGAGGGCCCCCAAGGGATACCACCAGGATTATTGTCAGTGTTCACCAGAGAGTGACCCAAAGCACTCCTTTCACATGGCCTCAGTGGCAATTCCATTTCCAGCCATCCAGGGGAGTGAGGGAGGTTTTGAGTCATTTTCCTTCTTCCACTGACTGAGTCAGTTGGGGTATTCTCAGCATGATTCACAGGGTTCTGGCACACATGAACACTACCAGAGATTATTCTTGCCAGCTGTTGTGATTCTGTTGCAAATCTTGCAATATTTGGTATTTTTTCTTAAGAACCCAGTCCCTGGATTCAAGTCATTACATGAGACTCTCAGCTTTCCACACACAAAAAAAGAAGAAAGGAAGAAAGACAAAGAAAATTCCTAGCCTTCACGGTTGCAGAGCCAAGCTTGAAAACATGAACCCATGTACAGCACAGAGGTTCAAAAACCAGAAAGCAAAGAAAAAGAAACCAAAATGTGTTAGATTTTAAGCCAATTTCATTTGTGGAGACCTGTCTCAAGAGCTTTGAATTCTTGCGCTTGACAGTATAGAGCGCTGCACAGACAATATCCAGTACCTCAGGCTGAGAATACACTAAGGGATTTGCAAACATACGTCACTTGTGCTAGCAGCTGTAGGCCATATTCTGCTCTTGGTTACAACCAGTGTCCTTGCAACTCCCCTGACGTGAATAGAGCTACTCCAAATTTACACTGCTGTAATTGAGTCCATTTGGCCTCCGAGCTCTGAACTGAAGGGTGGAATCTCTCTGATAAATCAGACAACTTTGTGCACAGTCTGTATTGCCATTATGTCTATTTTCCTCCACTTTAATGTCCACTCCCAATTTAATGTCCACTGTTATTTTCCTGAGACAGTGTATTGATTTCCCTTCTCCCGCCAAAGCCTGCTGAATGCTCATCCTAATCCACAGGTAAACTAAAACAGACTCACAGGTCTGAGAAGAAACATTCCTGCTCTCTTTCTGCAGGTCCTCTCCATATCTCATCCTTTCCATCCCTAATTGCTTGTACCTGACAACTCTCTCATCCCTTCCCCAGTTGCATGCCCTTCTCTCTCTCTCTCTCTCTCTCTCTCTCTCTCTCTCTGAGCTGGTGTTGCCAGAGCCTGGACCCCAAACCAAGCTAGTGCTGGGAACTGCTGTGTGGTAACCACTAGAGTGAAGGACTTCCCATGTTAATGGCTTTCAGAGCAGAAAGGGGAACCTCCCCCATATACCACATACTAAGCGGGACACTTTGCTACCACACAAAGTCAAAGGCCTTCATCAGATCACTGTTCAGTGCAGGGGAAATGGCTGTTGTGGGTAACAGACATATTCAGGCCAGCGCTGCAGCTAGCAATTTGAAATTAGTTTTGTACTACTGCTGAGCAAATTGTGCCTGATATATATAAAATTGGCATGTATCCATTTGAATTGAAAGTGGAATTCAATTTCGCCACATACACAACTAGAGGTGGCAAATAATTTAGAATTTAATGTATTTATTTTTTAAATCTCATGAAATTAATAGGATACGTTATTCTGTAAATATGTTAACAAAGCATTTGCCCAGCAGTATTTTTAAACATACTAGCCACTTCTTTTCCCCCCAGCCCTGCCTGCGTACCAAAGTTACCATTCTGTGATTGCTCCCACGGCAGGCACAATTAGCTAGTGAAATCCAGCAGTGTTAATAAAAGGCCTGTTGAAGAAAAATCAATCTGCCAGTAACCATGCAAAACATTGCCCCTATCTGATTAAATATAGTATGAAGTGACTGGCATACACCCATGATTCAGACTCAGATCACATCTTTGTAGCACATAGATCAGGGGTTCTCAAACTGGGGGTTGGGACCCCCTCAGGGGGTCGTGAGTTTATTACATGGGGGGGGGTCGTGAGCTGTCAGCCTCCACCCCAAACCCCGCTTTGCCTCCAGCATTTATAATGGTGTTAAATATATAAACAAGTGTTTTTAATTGGTAAGGGGGGTCGCACTCAGAGGCTTGCTATGTGAAAGGGGTCACCAGTACAATAGTTTGAGAACCACTGACACAGATGAAGATTGTGAAGGGTTTCATTTTGTAAAATGTTCACAACAAAAGTGAAAAAATCATAGTTTTGGAACATAATAAGGAATGGAACAAAAAGTTCCTCCCCTCGATCTCACCAAATAGCAGGTCTGGGGTGGGTTTGTGCATTTTTACAGTCGTTTTCACAAGTTCTCATCACCTTTTCTGATCTTTTGCTAGGAGAAAGTCGTTTTCAGTGGCTTGTGCACTTGTGACACAGCGCTGAAGAAAAGAGGCTTTCCTCTTCCCTTCTCATTGTATCTTGAAATTGGTGAACGCTAGGAAAGTGTTCCCAGCTCTGCTTAATATGCAAAAAAAACCTGCCCTCCCAAAAAAAGCCTTTCACCTGTCTGGAGAAGGATGTAAAATTCAGTGGCTCAGTTTTGTACTAACAAGCACAAAGTTTCAGAAAACTCAGTATTAAAACCCTACCTGCAGATCAGTAAGTGATACATTCACAGAGCTGTTTCCCTCCTCCATTGTTGGGATACCCCAGCAAACAGACAGAGACAATGATCATGAATGATCAGGTTTGACACTGACCACCTTATTTTAGCAGCATCCCAGACCATCTCACACCCTCATGCCCTGGCTGCTTTAAAGCCTTTTGCTCCAGATCTTTGTGAAATCAAATCAAACTTGAAAGATGGGAAGAGGGGATAGGCTGTCCAGATTAGAAGGACCTGAGAGCACTGACCTTTCCCTTAGAAGCTGTCAAGAAATGCTGCATAACACAGGCTGCAGGATAGCTCTTCAGAGTTAGCGCAGATCATTGATTGATCATTTCCCCCCTTGTGTGCTTCTACAGCTGCTGTTATCTTTTCAGGACAATCCCATGAGGCTGCAGCCGGTCCCCTGGCTTTGTACCTCTCTGACTAATACTCAAGCAGCACAGGGGTGTCTCCTTCTCCTGTCTTTTCCCTCTTGCTGCGCGCCCTTCCATAGCTCTCTGTTGTCTTCCAGTCCCTTACTTCTTGGGGGAGGGGTAGAGGGGCATAAGGTAGGATGGGGGGAGAGGTGGCAGCTAGGATGGGAATAGCAGGAACAGACAAAGCCAGAACAACTTAAATGAACCAGCCAAACCTACAGAGCTCCTGCACTTTAGAATCAACAAACTCATTTGGTCATTCCTTAGGATTGTGTATTTTTTTTAAAAAAAAAAATTTTTTTTTTGAGGTTTGGATGTAGTCCCTTTAGGAAAGGGATATTGGATTAAATTGTAATTCTTTGAGCAGCTCTCACCTTCCCCTGCAGAAAGTTTGAATGGTACAGTCTGCTGGCTAGATGCTATTCACTGAATGCCAGCCTTTAGGTTACTCTGGGAGCCGATTTGGGATCAGCAGCTGGGGGAGGGGGAGGAGTGGAAGCAAGCCTCTTTCCTTTGCACTCTCTTCTTCTCTCTCAAACACACTTACTCTTCCACTCTTTTCATTCTTCTATTTTCCTTTCCTCAAAATAATTCCCTAATCTTTCTTTGCTTTTTCTTTCTCCCGCTTAACTCTCTCTCCTTTTACTACCTGTTTTTAGCCTCACTCTTCTGTCCTGTATCTATTGGTCCCTCTTTTAAAGGTAACCTGCAAAAGGGAAATTCTTTGTGTATTCTTGCTGCTTTTTGATATACAAGGAAGCCCTGACAGTTTTTTTTAAAGGTGGCTTTTCCCTGCTTTCTCCTTTAGAAATACCAGAAGTATCTCGTCTTGTCTTGTCAGTTTGTTCTGGAGCACTCACCACAGGACTGGCTGCAAAAGAAGGAATGTTGTATCTTTCAAAAGAGAGCTTTTCTCCCAAGTGTTTCCACCCTTTTGAATTAAATGGGTTTTAACATTTAAGCAGTCTAACGAAATAGCCCTGCCCCTCTCAGCTGCTCAGCTTTGTCTGTTGTTACTTGTGATGTCCTAATCCTGCTGCTTCTCCAGTCCACAACAGAATCTTTCGGGAGAGAACAGGGAAGACCAGATCTAAATTTCTAATGTGGAAAACAAGCAGAAAAGGTCACAAATAGTTGTGGGCAAGTTGCCTTTAGCAGCTTTAAAGCAGGATTTTCATACTGTAGAAAACTTTAAAATCTATCTTATTAGGAAAGTGGATTTTGGTTTTGTGCCTTTCCTACATTTTGAGAAGTATCAAATGTATTTGGGCCAGATTGTTCCACCTTCATTCCCCAGGAGTAGTAGCTTACTGCACAAGTAGCTTTTGTTGAAATATATGGGACTATTTGAGGAGTAAATTACTACTCAACATGAAAAAGGATATTTGAATCTGACTGTCTTTGTTTAACCAAATATCCCCCCCCCCCCCCCCCCGCCCACCTTCCATTCTCCTTATTCCTCTGCTTAACATCCATAATGCTGGATTTGTTGCTTCACCGCTATTTTAGTGGCATCACAAGCACCTGATTGCGACTTCACCAGAAGTTCCAGCAGAGGGAGAAGCTGGGCAGTGCAGCCGAACAAGTTTATTGAAAACAAGCAGTTTAACAAATGCAGATGGAAGCCAATCGCTTTAAAGCCAAAGCTCTCTCTTTTCACCTGCTGACCCATTTTGCACATTTCCCTACAGGGCATACCTGCCCTTGTGGCTTTATCAAATAACCTGGGATGAGCTGTGAAAAAACATCCTGTGCAGAAGGTGGATGAGAAAAGCTTTCTGGGTGGGATTTTCACCTTGGCCAAGGAGATTTGGATGCCCAATTCCTGTTAATTTCTATGGGCTTTGAAAATCCCACCTTTTTGTCTTCACTGTAAAACTGAAATCTTTTTCCCATTACACACACCCACTGCTTGGCGGCCCAAGGAACTGCATTAAACTCTGCTAAGAATCTTTATCTTCTTCCCTTTCCTCTGGTTTTCCTCACCACTGCCCTCTTCTGACTCCTCTCCTTCGTTCAGCTTTTCTGAGAAGGGACCTCCAGTGTCTTAGAAGGCAAGCTGATATCACCACTTAGACATTCTGGATATGCTTAGGAATGATCAGCCGGCGGAAATAGATCTTTGATTCACACTGCCCTCTTTTTATCTGGTTTGTCAGATCCAGGCATGGTAACAGAGAGCCAATGCAATCCTGTCCCAGAAATGAGCTCACAGACTCAAAGCCTGATGGCACAGGCATGTTAAATAGTTTGCTTGGCAGGAAAGTCAAAGCTGCTTGAAATGTGAGCTTTCCCCCCATGTCATTACTAATTTGAAAATAGTTTCAGGTCACCCCCAAAATATGCTATATTTTACACACTTTTAACTTGGAAATAGGTCCCCTTTTCAGAGAAAATGAGCTCACAGGTAAGTAAAAATTGGCCCAGACCAAGCTAAGGTTGGTTTTGAAAATCAGACCATGCCAGGATAGCTGAGAAGGCAGCAAAGTGCATTGCCAGCCCTTTGCCAGCTGAAAAACTAGCTTTGTGCTTGCAGTTAGAAGTGTCTAACAATCATGTATTTCTCAGCATGGAGGAGAGGGAATGGGAGCGCTTTGAATTGTGCTATAAGGTGAGTGTCCGGGGGATATGGACTGGACAGGCATCAAGGAGGAGACATGGGTCTGAGTGTGACACAAGAAGGAAAGCTGGACGATTTGAGGTTGTGGTGTCAACATTTGCAAAAGTGGCCACTAACTTGGTCTGTCTTCACTTTTTGGGTGCTCCATTGATGGCACCTAGGACCCGACTTTGAGGTTCTGAGAGCCTGTGCTTCCTATTAATGTCATTTAGAATTGGGGCTGCTTTGAAAACCAGCCCAAAGGCGTCTGAAGCTGGACACCCATGAATTGCGGCACCCCAATGCAGTGGCCGCTTCTGATCATTTGGGCCTTACATCTGTTTTGCAACAAGGCAAAATAAAATCCTTTGTTTAATGCCATTTTTGGAGTTTTTGTTGCATATCCCCTTTCTGCTTTGTTAAACCAGAATATTCAGCAATATTTGCAGCCAAAACATACAGCCTTGACAGAATGAAACCTTTATACCTACATGGCAAAACACCAAGAAAAATGTTTGAGAAATTCCCCAAATTCCTGCGCATTCATGCCTTTTTTTCACCTCAGTCATTTTGCAAAGCAATAGCCACAATTTACACTTGTTTTTCTTCTGCATATTGGGGAAAGAGGGGCATTTGTTTCTCTCCTTGAAAGGAAATTTAAAAAATTTGATTCATCTGGTGTAGGAGGCATTAGACACTCATGCCCTCCACCCCCTCAGTATCCTGCTTGAAGGCTGCTAATAGCTTTGATGTTGGCAGATTTGCTGTAGCAGCTCTGAAGGTCAGGCAGAGGCGGAGCAAGAAGGATGTTTGGGGGTGGGTTCCTGGAAAGTGCTCATGGGGAGGGGAAACTCTGCAGTGTTCCATAGAAACACCAGGTGGACCCATTATGTAAAGTCTCCCCAAGTGTTTGGCAACATTTCATTCAACACTGTATATCTAGGACATAGGAATTATCCTCCCGTGATCCATCCAGTGAAGTAACTTGTCTCTGATACTGGCCAGAACCAGATGCTTCAGAGCACAATGCAAAAAAATCCATAATGGACAATTATGGAATAACCTGCCCAGAAAGGACATTCCTTCACAATCCCCTCAACTAGGGTTTGTTTTTGCGCTAAACCATAAGGGGTTATATTGCCTGTATATAGCATAATATATATACTATATCCTACCTAATGTAACTGTGGATAGTCTCATCATCTTCATGAAGCTTTTATGATAGCTCTATGATTTGAGTCCATGATTTGAGTCCAAAGGTTGCTGGCTCTATTGCATAAATAATATTTCTTTCTATCAGTTTTAAATTTTCTGCCATTTAAGTTAATTGACTGTCACCTTTATTTTGCATTATGGGAAAGGTCAGGTGAGTGCTCCTATTTACCCTTTTGTATACCATTCACTACTGTATACTTCCGTCATTCCCCATCTTATTCATCCCCAGTCTAAACTAAGCAGCCCCAGTCTCTCTTCATCTGGAAGTCGTTCTATGCTGATAGTCATTTTTGTCACCCACCTGAGCACCTGCTCTGTTTCTGCTGTATCTTTTTAGAGATAGGTTGACCAGAACTGAACACAGTACTCCAGGTGATGGCATACCATAGACATATATTATGTCATTATAACATTTGCAGTGTTATCTTCTATCCTATTGTTTATGTATAATCTAACAGTCTGTCTGTTTCTTGACAGCAGCTGCTGCACATTAAGCAGAGGTTTTCATTGAGCTGTCTGTAGTGACACCCAGGTCTTTTTCCCAAATCATTAGAACAATGTGTTGGAGAAATTCAACTTATTTCTTCCAGTGTGCATTTCCTTGCATGTGTCAAGAATAAATTTCATCTGTCATCTTGCTGCCAGTTCCCCGAGCTTTATTAGGTCCCTCTGAAGTTCTTTGGCATCTTCGCTAGTCTTAGCTAACCTAAATTATTTTGTGTTATCTATAGATGTTTCCCCCTTTTCCAGATAATTGACAAATGTGTTAATGAACATCAGGCATGTGGAACCTTGGGGTACCCAATTAGCTTAGGCTAATTATATATATCATAGGACTGGAAGGGACCTCGAGAGGTCATCTAGTCCAGTCTCCTGCACTCATGGCAGGACTAAGTATTATCTAGATCATCCCTGACGGGTGTTTGTCTAACCTGCTCATAAAAATCTCCAATGATGGAGATTCCACAACTTCCCTACGCAATTTATTCCAGTGCTTAACCACCCTGACAGTTAGAAAGATTTTCCTAATGTTCAACCTAAACCTCCCTTGCTGCAATTTAGCTCTTGTCCTGTCCTCAGAGGTTAAGAAGAATAGTTTTTCTCCCTCCTCCTTGTAACAACCTTTTATGTACTTGAAAACTTATCATGTCCCCTCTCAGTTTTCTCTTTTCCAGACTAAACAAACCCAATTTTTTCAAGCTTCCCTCACAGGTCATGTTTTCTAGACCTTTAATCATTTTTGTTGCTCTTCTCTGGACTTTCTCCAATTTGTCCACATCTTTCCTGAAATGTGGTGCCCAGAACTGGACACAATACTCCAGTTGAGGCCTAATCAGCGTGGAGTAAAGAGGAAGAATTACTTCTCGTGTCTTGCTTATCACACTCCTACTAATACATCCCAGAATGATGTTCGCTTTTTTTGCAACAGTGTTACACTGTTGGCTCATTTAGCTTGTGGTCCACTAGGACCCCCAGATCCCTTTCCGCAGTACTCCTTCCTAGGCAGTCATTTCCCATTTTGTATGTGTGCAACTGATTGTTCCTTCCTAAGTGGAGTACGTTGCATTTGTCCTTATTGAATTTCATCCTATTTACTTTCTGCCATAGGCAGAGCAGACCAAGAAGCGACACTTCCTCTCTCACATTACAGAGCAACAGAAAGGTCTAGCTTAAAACTTAAACCATAGTTGAGCTGAGATTTCCAGATGGGACAGGCACCTCTGATTCTGAACCCATTGGGAAATGGGGACATTTAAAGATGTGCCCCTGTGACCCAGAGGACTTGGGGAAACAAGACAATCCTGTGTACTGAGGACTGTTGCTTTTGGCCTTGCATAAGAGCAGGAGAAGGAGATAGCTTTTGGTACAATCTGAAAATCACTGGCCTTCACTGGCTTCTTTTTTCTTTTCAAAGGTGAAAGCCACAGATGCGGATGAAGGTGTTAATGGGAGAGTGTGGTACAGGATTGTCAGGGGTAAGTCTAGGTGCCTCTTTGCAACAGAGAATCGTGTGTCCATGTGATTTGGTTAACTGAAGTTTTGCTATCACCTTTTGGCCGGATAAGCACACTGGCAAACTTGCATGATGTAACTATTTCATCACATTGTGGCCTTCTTTGGCCTGCCCTACAGCTAACAGAAACACCCCTTTCCCTATATATTAAATTTCATCATTCTCTCCCCCATCCATTGTAATACTTATGGTCAGAAGAGATAAGTCCTTGATAATTTGGGTTCTGCTATGGTAACTGTAGTTAGACTGCAATTACACTCTAGTTGCATTGTCGTTTTGGTTTTTGATACCTGCAATAGCTATCAGATAGACCTTGTTACCTATGTCGCTGAGATGGATGACAGCATAATAATGTAGTTAATGCACCTAACTTCTAACAACATATGTGTTAGATATAAATCCAAAGGAGTAAGGATAAGTAATTGCATGTTGATGTAAAACTTCCGGATATATGAATTAGTGGTAGTCAGGTCTCAAAAAGCACCATTCCAGTGTAATTCCCCTGCATTTACACTGACCCATTACAGCCTGCTCCACATTACTACCTCTTAAGCCTTTTTAGGGAATTAATGTGATATGCATCCACACAACGTATTTTTTTAAATTTGTCACAACCACATTTTAGAGCCTTGATTGGGCCCTGCAAAGGGAAAGGAAGTCTCCTGAGCACATTTTTGTTGAAAACGGTTTAGCTAGTATGGTTTCTCTGTAGTGTGGATGGGGATTAAACTCTTTTAGTTGATCCAGCTTTAAAAGTAGTTCTGAGTTGTGCTTAGTATGGATGAGGCTTGGTAATCAAGGGCAATGAACAATATGCCCATTCCAATACTTAACAACACCAGTATCACCTCTGAGTCACTTTTCCACAATTCTACTTTGCTGTATGTGGGGATCCCATGATGTTTGTTCCACTTGGAGAACTGATTGATATGTACTTTGTTGTGTTTTGTTTTTTTACTGACAGGAAACAATTATAACCACTTTCGGATCAACCCCAGCAGTGGGCTGGTCATGAGGGGCTTACGGCACCTGGACAGAGAGCACAATTCCTCCCATGTCCTGGAGGTGGAAGCCTACAACAGTGAACAAGGATCAATGAGGAGCTCCGTTAGGGTAAGGACATCACTGCGGTTGAGCTAGAGGGGTGCAGCAGAAGCAATGAGGAGCTACATCAGAGTAAGGTTGGCACTGGGTGAGTGAGGGGGATCAGCAGAAGTGATGAAGCACTCATGACTGGACCTTGAGTAACAAGAGGGTAAGGGTAAAACCAGACAAAACTTTGTGAGACGTTTTTTAGTGCAAAATATTAGAGTGGTTTCATCAAATGTTAGTAATTTCCAGGCATTGCGATGCAGAGTCAGCAGAGATGGAAATATCAGCAAAGTGCTGTAGAAATGACTGATGGAAATTCTATGGGTACTGCTTTTGGGTGGAGGATATTTTTCTGTGCCATTTCATAACGTAATTAGGCTGAAAATTGACAAGAGAATCATCAGCAAAGGGAATTTTTTTTTCAAGCGATTAGAAATGGGTTATGCTGAATTTATTTAGTTACAAGTTAGAAAAAAGAAGATACATAATCAATTCAGAACACAATATACATACACAGACAACATGATATTGAAAAACTGTTTAACTGTATGGTTACATTTGCCCAATATTTGTCCAGGTATGGAAATTTCCCTCCTCCTTTTTGAATATACAGTCTTGCTTACTTAGCTTCCTTTTGCTATTTTCACATTGTGGCTTTGTAAGGCAGCTGTACTCTTGATCTGTCTGAAAATACAGATGTGTGGCCAGTGGCATATTTAAATAAAACAGACCTCAGTAGTAGTAATATTTGTTATAAGTACAACTCCATTCTTCGTGAAGGATCCCAAAGAACTTCTGCCCCAATCCTGCAGTCGGATCCGTGTAGCTGAACCTCTGTAGCATGCAGACCCACTGACTTCAGCAGAGTTCTGCCTGGATGCAGGAATCTGTCTACGTGGATGCAATTATAGGATTGAGGCCTATATACAAACACCATCATTCAGCTGTGGAAGAGGAGGCCAGGAACAAGCTGGCAGATAGCCAGTCTGCAGCACACCATTTGTGGAGAAAGGATATTTTGGCCTACACACTGGAGTGGACCGCAACACTTACAAAATTTAACACAGGATCATTAATGCCTATGTGGCACAAACAGGATCTCACTTTTTAAGGTCTCGTCCCGATGACTCTCACACAGTAAAGTGCATAGAATTCAAATTGTGTCTACTTCATAAGGAGGCAGGGCTGAGTCAGCTCTACCAGGATTTGAATTAGTGGTTGCCATCTTCCCAGCAAATAAAGCAAACTCACAAAATTCACAAATGTTGTGACAAGTTGGCAAAAAAACACAAAATTGGGCAATCACTTTATTACTGTTATCAACTTCCCAGCTATATTTTTTTCTTTTTATTGGAATTACGTGAGATGGACTCACAGGGGAATGTCATGATTTGTACTTGTAACTTCTCCTAGTGGTGTCCACTGAAGTGGCGAGTATCTATGTTCTAATTGTACTGGTCTGTGGAGAGGCTCCCGGTCCTTGAAATGCAAGAGAGCAGCTCCTTCTGCCAGGGAAGCCTCTTTCTCATTGTTTTCTTCAGGACAAATTCCAGGCAGTGTGCAGTACACTAATGGTTTGTTTTGGGGATTCCCCCAGGTGATAGTGTATGTGGAAGATGTAAACGATGAGGTGCCTGTGTTTACCCAACGGCAGTATAACCGTCTGGGGCTGCGAGAGACTGCAGGGATTGGAACTTCTGTCGCAGTTGTCCGGGCAACAGATCGAGACACAGGTAAGGAGGTTGTGGTGAGCTGCAAAAAATCTGCCACCACTGCTCCCCAGCCTCTTGTGGGATCACACCATTTGTCTCTGGTTGTGTTAGTGAATTCTTGCCTCTCCTTCCCCACTCTTGGTATGGGAGTGCAAAGGATGCAGATTAGTGCCTGAAATAACAGAGAGAGCTTAGGGAGACTCAAGCCTGCAGCCGCTGACCTGTCCAGTTCCTCTGATTTGGGGTTCTTTTATTCCAGACAGCAGGGGCCAGTCCATTGATAGATGGACATTTAGTCATTGCTTTGTCCCAAGCCTTCTCAGGGAAGGGAGGAGGTCTGTCATACCATCTCATTAGTACCTTTGGGCAGCTTAGAGGAAAAATCACTAAAATAGTAAAAGAAATGATAAAACCAGCTGTGCTGTGTGTGGGGTTAACCTGTTTTGGCTTAAAGTGCTTCAGCTAATTCAGATTAAGATGGAACATTACATTCTGGGACTCGGGCTGCACCTCCATATTAGATATAAGAATATCTGTAACTTCTTCCATTTTAAGTAGATTAGGGGCACCCCTCAGGCTTTCAGCAAGTTGACCTGCTGGGCAAAGTTAGGGGTCCTGTGGTCTTGTCTGCTTCTCTGTGAAGTCCAGTCTAACTCTGATCATTTGTTCCTCCTCCAGGGAATGGAGGTCTGGTGAATTATAAAATCCTGACTGGCTCTGAGGGGAAGTTTGAAATTGATGAGAGCACTGGCCTCATCACCACCATCGACTACCTGGACTATGAGACAAAAACCAGTTACCTGATGAATATCTCTGCCACAGACCAGGCACCCCCCAACAACCAAGGTTTCTGCAGCGTCTATGTCAGCCTGTTGAATGAACTGGATGAGGCTGTGCAGTTCTCAAACCTCACCTATGAGGCAGTGATTACAGAGAACATCCCCACAGGCTCGGAGGTGTTGCGCGTCCTGGCACGCTCCATTGACAACCTGAACCAGATCACCTACAAGTTTGATCCCAACACCAATGCTCAGGCACTGTCCCTGTTCAAGATCAATGGAATCACTGTACGTAGCTAACAATGGCCAATCCGGCCAAGGCTTTAGGTGCTTGAACAGTAAGCACGACATGGGTATTCACAATCTTTCTGGTTGTTTGTCCCTGGTAGGGTGTCATCACAGTCAAAGGCCAGGTGGATCGAGAGAAGGGGGATTTCTACACTTTAACAGTAGTGGCAGATGATGGGGGACCAAAGGTTGACTCTACTGTGGTGAGTGGATTTTAGCTGTTTTTGCAGTAGTCCTTTATCCTAGACTTGGTACAAGCCAGACAAGAGCTGACTACATGAGAACATCCTTTTATTTCTCTTGTTTGGGAGGGAATACCCCAGCCAACCATCACTCACCTCTTCTTTTGAAGGGTTGTCTTTTGTTTCTTACTTCTGACCCGCTTAATCTTTATCCACCTCCCCGGGATGCAGCTGCCCTGCTGGGAGGACAGACTACAGTGGCCTCCTCAGAGGCTTGCAACTTCAGCTCCCTAAGGAGCTAGTGCTCTAGTAGTTTTGCAACTCACAATCTCACCTCTCTACTTCCCCAAGGGCCAGGTGAATCCCCACTGCAATATGCCTGGTCTGCATCCACCCAGGTACTTTCAGATGTGCATTTTCTGCTAAACATGAATCATTTTTGTGGCCGTGCCCCTCCTCTAACAGTGCTAAGACTTGGGGCTCTGCTGTGGCAGCATCATGCCCACCACACCACCATAATTGGGGTCTCCACCATGCCAGCACAGTGCTCACCACGCTTCCAAGAGTTTCCCCCATACCAACAGAATGCCCACACATTATAAGGATGGTCACAGAACCTTCTTTTTTCCCCTTTTCTCTTTGCACGCGCCTTCCTCTCTCTCTTCCTGTCAGCGCTCTGCAGTGCTATCTCCTGAACTGCTAACTCATGGGTTGTATGGTGAGGTGATTGTTAACCTGAAGTTTCCTTGAATAACCTCCATGAGGTCTCTTGGTTGGGTCCTAGGCATATGGTCTTGATCCCACTCCTAAACTAAGCACTGCACTCTTGCCAAGCCCTCCAGAAAATTAGTGAATGCAAGAGCCCTGTATTATAGGGTCATGTATATAAACATGGGGTGTGGTGGTTTAATTTCTACATAAGAGAGTGCTGGGCTTTTCAAAAAAAGGAACTATTTAGCGTTTGTAGGAGATTACTCACCAGATTAAAACAATTTTCAGGTAGGTAAAATTTGGGGTCTAAAATATTTGATAGTGTAACTGTGTGGTTGACACTCCTTCCTGAATACCCCCACTGTCCTTGGGGTTGCAAAGATTTATGATTTGCAAGCAACTTGTAGGTCATATACGCTACAACGCCTAACACAAAAGGTCAGCTAAGGATTGGAACTACAGGTCAGGTCCTTGGTGTAAAGGTAATGAAGTTATGCTGATTTACACTAGCTGAGGATCTGACCTAGAGATTTTAACTCCTAATTTTCTTCTTTTTGTTTTAAATCAGACACTGAATATCATTTGAGGATTGTATGCTGTGGTTTAAAGGACTCCAATAGCTTGAATTTTGGTACATTTGTTGCCTTTAAAAATGATGTCTGCTCAGGCAATTGATACTGGCCTCCAGCAGTCAGGGTGTCAGCTTCTTTTCTCTCTAGACACTCTCATGGTAATTTCTGGGTTAATTCTGTAGTCCGAAGATTGAGGTTTTAGAGCAAGTGGCCAGGGTTGGGGTGAAGCGAATTACCCATGGAATGTTCAGTGGTTTGCAGAAAGTGTTGGGGGCGGGGGTGTGGGGGGGGGTGCGGTCGGTTTTCACACTGATAAAATAATCTGAATTTTGATAGAAGTGTTTGCCTTTCTCCTCGGGGGTCCTGCCTCCACATCACAAAGCTGCTCAACAAAAAGGAACCTCGCACAGCGCAATCTGCCTGGCAGTCCCTGCTCAGGAGAGGTTCCAAGATGGAATAGCAATTGGGTGCTCTGGGCGTGGATTAAGGTGCACTGGCAAAGCTATGGAGGGGAAGTTTGCACAGCACCTGCCTGCACTGTTCTGGGTCCACCAACCTCCCCTTCCCTCGCCTTTCTAAAGCACTTAGCTCATACCATGTTTTTAAAAGAGAAGGGAAAAATCTGTTAACTGTATTTTTTTCTTTTTTTTTTTCCCATTCTGCTTCCCTCCAACAGAAGGTAAGAGTGTTTGTTCCTAGTTCTGTATGCCTCCCTTCCTTCCTCCTGCCTGCCTTCCTCTCTGATAGTCACTGCATAGGTAGCTGTGCAAAACTTGTGTCTGGTCCTGAATAGGGGGCAGCTCCAGGAGAACTGGGCACCACACAGAGTGGTAGCATCTACTCTATCCTTTAACAGGTACAGCATGTACTCCCAGTGCCCCTGCGCAGCTCCACCTGCCAAGGCTGGGGTGGAGAGGAGCTAGAGCCTTGGCCCTTTCGACTCCACTCCTGTGAGGTTTCTAGCACTGCTGCTGGTACTCGAGTTCCCCAGTCCTTGTGCTTTGGGAATTCAAGGACTGTGATCAATCCTGGCCTCTGTGCAGAGGGTGGGGGAGGCCCTTTGAACCCTCTTTACTCTTCCCCCACCCTTGCAGCCTCGACTTTGCTGTCTCCTGACTCATGAGTACTCAGCAATACAGCCTTCATGTTCGCTTCACCTGGGTTTTTTGTTGGAGTATTTTAAAAAACACATCTGGGGCCGGATTCTCAGCTGGTATAAATCATCATAGCTGCATTGAAGTCCAGGAACTCTCCTGATTTCTACCAGCTGAGCAATCTGGCCCCTCTGTGGCCATCCAAGTAGGTATACAAGGAAGGTAAATTAAGTTTACTAAAGGGTCTGGAAAGAAGGTAAGCCAGCTTCCAAGAAACATACCCTCCCTTGTGTAGTGGGAGCTTGCCTCAGCAGCTGCAGATTTTCTTCTTGAGCCGACTGGGTTTTCCCCTCTCCTGCCTTCTTTTTTAGCTATAACAATAATAGTCACCCAAACTCAAAAAAAACCCACAGGTTTCCTCCAGGACGTGATCACATTGACTAGTTCTGCACCTGGGGACTGTTAGCACCCATAAATAGAGCCTCAGGAACAAAACTGTTCTTCCTCTCTTTCTCTCCCATTATATATAGTGTCTAAGTTTTTAATTTTGAACATGATGACAGCATTTCCTCTGGCTAGTCACAGAAGAGGCTGTCGCTTGTCTCCTCTTTGAGTTGTTGACCACAGCTGAGCAACATCTGTATCTAACACTTCTCTTTCCTGCTGATGTTGCTACTACTGTTGCGTCTTAGTGCTGCATCTATAAATATGAATGCTGAATCACAACTGATTTTATTTATGGAGCTTTGTGTATTAGGTTTCTCTGTATCCATCCCTCCTGTCTCTCTGCATTGCTGTTTACCTGACACAGCTGAATGGTACACAGATTGCAGCTTAGGCATGGAACCCATCTGTCCATAGAATTGTGGCTCCATCTTGTGTGGACCAGGGTATCATCCCCTCTAACTGGGAAGAAATGTATCCATTATCCCAGGAAGAAACTCTGGGCTTGTTCACATCCAAAACTTCCCCAGGTTGCAGCAGTTTAGTTAAACGGATGCAAACTTCTGTGTGAACACTCAGGCCAGCTTATAAATGGCTTATGTCGATTTAGTCTATATCAAATCCTTCCCAGTGTAAATGAAATCAAAATAAACCAGTGCACGCTTGTGTGTAGACAAAGCCTATGAATTCTCATGAGTTTAACAGCAAAGGCCTGGGCCTGCACAATACTAGCAGAGCATCCCCTGCCAGGATGGGTCTATACAATTTCTAATTAGCCAGTTAAAACTGAGAGCTCTAAGTGGAGGGGACCCCCTCAAGTGCCACACTGTCTTTCCCCTGTCACGCCAGCCTTCACCCCTCCCTTGTCTACCTTACGTGCATATGCAGAAGATTCATGCATTATAGGTTATAAGGCCAGAAGGGACCAGCATAATCCTCTAATTTGACCTCCAGTATAACACAGGCCATAGGACTTCCCTCAATTAGTTCCTGTTTGAATTAGACATCTTCAATAAGTTTGAAGGAGTTAGTGCAGCCGCCTTTCAACACTTGAGACCTTGGACTCAAAAAGTAAAATGAGCGCCATGGGTCCCATCCTTACCCCTAGCGGAGCGGACATTTGTCCATACTCCTAAACAACAGTAATATTTTCATGGTTGTTAATCCCTTCTCGGGTGAGTCCCTGAACTGCACCAGCTCCCTCAGTAAGTCAAGCTTGAAATCCATCAGCAGCACCAAGTGAGGAAGGATTGCATAGGGCCTGCGGTCAGTGCGTCTGTCCCTCCCTTCCAGGAGCTCTCAAATGCACTTAACACTAACTGCATGCCAAAGATTGTGAAAAGGGGGAGTCCCCAGCCACTCAGCAGGGCCTGGGTTTCCACGCCTTTCATTGAAATCTATGGTTCTTCTGACATTGTCAGCACATCTGGTGAGATTTAATACAATGGGATTGGAAGGCAACACTGGAACGCCAGCTTATGATCTTTAAGATACTCTACACATATCTCAGTTTCACCCAAAAGGCTATCCCATCCAGCACGGTTGCCTTCAGGAAAATTATCAAGAGCCATGCTCCTGATAAAGCCTCTTGTTAATCTCTGCACTCATGTTCAACAGGTAACAATCACCGTTCTGGATGAGAATGACAACAGCCCACAGTTTGACATCACCTCTGATTCTGGGGTGAGCGTAGCAGAGGACAGTGCCATTGGGAGGCGAATTGCGGTAGTCTTGGCCAGAGACCCAGATGCAGGAAGCAACGGGCAGGTACCAATGCTTATGCAGCTACAAACTATACTGGGACCTACAGAAAGGAAGATGGGTGAGCGGATGGGGTGGAGGAGGCAGATTTTGCTTATTCCAATTTATGAGGGAATATTTCCATTCAAGCTATAAGGCACTGTGAGCTGCTGGTCTGAGCACATGACTGACAGATAGGAACTCCTGAATTCAGATACATGCTTTGACAATGACTCAGGCCCAACAGTGGAACAAGCTTCATGAAGAAAGGGGGAGGATGGAGTTCCTAATTTATACCTCAGCATGTCTGCTTCCTGCACACCTTGCCCATATTTCCAAAGAGCTAAACCTTTTTATGGCAATCCTACAAGACCCCATTAGTGTTTCTCAAGCCAGATTTATTTAGAACCTCTTCACAAGCTCCTTTCCAGCTACTCCCTGCTCTGGGTCTCTAAGATCAGGGTACTGAACTCAGACCCTTATGAACGCGAACACCATAATATTTGGCAATGGGGCTGCTCTTTAGTGTGGGACGGATAGTGCCAAAAACACTAATGGTAGGGGCTGCTTTGGTGACTGTGAAGGGTGTCAGAGGAAGGACATATTAAGCGTTCCCCTCAGAACCAAGATGCTGTGATAGCTGCCATGTGCAACAGTGGGCCTGAAAATGTGTGTGTCGGGGCGGGGGATGTTGTTTTTTCTATCCTCACAGTGGACAGCAGGGGATTTCTATCAAAATTAAAACAGGAAGCTCTGTCCACTTTGTTACTTCCTTTAATCTGCTGGAAGAATTAATTAGATGCTGTGAGATTCCAGTGAGTTTCTTACTCAAAATTAATCAACCTAATCCTTTGCAGTGTATTTCCAGAGTAACTCTGCTGAATTCAGATGTTACTTCCCATTTACCACATTCTAAGCCTATTGAAGTCAGAGAGTTCCTTTCTTGAGACTGAGGTCTTCCAAGGCGTGACCATCTTTCTTTTGTGTTTGGAAAGCATATAGCACACACTGGGTGCTACTGCTAATAAATAAATAAAGTATTTATTATTATCATTATAAAATAATATCAATTTGGTCCTGTGTCTATATGCCTCAGTGACAGCCTCAATTATGCAGAAACCTGGAACATCTGTTCAAACAGAGTAGAGATGAGCAAATCAATTCACATGGAATAAGAACGTTCTCAAATTGAGAACTCTCATAACGTCTGAACTGGAACCTGGATTGGCGTTAGACATTTGGTTAATGTTTCTAAGAGCTATTTTTCTGAACTCTTTCAGGTTCCCACGCGAAACCAGCAGAACATGTACAAAATACTCAGAGAGAGAAAGAGAGAGAGAGAGAGAGAGAGAGAGACTGTTGTGTTAGATTTTCAGCACAAGGGCAAGCAGGAGCCAGGTTTAATAAGAACTAGTCACTTTGTAATGACTGTTTCTCTCTCCCTTTTCTTTCCCCTTCCCTAACCTCACTGCTCCTCACTTCCCATTATTTATTTCCTTCTTGCAGGTGACCTTTTCTCTGACATCAGGAAATATAGGTAACATCTTTGAGATCCGCACCAGCAACAATACCTATGGAGAGGTGTTTGTGAGAAGGCCATTGGATAGAGAACTGCTGGATCACTACACCTTAAAGGTAACCTGGAGTTTTCCACCATCTTAGCTGCATTTTCTGCAATATGCACCATTCACTGGACAAGGCAAACAGTCAAGATACAGAAACTCATTACCCATCTAGATGGTCCAAATGTTGCCTTTAGTGAGTGAAGTTTGACTGCCTGTAGTTTCTGACTGTCATTCATGTGATGCTGCAGTGATGCTGCAGCTGTGGCTGGTTGTACAAATCATTGGAAAATTTTCCACACCAAAAATATGATAGTTTCCCTGCATGTGCTGCTTATTTTATGCAAAGTATTACACATCTGTGTGTGTGTGTGTGTGTAATGACACAATGCTGTGCATTGCTGAATAGATGGTGGTACAGCATATATTTTGATTGTCACAAAATTGGCTGGTTTGTAATATTATATAGTTATGTACAGCTCAGTATTTTAACAGCTGGCGCTCCAGGTAGAGGTGCAAAATTGTACCACAGCAGCAATGTTAACATCCTATTCTAGTTTGTATGGGTTCTTATAATGTGCATATCATCACAATATCTGAGTGCCTTACAGTGCATTAAGAAATGACATCTGTCACGTGTTTGTTCTCTCATCCTCTCCCCAGGTGATAGCCACGGTTCCTCTGCTCGGAGCTAGCTAGAGAGGGCTGTACATTAGAAACAAAAATATATAGACACATTTGATAGCCTTACAAGGTGGTTCTCCAAGTATTTTAAGGAGCACTATCATGTAAAAGAGGAATCAAAGGGGGAGAAATGGTATTTCAGTGCTTTTTTTTTTATGCTAAACAGAGACAGCTGCAAAGGTTTGTTGGAGCAATGGAAGAAGAGTTCTTAAAAATCATATAATTTTAAAAATTCAGTTTCTTTTTAATTGGTTACACTGTTTTTATTGCTCTTAGATTTTGTTAAATCTTTTTCTTCTAATGCAAAACTTAAATTTTGGATCTGACCTTTGGGCAGTGCCTATTTATGGAATATTTTTTGGTTTTGTGGCACTATAGGTGTCTTTTTTTTCAATGAGATTTGACCAAAAAAAAAAAAGCTTCTGCCCAGATGTAACCATTATGCTTCACTGCAGATCCAGGCATCTGACAGCGGAGTCCCGCCTCGGAGAAAAGAGCACACCCTAAGAGTTAATATCCTGGATGTCAACGATAACCCTCCAATCATTGGGAATCCCTTTGGATACAATGTTAGTGTTAATGAGGTAAGCAGTTCTGCTGCCTTATATAACAGAGTCTCCCCCCAAATGAAACATGCCTGCACACAGGACCCGCTGTATGCTGATTTCCTGGGAATCCAGCCTAGGGGCTGTGAAGCCAGTGGATCTTCTCACTGGGGAATATTGTCAGTATCAGTAGGATTCCTCAGTGGTATAGAGCCAGCTGTATGGCTCTGCTACCTCTCTTGCAGCCCTCAGCATAGGTACTTATCAGAGGAGGAAAGCACAATGCACTCTTCTTGTTCTTGGCTAATGGACAGCTCCACAGGGAGCCGTTGGGGGCAGCATAAATTATAGAGCAGTCTCTGGGGTGGCTCTAACTTACCACAGGGACTTGTCCAGTCCCTAGTCACCTATAGGATCCAGGAGGCAAAAGGTGGCCCACAGCCCTCTTCACCCCTCTCAGGTGTCATTCTGAGCTTGGCCCTAGCCTGGAATCGGACTCTCAGACTCTTGTCCCAGTGTATGCTGAGATCCGTGCTGATCTGCCAAAAGGGACCATGTTTTCAAACAATTTCCTCCGGAAAACAGCACACCAATTCCTGATTCCTCTGAACAAGAGACATGGATAACTTCATTTGGAACAAAATTCTTTGGAGGATGTTTTAAACCCATTGTCCTGCTCATTAAGTGGAATCATACAACTGCCAGGAAAAACTGAATGACCTAACGGGGGCTGATGAAACTTCCAGAAAATCACATGTAATTAAAGAGAATTGCCTCCCCAGAATATGAATTGCTATTGGGAAACAGTCTCTGAAAGTTTGGTAATTAAGCAATAAAACACAACCAAGCAGGAAAAAGGAAACTTATTTCCTAAGAACTGGAGTATCCTAATGTGATTATGAAAAATAAAATACGAATAATGTGTGTGTAGCCTGTGACACCTTGTTATAGCTGCATGGTGTATCTAATTTATAGCTTTGAATTAAACATAATTGTTTATCCGAACACTCTTCTCTATTTAATTTGTATCTGAATCATTTGTACCACTGGCCCTGGGAAATCAGCTGCTTGGCTTTGCCTTTTGTTTGGCTTGAGCTACCCTAGAAGAGTTACCCATTGCTGACAACAGGCTCAACATCTGTTCAGCTGCACATGGCTTCAGGGCAAGCATGGGCCAGAGCAAAATGTGTTCAGTGCTATTCCAGCCAACTGAAGCCATTTTGTGTGATTGGTGGGACGCGCCTGGGCAGTCCCCTGGGCACTGTCCTTACAGGCTGGTTTGTTTTGTAAATGGCTCAAGTTATGAAATGACACAATGTGAAATTTCATTTTAAAAGTTATTTTTTAGTTAGAGTCGTACAAAGTTGAGGATTTGTAACAAGGTACGAAGCCTTTCCCTGCCAGCTCAGCGGTTTAACTCTCAGCTGAACAGATAGTGGCAAAATGTGGTTTCCATCTGACAGCTCTTCAGGTCTGTGTGAAATGAGCTGGTGGTCGTGGTCTCACTTCCTACACTAGAAAAACCACAATCACGAGTGGCAGTAAAGTAATTATCACCTTTGCTGGCATGTCTCAGCAGCATTCCTGGATTGATCTGGTAACTGAACTAATATTTCAGCCCTAGAGATAATCCTTGCAAGTTGAGGTTGAAGCACATAGGCAGAGTGGTGTGGGGAGAACTGTACTTCACCTGTTCATGCTCTATCTTCCCCAGAGAGCTTTGATCTCCAGGCCTGGTAGGTACCATGGGAAAATATTGAGAACACTGTCCAATTTCCCTCAAGCTGACTCTCTGTTTGTCAAGTTTTCACCTAGCATAGAGCTGTACAGCTTAGGTACCTGGAGATTTACAATGAAAATGCTGGAAGGAGTCTTACCCCATTCACTGTGTTGGTGGGTACTGCTGAGAGTTGTTTCGCTGTGAACCTTTTTGTTCAGATGAGTCTGTGCCGGAAGCTGACTTTTCTTTCGTTCCGTTCTCTTTCCCCCCATGGATCTCCAGAATGTTGGTGGAGGCACCGCTGTGGCTCAGGTGCGAGCAACCGACAGGGACGCTGGGCTCAACAGCGTCCTTTCCTACTACATCACCCAGGGGAATGAAGATCTCATCTTCCGCATGGACCGAGTCACTGGGGAAATCGCCACCCGCCCATCCCCTCCAGACCGTGAGCAGCAGAGGTTCTACCGGCTGGTTGTCACCGTGGAGGATGAGGGCAACCCATCCCTTTCAGTAAGTGCTGGTGGAGGGGCTCTTACAATTGTGTATGGAAATGCGCTTGGAATTGATTGGGAAGTGCTGTTTGTTCACGAGGTTACCCCTGAGAAACTGTATGGGTAAGAGGGTGCATATCTGTATCCAGCGCTGAAAACAGGAGCTTATTTTGTGGATATTGATCAGTGTGGGTAAATACAAGTTTAAGTGTAAATAGTTCCTCCTCCCTAATAGCTGGCTACCCCTAATAGCCCACAGCGCACCCACTTCATGGTGGTTATTTTCATTTCCGCGATTTACCCAGTCAATAAACAGGGAGTTAAAGCATTCAGTAAAGATTCACCTCACCAGTAGTGATATGCATATTAGAACTCAAACCTGAAGCAAAATGAGGTCTCCCTCCTACGCAGTCCTGAGTCACAACAGCCTTTTGCTTCCTGTATGTATGACTATTAGAGAAGGGGTGGGGGGGGGGGGCGAGTTGACATTAGTATTCAAGCTCAGGATCTGCCAAGTGAGCCATCTGACTCAGCGACCCCAAAAGCCCTCTGGGTGTCCTTTCTGAGAAGCACAGTGATGAACCTCTTGACAAAGGTAAATGCTTTCTGCACTGTATTTGCAGTGGGGAGTTTCAGCTCAGCTCATCTCAGGCAGAGCAGCAGTTCTCTGTTTGTGGCCAGAGTCCTCATGTAAGTTACTCCTCATGTGGAGCTTTCAAAACCGAATCTACTGAGTACTGTCAGCACACAGCTGCAACATCATCATTCAGTCTCCCAGCATACCCTGGTGTCGCTGCTTTTTACCTTTTATAAATCTGTTCTGGCATGGTTCCCGAATAAGCCTTGAATTGTTTACCTCCTCCTTCTGAGTACTAAAAACACAAGCAAAGTCCCCGGTGTGCCAGCCACTACAGGGGTCATCCTGCTCCACAAGCACTGTTTGTGCTCTATCAGACATGCAGGGCTCCGTCTACCCAGAGCTTTTTGTCTTGCTTGTCTCCACTGTGCAGAACCACTAGGATAGGAGTGGGCATTGGACTCTCTTAAAAAACATATAGTTTGTCTGCCTCACAGACTGCAACACATAACTCAGAATCAGTAACCCAGCAGCTGACAGCCATGGTCTATTAGCAGAACTATCCTAATGCCATTTTGTTCATCAGTCTCATTTCTGCTTGGTAGTAGGAAGCAAGTTTCCAAGTTTGGAGACCACCATAAGCAGTGAGAATGGAACAACAGCAGTTTGCAGCTGCTGTCCCATTTTTATAGCAACGTGAGAATCAACAGCAGAAGAGAGTTAAGAACCATGTTATTTTATTTATTTCAGTTTAGACATACAGGGTATTTCCCTACCTCCAGGTGCTTGTACGGTGGTTAAAATACACGCAGAATAATAATCATCCAGATGCAAATTAATATACATTAGGTTTCCCAAGCTATCATAACTCCTACCCAGGAGGCACTCTCTAAAGGATTAACACACACCAGCTGTGGTTATTCTACATGCCAAGTCATATTTTTACATTCCAGTGTCCAGATTGTTGCAGAATGTTTGCGTGTCATTCTCATACCTGTCCATTTCCAGCACATATATAAGAGTACTCATTGATGGCTTGTAAGAAAATCTAATTCCATTTGTTTCTAGCAAAAGAGAGGCTGCCAGGTTGTGGGAATCAAGAAAATATACTACCAGTGACAAATTTTAAATCCCAAAGCCACTTTTACCATTTGCAGTTCCTGAGCTTTTGATTGGTGCATGCCAAGTTGTATATTTGTATGCGTGTGTGTGCGCCCTTGTATCTGATACTTTCCCCTTGTGGAAGAAACGTTAGATGAGCCCAGATTGTTAGACCACAATATCAAATGGACATACTAAGACACATTGATAAACTAATATTTGTCAATGGGAAATAAAAAAATATTATTTTACTATAAATATTTTCACTTTCCTTCCTTCCCTGGACCTGATCCTTAAGAGTGGGCTCTGTCACATGGTACCTCTTCCTCTGGCTGATCACTCTGGTTTTTAGATGTTTATACTGAATTCATTCACTTACACACTTTTAGTAAACAAGTATTCTTCAGGATCACACCTTCAAACCCACAGAGAAAAACTGACAAGCTTCTTTCTTTCTGTGGCCCCATCTCCTGTTATCTCATACCATCTCTCGCAGGTATTTGTGAAACTCTTGGAGGTGCAGAAGCCTGTTCTACTTTTGGAGGAAATGTTGCAACAAGCATGAACATTGTGAGTTTGCAACACTTGCACCATGACTTGCATTTAGACCAGCTTTCGATCCCAGGCATTTGACAAGTCTGTCTATCTATCAAACCCATTGCTAATGAGGGTTGTATCAAGTGGTTGCAATGTCTGAAAAAGGTTGTTAGCTTAAGTTCAGCTGAATCTGCACTTTCTTCACAAAGGGGACAGGATGCCTAAAGCACTGGATGCCAAAGCACAGTGACTATGTTGGGCCCTGTGGGATAGATGCTTCAGGAGTCCCAGAATGCACTGGTACAAGCATTTATAACGAGGAATGCTGTGCATGGAGGTAGCAAAACAGTTCTGGCAGAAACGGTGTTGCTATGGGGATGTGCTAAGGACAAGTAAGACAACAAATTATTTCACACAGGAAGGGCTTCCCAGGACACACCCAAGGACAATAGTCACAGCAGCCATCCCTCTCTTTGACTAGCATTGGATGATGATTTTGACTGGTGACCCTAGGGCATGGGACAGCAGTGGCCTTAATTTAACCTCTCTGAAAGCATAAAAAAATAGAAATAAAAAGTTCTTGTGAGGCTGAGGATCTGCCTGCTTGAGTTTTCATTCTCTGCCCAACCCCTATACCAAGGTGGGCAAACTACGGCCCACAGGCCACATCCAGCCACAAGACTGTCCTGCCTGGCCCTTGAGCTCCCGGCCAAGGAAGCTAGCCCCCGGCCCCTCCCCTGCTGTCCCCCTCCCCTGCAGCCTCAGCTTGCTGCACTGCCAGCGCTCTGGCCCGCCGCTCCTGCCGGGCAGCGCGGCAGCGTGGCTGGCTCCGGCCGGGCAGTGGGGCTGCAAGCTCCTGCTTCTCTGAGTGGCATGGTAAAGGGGTGGGGAGCAGGGGGATTGGATAAGGGGCAGAGGGTCCTGGGGGGCAGACAGGGAGCAGGGGGCGGTTGGCTGGGACGGAGCAGTCAGGGGATGGGGAGCAGAAGGGGTTGGATAGGCATGGGAGTCCCGGGGGGGCCTGTCAGGGGGCAGGAATGTGGATAGGGGTTGGGGCAGTCAGGGGACAGGGAACGGGGGGTGGGATCCCGGAGGCGGTTAGGGGTAGGGGGTCCTGGGAGGGGACGGTCAGGGGAGAAAGAGCGGGGGTGGCGGGGTTGAATGGGTCGGAGGTTCTCACGGGGGCAGTCAGGGAGCGGGAAGTGGGTGGAGGTGCATGTGGGGGCCAAGGCTGTTTGGGGAGGCACAGCCTTCCCTACCTGACCCTCCATACAGTTTCGCAACCCCGATGTAGCCCTTGGGCCAAAAAGTTTGCCCACCCCTGCCCTACACCCTTTCCTGGTCAAGTCGGAGATAAAATAATAAGTGGAGCCGTACTCCTTCACTTTTCATTTCAGTAGCTTCAATTTCAGAAGCCAACTTGCAGTAAGTCTCCAGTGAATCTGGTTTAGAATCTTGGCGTGGAACATAGTAACCATGTTCAGGCAACAAAGTAAAGCACCTTATGGATCCGAGTCAGATGATTTGTGTGTGGATGGTCGGGGGTTTGGACTAAAACTGAGTCTGAGCCCAGGTTTACAATGCAATGTAGACATACCTGTAGAGGCCTGGGACTGGGATAGTAAACATCGCTGCAAGACATAGTGGATAGCTAGAGCTGTTGCATGTAGCCAATTTTTCCCCTTCTTTATTTCTCATTTGCCCCCTTTCTATTTGCAAGTGCATTGTTTGTTCCCATGGGGATGGTGGTGTGTGTAAGCAACTCCCTGCTGCCCCTCTCTGGGTGGATTTTCCTTACAATTACAGAGTGCAGAACTCAGTGAGTCAAACTTCTATCCTATTCCATGCTTCCACTTTCTTAAATTGCCTAGTAACAACTTAGTTTTGTAAAAATGCCCTGAAAGCAACCTTTGATATCAAATCACATCTAGTGCTTTAGCGCTGGTATTAATAACTTAATGTCTGCGTTCATGCTCTCTAAAATCTGCTTGCTCCTTTTATTTGTGTGGAGAAGCAGCCTGTATTTGTTTGCACAGTTTTCCCAGCTCATTGCTTATGCTGCTAATGGGCTGAAAGTAGAATGTGTGCAAGCAATGGTTAAAATGTCCTTGTGCATTTCTTTATGCCGTATCCCCTGATTCGCCCCATCTGCGTGTGAGCTCAGCCACTGTTGGCAGGGTTCTTTACAGAAAGTTTGTTTTTTGCACTTGTATATCTTCAGAAGTGCAGAAATGCTAATTTTCTATAGTGTCTTTCTTACTAAGAGTGGAGTGGGGAGGGAAGTAGGAACCTGGAGGGGGAAGCAGGCAGAATGGGGATTAGGAGGAATCAACAAGGCCAAAGGGGTTGGGGCAAAGGATGCAGGAACCCAGAGGGGACTGGAGAGAGTTAGGGGGTAGTTGGTGCTGGTGGAAGCAGGAACCTGATATGGGGGAAGTGGAGCTGAGGGCAGAGGGGAAAGCAGGGACTCCGAGAGGGGGAAGTAGGTGGATGGGGAACAAAGGTGATGGTGGAGGTGAAGGGCAGTGGTGGTGATGAAGGAGGCAGTAGCAAGTGGGTGGGTTGGTGGACATGGAATCAGGGACCCTGAGTTGGGGCAGAGGAAAACAGGGACTGGGGGGGAGCAGGGACCCACAGCAGGGGAAAGTGGTGCTGGGAAAGAGGGAATTGCAGAGGGGGAGGGGAAACCGATACCATGCCATAGAAGGGAGTTGGGGTAATACCGAGCCCCTGCCATGGGAGGATTAGGGAGACATGCGGGACAACAGGGAAGCTCTTTCTTTGATGTCATTTCCCACATTGGGAAAGTGAGGTGTTAGTATCTATGCTCCATTGCCACTCGGATGGAGGGGCACAGTGCTGGTGCCATCTTAATGCAATGCCCCTTGCTAGAAGTACAGGGTCCCTGTGCCCCAGCAACAGTCGCGGGAAGGGCTCACAGTTGTTGCCACTTCCATTAGTCTCCCTTACTGCAAAAATGGGCTGTGTCCTTTGCCAGTCACAGGAAGAGCACATTGCTGTTGCCATTCTGCTGAAATCTTCCTTAGTGGAGCACTGAGATATTGCAGAGCCAGCCTTAAGAGAAAATGGCTCCCTGGACAAACTTGTATCTTGGTGCCCTTTCTTTGAGTTTGAGAATAGCAACATGGGGCGCAGGGTGCAAGGACCAGCTCCTGGCTCCGGAGCCTGGTCAGGCTGCACAGGGAGGAGACTCTGAGCCTTTGGGCTCCTCCGATCATACACCCCCTGACCACCTAGCAGGAGGAGAGTGGGTATGCAGCCATCACCCGTGCCTGTGGGAAGGGGGGGATCCAGGGGCTGGCCCACTTGCTCTGCAGGGGTGAACCATGCTGCCTGTGACTCCCTGACAGGCTGCCAGCTCCAGGCAGCATCACTTGCCCCCTTCTCGGCTGGCCAGGGGCTCCAACCCCGGGCTCACTCGCACTCACCCCCGCTCTGGCAGCCCAGGCCCGCCAGCTTGCGGCACTTGGATGGCACCCCCCTGACCGCGGCACCCTGGGCGGTTGCCCACTCGTAAGGCCAGTCCTGAGGCCATGTCTCTGTGCAACAGAGAGAAGGGGATACTGTCAGTGCCATCTTTCTGAAGTCTCCACTCCTTGTCCGAGTGATCGCAGAAAGGAAAATGGCTGGAGACCAGTCAGGGCTACAAAGAAGACTTAGCAGGCTGAAAACAGGAAAACCACAATGCAAAAACATGTTCAAAAACAAAAGAGGAAACAGAATAAAGGAAGTATGGCAGCACTTCTCTTCCGCCCTCCTCCCTACACACTTAGCACAGTTGTTGGAGAATCAGGGCAGTGGATTTTTAAATTAAGATAGATGTTGGGTGAGGTGCGGAGTGGAAAGGGGTGGTTCCATTAAGAGATTATTCCACTTAGTCTGCTGTCCTGGTTGTAACATGGTTTGTAGCACCCCAATACAGTTTTCCACCAGGCTACAAGTGTGCAACAGAGCCCCATACAGAAAGGGGGGGACAGTCTTGTACAGTTCTGGCTAAAGACTTGTCATTTCTGGAAATGATCTAAGACGATAAAGAAAAACTATTCCAGCAAAAGAACCTTGGTTTTGCCATGCAGCCACTGTGCCCTGGCAACTTGGAGCTTGTTTCTTTCCGGTTCCCACTCCATTCTTCCTTCTGCTTGCCCAGCTCGCATAGCATCATCCCAGCGCTGTTAATTACCTTGCCGTCATCTTCGTAGCCCCTGATATTTGATGTCATTGGCCTCTCCTTCCCTGCAGCTGGCTAGATTTTGAGCTATTGTTTGTGAATCCCTTTCTGTTACATAAGAGAACAATATTTCAAATAAAACTTTATTG
Organism: Chrysemys picta bellii; assembly: GCF_011386835.1. Classification (NCBI taxonomy): domain Eukaryota; kingdom Metazoa; phylum Chordata; order Testudines; family Emydidae; genus Chrysemys; species Chrysemys picta. The sequence goes on along the minus strand of NC_088797.1, from coordinate 86,463,503 downwards.
TATCATCAATCAGTATTTTTATAAACAAATGCATACAAATCTGGAGAAAATTTCACAGCAATCAGAATGTACAAATAGCCTAAAGCAGTTGATTATCCCCTATACCGTTCCCTTAGTTTTACTCTCTTCAGCCCCCTTCAGTCTCAAAACATGCCACCCTGCTATCAGTGGTCTCAGGAGACAGACAATGTGAGCATTTTATGCTGGCCATGGAGAGAAGGAGGTTGGTTTTTTTTTTTTAAATAAAGAATATCAACATTAAAAAGCAGTATCGAGAGCCACTTTTCCAGATCTGACACACAGTTCTTTAGTCGTGCATTGTTCCCATCAGGCTCATGTCTTCCTTTTGAAGGCAGAGACATTATCATGCCTTTGCACGCTTCCCACATGCTCTGCTCTTCTAGCCTCTTGCTCTGGAATGATTAGCAGAACCTCACGGAAGACGGGAATTGGCCCTTTCAACCCCATCCTGAGCCCTTTATTAAATGGAGCATGAAGTCACATCACAGAAATGGGGCTAGCTTGTGTGGCCATATGAACCAAAGGGACTTAGGCCCCCAGAGAGTTTTTACTTGATTTTTATTTTTGGTGGCGAGGAGGAGAGTTGGGAATTTAGATAGCTAGTGAAATTCTTTGAATTGAATTTTGAGTGGGAGCAAGTCAGTGGGTGGGAGCACACAGCTGGATACCTTCTGCAACCAGGAGGTTATTTTGTAACTTTTGGGACGAGTGGCAGCTGGTTTGCACAAGGCCTCTGTGTTCTCATGGCTTCTCGTTTGCTTCTTTTTTTAAATCTCTAGCCATGCAAAGGCTTGTTTCTCAGAATTATCCAGTGCACTGCTCAGCAGGGAAGCAGTTAACAGCTGACACAGGAATGGACCCATTAAGCAAATAGATCCCCAGATCAGATATGTATACACTTGTCATGCTGATGTCCCCATGCTATGGGATCCACAAGACTGGTGATGATCATGCAGAGAATTTTGCTAATCAGTAGAAGATTTCAGCTTTCACACAGATTTTCAGGTTTCCTCAATGGGCATCTTTACATGGGGTACAGTACCTCTAAGACGAGCCCGCTAAAGGAATTAGCAGATTTTGCCCCTAGCCAGGTACCATCAAGTATCACCCTGTTAACAAAGAGAAGGACTGTGTAAGTTCTGAAAGGCTGTAGCTTCTCAGATGGGCAGAGAGAGACAATGTGGTTCAGGAGCATCTTTTTGCTGTGGTGTACTATGATGTACTAGTAACAGGCCTTATAGTTTCAGTCTATTTACATTATCTGAGATTTTTTTCTGAAATTAATCAAACCCTTAGGTAGCAGTTTCTGCCACAAGATTTTGTCCTGATATATATTTGGAGTGTTGAAGAGACGTTTTGCTCATCCCAGGTTGTTATGATGACTGCTGGGCTGTGATGGCTGCACAGATAAGGTAGTCAGCTACACCGGTTCTAGTCAGGGTCATCTCAGGATGCGTATCTAACATAAGGCGAGATAAAACACAACTGGCACAGTAGCTGGATTCCTAATGGCCTGGAGCCAGCCCACACACCATGACAACCAATGAGTCACAATAATGACACAATCATCACAACAAGTAGCTATCAGGCCTAAACTTTTCCAGACTTGTCAGTAGGCTGGAAATCTACCCAGGAGCATATTCTCTTCTCTACATGACTTTTTAGATTTTTTTTTTATTTTTAATGTCTGCTGGTAAGCGGTAGCTGTGCGACTCTGACATGGGAGTCAGTTGGGCGTGACATCAGACGCTGTGGGAGTCATGTTGCTGATTTTGGAATCATTTCAGGAACACTATTTGTGTTCTGTATTTTGGTGGTGTTTTGTGTAAATTACATGTTATGATATTACTGGAACTCCGTTTTCCCTCTGGTCATCTTCACCCCAGCCTATAGATGGCATCTGAGGGTGTCAGGGAGCAGACACTCCTAAGAAGTTTCCCTCCTATGACCTGCTTCTCTGTGCTAGATGGCAGGGAGGATAGGGTCTAGGTGCCAGGGAAGATAGGGTCTAGGTGGGAGATGGAGACTCCCTGGCATTCCTCTGGACTGGAGGACACTGAGGAAGGCTGCCGAGGGGAATCTCTTGGCAACAAAATGTAAAATATGCTTTTAAACAGATGGTTCCCACTCTACTTTTCCACCTTCCTCATAGTATGAAAGGCATAGGGGGAAGCTCAGTTCCAAGCTGCATGTCTTTCTCCATGGTTTAAAGAAGTTTCTAAACTTTACAAAGTACCAAATGGGCCCCGTCTTGCCTCCCATCATCCTTTGCCATGAGCCTCTAGTGCATATCGCAGACCCATCACCTGGAAAGGGTTCATTTAAAAAAAAATTGTTACAGCTGGGGGAGGGAGGGTTGTTTTTTTAAAGCATCAAAATCTTGATTATTTTTCATCAATGCCTATGATTTTTTTTTTAAAGTACGAAAATGAAATATTCTGCTCCCAGGCTGAGACCCAAGCTGCCAGCTGGAGTGACTCTCAAATAGAGATGGATGAGTTCTGAACCAGCTGAAAAACTAGCCTCAGAATGAAAGCATCAAAAATTCTTCTTGGCTACATTAAAAACTATTGTTGGTGTGATTCCCACAGTAGGACAAGACCTTTTTCCGTTCCCTTCTGCCCGCCCCTCCCCTCCACCTAGGATTTGTTCATGCTGAGGGGCTGCCTCAGTCTACTGATGGTGACTCTTTGGTTGCATAGTTCCAAGCTGGCATCATTAGAGTGTGATAGAATAACTGACATGCCATCCCATCTGAGGGAATATGAGCGAGACGATGGGAGAGGATTGGATCCCGGGTGGCGTTGACTGCCTCTTATCTATGCAGCCATCATGGCCCAGCTATCAAAGTCAGGGCTTCATTCATGCTTGGCAGTGTATATTCTTTCCATGACCAGTCTGTACCTTGCTTGAAACTCTCACAAAGCTGGGTCATTTACAGAAAGGTTATATATGTTATGGTTTCATTGAGACTCATGTATTCTTATTGTACATCTACGCCAAACAGGGCAGGTGACCCTTGAACAAAAACTGTTTTTTCCATAGTGTTCTCTCTGTTTCTCAAATCTCCTTAGCTCTTTCCACATTGTACCTTTTTCAGCCATGTAAAGGAACTCAGAGTAACAAATCTGAAAATGGTTATCGTGATTTGCATCATGACTGCCACTTTTAAAATCATTTTATGACCTGCCAATAGTCATCTGACCCCCTTCATGAGACCTCTGCTGAACACACATTACTTTAATTCAAGTTGGTTCTCATGGGCACGCCTCTAACTGGAGTGTATTATCGAGCACGGAGTGTTAGTTCTCCTGGCAATCCCACTGGAGACAATTCTGAGACAGTAAATGCTTGCAGAGTTTCTGAGGTACTCTGCCTATGGATATTTGGTGTGGTCACTCAGATAGTCCCAGATGAGCATATCTGAGCGATGGCAGAAGATACTATTTTCTCCCATGATTGCATGTGGATAAAGCATTTCAAAAGTTGTTCCCAAACAGGGGGTGTGGATTCTCTAACATGGCTATGAAAACAGAGGAACATAACACAGATTAAACCATGCTAATAAATTAAACCACTTGAAATGTTTACTGGTGTGGTTGGTCTCTCTCTGACTCAGGCTCTCTATGAGATGTTTGCCACATTTCTAATAGAGATGGGCTCAGACTAGAAAACCAGATTCCCACCCACTTGGACTTCAGGCAAGTTGGAATCTGAATCTAGGTCCAAACTCCACAGCTCAGGTCCATCTCTACAATAGGACTGAATCAGAGCAGTGATTCCCCACACTTTCCTGGATTTTTGAAAAGTTTGGATCTCGATTTGAATCCAGATCCAAACTCCATGACTTAAGCCAGATTTTTATTTCTGACTGACTCCTTATTCTTTAGATATTGTAGCTGGCAGCTGATATCATTTTTCTTAAAAATCTTCCCGTCATACATCTTTTCATAAAGGGACACAAGTTATAAACACACCATATAGTTTCTATGCAATGACATCAAACAGTGCAGGCAAAATAATAATATATATATGTACACATATATCTCTAAGAAAATAGGTAGCAAAAATCTAAACCCATTGAAGAGGAACTTGTTTTCCTCTTCACAAATTTCCATTGGGGCGGGGCATTTGGAATGTGGAGAGTGGTTCTCTCACTCCAGTTCAGTTTTTAAGGCTTCTTTTTTTGTTCAGCCTCTCCCTCCAGTTTAATAAGTCATCTTCTTATGTCTGCTCTAGGTGCCAGTGTTGTAAATAAGCATGGTGTGGGGAACTGCACACCAACAATGAGTTTAGCAATGTATTGGTCATTAAATTGTAAGCTTCCTTGTGCAGTGAAGAAAAACCAGCAAGAGTTTCAACAGTTGTGGTGATCTTTTTTCTTTCTTTCTTGTTTTTTTCTTTTCTTGAGAAACTTTCTAAGGAAGATGAGCGCAGCGATGAATTTGAGGTGCCAGGGGAAGCACTGAATGCTAGAGAAAGTGTCGGTCATTTTTCCCGCTCAGAAGTGGCCTTGCCTATAAAGCCTTTGCTTCAGCAATAGCCAAAGCTTCTTCCATATTGCTGACAACAAATTCAGTGAAAGTTGTTCTTCTTCAGCAATTTTATACTTTCATGGAATTTGGAGAATCAGGAACAGGCTCTGAAAAGGAGAGACAAATCTGTTAATTTTTGGAGGTTATTTATGGATGTGGAGCTCACTGGGCTCCTCTGTAGCTGTGGTTTTATGTGCTTAACAGAAAATTCTTCCCCCCTATAGACAAGTCTCTAGAAGATCCGAGCTGCTGGAGGTATACATTGCCGTTTGCAGAATGATTCAGCCAAATGTCGCCAGGTGCAAAGGTGGCAGGGAAAGGGAACTAAGGGCCTGACCCAAAGCACATTGTTGGAGTTAATGGAAAGACTCACTGGGCTTTGGGTCAGTCCCTACTGTTCCATGGCTCACAATTTTAAATCTTCTAGAGGCAACATTTCTTAGGGCAACTGGCAGGATTTTTTTTTCTCTAGCTGGTATTGAGTTGAATTAGCTTTCTCTACTTGTAACAGCAACTACTGTATCAGTAGTAACGGGGTGAAATATCAGGCCAGCTCTGGGAGATTAATATGGGGATACTCTGAGGGCAGGGATAGTGGACTGACAAGTGTGTCCACCAATTTAACATTGCTAGCCCACACCTGGAACTCGAGCACTTCAGAGACTCACCAGCTGGTGAGAACCCCCCTGTATGAAAGAAAAAATCCTGTATGAAGGGCAAACCTCATCATTACCCCATGCTGCAGGACAAACAAAAAGAGCCAATCGTGCCACAGCTGTGTTTCTTTCCCCCAAAAGCTGAGATCTTGTCAAGTTCCCCTGTCCACCTCCAAACCGAAGATTTATTTATTTATTTATTTATTTATTTATTGGTTTGTATCAGCAATTTCTCGAGACACCAAATAACTATGAGTGAAGGTCAGTGGGCCAAATTCAGGTTTCACAGACATCAGCGTAAATCTGGAATAACTTTATTGGATTAAGTGGAATGACTCCATGTCTATGCTTTTGTAACTGAGACCAAAATTAGGCCCAGTAGGTATAAAATGAGACACTACAGCAGAGATGCAGTGTTTTTCTCCCTCCCCAAAGTCACAAGACTGTACATTTCATGTTAAGTGAGAGGTTAGATTCAAACTGAATATTTAACAAGGGATTACTCCCCTTCCTTTCTGCCTCTTTTCCTTTCTCATGTCCTTCTTGAATGGCTGGCTGGCCGGTGCCTCTGCCATGACAGCTTTAGCCTGGGTTAACCAAGGAAATAGTTTTGTAAAATGGACACTTACCCAGTGTTGGGAAGAAACAATCCCCTGTGCCTGGAGGAGACAGCGGAGTGTTTGGTTCTGAGAGAAGGTGTCGGCCCGATTCTGACTGCTGGCGGCTGGCCATGTATGTCATCTGCGGCTTGGGCCTGGACTCTGTATTTGGGGATGGAACCGCCTCAAAGACAGGGTTTTCAATGCCTTGAGCATTACTGCAGGAGAAAATACAATGTCAGTCCTCGGTCTCCCTCTTTCTCTCTCACCCATGGAGAACTCCAGAATTATAGACTTTCTTCCATTCTAACAGTAGCATTTATTGTTCTTAGTATGGAAGTTCCTATGTATCTGACTTAAACATAAGCTGGTGGGTCTCTCCTGTATTTGTCCTGTATTGTTTTTCTAGGGCTTGCTTCCTAGCACCTGGTTTTTCCCCTGTAATGCCACCATTGTTTTGTACAGCAAATAACTGTGATGTGATACAAGCACAGGCGTGGGATCTTGCTGGCGGAAAACCTGGTTTCTGAAGGAGGCACGATCTCAATAAAAACATTATAATGAGAAGTGATGTAACCCTTGTCAGGGGGTCATTGGCATCTTTAAGGGGAGTCCGGGCCCAGGTTACCATGATCATCAAATTTAAAGGGAATTAGTCCATTTAGGAATTTAATTGAATAATGAGCACCTGGGCCTCATAAAAGGCTATCACGGCTCAGTTCCAGTGAGGTGCTTTTAGAGAAATTCTCCCAATGGACAGGAGCTTCCAGAGACCACAGGTCCCAAGGAGGAGGGCTATGCACACACCCCTGAGCCCAAAGAGAGAAACAAGGGGCCAGGAATGAGGCAATGCATACTTGCAGCACTAGGACAGCAGGGGGTGCTACAGGGCAGGCCCTACAACAACAGGTGCCAGAGTGGGATTCCGAGACACAACCCCCCCCCCCCATCAACGAGGGATGACTGAGCAGCACAGTGTAAACACCTGCCTTGGCTGTGAGATTTTGATCCTCCCACATCAGCATATAGAGGGTCTGCCATAGCTGTGGGAGTTCCAGCTCCAGTTTTTAGGAGTGCCCAAGCAGCAGCAGAGGCCTGTCAAGGAGGTTCCATGATGGGAAAGAGTCAATCGCCGTAAAGGACTGAGGCACAGACTCGGCCAGCTATATGTATTGACTGTGAAGAAGTGGGGCATGCAGGATGGGTTTTCTCCTATATGAACAATGATTATAAGGGTGGCCTGATTCCTCTGAGCACCAGAGGAAACAGGGAGAGCCAGGCTATCAAAGATACCCTGCCAAGAACTGCTGGGACCAGGACTATTGTGACGTCTGAACAAAGGACTGTGGGGACCCAGTTGGGGCAAGGAAGAGTAATACCACAGGGCCAGTCTGTTTTGGCTATGGAGAGAACAGATACATAGAATGGTATTGCTCTGCTAAAAATGTCTGCTTTGGGTGGATGGACTATAATTATGAAGAAGCAATACCCTACAAGAATAGGCAAATGGGTGTAAAATTAAAGGTGGGAGACTGTGGGTTTCACCGTTGCCATTAGTTAGGAGAGATTCCCTTACATGACTCTTAACCCCAGAGTGTGAGAGCTTGAGGAACTTAAATAAAAGAACCAGGGCAGGCCCAGGAAGCAGGAGTTCCAATCAAGGGGGGATCCAACTAGCTGCCCTAAAGGATGACAGGATTCTGGGGTTGAGCAGCCCAGAAAAAATATGGAACTTGACTCAAATGATCTGGAGGGCCAGGGAAATAGAGGCAACAAGAGCCATGATGTGACTGTTAAACAATACAATAAACTACAGGTCCAGGTGATAGATATCTACCAGGAATTGGATGGCTGTACAAAGAGTTAGGAGGCCCAAATTCAAGAAATGAGGTGGGAAACACTCTCAAGCTACAGATGGGGCTGATCATACAGTAGAAAGAAACCAGGCCAATAGAAGCAGAGCTTGAAAGGGCAAAGCAACCATGGCAGAGCAAATGGGTAAGGCTGACCAGTGAGAGAAAGATTCCTCTCCCTCGCAAAGGCAACACTTGGCACTCGCGGAAGGAAGTGACAGAGCTCTAAGTCATCTTGAAAAGTGACTCTGGACAGCCAAAAAGGAGCCAGTGGATGAACTGGCAGACCTGGGAGCTTGACTGTGGATAATGCAGGAGTTACTGCAGGAAGCCAAACACCAGAAACTGAGTCTCCATATCCAGGTGGAACAGATGGAGGATAAGAAGATAGATGAAAGTGTCGAGCTAAATCAAAACCTTGAAAAAGAAGTCTTCAACCTAAAAGACAGACCAACAGGAGTTGGAATATCCGCTTATTTTGGAGAGGGAATGCTCTACATACTACATAGACAAGTAGAAAACATATTGAAATAGAAATACAGGAACAGGTGAGACCAACCCTCTCTTTGAGCAGAGCAATGTGGGAACACTTGACACAGAAACTGGAGCTAGAGAATGGCAAGCATACCTTGGAGCAGCAGGTTACTAAGATGGAAAAGGAGCTGGAGACTGACTAGTGAGCTCCAGGAACTGGCCATTGAGGCAGTAGCCTTACACACCCTGGCAGAAGAAGCTGGTTTGCAGGGAAAACTGGCTGGGGATTGTAGGAGTGCAGGACCAGGGTGCTGAAGCCCATATAGAGACATGCAATAAGATGGAGAGCATAGAAATCAATTATAGGGAGGCTTGTATTGATACAAAGGACCTGACTGCCAAGCACGGCCTCCAGAAAGACCTTCCAAGAGGAGCAGTCAACTGTTTGACAATGGATTGGTGTCCTGTGGCACAAACCCTGAGATCCAAAACACAACAGACGCTTCAGTAATGCCAGTTGCCCTCTCAGCTACACAGCAGACCTCTCTAGTAAAGGACTGGAGTGAGCTGGAGGAGAAGGCTGCTACTGCTGATAGGAATCCTTGAACTGCAGGCACAGTTGGCTGAAGAATGGGAGGCGCTGGAACAGATGTGCTCCTCAGGGGGAAGGATCATAGTGCAAGCTATGAAGCGGGAGCAGCAGCAGCTGATCTGCCTCAAAGTTGAAAATGAGACTGCAGAACAGCGGTGTTTGCTGCTGCAGAGGCAGTTGACTAAGTCCAGAACCTGCTTAAGATCCAGCTGGGGTTGAGGTCCATCTTGACTAAGGATAAAGAGCTGGAATCGTGTGGCGTGAGGCCACTACTATAGGATAATGGATTGAGCAAGAAGGTACAGCAGCTGCAAGGCCAACCCCCAGCCAGACCCTGCTAAAAAGAAGGGTCCACCCCAAGAAAAAAGGGAGACTCAGATAGTGCTATGGTGCAGAACGTCATTCAAAAGCTACTGTAGGTCCAGGAATAGCAGAAATGCGTGCTGCTGAGTGGATTGTTAAGAACTGTAGGAAAAAGGGTCCAGTCCTTAGAGGCTGGAAGCCCTGAAAGGAAGTGGGACTTGGATAGGGCTATTTTTAATCCCGATGGCTGTGCTTGTGTTTGTATCCAGGGAAGCTCCCTCAAGAGACCAAGTAGTAGCCTTAAGTCAGTTCAACTGTGGTGAAAGCTTTGTGTTGTGGATCATACCAGAAGCAGCTGGGGTACCAGGCTTTCAGGGGGTACAGCATTTGGTGAACTATGACATGCCGAGAACTATGGAGGAATATGATCACTGCATGAGGTGCTTACAACCAAGTCCTGATGATGTTATATTTTACAGAGCGGGACAAAAACATTGTCAAGGATTTAATAGATTTCCTAATTGCTTCTAAACAGAAAGTTTCCCCTGACTGGAGAACATGACCAACCATTAGCCATTGTTGAGCCTACATTTCGGTATAGGTTGGCTTTGCTGGGGGAAGGTATGTCACGGGGTTGCTAGCGCCTTGTTTGCTGGTGCTTATAGAGAGAGAAACTCTCCTAATGGAGAGGATCTTCCAGAGATACAGGTCCTAAAGAGGAAGGCTGAGCATGTCCCTGAGACCAATGCGAAAGACTTTATTTCAAGTTGATTTGTATTTAATAAAGTAGAACCCCAGCAGGAGAATTTTGTCTTACCCCTTTTTGGACTGTGTGGAGTTGTGTCCTTGAGAGAAGGGAAACTGAGGCAGGGAGTGCCTGCAGCGCCACACTAGTTAGTAGGCAGCGCTACAGTGTAGGTACATCCTGAGATACCCTACCCCGGCTGGCTGGAATTTAAACTCTATATTATGTTTGTCATGGACCCAACACTGCTAACAGGTAAAGGAGATTTTTCTTGAGCTCAAGTTGTGGGAGCCTGAGTCTTTGGAGCACCAGGATATGAATTCTAATTCCACTGATAATGAAAAGTTCCAAAGGACCATAGCATGCAGCATAATCACAATCATGAAGCTCTAGTTGGCCCTAGATTAGATATAATATATTTATAAGGGCTCTGATGCCGCTTTCTAGCAATATAAAATGCTAACACAAGCTACCTGAACACCATTAGCAACCAGGAAATGCAGCTGAGCAGTTCTTGCAATTACTGGTATTATAAATGAGGGCAGTTTATAATACCTGAAAGAGTGGGATAGGGGAGCCCCTACAAATACAGTGTAATAAAGCACTGAAACACGGGGAGACATTTGTAAATAAATTAATTTTCTTTTGCAGACCAGGAGAGAAGGAAAATAGTAATTTTAACCCTCCCTTGCCGTCACTGGCCAAATGGAATGTCACATTTCATCAGTTCCAATTTGCATCTCTTTTCATCACGCTTGTGATTGCTAAAAGTACCCCCAATATCAACCTCAACCCTAAGCTGCTTTTCAGTTCCTTCCGCATGCGATGCTATCCCTTTGGAAGAAAGAAAGCATGTAGCTCCCTAGAGTGTCTTGTGCTGTGATTAGCTGACTGCATTTCAGCACTTATTAACAATCAAGATATCTACAGAGGATTACAGGCCAACTAAGTGTAACACTAACAGACCCCGTTGTCAGCGGGCAGGATCGAACCTGGGACTTTTGGAGCTTAGTGCATGAGCCCCTACCGCATGAGTAAAAATCAACTGACTGTTAGCCAAGGCTGTAGAGCAGACTCATTTTATCTCTCTCTCTAAGTGCTCTGGCGCTACTAGATAGGACAAAACACCACACCCAGGAGGTGTGTGGGTTACATAAGTGTTTAATTTTTGTTTAAATGTTTCCTCCTGACGTTTCCTCCACTATGAGAGGTGTTGTTTATTTTAAGGCCAATAAACAAAACCAAGGTTAATTTGCATTCTTATTTCAGTTTCTGATTTATCCTGCCAGTTTCAGTTACTGCTTGAAACAGCTCAACAGGGCAGGCAACAGGTTTAGCCTTTCAGTCAAGGCCTGCCTGGCTAAGTTGATGAGACTTTTAAAATGAAAAAGTAAGAAATCTGGCACAGGGCCAGATGACGGGTAGTTGGAGAATTCTGCATGTAGGAGATTGCGGGTGGAGAATGCTGTCCCCAGGCTACCAGAGTTCAAAATGAAAAGCCAGGAAGCAAACATTAAAGTAAAAGGTAGAGTGGATGGATACCGTATTTACTCCTCTTGTAGATCAAGACGTCAACCACACTTTCTGTAATAGGTGGTGAATATAGTTTGGCTTAGTCTGCACTAACAGATCAAGAGGAAGATACAATTGATATCTATTGTCAACAATGCCTCTAATTAGTCACTGTGACCCCAATTCCTTGTTCTTCTTTCTTCCCACAGCCTAATGCAGTATTGCCAAACACAAGAGATAAAAAATCTCGAGTCAGAGCACCCAAAACCATGATTTCTTTTTTAAATCAAATAATATTTTATAGTCTTTTTTTTTTAATTCCTCTCTATTCCTCTGCCAGTGTGTGTGTGTGTGTGTTATTATTTCAGGTTGAAAAGTCAACCTTTGATGAACACAAATGGACTCCTATCCCTACTGCTCAGATGTACACTCCACTCACCCACTCCTCACCCCTAAGACAGGGGAACTGCTATCAAATTCCTATTGCTGATCCAGCAGCAATGCTTCCCTGACTCCTGCTGCCTCAGGACTTCTCCAGCTGGAACTCAGCAGCACCTGACTGCTCTCCTCCCCTGCCCCTAGGTTTCTCCTCTGCCTGGGTCGTAGCAGCTCCACTTCCCTGCCTCCCACTGCCCTAGGTCCCTCATTCTGCTATAAGGACATACCTGAAGGCAGGTCCCAGTGGTGGAGCAGATCTGTGTCCCCAGTCCTGAGGCTCTTGCACAGAGCTCTGCCCATATGCCCAGCCCTGAAAACTGCAGGATTGGGGGGCCTTCTCGGGTCACTGCAAGAGCTCCTCCTGCAGGTGCCAAAATCCTGGGACTCCAGATCAGTCCACAACACTTGGCAACACTGCCTTCCCCTGGCTGCTTGATGGGACTCCCCTTCCCCACCACTGCTCCCAGGCTGAGGGAGCTGCGAATCTATCCCCCCCCATTCCCATGCTCATCACTATCCTCTGCACCTCCAGGGCCTCCCTCCTGCCCCTCCCATCCTCCTGCATCCCCTAAATCTGCTTCCTGTTCCCCCAGTGTCCTGCTCCTCCTCACTTTCCCCATTCACCTTTCACAGGGTCTCTTCTGCTCTTTATATTCCCTGTGTCCTGGCCAGCTCCCTGAACTACAGAGCGGTAGCCATTTTGCCTGTGGGCATGGCTTAAGTTCAGTCACACTGGAAGAAACAATGGGAGGTGGAAGCCAATGTTATGAAGAGCAGCCTAGCTGCCACATGCAGATAGACTGTAGGGAAATGGTGACCATCTTGCTGGCTTCAGCAATAGGAGATGGTGGCCATTTTGAACAAGCAGTTGGCAGCCTTGGTTAAACAGAAAAAACAACACCCAAAATCACCAGAGACGTGATGAAATTGTGAGAGTCAGCACTACTGCCAATGCTGTTCACATTCTGTGGCTCCCCCTCTGTCCTCATTTCCCCCCACCACTCCCATGCCTCTTCCTTTTCTCCTTTCCGTTTGGTCCAGGAGCCAAGCCACTGTACCGTGCTGGAGCCTGGAGGCCTCACACATGTCCTTGACATCTCATTCTCTGTATATTTTATCTGACACCAGTAGGAACAACAGGCATAGAACAGATACCTTGAAGCCTTAGCAGTGGGGATTTGGGAGCCTCCATGGTGCAGGGAGACTCCGACTCTCACATGACAGAGTTAAAAAAGAAATAGGTAGTTTCCATTCGGGAAGAGGGAGTAGAAGTTTGTGGTAGTGGGGCAGTTATCTAAATGTGGATTCTCCATCATCCCTACCCCTGTGCTAAGGACGTAAGTACAGCCCAGAGTCACTGGCAGTCTGCCAAGCTAGCGTTTAGGTCATTATCTGAGGAAGGAGAGGAAAAGTAGGCCACTTCCAGGGTCACAAGGAGGGAAGGGAGCATGAACAGGCTAGTGGAAAATGGAAAGACTTAAGATTTCCTCACCTCTCCATTCTTACAAGTTCATGAGCACCTGCGAAAAGACAAAAAAAGTTTTATTATAGTAATAAAAAACAACTGTTGCTATTTACAGTCAATTTCATGGCAAAAATATTAATGCTGTAAATTCAGAAATTCCTCTGCCTAGTTTCCCCCTAAAGGTGAGCGCTCTTGCTGCTTTGTAACTGAGACAGTTGCCCAGGGCTCTCATGTAAGGTGTCAGATATAGAGTTCTATGTTACACACAAAAGGCTGGGACATGGGCACATTCCATCAGCGGTGTGAAAGGATTAAGTGCGGGGACCTATTCCAGCCCTAGCCATGGTGACCAGAATGCATTGCTGAAACTGAAGCAATAGGCAATGCAATACAATAGAAATGAGGTGCTCCAAAGCGCAGCACACGAGCGGTTAAGTCCTCAAGTTCCTTTCCTTTCCTCTTCACTGATTAGCTTGTTTTTTGTTTTCCTGTGCAACTTTTTCTGTTCTCATAAATCTGTGATTTGGTGGCTTGGACTAGGGGAACGGAAACTGCCAATTCATCTGGAAAATGGAGACCAAATCGAGTGCTCTGGAGCTTGCCAGGAGCTGTCTCCTTTTTCCTCTTTCATTTCCTTCTTCAGTAAAATGTTTTAAAGATGAATAAAAGTGGAAGCAGGCCTAGCACAGGCCTTTTTATCTCACTGACACAACACTGACCTGCAGCTCCTCCTGGGCCCTCCTACAGCTTTACTACTGGACCTTGACTCTGACTTGCAGAGCTCTCTTGGATTTCAACTCTGCATTGTCATGAGGAGGAGGAACCCTGTCAACTTGTAAAAGCAACAGATACTTGCTATGGAGCAGCCTGAGATCTCCAAGCTCTCATTGTGCTTCTGATCTCAATCATGTTTGGAACGTAGGACTCCAAAGGAGAAGAGAGGCTCATAATGCATGAACCCTTTCTCCAAAGCTTGCTGGTGCCCTTTTCAGAAGGCATGAACTCTGCTATCTAGGCACAGACAGGTATAAACAGCTGAGTTTCTTTGGTGTTAACCTTTGAACACAGCACTTTCTGTGGCCAGTGTAACAAGGTTGTCCTAATGGAAAACATCCAGATAAGGAGAGTGACCCATGATGAGTCTTGTGTGGACGTTATAAGTAGTGGGGGGCTTTCTGGCATTTTGTTTTGGATTTTATTTCCGTAGTGTGCTCAGATTTCTTAGGGTGGGTGTATGCAGTTCATGTTCTGTGCGAACACAGCACAGCTGCTGATTTCCCTAGGAAAACTAAATCAAAGCAAATTCTGATTCAGCAGCATTGGCACTCAACTGTACCAATTAGAGCCATCGTTTCAAAGCAATTGCATTTTACAGTATTTGTTCTCCATTAGGGCTTATTGGTGAGAGAGTCTCACAATTTGGCCATGCTCTCAACAGGCTCATGGCATCAACAGGAGTTTTGTCTGAGCTTGGACTACAGAATTGGCCCAATGTTAGTAATGTCAGTATTAGTGTTAATAAAGTTGACTTCAACATCAGTTATTTCAGCATCACCCCTATTAATAGTAGTAATATTCAGACTAGTACCATCACTATTACTACTGTTTAGTTTCCAGATCAAAGTAACATCAACGGAGCAGATGCTTGGCCTACTCTGCCAGTTTTATGGGAGAATTCACACTCTGTGCCCCATGCGTGTCACATCTGTATAGGCTCTGTGCATTGTGGCCATGGAGGTGTGCAAGGCAAGCTGTACAAACTCTGCAGAGAGCTCTCTTGGGACTGACGGGTACGTTCACTTTGCTGACACACAGCTGCCTTCTGAAGCAGCATTCACTCCCTCAGAAGGTTTTTGTCGCAAATGTACTGATGCTTTTTGACGTTGCTTTCAATCCCTGTGACAAAGCCCCAACAAAAGGTCTCTTTTCCATAAAGACGTGAGTAGAGGAGCTCCTCTGTTGTAAACTGGCATGACCTTTACACATGGTTAATTGTCCGCAATAAATATAGATCAGGAGTGATGTTTGGCTGTTCTGCAGATTATTTCATGACTGGAATTTCTTAGTGCAATGAAAATGGAGTGGATTTCATTATACATCAAGTGTAACAACTATACTACTTTGTCATAAGAGCAATCAGTATTTCTCAGCTTCTCCTCCTCATTTCTCTCTCTTGCTATGTCTCCTTTTGTCTAGCTTTCTGTGCCTCTTCCCTGTTCATTTCTCATTGCTCGTATCCTTCCCTTTCTCCCATCTGTCGATCCATTCTCCCCTCTCAGTTTAAGTGGGCTGACTCCTGGGCCCCATACTGCTCATTCCATTCCAGGCCCTGATCTTCCATTCAGTGAGTGTTCTGCAGGCTTGTAGGACTGGACTGTGGCAGGCAGATTTCCTAGTATTAACCCTGAAAGTTTTGTGCTCTAATTCCATGATGTAAAATTCATCAGCATTAACTATTGTTTTCACCAGCTCTCAAGAATCCCAACTCCAGTGGGTTAATTTAAAGTGCAGCTGTTGCCTGTATTTTTACTTGCTATAACAATAGCATGACCCTGCAGCAGTGCCATTGGTGGGAAGATCTATGTTCAGGGGTGACCTGAGACATCTATCACTCCCCCTCACCTTGCCCTAGCATAGAGGTGTGTACTCATTGCTGTCGTGTGACCCCTTCTGGCTTTGGGATTAGCGGCAGCTTTGTAAGAGAATTTGAGCCACACTTGTTGAGAAAGACATGATGCTGTGCTAAGTATCAATCTGGCTAGAAGGAAACCCTGCTCAATGAAAGCCTGGAATAAAGAGAGTGATGGGAAGGGACAAGTTGAAATGCAGGTCCAAGAATGAAAGAGTAGATTACATTTGCCAGGATCCAATTTAATATCCTGATTTTCTGCACTGGGGTGAAGGGGGAATCTTTGCATACAGAGTGGGTTGGAGGTGTGCGGAACGGGGCTTGCACACGTTAGGCACAAATAAATAAACTGCTTGGAGCATTGCCCAGGCTTACAGATTCTTCCCCTCTGAGGAAGGCAATTCATGTCTTGATCTTCCTCCTCTCACTCCGCAGGACATAAAACCAGTTTAGGAGGGGGAGAAGAGGAGGAATATTCTGCAGTACGGGAGTTGAGGGCTTTTTTGTTGTTGTTGTTCATTGATATCTTCAGGTCTTAAAGTCTCCAGTGTTCAGCTGCCACCTCTTGAACTCAAAGGAAATGAGAGGCCCTGATGTTTTGTGGCTTACTGTGTTGTTAGTTCTGAAGAGTGGGGCCATCCTGGATTGAAACTTAATAGAAGGGGAAGGAGGAGCTTCCGTTTCTGAAGTTAGCACAATGTGAAATGAGGTTGCAGCTGGGCTACTGCAGGCTTGTTTCTACCTGGGTGCATAGGCGCCAACTTTCCCCAGCACCGGTGCTCGCGCCCCCCTGGCCCTGCCCCGACTCCACCCTTTCCCTCCTCCCCTGAGTGTGCCACATTCTCCCCCCTCCCTCCCAACGCTTGCCGTGCGAAACAGCTGTTTCACGGTGCAAGCGCTAGGAGACGGGAGGAAAAGCGGGCATGCGGCGCACTCAAGGGGGGAGGCGAAGGCGGAGATGAGCTGGGGCGGGGGGGGCGGGGAGCTGCCGGTGAGTGCTGAGCATCCACCAATTTTTCCCCATGGGTGCTCCAGCCCCGGAGCACCCACAGAGTCGGCGCCTATGCCTGGGTGCATGCTCTATACCAGCGGTTCTCAAACTTTAGCAACCCAAGGACCCCCATTTTTATATAAAATTTTTCGCGGACCCTCAAGTCCCCAGCTCAGCCCCAGACCCCACCCCCACTCCACCCCTTCCCCCAAGGCCCCGCCCCACCTCTTCCTGCCACAGCTCCACCCCTACCCCTCCTCTTTCCCACCTCTTTCCACTCCCTCCCCCGAGCACACCCTGTCCCTGCTTCTCCCACTCCCTCCCAGCACCTTCTTCACACCACTGAACAGCTGTTCCCCAGCGTGCAGGAGGTACTGGGAGGGAGGGGGAGGAGTTGATCCGCAGGGGCCACAGAAACCCTGGAGTACTCTCCCAGACCCCAGTTTGAGAAATGATGCTCTATACAATGTATTTATCCAGGGCCGACTTTACAGGTGGGCGACAGGGCCAGGGGAATGCCTTCCAAGTGCCACAAGCTGGCAGGCCTGGGCAGCTAGAGCAGGGGTGAGTGCGGGCAGGCCAGGGGCTGGAGCCAATGCCACCCACAGTTGCCAGGCTGACATGAAGGGGCAGGCAGCAGGACTTGCCCCTGGGGAGCCAGCGTGCCAGACACTGGGTCCCCTTGCCCATGCCCGCGCACCTGCTCTCCTCCTGTTAGGTGGTCTGGGGGCGTATGGCCAGGGGAGTCCCCAGGCTCAGAAACTCCTCCCTGTGCAGCTCAGCCGGGCTCTGGGGCCAGGAGCTGATCCTCGCTCTCTGCGCTCCACGCTGCTGTTCTCAAACTCAAAGAAATGGCACCAAAATACAAATTCTCCTAGAGTCCCATTTTCCCTAAGGCCGGCCATGCATTTATCTGCACACATGCAGGTAATGTTTTAATAAGGGGACCCTAAAATATTTATGTCCTTAGACTGTGGTAAACTTCATGTCCCCTGGTTGCATGGCTGTGCAAAAAATAGTGGTGCAGGACAGAGAAATCTGTTTGTTTTCCCACTTAAAAAAACCAAAAACAACAAAACACTTTCTCATGACCACACTGAAAATGCAACACCTCTTGACAAGCACACTTTATATTAAATGCACATACTACAAATATTTGTACTCTGGTCCTGAGCAATATATAGGTAATAGAGGTGGGATTAAAGGCCTAATGAGATATCAGGGGGATATAAACTCTGAGATTTTAAAAAAAAAAAAATACTTGACACTTGGTGCAGTCTGGTGTATTCCAATTTCAAAATCCTTGCTCTTCAGAAGTACTTTTATAAGCCCCAGGAACTAGTTACCTCTGGCAGGGATGGTGAATTCATTCACAGACAGCGAAATCATCTCACTCCTCCCTCTAAATGGCGGGGGGGGGGGGGCGGGGGGGGGGCGGATTTTAACAAAAGTTTCCAGAGAACCTCATCCAGTAAAACTCTTTGTTCATTCACTTGTATATATGCACAAGTTCATACAACTCCAGTAGGTATTGTGCATACAAGTATGTGTGCACTGGCTGTGTATGAGTACAGATGCATATGCTTCACATGCACATGTGTGAAGGTCTGTGTGCAAATGTTTTCATACCTATAGGAATGCGATCATGTATGTTCAGTGTGTTTTGTGTAAGAGTGTGGTGGAGGTGGAAAAAGCTTGATAACAATTCTAAATGATTCATTTGGCTTTGGCTGTGTACACACCCCTCTGTGCTCTCTTCTCATGAGTATTCCCACAATGAAACTCACTAGCAGGAACTGCCTGAGTCATTCCTTCTATCTATTTATTTTGGTACCACCCTTACTGAACCATTGCCAGCTAAAGGAGAGCAGCACTGAGGTTGTGTGGTAGCCGTGGCATGCACCTTAACTTTGTTGGATGGAATCTTTTCTTTTATTTCCAGAGGTTCAGTATAGGTGCATTTGATGTTCTGGAAGGGTAGGAGATATTGCCAGTCAAACTTAAGTCTGTATTAATTAAGTTTTTG
The DNA here is from genome assembly GCF_011386835.1 of Chrysemys picta bellii. Lineage (NCBI taxonomy): Eukaryota > Metazoa > Chordata > Testudines > Emydidae > Chrysemys > Chrysemys picta. Next base: position 86,444,664 of record NC_088797.1, on the reverse strand, counting down.
AACAGTGAATTTTTGTTGTTATTGGTTTGGGGTTTTTAAGAAAGTGGTGCTATGGAAGGGGTGTGATTGTGGGTCACCCTTGTATAGAGCTGTGTGATTTTTTTTCAATTTGTCAACCATACTGAAAAATAGTTTCAGGCTGACCCAAAATGAAATTTTTTTGACATTTTTAGCAAACTGAAAAGTTGGGGGGGGGGGGAATTGTTTTGGGCCAAACAAAATATTCTCAGGATTCTGCCAAAGGCATGACTCAGCCTCACAGTACATGAATGTAGTTCAGGTTCAGTGGCCACAGCACATCACCTTCAGCCACCAACAGAGCACCAGACCTGCTGCATATTCACAAATGACTTTCTCTGGCTCTTCAACTTGACTTGAGCCATACTTCTCAAGCCAACTTTTACCTTAAATAACTTTTAAAATATTGTGGGGCAGTGGGCACCGGACACTAATTGAGATCAAACCTGAATAGGCGATATCTTTTGGGGAGGATCAGAGCCATAGTTTGAGCTCCAGGTGTGTGCAAGCTGTAATAACTGTAAATTTGATGCCCCCTTTTTTTTTTAAAGAAGAGCTGTATCTCTGGAACCCCTTGCCCAAATGACCCCAAACTTTGAACACTAACTCTACCCAAAACCCTGATGAAGCATAGCAAATTTCAAAGCAATCTGGGTATGCATGTGGATTTTAGACCACTGAAAAAAATTGTCTGTCAGACTGTAAATAGTCCCACCCTGATATAATCCCATAGGGCCTGTCACCCTGGTATCTGTGCTCTTATGTATTAATTCAAAACAAAAAGGATTTTGAACAACAAATTCTCACCAACCATACTAGAGAACAGAGCTAAGTTTTACCATTTAGAGTGAAACTGCCATGCATGGGGGACTGTGCAGAGCCACAATCCCTCAAAGGACTGTTGCGGAGGCATGTTTCTACTCCAGACTCACAGGTGCACGGAGGGACTTTAGAAAATTTATCTTGTTGAACTGTTCCTCCAGACATGACTTTGGAAGCTGCTGTTGATTCACATTCCCCTACCCCTGCCCTGAGTAAGACACTGAAATGTTATTTGGGAGGCAGAGCATTCTCCTTATTAATTTGTTTTGTACAACCTCTAACTTGCTAAGATTCTTTCAGCCCCAAATTTCCTCAAGATGGTAGTAGCTGGTTTTCGCAGTTCAGTGAGAGTGCACGTTCCTGGCCCTGCCTCCTTTCTGCCTTCCCGTTCTCTCTTTGGGATGCTGCATCTCCCTGGGAGCACACAGAAGACGCAGTCCTTCTGATTCCCACCAGTGGCAGTGACTGTAATTGTGTGGGAGTGGGAAGGCTCCAGGTGCCCTCCCCCTGTTATGCACCAACACAAGGGCAATGTGCTATCAGGCCCTGAGAATTCTGTTGACTAATGTTGAGTAATTGGGAGATTGCACTGTGTTCTGTGGACAATATGCATACAGGAAAGATGGCAACATTTGTCTATTGACCAGTTATGAAATGTTTGCCCCCTCTTTAGCCTGCAATATGCGTTCATGTCCATTGCATTCTGCCTTTGTAGAATGGCTAACCATAGGCCTGTGTGGATGAGCATTCATACTGCCTTGTTTTGTGAGGGGTATTTATGCTGTACCCATCACAAGACCCCTCCCCGAGTCAGTTTGTTCTGTCATTGCTGCCTACCACTTCTCCTGGACTTCTGCTTAAAGGTGGCTTGCAAAGCAAAAGTTGACCCAAGTTAAACTCAGATTTCAGTCCCAAATGGAACAGGGTTGTGAGGGAGCATTCAGCAAAGAAATAAATTTAAGCTAATCTTTTCAAATTCATTTCTTCCCCATCCCACCTCTATCAAATCCTAATAATATTTCTTGGTTCAATGACTATATCCCAGAATGCATTGTTCTGTGACATCATAACAACCAGGGCTGGCATCGATTTCAGTCAGACTTCTGGCATTTGTTGATGTCACATTTTGGGGCATATGTCCAGTGAATCAGGATCTACCAAGGCATATTTGAGGCATATGTCCAGTGAATCAGGATCTTTCAGAAACAGGAGAAAAGATACTGAAATAGATAGAACTTACTTCTGTACCGAACACTCCCTACAGCCTGGTTAGCTGGGACATTCAGCAAATCAGTCTCTGTTAACTCAATGTTCATTTTTGCTTTGCCATTCACTTTAAAACAACCTCAAGTTGTACACAGGGCAATATTCCATGTGGCAGGCAGTAACTCCTGTACCCAGGATTATAGACATAGTGGTACAGAAGCACCAACACAGGCCCCTCCTTTCAGCTAGAGATTGATGTTGAAACTTGCTGCTATATTTCACTAATTACATTTCACCAGATTGTGCAACACAAATCACTTCTCTAATTTATTGTAGTCAGAGCTATGTAGTTACCCACTGGCTCAGTCAGAGAAACTATATAGTTTCTCAGTTTGCCAAGGACTGATGAAATGTCACCACAACCAGGGTTTAAATTCTCATGAACTATTTCTCAAAGTCCCCATCCCCCAACACAGCGCCCTGTGGGCTGAATTTAAGCCCAGACCACAATACAAGGTGGTGATAGCCCTAGAAGAGTCTGAGCAAGGCCCTGCCTGGGTCCCAACTCCTCCCTGGAGCTACATGTTTTCCTAGGGCTGGAGGGAGTGGGAGGGAGGAGGCATTCCTCTGGGATTCTGTTGCCATAGAAATGTGGAATATAGGGAGTGTTTTGGTTTTTTTAAAGAAAGTTATAGTAGTAACTAATTTTTTCAATCACTTGAGTAGAAGAAAAGCAGAATAGAAAAGCTATTTCTGTCACATAATGAAGCTCAAATTAAGGGATAAGAAAATTAACATTATATTTCAGCAAATGTTGATGCAACAGTGTAAGAGATCTGATGTGACCAAGAATTGGTGTCATGTAATCAAAGTACCCCGCCACACCCAGGCACACTTTAAAACATGCTGTTGCATATTTACAGTTTTATTAAACTGTCCTGCCCTCAATCTGTGTTCCCTACCCCATCACTAATCCCCAAGAGATTTATTTAAACTAGCTTGTTTTCTCCAGGCTAGACAGCCTCCTCCTCATATCTGATAGCTTGCTAAGACCCAGATGTGTAATGCTGGCCTTTAGGATGCTTAGGGTTACCATATTTTGAGTGTCCAAAAAGAGGACACTCCACAGGGCCCCAGCCCTGCCCCCAGCCCCGCCCACGCCCCAACTCCGCCCCCTCCCCTGCTTCCCGCGAACATTTGATTCGCGGGAAGCCTGAAGCAGGCAGCAGGTAAGCTGGGTGGGGAGGGTGGGGGGAGGAGGCGTGGCCCAGTCTGCCCCCCCACCAACCGAGCGGCTCCCTACGGCGGCCAGCCCCAGCGTCTCCAGCCTGGCTCGGCCCCGGGCCAGCCCCTGGCCGAGCACCCCCGGCCCAGCACTGCCAGCCCCCGGCCCGGCCCCGGCCCAGCACTGCCGGCCCTGGCCCAGCCCCAGCACCCCCGGGCCAGCACTGCCAGCCCCCGGCCCAGCACCCACGGCCCCGGGCCAGCACCCACGGCCCTGCACCGCCGGGCCCGGCCCAGCCCGGCCCCGCACCCCTGGGCCCCGGGCCAGCCCCTGGCCGAGCGCCCCCGGCCCAGCACCCAGCGGCGCCAGCCCCTCCCTATTTTCCCGGACATGTTCGGCTTTTTGGGATTTCCCCCCGGACGGGGATTTGAGGCCCAAAAAGCCAGACATGTCCAGGAAAATCCGGACGTATGGTAACCCTAAGGATGCTTAACAAAATTACATAATGAAGGTCGCAGCACAGAGCTATAAAGGAGGAAGCTGAAACTGATGAGCTGTAGTTCTTTAACATACAGTATGTGCAGCTTTCCATAACCACAGTTACAAATTAGCATTTCTTTTGCACAAATGCAACCACTGGGAGATGTGAGGATGTGTTCCCCTCCCCCAGGTTTTATTGGTTTCCCACCATTTTTAACTTGCTTCTGCTTATATTCTGATGTATAATTACAGTAAGAAGCAGTAAGAATACATAAGCTTGTGTGGAACAGAGATAAATATGGGTCTAGGATGAGTGACATCCATTGCTAATAATGTGGTGACCAGAATTATCTTCCTGATGCCCAAGCCATTGTGTCTCACAGTCCGCATCTTAGTACATCACTGTGGACTTGGTAATGAGTCTTTGCCTGTTCTAGCCCTGAATGCCTCCTACGGGCAATATGAAAATGGCTTCAGAGGGCCTGATTGTTTATGCAGACAGGCGGCTAATGGATACATTTTCACTGGGGGGGACGGGACAGGGAGGGCGTTTAGCCACACAGCACACTTTAATATTGACAGGGATCATTTGGCTAACTTCAGTTCAACCCCTGACAGGCTCAGTGACAGAGCTGACTTATTCCTGCATTGGTGCAGATATTAGGGCTTTCTGAGCGTGGTGTCCTCTTAATGAAAGGTCCTAGCAATAACCAACTAAGAGAGAGAACTCACGAAGACATTATCCCAACATCAGTTAATGCTAATCATTTCAGTGAGATATTGAAATAAAAGTGAGGAAGGGAAGGAGAGAGGGAATGGGAATGTTTTGATACATACGCCTGGTGTTGACTGCTTGTCTCTGCTTGTAAATGAGGATCAGGATGAGGGGCAAGCAGAGAATGCCCACAATGCATGCTCCTGTTGCCAGTGCAGCTGCTGTGATGTCTGAAACAGAACAAAGAAGCCAGAGGTGAAATAAGTGAGGCAGCAAGAGCTGTTTCAAACTGCATGGCCTAAAGTCAGGCCCTCTTCTGAATGAACAATTAAAAACTCCTAGTTCTAATTCTCAGGAACCTCTAATCTGCTGAGGCATTCAAGAGTAAAAAGGAAAAGGTTCTGTGGATTCAGGCCTCCCATCATACATAAAGTGCAAAGTGAGAATGAAAAACTAGCAATGTACAAAACATTGTACTGAATACCCACTAAACAGGCCAATGAGGGAATTCAGCACTGAAATAAGATTTAACTTACCATTTCCTGTCTGTGAAATACTCCAGAATTTACTGGTTTTCTCAAGATACCCCAGAAGCATTCTGTAATACTGATGCTCCCAGAAGTCTCATGCAAGCATGCTACCATTACTCCTGTGAAACCTGGGTAACCCATCAAACTTCTCATAACAGAAGGCTTGACATTGCTTTGGAGGAGTGGCAAGTGGCATTATTTCTTCTGTCTATAGAATTGAGCTGGGTCTAAGCCATGCAATTTGGTTCCCAAACCAAACTTCTCCAGGTTCTGGGGGTACTCAGATACGTGGGTTTTGTTCAGTCCCAGCTGTGCTACAGATACAAGTGAAAATTATTTAATAAGTGATAAGACGCCTGATCCAAAGTCCACTGAAGACTGTGGAAAGACTCCCATTGACTTCAATGAGCATGGGATCAGACCCCCAGTCAGCTAATAAAAATTAATCACTCTTTGTCTTCACTAGCCAAATCATCATTCAACTGTATGTCAACATATTGTGGTGGGAAAATTTCTTCAGTCCTATAGCTTGGTGCTGTTTTTAATATGGAGAAGAGGTACAGGACCACTAGCAATAGTTACAATTATGGGCAGTAATAAGTAAACTGACTGTATACTGGAAAGAACTTTATAACCCAGATCCAGCTAAGGAATTTTCTTGATTTTCTGTGGAAACCTAAAGACTTGATCTCTGGCCTTTGTAATTTTTTAATGAAATTTACTGTAAGTTCAGCAAATGTAATGGGAGTAAGTCAGGACAGATAGGTGAGCTGCAGAATTGATAGGCAGAGATTGTGCAAAAATATTAAGTAATTAGATTGGGATGTAGGTTTGGAGTTAATTCAGCAAAAGATTCCTTTCAGGACTGGCTAGTGACCCAGCAAGTTGCATATGATTCAGAATCAGTCAGTGGCATTCGTTGGACCTGCAGAAAAGTGAGAGCAGATTTGATGCATCTTCTCTGAGAATTCCCAGAGATTCAGAAGAAGGGAGGAGGATCATGCTGATGGTGATATTCCAAATGATCTAGGGTGTGGGAGGCTAACTGCAGAAAGCAATGCATTGCAGGATGTAGAAAGCAGTGCATTTTCAAGCTGTGGAGACCATTCTTGCTGAGAACATCTTATAACAAAGAGGAACATATTGAGCAAGTGAACGTCAGGATCTGGGCTAAATATACCTGAGTGGTATAGTGGTATGAATGTTCTGGCAAATTTAGAACTGATTTCAGGCAGTGTGACAGAAAGGAGATTTTTTGATGAAGTTGGTATATATTTTTGAGCTTTCTGATTACGTTATCCTTATTTATAGTACAGAATATATTTAATTCTAAATGGACCATATTCAGCTCTTGTGCAAGGGTTAAAGTTCTACTGAAATCAGTAGATTTCCTTCTATTTTCTCTAGGTCTGAATTTTGCTCATGATCTTTGGACCTGACTCATGTTTTTTGAATGCCTGGCGTTGGCAGTACTATAAATTCACAGAATATATTTAGTACTGCCAACTCCAGGCATTCAAAAACCATGAGTCAGGCCCAAAGATCATGAGTGTGGTTTAAAAATAATAAATGAAGTTATTTTTATTAGCATTCTGGTTTTTGAGCCTTTACGGGTCATGTTTTCAAACCTTTCTCCACAATCATGAGGGCTAGAAATTAATTCATTTAAAAAAAATGAAAAAAGAATCTCATATTGTCGCTGGGGACCCTTCCCTGACTGACTCCTCTTCCTGAGAAGTCAGGTTTATTTTAAAATGGGTCAGAACAGGATTTTGATAGGCGATGATATCAATATGCAGCCAAATGTATTACTGGTACATGATTCTGTTGAATTCAGTGTAAACAGATTTTCAGTAGGACAATGATTTCCCAGATTTCTTTCTATAGCATCTGGTTCAGAATTAGCATTATCTTGCAAATTTAAGAATTCTGGGTGGGGGCGGGGGCTGTGCTGCAGAATACAGTTTAGTTTTACATAGCATCTTCCAGTCTCAAGATGTCTTCAGAAAAAAAAAAAAGTTAGATACCTGGAGTTTAGTGACTGCATGGACAAACAGATAAACTATTTTGTGCCCAGCAACAGCTCAAACCCACAGGACATTAGATCCCTGTTGAGAGAGAGAATGTTGGCTAGGGCACATTGGTGATTATTCCCCATCTCTTCTGGAAAGTGCCATGGGATATTTCATATCCATTTCCACAGCCACTAGAGACAAGTAGCAGAGGCTTTGATTTGCTATCTCCCAATCTAAAGGATGACAAGTGAAGGCATCAGGCCTGTGACTGATGTAATTGCAAAGCATACAGTGGTTCAACCCTCAGAATGACATTCAGGATACAAAAAAAAAAAGGTCTGAAAAGCACAAGGGGTAAGTGACGTTTTCCTTGGAACTGCTCTATGCATCCAACTTGATGCTTTTTCCCCATGCAGGATGCTGGACTGTGCTTGAATGCATTCTGCCTGACAGTGGGGGGTTAAAGTCAAATTCAAACAGGTAGTCCCTTGGCCATTAGCCTTTTGGTGCTTGATATTGGAATTTGCCCACTGCTGCAAAGTCTGATGGTGACCTTTAGCATAAGCACCAGTTCTGCAATGTTCTAGGGCACGAGGCTAAAACTGGAAGGAGAAGTAACTTGTACCCGAAGGGGAAGCCATCTGTATTAATACAGAGGCCTCATTTTTGAATGTGGACATCGTTTTTAGGACACCACATTTTAGGGTTCAAATTGGCATTTAGGTGCATAAATAGGTTATTTACTGATGTGAGGTATTGGTCTGATCACTCATGTGAGATTTGGATTTCCTCTTTAGATACTTATGTTTTCAAATTAAAATAGTTTCTGTGTCAGAAGAGAGATGTCTCAGTCTCAGGATAGTAACAGAGTTTTCATGGTGTCACACAGGAAAAGGTTTCTCTCTGACACTTCAGCTCTGTAAAATAATTCACTGCTCAATTCTCTGCTTGTGGCAGTAGCAGTTAAATCTCAGACTTCTGTTCTGTGTTTCCCTGAACTGGATTCTCGTATTTACTCCATCCAGGCCTTTTGTGTGTTTGCGCTGGGCAGTTCGCGGAATAGCACGCTGCAGAATTCCTCTTTCTAATGGCTCACTTCCTACTTTCACTGCTTGCGCAGTTTGGGACCTGGACCAGTAATCACAGATCATTGGGTGATAGTAAACCAGTCCAGCCAGTCAACCACAATGAGTTACTCCCAAGACGGTTCCAGCTCTTTTGTATCGTAAGCTCCTCAGAAAGGGGTCTTTGTATTTTATTTCTCTGTAGAGCACCATGCACATCTCTGGTGCTGCAGAAATATTAACCATTACGCATGAATAAGTGAGCATCCAGAAAACACTCCAAAATACACTGATGTGGAGAAAGGGGCAAAACAGAAAATAGCTTGGGGGCCAAAAAGTATAGTAGCTACAGCATTTTCACATTAGACTCAACTAGCCATGTGGGGCCTTATCCTGCCATTGATCCACAGACTGAAATCTCCATGAAATAAATGAGGGAGTTCTGTGTAAAAATAAATGGCTGAATATGGCTTCAGGTGTGGGGTTAGGGAATGCCGTCCAGGAGTTAGAATGGACATGATGGGATACTGACAGGAACACAGAGAAGGGGGAAAGTGCTGCTGTCCTATCTGTTGTTTTGGGAAGCAGGGCCGGCTCCAGGCACCAGCGTAGCAAGCAGGTGCCTGGGGCGGCCAATGAAGAGGGGGGTGGCACATCCTGCCATTCAGCGGCAATTGGGCAGCGGGGCGGTCACTCCCCCTCGGAGTGAAGGACCTGCCGCCAAATTGCCGTTGTAGAATGAAGCGGCGGTAGAGCTGCCGCTGATCGCCGCTTTTTTTCTTTTCTTTTTCTTTCTTTTCTTTTTTTTTTTTTTTTTTGCTGCTTGGGGCGGCAAAAACGCTAGAGCTGGCCCTGTTGGGAAGACCCATCTCCACATTCTTCACCAGGACTTTGCAACAACAGGCAAGACCACCCCCAAATAATTTATCCCAGGTTTTATGTGCGTGCTGGGACATAGCTTTGAGAGGTTAGTTAGCACTGTGTGTAAAATCATGCAGTGAAAGCCAGCAGTTGTATATTGTGCCACAATAAAGCCTCAGGGCAAAATGCTCAGCTAATGTAGATTTATGTAGTCAACGGAACTATACTTAGATATACCAGCAGAGAATTTGGCCCAGCATGCTTTGTTTCATAACCCTAATTCTCTCAGTACGTGCGATGAGTGATTTTCGTTGAGTTCAGTGGGAGTTATTTGTAGTCTGCATGGAGAGTCTGGGCCTGAGGAGATTCCAGGAACCTAGGACACAACTGTCCTGCAGATTACACAGTGTCCCAATGGCTATTACTGTGTAGAAGCTAGGGAATAAACCGCCCAGGGATTTAACTGGAGTTTGTTTCTTGCAGCCACATTATTTTGTCCAGGTTTTGACTGAAATGCAAATGTGTAAAATGAACACCTGTGCCTAGGAAAATACATAGAACAGGATAATAAGCAGGGCATTATAGAGAACACTTACTTTCTTTCTCTTTGTTGGCACCAGGATGAAATGTGCAATTTGGAAATGCTTCTCTGGCTGTGGAATTAAAGAGAAGAATTGGTTAAATCTCCTGGGATTCAGTTCTCATCCAGTAATAAGTCAGATAGAAAATCCTACTTAAAAGTTAAACATGGAATTTCATTTAACTTTGCTTCAATTGTCTTTCTTTTTGACAGAGAGAAAATCAGCTAGGGTTTAAAAATGGCAATGACAATTAGTTGTAGCTGCTATTTCTGACCTGCCCTCCATCTACTCCACCTACAGTGCAGAGAGAAGATGTGGTCTATAGGATTTATTGACATACATTTGGGATATGACAGTACAAATTGCTAGTTGCAGAGCTACCAATGTGTCACTTGCCACTAGCAACTAGCACTACACATTTGCCACTAGCAATGTGTACAAGTGCAAGTTAAAATAATTGTACCAGGGATTCTCAAAGGATTTTGCTGTGAGGCCTACATCTTAATGGAGGGATTGTCTAGTGGCAGCCAGTTTTCCTCTCAGTTGTGATCACATGGATCACTGCGCCCATTCTTGACCACCCAGCTCTCTTAACCGCCCATTTGCAATTGCGTAACATCCCTGTGGCAATGATGGTAATTGTTTGCATGGAAAAGTAATACTGATATTTAGTTTTCTCTGAAAGCAGTTAAGGAAGTGATAAAGAGAACGAGCACTATGTACCCAGCCAGTTCTCTGCATACCTATAGCATAGTATTCCATGGACCACAGTTTGAGACTTGCTTTTTTTATGCTACACCACTCTCACTTCTGTTTGCTTTTAAACCCAAATTATGTTAGTTGCCAGGAATCACAGTAATTAAAGCAAACCGTTAACTATTTTTTCTTAAATCCAAAAAGAAATGATAAATCAATTATTACAATTTTAAAGATAGTGATGCTTTCTACCATTGGAATGTTAGGCCTTCTAGCTGTCCAGTAAGATACAGCTTTAATTTCTAGCTCTTGATGCTTGCAAGATATTGGACAATCAAACTGTCATTGGTCCAGGACTAAATATAACTTTTGCATCCAAAAACATTGTTTGATATTTCTCTGTCATTTTTGGCCTGAAAGTAAACTTTTTTTCCAAAAAGAGATTGCAGAAAATCAATGTAACTATGTAATTTTTGTTTTTATTATCTAAGCTTGGGGGGAAAGTGTTTTCCAGCTGCTTATTTTTTTTAAAAAGTTATGATCTCTTTTTCCTTTTAACCCAGACCTATGACATCTGTTGCTCTTCCAGGCTTGGGCCCCACATAGTTTTGCAAATGCACTTTGATTCTGATTACAGCACCCCCTGACCTTCCAGTCCTGAATGATAAATAAACTGAGCCTGTGCTCCTCAGTTCTGACCTACAGCACCATCTTTATGTATTGACTTTGGGCCCAGTCCAGTTCCCACTAAAGTCAGTGGGAGTCTTTCTACTGATTTCAATGAGAGTTGAGGTTGTACAGGAATTTAGCTGCTATTTTTTCTTTGTAAAGGCCTGTCCCACACACATTCTGCACATGTTTCCCAGTTACATCTACCTTTCTGTATGCGGAGTTCCATGAAGCCATGAGTCACTTGCTGGTAATTCTGTTTGCCATGTTCCTTTTTAGTCTCTACCACATAACAGCAGTAATTGCCACTGTCCTGCAGAGTCAGATTCATCATGATGATATGAAATGTCCCATGGTGGTCCGAGGTGGTCTCCAGCCCATGGTGATTTGCTCGTTCTCCATGGAAGTACCTTTCTGTGACATTATGTGTCCCATGATGCTTCCCTGGCTCATGATGCAGGTCCCTTTCGGTTACATTGCGGATATGTTGCTTCTCAGAGCAGCTTTGGTCTCCGTTGCTGCTGAAGTACCAAATCTTGTAAAGTAAGTCATGCCGAGAAGCGAGTGGCCCAGAGAGCTTGCATGTCAAGGTAACATTCTGTCCTTCTGGGCAGACATAGAGTGAGTAAGGAGTGGTGATCATGAAAGCTGTTGTCTGTTCTACATGGAGAAAAGAAACACTAGGCAATTAATATGTAAGATAAATGACGACGTGTTTGAGAATAACAACTCTTTGCGCTGCTTTGAAGATATAATTAAACAAACACCTGCAACAGCCCTGTGTAGTAGATAAGCACTATAACCATTTTACAGATGAGTAAACTGAAACACACAGAGGTTAGTTAAGCAATTCACACAAGGTTACACAGTGTGTCATTGCAGCTGATTTGAGATTAGAATCCAGGAGTCCTGATTCAGTCCTATGCTCTAACCACTAATTTAAGTGCATTAGATTGGGCAAACATTGCCTTTGGTCAGGCAAACACGCTATACAGGACATCACCAATGTTTGCAAATCCTCTTTCCCCTAAGAATTAGACCGGAGGTCTCACTGTGTATCTTGTCATTCCACTGTGCTGTAATCACTTTATATGAGTGACCAAACTATTCCACATTATAGCCTCCTTCATTCCATGTAGCTACTACTGTTCTTTGGTGCAAACTATTACAGATGTTCTTTTTTTTTTAAAACCTCACAAGACAGATTTCACCAAGAGGAGCTAAAACTTTAAGGTATCTCCCGTGCTGGGTAACTCTACTCCATTTCTCTCTCTGTGTGTATGTATCCTTTATACATTTGGGTAGGGGGGTAGGGAGAGAGAGAATTGGACAGGGTAAACTTATGCTATAATATACAAAAAGGCAGTATGTCTTGTGGTGCAGAATTGTATAAGAAACCTTAAATCAGTAAATGTCAAATTCCTTTCACAGGAATTAGATCTGTGAATCAAAGACAGCAGACACCAATGGGTTTCTTTCTCATAGACAAGTGACTTTCTGATAATCCAATTAATGTTATACCTGTCAGATACTTAAATATTTTGCTACTATTTCACCCAAGCAGAGTCAAAAATCTTGTAATAATGCAACATGTTTAATACATGTTTTAAAAAACCATGATAGTGACACCTAACCTGTCCACTCTGGAGTTCGGATGCACTCAAAGGAAGTGTACTTTGAACAGACAGCACTTGGTTTGGACAGTTCGTAATGTACAGGACCCATAAAATAATCCAGGTTTTTTTTAGATGGTCCCAGTAAATAAAAGGAGGAGAAATCTCTTAGATCTTAGGGCTAGGTCCTGTTTCCATTTAAGTTGGTAGCAAAACTCCCATTCAATGGCTACAGGTTTGGTGAACACCAAAGTGTTAAAAATATGTAAAAAGTGTGTAATTTTATGTAAATAATGTAGTGGAAAGGTTAGAAGTGTACCTTAACCTTATAAATAAGACTTATTTTCAGTAGGCAGTAGGCTTAATGTACTTGAACCATAACAAGTTATTATTTTTACTCCTGTCATGTAGCAAGGAACTTTTGCCCTCTTTTTGATTTGGGTTGCAGCAGTAGTGTTATGCAGGTCACTTGCTTACTGGAACTAAGGCTGTGGGATGCAGTTCTGTGATGTCTTAGCACTGTAAAATTTGCTGCAAGAGATGAAAGTGGATCAGCAGCCTCTGTGTTTGTGAGGGAAGGATGATGGGAGGGGGAGAACATGGTTCTCAAATGAGGAAATTTCACAATGCCTATGATTCAATTACAAATCCTCATCATTGGCATTATATTCAGTTCCTTCTTTCCCCACCCCACCCCCCACCCCCCCGGGCTCTGTTAATGCCTGTTAAAAAAAAGAAATAGCAACAGTTGATCTCCCCACCCCCACCCCAAGATCAGACTGGTTTTTAACCCCACCCTGTTTATGCAAGACTGCTTGTGTCTTCCATTTTCTCTAAAGGCAGAGGTGGCACTGTCTCACACTCAAATTCCGTAATGGGAGAAGTTGTTCTCTGCAGAGTTTGGAAATCCCTCATCATTGTTTACTGAAAATTATGCTCAGAAGAGGCCCAGCAAAGGAACAGCAGGGAATGATTGTAGCTCCAAACTGAGGTGTATTAGCAGAGCTCTTTCTGGGGCTTGCAAGGTGATGAAAGTCAGGATTAAGGTATATGAGCAAAGTTGAGTGGGGACCCAGGACTGGAATACCTGGGGTGTTACAGGTCAGGTAGTGGTAAACTGGCAAATCTGTGAGGAACCATGACTGACATGGTGAGGCTGGGTACTGTAAATTAATACTGCAGTGCATGTGCAAACGTGTGGAGGAAGACTGGAACGGTGCCCACCTAGGTTCTGCCTAACTGAGCCTCCAGCCAGCCCACTATCCCAGAAGCACTATTCCCAGGGGCTCCTTCAAAAACTGGAGAGAGAGAAAAAAAGAGGATTTCTTTATTGTATTTTTGAAACTATTGATAAAGGGGGACCACTTGGTGAGGTGTCTCTGGGGTTTAATTTGTTACAGCTATGATGGTGTCAGGGCCGCCCGGGGTAGGGGGCAAGTGGGGCAATTTGCCCCAGGTCCCGGGCCCCGTGAGCCCTGGCCGAGAATCCCTTTCCTCACCTGGCGGTGGTCTGGGTCTTCGGAGGCATTTCGGCAGCAGGGAGCCCTTCAGTGCTGCCGAAGACGCAGAGCGACTGAAGTGCCCCCTGCTGCCGAAATGCCGCCGCCACAGACTCGGATGCCGCCCGGTGAGTACAAGCTCCCCTGCTTTGCCCCAGGCCCCCTGAATCCTCTGGGCGGCCCTGGATGGTGTTGTGAGGACAAAATGTTCTCTCACTGCTGTTACATCCTGTTGTTCTGTTAGCTCCATCTTTATTTGCTTTGAGGTTTTTCATTTGATGTACTTCGCAGGAGCCAACGAAACACATTGCTTCGAACTACCACAAAAGTCTTTCAGGATTGAAACAGGCTCAAGTTCACTCGGTTTACATACTACCTAGCCACCCAGAAGACAGACAAACCTTGTTCAAATAGAGTTTGAAAATTATGTTCTAGACTAGGTCCCTACATTGACAAGAACTTAATTTCTAATGCAGAACTAATGTTAACCTATGCAGGGTCATGTGACTTTCTCAGCCAATAACAGACCTCCAGCTCAAATAGCAGAGTTGATCTTGGAGAAATGGAAGTGAAAAATGTCCTTAAAGTCTTTCAATTTTTGTCCTTTACTTGTTGTATTTAGAACATTGTTGGACTCTGAACCTCCTGGTGCACCTGAATCATTTAAGTGTATTATTTACTTTTATTTTCATACTATTTTTTTCTAAATTTCAGCTGACAATGCAGGCAGTGGGGGAAATAAAGTTAGAGGGGCTCTGATACAGTGAAATTTCTGGTATCAGAGGGGTAGCCGTGTTAGTCTGAATCTGTAAAAAGCAACAGAGGGTCCTGTGGCACCTTTCAGACTAACAGAAGAACCTCACTTCTTCAGATGCATCTCATGCAGAAAGGGTGGGGCCGTGAGGCTAGCCTCTCCTAAGGGGGGGTTCACCCACCGTCCACAGTGTTTGGCTTTATGTATTTTCCTTCTGTTTTCTAAGCTCAAAGGGGAGTTCTTACCCACGAAAGCTTATGCTCCCAATACTTCTGTTAGTCTTAAAGGTGCCACAGGACCCTCTGAAATTTCTGGGTGGGTCTCTGCGTGCCGATCTCAGTACCTTGGGCACTCTAGGTTATTTTTGTGCAAATGACGAAGATTGGTTCTTAATCCTGATTCCATGAGGTCTGAGTACAAAAGGGGCCTCCAGGGAGTGAGGGGAAGGTAAGGTAGAAGTCTATTGGAGGAAACTGCACTTGCAACACCTTTGACAAGTGTCCCATGGGATTCTTTGTGTTTCTTACCTCCCTAATGAGGTCCCCTGAAAATCAGAGGAGTCCCGCTCATCCCCACCAATTTTCCCCCTTTAAAGCTGGACCATCAAACTGTGAGGCCCCACATCAGAGGGACTCATGCCATGGCTTTCTCTCTTTGCACACAGTGGATTCAGCCATAATATCATGATTGAGTTTGCACTGAACAGCAGTTCCTAGAGGCTGAGAAATGGATGGCCACTCCACCTAGAAGAGTCAGCCCTGTGACAGAGCAGTCTGCATTGCCAGCATGTGGAATGGACTGGATGACGGTCTAGAAGGGATTTTCTATCTTTCTTTCCTATGAATCTGTGATCACAGTTGCGATCCTTGGTGTGGGAAGCTCTCACCTATGGACTGGGAAGCTGAGTCCAGCAGCTGGGCTTGTATCTCATATGGACATTGCATTACAGTACTACTGGAGTGCTGCACTGTTTGAGGTGCCATCCTGCAGATGAGGCAACATCTCGTCTGCCTTCTTTTAGTGGCTGCTGTTGAGGTGGACATTACAGATCTTTGTCGCTTATTACAGATCTTGTGGCATTTTATTTTAAGGAGTGAATGTTTGCCCCAGTGCCCTGCCCAATGCTCCCTTACTGAATAAGAAAAGTTATAATGTCCAAGGCTAGGTCTGAGCTATTGTTGAGCATGTTTAAGTTGCTGTTTTTGCCTATACAGTCACTGCAATTCTAGGATCTGCCTAACCACTTTGTGACACTTGTCTATGAGGAGAGCTAGGGAAGTCCACGTAGTGTGTGTGTGTGGGTTTTTTGGTTTGTATATTTTTAAATACTGAAAAGAAAGTACATACGTTTGCCTACTCTGCATCTTAAAACAGCTCTTGCTTCACCTACAGGATTTCATGGAACCCATTTACAGGGGAAAATAAACACAACCCACATATTTGGTAAGAGATCCTATGCCAGCCGTCATGCGGGGCAGAGGTTACCATATATGTGAAGTGTTTGCCATGGGGTGGTGGGTATAATAGGCCAGGGAAGGCAGAGCCATAGGCCGCTGGGCTGGAGCTGCTCAGGCTGGCCAGGGGCTAGGGCTGCTGCTCTGGCCGGCCGGGCTGGGGCTGCTTGGGCCAGCTGGCCGGTGCAGCTGGGGTTGGCTGGCTGGCCCGGGACTGGGGCCAGCCCAGAGGTCCTCCGGTGGCAGGGGTGGGGTGGGGTGGCGAGGCGAGGGGGCTCAGGGATCCTGCCGCGGAGGGTGGGGCCTCATGCAGAAAGGGTGGGGCCGTGGGGCTAGCCTCTCCTAAGGGGGGGTTCACCCACCGTCCACAGTGTTTGGCTTTATGTATTTTCCTTCTGTTTTCTAAGCTCAAAGGGGAGTTCTTTAAAGCTATCTACTGGATTGTGTGATAAGACTGGGGGAGGGGAAAATGGCAGCTGGTAGCACTGGTACTCTTTGCATTCTTCCTGTACCAGTAGCACAAGGTGTAGTCTTTAGGAAACTCTATTGTAATTGGTGTTCTCTCCCCAAAATGATGCATGGCCTCGCTAATGAGGATAATTCCCTTTACAGTTCAACTGATTAACAAATGTCATCCACACTGTACAGATAAACAGTCTTTTATCATGCGTCTCTCTTCCCTATGGCATCAAAGGTTCATGTATATTCAAACATCCAATCACTCTCCCCTTGTCTCTATTATAGCCCTCTATAAGTGTATATTTGGTACCTTAATATTTCAAACAATCCTAAGTGACTGGTGGAACAATTCCTGCTTGCCTCCATCCATCTCATTGCCCTGACTTTTCTCCTGCCTGCCCCCCTCATTTGGAGTTAAAGGCCCCATGCAAACAGAAAGGACGCAGCCTAGCACCTGAAAGTATATATACATCCACAGTTATATCCATCACACTGAACAGATTAGACAATGAAAAGGCACCAAAGGAGCCATTGCTCAAATTTTTTCATACAAAAAGGTTTTTTATTGAAAATTGTCTTTTCTAAAATTAATTTTTCACAAAAAAGTTTCAGTGTTATAAAATATTCCATTTTCTCAATGTTTTAAATCAAATTTTTAAATTAAAATAATTTTAAAATGTTTTTGTTTACCAAAACCCCAGTTTTCACTGAGAAAACACAGTTTTAATAAACAAAGCATTCTGTAAAGATTTTGATTAAAATGTCAGTAAAAATCATGGACAATTTTCACAAAATGGAAAATTGGTCCATTTTTAATTTTATAACATGGAAATTTCAACATTTTTTTTTGATAAATCATTTTACTGTTTTTCAATCAGTTCTTGTTGACTGAATGAATAAAAAAATCTACAAATAGAAACTAGTCCCACCTTGGTGGCCTACCACTTATCAAACATCCTCCTTCTAAACTAAATTGTCTTGACATAGATTCATAGAGTCCAAGGCCAGAAAAGACTATTGTAATCATCTAGTCTGACCTCCTGTATAACACAGGCCATTTAACTTCTCCAAAATAATTCCTAGAACATATATTTTAGAAAAACATCCAATCTTGATTTAAAAATTGTCAGTGATGGAGAATCCACCATAACCCTTGGTAAATTGTTTCAAAAGTTAATTACTCTCACCATTAAAAATGTATGCCTTATTTCCAATCTGAATTTGTCTAGCTTCAACTTCCAGCCATTGGATCTCGTTATATCTTTTTCTGCTCGACTGAAGAGCACATTATTAAATAGTATTCCACATGTAGATTCTTATAGTCTGTAATAAAGTTACCCCTTAACCTTCTCTTTGTTAAACTGAATAGATTGAGCTCTTTGAGTCCATCACTATGAGGCATGTCTTCTAATCATTTAATCATTCTTGTGGCTCTTCTTTGAACCCTCTCCAGTTTATCAACATTGTCCTTTAACTGTGGGCACCAGAACTGGACACAGTATTCCCACAGCAGTTGCACCAGTGTCAAATTTAGAGATAAAATAACCTCTCTACCCTTACTCGAGATTCCCCTGTTTGTGAATCCAAGGATTGCATTAGTTCTTTGGGGCACAAAATAAAACTGGGATCTCTTGTTCATCTGATTATCCCCCACACAAATCATTTTCAGAGTCACTGCTTCCCAGGATAGAATCCCTATCCTGTAAGTATGGCCTGCATTCTTTGTTACTAGATGTATACATTTACATTTAGTCATATTAAAACACACATTGTTGGCTTGTACCCAGTTTACCAAGTGATCCAGATTGCTGTGGGTCAGTGACCTATCCTTTTCATTATTTACCACTCTCCCAATTTTTGTGTCATCTGCAAACTTTATCAGTGATGGTTTTATGTTTTCTTCCAGGTCATTGATAAAAATATTAAATAGTGGAGGGTCAAGAATCAATCCTGCAAACCCCTCTGGAAACACACCTAGTCGATGAGAATTCTCTGTTTACAATTACATTTTGAGACCTATCAGTTAGCCAGTTTTTAATTCATCTAATGCAGGCCTGCACAACTCGTAAAGCGGCGAGGGCCATATTACTCCAAAGAAAACAGCTGAGGGCCGAAACCCCCCAAGCGCTGCCAAACCCCCCTCCCCAGCGCCACCCAGCCCCCCCGAAACACAACACACACCCCCCCGGCGCCACACACCACACAGAAACAAACCCTCCTTCCCCAGCGCCACCCCACCAAAACAGCAGTATTGAACCTCGGTAATTTGTTCTGGCGGGCCCCTAAGGTAGTATAATTAAGGTAAAAGAAAAATGTCTTTTTGCTAGAAGTAGAATAAGATCTTCCCCCCACTTTGTAATCAATTGCCATGTTGAATGAATGAGGTGTGAATGAGGAAGGCATGGAAGGCAGGCACCTCCAGACAGCTGCAACTCTTGGAGAGGGCAGGGCCGGCTCTAGGATTTTTGCCACCCCAAGCAAAAAAATTTTTGGCCGCCCCCCCCCCTTTTTTTCGTGCCCTCTGTCCCCGGCCCTGCCCCAACTCCACCCCTTCCAAACCCCTTCTCCAAATCCCCAGCCCCGCCTCCTCCCCCGGTGTACCGCATTTCCCCCCCCTCCATTGCTTCCTGCAGGCCCCCCGCAACCTCCTGCCCTAGCTCACCTCCGCTCCGCCTGCTCCCACGGGTGTGCTGCCACTCCGCTTTTCCCCCCTCCCTCTCAGGCGAGGGAGGGGGGAGAAGCGGAGCAGCGGCGCGTTCAGGGGAGCAAGCGGAGCAGAGGTGAGCTAGGGTGGGGGGGGTGCAGGAAGTAACGGGGGGTAGAGGAACCACTCCCCGCTCCAGCTCACCTCCGCTCCACCACCACCGCTGCCTCCCCCAAACGCCCCGCCGCTCGGCTTGTCCTCCCTCCCAGCCTTGCTGAGTGAAACAGCTGTGAAGCGGAGTGGCGGCGGCGCGCTCAGGGGAGCAAGCGGAGGCGAGCTGGGGCGGCGGGGGCACTTTTTCCCCATGCCTCGGAGTTGGCGCCTATGATGGCCGGCGCCAGAATGCTGCCCCTAGAAATATGCCACCCCAAGCACCTGCTTGTTTTGCTGGTGCCTGGAGCTGGCCCTGGGAGAGGGGATGGGAGCCAGACCAGATCAGTAGAACAGGTCAGCCACGATTCACCGCTTGCCTCCTCAGCCCCCCTCCTCTGGCTTACCTACTCACTCCCCGCCTGCTCGCCTACTCAGCCCCCCACCCACCAACCGCTTGCCTACTCACCCCCCTGCGGGCCACACAGTGAGCCCACCTACTCAACCCCTGCGGGCCGCACAGTGAGCCCATGCGGGCCGCATGTGGCCCCCGGGCCGCATGTTGTGCAGGCCTGACTAATGTGTGCCATGTTAATTTTATATTGTTCTAATTTTTCTTAATCGAAATATCATGTGGTACCAAATCATGTTGTGACATCTTGACATGGCATTGGCCTCACAGCGATTTCAGGAGGTTTTGATGGCGCAGAAGGCCTAGCTGATAGTGTTGTGCTGTCCCATCCTAATCAGGACTTTCCCACTGGAATCAGTGCAGGTGGTAGATCTGACATAAATATAGCAGGGGCGGATCTGTGGCTTTCACTAACCCCTAATCAGACCTAGTTTTAGAAGTAAGGGCACAAAATGACCTTTGCTTCTGTCCGCTCTCAGGGAGCCCTTCTCTTAGCAGATAACTAGCACCATAGTAGCCCAATACAAATCTGAAAAAAAAGCTTGTAGAGTAGTATGCAAGTGGTGTCTAGCTGAGAGAAATATCCTGCTAGCTTAGACAGTAATGTGGGGTTCCTTCTGCACAGCTGACAGAGCTGCTGCCTAGAACTCACAGTAGCCCTTGTTCTCATAGGGAGGGGTGCAGGTCATACATTGAGCCTATCTAGCCCTGAGAATACAGTGAGGCTTCTGGAGTCTCTGGTAGCTGGTTGGTGGTATTCAGGAGCATCTGGACTACAGTTGGAAGAGACGAGTGTCTCAGTGCATCCCACCTCACCTCCAGCATTTCGGTCCAAATAGTTTTGCCTCAGACCAACCAACACACAGCTTTGTGCCATTGGTTGTGTAATCTAGTTCCGTGTTCCTGCAATCTGTGGTGAGCCAATGCAACAGAGAATGATGCAAGCATCCTGGGGACATCAAGGAAGGCATGATTTCTCCTCACCATTCAGTTCTAAATTTGCAAGATGTTTTTAAGACAATAAGCAAAACGCAAAGGAAAACCCTAAGGTCCCTTAATTAACTTTGTATCACTGTTGAATTTCTTAAAATAAAATTAATTTTATTTCATCTAGAATTTTGTTTAAACAAATGAAAGCTCCTCCCCTCATTTCTCTGAGAATTTCTGTGCCCTCTGAGAGATCTTCCAAAGCTCTTCCCTTTTCAATCCCCCTTGTTTTTTTGCTATTCCCTTCTCTGCCAGCATCAGCATAGCAACATTCTGCTCACTCACTTTCCCAGAGCGGGTAAATACAATATTTTATTTATTTATTTTTGTAACAATTGAGTAAAACATCATCAGTTTTTTCATTATCTTCTCCATGACCAGTGGTTGAAGTAGATTTTAACAAGAGGATGGAGATCCTTTAGCCCACCAGCCAAGGAGGAGGGGGAACTGTGAGGAAGGAGTGCTTCGCTTAGCCAGGGAGAGGAGGGGTGCTCTCTCTGCTGTTAGTGGGGGAGGGAAACTATTATGCGCCTCCTGATCATGACAGTAAGGGTAGGCAGGTAGATTTTGTACCCAGGCTGTACATTTTCATGAATGTTGCAAGACTTAATTTGTTATCACTGGGCTTCAGAGTTTTCACCCCAGTGAGATAAATGTGGGGAGTTCATACTTCTGTTAGAATACATCTACATTGGGAAAAGCATCTTGTATTGACAGTGCCTCTCCTGGCCTCCTCTCAATTGTGTTGAATACAGATCAGCTGCCAGTGTAGATTGGACCAAATCATTACAGCAAGTGAGATTATATTGATAGGTTTGACCCATCTACACTAGCAGCTAAACTGTTTTCAAAATTGCTTGGAAGGGCCAGGGAGGAACCATTGTCAACTATTAGTCATTTTCACAGTGCAGACAGTCACTGTAGATCTATTCTTTTAATATGTCTATTGATTCATAGGCTTTAAGACCGGAAGGGGTCAACATGATCACCTAGTCTGACCTCCTGCACATTGCAAGCCACAGAACCTCACTTAGCACTCCTGTAGAACCTTACCCATCCATTCCTTCACTGCATCAATCCACTTTCAGAAGAAACCCTGCAACCAAAACTTAGAATCCTGTGTAAATTTGTCAATGGAAATACACCAAATACACAAAGATGCTCTCTGTGACCTAGCATAGAATGTTCCAGGGGCTGTCTCTCTGGTGGCCTCGTCTTTTAGTTTTGCTTTGTTTCAGGTTCCAAGAAAAAATTCAAAGTGAAACTCTGCTGAAACTACATGTGAAACCACTAACTTTCTCATTGTTTCCACCTGAAGTGTTACCTTCGCTCACAATGCTGCCCAGGCGTGACTTGCTGAAAGGTTAATGAGCAATAGCAAACGTGACCTGATGTTCAAGTGTCTGATATACTTAGAAATCATGAGTGTTACTTCTTTTGGGGTTTCACAAAGAAAATTGCATGAGCTCTAGATGGAATCTAATTGACTTTGTGTGACAGAAAAAGAGATGGGCAAAATTTTGTGACCAACCCTATTTTTTCAGCAAAAAGTGCAGATTCAGTTACACAAAAATGTTCTGTGAATTCATGTTGGCTTTACCAAATTATTCATCTAAAAAAATCCCAAAAAATCTAAATGTCTTGTTTTGAAATTTTTGAAACAAACCTTTTTTAATTTTTTGGTTTGAAACTAGCTTTTCTTTCAAAATTTCCAGTAATTTTATTTTTTTAAATGTCAAATATTTAAAAATGCGCTAAACTGAAACAAAATGTTTCATTTCATCTGAATTACATTTTTAAAACTTTTCAATTCATTTCATTTTCTGTCCACCCTGAAATTTTTTGGACATTTTTAAATTGCCAAAAAAAACAAAAAAAAATGTTATTTGCCTGGCTCTAGACAGAGATCCCTTTGCCATTAGAACATAAGAACGGCCAGGCTGGGTCAGACCAATGGTCCACTGAGCTAGTATTGTCTCTGACAGTGGCCAGTGCTAGATGCTTCAGAGAGAAGGAACAGAACAGGCCAATTTCAAGTGATCTGTTCCTTGTTGTCCAGTCCCAGCTTCTGGCAGTTGGAGGTTTAGGGACACCCGGCGCATACGGTTACATCCCTGGCTTTCTTGGCCCTTCCTCTAAGCTCTGTCTGTTCTTATGGCTTGTCTGTATGAAATTAAGGCACAGCAAGCTGGCGTGTAAATCTGCCTTTTCTAGCGTACCATGCACCGACTGCCTTTGGGAATCCTGCTGTCACACACTGGAAGTTCTGTCGTGTGCTTTAATCTATCCCACTTTGAAACACAAGTCGAATAAAGTGCACTATGGAAGTTTTAGTGAGCAGCAGCAGAGTCCACAAGGGCACTCACTTACTGTGTGGCAGGCTGGGTCAGGGTAGATTTACAGTTGAGCTTGCTGTGCACTGTTTGTATAAACAAGTAAAGCCCTGCACAGATACAAAATTTGCATCCGCATGCGATCTGCAAATATGGTCCGCGGATATCTGCAGATTTGCAGGGCTCTATAAACAAGCCCTTAGACTGGCAACCCTTCAGGACAGGGACTGTCTCTTCTCATCTGTCTGAAAAGCATCCAGCCCATCGTGAGCGTTACCAAAGACAAATAATAATAAACTTGAATTAGCATATTACTTTAAATGCGACCTGATGTTTAGCTCCAATGTCCTAGATGGCTAAAAATAGTGAATCCCTCACTTAGAGCCTAATCCAAAACCCACTGAAGACATTACAAAGACTCCCCTTGATTTTAGTGAGTTTTGAATCAGGCCCACAGTAAAGTGCATTTTAATCTACACAAGACACTATAAGCAGAGCTTCACTATCCTGGAGTCCCTTCCACTCTTTGCCCCTTGTGTAGTGCTGTCTTCACCCCCTTTAGTAGCACAGGGTACCATCAACTGAGTAGTCTCTCTCTGTTCCCCCTATTACCCACAGAGCGGTGGACACTCCAGGTCCATTCCTGTCCTAACCAATGCTCTGCAACCTGCCTTTCCACTAATCTGTTCTGTGCAGAATGCCTGGCAGGGTGATACTAATAGTGGATTGCAGGAGGCCTGACTGTTGGCACGACACACCTTTGAAAGAACAGTGTTTGCAGGGGCCTCCCAAGAACCTGAGCCCAAGACAGGATGTCTGCTCTGAAAGGCCATGCCCAGAGTGTGAACAGCAGAAAAGTTACCTTAGAGCAGAGGTTCTCAACCTGGGGCCCAATCAGCACACAGCTGCGGCCTATGTGACATCCTCAGGGCCATACAGGTATTATATATATTGTATGGATGTGGCCCACATAACACATATGCAACCCGCAATGGTAATTAGATTGAGAACCTCTGCCTTAGAGGTACAGGTAAGGAGTGTTATGTTGGAATCAAGGACTAGTTTTAATTTCTGTTGAGCTTTGAAAATCTTTCTTTGTTTGATTGCTTAAATATCCACATAAATGTGTCCAGAGGAAGGTGCAACTGGCAATTTCCACAAGGGCAGGCAACCATCCCTCTTTCACCAGAGTAACATTATTACTGGTGCTATATTAATACCCAGAGCCCCCAATCAGAAACAGGTCTTGCTGGGCACTGTACAGACTACTCAGTTTATTGGCTGACCAAAGTGAGGTCTAACACTCAACTCAGTGGCACTTGTCTGCCTGTAATGAGATAACTTTTAAAGGCAAAGTCCAATTAATTCCAAAATGTCAGGGAACATGCTAGGTGTCAGTGGGGGAGAATCCCATTGATTTTTGGTGACAACGAGGAAACTGGAACATGGGAAAAGTCTGATTTCCACACAGTGCCTATTTGGTGCTGCATTGTGACCTCAGTGGTAACTCAGTCTGTCATTAAGCACTCCTTCCAGGTTCTTTGCATGCTTCAATCCCATTGGTTGAAATGAGTCAGCAAATGAAACTGCAGGCCAGGTCTGAAGTGCTTTGACATAAGTGTTGGAGAGTGCAGGGCCTGAAGACTGAACTAGTATTCGGCTGCTTCAAATCAGGAGCAATATTGGCTGAGTAGGAGTGAGGCTGGAGATTTCCACACCATTCCTGGCTGGCTCCGGTGAATTCTTTTATCTTTGCCCAGTCAAAACGGTTTTATTTCATCTATAGAGATTCCTCTGCCTGCAGCACTAGGGTTGCCGGGCATCCAGTTTTTGACCGGAACGCCTGATCGAAAAGAGACCCTGGCTGCTCCGGTCAACACTGCTGACCGGGCCGTTTAAAGTCCAATTGCCAGCACAGCAGGGTTAAGGCAGTCTCCCTGCCTGCCCCGGCTCTGCACAGCTTCCCAGAAGCAGCCGGCATGTCCAGACACTAGGCGCAGGGGAGATCAGGGATGCTCTGCGTGCTGCCCCCAGCGCCAGCTCCGCAGCTCCCATTGGCCAGGAACCACAGCCGATGGGAGCTGCAGGGGTGGGCCACAGGCAACGCATACCACGCAGGGAAGCTGCCTTAGCCCTGCTATGCCACCAACCAGGAGTCGCCTGAGGTAAACGCCGCCCGGCCAGAGCCCACACCCTGAACTCCCTCCCCCAGGTCGGAACCCCCTCCCGCACCCTAACTCCATCCCAGACCCTGCCCCCTGAACCCCCTGCCCCAGGTCGGAACCCCCTCTCGTACACAAACTCCCTCCCACACCCTGCACCCCCTCGTTCACCCAAACCCCCTGCCCCTACCCGGAGCCCCCTCCCAGACTCTAAACCCCTCGGCCCCAGCCCGGAGCCCCCTCCTGCACCCCAAACCCATCATCCCCAGCTCACCCAAGAGCCTACACTCCCAACCTGAGCCTGCACCTCCTCCCACACCTCAACCCCTTGCCCCAGCCCAGAGCCCTCTCCTGAACCCCTAATTTCTGGCCCTACTCTGGAGCCCGCAACCCCAGCTGGAGCCCTCATGCCCTCCCACACCACAGCCCCCTGCCCCAGCCCAGTGAAAGTGAGTGGGGGGGGCGAGCAAGCAATGGAGGGAGGGGGGCTGGAGGGAGGGGGGCGGGACAGGAGGAGGGGCAAAGGTGTTCAGTTTTGTGCAATTAGAAAGTTGGCAACCCTATGTAGCACCAAATGGGCACCATCAAGGGGAGAGATGACCCTGAAGGCAGCAGGGTTAGGGTTTAATGTTGGGGTTAAGGTTTCTGGAGGGAATCAGTGATGACTGGCTGAGTTCCCTCTGATTTCACAATGCTACTGCTCAGGCTCCTCTGCCCGCAGCACCTTGTTGTTAATATGAAACAACAAGGTGCTGCCGGCGGAGGAGCCTGAGCAGTAGCATTGAGATGGATAAAACAAGGTAGAGAGGAAGAGCTGTGGCTTAGACAACCTGCCAATCAAATATTAGGTTTAGTGGAAGTATGCTGTATAATTAGGGCCTTCGTTTTCAGTCAAACCTGGCATTTTATTGGTAAAAATCAGTTTAAACTGAAAACGAAGTAGCTTATGTATAATTGTTATAGGCTCAAGGCTAGAGATTGTGTTCCTGCCCTTTCTAACACCTGCCAGCTCTACTCCTGAATTCCAGTCTCCTGAATGGTCTGTGTTACACTCTCATCCACATCCCAGCACTCCACTGGTCTGACTGGCATAGTTTTGAGCTAAAAAGCATGGCAACTCTTTGGCCTGATCTTGCATTTACTGATGTGTACCAGTATCTGATCAATTTCCAGCCAGCTGCCTGAAGTTTCTGGATTTTGACATTTTTGGCTGAGCAAAGCGAAGTTTTGCACTCACCTCAATGCCACGATCGGCCGAACCTGCGGACGCGGCAGGTAAACAAACCGGCCCAGCCCGCCAGGGTGCTTACCCTGGTGGGCCGCATGCCAAAGGTTGCTGATCCCTGCTGTAGATCAAAGAACCAGCTGATGGAAGCTTTTTACACCTCCCAGCATAAAAGTACCCCATCTCAGCTCTGCCCTTCTTTTCAATACAGTTTTAAAATGTTGACTCTCTGAATGACTTATCTCCCAGACAGAAAGAAAAGAAATAGGAGTGTGGGGGGTGGGGGGAAGAATACACACAGAGTTCCTGTCACAGGGAGGAAAATTGGGGACCCTGGTATGGCAGGGAGAGGAGAATTGGGGGTCACAGAGTCTCTAGCATAAGAGAAGGGGTGGCAGTACAGAGAGCCCTTGAAATAGAGGGGCATGGGAGGAAGGCACAGAGAGTTTACAGAGGGGAATGAGAAGGATGCAAGGGGGCTCTGGTGTGTGGCATGCAGAAACAACGATAACAACAGTTATTTATCTCCCCAAATCATAGAAGTTCTTAGCAATTATTGTCTGACTAAAAAGACCTATTTTGTGGCAGATTTCTCCTTTCACACACCACAGCCATCAGTAAATCTGCCAGCTAGTAACCAGGAAATGGGAAATGAGGTGTGTGTGGGGGAGAACATGAGGTTTTTTTCTTCTTTATATGAAACAAACATTTGTGGCTGCCCAGCATTAAGCTGATTCCCAGATTTGGAGTCAGGGTGGATTTTTCCTTAGGTCACATTGGCAGCAACAGAGCAGGGAGCGTGTGTTAGGATCAGAGCATCATGTCCCACACAATCATTTCCCTGCAGTTTCAGGCATCATTATAGAACCCCACTTTCAGCTTGTAGCCCTTTATTTGTTAACCTGTTCTGTCTTTAATTTTCACTGAGCAACTTTTACTTGCAGACATCAGAAGCCCCAATTACAAAACTCTTCTCTGTGTTCAGCGAAGGCCGTGAGACATCACGCATGAGATAAGTGACCCTGATTCGAGGCCAGCTGAGGGCACCAAAGCAGCAGCTGAAGGCTGGCAGCTTTGCTGGTATCCAACTTATTTGGAAATACTCAAGACTATTGGAGTAGGGAAAACTTCAGAGCCCGACAGTGATCTCTCGACAGCTCAGTTTCTGAAAACTGGGGAGCACCCAGTTAATAGATCAATGAAAAGTCTACTCTGGTTGGTGTCCTGTATGCCCAGAGAAGCAGGCAGAAGTGACAGCTTCCTAATGTGTACACACAAACACATGCGCAGTAATGACAGCAAAGATGAGCATCTCTATAGACTACAAAGATGGTCTTCTTTGAACTCAAACAAACTGCCTCTATCTGCCACTCTGTTAATAATGAAAGACTCTATTCACCTAGAACCCAGGGCAAATGTGCTGTGCTTATACCTCCAAAAGAGCTGGGGTTAAGCAGCAAATAGAAAATAATCTAGCTCTTCATCTCTGCACATTCTCAATATCCCTTTATGGGACCAGCGCTGTTGTTTTGTTTATCATTTGGCTTTGTTCTGACACACAAATTAGTTCAAAGTGAAGGAAAAAGAAGGACAGTAATTGCAGGGAGCAGAATTTAACAAACACAACAGCTCCCCTTCTTACCCCCACATAAACAGCACTCTTTAGCCATCCCCAGAAGAGAGCCCCTTCCTTAAGAGTCTTTGAGAAATCTCCCTTGAACCTTAACACAGGGAGGAAGGTGAGAAAGTAAATAACACATATCTACCTACGCTGGAATTCCTCTGACTTCTGAGCAAACAAAAAGAGGGTGGATACAGAAAGTGGATAGAAAATTAGGTTTTCCTTTCCTCTCCTTTTTGGGGAGAGGAAAACCAATCTGACTTTACCTTGGTAGAAAGCCAGGTAGAGAGCGATGAGCAGCACCCAGCCCTTCCACACGCCGTTCATTGCATGACTGTGGTAAACATCCATCTTTACTCGCTGAAATTGGAGCTAGCCCTTCTCCAGGATTTTTCTGTCCTGTATCTTACACGCGCACTCGGAGCAACCCTGAGACAGAAGGAGCAAGAGAGTTGCATACACAGGAAATTTCACTGAGATAATGCATACTGTAATTTGAGAGAGGAGCTGAGAGCACCCCCAGGAGGTCAGAGGAAGAAAAGAAACTTTGTGCTGCTCAACACAATGGTCCAATCCCTGCAGGTTTCCTGAAATCAACAGGGGACTGTGACTGGGCAGGACTGCTAAATTCAGCTTGTCTACTTCCATGGCACACAAAACACATGCACTGAGAGATTAGGTGGCCACATGCACACACACAACTGTGAAATGCAGCACTTAATTCTGTTTTCCATTTATATGTTACTGGTTTTAAAATAAGTGGATTAGGGTAGCAGGAGGCTGATTTGTTACATTTGGAGGTAGCTAGTTAGACACTTCAAAATATGCTTTTCCTCACAAGAAAGTACAACTCAGATGCACTATCCAGGTTTCAGTGATGTTTGTACTTTTTTAAAGAACCCAATTTCTAGCTGAGTTGATTGAAGCACAAGTTGTGTGAGGGGCTCATTCAGGATCAGAATCCAGAGTCCATTTTGCCTGGTAAGTGACCCTTTCCTAGCGTAATCATGTTTTTTTTTCCCTTTCAGGAGATACTATTGGATCCTGTAAGGGTCCTGCGTCTCAGGGGTAGGGACGGCCCCCTTTGGCAGCTGCGGAGAATTGGTAGTCATGCCGAGTTGGTCTTTCGGGCACCCGGGCTTGCAGCTGAGTCACTGAGCAAGTGGTAGCTCAGCCCCCTGGACAGGGGAGAGATGGGGACATGCAGAGCAGACAGTCAGTGGGTCAGTCCTTCGGGCTTAAGGGTTGAGTATTCAAGCAGTCAATGGCTCAGGCCTATAGGCCTAGGGTTAGAGCTCATCCAGCTCCGAGTGGGGGGCCAGAGGTAGGGAGACCCAAGACCACCCTGCTCCACTGAGTTCCACCCCAGGGCCCTGGAAGTGACAGGTTATCCCATCACAGGGTTGGTGCGGAAGCATGGGGTCCCTGCCTTGTCTCCAAACACCACAGCTGAGTCAATGCCTCGTTTCCCTGGGTTACTTCTTACTGTCATCTGGTGGCCCTGTTCCGCAGCATCAGGGACCTTGTTCCTTGTCTCTGCACCAAGCAGCTCACTCTCCACTTCCTCTCTGGGTCTCTCTGTCTCCTGGGGCAGCAGCTGGCTCCGGGGAGTCATCACCCGCCACAGCCGGTCATGGGCTGTGCTGGCGGTTCGGCTCCCTGAGAAGGACGTCTGGCTCCAACAGAACTGCAGGACTCTGCTCTTATACTTCCGGCTCTGCCCCCACGCTTCCTGCAAGTGTTTAGCTGAGGCCAACAGAGTGAGTTAGCCCCCTCTGTGCGAGAGTGAGGCCATTCCACCTCATCTCACACACACACCCTTAAGTCCATCCCCGAGGAACTGAGATTCACCTTCCCCCACCCGGGAAAAGAAATCATGTTTGTGTGCCTTTACCGGCTCAGTGTTGAACTGAGAAAGCATATGGTAAGAGGATCAGATGTCACCTCATTAACCATGGTTTGGTCTCCTTTGCAGCATGCAGTGATCAGTCACTAGAAGAAAGGGGGCTCTATTGCAGGGCTTCTGCGGTCCACTTGACAGTGAGAGCCTCTTTTTCAATCACGGAGTAGTTGCACTTGTGTGGAAACAGCTTCCAACTGATGTAAATCATGGGGTGCTATTCTCCCCTTCTCAGGAGAGGACTGCTCCCAGAGACACTTCTGAGGCATTGGTTTGAAGGACGAACTCTTGAGAGAAGTCAATGCTGAACAGCATGGGTTGTCACAGGAGGTCTTTAAGTGCCTGGAAGGCTTGAGCACGGTCTTGTGTCCAGCGAACTCGTCAGGGCTGTCCTTCAGAAGTTATGTCAAGGGGGCTAGGATCAATGAGAAGTTGGGGACAAAGCGGCAGTAATAGCCCGCTAACCCCAGGAACTTCTTTCGTTGCAGCAGCGGATAGGTCTGAAGGGCCTGGACTTTACCCACAAGGGGTGGTCTTGACCACACTCCAGAATGTATCCTACATAGGTGGTCTCCTCCCAGCCTAGTTTGCATTTGCTGGGATTCACCATGAGTCCAGCTGTGTGTAAGGCTTGAAGGATGGCCACCACTTGTTGAGATGGTCCTCCCACTTACTGCTATACATGACCACGTTGTCCAAGTAGATGGCGGCATAAGTGCCTTGGGGCCATAAGATATGGTCCATAAACTGCTGGAAGGTGGAGGGAGCCCCATGGAGCCAGAAGGGCATCCTGGTAAATTGGTATAGTCTCACTGGGGTGGCAAAGGCTGTCTTCTCCTTGGAGGCTGGATCCAGCTGAATGTGCCAGTACCCTTTTGTGAAGGTCTAGCAAGATTTGCTGAGCCAGTCAAGCAATTCATTGACTTGGGGCATCGCGTATGCATCGAACTTTGATATGGAATTCACCCTCCTAAAGTCTCTACAGAACCTGAGGGACCAGAACACTGGAGCTACGCCACTCACTCTGGGACTCCTCAATCACCCTCAGTTCTACCATTGCTCAGACCTCTTTCTCCACCATCTCTCACATTCACCACGGCAGGGGTTGAGTGTTCTCTCAGACGATCTCCCCCGGGGTTCTCAGGATCACATGCTGCACAAGAGTGGTTTGTCCCGGCCAGGCCATAAAGGTCTTGGGGAATGCTTTTAATAGATTCCTGACTTGCTTCCTTTGTTTGGGAATCAGGGTGTCACCAATTTGGGGTTCCTCAAAGTCTGTCAGGACTGGAGCCTGTGGACCCAACTCTGGCTCAGGGCTATACTGGGCAATCAGCAACCCCTCTCAATCACATCAGGGTTTCAAATGATACATCTGTAGTTTCTTTCTCTTGTCCGGCTGCCAGATTTCTCAGGGCAAGCAGTTTTGAGTTTTCAGAGAGGAGCTACAGGAGAGCTCTATCTCCAGGCTCAAAGGCCCTTTCCCCAAGCTTCCTAGTTGTAAGCCTGCTCCCGTGACTTCTGTGGAAGGAAGGCCCACTCAAGCAAAGACCTTGAGTAACTCCACAGCAATGGTCCGGGCTGTGGTATTACAGAGTGGGCTTGCTTCAGGGAAGCAGGTAGCATAGTCCAGGATCATCAGAATGTACCTGAAACTGGCCATGCTCCTCTCGAGGATTCCCTCCACCTCCATGGCGAGCCTCTCAAAGGGAACCCCTACCATGGATAGTGGGAGAAGCAGAGCCTTCGGTGCTCCCTGTGGAGTGACGAGCTGGCACTCTGGGCAGGAGCTGCAAAAGTCTTTGACTTCCCAATGGATTCCTGGCCCAAAAAAACAGGCCAAAATTTGGCCCAACATCCTTTTGTGGCCCAAATGCCCAGCAGCGGGGACATTATGGGCGAGCCTCATGACAGTTTGCCTGTGGCATCAGGGGACTACCAGCTGGGTCTGGGCCTCTTGCATCTGCGGATTGTGGTCCACTTGTATAGACAGTCCCCTTTTAGCTCAATCTAAGGGTACTGCATTGCTCATTGGGGCTCCGTGACCCTCCCGTTTATTCTGGCCAGTTGCTCATACTCCCAACTCAGCATAGGGTCTTCTCACTGATCTCAGCCAAAGTCAGCGCTCGAGTTTGGTGGATGCTCCCCATGCTGGTGAACAGGGCCTGCCTTCTTGTCAGGGCTGTCAAGCTTACCATCCCAGGCTCCCCGGATGTCAGTGTCTGGATTACTGGATGTCTCCCCTGTTTCCTTGAGGAGGTCCCACTTGAATGTGGGCTTCAGTTTGCCTGGGTCGAGGTTCTCAGTGCATAGAATCTTCATAAATCCTGTCCAGCCCCAGACGAGGATGACCGGGTAGGCCAGTCTTGAGGCCAGACCAACTGTCATGGTTCTGGTCTCACCATTCACTCTCATGGTGGCCCCGGCACTGGGGTACAGCTTCATGTCCCCATGGACACATTTAAGGAGATGACTTCCCACTGCAGATTTGGGGTGGTAATGAGGTCTTGTCGGACGAGTCTCTCCAGCCCAAGTCCCCGAGCATGGGGACCCGTACCCCGTCAATTTCCACAGGGCTCATCAGTTTGCTGGAGGGCTGTTTCCAAGCACAAGCCTCCCTGGTCCAGACTTGCCCGAAGTCACAATCCATCATGGGGCACTCTTGGCAGAGATGGCCATGGTGGCTGCAGGTGAAACATCGGCCCATTTCTGACCACTTAAGCTGGTGTCTGGGACTTGTCGAGAAGGTCGGGCTTCCAGGCGTCTGGGTTTCCCTCACTAGGTCAGTGGACCCTGTGGCCCTCCTTGACTCTCCAGGTGACCGCCGCCAATACCTAGGATCCTGTTGGTATGACTCTCACTGAATCTCGGCCAACAGCTTGGGAAGTTTCTTGATTTGGGGGTTGTTCCTCTTTTGGCCGGAAAGTCTGTGGGTTGGGTTCTGATAGCAAGGGCAGACGGGGCTTTCGGTGGCCACATAGTTTTCCATTAAGATGACCGCTTTCCTCAGGGTCTCCAGCTGAAGACAGAGGACCAATGCCCTTCCTTGTGGCGTTAGGATGTGAT
The DNA here is from genome assembly GCF_011386835.1 of Chrysemys picta bellii. Taxonomy (NCBI): domain Eukaryota; kingdom Metazoa; phylum Chordata; order Testudines; family Emydidae; genus Chrysemys; species Chrysemys picta. Next base: position 86,411,506 of record NC_088797.1, on the reverse strand, counting down.
TAATTGCTCCAGGACCACCCGTTTGGTGACCTCGACCCTGGTGTACTGCTTGGGCTAGAGCCACCACCAACAGGTGTCCTTCAGCTGCTGCGTGACCATGTGCAGTCTGGCCCCCAGTAGGTATGTCTCTCCCCAGAAATGTTGCCAGAATGTATTGGATGTAATGTCAGAGGTGGCAAGGATCATGCTTTTCAGTTGCCTGTCAAATATGGTGCTAGGAGACTGGCCCACTGTTCAGGGAGCCACTGTGCCACTGAGGCAACCCACTCAAATGTGACCAGAAAGGCCTCTGGGTCATCGTCAGGCACAGAAGAGCAGGAAGGGCTGCCGGGATCGCCCCTCCCATGGGGCCTGGTGTCACAGGGGCTGGCAGCATGGCAGTGATCTATTGCAGGCATTGCTGCTGTTGATCTCGATGCTGGGCAGGGCCGGCTCCAGCTTTTTTGTGGCCCCAAGCAGCGAAGAAAAAAAAAAGAAAAACCCGATTGAGCTGTCGCCAAAGAGGAAGAGAGGGAGTGAAGGACCCGCCGCCGAATTGCCGCCGAAGTCTGAAACGGACCGATTGAGTTGCTCCCGAAGTCTGAAGCGGAGCGATTGAGTTACCGCCGAAGTGCCGGCAAAGAGGAAGCGAGGGACTGAAGGACCCACCGCCGAATTGCCGCCGCAGACCCAGATGTGCCGCCTCAACAACAGACGGAGTGCTGCCCCTTTCTATTGGCCGCCCCAGGCACCTGCTTCCTTCACTGGTGCCTGGAGCCGGCCCTGATGCTGGGCCCCCAATTCCCGAATCAGCTGTTACTGTTGGTTGCCCAGCTGTTGGTGGAGCTGCTGTTGCTGCTGGAGCTGGACTGCCTGTTGCTGTCGCTAGCTCTTGGAGAGCCACTTTATCAGCTTCTCCATCTCCATCAGACTGGGAGGGGAACTGAGGGCTACATAAATAAGCAATCAATGGCCAAGGCCTTCTGGGAAAGGGCTAAGCAAACAGCAGTCAATGGCTCAGGCCTAAGGGTCTAGGGATTAGTGCTCATTCAGCCCCAAGTGTGGAGCCAGGGGTGGGAGACCCGGGCCCACCCTGCTCCACCAGGTCCCAGCCCAGGGCCCTAGAGGTGATGGGTGATCCCATCACAGGGTAGACAGGGAAGCGTGGGGTCACTGCCTTCCACCCACACAGCTGAGTCATTGCCTCGTTTCCCTGGGATCCTTCCTACCATTGTCTGGTGGGGCTGCTTTGCAGCCGTGGGGGCCTGGCTCCTCGTCTTTGCACCATGTAGTTCATTCTCCACTTCCTCTCTGAGTCTCTCTGTCTTCTGGGGCATCAGCTGGTCTTCCCTCCAGGCTGGGTCAGGGGAGTCGTCACCCACCGCAGCCAGTCATGGGCTCCACTGGCAGTTCAGCTCCCTTGGAAGGACGTCTGGCTCTTTACCTGTTCTGGCTCCAACGGAGCTGCAGGGCCCTGCTCTTATACTTCCTGCACTGCCCCCTTGTAACGGCGGGACTCACCCCTGCAGCACCTCCTGCTGGTCATCCAGGGAATTAGCGTTTCCAGCCTCCGGAGCGCCCTCCGCAGGCCAGAGTCCCGCTTGCCGCTGGGCCTGAGTCCCTCCTGAACCCCGGTGCCCCTTTCAGGCCGGAGTGCTGCCCCTTGGCCGTACGCTCACAGATCTGGGTCTCCCACCCTCTATCCCCACCTCGCCTCAGTCTATGGCCACTGCCAGTCATCACCTAGCCCCCATTTCCTAGGGTATACTGCAGTGTAAGTGCCACTCATCACTGGCAAGGGGGGTTTGGACCTGCTGCCTCTGCCTACCCTTGGGCTGCCCCTCTGTAACCCCAGTACCTTCTCGGCCTTTAGCAAGGCTTGCAGCCTGGGGGTTTTCCAGGCTGGCGCTTCCCAGCTCCTCTGGCCTTCCCCAGCCCTGCTCCAGTCTAGGTACCCTGCTCAGAAGCCAGGTCCATCCCTCTCAAAAGGCTAGAGAGAAAGTGTCTCTGTGCTCCTGGCCCATTGCCCTCTTATAAGGGCCAGCTGGGCCCTGATTGGGGCATGGCCACATCTGTGGCTGGTTCCCAATCAGCCAAGGCTTGCTGCTTTTCCTACCAGCAGCCCTTTCTCAGCCTCAGCCCTCTCTCAGGGCTGATTTCAAGCCCTTCAGGGCAGGAACGGGTTATCACCCTGCTACACCCCTGCACTTCCTGTGAGGAGGAAGAGGTAAGTTTAGCTGAGCCCAACAGAGTGAGTTAGCCTGCTTTGCGCTGGAATGAGGTCATTCCACCTCAGTACAGATCCCAACAGAACCAACCTTCAGAGGATGAGAGAAAATCGTTTGCCTTCTTTGGAAAGAGCATCTCAGAACACATGAAGAAAGGATGGTAGAAGGCAAAAAAAGGAAAGAGTAATTTGAAATGTGTGTTAGGAGAGCTGGACTATGAAAGTCAATGGAGGTGCTGGCAGGAGACATCGGGCAAAGACTCTATGAGTGCGGCATTGCAATACTGATGTTGTCTCATTGCACTGTAATGCATCATATGGCACTATTCCAAAGGCAGGCTCATAGTGGCGATTGTGGGTGATATTATAATGCAGGTGTCACCCTGCTCAGTTTAGGAGATATGACTGGGCTGTGTGACATGGTGAACTGGTGAATGGTAAAGGAGAGACCCCCCCCCCATGCCAGGCAAGCTTCTAAATGCATTTGAAATGAAACTGTGCCAAGATGCTAGTGGGGAGGCATATAATGAATCCTGTCCCTTGTGTTTTGCCTGGAGAGAAATCTTGTACCCTACTGAGAATGGGCCTAACTCGTGCATAGTTTGAGATGGCAAGCAGGAATGGGAAAATATACGCAACAGCAAATGAATCTTGACTAATCAACCTCCCCTTCCTCCTCCTCCTCCAACCTCACTACTTGTAACAGTAGAGTCAAGAACACATGTCCCACTATGTGTAGTATTTGCATTTAAAAATCTCTCAGTTGTCCAGCCACATACAGTATCCCCCCTTCGCTGTAGATCACTTAAGTTTTGATTGTATATACTGTAGATGTTGTGAGGTTCGGGGGGCTCAATTTCGTTTCTCCCACTTCCCACGCCAAGTGTTCTGTAATGTTTCTCTTTAGCTGTCTGAAAACAGTAGCTGCACAATCACTGCATGCCAGTGCGCAGCACTTTATAACTCAATTCTCCCCTCAAAGAACTACTTCTATATCACTTCCCCCAGTGCTAGAAAAGTACTCATAACAGGAAGCACCATCCTCCCAGCAACGCCTGGGATCCAGATCTGCTGGCTTGGTTGGTATGTTTGGAATGTTTGTTTGTTTTTTCTTTAGACTGTTCATGAGGTGCCCTTGTGAAGAGCCTTACACAGGCAGAGCAAATCTCTGCTTCAAAGGACAGAGCGTCGTAAATCCTTATCTTTTATTAGAATTTTTGTATTCCACATCTTGACTTATCCATCAGATAAAAGCTATATTATTACAGGCTGTGGCTTCAGTTCCCCCGTCATCCTACAAGGTGGAGATTGGGGCAACTGCCTTCATTGCACATCATTGCATACGCAAGTCACATTTTCACTTTTTTTTTTTTTTTTAAACCTAATGTCCTCTTTCTGTTTAAGTATTTGGAGTAAGATAAAGTGATCTCTCTGAGGGGCCCTGCTGTTTCCCCCCTGATCCAGTTACCGTTCCATTTTTGTAGAGTAAAAAGGGCCTTCACCTTGTTCCCAGTCTGAGCAAAAGTTTTGCACTCACTGCTTTTGCTTCACGGCGTGTCAAGAAAACATTTGATTTTGATCCACTTAAGTTTGCAACTTCCCCATCTGTTGTCTGAGTTTCATTTTGAATTGCAGGTTCAAACAAGCTCAAAATCTCAAAGTAAAATATAGCCAAAATTGATGAATTCCAGTTGTTTCATCTCAAAATTGTGACTAAACTAATCAGCTGGAATTACCTAGAAACTGGGCCCAAGGATCAAACAAGGTTAGCGAAGCTAATTGGCCAAGCAAAGTGGAGTTTAACACTTAATTCCTTGGCATTTCTCCCTTTGTCCGTCTGTCTGTAATGCAGTAACTTTAGAAGACCAGGAATGAGTCAACTCTAAAATGCCAGGGAATGCTCTAGGCATCAGTGGGAAGAATCCCTTTGATTTTGGTGACAAGTCAGAAAACCGGAAGAGCAGAAAAGTCTGTTTTCCACACAGTGTCATTTGTGGCTCCAGGCAGAGGAACACTATGGCATCAGAGCTACTTGTCTCTCACTCCTTCCAGTTGTTTTGCATACTTCCATCCCATTTGGTTGAAATGAGTCAGAAAATCACAGTGCAGGTCAGGACTGAGGTGCTTTGAGAGAGTTGGGGATATGTAGTGGGTCAGGATTGGAGTAGCAGGGGCTGCTTCTGATCAGAAGCAATACTGGCTGGAGATTTGCACTGTGACTTCCTCCACACAATGGCTGGCTCAGGCAAGATCATTTACCGATTCCTGGTCAAAACGGGTTAGGTTAATCAAAACAGTGCCTATCTGGCTACAGCATCGAATGGGCACTGTCAAGAGGAGAGGTGACCAAGGCAGGCATTAGGGTTGGGGGTTAAGGTTAGTGTTTGTGTAGCATTAGGGTCACTGGAGGAAGAAAGTAATGACTGGCTGAGGCCTTGTCTACACTACAGGGAAAAGTCGATCTAAGCTACGCAATTTGAGTTACGTGAATAGCGTAATTCAAATCGATGTAGCTTAGATCTATTTACTGCGGGGTCCACACTACGCGACATCAACGGGAGATGCTCTCCGGTCGACTCCCCTTACTCTTCTCGATCAGGTGGAGTACAGGAGTCGAAGGGAGAGCGATTAGCGGTCAATTTAGCGGGTCTTCACTAGACCTGCTAAATGGACCGCCAATGCATCGATCGCCAAAGCATCAATCCTCCGGTAAGTGTACACAAGCCCTTAGTCACAGAGCTTCTCTGACTGCAGCACCGGACAGGCACTGTCAAGGGGAAGTTGTTTATGAACCTGATGAAAGAACAAAGAGAAGAGGAGGAGTGGTTGAGATATCTTAACAATAAAATGTACGTTTAGTGGCAGTGTCCTGTAAAACTGCAACAGGTTATTGGGTAGAGACTGTGTTCCTGCCCCTCCCGCTGCCTGCCAGCTCAGTGTGCATAACCAATGAAGTGTACGACCCTGTAGAGAAACTCTCCAACTCACTTGCCCCGTATTTTGAGTCTGTAATGGAAAGAGGAAACCACCTGACTATTGTGTGGTTTGAGGTTTTGGTGCAACATTTTTGCAGAGCTGTTGTGAAAACTATTCCCTGAGGGACAAGAGGCTTCTGATTAGGGAGAGATTTAGCACAAAGTCAAGTGTTTTTTGCAACTAGAATCTGGTCAGAGGGACCCACAACTGTCCTGTTTTAATTTACCCTAACTCTTTCCTGTGTCACATGCACAGCTGCTAATGTCACTGCGCCCACCCTATCATCGACCTGTGCCAGGGTGAGATTGGCACATTCCGCTTTCATGCCTTTCTTACAGAGTGAAATTTCCTGTGGCAGGTGACAAGACAGAGTAAAAATGTTTCTCTCGCTCAGAGACCGGGCTGGTGAGGACAGGAGCATTCCATTGAGACATAGGGGGAAAGTCAGCCACCCTGCCAAGTGTCCCACCTGAGAAATGTTCTTGTCCCTCACCAGCCACTAAAATAAAAGAAACTCATCTTTGTGTGACTTACGGTGCATTTGCCATTTGTCAAATGTTTCTCCTGTTAAAAGAGGAAAGGGCATAATTAAGAAGACTTTGATGGATTTACAGTTCTCCTGACAGTCCTTGTGCACTTCAGTTATCATCTACCATTGAGATGTGACTGGAAGAACTTACAGTGATTCGCTGACCACAAAGACTGTGCAATAAAAATTTCCAGACACTTGGGCACTGTTATTAAAAGTTGGAAGAATCCTAAGAACACTCTGCTTAAACAGTGGGCGAGTGTGGCTTAGCGGTTAGATCATGTGACTGGAAATCCATCATCCTATTTCCAGCTCTTCCCCTGATTCACTCTGGCAGTGCCAACATTAGACTTCTTTTTTCTATCTATTGTTGCTGCCATCGCTGGTAACAACAATAGAAGCTCTGGTACAGAACAGTGTCCTGTAGGCCTGTTCTGAGCAGGGTTAGACAGCAACGAGTCTCCAGTACAACTCCCAGTGTTGCTACCAACAATAGTAAAACAGTTGAAGAAACAAAACTAGGCAACGTCTGTGCGACAACAGGCATGGCACTTAGCCTCTGTGGGCCTCAGTTTACTGATTTGTTAAATGCTTATCTATTGTTTGTAAGGTGGTTTGAGATCCTCAGATGAAAAGTGCGACAGGTATGAAAAGCATCGTTTTTTGTTGGCAATAATTCACATGTACTATTATTATCTCTAGAAGAATTCTCCATCCTGCGATCATTGCACCACCAACCCCACTCTAGCCAGATCATTGATCTGCAGCCAGGACTTGTACATTTCTTTTAGCACATGACGCTAACTGCGTTAGTTCTTTGCCCACAGGCCACTACCACAGTGTGTGTCACTATCCTGGATGAGAATGATAATGCTCCAGTGTTCCAGCAACAGCAGTATGAAGTCACACTGGATGAGGGCCCGGCCACCCTCAACGCCACCCTCATTACCATCAAGGCATTGGATTGTGATGAAGGGCCCAATGGCACAGTTGCATACGCCATCGCAGAGGGAAATATCGTGGGCACCTTTCACATAAACAGCACCACAGTTAGTAGAACTTCATCTCTTCATGCTGTTACCCTATTTCTCCCGTTTGTTTGGTTAGTTTTCCTCACACTAGACAACCCACCACTCTTGTGCGTCTTTTCAGGGGCAGATCTGCACTGTGAAGGAGCTGGACTATGAGATCAGCCATGGACGCTACACCCTGGTTGTCACTGCCACAGACCAGTGTCCAATCCCATCACGCCGTCTCACAACCACTACAACGGTATGTAGCTGCTATGGGAGCACTGTTCCACAATTACTCTAGACCATTAGAGAGAGGGGTGTTGTGGGAAGCTGGAGGGGTGGGGCTTGCAACATTCTGTGCAGTAGTGCCCCTTTGAGAAGTTTCATATCCCCCTTCTATGGAACGCAAATAGTTCTACTCATCTGGGGTGATTAGGTCATTTTGTCTAGTAGTCCTTGCTCAACAATGTGTGGCAGCTGCACGCTATTATCCACAATGTTGTTGCAAAATATAGAAGTGAACAGGAAGGGGGCGAGTTCATTATGATGATCCCCCCACCCCCAAAGGGAGCATCAGATTCACACTGAATAAATGTGCTGAGTCATGAGCCATTTCTGACCCGTCATCAGAGCACCCCACATTTTCTAATATTATCCCCCACCCGTATTACTTTGTAGACCCTGGTTATATCCGTCAAAATTCCCCCTGACTTTTCAACTAACAGCTTCATTCTCCATCACTTCCTGATCTAAGCTGTTGTGCAGGATTGTTGTGTCCTGTTAAACAGCTGCTGTGTTTCCTTGATGAAAGGAAGTGTGTTTTTACGTGTCTAATTAACCTGATCATTTGTGTGTTATTGTGTTTAGGAAAAAAACTATTTCCTTTGATCCTTTTTAAATTTCTTTTCTTTGGGTGTCCCCTTTTTCTTGTATTGGGGGAGGAGAAATAGCAGAGCCTGGCTGAGCTTTTCTACATCATCTGTTATTTTACGTACCTGTATCAAGTCAACTTTTTATTCATCTCCTTTCTAAACCTACCATTCCCATTCCTTCTAATCTCACCATGTGAAAGTCTGTCCAGGCCTCCAATTGCTTGTTGCCTTACTCTGGATCATTTCCATTTGTGCTATATCCTTATTGACCAGAATTGGACTTGGTTGTCAAGGTGAGCATATAAAGGGGCAACTTATGGTGAGACTGTTTCTTTACTGGAATTGAATAGATCAGTAGTTCTCAAACTTATTTGTTTGTGCCCCCCTTCTTTGTGTCTGTAGTCGTTTACACTCCGCCCCCACAAGTATATATGCTGCCACCCAGCTCTGAAGGCAGCACTGCACCAGCAGCAGCACAGAAGTAAGGGTGGCAATGTGAAAATTGATATTCGTCAATATCGCTTTTCACAGCCGACTTAGTGCCCCATTGCCACCCTTACTTCTACACTGCTGCTGCCACCCGAGGGCTAACAGCTGGAGCCCCGCCACCTCCAGGTGAAGGATTGTTGGGAGGGGAGAGGAAAGCCCAAGCTTGGGTGGTGGGGCCAAGGCCGGCTCCAGTGTTTTCGCTGCCCCAAATGGCAAGGGGAAAAAAAAAAAGCCATGATCAGCGGCACTTCGGCGGCAGCTTTACCGCCGCCGCTTTATTCTTTGGCGGCAATTCGGCGGCTGGTCCTTCCCTTCGGGAGGGACTGAGGGACCCGCCACCGAATTGCCGCCGAAGAGCCGGACGTGCCTCCCCTTTCCGTTGGCACCCCAAGCACCTGCTTGGTGTGCTAGTCCCTGGAGCCGGCCCTGGGTGGGGCTCCAGCTGTCCCCTTGATCCCCACCTCCCAGATATGCACAGCCCTTCTGCACGATCCCCAGTCACCTGGGGCTGACAGCCAGAGTTCTAAAAAAAAATTTTTTTTTAAAGCACAGAGCTCATGCCTCCCTTTACACATTCCCACTCCTCCCTTGGGAGACCTGCCCCATAGTTTGAGAACCACTGGAATAGTCCATCCAACTTTCTTTTGCAACTTAAAACAAAGAAGTCAAATGGCAACATCTCTCTGTGTCCAGAATGATATCACATCTCCCCCGACCTTCAACCAAATTCTTAAACTGGCCTCATCGCTGTTTTCACCATATGCAATTGGAATAGCTGTTTGTTTATATTTCAATATGTAGTTAAATTATAAGCTGTTTGGGGCAGAGGCCATCTTTTTGCTTTGTCTTTGTACAGTGCCTAGAACAGTCCTGATCCATGACTATGGCTCCTAAGTGCTACCACAATAGAAGTAATAAATCACAATAATAAATAATAACAATGGGAAAACCCAGCCATCCAGTCCCAGACTTTCATTTCCCTAATACTGTTTTAATATGCTAGAACATTGTTAGGCTTTGTACCTAACAAGGGCTGAGTATCTACTGTGAACAACTTCGTATAAATATTCACCTCCAGTTTGCAAATCTCTTGTCTTCAGCTGTGTTCCCTCGCCCGTAGTGTTCATTTTCTGTGAATATTCTGGTGAATAATTTACTGGCAAGAAGGTTTGTGCAAACAGTGAATTTTAAGTGTATTCTTTGCCAAATATTTGTAGAAAGTGAATCTCAAATTTTGTTTCCTTAGGGTTACCATATTTAAAAAATAAAAAAAGAGGACACTCCACGGGGCCCTGGCCACGCCCCTTTCCCACCCCCTGGCTCCGCCCTGTCTCCGCCCCTTCCCTAAAGTCCCCGCCCTAACTCCCCCTTCTCCCTCCCAGCCACGCGAAAAGGGCTGCCCGAGCGCTACCGGCTTCACGGTTTGCCGGGCAGCCCCCAGACCCTGCGCCCCTGGCCGGCGCTTCCCCAGCACAGCTGGAGCCCGGGAGGGGAAGCGCCCAGCCAGGGGCGTAGGGTCTGGAGGCTGCCCGGCAAAACGTGAAGCTGGTAGCGCTCGGGCTTCGGGCAGCCCCCATGCCTCCGGACCCTGCGCCCCCGGCCGGGCACTTCCCCTCCTGGGCTCCGGCTGCTGTGCTCCTCCCCTGACTCTTCGGCTCTGTTTAAGAGCCGAGCTGCCCGAGTGCTACCGGCTTTGGGCAGCCCCCAAGCCTCCGGACCCTGTGCCGCCGGAGCAGAGCAGCTGGAGCTCGGGAGGGGAAGTGCCCGGCCGGCGGCTGGGGTCTGGAGGCAAGGGGGCTGCCCGAAGCCGATAGCGCTTGGGCAGCTCGGCACTTAAACAGAGCCGAAGAGTCGGGGGAGGAGCAGAGCAGCTGGAGCCTGGGAGGGGAAGTGCCTGGCCGGTATTTTCCTGGACATGTTCGGCTTTTTGGCAGTTCCCCCCGGACGGGGGTTTGATTACCAAAAAGCCGGACATGTCCGGGAAAAAATGGACGTATGGTAACCCTATGTTACCTTGAACTTTCGCATGAGAAACCTGATTGTAAGAAGAAGGGCAGGCTTGTGGTGAAGGCACGGGGCTGAGACTAGGGAAATGTGGGCTCAACTACCAGCCCTGCCTACAGGCTCCCTGTGTGATCATAGATAAGCCACTTAATCTCTCTGTGCATTGGCCATCTGTGTTTAAAAAAAAAAAATCAAACAGGGATAATAATATTTCCTTTCTGCAATTCTTTGCAAGTCTTGTCTGTAAGCTTTTCATGGCAGAAACTCCCTCTTGCTATACCACTTAGCACAATGGGGGCTGATCTTGGCTGAGGCCCATAGACACTGCTGTAATATTAGTAAATAAGAATAATAAAAATAACTCATCTAGTCAGGAAAAAGAAACACATAGCACCAAGAGATTCACATAGTGAGATACGCTTCAGCAAAGTAGCCATGTCTTTCAGTTTGTTTTGGATAAGCGCCCAAATTCCAGAGGTTTTAAGGTTTGCACAATGCTAGAAACAACTCTTGAGTGTATGATACATAAAGGAGAAGTAAAGCAACGGACTACTAAAAAGACAGCAACATGCAAACTCATATGGGGACCTGGTCTTCCACATCAAGCTGATGATTGCTGTGGTCAGAGGAGTTTTTGAGATTGTTACTGTCTGTCTGTAAGGCCTAGGATTCCACATTGCCCATCCATTTTTCAACATAACTCAGGTAGTCAGTTTGTCCAGCTTTGTATCTGTATGTGCTGCAGAAAACATGTAAATCATCTGATTTTTGCTTTAATTTGCTCCAACATTAGAATGGAGTGGTGGTGTCTGTTTTTAAAGTACCAGAATAACATGTCAGTGGTCAGAAGGAGCTGGTGCTGTTCTGCAGAGCCAATCAGACAGCAGGGCAGTGATTTACTTGGACTTTGCTAAACAGCAAAAGCTTCAGGGACATCACAAATCTGTGGGCTCCGCAGATTCTTTGCCTGCCCATACAAACTTTGTTTTCCTCCTACTATATTTAATTTGGCTAAGAACACAGCCATAATATGACCAGCATGCTCAGGGTCAAACCAGCATGTTAATTTGAAACTTAGTAACTCTACTGAATTTTGGAGAATTCAGTAAACCAGAAAGAGGAAGATAATTTGCTGTCTCCTTGGTCAGTATGTTCTGAAAACAGCAAATCCGGAAGCATTTTGCTTATGCTTCAGACTGAATACGACCTAGACACCCTGGAATGTTTTAAACAAACATACAGAGACCTTTAATAAAGTGAGATGACAAAGGAGGTGCCACCATTTTAATCTAAGAAAACAATCTGAGAAAGAATGTTCCCTGACTCCTCTGTCATGGTGCCTGCTTCACACCCTCTAATCAGGATATTAGATGCCACAGGCTGGGACTGAGGAAAAAAGGTGGACTCCGCTTCCATTGTTCTCCATGGTTTCTCCGTTACTGTATACATTCTTGTCTTAACTGCAGGTGTTGGTGAACCTGAATGATATCAATGACAACCAGCCTACTTTTCCAAGAGCCTATGAGGGACCCTTTGACATCACAGAAGGTCAGCCTGGCCCAAGGGTGTGGACTTTCCTGGCCCATGATGGGGACTCCGGGCCTAGTGGACAAGTGGAGTACAGCATCATAGAAGGGGACCCTCTTGGTGAGTTGGGATGGAGAGGAGAAGCAGAAGCTAATATCTAGGATTCCTTTGGATTGCTCCCACACCCATCAAACACACATGCCTGTGCACTACCTCTTGCCCACATATGCACAAACAGGTAAGTATAGGTTGAGGAGGAAGGATGGTCTTGTGGGTAAGGGGCAGGACTGGTACTCAGAAACTGTCTGGATTCTATTCCTGGCTCTGCTTCAGACTTCCTTAGCAGGTCACTTCAAGTGTCCTTGCCTCAGTATATAAATGAATAACATTTCTCTACTTCTCAGGGGTGTTGTGAGGGGGACATTATTATTGTGTGTGAAGTGCTCAGCTACTGCAGTCTTAAGTGCTGTAGAAATGCCTGTAAGTAAATGCATATACACACTTCTTGGTGCACATGCCCATGTGCGTATATCCCTGTGTCCACTCACACAGCTCCCTGTGTATACACAGCTATTTGCTAACACACACCTCTCTGCACATACACTCTCTCTTGTCCACTGAACGTGCACCTATATGCTCGGATACAGGTCCAACTCCATGTATAAGACCAATAGAAAGTCCAGCTGTACAATCTGATCATTGAATAAAGGGAGTCAGGCTGAAAGTCCAGATCACAGCTTTGTGTGGACAGGTGCAGGCAGAGGGAGGGTGTAAAGAAGAATGTCTTTTCCTAGAGATCCAGACCAGACCAAGCGGAATAGGCAAAAGCATCCATGATTTCTTTCCCCTCCTTGTTCAGATGACCCCATTGCCCTGGAAAGAGAGAGCCCCACACTAGCAATTTTATTCAAAATATACTTTTTTTTTTTCAAACACAAACCTTTCAGAGACCTGGGGAGAGTGGAAAAGGCTGCAGTGGTTTAGGAAAGCTCAGGAAGCATTTCAAAAACTATGTTCTCAACTTGTTTCTCTGAGAAATTGGAGTTTCTACATCAGGAAATCCTGTTACAAGAAGCATCTGCTCTGTGAGGAACCATTTCAACCTGTTATTGCCTATTAATCGGGGACTCGGGCTTGGGTTTAATCCAGGGAACAAAAAGAAGGGCACCAGCTCGGGAGGGGCTTTGGGGAAATCCCAGAGGAGCATGGAAGCTGTTTTAAAAGAAAAAAAAAGACCACACTTTGAACTACCCACACACAGCAGGATCTATTCACCACATCAGTACAACACGCAGTTCTAGTCGTCTGAGAGTCGCTGTGCTGCTGGGGCTCATGCAGGAGTGCTGGCTGTGCCTCGCAGAGCAACAATCTGAGATCCCCAATGCTCAGTCTCTAGCAGGGCTGCCCAGAGGGTTCAGGGGGCCTGGGGTCTTCGGTGGCGGGGGGCCCCCGCCACTGAATTGCCGCCGAAGACCCGGCACTTCGGCGGCGGGTCCCGGAGCGGAAGGACCCCTCGCAGCGGGTCTTTAGAGCACTTCAGCAGCGGGTCCCAGAGTGGAAGGACCCCCCGCCGCCAAATTGCTGCTGAAGACCCAGAGCGGAAGAAGCTCCGGGGGCCCAGGCCCCACAAGAGTTTTCCGGGGGCCCCGGAGCGAGTGAAGGACCCCGCTCCAGGGACCCTGAAAAATTCTCGTGGGGCCCCCTGCGGGGCCCGGGGCAAATTGCCCCACTTACCCCTCCCCCCCACCTGTCTGGGCGGCCCTGGTCTCTAGCACCAGCATCATATACCCCCACATCTAAGGAGGAAAGAAACGCTTCACTTTGGGCTCATTTGTCATTCAGCCCCTAGGGTGTTAAAGAAGAACAGGAGAGTTTCTGATTTGTCATTATAGGGACTGAATTTCAAAAATCTTATGGAAAATTAGTCTGTTAGCCCTGGCTCTGGCCAGGCCTGTTGCATGCTGCCTTTGTGCAGGCTTACCACAGATATATACAGTTCTGCCAATACACCTCAAACCAGAACTACAGGACCCCTGGAATCCCAGTCCTGGGCCGTTGCTCAGAACAGACTCCTAATCAAGGCAGACTGTGTGTGCAGTGATATGTACTAACAAACATCCAGGAATAGATTTACACCACCATTTTCATGGTTACTTAAGTCAGGTTTCTGGAAGGAAGGACAGCCCAAGTGCCAGCTGGCCCACATTTCAGAGTCTCCTAAATAACCTGGGTACAGTACGTTTGCCCTGAGAGGTGATGATTGTGCCACTCCAAATCTCTTTGGAAATGTCCTATACATAAGAACACAATAACTTAGCCATTGTCACAGAAATGGCTTTGATTCATGAAAGATTCAGCAGACTGGTATTTACACCTCTTGCTCACCCCAGTATATTCACAAGTCCTGGATGGGGGTACCTAGCACATCAGAGTGCCCAGCCACTCCCACGATCAGGTTCACTGTTTGGGGAGAGTCACAGCAGTAACCACTGCCCAAGGTGACCATTTGGGGAAAGAGTATGGTGTCTGCTGGCTGCCTGCAGAGCTCAGTGTGGATACGAGGTTGCTGGGAAGTGACCCTCTCCCCTTTATTAACACTTTAGTTGGCTAAAATAAAATAAGACAAGGGAGGCAATATTTTCTTTAATTCCACAGACCCAACTTGACTTTATGTGTGTGGTTGAAACCCTTTCATGGCCAGAGCCTAAATTCACTGGTGACAATCAAGGGAGCTACATGCCCCAGAGCCCTACCAACTCCCACTTGAGAAGCCAATGCAAGGTCTTGCCTTTTTATCCTGATGTGAGTGCCTCATTTCTCACTGCTTGGTGCTAGCAAAGCTCCTTTGGAAAATATCCTGACCCCCTTTTTCTCCCCCTCTCTCTCTTATAGGAGAATTTGTAATCTCTCCGGTGGAGGGGGAGCTGCGAGTTCGGAAGGACGCTGAGCTAGATCGAGAGAACATTGCATTCTATAATCTCACCATTGCTGCCAAGGATAGGGGGATACCTCCTCTCAGCTCCACGGTGAGTCCTGTTGGCAGGTCATGAGGCTGGGATCATAGTGGGGCCTTCCTGACATGTCTCACTCCCAGCATGCTTTGTACACCAAATGGGAAAAGTGAGGGGACGGAGAACAAAAAGGAATCCCTGATCCTCCCTCCTTCCTCCGCTCACCTTTTCCATTCTTTTCCTGTCAGGTGACAACCACCAGCCTTTTCTTTTCCTCCACTAGGCCTCAAATTGGAGCTTGAAGAAGTTCTTCCTACTCGAACCTATGTCACCTAAAAAAGTGCTGGCGTATACTGAAATTGGGCACAGGAAGCCCACTAGTTAGTAAACTAGAGGTTGTTGAGGCTTGTGATTCGGGGCATGCCAGTAGCTTCATAATTATGGCATCAGTCTGGTCATTGCATTGCAGGAGACCCCTCCTCCCACATCATAGGAGACATGTCCTGTCCCAAGCGGGGCTCAGGAGGCCACATTTATAGAGCTGGGCTCACCACTTGATTACTCTATTCCTATTTAGGTTTAGCCTTTGGTGCTCTGCTGTTTCTGTTATTTATCATTAGGCCAAATCCCAGGCTCCTCAGGCACAGTCCAGGAGTATGTGAAGGAGATGAAGGAAGCTCTCAGGAGAGAAGCTTAGACAGAGTCTGGGATGGGAGAGTTTTGAAGGAGATAAGAGCAGAGATGTTGGTGGGGCAGAGTTATGGATGCTTTGAAATGGATGAGAAGCAGATTTATCATTATTTATTGAATACCCTCCGTGTACTAGGCAAAAATAGATAAATACAGATGCTCCCCGGGTTATGCAAACCCGACTTACGCAAATCCGCACTTACAGAAAAAGTTCTGTAAGTTTTTCTTTTGGTTTGGTTTGGTATTTTTGCGTAATTGTCGGGTACATGTTCCCAACTTAGGCAAGGCGTTCCGGAACAGAACGTTTTGCATAAGTCAGGGAGCGTCTGTATGCAGGCAAAGTCGCTGATCCGAAGAACTTGCAATCTAACTAGCGAAAGGGCTAAGGGGATATGCTACCGCAATGACTGAGTGGTGGGGTTAGCATGTTCCTTGTAAATTCCATGATTTTTATTTAGAGGTTGATTTCTGTTTTATTTATTTGTGTATTCCATTTTCTCTCACTGTCCTTCTGTGTTAAGGAGTGACTTGAAGCAGGTGAGGGAGGAGATCATGGCAGGTCACGTAGCAAATTCCTGGCATATGAGGCTACATGGAAGGAAGCACAAAGCTTGAATGTAATATGGAAGAAGAGTGAGAGTCCATTCAGGAATTCAAAGAGTGAGGAGACATTGAAAAGCAGTTGGTGTTTGCCTTGCTACCCAGAATCCTCTTCTCCATATTTCAGGTCATGGTGGGAGTGTGCGTTCTGGACATTAACGATAATGATCCTGAGCTCCTCAACCTGCCGATGAATCTCACACTCAGCGAGAACACCCCCATCTCCAGCTTTGTGACCCGCATTCTTGCCCATGATGCCGACAGTGGGCGGAATGGTCTCCTGACCTTTAACATAACAGCCGGCAATGCAGAAAACGTCTTTTACATCAATGGCACTGTAAGTCTCCTGGTTTCATTCCTTCTACACGTAGCAACTCACGTGACTGTGTATAGGCCTTCCCACACTACGTGTATGGGTACAAACATGCATTATGCAGCGGGCTTTATTCGCTACATACAGTGACAGGTGTTCCCACATGCTGTGTCATATGCCCTACACGCAGTGGTGCAAACATAACTGCATACAGAATAGAGATGCAAATGTGTTCTGCATGCAGATACTGCCATGCATTGGCTAGAGAACCACATACCAACCCAAACCATGCAGATCTACATGTTACCTACATGACACACCAGCAGTTCATTCAGAGCTTGATTCTGCACAGCACGGGGTTTGAGTGTTGCATGTATGAGTGCAAGGCCAAAAGTGATTAGCAAGAAGGGTATGCAAGAGACTCAGATCCTACATTACTGAGAGTGACACTACTCATGCATCAAGGAAGGTACTCCTTCCCAGTAGCAGCTGAGAGGCCTAGGAGGGGAGAGAATAGCTAAACAACTTATTTGCATGTCGAATATGGCACTTGCTCTAGTTTCTCTTCAGAAATGCTCATGTAACACTGACGGACCCCGGTTGTCAGGATCAAACCTGGGGCCTCTGGAGCTTAGTGCATAAGCCTCTACCATATGAGCTAAAAGCCGACTGGCTGTTAGCTAAGGCTGTAGAGCAGACACATTAATTGCTCTTTAAGTCGTCTTGGTGCCACTAGATGGGACAAGTATCAGAGGGGTAGCCATGTTAGTCTGGATTTGTAAAAAGCGACAAAGAGTCCTGTGGCACCTTATAGACTAACAGACGTATTGGAGCAGAAGCTTTTGTGGGTGAAAGAACACCACACCCAGAAGGTGTGTGGGTTACACTCACACCTGCTTTTTTTTTACCTGGACCTCTTGAAAGTAAGGGAGTTGGTGAGCAAAGGCTTGAGACTGACTTTCACTCAGTGCAGGGGACTGTGCACATTATCTGCACCAATTTGCACTGGAGCACAACAAACTGGTGCTTCCTGCTTTGCACTGCACAAGAATTGGCATGTTTTAAACATTAACAAGCTACAGATTACAGGCATAGTGTGCACTGCATGCCAGTCATCACATGCTGTGGCTGGAGAGAGAGACAACTCTCTGACACAAACCTCCATCTCTTAATTATTTATAACAAGAATATTTAAGGGGCATACCACATAATAATGCCTTCCAAAATGGGGAACTGACTGTTTCTCTAGACCAGTGATTCTCAACCTTTCCAGATTAGTGTACCCCTTTCAGGAGTCTGATTTGCCTTGCGTACCCCAATTTTCACCTCACTTAAAACGAAATCACGGTTTGAGAACTACTGATATAGTATATAGAACAGTATAAACAGGTCATTGTCTGTATAAAATGTAAGGCCATGTCTACACTAGCACTTATGTCGGCAAAACGTTTGTCACTCAGGGATGTGAAAAAACACACCCCCGAGTGGTATAAGCACTCATGTGCGCAGCGGCGGAAGACACTCTCCAGCTGACATAGCAACGACCGCTCGTTGAGCTGGTTTTATTATCTTGACAGGAGAGCTCTCTCCGGTGTCAGTATAGCTGTGCCGCTCTAAGCTTGTAAGTGTAGACGTGGCCTTCGTTTGTACTGACTTCGCTAGTGCTTTTTATGTGCCTGTTGTAAAACTAGGCAAATACCTGGATGAGTGGATGTACCCCCTGGAAGACCTCTGCGTACCCTCAGGGGTAAACATCCTCCTGGATGAGGACCACTACTCTAGACCACACCCTGCCCTCCCTGCAGAAAAATTCCCCAAAAGAACGTCAGTATGGAAATGCCCAAAGGCGGGAGAGAAAGCATGTACCAACCATGGTAACAGTAACAACACACACAGTCGGGGCACGGCCTGACCACAGAGAAACTTACTGCATGAAAATTCAAATCTGGCATGGTCATTTAGGGCTAGGGTTGCCAACAGTCCCTTATTTCTTCATCTCTGTACAAAAAGATTGAGAGTTGCTGAGTGCTGCAAAAAGCAGCAAGAAATACCCCTGACGAATGCAGGTGAGTACTGCTTATTATTAATAATAATGATTAATAATATCGAGAGGAGGAGTGGATCAGGGGTGCTAAGAAGAAAGTCCCTTATTTTTTAAATACAATGTTGGCAACCCTATTTAGGGCCAAATTTTCCAAGCAGCCCATCATTCAGGATGCCCCAGTTGTTGGTCTTAATGCATGGTTTTCCCAAGGCAACAAGCATCCACAATTCTAGCTTCAGTCAGTTCAAGTGGTAGTGTTCAGTATCTCTGAGAATAAGGCTCTATTGGGACCCAAAAGTCGAGAGTTTCATGAAAATGTTGGCCTTGTTACCATTCACACACATACAGTTCCACTTTTGCATGTGCATTATTTACAATGGGCCAGATTCCAGCTAGTCTTGTATGGGTGCACAAGAGGGGATAGACAGAGCAAAGAGCAGTTTTCCCCATCTCTTGCTGCTGCTTCAGTCACACTAGAGGGTGCAGGACAGTGTGATTGTCTAGCACCACTGCTGGCAGTAGATTGCTGCTCTTGAGAGGGGCCATGGTGAAGCCATGGTATACCAAACCTCTGTGCACACTGGTCATCACAGCTGGACTGGTATGGAGGGGACCGTGCATTGTGCCTTTTCAAAAGGTGACCTAGCTCCAGCTCTGGTGTGCACTCCTCTTGTGGAATTTCAACTGAGCCAGCCAGAATTCCTCTGGAGAGTCCCACTGACTGCTGTGGCCTGACCATGTGGCAAGTCACTTAGAGACTCAATGTGGCCCATGTACTGAACCTGTAGAGCTCCGCGTTGTCCGCTCCTCATCCATAGCTGGTTCTTGTCATCAGTTTGGCATGGGGAGGCCCATCTCTATTTGATCTTTCTCCTTCCTTTTCTCTCACCAGACTGGCATCGTCTATGTAAGCCGTCCCTTGGATAGGGAGCAGGTGGCTGAGTACAGACTGACTGTCACAGTGAAGGACAATCCTGAGAACATGCGCAATGCCAGGCGGGTAATTATGGACAATGCTGGGGTTCTCCATTGAAGCACAGGGGTGAAGGCTTCTTATGTTATCAGGGGATGGGTGGACTATTCACTGAAAACTCTTATATGACAAACTCCTCCCCCAAATTAACTTCTGAATTCCAGAGGCAAATGGCCCAAGCCCACGCATTTCTCTGTGATTTCCCACCTAGGTCAGAAAACCAGGCCAACATTTTTTCTTGCAGGATAGAGTTTTCTTAATAGACCTTTACCCAGCCTTTACTTCAGTAATGGTGTCCCAGCGACAACTCGCTTCACCTGGCCTTTCTGAAATACAGTGAGATACAGCACAATGGCAGTACCAGAGAGAACTAGGTGCTAAGTTACTAGAAGAGATAATGCAGCAATTCTGTGCTATGAATTCCTGGGCATCATTCTGGAACATGGTGCAGGTGATATACTAGCATGTGGCTCTGTAGTCTGTGGCTCTGTAGTTCCAGGATTCTGTGCTGTAACATACCGGGGGTTTTACAATTGTGGCTGAGTAACATGGTTTACTGGACCCACTGTTGTGTTATAACAGAACAGACGTGGTATGGCCTGTGTGTCCAGGTTCTCCTGTAGAAGGTATCTTTAGGGTGGAGGCTTCTAGGGGGGCCAGCCCCCTCTCCTTTCTAGAAAGAAGGAGTGGAAACTGCAAGTGGCCTGCTGCCATCTCTGGAAGCAGCACATTCCTCCACCTGATTGACCTCACAATCTCCCAGTCTCCCTTAAAGGGGCACAATGTATAATTCTGCTCTTATTGTTTAAGTGGAGGAATATATTGTTACATAAGAGTATCTGTCTGAAGGTAGCAAGGCTATGTCTTTGCATTGCAGACTACGTTACACAGTACTGCAGTATGGCAGCAGTAATGGAGTCAGACCAAATGGAGTGGTATCATAGGATTGCAGGTGGCATCTGTTTGCTGCCTGCAGAGTTCAGTGTGTGTAGGAGGTTGCTGGGAGGTCACGCTTTCCCCTTTATTAACTCTTTAACTGCCTGAAATAAAATAGGACATAGGAGACAATATTTTCTTTAAATCCACAGACTCTGTGTATATGGTTTAAACCCTTTCATGGCGAGAGCATAAATTCCCTGGTGCAAAGCCTATATTCCAAATGGCATGGTATGATAGTAATGCAGAATCTGGGCTGGCCATGTTCAGCTATGGAACTGCATTTACAGAATGATACCATAGGATGTGTAATTCCCCTACCCTGCTGTCCCAGACCTCATATTGCTATATGATATTGGGAATGAAGCCCAGGCATCTGGGTAAAGGCATTACAGATCCTATGGTATGTTCTGGTGATGCGGTTCCATGGTTGCACATGGCTTAGGTTCTCCATGGTGCTGAATTGGAATAGGTGCTATGTGTCAGACACTGATGCAGGAAGTGAGTTGAGGATTGGGTAACGTAGTCACTGTCCCCTTTTCTTTGTTTTATTCATACACCCTTAGGATTTTGACCTGCTGGTGATTTCAATAGCAGATGAAAATGATAACCGGCCGCTTTTCACTCAGAGCTCTTATGAGGCAGAGGTGATGGAGAACTCTCCAGCAGGTGCGTTTGTCCTCCCTTTAATACATGATTCTAAACTTGCAGGAATTTTCTTTGATTCCCAACCCATCCCAGTTACCTCCAGCTAGATGAAGGGGATGGCCATTAGGGAAAAAAGTCCCTCCTTCAAGAGCTGTCCTATATAACATCGTTAACTGAACGCCAACAATGTCACTGAGCAGTGAAACATTTTAGATCACCCAGAGGGGGTATTGATGTGGGCTAGGATGTTGTTACAGGGTGATGAAGATAAACATGGAGAGAAGGCTGGGTCATAGAATCACAGAAGAATCATAGAAGATTAGGGATAGAAGAGACTTCAGGAGGTCACCTAGTTCAACCCCCTGCACAGAGCAGGACCAACACCAACTAAATCATCCCAGCCAGGGCTTTGTCAGGGTCAATTTATACAAGTGGATATTTTTCCCACCAAAGTAACACTTTGGTCAGCTGCTTGTCCCACAACAAGACAATGCCTTTAGAAATCATATGTCTGGGTGGCATTAGGCAAATGTGCTGTTCTGTTATCTAGCCGATGAACTCCATGTCCTGAAGTCACAGACTGTGGTGCAAAGCCTGCCGTGTGTTCTGAACTGAAGCTAATTGCCCTAGTACAACCAAACTGCCCAACTGTCTATTGTCATGTTTTGCTGAAATATGGCAGCATTTTGTTCTTGTTATTTCAGACTAAGTGAGTTCTGTCTGCCATAAAGCAGGAGAAGTCGAGCAGCTTTATGTTTCATTAGTGTAGGGAATAGCCTTCTGTAACCCTCGCTGCTGGAACTGTGTTTGCTCTTAGAGGTAGTCTAGTAAAATGTCTGGCTTCTGCAATTTATACCAGATAACTACTTTGTTCATCTCCCCCAGTCGCTAGTAATATTCCCCCTTTTTCCCCTTAAAATAACTCCCACTCTGAGATCACAAGTGTCTTTGTTTGGCTTGGAACATAAACTCCTTCAAGGCTCTTGTACACTGGTAACAACTTGGCTGATCAGTGCATTTGCAAAAATACTCTTTGAGACTAACATGCATCCAAAATAGCTAGCAAACTCCAACAAGCCCCAATCCATGTCCCTGCCACACATGCTCACACACAGACATGTATATTAGGATGAGTTCAGGGACAAATCAAGTAAACAAGACCCTGCTGCAAAGCATGCTGGGAAGCACCTTTCAAATCACCGTGGTCGGTTCAAAGGGTCTGATGGCTTTGTTTGTTTGTTTTTAGCAGGGTGTTAGACTTCTCCCTACGGGCTTCTTGAGTCAGTCTGCCAAGGCTGCAACAGCCATTATTTCACTGTCTCATGTCGCCTCACTCTGTTTGCCTCATTCATTTGTTGCTATCAGTCACAAGTCACTGCGGGGGGGAAGAGAGGAGGTGTCCATGAAGGGCTCGCCACCAGTTGCTAACACTTCTTGTTTGATTCAGGAACTCCCATCACAGTGCTCAATGGTCCAGTTCTAGCTTTGGACAATGATCAGGGCATCAATGCACTGGTGAGGTACCAGCTGCTGGGGATGCCAACAGACCTCTTCATTGTCAACAACAGAACAGGTAAGCTAGCCATGTGCACCCTGGTTATAAGGTGCCCTGTCAAAACAGGCTCTGTCTGAAATATAGAGCTACTGGGTAGCATTGTCAGTTCCAAGGCACAGATGTTTCCAGCGTGTGAAAGCTGTTGGATTACACCTGAGTCCAGTCTGCACCCTCTCTTGAAGTTGCCTCTTGGTGGTTGTTTTTTTCCTGGCTGACTTTTACTATCCTCCAGGTGTAATTTTGGTAAAACCTGGCAGAGTGATTGACAGGGAAGCTTTCCTGAACCCACGCCTTGAGCTCACACTGGTGGCAGAGGATGTTGGCAAGCTGAACAGCACTGCTAGGCTCACTGTGACCGTACTGGATGATAATGACAACAGGCCATCGTTTAACCCAGCGGTGGTGACAGTGCAACTGCAGGAAAACAGCCCCCCAGGTCAGACTGATACCACTGTGTGGGAAGGAAATGGGACAGAGATGGAGATGGGGACTGGGATGGAGAAACCAGCTGTGGGGATATCAAAAGGACAGAAGATATCAGGGCTGGGAGGATTCAGAGTTTCAGTCTGTGAGAGTGAAGGGATTTTGCATAAAGGGAGTTTGGGGACTTGTGGGCTATGTTAGCAGTGCCCCGCCAGTAGCATAACAGCTTACAGGTGAGGGGAGAAAGTCTCTTCTGTCCATAGTAATAATCATGGGCTACAAGACTTCAACTCCATCAAGGAGCTGATCTACCAGAGTGAAGCTCAATTTTATTTTTTTCAAGGGTTGCATGTTTCCTCATTTCATAATGTAGGTGTGATGTGTTTGCATTGTGCACAGTCTGATTGCACACTCCAGACCACTGATGTCGCCATTGGCATAATGGGGTTATGCACAGTAGGGCACTTCTCCATACTTCCAGTGACATCGAGAACATGATGTTCCTGTTGCCATCTGACTAATGTGGATTTGTACAGATAGTTCTGGTACTGCATGTCAAATGTTTACATACATGTATCAGAGTAGCAGCCGTGTTAGTCTGTATCCGCAAAAAGAACAGGAGTACTTGTGGCACCTTAGAGACTAACAAATTTATTTGAGCATAAGCTTTCGTGGGCTACAGCCCACTTCATCAGATGCATAGAATGGAACATATAGTAAGAAGATACAACTTCCACCTTCTTACTGTATGTTCCATTCTGTGCATCTGATGAAGTGGGCTGTAGCCCACGAAAGCTTATGCTCAAATAAATTTGTTAGTCTCTAAGGTGCCACAAGTATTCCAGTTCTTTTTACAAACATGTATGTTGCTCAGTTTTCTCTCAATATCATGGGTCGGACCCAGTAAGGAGAATTTGCCGATCATCTTTACAAAGTTGTCCAGGTTTTTCTCTTGTTTGTATTACACCAGCAAACTGGGATTTCCCCTCTGCACTTTCCTCTGACACCTGATGAATAAGCCAGACACCAGTTTGATTTTATCTATGCCTTTATTTGCTTTGCTTGCAGCTGTCCCTTGGTTTTTATCTGTGTGCTTGCAAGGGCTATCACTCCTCATGCTTAGGGCATAGCTTAGGGAGGAGGAAATTTCCCTATATGGTAAAGCGTTACACAGTTAGTCTAGTTATAGAGGTACTAGAGCTTTATTTGCAGCCTCCAGCATTGGCCACTCACAGCGAGAGGATGGTGGACTAGATGAATCACTGGACTGTTCCAACCTGGCGGTTCACTTGCTGAAAATGACCTAGGGGAATGAAAAAGCCTCAAATGTCAGAGTATGGGTTTCCTCCCCCCCAGGTTTTTCTGTCCTTCAGGTAATGGCTACAGATGCAGACAGCGGCCTCAACCAGCAGTTGAGCTACCGGATTGAGGGTGGAGCTCAGGATAAGTTCCTGATCAATGCCAACTCCGGAATAATCCGAGTGGCCAACATCACCATAGATAGGGAAGAAAGGGACACCTACAGACTGACAGTGATGGCTGTGGATCGAGGCATGCCCCCTCTCTCTGGCACCGCCACCGTCAACATCCTTGTTGATGACGTCAATGATTATCGGCCGGAATTCATCAACCCGATCCAGACGGTCAGCGTGCTTGAGTCAGCAGTGCCTGGCACCATCATTGCTGAGGTCACAGCAATAGACAGAGATCTCAACCCCCGGCTAGAATATTACATCATTGAGATTCTGGCCAAGGATGACACCAATGCTCTAGTGCTGGGCCAGCAAGGAGCATTTGCTGTGGATTTTAAAACAGGTACAAGAACAAGAGAAACTGTTTGTATGGCTGTGCCTCTCTCTTCCCCCTTCTACTTCTTCCCATCCCCGTCTGCTCTCTCTCTCCCCCCCCCCCCCGTCATGCTTTCTCTCTCTTTTTGTCTTTCCTTAGCCCTTTCTTGCTCTTGCCACCCTTCTCTGTCTTTTTCTTCCTTTCTCTTAAGTCTTTCTCACTCTCCTTGTCCTCTCTCTCAGCTGCACTTTGACAGCACTGCACTGCCAACTAACTAACTAACTAAGCCTTTTCTTTTCCTTATGGCTCCCAGCCTGGCAGGTTTGAGCTCTCTGTTTGTGTGTCAATCTCAGTCAGTCCTCTGTCCGCTTCATCCATTGTCTCCCTTCCATCTCAGTCATAACCATGATCACTCTCATCACTGCCTGGGTGCTTGGCTGTCTCACGCTGTGAGGAAGCAGCCCTGACATATGCAGCTGACTGTTGTTTAGCCTTCGCAAACTGAACACAGACACCCCCTCAGCAGTGTCTTGCTGGTGGGTGGGGGGAATCTTTCGGGTAAGTGATCTCTTGCTTGCCATGTTTTGGTGTATAGAGAGGTGGGCGTAAGGGACGTCTCACTTGCCGGTGAGACCGCAGTCCCAGATCGCACGCCTCCGGTCTCTTTGTGACGCAGGGCCTTGTGCTATGGAACAACAGGACTGACTCAGGTGTGGAAAGCTGACTCATAAAAAAGGCAGAAGAGGCCTGCACGTCTCACCCCCATGGCCATGACGAGGGCTTTGAGTGAAATAAAGGGCTAGATCCCCATCAGTGTGAAGCAGTGTCACTCTGATGGCTTCAGTGGAGCTACACAATTGACACCAGCTGAAGAGCTGGCCCCAAAGTTCAGAATTCACTTCCCGTCCCCAGCACAAACACACCAGTTGCTAAAACAGACTGATGTCTACTTAGCTCCATCCTGAGGCAGGGTGGTGTGGGGGTGCTTTTAGCAGAGAGCTGGATTTTTGCCTGTTGACTTTTTTCCTTTTAATCTATAAATGACATAGGGAAAGGCAGGAGGCCACCACACAGGGGCAGAGAGGCTTGTGGGGTAATAGAAGGCTTCCTGGGGTTGGTGCTCTGTGCCCCTCTGCCTAGAGGAATCCAGCAGGGCCGCTGCAGAGTTTACTATCTATGTAAGTGGTGGTTTTCTTTCCTTTTCTGCTTTGCAGGAGCTGTGCAGGTTAAGTCCTCCCTAAACAGGGAGCTAGTGGCCACGTATGAAGTCACCATCTCTGTCCATGATAATGCCAGCGATGTCGTTGACCGTTCCGTCAGCGTGCCAAATGGTAAGAGAACTCCTACTGCAGACAAGCCCAGCCAGCTCACATTCCAGTGTGAGAGTCGGGCTGGGCCGCAGTCAGTTCGGCATTGGCATTTTTTGGCTAAGGACCTAGCTTCAAACCCTGTTGGTGGTTATGCTAGAAGGAAGTGATGGATTCTCAGGCACGGCCCCCAATGGTTGTATTTCCACATTATCAAACCAGGCTGCAGTTTGGCATGATTGCAGCATCTGCTAAAGGAGATCCCAGGAATAGAGGAAAAGTGGGTGTGCAGGCCAGGGCAAAGCGGGGACCCAGAACTAGAAAAGCAATGAATGCTGCATGAGGGAGATGATCTGATGGAGAGCAGGATTGAGGGATCAAAACCTGGAATAGCGGAGGATGCTTCCTTCATCTTATAACTGCATTATTCCTCCTGCTGATCCCCGTGGGTTTATTTTTGTAATCTATTTTTTCACTAACAAAACAGCCCCCTGCTATATTGCAGGCCCCATGCTGAAAGAAAGCTCACATGTGCTATAACAGCAGTAGGTGTTTTGTGACTATGAGCAAAGTGCTGTTAGCCGGAAGGGTATATTGTGATCCGAGGGTATGCTTCATTGCGTCTCTATTTCTACAGGCTGCTGGGAGGTCTGCTATTGGTAAGATACATGCTTATAATTGATCAGGCTGGCTATCCCACCCCATTCTAGCACTGTCTTTACCATTGCTTTCTTAGATTTTGAGTACGACTGAACTGGTATTTAATTTTGTATAAATAATGTACCACACCTAGTAACGCCCATTACTGAGGTCACTGGTCCTGAGTTCTTGGATGCCTTGATGACGTACTACCTGTTGGGTAGTAAGACTCAGGCTCGCCAACAGGGGGGCGGCAAAGGGGGCAATTGCCAAGGGGCCTGGACGATTTAAAAAGGCCCGGGGGCCCCTGGCCACCGCCGACAGCGCAGTGGGATTAAGGTAGGCTTCCTGCCCACCCATGCGCTGCACCACTCCCAGAAGCGGCCAGCACAGCACGTCCCTGCAGCCCCTGGTGGGGGTCTCCGCATGCTGCACACGCCCCGAGCGCTGACTCTGCAGCTCCCATTGACCAGAAACTGTGGCCAATGGGAGCTGCAGGGGCGGTACCTGCAGGCAGTGACGCGCAGAGACCCTCTGGCCCTCCCACCTAGGAGCTGCTACTAGAGGGGTGTGCCAGTCACTTTCGGAGCCACCTGAGGTAAGCACCAACCCTCTGACCCCCTTCTGCACCCCAGCCTAGAGCCTGCACCCCCTCTCGCATCCCATCCCAGAGCCCGTTCCCTGCACCCAAACTCCTTCCCAGAGCCTGACCCCTCACCCCCTCCCACACCCAAACTCCCTCCCAGAGCTTGCACCCTCTCCCACACCCTAACCCCCTGCCCCAGCCTGGTGAAAGTGAATGAGGGTGGGGGAGAGCGAGCAACAGAGGGAGGGGGGATGGAGTGAGCAGTGGCGGGGCCTTGGAGAAGTGGCAGACAGGGGAGTGGCCTCAGGGCAGGGGCAGGGTAGAATCTTTGGGTTTTCACAATTAGACAGTTGGCAGCCTTACCAGATGGGCATGTGGAAACCCTGGCCATACCGGCAGCTCACTGGGCAAAAACAGCGCAGCCAGCAGCTCGCTGGGCACCAGCCAACACAGGTGCAGCACCGCTCAAATATCAGGCGGACCACATCCGCGCGGGCACTGCTTATGTGTGCTTGGGGGCCCATTGACTGTTCTGCCCTGGGGCCTGGAATTGCTGTCAGTGGGCCTGGGAAGCCTCCATTGTTCTGTCTAACAGCAGCTCTTTGAGAAAGCTGTCAGTGATGGCAGCATTGCAAAATTCTTACAAGAGTTTACCAGCCCAGGCCCAAGTGCCTTTATCAGGATCATGGTGATGGAAAAACTACTCCTCTTTCACTTTCCTATCAGAGAAAATTACTTGCCCTGTGGCATGTGAATGACTAGAATTTTTCAAGTCTGCTGTAGGGTCTTTGAATAACTCAGGCCCATCTTATTTCTGGAAGCAGCTGGTGGAACTTCGCTTCCCTTCTCCCAGTAATGAGCTAGGCATCAAAAACAGGCAAAGCGAGGGCTTCAGGCTGTGGGTAGAACAGCTCCTGCAAAAGCCCGGAGCTCTCCGTGAAGGAATGAATATTAAACTGAAACTTTCTGGCCAGGTCCTCAAATCAACTGAGCTCCGTTGACTTTAGTGGAGCTGCATAATTCCATCAGCTGAGGATCTGAGACACCTCTTACTTACCTTCCCTCCTTTCTTTCTCTCTCTCCCATTCTCCACTTGCTTCTCTTTCATCCGGTCTCTTTTTCATCTGGTCCCCATCCATCTACTCTCACCCCCCCATCTCTGCCTCCCCTGCCCTCGCAGCTAAGCTGACAGTGAACGTGCTGGACGTCAATGACAACACTCCCCGATTCCGTCCATTTGGGGCCACCTATTTCACTGAGAGGATCGTGGAAGGAGCCACGCCGGGGACCACCCTGATTTCCTTGTCTGCGGTGGACCCAGACAAAGGTGCCAATGGACAGATCACCTATGAGTTGCTGAACCTTTCACCTGAAGGGTATGCCCGACTTGAAGACCTCTCAGCAGGTAGGTGGGGGAATTTAAGAGTCCCTCTTCTCACCTGTGAGCCTCTAAATCTTATCAAAGGGACAGCAGGGAGGGGATGAATGCAGATGCTGAGGTGAATACTAATCTGTCGGTGACCTTTTTATAATTCTGACACAGCCCATTTCACAGAGGACCAGATCACAGCCGTCCTTACTCACATTGAATGGTTCCTTATTTCACATGCCAAGAGATCACTGAAGGCATGACACTAATCACCAAGGCTGTCTCCTTACAGCTGTCAGCACCAGCATTGAACAGCTAGCACGTTCTTAGACCAACTCTCCCTGTTCTCCCCCACCCCCGGCCCCCAAAGTGGCTCTGCTCAGAGAGTCTTGGTCAGCCTTGTTGAGCCTGATCCCACCAGTGATGGTGAGGAAGTGATTGTCTCAAGCAGTGGAACCCATCCTATGGGAGTTTTTATGATCCATGCATATGTAGAACTATGGGAACGTCCTCTCCCTCCCTCCATAATGGACATTATAGAAATGAGATGACAGTTATCGGCCTGTGTCTTGTATGGCCAGGCCAGCGGTGAAAGGGCTCGGAGGGGTTTTCATTTCAGAGTCTGCTCTCTCTAGGGAAGGTTATTGCAAATAGCACGGTGGACTATGAAGAGGTGCAATGGCTGAATTTCACTGTCCGGGCCTCAGACAACGGCTCTCCTCGGAGATCAGCTGAGATCCCGGTGTATCTCCAGATAGTGGATATCAATGACAATAATCCCATCTTCAGCCAGACGTCTTACCAGGTGAATGGGATTTAACAGTCAGAATGTGTGTATATTGCTGGGGGCTGACAGGGTGGGAGGGGCACATACCTGGCCATTGTGGCAGGCTGGATGTTTGCAGGCCAAAGTATTGTGTACTACACCGTGCTTGCTAGTTAAAATCCCATGAGAACCATACACAGGGGAGAGCAAAACACTAATAAAACCAAGGGCAAAGCTGCTGATTAGACACTTCTTAAGGGGTCTTTGTGCAATCAGACCCTGAATGTTTAGCTAAGATTCAATTGGCAGAATGTTAACTGTATGCTTCTGCTAAAATGGTAAGAAGTGAAGTAGATAATAATGTTGATATTTACCTTGTCATCATTAGGTTCCAGAGTGAGCACCTAGTGAGGTGTGTATTTCATTTCCCACCTATCTCAGGGCCATTATTTCAGGCTCTCTCTCTGCAGACTCAGGATTAATAGGTGCTGCATTGAGTTCAGTTTTGGGGGGTTTGTTCCCATACAGAAGGGTTGAATGTTCATAGCATTTAAATGAAAGCTTAAAATTTTAAATGAAAGCTTAAAATTTGCAGAATCTGGTGGTTAAAATTCGGAGAGCGTTTTAGACCCCACCCTCAAGCCCCAGAGCAGTACCTCCCCTGCATAAAAAGAACAGAGGCCATTCACTCATCCTTCAAACACACTGATTTTTCTGAATGCTTTGCTGGTTTTAGTGGTGTGTGGGTGGGTCAAACCATAACTCACCTGCCCTCACTCTCCTCTTCTTTCTGCACTTGCAGAAGCCAGTCTTTGAGGATGTCCCACTGGGTACGGTCATCCTGAGGGTCAGGGCCACTGATGCGGACTCCGGGCGCTTTGCCCTCATCCAGTACAACCTGGGAGATGGAGAGGGCAAGTTTGGGATAAACCCCAACACGGTAAGAGGTGAAGAATGGAGCTGTACTGCACTAACAACAGGGATATGGGACAGGAGCACTTTAAATGGCAGGGGACTGCTGCTGACAGAATGCCCTCTGGGGTCAAAATCTCATTATATATCGTGGGAAACTGGGGGGAGGAGGAACTCTTAAAGCCCCCCTCCCCTTTTAGG
This sequence comes from Chrysemys picta bellii, assembly GCF_011386835.1. Taxonomy (NCBI): domain Eukaryota; kingdom Metazoa; phylum Chordata; order Testudines; family Emydidae; genus Chrysemys; species Chrysemys picta. Next base: position 86,381,189 of record NC_088797.1, on the reverse strand, counting down.
GAAGAGGAGTCAAGCCTGAAGAAGGGGATTCTCCCCCTCCCTTCTGTCCTTCTCCTATTTCTGTTAAACTAATCACCTGGTATTAACCAGCAGTCAACTTACCACAGATATGGCATGCAAACAGCCACTCGCTTTCTGAAGGTCTGTGTATTGCAGGGTGATATCTATGTCCTGTCAGCCCTGGACCGAGAGAAGAAGGATCACTACACGCTGACTGCTGTAGCAAGGGACAACCCTGGGGACATTTCTAGTAACCGTCGAGAGAACTCTGTGCAGGTACTGCACCACAACACTGGGATGGGTTTAAGATGCATCTTTATGCCATAGGTGTAAAGCTCCATGGGTTTGTGTGCATTCTTCGGACTGTAGAAAGGCCTTTGCAGAGTACAGAATATGGGAAAAGAGAGCAGCAAAGTGTGTGTGTGTGTGTGTGTGTAAGAGAGAGAAAGAGAGAGCAAGAGAGAGAAAGAGAGAGCATATGAGTCCAAGAAGGAAGTGGCAAAAGAAAAATCAGAGAGCAAGTGAATAAGGGAAATAGCACAGAAGCCCGAGGGGAAAAAAACAGTATAAAAGAGGAAGCACCCACAAGAAAGTGCCAGCAGTTCAAGATGGGATCTCTTGGTGTTACCTTGGGGCAGAGTCATTGGTATGTTATACTGTAAGGGGACAATGTAGCATTTGAAGTGGTTGCATGTCAGTGTCCAGACAAGCCCAGCAGTGCAGTTGTGATAAATGGATGCAGCTGTGATCATATCACATCTACTCTCTAGCAATATGACTTTGCAAGTTTACTGCAGTCTTTATTTTAAACAACCCCAGAAGATACAGTGTAGCCAAGAGATAGGAGCATGCAGAGTGCAGATCCCTCTGGGCTATGTAGTGAGTGTAGTAAGATACAGATCTCGGCTGTAATGAATATAAAGAGGGGTTTTTTTTGACACAGACAGACCCTGGACACAGACAGACCCTGGACACAGACAGACCCTGTAGTTCTCTTAGGATCTCTAGCTCCCAGAACTGAATACAGCCAAAGCTGCCTAGAGTCACTGCACAGACTCTCTCTAAGTCCTGACCTTGGATCATGGAAGAGACTGCTGACCATGCTACAGGCTGCAGCTTCTTGGAAGTCAGGCATGGTAGAAAAGAAACTCAGCGGCTCTGAGCTCTCAGTTCTGCCCTTTCACGCCAGTGCCAGAGCACTTGCCATAATATCTGGAGCTAGCTCCTCTACCCTCTCCTGCTGACATAACTGCCTGCGAAGCAGTTATATGTGCAGCAGTTTCAGCTGGTTATAGGGACAAGGCAGTTTCTGAAGGGCCTGTAAGGAGCAATGGGTTTCAAGTTTTCTGGGCAGGGACTTCTGCCAAGGCCCCCTGCTTTTCTATTAACTAGTAAAATTATCTCTCCTGGTTGTCTCTGAGCAATAATTCACCACCTGACCCATCACTGGAGAAGTCTGTCGTGCCCCCTACACCATTGCGAAAGCACAGTTTTCCTTAGTGTGAGTAGAGAGGCTGCCTCTCAGCTTGGGGAGAAGCCCCTGATGAGGGGCTGGGCTGTCTGGTAACTAGCAGGCAGCTTCTGTTGAAGCAACTATTTCCCTTCCTGCTAGGTGTGGGCTGCTGTAATCATTGTTCCTAGTGGTGCTTGGAGACATGGCAATGGCCATTGTTATTGCTGGAGTCAGTCAGCATTTTGTTTAACAAAATTAAATAGACAGCAAGAAGGGGGATAAAAGTATTATGGAAGAGGAGGTATTATTGTCTGATAGGGTCACTGCAGGTTCTCTGCCCCTTTATGTGCCTTTATCCACATGACCAGTTTGCTTTCACTTAAGGTGTTGATTACGGTTCTGGACATCAATGACTTCAGGCCCCAGTTTGCCAAGCGACAGTTCAGCACCAGCATGTATGAAAATGAGCCAGCGGGGACGTCTGTGATCACCATGACAGCCACGGACCTCGATGAGGGTGACAATGGAGTGGTGACCTACAGCATCGAGGGTCCTGGAGTGGGTATGCAGCCCCACTAGCAAAACTAGGCATTTAGGGGATGGGAGAGGCACAAAGGATGTTTCCAGAGAGATATGGAAAATACAGAAACACAGAGTTAAAATTGGGGAGATCTAAGAGGACACAAAGACCAAATCATTTTTCCCATTTCACATGCTAATAAGTTAGCATTGGGGCCATATGCACACACAACGGCTGCACCACAGAATATTCTGTTCCCTTCGAGGTCGTGCATTGCAGCCCTGCAGACCTCTCCACTTCTGCTCAGTCTCCGATTCTCTCTTGTCCACCACACCCAAGGCTGTCACTTCCCAGACTTCCTAGTTACACAAATGTAAACTGTTTCCCGAGTTCCTGCTCCTGGAGTGGGCCCACTATACATCCTCTTACATAAATAAAAACCAGGAAAGGGTGGAGGGCAGGTTGTTTTTTTGAGGTGGATACTGACAGAGCATGAATTCCAGAGTATTAAGTATCACTGGGGGGTGGTAGGTACAAGGTCAAAGCCTGCATATGTATATAGCAAAGGGAGGGAAAACCCCACTTTTCTGAAACCTGTGAGTTCACCCCCAATTTGCCGCAGTATCAAGAGGGTTGCAAGTGGAATAGAGGAGGAATTGAAAATAACATGAGAACACCTATGAGCTTTAAATCTTTCAGTGAGATCAGCCACAGCCTCTCTGCGGCTTTAAGGGATTCTCTGAAACTCCAACATGCCACTAGGATGTCAGCACTTCAGAGCATATGTACTTGGAACAGGGATATCAGTGGGAAGTGTTTGTGCTCCGTAAACAATATACTCATGGTTGTAGGGTCCTGAAGCCAACAGTGATTCAGATTTAGTGTGTTGATATGACCGAGGGTGCTGCAGCCAATGATTTTCAACCAGTGAACTATGGTGTATTCAGCTGTCTGCCAGAATCCCTTAGTGGGCTAAACTGCTTCATTCTCCCAGCCTGGTTCCTAATTTATGCCATACAATAATTTATAATACTGTCTTTCCTGCAGAGAGCCCAGAGTGATAGATTTGTCTCTTCTGTCCCCAGAGGCCTTCAAGATTGATAAAAACTCCGGTCTCATCACATCCCGAAGACACCTGCAGTCTTATGAGAGGTTCAACCTGACAGTGGTGGCAACAGACAAAGGCAGACCACCTCTGTGGGGAACCACCATGCTCCAGGTGGAGGTCATTGACATTAATGATAACCGGCCAGTGTTTGTCCGGCCACCCAATGGCACTATCCTGCATATTAAAGAGGTAAACTCTGCTAACATGGTGCAGTGGTGTAGATGTCTGCACTGGTGATTACTGGCACTATGTCATTAAGATGTCAACAGAGGGGCTTGTACTGGAAGATGCAAAACCAGGAGAAGCAACTGTGTCCCCACTAACTTGGACAGTAATGTCATTTAACAAGCCAGATTTCCAAAGGAGCAATCCATTAGCTATTGTGGTCCTAGTTTTGACTGACTCTTTGATCAGACATCTCACTCCCTGGTCTGGCTAGCACTGGGCATGATGCCAAGGTAGCTCTCTAGCCCAGATGAGGCACTGGAAAGAAAATTGTAGAGAATCCCCTCACCTCCCTCAGCAACACCCCCAAAGGCTAATCAGTGCACAGCATACACAGGTTTTTAAGGAAGCCCTGCCCAGTCCTTCTTAGCCCAGAATTGGTGGCTATATCTGCATCTGTGACACTCCTGGATTGTACTTTTGAAAGTTGCTGTTTTGCACAATAGACAAAGGAGTGCGAGAGGGAGATAATGGCTGCCAGCCTAAGGAAAAGAGGAGACTGAAAAGTCCCATTTGTCAACACCAGGATGCCTTTCTCTACCTCAGGTTGTTAGTCACTGCTGTGGGGGTGGCCTCATGCAAGAGCACCCAAAAGCACAGGAGCACTGCCAAACCCTTCATTCTTACCCCTGGTGGACAGCTCGCACTCACCTTAAGCAAAGGGGCTTCATCCTATAGTCAGAAGAAATCCCCACTCAGCCATCTTGAGAGGCTCCACTGTTAAGGACCCAAACCTGCGGTTGGCCTCCACCTCCCCTAAAAATGAGGTCCTCCTTTCTCTAAAGACCTTTACTTGAAATATTGGAAAAATATATCACTGTAGCCTGCTAGAACCTGTCCCTATCACAGGGTCTCATGAGGGGTTCAAGGAGAGCAAATTAATGGGGACTCTCAGGGTAGCTTTAGAGAACTGAAACTTCAGGAGACAAGCAAAATAAAGAAACCACTGATCAGAGTGTGCCAAGTGTATTTATAAATGAGGTCTTCAATCCGGGGACTGAAACACTGATATTTTAAACAGTTTCTTGTCTACGTGAAGCTCTGCTTAGCTCATACAGAGCCCAGATAGACAATGAGGCTGTTTTTCAGGTGTAGAAAATGATGCCTTTGTTTGTGTTCCCGGACTCCTTTGGAAGCTGTCCCGTGTACTCCTGCATGTCTGAAGCTGTAACAGCAGTCTTGGCCACCAGATAGAAGCATTGCAAACAGACAAGAGATCTAGGGATATTGTCAGCAGTGCAGCTGTACAGTGGAGATGTGCATGAATTTTACTGGTGTGATTTAAGCCAGCATTTTGTCCTGGATCACCTTACAGTTCATAGCAGGGACTCTCTTGAAATGTTTGTGGGTGCTTACAGAAACGGACAGGGTTCCCATTAAGTAGTTTACAGGCCACTCTTCTTGTCATGGTGTGTGGAGACGGGAGTTGGGAGATTTATTGGTGTGTGTTCCCCCTGTACATGGATTGATATTCTGCTTGTGTGTGTGAATAGGAAATACCTCTCCGGTCCAATGTGTATGAAGTCTATGCCACAGACAAGGATGAGGGTCTCAATGGAGCTGTACAGTACAACTTATTGAAAACTGGAGCAGGGAATAAAGACTGGGAGTACTTCAGCATCGACTCCAGCAGTGGACTCATCCAGACAGCAAGGAGGCTCGACCGAGAAAAACAAGCAGTGTACAGTGTAAGTTTGGGAAAAGGAGTGGTGGCTGGGACATGGATTTAGTTCACATGATTGTTTGTCCATATCACAAAACTGTTACCAAGTTTGGCCTTCTCTGTCTCAGACCTGGCATCACAGGGAATGAAACATATTATGATTGAGGGAGAGTTGTATGGAAGCTCAGGACTGGTCATTCAGCAGAAAAGGACAGGGGTACACTGGCAGATCTGTGGGTGGAGACAGGACTGCGATAGCGGGGGTTGTTAGCAGGTCAGGATGGAAACCTTCCCCCGAGTGGTATGGGTGAGTCCTGCACAGTGGTTGATCTCACTGTGTTAGGCTCTGTCTCTGTGCATTTCCCACTTTCACAATTAAAATCTCACCTCTCAAATAATAAAAATAGCAGGAAGCAGTAACTTAGAAACTGCAAGTCCTGATGATGAACTGTTTCTTTGACACTTTGGTGTATTCCTCCCAACCCTTGTCCTTGTCCAACTGCGGTCATGGGCTGCTGTGTGCCATTGCAACTCCCCCGCAAAGAAATCAGCTGCAATCCGGCTACCTTTAGGGTGATACGCATGCCGCACTCAGGCCTTCGGAGGGGGGCGTTAAATGTTGGGGCTGTACGTTTTTCAACTTGTAGTAATTTTAGGTCTACAGCTCACCCCAGGCTGCTGAGCACAAACCTCCCTAGTTTATCAAATGTATCAAAAGATTTACCAGCCTGACAGCTGAGGGGAACATGATATTAATACGTTCTCCGATACCACTCCGTTTGCTCCAAGACATAGGGTCACTGTTATCTTTCATTTGCTATACCTAGCCCAGAAAAAACCTCTTCTATCAGCCTTCACCTTTTTCTCAGTCCCTAACTGTCCCCGTGCCTCAGTGGGTGACAGCCGAAAAGCCAAATTCAGGACAAAGTGCTGAGAAATAGGGCAGACTCACCCCAAAGTGGTGGGTATTCTATCATTAGTTAGATTATACCAAGCCAGTAACAAAAGTGAACTTTTGTCTCACCACATTGGTTAGCAAGAAGCCAAAGATGCAGTCTCCTTAGGCAGGGCCGGTGCTTCCGCTAGGCGACCCTAGACGGTCGCCTAGGGCGGCAGGATTTGGGGGGTGGCATTTTGCCGTCCTCGGCGGAAATTCGGTGGCAGGGGGTCCTTCCGCTCCGGGTCTTCAGCGGAAATTCGGCGGCGGGTCCTTCACTCGCTCTGGGACCCGCCGCCGAATGCTCAGAGGAGGAGCACTGCCGCCTAGGGTGGCAAAAACCCTGGCACCGCTCCTGTCCTTAGGAATTCCAGCCCTTGTCTCACCACCCAGACACTGGACTCTATGATGATGGTTACTGAAAAGCAGTTTAATCACATACAGGGTCCTTCTAATCCCAAGAGATCAGCCACATAGACAGGTCAATATATAACTTAGATCTTACTCTATAATCACGCTAATGCCAATCCTTTTAGTAACTAAAACTAAAGGTTTAAAAGAAGAGAGTTAATAATGGCTAACAGATCATATACATACAAATAGTTGCAAAGTCCTGACATCAGGTTTGTAGCAGTGATGGAATAAACTGCTAACTTGTGAAGTCTCTCTGGTAATTTCCAGAAGATTGGAAGGTCCTCAGTCCATATTTCAAAATGATCCTTTTAGTTGTAAGTCCATAGTCCACAGAATCAGGGCAGGAAAGGGCAAAATGGAGATATCTCAGGGATCTTTTATATCCTCTACCATGTGCCTGGAAATTTATTGTCTCAAGATGGAGTCCAGGGTCACCTGAGCATATCACATGTCCTTACAGGGCTTGATGATTCACAGGGTGTAGCCATTGCCCATATTCTTGCTGAGGCATCCACAGGAAGATCTATCTGGGCAGAATGAGGTTCTTCTATGGCCCATTGTGAGGGCCAAGTGTCTTTGATGGGCCATCAATACATTACTCTCTGGCCTTAATGTAAATTTTACCTGGTGGGTGTTACCCAGGAATACAATACATATGTATGATGTCACTACATAGCCAATATTCATAACTTCAGATACAAAAATGATACTTGCATATAAACAGGATAATCATACTTAGTGAACCATAACTTTTCCATTGACACCTTACATCACATACTTTGTACAAGATTTGTTGCAATTGTCTAACAGTGATAATATCAATGATATAAATGTTCATATTCAATCATACAGCATCACACTAACTTCTTGGCTTGCCGTAGGGCCCCCCCATTTGCTAGTGTTTTGCAAAGTCTTAAAAGGCAAGCGTGTGACTAAAGTTGCGTGTGTGTTTCTCCTGCAGCTGATCATCGTGGCATGTGACCAGGGCCAGCCCGCGTATGAGACCATGCAGCCTCTCCAGGTGGCACTGGATGACATTGATGACAATGAACCCATCTTTCTGAGACCACCTGTAAGCAGAGCTATCTTGTCCCCTTGCATTGGACAGTTCTAGGTGAAGGGATATGGACTATCCGAGTACGTCTACACAGGGATAAAAGACCATGGCTGGCCTGGATCAGCTGACTTGGGCTCGGGCTGCCGAGCTAAAAATTGCTGTGTAGACATTCAGGATCAGGCTGGAGCCCAAGCTCTAATACCCGCCACCTCCAAGGGTCCCAGAGCTTGGGCTCCAGCCCAAGCCCGAGCATCTACACAGCGGTTTTCACCCCCGGAGCCCAAGCCCCGCAAGCCCAAGTCAGCTGACTCAGGCCAGCCGTGTGTCAACATAGGACACGCTGAAGTTAGTGAGACAGCAGACAGTTAATGTGCTAAGTGAAAATGAACATTAGCCACAAAAACAAAAATTCTCATCTCAATCCAGCTGCCAATCCTGAGCCTTTCCTATGGTTCCTGGGGAGTGCAGTGTGTAGTATATGCGATGAGTAATGCGGTCCCTGGGGATTAACTGAGGAGCTTGGTGTTACTTGAATGAAGTTTGTTATGATTTGTCTAGTAGCATTTTAAGGCAAAAAGAGAAAAAGTCTCCAATCCATGAGGTCAGAGTGAGCTCTATAACATCATGATCGTTGTTTATTCTTACTACTCTACTGCCTTCCCCTGTAACACTCCTTCTCTTCTCCCTGGGCCCACACTGGCAGAGAGGTAGACCTCAGTATCAAGCTCTGTCTGTTCCTGAACATTCCCGCCCTGGTACCATTGTGGGGAATGTCACTGGTGCTGTGGATGCAGATGAGGGCTCCAATGCTATCGTCTATTACTTCATAGCAGGTAGAGTTGCTTCCCTTCTCAGTTTCTCTGTGGGGTTGTTTGTTTTGTGCTGCTGCTTTAATTTTGGATGAATTAAGAGCTTGTCTACACTTAAAATACCACCGTGGCACAGCTGCACCGCTGTAGCACTTCAGTGTAGATGCTACTTATGCCGATGGGAGGGGTTCTCCCATCGGCGCAGGTAATCCATCTCCCCAAGAGGCGATAGCTAGGTCAATGGAAGAATTGTTCTGCTGACCAACACTGCCTACACGGGGACTTAGGTCGGTTTAACAAGGCTGCTCAGGGGTGGGGATTTTTTACATCCCGACCGACATAGTTAAACTGACCTAATTTTCTAGTGTAGACCAGGCCTCAGTGTTGGTGAAGGTGCAGGACATAGAGCAATACCTTGAGCCAGGTATAATGACAGCTGCTGTGCAAGCTTCCTCAACACCTCTCTGTCACAGCACCTACATCCTGACCTTCATCAGCCCCTGGCTATTCCAGCCTTGTGACTCCTAAACTCTGCTATTGCATCACAATCTTGGCTGGGAGCAAAGCTGCTATTCTAGCCCTTGGACCATCCCACAGCCCTGAAGATACTCCTGGATCTTAACTTGCAACTCTGCTGCTATTCCAGGGGTGACTTAAAATGGCTTAAAATCGAGGTGACTGGGCAATCATGTCAACTCACTGCCTTTAGAAACTTGCAGCATGTGTGTCCAGGTTTCTACCTAGATCTCTTCAGATGGGCCCCACAGACTCCCCTCCTCCCCCATTTCCTGCTTCATGGGGGCTGTACTGTTATTTTAGCTATTGCAGAGGCAGAGTGCATCCATGGTCCTAAAATAAAATCCATAAGGTATTGCTTTGCCCTGGCATGAACACAACATTGCTTCTGTAAATGCAGTAGTGGCAGTGCTTGCTCTCCTTACCCTGTGAAAAATGCAGCTGTCACACAGAGCAGGTTGCTAGCGGCACAGTATCACATTCCATCTGGCAATGTGACACTCCATATCAAGGACCCCAACACATCTTACCAGGCATATGGTATGAAGCTGCATCGCTAAGCCAGAGAAACACCATCCTGCTGTTTCATGGTTGAATTAGGAGCTAAAAAAGGGAATGTCAGGAAAGTTGCTTGTAGCAGGGTGCCATAATAAGGCAACCGGTGTGTGTGTGTGTGTGTGTGTGTGTGTGTGTGTGTGTGTGTGTGTGTGTGTGTGTGTGTGTGTGTGTGTGTGTGCATTGACAGCTGTTTAAACCTTTGGTAGAAAGATGTCAGACCTTATGTGAACTCAGTGATGTTTCACACAGTGACAGCCTATTCTGGTGAGCACACTTCTTGGGGGATAGTTTTTAAACCTCTTTCATAAGATGAGAAACTCAGCTCATGAGTTGAATTAAAGAAAATGAAACAATTAAACTGAAAGGCCAGTTCAGCTGGGAGGAAGGAGAAGAAAGGGACAGGGAAAGTTGGGTGGGAGAAAGAGACAGACGGACATCTACTTTATAGGCTTGGCATTCGTGGAATAGACACACACACACACACACACACACACAGAGACACAAACCTGCACAGCTTGTGAGCCCTTACCCAGCACCCTCCATGCCACACAGGAACATCCCAGGTGAGAGCTGTGATATCAGTTGTGTGGCCTTCATGTGTGCATCCATGGGGGACTTGTTGACCCCTCCTATCTGCTTTTTCCTAGCAGGTTTAGGGGTATTTATGCAGAGGACTATTCATACATAAGAGGCTGTCCAAAGAGGGACATTACCAGTGGATGTGAGGTAGTGTGGTAAGGGGAACGCGAGGAGCCATTGTCATGGCATCAGTGGGGCTAATTCTAGGAGATACAGAAATGGATCCAGAGTGTTCCATTTATATCCTGCCATGTGTTAAAATATCATATGATTTCCTAAGAACTGGTGATGTTTTAGAGCTCAAGATTCCTTCGCGTTAGCAGAACCAGAATCAGGATTCATGAGCAGACTCAGTGAGCTGGTCAGGGCAGGGAATGTATCTTACTGGGTGTTTGTAAAAGATCTGTAAATGTATGGAACTAGATACATTATTTTGAAATGTTTTCCTCTGAGGACAAGGAGACCTGGACACCATTTCTGGGCCTGCCTGGAGTGGACCCAGTGTAATCCTGTGGGAAGGGAGGGCAATCTGGAGAAAGGCAGGGAAAGGCCAGGTTTAGGGTCTGAACTGGATTTCTGTGCCCATCTGTGCTCCTCATCTATGTACCAGATCCAAAAGGGAAGTTTTAGGGCACAGGTAAGACTGACCTGCATTCCGTTTACCCTTCCTAGCTGGTAACAGGGAGAACAATTTCAAGTTAAGCCAGGAGGGGAAGCTGCAGGTGCTACGAGACCTGGATCGAGAGACAGAGCCCTATTACTCCATCATTGTCAAAGCCTCCAGTAACAGGAACTGGACACCTCCTAGAGGTCACAGGGCAGCCAGAATCCAGGCCTTGGACCCCAGCACAGACACCACTCTGCAGGAAGTCCGGATCTTTCTGGATGATATTAATGATCAGCCTCCCCAATTCTCTAAGTCAGAATACACGGCAGGTAAGAGAGGTGGTGTTACGAGAAGATGGCCAGCTGGTTGGTTGACTGTTTTCCCTGGGGTAAAAACAGAGGTTGCCATTCCAGGATACAAGCTCAGGTCCTGAGCATCCTGGGCTGGCGAGGGCTGAGATCTCCGTGGCCTGGGATGGGGACTGTTGGAAGGAAAACTGTACAAGGGGAGAAACCCAAACTTCTCCAAGGAGATAGTGAAGGGGACCTGGATTAACCCACCAAGCTAAGCTCCATTCCCAAAACCTGCCATACTGCACAGCCAATTACAATCTACCAGCAAAGCCCTGGACAGCAGCAGGCGGTTATACCGTCAGCTGCAAGCTTCCCAGGGAGGTTCACTTGCTGATGAAGACTATTTGACACAAGAGTCTGGCTGTGCAGCTCCATAATAGCCCTGGCTTCTCTCCCTCTTTGGGAGGGTTACTGGCAAAGCCAGGCAAACTGAATGGGGTCAGGGGTCAAATGGGCATATTGTCTACAGGACTGGTAAGGAAACTTCTTGGTGAGGGGTTATTTTGGTGGGCGGCAGGGGTGAGGGATCCCTCTTTGCCACGATGGCAATTGGCATTTTCAGGGGAAACTCTTCCTTACAGTACCTCCTCACTCCGGGGTGTGGCCCGAGATTCGTGTTACATACCCTACTCCATTTCCTTCTCTTCCTTTCTTGCCCCCCACCTCCAAAAGGGGTTGCGACAGATGCCAAGGTGGGTTCAGAGCTGATCAGGGTAGTGGCACTGGATTCCGATGTGGGGAACAATAGCCTGGTCTTGTACAACATCCTGGGAATCCGTTACATCAAGCAGCACTCCAATGACTCGGAGGAGGTGGCCAGCATCTTCAGTATTGGTAAGTACCCATTTGTCACCACAGGAGCCTCAAGCAGAGATGTTCTCACTAAACAGCACAGAGATCCATAGGTTCTCATTCCCCTCCCTCCCACCAATAAGCAGGGACTGAAATGACAGTTAGCTAGTCTGAGTGGGGAAGTTTAAGGGTGCCATATGTTTACAGCCAGACCTCCCATCTCAGATCTCTTTGGTCCCACGTGTGATCCTCCCACAGCAGTGGCTGAAATTGATGCACTGTTTCTGTGGCTCAGAGTGGGTACGCAGTGCTGTCCATCACACAGATAGGGAGCACCTTTTTCTTTTTCTCATTTCTTCTGCTGTGGCTTCAACAGTCCCTTGCTGGGGAGCCATTTGAAGTAGGAGTGGGTTTACGTGAGGAGGCAACAGCCTTCAAGGCACAAGGAGAGGAATAACGTTCACACTGGAGATGATGTTATGGGCCAGGTTGTCTGCTATGGATAAATCCCCACCCAGCCCAAAAAGCACAAGGGAAGTTGAGAGTCTATTTATTTACTGATGGTCATCTAAAATTATTGGGCTAATTCTTGACTTGGGATTGGCTCTCCCCAAAGGTAACTTGGATGGGATCCTGCGAACCTTTGACCTTTTCACAGCCTACAACCCTGGCTACTTTGTGGTGGACATCATGGCTTCAGACCTAGCAGGGCATAATGACACTGCCGTTGTCGGAATCTACATCTTGCGGGATGACCAGCGGGTGAAAATCATCATCAACGAGATCCCAGACAAGGTGCGGCAGTTTGAGGAAGAGTTCATCAGTCTGTTGTCCAACATCACAGGAGCCATTGTCAACACGGATGATGTGCAGGTAATAACAGCTCCTGGGCTATGCGTATACCCTGATGTGCCATAACATGGCTCACACTGCTCAGAATCTGGGACTAGATGATGGAGGATGGATCACTTGAAATTGCCCTGTTCTGTTCATTCACTCTGAGGAATCTGGCCACTGTCGAAAGACAGGATACAGGGCTAGATGGACCATTGGTCTGACCCCGTGTGGCCATTTTTATGACTTACAACATAAATCCAGCCACAAAGTGATTGATCTACCACTGATGGTTCAAGAACCCCCCTTGTTTTATTTTTAACTGGTCTCTCCTGAAACAGGAGCAGAATATGTGCCTTGTTCCTCCACCACCCACCATCATGAACTCTAGTGGCAGCAGAGAGGGATCCAGTCTTCTGCAGCATTTTTGACTGACATCTAATGTCTGTGTTTAGAAGGTTAGCATGTTGGGATATAGCCAGACTGGGGACACTTGATCATTGTGATTTGTTAGAATGTATCAGCTCAGTGGGAACACTGCAGGATAGAGCTAACAAAAATATCAGCTTATCATTGTTCTGGAAAGAGGAGAGTGCTTATGTGAGAGGTTCCAAGTCCCCACCACCACCATCACCACACACACACTTCTCTGCTGGTCTATTATATGAATAATTCTTAGCAGTTACATAAAGTATGGGCATCTTCAAAGTGCCTTACAGACTAATTCAGTCTCTTAGCACGGCTGTATGGGAGGTAAGTAATATTGTCCCCATTTTACACATGGAGAAACTGATACGCAAAGGAGTTGTGACTAGTCCAAGCTCACACAAGAAGTCAGTAGAAGATCTGGGATTAGAACTCAACAGCTCCTGGCTTCCTCCTCAACCTAAATGTCTGTGCTGCCCCTGCATGCACGGGCAATGACAGCAGCCCTTTCTGGGACAGCAGTTCATGTCTTTGTGGAGCAGGAAAGGAGGCATAACAGTTGAATAAAGGAAGAGGGCCTCAGCCATTTATTTCAAACCCAAAGTGGCCTTAGTTTGCTGGCTAATGGTATAGGACCTCCTGACTAAAGTGAATGGCCAAAGCAGTAGGCGAGCAAATTGCAGAGATGGGCCCAAAATGAAAACTTTAAAAAGACTAATGGGGCATCGCAAGAAGCCCTGGCTTACAGTCTCCTATTAGTGAGATCTTTTCTGGGATGTGTTCTGAACTGGGGTTTCAGCCCCATCTCTGAATTCCTGACAAACTGTGCCATGAAAGAACCAATATGGGCATGGCCTGATAGCGTGCACAAAGCCCTTTGGTGCGCTAGAACCTGGGGTGGCTGCCCTAGAAGGTGACATGTTCCCTGTGGCTATACAATGAGCATCTGTTTTCTCTCTCTTAGTTCCATGTGGACAAAAAGGGCCGTGTGAACTCTGCCCAGACAGAGTTGCTGATCCACGTGGTGAATAGAGAAACCAATAGGATTCTGGATGTGGAGCGGTAAGCTACTGTCTCTCTGTATGCATAGATGGGAGAGGGAAGGAAGCAGGAGGAGGGGCATTCATGCTTTTGGAAACAATAAGGAAGTTTTATATCTCAGTTGCTTCATTTCAAAGCACTGGAAGGTTGATGCCAGTAACACTAGGTCTAATGCGTCTTTCTGTGTGAATGGGCTTGTCCTCCCAAAGAAATCTTACTGTGTTTAAACATGCATTAGTGGACCCAAGTCTGATCATGACTGACTGGTCGGTGTATACAAGGTGAAGTCATATTCGGCATTGTTTCCAACTTAGGCATCCTGTCCCCATCTCTAGAGCAGTGAGGACAATGAAATAACACCTGCACATACCGCACTTTGCCCCAACTGTTCTTGACGGCTGCCTTAGCTCCACCAGCAAAGTTTATGGCCAGCACCAGAACAAGTGGCTATCACATTCCAATACTGAATTTTTAAGAAACATCTGCTAGCCTTGAAATCTGGTTAGCTTGCTACACAGCCAGGACCTTGCTGATCAAGTCATTTACAAAGACGCTTCTGGTACCATCCAAGCTGCCCAAAGCAATGTGCACTTCTGCCTCCCAATGCCATTGTGCCCTGGACTATCTGGAGGAGGGTTCCGGATCTCCTCGGCTAAACTCTTAAAAGGTATTTTTGGTGGTCAGGAAATGAAAGGAGCCCCTGTTCAAACATCCGCTCTCTTTTCTTTCTTCCTAGAGTGATCCAGATGATTGATGAGAATAAGGAGCAGCTGCGGAATCTCTTCAGGAATTACAATGTGTTGGACGTGCAGCCTGCCATCACTGCCAGGGCCCCAGATGACCTCTCAGCGCTGCAGGTAAAGGAGAGGGGCATCTTTGATTCCCTACCTGCCTGTGCCATCAACCCTTTCACTTCCCTGAGAATCACTTGGCATGGCTGTCCAGCCCACCCACTGGGTGACACTAAAGGAAAGTGCCTCTTGCATGATTGCCTCCAAGTGCCTTTTTTTAAAACAGGAAAGTGATATTTACAGCTGCTGACATGTAGCAGAAGGAATTATTTCTCCAGGAATCTACTGTCACCCAGTGGAGTGGGATGAGTTGACAGCAGGACATGTTAAACCTAGAGGCTAAGGATATGTCTACATTACCCACCGGATTGGCGGGCAGCGATCGATCCAGCGGGAGTCGATTTATCACGTCTAGTCTAGATGCGATAAATCGACCCCCGAGCGCTCTCCTGTCGACTCCTGTACTCCACTGCCGCAAGCGGCGCAGGCATAGTCGATGGGGGAGCGGCAGCAGTCGACTCACCGCAGTGAAGACACCGCGGTGAGTAGGTTTAAGTACATCAACTTCAGCTATGTTATTCACGTAGCTGAAACTGCGTAACTTAGATCGATCCCTCCCCCTCCCCCATGTAGACCAGGCCTCAGCTGCTTTACTGCATCCACTAGCAGGTGATGGACTGTCCCTTCTCTATAGTATGTACTTTCTTCCTGTGGGCCCAGGCTTGTCTAAAACTTGGAAACGTTTCCTCTTGTTTGCTCTCCATCTGCAGGTTTAAAAGTGCTCACATCTGTTACAAATAACTTGTTATCTTTTCTAGATGGCAATTATCATCTTGGCTATTCTCCTCTTCCTGGCTTCCATGCTCTTCATCCTCATGAACTGGTACTACAGAACAGTGTGAGTAGCCCTAAGCGCCTGGGACTGCAGGACAATGCAAGTCTATAGATAAACCTAACTGTTTGGATATTATAGAGCAGAGTAAATAACAACAATAACCTGAAATGATAGAACATCATGAGTAACCATGCAACCTGGGAACGATAGACCAGAATGGCTAATCTAAGATCCTGGGTACTGCAGGGTGAAATGATGGGCACCAATTTTAAATGCAGCTAGTCTTTCAATGGAATTCAGGCTCCTAGCTCACATATGCTGAAAATATTACCTAAGCGCCCAAGAAGCACAATCCTTTGAGTAGTCCTGACGTAAAGGATCTTTCTGCAGTGACTGGAATAATATACCTACAGCAAGAGACTTCAAATGTTAGAACTCTAGCCAAGAGAAGAAGGCACCACCTGAGCTAATAGATTGTTTTTGAGAATGTCCTGAAACCATAGGCCATGTCCTTGCTATCTAGTGACCTATGACTGTACATGGGAAGAGATTTATTTGCAAGCACTGTCCCATTTCACATGATTGTTCCTCACACTCCTCACTTTAAGTCTTTCTTTCTTTCAATTGACTTAATTTTTTTCCTTTTTTTCCCCAGACATAAAAGGAAATTAAAAGCTATCGTGGCCGGCTCAACAGGTGGGAGACCTTGTTGTTGTTGTTTTTTTTGTTGATATAACAATATGAGATTCTTCTTAAAGACATGCAGGCTAATAAATATGGGGGAAATAGTGTGAAACACAGATATTGGGCAGTGGGGAGAAACCCAGGAATCTGTTGAAAGAGATTTTGGGCTGCTAGTGGGCAATATATTAGAAATGAGTTTGCCTCATTATTGGTAATAGATGCATAGATATGACATTGGGAGAATTTTGTTAGTTGCCAGAGCTTTGAGCTATCAGCCCCAGAATATCTCCCCCCAGTGGCATTGCAGTTGTTTCCTTCAAGATCTAGGGTGCTGGGCTGTCCGTTCCCCATCTCTCCCTCCAAATAGAAGTGTGGATTTGTGCCCATAGCCATGCTGTTGTCTGTTACTTAGCCTATATAAATGTCAGTCTAACCTACACCTGCTGCCTTCCGCAGGAAACCGAGGCTTCATGGACATCATGGACATGCCAAACACAAATAAATATTCCTTTGATGGGTGAGTTCACAATACTTTTTTTGCTTTTCACAGTTCATTCTACATGACACAGCAGGGGGAATCTCTGATATTCCATGGGCAGAACAAGTGTTTTAGCACCACCACTGGCTTCTGCTAGCACCTGCAACACAAATCATCTCTGTAGTCACTTGCCACTGAAAGCTAGGATTCCACAGCCTGGTAGTATCAGGAGACACCATAACATTACTTAGACCTGGACCTCTCTTGCAAGTCACCCTTAGTATTAATCCAGCACCTAAGCAGTGCAGACTTGTGGCACCTACTGATGAACGGCAGACACAACAGAACTTTGAAAATCACCTGCAGGCAGATGTTACAATTCTACAGTTTATCACCTATAGATTCTTACAGGAAGAATCTGGGTCTGGGCCAGGTGGTGTTTGCTTGAAGTTGTTGTTTAAATGCCTAATCCAGGCTTCTAGAATTAATCGTACAGAAATGCCTCTTAATTTACCTACAGCTTGAAGGCAAATGGAGGATTGAAGCAAATTCATATTTTGTTTGTGATGGAAGGAGGAGATATGACCTTGTCAGAGTCTGGTTTTTGGAAGGAGTGATTACAGTGCATAAATCCCTAGAGTAGAACAATGTGTTATTTTCAGAGAAGCAGCTATAGCGGGCCCCGTCTTACTGTCTCCCTTCATTCACTTTGGCCCTTTGTGTGTCTGTGTAGGGCTAACCCTGTGTGGCTAGATCCTTTCTGCAGGAATATGGAGCTAGCAGCGCAGGCAGAGCATGAAGATGACCTGCCTGAGAACCTGAGTGAAATCACAGACCTATGGAACAGCCCAGCCAGGACTCACGTGAGATACTGCCAACTTATTCTTACCTTGGGTGGGGGAAGTGACAGTTCAGTCAGGATTCAGATGGACTGAGTTCGCATCTCACTTATACCAGTGCAAATCAGGAGTAATTCCATTGTAGTTAATAGAGCTACCCCAGCCCAGCCCGCCCCTTCTGCCTGAAGCCCCGCCCCTTCTTCCCAAGGCCCTGCCCTTCCCACCCCTCTTCCCCCACCGGAGCCCAGAGGGCGCACACACCCCTAGGCTGCCCAAGCATCCCCGGCCCCTGAGTGCACAGCGTGACCCCCAGCCCCAGAGCACAGGGAGAGTGGGCAGCATGGCCCCCAGCCCCAGAGCTCAGGGAGGGCGGGTAGGTGGCACGAGTACAGCTCCAGGGCTCTGGGGGAAAAAGCCAGCCCGCAGCCCCGCAGAGCACCAGTGGGAAGCAGGAGGGGGCCTGAGGGCAGAGCATGGGCAGGACCACACAGGGCTGTTTGGGGAGGCACAACCTCCCCCAGCCTTTGATACCCGCCACCCATGGTTCTGCCCCATTTTTGCTGAGGTTTTGTTTTCAGAAACTCCCGTCCATTGTAGGGAACATTTGGAAGAGAGCCCTCTGCTGCCAAACCCGACGATGACCGTTACCTGCGAGCAGCCATCCAGGAATATGACAACATTGCCAAACTAGGTCAGATCATGCGGGAAGGGCCCATCAAGGTGAGTGGAGCTGGCTTCCTCCATTTCTGTCCAATAGCCTTCACGTTTCGGTCCTACGCCATCTTAGTCATTGTCCTTCTTCGTGAAAGGAGCAGGAGAAGGCGAGGTTTCCAAATAGCTCCAGATTCACCGCAGCTGAGAAGAACATTGCCCTGACACAATCCAGTGCAGACTAGTCTTTGCTGTGTGTACCTATCGGAAACCTAACAGGAACACAGCTCTGAAATTCACCCAACTAGACACAGCACAATCTTTGAGCAGAAAACCAGCCTTGGCATCTAACCGTTGGGACAGCCATAGCAAATGCACTATGGCAAATTCCATGTTTAAAACGTGATGGCACTCGAGTGACGTGAAAGCACATAGTTTCTTTTGAGATCATTTTTTGTTTAGGGGAAAGTGTCTGCCTGGTTCCTCTTGGATGGGGTGAGCTTCACACCTGGACTCCCTCACTGAGGTAGTTTCAGAGTTTGGGGCTGGTGGGGAGAAGCCCCTGTATAATCTCTCCTGTTGCCCCCTCCATCCAGGGCTCTCTCTTGAAGGTGGTCTTGGACGATTACATGCGGCTGAAAAAACTGCTTGCCCAGAGGATGGTGCATAAAGCCACCACCAGTCAGGGGGACCAGTCCTCGGTTACCGAGGTAGAAAGCGTGTGCATGGACATGAGAGGAAATGCTTGCTGTGCCCTCTGGAATGGAGTGTCTGTTTCCATGCCTTTGACCTCTCTAAACTCTGCTGGGTGACCTTTTTGCCCCCTAAAGCTGTGTGAGCTGATGGCTGCCAGTTTAACCAGACACAGGGGAGGGGTCTCCCTCCACCTTTTACTGGAGGCCATACTCACAAAAACACTCTGACTTGGCACAAAGAGAGATTTCAGCCATAGCCACATTCCTGGCCATCTCATCACCAGGGTGCAGAATGGAAGGGTGCTGGAATACAGTGGAGTTGATGACATGCCACTCACCAGAGTATGTCTCCCCCAGGATGGGTCTGACAGCAAGATAGTGTCTTTCTTTCCTCTCTAAATGTCCACACTGACACTTCTTTTCATCCCCTAATTAATGTGACATCCCACCATTCACCAGTTCCCCCTTTATCCTGTTTTGCTTGGACCATTTGCTCTTTGGAACAAGCCTTTAGAATATATCATTCCAATAATAATACACCTCTACCCCGATATAACGCTGTCTCGGGAATCAAAAAATTTTACCACTTTATAGGTGAAACCGCGTTATATCGAACTTGCTTTGATCCGCCGGAGTGTGCAGCCACCCCTCCCTCCTCCCCCCCCCCCCCCCCCCCCCCGGAGCACTGCTTTACCGTGTTATATCCGAATTCGTGTTATATCGGGGTAGAGGTGTAGTTAGCTGATCAGCCTTTCTGTTTCTCCATTGCTCTGTTCTCCTGGGTCTCCGACATTGCTGCCTGCTCATTCAGCATTTCATTTGGTTGCTCTCCTCCTCTTGGCCCCACACATGTTGGTGTGACTCAGAATTGTGTCCCCTTCTCTCGTGGCAGCGTCTTCGACTTTCTCCGCTTCTAGCTCTGTCTCTGTGAAGGATTCCCAGGCCTGCCTCTCTCTGGGTCCAGTCTCACATCTCCTCCTGCACTTCCAACCAAAATCTCAAACGGTCACTCCAAAGCACAGGTTTTTGTTTTTCCTCTCCATGCATGGCCATTTCATTTCCTATGCCCCCTATGCTCCCGTCTGCCAGGCTGGCCACCTCTCTCATTCAGCTCCTCTTCTTCCGCCTTCAGGCCAGACTTCGACTCCTCCCTGGTGTTTGTTCGGTAGAATATTGTCAAATATCCATCCTTCCTCCTTTGTGCTCACAGCTAAACCGTGGCCAGTGGCAGCTAATGCCTCCAGTTAATGGTGGGGTTGCAGGTAGCAAAGCCCACTCCAAAGCTTTTTTCTATCCCCTCACCATCCCCTCCACCATTGTAGGGTAAGCAGATTTTCAGAGTGGAAAAGCTGAGACATGGTTGTAGTGGTTATGGGGAAGGGTTTGGGGGATGGGGGTTGATGGAGAGGTGAGAGGAAAAGAGGCCCCTCTTCTACCACCTTCCCCCTTTCAGAATGAAAATCTGAGAGCCCTTACAGTACAGGGCAGGGTGGGAGACAACAGGAGTTAGCCTCCTCCTCTCCCTCCCCACAGACCCCCAGCTCAGAGCCAGTTCTTACTTTCCTAGCTCCCTTTAATCTCTTTTCCCACAACTCTGAACCCTCATTCACACACAGCACCATTTCCCTGACACAGCCCCATTCCCTCCACTCAGAATCCCACTCGCTTATACTCAGTCATGTTGGCAAACCCACCCCTCCCACTTAAGCCGCCTCCATTCCCAAAGTCCCCTCAGCTCCCTTCAACCCAACCCCAGATTGTGCAAAAAGCTCCTTCCTCCTGGCCTCCCCTGCCTTCGTTGGCCTTCGCTCCCCCATCTGCCCCCAGCCCTGATACTCTAAAACTAGTGGAGTCTCTTTCAAGCTACTTAGAAGAAAAAAGTATCTGAAAATCTACTGTTGAAATCTCCCACTTGAACTCACCCCATTTGCACTCTCCACTGCACAGTATTTTGCTTCAAGACCAACATAGCTTAAAAACCAATTCCATGATCTTACTGTAATACAAAAAATAAATACTTCATAATTTACATTGCAGCTCCTTCTGGGCAGGGACTGTCTCAATCTATATTTCTGTACAGCCTCTAGCACAACTTAGCCTGGTCCCAGCTGAAGCCTCTGGGTGCCACTGAGGAGGAGTAGAAGAGTTCATAGTTACAGATTTTGTGTTAATGCTCATAGACCATGTAGGATCTACCTCAGATTCCAGTTTAGCTTTAAGATGTAGCAAAGAAAACACTGCTGTGAAGCTGCCTACAAATATAACTAGTGGAACCTGCCCCTCATGCTGACCCCTGCTTCAGGAAAAGCTGTCTAGGGCCTTCAAGGGGACAGCTGGTAACCGGCAATGATGCTAAGGGAGGCAGGGGAGGGAAAGGGACACAGATATTGGAACCCATGTTGTTGATTTGTGCTTGGGCTTCTTGCAGCTGATCCAGAATGACCTGGATGAAGAGGAGGAGCAGAGCCCAAGCCAGGGGAGCCTTCGGTTCCGGCACAAGCAACCTGTAGAGCTCAAAGGCCCAGATGGTATCCATGTGGTGCATGGCAGCACAGGCACTCTGCTAACTTCTGATATCAACAGCCTGCCGGAGGATGACCAGAAAGTGCTGGGTCGGTCCCTGGAGACACTGAACACAGACTGTGGAGGCTATAATGACCGCAATGCTCGCACCGAGTCTGCCAAATCTACCCCCATGCACAAGATGAGGGAGGTGATTATGGAGAGCCCACTGGAGATCACAGAGTTATGACTAGAAGTGGCGTCACTTGTCTAGCATTCCAAGAAAGCGTGGCCAAGCAGATAGTCACTGCAAAAAGAAAACACAGACTCGGGGCAAGAGGGTAGAAGAGAACCTGGTGGCCTAATCACAGCCCCAAAAACTAATCCTACAGAGATAGCCAACTGTTTTGTTTTGATACAGCAGCCTTGGGGAGCCTTACCTTGGTGGAGGGCTCTCAGGACTGTGCTTTCCTAGAAGCGCACATCATTTGATCATTAAATTCATATTTTTTTATTTTTTTAAAAAATATGAAAGATTCAAAGTTTCAAAACAGAAGAAGGGAAGCCCTGTGGAATCGAGACATGAACTACTAATGTTTAGGGTTGCAAAAAACCTGCACCACGTGGGTACAAAGACTCAAGACTTGCATATTTCCTGGCTCCTCAACTCGCCCGTGGCTGCATCAGTGCATCCTCCTACTGTGCATGGGACAGGAGCACATCACACCAGGGTGGGGGAAGAAGGTTCTGGGGCTGATGTGGCATTCCAGGAAGCCTATAAAGGGAGTCTGAATCTGTTTGGCATTAATCTGTGTCATCACCTTTACAGGAAGAGAAAACAAACCGAAGACATTTCTCCATTTTGCTGG
Source organism: Chrysemys picta bellii (assembly GCF_011386835.1). Taxonomy (NCBI): domain Eukaryota; kingdom Metazoa; phylum Chordata; order Testudines; family Emydidae; genus Chrysemys; species Chrysemys picta. The sequence goes on along the minus strand of NC_088797.1, from coordinate 86,358,953 downwards.
CTTACCAAATCATATACGACGTCAACCAGAAACAGACTGACATTAACTTGGGTTTTGAATGTAGAGTGTTCGTGTGTAATTTTTTTTGTTTGTTTGTTCCGTTTCTAATAGTAACTTGTTGAGAGTTTTGGGAATGGTCTGTTAAATGAACCAGAAATACAATATGGATTTGGTTAACCTGTCCATTGTTGTTTCTTTCTCACTACCAAGGGGCACTTCACTGGGGAAGATGTTGGGTTTACATAGCTCTCAGTGTGCACTCATCTGTGCATACACTGCTATATATCAGCAAAGAACTGTTGTGACTGAATGTCTTGTTGTGGATTAAACACAGAACAGTGTGTGGCCTCACTCAGTTCCTCTGCTCACCATTTCTATAGTGTCTGAATGCCCAATCTGCAACCCTACATGAAGTGGCAAGAATACTTTAATCTCTGCCCCCACAGAACCCTACCAGTACTACCCAAAGAGGTGCCTTTCTAACAGACTTCTAGCAAAGGAATGTAATCCCTTGGGAAAAGTCAGTGTTATTCCACAGTCCTGCAGGCATGCTGCTGAGCAATAGCGTGCATACTGGAGCCAGCGGTGTAGCATGGCATTGGCTTTGATGTGGGAATCACCTGGTGAAGTTCTATGGCCTATGTTATGCAGGAGGTCAGACTCGATTATCATAATGGTCCTTTCTGACCTTCAAAATCTCTGAACACATTAATCTGTAGGACACATGGTAAGATTCAGCTTTAGCTGAAGTCAGGCCATAACGGGGACATCTAGCAGAAGAACATGGTGATCACAGTAGATGCAAGCCAGAAAGAACTTCAACTACTACTGCATATGACTTGGGGGGAAGGAAGCACAAAGCTTGTCCCACTTGCAGGAAGTTTTTATTGGTAGAGAAGGTTTTTTTTGCAAAATCAAGAGACTGTAGAAAGCAACTGCATCTCCCTCCCCACTTCCCGGCCCCCGTATCTAAAGCTGGGAAGCAGCTACTGGAAGAGACTGATCTTGAAGGGTCCTGACTTTTGAGTTAAAGTGCACCAACTCACAAATAAGTTCTGAATCCACCTTATCTACACAGGTGCACCTCACTGTGCTATCTGAGTGCCACTGGTGTGGTATCCCTGGCACAAACCGGTACAAGAAGGCAGGAAAATTGAAACCTCCCCTCCGTATGATTCTGTCCAATCATAATGAAAAAAGACAATGGGGGAGATGAGCAAAGTCTGATCCCTTTGAAGGCAATCGTGAAACTGACTCACTTAAGGCATCAGGTTTCAGCCTATAGTCTATAAGATTTACTTTCTAGACAAATGTCATACACAACACTAGAGTTACTGGATGACAGATAAGGAAAGCTGGATGTTTTCTATACCTTTTCCCCCATGCCGCAAAGGCAAACCCCTCCTGAGGCAGCCATTGCAGTCTCTGCCCAATGTGCAGAGAAAAACTGCAGTTGCTTTGAACACACTCACTATTTTCTGTCCCAATTGATGTAAATACTAATGTGTAAATATCACCTAAATATCTAAGACACTAGAAAAAGTTACAAAACTAAGGAAAGCTACGCCTTAACCTGAATAAAGAGTTTGCATATGGCTAAATTGTATAAATGAAAATTACATTCTCCAGAAAAACAAATACACAAGACAACAGTCAATAGCAACTAATTCTGAATTAGCTGTGTCTTTAGATTCTCTGCACCTTGGTTATAATGTGAAGCAATTAAAAAATTAAGGTATTTGTGATGTGAGTGTCTTGCCAAGTTTAAGGCAAAACACTCTACCATCACCAGTTATCCTAAGGAAAACATTTAAATGTCCTCTTGGTTTTGAGCTTTTGAATTACTTTTTTTAAATATCAGATGCCAGGCTGTTTGTTCACATTGAAGAGGTGGGTGGGGGGAGAATATACATTTTGCCCTTTTCAATTTCACTGCCACTTCCCCTACATAATGATTTATCATGCTCATGCTCAGAATCCACCACATAATTCAACTGCCAGTCAAAAAGAGCTTTATGTCATGTCTCCATTGCAGACCAGATCCTCCAAGAGCAGCAACATTGCAACAGCAATTAAGCTAAAGGAACATTTGAGAAGACAACAGGGGAGAGACAATTCCCTTCTTTGATGTAGGCAATCTACCTTGAAATTGCCAGAATATTCATAAAATCCACAGTCAGAAGGTTTTCTTCTAGTTCCACATGTGACTTGACCAGAGGCTAAGAGTCTAGGAGAAAGTAGAAGTGAGACTTTTATAGTAAGTCAGATGGCATCCTTTGTGACTTTCTGTGAGCAACTGGGAGTGCCAACTGCAGTCAGGATTTCAGATAATCAGCCCAAAGTATGACCATTATCCAGAGATCCCTCTTGGTCTAATTTTGTGCCCTAATCTCATGCTCACTGAAGTTAATAGCAAAGCTCTCATTGACATCAATGGGGTAGGACCAGGCCTTTAATGAGCATCATCTGGTGCTTCACAAGACTATATTGGAACAGATGGACACACAAATGTAGGGACCTTGGTCTGAGTTATGGTCCTAAGTCTCCATTTTGGTTGGTATTGGGAGTGCTGCCAAGGATTGCATCACCAAGGCAGGATAGGAGGGAACAGTAATTCCTCCAGATGTTAAATGGATGGCATTTAGTGACACCAAGAAGGCCCTGTGGTTGATTCGCGTTGGCTTCTGGAC